>NC_139236.1:71765795-74367045 GCF_977018435.1 Lepisma saccharinum
GTCAAGAAATGAACACGTAGGTCAAGAAGTCAATAAAAAGGCAATAAATTAGTCTTGTGGTCAAGAATTTTTGCTATTGATTGTTTGATTTAGTTTATTTTACTTCAGTTCTTTTCTGTCCCTTTGGCTAATCGCAAAGGTGAGGATGAATCATGGTGAGATAAGATGGATGAAGGGACAGTTACAAACATACATATAGGGACAACGGACACAAGCTTCACATAAGATTATACTGGCTGTGAGTCCAGCCAAAGCCTCGCTTGTCTGCCAAACACAGTTCAGGATGGATTAACATGAGAAAGCAGATCTAATTCTCTTCTTAAATTCAGCTTCAGTTTTCATCTTAACTGGCCCTTTGGTAGGTTTTTTTTTTTCATTAAATAAATATTTATTTTCTTAATTACTAATTTTCAACTTTCTAAGTAGGGGTCGAATATATAAACATTAAGAGAAACGGAAAACCAGGTCTAGAAGAGTCCAGAAAAAGTCAAAATTTCTGGATGTGTTATTTTGGTAGGCACCCTGTTATTGAACTAAAAACTACCCAAGATGAAACTTCTGGAACCATTTTAAATTACGGTAATTGCTGAATATTTGTTTACCATAACAGGTCATAATTCAAATGTTGAGAGAGTACTTTCATTACAATAAGCACAACAGACTCACGAGAGAAATTATTTTTTCATAAAGTCTGTAAAATGTTTGGTACTGGTCCCTGTAATTTCAAAGAGTTTGACTGTCCACTCTAACATAAATATACCTAGATAGTTTCACTAAACCTGAAATTTTGATAAAAATTGTCTCCTCTGAGAAGCACCACTTAAATCATGTAGTAAGAGGTGCATTGATTAGTTTGATTGCAAGTTTTGAAATTTTACATTTAAAAATTCATTGAGAATTCATTTTTCTTAAAACTGAAAAGTGTCATTTTTCAACTACTCACTCGGTAACGCGTCTGACTACCATGCTAAAGGTCCCGGGTTCGATCCCCAGCCGGTTCAAATCCGGGAACTTTTCTAACGACGGAAGCGGCCCCGGCGCCCACCCAGCGTTGAATAACATGGGTACCTGGGGGAAACCCTGGGGGGTAAAGGCGGTCAGGGGCGTAGTGCTGATCACATCAGCCCCACTCACGACCGGATCAAGAAAGTGTGGGGCGTTACTCCCACACCCCCTATACGCCTTCATGGCATGGTGCTAAGCACAGGGGACACTTTTTTTTTTTTTTACTTTCTATCGTGTTCTACAGAAATATGTATTATTTATTGAGAATGTGTTGTGTCCTACATTTTGACTTAATGTCTTACATATTGGGACAGCATGTCCTACATTTCCCTTACAGCACTCTGGTAACCCTATGTGAGTGTATGCTTCCCATCATCAAGTTCAACTTCATGCTTGTCATCAATAAAGAATGTGTTTCAAATGTAAAACCACTTTCAACTTTCAATAAGTGATTTATCCATCCCAATGTTTCCAGTGCCCTCTAAACTCCCTCCTCCCCAATAGGTCTCTTAATACAAACTCCTGGAAATGTCTGTATGCTCTCTGGATAAAACCATGCTTAGAATGAGCCACTTTCGTTGAGAAGACTGTAAACTTTACTCTTATTCCAGGAAAGAGTATTTCTAGGAAACATACAATAGAATTATTTTTCAATGCTGCCACTCCATTGAGTCACTCTGAAATTGGGACAAACCTAGAAATAAAAAATTAGTGAAATTTTCTCTTGTTGCCTCAAGATGCCTCTTCATTCATAATTGATGATTATGATATAATTGAAGTTCTTAACATATTCAAAATGATAGTAACAAAGCAGCCTGGTGCATACCCCAAAGACATTCAGCTTTAAACCCAGCGTTTGTGCACCTTTTTCAGCATTCTTATTGTCATACAGTGGGTCTGTGTGGTTGTGGCACAGGATTGACAGTAAGCGGTGGACAGTTTGAAGAGTCACTATCCCTCCTGGCAAGCAGAGCATGTGCAGCTCTGGACACTGATCTGCCTGTAAAAAAGTGCATGCACAAATAAGCTGGTTGAAATATATCAGAATGCACAAATAAATCAACATTTGACATCATACAGACTTGACCGTTAAATTCACAGGAAAATAACAAAATGCCATAACTGTGCACCTAAGTCCCGTGACAGGTTAAGTTGACAGCAGGTTGTATGTATTAATCCACGCAAGACTGGTGCTCAGCATCTCTTGTGCCAGTCTTGCCTCAACTACCGAGCTGTTCATACCACAGACAGTGAGAAAATCGGCAGTATTGCATCGAAACTGGATTCTGTGTGCACGTTTGGGGTCTACATATGTGAAAAGTTGCTGTAAACTTAACCAACACAAGGCTAAGTTACTGGTTTTTAGAATTATTTCAGTTACAAAATCAACAGTCATACTGAATTACTGACCAATACCTTTGCAGTGGGTTAGAGGCGAGACGGTGTGGAAGTAAAAATGAAAATCTCCCACTTTCCTTTCAGTGGAAGTCTCTGTACCTGAAACTGGTCAGATGGTCAAAAAGGCTGCTCAGTAGCTCCTTCCAGCCAGACTGCTGATTGTACCAAGGGGTGATAAACACATGAAAGAGAATGCCACTTATGAACTGTGGCTCCGACAAGGCAATAATGCTGAGATTTGAAAATAATTACAGATATGAGAACAATTGATCTATCACAGCTAGACTTGCTACTCCTCAGTGCACATCACTAGTTATAGTAGAGAATTACAATTTACTTTCTGCCTTGCTAGAGCAAGTTTACTAATTGACTCATAATCTTGCCACCAAATGCTCTGTGTTCAAGTTCCAGTTTGGGCATGGAACATTTCTTCATCATTAATCCTGATCATTTTAAGAAGCCAAAAATGACAGAAATGCAATGCAATGGAAGACAAATACAAATACTTGAGAATGCTGTGAGCCGACAATATCCATAATGTGTCAACACATTGTTATTTTTCATAAACATAAAGTTCCAATTTTCTCAAGAGCTACACAATGTATAAAAATGTTGCTAACAGAAGATGCAAGATAATATGCACGTATATATTTACCGTGGCTTGGTAAAGCTGTTGCAATCTATTGATTGTAAGGTAATCTTGTAGGTAGACTCCATTTTGCAACAATAACTGCACAAACTCCACTTTTTCATCCAGCAGGGCTTCAGTGAACAATGTCTCCAAGCTACCAAGAGGCCATGAGCTCTCACCTGTAATAATATAAGTGCCATATTTTACATACAAATGTTTTGAGAAGATTTCACACCTTGGCAGCTTCAGTGTGAAATCTTCTAAATAAACAAAATTCACACACCACAGCCTATTGTAGTTACACCAGTTCTTTTGATTTAGTTTCTATAATAAATTTAAATTTATTGTACCTCCCCTATTGTGTTGTGGTAATGTCATCACCTTGTAATCAGGGGGTTAGATACCTGATGCAAGCATATGCCACAGTGGTTCGAATCCTACTTTAAACTGTAGATCCAGTCCCGATTAGCCTTTCTGTGCATAAAGTGGACTTAAAACAACAATTTAACTAACGATAAATTTACTGTATACTGAAAGAATGGATTTTTATGTGCGCTGGTGCAGAGGTGGTCAGCACCATATTGGAGTGGTTAGAACACCATGCTACGATGCCAGGGGTCCAATGCAAATCTCATCCTGGTCATGGGTGTTCTTTGTGAGCGTTCTTCATCAATTTTATCATATCATCAGTCATCCTCATTGTCGTGATTAGCCAGAAGTGACATTAGTTACAAAATTCAAATGAAATTCAAGGCATTCAGCAGCTTATTTGGCATTTTGCTTCAATTCTTAGAGCTCTCATTGGGTAAAACAAAGAGAATGAGAGATGACATGCCACACAGATGTTGCACATCCCAGTGCCATGGGACACTTCACTGCAAACTCTACACGTCTGACTAATCATTTTTCTCTCCAGTCTTGAAACAGTATATACTACATATGTGAAAAGATTAAACTGGTATGATACGAGTCTAGAAAAAAGAACAGGTCCAAATAATGCCTAAACAACAAGTGCATGTCATAACACTGTAGTGTGATGATAGCATTTACTTCCTTAGGTTTATTTTCAAATGGTGTGACATATGGGTGTGTAATCTTCCTAAGGGTCTCAGGACCAAAGACCATGGACATGTGGAAAATGTTATTTCGTTTACCTGATAAGATCTTTTGTTCAGCTATATCTGACCTTCCCCACCTCATAGCCAGTTGTAACTGAGTGTATTTTGTTGCATCATCACCTGTAAACACAAACAATCCTCAGTGATAAATGTAATTTAAGAAATATTTATATATCTTATGAAACAAATATTCAACAATCTAATTATTTCACACATTCCTTCAAAAACTCAGAAGTAAAATTTGAGAAAAATGCTGCTATTTGATGTATTGTATCATACTACTTCATGAATTTTATTGCATTAAAGCTATTGATCTAAAATAACATGTATGTACTGAGTCATGCTGAACACTATGTTGTTTACTTCCATTACATTGTCATTAAATGTCAAAAACGGTGAGTTTTACCAAGTTCATAGAAATTATTGATTGAAGAATGGATTCATAGTGTAATTGAAGGTTATTTCTACAAATTTCATTTTAATCCTGTTCCATCATTATCTATTACTCACCTCGCAATACAGCAGATAATATGCAATGATCTAAATCAATCTCGGACCAAAGGTCAAATATTGTTATAAGTTTCCTATGTTGACAACATTCCATCAATTTTCCCACTATGTCAGTACCTCCTTCCACACCACTGATTTCATCCTGGAAAGAGTCCATAACTAAACGCTCCAGTTTGCAAATTTGTGAAGAACGTAAGGCCCACAATCCACTGCAAAACAGAAATGAGAGTGAATGAAAGAGTATTAGTGGAACAAATGCATGTACGTTTTGTTCTTATTCCCATCTTTAATTGTAGATTTTTCTTTTTGTAGTGCATGCCTACTTCTATTTCCCCACAGTAACATATACTTTGTTTTATGTAATTTCTCTAATTCACTATTTTCCTCATTTTAGACCATGCTTGTCTCTTTAGACTATTTTCACTACATTTATTAGTGTTTACTCTCTCTCCTGTACTGTATTCTTTCCCCTACCCCATGCCCTTTAGTTTACACTTTGCCTTTTTGGGACATCCTTCAGTATTTCAGGACCCAGTTGTCTTCTAGTGCATTCACTCTCTCTGTATGACACACTTTCTCTCTTTTTAGTGCATGCAGTCCATTTATTTCTGGATATTTTCCCTGTTCTAGTATTGATGAACCTATTTTAAATAGGTTCCTCTATGCATGTATTCTTATATAGTACCTACATCAGATGCATGAAAGGGGTTGTAGGGGTCCGAATCTCCCTTTGGCCATTAATCTTCTTGAAGAAAAATAGGCCAATATAATTATTAGCTCCATGTCAGTGCTTGTAGTGAGAGGAATGCAAGGGGAATGCTATCCCCCCAGCTAGGACAATTTGCATTAGCATTCCCTACACCTACTCCCCCCGTATCCCTCAACTCGACCACTTAGTTAGGAATTTCCACTTTGAGCACTGCCTAAATTGGCATTCAAAAAAGTTTAACCCTTCCCCCGTGATCGGTCGTGGGTGAGCGCTGCGCTCACTTTAAATTTTAATTAAGTGCCATTGTAACAGTATTTAAAATATTGGCCTGTGGTGCTCTCTAGCTAACTTTTAAAGTTTCACGAGCAAGATGATCACATTATTATGAGATGACGTAAATGCCATTATTAAAGAGACCATTGTTGTGGAAATAGTGTTGTCAGTGTGAGCACAGAGCTCATATGCAACCGATTACTTTATATCTTTTTTTATTTACATTTTGCATTATTTAGTCAATAGGTCTATCCAGTTTCTAGTGAGTTTTCTTGTCGTGTTAATAGAAAATTCGAAAAGTGTCACAGTGATTTTATATCATATCAGATTTCTGGAGATCAGATGGAACTTCGTCAGAGAAACATGCACTTTTGTTAACACTGAGACTTATTGGCTTTGACGATGTATACTAAGCTGTTTGAAAACAAATAAACATTTTGAAACAAAAATGTAATGAATAAGAAGTATCATAATAAACAGATCATTACAAGTACAAAAAATAAATTTAAAAAAATTAAAATACGGTCAGATATGCCTGAAAAGCAAGGATGAGTGCTGCGCTCACCCGCAACTGACAATGTGACTACAGCGAGCGCAACCGATCCTGGGTTAAAAACCTTCTAGGTGTTCCTGTGACTTATGTACCCTCTTTTCAGTGTCTATTTCCTGCCTTCTAGCACATTTCTTTTAATTTCTCTTTCCTTCCACTTTTCACTTTGAAGGTAAATTTTTTAATGTTTCTAGCAACTATGAATCAGTCCCTTGAGCATAACAAAAATTTTGCATTCTCTTTCTCCTCCTACCTTTCTGGCTGCCAGTGTAGCCGAGGGCAAATAAACCCCAAGACATTTGCCAGTCTCCCAGATCCTATCAACACCACAAGTGGTGTGCCATTCTCCAACTGCTCCTGTAATCCTGACAGTGTCTGTAGGTCTCCTCCCAGCAGCAATGACACGACAGGAACTGCCAATGTAACCATCTCCTTTTCCAGGCGAGATCTGTAAATAAATTCAGAAATCAGAGTAAGAAGGGGGGTGGGGAAACTACAAAATAACATGAAATTTAATAAAAATTTTAAGATACAAATTGAGTTCATTCCAGGTCACATAGTAAAATTCCATAATGTTGGAAACATACATGATTTACAGGAATAACATAATTTCATAACACTTTCTGACATTCAAAGCCATGAATAGCTAGACCTGAATTCCATTTATCTAAGTTTTCTCCAGTCTGTCACAAAATACTATGTACAACTGTGAATTTTATAAACTTCAGCAAACAAAAAACCGAACCATTAGAAATTTCCCGCTGTTCAGGATTTCGAGAAAATTAGAAAATGATTTCCCAAAATTGGAATTGATGCAGTGGAGGGGGAGGGTCTGTTCTTTCTGACTCCATACCAAAGTTATGGGATCATGCATATGCCTTGTAATTTACAAACACCTGAAATGTGTGATGACATTTTCCTTGTCAATTGCAGTGCAAAATGAAATTAACTTCCATTTATTTTGCATGAGAGCTAGTGTACTTTTTGAGCTACAGTCTATTATTTGAGCAGACTTAATGTTTGAGAATTTTTAGTACAACATAATAAAGTCAGCTGAATGAGAGTCTTGCGATTTAAATATTAGGAATGTAAAATAAGCAAACAAATAAACTTAATTTTACATTCTTTATTTTATGTACCACTACATCAAAGATATTTTGCAGCAGTTTGAAACCCCAAAACTCACCCTTTGATGCACCTTGTATCCTACCCTCTGAAACATATGAAATCCCCCCCCCAAAACATAATTTTACTGTAATATTAAGTTTAATTATATCAATGGTAAAAACTCACGTGTATCAAGGCAAGGCATGATTATAATAGATAGATCTAAAAATGATACTACCTGAAACTTTCCGCTCCATGAAATCTGTAACGGTAGCCATCATCAACTAGTAGAAAATGAGTGTGGTCAGGATTCAATGACAGAGTTGGTTGACAACTCTTTGTATTTTTCCCTGAAGGTTTGTACCTGAAAAAATAAAAGTTTAGATGTATAGACGAATACACAAGTAATAGTACTTATTCCCTCTATAAATTGTAGCTTTTGCAAATAGTCTATTAAGATGAAAGACAAGGCAGTTGCCCCCCCCCCCACTTAATGGTAAGCCTCGCCTACCAAAAGAAAGTAAACGATTTTGCCCCCCAGTTTTGGCACCTAATCGCTCTTGCTGCACATCTACATGCACTGTGCTTCTTTCTGGCAGGGGTCAAGTCGGTCTTCTCTTTCATTGTTATATAAAAGTAGTAGCCACACTTATACCCCCTAAATATGAACTTACTCCCCCCTACTTTGGAAAATTCTGGATAAACCACTGTTTCTTACTTCCATATTAATTATGAAATTGTTTCTAGTATCTTGTCATGGTATATTATTAATTTTTTATTCTAGATTTTGGTCTTATTTATAATAAAAATATTAGCATTAAACATATTTAGAAGTTATGAAGTCTTTTACATGTACCTCTACTTCAAATCATAAAGTCTTGAATTTAATGATGATTTTTAGCATAAGCTATATATTCTTTCACTAAGTTACTTCATGTATGGAACTAAATATAGAGATAACAGTGTTTCTTTGTGAAATATACCCTCTGCTCTGCACCAATGGATTCCAAATCATCGTGCAGTCCATGATAGTGCCATCTTGAAACACGTTGCCCAATTTAGCCAACTGCAATATCAGACCAGTGCTTGAAATTATGTAACTGCTAGAGGATTGTAGTTAAAATTGCATGAGGATGGTAATTTAAAGTGTGAGATATCTAAAAAAAATCCTCATCTTCCAGCGAAAATGTATGGCATTATCCAAGCACCATATGAACTTTGCATGTGAACAGCTTCCTTCACCTGTTTCATCTTCATCTCGAGTAAAGCAAAGGTAAGGATGATGTCGAAGCAAGACTTGTCAGCATCTCGCTCTCGTCTCGAGTTGTATATAATGTCTGTCTCGTTTTCAAAGTGCAAGTGTCTGGTCTCGTGTCTCGAAATATATACTGTAGTATAAACAAAGTTTAACGTGTTGACGCAGGCTTTCACAGTGTATAAACATAACTCACGGCGCGACAGCCATTTAGGGCCTACCTACAGACTGCCGGCCTCACTCTCTCATCAGAGGTGGGTGGTTACAGGGTGGTGTGGTCAGCACGGCGAACCCACAGTCATTGCTGTAGGTTTCCATGGTCGGGTTACTCGTTTCTAGCTTCCCGATTGCCTCACGGTGATGGGTGGCCACCGGTTCCCATACACTGTCCGAAATCGCAGGAGAAAAGTTTTATCGTTCTTCCCAGAAGACTGGAACCAGCATGCGTCTCCCCGAGCCCAAAGCCTGACGCCTTATACCGCAAGGCCGCGTTACGGTATTTCACAGTAGTAAACAACTTTTATTAATAACGTTTTTCTGTTTGATGCCTCATTTCGACGCTACGACTAGCCCTCGACAAATGGAATGGTCTCTACTATTGTAGTAAACTACTGTAGTTTGTCTTGCTCTCGGTCTCTCGACAAGTTTCGACATGCCAGTCTCAGTCCTGTCTCGAATTTAGCGATTTTAGGTCAATTTACGAATTTAGTGTCGCCAAAATAACCATCAATTAGGATATTGCAGCCCGCGGTAATTCAATCTGGAACTTCCAGGGTATGTAAAATACAATAGAGTCTCGCTTATCCGACATAAACGGGCCGGCAGAACCTATTAAACGTCAAACTAATGTTATAATTTTACACATTACGAACCTAATACAGTAATGATGTTTTACAACAATACAGAAAAATTAATTAGAGTCGGGAGAAACTAAAAATAGAGCTCACGCTCGCAACTTGCAGTTCTTGTTGAATTGTTGTTTTAAGTTCACTTTATGCACAGCAAGGCTAATCGGGACTGGACCTACAGTTTAAAGTGGGATCCGAACCACTTGTGCCTCCACCAGGTATCGAACCCGGGACCCCTTGAATACAAGGCGGCGGCGACAGTTCTTGTTGCCGATTGACGATTTTTTTCCGGTGGTGTATCGGATAATACGGAATGTCGGATAAGCGAAGGTCGGAAAAAAGAGACTCAACTGTATACATTTTCTCTGTATGCGTGTGTGTGGGATGTGGAAGTAGATGACCTGTTCCCATTTTGATTGAGTACCGCACGCCACTGATGTAGAGACGTTTAAAATGGCACAAACAAAACCTTCCCAGGAAGGAGAAACGGCCTGATTATAAAAGTTGCATTATCTACTAAATTATTACCTTACAATTCCACCTAAGGTCTTCAACTGGTATCTGCCATCCACTGCTCCCCATGGAGTCACTCCAATACACAAGGATCGATAGTCGCTCTGAAATATTGAAAACATTAGGCTAGAACACGTCATCTTGTTAACACAAGCGAAATAGGCAAAAAAACGCTGTGAATCATTGGTATACCGTTGAATAAGGGACAGTGACATACCCAGTTGGCTGATGGGATTATATCTGTCATTGTCTTAAGATTTTCTAAAGAAAATACATTGGATATATGAAAACATAGTAAAATAAGCAGTAAAGGTCAGGTTTATCTTCCAGCGCACCAAATTTTATGTTTCTATATCTAGTAGTTACCTTGTTGATAGTATCTAGCCTAGATAAACGAATGTACCAATAGAAACTTTGTCTCTCAGTTCACGACATTTCGCACTTTCAATTTTAGTATCTTTTCTGATATATCAATAGATGAAGAATATGTTGATTTTTTGGTAATCGACTGTTAACTAATATTGATTGATTGATTGATTTAGTTCATTTACTTCGCTTTATGTGCCACTTTTGGCTAATTTGCGAAGATGGGGTTGAGTGATGACATGATGAAATTGATGAATGGACACTCACAAACACCCATGCCCAGGCCGGGATTCGAACCCGGGACCCCTAGCGTCGTAGCGCGATGTGCTAACTACTCCGCCACGGGGCGCGGCTTAACTAATAATGGAAAGCTCTGTAACTCCACCCGGTGGAGGCACGTAGTGGTTCGGATTCCACTTCAAACTGTAAGTCCAGTCCAGATTAGCCTAACTGTTCATAAAGTGGATTTAAAACGCAATTCAAATTTTAAAAAACTCTGTAACTCCAATAAATTTTATGTGCGCAATTCTCGAGAGGTCGTTTGAAAATTATTAATTGGCGTGTTTCAAAGTCAGGACCTCTCCCAAAAAGAGTTGTCAAGTACAAAAGAGTTAAGTGAGCTATTTTGCAGGAGCAGAGCTCAACCATGAGTCGCCGTACAGCCAACACAATGACTGACGGACTGGATATTAAACCTTTTGGATAATTAAAATAAAATACTTGCATGCACTTTGATTTCTAGTTCTATCGTTTTACGTCGCTTCTTCATCTCTTGGGTTAATCGCGACGAGGAAGATTAAGTGATTAAATGGATGAGATCGGCTCACTTTGTTTTATATTATACTAGCTGATTGCCCAGCGTTGCCCGGTGATTTTATTATCCCAATTTTCTATTAGACAGGAAAATAATGAATTCTAACTATAGAGTAAAAACTTGGAGTTTAATGGCATTGGGAGTGTCACTATTCATCTTAGCGACCCTGAAGACTATGGATTCCACACTAATATCGGTCGTTTTCGATGATTTTTACATGTCACCCCCACCCCTATTGGTGCTACGGGTGTACCAAGTTTGGTTGAAATTGCTCCAAGATAGCAATATCGCACCTTCTGTGTAGGCAACCAACTTTGCCGTGCTGTGTAGCAGGAAGCATAACTTGCAGGATATGACACGAAAATGCCATGCAACACAATGCTATATTATGTCCCCTTCCCAGCCCCACCCCTAGAGGTGCCAGGGGTGTCTTACTCCCACAGTATTTCTTTCGAGATTGCAAGTCATACGTGTACCAAGTTTGGTTGAAATTGCTCCAGGCGTTCGAGAGTTATGCCGAAACAAACACACACACACACACACACATACATCCATTTTTATATAGATAGATTTATATCACATATTTGCATTAATATTAAGGATGTGCTCTCGCTAAATCAGTTTGCCTACAAGAATTAATGATACCGTTTGGAGCTAAAATGGGCCTTTGTGAAAAATTGAGAATAGTGTTGAGGCTGTTCGGGGAAATAAACACTTAAGAGAAAGAATGTAATTTTACAGCAGACAGTTATTTATATTTATTCCTTTAATAGTAAACATTGCAGACATGATATAAATGTTGGATCCTCACTGTTTAGAATCTTCAATAAGTCCGACATAAAATTATATTTATAATATTTTCTTTGATTCGGTGTGACATATAAATGAACGCAACAGAAAATCGCAGTTCGTGACTAGATTTGAGGGTTGGTGTTAGGAAGTGTTGGGAGTGTGTGTATAAATTATATATTTAATTATATAATTATTTATTTATATATTATATATTTGACGCACCCGGCACTTACCCAGGAGGGAGGGCTCGGGGCTGAAGCCTCCATGAAATCCTACAAATATATAATTTAAATAGTGTATAGTGGTAATTAATTAAACATCGTGTATAATAAGTTTATATTGAGAAATTCTTCTTCGGAGCTTCTAGCCCTCATTTTTTTTTATTTTAGATGGTGCCTGCTGATAAGGGATGAGCCCACCCCAGAAATAAAATTCTGGCTACGAGCCTACCACACACGTAATTTCATTTCAGTCACAATGATTTGCGGAGTGATAATTACAAGTTAGACTGATAGTGATCGCCACAGGAACGCTATAACATCAAACTGAAACTGTTTTTTTTTTTTTTGAGGGTGCAGGATTTGGGGATGGGGGTGGGGGTGGGGGAAGAAGACGGACAGTCACATATACTCACCTGCATAGCTTTACGTTCCTTGAGGATCTCTGCCGTGAGGCGCGACGCTCCAGTGTGACACCCATTCGTGACGACCCATGCACGCGTGGCAGAGGCAGTTCGACAGAGACCGGAAGCGAATATCCTCTTGCGCCTCCCGTTCAGGAGAAGACCACGATTGTCGCTCAGGATCGACACCAGAAGATTTGGCAACTCTGAATCTCTCCGCAGCATGTAAAGAACGGCTTCCATCGGCGAAGAATCCGACAAACGCACGAACGTGGCCCCGTTGCTGTTCTCTTCTCCCGTCCAAAGAATCTTCCCGCCGGCATCCGTCGGGAATTCGTGGATGGCGTAAGCCTCGTTCCATTCCTTTGCTCGCTTCTTGCAATCTGTTTCTGCAATATACACGAACAGTGTGAGAATAAAGCTTTGTGCTTTTGTTGTGTGTATTAAGGGGAGTGCTGTACACTGTCAGCTGTAGGGCAAAAAGCACAACTGTGCAGGCTTCCCGCCAAAAGATCAGGGTCAGCGAAAACCAACCACGACGGAGAACCGGCCACCATCGTTGCCAAACCTTGCCGCGCCCCTATTGAAAGGGTCAATGACATCCGCATATTGTGGTTTATTCACTGCTGACGCGTCAAAGGATTTCTCGCTTGCTTCTGCGGTGAAGCAGGCGAGGCGAATGTATCGGCATCAGCGTCAACCTCCACGAGACTTAACGCCAACTAGCGTGGCGAGAAGCCAGTACACATGTGCTTTCCGCCGTCCTCCGTGGCAGAGTGGTTGGAACTGGCACACCGCGCTACGACGCCAGAGGTCCAGAGTTCGAATCCCGTCCTGGGCATGTGCTTTCTACCTTCATCATATCACTCATCCTCATCATCTTCGCGATTACTAGTACTCAAAAGTGGAAGAAAAGCGAAGTAAAATAAACCAAATCAAAAGGTCAAGTTGTGCTTTTTGCCCTGCAATTATTACTTATTTTCACATTGAAAACCCCGACGAGGGTTCAGATTCAGTGGCTGATCCAGAAAGATAGCAAGAAAGGGTTTAAATATAATACAATTTTTCCATGTAACAGATTATAATTGTTAAAGCTCTCACCAAATAGATCCCCATTGGTCAGTTCCTGAGATCCCCTGTTAATTCCTATCTGGTGCACTTGCCACGTTCTACTTTGATTCTTCCATTATTTCCTTCCAGAGGCTGAAAATAAACTCTTGAAAAACCGCTGCCTTCCCACAAACTTTAACACATTAGTATTTATTTTCGTTGTTTGAATCTTGCTTCTTTTGGCATTTAGTGTTCATCTTTTTAAACAAAGCTTGGTTTACATGTGTACAGGATGAGATTACTTTTGTAACATATCTGGCTATTCTGCATTTGCAGCTTGACAGCGAGTCACAACTCCCAAAGCATCCAATCAACAAGTGATCCGATGACGTCATCTCAACCCTGCACCTATCGCTAACCATCTTGCACACGCTGTACACCGTTGGAGGCTCGCTGGCTAGATTCGCATAGTCACCTGTAGCTTTTCGGAAGATAATATGGCTCAACCTTGTTGAAGAAAAGGTATCAGTCGCACAAAATATAAATTAAATTTCACTTACCATTTCGTTTGTTCGTTGAAAGGAACTTGGGCCGAGTTTCGTGTTCCTGCTCTGGTGCGCCACAATGGCACATGTCTTGTTCGCTCTGACGTTTCGCCGGCAAGAACAAGACGCACTCCTTCCTCGAAAAGTCTTGCAACCAGTCGGAGTGTTTGTCTTCTCTCGGCTTCGAGCCTCCCGAGAATCCTATCTTCATTCGTTGCAGCGCCCATGTGTGCTCGTTGATTCTGATTTCGTTGGCTACTTTAGTCTCACCCTGTTCAGCCGGAGACCTGAAGTACGAGCCACTGAAAGAAAAAATGGAAAAGAAAGGTCAAAACGATTTAAAATCTATTGGTTGTGAAAGGACGTGATGTACAGAGTGGCCACGAATTAATGGGCCACCTTTCGATTATCAATAACGTTTAACAATGAGAACATATTTATAATATTGGCAACTTTTCAATTTCTGAAGATAGTAACTTAGCCATCACAATGACAATTTTCTCTCTTTGCCACGTAATTATAAATGTGAGCTCCATTTAAATCAATGCAAGCTCGGAGACGTAATTGGCTTTCCTTCTATCTGTTCGTAGTTTAACAGATTTTTAAGGTCTGAAACACTTCCGGTTGCATCACATAACTTGTTGATTCTTCAGCACTTCTAAGTGCTATGGGTCCACATTCCTGCAGCATTCGTCGCTGAACTTCAGCTACACGTTATTGGTAATGGAAAATACACGGACATATTTGACACGCTGCTCAATACTTAAGCGACTTGCTGCCATTCTAAACAACATCCACTTCCTCCGCTATGTCGCTTAGATTTTTACATACGTGTAAAGAAAGATAAGAAGGAAAGAAAAATACTAGCTCAATTTAAACAAAAGGTTCCCCCTTAATTCTCGGCCACCCTGTAGAGACGAGAACGAGACGATACTTGGAAGAGTCTCGTCTCGTATCAAGATATAAATGCCTGTCCCCTTCTCGATTTTATCTCGATTTAGGAACACCCGTCTGATTCTTTATACCTGATGATCATCTAAAATTAATATTAATTTTCATTAAATCGTGATAAACCTCATAGGCTATGTTTATACATAGAACTTGAAAAAAAATGACGTCATCAAAAGTAGTATTTTTCGTAGTATTTTTTTAGACAACCACAATTTTGCTAATTACTGAATAATAGCACAGAATAATAACTATTAATTAGTTTGTTGTTAACTAAAAAAGTAACTGAGCTACAAGCACTCATTTCAATAATTATATTCAATTACAGTTACTCGAAAAGCTTACTGTCACTTGTAACTAAGTTACTTGCAAACGCTAGTTTAGTGTTTTTTTTATGCAGTGACGGAGTGGTTAGCATAGCGCGCTACAACGGTAGGGACGCCGGGTTCGAACCCCGTCGTCCTGGACATGGGTGATCTTTGCGGGTGTCCCTTTATCACTTTCATTATATCATCACGCATCCTCATCGCCGCTATTAACCAAAAGTGGAAGAAAAGCGACGCTAAATAAAAATAATAAAATCAAGTATTTTTTATGTAACGAAATGTTGTTACTTAGCAAAAAATAAGTTACAGTATAATATTAAGTCACTCACTTTCGTAAAGTTTTGGCGAGTTCGTCAATCGGTTGAACCCTGTTCATGTTGATTGTGCGAGCGACATCACACCCTTGTGGACCATTCCAAAAATATTCCTACGATTGGCTCGCAGCTGAAAGAACCATTCTCAGGAGCAAAATTCACACAAAAGTATGCGTGCAATCCGATGGTCTGGAAGGAACTGATAGATTTTCATTTAGAGGAATATCGACTAACTGCATTAGGTCATGTCACCATAGCAACAAGTCACATGTACACACATTGATCCCCCTACACCTGCGTAATAATGTAGATATTTAATGTACCTTTACCCGGTATTACCTGTTTGGCAAAGGCATCGAAGACACGGCACTTATTATTTTTTTTGGCTTCTCTGAATATAGCACGCGAAGATATTTTATTAGCGACTTTCCGCACGCAAAGGTACTTAAAACTTCCATTCAGACAAAGAGTTTCATTTTCTCTTAATGTTTCGTAGATAGTTTCGGGACTTATGAGATTATCTGTAGGGAGGTATCGAGCTACCAATAGGTCTCACAGGTCAAGTCTCGACCTCGTCATTGAAATACGGAATATTGTCCTGAACGTGTATGCAACCACGCAGCACATACTCCCAATTCCCATTACATCGTGTGAGAACCAGACGGACATAACTCCAATGTATCAAATTTACGGGAGAGAGGGGATAAATGTATCTGTATCTTAAAAAGAGTCAAAATAAAAAAAAAGTGGTAGCGTAGTGGTAACATCGTCGCCTTGTAATCAAGGGGTCCCTGGTTCGATACCCGTTGGGGCCACATAGGAGTTCGGATCACACTTTAAACTGCAGGTTCAGTCCCGATTAGCCTATCTGAGCATAAAGTGGACTTAAAACAAAAAAACTTAAAATCTCGAGACCGTGAGTCTGTGATACGCCATCTTGGTGTTGTCTCGATTTTGCCGAGATCTGTCTCGGTTTCGTCTTGTTAAATCACGAAAGGTCTGATCTCTATCTTGTCTCGATTTTTACAAAGTCATTTCGGTACCATGCCCAATCTTCTGTTATTTATTAACAAATAATGGAGTTAGATAAAGTAGATGGAAAGCTCATTGTAAAATTATATTTGTTTCCAATTTTCTTATCGAGTTATGGTTAAAACTATCAACCCAGTCAGTATATACGTATCTAACTGGCAAAGAGAAACAAACGAGAAAACACGACAATTTGCCAACATAATAAGTTGACATCGGTGAATTTTATCTTCTTCACCTAATTTCCCCTCTGCCGTGGATATCAACTCTGATGGCACCAATCTTCGGAAAGTTACTTTTTAAAAGTATCTGAGTTACAGTTACAGAGCGGTTGAAACGACGATTCCGCCAGAGACGGTTGTTACAAACAGTTTTTGTTTTTACATATATACAAAATTGTATGTAATTACATGTTTTTATTGTAATTTCTTTTTTGTGTGAATGTGTGTGTGTGATATGGCCATATTGTTAAATAGGGTTTGGTTTGGTTTGAGTTGGTGTTTTAAGTCCACTTTGTGCACAGTAAGGCTAATCTGGACTGGACCTACAGTTTAAAGTGGAATCCTCCACCGGGTATCGAACCTGGGACCCTTTGCTTACAAGGCGACGACGCTACCGCTGCGCCATCGGGGAGGGCACTGTTAATTAGGGGTTAAGTTAGTTTTAATATGTAAAAATGTTATGTAGTTTCTTGGGTCTTCCATGTTAATTCTTTGGAACTTCCAACCTTTCCCAACTAGACAAGGAAGGAAGTGTAAATAAGGCTTCTCTTGCGTAGGGCGAAAAAATTAGAGACAGAATGAGTTGAGAGTGTATAAACGTACGCCCTCCCCCCCCCCCTTTCCTTTAAATGTACTCCAATTACTATTTTTTTCTTCAAACAACTTCTAAAATGAAGGTTAAAAATGGCAATTACGAAATATTTTATTGTGCACATCCCCCTTTCAGGAAGGTAGCTACGTAGTATCCACCTTTACAATTTCTGTCCCCTCCGAAAAACAAAATCCTGCGTACACTAGTGATGACAACACTTATTATTTCTCTACTTGTGACAAACCTCATTCTGAACAAGTCAATTCACCCCAAAAGCCATCCTTCACCTCGCAAGATGTAAGCAGCCAAGCTAGCATTTGTAGTGGTGGCTATTTTTTTGTGTGTCTGTTAGGCAATTTTCGCGTGATGCGACACGTAAAGCCCTCACGAATATGCACAATCGACTGTTCTGAGTCCTTTCTTTTTAATTAATATTTTCACAGGATAATTTAACGTAAGTTAAGACATACATGGTAAATTCATTTCAACTGTTGAAATTATAATACTGTTATTCTTCATAAAATCAAAGACCCGCTCGTGATGTCATCTATCAGGCTCGTTGAAAAACTATTCAGGGATTCACCTTATGTATATTACACCTTGGACTTGGCAGGAAGATGAGCAACATGAATTTCAAGTGATATATATATGCAATCCTCACCAATAAACTGTTATGTACATTTCAGCTTTCTCTGCATGATTTGCAAAATCAGGTAATTACTCAAGTAATTTCCAAGCACAATTAGAAAGAATGTTCCTGAAAATTATTTTTGTTTAAATTAGAAGGCCTACTGTTGATAACTACTAAGTATAGGGTTTCTCTGTGCAAGTGACAAATATTATGATTTCTTAGGTGTAACTCTTGTAACTCCGTTTTATTCACAAATAGTGTAGTAAATTGGAGGAGAACCTGTTTATCGTTAAATGGAACACTGCTCTATATGTCAATGAAAGGTTAAACTTTTACAATGACTTCTAAACTTGACAGTCACTGCCTAGCTATAGTTCCCTTATTACGCAATTTTTCATCTCCACATCTCTTGTCTTTTCTAAACTTACAAACTGCTTATCAGCGACGTTTGCAGAATGATTTTAGTTATTTATACAAAATTGTGAATGGCAAAATCCGCTGCAACACACTCCTTGAGGAATTCCACTTTCGAGTACCTATGCGCACAACTCGCAACACAAGATTATTTTATACAAAGAAACCTAGACTACAAATTCAAAAAATATCCCTTTTTTACAGACTTGCCACACAATACAATGACCTTCCATCAAGAATCGATATATTTTCCTGCGAGTTTGCCTTTCGGTCTTCTATTAGAAGAAATGTTTGTAAATAATATCAAATAGTGCCATCTTTTGCTTTTTTTTTTTTTGGTCAATTTGCTATTCTCTTTGTGTTATTTTGTTACTTTTAATTACTAATTTTTAATATATTTTTGCTTATTATTATTATTATTATTATTATTGCGTTTTCATTGTTGACAATTTCAGAGTAAAATGGCCACCTGTGCTGTATCTGGAATTTTCTCAATAAATAAATAAATATTTCCAAATGCAGATCCACGGGATGGCGATAGTCGACAGCGCAGCTCCCTACTGTCCAGAAGAAGCGTTTATGTGCACATAAAGATACCTAATGCTATTATATCAACCAAATTGTTATGCCATGCTAGCTTTTTAAACTTTCTAGCCCTAGCAGAGACGATGTGATTCTAGAAATAAATTGTTTTTCCTTTATTTTCCCACTTGAACCTACGTAGACTACCAGGTTTATTGCGAAAAATGGATGAATTTTGAAGAAAATAATAAGTATTCACACCTTATCTCGGATTTAAAACCATGATCTATAATTTCGCAGTGCACTACGCTAATCTCTAGACTTTGGTTCTTGTATGTAGTGTACTACATAAAAAGAATGCAGTTAGGATAGAATTTCTTGCTAGGTTAGGTATTCGCCTGAAAATCGTCCACCCAAATATCATCTCTGGATCCGCCACTGAATATTTCCGGTATTTATTCTTGATAGAGGAATCTGTTCACTTTATTTGTTATTTTAACTTAGTGTCAAACTAACGGCAATCAATACATCTCAAGGCTTATTAGGCAAGAGACATATGTACTGTTTATTTGTTCGTATTAGTCAAGTACATTTCGCGTGGTTTACACGGTAGATGGGGATTAAATTAAGTTGTCAAATCTTGTAGCCAGTGGCATGCCCAGGATTTTTTAAAAAGGGGGTGGGGTTACGTATACCTTTCTTAGTAGTCAGTCCTTTTTTCTCTTGCCTTTGACGTTCTACTTTTTGGAATACTGGGCCAGGGGGGGGAGTTAGTTCCATTTTTGCGAAACGTTTCCAGACACTGTTGATTATCTTGTGAATACAATTTATACAGGGATCTATCCCGAACTTTTGTAATTGTAAAATCGTTTTTGGGGTAATGTAAAGGCATATTTAGGTCCAAAAGAATAGGATGTGTTGTGGATATATTATTCGCTTTACATATAACAATAATTATTATATTATTCTTCATTACAGAACTCCCCAATATGTCGGGTAATCACTTTTAAATGATCCAATGATGACGATGATTTGGTTCCCACCAGCTCCAGTTCTTTTAGAGGGCAAAGATGAAACAAACAGGCGAAAGTGTTGGAATGAACCAATTACGACAACGGTGCATCACCACCCGTTCTCGAACCTTGCAAAATCATCAGTACAGATCCCACCACCAGCTGAAGACTTCGTTTCCGCCTTATGTTCCTCTCCTAATAGCGGTAAATGCGTTCACTCTTGCATTCCAGAGAAGCTAGCCTCATTGCCGCTGATGGCTCTTTATCACCCGAAGCCCTACAAGTTCCGCACCAGCTCTCCCATCAAGATTTGTAAAGAAAGTGCAACCTACGTTAAAGTTCCGCCTTTCTGGCTTCTGTTCGACCACACAATAGCTGTCTTGTGCATTCTCTTGTCTCGTATGGACAGACCTCTCAGCAGTGCACAGTTACACTGGACATTTACTTGTCTCAGACGTATTAAACACCCCGACGGTGAGTATCCTAGTGTAATAGCTAGCTGTATGGATTTCATCGAGGATTGCCTGCTGGATCAGTGTCGGGGTGTAACACCAAATAGTGTTCCAGGATGGCCTCCAGGAGATTCGTTCATGGCTCCTTTCAGGACTTTTCCAGCCACTATGGACGATGCCATTCCGACTACACTGCGGACCACGGTTCGTTCAGACACATCATGTGCTTGGAAACCTTCGGAATATAAGCGAGACGAAATCGCTTCCAGGCCCAGAACCAGCTGTGCGACGGCTCCGAGAGAAAGCTTACGTTGGGGGGAACCGAAAGTTAGTGAAACGTTTCTTGAAAGCTCGCCCCAAGAGAAACGAGCTCCAAAAACACCTGCCGTTGCTTCTCAGAGACCACAGTCGTTGAAGCATCGCTTGGACTCTCGCCCCTTGCCTCAACGTGAAGCAAAGTGCAACCAGAGTCCTTTGAAGGCAGCTGAGTTACATGAATCGGAACGTTCATCTCAGAGTCTATCTTCAGCTACCGACACTCTGTCAAAAACCTCATCACAGTTATCATGCGAGAACGTAGAAGAAAATTCCGAACCACGCTCACGTAAACCGGCATTTTTTCTCACTCGAGGAATGGCAATCAGCAACATCAACTCCAAAACTTCTACTCGTATTATAGCCGCCATATTTACCCCTCCTGGCTCTGGCCCCCAGACAGGCTTGACTATAGCTGAAATCGATAACTGCCAGATATCTATGCAACCGAAAGCAACAACAGGGGGTCCTGACAGTAATCTCAATTTGGACGAAACATTTTCAGCTCAGCATTCCCCAAGCATTGCTGTACATGCGGTCTCTAGTTCATCCAGTTTATCACACCCATTCTCATTGAGTCGAATCTCAGAAAATAATGAACCTTATGATTCATCAGCCGATGAAAATTTGAGAACTTGTATTGGACCAACCATTCCAAATTCAGACGAACACATGGTAACCACAGATAGCTTAGGCGAGCCTGAAGCACCACATGATCGAGATATACGTAACGAAGAGGAGACATCTGTAATGTTACCTCCTCTCAGTATTTTGCCTCCCATTCTCAATAAATTGCACAACTGCCCTGGAAGGAATGCTTCTCTCAATGAACTTTATTCCTCAGACACGCAAAACGAAGAGTCAGAAAATGTATATCGTGGTACTGAATATGAAGCACAGGTGTCATTAAAGGTCACACAATTACTGACTGAGATGTTAGCCAGAAACGTCCAAGTGGAAAAAGCGTACGAGAAAGAACATATAGAAGATTCATATCCATTGCCTTGTATTGATTCGAGAAGACCTGACAGTAATTCAATGGAGAACGTGGTAAATACTGAAAATGCTATTCCAAATAGCATGTTCTCTACAGACACTGCTGGAAGTGAAAATAAAATATCTATGAATGATTGTAGGATAAAGTTATTTGATAGCCATGTAGCTGATATCTCAGATCCTTCTGAAGAATATACGAGGTTTCTTAAGAAAGAACCAAATCAAACATCTGTGATCGGCTCGGAAGCTGCATCAGGTGAAACAAATAGTATTCTTGTCTCGTCGAAATTGGAGACAGGCGTCTTATCAGAGAACGAATGTTATAGTTACTTAGAGAATTTTCAGGTTGAAGAAATCACGGAAGTGGCTCAGAATAAAGTTACTAACCGAGAGCCACTGATGTCGGCTGACGATTTGATTACACAAGAAACAGGTTCTACACATATAAAAACCATGTCTGAACAGAATTCTCCAAACTGCAGTGATATCGCAGAAAACAGAGAAATTTCATCAGATGTGAAGGCAGAAACGCAAAAGGCCATCATCTTATCAAATATCACAACTCCTCCCAAACACGTCTCGTACAGGTCGCCTATGATGCCTGTGAATTCTGAAAGAGGTGTCACTAATGCTAAGGTATTAGATCCTTCTGACCCTAGAATTACAAAATCCGAAGGAATAGAATTTCTTAAAATAGGAAAAATCATCCAACCTGTGTTGTCAAGTCGTAATTTGAACAGTAATGAGACAGCTCCTTGTATTATGCGGAAGACTAAGTGTGGTAAACATATACTCGCTACATATAAAAGCTCCTCAAATGAAATTGTTCCAGCAATTGGCAAGAAACATTTGCCGGCGGACATCGAGGTGAAAAAAGTGAAGATAATTAAGGAAAGAAAATCTGCAAAGACTCAACCAAGGGAAGAGGGCGTAAAGAACAAACCAAATGTGTTGGGCAAGGCAGACATCGAGAAGAAAAAAGTGAAGATGATTAAGGAAAGAAAGTCTGCAAACACTCAACTAAGGGAAGAGGACGAAAAGGACAAACGAGATGAGTTAGACATAGCAGACATCGAGGTGAAAAAAGTGAAGATAATTAAGAAAAGAAAATATGCAAACACTCAACCAGAAGAAGAGAGCAAAAGAAAGAAACTAGACGAGTTAGGCAAGGGTGACATCGCGGAGGAAAAAGTGACGATAATTAAAGAAAGAATATCTGCAAACACTCAACCAAGAGAAGATGGCGAAATGGACAAACCAGTTGAGTTAGGCAAGGCGGACAACGAGAGGAAAAAAGTGAAGATGATTGAGGAAAGTAAATCTGCAAACACTCAATCAAGGGAAGAGGGCGAAAAGGACAAAACAAATGTGTTAGGCAAGGCAGACATCGAGAGAGAAAAAGTTAAAATTTTAAAAGAAAGAAAATTCGCAAACACTCAACCAAGGGGCTGTGGCGAACTAAATGAGTTAGGCAAGGAAGACATCGAGGAGGAAAAAGTGAAGATAATTAAAGAAATAAAATCTGCAAACGCTCAACAAGGGAAAGAGGCTGAGAGGGACAAACCAGATGAGTTAGGCAAGGAAAACAGCTCGAAGTTCATGTCAGAAAAGAACACAGACAAAAATACCCCTACAACATCAAGAACGGTTTCGTTCGTTAAAATTAGAACTTCAACGCCCAATTCAGAAAAAGGTAATGAAAGTAAAATAGCAGTAGAAACCCCAAAAGCAAAAACTTCGCCGTCGAAAATAGCAAAGGGAATCGAAAAAAAGAAGAGACCCTTAAACATAAAACAAGTAACTGCACAAAAGGTAAGTGCAGTTCCTGGAGCTTCAAATATGATGCAAGAGAAAGGCCCTACCTTGTCAAAGCCACCACAAGCTAAGAAACAAAGCACAGTTTCGGCGACAACAATAAACGGAAAACAAGCTAGTTTGTCCACAAGACTGAACAAGCAAGCTGCGAGTAGTTCGAATGCATCAAGCAGTGTTCGAGTGTCTAATCAAACAAGTAATAACACGTTTTCCATCTCTACTTCCAACAATAATAGAATTGGTATTCCAAATAATTACATTAAAGCTGGTCGTCAGAATCAGAGTATTCTAGATAGAGATAAGAACATTGGTTTTGGAACAAAGCTGCCTGTTAGAAAACCTTCAAAAGAGAAACAGGCGTGTATGGAACAAAGCAAGACACAGAAGCTTCGAACTTTCGAGGAAGATAAGAAACCTCCTAATGTTTCGGAAAACGCCAATGGAGAAAAACACTTAAGCAAAGTGGGTGTTGTTCTCAGCAAGGAGTTTCACGGACATAGACAAAAGTCGAATGATGAGTCAGCAGATCAAGGAGCTTCAGACATAATACTTTCAAATATATCGCCGATAGTAAGTAAAGATAATCTTGCGCAGAATGAGAAAGGATCAGAGAGGAAGACCGTTGATACAAATATTAATGAAACCAAAAAGTCAAACATCCCCCGAATGCAAAAACCGACACGGTTAAGCAGTACCAGTTCTTCGAGAGGGCAAAAGGAAACAAACACACAATCATCCCTGCCCAAGATAAACGATCCTAATCAATCATCTCAAGATATAATCAGCAGGAGAGTTAAGTCAGCCATAGTTACTGGAAGGAATTTTGAGACTAAAAACAGAAGTATGTCTGCCGGTAGAACCAGCAACCAGTTCACAAACACTTCTAAGAAGAATGAGAACAACGTCACTGCAAACACCAGTTCGGTGTTGGACAATAAAAATCGAATCTCTAGCAGGGACAACATGTTGGTCACTACAAAAGGATCAGCGAAATCGAAGGAAACTGGTAGAAATGATCCCAGTAAAACTAAATTTGCTACAAGCAATGACGAGGCAAGAAAAAAAATAACACCCGCCGGCAAGAAATATCAACTTGCATCAAATATTCCTAGAGATCGTGAATCAATCGTAGATACTAAAAAGTTCTCGCCATCTGCAACTTTAGTCAAACCAACAACTTCAAAATCTAAAATATACATGACTCAAAAATCTTCACCAACAACTGGTTCTCCTAAACCCCCTATCAAAAGCACCAAACTTCCATTACCAAAACAAGGTAATTTTATCCACAAACACGTCGTCAAGAACCAGACGTCGAAGCAAGACACTGCTCAGAGTGATTCTGACAAAGCATTACCCCAAAAAGAGGAAAGGGATGTTCAATCGAAAGTAAACGTAAAGGAGGCTGGAAAGACGCACTCCATCAAGCTGACAAAGGATGTCGAGACAGTAGATAAGATAGATATTATGCCGAAACATGAAACTGAAGCTGAAACTAGCCTGGAGAAGACATTGCTGTTGAAACATAAAGATATCCGCAACTCTACAATGTCTGTGCAGGGATCTAATACCCAGGGACCAAAAGAAAAGTTACTTGTAACGGATGAGGGAAAGGCAGATTCGATTGTATTGAAGACGTTGTCGGTAGTCCATGAGAAGAATGAACCGAAATCTGAATTATTATCGGAGAAAGAGGACAACGTCAAAAACATATGAATTCAAAGGTGGGATAATAAAAATAACTATCAGTATGGAATTCGCCCTCGGTCTATGAAGCGAACATCTAATCCATATTGAGAATATAGGTTGTGAATCGTCTTCAAAGAGTTCTATTTAACAGAGAATTTGTGTTGTATACATGCCTTGTTTATACTTCTGTTTTGTACAATCTACAAAAATTATACATTTGTATTTTAAGCTGAAGGGTTGTATGCATTTGATTTCAAAAGAAACTACCGTGGATATAACTTGATTCAAATTAACAGTGGGATAATCTTGGCAATTTCTTTCTTGTAATAAAGTATCCTGATGGGTAGTAATGCTAGAAAAATTCTAGAAGAAAACCCAACGTGGTGGAAGAGTGGGAGATGGAAGGGCCTCCGCCAGGCACGTATCCAGGAATTCCTTTCGGGGGGGGCTCAACACCATTTTTTAAGGGGTATAGTAAGAACCTCACAATTGTATGTTTAAGAGGCCATATCATGGGCAGCGGAAAAACAGACCTTCATTCAGAACACTTTTACTCGAAAACTATTTGAGGCATTTGAATGAGCTTTGTGGCGAATTGATCAGAAAGGATGAATCTTAACAGTGATTATCGAAATTTTTTTATCACTTTCATATTTTAATAGATATTAGCTGTCAAATATCTCAGTTTTTGGATCGGCGTATAGAGCCCGATTCTAAGTTACTGTAAAAATTTAACCTTGCAAGCCTTTCTTGCATCTTTCCTGAGTAAACTGATTTTTTTATTTTTCAAATTGAGAGGCCCATTGTGACAATACGCCATTGCAAACATTGATATGCATTTTCAAACAGCTTTGAGAATGGCTTTATTCGAGCCATAGCGGGGCTGGCCATCGGCTGCCGGGGTTATGTTCAAGTCCTACAAGTTCAGCCGTCTGCCGATAGATGACTCTGACCAGGTTTTACTACTGTGGGCGTGGCTTGGATTACTTCTTCTTCTACCCTTGGCATTGTCTTTTCCCTTGGGGGCAGCTTTTGACCGTGCTCCGACCATTTCGGAAAATCCAAAGTTGATTTCCTTCACCCGGCTGTTTTTTCATTGTGTTTCATTTGTCTTATTTCTATTTTCCAAAAGAATAAATACATTAATACAGAGACTGTCCCAATTGAATCTTACATAAATTATAGCAAAATTAAATTTGTTTTAAGTCAATTACATGCTTAAATAGGGTAATCGGGACTGGGGCTACAGGATAGAGTGAGATCCAGACCACTGTGTAGTTCTACCGGGGATCGAACGTGAGACCCCTTGAATACAAGGCGAGATAATTACTACTAATTTCATCGAGGAAACTCAAGGACTTATTTGGGGAGGGGTCCGGACCCCTCCCCCAAGAAAGACTTACCAAGTGAAAAAATTAAATAATGAAAATATATTTGTGTAGCATTTATTACATAATTGATGGTTATAATTTCCTTTGAACTTATTGATTGATTTGTTGTTTCTAAGTCCACTTTTTGCACAGAAAGGCTAATCGGGACTGGACTTACAGCTTAAAGTGAGATTCGAACCACTACTTGCATCCACCGGGTATCCAACCCGGGATTCCTTGATTACAAGGGAACGACGATACCACTGCGCCATCGAGGAGACCCACTCTTTGAACTTATTGGAAGAAAGATTGGAAGTAGGGGGCTTAGAAGGACAGTACAAATTACCAAAGATTTATGCTTGCACGCTACTATTTATAACAATATGCATAAAATATTAATCAGGAACTTTACTTTTCGCTAACCGGATCTAACATTCTCTTTTATTCAATAAATATTCAATTCTTCATCAATTTGAAATGAATTTCTTTGCCAGGGCACTTGTTTTTTATGCAAATTATGCCGATCTTAACTACAGGTAAGCTAGATAATGAATACTTGCTGTTATCCGATCTTTTTACCTATTTATGTGATAATAATATAATTTTAACTTAAACATCATATTATTATTATTATTCCTGACACAATTGGTTCGGTGTATTTCTAGATAAGTGCCTTGGAAGTGCGAAAGGAAGTGAGACAGTCGGGTACTCTTTCAAACTCTAAATCTTGTTCTTGTCCCAAGTTATGTAAACGCTCTCTCGTTTTCGTCTCGATCTCTGAATATAATTTCAATTATAGTCACATTAACTTCAACGCATTTTAAAAATACAATTTGTGTCTATACAAAGAACACGCTTGGGCAATACATTCACATTTAGAGAACACCGATGTATTTCATAAAGAGGTAAGACAACTATGCTGAAGGTAGATATTTAAATTTTAAATATAATTCACTGCACATTCAATTATACTATATGTAATGTTATGTTATAATAATGGAACCTACATCTTGCAATTTTTTTAATTCTAGTTTCATTAATATTTTACTTTGGATATTATGTGAATACATTAATCGTGATGGAGGGAGAAAACACACCGGAACGACAAGTGACCGGCGACACGTGTCGCTTGAGAATTTCACCAATCGAGCGTAGGCATGTGCGGCCTGTCATGCCGCTACGGTGTGAAACGTTGCTGCTGATTGGCTCGTTCCCAAGCGACATATGTTGCTTGTCGCTTCGGTGTGAGTTCTCCCTAAGAGGGCGAGTGACAATGAATTCAATTACATCTTCATAGCTTGTTCATGACTGAAAGAAGCTACTCGTGTCGCATGTCGCTCGGACTGGGACTTTCTCTCAATATCGTGTACCATGTCGACTCGGTTTGTTGTTCGTGCATGTTTTGCTTTACTGTATA
Source organism: Lepisma saccharinum (assembly GCF_977018435.1). NCBI lineage: Eukaryota > Metazoa > Arthropoda > Insecta > Zygentoma > Lepismatidae > Lepisma > Lepisma saccharinum. The sequence goes on from NC_139236.1 coordinate 71,793,966, forward strand.
GGCTCTTGTTGCTTGATGTGAATGTTCCGTGTCGCTTGGAAACGAGCCAGTCAACAGCAACGTTTCTCAATGTAGCTGCAGACCGAAGTGACAAGCGACACATACCTCTAGAGAACAATCCAATCAACAGCAACGTCTCACACATCTGTAGAATAACATGTCACACAAGCCTGCGTTCAATTGGTGAAATCCTCAAGCGACACAGATATTTCACACCGTCTAAAGCAAAATATTCACTGTGCATGCGCGAACAACAGGCCAGGGCGACACGATGGACGGTATGAAAAAGAACTCAGTCCTAGGGACACACAAGCAACAGACAACACAAGCTGAATGGTTGATTGCGTTTATTACTGAGAGCCAGTTACCAAGAGACACGTGTCGCTTGTCGCGTGTTGCTTCGATATCAAATATCCCTAAAAGTAAGCAGCTTTTGAAGCACAGTATGAATAATTAGTAAGTAAACAGCAGTGACAAAACATATGATTGATTGATTGATTGATAGATAGATAGATAGAAAAAATTGCCTATAAATCCGCACCCTAATCATAACTTATTAAACATATCAAAACATATTTTTCATTCATCAATTTTTTACGCTTACAATAACCTCTAATTATTACTAAATCAATTTTTGTATTTTCCATTTAATATCTTATTATATTTAGCTCTTGCCAGTAGGCACTTTATCTTCTTATGTATATATTTTTTTTGGCCTCCATCTCATCAGACGTATCATTCATTAATTTCCTCAATTATCTCATCCAACTCGTTTGTATTTCCACCCTTCTAAGGGAGGTTATTTCAGTCGTTCACCGCCAGCGTGACGGCCGTTCGACGGACTCTTCATGCAACAGGTCCCGGCAAATTGCGTTCAGGAAGTCCGTAACAGAAACAGCTTGTTTTCTAATGTTTCCACTTTTCACAATTACAGTTACAATTACAATTGAAATAAGCACGTACCTTGTCGCAAGGATGCTGGAAAAGGTGTCCTCCCAAATACAAATATTTCTGACACCTTATTTCTGACATCTAATCTTAGATTAGTCATCGCTACTTTATCCTCAGTTGTCGCGACAGCGCCGGCAGCTTATCGGGAGTTGGGTGAGTTGTCAGCCGCGAGAGGGCGATTCATACTGCACGTGTCGGCAGTGATGCCAACCGTAGGGACATGTCCCTAAGCATAGGGACTTTTCACTAAATTTCGCCCGCGTAGGAACGTAGGGACAGATTTTGCCAAATGAGGGAAAACGTAGGTACTTTTTTCAATCTTGGTAAATGACATTTTATGAATTAGTTTATCTGGATACTTTAGCGAAGAGGAGAAAAAAGAACTAACTAACAAATCTCCATCAGAATTTTGGAACATGTTATCGGTTACCAAAAACTTTCAAGGCAAGTTCCTTTTTGAAAACATTTCCACTCTCGCGAAAATAGTGCTAACATTGCCACATTCTAAAGCGGAAACGGAAAGAATATTTTCAATGTTAAGTGATACAAAAACAAAAAAGGGAAATAAAATGGGACCAGAATTGTTAAAGACTGCAGGAAATACAGCATCACCAACCAACATCTATCTCTGCACAGCAGCAGCATGTATGACTTCAAATAACATAATCAACAGTAAACGACTCACCGTTATTCATTAGGGGTGTGCGGGATACTTTACTTTAAAAAGTCGTTAATTCTCGACGTTTTCTGCCTTGTAAGTTTCTGGAACTTATCGAAAATTGTAAGTTTTTATTCTAGAAATGCAAAAACAATCACTTAAAGTGAAAATGACTTGTAAAATTCGAGATTTCCAGTGCTTCGGGAAATTTCGAACATTTCCCGTCCCGAAAATTTTCCGACTTGGTCGGGAAATTGCAAATTTTTCAGTCCCGAATGTCGGGATTTAAAAAAATTACCGTCCCGATCCCGTCCCGACCCAAAAAATTCTGTCCCGCACACCCCTATTATTCATTAAGGCAAGAATTTACAATACCGGACCTTTCTGTAATTTCTATGCTACGTCTTATACTCACGAAATAATTATTCGTGATGATTTATCTCAAGTTAACATGTTGGGGTGAGGGGGAAAAAATGTTAATTAACGTGTAGAAGTTGTAAAATAACCATTTCAATTCTCGCAATGATTCTCCGTATACAAGTATGGTAGCCATATTTGTTGATATGAACAAATTACAATTAGTTACGCTGTCTACAGCGTTGCCACACTGTTGATTTCATACTTGGAGAGCATGGATTGTGTAAGAATAGCGGAAGAGAACAGTAAAAAAGTTGTTAATGTTATACAGATTGTTAGGTGGAGTGTGCAGGAGGGCTAATTAATAAACTTATTCATTTCAGTATATTGCCCAAAGAACGTGCTTACATGTGACAGCGACAATCACGATGTAGACGAACTGATTTGATTACAGGTAAATTTGGCAACATTACATCAATCATAAAATTGCAGGATACTAAAATGGCGTCTTCGATGATGTTAAAGTGCTACGAAAAAAATATTTTTTATCGGTTCGTAATCACAATTACCGCAAAACCATTCAGGAATAGCCCCACTGAGCATTCTCGGTAAGGTTAGGTTAAGTTAGGTTAGGCAAGGCAAACATAGTTAAAATTTGGGCTCGAAAAACGGGTAGCCCAACAAACCATTGACGGATAGCCCCACGAACCATTCAGGTACAAAAAAGGTAAAGTGTTCCCCTGCGCATAGCACCACGCCATGAAGGCGTATAGGGGGTGTGAGGGTAACGCCCCACACTTTCTTGATCCGGTCGTGAGTGGGGGTGATGTGATCAGCATCACGCCCCTGATCGCCTTTGCCCCCCAGGGTTTCCCCCAGGTACCCATGTTATTCGACGCTGGGTAGGCGCCGGGGCCGCTTCCAGGTACGGTTAGGTTAAGTTAGGATAGGCAAATGTAAATTCGCTCCTTCATTAATTGTGGAAGCACCGAGCAGAAAGATTTGGTAAGTAAATGTGTATATTTTATCTTCTGTTTTGCATGCTCATGAGGTGATAATTTTTTTAGTCGCTTTACTTGGCGTAGGGACATTTGGTCAGTTGTAGGGACATTTTGACTACGTCTGTAGGGTCATTGCCGAAAAATGGTTAGCAACACTGTCGGCTACCAGACGTCAGTGTACGTTCATGTTCACTTCTGTTTGCGTTTATCAGTACACGTGTTGCTTATACTGTGTTATTGTAATGTGCTACTCATGGCCAGTGCTTTATTGTGTGTTAATTGTTATTCATTCATTAGTTATGTCGTTAAACAAATATAGTCTTGAACAGAGAGTTTTTATGTACGATAATTACGTGAAAACGAATTCTTGCAGAAAAGTGGTCAGGGAATTACGATAGACAGGATCTCTTGAACCTAAGAAACGTGTTGTATTGCTGTTAAAGGAGGTCATTTTCAACATCTCTTATAACACAGGAGGTTAGTGATCATCATTATTATTACTTTTAAATATCATTTTACGCTTTCGGTTTGCTTTATGCGCCGGGATGCTGTCTTCCCTTTCTGACAACTGACGATAAAGTAACGATGTCTAATCTAAGATTTTCTGTCAGAAATAAGGTGCCAGAAATATTTGTATTTGGGAGGACACCTTTTCCACACACACACACAGCATCCTTGCGACAAGGTACGTGCTTATTTCAATTGTAATTGTAACTGTAATTGTGAAAAGTGGAAACATTAGAAAACAAGCGGTTTCTGTTACGGACTTCCTGAACGCAATTTGCCGGGACCTGTTGCATGAAGAGTCCGTCGAACGGCCGTCACGCTGGCGGTGAACGACTGAAACAACCTCCCTGTACATAAGAGTTGTAGCTTTCCTGGCGACGTCAATCGACGTTAGCTTCCATCGTATACATTGCTCTCGTCTTCAGGTAGGAGATGTTGTTGCTGTATGTGCTCGAAACGTTGGAAGATAACGCCGATTTAATCTGGCTGGTACACCTGTTCGAATCCTTCTACATGCTAAATTGAAACAACAATCTTTCGTAATCATTAAACAGGATGGAATAAATAGCGGGGAGGCTTTTGTAATATTAATAATTTGAATTACATCCCCATTAAAAACTGAGCATCCTCGATGGCGCAGTGGTAGCGTCGTCGCCTTGTAATCAAGGGATCCCGGGTTCCATGCCTGGCTCAGTCCCGATTAGCCTTACTGTGCATAAAGTGGACTTAAAACACTAAATCAATAAATCATTAAGAATTCATTTTAAAATTTTATAATGAATTTCGGGTGAAAGATTCAATATACTAACCTCCATTATTAATTCAATGCCTAGAGAATTATAAAAAATGGGGTGGGGGGTTGTATTTATATACACGAACGCTCGGGAGCCAATATAAGTTTACAATCTGCAAATCGGGTTTTCTCTACCGATTCAACCAATTCAATATCTCCAATGTTGTTTGTGTTGCACCTGATTCAAAATCGGTCATAATTTAATTTGAAAATTATTTTTGAGAGGAATAAAGACCATCGATAGGAGAGCTTGACTGCCGTTCGATTCCCGGAGGAGAGGGTGAGGAAAGTGGGCTCTCCCACTGCATGGGGTGCATCTAAGTACAAGGGACTCTACTATATAACTACGTGGGAGCATAGAGACGATTTGCATCGCCTCTATAAATAAGCGAGACTGTGAATATGTAAAGAGCCACCACCACCCACCCACCAATATGCCTTCAAAACACTGCATAATGCACGTAGGTGGCTTTACCAATTTCTTTCAAATACAAGTAGTTAATTATAGTAACAAAACATCTTTTTATATGTAATTGGATTTTTCAAAATTACAATAAAATAACAAAGCAACCAATTTTGTTGTAATTCTATAAAGAATAAGTTAACATAGGACAGAATCGTAAACTTCCCGTTCGGACAAATGTCGCAGTTGAAGTAGCAGTCTAAACAGGTAAAAAACTGCTTACTGACACGTAATCTGACTTAAATTTGGCATAAGGCAGTATATTTTTTAGTTTGAAAGACCTTGTGACATTTGTCGAGCCGGGAAGAACTTCTTCATAACTAGAGCCCGGAAGTTCAGGCATTTATTTTCGTTAAAATAGGCAGGCAAAAAGGCATTTATAATGTGGAAAATAGGCACTAAAAATGAAAAAAAGGCAAAATAAACCGAAAAAAGGCACATTTGGAAGTCGCTTAATTTTATCTATAATTTCTGGCAACATGTTAAAATCTACATTGGGAAGAGCATTTCAATTTTCTCCGTCTTGATTGCACATAACTACAAGGTGTTTTTTTAATTACTCAACATTCATTGATAGTAGTCTGTCAGAGAGAATGTTTTTCATAATAGAAAATGATATTTCTACTTCGACAGAAGTTATTGGAGCATACATAAAACAAGCTAATGTAGCTGGACGCATTTCGGTAACAGCATTTTCACCTTTTAGAATATCACAAATTGTTTTCAATTGTTTCAAGTCCTCATTTGCACTCACTACCCGCTTGCACTTTTCCGCAACAGCTGACCCCTTTTCTCCTGGCACTTCCATCATCTGCTGCATAGATTCCTCGTACATTTTCATGGATGCTACAAGGTGTTTTTTAAGTTTTGTAATTGTAATTGTCTCTGGGAATGCACCATAATGTGCAAAAATAAACTTGAATAGCACAGGAGTTTTTTCACTTCACGAATTGAAGCCGCTTCATTTTCTGGAAGAGCATCTATCACCTCACTGATTTCTTCAAGGTCGTTAGCATAATATATAGCTGCTGATATCCAGGTTCCCCATCTGGTCAAGACTGGTTGCGGAGGTAAACTAAGCTCAGATGCAACTTCCTTAAATTTTCGGGTTCGAGAGGGAGATTTCAGAAATATTTTCTTTGTGTTAGAAATCAACCTGTCCACTTCAGCAGTTAATCATGCACAAGGAAATGTTAGCCGAAAGGCACTATCCTAACTGAGCATGAAATACATTTTTCTCACACTTTTCTCCTTCAGCAATGTTGAAACATGCATGAGTTCAATATTACTTAAATAAGGCGGAAATTATTCACATAATAAACGGAAGAAAAATAAATGCCAACAACGTTTTTTGGGAGAAAAATAATTTATATACAATTTTTTTTTAAAAAAAGGTCAAATTTCATTGAAAAAGGCAAAAAAGGCATTATAATTAAAAATAGGCTGTGGGGTCCCAAATTGGCAAAATAGGCAAAATGAAAAGGCTTCTAAAACATTCGAAACAACATGAGAAACGTATATCCGGAAAAATTTTATCAATATATGCAGTAGTTAAAAAGAGGCATTTTGCTAAACTTCAGGGGCTCTATTCATAACTAATGGGATAAAGAAGAAGGAAAATTTAATTCGTAACACTACTAACGGACTTATTACGCCATTCGCATGATGTAATTAATAAACACAGTAATTCTAATTACATGATTATTAAAAAGCAAACATTTCTTTGTAAATAATAATGTAAAATGCCTGTTTTTGACCAATCCCTCCCCTGTTGTAGGTTTGTTATCCATCAAATATCAATCTGGAATTTTTTGTTTCACAGGTACCTGTCATAGAGTAATCTTTACGCTGTAAATATCAATTTTTTTAGCTCCCCGATCGGAGACATCTGGGCTCAAAATTTTGAAAAAGAGAATCAAGAAACGATCAAAGAGCTATAACAGTAATTCAGCCGAAATACTCTGATATTACATAACTTCCCTAACAAAAATATCTTAAACTTTGAATTTTGGTCAAAATCAATATGTTGACAAAATACGCGAAACATACAATGTATCTTGAAATGTGCTGAAAACAATGTTTTTTACCCAAGTTATAATTTTTCTTAGATGAGTTATCATAATTACCGCAACTGTCTCCAAAGGTTAAAAATGCCGCAAATCATAAGTCAAACAGGGCCGCAATTTTTAAACAAGTCATGTAAAGGAAAATACTACCCTTGCATAGGGGTTACAACAACAAAAATATAGGCTATATAAATAGAAAAAGTTGACCATTTTCTCAATTATTATCTTTTTGGACCACATGGTATTAAATGGCCATATTTTGCTTTAGACCTAATATTAATTAAAATATGCAAGTTTGATTAAATTAGTGCATATATTGTGTATCAGTGAAAGTTTTATAAAAATAGATCAAATACATTCACAGAGTTGGTTTTATGCAAGGATAATGTTGGAAAATTTTCTGCTTGAAATCATTCACACTGAGAATCGAACCTGGGTTTACTACGTGGCAGTCCGATGTCATATTTTCTCTGCTTTCTCATATATAAGTATTTACTCAGTTCCATATTTTTTAACATTCACATTCAGAACCTAAACATCCATGTCTTACTCGGGATTCGAACCCGGGACTCCTGCTGCCGTAGCGCGCTGTGCTAACTACCTCGCCCCAGAGGTCAAATACTAGACGACTGGGTCTACTTATTCGTTGAAGAGAAGCTTTCACAATTACGTATGTTACAAGCCACATATTGTTGCTGCAGGACTCTATATTATCGTCTGGAATTTTGACACGAAATGGTAAGATCAGCTTTTGGCAATGAAGACCCGAACAGCAAAACCTAGGACATGTCTGAGGAAAGAAATGACAAGGGTTTTACGACCTGTCAATCACTAACTGCCCGTGTACCGGAGGAGGCGTGTTCTTGAGGGCCTCGCGAAGCGGGCCTGGACAAAACATCTGGTGGTGTAAAGGCTGTGCGCGCTCTATCGGCAGAAGGAAGGCGAATTCGGAAAAGGCCTTTCCATGATATACAGTCTTAAGACCAGTGATGGCAAATGGGTTCCAAAATGGGGGGGCGGAGGGTGTTGCAAGGAAAGTTTACTTTCTCTTGGTAGCCAAGGCTTAACATTAAAAGGCCATAATTTTGAAGCAGAAAAATAAAAAAAATGGGGAACAACTATCTCTTAAATCGTTGCCACTGTAAGGCTATCATTTTAATCAGAACGTGAAATCGGAACATTATTTACCACTCGACTCCTCTGTTTCCATGCATTAATAATGTGTGCCGGATCCATCTCAGTATGTGTGTTTGTCCATTTCTTCTCATCAGGTATAAAAACATCTATGGTATCTTTGAGTGTTTTTACGAAGCTGTTACACATGCACGGGATGGACAATCCACTCGACAACGCGAGATTCAAATTGTGGGTTGCGAACTGGATGCAGACAGCTCTCGAATATTTCTCTCCGATTCGAGCCTGAACACCACTAACGTGTCTTGTCCTCCCATTTTTTCAGCTCTTATAAAAGCCGAAACCCACCAAATTGTTCAGATTCAGGCCTTAGCACTCACAAGTGTTCAAAAATGCCTGTCACAGCTTCCGTTGTCTTGTTATATCGGCATGAAACAAAGGAAGTCTTCTCGAATACAGGTGGATCACGAAACAATTCATGCATAATGAAAACCCTTCCGTTCCCAACACATCTAATGTTTCGTCTCCCAGTATGATCAAATGCTTACTCATTTATCTCCAGTGACGTGCCCAAGGGAGGGTTGGTGAGGTAATAACCCCATTTGACCCAGTATTCCTTTTTTTTTTAAAAAAAAAAAAAAAGATGAACGTCAAAGACAGGGAAAAAATGGCAAAATGAGGACTGACTACCAAAAATAGTATGCGTAACCCCTCTCCCTTCCGAAAATCCTGGGCACGCCTCTCTTTATCTCTGACACATTTTTTAAAATGAACTCACCAGAAGTTTTTATCATCGTATTGGAGATTGAAGTAAGATGCGTTCTTCCTGCAGGTTTAAATATGATCCTTTAGGGTGCTGTCGTCTGCCTGCCTTCACACCTAACCTTAACAAGGCCCTAATTTTCCATCCTTGTGACTTGGATTTTCAAGACTTAGGAAGGTTTCAGACCGAAGGGACACGCGATATATGTCGATTGGAATGGGCCAATCAACAGCAACGTTTCACACCGTAGCGACACAAAAGGCCGCACAAACCTAATCTTCAGGCGACACGGTGTGAAATCTCCCTTATTAGGCCACTGTCATTGTCACCTTGAAGTAGTAGCTCTTGTTGCCCACAGAAAAAAATTGTCCTCAACCGGTGATAATGCTCCTCAGTTTTCTTCTCTCTCCTATATTTTCTGTGCTTGTTCACTATACAGGCAACACCTTACGATTTGATATACACAGGACATGTACTATGTAGACATTTTAACGAAAAATCGGTTGAAGTTGGTAGAGCCCTGATTTGGGTCCTGGTAGAGCCTGCAATTTCCGCCAAAAATGTCTCTTCTTGCTTTCTAATCTCGACATTCATAAAATTTTCGGCTGTCTCTTTATGGTAGTTAAGTGTTTCAATGTGTTTTGAACCCAGTAGGCTTAAACAAAAGTATTTTTTTATATCATGAAATTCTCAGATTGCATATACGAAATTTAGTTCTGGCAAAACTAAATCATCACTCAAAACTTTGATTTTCAGTTGATCTATGCAGTTTATTTCTGTTTAATATCCGGTACTGATGAAATATTCACTTTAGAGAGAGAGAGAGAGAGAGAGAGAGAAAGAGAGAGAGGCCTTGATCTCTTCGGCCCTCGAACCGAGCTAGCACTACTCTGAGGCCCCGGAAGTTCTGCTGTCGTCAATGTCTTCATTTTCGAATCACTATATCTTATAAAGCAACCAGAGGACGCTGACTGATCTGATCACCAATCGACTGTATGAATTGTCACACTTACCTCTGAAATCTCATTAACCGATTCTTTGTACAGATCAATCGAAAAATTGAATCGGCGTATTTATATCCTCATTATATTGTAGAACGTTCCGCAGATAAAACGATTCGTTAATATCGCCAGTAATTGACTCCTTCTCTCATTCAAGAACGTACCTTCTCCCGCCTTCCAGAGATTAGAAATTACAACGAATCGTCCTACGTGTGGCTCTACCTTTGTTGTGCAGCTTCCAAATGCTGACAAGTCTCTACATAGTCCTCAAGTGCGCTGAGACAACACCGAAAGCGCAAGAAAAGTGTACGTGCAATATTACCAACAACAGGGTTATAGAACATTCTCCGTCTTGCCTCGATACTTGTCTATCTCTTTAAATCATCGTCACATTATTCAAAAAGCCAAAAACCTAATTTTATCTAGTGTAAAATAAAAAAATTCCTGGGGTGGGGGCTCGAGCCACATCAACCCCACCTTGGATACGTGCTATTAACAATAACAGGGTTATAGAATATTCTCCATCTTGTCTCGATAATTATTTCTCCCAAATTATCATGACATTATTCAAGAAGCCAAAATCCTAATTTTATCTAGTGTAAACAGAAAAAAATCCTGAAGGGGGGCTCAAGCCTCCTGATTCCCACCTTGGATACGTGCTATTGACAATAATAGAGTTATAGAACACTCTCCGTCTTGTCTCGATAATTATTTCTCTCAGATTTATAAATTTATTATCTTCACATTATTCAAGACGCCAAAAATCTAATTTTATCTAGTGTAAATTTAAAAATTTCCTGAGGGGTGGCTCGAGCCACCTCATCCCCACCTTGGCTACGTGCTATTAATAATAACAGGGGTATAAAACATGCTCCGTCTTGCCTCGATAATTATCTCTCTCCTTACATTATTTTCACATTATTTAAGAAGCCAAAAACCTACTTTTATCTAACGTAAAGTGAAAAATTTCCTGGGCAGAACGTCGAGCCGCCTGTGCCCCATCTTGGATACATGCTATTATCAATAACAGGGTTAGGGAACATTCTCCGTCTTGCCTCGATAATTATTTCTTTCCTTAAATTATTGTCACATTATTTTATTTCCCGCCACAAGAAACAAAAAAAAACTCATTTTATCTAGTGCAAACCTAAAACTTTCGGGGGGCTCGAGCCCCCTTAGCCCCCCCTCTGGATACGTGCCTGGCCTCCGCAGTGATGTAGAGATTAACACTGTCGCCTTGTAGTCAAGGAGTCCCTGATTCGATCGCCAGTGGAGGCACATTGCACAGTGGCTTGGATCCCACTTTAAACTCCAGGCCCAGTCCCGATTAGCCTATATGACCATAAAGTGAACTTAAAACAAACTTTGAGAGATACAAATAAATTCACAGAAGTTCGAATGTTTGTACAGAATGCTCTGTACGTCATTATACACTAACAGTCAAATCAATTTATTTTTTTCCTCTAAAATCTGTGGCCGCGGTGGCTCAGTCGGTAACGCGTCTGACTACCATGCTCAAGGTCCCGGGTTCGATCCCCGGCCGGTTCAAATCCGGGAACTTTTCTAACGATGGAAGCGGCCCCGGCGCCCACCCAGCGTCGAATAACATGGGTACCTGGGGGAAACCCTGGGGGGTAAAGGCGGTCAGGGGCGTGATGCTGATCACATCACCCCCACTCACGACCGGATCAAGAAAGTGTGGGGCGTTACCCCCACACCCCCTATACGCCTTCATGGCGTGGTGCTAAGCACAGGGGAGCACTTTACTTTTTTTTTTTACCTCTAAAATCTGTACCCGCAATCGCTCTTCTGGAAGGTAGACCGCCCTGCTCTTTTTTAGCATCGCCAGAAGCCAAAAACCTAATTTTATCTAGTTTAAACTGAAAAATTTCCTAGGGGGGGGGGGGCGCTCGGCATCGCCAATGATCAAACCAACCAACTAACAGTAATCGGAAAGGAGGTGCTGTGCACGTAATCGTAAATTGCTTTTATTTTATATGAAAGGAGTGGCGACGATTGGGTGCCAAAACTAGGACGGGAGGTGCCAAAACTGGGGGGAGGGGCAAAGGCAGTTTACTTTCCAGATACTGATAAGGTTTAGCATATTTCTGGATCAAAAGTGGCAAAAATGGGGGCAATTGCTCTCCACGACCCTTCCCCCTAATCGCCGCCACTGTATTAAGGTTATAACTTGGGGTGTTAAAGAAATTTTGGTTGTGTGGATAAGTCATTGCATTTGATACTGCCAGAAATGCAGGGCCGAACAGAAGATCTTGTTGGTAGCTAATCCCAGAAACCCTAGCAACTCGCTTGAGCACGTCACTGGATACTACGTACAGTTTTGTGTGTGTGAAAAAAGAAAAAAAAAGAAAAGAAGGTCCAAGGACCAAAGTGACGTACTTTCTCTCGAAATAGGAACATCAACATCACCACTGTAGTCACCACTTCTACAGCGCCTTGCCACTTACGTAAATGAGTATGGTAGTACACGTAGTTCAATATTCAGCCGCCAGGTGTAACGAATGTTTACATCTTTACGAACAATTTACGACTTGATTTTGTATTTCTCTATTTCAAAACAGTAAGCTATGTGCTAGTGTTTTCGTTCAGATTTATGAAGAAAGACAACAAGCGTGATGTGTTTGAAAGGCTATTCACATTCAGTTGAGATCAGTAATGTGTTGAATTTAAATGCTTGTGGTATTATTTACATAAAGTTAGGATAAACTGGACAAGGTATTATTTACATAAAGTTAGGATAAACTGGACAATGTCCAGGTTATCACAAAACTGAAAGCTGTTTCCATCTAGTATATCAAGCAAATAAGAAGAATTAAGCAAACTCTGATGTCTTCATGTTCGACTGTGGCAATGTAAAGGAAGTTAAAAGGTAAATGTTCAAATATTTACTTGGTACTATTATCGTATGGGTGAAACACCTACGAATCATATATTTCGGACTTCTTTACATTGCTAACGTGTTGCGGAACATTTCTTAATGAGAAATAATGCATTTCTAACTAAGATAATGTTTATTTTCTCTATTTACGAGTACTTACTGTTACTTGTTGTTTCGAATCTGTAACACATTATGGCCGTGATAGCATACTGGTTTAGGGGGCGTTCTGAGAGTGTTTTGTCGATTTATGCAGTGGTGCAACCTCGTTCACCGGAAAATATCTACTTTCGTGCCCCTATTTGAAATTATGCTAATACGTCGCATTTACGTGTAGAACTTGTAAAATAACCTTGCGATTTACCACGTTCATTGTCCATAAACAGCAATTCGGAACCATCTTTCTTTTGCAATTCGTTAATGCTCTTCCTTTACGCACAACACTCTTGCAACCTTGAATATTGACGTCAGACGAGGAATGCCTACGTGGTTAGGTTAGGCCTGTTAGGTTAGGTTCCATTAGCATTAATACAAAGAAAAAATAATATTTTCGCTAAGAGACGCGTTACCTTTGTATTGCCTAACATGAAAAAGGTCTCTCCTGTGACGTCAGAACACAATGTTGCTAGAGTGTTGTGCGATAAGTGACACCCATTCAGGTCGGAACCATCTTTCTTTCCAAATTTGTTAATGATCTTCCTTTACGCACAACCATCTTGCAACCTTGAATGTTGACGTCAGACGAGGAATGCCTACGTGGTTAGGATAGGCCTGTTGGGTTAGGTACCATTAGCATAAATACAAAGAAAAATTGTAAAAACAGCTCTCTCCTGTGACGTCCGAACACAATGTTGCTACAATGTTGTGCGATAAGTGACACCCATTCGGGAAAAATGGCTTGTTCCGAACTCGACAGGTGGTTCTAGTGAAAACACGGCGAGGCTGAAACACTGGCTACGGGGTTGCATCGTCTTAACACACGGAACATTGCATTCTCATGCAAAAAGCAAATGGCGGGAGCAGAAACAGCGTGTCGGACAGAGATTTTCGCAGAAAACAAAACGCATTCACATTACAATGGATCAAATCTACATTCAGGAACTTCCAAAACGCTCAAGAAAATGATTTCCGTAAGTACTTTCTCCTGTAAATTTGAAGGAAATTTGAAGGAATCCGTTTTACCCATACGATAATGTTACCATTTACTTCTCTGTGGTCTAAATACTGAATACAGTGGTTTGCTGCAAACCTAGATCACGATTTTTTTTAAAAAATAATAATTTTGTATTAACATAGTATGTCTAAAGATATTTCGGTAACACTTTACTATACCGGAGACGGATTTCTTCAAATTTACAGGAGAAAGTACACACACAAATCATTTTCTGTAGCGTTGTTGATGTTCGGGAATGTAGTTTTGATCCATTTTAATGCGAATGCATGTGGTTTTCTACGAAAATCTATTTCCGACGCGCTATTGCTGCTGCCGCCATTTGCTTTCTGCACGAGAGCACAATACGCGCTATTGCTGCTGCTACAACATGATGTGTTGAGGATGCGTCGTGAAGTTGTTGCCGGGTGTGGAAAATGCCGTGGAATTTGTAAATCCGATGTCCGTATATGCTAAATTGAACAAAAGGAGTGCTAATGGAACCTAACCTAACAGGCCTAACCTTACCTATATTGCTTTCCCGGATTCTCTGGAGTAAGAGAACGCGAACGCATTCTGTGCGCATTTGAAGGGTGTGCACCTCGTCCAATGAACACGCGGAAGGGAGGAGCATGCACTGGAGGGGGCTCATTCGCGGTTCAGTAGTTCCGTAGTAAACATGTCAGCTCGCAAGTCTAGGGGAACTCTGCATTAAGGAGAGCGCCTCATAGTGTTGAATGTGTTCAAGAACAACTTGTTTGAAAAGTTTAAAACACATGGCTTTGTTTTTTTTACAAATGTTTAAAACACATGGCTTTGTTTTTTTTTACAAATGTTTAAAACAAAGTGTTTGAAACATGTTTTTCAGACTTGTTTAAAACACATTATGATACATGATGTTTCATAGTTTGTGGTTATGCATTTTTTTGATAATGTATGTTTAAATTTGTTTTAATTTTTTTTCTGTTCTTCGTAGCATCAAAAGACAAATAAACGTGCAAAATTATTTGTTATTTGTGTAAAACAATACACTGGCCATTGTTAAGAATAAAAGAAGAAATTGGCAGCAGAAAGCATTTTGCTTTACGACCGTTACACATCTGAACTTCGTTGCTTTCATCCCACGCCCTTCCCCACCTAGTCTGGCCCCGCCCACAAGCTTTCCCCTCTGCACGTTGCTACTCCAGAGAATCCGGGAAAGCAGTATAGTAGGCATACCTCGTCCCCGTGATGGTTCGTGGGGCTATCGTATGTAAGAAATAGACATTATTTTCATTAGAAATCCATTATTTCACCTAAAGAAATGTTCTGCAACACAGAATAGTATGTTATCAATGTAAAAAATTGCAAAATAAACATTGATAGGTGTCTCTGGTATAGTAAAGTAGTACCGATATTTCATGTACGGAAAGTGGCAATTGTTTTTTAAAATTTGTGTCCATTATTGATTGAGGTTTGAATTTACAATACCGGAAGTATCTCCCAATTGCTTTCAAATTCGGCATACTCACTAATTTTGGCCTCGTAATCACGAATCTGCAGTTAACAATTGGCGGTCACGTCTAGAAATTGCAAAATATCCTTGTCAATTACCTCTGTAAATTTCTTATCTCCGGAAAACGGCTGAAATTTGCTAGTTCATTTATTTTCAATATTCGTACTTATGTATTCTGCATTGAGAAACATTGTTGAAGTTGGCATTTCGCTTATTTCACAGAAATAAGGGTCTCACTGGAGAGCTTTTTTCCTCTAAATAGACTAACAAAATTTATATCCCCTGAAAGTACGTACCTTCTGCTTCCATTTTCCGGTGTTCCTTTTACGATTACTATTATATTATTGCGCGTAAAAAATGTTTTTTTCTGCTACTAAAACCAATGCATTTCTCCATTTGTTCGCGTCCATATTGTTTACGTGCTCAAGTGTTGTGCGATAAGTGAGACCCTTCGTTTCGTGGCATTCGAGTTGATTTGTCACTCTGGATTCCACCCACACACGCACAGTTTCTTCCATTATTTCAGATGAGGAATGCTTACAAGGTTAGGTTAGGCCTGTTAGGTTGGGTTCCAATAGCATAAATACAGTGAAAAATGTTTTTCCTGTTACTAAAAGCAATGCATTTCTCCATTTGTTCGTGTCCATATTGTTTACACACAGTTTCTTTCATTATTTCTTCGAGGAATGCCTACAAGGTTAGGTTAGGTTTCATTAGCATAAATACAGTGACTAATTATTATTTAGGCTAAGTGAACTAAACCTAGCTACCTAACAACATAGGCATTTTTTGCTTTCACTAGATTTGTGCAGGAATATGCCTTTTCCTTCGTTGCTACGATTTCAATACTGCCCAACCTGGACACGATTTTCTGTTTTTTTTAAAGAAAAAAAATTTTCCGCACCTTAAAACTTACTTTTCCCGATTACTAACTACAAAACGTTACCAAAAAATTATAAACTGCGTTCCTCCTAAGCAGCCCATATTCTGCAGTCTTACCAAGATAAGCTCTATTTGCGACATATCGAGTAAGTTTTCTTCGTTTCTTTTTGCCTTCGGTAACATGCAAAATGGCGGTCACAGTTTCACTACCGTACTCGACCCCACTCCACCCAAAAATACCTACGTAGCCCCACAAACCATTGACGCATAATCCCACGAACCATTCATACATAGCCCAATGAACCATTTCCAGTAAGGTTAGGTTAGGTTGGTCATGTTTAGTTTAGAATAGTTAAAAATTGGTTTAGAAAAAAAAATGCGTAGCCCCACACACGATTCTCGCATAGCCCCACGAACCATTGACACATAGTCCCACAAACCATTTGCGGAAACGTACCTTCTTCAGTTACAAAAACACGTGTTTGGAAACAATGGCCGTGATTACGTCATCTCACACAGGCAAGATTCGTCTGGAAGGAAATGGGTGCAACAGCTTTCGTTCATCGGTCACACATTTATATAAAAAAAAATAGATGATTTACCGGCAAAATTCAATGAACGATGCAAGAAAACACTTCACCGAACTTCCACAACTATAAAGAAACTGCATTCAGTAAGTAATTTCTCCTGTAAATTTGAAGAAATCCGTTTTCCGGATATAAGAGATTTACCTGATTTTCTCCATACTCTGATATGAAGACGTCTTCCATACCGCACAACGGTCTTGCTACCAACATTGCTCAAGTGTTGTGCAATAAGTGAGACCCGTTGCATGGAGGTTGATTTGCATGAGAAAATGGCATCTTGCATAAACGTGCAAAACATGTTTGCCCCACGAACCATTCACGGTAAGGTTAGGCAAGCATAGTTAAAATTAAAGGTCATCATAAACATAGTTTTGAAACGCTAATCATTGCATTTTCTTCATAAATCAAGGGTGTTTACTCCATTCACGGACCCACTTTTTTCGACTTATTTTGCAATTTCTAGACGTGATCGCTAAATTTTAACTGCAGATTTGTGATTACGAGGCCAAAATTAGTGAGTATGCAAAATTTGAAAGCAATTGATGATACTTCCGGTATTGTAAATTCACTCCTTGATTGATTTGGTGTTTTAAGTCCTACAGTTTAAAGTTGGATCCAAACCACTATGTGCCTCCACCAGGTATCAATCCCGGGACCCCTTGATTGCAAGGCGACGATGCTACAACTGCGCAATTGGGGAGACTCTTTGTGCGCATTATGTTTCTATTTATGCACTACATATAAATGCATATACATGGCCCACGGGGATATATGAACACCATAACACTTACTTTTGGCCAGAGATTAATCACGTGTTAGTTGAAATTGTGTTCAAAGCTCAATAGCATATTAGCATATTGGGTAATTTTGTCAATATCGGTTTCCTGGTTCAGTTGAAACTATAAGTTTTAAAGGTAACTGTTCCGAATATTTTATGATTTTTTTTTCAAATTCTCCTAGCAGAAAGGCTAATTATCGTAGAGTTTTGGAAATCATTGTCACACGAAATTTGAACCTTCCATAAAGTAACGAGCACTGTTTGTATTAGAAAAAAAATGTTATTTATCTTGAAAAAATAAAGTTAATAATTACCTTACGCAAGCATGTGCGCTTCCCATGGACAAGGTATTCTCTGTTGACAAGCGACAGTAAGTATCGTAGACTAGTGGGAATGATTGTAGGACCTTAGTAAAGTAAATTTAGGGACTTTATTTTAATTCTAAGAGAACCAAACCTGACCTGCCTAACTACAAAAGCATATATTGAACAAAATCTTAAGTAATTCCTAAAACTCCACAGTATGTGTTAACAGATGTAAATCTAAATCGAACCATGTAAAATTTACAGTTGTAGCATGATGAAATCGCAATAAAACAAAAGGAACTTGGCTCATTTGAACTGTCAAATTAGTAGTATTGGTTATTTGTCTTGATAGTGTATTTTTGTGTGCTGCAAGTTTTAATTTTTTTCTCTCCTAGCAGTTGCCTTTATACTTTATTAATTAAGTAAATTATTTATTTTTGTTAATTAAACTAGACCAGACCCTCCTAACCTAAGGGTCTCCCCGATAGCGCAGTGGTAGCATCATCGCCTTTTAATCAAGGGGTCCCGGGTTCGATTCTCGGTGGAGGCACATAGTGGTTCGGATCCCACTTTAAACTGTAGGTCTAGTCCCAATTAGCCTTACTGTGCATAAAGTGGACTTAAAACATCAGCTCAATCAATCCTCCTAACCTAACTCTCAAACCATGTATTGAACAAGATATTTGGACACTTTTGCAACAAGAATTATAAGAAGTATATGGAAGTGAGAAACCAGTGTTGTAACCTGTAAGTAATCGCTAAAACTCTGCAGTAGTGTTAACAGACGTAAATTGAAATCGAAACATGTTAAAAATACGTAATATGATGAAATCACAATAAAACAAAAGAAACTTGAGCCAGTATTGAAATTATGATGATAGACTATTCTAAGAGGTTGAAACATTATGGCTATTTTTTAAAAATTATTGTAAAAATGTGTCCAATGTGATTATTTTAGAAAAGTGGCTAAGTGCATGTTGTTTTGGTGACCATGTCTGTTCAGTGATTAACATAAGTTCCAGCCTGACCATCATTGTACCTTTGTGATTGTCCCTTTTCAGTTTCATGTCTCCACCATACATCCTTTCTTCTCTCTGATTATTTCTGAATTGTTATGAAGATGGAATAATGCATCCAGATTCTCGATCACTGATTATCGAGTTAAATGTAGTCTTGACATAATTTATTTCTGCTTGGTTTGCACTCTAAACAGTTTTAGTCAGTATTATATTACAGTTGGCTTTTTAAATGCTACTATGCTTTTACATTTTGTTTGTTTTTTAGTGTAAGCTGAGATTCAGTACCACAACAAATAACACACACACACAACAGATTTCTGTTGCCTTGTATTGTCAAGTTGATGTTTTAAAATGGATAGGAGCCCTGATATATTCCAGTCGCCTCTGAGTGAGGCGGATGATAATGTCATTCATGGTGAATCTGTATCAAGAGATGTGCAATGTCAGGAATCCCCAAGGAGCTCAAGGGTTCCAGTGAATTATGTGACCAAGACAGAAATGTGCACGTGGAGGCAGCAGACACGTCCGCCTCTTGTTGGTGAGGCTGCCAGACAGGATGATTTCACAGTGAGACTTCATGCCAATATTACATTGCGGGATGAACATTCGGAGGATACTCCCATTCTCCTTATGGGTGGTAATGGTGATAGTGTGAAGGTAATGCAAATCTCAAGGGAATCTAGTGAGGATCCAATCGTTGTTACAAGTGATGCAAAGCGGAGGGAATATTCTACGCAAAAAGGTGGCCAAAACTCACGTGGTGCTATTAGGAAAGAAGTCGTGAACCCAGATGTTAACAGGACCGTTCAGGAGTCTGACGAAAATGCTGACGGTGGGAGGGATCGGTCTCCGTCAGCCTTGTCGGCATCTAGCGTGGCTTCTGGTCGAAAGTTGGAGTGGGACTCTGGTGCAGACGTTGGCTATCAGATGCAGTCGGTACCACCAAGCTTGAGTACTATAGAGAGAATAGCTCTGGGTGGGTTCACGTCACTCATGAGAACCGATCCTGAAGGGATGACTGTGAAGCAAAATGGCAGCAAGCAGGTGCTCATTCCGTCAGCCAGACCAAGCAGAGTTAGTACAACAAAAGAGAAATCCGTTAATCAGAAACAGAGGACTGCATCAAAACATAAAACGGACAAAGACCAGCCTGCTTCTACCTTGAATCGCATTTCAGAAGAAGACATGATGCAAAAATCTATTGAGGCACTGTCACCGTATACAAAGCTGTCGTGCAATATACAGAGACTGAAACGCAGCAGCTCACTTGATGACATCTCACAGCTCGAAAGAAGCGAACATGTTCAAGAAAGAAGCTCTAGCCACATTAATATACCATCATTAGAAGAGACTGCACCGCCAGCACCAAAAGAATTTATGCTGCAGCAGCGAGCGAATTCAGTTTCTTCATCCTCGGTCACCACGGTTGTGCATGGAGGAAATAAAATCCATGATCAGCCTGGTAGATTTGTTGAAGATGCTGCAGGAGTGGTTGAAGATGAATGTCCTGATATCTGTGAGGCTTCGCAAGAAGTGTTTGTGGAACCAAAGCATCAGTTCTCGGAAAGGGAGAACGAGAGTGACGGACATGCTTCGGGAACATTGGAAAGTAGAGCAAGCTCTCAAACAGCGACATCATGGTCTATGGGTAATAATGACCGATACTTATCGACCAATAGATCGTTGGGTCTTGGAAGCGTAAGAAGCTTTGAATATCTTCCTGGTCACGTCTACGAGACGGAAACCAACCACAAGAAGGAGAATGACAAAAGGGATGCCACATCATCGTCTGCGTCATCGCTCTCACGCACTGCTTCACGTAACAGACCACCTCATCGCTCTCGCAGGAATCCACACAACAATGAAGCAGAATCGATGATTGTTGATTTAGAACGAGAGATCAACAACTTGAAGCTGTCTTTGGAGAGATCCTCCGACACTGTGGCCAAGGAGTACATGATAAGGTACATCATCAACAAATTGGTTGCCAACGAATATATAGAGGACCTTATATCTCCACGTGCTCGTACACCGGTGAAATCCAAACACCCTTCTAGGCACAACAGCAGGCCATCAAGTTCCAGAACGTACGAGTTCATCCTTCAGGAGCATTCTTCCAACTTGGCAGATTTGGGAGGAGGTAGGAGTAGGAGTGACAGCCGTCAAGAAAAGTCTTCGCGCCAGTTGGACAAAAATCTCAAGCCTTATCAGCCTCTTGCTGGCAGAGACACCTATTATGTCCCTTCAAAAGCAGAATCTGGCCAAGGTGAGTTTCACACTACTTTACCCTGTATTATGAAGTAATGCTTTATCTTTATATTCTTGATAATGTTTTGCAAATTTTAATATTTAATTTGTAGTAGGATTAGACCAAAATGAAGGTATTTCCAATTATTTTTTTTGTGATATCAATGGAAATGAATTACTGAATTGATGTATTCTCAAGGAAAATCTGCATTTTTCTTTTTTCTTTAGCATTACAGTTTTGGAGTAACAACTTGTCTTGAAGCTAAATTAACCTTTTATTTGCTGTTGAAATAAAAGAATTACAGAGAATTATTTTGAGAAGTGGGTTTTATTGAGTTTACACAAAACACAGTTAAACAAACGTGTTTAATGTGATTGCATTTATGGCCCAAACATTGTCGAAAATTTACTTTGTATAAAATAAAGAACTTGGAAAGCCGAAATAGAAATGGATTTCAACACTTTCTTTTATTAGTAAGTAGGAGGCTCATTGATATTACCTCACAAAGACTGTTTTGATAAGTTGAGATGTTGTGTTAAAACGAAATTTGTGCCAATAATACAGATAAAGATAAGTGTAATAATTACTTATTTATTCATAATCTTATTGTCACAAGATGTATGCTCTGCTTATATAATGCCAAATACAAACAGTCAATTCTGAATAGTGATATTGATTCACTGAAATCATTAGGTGATTAATATGTTTTAAATTAAATTAAATTTTTACTATTTTATACAAAGAAGTCCCTTGTGTGGTTTTATGTTCTTACGTATGTTGAGTCCCGTTTTAGAGCCATAGTTTTCGGAATCATCTGTCATGGAGATTTTGGTCAGAATGTTTATTGCTGTTATTCTTGATTTGTTCTATTATACCTGATGACATAATGTCTATTCATTCTATAACTTTAATCTCAAATTGTATGACTTTTACCTTGTTAAAATGCTCAAAAATACTGGAACCATGGAACTGTGTTACTTTCCATTTGCTTTTCTTCTTTCAGCTGCTTCAGACATGTGCACAAACTCCATACCTGTGAGAATTTGTACAAACTGTTATAAAGATCGAAATGGATCAGTCGACGATGGACACTGTCACTGCAGGCTTACAAGCACCAGTGCCGATACTCCAAGAGGGTCTCCAAGGTAGGTGTAAGTTTCACTGTCTCTTACTTACATGTGGAAGGTTGCGTTGCTCTGTTTTCCTCAAGGATACTGCTTCAAGTGTCACATCATCTTTAGGGCCATGCACATTTCAGTGTTCGGTAATGTTAATGGTTTTGTTAAATATTTGTAGATTCCCACATGAGATGAACCTTAAAGCAGGAAATGGTCAAGTTCCCCATGCACATAGCACCATGCCATGAAAGCACATTTAGGGGGCGATATGGGGTAGGGCCCCACACATTCTTGATCTCGGCTATTTTGGAGTTGATGTGATCAGCACCACGTTCCGACTGCCTTTACCCCCAAGGTAACCATTGATTTGAGGCTGGGTGAGCCCCAGAACCATCACAGCTCTGAACTTCAATGCAGGTCTATCTTAATTATGAAGATAACTTTTGGCACTGGGAGAGAATGCTGTAGTCCTGTCAGTAGGGCATCTGACTACCACGCAGGAAACTTGAGTTGGGTTCCTAGGTGAGAACTTTTCTGTTATGTCCCTGCATAAGTGGTGCCGGTGTTCATCAAGCCTCTATCTAAGTGGTAAAGTCAGATGGAGTGTGGTTCTGGTCACATCGCATCTGCCAAGATTAACTGTATAGAGAGTCCTTCATTGACATTCCTCATTTGCCTTCATGGCATATTTCAATGCACGGGTGAGAACCTGACTTATTTTCACAGCATTCATGAGAATTTTATTGCCAAGATAGGTGTGATTTCTGCATTCTGCATATCTCCTCATCTTGAAGTGCTACTCAATAATGTTAACTTAATTGTTTTTAATAGTGTAACAATACAATTTATATTAATTATAAAAGCCTGTTCATTCTCTTCAAGGTTCTAATGTAACAGAATTAATATTTTATTTCAGGAAAGCAAAAGATAGGAGTAAGAAGTGGGTTTCAGGACCCAAGGAACAAGATGCTTCCAGTCCATGTGAGTCTGAACCTAAGAAACCTCCTTCCGTGTGCCATGCAGCTGTGCAAAAGCTAAGCACCAGCTCAGGGAATGCATCTTCAGAGACCAGTATTTCTGCTGTGGTGAGAGACGAATGGAAGAAGCCCATTACTTATTCTGAAAAGTTGTACGAAGCAAAGAAACGTCATGGTAAGTTTGTTGTTGTTGTGTAGACAGTTTTAGTCCGTTTTGACACACACACACACACACACACACACACACACACACACACACACACACACACACACACACACACACACACACACACACACACACACACACACACACACACACACACACACACACACACACACACACACACACACACACACACACACACACACACACACACACACACACACACACACACACACACACACACACACACACACACACACACACACACACACACACACACACACACACACACACACACACACACACACACACACACACACACACACACACACACACACACACACACACACACACACACACACACACACACACACACACACACACACACACACACACACACACACACACACACACACACACACACACACACACACACACACACACACACACACACACACACACACACACACACACACACACACACACACACACACACACACACACACACACACACACACACACACACACACACACACACACACACACACACACACACACACACACACACACACACACACACACACACACACACACACACACACACACACACACACACACACACACACACACACACACACACACACACACACACACACACACACACACACACACACACACACACACACACACACACACAAAAAAATAAAGAAGGATACAGTAAACGATTACCACATTAAAGGAAAAAGTTTGATATTTCGTGACCTACGCCACATTTTCAAAGGGGAAGAAAGAGGTTCACAGAATGACGAAGAGTAGGAGCACAGAATACTGACTGTAGCGTTGGTACAATGTTGCCAGAGAAGGACGACAGGAAACAAATATAAGGTACTTTCACTAATGTTTACTGCATAGGATGGGTGATATCGGGGAAGAAGGGAAAAGGGTCCGGGGGGTATAGTGGCATGCATGCCTGATATATAGGCCCTTTCCCATTGCCTGCGGAAAGACGTGTCTGAGTTTGGGGGGGGGGGGTAAAAGATGGATTATGGCAACATTGAAACAGTTGTTGAAGATGGTATTATGGCTTTTGGTGTCGATGGAAACTGAGAAATCAGAGTTTTGGGTGGAGGAACGGTGATTATTGATCCTTAGATTCAAGGGGGTGGAGGTTTCTCGCTCTCTTTTTTTTTTTTTCTTCCACAAACTTCTGGGTTTCAACCTTATACCTGCCGCAAAATTAGTTTGGTATTGAGAGCTGAAGGAACAAGCGTGACGGTGTTGCCATATCATGCGGTACAGTACGCAATGCAGCCGTCTGACGCTGTGTCGAGGAAAACGTGTTATGAAAAGGAACAACAATGATGAAATGTGTTATTGTTTTTCAAAGAAAATGGAATAACAATGATGACAACAATGATGAATGTGTTATTGTTTTTTCTGTTCATTTCCATCTCCCTTACAACATGAACGAATTAATGAAACGAGCATTGTTTACAGGTTACCTTTTCAATCCATTCTGTATATACACTTTCAATAATCATTTCTTTCCGAAGTCGCCGTTAAAGTCTGCCCGTCTTTCAATTATACCGCAACTGAAGTGCACAAAGTCCAGTTGGTGGGGCGTCTGACTTTCACGCGTGAGACCCACGGTGGTTTGTGGAACTTTTTCAAATATCCCGAGCGGCTCCAGGGTCGACTCAGCCCAAGTGAGTACCTGGGGCAAACCTGTGGTAAAGGCGGTTGGTGAACCACATCACCTCCATAATATGGCCTAGGTCGAGAATGTGTGGAGATTTACCTCCACATCCCCATATGCCTCCATACTTTACTTTATTTTGCGTCCATTATTTTATTTTTTTTGTATGAGAATCCAAGATATTTTATGACTATCCTTAAAGATGTTTCCCCACCTTGAAAAAATGCCGAATCTTTCAACGAAACGCGCAGTTTCCCAACAGTGGGATGATCTTTCCTCCTATAATAAGAGTAAATATGGCGACGAATAGCACCTTGCTGAAAGGTATCTAAATATGTCACGCGTTTACTGATATTCCTCTTCTTTCCTGGGGTTTCAAATTTTGAAGCCTCGCATTAATGTATTTATTCATTTCTACCACATTATATTTTTCTTTCCCTGTGGTAACAATAGTGTTCTTAGACACGCCGAAAGCAGCAGCAGTCCTGTCCAGAACTTTGTTTACAGAAATGATTCGACCCCCATTGTTTTTCTCTTGCTCAAATTATTTGCGCTCAGAACAAACCATCTCTCGCGTTTGGCCTTTGAGAAGAATTCCTTTTTCTTTTAGTGCATGGCCTCTTTGGTACAAAAAATAACACACTAAAACAACATGCTATATACAACAAAGAATACTCTAAATTCAATAAACACTAAACAAACGGACTGGTTAAAATATCACAGTAACGCAACGCAACAAACAATCAACACGTCCTCTCCCAAAAACATGAAATCTGATCGCAGGAAGAATCGCCCGATAAGCGGCAACACCGAGAAAAACGTTTTCTGTTGCTAGGTAACCAGGGCCTGGGTGAAGCACTGGGAAGATTTTGATTGGCTCGCATGCCAGCAACCCACCCTCTCGCAGTGACGTAGACCCGATTTCAACACGTGGTTCACAAGTGTCAATACCAAACTAATTTTGCGGCAGGTATAGTAGTGATCCACATTCTCTTCGTTGTCTAAGCATGAATTGGAGAAATTCTTCATTATGAGCAAATGATGTGCAGAAACTTGGGCTGATACTCTGTGTAAAACTGAAACATGTCAGTGAACATTATTAGGGTGGATTAATATTCTGTACCATCATTGGTCAGTAATAACATGTTAGCAGAGTGGTTAGCACGTCATGCTGCGATGCCAGGATTCTGGGTTTGAATCCCGGTCTGAGCATGGGTGTTCTTTGTGAATGTCCCTTCATCATATCATCACCCATTACCATCATTTGCCAGAAAAGCAAAGTAAAAATAAACCAAATCAATCAATTTAAGTTGAGAATATAGTAGTTTCATTCTCCATAAGAAATGAATATAAGTGAAATAATTCATTAACATTTTTTAAAAATAAACTCTGTTTTATCTTAATAATCAACTTGAGATCTGCAACATACTGAGAAATGCATACCCTACAACATTTTTTTAATACTTGCATGCTCTTTGATAGAATAGAAATAAATGTGGACCTTATGTGATATTTTACCTCACATCCTTAGTGATAACCATTGCTTGTTGTACTTGTACAGTGCCTCATTTAGTTATTGTCTAATAGCAGCTGGAAACAGGCTGGTTGCTGCATTTTGTATCAAATCTTGGTTACAACATCTGTATCCAAGCATAGAATTTCTTGTATTGCTACTGTTTGTGTTTCCATAATTTGGTAAAATTGCTGACAATTTTACCTATCCAGTATTTTCATAGATAATGAATAAGTGAATACACAATTCTGCTACTTCGTTATTGTTTTTGTAAATATAAAGACATTGTTTATGTACTGGCACAGCCAACAGTAAGGACAATACCTAGTACGCAAATTGTCCATTGCTAATTTCATTCTTTTTTATTCTACATCCTGTCTTTTAAGAACAATTTGCCTGCAATTTGTTTTGCCATTGGGTGTACCTTGTTTTTGTAAATTTATAAAGATTCCATTTTTTCTTGAGTCAGAATCCATCATAGAAAGAAATTAATTAAGGTGGTAAATGAACCATTCCAGTTCTCAGTTTTCCATATTAGATGAGCATTGGTAAATTACTGAAAGTCCAGAATGAAATTGATGTGCTGATCACGTATCACCCAATGAGAAGCCACTTGACAGAGCTTGGCCCTTAGAGGACTGTTGTGTCACAGTTTTGTTCCAGTAAAAAAAAATCCTATTGACATTTTCATAATATTCGGCCAATTGACAATCTAGGTTTATGACTAAGATATCTTGTTACAGGCTTTGAAGTATTGACATTGTGATGGTTCTTTACAGGTAGACTTCGTGACAAGAAGAGAGAGTCTGAATTCTCAGTCTTTGAGATGGAGAAGGAGAATCAGCTTCAGTGGATCACTAATGAGATAGTTCACTTGCAGAAGTTGCGACAGTAAGTTATTTACCTGTTACAAATATCCAAGATCCATGATATTTTTGTATTCATCCTGTGTACTGTCTTTTTAAAACTTTCTTCTTCTTTAAGTTCTTATTTTCTAGCAGGCAGTATTTTCTCGTAGTTGTAATTTAATTAATATTAAATAAATACACAGAAGGAAAACATCCAACGACCTTATTTATAACAGTTCTATTAATTTTGGTGGTCATAGGGGCCACTGAAATTAATAGACCTTTTGTAAGTAAGGTGCACGGAAAAAGTTAGTATTTTGCATTTTCCTCTATTAATAGAGAACTGCTGTCGGTGTTGGGTTTTCTGTATGCAATGCTTATTTTTCATTTTGTAAAAGTTCCTTGTTCAAGGTTGGGTCCTTTTCAGGTTACTAGAGGAGAAGAGGTTTATGAGAGATGATAGCACGGGGTCCGATCAGTTTGGTGATGCCACTCATTCCTCAGTCGGTGTCAGCACTTCCAAGCCACATGCATGGGATTCCCACAGGCTGCAAATAGAAGGGAGGTAGGTGACTATTGCATCACCCCTAGGTTGACAATATCTTATTTAACCAATGTTTTTTTTTTCATAACTTGTAGTTGAGGAGGTACAGCGGAGTTGTTTGAATTCCTCTTAAAACTGTAGGTTCATTCCTGATTAGGTTTTTTGTGTTTGTTTGTGCACGGTTCTTCTGAATTGTCTCAATTGTCTTGGCAACCAAATATTTTCAGTGCTGGACTGACAATGTTGCCACCAGCAGTCCCAGGTTGGAGTCCTGTCATGAGCTTGTGCCTTTATGTCAATTTCATCTGATCACCATTCATCTTCATCGTCACAATTAGTTGAAAGTGGCAGAAAAGCAAGGCTAATAACAAGAAAATGACGTAACATTAGAGCAAGTATGGAAAAACCTGAATTTCCAGTTATTGTGTGAACTTGCAAAGTTAACATGTTTTTAGGAAGAATTGTCCTGTTGCTATCACTTAAAAATATTGTTTGTTTTATTCAAAAACCTTTTTTACTGTCTGGAGGCAAAGATCATCTTTGTTTTCTTTACAAATTGGTATGAGCAGTCCATGGTGAGAGTTCAAAAATTTTGTTATTGGCCCAGCATTTTGAGTACAGTTGGAAAGCTACATGAATCAGTAGCAGCAGACTCCAGTCTCAAAAAGTCAGAAAACAGCAGCAGTGGGACTAGATACCCAATTGAAAGCCTCGTGGCAGACTTTGGTCCTCCAAGGGCTGTTTCACCATCAAGTTAGTGTAATATTTGCAAGTAGCATAATACACTTTAGTCAAGAGTGTAAATGTAGCTGTACCTAGACGCAATCCAGACAGTGTGCATCACATTTTTGTGTGTTGCTTTGTCTTTCTCAATTTCTGAAAGTGTACAACCACAGGCTGTGATGTACAGCTTCGTTGCATTACATTATCATGGTCACCAGAAGCAGAACATAATGAAAAATAATCAGAATCCGGGGATGTCAGGTTCATAAGATGGAATCCTGGTAAGTGAGGATCCTTGTTACAGTCCAAAAATTTGTAGTATTATAGTTAAACTTGCTGTTAAACCCACTGAAGTGCAATATTTTATCTCAGAAAGTATTTATATATCATATTAGATTAGACATATTTTCACTGAGGCATTTATTCTACAAACATCAAATAAATACAGTGGAACGCCACTTTTACATTCCCAGATTTTACATTACATTTTCAGTGTCCAGATAAAGATTAGTTGTTCCTCCTTGGTCCACCGAAAATTGAGGTTGTTTTGTACATCATAACATGTATTTAATTAATTTCATCAGGAATGCACCTGTTGAGTACTGGATACTTTGAAGTCATAGAATTGGAAAGTAAGAATACAATGCGAGAAGTATCAGTAACTAACATATATATTTCACATGCAAATCTGCAGAACAGGAATGCACATCAACTTGCATAATACAATATGGAATGATTACACATGTCAATTTTTCCAGGACGACGATACAGATTAACAGAAGTGAACATGAGAGAATGTAACAGTTGAGCAATGACAGGTAATTTACATAAATCAGGTCTGGGGTATAGCGATGACATAATTCAGGTCTGGTGCACACCATCAGTCAGTATACAGCAGTAGTAATATGAAATTTATCGCTGATACCAATAACTAGGGATATTCATATTTTGTTTTTGATGAAAACATGAAATATGAAATGACACATTATAGTGTTAATTTTTCATGATTTTGAAAGGTGTGAGGTACATTTTGCTGCCATATTTGTCACGAAATGATGCAAAATGAACTGTAAAATGTAAACTCAAACATGAAATTTAGGGTTTATTTACCAACACGACACCTTCTCAGGTCAGAATTATCCTGTGAGTTATGCAAACCATGGAAAATTGATTAATTCTGCTGTAAACCTTTGAGAAGCAAAAATAGACTCCTTTACACAGGAATAAACTTAATACCATGATAACTACTATCCGTGACAAAAATATTGAGCTCTCAGTTTACGTGCTTGTAAAATTGTACTCTGTGGGAAGAAAAAGTCAAATATACCTCATTGGAAAACTTCAAGTACCGTATTTACGTGTGTATAATGCGCACCTAGGTTTTTGATGGGGAAAAGTGACAAAAAATATTATCTCGTGTATAATGCGCAGTATAATCCAGGTTCAAGAAATGGCATTATATTACAAAGTGAAAAATCGTAGAAAATAGCCTTTAAACTTTTATGCGTGGTTTTGCTCATTTTCTTTATACTTTTTCTAAAAAAAAACTTCTAAATATATACTTCTTCCATGACTGACATAACATTTATAAGAGGCCCATTCAGGACTGTCAAACTAGCAGTTAGCAGAACAAGATTTCTTTCATTAAGGCATTTACACACTCCATATATGTCATATTATTTTGCCAGTAATACATTTTAATTATTGTTTTCTTTCTCCTTATCTTTTCTTTCATCCAAGGTATTACAAAAATCAGAACATTCCTTCATTTTGTGATGAGTTTATTTCAACTACATTCACTTTAGTGTCGCCAGCATGAATGGAATACTGTTGCCATATTCAGAAACTACAGAATTCAAGCTTTACAACGATATATAACATGATAGGGTTCCGTAAACATGAAAAAAATATTCCGTACATAATACGCACCAAAGTTTTTGGGTGCAAAAATTTGGGGAAAAAGTGCACATTATACATGAGTAAATACGGTATCTACTTTTTAATAAGTGTTATCTGAATTATTATTTTTTTTACTTTGTTTTCTTGCCATAATGAAATTTCACTGAAAAGTGTGGGTTTTCCATCCAATTTTCACGAACGGGGAACTTAACACCATACAGTTCATAATCGACTGTATATATAATCTAGAGATTATTTGATTACTTTTGCACCTCTGTAGAAAAAATCAAATTGACATTTTAGGGAAACATGCAAACTTGAAATGCATAATTACAAATTCAATGAAATTGCTAAAAAGTGTTGATATAATGCATCTGATCAAATTCCAGAAGTTTGGTGCGTATACATCAAATATGGTTCCAGATATTAATTATTCTTTCCCACTCCTAATATGGTAAACGGGTGCATGACGTATGGCGTAGTGCGGCCAATCTCAGACTCCGCGGGCAGCAGGCGACTTCCACAGCATTGCCACTTGCTGCGAGAATCGCGCAAGTGCATTCCGTCGAGCCTATCCAAAGTATTGTCGCAGCATAAATTAATGAATGAAATATTTATCATATTGCACATGGAGTACTGCTGTACTGCAGGGTTTTTTTTTCATTTTTTCTGGCTTTTATCTTCATATGAACATCGTCTCCTTCAGTACCCGGCGAAGGTACATGTTGGTTCTAATCCAACTTTAAACTGTAAGTACAGGTCCGATTAGCCTACCTGTGCATAAAGTAGACTTAGAGAACGTAATTTTCCCAGTATTATTTTATGTCTCACATTTAAACAGATATATTGAGTAAAACGATGTTCGATGAGGATGATTTGAATGAAGTTGATGAAAGATCCAGTCTTCTTTGTATACAATAATAACGCACATGCTGTGTATAGCGATTTCATGAGTAAGGAAAACAGAGCGAGGTGCTTACTAGCGATAGCAATGCATAGAAATTATATTTATAAAATGCTCATTTGAAGCCTTCACGCCAACTAACATATTTCGAGCTAAAAAGACATGTAAATTGTGTTTATCTCGCAAAATTCACTTAATCATCATGTCAAGTAGTGGTGGTTGTTTAATATTTAACACACCTGAAATATTACTTTTATATTTTGGTCTGTTTCACAGCTGCAACTCTTGTAACATGCAAGGAGTTGTGGGTTCATTAAGAGAGACAAAAGGACTATAAACATTAATAAATTTTCAATAAATATGAGTGAAAGGTAAAAGTATAAAATGTTGATCACAATGGATTCTGTTGAACTGGATAATTAAAATAAGAGTCTTGTATCTTTTTTCTCACTACACCTTGGAAAAACTCGTCCTATAAAATATTGGGTCAATGCCAATTTTTGTTGTTCCCTTTTTCTTTACATACATTTTTCACTGTGCTGACGTAACCCCCAAACACTCCGCCGTGCACTTGACACCTTGGTTTATGTCACGAGATGTGCCTATTCATTTCTCCTGGTCGAAACATCTCTTGGCATTGACTATAATTTATTTTGCACCACTATAATATTACTGTCTTCCCATTTTCATGCAACAAAAAAATCACTTCACAGAACCGCCATCACTCAAAACAGTGCATATGAACAAACACGCAAACTTGTGAGAGACCGACTGCCTGGATAGAATGCAAGCAAGAATTATTATTTCTACGTGGGAGTTTCCTATTCATGGCAGGAATGTAAACACAGAAGTGACAAATGAAAATTTCGGCATCTGTACAATGCTTTCCTTTGTGCAACACATTGTTTCGGCTCATTTCCCATGTCAAAGCTGCTTGGACGCGGAGTTTAAAGGGCAAGCGGTGATGCTTGGCAACGCTTTACATGCGTTCTTAGCATCGATGTGAATCGTGCTGGAATTGGTTGCCAAGACAAAACAATTCTCTCTGTTGTTTTCAATTCGCACAGTGTGCAAGAATGAGATATGAAAGTTTGATTTTTATTCCATGACCATCATTTTGAAATGCATTTCATGTCCATTTTGGTGACAATTACCGAGATTGCAACATCATAATTAATCATTAATTGTGACTATTCCACAGATGATAGTACCATTATATTTGGCTGAGATATTTCCACATAAACAAGGTTCAATCACAAGAAAAATCAGTTTTTGTACCAATATCTTGATCTTTTTACCATAAATATGTGGCTCTACCAATAACTGATATTTTAATGATATGTTTTAATGATATGATATAAAATTGCAAATGTTTCATGAAGAACATAAATGAATTACTTCCTCTTTAATCAAAGTATGATAGGAGGTCATGTAATGAGCTTTACTGTAGAAAAATGAACTGCATATTTAGACCTTTACAAAACTACATTCCTAAAAATGCTAGAATTTTTACACTAAGTTATAGGCTATTTATAGAAATATCAGATAAAGTGTTCCCCTGTGCATAGCACCACACCATGATGGCATATAGGGGGTGTGGGGGTAACGCCCCACACTTTCTTGATCCGGTCGTGAGTGGGGGTGATGTGATCAGCATCACGCCCCTGACCACCTTTACCCCCCAGGGTTTCCCCCAGGTACCCATGTTATTCGACGCTGGGTGGGCACCAGGGCCGCTTCCACCGTTAGAAAAGTTCCTGGATTTGAACCGGCCGGGGATCGAACCCGGGACCTTTAGCATGGTAGTCAGACACGTTACCGACTGAGCCAGCGCGGCCACTATAGAAATATCAGATGGATGAAGTTATCAGCAATTTTACTGGTGCATTGATATATATATACAGGATGTTTCTAAAGTTTGTTTCCAACACGTAGGAGGTGATTCTACAAGTGAAAATAAACACAGAAGTTCATGTGACGAAATGCCGATAATGGCACCCATTCGGATTTATTGAAGTGGGGAAAAGTGCGAAAATTATGTTTACAAGGAAATAGTAGCACAACGGCCAACCATATGACTGCAGCGAAGGGCGTTCCACAAAGAAATGTGGCACGCTCTATTCAAAAAGTATATGGCAGATGTGTGAAATTGATGCGCAAGGGATTCCCTAATGAAAGCAAATGGGTCTGTTGAAGTGATAGGGGTAGGGAAGGGTTTTATGGAGTGATTAGCATGGATGACCCAGGCGATGTAATGTGGGTAACGTTTTTGGTCTCGATGTTGTGTTGTCGATATTTATACGTGCCCCCCTTGCAGAAAGGCCGAAGAGTGACCTTGACTTTGGTGTTTCCCGCTAGGGGCACTAACACAGTAGTTTTCTTCCGGCAGGAAAGCACCGGTTGCTGCCATTCGTGCTTCATGTACTGCAATATCAGCGTCATCGCATATCAGGTTACCATCATACGTTTGCGGTTGAATACGTACGAGTGGAAGGACGTGAACCTCGCTATAGGCACTGCTAGGTGTTATCGTGTACAGTGCACTAGTGTTCGTCGTCTATGGGTCGGCAGATATCCAGCAATAGGGCTGCATACACCGCAGAGGAGCTGGCAGACATGCATCTCATTTATGGGGAGACAGGAAGTAATAGCCATGCAGCATGGCATTTGTATGGGGAACATTTTCCAAATAGAAGGCTGCCGTGTCACACCTTCATTCAAAGAGTGCATACTCGACTTCGGGAAACAGGATCAGTGCTACCACCCCTTCGAGGAATTGGAAGACCACAAAGTGTGTGCACAGATCAGTTTGTGGATGCGGTGTTAAATGCTGTCAGGGATCATTCTGACCCCAGTATGCGCATTATACCCAGTGTTCACAACACCTCCCATGTTAATGTGTGGCGCATCCTGTCGGAAGAAGGGGATGTACCCTTTCAAACTCCAAAAGGTACAAGACCTTTTTCATCAGGTCTTTGACCCACGTGTGATGTTTTGCCAATGGGTTTTGCGTCAGATGGAAACTATCCCGAATTTTGCGAACAGGGTGTTGTGGACTGATGAAGCAACGTTCACCAAAACCAGCGTGTTCAATAGTAAAAACAGTCACGTTTGGGATTTTACAAATCCACATGCAATTCTCGTGGCACACCATCAGCACAGGTTTGCGTTTAATATGTGATGTGACCATTTGATTGGGCCGTACATTTTCCCTGTTTGCCTGTGTGGTAGCACATATCATGCATTTCTACATGATGTTTGCCTGAATTGTTGGAGGACGTCCAAGGACTATGGTTCCAACACGATGGTGCACCATCACATTTCGACCAAAATGTGCGTCACTTCCTCAATGGCTTGTTCCACAATAGGTGTATTGGTAGGGGTGGGCCTGTGCCATGGCCAGCAAGATCACCGGACATCACTCCCCTGGACTTCTTTCTATGGGGAGAGATGAAACGCCTCATATACAAAACACCTGTCGTGTCAGCTGAGGATCTTGTTGCATGCATTAATGTCGCCGCAGCGACGATAGCAGACACCGTGGGGTTGTTTGCTCGCACTAGACAATCGTTGATTCGGCATTGTCATCTCTGTGTGGAAGTTAATGGCAGACAGTTTGAAAATCGTCTGTGATGCGGTTCCCTCGGCACCTCCACTCTGCACACAGTGAACATGTCGACACATATGCAACCACATATCACTTTCCGTGGACATCTTGCTCAACCCTTCTCTACCCCCATGACTTCAGCAGACCCATTCGCTTCCTTTGGGGAATCCCTTAAACATCTGTGTTTATTTTCACTTGTAGAATCACCTCCTATGCGTTGGAAACGAACTTTAGATACACCCTGGATATATATATTTATTAGGGCTAACGTGTTTCGTGTGTTAAGGGTTTTTTACGGACTTTTTTAGACTTGGGGTTTTTAAAGTTAGGATTAGAATATGAAGGTTTTACATGTATGGGGTCAGTTGATATTGAGTCAAGTTTTTATCCTTTTTAACCTGTTTTACCTGCCACCTCAATCCTTGCCTTAATTGACGTGGCTATGTAATGATCATACTGGCCTAGACGAAAACCTGAAGAAGGGAACAGTAGGATCCCGAAACGTTGTTTTTTCGCAAAACAGATACTCACGAAACGTAAGTATTTCATAGTATATATATTTTTATATTGTACTTCTATTATTCATAATGTGAGTAAGTCGCACATGCCTCAAATATGAGTCAAGTTTACAGTCTTTTTTTAGATCAGTGACAATCGATCAGTTTCAAATATGAGAGAATATTATAAGAAGCTAAGAGCAAGATAATCGTGTCGTCGTCCCCCACCCCCAATGTTAAAAAATGAGATCATGCCTCTTCAACCTCCTCTAAAACCAAGCAAGGGCTCAATCTTCCCAAACTAACATTAAATCATCTGTGAACTCAAGAATAATTGGCGATTTACCAGCCCTGGCCGGACACGACGTCTAAAACTAACAGTAAAGTGATTGTTGTTGCAAAACAAGAATGTAATTATTACACTCAAAATATTGCAATACAGTGCAATACTACTGTACAAATAAGAAGGGAAAAAATAACACTAGGTGTAGCACGATTGTTATTAAACATTTGAAATATTGCATACATTTATTATTTATAATATTTTCATTGTCTTAGAAAATTATTATTTCTACTTCTAGATCGGGAACAGAATCTGACAGAGTGAAACCTGTTGTTGTAAAGGACAAAAGAACTTGCAAAGAAAGCAGCTGTGAATACTCTTGCTCTGTTAATAGTCGTACCTCTTCACCGACGAAGGTAAAGTCCATAAAGGTTACGTTATCTCGAGAATCTAGCAAAAGGAACGAAGAGCATGGTAGTTTACCAAGACACATAAATTCAATGTATACTAAGGATAGGCTGGATGAAAACCAAAGAGAAAGCAGCAGCCTTGAACCGACATACTCGGCAAGTAGCCGTCCTCTGTCCCCTACGAGCAGGACATCTACACAATCACCTACTCCTAGGAAACCTGTTTTGAGCAAGAAGTATATAGAAACTCAGGATAAGCACAAGGGTCCTTCTGGGCAGATATGTTCGACATACACAAAGGAGGAATTGCAGGATAGGAGGCTTCATATGTATGTGGAGAACCTTA
Source organism: Lepisma saccharinum (assembly GCF_977018435.1). NCBI lineage: Eukaryota > Metazoa > Arthropoda > Insecta > Zygentoma > Lepismatidae > Lepisma > Lepisma saccharinum. The sequence continues at coordinate 71,830,548 of NC_139236.1, forward strand.
CTCAGAATTTGGATGCAAGGGAAATGTCATCGTCTAGAAGAGATTATGTGCCTGAAGTATGTAAATGTCATCCATTGCATAGTGAACAACCTTGCAGATGTCCTGTTTCTAGGAACAAAACAGGAGAGCCTCATGTCTGCAGTAGTCATTCATCTGATACTAAGAACTTCAGTTCGGCTAGAAGAGAAAATGATCATATACCTCAGGTCTGTAAATGTCATCCATCTCGTACCGATCAGCCATGTAAATGTCACCTATTGGAGACACAACGGTCGCAGACACAAGATACACGTGTGCCTCAGGTTTGTAAGTGTCATCCATCTCATACCGATCAGCCATGTAAATGTCACCTTTTGGAGACACAACGGTCGCAGACACAAGATACACGCGTGCCTCAGGTTTGTAAGTGTAATCCGTCACATGTTGATCGCTCATGTAAATTACACAAATTGTACAATGAAACGACATGCACGTGTCATGTACCTGATTGCTCTGCAGTCTGCAATTGTCGTAAGCTTGACTGCAGTTACGCACGTGCAAGTCGACGATACAGAACCAGGAACTTTGGTCAAACATACCCCTCGCCTGCTTTCGGAAGAAGCATGGAAGTTGACCGTGTTTCCGATGATGATTTCTACAAACTGACAAGAGAGCAGACAACGAGTACCACCGAACTCCAACACGGGCCGGGTCAAATTGACAGGGCAACAGACCCAAAGTCTGTGGCCTACTTTCTAACATTTCAGCCAATTCCGGCAAAGGACAGCCACTGTGATTTCGGGAAGAAGTTGGACAAAGTGAAAGTCCCAATTCCAGTGCGGACGGTTAAGGGCATAAGATGTGGAAGTGATAGACGGAGAACTTGCAATGATCAACAGCAGAGCAGGGAAGCTTCCTGTAGTTCATCAGCAGATGAATGTATATGCGAGCATGTACCAGCTGAAGAATCTCATCAATGTAACAGTGGAACAGCAGACAATAAACAGTACCAATGCCAAGCAAATATAGAACGTCAGCAGTATGAAAGTAAAAGTACAGGAAATTTAAATGCAAATACAAGGACAAAGGCAGCCGATGAAATACCTCATGGTACTAGCCAGCAGCAATCTACTACATGCATCGGAGTATCCAAGCACGGCAAGTGTTATGCTGATCCTACACTTGAGGTAATGTATCCTTCATTAATAATTTAACAATGCCATTAATCATTTTTGTATATAGTTCTAACATGACTGTTTAATTTCTGGAATCCAAGTTCGAATTGCAGCCTGGACTTGGGTCTTCTTTTGTGAGTGTCCCTTCATCAATTCCATTATATCATCACTCATCCTCATCTTCGTGATTAGCCAAAAGTGAAGCAAAGTAAACCAAACCAATAAACAATTTTTGGAATCCCTAAGTGTTAACCTAGGGAAAAATATGTGAACCCTTCGTAAGAATGTTCAGCTTGATATTTTGAACATATTCACAATCCGTGTGTTTAACAAATACTTACTCTGTCTGATGAAGGTAGTGTGCTACTAGCATTTAAGTTGTTGTTGTTGTTGTTTTTTTTAAATAAAAACTATTGAGGGTGGGAATTTTCTTTTTGTTAAGTTAAGTTGGGGTTTCAAGTCCACTTTATGCACTGTAAAGCTAATCGGGACTGGACCTACAGTTTAAAGTGGGATCCGAACCACTATGTGCCTCCACTGGGTATCGAACCCGGGACCCCTTGATTACAAGGTGACGACGCTACCACTGCACCATCAAGGAGGCCCTTTTCTTTTTGTTAATTTGGTAATTAATGACAGTGAAGAAGCTCTTACAACTGTAAAACTGTTTATTAACTGTTACTCTTAATTTTTGATACTCCTGAAAACAAAGTGTAATTAGTTCAAAAAATAAATGATCGCAACACACACATTTTCTGTTGCAGAAAAATATATACATGCAACACACACATTTTCTATTGCAGAAAAATATATACAACATTCTTATACAGCATACTCTAGGTGTCACATTTTTAAACAACTATTTATGGAAACTCATAGAATTCTGATATAAAATCTCGGATACTAATATCCAATATGGTATCAAGCAATAAATATTTATTTCAGAATCTGAATTTGTAACCTTAATCCTTTCACTGCTACCGGCGAGTATACTCATTCAAGGAATAATACACTCGTATGCTACGGACGAGTATACTCGCCCAACTAGTTTGCTATTTTTAGATTGGCGTCAGCACAATGCAGGTTCAAATTTGTTGATCACTGATAGCTACTGCCATCTTCGGAGGTACAAAGCAACTATGTTCATGTATACTGAAACCTCTAAGCTCTGCTACAGGCGAGTATACTGGTCCTAAAGATTACCCTATGTTTTTTGAGTTGTGGAATTGCTATGTGAGTTTGTGAAACTTGTTGTTGATAACTACCGCCATCTATAGTGAGAACGGTCGTTGTTTTGTATATTTTGCACATTATTATTGTTTGCAATGGCTTCTAGTCGCGCAAGTACGAGTGTTCTTACCGATGCTGAAATTGCTGAATTTATTACAAATGACGAAAGTGATGAGTTAGAAGGAAATGTAAGAAGTGTTCCATCATGAAAAGGAAAAACGGGGTCACGGCAAGCTTTCTGATGATTCCCCACTTTGCCTTACTCAAGGACATTTTTTGACATTAGTTGCAGTTACAGAAAAGAAGAAAGAACCTACCAGAAAATGTCGATGTGTGTGCCAATTCGACTATAGAACCCAAGAAGAGTAAAGTGCCTCGTCATATGTGCCAAAAATGTAATGTCGCACTTTGTGTAGTACCGTGCTTTGAAAAATACCACAATTTGAAAAACTACTAACATTATGTGTGTATTGTTATGTTAATTTCTTCCCCAACAAATTTCAGCAGTGCTCCCTTCTATGATACAGTTTTTTGTACATACATTTATAATAATACAGTGATTTCATATACAAAAAAAAGTTCTTACAAAAATATATACACGTTTTTATAGTTACTTATGTGTATTATGTGTGTAGTTTTTTTGGTGATAAATAATATGTACAACTTTTTAACAGTTTTTGTTTGTTGAAACACTCTAAAATCGTTAAAATTGAAAGGGAAAAATGGTACAAATTAAACTTAAAATGTAAAAAGTAGTTAGCACAGCATGGTATTACAATTGAGAAAGTCTGTAGCAGTGAAAAGGTTAAGGGAGCTGCGAGACCAAAGTGACATGCTTCACATGGAAACGAACCTTCAGAAATAGAGACCAGATTTTAAAGGGAAGTCCTTTTTTATTTTTCAACACAGATCGTGAAATAAATAAGTGTTGATAATTATCTTCTACCAACAAGATTACATGGTTTTGACTTCCCTTTTTCAGCCCACATTTTCCTTTCTGGTCTCTGTATTGGCTACTTTTTCAGCCTGCATTAGCTTTTCCCCCATTTTTAAAAACATCTTCCTTGGTCCCTTTATTGACAAGATATCAAATATTTTTGTATGCCTGTTTTTCCCCTAACAAAACATTCAACAATTGTCTATTTCGTGCAGTTTAGAGGAAACAAAGATCAAGCGCCTTCTACCTTTCCTTCCCTTACCTCCATGAGTGTTAGGAGTATGTTGCAGCAATTGTTGAAACAATGCGATCTGGGCTTAAGCAGTAACAAAAGCATTGTAAGTGGCACACCTGTTGAGTTGACTGCTAGATTTAGACTTTTATTGTGAAGTTTTTTTAGAAAAGTTTTAACAACTGTGTGACAGTGATGACAGTATTGAGTGTCAGTGAAATGGCGAAGCCAGGTACAATTGGCAGCAAGCTATGGAATGTGGTAAGCTGTTGCAAGGAAGATTTCATCAAAACGGATAGTAAGATTATTCGCTGTACTTTACCTTCAGAAAAAGGACTATAGTTTATTTTTGCACTCCACTAAAAATATTATTTTAAATGAAAGCACAATATATACCATCCATATATAAAAAGGGATACATTAATATGAAATTTGATGTATCCCTTTTTATATATGAATGGTATATACAGTATTGTGCTTTCATTGAAAATAGTATTTTTAGTGGAGTGCAAAAGAACTGTAGTCCCCTTTTCCCCTTTTTTTTTTGAAATAATTGTCCTTTTTAGAGGAAAATTTTTGCCTTTAAAATCTGGTCTCTAGAAATAAACACGACCACTGACTAAGACTGACATTTTCTCTTAGCATTCATCATGCCATCTTTGTCTGTTGGTTGCACTTCAGCAGTAGGTGCTTCCTTCAGACTGGTTGGGGCCCTCGTTACTTGTCAATTTAGGGTGAAACCCCCCATGACACTTCGGTCTTTAAGATCCCTAATATACTGTAAATGTAAGCAGATAGTTATGAGTTTTTAACTTAGAGAAACAAACTTCGAATTCCAAACGTCTTTAAGAAAAGAATAATAATAGAAACTCCACATGTACATTCGCAAGCACAACAATAGAAGAACAGAATTTTAGGAGTAAATCATAGGTCATTCATAGAATATCAGATACAGTATTTCTAATTGTCAGCAAATTTACCATTATGGTTTGATAGTCACTATCAGTCCCATCCATACAGTTAAATGTGTAATTTTTATGTTCTGATTTTATTAGCAAAATAATTGACAACTTTGAATATTCAGGTAATCTTGCATTCTTTCAGGATTATCTTTACAAGAACAGACCAGATTATGTTCTGAATGCAATAAAGCGAGAGCAGTGCCTGTCAGAACTTGCTTCCATGCGTGAAGAGAGACGCAAAGAGCGCCAGAAGCTTGTATCCAGCCTCTCGTCGGGAAAGGACAGTGCAAGTGCACACAATCTCCGCTTAGCCGCACCGCCTCCTCTTGGTAAGTTTATTTTCTGTCATAGAAGAGCTGCAGCATGGTACACATGCAACATTTTCCTCTGACAAACAGGTAAATATTGCTCCTATCGTAATTGGATTGTATGCCAAATAATCAGGGTTATAACTAACCTGGAAAAGACAGGGAGACTTAAATGTGTGTTGAACTAACCAGGATTTTGGAATGAAAATAAATTATTCTTTCCTTGAATGCTATGGATAATCCATATAGAAATGTTGTTAACGTTTATTTTTCTTCATTTATTTGGAACAATGCTGAATAAATGTCATTCTCTTGAATAGAAACTGCAGTTTAACACTTAAACTTCATTATTAGTATGTTGAAGCATTGGAGATATATTTTAAAATTGCCTGGAAATTCTGGTAATGTTGGAGAATTTGTTTTGCCAAAATAATTCAGATTGTCTTTTTTCCAGTTTTCTTTTTATGATAGTTCATCCCAGATTATTTCTACAAAAGTTTTGCTACACCACCTGCCGTCCTTTGCATATATATACATGCATACATACATTTGTGTGTTGAGAGAGGAGTAGGTTGTATATCACAAAGTGTTGCACTGAGAAAGATTGAGATGAGATTGATAAATTTTAGAACAAAAGGTTAAATGGTGGAATGTTGTCCTGAGTTCTGACTTGAACCATGGAAATTATGATAGTAATTTAATTACCACACTGAAATGCATTTTTACACAGTGGAGAGTCTCGTGACTCTGACACCCAACCTATCAAAAAGCCATGGCTACCAGGGATTCTGGCAATGTTGTTGACCTGTCTCCCACAGTATTTCTCACTCTGCCTACATAGCCATTGGCCGTCATATGTGGCAAGCATAGGTGTGCACAGACCTTCTGATTGGGGGTTCAAAAGCCTTGATGAACGTTCAGTCTGGAAATAAAAACCTCATTTTATCTCACTGTTTTAGTTTTATTGCATTGATGGGTGTGTGCATGTGTGCGTATATAGTATATATGATGTTAATAATAAAAAAATTATCCTCGCAAATCACACCAAAGGGGGTAAGAAGTCTGTGCTAAAGCATTTGTGTTGGAATGTGTTGAAATATTTTTTCAATATGTTTAGTTTCTTCAAACAATTGTTCTTGCATCTAAGACAAAAGTGTTTAGTAGAAACAGTCTGAAGTACTTAGTTGTTCTTACCTCTCTCTGTGATAATTTACAATGTATTGCAGAAAGCAATGAAATTGAGAGCGAAGCGAGCAAGAACATTTTTAGATCTCAATTTTGCCAACTAAAAACAATATTAATTTAATAGGGTACTAAAATTTCATGGGATGCCATAGCATTCTCTTTTATATATATATATATATATTTCATTTAGATCGTTCGGCGCTCATGGCCAACTCCTGTTATCCCTTAGCTGCGGCTCTGAACTAGACAAGACTGTAAGGAAAGCAGATATGGCGAGCAAAATGGGGAAGAAAATTTTACAAAATGTATCTTTATTTGCATAACATTTTAAATCGAGGGGACAATTGGCGCTCTGTGCCCCCCCCCCCCCCCCCCCGCAGGTGCTGTTGGCCGTCTGGAAGAAATAATGCAAGAAATACGTGAAAACTAATTCCATCTTGAGTATCCTTTTGTCCTGCTGTTCTTAGATTCTGCTAGTCTTGCTTCCTTCTCCCTTGTCCCCTTAGAATTGATTTCCATCCAAAGAAGAGGGCAATGCCCCCTGCCCTCCCTGTGCTTGTGCCCTTCCCCTGAAGTTGCTTTGACCTTTCATCGGCTTGAAAATACTTCATTTTCATTCGACCTTCGTGCCCAATCCACCTCTCAGGAAATGTCTCATCCAAGAATTTTTGAACCGTTAATCCCCATTGTGGTGGTGCACCATCTTGTTGAAAACCCACTGTGGGTGTCAAGTCATTCAGTTGAGGTGCCACAAAAAGTTTCATCATGTCCAGGTAAATGCTGGCTGTTAGTTTTCTCCAAAAAGAAGAAAAGACCAATGACTCAGTCATGCATCAAGCCACACCAGACATTCACTTTAGGGCTATCTCTTTCTTGTTCCATGACAAAATGAGGATTTTCTGAACCCCATATTCTCACATTGTACCTGTTTACTTTCATATATGTATTTTGTATGTTTTTTTTAATGAAATATAAACAATATGTTCGTCTACATCAAAAAGATTTTTTTCCTTTTATAGCAGTGAAAAGAATTTTCAATCAGCGCTTCCTTAAGAAACAGACATTGCGGAAGTTCAAGAAGCTGCCGGATTATCAGGAGAAAGTTCAGGAGAGAAAGAGGAAGGCAGCTTATCGCACAAATCGGTTGATGGCAGAAATTTATAACAGGGTAAGTTTTACACCTGTAATATTTACTAAGTGTATAATGTACATGTAGCGACATAATTATCTCTAGGGATGGCCAGATCTGGATAATTTTCTATCCAGATTTAAACTATCTGGATATCTACGTAGATTATTTGGAGTTCTGTACTCACCAGATTATCCAGATATTCGGATTATCCAAAATGTCTGGATATCTGAATGTGTGCGTTATCCCGACAGTATTATTGTTTGTCCATTTTACAGGCTATCCATATTCTTTTATTTGTCATTTTCATATTTCACTGTACATATTTTCCTCAAATCTGTTCTATCCGAATATGCAGAATGCCAGATTATCTGTTGCATCTGAAACGAATAATTTGAAATCCAGATTTTTGTGGCCATCCCTAATTATCTCATGTGAAATTATGAATATTTTAAAGTAAAATTTGTAGATTGCTGTGGTATAGTTTGAATGGAAACTAGGGTTGAACTGATACCCATGCCGATGTTGATGTTCTTATCAATTTCTACCAATTTTGATACCGATGCTTTAAAATTTCTAACAATTAAAAGTTGTTCAAAATATAGTGGGTGAGGATTCCACTCTAATTATAAGCATCAATTTGCCAGAGTTTAGTTTCAAAATATTCAAGAATTACATTAGAATATTTATATATCTTAGTTACTCAATCTTTCACATCATGTAGCTTCTTCAGAAGAACAGTCAATGTTTATAAAATGTGAAGATAAGTTGGGTTAAAAGTAGAAGGTAAAAGACAATGCAGAGTTCCCTCTCATTTCTACCTACTCCATCTTAGGCTGGTGACTAATGGGAAAGTAAGCAGTGACCAAATATTCTGCATTGACTTTTACCTTCTATTTTTAAACCAAATTTACCTTCACATGTTTTAAACTTTGCCTATCTTAACTCCTGAAGAAGCCAAAGCAGTGTGGTGACTAAAACAAGTAAATACATACCTAACCTGTACTTTGCTACTTCGTGAGATGATAGCACGTGGTGTAAGTTATGCCTTATCTAAATTAAAATACGTTATGTAATCATAAAGTACAGTTTTTTTCCCCAATGGCATAGTGGTAACATTGTTGCCTTGTAATCAAGAGGTTCCAGGTTGGTTCCAGGTTCGATACCTGGTGGAGGCACATAGTGGTTCGAACCCAACTTTAAAGTGTAGGTTCAGTCGAGATTAGCTTATCAGTGCATAAAGTGGACTTGAAACAAAAACTCTCAGTTTTTTACACAATTTTGGTTCAAAATAAATGGAAACTTTCAAATTTTGCATAACTTCCGGGATAAACTGTTAAAAGTGTTGCACAGCATTTTTATGGACCCTGCAAAAGACCAAAATGCCAGAAAAGTATCGGCTGGTATTGGTAAACAAAATCAAACTGATACCCTCCAATACTGATATCACTGGTATCCGCAAATATCAATACACAGGAATCGGAAGCCAGCCCAGCAGTGAAACAAGTTCCCAAGCAGATGATGGCAGAGGCCACCGAAATTAATAGAAAATTTACAAGTAAGTTTTGTGGAAAAAGTTAGTAACTCGCTTACGTCTAATGATTATTAACCATGTATTTTATTCCCCAAACATGAATGTATACATTGACATTGGTATTGACTCAGCCCTAATGGAAACCTTTATGTATTAAATTTTATAAGTAAGTACTATGAACGGTATTGATTGGAATCAGTGAGAGTTGACAGTAGTGTCATTATCAGTTCAAAGTTGTCCCTAATCAATTCTAGTTTTAAAGATATTCTGTACCTGCATATTTACAAAATGAGATAATTGTGGCCCCGTCCCTCAGCAAGAAGTCGTAATGAATGGTTTATGCACCTGGTCACTACCGGTAGGTAAGGTGGTGAAGAGGTGTGTATTAACTTGGTTTCTCATGTGAATTAGCCAACTGAAATTATTAAAGGAAGTGTGTATGTTAAAGAAAGATCTCTATCCTTGTTGGCTCATTGATAGTTCATAGTATTTTCTGCACCAGACAAGGTTGCTGAATAACTATCCCAAGCTCTCCCCTGTTAAAGGTACCTTCAGCTAGCCTCTAAATATTTATCACTTTCATGACACTAATACACGCTGGGTATCAACTAGAGTTGAAAGGAGTCGGGGGGGGGGGGGAGCTTTTTTTTTTTGAGAAAAAAACATTTTATGTCTGCAGCTTTTTTGGTTGAGTTTCTTTCCAGCTTCTTACCCCAAAGTGTTTCATGAAAATATACATTGCTTGACTGCTTTTTTCTTGTTCCATAGCTTTAATTTATCTCTCCACTGTAAAAAGACACTTATATCTAAATTTAAAATTAGACTGTCAAACATTGAATTCATACCTAGACACAAGCACTAGTTGCAAAAATGCCAACTTTTTTGAATGGATGGTTTTATCCAAGTGTTATCATCATATTTCAGTAGGCTTATTAAATATATCTACATGGTATATACATACCCACATAACTTAGAGTAGTTTTGTATATATTTTGTAAACAGAATCGAATAGTATACTAATATAATTTTCATTGTTTGAATTTGGCATACAATGTGCAAGAGCAAGAGCAAAAAGAAAAGAAGCAAGAAAAAAGATATTGCTACATCTTTTAACACACTTATCAAATGTACTCCCAGTGATACATTTTTCTTGAACTATATCTAAAATCAAAAATTTAGTATCTAACCTCTTTACATTTGTATTTAGCATTAAAAATTCTGGCTTTCAAGTGTATCATGTATAATTTGATGTAATAGCTGATAAACATGGTCACAGAGCAAGCCTTGTGTAGCGGTTGTCAACCGTTGCGAGACCAGATGGCGATAAAATAATTTTACAAAGCTGATGTCCTGCTCAAAAATTTTACTCCTTTCTAATTTTTTGACTTTGTGCATTAATATGCACCACTGAAATTAAATATTAATAAATAAATTATGCCATATGGTACATGTCTTTGCTTGTTAGACAATATAATGGATTTCAAATTGTTGGCAATCCTGGATCTGATGAACTCTCACAAGCTGTTACCGGGTCAAAGCCTGGCAGTTGAGAAACACTGCCCTAGTACACCGTGGCCCTAAAACTGAGACGGAAACTGAAATAGATTGACCAAAAATGACCCCAAAAACAGTACATTATTTTTTTTTAAATTTGGCTTTCTGTCAGTAAAATTTTGTTTAAGTCCACTTTATGCTCATTGTGATTGGACCTACAGCTTAAAATGTGACCTGAGCCTGTGCCTCCATTGGGGATTGAACTTGGAACCCCTTAATTACAAGGGGCAAAATTACTTTATGCCATGAGAGACGCTGATTCTTTTACATATACATAGCATTCAATCAATGCCCAGATGAAAGAAAAGGTTTGAAATTTACCATTAACCATTTTCCAACAACAGTATTCGCAATAATAAGTTACTTTGGGCTTGAAGTCTCCCTTGTAGTAGCATACTGATCTTATTTATTTAATGGAGTATGTATTTAATCCATACGTATTGTGAATAGTAAAGTTTTTAATTGTCCTGAAACATCTAATAGTTTAATATTAACATTTGCGTCATTTTTATGACTTCAACGGCACAAACATGTTCATTTTATGCCCTGATAGGCTAATCAGGACTGGTCCTACAGTTTTAAAATGAAATCTGAATCATTATGCTATATGTCTCCACGGAGGATCAAACCTGGTACTCCTTGATTACATTCTTACCACTATGCATTGGTTAAGCACATACACAAACTCACATACAACAGAAACGCATTAATAAGTACAAGGTGTTCAAAGTGTCATGCAACTGAGACTTTGCACATACAGAACTTTTGTACAAAAAGGGATAAGAGACATGATCCTTGCATTGGGTATTGTTTGACTATGTGGATATTTTTAAAACATTACAGAAGAAACTGATTCTCTGAAGTGTGGAGAAAAAGTTACCAAGATGTAAAAAAGTTTTTGTACAAAGTAAAGAAAGACATGGAGTTGCTTGCAAAAATTTTTGATGTGCGTCAATGGTCTCTTTGGGTATTTATGGAATTGGCAAAATAAGAATAATTTTTTATACATTCTATGCATTACAGACAATTTATGGTGTTTTTATGGCATATTCATAAAAAGTATGTCTTTTTGAAATTACGAAGTGTACTGGAAACATTGGTCATGTCAGAGGGCAGTGCCAGGTGTGCCGGACATCTGGCTATGTTATGCCATCAATGTCCAGATGAAAGAAAAGATTTTAGATTTATGGAACAAATATAAAGGTAGGCTAGTTTTTTGTGTGGTAAATTTCAAATCTTTTTTTTTTCATCTGGACATTGATGGTATAACATAGCCAGATGTTGGCACTGCCCTCTCACATGCCCAATGTTGCCAGTACACTTTGTAATTTCGAAAAATCATACTTATTTATAGATATACCATAACAACCCCATAAATAGTCTGTAATGCATGGAATGCATATTTTTTTTGTTATTTTGCTAATTTCATAAATACCCACAGAGACCATCGATAAACATCAAAATGTTTTGGAAGTGTCTCCATGTTTTTCTTTACTACATACAAAGACTTTCTTACAACTCAGTAACTTTTTCTCCATGCTGAACGTTCATGCAGAGAATCATTTCTTTTTCAAGGTTTTAAAAATATTCACATAGACAAAGTTATTACACAATGCAAGGTTCATGTGTCTATCACTTTTTGTACAAAAGTTACGTATGTTCAAAGTCTCAGTTGCATAACTTTTCAAATACCATTCAGAAGAAATTACCAATATGTGTCTTCTGGCTGCTACATCATGTAAAATTATTTAACTGGTTCCAAAATATGACATTACTAGTCTTTTAAACCCCTAACTGACACAAGTGAAATAGGTTAGCTGCAATTGGTAAAGAGCCAAAATTTCTAGTTTTTTTGTTTTTTAAAATAGCTTTTTTTCGGAAGAAAAAACATCCATTCAAAAAAGCCAGCTTTTTGCAACTCTAGTATCAACAACGTTCAACCTTAATGTAAGTAATTCCATTAACACTTGTCTCTTTTTTGTTGAGGCATGCCATGTGACACATTATATAGCTTTGTTTTGTATTGCTCAAGTTGGTCTTTCCCTCTCTTTCAGAAACTGCAACAAAGAGCTCTGCGAGGTGAAGTGGATCTCTCGAACAGCGTGAGCGTTCTGTCTACATTGTGAAACATGCTGTTTTGAAGAACATGAAGTGATCTAAAGAATGACGTCAGCCTTGGGCTGGAAAATGGAATATAGTCCTGCAAGTCCTGTCTAGCCTGGCAACCGACGTACAGCAATAAGAAGAATATTCAGGGTGTCTGAAATGTTAGTTTGGATTCTGAGCATTGACGTCCATTACCAGTTTTTGATTTGGCTAATAATAAAATATCAGGAACAAGGGGGGAAGGGGTATTTAGTTTGTTACTGTAACAATTTTTGTGCCTAGCTTAAATCCTTGCTGAATGGCTTGTATTATGTACAAAGTGAATTCTCACATATTTTTAGTATTGTATTTTTTATGCTGTATTTAAATTTGTAATACAATGTTTATAGAACTGAACTGGTGTAATTTTTATTACCCTGGTAAAAAAACAGTCTTCTTTACTTAGATGCATATTGCAATTGTCCTTTTTTGTCTCCAATAATATGTTACAACTTCAGTCAGTGGCAATGTCAAAGCATGTGTGGAGATATAGTTAGTTATTCACTCACCGGGACATCAGACAACTTGACTAAATAATTGATATTGCTACTTAGTATTTAGCACATGCACTTAGTTCATCACATGTTACCTTCATAGTTTCTGAGGTACTGACAATTGACACAGATGGATGGTGACAATCATTGGAGAGTCCTTCCGCTCTAACAAATAATACCATAAAATGCTTATTACCGGTAATTTGACAATTTTTAACCCTCTAAACCAGTGTTTCTCACAATGTAGTCCATGGTCTGCAGCGTGATTCCAGGTGATCCATGGATAGCATACTCTTAATTTTCCAAACATCAATGTTTGAAAGTGAAGTTGCTTTTGTACATCTCAAATATTAATTTGTGTATTACTATTAACAAAAGGATAAATTTGCATTGTACTTATTTGGTAATCCTGCATTGGACAAGTCAAATTTCTCACAAAAAGTTGATTTTTATGTGAGGTTTTTGCCGGTGCACATCAGCAGCTGTAAATTAGAAGTTGTCTCGCACATTGGATAACATCAGGCACTAGCAAACTACTAAGGAAAGATAATGTTCAATTTGCCTCAACAAAAATCGAATGATTTCTGCCACTCTGCCCCTTTTATACTTGTTCAGTTAAATCCTAAACACATCCTTTACAAGCATATGAACCTCAAACTACGTATAATATTGCTTTAAATGCTCTATATTTTGATGTCAGCTAAGGAGTTTTCCACTGGGGGTATGTACAGTGGGATTCATAAGAATTGCTCAGCAAATTGTCCATGACTGTATTTTTACGCATACTGGTTCAGAGGTGGTAAGTAGATTGGTGTATTGTGTCAGTTCATGAAGCTCTGATTGCATAAAACAAATGGAGTAAACGTGGTGATGGACAATTTGCATGGTAATATTTGTGGATCCCACTGTACTACATCTACCAGGTGAACAACGTAGTGAGTGAAGACTCTACTATATGCTGTTGGTAATGGGCATTTTACTTTGAATTATGCAAGGTGTCAGAACACCAATTAGATGGTTGGGGTAAGGTGCTACTCCTGTTCACACATACCACTACTAATGCTACACTATTAGGATTTCTAACTGACATACAATAGTATTTTTTTATACCATACATGATCATCTTCAAGGTTGATGCAAGGAGTCAATTTTGAGGAAAATCAAATTTGAAAGTGTGTGGTAAGAGAACTTGAGTTCAGGAAGTTGCAAGAATATGACAGGTAAGATAAGAAAATAAACATTTTCAATCATTCATTTTCATTCAGTAATCAGTGATGACCACAGATGATATGTTCATCCTTGCTTTCACAAACGGATCCGCCAAAGACTGAGTTCAACCAATTTGTGCAAATTCCTTGTTTTGCCTTACCTTTGGATGTAATTGGTGGTAACAACAGCAAATTAACAATTCAACCTGCAATGGACAATTTTCCAATGTAACAATGTGAAATGTATGGGGAAATAAATATAGTACCTTCTACTTGATTTCCCAAGACTCAAGTTTTCAGTTTTCTAGTTATCAGTGTTTTTGACTTATTTTCTGATTATTATGTGCTATCTAAAGTTGCTTGAAATAGACAAATATCGAAACCATATTATAATTTCAAATTTCCAGAACAGTTTCAAACATCAAATATTTCATTCCATGTGGCTTCAGTATATTGAAAAAAGGCAGATGTGTACAAATGCACCAGAGTAACTTTGAAACCGTAAAAAGATTTCAGCTGTAATTCCCTGAACAGATAGAAGATTGTGTTGGGAGGATAAAATCAGTTCCTCTGTTGAATTTGCTATTGTTTCGATCTATTAAATATTATCCTATCTTTTCCTCTCCAATGTATAGAAATGAAAACCTAAATCTTCTGAAATCCCCATGCGCATAATAAGCTGGATATTGTTGGAACCAGTGGCGGCTGGCAGCTAGTGTGTGCCAACGTAATCAATAAATCAAAAAATTTTTGCTAGCATAACAGTTGGGCTGAAAAGTTCGTAGGCTAACATAGTAAAAAATATTTTTTTGACAAAATTCGATTTTATTATTCAATATAGTTGCCTTCGAGGGCGATACAACGATTATAGCGGTCATACAATTTTTCGATGCCATTTTTATAGTACGATTTCTCTTTAGCCTCAAAATAGGCCTCAGTTTCGGCGATTACCTCTTCATCAGTGCTAAATTTCTTTCCAGCGAGCATTCTTTTAAGGTCTGCAAACAGGAAAAAGTCACTGGGGGCCAGATCTGGAGAATATGGTGGATGGGGAAGCAATTCGTAGTCTAATTCATATAATTTTGCCATCGTTTTCATTGATTTGTGACACGGTGCATTGTCTTGATGAAACAGCACTTTTTTCTTCTTCAAATGGGGCCGTTTTTTCGTGATTTCATCCTTTAAACGCTCCAACTATGCTATGTAATAATCTCAGCTATCTCGATCAACTTCGCTTTACGATCATTTAAAATTATTTTGTGGACTTTTTTGATGTTTTCGTCGGTAACAGCCTCTTTGGGGCGTTCACTGCGTCCATCGTCTTCGATGCTCATTTCGCCTCGTTTAAATTTAGCAAACCACTTCTCAACGGTTGATTTTCCTGGTGCAGAGTCCGAATAATGTTTATCAAGCCAAGCCTTGGCTTCAACAGTATTTTTTTTCGCCAAAAAGCAATGCTTTATTAACACACGAAATTCTGTTTTTATCCATTTTTTCACAATAACGAAAGCTGCTTCACTCACAATGCTATATCTCACGAACTAATTATCCGGCAGCTGTGAAATTTATACACGTATCTTTTGAAGGTTAGTACTAAGTAAAAATCACATGGATTTAATTCTAGTAACGCCATCTATGAGTCAGCCTACGAACTTTTCAGCCCAACTGTTATGTCATAGAAATCTAATGAAAGAGGTAATTTTCAGCCAACGTAATCAATAAATCGAAAAATTTTTGCTAGCATATGTCATAGAAATCTAATGAAAGAGGTAATTTTCAAGGAACTTTGTTTATTAAAATTGCAGACAAGAATTCAGAGTTCCTAAGATTGGTTTATTTTACTTCGCATTTGTACTACTTTTGGCTAATTGCGAAGATAAGGATGAGTGAACACTCACAAAGAACACCGATGCCCAGGCCGAAATTCGAACCCGTGATCCCTGGCATCGTAGCATGCTGTGCACAGAGGTCGGACAGAGTTTCTAGGAGAAAAGTGCAACTATTAAAATTTCGACACCTGTGACCTTTACCTCTTTTTTTTAAAAAAAATAGAATTGTGTTTAAATCTGCCATGGGACGACCAAGTTGTTTAACTTTTAATTTAATATTGTATAGTACCTTGGAAAACGGTGTACATAATAATGCTCTAATCTGACACATCTTCACTGACTACCCTTCCTTTCACACACCATCGGACACTTTCACTTCATTAAAAAGAAAAACACTGAGCAATTAGACACACCCAGTCGAACACGGTATTCTCGCCTTGCTTTGTTTATGATTTGCAACCCAAGCACGGCAGACTCAGTGTTACTAACAACTGGAATATGATTATCTACTAAATTTTTAATAATTTATAATATCTACAATTTTTAATATTCAATGCAAGAAATTGAATCATATCTCCAAGCGAAATTCTTATACTGATAGATTTTACGTGTGATTTTTCACAAATATTAAAGTAAAAAATCGCCTGGTGATGCAAATTCCCTTTGAAATTTAGACAATTCTTTTGTACAGAAAATGTCTTCAATATTGTCAACGTCTGTTGCAATAGGAGAAGGAGTTAGACCAGTCCGCCAACCTCTCCTGGAAATTTGCATGGTTCCTTTAAGTTAGAAAAAAAGCACAAAGTTTGTTATTTTTATTGTTTGTAACAGAAGTAAAGATCAGTTAATTAGCATTTGAACAGAATAACCAAAGTAAAAACTGCGCTAGATTGAACAATTACAAAAATTGTTTTATGTTCACACAACATAAATTTTGTGATAAAGTAACCCTCTAACATTCAAGCTTTTTCTTGAAAGTGTAAAAGTTAATAACAAAGAATAATTATACATTTCAGTACACTATGAAATGTAAAAAAGATTATGAAAAACAGTTCTGGTTCATCTATCTGGTGGATTGATTAGAAAAGTTGCCCCAGGCAGGCCCGAAGCTAGAGGGAGGCAACTGCCCCCCCCCCCCCCTGCAAAAAATACAGAAAACATTCCTACCTGGAATTCTCACTAATCTTTACAATTATATGATGTGTTACTCTAGCAACATTACAAAGACACTTAATGATTTTGTGATATATTAGGGTGTATGGGATTCCGTATAATGTCACATAAGGATTGGGGGGAAAAATTCTCTTCCAGATTAGACTTCGGGAAATGATTTCACAATTTTCAGTATCTAGAACAGTTGTGACATTTTGAGTAGTCTTGTATTAAAGGTGACTAATGTGTTTGGATGTTTTTCTTGGATGTGTTGCTATGAACTTTGAATTGCTTAAATTTTTGTTTCCCAAGTCTATCTTTTGGTAATAGTGTGGTAGAGAGAGGGAGTGGATATTTGATTTTTGTTACTTTGCTTTCCTTTTCTGCCACTTCTAGCTAATCGCAACAACGAAGGATGCCGCAACTACCGGGGGGCAGGGGGCATTGTCCCATCCCCCTGACTTTGGATGGAAGTCCATTCTAGGGGAAGCAAACATTGAAGTATAAAAACAAGACTAGGAGAATCTAAGAATAGCAGGACAATTGGATGCTCATGATGGAATTAGTTTTTACGTGTTCCTTGTATTTTTCTGCCAGATGGCCAAGGGCACTTGCAAGGGGCAATTGCCCCCCTCGATTTCAAATTTTATACAAATAAAACTACCTTTCGTGAAATTTTCTTGCTCGCTTCACTCGCATTCTCTGCTATTCTTATAGTCCAAGTTCAGAGCCATAGCTATAGGACAGCGGGAGTCAGCTCTGGGAGCCAAATGATCTATATGAAAAAAAAATGTTAAAGAGAATGCCATGGCGCCCCGTAAAATTGTTGCACCCTATTAAAAAAATTCTTTCTATGAAACTTAATATGAAATATTAATGATGACACTGTAATCCAAGAAGTCATTGATCAATCAAGGGATTCCTATTTCTTTGTCAGGCGCCAAAACATGTATTTCAACTATAATATAATATAATACAATTCACACAATATTTTGCACAATGGTTAACGTAACCAGTAGGCAAACATTGTCTGTAGTGATGAAAAAGTCTCACATTTGAAAGAAATAGAGTCTGTGGTGGACTAAGGGACCCATGCCTTAATGTTTTAGCAAGTACAAAAATAATGTATTACAAATTTTTACACAATTCATCAAAGTGTAGGTAATATGTAACCATTATTATTTAATTAATTCGATTTTTCTTGCATAACACAACACAGGTGTTGTTGGATTCTCGTTAGATTCCTTTGTGAAAATCTTCCATACTGGAAACTAGAGGGAATCATTATGAAGCATGATTTATAAAGGGCTCTCTTAATAAGTTCTGGAGAGAGGCCCAAAGTTGTTGGTACATATTAATCGTCTATTAACATTATCGACCTGTAAATATCAAGTAGATACAGTCCCTATTGTCCTATTTATGTTAAACTTTATATTCTTTGGTAATCTGGAAAGGTCATTATCGAAATATTGCTATTTGATGTCGCTGGAAGTTTATTTGTTCGTTGCAGTTTTAAGATATCATCCCTTTTCTGTTACTTATCTCTTTTGGGGAGGGGGCAAGTACTTCTGTGTACCCCGTTATATCTGTCAATGTGACACAATATATTAAAATTTTGCCCCCAATAGGATTGACTTCGCCCGCCCCCCCAAAAAAGAATTCCTGGCTACGGGCCTGGCCCCAGGTCAGTGGCGTGTCCAAGGGGAGTTGGTGGGGGTTATAACCTTCCTTTGGCCCAGTATTCCTTAAAAAAAAAAGAGCATCAAATCCAGGAAAAGATGGCAAAATGAGGGCTGACTACTAAAAAATGTATACATAATCCCCTCCCCACTGCCCCAGGTATATAATAATAATAAATCATTAGAAATAAACTTGGTGTACATTATAAGTTATAATCGTTATTATTACATAAAAATAATTATAACCTCGATAATAATTATTAATGATATTTTATCTACCATTCAAGTTTTGTCATTAACCTCTCCCCCCCCCCCCCCAAAACACACACAAAGATTTTAATGAGGCCCATGTTGTCATTTCCAATCCTTTTCTCAATCAAGAATTCAGTCTGTGGTTTATCTTGAGTAGTTGTACATCAATAAGTCTTCACAAGTAATCACATCTTACATAAAAATTAAGAATTTTTTGAACAAAAATAATTAGAAATTATTTGAAACAAAATAAATTATATATGTGACTGAATATAAAAGATAAAAATCACCCCAACCCAGTCTCTATTCTTATGATTATTTTTTTCTTACTAACTCAAAGTGAACAAGCTGCAGATTTTTGTCATAATTTAATTTAATGGTTCATAATAAAAATGATTGATACATCGGGATTTCTTTTAAAAAAATAAAAAATGCAATTGTGTTTATTCGATTTACCCATTTAGTAGTAGGGATGTAATGTCATTGGGTAGGTAGATTTCAAGACATTTAATTTGAACATGAAAAAAATGTTGCTGTTTAGAATATTATATTTATTTATTTAACATGAAGATAAAGCCCAGTTTCTGGTATGAATTTCACACACGAATTATATTGCCATGGATGCACACTAAAGATACCAGAAGGAAAAGCAGCAAATGATGATAACCATTTTTAAAAGACTAAAATATGTATTCTAATTTTATATCAGTTATGAAAGCACTTGCCATTTACAAATTGTTTGTTTTGCGATTGGTATATGTAATACGCATTAAGTATTATATGAATATTAAGTACACAAATATTTGATATTCTGAAGTGGAGAAGATATATTTGAATCTACCAATAGCATTGGGGAAATTAGGCGGGAATAGTGGCTTCACCTTAACCCCGCCATGTACCGATCTGGCAGTTTCCCTCGTATTCAATGCGTGTGGTGAAGCTATTGGTAAGTGTTTTTTATTTCTCCAAGTGTATCTTCTAGTGGAAAAAGTCTAGAAAATATTCTAATTTTGTCCAAGCAGTTCTCACGATTTATTTGATAACTGGTACAAATTTTTAAAAGGTAAATACCGCATATATTTGAAGAAAGCAGAAATGGTGCGACATAATGTAACCATGATTACAAGTACACTTTTCTGTATTCATGTACCATCCACTTCTGTGTACATGAATTAGTGCAGAAAATATTTAGAAATCGAATAAGTAGGACCTGGAGTATAATAAATACGTGAAATACTTGTTAAGATAAATCGATGTAATGTAGCTGAAGAAAGGATGGAGTTGTTCACAAAAAAGTCTTGGTTTTTCTTTGATGTGATATAAAATATACGTAATAGTCTTAAGATATAACTTTCTGGTACACAGTTGTTTAGTTTTATATTACGTAAATGAAAAGCACACAATAAATTTGATTCGAAATGGCAAGGTGAAAGTTACAACCCCTTATCTTTCTTCATACATAGTAATTTACCAATAAAATTAGTACTATAGAATGGAACATTTTGTAATTCATGTAGGGTGTAAGTAGATGATAATATTAACATTGGAACTATTAATAGGACACTACAAGGTAAAGGTGAAATACATTTTTAATAATGAAAAACCTCTGTCAACAATCATAACTATTAGGTCGTTTGTAAGTCTGTATAACAATTAGTTTTTCATTAGTTTTTGATCGAGAATCTGGATACATTATTCATCATCTTCATAACAATTCAGAAATAATCAGAGAAAAGAAAGGATGTATGGTGGAGACATGAAACTGAAAAGGGACAATCACAAAGGTACAATGATGGTCAGGCTGGAACTTATGTTAATCACTGAACAGACATGGTCACCAAAACAACATGCACTTAGCCACTTTGGTAAAAATTTACTATCCTTTGGACACCTCTAATTTATTCGTTTCGTCAATTTTTTACATTCGTACTTACATATCTGCTTCGCGGAACATTCCTGAAGGTGTATCAACGTTGTTTTGATGAAATTAATTGCAATTTTTCACATTGCCAGTACGTCTTTCTGATAGTCCTTTTCGCTTGCCTGAGACGAACTAACCTAACCATGTGCCAATGGTTCGTGGGGCTAGCACCAATGGTTCGCAATTATTTCCAATTTCTAGATCCTGATACTAACACGACACCAAATTTTAACTATGTTTCCTAACCTAACAGAACTAACCAATGGTTCGTGGGGCTAGCTATTCTCCGTCGGAGAATTAATTTTCAACAAACAACATGAATTTCACCTATGAAACATTCCCACATCACACAAAACATCTTCCTGATGTTCGACAATGCTACAGGAACTTATTACGGTAAGTAGTTTCTTCTCGTAAAAATAAATAAATGTGTCCGAAGGATACTAAACAAGTACCGGCATACCTCGTCCCCGTGATGGTTCGTGGGGCTGTTGTGAATTTTTGGGCTAACGTCAATGGTTTTTGGGGCTACCCGTGGATGGTTTGTGGGAAATAAGGAACAACAGTAAGTACTCGTTAATGTAAGAAATAGACATTATTTTGTTTAGAAATTCATTATTTCACCTAAAGAAATGTTCCACAATGCAGAATAGTACGTTAGCATTGTAAAAAATTGCGAAATAAATCATTGATAGGGGTCTCCGGTATAGTAAAGTAGTACCTAATTCTGATATCATAAAGATAGGCATGCATTTTCTACATCAATTGAATTCTGTTTATGTTGATAAGCAAATATGAAACAGGTTTTCTGTTTACTTGCTGCTGTTTTTTTATTTGCACAGAATGTTTTCTCATCCTGCTGCTGTATACTTTCTGGAGGTCCATGACCGACCTCCTTGAGAAGTACATAGATTTTTTTATTAATAGATTTTGATGTCTTGTGTGATAGAAAAAATGAGTTTCAGAGTGTGGTAACCACAACTAAAATGTTTTATCCAAAAATGTGACCCTTCTATGTAAAAACTTCAGTAACTGTATGGTATAGTGAAAACACATTTCACTCATATATTTCCTAATTATTTACATTTTTACTTACCTGTTATGCATAGCGGAACCTTTTTGAACATGGGATTTTGCTATTTTTCACATTACAAGTATTTATTGTTCGTTGCTAATTTGCTGGCAAATCTTGACTCACATTGTCTATAGTCAGCTGATATGCAGTGTTTCCAAACTTATTAACCAAAAAATGCCACACAAACTATTCACAGAAGGATTTTAAGTGAAAATTGATGCACAAACCATTCACGGAAGGTTAGGTTCAGTTAGGTTAGGCAAACAGAAAATTAATTAAATTTGAAAGAAAAAAACTGCCCACACGTCATCTTGTAAAACTACCGCATGGTTGCTACACTAACAGGGGTTACATAATCGAACCAACAGAACATTTGATTCACGTAGTCGACGGTAATGGTGCCAAAAGCTATTGTGCATCAAGATACATTAATGTTGAAAAATACATGATTTACCGGCCGAATAAGTTGAACGAAGGGGGAAAACACTTCCATGAGCTTCCAAAAGTCTACAGAAACTCAGTTCCGTAAGTAGTTTCTCCTTGTAAATTTGAAGAAATGTGTTTTCACTATACCATACTGTTACCAAAACTTCTCTCTCTGGTACTTTCACAATTTTTTTAAAATTTGTAAGAACTGGTTGTATTCATACTCAAAAAAGCGAAGAAACATATGCAAATGAGAGCGCCACCAAACTTTGCACTCCTAATGACTGTTTCTCTGTATCGGGTGCTATATTCACCTGCGTGAAGCCCTCAGACTAAGTTAACAGAAGTACATTACTTCACCATAACATCTCCGCGATAAACCATGTAATTATTTTTTTCAATTTTAGCAGGGCACTGCTTTATGCAGATCAAGTTTGGTGTACCTGGAATTATAATGACACTAATATGTACACTAATATATCGAAATGGACGCACGGTACTTAGTGAAGGTTTTAATGTACTAATTAGAGTATCCAATCTTCATACTTACTCAGTTTCCAGTGTTCTAAAACCCTTCCTAGTACTCTATAAAACTTGCGAAGAATCATTAAACATTCGGAATTTGTGCCAAATAAAAGTTCATTTATTAAACACACTGTACAATGTAATTGATAAGTGAATGGGAACAGTGTTTACACTGATGTCAGTGAAACTGTACTTTATATGTAGTTCAGGGCTCCCTCTGGTCTGCAGTTGCGTGTATATAGTAGCACCGGTTCAGTCTTTCTTCTCACACCGAAGATGCTACTAAGTTAGCGAAAATTCTGAATTTTTCCACTGTCTGGTGAGTGTTTCCTTTCTCCTTCTTTGATTTTTATTTAGCCCTTTTGGCCCTCCTTGCTTTTATCCATATATATATATATATATATATATATATATATATATATATATATATATATTAAGATTTTGTTGTTTATGAACGTTTTCAGTTGATTTTAGTTCTCGCAAATGTGTTATTGTGAAGTAAAGTATGTCTGTTACCTTAGCATGTTACTTTACTGTGAAGCAGAACAGCCCGAAGATTTCACGCAAGTGAATATAGCACCCAAAACTACTGTCCACAACAGCAGCTATAATTTTACGTAGTTAGGTTAGGTTTGGTACTGATAGTTATTTTTGGCATGTTCTTTCGCTATTTAAGTGTACATAGAATCAGTTTTTACTAGCAGAAACCAGCGAAAGTACTCCAAAATTGCAGGTTTTAACTTACATGGGCTTCTTTCGGATCAGATATCTCCGTTATTTGTGCTTTCCTAATGCTGGAACCACTTTTACATCTGTCGATTAAAAAAAAAATCGACGTGATTCTCAAGGGGGTTGCTACATTTACTAATATGAGCGATAAACTTAAATATGTGTACGTGCGCGTGCGTGCATGCGTTCTTGAGAGAGAGGGAGGGGGAATCGAAATATAGAGTATGAAAGCCTCTCTCGTTTTAGCCTGTGTGTGACATGCAAAAAAATTCCTAGCATGGAAAAGTTACAAGAAAACCGGTGTTGCCATCTTGCAGGAAAAATCTAGAAAGACAGCATGGAATTATCATCTAGTTTTAAAAAAAATGACGTTAATTGCTGCTATCAGACCCTCGAAATATATCGGTTTATCAGTAAAATTACTGGGCTGATATACATATAAATAGCCTGAATTCAGTGCAAATCCTACCATTCTGTTACTGTTCTTAGGAATTTAAAGGTGTAATTCGTATACCCAGGGGTAGAAAAGTACAGGGTGCCTAGTCATGCCTATGGAGCGACTACAAGGTAAGAACCTTTGGTTGGAAGTCTCCATGCACCTTCCCAACCACATGGGATGACGGTGCACAGGAGTCACGGATGTGCATAGGCTCTTTTGCCTGTGACTGAAAATTTTTAAATTCAGTTCTAAAATATTTTATTTTAATATTCAAAGTTTGCTTACTAAAATGTTCATTACTTTTTTTTAAGTAATAAGTACTGGTCTCTGTACTGTGTGTGTTTTTTCTGTATCATTAAATGAGAATAATAAACATGCCGTTATGAATGTTTTCACTGTTAGCTGAATTTTAAAATCTGCAGCGATATGGTAGAGTTGGCCATATATTAGAATTTATTGCATAGTTATTTGTGGTGTTACCCTGCTGAAAATTCTATCTACTGTTTTCATTACAGCAATAGGGTTTTGAAACATCGACTGTGTTCATATTTTAAGATAGATATTTTTGTTAATCAGGAGGAATGGAAAGTTATGTTTACATCCATTTTCAGCCGAACACACTAGATACCATAATATATATAATATTGAAGAGAATGTTTGCACTTGTAGTGTCTCTACTGTACATGTACCGTAGCTGTGCATCAGACCTACTAAACAGTAGAAAACCATTGGGTTTTACTATGTTTTCGAGAACACACTAGGGTATAATTAGTAACTGTAGATTTAAACAGTAGAAATGTTCAGCCTGCACCAGTAGAGCCTTCCTTAGGTACGCCACTCCGGCATGAGAAATAATTCGTATTAATCTATAAGATTATATTTTATTTAAACTCTCTCTGGATGCTTCATGATGACCAGGGCATTCACTTATTTACTTCAGTTGTCTCAACCTCTGTGGTATGTGAATAATGCACAGTGTTGTGCTATGCAAACTTCCTAATGTATTCAGGATATAGGAAGTTCCATCAGGTTTATGGAGTCAGCTGTTTGCAATAGAGGTAGTAATAATCACGATTCGGCATGGAGGAAGGTCTCCATGGCCTGATTGATATAGAGGTGAGACAGACTGAGAAGGGACTGACTTTGGTTTTGGATTGAGGAGAGAAAGGACTTGAGGGAAAGTGAGGCGAGGCCTGGTTACTTTAATTATCCCTTAAACAGAAAAATCAGTCTGTGAGACCTTGAGTGTTTTGTAGTTCTACAGTGTGGCAACACTGATTGATCTGTCTCGCCCTCCTCCACAGTACCTTAGTATCGACCACTTGCCTACACTCTGCACATGTTACTGCTCAGTTTGTGACTGTTTGTTAGGAGAGACTTATTGTTTGAAAACATGCAGACTGGGTGTTTTGCGTTACGTATTCAATGCCCAGGTTGGAAGTGATTTACAGAATACATTTTCTTAGTTTTGTTCCCATGCAATTTTAGTTTTCAATAAATTTTAGTTATTATTTTGCCCTTTAATTGTCTAAAAATTTTAAAAAAATGTAATAACAAATATTAAAAAATAAGACCGGATGTTTCTAATTATGAAGTAAAGACCTATGTTTCTGTTTAAGGGTTAATAAATTAGATGTTTTAAGGCCACGTTTCAAAATGTGTAGCTTTATCTTAGTTGGATAAGCCTATATTTGGAAGGGAACAAGAGCTGGATCCTGAGGATAAAGGGCTGGTGCCTGAATTATTTTTAGTTTTGTCGATCCCTGCATATACCTATGTTTTGTAATTAAATGTTAAGTACGTAGATTTGTTTTCTAAGACAAAAGACAAACCCCTCATATTTGCCGTTTTATACCAAAACATTAGAATATCGGTAAATTATACATGTAGTGGTGCTTGATCAGGATGGTTATGAGTACGAAATATTTCACCATGCCGTCAGTCGTTTTCATCATCAGGATTAACAGATAAATAGCAAAAACTGTAAAGTAACTAAAATACAACAGTGTGAAAGGTTTTATGCCCGTCACTGGAATCTTTTTTTTTTTTCTGTCCGAAAAGTAAAGTATGTTTGCAAACAAGGTGGATTGATAAAAAAGAAAATCACTGATTTAAATCACTTTAAATAAATAATTTATGTAATAATGTACATAAGGATGTTGTAGATATCAGAATCACTTTTTGTGAAAGGACATTAATCTTGTAATCATTTAATGGTGTTTTATTAGGCTCTAAGAAAGAAAGGAAAGGAAACAAAATATATGTACTGGTGGTGTGAAGCTCATGCGAAAGGTAATGTAATATGTAAACAGGAAACACACTCTTGATTTAAACTTCCTTAATTTTTGTGGGCAAAAATAACAAGCATTAAACCAGAAATAGTGTCATTATCATTAAGCTGTAAATATACATGGCAGCTGATATTTTACAAAGTATCAATCACCAAAATTCAGCTACAAGGACTAAAAATATTTTAAGTTACAATTATAGAGTACATCGAGAATGTTTTATTTGCACTGGAAGAAAAAGTTACTGAAATTATTATTGTTTCGTTAACACACTCAACAATCATTTCCATAGTAGGTACATATATGCAGTATCACAAATAGAAAAATCTATATTTACACATAATGTTTGTATTTACTCTAATCAAAATGTTCAAATATTTTACACAGCTGTTTACTAGAAACTGCCTTTCTATTTTTTAAAAAAACATATATGTATGGTGCCAGAAACTATAGAAGCATTTTAAGCATGTTTCTTAAAAAAAATATCCAAAAAATGATTTAAATTAGGGATGGGCCGATATGAAATTTTGGCCGATACCGATACAGTACCGATATAAAATTTACCGATACCGATAACCGATATTCTACCAATCCGATATAAAATTAGAAATGGTCCTTGAAAACCCTGAAATTTTCATTGATCTCCGTAATAAATGTGTGTTTTGAGCTGATTGCAATGCAAAAGAAGTTTAATATTTAGACATTTACTTTTTCAGAAAGTAGGGCATGGACATTATCCATAAAAATTACAACAAAATGGCAGAATTTTGCACTAAATTATAAGATATTTATCGATATATCGGATCGGTAAAATAATCGGTAATTTTACCGATACACCGATATGCCTATATAGGCCGATACCGATAGAGTACCGATTAATCGGTCCCATCCCTAATTTAAATAAAAAAATCATTAAAATGATTTTGTAAAATAAAAATCATCATTTTTATCCACTCTGTTTGCAAGTGAATATTAAGTTTAATAACTTAATGTGAGCCCTGACAAGGTAACAGAAATGTAACTAATAGTATGACAGGTCATTTTAACTAATTGAAGATTTTTTTTTTCAGGTATGACTACCTTCCAATCACGGTTAACTGAATAAAATTGTAATCATGGTTAAAAGATATTCAAATGGCGACACATCATTTGAGGCAGAGAGGAAGCATGCTGCTAATGGTGAAACAAGCTCCAAGGATGGGGTATCGGTTAGTCCCCTTGTCTCTAAGTCAAGGAGAAGGAGAAGTGAAATGAAAGATTTGACTGGTAAATCAAATGACTTGTTTTCCAATGCATTTGACTGCACCAAGGAAACATTTGCACAGGATAGGTTACCCACAGAACCTGTTGAGGGATTTGGGAGGAGTAGATACGGAAGAACCCACAAACCGAAAATCTCAAATGACTTTCTGGTTACCGATAAAAAGGTGGAGGCTATATTAAGGCAGAGTCCACAGGGAACTCCGCAGAAGGTTCCGGAGAGCCCTAAGATTTCCCCGCAGAAAGCTAAGGTCTTCAACGGGCACTCTCCAATAGACAAAAGAAAGTTGAGCCCTGTCAAAGCCAAAGGTAGAAATATCACGAAACAGTTACTGGATGGGCCTGATCTTGTGACGAGCTCGACAAGCGGGGAGAAAGATGCACCAAGCGAAGTATCCAAGCCCAAGAGTAGATTGTCAGAGTCCAAAGATACCACAGTTTCAACAGATGGTGAGGTTTTGGTGTCGTCCACAACTGCAGACAAGATAGACACATCCGTCGGTGCACAAGGGTTAGATTCCAAACACGCTGAAGATTCTGGTGATCCAAATGTATCTTCATCAAGCATTGGTGCCAAGAATGAAAGTGACGAACCTAAACAACGGACTGAATCAAGAACGAAAGAGAACGTCACGGTTACAAGGTGCAGGACTAGGAGTAAGAACTATGATTCGGATATCGATGTAGGACAGTGCAAAACTACAAAAGGAGAAGAAAGGAGTGCAGGGGATGACAGTGGTAAACTTGAAAGTCAGTCCAGCAAAGAAGGAACGTCTGATGAACATGATAATGACGACTGCTCTTCTAATGTCAGCAAAGATGCTCCGAGTGAAGAAGACTTGAAGTTGGTTTGGAGTGACACTGAAGTCCAAGAGTCTGTTTCCGAACCAAAAGAGCAGCTGAATAGTTCATTGCCAAATGAAAGATCTGTTAATTTTTCAGCAGATACCAAGTCAAATGAGACCAAGTTTGGAGTGCCGAAAGCATCAGTATCAACCAAGAATCCCAGTGGACCAGATGCAGTTTCACCTGTAAAGGAAAAGCCATGCGAGTGGCTTGTTGGAGACTTAGTGTGGGGTCATGTTGGGAGGTACCCTTTCTGGCCTTGCCTCATTATGTATGACCCAGTGGAGGGAGTATTCACAAAATCCTGGCGTAAGTAGGTTTCTTCATTGTTGTCTGAATGGTAACAAAAGTGTTCCTCTTGAGCATGTATTCTTCATTATTTGTATACATATTTCATAGCACAACCATGATTAAAGTTCAATCTGGATATCAATTATAATATTGTACTAGTAAAAGAATATGCAAGAAAAGGTTTTTTTTCAGGTAGCATAGAATTATTGTTTGTATTAAAACTGTCATATAGTTTTCTTATTTCTCATTTTATGAGAGCACAGTCCTCTGTCAAGAGGGAGAAAGTGGGCATTTCTTCAAAATGTAATGCTAGAATAAGGACAACAAATGTAGATAATATATTGAAGTTTGCATGCAAAAATTTGTTTAGTTATTTTAATTTAAGGTAGTTTGCAACTTTTATCTGGTACTGTCCTAGACTAGATGTACAAGGTCTCCCAAGGGAGAAATAAAGTTTCCAGGGCTATGTTCTTATGTTGTATATATTACAAAATCTGCAGTGAGTAATGTGCTTAGTGTAAAAGTAAACAATTTGCCTTTTTATTAGAACAATCCTTACAGAAACATGAGCCTAGCTGTGATCTTTGAGGAAAACATGATCTGAGAAAGTATCATAATTTTTATTGTCAATTTGGCAAGTCAATTTGTTAAATCTTGTTACCTCTGCTTTACCGGCACAAATATACAGAAGCTCTGTAAGTTTTAAATTTATGTACACTTGAAAAGGTAGATACAGCTGCTAAATAAGCAAGTTTGAAAATACACAGGTAAATTGAGGTTTTCTGTCCACCTCTCCTTTGGGTTATGCTTTAAACATGGCATATATTTTAATTTTTTCCTTACGGTAATGTTTCTGAAAATTCAATTTGTATTGTTTTAGTTGACTGAATGAAACTTTTTAGTATTGTTTAATTTATCGATAAATGTCTCATTACTACCTAAATAGAAAGTCTTCACATTCTATCAATATAGTTCTCACACCTATGCACATCTTAATGATGATTCAATAAAATATGTTACGGGACAGGCAAAAATCTGTTACCCATAATCTTTGGAGTCATAGCGAGTTAAGCTAACAACTGCATCACAGATGGTGACAAAATATGTTACTTTCTTTATAATGGCATTCTGATTTAATGATGCACATACAGAAAACACGTAAACATGAATAAGCACTTACTGTACTAGTTAGCTATTTTAAAGAAGGTAATAGAAATTTTCACAAGCCAACTTGAATATTTAAAAAAAGAAAAACAAAATATATGTAGATCTGAATTTGAAAATTCAAACACCACGTGAAAAGAAAATAGTTGGCAACCGAGCACCCTATATTTTTCTACCCCTGGTTTTGACTATATTGACTTAAGATGTCAGTGGGGAAATATTTGTTTCCATCTCTCTCTGGTAGTAATCAAAAAATGCATGCAGTTTGCAATAGTGTGATGTGTCAGTAACAATTAGATCAATGTCTGAAATTTCTCGAATTACCTGCTGAGTGAGAAGTGATGCATTCACACACTCAACAATGTTGTCAGTCTGAATAAAAGGCCTACCACTTCTAACTTCATTGAGAACAATTGTATGGCCTTCTATAAACTCATGACACCATTACCGTACTTTTATTTTAACCAAATAAACTACAACTACTACTGCAAATAAGCAAATTTCATCTCCCCCATTGGCGAATGGTTGGTACTCACGTTTTATGCCATTGATGTAATTTTGATCCCTGGTATCTCCAAACATTTGGTGTTAAAACAGCATCATGAGAACAGTTGGGGCGAGAAATCAGTAATCATGTGACTCAATATGCTGACCAAATGATACCCAATAAAATGCAGGCCTTGGCCCTCAGAGCTGTTGCACCATGGAGTTAATTTTAGTAATAAATATTATGAAGTGCACAAACAAAGAAAGAAAGATTTTATTTTCTCTCCATCTTAAAGTTTGTCTTCTGTTGCAGATTATGGAAAATCTAATATAGGTCGTAAATATCATGTGCAGTTCTTTGGAGACAATGGTAGAAGATGCTGGTTGAGTTCTGTCTCTGTTATTAAATTCGGCGGCATGGAAGATTTCAAGGCATTGTGTGCAACCATGCTGAAAGAGGTTAGTGTATTCATCTCATAGCTACTTAAATTCTGTTTCTATTATGTGTGTAGTAATTTTTCTCAGTTTATTGTAATAAAGTCTGACAATAAAGCATGTGCTTTTGTGGCTTAAGTAAAAAAAAATTCAAGATCCTCTTGTGTTCAGTTTTCATGCATGTATGTATTTCCAATCACTATTTCAGGTTAACAAGGCTGTATTGGTGGAATTAATTTGAAAGTTGATAATTTTTCTGGTCTGCTGTCTATTAAGTAACCGGTATCGGAAAGTATTGGTTGATATTTTTGCACCGATATTAGCAATACCATGTCTATGAGTCGCTAGAAGCATGGCCAAAACCAAAAGTTGTTCCTTTTCAAAGGTTCATTCGCCTTTTCCAACTTTCCTTTGTCTTTGAAAGAAACTGAAAAATACGTATTTGTGCATTTGTTAGCTCAACGTGGACTCAAGTTCCGTGAACGGCAAGTACGTGACAAAGAATCCATACGCAGATAAGACTCGCGGTCAAGTATCTTGCAAATCAAGGGTAACGTGAAATTATCCCCATAAAAGTTCCTTCAAAGTCTACCAGACTTTCTTCCCACAGATGCGATCTCGTGTAACAACAATCCCAATAAGGTCCCGGTGATAAACAAGGCACCTGGTGCATTGTGAACATCTCTGTTCTTAGAGACCTCCCGCAGTCAAAACTGTCATTGCCCACGTGGTGGACTTGTCTCAGACATAGTACATAGCATATTCCTGGAAATTCAAATACCTGGGCTAATCCCCTTTTCCTTTCGAACTTTAGACTTGTTTGTCCCGAACTGGATAACTGGGTTAAGGCAGGCATGTTCAACACAGGGACGCGACAGGGGAATAATGTTCTTTGAATGACAGGTGACGGCAGGTACTTTCTGAAATGTGTAGTGATGGGTTTGAATTTTCCTCCACGCCAATGGATAGAACTATGCAATTACTTTTTTTTTTAGAAATCATTTGCCGAAAGTATATACGTATGTCGAAAGCAAAGTCACATTGGAATAACATCACTGTACTGAAGTCAATTGCCTGTAATAGAAGGAAGAGACTGGTTAGTTATCATTCTCTCCTTATAATTCGTTTACAAATTTTTATTCTCTTTGTTAAAGGACAAAAAAGAAACTAGATTGGTTTTACATTAGAGCTTTACTGTTAGTTTTAGATGTCGTGTCCGGCTGGGGCTGGTAAATCACCAACATTTTTCAACATTGGGGGTGGGAAGACACGATTATCTCGCTCTTAGCTTCTTACATAATATTTCTCTCATCTGATCGATTGTCACTTATCTAACAAAGACTGTAAACTTGAGATGCATCATTGCAACAGAGCACATTGTAATTATACAAGTATCGGTATCGGTGAGAGTATTGGTATCTGTTCAAAGTGGTATCAGCTCAGCCCTACCTATAAGTCAGTGCAAAATTTTACCATTTTGTATTTATAATTATAAGGTATAATTGATATACCCTGGTTTTGCAAACTGCATAATTTCGCAGTTTCTATTTCAAATCAAATCTTATTGCAGTCTTCTATTGAAACATTAAGTACATACAATACATACATCCCAGTTCTTTAAGGAACATTTGAAATTTTATATTTGTAGTTTATTGGTATAGCCAGCGGTGTGGCAGCTGCCCGTGCAATATTTCTTTGTGCTCCTGAAAATCTGTACAATCGAAAAATTAAACAGATAGTATTTATGTGTAAAAATTTGATTTAAGAAATAGATGAGGGTCAGCAATGACATAATTTGAACAGGAAGTTCTTTGAAGTAACTAGTGAAAAGAAAGAGCCTTTATCAACCATCAGTGTTACGTCTAGTGTACAAATCAAGGCCACACAAGTAACTTCATGAATTTATTGTTTTATTATTATATTTTAATATGTGAGTTGGTAGAGTAAATTCCCCTTAATGTATCACAAGATGACGTCTGTGATAAAAAGCAGGTGCATGCTGGTTCAGCCAAAAAGGCCCGGTCATCTTGACATGTGGATCTCATCTGAAGTGCTGAATTAACGTCCCATCAGTAGGGGGAATAACGCATCTCATACCTTTATACATCATTTGTTGTAAACTGACAGTCATAAATCGAGTAGGAAGAATGAGTTTGTGGCTCTTATTGCTACTTAATAAACAGTCTAACTTGGTAATTCATGAACTTTTACCACTAATGTTTCACATGTGGCATTTAAAATTTCTAGTATCCAAATACTGAACGTCCACCCACTCATCCCTTGCATCAAGGGTACTGAATATTTTACTTGTCGGGGGCCACTGCAAACTGTGCTACACAAATTGATGAACATTTTATAAACTAAATTTTGAAGTAGGCAATTCTATTCTCTGAAGTAAAACCAATGAGCTGTGATTAAGACAAACTTTAAGTTTTATATACGAGTGTTGTTATCGGTAAAGTACACATTACTTTTTTATCATGTAGGAAGTTTAGGTATCTATTTCTTTGAGTAAATTTCATATCTGCTGTTTATGAATGCAATTCACTTCAGTAAAAACTACAACTGACGTTTTACCAATTAAATGTTCTCTTTGCAGCAGAAGAAGAAAAGTCCCAAGGACCTTTCAGGGTATACAGTAAAGCCATCCATTCGTGAGAAGTGGGAAAGTGCAGTACGAGATGCTGCATCTACTGAAACCATGACAAGGTAAATATCCAGGCTTGTGCAGTCTAAAATATGTTGCTTTTATATCAGTAAGGGTTACTTGTCTTGTCAATCCTGTTTAACAATGAATTACATTTCCTTTCACCTTGAGCACTATGTAATTATTGCAAGGTTTCATTTGTAGTAGTGAAGAGCCCCAATTTTGTATTTTAGGAATAATACTGATTGTTGACAATTCGATAGAGACAAATCATTTCACTTTTGGGCTAATGAGTTGATAATTTGATAATCAGTCTCGATGTTTCTTTAAATACCTTTTAACCTTATTCTCTCTGTAGTTTGTTGTTCTAGCCATGAGTACAGGGTGTCCAAAAAGTCAATGCAATCAAGATTTTGAATGTACGTTAATTTTGTACAAAAAGCGATATGAACATGAACCTTGCACTGGGTATTAATTTTTTGTCTATGTGGATGTTTTTTAAATGTTAAACAAGAAAATTATTCTCTTCATGATGTTCAGTATGGGGAAAAGTTACTAAGGTGGAAAAAAAAATGTACAAGGTAAAAACAAACCTTAGTAAAAGACAGCTATGGGCTTGCAATAATTTTCAATGTGTATCGATAGTCTCCATGGATAATTATCGAATTGATGAAAGAATGATAAAATTTTCACAAATTTTGTGCATTACAGAACGATTTAAGGGGTTAATTATGAGTAGGGGCATGCATATTTCGTTTTTGACGAAAAAACAAAATGTGAAAAAACACATTGTAGTGTTAATTTTTCATGTTTTTGAAAGGTGTGAGATGCATTTTGTGACCATGGTTTGTCACGAAATAATGCGAAATGAACTGCAAAAAGCGAAATTAACTCTTAAACACGAAATTTACCGTTTACATACCGACGCGACACTTTCTGAAGTCTGAAATATCCTGTGAGTTATGCAATTCACGCAAAATTGATTAATTTTGCTGTAAATATTTTAGAAGCAAAAATAAACCCCTTTACACAGGAATAAACTTAATACTCTGGTAACTTCATAAATGTGCTGTTAGAAGGGATAAGTTTATTTTGTGTAATAAGTGCAGTTTTTAAATCAAACTTAGGATTATATTCACAATTTTAAAACCAAAATGTCATTTTATGTAGCACTTTTCATGTGATTATTCACCGCTGTAACACCGAAATTTCATTTTATTTACCGCTTTTGAACCCGAAATCGACTCTGTTTTTATACCGAAATTTTGCTTTTTTAATTACCAAAAATAAGTGCCTCTAATTATGAGATATTCATAGAAACTTTTTTTTTTAAATTTCTAGATATACTGGCAACATTGGTCATATGAGAGGGCAGTACCAGGTGTGCCAAATATCGGGCTATGCTGTTAAATCAGTGCCCAGATGAAATAAAAGATTTGAAATTTATCATACATAAGACTAACCTACCTATCTTTCTGTAATTTTACCTTCATGTATCTCACAGTATCACCATTCCATATCTGACGATTAGGCAAAAGTGTCCGAGATGCGAAGTAAGAATCAACCAATCAATCAATGAAGGGCCTTTGGGTTCATTTGCCAGTGAGGCATAAATGCACCAAGCATTAATGGATTTGTACATGTAGAGAAAACCTATATTTTGTTTGTCGATTTCCAGGTATGAACGTGTTCAGCTGTTCAACCTGCAGTATCCTATTAATATCGAAGGAAGTCCACAGAAGGAAGCTTCCGAAAGTGAAACACGGAATAAGCCCCCTAGATCTCCACCAAGAAAGAAACAAAAAGATGTCGAGAAAGATCATGTTAAGAAAGTGAAAGAGGAAAAGCCTGATGTTCCATCGTCTTCAGATGACTTTGAAGAGCCTGCGCAATCACAGAAGCATTCCGTGAAGAGGAAAAGAAAGAGCAGCATAGAAAGACCGAAAGAATCTGCACTGGTTGAAGAGCCACCGCCACAAGTATTGGAGAAGAAAAAGTACAACCAGAAAAAAGAACCTGGTGATTTCCTTGCCTTCTTTCTAAGGTACAGGGACCGAGTGATGCTGGATGAGCCGGACGCAACACCGGAAGAAATAGAGAATCATCTTCACGGCAACTGGAACATTATGTCCGAACAGAAGAGACGACGACACAGGTTCTTTGTTAGCGACCCATACGAAATTGCGCCAGAGCTCTGCAATCTCTCCTGCATCAATGCTGAAAGTTCGAACGTGTCTACAAGGAGAACTTACACCAAACCAGTTCGGACGATTGACAGCTACTTTGTTTCTCGTACTATTAAGTCCGAGCAGGATTCAGGTGAAACGTCAAGCTCTTCGACTCGAGAAAATTCTGTGGAGCCTCCTGTAAAGAAACCTCGAGCCAACCGCCTTGACAGCAACATAAATGAAAGACGAGGCCTTTTCAAAGGGTTGAGGATGGAAAGGGTATGTCAGGTATGCCAGGAGCCGAGCAAGAGGACGGGAGACAGTGTTAAGTGCCGGGGTCAGTGCTGCTCGGTCTTCCACTGGGAATGTCTCGGACTTAAACAGAATGCACAGAGTGACTTCAAATGCAGCGAGTGCTTATCTGGAAAACATCCTTGTTTCATATGTAATGGTTGTAATGGAGAGGAGAAACGTTGTGGTGTGCAACATTGTGGAAAGTATTACCATGAATATTGTTTGAAGAACTGGCCACAATCATGGACCAGCGGCAAGTCAATTACGTGTCCCATGCATGTGTGCCATACATGTGCATCAGATGACCCAAGAGATGTGAAGATGAGGTTTATGCATGAACGTCTTGTAAGGTGCATTCGTTGTCCATCTGCGTATCACACAGGTGAGCACATTCATTTGTTCCCTATTGCAATATGATGTATAGGCTAGTTGGAATATATATATATAAAATTGTGGCCTTGGGCACAAAATCATGTTTTTTTTTTACCATATATGTCCAAAATGTAACTCTATATAGGTCTGTGCGAGATTATTATAATTAATTTGAGTATCAATTTCAAAGTGTCTAACCACATGATCAAAATGGGTATGGCTGATCTAATGCATTTGTCCTTTTCATGTTACGGGTAACAGTTTTGGCACCAGTCAGGAATTAGGTAAAAGATGAATTTTAAAAAGAACACCTGATGTTTGACTCCCTTGAAACCGGTAACAAAAGATACTGCTCATAGATAAAACTTAAAAGCCAACATTTGACTCCATCCATCTAAGGATCATCCTCAGAGTAGTGTAGGGTGCAGCAGAAAATACTTCTTTTTTTTTTTTTTTTCGAATTTCAGGAACAGGTAGTGCTAAAAATATGCCTTTTAACTCGCAACACACAACATATTTTTGCGTAATTATTTCACTTTTCATTTGAAATTTTCAGGGTCAATTGGTTGTGCAACCATGCACAACAACAATTTTTGATGTTTCAACTGATGTGAAATTCAACAAAAGTCTTGTTTTGCTGTACCCTAGTGTGCAGATAGGTTGGAAGAAGAAGGACCTTCAATCTCATCTGTTTGTAAATCCTTCCTTCTCCAACTAACCTTGACAGTTCCCTGATAACCCTGAGATGGAGTCATCTCCATTATGAAATGGGGTTTTAACTGTGTTACTTAACATGTTTTCATATTTTGTGCTTGTGCGAATTACTCACATTATGACAAATTAAGTATTTAATAAAATACCAAAAACAGTATAGTTATGATTTTGTTTAGAAAACAACGTTTCGGGAGTCGACTGCTCCCTTCTTCAGGTTCTTTCCTTGGCTAGCACTATCACATTTTGCCACGTCAACTTGGTGTAAAACAAGGAGTAAGAAGAGAAGTGTCACTATGGTAAAAAAAAGTTGCTAAAATCTTTCCAATTTTTTTATAAAACTTTCAGGCCCAATTTTTTCATCATAAAACCCCATTACGTGTTAAAAACCAAACTTTTAAAAACACACTCTCCTCGTTCACACATGTGGTGTCCGATATTGGTTTCTTGCAGAATGCAGAAAGTTCCTTGATTCCCTTCCCCTCCCCTTCGTCAACCTACGTCATTTCAAACTCAAAATCACGAGTCACGTGAGCAGTGTGGATTATGCCCGGCGTGACATGAAATCCTATTTTATTATTCTTGTTAACCTCCCACCTTTTAAACATTTTTATCCACATTTCATGTAGGTTCCCATCATCTCTATTTAATTTATTTTTCCTATCCTGATATACATTTCAGTTTATTGGTTTATTTTCACATCTAATTACCTCCCTTTCCTTAATCTCATGCTGTTCTTTAATAATGTGTTTGGATAGACCTGTTCTTGGTACTCCCTCCATAATATCTTTATCGTGTTCTCCCCACCTTATCTCTATGCTTTTTCCTGTTTGTCCAATATATTCTTTATTACATACACACCTTTTTCTCCCCTCTAGTTTCCTTGATCTTTCCTTCATTTTTATATTCTGTAAAGTGTTTTTCAATATTGCGCGGAGCCCTCATCCCACACTTAACCCCATAATCTTTTACCACCTTTTCAATCTTTTCCGAAACCCCTTTAAAATACGGAATCCCCATGTATCTATCTATACTTCATTTTCTCTTCCCTTACATATACCCTGTCTTCTGCTATTTCCCTCTCTTTATTCCTTCCCTTTTCCTCTCTCTCGCAAATTTTGCATGCTCCCCTTTGAATCCTCATTTCGTTCTTATTATCCCCATTCCTTTTGCCAATTTTCATAATCCATTTTCCCTCTATTTTCAGTTCCTCTATCCGATTACATAGCATTTTTGCTCTTATGTAGAAGTTTAAAAATACATTGTTTTTGGTTCTTCTCGCGTGTTCAGATTCTTTATTAATATATAGATTCCCTGCTTATGCTTTATGAAAAACACCTGTTCTAATTCCTATTCCAGTGTTAATAATCCTAAGGTCTAAAAAACTAATTTCATCATTTTTCATTTCCTCCTTAGTGAACTTTATGCGATCTTCCTGTTCCCATTAAGTTCACTAAGAAGGAAATGAAAAATGATGAAATACACGTGTCACTCAAGTGCGAACCATACTAAATGTGTGTAGTTTTATTCCAGGAATTTGTGGAATAGGGCCACGCTTGAAGGTAGAGAAGGCTTGTGGGTGGAGCGAAGAATATGTTGCAAATGGCTGGTAGCTGCAGTCTCCCCCCCCCCCACACACACAGTAGTATTCCCAAATATATTAAAAAATAGTTGAAGTAAATGTATTAAAATGGTCATGTTGAAATTTATCATAATAACCATTCAATTACAAATGGATGGCTACCTGTTTTCAAGAAAATTGATGCTATGATAGTCCTTTATTTGTTGAATGTTTTGTATAATTCTTTTTTCCTTTTCTCCCAGGTGATTACTGTGTTCCTGCAGGCTCTGAGATACTGACCGGTAATCAAATACTGTGCCCTAAACATTACCAGCCTCCAGCAAAGGGGAGTTACCATTTCAATGCTGCATGGTGCTTCATTTGTTCAGTAGGTAAGATGTCTTATATGTTGGTAAGAGTATAATTTTACCAGTATTATGATTGTTTATGTACTCGCCAACATTATTATCATAGTGGAACGTGTATTGTATTTTTCAGGGGCTGATGTCTTTAAGGGCTGTATAATGCTGCTAATTGTAAAATCTCTAAAATTATTTTAAAACATTGACATATTGGGATCATGAAAATGAGCATTGAGACGTCACTCCGGTGCCGAGGTAAACCCAAACCCACAGAAGCTACAAGAAACCACAAATCCAGGCACCAACCTCCTCAAAACTAACCAAACTTGGAGCTTTCCTCCCTTCAGTGGTCCCGTTAGGCCTAGGAGCACTGACTGGAGGGTTACAGTCCTAAAGGAAATCCAACATGCCAACTTTCTAATTAATCAAAATTTACCCCTCGAACCCATAAAATATTTTTCACTTGAGATTTCAAAATCTGAAAAGTGACCCCAAAATTTTGAGAACACCCTGTTTATCTCATTATGTGGTTGACTGGAGCGAGCAATCTCTCTCTTACTTCCCACTATGAGAATACTTAAGAGTAAACCAGAGAAACTCCCGCAACTGGATGTATTATAAAATTTTGTGTGATTACCCTTTGTGAGATTTTCCTGCCTTATTCACTGATTGCTATTATCACCCAGAATACTAATGAGAATTCCCCCGTTGTAAAAGAACTCTAATATTAAGGCCATACGTACAAAGCTATTTACAAATGCTTTGACAAACCATGAATCTTGTTTATGTTTAAATACACATAGATAAATAACTTCATGAAATATTCACAGGTCTTGGTCTGATTTGCTTTATAGACCAATTGAAATCTTTAGGTTTCCAATTTGCACAAGCGATATATCGAAGCATCAATTTTACATGTCTGTGCTAGGTTGCAAGTACAATGCAACGAAGAATCAGCGTCACATGACCGTTACCAATTGTGCATATGCAACTTTCACCCCAAAAATCTTAATTATTTAGTCTCAAAATAATCCCGAAAATGTCTTAATGACTTATTCTGTGTAACAAGCACCTTCGTACTATGAAAAATCTAAATATTTAGATCAGATCTCAAGAAAACCACTATTTTTTAAAGATGGCGGTGTTGCCCATTTTGTTCTCATCCATGCCTTTTCTGCAACATTATGTATGCTGGCATCAGCGAAACTGCACGAAGTTCACTCGTAACTCTGAATCAAGCAGCGGTAATCAAATTTCAACTTACTGTGTTGTTCCAATGTGCTTTCGGGCAACGGTATCCAAGAAGAAAAACTCTTACCTTCCTTGCGATCTACTTAGCATGGCGACCGGAATCCTAGGTCCACCTTTGTTCCACAGGAACTCAGCAAGGAAGACCTGCTTCTTGAAAACTCTGTAGCCAATACCTTTCCCTCAAGGTATCCGTCTATACGCCTTCATGGCGTGGTGCTATGCACAGGGGAACACTTTACCTTTTTACCTTTTTTTATCAAGGTATCCGTCAGGCTGAATAAACATTTATCAACCGGACAATGCTGTAGACCACGTAAACGTCCAAAACTAGCATCTGCACTTCAAACGCAACATCAGGCATCCATTCACCTACTTCCAACCAACTCCCGCCTCCTTTCTTCTTGCTCAATCTGCTAGTTTGCTTCTGAGACATCTAGTGTTGATTTCGCGAAACATTCAGTCCTTTAAGTTCACAGACCGTACTCCGAGGAAATCTGCCAATGATCGTGCAAACGAAATGGACTGGAAAGTTTGTGAAAGACTTGCTTTACCAAATTAACATCACCACTATTGTTTTATTTTTACAAAAGACATTATGGCGATCTATGGTCATAATTATAATGTGGAAAATGTAAAATGCAGGAAAAGTTTAAATTAAAATATGAACAAGTTTATATGGTTATTACTAGGTAAGTAGAATATTCATACAAATCTCAGAGTAACAATATGTATTGGGATAGTGAGACAAAAGAAACATGTTTTAATTTTAGTTAACTAATTTGTACTTGGCTTTATTTGGTACCCTGTAAACTTATCCCCTAATTGGAAAAATTTATCTGAAATAGTTTAATTACATCCTTAGATAAGACTAAATTTATCCTGTAATAGAACGCAATTACCAAAACCTAAATAGAAATTTGTCATTTCTGAAATGTCAAGTGTTGAATGGGTTCACTGTCATTCCAGGTGGTTCCTTAATTTGCTGTGATAAGTGTCCAGCGTCGTTCCATGCAGAATGTCTCAACATTAGCCCTCCGGAAGGAAGTTTCTACTGTGAAGACTGCGAGTCCGGGAGATTCCCCTTGTTTGGTGAAATTATCTGGGTGAAATTGGGAGCTTACAGGTATGTGTGTCTGAATTTTGAAATAACCCCGCTACATAGAAGTGCCAACTTCTGTCTCAAGGTTATATAGTATTTACAAATTTCAAGTTGTAAATTATTGTTCGCAGATATGTGTTTTCAGCAGTAGACATGGGTTGGGGTCACCAAATGCACTGATCTGATATCTCCAAAAATTGGTGCAGAACATTGATGTTCTTAATGTGTGTAAGCAAAGGAGTGTAGAGTATTTGAAAAATAAACTACGAATGTGATAATTTACTTTATATAAATTTGTTATATCACTATGCTTTTATTTTCACTCAAAAAAAGGTAGAATTATGTACTTGCAATTGTGGAAATATCAGATTAGTAATAGTAAAACTACTAGCAATTTTATTGATAACCTGCTTTACCAATAGGTAGGGGCATGCATATTTGGTTTTTGATTGAAACACGAAATGTGAAATAACACACCGTAATGTTCATTTGATGGAACAATTTCTCAACTCTGAATTATCCTGAGAGTTATGCAATTCACAGAAAATTGATTAATTCTGCTATTACTTTTGGCTAGTTTGTACATTTCACGGTGTACAAAAATGCCACACGACACTTTTATGGAGTCTAATTTTGTGACTAAATGTGAGCCATTTAATATTCCAGTGTAGTTCTTTAATATTTTAATGCACAAGTCTGATAAATGTATGCTTATAATTACAGTGGATGCCTTGCATATTAATATTAAACAATATTTTGAACAACTTTAAATTGTTACAGTTTTCAAGCATTGGTATCATTGAGAATCTGGAAGAGTGTTGTTGTGGTATCAGATTTGATTGTTTACACAGAATAGCCACTTAAAAATGTTGAGACTTAAACATATATGTAGCAATGTGTACATCCATAATTTAACATTTGGAAAAAGATCTGTGTTTCTGCACTACTCTTCTTTCCTTTTGACCTATTAATTTTGAAGTTAGTACCTTTATCATTGTAGATACTTTTGCCACAATGAAAGATAATGAAGATGATGGGTCTTCCAAAAATGAATCAGTCGGGGGGAAAAAAAGATCAGCATGGATCTTTCCCATGCAATAGTCACAGCATGCCATGAATGTATAATTTACTTTGTTTATAAATAAACAGGGTTCCTACACGTCCTGGAAAACCTGGAATTTTAAAATATTCCTTCCAGGCATGGAAATATTTTGAAATTTCACATTTTTCCAAGCTGTACCTGGAATTTTGGAGATTGTCCTGGAAATTCCTTTGCCCCGTTTTATTTGTATGAATTACAATAAGTATTCATTTAAAACAGGCCAGTGTCATGATAGTAGTTTATTTACTTACATAACGTTGCTGTGTACTGTAGTCATAGTTTTGTGATAAGTTTTATTTTTGTGATTGAAGTATGGCCCCGTGTTTTTGTATCGCTCAGAGGTAGAAAATATGATGATAATAATAATGGTTGAAAAAAAGGGTTTGCTATCCTAAATATTCCAAGTTTTCTGAGGATATTATTCTTGTTTATTTGTAATACAAGATGGTATTTTTTTTATAAACTTATTTATACTTGTGTTTATTTTTTCTACCGTTGTATTTTTTCTGTATTGTAAAAGTTAAATAACCTTCATTATACTAAGAAATGAAAGGTGTGAAAAGGAGCATGTGTAGGGGAGTTGGGAGCCTGCATTTAAAAAAAATTAGAATTTTTTTTTAATAAAAGAAAATATGTAATAAAGTGTAATTTGCCATGCTTACTTTCTACACTTGTCCTGGAGCAATTGTAGAAAATCCTGGAAATGTCCTGGAAAAATTGCATGATTTTGTGTAGGAACCCTGTACAAGCATCATTTTACATTTCTTTATGTTTTAAATTTCTTCTTTGTTTATTCACTGCAGGTGGTGGCCAGCTCAGATATTATTTCCGAATGAGGTGCCAGAGAACATTGAAAACATAGCACATTACCAAGGAGAGTTTGCGGTTCGGTTCTTTGGTTCCCATGACTACTACTGGGTCAATCAAGGAAGAGTGTTCATCTACCAGGATGGGGTAAGTTCCCTCCTTATTTTGTAACACATACATTACATTGTACTGTTGGTGCACTCTCAAACCTGTCTGAAATATGTGGCAATATTTGTTTCACATAGATTCTTCACTTGCCATGTATCTCTTTATTTCCTGTGACAAAATATCAGGATGGACCAAAATTAAATTTTAACTGATGCTGATAAAGAACTGCTACTAAATGACAGAGTTGTGTGAAAGACCTTGATGATTCATTCCGTCATAATGCATGTAAGGTGACACAGAGAAGGAGATTGTAATTTCAGCAATATAACTTATAAAACCAGGCTATACAAAATCCAATCTGTTTGTAGAAATATATTTAAAAAAAAGAAACATGTTTGTTGGTGTTTCATAAACTTTAGTTTTTATCATCGGATCTAATTGACTTGACAGAATGAACCACAGCCCTTTGCGTGTCATGGCCTACCAAGCAACTTTTCATTGAGTGATAATTGGTTAGCACATCAAGTTCTATCACTGCTGTTTCCTGGCTTTCTAGACTGGATTATAGAAATATTGGATCAGTATAATTGAGTGGCTTGGTAGTAAAACTTAAAAACCACAA
This sequence comes from Lepisma saccharinum, assembly GCF_977018435.1. Taxonomy (NCBI): domain Eukaryota; kingdom Metazoa; phylum Arthropoda; class Insecta; order Zygentoma; family Lepismatidae; genus Lepisma; species Lepisma saccharinum. Next base: position 71,874,521 of record NC_139236.1, read on the forward strand.
AAGTATGGAACTGAATAAATGCAAGCAAAATTTCGTCCATCGTGTTGCATCTTGTGTGTTATGCAGATCTTTCCTTGTGTTTCTGACTGTCACTGGCTACTGGTGAAACTTTGTTCACCATTGTGCAGCAACTGCTTTCAATATTTGACAAGTGTTCTGTAAAATAGTTACCATATTGTACAGGAATCATGGTGAAGCCTGGATATTTACTCGTGTGTTATGTTTCAATTATCATATAATTGAAGGTAGCATTTTGTAGGTTTGGTGCGTATTACTCACAATTCCAGAATATAAAAAAGACGTTAAAATATTAACGTTAAAAACTGTACTTATGTATCGAAATGTAATAAAAGGATTGTGGATACACTTAGGATATTATGTCCCTACCCCTAGACGTATTTAAAAAAAACTTTGAAAACAAGTCTTTAGTGAACGACGAGTGTTTTAAATGTCTAGGGTGGGGACATAATATCCTAAATGTATCTACACCAACCCTTGTCTACAATACTTTTATTACATTTCGACGTGGTATCATGTTAAGTACCTAGTTTTTTCACACAAACCTGAAGAAGGGGATAGTTAGTCCCCGAAACGTAGTTGTAAAGAAAGGAAAATAGGAACAACATACTTGCATACGTAAGTACAGTTTGTAACGTTAATATTTTGTCTTTTTTTATATTATAATTGAAGGGCTCAAGTGTAAAACATGGTGATTTTTTTTCATTTTTGAGTTACAAAGTGAAATGTGCCATCCTTCAATTTTCGACTAAAATTACCATGTCATACAATGTGCATTGGACTCTGTGAAGTCTTCTCAAATTGGTAAACACAACACAGAAACAATGTATCTACAGTATAGCTTCTAATAATCTTTTTTCTTAATGAACTCTGAAATAACCAAAATGTCACCATGTTTTACACCCGAGCCCTTCAATTAAAAATTACATGATTACAAAAGATTACAAATTTTTCAAGGTTTTTAGGGGTGTAAATTTTTTAACATGTAGGTTACACTTCATTCCCTGGAGATCTATTATGAAATACTAATTAGCATTCTTTCAGGACTCCGGCAGCAAGAATGCCAAGCAAACAGCAGTGTACACTCTGGCACTGCAAGAAGCTGCTGAGGCTTACAAACTGTGGGAACTGGAGAAGGCAACGAGAGATGCGGAGCTGAAGCCAGGACTGGTGAGTTCATCTTCTAACCCAGCTTGTCGTACGTGTCATTAACCACATATTGGCCAAGTAGCCTAGTCTGTTTTATTTTTATTTAAGTCAAATTTTGTCCCAACTTTTACAGGAATTGAACATTAAATTGTAGATTTCGGCACTTTTTAAGGAGCTATACAAAATACATTGCCCTGCTGAATCATCTGGTTAGCTCGACATCAACAGACTTTCATACTACATAGTTAATTCAGTTGGTTCAGAACAACATTGTTATAGCAATATCTAGAAGCAGGTTTTCAATGTGTGCATATGGCCAAGGTTCTCGCTGTTCTGGAAGCCACTGTAATTCTGGCAAATTTAACATCTTTTTCTTATCTTTTCAGGGTTGGAAATTGCAAACATATTTATCTTTTTCCTCTGAAATTGGTTTGTTTGTTTTGGCGAGAATATATCTTATAAAAATGGCATATTTCATGTTTATTTTCAACACTATTGACAACTTGATTCATTAGATTAAAATGCAAAGTTCGAGACGTAATGCTTAATATGTTAGATCATGTAGAATTGTATCTGGAAAAGGCAAGAGGATTTGGTTTTACAAAATAAGTGGTTACAGAATGTGTAAACTAAAAATTACAATGTCTGTTTAGTGTACCAAAATTTCGTACCTTTCAAATCTTGATTAGATGGAACATGGTATATTTTTCTCATTTTTAATATTACGAATATTGGGATATAAATTGTATTCCTTTTCATAAATATGTTAATAACTGTTCCGTTTACCAGTGAAAAGCTAAGAAATATGAAATATTGGATCTGTACTAAACATATTTCAGAACTATTGGTAGTATATATATCTCGTTAGATGGACACACTCATTGTGTCTCTGTGTATTAACAGATCTTAACTGGTATCTGTTCAATGAATTATCAACACATTTTCTGTTTCATCTCATTATTACATTCAAGCACAGAGTTCCCACTGACTTGAAAAATCTGGAAAAGTCATGGCATATAAAAAATATGGTAAATGTAATTGCAGTGAATATGAATTTTCCAGATATTTTTACTCTTAATTTGATGCAAGTTAACTATATTAAGTTGTTGACTTCCAATCTTGCAACGGAAATTTGAATTCTGGCTTGGGCATGAGTGTTCTTCGTGACTGTAACTATCTAATCATCACTCATCCTCATTATTAGCCAAAAGTGGCAGAAAAGCAACACTAAATAACAAAAATTCAAAATGCAGTTGTCACAAGTGATAAACATATTCTTAAAAATATGTAAATTGAATTAAAGTAAGTTAAAACAACACAGAACGTTGTGAAAATTTATTTGAAAATGTCTGGAGGCATCTGGGAATTTATTTTCGCAAAAGTGAGTGGGAACCCTGGTGCTATAAAATTGAAGTATTTTACAGTATTTGTTCTAGTATTTAAAGCTATTAGAGAATAATTCTAAATATCTCTTATGTACCTACATTCAATTTGAGTCTCTACATGTGCAAAGTTATATCTACACATCACCTCCATCCTGTTTGGTATCAGAAAGCCTAATAATTTATGAATTGAATGAATCATACCCTTTTCTACATAATAATAATATTTTCAGAAACCACCCCCTTACGTGAAGATAAAAACCAACAAGGCTATTCCTCCAGTTCGTCTGTGTGAAGTTGACCCATCTCAGCTGAACCCGTGTGACTGCGATCTCTTTTCAGAAAACCCATGCGGACCGGATAGTAACTGCCTGAATAGGTATGCATTACACCCTCCCATATCCTCAAATGATATTGTGACTGGAGCAATGACATTCTTTGCACTGAAGCATTCAACATTAACAACACCTTGCAAGAAGATGATACAAAATGTAGCAAAAGTTTATGTACAGTAGAAACTAGATTTTAAGTTTTTCAGGGGTCCAAGGTGAAAGAACTTAAAATCCAAGAGAAATTTATGGCACTTTGCTCTATGGGGACCATGAAGATTGAAAGTAACTAACTCACTCTCTAGACTTCTTAAACCCAAAGGTTTATGGCTGTAGCAACACAAGCCTTCCACCTGTCCCTATCCTGAGCGAGGTCAATCAAATCTTTTCCATCCTTACAGATTTCCTTCAGGTCCATCTCTACGTTATCCCTCCATCTTCGTCTTAGTCTTCCTACAGATCTCTTACCATCAGGTTTCCCAACAAGATTGAATGTATAATGTGGGAAAATGTCAAACCGGTGTTCCCCTGTATTCGTACATTTTTCTGAGTAGTTTAATACAAGAATGTTCTCTTTGGTTTCTCAAGAATGCTGATGTAAGTGGAGAAATTCTGTAATTGCAGCTGTTTATAACTGACTTATTGACAGAAGTGAATTGGTAAACATTTATTTCAACATATGTTTACTGGATCACTGATCTATCTTGTCTCCGGTACTTAGTAATTACAGTAACTTTTTTCATTGGCAGAATGTTGTTGGTTGAGTGTAATCCATCCGTGTGTCCAGCAGAAGAGCAGTGTGGAAATCAGCGCTTCCAGAAGCGTCAGTATCCCCCTCTGGAGCCGTACCGAACAGAAGCACGAGGATGGGGACTCAGGGCCCAGGCAGACATTAATAAAGGTACTTTGATGTTGCCAAGTTTCTGACCCAATATATATTTTTTTTTTTTTTGCCTGCATTGTGAATGCAATAAAATTAAAAATAGTGATGGTGCCATGTGAAGCTTTTGTTGATAGCCAATGTATATAGACATATTTATTGTGAAAATGGTCAGAAGAAAGCTTCACTCAGTTTACCCATCTGGCATATAATTTTGCGTAAAAAATATTAGTCATATTATTGTATCTGCTAAAAGGCAATGACATTGATTTTATTTGTAATTTTACATCTGAAAGATTATACTTCTAAATTACAGAAAAGTTTAGACCATTTGTTGCAAATAAAATAAAAGCTTCATGTAATTAGTGTAGGATGTAATGTATTGTTTTATTTCATTGGCTAATCTGTTATTACAGGAGATTTTGTAATAGAATATGTTGGAGAGATGATAGACGACGATGAATATCGAAGGCGAATTGAGGATAAGCATGAAATGAAGGATGAGAATTACTACTTTCTCACAATTGAGAAGGACCGTATCTTGGATGCTGGGCCTAAAGGCAATTTGGCAAGGTAAGTTTATATTTTTGTTATTTAGTATCACTTTTCTTTCACTTTTGGTTGATGATAAAGGTGATGTAGACAATTCAGAAAGAAACCCATGGCCAGACCTTGAGACAACTACTCAATGTGCTCAACGTCAGGGTGGGTAGTTAGAATTTCATAAGTATTTCTTCTCTTAGTAGTTTTCAACCTGCAGTTCCATTAGTTCTGAGCAGATGTTATGTGGTGGAATTTGATTAAATTTTAATAGCTATTGACCTAAGCAACTTCATGTACCACATGTTTAACAAGACTAGGAATGGCTGGATATCAGGCATTTTAGTCATTCCCTGCAAATTCTTTATCCATCATGCATGTATTTCTGCAGTATGGATTTTTGACAAATCCGTCATCCTAACTATAAGTTTTCCATTTTATGGATTCCCGACACATTTATTCTCTTGAACAGCACGCTTAAACTTTGTTGCTAGGAAGTTAAAACACCAAAGAATGATCTGGAAATTGTTTTAGAATTGTCTTTAAAAGTCCAGGAATTGGTTAGCCAAAATGAGTTGTAACCCTGATTCCATTCTTGACACGAATGCGCCTCACCTGTTGCGTGTTGTGATGTGTGAGTGTGCACTCATATGACTATCTTAATATTCTTATTAATTATTTATAAATCCATGGATATTTTTAAGCAAAACTGGTAGATTATCATAGTAGAGGTTTTATATTTTTATTTTTGTATTAATTTATGACATGCTCATAAAATTTATAACTACTCAACTGTAGTGTATGCAGTCATTCCTAATCATTTGTTGAAGTTTCGTAAGTATATCAGTAAGAAAGCCTCCCAAGTTGTAACAGTGAAAGTTCGATTTCAGACTGAAGTGACAAGCAGCGTATGAAGATGAAGCAATCAAATTCGGGCTTATGTATCATGTCCTGCTTCTATGATGTGAATGGAAACTATTGTTTGACTTGTGGTTTGAATTCCAAGTAAGGCTTCCATAACTTAACTAAAGAATCTAGTCTATTGCAATTCATTTTCAGTTCAAGATGGTGTGAATGGAAATTGCAGATCTTGAAAGAAAATGCAAAACATTTTAATTTGTTCATTTCAAACTTTTATTTTATCACAGGTTCATGAATCATTGTTGCCAACCAAACTGTGAAACTCAAAAATGGACGGTGAATGGAGACACACGTGTGGGGTTGTTTGCCACTGAGGACATCCCAGCTGGGACAGAACTCACTTTCAACTATAACTTGGAATGTGCTGGGACCGAGAAGAAGCTCTGTCTGTGCGGGGCTTCTAATTGCAGTGGTTTCATTGGTGCCAAAGCAAAGGTAAGAGTTACTTTTAAAAGAGATGTAACACCAATTCCAACTTCTGGAATGTATTAGCATAGATACAGCACAGAAGTTCTTTCATGAACTCATAATATATCCCCACCATTGTGATCAACCTAGATAGGTAGAATGAAAAATGTGATTTTATTAAAATACAATGCATAGGGGCATGCATATTTCGTTTTTGATGAAAAAACGAAATTTGAAAAAACACATTGTAGTGTTAATTTTTCATGTTTTTGAAAGGTGTGAGATGCATTTTGTGACCATGTTTTGTCACGAAATAATGCGAAATGAACTGCAAAAAGCGAAATTAACTCTTAAACACGAAATTTAGGGTTTATTCACAGACGCGACACCTTCTGAGGTCTGAATTATCCTGAGAGTTATGCAATTCCCGGAAAATCGATTAATTCTGCTGTTAATGTTGGAGAAACAAAAATTGACTCTTTTACACAGAAATAAACTTAATACTCGGATAACTACATAAATGGGCTGTTAGAAGTGAAATGTTAATTCTGTGGAATAAGTGTAGTTTTTAAATCAAATTTAGGATTATATTCACAATTTTAAAACCAAAATGCCATTTTATATAGCATTTTTTATGTGATTATTCACCGCTATAACATCGATATTTTATTTTATTTACCGCTTTTGTACCCGAAATTGACTCAGTTTTTATACCGAAATTTTGCTTTTTTATTTACCAAAAATATGTGCCTCTAACAATGCAGTTCATTAAATGTTGGTAATTAAACCACATAACAAATTGTGTGGTGTTTCTTGTGTTATATAAGGAATGCCATGGAAACATAAATTTCTTGACAATGTGTTTGTTGTCTTTCTCTTGCTTTGCATTCAGCATGATGTCTTCAATTATTAGAGGCATGCATATTTCGTTTTTGACGAAAACACGAAATGTGAAATAACACATTTTCCTACCCTGTTTTGTCACGAAATGAACTGCAAAATGCAAAATAGACTCTTAAACACTAAATTTACCATTTATGTAACGACGCGACACTTTCTAAAGTCGCAAGTATCCTGTGAATTATGCAATTCACGGAAAATTGATTAATTCTGCTGCGAACATTTGACAAGCAAAAATGGACCCCTTTATACAGGAATAAACTTAATATTCTGGTAATGATTTAATGTACTATTAGGAGGGATATGTTTATTTTGTGTAATAGTGCAGTTTTTAAATCAAATTAAGGTCATTTTGTATGCCACTTTTTCACCGCTATAATAGCGAAATTTCACTTTATTTACCGCTTTTGAACCCGAAATGTGAAATAACACATTTTCCTACCCTGTTTTTGTACCGAAATTTTGCTTTTTTATTTACCAAAAATATGTGCCTCTATCAATTATTCAGGACAAAACTCATTCTGCTTGAGAAACTGCAAATTACTAGAAGGATAATCTCTTGCCAAGAACAGATTCCTATTTGTGGAAAATAGTACTTCTTAATTGTAATAAGCCTGTTTAAATTAACAACTATTTTGCCAAGTATATATATCTTTTGTACAAAAAATACCAATAAGGTGCAGCTAAAGTTTATAATAAAAATTCTGCATGGTCAAATGTTGAGCATTCTCACTCTTGATTATTTTTAAAATTTTGTTTTGCAATATTTGCAGCAAGCAGAACAGGAGGACAAGAAACAACAACAGTTCAAAAAGAAGAAGAAGAAGAAAAAGTTTCTGAAAGCAACCGAGGACTCCTGCTTCCGGTGTGGGGAGGGTGGTGAGTTGGTACTCTGTGATGGGAAATCCTGTCCCAAGGGCTACCATCTACACTGCTTGCGCCTGAAGAGGAGACCCACAGGTGAGGCTGGGTGTAAATTGCAAGTGGCAACAGGTTTCCTCCTCAGCAACAATGGTACATTGTAACGTTAGCTTAGTCATCTTGTAATGGCCCAATTTGCAATTCAGAACTAAATAATCTGTGGTACAACAGCCCTTTGAGAACATGCCTACCGACTGCCGGCCTCACTCCCACCTGATCCTACTCATTCACTCACCCGAGGTGGGAGATCAGATCGTCCAATCAGTTACGGGGTGACATCATGACCAACCCCCAGTTGTATGTTTTCATGACCGGTTTAAGCTACTCATTCCTAGCTCCCCAATTTCGTCACGATGGTGAGTGGCCACCGGTCCCATACACAAGCCAGAATCTCAGGAGAAAAAGGTGTTGCGTTTCATCAAGGAAACTCGAACCTGCGTGCATCTCGTAGCCGGAGCCCAAAGCATGACTCCTTAGACTGCATGGCCACGGTGCGGGACTCTGTACAAAACTGCTTTGGTGCAAACAAAATTTATGCGTGTTGAAAGGATTGTTGTCAATAGCTTGATTGCTTTCGAAAGCCTTTATTCTGTGGCTACTAGAGCACTGCATTGGACCACTTACGCTCGCTCAAACTCGATTGAATCTCTCACGCTCGAGCGTGATTCGCTAGAATACATAGAATATCAAATATCATTTCAATGTGACATTAATCGTACAAATATATGTATAAAATTCATGCTGGCAGTTTCAGCCCATAATCATCTATTCATTTTCATATGATAAGAGACTAAATTACATTTTAACATGGAGATTATGACTATGTTCACTTTAGTATCAATTTCACTGCATCTTTCACTTCACGATCCATATTTGAAGGTGCCTCCACTACAGAAAAATTACGGTTACACATGAACTACTGGGCTTTGAGTGAAGAAACAGTCGATTCTGTAAGCCATCTAGCGTCATACGTGCGAACTATTAGACGATCGAGCAAAAAAACCTCGTTGTAGCACTCTAGTGGCTACTTTGCGTCATGTTAATAGGACAGAGCCTCCATTTCTGTATTAATACTGATAGTTGATTATTCTGACAACATAAAATTGTTATCAAAAATAGCACTGAGCCGATACCAAGGCAGATATATGTATCAGTATTGGTATTTATTTACTGATACCGGTCAATACGTTTCCGCAATTTTTGTCTTTCTCAGTAACTGCAAAAAATACCACATGACACTTCCGTGGAGTTTATTTATTCTGGAAATTAAGCAAAATTCGAAGTTTCTTTTTATTTTGCAGCACTTTCAAGTGAAAAAAAATGGATTTTTTGATTACATAACATGTATTTTAATATTCTGATATAATTCTTGTATATTTAAAAGCAAAATTCTTGAATTATTCCTATTCAGGAATTGGAAATCATGGAAAGTACCGTACCTTATTTTCCACATTTCTTTACATGTAATCAGTATGTATCAATTTTTATGTAGGTATAAAACTTAGAGTTCTTCTTTCTAGGCAAGTGGCTCTGTCCGTGGCATCACTGTGACGACTGTGGCAAACGAGCAACGCAGAAGTGTAACTTCTGTCCCAACTCCTTCTGCAAGGCTCACTCAACAGCAGATAACATTTCTTCCGTTTCTGCAGATTGCTTTGTGTGCTACGAGCACAGGACTGAGGTGAGTGATTTTGCAACAAAGGGATTTTGTCAGTGCAATGTATTTTGGAGGGAAATGATAAGATCTAATTCATTGACTGTTAGTTTTTCTTCCAAATTCCATTGTCATTTATTTCTTTTGTTACCACATTCTTTCAGCTTATATTGTGTGTATATTGTCTTCTGACATGCATGTTTTGCTTCTGCTTATTGTGATTCAGAAGGTCTAATTCTAATAAACCAAACCTGGTCACCACTAGCTGACAATCTGTTGACTGAAGGTGGTGTCTACAGTTGTGGAGTTTCTTTTTAAAGCATGTACTAAAGATGCCATTTACAGTGGAACCCTGATTTTATGTTTCCCAGTTTAATATTTTTCTGCATTATACATTCGATGTTCATGGTTGCAACATAATTTTCCCAGATTTTACATTTTCCCGCATTTTAAGTCCCCTGAAAAATGTAAAATCGAGGTTCCATTGTCTATAACTCAAGCTATTTGTGTGTAACATTGTTTGCTGATGTGTTCGGTGTTTCAGTGAATGAAACGTTAGTTACTGTATGTTGTAGGATGGCGAATTCACCGTGGATCTTCCAGCTTCAGAAGATATGAAGGAAAATATTCCTGACTCCAAGCCATCAATCAAAGAGGAGGAAATGGATGAAGACAGCACGGAAGAAGCTAAAGTGCCTTCAAAAGATAGCACAGTACTTCAGCAGCCCTTTCCGGCATCTAGAAGGAAAAGCAGTACCCCCATGAAAACCCCAGCCATAAAAGAAGAAGACATGTCCATGACTGACGACAGCGATTTCGCTTACTCAATAGATAACACTGTGGATGAAAAGACACCTCGCAGGAAGGGTCGGCCAAGGAAACTCATACCAGCTGCAAACCATGCACTGCTTCCTGTTGAAAGATGACGAAGCGTAGAAACGCCGCAAGGAATTGGACCTTCTGGCCTTGGAAATACCAAGAAATGTTGCCCATTCTGTTAGGTGCATTCTTAGCTTGATGCATTTGATCTAGAACATGGCTTTACCTCACACAAGGATACAATTCCAGAGACTTAAAGCATATAGGACCCCATTCCCCCATTCGTGAGCCTTAAAATGTAATGTTCTAACCCAGTTCGTACAGCACTTGATAAAAGTATGTAATTCGAGTAAGTTCACAGTACAAATGAATTGTGACAAATGTAGGTTTCATTAACTTGCATGGCTATATTGGTAATATTATGATACAATAGAGATTATTAATGGTGTAGTCAGTACTCGTTTAACAAATATTGATAGTATTTTTTCCTGTGTGATTTGGGAAGATTAACTGTAATGTACATTGCACCAAAGTTTGACAGCTGTATTATTTTTCTGTCTGTCTGTGTGACTGTTCTTTTCTCGGTAGAATATATTGATATTGAAGAATTGACCCATTGTTGTAAACTTTCTGAATGCATTATCGATAAACTTCAGAGACTGAGATCTTGAGTATTAATGGAAAATGTGAGTATGATATGAATTTAACTTTTGTTCTCAAGAACTGTGTATGTGTGTGTGTGTGTGTGTGTGTGTGTGTGTGTGTGTGGAAATAGTGGATTAGTCAATCATTAGTTTTTCATAAGGGAAGTGCACATGTATAACTTTTGTATCATGTTTTTTAATTGACTTCAACTGTTCAGTTGACAGAAGTGTAAATTAAATATAAATGATAAAATACCATAGACAAATGATGGATAAGAAATGTACATTACTCTAGGTTTTTTTAAAAATATATATATTTGACTACTAAACCATGTGAGAGTGTGACATCCATTCTTTATGCAGTGGATGTAGTTTACTGCCTTATTTAATTGTGCATATACATGTGAGAGGAATTCCATGCATATATGTTTGCAAGTTTTGATTGAACTATGTGGCAACAATTAGTATGTGTAATTTTTTACTTCTTTATTCTAGAATATTTATTTGTCTAATATAAATTTTAAGGATGTCTTTGTGTGTCATTTTTTCATGCATGATATGAGTAGCAGCGATTTGTACAAAACTACAATTTTGAATGAAAAATAGCATGAAAATTTGTCTTGAATTTTGGTGAAAAATAATTGACTTCAATGGTAATAAATTATGCAAGAATAAAACATTGTGAAATATAGAATTTGTATAGAAATACAGTTGAAGTGTTTTCATTTTGTTGCTCACAAACTGGTAACACAGTTGACAAGTCCTGCTTTAAACCTTTGTGGATGACTGGTTTCAAACAAAACCACCACCATGTGGCAGGAATTAACATGTCATTTCATTGACATACATATGAAGGTATGACGCTGGAATTTCAAAACAGTATATTTATTGTTACTATTTTTAACCAGTGAGAAAGTAAGAAAGAAAGAAAGGGAGAGGAAGGGAAGGCCCCTCTCTCTCTCTCCTCTTCTTTTTCCTCCTTCTTTCTCTCTCTCTCTCTTTTCTTCTTTTTCTATTTCTCTCTCCCTTTCAAAGAAGAAGGGAAGAAAGAAAGGGAAAGGGTTTCCTACCTTCTCTCTTTCTTTCTTTCAATAGCAGACCCAAACCTCACAACCCCAGCACCAACTTCCTGACCCACCTAGCCCACCTTGTCCTCACCTGTAACAACTTCACCTTTGAAAACCAAAATTTCCTACAGATCCGAGGTACAGCCATGGGTACCAGAATGGCCCCATCCTATGCCAACCTCTTCATGGGCCAACTTGAGCAAGAGTTTTTGGCTACCCAACCCCTCCAACCCCTCCTCTGGCTCCGCTTCATCGACGACATCTTCATGCTCTGGACACATGGAGAACCATCCTTGTCAGCCTTCCTGGACCAACTTAACCACTTCCGTTCCCTAAAATTCACCTGGACACACTCCCCCAACCAGATCACCTTCCTGGATGTGGACGTGCACATCGAGGGAGGACACCTGACTACCTCCATCCACATAAAACCCACCAACCACATGCAATACCTACACTTCTCCAGCTCCCACCCGTTCCACACCAAAAAAGCCATTCCATTCTCTCTGGCCCTCAGGGGACAGCGCCTGAACACTTCACCCACCTCTCGCCAGAATTATAACCTCCGCCTACACCAGGCCCTGGTTAACCGTGGATATCCCTCCATCCTGGTCACCAAACAAATATCACGAGCTGCCTCACATACCACTACCACCAAGAAACCTGCTGCCACCAACCCACCTGCACTCATCACCCAATATCATCCCCACCTCAACAAAATCAGGCACACACTGCACTCTCTTCTCCCAATCCTCCACAGTGATCCCGAAACCAAAAACATATTTCCCGACAAACCCAGGGTGGTTTTCAAATGCCCCCCCCCAACCTCCAAAACATCCTGGTCCACAACACTCCTTCACCACACATCCAACACCCCCCTGCCCATAAATGCAACCGACCCAGGTGCAAGACCTGTCCCATCCTCATCACTTCTCACACCCTCCAGGTGCACACGGCCACTGGCAAATTTACCCTCCATCCCAAAGGGACCTGCCATGCCTCAAACCTTATCTACATCCTCACCTGCAACATCTGTGGTGATTTTTACCTGGGGGGGAAACATCAAGGGCCCTCAACCTCCGCATCAATAACCACCGCTCCTCCACCCACAACCTGGACTTCACTGTCGCCATCCACACCAACCACCACAACATCAGTTTCAACGACTGCTTCCGGGTAGCGATCATCCACCTCCTACCCCAACCAGCCAACACCTCTGTTCGCAAAAGATGGGAGAGGGCCTATATATCGGCCATGAGTGCAACCACTCCACCTGGCCTGAACAAGGCCACCCAGTAATGCCCAACCCTCACCTGCCCTCCCTCCCAACTCATCCTACACACTCACAGTTTACGACGAGCCTGGTGACGAAAGTGTTTTTTTCGTTCTACGCACCGCTTCTTCTTCAATGGGGACCTGGCAACTCTGCAGGACCCCAACTTCCGGTTCAGTCTTTTCTTCTCACACCGATGATGCTATAAATTAGCGAAAATTTTGAATTTTTCTACTGTCCGGTGAGTGTTTCCTTTTACCTTATTTGATTTTTACTTAGCCCTTTTGGCCCTCCTTGCTTTTATCCATTATATATATATATATATATATATATATAAGTGTGTGCGTGTGTTTTACTTTTACATATAGTAATAATGAAAACAAAAAAAAACTTGATTACAATATGAAAATTAAGGACCCAGTGGGAGACGTCCCTTGGTATTCTGTGGTGTGTGTACAGTTTGGGCAGGCCTATTAAATTGAACACGAGCACTATCTGTATTATCAAACTCTCCACCCACTTCAGAATAGTGTTACGGAAATGCAATGCTACATTAAACACATGCCAAAATATTCTGCAGACCTCAATTATTGATTTGCATTCAATGAAAGCTTTTTCTTTGAGCACATGTTCAGCCATTGGCCAGTTGTTCATGTTAGTGGCTTCCAAAAAAAACATTTATCGCACCATTCAATTCAGATAATTTCAACATCCCTTTTAAAACGTCATGTATATTATGAGGCATTATATTGTATTTACAGTATCTGCTCAATAGAACAAATTTTGTTGCTACTATCTTTATGAAGGAGCACACATGTACGGATGTAAAAAAGGTAAAGTGCTCCCCTGTGCTTAGCACCACGACATGAAGGTGTATAGGGGGTGTGGGGGTGATGTGATCAGCATCATGCCACTGACTGCCTTTATCCCCCAGGTACTCATGTCATTTGATGCTGGGTGGCTGCTTCCAACGTTAGAAAAGATCCCGGATTTGAACCGGCTGGGGATCGAACCCGGGACCTTTAGCATGGTAGTCGGATGCATTACCGACTGAGCCACCGTGGCCACACTGATGTAAGTTAATTTTTAATTTTTCTGCTTGTACAGTTTAAACAGGGTTGGCAAAAATTACTTTAAGGATGAAAAGAGTAAAAGTGCTTTTGTTTAAAGCATGTTATTAGTTCTACGCAATGTTTTTTAACACAAACTTGAAGAAAAATATAAAAAATAGAATTGAGTAACTTCATAGATAAATGAATTGTTAACACAGGTTTAATCATAAAATGAATGTGTTTAAAGTAAGAAATACATCGTGAATTATACTGTGCATGCGTGCTAAACTTACTTTCTTTGTCTTCTAAGATCAGCAGCTATTTTCTGTTGCACTTTCTAAGTGACGTAGTACTATAAAGTTAACGTCGGTCACATGCTTTGGAGACAATTGTCCCCCATGTGCCTAAATATATAACAACTGAAACCGTATCGAGCTCGCTTTTGGTGACTTGGTCACTTTTGTGTTTACATCACTAATGCATACCTACGTGTCTTCCCTTTCCTCACTAACCCTCTTCCGTATAACATCTGACTGAATCTCTGTGTGCTCTGTCTTTGTACGCTTGGATATATTTCTTGTTAGGCTTTGTACGCTTGGATATATTTCTTGTTAGGTATATAGTACCTTAACCATGTGACGGACAGTAATTTTATATTATTACGAGGGCCGCACTGAAAGTTTCAGGAATCAGGTACTGGCAACTAGGCAATCTGTTAGATTTTGTGATATTTATAAACTGTGATATTTGTCGACTGTAAATACAAGGACTGATGTAACACGGATTCGTTTTCGTTTCAGGAGGGAAGTTTGAAGTGAGGTGTTTGTAAAAAAAAAAATGGAATTAACAAGAGAGAACTTATGTGCCATGATTTATTATGATTTTCGGCAAGGTTTAACAGCAATAGTGTGTTACTCGAATGATCGAAACTTTTCACGAAGATGCCCCATCAAAGATGACAATTTATCGCTGGTTTCAAGAATTCAGATGTGGCCGGGTTAGCCTTAGTGATGAAATTCGTGAAGGCCGCCCATCGACAGTCATTGTGCCAGAAAACATTGATGCAGTTCGTTTACTAATCAACAGTGATCGACATGTGGCTTATCACGAAATTCAGGGTTCCTTAGGTATTGACATGAGTGAAATACAAACAATTTTGCACAATCATTTAGGTGTGAAAAAGCTTTGTGCCCGTTGGATCCCACACAATTTAACAAAAGCACAAAATGACGACGGTGTGAAGTGGTGCAAGGCTATGATCAAATGGTTCAAGTCGGGATCATCAAATCTTGTGTTTAACATCGTCACATGGCGATGAATCATGGATTTACTCTTATGAACCTGAAACAAAGCGACAATCTGCTGTGTGGATGTTCCAGGATGAGCCTAAACCAACGAAAATTGTTCGTGCACGCAGTGTGTCGAAAAAAATGGTTGCCTCTATTTTCGGTAAATCAGGTCACATTGCGACTGTTGCACTAGAGA
Source organism: Lepisma saccharinum (assembly GCF_977018435.1). Taxonomy (NCBI): domain Eukaryota; kingdom Metazoa; phylum Arthropoda; class Insecta; order Zygentoma; family Lepismatidae; genus Lepisma; species Lepisma saccharinum. Next base: position 71,889,963 of record NC_139236.1, read on the forward strand.
ATCGTAGAACAGTGAATGCAGAATGGTATACCACAATTTGCCTGCCACAAGTACTCAACGTGCTCAGAACTTCAAACCCCAATCGTCGAGTCATTCTGCATCACGACAATGCCAGCTCGCACACAGCATCTGACACAAGGAACTTTCTGGATCATGAACAAGTTGAACTCGTGACTCATCCAGCTTATTAACCTGACTTAGCCCCATGTGATTTGTTTTTGTTCCCATCAATCAAGAACAAGTTGCGGTCAGCGATTTTTCACTCCCGAAGAGGCTATCGAAGCATACGAAATGCACGTCTCGCAGGTACCAACTTCAGACTGGCATAACTTGTTTCAACAATTGGTTCCATCGCATGAAACAATGCATTGCTGTAAAGGGTGAATATTTTGAAAAGCAATAAAAAATTGATTCTTCTTCTTTATGTCATTTTCCCGCAACTTTCAGTGCGGCCCTCGTACTTGGCCTAGAAGTGCAACAGAACAACACAGCTGAGCTTAGAACAAAGATATAGATAGAACGTTCAGCTACACAAAGCAACCATGTGCAGTATAGTTTAGTGTTGCAATCTTGCAATGAATGTCGGTGGGCGACACTGGTACCCCACATGCCTTAGGAGGGTTAAACACCCTGCTGTATGATACAGATAAGAACTTTCATTTGAAAATGGTTTAATTTAAAAGTTGTTGAAAACAAATCTAAAAGAAATATTTGAAAACAGATGTGTATTTTATTAAACATGCTGAAGGTTTTAACTGGTAACTAACTATATCCACCACATGAAGTGAAAATGGCTTACTGGGGTGGATATTTGGTTGAGCCTTGAGGCTAGCTGGAGAATTCTCCTATCGTTTAACGTGGCGACATCTACATAATAAACAATTGCTTCATAATTTTGCCAAATTTTTGCTGCTTGCATCTTACAGAGGGTGAGCAAAGAAACATGGAAGGTCCTCAAAGTAAATGTAAAAATGAAATTATTTTAGAAATAACGTCAAAACACAGGTGGAAAACTTCTAATTTACATCATTGTTCTCAAGTAAGAATGTCATGTGGTAATTTCATATCCCTACATACAAAGGGGTGCTGATAAGTCTGCCTTTGTGGCTTCTGTTTTGATAATAAACCTTCATCCTTGTAGTTCCTTCTAACATAATTACTGTATTTGCCGGTGTATTAGATGCACTCCCCTTTTTTGTACAAATTTTTGAAGAAAAAGCTTTATTACTGAATTTATAATTAATTTACATTATTTCTAATATAAAGTAATATGTAGGTCTACTTTCAACAAATAACATACCTAATCTAACTAGGAATGAATACATCTTAATCTTAGTCACACACCGCAAGAAAGAAATAGTCTAATACAGAACAGAAAATTTTCTGAAATTAAGGTAATCAAAAATTGAGTATCTGTGTATAAGATCACCATGTTAAGGAAAAAATTACATCTTATACACTGGAAAATACTGTATATCTTTGTAGTGGTGCCCATCCCCCCAAAAAGGTTGAACATTCTTCTTCTTTGATTTCATGCCGCCTCTCTCTGCCTTTTTTGTCACGCCGTGATTGTTGAAGCTTCAGAACGTACAAATGAAATGTATTTCTTGAAAATTAGGGCGAATTATGTATAAACAAATTACGTACAACTTTGTTTTGTTAACACGTTTTTAAAATATAGTTTGCGGAATGTACAAAAATTCATCTCTAAACCAGAATTTCATCGAACTGAGTTACTGTATTACGGAGAAGAATTATCATGAACAAATGAATAGTGTGTGAACTGATTGATTGAGTTGGTGTTTTAAAGTCCACTTTATGCACACTAAGGCTAATCTGGAATGGACCTACAGTTGGAAGTGGGATCCGAACCACTATGTGCCTCGACAGGGCATCGAACCCAGGACTCCTTTATTACAAGGCGACGACGCTTACCATACCACTGTACCATCGGGGAGGCACATGTGGGTGTGTGAAGTGAGTTAATTTTGGAAGCTACATGACAATACAGGCTCTGGCAATACAGAGTTCAATAAATTACAATGAAACGCTTGGCAATTGCTCGATTTCCTAAACATTAATGATACATTTGGTATATGTGTAATTAATGCTTCGATCTACCTGTATGTAAAAACATAAATGAATGAATGAAAGAACAGAAGTAGTAGTTAAAGAATCAGTTGTTTTTGCTGAGAATGAGAAAAAATGGAAGTGTCCCGTTGTTGACTGTTTAACCAGATGTTTAATCGTACACGTCTCTCTGTGGGCTCGCGAAAATCCTGAAGCAGGTCAATCCGGCAACGGCACGTCACTATCAGAGCGGGTGGTTCCACGCCGGTTGCTAGCGCGTCCCGACTGTAGTGTACTGATAATTATTATTTTAACAGTTTGTCTGCTTGACTAACCTCTTACCTTGTGAATAGTATGCCCCCTCCCCTTTTTTCCAAACCTATTCTAAAGGCATAAGAGGTGGTGTTTCATTTCAACCCATCACCCACAGGTAGGTAGAGAAACTGTACATAATAACCATAACTAAAAATCAATAAGTCAATCAAACTAAACGATCCCCCCCAAAAAAAAATTTCCACGACGCTGGCACGTTGTGAAACCCCCTGTATCTTTGTATTTAGGTGGTGTGAACTATGCCACCAATTCGATAATTTTTTTATGAAAACTACAACAGGACAGTGACCAAGTACGTATTACCTTGCAAGAAGTCGGAAAAGCAAATTCTTGAGAATATGGTGCAAACAATGGGGGACCATACCCCACGCTGTGCTGCCATAAAGAAGGTGGTTGCCAAATTTTGGGCCAGGTTGATTTTTGCTTAATTTTACTTCGCTTTTGTGCCACTTTTGGCTAATTTGCAAACATGGGGATGAATGATGTGATGAAATTGATGAATGGACACTCGCCAACATCCATGCCCAGGCTGGCATTCGAACCCAGGACCCCTGGTGTAGTAGGATGATGTGCTAACCACTCCTCCATGGGGGCTGGCTTTTGGACCAGGAATTTGAGCAGATGAGTTATTTCCGGATAGGCCTTCAATCATGGTTCTACTAGAAACTGTAAATGCTGTGTATGAAATGATCTTGGAGAATAAGAAAATTTATGCTATAGATCGACCACAAGGGAAAAAAAACCTTGGGACGAAAAGTCCCCATGCAGCTTTCCCTTCTTCTCTCCACCTCGGGCCATAAGGAAACCTGGTCCAACCTCCCCCTCCCCTACTCGTGGGGGTACGGTGCACAGGAGTTGCTGGTCTGTGCAGGTTGTTTTGCTCGTGGTTCCACTATAGACTGATAGCTGAGGCCGTGAAAGAGTTTGTGTAATTATGCATGACACTACCTTGACATGAAGCTTTTTGTGAAGTGAACTCTGAAACAACTTAATGCAGACCAAAAGGGTGCTCTGGTCATCACTTCCAAAGCAGTATGGTGATTATTTCATGACCTACTTGATAATTCTTGATGAGACTTGGATCTATTTGTATGATCCTGAGAAAATAGAGTAGTCACACGCATGGAGGCACAGTGGTTCACCATGTCCAAACAAGTGCAGTCCAGAAGTCAACTGCCAAGGTTCTTGTGACTTTCTTCTGCGACAAGGATGGTATCCTGTTGGTTGACTATCTCGAGAAGGACTCCAGTATAACAGGTGAATACTACACATCACTTCTCGATCAGGTGAAGCAGAAATTAACGTTGACTAGCCTCGTGAAGTTGTCCAGAGGTGTAATATTTCCTCCAAGACAACGCATCTCTGACCTGGGGTTCAAAGTGCTGGACCATTCACTGTATTCTCCAGATACACTGCAGTCTGGATAAGGAGGCCATCCAGGCTGTAAACATGTGGTTTAAGGAGCAACCAAAGATATTTTTAGAAGATCTTCAAAAATCGCAAGAAAGGTCGCACATGTGTGTTAGTCTCCATGGATAATATGTTGAACAAAAACCTCAACACCATTTACAAAGTCTCATTTCTTATAGGTAAAGCTAAAGACATCAGCACCCTCTCGCACAGCCTCTGGATAATGCAGTAAGTGAATAGTAACTAGGAAGAAAAAAATACCTGATAACTTAAGTGGTTGTAGTTTTAGCAGGGTGGCGACAGACCTGGAAAGCCGGGAAAAGTCAGGGAATTTGAGGCGTCAAAAAAAGTCAGGGAATTTTGTCTTGATTTATATATATATCTCGTTATGGAACTGTACAAGAACAGGAAATCTTGTTGCTAAGTTTCAGCCTCAACTATTAGGCCCCTTTTATGCACAGCGCCAGAAACCAGTGATGGCAGGAGGAGAGAGAGAGAGAATTTTCCGGAGGGGCAGAAAAATGTGTTAAGCCTCTAAATATTACGTGGAAAATGCATTGAATTATTATTTTTTCTTGTCCGTATGGGAGTAGTAAGGGGACAGAACTGTCAACAGAGGGAGGGGATGGGAGCGGGTGGTGCCATCCGATAGTTGTCGGATGTCGTAGTAAGGCATTTTGTTGGACAAACTGAAGGAACATGGAAACAAATAGGCTCCATTGATGCATACAATTTTTGTCGAATATCGCCACCTGACAAAGTATCTCACTAGAACATGCGACAGAAATTGCATGCATGATACTCGTATGGAATTGATTTTTGTTGGATGTCTTTCGACTGCAACATCCAACAAAAATCGCATGCATAAACAAGAAGAGCTTTAGACTGCAAATTTGCTGCTGGAATTTTATTACTCTTCTGGCTCACTTCACCTTATTTAATGTAGCAGTGTTACGAAAGTTTTCTTTCATCATCCTGACGTATTACTGGTTTCGCACAAGTTAACATACATTTACAATGACATTGCACTATTCTTAGATATCAAGAAGAATCCAACAAAACGGGATATACATTGAATACTATCAAGAAAATGTGAAACATAAATCTGCATTGGTGAACATTATGAAAATTGGCAAGTGCATGCTCCCAACCTCATATTTACTGCAACACTAATATTGCAATGAAATTAATGCCACTCTTTGTCCTGTCTGTTTAAACTCATGAGAGATGGTCATTAAACTCTCACTGAGTGAAGTTAATGTCCAATATTATGAAATAAAATACTAATAATAAATACGTAAATATTTTAATATCATATTTACTAGAATCATTCAATCATAAAAGCAAATCACTTTTTTCAAGAATTGACTTTCCTCTGCCAGCCCTGCTAAATTTTCACTTTCCATCTACTGATTTATACGAGGGGTGGCCAGAAAGTAATTTCCAATTAGTAGGGACATTGATTCCTCGCAAACCCGAAAACCATGAAAGATTGTAATTGCTGCGAAGTTGTGTGTATGAATGTGCAATGATGTCTGGACACATTTTTTGCCCATTCGAAATAATGCGAATTTTTTTTTTTTTAAAAAAATATCCTAAAACAACAAAAAAATTCCATGAAATCCAACATTCTTGTCTTTTATAGGCCATGTTTGTGTACATAGAACGTGCAAGTTTTCCAACATTTTATTCAAGAGTAAACTATAATGCTTGTTATACAGGGAATAATTCCGACAGCCACATTAAATCCTGTATTTCCCACGATTTTTTCAACTTCTATCAAAACCATTTGCATCACAGAGCAAACTGGCAGGGTTCTAACAGGAGATCTCGTGTGTGTTTACCGTCACACGGGAGCCACATCTTCAATATTTGGTGTGCGAGATGCGTTTCGAAATACCAAGCTAAGTGCGCACCATTGGCATTTGTCGAGCAAGAAGTAATGGAGCTCAGTCGTTAGGGCGTCTGACTACCATGTGAGAGACCCAGGGTTGATTCATTGCGGGGAGAACCTGGATCTTTTCCACCTATTCAAACTGCTCCGGTGCCCCCCCCCCCCCCTCAGCGTCATATCAAGCGGGTACCTAGAGAAAACTTTGAGGGATAAAGGTAGCCAGGAGCGTGGTGCTGATCACATCACCCCCACCTTCAGCCGTGATGAAGAAAGTGTGGGGCCCTAACTCCACATCCCTATATACCTTCATGGCAAAGTGCAGGGGAGTACTTTACTTTTACTTCCTCAAAAATCTGTTTCACCATATCAAACTGTCACAAAAATACGTAGACCATGTGACCTACAATTTAAAATAATAGTTTAAAAGCACAATGGAGTATTAAGTTTTGGTATATTTGGCAAAAGATGTTCTAAAACATTTCGGGAAACGTAACACTAACAAGTCAAAAAAAAGATAATGCCAATTTTTGGTGCCATAATATATCAGTATCTGTCACGTGAGATTGATTGATTTAAATTTTTTGGGTGCATCGCCACTTATGGTCATTATGCACCCTTCAGTATATATGGGGAAAATTCAATTATCGAAAACCCTTACCTTAAAATTAGAAAGGTGGTACGGAAAATAACTTTCCCAAAATACGTAACTTTCAAGATATATAACTCTCACGAAGAGGCGTAGGCCATGTGACTTACAATTTGAAACAGTAGTTTAAAAACACCATGAAGGTATAATTTCAGGTATTTGCCAGAAAATGCGCTAAAATGAAAATGTTAATTTTGGGAAAAATAACACCGAATAGTAAAAAATAAAAAATAAAAATAAAACACCAATTTGAAAAAAAAATAAAAATCAAGATCCCTACCGATTAGGCATAAATAAAACAAGAATATCAGTTGTAATTTATTGCATTAGTAACAGTGAGTCCCAACCTAATTTTCGGCATAATCACCACCCTTGTTCTGGCATTTGTCGTAGCATGGCACTAAATTTTGTATACCCATGGCATGTGTGTCTGACAGCAAAGACTGGAACTATCTATACCACAGTGTAGCTGTCAAATCCTTGTCCTGCCAGAAACCTCTTCAGTTGAACAAAGAGATGAAAGTCGGTACATGCAAGGCCAGGGCTGTACAGGGGGTGGTCCAAGATCTCTCACCTGACATGATGCAAAGGGCCCATGTCTACTCAGCTGTATGGGGTTGTAATTGTAATTGTAATTGTATACATTTGATTGGCCTTCCGTGAATTGTCAGCACCATCGTCTGACCATACTATCACTTACACGATTGCTGGTGGCTCTCTGCCAAATTCTGAGCATGCAAAAATCTGATAACTACATGTAGGCTACAACGCAGTCGGTGGTATACTCTATGAGAGCTGCAATGTTTAACCTAGAACTGTCCTAAGACGGCTGCATTACAACTGTACAAGATTACAGCTACATGCCACTTCTTCCTGCCTGTGCGTGTGTGTGTGTCACACTCCAACCACTAGTGCTGCGTATAGGCACCATTGGAGCTTTTTCAGGATACCCCTCGTATATGAACTTTCAGAAGCTGTTATTAGCAGAGTGTTCCTCTTTTAATGTGTGGTTAGCTAAATCAGGTACCTATACAATGCAATTCTATAAATTCCTTGCGTTCAATTTCTAATACCTACATACCCTTTTCGTCAGCAATAATGGTATAACTGCATGTTGTCAGTTTCACAGTACTTCACTTGGATATACTGTACTGAACCAGAAATCCCATTGATAATGTAAGGAAATATGACACTTTCTTTTGTACAATTCAATTGTTTCACTTATATGCAAGAGTTAAGTTGCTTGTTTTACAGAGAAGAGAGAAGTAGCTTATGCATCGAAAAATGAGTCTGCACTCATGGTTCTTGCAAGCAGAGGGTTCCAAACTAAATTATATGTTGAAATATCAACATATAATACCGAGAATGTATAAGGAACCTGATAAATTACAAATTGTATTTCTTAATCACTATTCACTCTAATCTCATTTAGTCATAACTTTAAAAATAATCAAGTATTTTATTTTAAACTTATTGCGTATGATAAAATTCTGTAATCCTTCCCTAGCTTTGAATTGTAATAATTTTCCAAGTTCACTATTTTGCTGTTTGTATTCAAATCATAGAGAATAGAGAAATTAAAGTCATTTTCATATAAGATAATATTGGTACTTAAGAAAACCATACGTGGATCTGTACGAGTTTATTATTTCCATTTACAAACATCGATTTAGTTTAGTTTGTAATTGTCAGGGGAGAATGTAAATTTTGTCCTAGAAAACCTGGAAAAGTCAAGGAATTTCATTTCTGCTTGTTTGTAACCACCCTGGTTAGAGAAATGCTGACCTTTGCTTTTCCGATAAAAAAGGGAGAAAAGCACAATGCCAAAACCTCATGCGAAAGGAAATATCTTTCCGTTGAAAATGTTAGTTAGGGGGATGTTTGGATAAACCTTTGGGTTATCTGTGGTGCTCCTATGGTATAACATAGTGACAATGAGACAGCTGGAGTGATATCACCATTGCTCTAGCTAAAATTTCTTGGTGTGTTGTGCAGGAATCTTGAGGTTGTATTATGCTATTCACACAGTTTTGCCAGTATGCCATCATCAATACAATATTCTACATTTGTTTGGCTCTATCTCAGTGGCAGAGGACATATTCATTCATTCCTTTATTTGGAACCTAACAGCTTTTATGCCGTTTTTTGTCCATAACAATACAAACACAATTGTTTTACAATAAAATTATCAGTCCATCCCCCCTATTTTACAGATATTAGATTTTTTTTTTTTGAACATTTTGCCTTTTACAATTGTATGTTACACTTCCTTAAAAATGATAACAAACTATAACCAATTCTCACATCTGGATTAGCAACTAAACTTAACATATTTGTTGGAAACTGAACCTTTAGATTATTTAAAGTTTTAAACAAGATATTTCTCTCTCTATTATATTTTGAGCATTCCAGTATTATATGTTGTGCATCTGCACTTTCCCAGCCATATTTACATTTCTTATTGTTCATTATTCCAATTTTGGATAAATGTTGCCTAGTACACAAATGGCCCGTTCTCAGTCTATTAATTAATACAATTACATTTCTTGTAGCACTTACATGATGAAACCATGGTTTTTGTGTTTTGAATTCAGCAAATGGTCTGTATGATTCTCCAACTGTTGTAAGTTCATTTCGACACCAATCAAACCATTCATTCAGAATTTTCTTCTTTACTCTAGGGAGAAGATCCGTATAGTATAATGATAAGTTCGTAATATTGGGAAGGCGCACTGCTTTCTTTGCACATTCATCTACATGAGAATTACCTGCAATATTGCTATGAGCTTTAACCCAAGAAAACTCAATGGTTTTTCCAGATTTTTGTATTGTTTGAACTAATTGTATGCAATTTATAATATAAGGGGATAATTTGTAAAGACTCTTGTACGAAGATTTAAGAGCCTGTAATACACTTTGCGAGTCAGTAAGTATTAAGAACTTTCGTAAATTTAATTTTTGGACATATATTAAAGCTTGGTAAATTGCGTAAGATTCTGCTGTAAATATTGAACAGTCTTGTGGAAGCCGAAATAATAGGTCTGTTTTATGTTGTGGATCGTACACTGCACATCCAACTCCTGACTCACTTTTAGATCCATCTGTGTATATGAAATAAAAACTTGGCCATTGAGTAAAATATTCCGATATGTGCGAATAACGAGGGAAATGAATATTATCCAGAGACTGTTGAGGATAATCTAATGAAAAAAACAGGCCATGAACGCATCTGTAGAACATCCTGATATTCTTGACAAAACGAATTATACAATTTTATCCACATAGCAGATTTTCTGTTTGTTATTTTTCCTGTTTCATTTAAGTGTATCATATTTGTTAGTACATTGTTGAAAGGATGCTCACAATATGATTTCACTTTGAAGAGCATATTTGCTGCTAACATCTTCTGTCTACATGAAATGGAACATTCACCCGCTTCCATGTATACTACTACGTTTGGAGTGCTGTTCATAACGCCTAAACATCTTCTCAAGAATTTCCTTTGTATGACATCAATGGAATTCAATTTTCCTTCTGTCAAGTTACACATTGCCAATAGAGAATAATCTATCATAGGCCGAAAATAATTCTTGTAAAATAAAAGCATAACTCGAGGATGACATCCCCACTGAGTATTTGCTATTGCTTTGAACAAATTAAACACTTTTTCTGATTTGACTTGTATTGCTTTAATTTGGTCCTTCCAAGTTAGTTTTTCATCCAAGATGACACCTAAATATTTTACTCTGGATGTAATGGGAATTCTTGTTTTTCGGGACATTGAGTGAACTATTGGAGGTGTTCCCTTTTTACTAAAAATTGTAAAATTAGATTTTTCCATTGAAATGGAGAGTTTTTTACTTTCAAGCCACTTTTGCACTTCCAATATTTGTTCCTCTAAAACAGGAAAATCAGTGTGAATTTGTGTCGTGGACATATAGATACAGATATCATCTGCATATTGAAGATAATTGACTGTTGGAATTAATTTCCTTTTCATCCCGATCATATATATGTTGAATAACAAAGGACTTAAAGGACTTCCTTGAGGTAACCCTTTGCAGGCTGAATACGGTCCTCTACTTTCACTGAAAAAGTGGAAATATACGGATCTTTTACTGAGTAACTTCCATAATATCAAAACAGAGGACATAAAATGATAAGACTCATAATCTCGCCACCAAAGATTACATATTAGAGGTAAGGGGCAATTTAGATATATTAGTAGTAGGCTATAATTGGATGCCTTGATATTTCCCTCCTCACTCTCGAAAGGAAAGTGACTGGATTCAACACTGTGCGTGCAGCGAATGTGACTTCAAATAAATTTTGGGGGAGAGGGTGTAAGATGGATTGGAACAACCTATCTCCCCCCCCCCATCTCTCTTAGTGCGTTTGCGTAAGCTCACGTGCATCAGCCTATGATTTTTTTTTTCAGGGGGCTGGAATTGTAAAGGTTAATATTACAGAGATGCATCCTAGGGGAGGGGGTTACATAATAAGTTATTTCGTAATTATTATCTTTAATCTTCGTTTTAAAAGTTGTTCAATGATAAGTTGTTTTAAAGCAGTTTGCATTTACCACTTCATTTTTTCCCGAAATGTTTGATTTTTTTCAAATTTGGTGGAAGTCTGTAGTCCCATCATCTTCCCCTGCCTACGACAATGGTCATAAATAAATAAATAAAATATATAGGCCAGTGGCGTGCGCAAAATTTTGGAACGAAGGGGTTGACATATATATAGTAGTCAGTCTTCATTTTGCCATATTTTCCCGCCTTTGACGTTTTTTTTTTTGGAATCCTGGGCCAAAATGGGTATAGCCCCCACCAACCCCTCCTTGGTCACGCAACTGGTTCTCCTTATGGGCCGAGCTGAACTGAAGAAGGGAAAGGTGCGCGGAGACTTTTCGTCGAAGGTTGTTTTCCTTGTGGTCGCTCGTGTGTCACTGTCGTTCCATTCTTTTTCGCGTGCTTCATATCCCGATAGTTGAAGTGTTCGTTAATCTGTGCTCATTCACCTCGATAGTAATGAATAATCTGTGGGTGAAACCGCTAGAAGGGAAATTGCGTGTATGTTGTAGGTGGTTTCTTCGTTTATACTTTTAGCTACTTACGATCCTCTTGATTTTCATAAGTGGTTTTATACAATGTATGAACTAGATGAAGGTGAGTAGCGTAAATTAGATCATATAGAATTCATAGTTTCTGCAGTTGAGGCAGTTTGATATCAATTGTTTCGTTCAGTGTCATCCCTACACAAACGGCTAATGTTTTTGCGTACCAATAAACTGAAGGAAAAATCATGTACTCGGACCATTGTCGCAACATTATTGTTTTTCCCGAATACTCAGCCATTCTACTGCTGACATTGGAGATATTGCATTATTAGCTTCAAACTGAATAATGCTACCAGATAAGATAATACTCTCTAAAACTTATAGTTTCCAAATTTAAGATCTTATTTCACGCAGTTTTGCATCCGGTAAAAGTTTCTTGTTTATTTTTCAATGTCCAAATGTTAAGATTTGAAATTCTTATAGCAGGTTGTTCAGGAATGTATCTTATAAGGTAATTGGGTACTACTGTACTATACCGGAGACACCTATCAATGGTTTATTTCGCAATTTTTTCCCATTGCTAAGGTACTATTCTGCATTGCGGAATATTTCTTTAGGTGAAATAATGAATTTCTAACGAAAATAATGTATATTTCTTACATTAACGAGAACTAACTGTTGTTCATTATTTCCCACAAACCATCCACGGATAGCCCCAAAATTGACGTTAGCCCAAAAATTCACGATAGCCCCACGAACCATCACGGGGACGAGGTATGCCTACTAGGTTAGGTTAGGTTCCATTAGCACTCCTTTCGTTCAATTTAGTATATACGGACAACATCGGCTTATAGCAGCAGCAATAGCACGTCGGAAATAGATTTTCGTAGAAAACCACATGCATTCGCATTAAAATGGATCAAAACTACATTCCCGAACATCAACAACGCTACAGAACATGATTTGCGTAAGTACTTTCTCCTGTAAATTTGAAGAAATGCATCTCCGGTATAGTAAAGTGTTACCGGTGATTGTATTTAACGTAGATTATAAGCCAGAAGTTAGTTGCATAGGATGGACTTTTCTAATAGTTCTTTTGATGTCATAAGTATAACTTGTTGTTATTCATTCATTCCTTTATTTGTAACCTAACAGCTTTTATGCCGTGGTAAAAATGTCATAGCCAGGAAATAGATTTCTTCAAATTTACAGGAGAAAGTACTTATGGAATTGAGTTTCTGTGTATTTTTGGAAGGTCGTAGAAGTGTTTTCTCGTACTTTTCAATGCATTTGGTCGTTGAATCATATATTTCTCTATAATAATGTCCGTCCGATGCACGAAAGCTGTTGCTTGCATTTCCATCCAATTTACTTGAACCGGATGTTGCGAGCATCTGATGACGTAATTCCCGGTGTGTGTGTCCAAACACACAGTTTATTTCACTATATTGCCCCACCTAAAGCAACCTAACCTTACCCTGATGGTGTGTGGGGCTATCGTGAATGATTTCTGGGGCTATGCAGGAATGGTTTTTGGGGCTATGCGGGAATTTTTCTGTTAAGAAGGTTGAAACACGGCTTTGCCGTTTGAAACATAATGCTAGTCAAGATTTGCCTGCCATTTTGCATGTTGAGGAAGCGAGAAAGAACAAACAATAATTACTCAATATGTTGACAATAGATTCTAATTTCATTAAAAAAATCCCTTGTTAAGCAATCTTTCGCAATGCAGAATAGGTAAGTACGCATGTCAACAATTACAGAATAAACGAGTTACAGACATTTCCCGGCTTTCATAGTTTTACCATTTTGTCCATAACAATACACATATAAAATGTACACCTTAATGGTAAAAGTTTACTATCCTTCGGACACCTATAACTTGTTAGTTTCGTCAATTTTTGACATTCGTACTTACCTATCTGCTTCGCGGAATATTCCGTGAATGGTTTCTGGGGCTATCCATCCCAGAATCGGTGGGAAATTTAAACTAAAAAATTATTTTTGTTTGAAATTTTTTAGTCCAAATTTTCCACCGATTCCAGGCTCCACCCCTGGGGTAATTAACCTACCGCCCCCAACCGCTAACATGGCCCCGGCTCCCCAGCTTTCTCTGTAGACTCCCTGTTAAAGGCATGTTAGAAATTGGCCAGAGTCACCTGCTTTTAAATTTGAAGAAATCCGTTTCCAGGATACGGAAAACTTACCTGAATTTCACCACGCATCCATATTAGGCATATACCCACAGCCCATTCCTTCTAACGAGTAGCTTACATTCACTGCCACATTTTCGACATTCCTTTCTCATGATCCCGTGTTCAATAAATTAAAAAATCCACTGGATCTTCCACACCCGGTGCGAATTTCACCACACATCCACGACACGTCATGTTTCTAACTTTCGTTGCAAACACAGACAGTTCGAAACACTGGATATCCAATGAACATGAACAAAACACAATCACGACGCGTGATGATGTACAAAGGTGTACGCGCCAAAGGCTATTGTCCATTGGAGAATTAATTTTCAACAATGAACATGAATTTCCCCTATTATACATTCCCACATCACACAAAACACCTTCCCGATGTTAGACAATACTACAGGAACTTATTACGGTAAGTAGTTTCTTCAGTTGAAACTAAGAAATCTGTCCGAACAATAGTAAACTAGTACCACAAAGTTGTTGGAAACTGAACCTTTAGATTATTTAAAGTTTTATACAAGATATTTCTCTCTCTATTATATTTTGAGCATTCCAGTATTATATGTTGTGCATCTGCACTTTCACAGCCACATTCACATTTCTTATTGTTCGTTATTCCAATTTTGGATAAATGTTGCCTAGTACAATCACATTTCTTGTAGCACTTACATGATGAAACCATGGTTTGTGTGTTTTGAATTTAGCAAATGGTCTGTATGATTCTCCAACTGTTGTAAGTTCATTTTCACACCAATCAAACCATTTATTCAGGATTTTCTTCTTTACTCTATGGAGAAGGTCCGTATAGTATAATGATAAGTTTGTAATATTTGGAAGGCACACTGCTTTCTTTGCACATTCATCTACATGAGAATTGCCTGTAATATTACTACGAGCTTTAACCCAAAAAAACTCAATTGTTTTTCCAGATTTTTGTATTGTTTGAACTAATTGTATACAATTTATGATATAAGGCAATAATTTGTGAAGACTTGTAAGAAGATTTAAGCGTTAATCATTGCATATCATGAAATAGATGCCTTATAACTAGAGCCCGGAAGTTCAGGCATATATTTTCGTTAAAATAGGCAGGCAAAAAGGCATTTATAATGTGGAAAATAGGCACTAAAAATGAAAAAAAGGCAAAATAAAGCGAAGAAAGGCACATTTGGAAGTCACTTACTTTTATCTATAATCTCTGGCAAAATGTTAAAATCTACATTGGGAAGAGCATTTCAATTTTCTCCTTCTTGATTACACATAACTACAAGCTGTTTTTTAAAGTTCTCAACATTCATTGATAGTCGTCTGTCAGAGAGAATGTTTTTCATAATAGAAAATGATCTTTCTACTTCGACAGAAGTTATTGGAGCATACATAAAACAAGCTAATGTAGCTGGACTCATTTTGGTAACAGCATTTTCACCTTTTAGAATATCACAAATTGTTTTCAATTGTTTCAAGTCCTTATTTGCACTCACTACACGTTTGCACTTTTCCGCAACAGCTGACCCCTTTTCTCCTGGCACTTCCATCATCTGCTGCATAGATTCCTCGAAGATTTTCATGGATGCTACAAGAGTCTCACCTCTTTTTTCTAGCTTTGTAATTGTCTCTGGCAATGCACAATAATGTGCAAAAATATACGACAGTTCATTCTTCAGTTCTGAATAGCACAGGAGTTTTTCACTTCACGAATTGAAGCCGCTTCATTTTCTGGAAGACCATCGATCACCTCACTGATTTTTTCAAGGTTGTTAGCATAATATATAGCTGCTGATATCCAGGTTCCCCATCTTGTCAAGACTGGTTGCGGAGGTAAACTAAGCTCAGGCGCAACTTCCTGAAATTTTCGGGTTCGAGAGGGAGATTTCAGAAATATCTACTTTGTGTTCGAAATCAACCTCTCCACTTCAGCAGTCAATCATGCACAAGGAAATGTTAACCGAAAGACAATATCCTAACTGAGCATGAAATACTTTTTTCTCACACTTTTCTCCTTCAGCAATGTTGAAACATGCGTGAGTTCAATATTACTTAAATAAAGTGAAAATTATTCACATAATAAACGGAAGAAAAATAAATGCCAACATCTTTTTTTAAAAAATGGTCAAATTTCATTGAAAAAGGCAAAAAAAGGCATTATAATTAAAAATAGGCAGTGGGGTCCCAAATAGGCAAAATGGAAAGGCTTCTAAAACATTCGAAACAACATAAAAAACGTATATCCGGAAAATTTTTATCAATATATGCAGTAGATAAAAAGAGGCATTTTGCCAAACTTCCGGGATCTACTTTTAACTTACATGGAAACCTTTTCCTGCTTCAGCATTATTGGACAAGCATGAACTAAGGTTTCAATGTTAGTTAAGAACATCCCAACATATTTACAATTGGTACTTCATCAGGGGCATGATGCTGATCACATCACCCCCACTCACGACCGGATCAAGAAAGTGTGGGGTGTTAGCCCCACACCCCCTATACGCCTTAATGGCGAGGTGCTATGCACAGGGGACCACTTTGCTTCTTTTTTTTTTTACTTCATCACATGGAACAAAACAGGAAACAATACATTTATCGCTGGCACAATGTTGATAAGTCTTGAAAAACTTTATGGATATAATAATTGCTACTTTTCATTCTAGACCAATATGAGGAGGAGGAGGGGGAGGAGATATCTTCTGAGCTGTGGCAAGAAGCTTGTTGGATCGTTATCAATGCATATTTTGATGAGAAAGGTCTTGTGAGGCAGCAACTGGACTCTTTTGATGAATTCATCCAGATGTCAGTGCAGCGCATTGTGGAGGACTCTCCTCAGATTGATCTACAAGCTGAAGCTCAGCACACATCAGGAGAAATAGAAACTCCAGTAAGTGCATCACTGCTTCTTAAATTGTATAATAATAATTCACATTTTTGATCAGTGAACAGACTTACATATATATTTTAGAATTTAGTATCTGACATAGCAACATTGAGAAAACTATAAACTGTAAGGAAATAATAATTATAATGTATTTTTGTTTAATTTTTAGGATAAATTGAGCTGAAGATTTCCATATTTTCTATTTATGGTATTCACTTAAATGGAATGATGGACAAGATCCGAAGTTTCACTCCTCGTGGAACAATAACACTGGTTGACATTTTGAGTTCTATGTTTTCAAATCAATAGGTGTTTCTGGAAGTATTTTGAATGCTCACCACTGAAATAACGTCCATTTTTGCCCATCACGTCAGAATTTTTCACAATAAAAATTCTCATATTCACCATTACATCACATTTATTACATAACACAACAAAAGGAAAATTTCGGTTGTTTCCAAATCAATAAATGAGTCTGGAAGTATTTTCAATATTGATCATGGAGATGACATCATTTTTTCGCATCACGACATAATTTTTCACAATCAAAATTCTCATATTAACTGTTACTTCACATTTATTACACAACGCAACAAAATAAATTTATACAAGGGAAATTTCAGTTGTTTCCAAACTAATAGGTGATTTTGGAAGTATTTTGAATGCTGATCACCCAAATGGCATCCATTTTTTCCCATGTCAGGATTTTTCACAATCTAAATTCTCACATTTGCATTCCATTACACCTATTGCAGAATGCAACAAAATAAATTTATACAAGGGAAATTTCGGTTGTTTACAAACCAATAAATGATTCTGGAAGTATTTTGATTTCTGATCAGGGAAATGACATCAATTTCTTCCCATCACGTCAGGATTTTCCTCCACGTCACTAAGTTCAATCACCCCACCATATTATAACATTGAGTATTGGACATTTTATTAAGGAAATTTTTATGAGGAATTTCAAAAATAAAATTTAACGTATTCAAAGTCCATACAATTTTCATGCCAATGTATCATGTGAAGGTAGAAGGTGGATTAAATGCTTACAATTCTACATGCATTTATAGTACAAAATTGGAAGATTTGTATTGCAGAAAGTCAATATTTTACCATCACCTGAACAGAGCAATTTATTGCGGAAGTAATTCAACTACACATTTTATTTTGAAATTAGGGCAGTTAATGTATTGCTGTTTTCTGAAAATATTAGGGTTGATGGGTAAAAATGGATTTCATTTTTGAAGTCAACATGCTGAAACTATTCAGAGACAACAATCATCTGTGAGGCATCAAAACCCACGTCGACCAGTGTAGTGATAAAAATTAATTGCTTCTTGGCTGTGTTGAGAAAGATACTATCTTGAACTTTTGATTTTTATTTTCTGAACTGACATTTTATCTCATTGGATTTTCAAAAAATGTACAGTATGTGGAGCATATTAACTCATTTCAACCATTAAAGAAACAAAACTTATATTAATTATATGACTGTGGTTTTGCAAAGATTTAAAATAAACTGTAACTGTGGCCACAAATTTTGCAATTTCTAGATGTTTTGTGTTTTAGTACTACAAGTGAAACATTGTATTGTAAGAAATACCACTGTGTGCAACATGTATAAAATGTTAAATTTTTGATTTTGATTTGTTGATTTACACTTATTTTTTAAATATATACAGCCGCGGTACTTGCTGAAGTTTGAACAGATTTACCTTTCAAAACCAACTCACTGGGAGAAGGATGGTGCTCCCTCACCAATGATGCCAAACGAGGCAAGATTACGAAACCTCACATATTCAGCACCACTCTACGTGGATATCACAAAGACCGTGATTAAGGAAGGAGAGGAGCCAGTTGAGACACAGCATCAGAAGACTTTTATTGGTAAGTTTCGTGACCCAATTCCCAAGTGTTTCATTATTGAGTTTAGGTACTACAGGAACACAGATGTTTTCCATAAACACACACATACAGTTCTTCTGTATTTCTATGATGCTGAATAATTTAATTTTTGCTACTTTTTTTTTCTTCCTATGGACAGTTTTTTTTTCAGTTTCCCATGTATTTCCGTATACATGCCTAACAATCAGTTTGTTTACTATAGCCTCCGATATGAGCTTGTTTTCTGTGGCCAGTGCTACTTAGCTGTGAAATGTTTATTGGTGATCACATCCCTGCAGTGCTTATTTTTTTTCGGGGGAAGAGGTTCTGGTTCATAAATTTGGTTTGCTATCGCAATATTACAAAATATAAACACCACCAACGTAATGAATGTTTTATGGTTTGTGCAACAATTCTTATTTATTATGTATTAATTAGATAGTATAGAAATAAATACCATACATAACCACGCTTGGGAGTTACCCCAGTCTGATGAGTTGTTTTATGTGAAGAACATGAACATGATTGAACTAACTAAAGTGTTGGGAATTTAAAGCTATCAAACCTCACAATCCTAAGCTATTCAGCATGTGAAAATAGCACTGCTGTAATCATGGTGGAGCATAATTGTAATGCTAAGAGCCTCATAACTCCAGTTGCTTGATTGCTCACACAAGCATATAGGAGTGGGATGGACAAATATGTTCGCTATGTACTTATGGCCATGTATAGACTTTGAATCATGTAGAAAACACAAGTGTATTGGAATTACACACTCAGAACTTGGGTTTTATTGTATACTGTAAGATACCAGCAGAAAAAGGGTACTGTATTTCCATTTAGATCAGGTTAATCCTTCCCATATACTTCTTGAATATAGTAGGCCAGTTAGATGCAGTCTTCTTGGTACTTTGGCTTTTCTTCTGTTTCTTGTAATTGGGTGTAACATTGCTTGTTAAGAAAAAAAAGGTTTCCAACAGCTTAAAGAACATGACATGTTCCCATGTTACTTTTTAGATCCAAATATTTTCATGGTTTCCGTGTACATTATATCTAAAGATATCCATTTTGCAGTTAACGGGGGGGATTCATTCATCAACTTACAGTTCCTTTTTCCATGCAGTTTTTTTTCATGGTCGATTTCACCATCTGTGTGGTAGCTTTGTCAGTCATATACTGAATTGCTGTGGTTGCTATGGTTCTTTTTTCTCCTGCTCGTGTCCACAGTGGCCCTAGCTGACTTGACTTTTTTTTTCCATCCTGTTCCTTTAGTGTGGATGTGATAGTTTTTTCTTTGGCCACACATTGAGATATTGGTGATGTGGGTTCCCGGTCTTGTCTGCATCCATGTGGAGGCATTTGCTTTCATTAGTGTGTGCGGGTGGGTTTTTTTGGCAGGCATTTAAGGTTCACGTTTGTTTTTTTAGTTTGGCAGGTGGAAGGAATGCAGTGGAATATTCTGAAAATTTGACCTGGTTTATGCAACAATTTGTATTTATTGTATATACAGCGTGTTTCGTTCAAACCTCCCACATTTCAAGTGATCATTGCTAAAAGGTTATGAAACATAACGGAATGCGAGTGGTACTAGACGAAAGAGAAACTGAAAGATTTTTATTGTATGACCCTGAAGTTCACCATTCTCTCACTATGCAACGCCACAATTGCATAAAGCACAATGGCGACTCCTCAGCAGCGCACAATCTGTATTCTGGTATGCAGAGACCCAATCATTATAGTGTATAGAAATTACTGGAAAGAATATGGAGGTGAAGCATCTGATGGGAAGACCATTCAGGCATGGTGTGCAAAGTTTGAACTTTGAACTGCTTGGACGCTTGGCAAAGTGATTTACGCAGGCTTCTCTGAAATCCCGCTCGAATTTCTTCCACTTTCTCCCCCGAAACACGTCAGCAAGAACCTCCGGATTGGTTATTAACCATATTCTCTCCGGTAATTTCTTTGCAGTGTAATGATTGATTTTGTCTCTGCATGCCAGAATACAGATTGCATGCTGCTGCGGAGTTGCGATTGTGGCGCTGCATAGTGAGAGAATGGTGAACTTCGAGGTCATGCAATACAATTCTCTGAGTTTTTCTTTCGTCTCGCATTTCATTATGTTTCATAACCTTTTAGCAATGATCAATTGAAATGTGGGAGGTTTGAACGGAACATGCTGTATTAATTAGATATAATAGAAATAAAACACCAATACAGACATACAAGTAAAACAATAAGAGAAGTCCATCAATTTCTAGCTATATATGAAAAAGTTGTTTTACCGGTAGTAAACCTTATAACATGGGTGAATATGCCACCCGGAGGGATGGATTGGGTGAGTACATATTTTTCTAATTGCAAGGAAATACATTCATGTTACATTTGGAACTCAGACCCATATTTTTGTAGCTTGTGCTTTTGTTAAATCTCAGTTGTGTTCAGTATATCCAGATATAATTATTTATATAATTTTTTACCTCTTTCTTCAGGAAAAATCCCAATCATGTTGAGATCAACGTACTGCTTACTTAGTGGGCTTACTGATCGTGATCTGACTGAGTTGAACGAATGTCCTCTAGATCCTGGAGGGTATTTCATCATTAATGGTTCAGAAAAGGTATATCAAATTTTAAGTCTTCCATGCTGAAATTAATACTAATTGTGGGGTATTCTGTTCCTAGAAAACTTCCTTTTTTGTTGTGAATGTGTTGAAACCGAGAATTAATTTTCTACTGCTAAAAAGTACAGCATTTTATTATTGTTATATTTAAATACTTAAACATTGCAATAGTTATAATTTATTTTTAATCCTGAAAGTAGTAAAATAACAAATTTAGTTTGAAAGTGTAACATGACAATGAGTTGAACCTGCTTGTTGGCATGAAATTCTAATGCAGCAACTGAATAAGTGCACAGGTCAATAACTCTTTCCCTTTAACATTGTGTTCATTGTTCCTTTGAAGAGGTATGGCTACATTTATATCACTCACACGGTGGAACCTTGATTATACATTTTCCAAGGGGGGGGGGGGGGGGGAGTGATGAAGAAAGAGTTTGAGTTTGTTTTAAGACCACCTAATGCACAGAAAAGCTAATTAGGACTGGACCTACTGTTTAAGTGGGATCCGAACCACTATGTGCCTCCACTGGGTATTGAACCTCGCACCCCTTGCTTGATCGATTTTTTTTCTTTGCTTTCTTGGCACTTTTGGCTAATCTTGAAGATGAGAATGAGTGATGGTATGATGAAATTGATGAAGGGGCACTCGCAAAGAATACCCAGGTCAGGATTCAGACCTGGGACCCCTGGCATCATAGTCTGCTGTGCTAACTACTCTGCCATGGAGGTCATCCAGGGAGACACCTTAAATACAAGGGGATGACATTACCACTACATCCATTAGAGAGACTCACAAGGAAGTTAGAATCTGGGAACAAAATCAGGGTTCCGTTGTACAAGTTTTTCTGATTTATATTGTGAGAAGTCAGGTTGTTGCTATTAGTATTACTTAATGGTGACTTTATTTCCCTCTTCAGGTCTTGATTGCTCAGGAGAAGATGGCCACCAATACTGTATATGTTTTCAGCATGAAAGATGGGAAGTACGCATTCAAGGCTGAAATCCGCTCTTGCTTAGAGCACTCCTCTCGTCCAACTTCTACTTTATGGGTCAATATGATGGCAAGAGGAGGACAGGTGAGTTATATGAATCTGATGAGAATTTAAGGGAGTCCCTATATAAGTAGAGGCAGGCACTTATTTTTGGTAAATAAAAAAAGCAACATTTCGGTACAAAAGCAGTCAATTTCGGGTTCAAAAGTGGTAAATAAAATAAAATTTTTGCTGTTATAGCGGTGAAAAAGCATCATATAAAATGACATTTTGGTTTTAAAAATTTGAATATAATCCCAAATTTGATTTCAAAACTGCACTTACTACTACACAAAATGAACATATCCCTTCTAATAGCACGTTTATGTTGTTACCAGAATATTAAATTTATTCCTGTATAAAGGGGTTCATTTTTGCTTCTCAAGTATTTATCCTAGAATTAACAAATTTTGCGTGAATTGCATAACTCTCAGGATAATTCTGACAGAAAGTGTCGCATCGTTAAATAACTTCTAAATTTCGTGTTTAAGAGTCTAGCAGTTCATTTCCCATTATTTCATGACAAATATAAAAATATATAAGAATGGGTATAAAAATGCACCTCACACCTTTCAGAAACATGAAAAATTAACATTACAATATGTTATTTCACATTTCGTGTTTTCGTGAAAAACGAAATATGCATTCCTCTATATATAAGCTAATATCAAAATGTTTTTGTTACAAATAAATTTTAAATTTGTGTATGTTAATATTATTTCTTATGAATAGTAATATATGAAGATTATTTACTACTTTTGTTGTTCTTGAATGAATTCCTTTGCCCTTTCAGAACATCAAGAAATCTGCAATTGGGCAACGTATTATAGCCATCCTTCCCTACATCAAGCAGGAAATCCCCATAATGATTGTCTTCCGAGCCCTGGGTTTTGTGGCCGATCGAGATATTTTGGAACACATTATTTATGATTTTGATGATCCAGAAATGATGGAAATGGTAAGATTATGAACTAATAATTAGGAGCTCTTCATAAATTGCTACTTATACATACATTGTCTTAACCGAGAGAATTTCATGTCTGCCACATACCAAATACAATTTAATAGTGCATATCACGCTATTGTTTGCCAGCACACTCTCTTTAAAATGCACATGTGTGTATTGATATTTTGATCAGAGCGTGCTTGGTTGGATGATTTAACTACAATAAGTTGCCGTAGCTATTAAACACAATTTATATTGTTCCCAGTTGTCAGTTTTGTCTCGCATTTCATCACAATCCGGTCACAAAATATTGCATACATGCTAAGGCTGAGCAGAAATCCAAAATGCTTGAAAATTATAACAATTAAAAGTTGTTCAAATCATCTATTAATATTATTTACTATATTAATAAGCATATCCAAAATTACCAAGAATTTGCTTTAAAAATGTTCAAAATACATCCAAATATTAAAATACATGTTATGTTATACATTAAAATAAGAAACCTGGTGCAAAAAATAAAAATTAACCGAATTTTGCATAATTTCCAGGATAAATAGCCTCCACGAAAGTGTTGCATGGAATTTTTGAAAACAACGAAATGAAAGACTAAAATGCCAAGAAAGTATTAGCTGGTATTGGTAAATAAATATCAACTGGCAGTTTCTGATACCGATATTGGCTTATCCATAATACAGGGTGTACACAAAGTGTCCGACACATTTTAATTATTTATAAATCAGAAAGTAATGAAGATACAAATTAACTGATGGCAATGAGAGATAGATATACTCAAAAATCTTTTGTCACATGGAGAATGTCAAGACGATAATCGATTTTTTCACACGTTTGGGTCAGTTTGTCGACATCAACAGTTGCTATTGTTTTGTTTATTCTGGCTTTCAGTTCATATGTTCATTACTTTTGCCTCATAAAAATTTCTTCCACATATCCCCAAAAAGAAAAAAAATTCAATGGGCTTTTGTCAGCTGATCTCATGGTGCAAGGAATCGGACCACCACCTCAAATTTATCTTCCTGGCAAGCATTCGTTAAAAACATGATGAACAATGTAGACAAATCTTTCAAAAGTGATGAAAATAAAGCCAGAATAAACAACATGATATCTACTGTGGATGTCAATATGCTGACCTGAACGTGTGAAAAAATTGTCACCTTGACATCCTCCATGTGACAAAATGAACACACATTGAAGTGTACTGATGCAGGACATAAAACTTTTTTGTATCTTCATTAATTTCTGATTTATCAATAATTAAAATGTGTCTGACACTTTGTGTACACCCTGTATATATTTGTGTAATTAATTATGCATTCATTCATTTTGGCTTCATGTTAAATATTTTTTTTGTTTTTGTGTGTGATAATATGAAGAACAGCCCTAATCCTGATCCTTTTACAGGTAAAGCCATCGCTGGATGAAGCTTTTGTTATCCAGGAGCAGAATGTGGCCTTGAACTTCATTGGAGCTAGAGGAGCTCGTCCTGGCGTTACGAAAGAGAGGAGAATAAAATATGCCAGGGAAATTCTGCAGAAGGAAATGTTACCGCATGTTGGTGTGTCAGATTTTTGTGAGACGAAGAAAGCATATTTTCTTGGGTAAGCCATATTTCTTCTATTAATATATTTAAGTTCCTTTTTGCCTTAGCAGAGCAGAAGTACAGTATTAAAGGTTTCATTTTTGGAAATAGGGATGCTTAATATGTATGGATGTCATAGAATTTTTAAATATGTGATTTGGTAATAATTTTTTTTTATTTCTTCACATGAAGTTCATCTTGTTTTTTCTTTTACAGGTACATGGTACATCGTTTGCTTCTGGCAGCTTTGGGTCGTAGAGAACTGGATGATCGAGATCATTATGGAAACAAGAGGCTGGATTTGGCTGGACCATTGCTAGCGTTTTTGTTCCGAGGGTAAGTAGTGTGTGTGTGGTTTCTTTGTTTCTTCAGTGTGTGTGTGACCCTCCCCCATCCTCCATCTTGATTCATTCATATCGTGAAACTACACTCTGTGGTGCAACAAAGTCTTGAGGGTCATGCATACCAAGCAGGAGTAGAAAATATACAGGGTTCCCAGTTGCCATGGTGCCTTAAAAATTTTCACATGGCATCTAATTTTTCAAATTCAGTTTTATTTTTTATTTAGAGTTCGCTTATGGAAATTTTCATTCGTTTGCAATTTTTAATTCTTGTGCATTTTCTGTATCATGTGTATCATTAAATCAGAGTAATAAACATTATGTTGTAAATTTCTGCACTGTTCCTAGCCAAGTTTTAAAATCTGCTGCTGTATGGTAGAGCCGGCCATATATTATATTGTATTGCATAGTTATTCATGCTGTTACCAGTAACGCCTTCGTTATGAAAGTCACTTTAGTGCAAGAATTACTGTATTTGCCAGCGTATAAGAATCACCCCTTTTTTTGGACATTTTGAGGAAAAAGCTTTATCACTTAATATTATAATTACCGTATTTACACGTGTATAATTCGTACCCTGGTTTCTGATGAGGAAAAGTGACAAACAATTATATCTCATATATAATGTGCATTATAATCCAGTTTCAAGAAATTGTAGGTCGTAAAGCTATTGTTATGCCGATCAAGACTGAATGACATCATACCTATTCAATGAATCGCTTGTTGCTATGTGGACCAAGAGGAGAATAATATCACTTGTGTATGCCATGACTCGCCAACCCATACCATCTCCCCCCTCTCCCTCCAATGTGTTTAGCATCCCAAAGCTTTCACTCTTTAATCACCTTATTTATTCTGTAATAGTAGACAGCAAGATCAAAATTACGTTATGCATTTGCAGTGCTCAGGAAGTTATTTTCTATTATTTCTTATCCAACAAGTCCCATGTGACAGGAGGTGCATTCTCAAATTCCACCAGAATGGCACTGCTTTTCTTGGTGTCGCAGAACATTACATTACAAAGTACAAAATTGTGGGAAATTGCCTTCAAATTTTTATACGTAATTTTGCTCATTCCTTCTTTACTTTTTCTAAGAAAACTTCAAAATATATACTTTTTCCATGACTAACGTAACATTTATACGAGGCACATTCAGGACCCTCAAACTAGCAGTTAGCAACACAAGATTTCTTCCATTAAGGCATTTACACACTTCATATATATAATATTTGGCCAGTAATACATTTTAATTATTATTTTCTTTTCCTTATCTTTTCTTTCATCCAAAGTACCATAAAAATCAGAACGTTCCTTCATTTTGAGATGAAGTTATTTGAACTGCATTTCACATTAGTGTCACTATCTTGAATGTAATACTGTTACCATATTCAGAAACTGCAGGATTTAAGCTTTATAACGATATATAACGTGATAGGATTCCGTAAACAGTAAAAATCAATGCAAGTGTCACAAAATCATGGATTGACCCTGTACGGTTTCATGTTGGCTGTCGAAATTATTCCATGCATAATATGCACCACAGTTTTTGGGAGCAAAACTGTGGAAAAAAGTGTGCATTATACATGATTAAATACGGTAATGTACAGTATTTCAAATATAAATAATATGTAAGTCTTCTTTCAAAAAATAATTTGCCTAATCTAACTAGGAAAGAATATATTTTTATCTTCTCCGTCACACACCGCAATGAAATTGTTTAATTTAGAACAGAGGAAATTTCCAGAATTGGAGGCAATCATAAACTGAGTGTAGGTATATAAGAGAGAGACTGTTTTTCAGATCAATTTTTAAGGGGGAAATATGCCGGCAAATATGGTAATTACTTTTAATCCAATCTTGTATTAATTCATAAATTAATTAAATGATTTAAGATCATATTTCAAAATGTATAGCTTTGTCTTGGTTCGATTCATGGATATCTAATGGTAGCCCCTGGAAGAAATGGGCTGGCACCTGAATTATTTTAAGACCAGCGTCCTCTACTTCTTATTTTGAAATAGCTCCCACCAGGGATCAACCTAGAACAGCTCACACCAAAGACAACAGTGCTAATCATTTGACTTTACCAAACCTCCATGGTATAATATAAAATGATAGCCTGTTTTAATGTTATGTTGAAATTACCGTATTAATCTCACTTTGCCTTCATATGAGGGTCATTCAATAAAGAATCACTTTCATCTGCTTCCACATACTGCATAGACATTATATTTTGTGTGAACTATCAATGTGTACTATAAATAGAAAATTGCAGTCCTCTGTCATATTTAGTTTTTCTGCTGCAGAGCAGAATGTGCGAGGAAGTACTGTGCTGTGAGACTTTTCAAAGCAATGCCCCATTTCCCATGTCTGATGTTGCAACAAGGAAAGCTGCCATGTGTAGCTATGAAATACACTCCATTCAGCCTACTCACCAAATTTTACACCATTAAACCTCCCCTTGTATAACAATCATGATTCAGCGTCCCAAATCATGACTTGTACATAGAGTGTTTCAGTTGTCCCATTGCTGGGAAAAGTGATAGCACCTCGGAAGTAGGTCAGAATGATTCTTTATTGAACCACAAGTGTATGCAAAACTTCAAGAAGCCAACCTTGTTATATATTTTCTGCACTTCATACATAGTAGTGATTTCAAAAAAATCGCAAGGATTTCACAAAATCATGAAATGTTTTCAATATGCAGTATGTTTCTCTTGCTTTGGTGCTGTCTTGCAAGGTACTTCTTTCTGTAAGCACATTTACTGTAGTTGTGTGTTCGAAGTTTTTTTGCTGTAGTTATTTTGTATATACTTTCTGTTTTTCAGGCTATTCAAGAACCTGATGAAAGAAGTGCGAATGTATGCTCAGAAGTTCATCGACAGGGGAAAAGACTTCAACTTGGAGCTGGCCATAAAGACCAAGATAATCACGGACGGTTTGAAGTACTCCTTGGCCACCGGGAACTGGGGCGATCAGAAGAAAGCTCACATGGCAAGAGCAGGCGTGTCCCAGGTGTTGAACAGGCTAACCTTTGCATCCACCCTCTCCCATCTTCGACGTGTGAACTCCCCCATCGGACGAGATGGCAAGCTGGCCAAACCCCGTCAGTTACACAACACTCTGTGGGGGATGATATGCCCTGCAGAAACGCCCGAAGGTGCAGCCGTAGGACTTGTGAAGAATCTTGCACTCATGGCTTACATCTCCGTAGGCTCGCAACCGTCCCCCATTCTTGAGTTCTTGGAGGAGTGGAGCATGGAGAACCTGGAAGAAATAGCACCGTCCGCCATTGCGGATGCCACGAAGATATTTGTGAACGGTTGTTGGGTCGGAATTCACAGAGATCCTGAACAGCTCATGGCTACGTTGAGAAAGCTTCGGAGGCAGATGGACATTATTGTGTCTGAGGTGTCTATGATTCGTGATATCCGTGACAGAGAGATCAGGATCTATACAGATGCCGGAAGAATCTGTCGTCCCTTGTTGATTGTGGAGAATGGGAAGTTGCTTCTGAAGAAGAGGCACATTGATATGTTGAAGGAGAGAGAATATAATAATTATGGGTAAGAATATTACTATTGCAGAGTTCAACGGTAGTGTGTGGTGTTTTCTTGTTTGTCAGCATGCCTCGTTAGTCATTGCTGTTTTGTGACTACAATGGAACCTCGATTTTACGTTTTTCAGGGGACCAAAGTGAAAAAACTTAAAATGCTGGAAAATGTAAAATCGAGGTAACTGCGTTGGGACCATGAAGATTGAATGTATAATGCGGGAAAATGTAAAAACCTGTTCGTAAAATTGGGGTTCCACTGTATTTACGATACATTATATGAATAAGAGCAGTTAATTGGTAGTCTTCTGTTGGTAAGAGCCGGCCCACGTGGAGGAGTGGTTAGCACATTGCACTACGATGCCAGGGGTCCCAGGTTCAATTCCCGGACGGGGCATGGATGTTGTTAGTGAGTGTCCATTCATCAATTTCATCATGTCATCACTCATCCCTTATCTTCGCAAATTAGCCAAAAGTGGCCCAAAAGTCGAAGTAAAATAAGCAAATCAATCAATGAGTGTGTTAGTAAGACTAAACTAAACTCCATGTGCAACAGCCCTATAAAGGCCAGGCCCTGCCAGAGTGACTTTTTCGTTAAGAGACACGGTGTCAGTGCGTAGAGTACCATCGCTGCTGTTTTCTGGCTTTCGAGACCATCACCTGCTACATCTTTTCAAGTAGCTCCCCAATTGTCCTCACAATGCTGGGTCAGTGGCAAAATTTTGGGGGTTTCCACTGGGAATCTAATCTGGGACTTCTTGCATCAAAGGTGAGAGCACTAACCAGGAGCCCAGTCTTCTTTTACTCATTGTTGATTTAGACTAAGATTAGGTAACTCATTATTGTCATTGTTAATTGGACAGAGTTTTTGAAAATAAAATCTTCAAGATATTTGGAACTAGAAACAATAAAACTGTTACATGATACTGTGCTGCATAATCTATGTTCAACCCCTGATATTGTTAGAATACAGTGGAACCCCGAACAGAGTTTTTGAAAATAAAATCTTCAAGATATTTGGAACTAGAAACAATAAAACTGTTACATGATACTGTGCTGCATAATCTATGTTCAACCCCTGATATTGTTAGAATACAGTGGAACCCCGATTTTACGTTCCTCGGTTTTACATTTTCCCGCATTATACATTCAATATTTACGGTCCAAATAGAGCAAAATGCTATAAAATTTTCCTCGATTTTACATTTTCCCGCATTTTAAGTTTTTTCAGCTTGGTCCCCTGAAAACCGTAAAATCGAGGTTCCACTGTAATTAAATCTAGGAGACCTTGTTTGATAGGTCATATTACACGTATGGGAGGGAAAAGTTTACATGGTTCATGTTGGGAAATCTGATTGCCAGAGACCTGTAGGGCAGTCAAGGTGAAGAAGAAATGGCAGTGTTAAAATAGAGCCAAATAGAAGTTGGTAAGAGTGGTTCAAAAATTATTATTTTGCCCAGGATGGGAACAGGCTGATGATCATGTTGATGTGGCGATAATCCTACTTGCAAAGTGGAATCTAGTATGTTAAGTAACTCAATGCAAATGCTTTTGCAGGTGGCAGGTGCTGGTCGCCAGTGGTGTTGTGGAGTACATCGACACCCTGGAAGAGGAGACAGTTATGATCTCTATGTCCCCGGAAGACCTTAAGCAGGACAAGGAGTATGCTTACTGTACGACGTACACCCATTGCGAGATTCATCCTGCTATGATCTTAGGTGTTTGTGCATCCATCATTCCATTCCCTGATCACAACCAGAGTCCCAGGAACACTTACCAGGTATGCCAGATAAAAACTGTGTATGGTAAATGACTTAGCATCTTGAAATCAGAGAGCAGAATAAAAGTGTATATTTTATGTATCTCTGTGATGGCAGCATAATTAGTTTAAATTAGCCACCTTGGTATGGATTCAACGGAGCATGTTATTCATGTTGCTGGTTTATTCTTTTAACTCCATTGCGTTTGGTGGCACGAGCAAGAAATTTGTAAAGGCAGCCAGGAGCATGGTGCTGATCACATCACTCCCACCTTCGGCTGAGATCAAGGAAGTGTGGGGCACTAACTCCACACCCCGTATACGTTTACTTACATTCAATCCTCATGGTCCTAGAAGAACATAATGTCATAAAATTATCCTGGATTTTAAGTTTCTTCATCTTGGTCCCTTGTAAAATGTAGAATTGAGGTTCCACTGTGCATGTTTCACATGTATTCTTGATAATTATTTCAAGATATTTCTTCAGTCAGTTTGATAATAGCTCCTTTTGTAATGCAGCGCAGTTAAACCACATTGTCTGTATATAGTGCAGTTCTTAGGAAATGCCACTGCACAATGTAAGAAATTAATTGATTTCAAGTTTACTTAGTTTAAGCTTTTTTACTTTCAGAGTGCTATGGGTAAACAAGCTATGGGTGTGTATATCACAAACTTCCATGTACGGATGGACACCTTGGCTCATGTTCTGTATTATCCACACAAGCCTCTCGTCACAACACGCTCCATGGAGTACTTGCGCTTCCGAGAGCTGCCTGCAGGTATTAACTCCATTGTTGCGATTGCGTGTTACACCGGGTACAACCAGGAGGACAGTGTCATCATGAATGCTTCTGCCGTCGAGAGGGGTTTTTTCAGGTTGGTTTGTATTCTAAGTTAAGTAGAGCATGCAAATTTGCAAAATGACATTTTGATTGGCTGCTTGCATTGATATCTTCTCAACAGGTTTGTGTGTTGCATTTTTTTTCTTCATTTGTCTATTTTTAACTTAAATTTCCTTTCGTCATTTTAAGTTAAATTGCGTGGAAAGGTTTTGGTTTATTTTGCCTAATTCTTCCACCACAAACACTTTAAAATCTGGGTTTGTATGAATATAAAATTGTCAGAAGTATATGTAATATTTCTATATACAAGCATGAGTTTTTCTCAGCAATAATTGAAACTGTGTGATTTTTATTTATGTTAATGGAAACCTGAATTTATTTCCGTATTTTTTTGTGGTAACAATCAAAATACCGCACTTAGATGTAAATTGACAATTTTGACATTAGTCACAAAATTGTTCTTGTTAATACTATAACTATAATACTAATACTACTCATCTTGTACTTACAGTAAAAATCTCAAATTTGCTTTCTCTTTTATATCTATATGGTGGTAATGATGACACCTTTTTATCAAGTGGTCTCTGGTTTGATTCCCAGTAGAGGCGCAGTGGTTCAGCGGTTCATCACACTTTACACTTAGGTCCAGTCCCGATTAGCCTATTTTAAACATAAAGTGGGCTTTAAGGAAACTTTTTTTTCTAACAGTGTTAGATCATAAAGTTGCTCTGGGGCTCAACCAGACTCTAATCAGTAAGAGAGGCAGAAGTGGCTGGAGCATAGTGCTGTTCACGTTACTATGGCTGAGTCTGTGTTGAGACCTATCCCAGTCTGCAGTTAGTATATTTGTAGTACATTTACTTCTCTGAATTTTCAGATCCGTGTTCTTCAGGTCATACAAAGATGCTGAATCAAAACGAATCTGTGATCAAGAGGAGCAGTTTGAAAAACCAACAAGGAATACCTGTCAGGTTTGTGTTGTTTTCCATTAAGTGATTGGACAGGGTGGGCCAAAAGTCATCATGATCAGAGTTGATGATGATGTTATTATTGTGAAAGAAAATAATCAATGCAGAAACTGTATTGAACCGAACAAGATACATTAAATATTCAAATCGTATTGGGATTGACTGAGCTGGCCAGCAGAGAATGATATCAGATGCAGGAACACATGAGAATCACTTGGTGCTAAGTCTAGGCTGTATGGAGAGTGGGTAATTGATTTGTTCCCAACCAAATCTCCATGCAGCACAGACAGTCAACCACTCCCATCATTTACATTTTTGTATCCTTCATTGAAGAGTCACATTCTTCTCCGTATCATTGAATCGGTGACTCCATAAACCTCACAAAGTTGATAAATTTCAGCCAGTTTCATGCTCCTTAAATGCTCCTGAAAATAAGATTTCCTAAGAAAAGAAACATCATATTATTATTTATTTTTAAAAAGAATTCAATTAATAATTAGTGTATGAAATACTTAGGTTTGTATAAATATTTATTTATCATTGTAAATTTCTTTTAAGGTTATGTGGACATATTTTGATAAAAATAATATTTTATTTTCAGGGAATGAGAAATGCAATTTATGACAAATTGGATGATGATGGAGTTATTGCACCAGGGGTGAGAGTGTCAGGCGATGATGTAGTCATTGGAAAAACAATAACTCTGCCAGATAATGATGATGAGGTAATTATTGATGTTTGTATAAATATTTGAAGAATTTTATGAAGTAACCTAACATGTGTAGCATAGGTCATTTTGAAGACATTATTCAATATAAAACTGTCAAAAAATTAAATCAGTGTAGTAATATTTGCACAGAGTTTGTTTCTAAACTTTTTTAATAAATTGAGCTTGCCCAATGGTATAGTGGTAATGCTGTTGTCTTGTAATAAACTGGTTCCATGTTAGATCCCCAGAGAAGACACATTTGCATTGTGGTTTGGATTCCACTTTAAGTGAAATAATTACCATGAACTGGAATTGGTAGAGAAACACTTGTTTTCTTTTCTAGCTTGAAGGCACAACGAAGCGATACACGAAGAGAGATGCAAGCACATTCTTGAGGAACAGTGAGACTGGTATTGTGGATCAAGTGATGATAACTCTGAACTCTGAAGGCTATAAGTTCTGCAAGATCAGGGTGCGGTCCGTGAGAATTCCACAGATTGGAGACAAATTTGCTTCTCGGCATGGACAGAAAGGAACGTGCGGGATCCAGTACAGGCAAGAGGTAAGTACTGACTAGCATGGACGTTAACTGTAAGAAGCCACCAAACTTTCAACACAGTATCAATTGTGTGACATGAAACATTAAAGTGAGCTACTGAATGAAGAGGCTTTAAAAACAAACTCGCCAGTGTAAACTGACCAGATTTAATATTACCCAAGCATATTTTGAGTAGCTTAGAAAAATTCAAATTATATATTTTAAATACAATGATATAAAAATTCTTACCAAGCTCATCAACATTACATATTTTTGACATTCTCGGAAAATCATGACTATGTTAGGAATGGCTCAATACAAATTTTATGTGAAATGTTTTCCAGTACCAATATTCTAGCAATACAATACTACAATACAGTGTAAAATTGCAAATATTTCTTGATGAACATGGATAGTTCAGTAGCCTGGTTAATTAATGTAAAACCCACTGCAGTCATCTGATCCCATCAAGTTCTCCATGGATCATTTGTGTTCGTAAAGTCTATATTGATACATGCAAAAGTTTCATAACAATCAACCTATAAAACATCCCAGTGTAAGAAGTTCAAAATATAAACATTAATGTACATAAGTTTATAAACATTATTTTCTTTATGTAAACTGAGTTTTGGCTGTAGATCTCTGACTGCATTGTAATTATTAGAGGCATTCAAATTTTGTTTCTGATGGAAACCCGAAATGTGAAATAATCCACTGTAATGTTTATTTTTCATGTTTTTGTAAGGTGTGAGGTGCATTTTTCTACCGTGTTTTGTCATGAAATGATGTGACATGAACTACAAAATGTGAAATAAACTCTTAAACACTAAATTAAGTGTGAATTATCCTGTGAGTTATGCTAATCATGGAAGGGAGAAGTTAATTTTCTGTAATAAGTGTAGTGTTAAAAAATCTATGGTTTTATTCACCATTTTAACACCAAAATTATATTTTATATAGTGCTTTTGATCCTGAAATGTGCCCAGTTTTATGCACCATGAAAAGGTGGCTGTAGTAATTATAATATTAATTATATAATTATTTGTTCATTTTATAGGACATGCCGTTTACATGTGAAGGCCTGACTCCTGATATAATCATCAACCCTCATGCTATCCCATCTCGTATGACCATTGGTCACTTGATCGAGTGCCTACAAGGCAAGGTGAGTAATTTCGGGCTTTTTTTGTTTGTTTGTTTGTTTAAGTGTAATAGTGTAAGGTGGATATTTCTCTAAATGCAGCAGGTGACTTTATTTCAGATTTTCTTTTTGTATGGTGCTGCATTGTATATTATTTTCTACTTTATGTAAGTTTATGTGTAGCAGATTATATTTTCAGTAATGTTTCAGTAGCAGGTAGTGCAGTTTTTTCAAATAATTGTGTCTCCTTGTTCATTTCCAAACAACTCATACAAAGTCTGTTCTTTCTTTCTCAACTTTCATTATACAGTTTACTATTAATAAGTACTCATTATTTTGCATACATTTATTCTTTAGCATAACCTTTGTAAGTTGTTGAAATTCATGTGTTCTGAAAATTTTAGAAAAGATGTAAACATTTTGTAGTATTTTGTGAAACAAAAAATCGCGTCTATGAGTATACATGCAAGTTTTCCATTATGAAATTATTCATTTAATGAGGCTGTTCATGTCTTACATCTTGTGCTGAAATTACATTTTATGTGTTATTTATAAGCATGAATTGCATATTGTCTTACTACAGGTGTTGATGTTGCACAAATTTTTTAGTAATTTGTTTTGTTTTCTGCTATGATAATAAAATTGTTGGTAAAAACAAACTGTTTAATACATAACATTTATAACATTTATTATAGGTGTCTGCCAATAAGGGTGAAATTGGTGATGCGACACCATTTAACGATGCAGTGAACGTGCAGAAGATTTCCACATTGCTCCAGGAGTATGGATACCAGCTGCGTGGGAATGAAGTGATGTACAATGGGCACACCGGACGGAAGATCAATGCCCAGGTCTTCTTGGGACCCACATACTATCAGCGTCTGAAGCACATGGTGGACGACAAGATCCACAGCAGAGCTCGTGGACCCCTGCAGATTCTTGTGAGACAACCTATGGAGGGAAGAGCCAGGTACGGTGGCCTTCAGACAAACCTCTGCCTTACACACCTTTAAATTCATAACAGCTACTAACGAGCTTACTATGATATTTGCATGATGTAATTAATAAATGCAATATTTCTAATTATTGCTAGTTTATTAAAAAAGTAAATATTTATTTTTAACTAATAATGTAAATTTTCTTGCTTCTGACTAACTTCTCTGTGTTGTAACTTTGTTTTCCATGGAATATCAAAATCGTTCTTACAGGTACCCCTGTAAATATCACATTTTTATTAGGTTCCCCACCAAAGATACTGAATTTTGGAAAAAAAAAATTAAAAACAAATTTTTGATGAGCTATTACTAAAAGAGGAAACTAGTAACAGAGCTAAAATATTTTCTGCTAAAACTTTGGATGTATATGTTTCCCCTAAAAAAAAAATCTGTCTGATATTACATTACTTCTCCGCTAAAAAAACCCATCGTAAACTTTGATTTTTGCTCTAAATTGAATATCAGCTTTGGCACTAAATTTTATCCATTTGCATTAGAGATGATAAAGAAAGGTACACAACATAAATGTAGCATGAAGTGTACTGAAAGCAATGTTTTTTTTACCTCTGCTTTCTATCATTTTTCATTTTTCTTGTCGTGAGTTATCATAATTATTACAGTCTGCAAAGGCCAAAATTGCCATATACCATGAAACAAAACATTTTCAAAGGAAGTCATATATTAATAACATATGCCTGTTTCGAACTACCCTTGCATACCGGTTACACCAACAATTTTTATTTATTTTTGGTATGGATTGACCATGTTGGAATTTATTCATTGGTGCCATCCAATACTTTTCCAGAGTTTGTTATTTTGTAGGTTCACTTTTGTTGTTTAATTATCCTGGAAATCATGCAAAATTTGAAATTTACATTTATTTTGTACCAGTATTGTGCGATAACAATGGATTTTGTGATTAAATGAAAGCTATTTTAATATTCTGATATAATTCTGGAATATTTCAAAGCAAAAGTCGCAGTGGAATACTTCATATTAATCTATATTTTGGAATAACTCTTGTTATAATTTTCAAACATTGGTGTGGGTGCTCGTGAGAATCAATAAGAGTATTGACATTACCATCAGTATCTGCTCAGATAGGAAATATATTAGATTTTCAAAAATATGTATTTTCTGTATTGCTGGAAGAATTGATGACTAGAGAGAGAGGAAGAGAAGCAAATATTTTTACTATTGAGTGTTTCTTTTACCTCTAGGGATGGTGGCTTGCGTTTTGGAGAGATGGAACGAGACTGTCAGATTGCCCATGGAGCTGCCCAGTTCCTCCGTGAGAGGCTGTTCGAGGTGTCAGACCCTTACCGAGTACATGTTTGCAACTTCTGCGGACTCATTGCTATTGCCAACTTGAGGAATAGCACTTTTGAGTGTAAAGGATGTAAGAATAAAACCCAGGTAAGTTCTTCGCAAGTCAGTTCAAGTGAATTTTTTTTCTAAATCCAATGCTCGGTGTTGCGACATTATTTATCTTCCACATGTGTACATTATTTAACCTGTAGCAGACGGAAATCTCTCCTACATGTTAGTCTTTACGGGTGCAAGCTTTCTAGGTGTGCACTTTTCAAACTTGCCGCAAAGTTTAAAAAAAAAATCATAGCATAAATAATTGTTGTCAAGATATGAAATCACTTTTTTTTCTAATGACAGGACTTAGTAGAGGTGAAGTCTATACATTTTTACCTCCCAATAATGATCGTTAAGGAAAGAAGGAAATCAAAATTATATGTAAAAATTGGTATTCGGAATACCCCTGTGTCCATCACACCAAACGGGATTAAAAAAATTAGTACGTATATTCATGCAACCATGGAAAGTTTGAAAATAGGCTGATACTTCTTGGGGGAAGAAATAACATAAACCAGAGATGCTACGTGTGAATTTTTTTTTCAGAAAATCTCCTCTGGCTTGGCCCTATGGACACTAGATGGGCCAAATTTGCAGGGAAGCACGAGACCACTCATGTTCCCCAAATTTGAGGGGAAAGAATGGGAGCATGCAAAATTTTAGAAAACCTAATTTTCAAGAAATTTTGTCCAGGTTCGATACCTGGTGGAGGCACATGGCACAGTGGTAAAGGTAAAGTGTTCCCCTGTGCATAGCACCACGCCATGAAGGCGTATAGGGGGTGTGGGGGTAACGCCCCACACTTTCTTGATCCGGTCGTGAGTGGGGGTGATGTGATCAGCATCACGCCCCTGACCGCCTTTACCCCCCAGGGTTTCCCCCAGGTACCCATGTTATTCGACGCTGGGTAGGCGCCGGGGCCGCTTCCACCGTTAGAAAAGTTCCCGGATTTGAACCGGCCGGGGATCGAACCCGGGACCTTGAGCATGGTAGTCAGACGCGTTACCGACTGAGCCACCGTGGCACAGTGGTTCGGATCCCATTTTAAACTGTATCCTGATTAGCCTTTCTGTGCATAAAGTGGACTTGAAACAACAATTCAATCAATGAATTCAAGAAATTTTGGAAATTGGACATTTCTTGCTGAACCGCTATTTGTTGCACATTGTGAACATGTTCTTTTGTTTTCATTATTACATATAAAAGTAAAATATATTAGCAAAAAGTTGTGGTTAAAGAATAAATAGCCCAGAAATAATAGCCCCACAATGTGTTGAGGGAAAAAAATCTACATTTTCAAAGTTCGTTTGTTAATAATACGTAGTAACAGTGGGAATATTGTTTTGTGATTCAAGTATATCATACCTTCATATGCATACAAATGAACAAAAAAGGTAGAACTAATTTATCATGTGTAGTTTTTAAGAAATTACCTAGTAATTGCTGCTACATACAGCTACATGACATGTATCAAGTCTTGGAATTGATATCAACTCTGCCCTATATTTAATCATACCCTTTCATTTTAAGTTTGAAAAATATGACTTACGATTTAAGGAGAACTCACGGGCAGATAAACATGGACTAAAAATTTCCGAAATGTTCTATAAAATGTATGTGGAGGATAACAAAACCATACAAAATAACAAGTAAATGGTTCAGAATGAAAAAAAAAATTAAAGCAAATGTGTTGAATTTGTATGATTGAATATGAGATGAATTTATACTGAGATTTTGATAGGATTCATTGCATGTGTTAGCAGAACTTAAAAAAAAATATTGTGGCTTTAAATTTGGTGTGAGAATTTGCTGTGTGGCATTGAAAAATTGATTTGGTTTTGTTTATAAATCAAGAGTTTGGAAGAGGGCTATTGGAAGGAGACACCCCTGAGCTGTTATAAAATTGTGTGCTCAAAGTTTTTCCATGGAAAAACCCAAGTGGCTGATTGCAAACACAAGATAACCAATTATTGGGATCAAGGGATAGTGCATGCTGCTGTGCAAAATAAAGCAGTGAAAAATCTAAACAAACTTAATTTCAATGTTTGTTTAAAAATTACCTCAAAATATGCTGCTGTATGCATGCAAAGGTGAAGTATACACTAATTCCTCAAACATTAACCCAGTTTTCCAAGTAAACTGAATTGATGTTTAAAACATTGGAATTTTTATGGAATGCATTTATGCACATATTTCAGTGTCCATTAACTACCACTGTTTAGGAAGAATCAAACCATACTTTGGTACATGCCACATGTCATCATCATTGTAAAATTAACTAAGACAATAGTCACAACATGTATCTTGTAGTTGTCTAGATTTTCGTATTGACTCGATCCTTCTTAGGGCTGTATAGGTTATAAGGAAGAAATTAATAAAATTGGCTAAAATTCTACACAATTTTTTCCATGTCTACTTACATAATCTTGACAACATTCAGGATTAATTGAGGTTGATTCAAAAATTGAGAAAAGGACATACATAGGTTAATTGTGTATTATTACTAGGGAACGGAACTTTATGTGCTAAAAAACACAGAAATATTTATTATTTATGTGTCATAAATGTTGAAAATATGTGATAAAAACAGGAAAATATGTGACAAAAATAAAAACATTTGGTAACAAAAACAAACTATAACATGCATTTTAAACACCTGAAATTAGTTTCTAAATGATTACCTCTTAGCGAGCAATTTTTTGGAAGAGTTGCAGTGGATCACCATAGTTTTTTCCAAATTCTCCATTGTAAATCTGTGACGATTATCTCTAAAAAGCATCTTATATTGTGAGAAAGATCGCTCCACGTCACAAGAAACAATTCTTGCATATTTGAATCACGAAATGTCACTAACGCTTAAGTTTTCCAAAGCTTCCTCTTCCTCTACTTCACTTTCCAAAACACATGCAATTTGGCACAAAGTTTGAAAACCTTGTTTTTTCCCAAAAAATTCTGTACATTTAGACACTTAGATCCAGTGAGTTCTTGTAGTTTCGATTCTACTATACGGACTTTAACAATGGAAGCTGCCAAAGTGTTCGCGGACGATTCAAGCTTTCATATGGAATTAGAGAGAATGGACAGGTTTGTTGAGATGTATGCCAATTCGACTTTTACGGAGGGCTCCATGAACAGTTCTTGCAGAATTCTTCTTTGTCGAGATCATTTACAACAGATACAATTTTTTCAAACTTCTGGGCATAACATCTGCATCCAACCAAGTGCCCCATCGCGTAACTACAGGTGTAGGGGGAAGGGGAACCTCAGGACATTTTTGTTTAAAATTGTCTATTCTTCTAGCCAACTTGATAAAAACTTTCTTGCCATTTGAAACCAGTTTATCGACATTGGGATAAAGAGCTCTTATCTTTTCACATATTCTATGCAACGCATGGGCCACACATTTAACGTGCACCATTTTGGGGTAGCTAACGGCATGGCCTACTGCAGCTTTTTTCATGTAAGCTGCAGCATCTGTCACGAGGAGAAGAACATTGTCAAATGTTATGCCTTCCGGCCACAATAGCTGCATTGCTTCATTAAAAAGCCTTGCTATCATTACGTGTACTACTACCCAGCTACTACTTACAGCTATTTTCTCCCAATAGGATTGTAGGCGAGGTGCCAGAAGTCTGCCAGCGAGGGTGTTCAAAGACAAAACAAACCTAGCACTCTCGATATGAAAGAGGTGCAGAGTAGCCTATAAACATTTTTCCTTCGAGGATTTCGAGGTGGATGAAGTCAATGAGCGATTTTATGTATTTAAAATGAAAATTCGCAAAATATGTATTTACATACGGACAACTGGAAAATATGTGTTTTTATGTAAAATAAAATTTGCTGTGTTGACATATAAGGCTATAATCAGAATTTTGGCAAAAATAAGGGTCTGTATCTTATCGCAGAAAAAACATTTAATTACCTAAAGTTCCTTTCCCTAATTATTACTGTTTGTTAAGAAGGAAATGTAGTTAATAGGAGTTGCTTTTCTTTTTAAATTAAGGAAATTGACATGTGTTCCTTAATTGAAAAATCCACATCCATAAAATTTAATTGTGAGAATATTAAATTATCAATGGGTATGTGATACATGTAATTGACTACTATGAAATATAATTACTTTAGAGGCCCACTCTAATTTTATTATGGTTACAGCATGAATATATATATATGTTGTTTAATATTACAGATCTCTCAAGTGAGGCTACCTTATGCTGCAAAGCTTCTGTTCCAAGAACTGATGTCAATGAACATTGCGCCTCGTCTGATGGTGATCCATTAAAGAATATGGCAGAACAGAAGTGTTGAAACATGCATTGCTTGAAATTTCAAGTTTTGTTTCTTGAGTACTGTTGAGTTGTATGTTTCTTGCAACTGATTATCTTTCGTCACTGTAGAGATGAACCAGTTGATGTTTTTATGTAAGTTATTTGTGAATAAAGCCCTAATTTTCTACAACATATTCGTGTTTTTTATCACATCTGTGTTGTATTGCCAAATGTGTATTTTTTACCAGAAAATAGTTAAAAGTGGTACTCTTAAATTTTCTGTTGAATAATGTAAATAGTTGAGTGCATTCTTTGCAAAGCTGCATAAATTGTTTCGAATGACAGCTTCTGCATACATATTAGAAATATTACATGTTGGAACATTCTACGCAATACAAATTTACTAATTCCGTGACTTGCCAATTCCAGTAATTTTATATAACAGCCAATGTATTTTCCTCATTTATCCTGAAAACTGCATCATTGGAGTCTACCAAGGCTATGAAAGCTAAAAGGACAAGAGCTGCACTACATTGACAATAATAACGACACCTTAGGTGCAGACTCCATGGGGCTTGGGGGGGAGGGGGGCTAGAGCACCCTCAATGTTAACGATGTAAGGGCAGAGCCCCCAAATATTTTTGCTTAAGAGGATCTAAGGATCTAATGTATTATTTTGCTTCTCTTGTAAAGTTTACTCTGAATTGTGCCACATGAACTTAACTTTAAATACACATTTGAAATGTTCTAGACCATCAACTTTGGGGGCTATGACCAGAGACAGCAAAACACATGACTTATTTCTATATACTAAGTATGTAATTATGAGTATTGTTAAAATTTTTCTAAAAATAGTTTCAAGAGACGATGTGCATGAACTAGGGTAGTTCGGGCTACAAATGGCTCTCACATGACATTCAGAACGAGATCATTGATATATTAGGAGATCTGTTTTGCGCTCCGTGGTAGCAGATATTAAAATTCGGAAATATTTTGATATTATGGTGGACAAAACTTTTGACATATCCATCCGTGGACAATTAATATTCTGCATTCGAAATGTGAATAAAAATTTTGATATTTTTTTAGGAATTCATTGGCTTTTATGAGATTCCGAACACTGAAGCCAAAACTTAAAAAATGGAGAGCGGGTCATTCATTAATTTATTTCAGTGAACAGACCCCCCCAATTATTTTGGCAAGTCAGCGCCCCTGCTGGACACCCCAAGAATGTAAGGAGGACATAATCCGTACATCATCAATAATTGTCATGAGCCACTAGAGTGACTCATGAAGGACAGTGCGTGCAATGTAGATGTGTATGCTGCTGCCAGTAATCAAAATTAGTGGACAACGTGAGCTGAATTAGGTTGAACGAGGTATGATCAGTACCCACCGATTCGGACATTCAAACCATGAGATTTCTGACAAGTTCCAGATACCACATGATGTGGTGAAATGGAATGGCAACCTAGGAAGCCAAAAAATTGATCAGGGATCGGTGGTGAGGTCAAACCAGCAGGCTTCATTTGGCACTGTTGCCACAGATCTTTTGAATGGCATCGGGAAGTTATGCCAGAATTCGTACCATTTGGTAAGAGGTGGTTGGTTTGCCCTGGGATTCCATGGGAGAGCTGCAGCACATAAGCCAACGATTACTACACAGAAAGTCAATTATAGCTGTGCAAAGAACATCACCAATGGTCCCTAGAACAATGGAAAAGCATCTTGTGGAGTGACGAATCACACTATATGTTGTTGAGATCTGATGGACTTGTGTGGTCATGGCAAATGCCCAGGGAACATTTTTTACTGGAGTGTATTGTCCTCACTGAAATTCAGTATGAAAGGAATCATGGTTCGTGGTTACCTGATTTTGGTGCTTGGACATCCTGGAATGCCAATGCATATCGTGCAGTGTTAGACAACTGGCAGCAGTTTGGAAGTGGTCCTTTTTATTTCCAGCATGACAACATTCCTTTCCTTAAAGCAAGGGTCATAACCGAGTGTTTTGACGAAATGGGAGTGAATGAACTCGAATGGCCACCTCAAAGCCCTGATCTTAACCTCATTGAACATCAATGGGATGAGTTAGAGTGCAGGTTGTGATTGAGCCCAAACTG
Organism: Lepisma saccharinum; assembly: GCF_977018435.1. Lineage (NCBI taxonomy): Eukaryota > Metazoa > Arthropoda > Insecta > Zygentoma > Lepismatidae > Lepisma > Lepisma saccharinum. The sequence goes on from NC_139236.1 coordinate 71,933,139, forward strand.
CCCAAACACACCACCTAGCTGTTTGCCATTTTTCAAGTGGAATGGAAGTGACTACCGGCCAATATTTACTGCAACCATGTAGAAAGTCTTCCTCGAAGGGTAGAGGCTGTGATGGCGGCAAATGGCAGAACTATCCTGTACTGACTGAAAATTTCCGTAATGAAAGTATGGAGGCGTATCCAGAAAGTACGTTTCCCTATTTTTCCCCGTGAAAGTAAACATAATCAGCCATGTAAATTGCGCATGCGCAGCAGAGCTAAGACGTATCAATCATCCCGCCCGGCGCCAGTAGCGAGGCAGCAGTGGTCCGAAGAGGAAGTTCGTATTCCTTCTCCCGCCGCATGCCAGTAGTGAGGCAGCAGTGGTCCGAAATGGAAGCTTGTATTCCTTCTCCCGCCGCATGCGAGGTTCGGTCGGTGATAAAGTTCCTCAATGCACAAAGCATTGCGCCAATTGACATTCATCGTCAGCTGTGAGGTCTATGGGCCGAACATTATGAGTAAGCAGATGGTGCGTCGCTGGTGTCGGCAGTTTTCGGAAGGTCGTCAAAGTGTCCATGATGAAGAGCGCAGTGGGCGTCCATCCCTCATCACTGATGATCTGGATGAGCTGGTGCGGCAGCGCATCGTAGAGAACCGTCCCTTCACGATTACGGAGTTGAGTATCCTTTTTCCGCAGATATCGCGATCCGTGTTGCATGAGATTGTCACGCAGCGCCTGCTGTTCAAAAAATTGTGTGCCAGGTGGGTGCCGAAAAACCTGACACCCGAACACAAAATGAAACGTTCAGGAGCAGCACTGACATTCCTGCAACGGTACCATGATGACGGCGATGATTTCCTCGACAGGATCGTCACGGGCGATGAGACGTGGATTTCGCACTTCACCCCGGAAACCAAGAAGCAGTCAATGCATTGGCGGCATAGTGGATCTCCGGTCAAGAAGAAATTCAAACAGACGCTGTCGGTGCAGAAAGTGATGTGCACCGTGTTTTGGGACAGGAAGGGCATTTTGCTCATTGACTTCCTCCCCAGAGGTGAAACGGTGAACGCTGACCATTACTGTGAAACACTAAGGAAATTGCGACGTGCCATTCAAAACAAGAGGCGTGGGTGGCATGCTTACTGCAGGTGTTGTGCTCCTCCATGACAATGCTCGTCCACATACGGCTCGGCGCACAGCAGCTGTTTTGACGGAATTTGGCTGGGAGTTGTTTGATCATCCACCTTACAGACCTGATCTGGCTCCCAGTGATTTTCACGTTTTCTTGCACCTCAAGAAATTCCTGTCCTCCGGTGAGCGTTTTGGCAACAACGAAGAGCTGAAGACGTCTGTCACAGGCGGCAGAGTTCTACGACAGTGGGATCCAAAAGTTGATATCACGATACGACAAGTGTCTCAATTCTGGTGGTTGCTATGTTGAAAAATAGCTGAACCTTTGCTGTACCTGTTGCCAATAAATGGTTTCCTGAAACTGTGTTGTTGTTTTTAAAAAAATAGGGAAACTTACTTTCTGGATGCACCTTGTATACTATTGAGATTAGAGAATTGTTTTTATTTGCCAGTGAAAGTTGATTGTCTTATCTCATCTTTTTAAAAATTATTTATATTTTATTTAACTCGTGCATGGTTGTAATGAAACAAACATTTACCCAAAGTTTACATTTTTTAGATAAGTCATAAATTACACCACCTGCCATCATTTCACTAAGTAGCTAAAGTCCACATCATGTAGCTTCTTCAGGAATTAGGTCAAGAATAGTCTAACACGTAAGTTTAAAACACGTGAAGGTAAGTTTGGCTAAAAAGGTTAAAATTAAAGGTAAAAAAACAATGCAGATTGCTTGTTACTACATCTCAGGCTAACGACTGTGACCCACACTCTTATTTTCCTGAAACTATCGACCCCCGACAGTCCTCCAAATAGTGAAAGAGGTGAATCCGGAGGGGGTCCATACCCCAACTTGTGCAGTGTTAGATGCATTCTTTGTGACATGTGGGAACAAGTGTTATGATGCAAGACGTGGACACTGTTCGTGAATGCTGGTTGCTTCTGGTGAAATTGTTGGTTCATTTCTCATAAAGTGGGTCAGTAAAAGTCCGAAATCATGGTTTCACTTTGGAAAGAATTTTCAATGATACCAACTGTAGATAAGCCACTTGAGGAGAAGCAACGTTTGAGGTTGGAAAGCTGTGATGACAATTCAATGCAAAATCGATTCCCAATTATTCATTAGCATGGAGAGCTGTTCACTTGGAACCAAAGTGCTTTGTTTGTTTGAGAGGTCGGAAACACCCATGTACCAGACTTTTTTGACCTGTCGATTGCTACCAGGTTCTGATCTGCATCAGAGGAGAGCCTATCTGCTATTGCACAAGCATTTTGGCAGGGGTCACATTCTACGATCTGCTTCAGATGGATCATCTGAAAATACATGTGGATATCCACGTGGTTGACTTTCCGAACATTATTTTGTCTGTGCAAAATTCACAAGACAGACAAATGGTATGTATCTGGTCCAAATGCTGCATTAATATTTTCCCCTACCACACAAACAGTATGACCCAGTTTGAACTTATACAGAAAAATCATTTTTTTGTACAGAAATAAAACACCAATGCAGGATGCAAGAAAAACAGAATTCAGACAATTTTGAAATTTCCAGCAATTTCTATTTTTTCATAAAAGGGCACCTTTCTACTGTAAATTGGGCCTGGATTCCCCTTCACCAAGGGAAATTTCCCTTCATGTAGCAACACTGCCTGTGCCAGGCACAGCACAAAACAGAAAGAAACAAGCAGTATTCTCCCGGCAATGCTGTTTGTAGCGGTGAAACTATTCACTCAGGCCATGTGCTTTTACACAGCACACTCCTATATTTTTGTCATCTCTCTCGCCCTCCCTGCATACAACCGGGGAAGAAACCTGGTCATCAGAAGGGTGTGTTGGAGATCCATCAGTGGCTCACGTAAACCAGTCTTAAGTTATTTTATTTATTTACTTTCTTTTTAATTCTGGTTTGCCCTGACAGTGGCTGTGCATACTATGGTATTATGCTTTGGACTCGTCTACGGGACGTGCACAGGTTCCCAATCTCCTGTAAGAACTTTGTTCCTGAGATTTCGGCCTGCATATTGGACTGGTGGTTACCCACCATCGTGAGGAAATTAGGCAGCTACGAATGAGTAGTGTAACCCGTTCATGAAACCCTACAACAATGACTGGGGGTTAACTAATCAGATGATCTCGGCTGTTGGGATTTAAGCCAGCAGTCGGTAGGCCCTGGTCCTCGTGGGCTGTTGCACCACGGGTTATTGTTAAATTCTTGTTTAGAAGGTTAATATTTTGAGTAATATACGTATAATTGAAAATTACCCATATATTAACCCTAGCAATACCAGGGGTGCCTCTCAGGCCCACTGATTCATTTTATGCGTATTACATGTATATCCATCAATGTAAAAATTCATAAAAAATAGTAATTGTTCTTTGCAATATTTAGAATGACATCGCGTGATTTTTCCCAAAAATGTTCATTAAAAAGTTACTTTATTTCGTTGATTTTGTTTATGAGCCTCGAAGGCCCACCCCTTGGTAATTCTGAGGAAAGATGTTGCAATGATGTTTTAAAGGTATTTTAATACATGAGAGGATATATTCAATTGCTAAACTATAGTAACAATTTGAAATAATGAACGTATGGATAGTAGAAAAAGAAAAAAAAAGAACTTTGCTAGAATTTTGCACAGTTTAAGCATTGTTCCAAGTATCAACATTGTAATTGCAGAAAAGTAATAAATGTTACAGTGATTTACTATAATTACTTAAAAATCATTATGTAATTTATCTTGAATGTATAATCCATAACAAAACATGAAAGTAGTGTCTATAATTAGTTAAATTATGTGTACAAATGACAGAAAAAACACATCAGTCCAGTTCAATTGAACTTTTATTCATGGGCCTCTGAGCCCCCCCCCCCCCCTTTGGTAATCCGTGTAACAAAAAATACCTTGGCATTGCTAAGTTAAATGTATAAAATTGTATGAAAAAAAGCTGCTTTACCGGTGGTCATGGACGTCCGTAGGATTTCTTCCAGGGAGGGAAGAACAGGGTATTGTTCCAGGAGGGAACAAGGTAAATTTTTCCCTTAACAGTGTTGCCCCAATAAAAAAAGAAACCAATGCTTCAGTTTGAAGTTTTTTTCCTGCAATGGCCTCGCAATAATTAACATATGTTACTGTAACTGAATTTAAATAATATGTGTGAAATATATAATTATTGGTTGACTTTCATTTTCCAGGAGGGGCCATGCTCCCGCCCCTCCTTTGCCTCCCTTCCGGACGTCCATGTCGGCAGTAAATGCGTTAACATGTAGAATACGCCACTGCACTGCTACAATGTGGAAGTCTGGCGTTCCTGTTTATTAACTTAGTCATTATGGGTTCCCCATAATAATTAATGCATTGCAATGTCATTGAATTGAAGTTACAACTCCGAAGTGTGCAATTTGCCCCTTGGGGAAACTAATGGGATGCAACGACTCAGGCCCGTAGCCAGAATTGATCTCCAGGGGGGGGGGGCTCACGGGTTATCAGGGGGGCTTTTTAAATCAAGTCCATTTTTCAAAAGTTTAACAGTGATAAATAAAGGTAAATTAGGTGTGGGGGGTCATTAAGTTACATAAAGTTAGAAATATCACACAAATACTACATTTTTATATATCTTTTAAAATATCGCTTGAAATATTAATTGGCTGCTACTAAAATCATCCCTTACTACACACTCCATACTACGTTTGATGATACAGATATTTATATCACCCAATAAAAGATGGACAATATTCAGTCATAGTGCCTAGCGTACTTTCCACTCTCCGGCCTAAACAATAAAACTCACCTTCGTTTCCAAAGCTTGGGAGTTGTTCATCTTCGACGCAGATGCGGAGGGATTTTGCATAATGACATCAAAGCAGTGGCGTAGCAGACGACCCCGCAACACACGCAATGCGGGGGGGGGGGGGGGGTGTCCCGAGCTGTAGGGGCCTCGCTATGTTCTCTTTCTGTGATCCTGAAATTTTATATAATCCCAGAAATTCAGCAGTTACTGTCGCTAATTTAAAAAATGGATTTACGAAACAGAATGTTGGTTCCCAGTAACATACATATATGAGGACGTCTGCGATTAAAAGCAGTGGTGTGTTGTCTCAGCCAGAGGGGCCCGCGCAACTTCACATTATGGATCTCCTCCGAAATTCAGAATTAAGTTACTTGCTCATAGATGGCAATCGATAGGAAGCTTCCCTCGTCTCATACCTTTATAGCTACGTGGTCTTCGTAATAGTAGTGTAGTGTGCCAATCGTCTGCAGTTATGAATCCAGTAGAAAGGTTCAGTTGCTCTACCAGTCGATGCCTAATTGTTACACAATACCTAAACAAACAAACTTGATAATTTATGACGTTTTTATTACCAGTAATATTACGTGATATTTAAAATGTAACTTCCCCTCAAATATTTTAAAGGGGGCACCCAAGCCTCAGTATTAAATTGATATAAGATCTGAGATAAATTTCCCACTTCAAGGGGCCCAAAAACTCAGGATATTGAGCCCAGAGGCAATTTTCCCTTTGCCCTTAGGTCCAGTAGCTCCAATTCCACTACGCAGTTATACAGTGCTCCAATCGGCATTTCATTGAGTGACAAATTTTCAGTGAATATAGTCCAGTCGCTGCTTAATTTTCTATTTCTCAAGACTTGAGTCCGCCTCTATTTCTTAGCAGCAGATTGCAATTGACCCTTTGATATTCTGTCACCATTGACAATGTAGAGGTCCAGTTCAACCCCCAAAACTGAAATGATAAGTTTGCTTGAGTATGTAACTCACTATTAGTATTAGAAGCGTAATGCGAGCGGCTCTTACGTTGAATCGTGGCCTGGCATAGCCAAAGGATGGCTTTTTGGGCTGAAGTTGCATCCACCACTAAGTCCAAAAAAGGAGTGTTTACTATCCTTTAAACAATTTCCCCAAACAGTGTTTTATTTAAATATATGTATAGACAAAGGATCACGAACAAAATAGTTGACTGTATGAAGCCTCCATCCTCCTTAAAAAAAAGAATCCTGGCTGTGCCACCGCGTTGAAGTATGAGAAAATACGTATGTCTAATTTCTTCATCCAGTTATCTATCAGAGATTCAGACCACCCCTGATTTAGTTTCGACAAACTACTAAACTGATATATAGCCAAAGTCTATGACAAAAAATGGGAAGGAAAGAGTAAAGTTAATTCATTTTACAACTTGGGGGGGGGGGGGGGTTGGGAGTTTGCTAATTATTGTGCATTAGCACACTAGGATTTCGTGCAAGAATCATCACACTTTCGTTGAAGACGCCAGCATTCTGAAGGGTTTGAGGTGCATTTAAAAGCTGATACGAAGTGTTTATAACTTTATAATATTCGTGTTTCTTTTTTCCACTGAAGGAGGCCCACATATATTATACTTGCAGGAAAGGGGGGGGGGGCAGAGAACTGCGCTACACCAATGCATCAAAGTCACAGATTTCTGTATAAATGGGAGGTCGTAACAGGGGCAATGAAGGTACAGATGAAGAAATTTTCTAAAATCTAGAGAAGAAAATTTGCTCCCTGAATTTATCCTTCACCAAAGTTGTGAGCAAAATAATATCTGCTGCCTACATTTTCACTCTTCACTGCAAACAAATTACACAAAATAGTTTTACCTAATGTCAAGGGGGCTGAGCCCCCCTGGCCCCTGCCTGGCTATGGGCCTGCAACGACCTAGTATTCCTGAGATCCTTGAACTAATGAACGAAACAGTAGGTGATGTATTTAGGATGGAGGTCTTCAATAAGTGGAGGCTTTTATTAAACTCAGTGATCGGTTAGTTCGTATGAACTTTCCAGCCTGATCATTACCAGTGCATAGTTAGAGATCGGGTAGTTCATTGAACTCTCCAGCCTAATTATTGCCTATTTTTGTGGGAGCAGGAAAAGGTTTATTATCCATTTTGCCTTGACTCATCTCACTCAACAGGTCGCTAGGTGCCGTGGCTTGCCGCGAGTTTATAGCTTCCTGGAGATGAGGCCTTGCTCGAAAAGGTTTATTATCCATCAATAAGTGGAGGCAAAAGTGGGACGGAGGGTGGAATATTTCCTGGAGGCAGTTAAATTTAGTATACACCTAATTACCATACAAAAATCCATATTTGGCTTGAAGGAGAATATATTTGCATAGTTTTTTTTTATTATTATTTGTCGACGGGCTGACAGGGGTGGGGCCTTCGCCATCATTGTACGGCTCTGATGTATTCTATTACAGTTAAAATCGTTCCGTGTGGCAATTAGTCGGGAGTGTGAAATGATTAATTTTCCTTTGTTCCATTTCCCCGCCTGAACAAAGTCACCACAGGAAGTAATCAAGATAAAAACCCCTATTACTATTTATAATATCCAAATTGTCACATGGAAGAATTATAATGCTATTCTTAATTATCAATTTGTTGTTTTTCGATAAGCAAAACATGCAAATGTTACAAATTTGTTTCGAAATGAAATGAAATACTTCAATTGACTTGTAACAGTGTTTGTTGGATTGGTGGCCATTACGTCGTGATCCCGCTTCATGCTTCTGGCAGTATTTCGAACGCGAAATACTGCTTTTTGGCTAATATAGGACGTATATTTTGAAAAGTGTACGAAATATTTGCTGCAAAAATTCAATTGTTCGCAAAACAAATACTTTCTACGTTCTGCTTAGTATGATTGTTGCCAAGCAACTCACTGCTAATTTTGGCTTATAAGATCTTAAGTGCCTGATAGCCTGAACGAAAATGGTAAGGATTTAATAAATGTGAAAGGTTACAAATAGTTAGTATAAATATTGAATATCATCGACGATGATGATGTTTTTAGTACATATTCCTAATATACAAACTGCCCTTATGATGTCAACATTGTATGTTCAATGTGTTAGTTGCATAATTGAACATATTATAGATCGTTATCTTTCTACTCAAAGTAAGTACAGTTTTGAAATAAATAATTTGAACTTGTGAATACTTTGATAAATGTACTATTTAAAATTCGGGTAACTGTTCGATCTCCGGTCAACGGATTTCTTCATTTTTACGGAAGAAAGTACTTACGAAAATTAGTTTCTGTAGCATTGTCAAAGTTCGTGGACGTATTTTCTTTCATCCTTGAATCTATTGGACCGGGAATTCATGTATTTTTGAAGAGAAATATATCTCCGACGCACAATTGCCGTTGGTTTTACATGCTTCCTCTACGTGTAGCGTACGTTCGATGACGTAACCCCCCCCGTCAGTGTTTCCAACCACGCCGTTGTTTTGCAAGAATATGAAAAAACGAAATATACATTCCTGATATTACTACGACCCCAAATTTTAACTATGTTTGCCTAACCTAACCTAACCATACCGTGAATGGTTTGTGGGGCTATGCGTGAATGGTATTTGGGGCTATGTGGGAATGGTTCGTGGGACATTTTTCGGTTAAGAAGGTTGGAAACACTGCATACCCACTCACGATCCACAGCTTTTCCCGCCATATTGTGTGTTACGGAAGCGAAAAAAGTAAGAACAATAATTACTGTTAATGTTAAAAATTGAAATTATTTTAGTGAAAAAAGCAAAATCTCACCTTAAACAATCTTTCGCAATGCAGAATAGGTAAGTACGAATGTTAAAAATGAAGAAATAAACGAGTGAGAGGTGTTGACCGGAGATCGAACAGGTAATAAAATTCGTGCAATGTCTTTCATTCAACTTTCAAATAACTCAAGACTTTATCCCTTATACTTTAGTTATGTTGGTTAATTTTGATAGGTTACATTGTCGATTTCCAGCAAAAGAATCGCTTCCCTGCTACTTGTCACTAGTTTAGGCATCTTTACAAACCTTTTCTTAAAGTATAGTTTAAGAATGAACGTTGCATAGTTGTAATTGTGTGGCTAATAAATCCGTAGAAGTTTATTTGTCATTTAAAATCAAAGTATTGATCGATGAGTTGTAATGACTTGTTGATTGCTTGCTTACATAACTGAAGATGTGGCTTACAGTATGAAACTGTCAGTAGAACGTGTGATTGTGTTGCTTCAATTTGACTACGTAGACCTAATTGAAACAATAGAAACAAAACTCAAGTTTGCGGTGGCTACATCAAGAACAAAGTCTAACGTGTTAGCATAAATATAGTGTTTTCCTAATAGTGGCCAGTTTATTCTTCCAAATGATTTGAAACCTAGGTTATGTTTGCGAGTCCATTTTCGTGTGATATGAGAATTTAACTTTTAATCGAAAGGTTGGTTTGCAAGCGGAAAGAGTGTCGTCTCAAGCAGTAGCACCGAGACCATGGCCGTATTTTAAACATACAATCGTTGTCATGTCCTTTAGAAGATTTATGAAAGTTTTGTATTCACGGCTGTAATAAAAATGCACAGGTTCATACGTAGCAAGATTGTACTGTAACGAATAAAGAATTTTAAAAAGAGCAGAACTGTACCCTGTGCATTGCACCATGCATGAAGACATGTAGGGAGTGTGGAGGTAAGGCTCCACACATTATCTATCTCGACCATAGTGAAGGTGATATGATCAGAACCACCCTCCGGCTACCTTTATTCCCCAAGATTTGTCCTCAGGTAGACAATGGGTGAGCCCCAGAGCTGATTTATACAGTGACATCACTCGCTCCGTGTCTCTTGTGGAAGTCGGGCATTCTACCTACTGGATCGCCACGGCTCTTGTACTGTTACTATAGCCTGACAAGTTAAGTCCCGATATGCGCAGATCGCTGCGGAGCACTTCCTATTACGTCATCCTCCCCACCACTCTTCTACGTACTGGTCTTGCCTTGAGACTTCAAGTGGTGCCAACTCTGCAAAATTAAGCTAAAACAAATATGACAAACTATTTTTACTGTGTAGATAGTCGGTGCAGGCTCATATCAGTTTATCAGTGGTTCATTTGACTTAATCCGGTCTTTGAAAATGCGTGCGGTGCGCGGATCGTAAACTGTAGTATTACGCACACGGGTTAACGTTCATAACGAAGAGAAACTGCTGGGCGAATGACTTCATTTTCTGAATGCGACATCGAGCAGTGGCTTGTTTTTTTTTAAAAGCCGAGTGGGGTGGGGGTTATTTTGTTTATCGTACAACAATCACTACGAGAAGGCAATCTGACAATACGCTTGCCTGTGTTCTTTTTTTAAGCACCGAAATGTTCTTGCTCTTTACTCTTGGCTGCATATTTTTTAAATGCAAATATCAAATCATGCCGGGTCCAACGAAATCCACAATCTGCTCTGGAAGCCCCTTAGAGGACAGGCCAGAGAAATTGTTTACAATGTTACAACATATTTGCGAAATCAGAAGGAGTTACATAAACTTAAGTATAATGTTGTCGAGTCCACAAGCGCCGCCACGGGAGTATCTAAATGGATGGTTTCTCAAGTTTTAAAAGAATTGGATTGGATTGATTTGTTGTTTTAAGTCCACTTTATGCACAGTAAGGCTAATCGGGACTGGACGTACAGTTTAAAGTGGGATCCGAACCACTATGTGCCTCCACCGGGAATCGAACCCGGAATCCCTTGATTACAAGGCGACGACGCTACCACTGCGCCATCGGCGAGTTGAAGTTTTAAAAGAAGGAAACGAGTCGTTGGCGAAAGGTGAGCTGAAGTTCTGTACTCCGACAGGTAGAGAAAACAGCCCAGGAAAAGCGAATACAAATTTCGTTCAAAATCCTCAGACCATTCCGCTCCCTCCAGGTTGCAACACTGCGAACCAACGTCGCTGCGGAGAATGGAGTGGGGAAATGTGGTGTTAGCTGCGCAACAGCTATTTGCAGCGTCTTGTTTTTAAACTTGTCAAGTTCTAATATTATGACAGTTGTTACTATTATCACTAGAATAACAATGCATCATTTATAGCTGGTAGAAGCTTCAATACAGCAGAAGAACTTTTAATATTTTGTATTTTTGCTTATTTTTATATCTTTATGTTAACCGAGATGACGAAGAGAGAATTGTTCCGATTTTATTCTAAAAAAAAATGATGAAAGGATAAGCACAAGGAAACATCACAGTCTTTCCTGGCACAATGGTCAGAGTAAAAACCTACGATGCCCAAGTTCTAATGCTGGTCAGGCATGTCCTATCACCAGTTTCATCATTCATCCTAATCGATGCGGTCAACTCAAAGCTTAGAAAAGCAACGTAATATAACCAAAATAGATATAAAGGATCACCCTGACCCTACCCGATAGCGAATTGCTAAAGCTGACTGGTTCCGGATTCTATTCCCGGTGGTGGGACATTTGCAGAATGCACAGTGGTTTGATTCCACTTTATACTGTAGATCAAGCTCCAGTTAACCTATCTGAACATAAAGGATACTTAACCCAAAAGTTTAAAGGAATATTCGTGACCAGATTGGAATTCGATAGCAGAACTTTCGGGGGCGAGATTGGAATTCGAGGTTAGAGAGTGAGAAATTTAGAAAATATTATAACGCAGATAAGTTTTCTTTATGGTTTGACGTTGAGGTTCATAATGCACATAGTTTTACTGAAATATTGCCTCATCTCTCTTTATCGTCCAACTATCACTTCTTTAAAGTTAAGTCCTTTGATAGTTGCCACTAGCTTTTTGAATACATTTTTGAATGTCGTGTGCATTAGAATGCTGTATTTTACATGGTGTTGTCCTTTACAGGCGGATGACGAAGATGCACCTGAGGCTGGAGAAGAGGGAGCCGAAGGAGGTGGTAAGATAAATTATTATTTTCTACTTCATAATTTATTTTTCATGTAAACAGAGACACTAATGTCACAAAAAATAGATGTTTGAACCTTAGAGGTTTTCATTCTTCGTGGACCAGCAAATGTCAGAACAATATCCAATGGTTACTCAACAAGAGCGTTTAGTAACGTATTTAGTTGCGTATTTAGTGCAGTTGGTTTGGGAGAGTCACACTACCCTCTTGAAATTCTTATGCTGCATTACATATACACAGTTGCATCGAACATTGGAAAGGTATTTTCAAACACAATATTATAAAGTTTATATTAAGGGTCTAATTTTCTCATTTCACTACAAACTTTTCTTCCAAAGTCACATTGCTGATAATCTCTTAATAAAATCAGTTTATATTAACGTTTGTGCTTGTTTAGTTAACATTTTTAAACTTATTGTCATGTTTATTCAACCAGTGGCGTTCCCCAAATTCCTCGATTTTATTTTAAAGAGAAAACTTTCAATATGGGACGATATGAGAAATTTTAATATTTGCAGACTGTTTTATTCCTGCTCTTTCGGAATTTGTGGATATACTTACTATGTTAACACAACAGTAAAGTCTTAGATAATAATGCATCATGTGCAAACGTGTCCAGAAGTTTCAAAGGAATTGTGTCTGTTAACTAGTCAGAACTACTACTTCAGTCTTTTTATATTTTCGACGTTCAGGTATAGGTCTCCATTCAACCACCACTGGCATAAAGATGCGATGACATTTGCATCTAATGCCCCACTGCAACATAGATGTATTTTGAATGTACTGCTAATTACTTTTTGTAATATTCATTATAATTTATTATGCAAGGCATCATGAATTACTTTACTGTCACCTGTTTTATATTTATAATGCTTGTGATAATAAGGAGATATTTGTAAGAATAAAACATAACAATAGTTGTGCTGATTGACGAAATATAAAATTGCATTTTTTTTAATAAAATTGTGTCTAACATTATTTTACCTGACCCTTTAATCGTTATGTGCACACACACACACACACAAACTTAATCAAACGTTTTCATGTTGCAGATCCACGTGATATTAAGGTTTTGTTTTACTTTTAATTAATATGTTTGTAAGTTAATTACTTATTTTCTAATGTTTGTCATGTTTCTATTTTCAGATGGACCTCAAGAAGGAGAAGAAGGTATACCTATCTGATAGTTACTGTAGTTCAGCAATCTTAGATTGTTCCTTATCAGTAGAAAATATACTAATTTAGAAAATAGAGGGATGTTAGTGAACGCTTTGTAGTGTCAAAGTGCTTATTTAGTTCGTCTGTCACTTCTTCCATTGCCAATTCACTGCGATATTATTTTCGTAGAAGAAAGACGAGTTAAGTATTTGTATTTGTTACGTTGTACAGGCTGACGAATTGGATACAACGTTAAATGAGCCACTTTGAGCATTTGCTATTAGCTGCTGGTTTAAGCAGATTTTTAAAATATGATCAATTAAGGTTTACTCTAGTTTACTCTACTTAAGAAAGGGGGAAGGGGGAGATCACTATTTTCTTTATGCTAATTGGCAATTTGTTAGACATGTCGGAGAGGGGACGATTACTTAATTTCAGATGTCAAGAGATCCTTAGCTTCTTTTTTGCATTGTAAACAATGGATTCCGGGTTCGATTTCTGTTTAGTGGTATCTGCTTATGTATGTATGCGTGTGATTGAGAGACTAGCCTAATGAGTCGAGCATCGAGTAACCTAGCTTTGCATAAATTAAACTTAAAACAAAGTTTCGCAATTTTTAGAGGCAAAACAGTTAACTGATGATTTGTTATTACATTTAGGATCGTCCCCTCCTCTCACCCCCTTAATCCGCCCACGGTAGTCGAGAAACTGGTTGGCAAAGATCAGTCGACCAGCCATTTGGGTGGCAAGCAGATATGCTCTTTACAAGTTTGAAACCTACTTCAGTAGCCAGTAAGGAGTTTAAGTAAGAAATTGAGTCACGTGGACAATGGACAACAGAAAATAGTAAAAATGATAGATGTAGGAAGAAATGAGGAGACATAGTATATACTAATATGATATGTTAGTATATACTAACCTAACTAGTAATAATGGTTGTCCAGTGAAATAGTAGTAGTGGTAGAAGTGTACTTCGCAATTACATATTGATACTGTTTAAAGTCAACTTTTCAATTTTCTCGTTACATTTGTCTATTGAATTGTGTGGAGTAATTTATATTAATTGGAAGCGACAGTAGGGTGGGAACAATGTTCTTGTATTGTGCTTTGGTTATTTTACCTCCCTTTTCTGCCGTCGTATCTTGATCGCGACGATGAGGAAGAAGGGTGATTGATAAAATAGAGCAATCAGAATGATACTCAGCTTGGATTCGAACTTAAGACCACTGGCTTCGTAGCGGCGGTCTCATGAAGGCTCATGGAGCAAGGGTACGTAGGTTGTGGGCGTGTCTGATAAAGGCCAAAATTAGGAGATAAACAGAGAGGATATTCACGATGCAGTGCCAGGCAAATAAATCTAGAACTCCGGGCACGGGGCATGAGAAGCAGCGAATTGTATGCTATAGTAGAGTTGACCTACTGTAGCTAGGAGAGAGAGGGTTAGCATGGCTCAATCTTAGGGGATGGAAGCAAAACATGGTAAAATGGTGAACACATGAGATGATGGTCCTGGCCACCTTCGCCTGGAAAAGCACGCTCTTTAGGATTGGGAAGTACGGAGAGTGTACTATATACGAGGTGATTGTTGGAGAACAGCTGAAAGATATGTTTGTTTTGGAAACGTAAGTAAGGAAAGAAGTACTCAAGTAGGAGAGTAGGAAGCAATTTCCATATTTTTATGAAATTTCTTTTCTACCTTTTCATCTAAAATTCTGCCTGAATTTCCCTGGACCGAGGAAAATTTTCCCTCATGTAGCAAAACTGTCAGAAAGGAACACTCACTCATGTCCAGGCCGCAACCTTTGTGAAAGATAGCCGGGTTTAATTCCCCCAAACCTCGCAAATCAATTCTAACTGGGGAAATCAGTTAACAGCGGGACTGAGACTTTTAATATTCATTTCCAACAGTGGCATGCCCAGTAGGGGTTGGTGGGGGACATAACTCCCCTCTTTTGGTCCAACGATCCTTATAAAAGAATGTCAATCGCAAGAAATATGGCAAAATATGCGGTTCATAGCCCCCTTTCCTCCCTCTTGAAAGTCCTGGGCATGACATTGATCTCCAATAGCTACAACTATAGACAGGCCTTATATTTATGTTTAATATTCCATGTTCTTCACTATTTTGCTTAATATTGCGATTTTTAAATGTTCTTGTTTTATATTTTACAGGCTTTGGGGAAGATGATCAGTCCAAGTCGAAAACGAAGAAGAAGGGCGCAAGGGGCGGGTGAGACGATTAATATTTATTATATTTTATTACATGTAACTATTCCTATAAAAGAAATAGAAACTAGTTAAATTTAGTGGAAATATTTACTAACGTATTTCGAATTCAGTTGCTGTTAATTTTTAAATATCCGTTTAGAAAAAGGTGTGTATAATTATTGTCAATATAATGCAATGTGGCACGCAGCAAATCGATAAAGTAAGAGCTCGTCCATGCACACAAAGAAAGTTTGGTTAAGTACGGAAGATTTTGGGAACATTCTAAGTTCACTTTGTGCAAGCGTAGGCTAATCGAGGTGCAGTTTAAAGTGAAATCCGAAACACTGAAATATGTTTCCGTCGGAAATCGAATTCGGGCCACCACTAGGGACCAAATCCAGAACTATCTACGAACGGGGTGGGGGGGTGGGGGGAAGTAACAGCACTAACCAATACGCCATGGTGCGTCTCAAAAACATCTAAAAGAACTAAAACTGTCTCCCTAAGTACTTAAGCAGAGCTGCGGGCTGCACTTTTTTTTTTTTTTTTGATTGGCCACTCATGAATATATTGGTTGGAGTTATACAGCTCATATCACTTTGACTTTATTCCTACGTGCAAGTTGCCATCCGAACAACCAATAGGATTTCTTCAGAAGCCACTTGAATTTGTTTACATAACTTTGTTCTTACAGAGGACAGAAAATAGTTACTTCTTTGAAATGAGTAACTGTAGCTTGGACACGCCACTGACTGTAACGGCACCTTTGGAAAAAAGTAATTTTCCGAAACTAATCATGACGTGTTTTGTTTTTCAGTTTACTTGGAAAAATATGCCCGTGCTTAAAGTAGCAGGACTCACGCTGAAATCAATGGGACCAACCATCTGCCAAAGCTATGGGCGTCGGAGTGTTTTGGGTTGGGATCAATTTTGTTTGCCACTCGCCGCATTTAATCAAACAAGGACCATTCACCGTTGAAGCATGTTGTTCGCGCCTTGCCAATTCTTTACTTGTGATGATGGGACTTTGAAGTGATTTCTACAGATAAATTATATCCGTGCACATATAGGTTTACATTGCTACAGGGGTAAACGTCAAGCAATCGTGGACTCTAATAAAAAATTGTAAAATTGTTTATTTTTGTTTGATTGAAATATGTATCTGCAAAAGCGTTTCGTGTTTTTGTTTTTACACGAATGTATTATAGTATCGAGAAACAAATGTATTGTAATAACTATCCGAAGGGGGTGATTTCCCCCTAGATATCTTGGTTATGGAAAACAATTTAAACAATGTGTACTTATCATTATAAGGAGACATGTCTCCTCGGTATCGCGTTGAGCGTTGTACTCCACCTGCCAACGTCATCCGAGGTTCGAGTCCTGGCCTGAGCACAAATGTTTCTTCGTGAGTGTCCCTTCATCAATTCTATCCAAAAAATATTAATCTTCGTTGTTGCGATTAGCCAAAACAGACAGAAAAGTGACGACAAATTAGAAAAATACGAACACAAATACAGTACAAGGAGATATGCCTTACACGCCAAACCTATTCTTAATTGATAACTCACTGGAAAAGTTATGTGAAAACTGCGACTCCTTAATTGCTTCATCAGTTAATTATTTAACTGAATGTGCTTTATTGAGTGATAGTGAGTTATAAACTGTATATTTATCGTTTCCAAGTCACAATTTATTTTATCGTTTGTGTACGATGCAGATAAATTCCTAAAAATTACTGGTGCAGTTATGGTGTAGAGTAGGATGCGTAAGTATTACCAAGCAAATTGCTCATCACCATGATTATTATCTTTATTTTACGCAATGAGAGCTTCAAGAATTGAAACAAAACGCCAAACAACCTCTGCACCAGCATACGTAAATAATCCAGTCCTTAAAACATGTTGCATGCAAGAGAAACATTTATGAAAATAATCATCGACAATTTCTCGAGCAATACTTATGCATATCATACGTACCATAGACATCTAACACATTGGCAGAGAATCTTTTCTCTTTACCTTGGTGAACATGAAACAAATAAATTCAATCCAAGAAGCGCCGCTTCAACGTTGTTCATTGAGAAACAATGGCGAACTATTCTGGTCACGCACTGTATATCGTCGACTGTGGAAAACTGCAAGTCTTGAAGGCATTCTTAACAGAATTAAACCGACTTTCTGTTGTCGGCCAACAAAATGTAACAATCGTCACATAATTGAAATTCTTAACTTAGAGTTACATAATTTTCCAAATATCGAGTACGTAGTTTCACTTCTGCAGAACTTCACCAGACTGGTGAACAACGCTGCAATGCCTGCTTGGGAAGGCAATCGGAGAACGATTGTGTGGTTTTCACGAACCTGTTCCTTCTGCTAAGGAAAATAGGTACTGTTAAGGGTTGTAACTTTGTTAATGCATTTCCGGCTGATCTAAGTTCGTTACGCTGTCACTGGACAATGGACACGATATTGCAAACTAAACAAGCGCTATTAATGCAGTTTGTTTGATTGGGTTAATTTTTAAGTCCACTTTATGCACAGAAAGGCTAATCGGGACTGGACCTACAGTCACCTACAGTCACCAGAACCACCAGAACCACTCTGTGCCTTCACCGTGTGTCGAACCCGGGACCCCTTGATTACAAGGCGACGACGTTACCACTGCGCCATAGACCATAGACCTATTAATAAAGTTAACACCAGTGGCGTAGCGTTATAGTACGCCCGTACGCCCGTACGCAAGCCGTTCCCAAATTTAAAATTTCAAAAATGCTTAAATGCTGTGAATATAAAGTAAAACGTGACTAATTTCATATATGTTTGACCTTCATGGCATTATAATAGCTATTTTTCGCGATCCGCTTGCAACGCTCCACTCTCAACACTCGTTCTAGCATCTTTTTTCAATGCTTTTCCTGGCCGGACGCCGAGCAGGTTCGCCGTACAGAACTCTTATATTCCTTGCTGCCTTTCTGGAGGGAAAGCTTCGATTTCTACAGCACGGGCGTAAATGCTCTCTCGTACGTCAGCGTACGGAGCAGCAGAGGTCTACCGTGATTGGTTCATGTGACCCTTCCTGCCTTCTGAAGCAGACGACAGCGGTAGAATTCCTACCCGGTTCTTCGCTCTTCGCGCTCATGCAACTCATGCTATGTGATGCTACAATACGCAATATTGACTGACGTAACTTTCCCAATCTCAAATATACTGCTTCTTAATGGCCACTGCATTGTATAATTTATCGCACGAATAGCGATATGCATTAGAAACTAAAAGATCAACACAGTTTTTGTCAAATAATTCAGCCTGTGGCTGCTCTACCACTTAACCCGCAAAACTGTTTTTTGTTGTATTTTTTCGTTATTATCTAACTACTTAATATTGTGTCAATGGAAATGTTTAGCATTCATTTGAAAACTCTTAACATCGAATGGTCTGTGGACAAAATTATTTTAAAATGTTTATCAGCATTCTCAAGATGTAATAAACAGTGGTCTGAATAACTAATCGGCACTGTTACGTCAGTAGAGTGTACGATATTTGGACTATCCACTCTGCTTTGCACAGTGTGCCAAGACGACAGAGGTCCCTGGTTCGAATCCCGGCGTGAGCACGGGTGTTCTTCAATATCATCACTCATATTCATATTCGCGATTAACCAAAAGTGGTAGAAAAGCGAAGTAAAATAAACCAAATCAATCAGTAGTTGGATCATCCACAACAATGACGTCTACTGTTGTGCAGAGGCGCTTGTGTTTCAGGTAGGTTTTTAAAGACTTGCGTCATGCAGGAAGGTATAAAAAAAGGTATAAAACAACAGAGTTCAAAACATTTGTGGCATAGTGAGGCATCTAATTTTCTAGCTAAAACATGCATGGATGATGTTTTATTGAAAACCCAGCTGACCTCAGGCAAATAAACAATACATGTGGCGAGTAATACCATAAGTAAATTATTAAGCAAGAAAGAGCCGACCCTTCCTTCGGACTTGGCGTTCCCACCCGAAATGTTCATGCTACGCCACTGGTTAACACATAAAGTGACCAGGATGGTGGAGGGAATATATGGGACAAGTGATATTTATATTCAATTTCCATTCATTTAATTGAATGAATTGTACGTATATGGGACAAGTGATTTTCATATTCAATTTTCATTCATTTAATTGAATGTATTGTATTTGCTTACAAGTATTTATCTAGGTATAAATCGTTCACGAAACATGACTATCAACGACACCTTCCCCTTGAACACTAGCATTGTATCTTATCTATTATAAGATATTGTTAATTTTGTATTTTTTTCTAGTAGATCCTTCAAACTCCTTGTTGTTTTCTCACAAATGTTCATGCTAGTTCCTTTTAAAGGAGGGTTGCGCGTCCTTCAACCCTTCTGTATGCTCCTGCGCTCGCCTCTTTCATCGTCAGCTGACCTCCGTGGCGGAGTGGTTACCACAGCGTGCTAAGATGTCGGGGGGCGGGTTCGAATCCTGGGTGGGTGTTCTTTGTGAGTATCCATTCATCAATTTCATCATGTCATCACTCATTCTCGCGATTAGCGAAAAGTGGCAGAACGCGAGGTAAAAAAACAAAGAAATCAATCAATCTTTCACCGTCACCAAGTAACTGCACTGATGAATGCAGTAGCTGCGATTGGGTGTCAAATTAAAGGGGGGCAAGAACAGTTTACTTTCTCTTGTTAGACCAGGATAGCAATAAAATATCATATAGTAGGGTAAAAAGGTGGGGAGGCAACTGTCCCCCACGCCGCCACTGGATGAATGGCATGAACCCGGACAAAGAAAGTGCAACACACGCCTTCTATAAATATCTCAACATATCATCATTAGTTGGTGATAAAACAAATATATTCCATCATGACACTCTGTGATCACGTGAAAGATAATGCAGCATAGTATGCTTCAAATGATAGGTTCAAATATTAAGAATGCGTTAGGTGATTATGTATGTGAAGCTGCTGGCCTTGTTCTGTTGTTTTCGCATGCCTGAGAACGAGTTCATATATTTTTTTTACTTTTTCTGCTAACTTACACTACTTTTACAACCTGGTTAGACATTATGTAATACACTTTCTTTTCACGTAACGATTGTGTTTAATTGTGATCACGTTTTTATTGAGTTCGACTGCAAGGTCTTATCGTAGCCAGTGCTCTCTTTGGTTTTTCTCGGGTTGACGTTAACGTGAGTTGCCTGACATTCTAAGGTAAGTAAGCTCTACGTAAATGTAAATATGTAGGTATAAAGTACAATTAAACCAGAACTAGCAAATTGTGTTTCAATTTGTCCAAGATGATACAGGCAAGTCTATCAGAATGGTGGTCCATATTTTGCTATTTTTGGAACTAACGGGTTGTAGTAACGAACTAGTTACTTTTTCTAGTAACAGTTACTCTTTGAATCTGTAACTCATTTGCTTTCTTCAAGTAACTAGTAACGAAATGAAAGAGTTATTTTACATTTTCTTTTCTGTCTATTTCCGAATGGAAGGAAATTTTCTTTGTAATTATATATTTTTACCACATCTTGAACCAACCGTTGACCTGAAGAAAAAAACGAGCGTATTGATAATTATTAAAATTGTGATAAAAATACCAAAGTAACCACTGCCTCAAGTGTATTTTCTGTAGAACAACTAAGACAAAAGAGTATATAATCTCTGACAATCATCCTGGACATGTCATTCTTAATTCAACACTAATTAACAAATTTTTCCGGTGTGTATTCTCCCTTACAGTCAGCGGGCTTCTTCTCTCGCAATGATAACAGCATGTCGAAGAAACTATAGATCTCTCTCTCTCTCAGTTTATGCTTTTATTTCGCCCACTTATACCAAGGGCGCCCGTAAAGGGGCCACTTTCAGCCCTGAAATATCTGGAAAAAGTTCCTGCAATTCGAATGGTGAAATTGTAGCTATGTTTTATTACAAATAATATTGTTTTCTGTGATTTGCATGCTGTTAAGTTACAACAATTAGCTTCCATATTCAACAAAATGACGAGAGCACGTTTTTACCTGAGACATTAGAGTAATGCTGAGGGGTGTGCGGGAATAGATTGGGAACGGAAATTACATATGTAATTATATAATTCGGCAGTGAAAAAAATCGCAAAGTTGCGTCGTCATTTTGAATTACTTTTTTTTACGTTACCCTTCGGCGCGTAAAGGAGATAAGGTTATGGGCGTATTTAAGGGGGAAGGTTCAACGGGTCCAACGCCCCTCCCCCTATGGTTCAGAAAATTTGCCAGATTACCTGTTTTATCAGCTTGTTCATAAAAATTTCTTCGGACTTATTGTATTCTCCTCTATTCGAGACGTATAGGACGGGATACGGATGGGAAGGAAATTACGTAATTCCACACACCGGATGGGACTACAAACCAAATGTCTCGAATTTACTGATAGTTTCGGAATTTCTGCGATAAGAAACTGCTTTGGGACG
This sequence comes from Lepisma saccharinum, assembly GCF_977018435.1. Taxonomy (NCBI): domain Eukaryota; kingdom Metazoa; phylum Arthropoda; class Insecta; order Zygentoma; family Lepismatidae; genus Lepisma; species Lepisma saccharinum. The sequence goes on from NC_139236.1 coordinate 71,954,790, forward strand.
TTCAAATCAGTTGTAATATTTTCCCTCCAGTCTTTGTAAAGAAATTTGGTTTTTATATACGCAGTGCAAGAAAACCAGGGAAACACCGTAACATTCTCAAGTTGTTTGACACAAGATGAACAGAAACGTATCAATACTAAGTAGCGGGGCTTGTGTTAACCTGTGGGGAGTTTGAAACATCTCCACTTGTTCTAACCAAATTATTTTCATGCAATGCAAGATTATGTTGGGCACCTCAAAAGGTAGACTGTTCTGTTCAGTACTGTGAACATGTCAGTATTCTAATAAAAATATTAATAAAAAATAAATAAAAGAAAAACCTAAGAGAGAGTTCTGAAAAAGTATGATGAAGAAATGAAGACCTAGAACACCCAGCCATTAAGTCTGAGGAAATAATGCACCAGCTGAGAGAACAAAAAAATATTACAAGGTAAACCTTTCCTTGTCCGTTGTTGGACCATTTTGAAGTAGAATTGAACTGACGTTTCTCTGAACACAGTAAACACATTGCAAAATTGCAACAACTTATTCCCTCATTTATTGGAACAGTGTGTCAAAATATTGGATGACCTGGTTGATAGATTGGATTTTGATAGCCTGATCATACCTAGGCCTGCTATACGTCCGGGTTTTTCCGTGACAACCCCGGAATGATATAATTTGTTCTGGTGTCCCGAATAGTTTTTTCGGGATACACAAGTGTCCTCGAATCGGGTAAGAAAGATGAAATGATTACAACTATACTTTCCTCAACTTTATTTATATTTAAATGCGTAATATTAAAATGCTTTATGAGGCTCAGTCAATAAATAACGAGGCAGAGGATATTTCACAGTACTTATGTAATGAACCTCAGAAGTATTGTTTGTCCCTGTTTAGGCATTTATCCCATTGCGAGACCATTCGCAAAATGGCATGCTCGTAGAACTCCTTTGGCTGCTGTTGGAACCAATTGCGCACGTACTCCTTGACGTCATTGTCCGATTGAAACCGTTGTCCCCGCAGTGCTTTTTTGAGCTCACCGAAAATGTGGAAGTCACACGGGGACAGATCTGGAATATAGGAGGAGTGGCTCAGGACTTCCCACTTGATTTTTTCAGACATTGCATTGTTGCGTTGGCTGTGTGTGGTTTAGCGTTGTTATGCAATAGGACGACACCACGAGAAAGGTGACCGGGACGTTTTCATTTGATTCCCTTCCTGAGGTTTGTTAAGGTTTCAGAATACCGCTGGGCGTTGATCGTAGCTCCATGCTCCAGGAAGTCGACGAGGAGCGGTCCCTTGCGATCGAAGAAGAACGGAAGCATGACCTTGCCGGCACTAGTGTGGAGGGTCTTGAACTTTTTTGGTGGAGGGGAATCTGCGTGCTTCGAAACACGGAATGTCTGGACGCGGCCGCTGCTCGGTTAGCAGACTTTGCGCATACCTTTCCAGACACGTAACGCCATCTAGCGGGAAAACGCGCGCGAATCAGTTTCGTCACATCTGCACCTCCATTTCGGGCCCGTCGACCCATTTCTAACTACCATAGTTTTGGTGTAATATTCTCTGCCTCGTTATTTATTGACTGAGCCTAATACTAAACAATCTAACTGTACATTGAACTGCTCCCTCTCGATAATACAAGAGTTATCGAGATATAAGAAGATGCTGCAAAGATATTTGACTTCACGATAGCGCCGCTGTCTGCTAGCAGCACTGAATTTCAGTTGCAAATCTCTTCAATTGCATGGTAAGCTGTTTACTGCAAAAAGCCAGTACTTGAGTGTCCGCACTGCTCAGTCCGTAGTTCTCAAATAAAGTTTCGACATTGTGAGGTAGCAGTTCATTATGGCACCGAAAAGGAATTGCAAGATTAATGATATACATCGAAGTAGATTTCTGTTTCTTTTGAAGAAGTGTAAAGAATATGATAATAGACATGTATATACACACAACTTTGTCGGGTCCAGCACTCCCCCCCTTCCCTGCTCGCCAACAAGCTTCCGGTCAGCAGTGTTCCAGATTTTTACTTATGAAATATAGCAACCCTTTTCGTACCAAAAGTTGAACTCACCCCCCTTACGTGAACTATATATACGCCCATGGATAAGATTAAGTGATCTCTGTTATATACCTGTGCATTGTGAAAACGTTAAAAAAAGGCAAGGAACTCTTCATAAACATTTTATAGGTGTTTATGGAAGGAAGCAAGGCGAATCCAGTGGACTCAAGTCTGTCAACAACGCCAAGATGTTTTCAATTCAATTTCAATTTTATTATTTGTAAAATATAAGTTTCTATGACTGAAGGGGAAGATGCGAATTCTAACTCTGACCACCCCCCTGAGAAAAAATCCCGCAGGTGCCCTTGACTTATACGTACTATGCATTGAACGATGTGCATTTATATCCAAAACAACCTGATGTAAGATTATACCACGATACTGCCTGCTTTAAAATATTCCTCTTGAAAAATATGAACACAAATTTGCCGTTACCGTAGAAGTTTTTGATCTTTAAATACCTCAATTTTGTGCAAGGTGCATAAATCTTAATTTTAAACCTCAGCTAGAATATCTACAGGGTAGGGTTCTTTGTAGACAACGAAACCAGACAGGATGCCTTCCAATGGAGACGTTTAAACGAATGTATTACATAAATAAGGATACATGGAAATATAATATTTACATGATGAGCTACTTTTCTCTATAATTCTCATCTACAGTCAAGTTTAAGCTCATTATGTTTTTTATTATTTATTTTCTTCAATTTGTATATTCTTCTATCTGGACTTCCTTCTTAATGGACAGTCTGGAACTGGACTTCCTTCGAAATGGAATATCGGGATCTGGACTTCCTTTTTCGTAGATGGTTTGGATATGAACTTTCTTCTTAATTTTCTTCTATTTCCGCTTTTTCTACGATTTGGGGATTACTGTATCCTTCTTACAGCTTTTTTACCTTAGGCTTTGGGAACTATACTAATTTCCTCCCCTGTGGCTGCGATTGGAACGCGCCAATACTAAATATGTCCAACCTAGGGTGTACTTTGTGCCAAACGACTGACACGCGCAACTAAAAGTGCCGTTGGGCGTCGACTGGAACGCACCGCCACTATTAGAAAGGTAAATCAAATCAGACAGATTCAAGATCTGTTCGAAAAAAAGAAATTGCAGCAGTGCTTTGACTTCTTTAGTTTTCTGATCAATTTACATATGATCACTAGTTTAATTTATGAAGTATACACATTAATTTATTTCTTTTATATTTATTAATTGTCTTCTTATAATAGATTCTATTGTTTTTCATCTTTCCATTTGCTTTGTTCTTATTTGTAAAATTATTCACATATATTATGCTAATTCTTAATCCTCCATGCCTGGTGCTGCCATCTCTATTTCTCTTTGGCAAACTATTTACATTACTTGGTCCTATTGGGTACGTAATAATATTTTATATTTTATTGTATTGTCTTCTCACATGAAAGAAGTTAGATAATAATGGCGCCTGACTGCAAAAACAAAACAAAAGAAACATTAATTATCGAGTACTTTCACTTAAATAGCTTCATACGAACGGAACACTTTTTTTGTTGGCTACTTGTAATAATTATTTTCGTCGATTAAACAGTTTTTTAGGTAAATATTAGAGTTACGTAAGACCTTATGACACAAATGAAAGTATATCGAACTCATTGATAAATGGACTGGAATGTCATGAGCGAAAGTATATGCAATTATTAAGACACAATTTCCTAATTTATGTTGGTTTCAATCTCGGAGTTCTCTATCTCAGTGTGTTAAGACGTTTTGTTTTGAACTCAGTTTGAAATGGCGGAATAGCCGGGGAAAGGATTAGGCGATAAATCAAATCCAAGTAGATTACTTCCGAATGAATAAGTCTATGGTAGGATTATTGAATTATGATAATGAGTAATAATTACACCAATAATAATAACGAAAGTAAATTTTATTATCTCAGCCATAAAGTATTTTCTTTTTAAATAAAATACAAACAGTCCAATAAGAAATAAATAAATTTAATATAAAATGAAACTATGGACAATTAAACACAATAAAGTACGTTATAATGAGCACATAGAATTTTATATAGAAGCGATAAAAATAAAATAAAACTGAGGAATTATATATAAGAAGTGAACAGAAGTATAAAGACGTGAACATGTGAAGATATTGAAATGAATTGGCGGTTTGTGACCATCTTCGAAATAAATGCGGCACAAAACAAAACACGATCTAGCCGGCTCCCGTGGCAGAGTGGTCAGTCAGCACATCGCGCTACGACGCCAGGGGTCTTGGATTCGAATCCCGGCCTGGGCATGGAAGTTTGTGAGTGTCCATTCATCAATTTCATCATATCATCACTCATCCCCATCTTCGCAAATTAGCCAAAAGTGGCACAAGAAGCGAAGTAAAATAAAGCAAATCAATCAATCCAATCAAAACACGATCTACTTCGTCGTTTAGGATATGATAAATTCAACTCCGTTTTCGGATAAAATTTGTTGTAATCCTTTCTTTGAAATCAATTTCAGATCTAGAAGGATGGGATTGATCAGGAAATTCTTTCGTGATCTCCTAGTAGCGTTTCTCTTCTTAAGGATGTACTATCAAGAAACCTTTCGAGGGATTTGGAAGAAGGTGACATACAAAGGCAAGAAACGCATGGACGGAAAAACGGTTCTAATCACAGGCGGCGGCTCAGGTAAGTTTTAGCATGCAATCGTAATCGGACATTATGCATTATCCAATTTACCTATTCTTTCAAGAGACCATCCTTCTTTCATGTTTGAGGACAACTTTATGTTCTATGCATCGGCGTGTCCATATTGGCTCAGCGGACTCAAATTTTTTTCCATAATCCAGCTCACACTACTCTTACGCGACTCTGATTCAGTGCCTTTGGAATAGTCAAACCAGTTAGGCATTTATTTCTTAATGTAAATGATCCGCCTGGGTCCTTAAATACTCGCTTCTATAGAAACTTGGTTCATCGTCGTAGAGTTTGGCAACACGCATAACGCCCAGGGAAGCGTGTGTGCCTCATTTTTATTGCTGATAACTGTACACGCTCATTTTAAATATAGAGTTTAAATGGCTTATGTTTACTTATCATTTGAATGAACATTATGTAATATTAAGTATTACTGTCCTTGAAATATGAAAACAAAAAGCACAACACGTCTTCCTATAACGCAATCCAATAGATGAGAAAATAATATAAGAAATTCGAAGCAAAAGCTTTGCGATTCACAGCTATGTCAAGTAATACAAGACGTGAATCGGTATAATTACAGTTCTAAAATGTATTTTCTTTTCCCTTACAGGACTGGGTAAAGCGGCAGCCCTTGATCTGGCGAGGCGAGGAGCGAAGGTTATTATAGCTTGTTTGTATATGGATGAAGCACAAGCAGCAAAAGGTAAGATTTGATGTCGCCTACAGGAAAAAAAAGATGTCTGCTTGGAGTAACCAAAAAATAAGTTGGAGAAATAAATTAACCGTGCACCATCGCAAATAAAAAAAATGGTCGATTATTATTTGTTTGTCGTAAACTATTTTTTTAGGGGTTTTCCAGCTCCGATTTAGTCCATCTGACCAAATAAAGTTGAGAAGGAATGTAAATCAAACTACTAATCTTCAAAAGTGATATCTTGCATAGTAAACCGTTATTTGTGTTTTCTGCAGTTTGTTTAAAAATATTTTTTCTTTCACTTTATTTTTGTACATTCATCTGTTTCTTCATCACACCAATTTTCATCCAGACATATTTTCTAGGATCCTCAAGCAAATTATTGTAGTTATTTTAGTATTAAGTAGTTGAAAACAAATAACCAAACCATTCAATCAAATACTTTTGTTTATCTCCAACAAATATTTAAATTGTTTGTTTGAAGTTCACTTTATGCACAGATAGGCTAACTGGGACTGGACCTACAATTTAAAGTTGGATCCGAACCACTGTGCAATGTGCTCGCTCAACAAATATTTTTGTATGCATACATATACAATGGAGGAATAGGCTCGAATCGGAGCGGTTTAACGTAATTTTAGGCCTATCGCACTAACAAAGACAGCAACTATTTTAGTATAGTATTCACTTATAGAGATCATATAGACAGAATGTTCCAAAAATGGTCCCTAGCCCTTTTCTATCGTTCACTGCGATGCTTCAGTCATACTAAAGGGTGTTTCATAAAGTGCGCAGTTTTTGAAAATGCAATAACTCAGCCAAAATTACATGAAAGTTGACATTTTTATTTTTATTATTTTACACATTCACTACGATTTATTAATTGAAAAGTGAAAAGTGTCCAGCATATGCCCGTATGCGATTTAAAAGTGAAAAATGATGTCTGGCATATGTCATATTTCTTAGTTTCGCATGATCGGTTGCTTTGATCTCTTGCGTCAACTGAACCTTGTAAAGGTGCATATGAAGGTCTTCTTTCAGTATTCGTTGCACTGAGGATACCGATATCCCCAACTGTTGTGAACGACGGCGAAGTGACTTCGCTGGGCTAACATTCACACTGTCTTGCACTATTGCAATGTCTTCATCTGTGCGACGACTATTTTTTCGCCCAGGCGAATTTATGGTTGCAACTGACCCGGATATCTCGAATTTCTTCACCAACCTCCTACGTTGTTGCAGTGGGGGCATTGTTATGTCCGAAGATTGCGCGAAGATTACGAACTGTCTGTGCCTAAGACTCCCTGTTTGTGTAATGTGTTTTCAAGATAACGACGCGTTCCTCGATAGTGAACCGCTCCATGGCAACTAAACTGAAAAAATGCCAACAAATTGCTCAAGTAATAATCGGAGTGATCAGAGATTACAAAAATGATAAGAACAGTGTTGCCAACCATCAAACAAAAAAATGACAAGCGATTTAAAAACTGCGCACTTTATGAAACACCCTTTATATGTAATTTATTTTTCTCTTTTAACTTAACCGTCTTCAGTTAAAATTCGCCTCCTCTGGCAAAGTTAACTCTTGGTTATATGTCTGCATTTCTCGTTCCAGCTGAGATAATCAGGGAATCGGGGAACGAAAACGTGTTCGCCAAGTATCTGGACGTCAGTTCCATGGAGGATGTTCGACGTTTCGCAGCGGAGTTCCTGAGGTCAGAGAACAGGCTGGACGTCCTCATCAACAACGCTGGAATCGGAGGCATCAACGGAACCACGAAGGAAGGCCTGATGAAGGTCATGGCCACCAATTACTTCGGGGCATTCTTACTCACCCATCTGCTCGCAGGTGAGTTCAGTTTTATTGCAATGGAAACCAAAATAAAAAAGTGACCAGTCTAATGAACGAAATACTACACTCCACGTGAACATAAGAGTAACAAATGTCACATTTGCAACATTATGTGCAACATGTTCTTTACCAGGGTGCGAAATTACTACAGATTGGTGGGGGGAAGGAGCAGACCCACAGACACACACACACACACACACACACACACAATATATATATATAATGTCATTAAATGAGGACTAAAAGTGGTAAACGTTGTAAGCGCCAAAAGCGCTAGTGTTGGGAAATTGCATCGTTCCGCACATCAACCCGTAAGAACGTGCACACTAGTGACTCTGACCTCTTTACACGCCCTTTGAACTACTTAGAGGGCTACCAGCCACATTTCACGTTACCACATTATAAAGCATTTCACATTTCACAGTTTAACGTGGAAAACGGTGTTTGAATTATTGTACCAATTTTAGTTTTCAAATATTAGTAGCCTATATCTCAATTATCAAATAATTCAATTAGATTATAATTATATATATTATATTACAAAATATCGATTGTCCTTCATTCAAAATTCGATTGCAAATTTAAGATATTACTACACTGCTAATGCTGTAACAATGATTTGCGTGAGTAGGGGGAGTGGTCAAAACTAAGACACATAAGATAATAGTTGCCAACATAAAAATCACATCTAAAAGCTAAGAAGTTTTTTTATTTATATATTTATATACTTTGCGGTAGTTGACGAAATGCCATGAGAAATGGAGAAGAAATAACAAATCGGACTAACTTCTGTGTTCTGGGGAATGCTGGGTTGAGTGTCCTCAGAGACGAGGCTCTGTTGTTAATTATTTGTGTGTGTTTTCGATATTATTTCCGTGAAATATATTCGACTTTAAAACTAATTGTTTATCTTTTGTTGTTATAACAAAAAAATTCTCCCCCCTGGAAAAGTTTGGCGGGGGGGGGGAATTTTAGAACAAGATCGTTGATGGGGGAGAATTCCCCCCCCCACCCAGGATTTCGCACCCTGTTCTTTACGATATATTCCTATGTACTATGTGGGCCATATTGAGTCTACCTCACATAGTGTTCCTTTTTCTTTCGTTATAAACGGTCTAAACTTAGTAGGGGAAGGAAGGGTAAAGTGGCCACTCTAAGGTTTGATGAATTCTTATCATACATTTTTAATCAGCAAAGTTATAGAAACATAGACCAATAGTAGGTAGAATAACTTTACTTCCAATTTCTATTTTTTTTAAAAAATTCTTGTTGTTTAGAAATGTACACGTTATTTTTTTTTAAAAAAAGTACGAAGTGGCCACTTTGCCCACCTAGGTTGGGTAAAGTGGCCAGCCCCTTACCATTTTACCTGCATGGGTAAATGAACAAATCACATTGATTCAGAGTGTGTATTTAATCAACACAAGCTGAAGTAATACACATTAAGAATAAGTATTATCTTAAGTTTCGCTGCGGGACGGCGTAGGTTCGAATCCGGCTCTGGTCGGAATTTATTCGGCCTACGTATAGGGCCGGTGGCAACCCACCATCGTGAGGAAATTGGGAAGCTCCGAGTGAGTGAGCGTAACCCGGTCAAGAGGACCTACAACAACGGCTGGTTCGTCGGGCTGATCACCCGTCACCCCAATACTGGTCTAAGACCTCCACGCTATAACAGGTGGCGGAGGAACAGTGTGGGAGGGAGACCAGCAGTCGGTAGGTAAGCCAAGGCTCTTCAAGGGCTGTAGCGCTGTGGGTTTAGTTTATTATCTTAAGTATGAAATCTTTACAAGATAAAGTAAATAGTAATTCGTAATCAATAGTCTATCAATAAAGGATTAGGTGTAGGTCTATTTACAAAATTCGCACTCAAACTCATCATCTTCTTCCTCACAACCGGCTCAGTCTTCCTGTGCCCACTTCTTACATTTTAAACATCTAATCCATCCTTCATTGCCTTTCGAGTCTGTCTGTTTCGTGACCACTTTGCCCGGAATGACGCCATTACAAAAACTGTGGTCTAACGTTTAACCTACATGACAGCGTTCTCAAACAGACATCATTTGAAAGGTTATTTTACGCTGATCAAACCGCACAAGAGCATATAATTATAACACTTATTATTATTTAGCTATAGTCAACAATTTGTACCACTTAGCTAAAATCAGACTTCCGAAAAAACAATAAAATGAGTTCACATCTACAGAAGTTCAGCCTCCCGCTTCAAAGTCACTGACAGCATCCGTGGCGACTGTTTCGCCCGGCTCCCGCGTGGCGGAAGCTCTATACAGCGAAGAAAACTCGCATGGCCACTTTGCCCGCACTGGACACATTACCCTTCCTCCCCCTACATTGTTGTATACAATATGAGCTATCATAACAAAAGATATAAACACCAATCACTTAGAAGATGTAGGAAGTAATAACTTACATGTTCAATATTAGATCACGTAGAACACAATCGCGAGATCCAGCAATTTCGCTTCTTTGTCCTGAAGTACAGCCAACAGGTCCAATCACGTCATTCGGACAGACTAAATGACATACAACGTCATCTGTTGAGTTAAAAACAGTAAATAGGCCATTTTGTTTTCAGGTACCTTAGATCACGAATTACAATAAACCCTGCATATTTCTTAACATTTGTTTCATGTGATATATGCGTTTTCTTTGCAGATTTGCTGAAGAAATCCCAGCCTAGCAGAGTTATTAACATATCTTCTTGCACTCACAGAACTTGCATCTCGAATAGTTCAAAATTCCTGGAGCAGGACGACCGAGCTGGCTCCTACGGGTACTCGAAGTTATATCTCCTAATGTTCACTATGGAGTTAGCCAGAAAACTGGATGGTACAGGTAAATATGCAGTCCTTAATAGCGTGTCATTCTACAGAATGATGGCTTAACATGACGAGTTAAACGCTTGGCAGTGCGAAAGGCACAACTAAAACTAAACCTCTAGCAACTAAAACTAACAACTAGAAAATACAATGGTCACTCATTGGGTTTTATGAACCTTTGAACCTGAATCATGGTTGGTTTAGGATAATAACCTGTCTATCTGAAGAATGATGATAATTTGGAAGAATAAAATAAACTAAGTCCTCTCTAGGCTTCGTTGTAGGTTGACCAGGACTCTCCTCACTTTCCCTCAACTCCTTTCTCTAAGCTCTTCTCTTTCTCCTCAATCCAAATCAAAAGTCAGACCCTTCTCAGTCTGTCTCACCTCTATATCACCCAGGCCATGGAGACCTTCCTCCATGCCGAATCGTGATTTTTACTGCCTCTATTACAAACAGCTGACTCCATAAGCTGATGGAACTTCCTATATCCTGAATACATCAGGAAGTTTGCAAAGCACAACACTGTGCATTATTTACATACCACAGAGGTTGAGACAACTGAGATAAACAAGTGAATGCCCTGGTCAACATAAAGCATCCTGAGAGAGTTTAAATAAAATATAATCTTATGGATTGCAGTGGCGTAGCATGGACATTTCGGGTGGGAACGCCAAGTCCGAAGGAAGAGTCGGCCCTTTGTTGCTTAATAATTTACTTATGGCATTAGTCGCCACAGGTATTATTTGCCTGAAGTAAGCTGGGTTTCCAATAAAACATCATCATTGCATGTTTCTAGAAAATTAGATGCCTCACTATGCCACAGATGTTTTGAACTCTGGTGTTCTATACCTTTTTTTATATCTTTCTGCATGACGCAAGTCATTAAAAACCTACCTGAATCACAAGCGCCTCTGCACAACAGTAGACGCCATTGTTGTGGATGATCCAACTAATGATTGATTTGGTTTATTTTACTTCGCTTTTCTACCACTTTTGGTTAATTGCGAATATGAATATGAGTGATGATATTGATGAAGGGATACTGACAAAGAACACCCGTGCTCACGCCGGGATTCGAACCAGGGACCTCTGTCGTCTTGGCGCACTGTGAAAAGCAGAGTGGATGATCCAAATATCGTACACTCTACTGACGTAACAGTGCCGATTAGTAATTCAGACCACTGTTTATTACATCTTGAGAATGCTGATAAACATTTTAAAATAATTTTCTCCAGAGACCATTCGATGTTAAGAGTTTTCAAATGAATGCTAAACATTTCCATTCACACAATATTAAGTAGTTAGATAATAACGGAAAAATACAATAAAAAAATAATAGTTTTGCGGGTGAAGTGGTAGAGCAGCCACAGGCTGAATTTCTATCACGAGGACTTCACCAACTTATTTGACAAAAACTGTGTTGATCTTTTAGTTTCTAATACACATCGCTGTTCGTGCGATAAATTATACAATGCAGTGGCCATTAAGAAGCAGTATATTTGAGATTGGTAAAGTTACGTCAGTCAATATTGCGTATTGTAGCATCACACAGCACGAGTTGCATGAGCGCGAAGAGCGAAGAACCGGGTAGGAATTCTGCCGCTATCGTCTGCTTCAGAAGGCAGGAAGGGTCACATGAACCAATCACGGTAGACCTCTCGTACGCCGGCGTAAGAGAGCCCATTTACGCGCGTGCTGTAGAAATGGAAGCTTTCCTTCCAGAAATGCAGCAAGGAATATAGGAGTCCTGTACGCCGAACGTGCTCGGCGTCCGGCCGGGAAAGGCATTGAAAAGAGATGCTAGAACGAGTGTTGAGAGTGGAGCGTTGCAAACGGATCGCGAAAAATAGCCATTATAATGCCATGAAGGTCAAACATATATGAAATTAGTCACGTTTTACTTTATAATCACAGCATTTAAGCATTTTTGAAATTTTAAATCTGGGAACGCCGGGCGTACTATAACGCTACGCCACTGATGGATTGATACGATAGAACAGTATATTGCTACGTAGAGAAAACATTTATGATAGTAAATTTTTATTAGAAATAACTGATATTATATTGAAGCTCTACTTGTGATGTGTACACATTAGTAACTATATAAGATTTCTTTACTGTTTGCCGGACTTTATGCTGTTTCTTCCCAAAGTGCACTGCGCGATGACGTCAAGTTGAATATCATCCATTGTAAACGTTCATATTTCTGATAAAGATATATAATAATAATAATAATAACAATAATTAGTACTTTTGTTATTTGGTGGGTTAGCTTATTGATTTTTACATATTTATTATATTTACTATATCTATTGAAAAATAATTTTAATTTTAGCAACCTCATGTTGTTAGCGTGGATAAAAAAGCAAGAGTGTTTTTTATATACAACAGTGGCATTTTAATTTTTTCCACATATATGTGATACTAGCTTTTATAATTTTTTTTACATGATACATGAATGTTTTTGCAGGCATAACAGTGAATGCACTGCATCCTGGAGGGACTCACACGGGCATCTTCTCTCATCTCACCTCTGTGGAAAAGTTCCTCTACTCCACGCTATTGAAGCCAGCCTTGAGGGTAAGATGTCTTCCATTCCTACATGTTATAATTGGTAATGCTGCATTTCTCCTTCCGGTGTCATTACTGAAGATAATAATAATTTGAAGCCAGAACCGTACACTTGGAACTTTTAGTTATCGACCTTGCTTTTAATGATTTTTATTTACATTGCAGAGCCCTGCTGAAGGCGTGGCTACTTACCTCTATCTAGCAGTTGACGATGAAGTAAAAGATGTGAGTGGAAAGTACTTCATAGATTGCAAGGTAAGTACGAATAGTATTAATATTATTTGTGTAACTATATATATATATATATATTAACTGAGCAGTGGCGGCGATTAGGGGAGGCGAGGGGGCAATTCCCCCCCCACACACACTTTTTGCCACTTTTGCTCCTGAACTATGCTAAATCTCATCTTCTAAGGGAAAGTAAACCGTCTTTGCCTCCTCTTAGTTTTGGCATATTGCCCCCCCCCCCCCCAGTTTTGGAACCCAATCGCCGCCACTGTAACTGAGATATATAGATAGATAGATAGATACACACACGTATGGATGGATAGATACACTATTTCATGAGCTTACTAGCATGAATCCACACACACACACACACACACATATATATATATTCAAAATGTTCTGTTAATTGCTCTTAGGTGATAATACGAAATACATAAATTAATTTGTTTATTAATTGTAATGATGTTTATATGTTAATAATTAATTCAGGATAAGGAACAAAAATCTCTGATTTTTTCAGACATCTCAAAAATGTTGGTTTTAAGCCCCGCATATTTTGTATGCCTCGGACCACTTAGGGCCGACCGTAGATATGTTACATTTTCAACACATTTTCAACACATTTTCAAAGGCAAATTGTATGTATCGATTCCTGTTCAATGTGGCGGAAACATAGGGAAGTAGCGAGTAATGTTATTAACAAGTTGTAGAGCTAAGTAGTAGCTGTAGCGAAGCCCCGTTTTGGTTAGAGTATTTTTAGACACTGATTTCTATGGGGCTATTGTCGAGACAAGGTAGTAACGCTATCACCATTCATTTCCGATGGAGGAACATCATCTCAATTGTCGAATCATACCTTAAACTATTTAAAAATAGTTTTTGTTGAGAGTAAGTTTTGGTTCCTACAATAAGCAACCGAAAACACAGAGACATTATCTTCAAAACAAAACATACATTTTTAACAAGTGTTTTCCTCTTTACAGTTGAGTGGAATAAACAAGATAGCTCAGTGTGCTGACGTAAGAAAGAGAATTTGGGAGAGAACAGAGGAGCTGATAAAAATGAGGCCTGATGAGAAGTTGGATTATGTTCTTGGCAACAAACAGGCTGTAAAAAGCTCTTAAAACACAGTGCTTTGGTAACGTGAGCTTCTAAAACCTACATTCTCTCCACCGTCGATATCTTCATACAAGACTATGATGCATTTCTCTGTGTTATGTTCTACTGCCTTACAGAGGCCTTGTTCCTGTCTTTTGAGAGATTCTCAGTGCTAAATAAACGTGTATTTTTATACTGACAAAGCCCGCATTCCTTCAGATGCAGCGTAGTCAAAGGAGGATTTCATCGTTTGTAAAACCATATATCCCCATTCTTTGGCATGAACGGGGCTCCATAGTAGAAACGTCCCGCAAAGAAGGATCCAAAAAGAAGTAAAATATTACAACGTACTTGGGAGAGCACCTGGAGGGCTTTAAAATTAATCTGCACTCTGAAATTACTACTACTTCATTGCCATATGTTTTACGTTTTTGAAGATCTGCTTATAAATATTATACCCATAACTTATTGGTTTAAATTAGTCAATTAATTGGAACTATCTTTTCAAAATAATTGAATCGTACTTTGTTTTTTGTTTTTTAAAATGGCGAATGCCAACAGTGTAATAGAATGTAATGCCACATATGTAATGCAGTAACAAATTAAATATGGGATCCATATTCAACATTTTTTGACAAATTCACGTTCACGTTCAACTTTTAACTAATTACTACTTTAGAGTGTACCTAAATATAGTGTACATTTCGTGATAAAAGATCACCAACGATAAAAATAAATTCCACACACATACGTAAAATATAAAAATGAAATCCACATAATTTTAAATTTTTAAAAATCATTATTCGTACTATTGGTTAATCTATCAGGACATATGTAAAAAAGGAAGAAAGGATCTATGGTGAAGTAATTTTTGTAAACTTATTTTAATAAAAACATTTAAGAAATATTCTATTTATTTTTATGAATAACCTGTGTTTAACAATGTGATCCTCTGAAATACTGTAGTGCAGTCTACACGTTTTCAACTGTACCGTACAGTGATGAGCGTGACACTTAAACGAAATCTTTAAAAACGATGGTAGTCTAAGTAATGCTGAGAAAATAGCAACTTCTATTATTTGTATCCTCTTTTTGACGTAATCTTTTTAAAGACTAACACGTTTTCTTTTATTTTGAACCTTTTGTGATAAAAGATACCATTTAACTTACAATTAAACACAATTTATAAAGCTTTGACCTATAATTCAATACCGTATAGCGCTTTGATTACTTCAAACCTGAAATAAACAAAAATACACGAATTTCCCTTTCCTTTTCAAAATGATGTGAACGTACTATACCTGCCGCAAAATTAGTTTGGTATTGAGAGCTGAAGGAACACGCGTCACGGTGTTGCCATATCATGCGGTACGGTACGCAGTGCAGCCTTCTGACGCTGTGTCGAGGAAAACGTGTGTTGAAAAGGAACAACAATGATGAAATGTGTTATTGTTTTTCGAGGAAAATGGAATAACAATGATGACAACAATGATGAATGTGTTATTGTTTTTTCTTTTTTTTTTTATTCATTTCCATCTCCCTTACAACATGAACGAATTAATGAAACGAGCATTGTTTACAGGTTACCTTTTCAATCCATTCTGTATATACACTTTCAGTAATCATTTCTTTCCGAAGTCGCCGTTAAAGTCTGCCCGTCTTTCAATTATACCGCAACTGAAGTGCACAAAGTCCAGTTGGTGGGGCGTCTGACTTTCACGCGTGAGACCCGCGGTGGTTTGTGGAACTTTTTCAAATATCCCGAGCGGCTCCGGGGTCGACTCAGCCCAAGTGAGTACCTGGGGCAAACCTGTGGTAAAGGCGGTTGGTGAACCGCATCACCTCCATAATATGGCCTAGGTCGAGGTCGAGAATGCGTGGAGCTCTACCTCCACATCTCCATATGCCTCCATACTTTATTTTGGGTCCATTATTTTTTTTTGTATGAGAATCACAGATATTTTATGACTGCCCTTAAAGATGTTTCCCCACCTTGAAAAAATGCCGAATCTTTCAACGAAACGCGCAGTTTCCCAACAGTGGGATGATCTTTCCTCCTATAATAAGAGTAAATATGGCGAGAACAGCATCTTGCTGAAAAGTATCTAAATTTGTCACGCGTTTACTGTAATTCCTCTTCTTTCCTGGGGTTTCCAATTTTGAAGCCTCGCATTTATTTATTTATTTATTTCTACCACATTATATTTTTCTTTCCCTATGGTAACAATATTGTTCTTAGACACGTCGAAAGCAGCAGCAGTCCTGTCCAGAACTTTGTTTACAGAAATGATTCGACCCCCATTGTTTTTCTCTTGCTCAAATTATTTGCGCTCAGAACAAACCATCTCCCGCGTTTGTCCTTTGAGAAGATTTCCTTTTTCTTTTAGTGCATGGCCTCTTTGGTACATTGTCATCTCGAGTATTGCCTCCCGTGCTTATCAGTCTTCACACAAGCACACGACACACTCAAGCAAAACACAGAAAATTATGTACAAAAAATAACACACTAAAACAACACGCTATATACAACAAAGAATACTCTAAATTCAATAAACACTAAACAAACGGACTGGTTAAAATATCACAGTAACGCAACGCAACAAACAAACAACACGTCCTCTCCCAACAACATGAAATCTGATCGCAGGAAGAATCGCCCGATAAGCGGCAACACCGAGAAAAACGTTTTCTGTTGCTAGGTAAGCAGGGCCTGGGTGAAGCACTGGGAAGATTTTGATTGGCTCGCATGCCAGCAACCCACCCTCCCGCAGTGACGTAGACCCGATTTCAACACGTGGTTCTCAAGTGTCAATACCAAACTAATTTTGCGGCAGGTTTAATGCTTGAAATATATGAGGGGTTCAGGGCACAGGTGGCGTAACTCCACTTTTTGTGGAAATTGAATTACATGTATAACTTAAAAGTGTAAAGTATCAACATTTCAGTGCTAGAAGGAAGTTTCAAATCCTTGCTCATAGAGGCACCACTATGTTCGTGCCCCAACAGATAAACGGAGTACGAAGTTATTTAAATGTGCCTTTTTCTTAAAACTACCTTGAATGGAGTCACGCCATTTGTGCACTGAACCCCTCATAAAATAAAATATGACATCTAGGAAAGAATATATAGAAGGAAGAACTTTCCTCGATTCCCTTTTAATTTCCAACACTGGTCAGCTAACGATTTTTGCTGTGCTATTAATTTGAACTGAAGAAAAAAATACTATAATAAATCACGGCCATGTCCATGTCTACTGCCCTACGATAAATGACCTGTGACGTAAATGATCAATATTTGGATGTGTTGTATTAATGGGAAATTTCATTAAAGTAGGCACAAAACATCAAATTTTAGAAAAAAATATTTGGGAGTTGATAACAGTACATGTGTAATCAACACATACCAGTGTCGGTAACATGGACTTTTTCTGCTGCTTCAGTTGCCCCTCCCCACTTTTTGCAACTTACACCCTGGACTACATTTTGCATACTAGCGAGGCTCTGGCGTCTGGATTCCCAGTATAATCTGTGAGGCTCGTGTTGTGTCTTTGCTATATGTTTGTGATTTTCCCTTCATCCATCTCATCCTATCACCACTCATCCTCATCTTCGTGATTAGCCAAACGTGGCAGAAAAGCTAAGTAAAATAAATCCAATCAATCAACTAATAACCTATCATTGCCGATCTGAGAGTAGATACTACCAGGCTTGTTAAAGGTCCAAGAATTTTAAATAAATCCAATTCCGGTCCAGCAGAGAAAATCAGCCAGCGTAAATGCAGGCCCGTAGCCAGGAATTCTTTGTAGGGGGGGCGAAGTGAATCCTAGAGGGGGCAAATTTTTAATATATTGTGTCGCATTGGCAGATATAACAGGGTACACAGAGGCACTTGCCCCCTTCCCCAAAAGAGATAAGTAACAGAAAAGGGATGATATCTTGAAACTGCAACGAACAAAAGAACTTCGAGCAACATCAAATAGCAACATTTCGATAATGACCTTTCCAGATTGCCAAAGAATATGAAGTTTAACATAAAAACCTAGGTAGGCTAATAGGGACTGTATCTACTTGATATTTACAGGTCGATAATGTTAATAGATGATTAATATGCACCAACAACTTTGGGGCTCTCTGCAGAACTGATTAAGGGAGCCCTTTATAAATCATGTTTCATAATGATTCCCTCTAGTTTCCAGTATGCAAGATTTTTACGCACAAAGGAATCTAACGAGAATCCAACAACACCATTGTGTTGTGTTATGCAAGAAAATAGAATTAATTAAATAATAATGGTTACATATTACCTACACTTTGATGAATTGTGTAAAAATTTGTAGCTAATACACTTTTTTTGTACTTGCTAAAACATTAAAACATGGGTCCCTTAGTCCACCACTGACTCTATTTCTTTCAAAGGGGAGACTATTGCATCACTACAGACAACGTTTGCCTACTGGTTACGTTAATCATTTTGCAAAATATTGTGTGAATTGTATTATATTATAGTTGAAATACATGTGTTTGACACCTGACAAACAAATAGGAATCCCTTGATTGATCAATGACTTCTTGGATTACAGTGTCATCATTAATATTTCATATTAAGTTTCATAGAAATAAATTGTTTCATAGAGATCGTTTGGCTCCCAGGGCCGACTCCTGCTGCCCCATAGCTATGGATCTGAACTTGGACTATAAGAACAGCAGACATTGCGAACGAAGCGAGCAAGAAAATTTTACGAAATGTTTTTTTTATTTGTATCAAATTTAAAATCGAGCGGAACAATTGCCCCTCTGTGTCCCTTGAAAGTGCCCTTGGCCGTCTGGTAGAAAAATGCAAGGAACACGTAAAAACTAATTCCATTATGTCCAATTGTCCTGCTATTCTTAGATTCTCCTAGTCTTGTTTTTTTACTTAAATGTTTGCTTCCCCTAGAATGGACTTCTGTCCAAGGTCAGGGGGAGGGGACAATGCCCCCTGTAGTTGCGGCACTGTTTATGAGTGTGTCTTCATCAATTTCACGTCATCCTTCATTGTTGCGATTAGCTTTAAGTGGCAGAAAAGTAACGCAAAGTAACAAAAATCAAATATCCACTCCCTCTCTCTACCACACTATTACCAAAAGATAGACTTGGGAACAAAAATTTAAGCAATTCAAAGTTCATAGCAACATATCCAAGAAAAACATCCGAACACATTAGTCACCTGTAATACAAGACTACTCAAAATGTCACAACTGTTCTAGATACTAAAAATTGTGAAATCATTTCCCGAAGTCTAATCTGGAAGGGAATTTTCCCCCCCAATCCTGATACGACATTATACGGAATCCCATACACCCTAATAAATCACAAAATCAATAAGTGTCTTTGCAATGTTGCTAGAGTAACACATGATATAATTGTAAAGATTAGTGAGAATTCTAGGTAAGAATGTGTTCTGTATTTTTCACAGGGGGGGCAGAGCAGGCTCTCAGGGGGGGCAGATGCCCCCCCTGCCCCCCCTCTAGCTACGGGCCTGCGTAAATGGGTTCCGGACCGTAAAGAACCTTTTTATCTGTAAAGTATTTCAATTCGGTCCAGGAACCTTTTTTCCGGATGAATTTAAATACGGTCCAGGAACTTTTTTTCAATGAAACAATACGCAACTTGGACCGAATTTAAATTGTGCGAGAAATAACGTTCCGGTCCTGCAGCGGAAGCCAATAGAAACCATTAGAATTTATGGGTCCCTGTACCTTTAACAACCCTGGATACTACCTGTGACTGTGGCATTGAATCACAATATCAGGAAGTTATATTTGACGAAAAGTTGGACGTACACAGGAGTACACATGACACTTTATTTCTTATTACCTTAAAACTTACATAATAATTTTACAGAGGGTATCAAAACAAAATTATGATCAGCTTTACAAGTTATGAATTTTCTTGAATTCAAATATAATGTAAAAAAATATAGGAACAAGAATGAAGAAAATGTCGTTTGCAAAAGGTAGCCAGATTACCTTAGTGAAAACTCTTGTTTGAAAACTAAGGTACGTACTTCAATATTTTCATTAATATTAATTATTAATTAATATATAACATATTAATTTAATAATAATTAGGTACTATTATCGTAAGGGAAACACCTACGAATCATATATTTCGGACTTCTTTACATTGCTAATGTGTTATTTTCGAATGCGGAACATTTGTTAAGGTGAAATAATGCATTTCTAACTAAGATAATGTCTATTTCTTCTATTTACGAGTACTTACTGTTACTTGTTGTTTCGAATCTGTAACACATTATGGCCGTGATAGCGTACTGGTTTAGGGGGCGTTCTGAGAGTGTTTTGTCGATTTATGCAGTGTTGCAACCTCGTTCACCGGAAAATATCTACTTTCGTGCCCGGATTTGAAATTATGCTAATACGTCGCGAACCATTGACGTTAGCCTCACAAACCATTGACGTTAGCCCCACAAACCATTCACGTTAGCCCCAGAAACCGTTCACGTTAGCCCCAAAAACCATTCACGTTAGCCCCAAAAACCATTTTCCGTAAGGTTAGGTTAGGTTAAGTTAGGTTAGGCAAGCATAGTTAAAAAAAAATTAAAAATACTCGACACGTGGTTCTAGTGAAAACACGGCGAGGCTGAAACACTGGCTACGGGGTTGCATCATCTTAAGACACGGAACATTGCACTCTCATGCAGAAAGCAAATGGCGGGAGCAGAAACAGCGTGTCGGACAGAGATTTTCGCAGAAAACAACACGCATTCACATTAAAATGGATCAAATCTATATTCAGGAACTTCCACAACGCTAAAGAAAATAATTTCCGTAAGTACTTTCTCCGGTAAATTTGAAGGAATCCGTTTCCCTCATACGATAATGTTACCAATAATTAAAAACAATACCCTTGACGTAACAAATTGAAAAGTATAACTCTTAGTTCTAAACTAGTATCAACATATCCCCTTGGTGAAAACTAATTTCCATTAGTCCATTTCCTCTATCAGCTGTCATTTGCTAGTTCCACTAGCAACTGCCAGATCCAATTACATTGTCGCTCTAATAATGACAATGAAACACTTAAGTACAGAATTGTTTATATTTCTTTAGGTTGATCTATTTTATTTCGCTCAGTCAATTTACAGAAATGTCAGTTTAGACTAATAAAAACTGTATTATCTACAGGTGTTTAAAAAACAAATCCATACTGGTTGAAACAGGTTCCAGCGGTCTTGAAGATTCATACTGTAACGCGCTCAAATACACAAATACACTATTTTCCCTCTCAGTACATACAGATGCTATTGCACTGTTCACTCAGTCACATCTTTGTGTATTCTATGACAGTAGAAGGAACAAACTGGCTGTGTTTACGCAGAATGTGTTCCAACTTCTCTTCTGGTCTCATTTTTATCTTGTGCTCCGTTTTTTTCCATACGTTTTCTCTAAAATTAGAATCTTTCGCCAGTTTACTTATATCAGCCACCTGAAGAGTGAGAAACGAACAGTATTAATTGCTGAAAAGAACATTCTTCGTCTTGTAGGAGCAATTAGTGTGTTAGCGTGTACTCTTACTTATTGTTATCGTTATCCTATTGCTCGGTAATTTTGATAATAAAAGCACTCTGAAGATAAACAGTTATTAGACGAACGAGTCGGGCTCATTGGGTCATATACGATGAAATCACCATTTATATAAAATTAATTTAGTTAATTCACCTATGTGCAAGTGCAATCTAGACCAGGGAAGATGCTCATCATGTTATATTTCAATGTGCACTTTATACCAATCAAAGGGAGATCGATCTTATTCATGGCCGTAGGCAGGAAAAGTTTTCGGGGGGGGTGTGTGTGAATAATTTGAATAATAGAAATAACAACAATAATTATACACTAATAATTAACATTTCATAATAATAAATGTTATTCCATAATATAATAATAATTATTATTATTATTATTATTATATCCATGAGGGGCTTACTCAATCCAGCAGATGAATGAATATCCAGCACAAGTTTTTTTTCTTTCTAACGTTTCATACAGTGTGTACTGAAGTGCACAATTATTATACTTTTTTATTAAATTTTAGATAACTTCAAGAAAAAGCTTTAAAAGTTAGATGGAAATTTTAGTCATAAAGTTTTTGTTGTTCGACCTTAAAACTAAATTTGTGGAATTTTGAAAAGTGTGGAACCAGTTATTCTTTTTTAAAAACAGCCTGGTGCATGGATTGTAACCTCAATCGGAAACGTAATGCGCTAAAAACCGGAGATCCTAGGTTTGAAATCCTATCAAGGGGATTTTCGACTTTTTCGGACAGGGAATTTAAAAGTTGGAAAGGGAATTTTGGGACAATGATAAGGGAATTTTCAGTCTATATTCCTTGTGACGCAGGAACAACACTGGAAAGACGACAGCAGAAGTCGCGGGTGGGTTATGATTCGGAGAATAAATCCTGTTTCACTCAAGTTTCAGAATTCCAAATGTATGAAAATTATAGCTCGATCGTTTTAACATTGTCTCCTTGTATTTTTGTGATGCTTCGAAAAAAAAAATTGAAAATGAGTTACAGATTTTGGTTTCTGAACTTCCATTAATCCAACATGTCAGAAGTTTAGGGGGGGTTGAACCCTAGAAAACCCCCTCTAAATACGGCCATGATCTTATTCAAGAATCTAATTAGAAAAGGAATACCTCTCCCAACCTCTGTATCCTCTTTAATATCGTCACCAGATGTAACAATTGTATTTATCATTTTTAGATTTTTCATGATATTAATATAGACGTATGAAGACTGTATATATATTCAAAATATGTAATTTGATATCGTCACCAGATATAACAATTGTATTTATCAATTTTAGATTTTTGCATGATATTAATGTAGACATATGAAAACTATATATTCAAAATTTGTAATTTGAATAACAGTATCATGTTACATGCATGACTTATGATTAGGACACTTGGTGCAGAGCTGGTATAACAGCTAAATCCAATAAAGTATGAATGAATGAAAGAAGGGGTAACATGCATTTGTCTGTGAAAGGAGTTCAGGATACATGTGATCCGAAATTAGTCGATGATAGACGAATGGACTTGGAAGAAGAAACACTCGTTTTGCCATATTTTAAAGCACAAGTTGTTATATTTTTGGTAAGCACGTAATGACCGTTTCTTACCTCACAGTCCATGAAATATTTCCCAGTGACACTTGATACGTCGTCAGAGATTGACAGGTAAATGTGCGTGATTGCTCCTTCCCTGGGCCCCTGAAAAAAATAAACGACATGTAAAACCGTATCATAAATGTGTCTAGTAACACGTGTAAAATATCTACAAAGCTTACTGGAGTTTCTTAACCTCACAAACTATTAAAAACTAACTACAGAAATCGTAAGTTGTGTGAAAGTTTTAATTTTCTTTTCCTTTCCTTCAAATTATTTCTTTTTCTAATAGAACAAGATACAAAATTTTGTGTCCATAAAACATAAAAAGGCAAAAACCTCACTTTTGTATACATTAAACAAGCCAAAAATATTATTTACATGCGATTTTTCCATATTGCAATTTGCATTTTGTCATTAGTTGAAATTAAACATTGTACTTTTATGGACGAATTCGATGACAACTGGTTTCTGTACACTACATTTCAAGTTCATGTGAGTTTGCTGGTGCAAGGCATTTTAATTTGTATTTGTATTTTTAACCTGCCTAGTTATAGAGTTTGATTTTATTTGATATAGGTTATTTCTCATAGCTTTTTCTGCCAGAAATCTGTCAAAAATCTATTATCGTGATCCTAAAACTAGAACTATATCATGCAGAATAAACGAGAGAAACGCGCTATTTTGCAAAATACTCGTATCGATATCAATATTTATACACCCCTCTCTATTCCATGGGTGAACCGAACTATACTTCCAGAAATCTTACCCTGAAGGCCATCTGAGCTGGTTTCGCGATGCAATTCTCCAGAGGGCTGAGACCAGAGAAAATCCTCGTTCTAACACCGCCCGGATGTACTGCATTCACTGTCACTCCTGGAAAATAGAACGCTTCGTTGAGAAATTAAAATCATTAGGTTTAAAATTCTTCTCAAATAATTATGAATAGAATTTTTCTATTTATTTACATATTATTAAATTGTGCTTATAAAATTAGCCAAAATATCAATTAATGTATTTAAGTTATTTAATACATTACAAATAACTAGCATGACTTTTGAAAGAAATTAAGGATAATAATTAGTAATAAATAAAATTTCATAGAGTTTTCATAATGGGAAACAGAAATCATTATCAGAAACATATGCAGCAAGGTTGCAGCCTGCTATTGATAATTATGCATTTGGAACTAATGGTCTTGGCTTTTAAGAAATTAATAAGAAAAGTAACAAAAAATCACTTCATTTATTGTCAAAATTAGTAGCTACTCTTCAATGGGTACACATTTGAAGCTAGGTGTAATTTATGCATGTTGAGTGTGATGGGGGTAAATGTTGTTTCCGATACACGCTCGAGCATTTGAGTTAGCCTATCAATTTTGGCAACAGATTTTCAAGAAAATGCGAAACTAGAATCAAAGGACTTGGAAAAACAACTTGCTAATTATATGTACGAATTTTATATAATAGGGTATATTCAAACGGGACACCCTGTATAGTTATTTATTTAATCGCAAGTTTATACCCTTGAGGTTCAATTTGGGAAGACATAAGGCGTCATAGAGTTCTAATTGAGCATGATCTCGTTTCACTTACATAATCAATCATAAATTAATTGAGGGGTCTCCCCGATGGCGCAGTGGTATCGTCGTCGCTTTGTAATCAAGGGGTCCCGGGTTCGAGGCACAAGTGGTTCGGAACCCACTTTAAACTGTAGGCCCAGTCCCGATTAGCCTTACTGTGCATAAAGTGGACTTAAAACAACAAATAAAAAAAATAATTGAAGAATATTTACCTGTTCCCTCGAGTTTCTCAGCTAAACGAATGGTGAATGTAAGAAGGTATAACTTGGAGAATGGATATGCAGATAGTCGTGTGTCAAAGGACATGTACCTCAAATCTCTCCAGACGGCCATTTTGTGAAGGCAAGAAGAGATGTTGAGAATTCTGCTTGGAGCTGATTTTACAAGCAGATCTGTTAAGAAAAAATAGCGGACAAGTTGAAAACATAATGGCATAAATACCTGAAAGGATCTATCGTTATAAAATAGTGTGTTTGAATAAAACAAGAAAATCCCAATTCTTGGTTTAATAGGGGATAATTTATCTGTCTTTCAAGTTTAGATTAGATTAGCATCTCTAAGATTAACATTCTTCAGCAGAGAATATACGTCGTGTTGGCTTAACCAAACGTAAGTAACAAAATTAAATATTCTTTACAGTTTACAGAATTAAATATTTCTTGACAGGTACTAGCATTACAAACGAAATTATTTCTTATTTAAAAATCTGAATTAAAAAATTTTGCGCACATTAATATAAGTCTTGATATAATATGTAGTACTTAAAGGAAAACATGTAAATATTATTCGATAATATTTTAAAATTCAATCTTTCATTGAAGTAAGAAATTTATAAAATAAACTTATATACATACCTAGTAACAAGTGGGTCAATAAGAATGCCCCAAAGTAATTTGTCGCCATTACTTTCAGTAGACCTTCTTTCGTGAACCCTTGACCGACGCCAATCCCTGCGTTGTTTATAAGAACATCCAGCCTAGGTTCATTTTCCAAAAACTCGGTGGCAAAGCGTCTGACGTCCTCCATTGAACTGACATCTAGAAATTTGATGATGACGTTTTCGTTGCCTGTGGCTTTTATTATTTGATCTGCAAAGAAGATACATTGCATGACGCAACAGCAAGGTTGTCAAAAGAACGGGGAACTACATTGCAACATGGATGATATTGTAACAGCTCACCTCTTACCTCGCTACTCTAGGTACAACATTCAATTTAATCCTTCCAAAATCACTGGTTGAAATCAATATGAAATAAAAATATAGTCTCCCCTATGCATTGCACAGTGCCTTCTCGATCACGGCCATAGCAGAGGAGGTATGATCAGCACCACGCTTCTGCTGCTTTTACCCCCATTCCATACCATCCTGGTTGATCCCAGGTTGGGAAACTAGTGATTTCACTTGAAGTTTTAAAGTAATTATCACAGTGATAAACGAGACATTGAGAAGAAATGTAAATAGTTGTAGCATTTTGCATCTGTGATAACATGCTCTTACCCTGGGCTTCTTTGGCCTCATCCATGTACAGACATGCCAATATCACTCTAGCTCCCCTTGATGACAAATCGAAAGCTGTCGCTTTTCCGAGACCTACGAAGGGAAATAAAAACACGAATTAATAGCAGCGTAGGCAATGATAATGTTAAAGAAGTTTCACACAGTCGACTCATGTTTTAAGAAAACAAACCCTTTGACCTATCTCCTACGTAGCAAATATATTTTCCATAAAACAGCATTTTTCAATTTGTATTTTTCGTTCATACGTTGTTTTTCTCTCTCTTTAGGCTAGTAGCGACTATAAGGACGAGCGGTGATTTGATGAAATGGATGAAGGTACACTCACAAAGGAACACCCTTGGCCAGGCCAAGACTCGAACCTGAAGTCGTTGAGAGAGGTTGAACAATAATAATTATAACGCTCAAATTGAAGTTTTCTAAATACGCTATTCCTTCTTGCAGGAAATATTCTACAAGGATCGTACATTCTGAAAATGTGCTTTGTAAAAATCGTAAATTTTGACCCTTAACACCTTTTCTCTCACTCACACATGTAGATAATGAGATCAAAATTGTTGTGAAAATTTAAATGTAATTGTGGAGTTTACATAAACGGTCACTTACAATTCGCACAGAATTCAACTGAATTTATCCATGAATAACATTTCCTCTTGAATCTGCACGTCTCTGGGTATTGAATTACTGTCATTTTTTACACTAGTATTGGATTGAAATATGCTGTAGATACCATAACTAAAACTCGTAAATTACATTTATATTTTGTTTATTGTAGTTGAACTCTGCCCCACAACCAAAAAGTTATCTTGAAACTTGCAAATGCAAACCAATCTCCTGGTACTTCATCAATTTCTTTATTCCCTATGCTTGTAAATGTAATCAGGAGTAGCAACAAAGGGAAAAGGAATACAATTTTGCTTACCTGAACTCCCACCGGTGATAAGAACTGTCTTTCCATCCATTCTCTTGTCGCTGTAGAATTTGACTGTTGTGAAACGACATCGTATGACTTCCTTTATCGAATACCATAAGAACAAGGGGTTAATTATCAATCCCTTTGCAATCCTCAAACCAGAATCCATTTTGGCTGCACAGCCCGCGGGTCTGAAATCAACGCATATTATGGATTAACAGGATAATGATGGTTCCTCTCTCTTAAACGCATGCACGCGCGCGCACACACACACACACACACACATACATACACCTAACAGGGCACTTTATTTCGGACACCCTCTTTATTTATCGGTCTATGCAGTTTTCTGACTATCTATGGGTCCCAGTACATACGTTAGAAAGACTTAGGCACGAAAAGTTACTCACACACACACACACACAAACTGAAAAAATAGAACATATTCTGCACTTTCAATGGCACTATGATTAACGTGTGGCTGTTGACACGAGACATAATTTCTAGGAGCAAGGAAAGGAATTTCCCATAATGAAATTAGAAGTATATAAGTCGTTTAAATAGTTGAAATTTGCAAAATAATTTTGGCGTTATTTACCTTGGTAATTGTTCCTTGTTTTCTTCAAAGCGGATAAAGCGGAGACTATAATTCCAGTAAGTTGGCCTGTGATTTTTAAATATGTATTCACCGAACTCTCTGGTGGAGTGGTTAATGCGTTACAAATACAGTGGTCTCAAGTTCGTATTCTTGATAAAACATGCATTGTTAGATTTGTATTTTTTTATGTAGATTTTCTGTTACATGGTGCTAATAGCGAAGATTAGAATGAAAGCCAGGACTCGAACCTGGAATCTTCGGTGGAAAAAACCCTTGGCCACCGAAGATATTCTATTAATTTCACCATTCATCATCGTTGCAAATAATAATAAACGTAATATAAGAGCGAGGTAATGTAACTAAAATAGGAATAGTAATAAGGAACATATCTTTTGGAGTGAATTTTATTTATTTTCTTTTGTAAGAAATATGGTTCGTTTTGAAATCGTGGGTGCTAAAATACGCTTAAATGTTATCGAGTTTAGTTCTGGATATTTTTTTAATTTTTTTTTTTTTATTACAAAACTGGATGTTTCCTCTCGGGCTGTTTTTCACCCTCTGTCCTCCTCAAGTTACTCGTGTTCCTTCCGTTAACATCTGTTTCTTTCCGCATGTTGAGACAGTGACAGAAAGAGGTCAACTCTGGGAGCAAGAACCGTAAGGAATGAAGATCCTACAGGTTTCGTCAAAGATTTCGAGTTTGTGGACTATTGGGTAGCTACGTGAAAAGTAGTGAGCGGACTCGAAAGCCAGAAAGCAGCGGCGATGGAATTCATTCGCTGGCCACGAGTTACCCAGTTTAAAAAGCCGCTCTGGCGGCCACTGGCCCGCAGGAGGCCTGTTACGCCATAGTTTTTATTGATTGTTTAGTTTTATGTAGGTATTATGTAAATACGCAACTACAATAAACACGTTCTTTATCAGTAATACTTGAGGCACTTAAAAAAAGGCTTTTATAATTTTTAGTTAAAACCGTAAATATATAACATGGTCATATTTATTGAGGAGAGGTGGAAAGTTGGGGCGGGTGGCAAGCAGTGGCGTAGCATGGGCATTCCGGGTGGGAACGCCAAGTCCAAAGGAAGGATACGCCATTTTTTGCTTAATAGATTACTTATGGGATTATTAAATATAAGTATTGTCTATTTGAAAGCAGGGGTGCCCATCCCCCCAAGGCCAATGGCGCAAACCCCCCCCCCCAAATCACGTGGTAATCCACATGAAGTATTTAATTACGATAGCGTGTCTACTGAAAGTAACTTTTTTTAAACTTTATTGAACACGATACTTGATCTGCCTGTCCTCCTTAAACAGAGGTTTCCATCCCCCAGCTAGACCGTGGATGCATTACCCCTCATCATATTTTGGTGAATACGTAATAATACTTTTTATTTTAATACAATAGCCTGTTAAGCTGTCCATAATTGTTAATGGTTCAAATTTTTGAAATAACGAGAAGCTAGCAATCTCAAGTTTCATCATTATATAAATATGTATTTAAACAGCGTTTGTGGTTGGAGAACAAGATTTTAATAACCCACAATTTGGATATTTAACACAAAGTCTTATACAACTTCAGATCGAAAATTACAGAACCCTAGCTAGAAATTCCTAAGGCCGCGACGAGAATACAATAAGGTGCCTCCTTTCAAGAACTCACCCCCTCTGCTTGGGGTAATTACATTTTTTTAGTAATCCATAGCAATAATTACATGGATTTCATCTGAAGTGCAAATTTCACTTCTTAAAGCAAAATTACCCTGCAAGAATAAGTTAGAAATGCGAATTTGACACTATTTATTTTCCTGTTTTATCGAGTAATGTGCAAGGCGTTACTATGAAGTACACAGTTAGTACAACTATTGCAGCATAGCCTACAGGGAATCAATAATACAATAATATTACTAATAGAACCATATCATCAAACTGACTCACCTGCTTTAAATTAAGCAGTAAACCGACACTAAACATTATATTTTAAGAAATTATATTATTAATAAATATCGAGAATATTGTTTTTGTCTTGTAATGCAGCTACAGTATAATTCTTTACAATCGTCTCATGAAAATGCCAGGCACCAATTTTTGTAATGGAACATTGCGAGCGAAGCGAGCAAGAAAATTTTTATATCCATTTCTTTTCAGGCTTGCAAGAGTATTAATTTAATGGGACTTCAATACTTTCATAGGATCCCTCGATATTTACTCTTTTCCAGCTTCTCTTTTCTCATGTTCGGCGCAGAAACGTGCGCATACCATATCGCTAAATATAGTCCCCAAATACAATGTTCGAACCCTAAAGAAATCCTTTGACAATCTAAGATCTTACACTTTATTAAGAGCTCCAAATCTCCTCGCCTCAAATTTAATATTCAATCTTTCAACCTAGATATTACTCTCTCCAAAAGAAAAAAAATCTCCAAACCACATTTTCCGCTACAAACTAAGACGTAATATTAATACACAAGAGTTGGATATTCCCCCCAAATTTAATGGTCAGCCCCCCCCCCTAAATAAAATTCCCACGATAATCTAAGATTTAACAATGATATTCAATAGTCGGATATTGCTCCCTCAACGTTTAATAATCAATCCCCCCAGAATCCACGTGTCGATTTAAGACCCAATGTGTAAGAGTTGGATATCCTCACTTCCTTAATAATAATATTACCATTTTCAATATCCTTGGCAGTCTAAAATTTGCTATTTATGTAGAAGCAATGGATAGTTAATAACATCAAATTTCCATCACAAAAAATCGTCCCTCCCCAAAAAAAAGTAAGTTGCTTCGACATAACGTGAGTTCACAAACCCACCTGTGGGCATCATCGCTACCTCTAAATACTTCATTTTCTTCATCTAATGGCTTAAATATGCGCCACGATCCCCCCTGTGGGCACCCCTGTTTGAAAGTACAATTTCATTGTGCTTTGTTGCCTGAAGTCGGCCGGCTTCATGATCCATGCATATTTAGAAGCTAGCAAATGAGATGTCTTACTATGCAACAAAGGTTTGGAAGACTGGTGTCTTATAGCTTTTATTAATTAGGTTGTTCAACTCAGAACACCTTACGCCATTCGGGGTCTTTTGCCCAAACCATTGTACATGTGTAGCAAAACTATATTTGGTTTCTCTCAGCACAGCCAGCTAGCTAAATAAATCTTTCGGCATGACGCAAGTCATTGAAAAACCTACCAGTATCATAAGCGCTTTTAGAACAATAGTAGACGCATTATTATTGTGGATGATCTAACCATAGATCTAACTGTTGATTGATTTGGTTTATTTTACTTTGCTTTTCTGCCACTTTTGGCTAATCGCGAACATTAATATTATAAGTGATGATATTGATGACGTTGAAGGGACACTCACAAAGAATACCCATGCTAACCACTCCGCCAGAGAGGTTGTCGGGTGATCCACCTATCGTACACTCTACTGACATAACAGTGCAGATTAGTAATTCAGACTACTGTCTGGCATACATCACGTTGCGAAATAAAAACCTGATAAACATTTTAAAATTATTCCGTCCAGAGATCATTCTATTTAAGAGTTTTGCAACAAACGCTAAACATTTCCATTGACAAAATATAAAGGATTTAGACATTAACGAACAAATAAACTTTCTTAATGACACATTAGTTTTGCGGGTTTAGTGGCAGAGCAGCCATAGGCTGAACTTCACCCATCAATAAATCATTGTGTTTCTAACCTTTCATACCACGAGGACTAAAAACTCTGACGAAAACTGTGTTATTTTTTACCTTTTAATGCACATCGCTGTTCGTGCGATAAATTACACAAAGAAGTTATATACATTCTAGTTTAGTAAAGTTGGCTGAGTCATATTGCGTATTGTAGCATCACAGAGCAAGAGCGCGAAGAACCGGATAGGTTTGTCGTCTGCATCGGAAAGCAGGAAGGGTCACATGAGCCCTAGAACCAATCAGGTGCTCCGTACGCCAGCGTACAAGGGAGCCTGTATTCCTTGCGAGAGAGCATTTCGCGCATGCTGTAGAGATCCAAGGTTTCTCTTCAGGCAGGCAGAGTCCAGGCATGCGCCAGCAAAGGCATTAGAAAAATGGAATAAGGAGAGCTGTTTAGTGGAGCGTTGTAGGCCTACCAAGATAAATATCTACTATAATGCCATATAGCTCAAACACATACCTATAATTAGTAATGTTTTACTTTTATTTACAGCATTCATGCATTATTTACCCATTTCAAATCAGGGAACGCTGGGCGTATTGGCGTTCAATAACGCTACACCACTGATGGCAAGGTAGAAATTAGAGGGGGGTCAAAATTCCACCTCGCCCTGTGAACATTTTATCATGAGCCGCCCCTGCTTGTGTTGTGGAATTTTCATCTTGGTCATTTATGACGTGGATTGGTGAAGGGCCTCACATGCGTGTCCTTTAAAATAATTCAACACAACTTAGCTAAAGTATGTGGTGGAAATGTATTGAAGATAGCTGTTACAACACAATTGTGATTAAGAAACCCGCGACGTCATTTAACCATTTAATTGTGTTCCAGTAGCGAAGCGTAGTCTTACGAAGGAGGCAAGCGATGTTTCAGTGCAACAAAACAAGTAGTACAATGGCATGTAGAAAGGGGTGGGGGTCGAGGTTTATAGGTTCATTGGCCCGTTCGCTGGATTTGACAAAATATCATAATAAAGTGACTGTACTAGAAGTAAAAAAAATATGATCCACAAACGTCACATTTACTTTAAAAATTCCAGGTAACGTTTTCATATGGTAGTAAAAGTCTTGCATATGCGAACTTTCCGCATACGACTAAAGGTGTACGGAATTTCTTATTTATTTATTAGTACCACTTTAAACTGTAGGTCTAGTCCCGATTTTCCTTATTGTGCAGAAAGTGGACTTGAAACACGAACTCAACAACAACAATAAAACTTAAAACATGTTCTTCTGTTCACAATGTGCACAATGTATACGATTTATTTCTGTGCTGTGTACAAATAACAGTAGATAGTTCTTTTTCAGATAGCTTTATTTTCCCCCAAGTTCTATTCAAAAACCGTCAATTTATTGAATGCAGTTGTAAAATTTGAGAAACAGCTCATTTGAATTACTGTGTAAATAATTTGGCAGTTGCAAACACTGGTAGCGGTCAACACTTCTGACGCAATTTGAGCTGGACGCAGGGTGTAGACCAAGGTCCGTCGAATCTTCCCCCTCCCTGTGGAAACTGTTCCAGGGAGTGCACATTCTACTTCCTGGAAACACAAACGCTCGCCCTATGCCCTCTCGCCCCAACTCCCAATGTCAATTTTTTACACGTTTTACATTTCGCGAAATCTTAAATAATTTGTAATATAATATATATATGGAATTTAGAACAGTGATAATAACTTCTTTAATTTTTTATGACTAAGAATTGAAGACTAAAATTGGTAAACGGTGTAAGTGCCAAAATAATTCAAACAACGTTTTCCACGTTAAACTGTGAAATGTGCCATGCTTTATAATGTGGTAAACGTGAAAAGTGGCTGGTAGCCCTCTAAGTAGTTCAAAGGGCGTGTAAAGAGGCCACTAGTGGGCACGTTCTTACGGGCTGATGTGCGGAACGATGCGATTTCCCAACACTTTCGCTTTTGACACTTACAACGTTTACCACTTTTAGTCCTCAATTATTATAATTATATTCGCGATCTTGTTTACGTGTTCATGAAGACATATATTCGTTACTAGTTTTTGGTGGCAATATATCCTTGATCTCGGCTATTTTCGGAAATCACGCAAGCTGAGGAAGCAGAGCATTTTGTAAAAGCATTGTGGACGGTTTCCAACCAAATTTCACGCTTCGCCATGTGTCTCCTTCGGGTGTGTTATTCTCCCGAAGAGCGGCCGCTTGGTGCTTGCTACAGAGCTGCGGCCGTAATTTTTCGCGAAATCGAATGCGATGGAAACTAAATATGGCCAAAACATTAAGTACATTAAATGATATTCGAATAACGCAAGCAGTGCTTGCATTGCTTGTTCTATATCTTCGCCTCTGCTGTGTTCGTTGAATTGAATCCCCTTTTATGAATTCCACCTATTCACTGCTATCTTGTTCGCTGCTGCAGCGCCATATAATGTGGTAGGTGGCGCCCTCTTTGGATATCGAGGTTTTTAAGTTACGTATGGTGCTTGTGCCAAGGTCTATGTGTATGTACCTTGGGTTACTGTTTGTTCCAAAAAAAAAAATGATATTTCTTTCAGTGTACTGTAAGAATCTAGAATGTGACATTGTTAACGAAGAACTTCAAGTTTACGTAAACAACATGCAAGATTTTATACGGGAAAATGTTACAGGTGTAGAAGGATATTACAAGTCTACAGTCGTCTCCTCCAGTAAGGTCATGTTTAATGGCGATACTTTGACCCTCTGTACAACCTAGAAAGTGAAAATGTTTGAAGTTTAGGAATGCTTTCCGTTATTCTTAGCTCGCAGAGATATGTTGTCGTGAAGTAAAGTGTGGGTTTTATGGGATTCAATTGGGATTATTATCGGTTATTTGTGGTTTCCACGCCCTGAAAAAAACGTTACATAAAACATTGAGATCTATCGATCAAACAGATTCGACGTAATTCTCCTCTCGAGAAGGTACAGTCGGTCAAGGGCCCCGTGTGATGTAGCTTGTTTGCGTCAAATATATACGTATGTGTCATGTGACGTACGTACACCTCAGTTTTTTTTGTTTTAAGTGATATTCCCGTCGTTATTTTGGCACAATGTGAAATAACACCACAAAGCATGATAAGAGACAATGTTATAATGTGATCCGTGTAAAATATTTACGCTAACGAAAATTCTAAATAAATTACACGTAAAAGTATTCGTACACCTAGTATATAAACATCGTGGGTACAGGTGAATTGTCAAGGAAAATAGATTTGATGCATTTAGTTTTAGGTGTGTTAAATAGCCATATTCTCAAGAATAAGGCTATTATAATTCTAATTGTGTCGGGAAATTTACATGTGTACGTAAACGAATGCTGAATTATCCTTGAAGAACCGTATTAAAAAAGAAAGAACACATTAGAATGGTCGTTCCGTGGACATTGGTATCGACTTTAAAACCACGTCTCACAAGAATAAATAGCAATGAGGCATGGCTATTTATTTTAAAATGAGTTGCTGCTGCATAATATAATACGTATATTGAAAAATCATGTAGCATTTTAAGTTGAGAGATTACTGCTATTTTGATGTTATTTAGAGACAGTGGCTGTAATTAGGGGGCGTTGGGTGGGCAGTTGCCCCCACTTCTTGCCACTATTAACCCCTTCACTATGCTAAACCTTATCTACCAAGTGAAAGTACACTGTCCTTGCCATTCAAATTGAGAAGAGTAGAGCCAATGATATGAGAAACTTCCTCCTGATTCACTAGGGTACACAGAATTTTTTTCTGGGGGAGGGGGGGGGGCTGGAAATGTAAAGGTCGATATTATATAGATGCGTTCTAGGAGGAGGTGGGATACAGTATAAAATATTTCAAAATTACCATTTCTAACTTTAGTTTTAAAAATTGTTCAAAGACAAAAATTGTAATCTGGATTAATCTTAAGTGTGGTTTGCATTTACCACTTTCGATTTTCAAGAGTTCTTAGCTGCTATCATTTACAAATTTTGGTTTTCTCAATTTTGAGAGGGGCTGCAGCCCCACCGCCCCCTGCTAAATCTGGAATCCGATCGTACATACAACAAAATTCATGTGAAAATGATACTTATATCTCAAGTCATTGTTCAAAAGATGTGAGAATAGAGAAACAAGTAAATATTTAGAAAAGTCCAGTAAGACTTCCTACAAATATGCCTGAAATGTTACAATGAAACACATTGCTTTTGAAGTATTTATCTAGCAAATCATTGTTTGGAACATCTTGAAACGTAAGAAGCAACCCTTAACGTTCTCGTTCCCCTTACACGGTGTCTCCAGTTCGAATACTGGTTTAACCTTACATTTCGTGTACTGAAACAAATATGCACATAGAGTACAGAAATGGACCCACCTGGAAATCATGGGTAACGGTTATGATTTGCTGAATCCAGGGACACAGTAATATAAAAACGTTCTTACGACGAACTACACTGATGCGGTTGACTGAAAACTGAGCGATCACGGAATACCCAGCAACGAGAAAGTGAATACTGTAAAAAGATTTCTGATTGAGGTCAGTTATTCAATAGGGTAAACAATCTGTTACGAGTCAAGGAACACAAGGAAGTCGCATACACAACCGCATTCAATGTAACTTTTGAAGTGCAAAACTCTTGACACTTGCTTAAAGTATCGCGATCACACGTTTGGCCTCAAGGAGGCATGCACAGTGCGACTATATGAAGCATTAGTGCAGGGTTGCCAGGAATCAAGACTTATACGGAGATTTAGCACCCCGATGAAACTTCAATCCTAAAAAGGTTTGAGTGATTGATTGAATTAGGTTATTTTACGTTGCTTTTCTGTAACTTTTCCCTAATCGCGACGATAAGGATGAGTAATGATAATTATGATGAAATTGATGAAAGGACACTCACATGCCCAGGCCATGATTCGAACCCGGAACGTCTAGCGTCGTAACTCTCGGTGCTAAGTACTCCGCTAAGGGGGTCGGATAATATCTATTGACTGACGTAAATATGTTAAGCAGCAATCATCCATTAAGTTTGTAGACTCATGCAAGCGAGTGATTTTTCATTATAAAATGAAGAGTGCCTATTTATTTGGCGGAGCAAAGAAAATTATTTTCTTATTTTTTAGATTATCCAATGGCGTAGTGGTAACGTCCTAGTCTTGTAGTCGAGGAATCCCGGGTTCGATACCCGTTGGAGGCACACAGTGGTTCGGATTCCAGTTTAAAACTGTAGGTTCCGTCCCGATTAGCCTATTTGTGCATAATGTGGATCTAAAACTCAATTTATTTTATATCGTCATCGAAATATGGAAAGAATACTCGCCATCATTGCATAAACGTATTACAATAAGTAATCGTCCCGCACCGTGATCGTGCGGTATAAGGCGTCACGCTTTGGGCTCCAGTTGAGGGACGCGCGCAGGTTAGTCTCCTGGGGGAAGCGTAATAACTTTTCTCCTGATATTTCGGCCTGTGTACGGGACTGGTGGGCCACCCACCATCGTGAGGAAATTAGGGAGCTAAGAATGAGTAGCTTAACCCGGTCATGAAAACATACGTCGACGACTGGGGGTTCGTCGTGCTGACCACACGTCACCCCGTAACTGGCTGGATGATCTCATACCTCGGGTGAGCGATCGAGTAGGATCAGATGGGAGTGAGGCCGGTAGTCAGGAAGCAGGCCCGAGCTCTCAATGGGCTGGTTTGCCACGGGTTATTATTATTATTATTATTATTACTAGTAATCAGTTTATATAAATATAAATTTAACTTGGTATCAGAGTTGCCCAATAGTTCCATAGTTGCCAGTCACATAGATCTGCGAAATCGTAAAGAACTTGGATTCAGTTCTTGGGCACGAAAAGGAGATTGAATAAAAGAAGAAAGGTATTGAGAGAGATTGATTGATTGATTTAGTTTATTTTACTTCGCGTTTTGTGCCTCTTGGCTAATTTGTGAAGATGGGGATGAGTGATGAAATGATGAAGTTGATGAATGGACATTCACAAACAAACAAGCCCGAGCGGGATTCGAACCCGGGACCCTTGGCATCGCAGCGCGATGTGCTAACCACATTTTTTTTTCATTTTAAAAAAATAATACCCCTATTCGGCAGTATCTCCGTCATTCACACATTCGTACACTTTCACACATGTCAATTTCTACTTTATTCCTCACTCATTATTCGGACGAACACAAACATCCAAGCCCGAGCGGGATTCGAACCTGGGACCCCTAGCGTTGCAGTGCAATGAGCTATCCACTTTTTGTATATATATATATATATATATATATATATATATATATATAGGAATACTCCTACGCGGTGCTATCCTCCGTCATTCACACTTTTTCAACTTTTTATACTTTTCAATTTTTACAGTATTCTCAGTTTACCACGTTTGGACAAGCACACATACCCATGCCTTATCCGGGACTCGAACCCGGCACCCCTGGCGTTGCAGCGCGCTGTGCTAACCACTTCGCCACGGAGGTTGGCAACCACTCGGCCACAGGGTCCGGCGTATTGTGAGAGAGAAAAAGGAGAGAAATTAAAATTGGAAAAAGAGAGATGGAAGAACAAGGGGGTTTTAAAAACGCGGTTAGGAGAAAGGTTAGGAAAGGGTGGTCGTGAGTAAGCAAGATCAAGAAGGATAGAGAAAGAGACATGAATAAAGAGAGCGAGAGAGGGAGGAAAGCAAATATCTGGAGGGAGGAGACAGAGGAAAGGAAACCAGAAAGAACAACAGAGACATTGTTTTTCCAGTATTTGTTGCACAACCGGAACGCACTGTGGCTGCTCTGTCTCTTACATAAAGGCAACGATGTAAATCCTGAACACGTAGCTAGGCGAGGACACTTCCTGCTCTGCGATGAAAGCAAGAAAGGATACAATTACTTGACTATTGAATCGGGAAATGAAGTTTTGAGAAAGTTGTCCGGTATCATGTTCCGAACCGGTCTGCGAAATGTGAATCCTGTCTCTTCGCAAACAGCGTTTCCTATTTGGAAAGAGTTCCACAAGGAGGAAGAAGTCTTTCAGCTGCAGAACCATTTAAGAGAAAATAATTTCACCTTGCCATGGGGACGGAGTTCAATGCGTGGGAGGCAAGGTGGCTCGTACCCTAAGAAATATTTTGTCACAAGAAAATTGTCTACTTGGCAAAAATCCAATATAGTAACTAGAGCACTGCATGGAACCACTTTTGCTCGCTCGTACTCTTTCGAGTCTCTCACGCTCGAGGATTTACATTTTAATGGGACAATAATCGTATACACATACATGTACCGGGTGGCCAGAATTAAAGTCACCCAACTCAGAGCCCTCTGTAGCCTGTTTAAGGCATCGTAGAACTCTGAAATTTGGTGAATCCACTATGCAGACCATGGGGAAGAGGATGGCGATATATATATATAAAGTTCAATTTTCCGCCACCAGGTTGAAATGTGGCGCTGTACTTCCATGATGGGTTGTACACGTTTATACCGCGTTTGGTAGAACCTGTCCCCTTTCCCGCGCTAGGGAGCGCTCGAGAGTTTCGGTGCCAATGAGAAACGAGGAAAAAAGCGTCTGCTGGGCAGCGAGGAGCGAATGAAAGCCAGAAGAGAGGCGCTTACGTAGACGCTGTTGCGACGTTGCGTATTTTAATTGGCTGCCTGGCTTTGACTTTCCCCAGCACGGAGAAAAGGGAGCGACCAGCTAGCGCGGGAACCGGGACAGGTTGTAACAAACGCGGTTTTTTTTTATAGTGGTTTAGCCGTGTTATTAATTAGAAAGATATTTGTTAGTGGCTGGAAGTTGCGAGAAAATAATCTCTCGTTTATTGCAAGATTGCAAGGTAAAGGCAAATCCATAACCAATTGGAGCAGTTTACTTCATTATTACAGGCTACAGAGGGCTCTGAGTTGAATAACTTTAATTCTGGCCACCCGGTACTAAAGTTCAAATCACAAACTCTGAGACCTTCTGTAAACAAAACCACCTGCATGCAGAAAGCATTGCAAACTCATAGAAGTAAAATAATCCACACGAAAAGCCAGCGTTGTTACAGGGTTCATTACGTAAGGTAAAACAATGGCCAATTTGTAGTATGGGATACGCTGCCGCAAATGACGTCTCACTTTAAACCCAATGCTCTTTCCTTTTTTACTTATTGCTTCACCTTTATGGTTAACTCTTTGCACCAGTCATCATTTCCCATAAATTTAGCTTCTTTCTTGCATGTGAATTGAATATATTTTACTTGCATTTTTTTAGACAAAATGATATAACATGGTAATGTATATTTTTAAAGATGATATAGATAGGAGTGTATTTGAAATTTGTTTGTAGATTTTATGTAAATTGTATCTTATGTAAATAAAATATATAATGGGCATAAACAGCCATATGCATTGCTGTAAGTCCAATAAATATATTGATGATGATGATCAAAACAAGACAAAGAAAGTTCGTAAATTTATTGCGGTTGGAAACTTTGACAAGCATCCTAATAACGATTTTTGTTCCGCCAAATATAGTGCACTTCGTAAAATAACTTGGTGACATGGCAAGGCAAGATAAGTGTGAACATTTTGTAGTAATATGCATTGTAACTTTCAATGACCTTAGAGATTTGTGTACATAATGATATTTTATAACATTGGTTATTTTCTAAAAATAATCATGTGAACAGCAAGGAAGTAGTGCAACTTAGTAATATTGCCTGAGTTATCCTTAGAAAAATAACATGCCGAGTTCTATGTGTGCGGGAAGGTATCCGTGTTCTCCGAGCTTGTTTTCAAAACACCAGCAAGGACAGCCTTTGAAAAGGTATGAGAAACAGATTCTACTCAATATTTATGTAACGTTCTGTCAGTGGTATCCTGAGAAACCAGTAAATGAAGTGGTTAAGTTGGTATCCCAGTGCAGTGGTGTGTCAGTGTCTGCAGTTTTAAGGGTTATGAAAGAGAGAATGACCGGGAGAGTAACAATGTATGCGGCTGCATATTCGTCTGATGTTTTGAGAGCGGGCTCTCACATTCAACAGGCTCTTATATAAAATAAATAGGTGCGGCGAACTATGAGTGTAACAGCAGAGGATTGCGGTCATGAATCAGCTGACGCGGAGTGATACATCGAATCGGTGAGACCGTTTGTTTACAGAAGGTCTCAGGGTTGGTGATTTACACTTTATATAAAATATTCGTCTTGGCAGTATCAGCCCACAATCATCTGCTTCATTTTCAAATATCATCGTGCAGTAGCGTAACTAACACGCCTTGCCCTCCCCCGCAACCTTCAGTTGTGCGCCCCTATTCGTTTAAAAAAAATCTTTCCTTTATGGAATATTAATTCAAGCCCCTACATTCATATTAAGTATACAAATATGAAAGCACATACATGTAATTTGAATGAATGTAAAAACTGGTACGCAAGGTTTAAGGCAACAGACAAACTGTAATATATATATAAAAATATAATTATATTTGAAATTACACTGTTCAAAAATTAAGACATTGTCAAATGGCCATTACCCGTCCTCTGCGTTTTCTGATAAAGGCAAATTATTGTGCCAGTTCGGTCAAGTCGAGTTTTCTCACTCTTGTCATTGTGCATTGTAATTTTTGATCAATGTTAGCTTGGAAAACGTTCTCTCAGCTAATGAAGACGACACAGGTAGGGTCACATACAACATATGAGCAGCCAACATCTTCTGTCAGTACGTAGAAGAAGGTTTTTACTTTTCTTTTCCGTTTTGTAAAAATTGACTATTTCTACATGCAACCGGTGCCTCCCCGATGGCGCAGTGGTAGCGTCGTCGCCTTGTAATCAAGGGGTCCCTGGTTCGATACCCGGTGGAGGCACATAGTGGCTCGGATCCCTTTAAACTGTAGGTTCAGTCCAGATTAGTCTTACTGTGCATAAAGTGTACTTAAACCACCAACTCAATCAATCAATCTATTTGCCACCTTCTGGCCATTTCTTTAGCTTTATATTTAACACCCAAAAATTATTCCAAAGCTAATTAAGATCACGTACAGAATTTTCCAGAAGGTTGCTTTCCTCTTCAATAAATATGCTGAAATTTTGTAAAGTTTTGGAAACAACATTTAT
The DNA here is from genome assembly GCF_977018435.1 of Lepisma saccharinum. Classification (NCBI taxonomy): domain Eukaryota; kingdom Metazoa; phylum Arthropoda; class Insecta; order Zygentoma; family Lepismatidae; genus Lepisma; species Lepisma saccharinum. The sequence goes on from NC_139236.1 coordinate 71,996,330, forward strand.
ATGTTCCAAGATTTTTATACAAGCATTAAGACAAAGTGGAATGAAGATATTCTCTTTTGTAATGCAGATGCTTCGACTATTTCTGCATTTTTCTTGGACGTTACGATGGTTTTTCATAAGCAGTTTAAGATTAAATTGGAATTGACTTGTACTGCAAAATAACATTTTCTGTTTGAAGTTGTAGGGGCTTAAAAATATAATATGTTTGGTTGAAAATATATTTTAACGCCGAAAGGAAAACTTTCGTGAACTATCGGTCTTTATTAATTCATCATTCTTACTGCGCCCCCGAACCTCGTGCGCCCCCCCCCCCTTCGCGGTGTTTTCGGGGTTTTTATTTACGCCCCTGTGACTGTGTATTGGTGAGATGGACTAAACTACATTTTAACATGGAGGTAATGACTATGTTTACTTAAATTTCAATGCGTCTTTCACTTCACGATCCATATTTGAGGACCCACTACAACAGACAAGTTACGGTTATACGTGTACTACTGGGCTTCGAGCGTATACCGCTCGTTTTGCCTGTTCGAGCGTTTATTGCTCGAGTGAAGCAGCTCTCAATTCCGTGCGCTATCTACCGTCGCCCGTGTGAACTATTTGGTGCACGAGCGAAATGCTCTTGCTGCAGCGTTATAATAATAACGTGGGGTCAGCTTAGTAGTATTGATGTACGCCAAGGCCTGTTTGTGCCCTCGGGCGTTTAATATTCGCAATTCATTTGCACGTACTTATAACTAATTTGCACGGGTTTTAATTAATTTGCACGTACTTAGAATTCATTTGCACGTATGTACAATACTTTACATTTATGTATTTGCATGTTTATAACTTTTTATGAATATATAATTATTTATTTTATGAAAAATATGTATATAGAAGGTAATTAGAGGTACTAAACGCTATGCATATGTTTTTATATTCATTACTGCAAAGTATGTAATGTATGAAACTATAATAATTAATGTTTATAATATTGAAAATAAGTTTTCTATGGTTTATGAACCGCTATGAACGGTGGTAATGGCTGTAGGTACATGTCCAATTACGATTGGGGACGGACCCGGTACTCGAACCCGAGATATGTAATATTATTAATTAGCACTATGCAGTAATTTCATCATGTTATGAAACACGATGGTGCAACACGCTAGACAGAATACTGTCTCAGAATCTGAACTCCGCGCAGGTAGAGGAGAAAGGAATTTTGGGGGAAGTGCGTTCAAGGTCAAATGACGTCACAACGTCAGAACAAAGGAAGAACCTGATTGTCCAATCAGAGAACGCGTCGGTAGATTTTCAGAACCGGTTTTTCCAAGGTTAACCAGTACGCAATAACAGGGGAAAGCTATGCAATACTGTAGGGCAGGGGAGGGATTGAGCCAGACAACAAAGGATGTCTAGAATGCGCAGCAAGGGTCAAATCTCTGAAGCTATGCGGTTTCCGCCGCCAATTAATATTCCGCTCAGGTTTGCCTTCAAGGCACAGGACGCTCTAGCGCAGGGTTTTTTTATCTGTACTATGAAGAAGGGAGACCTATTAGGGCCGGGGCCTACAGTTTTCACCATTTGCTTTTATCACGGGGTAACGAACCTAGGACCCTTTGATTATTGATTTAGGTAGTAAATGTATGTTACTGTGTGCTATTTAACTTAATTTTGAGTTTATTTTTTACCAAACTTTGACTTTATGTCAAATCTTTTACAAGTTTTTATGTATTTTTACCAAAATAACACTATTTATACAATTCAGGCAACATTTTTTATTAAATTCTGGACTCGCAAAGATATTTTTACAACTTTTTAACTTATTATTTTACAATTTTATGTTAATTTTTTTTACCAAAATAACACTATTTGTACTATTCAGGCAACATTTTTTATTAAATTTTGGACTCGCAAAGATATTTTTTCAACTTTTAACTTATTATTTTACAACTTTATATTAATTTTTTACCAAAATAACACTATTTGTACTATTCAAGCAACATTTTTTTATTAAATTTTGGACTCACAAAGACATTTTTTCTACGTTTAACTTATTATTTTACAACTTTATGTTAATTTTTTACCAAAATAACACTATTTGTACTATTCAGGCAACATTTTTTTATTAAATTTTGGACTCACAAAGACATATTTTCAACTTTTAACTTATTATTTTACAACTTTATGTTAATTTTTACCAAAATAACACTATTTGTACTATTCAGGCAACATTTTTTATTAAATTTTGTATTTACAAAGAGATTTTTTCAACTTTTAATTTATTATTTACAAGTTTATGCCTATTTTTTTACTCAAATAACACGATTCAATCTGTTCAGGAAAGACTTTTAGTTACATTTTCGACACACAAAGTGTGTGTTCTCAACTTCTATCTGTTTATTTCACAAGTTTAGGCTTATTATTACCAAAATAACACAATTCAATCTGTTCAGGAAAGACTTTTAGTCGCATTTTCGACACACAGAGTGTGTGTTCTCAACTTCTATCTGTTTATTTCACAAGTTTATACCTATTTTTAACCTAAATAACACTATTTACACTATTCAGGAAAGACTTTTAGTTACATTTTCGGCACACGAAGTGTGTGTTCTCAACTTTTATTTGTTTATTTCTCAAGTTTAGCCTAATATTTACTCAAATAGCACGATTTGATCGTGTCTTTTATTACATTTTGGACACACACACACACACACAGAGAGAGAGAGAGAGAGAGAGAGAGAGAGAGAGAGAGAGAGAGAGAGAGAGAGAGATTTTTTCCAAGTTTACAGGATTATTCTCTAGTTTACTCAAATAACACAATTTAGATGTGTTTTGAATTATATTTTGGATGCAAAAGTATGTTTTGACAAGTTCTACCCTTTTATTTTACAAGTTTAGGCTTATTATTACTCAAATAACACAATTTAATCCAGTCAGGAAGGATTTGTTATTATATTTTGGATGCACAAAGAGAGGTTTTCAACTTTTTTTATTGATTTTTTGCAGGGTATGTATTAATTTTTATTTATTTTGTTTTGTATCATATATACATTTACAAATTTTTAACTTAGAGTTTAGTATTTATTTAATTTTTTCAAAAACACTAAAAAAAAGTACTTTTAGCTAAAATGTAAGCCACAGAATATATTATTATTATTATTATTATTATTAGGGTTTACTGATTTCCACTATGCTATTTTTTTTGGTTCTGTATTTCTATATGTATTTATTTAGGGCAGGTTACGCCTGCCACGTAGGAAAGTTTGTTTATTTTAGAGTTTGCTGAGTATTTTGTTACTGCTATACTAGGTAAAAGTTTTCTAAATATACCAGATAGAGCTCTCTATACTTTTGTTTTTGCTATTTTGGAGATGATGCGATCAGCACCACTCTCCATCTGCTTTTTATTTTATGTACCCAATATTATTTTGAGGCTTAGTGAATTCTAGAGCCTATTTATGCAGGAGAGAGGAGAGAGGACTTGAAAATTCTGATCTCAGATAACCCACAACTTTTTGTCAGAGTATTTTAAAGGATATTTTATATTTATTATGTGCCACTAGAATATCAAAGCTTGCTTAATTTTTATGTCTGTAACGCTGTTATTGTATTTCTAGCTAAGATTTACTGGATAAAGTACACGAAATGTTTAACATTTCGACTATTTGCCAAATTTTTAGTGTAACAAAAATTATTGTGTGTCTATGAGGTCTGAAACCCCTTTACCGAGGGGTCCACAACTGGACGCTTACCAACATTGTTTATTTTCTTTTTAAATATAACCATTTATAAATATATTGACAATTCACAGGACAAGACGAAGTTCACAGACGACTGACTATATGAACCATAGGTCCACTTGCTAAACTTTTTTTCTATGCTAGAAGAATAATTTAGCCTTATAGCCTTTTTCAAGGTATTTTTGAAGTATTTCTGGTTTTTTGGGTGCATCAACACTTGGGTTATTTCCATTTGGTTTATTATACGAGGCTACAATTACTATCTGAACACTGAAATCCTCTGATTGAAACTAAAAGCTTAGGCTGTAACTAGAGACTTAGTATGTATATCGACAATTTATAGGACAACACGAACCTTACAAAGGATTATAGGTGATGTAGGCCCACACGCCAGAGCTTTGTTAACCTGCAAGAAGCATTTACAGCTAATGCTACGAGGAAATGAGGTTGATTTTTTACTGTTTCACAAAAGTGCTATCTGTTATACACCCAATATTTGCTTTTTCAAGTAACTACATGTACCAGAAGCACTTACAGGCCAACTCTAACTAGACTTCGACTTATTCTATATCAGGTGCTAAATTTATAAAGAACTATGATTGTGTATATTTCTGAAGAAGTACGCAAAAGCAGATTACCAGATTAAAGTATCTGAAAAACAGATTTTTCTATGCAAGTATATTTTTATTGACTGGATTATTTAACAGATCAAACAGGAAGACTGCAAAATTCATTAAATGTAGTTCTATAGTATAGGTGGTTTCAGAGATATAAAAAGAACAAATATGAGATTTCGCTTTTTTTTGCTTCTGAGGCTAATCGCGACGCTAAGGGTAAATGGCCAGGAAATGTAACGGAGGAGAAACAATCCCAAAAGTTATGGGCTGCATGTAAGTTAATACCACAGAGATATTACAGTAGGTGTAGGTTCTTCCACCAGAACATTTCTATCATAATAATACTGGTTATGCTGTACTGTTAGCTAAAGATGCTGATATTTGAGAAACTTAAAAGCTTATTTTCAAAATTTTAGATAAATAATAATCTGTTAGACTGTAAACATATTTTATATCCATTCTGCAAAAGATCCGATGACAAAATTTAAAAATTGTTATCGCCCAGACAGGGACTCGAACCCTGGACAGATAGGTTAAAAGCCTAACGCTATACCAACTAAGCTATCTGGGCACAAGGTATTCTTTTTTTGAAAAGTTAGTTATGTTAAGAAATATATTGAAAAACTTGAGAACACTTTTGGTCTGGTTCGACAGACAAGGAGACAACATTTCTAAATTTTTACAGACTGGGTGTATTTTTCCACTATAGAGGTCTTCACTATATGTAATTCGAAACGCTAAAGTTCAGCTAGCTTCCAAAATTGAGGTAAAGATTGTGTTTGGCGAGATTAACAAGTTACAATTATATCCAGTTACGGACAAATAAAGCTAAAACTCTTAGATTTACTGTACTAGCCAAGTTTTAGTAACATTTTCTTCACTTTAGTACAAATACCAAAGAAATAGGTATATTTTATTTATAATTTGACAAAATGTACTAGTATTTAATTTACAAAGTTAGGTAAAAAGCAGTATTTTTAAAAAATATTGTTACTGCCTTCAAATTTTATGTTATTTAGCCACTAACAACTGATTTACACTGTTTGGCATCCTTTAAATAGGAAAAGAAGGAATTATTTGTTTATTATTTTTACTTTATATTTATATTTATTTAAGAAAACAATTCTACAGTTTAACTTAATTTTAACAAATTGTTACTAATTTATATATCAAAGTTATGTTATTTAGAGTGTATGAAGGCGTATAAAGTTAATATTTGTACTTATCAGTTCAACTAACAATTATATTTTACACACAAAAGATGATGTTTACAGTTAAATTACTTGAATCAGAGAATAATATTTTACAGTAATTGATTCATTCAGCATTAGTCAGTACTTTTATGCATCAGAAAGTTTTCTTAATTTTCTAATACGCATGCTATTTTGGGCTATTTTTAAAATGTATTTCTAAGGCAAACTGGTTTAATTTTCTGCTTATAATGCAAAGTTGACATAGTTTTCGCACAATGCATTGTACATTTGTTATATTCTCTACTTACAATTCAAATATTATGCTTATTTAATGTATAACTAACTCTCTAGCCTTCTTAAACCCGAAGGTTCATGGCTGCAGCAACACATGCCTTTCATCTGTCCCTGTCCTGAGCAAGATCTATATACTCCTTTTCTTCCCTACCAATTTCCTTTTGGTCCATCTCTACATTATCCCTCCATCTTTGTTTTGGTCTGTCTATTGGTTTTTTACCATCAGGTTTCCCAACAAGAATCCTGTATACTCTTCTTTCCTCTCCCATTCGTACCACAGGATCTACACACCTAAGTCTTCTTGATTTAATTATTCTAATAATATCTGGACATGAATACAAATTATGTACTTCCAAATTATGTAACCTTCTCCACTCATCTGTCTCCTCATCTGTTTTAGGACCAAATATTTTCCTAAGGATTTTATTTTCAAATACTCTCAATTTATGTTCCTTTTTCAATGTAAGGGACCATGTTTATTTACTGTATTTAACTTTTATTTTTTTGTAATTAACAAAAATTAAAAGCTTATACTGTAGTTATTATATCTTTTTCTATCAGCTTATTTTGAAATTAATATTATTAGGTATAGTCTTTGATTTATAACTATATTGCTTTTTTTATCAATTTATCTAAGAGTACACGCAGACAAACACATGTGTTCACACTTTTATGTAAATAGATATGCCTTTTTTCAATATTTTAGTATGAAGATTGCACTTTAGCTATTCAAGCAAGGGTAGGAAAGGTAGGATTTCTGAGAATTTGTTGCAGGATTTTGTTGTCCAAGTATAGATGAGAACTGAGCTGGGAGACTGCTTTGAACCTTTTCATGAGAGTTTGCATGTGAACTGTATGCAAATTGAGCATTATTGACTGTGCATGCTTCTAAGTTTTGCTGTTATTTTACATCAAGTCTGTGAGACTGTAGTCAGTTTTCCCATTTCAAGTAGTTTTTATTGATTGTATTTGTATATGTTGTGGGGACTTAGCAGTTTTATGTTATGAGGCAGTTTGTTGTAGAATATTTTTACATGATTGTTTTGAGATATTGAGTGTCTGCTGTTTTACTTGTAATTATTTTCCTTCTTGTGTTGTGTATTTGACTATATTTTGTCCAAGTTCGTAGTATTTAGAATAATTGTTATTGACTTGTAGATGTAGGGAGTAATAATCCTTTGCAAGATGCCCTATACTTTAGTTTGAATATTATTCTTAGTGTTCACTTTTGAAGCCTTAGTATTCTGGTAGTATTATTAATGTAGAGGTAAATTAGGCTGAAACGTAGGCATTTTTTCTGATAAATTATACTCACTTAGTTGTTTCAGCAGGTAGAAGTTGCATGATGGTTTACTGCTGATGATGTTTATTTGTTCTTCTTATGTAGTACGTATGATGTAGCTTACTTGAGTAACTGGAATTTTCTACTGAAAAAAGGATTGCTTGTCTATTTTATTCCTATGTTGTTGAGTTTGTCCATAAGCAAGCCATGTTTTTTACTCTATCCTATGCCTTGGAAGAATCTAGATATATTGTGTTTGCAGTTTTATGTTTCTCTAAGGTTTCAGCTATGTAGTTTTTTAAACTGTGCTATGTGTGTGACTATTGATTTCTCTTTCTGGATGCCATGTTGGTTTCTGTGTATTCCTTTTGCTGCTTGAATTTGACTTAGGTTGTTTGCTTGTTTTCTTAGATCTTTATTTGTTCAGTATTTTTTATTTTTTTGAATTTTAATTATTTTAATTTTACATTAACTAACATATTTTACTTTAACAGCAAAATAATTTACTCTAGTAAAAAAACTTCTACTAACAAAAATGTACTATTATAACTTTTAATTTTAGAAAATTGTATTTTTAAAACTTTAACTTTGAAAAATTGAATTTCAATTACTTTAATTTTACATTAACTAACATATTTTACTTTAACAACAAAACAATTTACCCTAGTATAAAAACTTCTACTAACAAAAATGTACTATTATAACTTTTAATTTTAGAAAATTGTATTTTTAAAACTTTAACTTTGAAAAATTGAATTTTAACACACTTTGACTTTAACAATGTACTTTGAATTTTTTATGTAAAAGAATATTAAAAAAATAAAAAATACTGAACAAATAAAGATCTAAGAAAACAAGCAAACAACCTAAGTCAAATTCAAGCAGCAAAAGGAATACACAGAAACCAACATGGCATCCAGAAAGAGAAATCAATAGTCACACACATAGCACAGTTTAAAAAACTACATAGCTGAAACCTTAGAGAAACATAAAACTGCAAACACAATATATCTAGATTCTTCCAAGGCATAGGATAGAGTAAAAAACATGGCTTGCTTATGGACAAACTCAACAACATAGGAATAAAATAGACAAGCAATCCTTTTTTCAGTAGAAAATTCCAGTTACTCAAGTAAGCTACATCATACGTACTACATAAGAAGAACAAATAAACATCATCAGCAGTAAACCATCATGCAACTTCTACCTGCTGAAACAACTAAGTGAGTATAATTTATCAGAAAAAATGCCTACGTTTCAGCCTAATTTACCTCTACATTAATAATACTACCAGAATACTAAGGCTTCAAAAGTGAACACTAAGAATAATATTCAAACTAAAGTATAGGGCATCTTGCAAAGGATTATTACTCCCTACATCTACAAGTCAATAACAATTATTCTAAATACTACGAACTTGGACAAAATATAGTCAAATACACAACACAAGAAGGAAAATAATTACAAGTAAAACAGCAGACACTCAATATCTCAAAACAATCATGTAAAAATATTCTACAACAAACTGCCTCATAACATAAAACTGCTAAGTCCCCACAACATATACAAATACAATCAATAAAAACTACTTGAAATGGGAAAACTGACTACAGTCTCACAGACTTGATGTAAAATAACAGCAAAACTTAGAAGCATGCACAGTCAATAATGCTCAATTTGCATACAGTTCACATGCAAACTCTCATGAAAAGGTTCAAAGCAGTCTCCCAGCTCAGTTCTCATCTATACTTGGACAACAAAATCCTGCAACAAATTCTCAGAAATCCTACCTTTCCTACCCTTGCTTGAATAGCTAAAGTGCAATCTTCATACTAAAATATTGAAAAAAGGCATATCTATTTACATAAAAGTGTGAACACATGTGTTTGTCTGCGTGTACTCTTAGATAAATTGATAAAAAAAGCAATATAGTTATAAATCAAAGACTATACCTAATAATATTAATTTCAAAATAAGCTGATAGAAAAAGATATAATAACTACAGTATAAGCTTTTAATTTTTGTTAATTACAAAAAAATAAAAGTTAAATACAGTAAATAAACATGGTCCCTTACATTGAAAAAGGAACATAAATTGAGAGTATTTGAAAATAAAATCCTTAGGAAAATATTTGGTCCTAAAACAGATGAGGAGACAGATGAGTGGAGAAGGTTACATAATTTGGAAGTACATAATTTGTATTCATGTCCAGATATTATTAGAATAATTAAATCAAGAAGACTTAGGTGTGTAGATCCTGTGGTACGAATGGGAGAGGAAAGAAGAGTATACAGGATTCTTGTTGGGAAACCTGATGGTAAAAAACCAATAGACAGACCAAAACAAAGATGGAGGGATAATGTAGAGATGGACCAAAAGGAAATTGGTAGGGAAGAAAAGGAGTATATAGATCTTGCTCAGGACAGGGACAGATGAAAGGCATGTGTTGCTGCAGCCATGAACCTTCGGGTTTAAGAAGGCTAGAGAGTTAGTTATACATTAAATAAGCATAATATTTGAATTGTAAGTAGAGAATATAACAAATGTACAATGCATTGTGCGAAAACTATGTCAACTTTGCATTATAAGCAGAAAATTAAACCAGTTTGCCTTAGAAATACATTTTAAAAATAGCCCAAAATAGCATGCGTATTAGAAAATTAAGAAAACTTTCTGATGCATAAAAGTACTGACTAATGCTGAATGAATCAATTACTGTAAAATATTATTCTCTGATTCAAGTAATTTAACTGTAAACATCATCTTTTGTGTGTAAAATATAATTGTTAGTTGAACTGATAAGTACAAATATTAACTTTATACGCCTTCATACACTCTAAATAACATAACTTTGATATATAAATTAGTAACAATTTGTTAAAATTAAGTTAAACTGTAGAATTGTTTTCTTAAATAAATATAAATATAAAGTAAAAATAATAAACAAATAATTCCTTCTTTTCCTATTTAAAGGATGCCAAACAGTGTAAATCAGTTGTTAGTGGCTAAATAACATAAAATTTGAAGGCAGTAACAATATTTTTTAAAAATACTGCTTTTTACCTAACTTTGTAAATTAAATACTAGTACATTTTGTCAAATTATAAATAAAATATACCTATTTCTTTGGTATTTGTACTAAAGTGAAGAAAATGTTACTAAAACTTGGCTAGTACAGTAAATCTAAGAGTTTTAGCTTTATTTGTCCGTAACTGGATATAATTGTAACTTGTTAATCTCGCCAAACACAATCTTTACCTCAATTTTGGAAGCTAGCTGAACTTTAGCGTTTCGAATTACATATAGTGAAGACCTCTATAGTGGAAAAATACACCCAGTCTGTAAAAATTTAGAAATGTTGTCTCCTTGTCTGTCGAACCAGACCAAAAGTGTTCTCAAGTTTTTCAATATATTTCTTAACATAACTAACTTTTCAAAAAAAGAATACCTTGTGCCCAGATAGCTTAGTTGGTATAGCGTTAGGCTTTTAACCTATCTGTCCAGGGTTCGAGTCCCTGTCTGGGCGATAACAATTTTTAAATTTTGTCATCGGATCTTTTGCAGAATGGATATAAAATATGTTTACAGTCTAACAGATTATTATTTATCTAAAATTTTGAAAATAAGCTTTTAAGTTTCTCAAATATCAGCATCTTTAGCTAACAGTACAGCATAACCAGTATTATTATGATAGAAATGTTCTGGTGGAAGAACCTACACCTACTGTAATATCTCTGTGGTATTAACTTACATGCAGCCCATAACTTTTGGGATTGTTTCTCCTCCGTTACATTTCCTGGCCATTTACCCTTAGCGTCGCGATTAGCCTCAGAAGCAAAAAAAAGCGAAATCTTATATTTGTTCTTTTTATATCTCTGAAACCACCTATACTATAGAACTACATTTAATGAATTTTGCAGTCTTCCTGTTTGATCTGTTAAATAATCCAGTCAATAAAAATATACTTGCATAGAAAAATCTGTTTTTCAGATACTTTAATCTGGTAATCTGCTTTTGCGTACTTCTTCAGAAATATACACAATCATAGTTCTTTATAAATTTAGCACCTGATATAGAATAAGTCGAAGTCTAGTTAGAGTTGGCCTGTAAGTGCTTCTGGTACATGTAGTTACTTGAAAAAGCAAATATTGGGTGTATAACAGATAGCACTTTTGTGAAACAGTAAAAAATCAACCTCATTTCCTCGTAGCATTAGCTGTAAATGCTTCTTGCAGGTTAACAAAGCTCTGGCGTGTGGGCCTACATCACCTATAATCCTTTGTAAGGTTCGTGTTGTCCTATAAATTGTCGATATACATACTAAGTCTCTAGTTACAGCCTAAGCTTTTAGTTTCAATCAGAGGATTTCAGTGTTCAGATAGTAATTGTAGCCTCGTATAATAAACCAAATGGAAATAACCCAAGTGTTGATGCACCCAAAAAACCAGAAATACTTCAAAAATACCTTGAAAAAGGCTATAAGGCTAAATTATTCTTCTAGCATAGAAAAAAAGTTTAGCAAGTGGACCTATGGTTCATATAGTCAGTCGTCTGTGAACTTCGTCTTGTCCTGTGAATTGTCAATATATTTATAAATGGTTATATTTAAAAAGAAAATAAACAATGTTGGTAAGCGTCCAGTTGTGGACCCCTCGGTAAAGGGGTTTCAGACCTCATAGACACACAATAATTTTTGTTACACTAAAAATTTGGCAAATAGTCGAAATGTTAAACATTTCGTGTACTTTATCCAGTAAATCTTAGCTAGAAATACAATAACAGCGTTACAGACATAAAAATTAAGCAAGCTTTGATATTCTAGTGGCACATAATAAATATAAAATATCCTTTAAAATACTCTGACAAAAAGTTGTGGGTTATCTGAGATCAGAATTTTCAAGTCCTCTCTCCTCTCTCCTGCATAAATAGGCTCTAGAATTCACTAAGCCTCAAAATAATATTGGGTACATAAAATAAAAAGCAGATGGAGAGTGGTGCTGATCGCATCATCTCCAAAATAGCAAAAACAAAAGTATAGAGAGCTCTATCTGGTATATTTAGAAAACTTTTACCTAGTATAGCAGTAACAAAATACTCAGCAAACTCTAAAATAAACAAACTTTCCTACGTGGCAGGCGTAACCTGCCCTAAATAAATACATATAGAAATACAGAACCAAAAAAAATAGCATAGTGGAAATCAGTAAACCCTAATAATAATAATAATAATAATAATATATTCTGTGGCTTACATTTTAGCTAAAAGTACTTTTTTTTAGTGTTTTTGAAAAAATTAAATAAATACTAAACTCTAAGTTAAAAATTTGTAAATGTATATATGATACAAAACAAAATAAATAAAAATTAATACATACCCTGCAAAAAATCAATAAAAAAAGTTGAAAACCTCTCTTTGTGCATCCAAAATATAATAACAAATCCTTCCTGACTGGATTAAATTGTGTTATTTGAGTAATAATAAGCCTAAACTTGTAAAATAAAAGGGTAGAACTTGTCAAAACATACTTTTGCATCCAAAATATAATTCAAAACACATCTAAATTGTGTTATTTGAGTAAACTAGAGAATAATCCTGTAAACTTGGAAAAAATCTCTCTCTCTCTCTCTCTCTCTCTCTCTCTCTCTCTCTCTCTCTCTCTCTCTCTGTGTGTGTGTGTGTGTGTCCAAAATGTAATAAAAGACACGATCAAATCGTGCTATTTGAGTAAATATTAGGCTAAACTTGAGAAATAAACAAATAAAAGTTGAGAACACACACTTCGTGTGCCGAAAATGTAACTAAAAGTCTTTCCTGAATAGTGTAAATAGTGTTATTTAGGTTAAAAATAGGTATAAACTTGTGAAATAAACAGATAGAAGTTGAGAACACACACTCTGTGTGTCGAAAATGCGACTAAAAGTCTTTCCTGAACAGATTGAATTGTGTTATTTTGGTAATAATAAGCCTAAACTTGTGAAATAAACAGATAGAAGTTGAGAACACACACTTTGTGTGTCGAAAATGTAACTAAAAGTCTTTCCTGAACAGATTGAATCGTGTTATTTGAGTAAAAAAATAGGCATAAACTTGTAAATAATAAATTAAAAGTTGAAAAAATCTCTTTGTAAATACAAAATTTAATAAAAAATGTTGCCTGAATAGTACAAATAGTGTTATTTTGGTAAAAATTAACATAAAGTTGTAAAATAATAAGTTAAAAGTTGAAAATATGTCTTTGTGAGTCCAAAATTTAATAAAAAAATGTTGCCTGAATAGTACAAATAGTGTTATTTTGGTAAAAAATTAACATAAAGTTGTAAAATAATAAGTTAAACGTAGAAAAAATGTCTTTGTGAGTCCAAAATTTAATAAAAAAATGTTGCTTGAATAGTACAAATAGTGTTATTTTGGTAAAAAATTAATATAAAGTTGTAAAATAATAAGTTAAAAGTTGAAAAAATATCTTTGCGAGTCCAAAATTTAATAAAAAATGTTGCCTGAATAGTACAAATAGTGTTATTTTGGTAAAAAAAATTAACATAAAATTGTAAAATAATAAGTTAAAAAGTTGTAAAAATATCTTTGCGAGTCCAGAATTTAATAAAAAATGTTGCCTGAATTGTATAAATAGTGTTATTTTGGTAAAAATACATAAAAACTTGTAAAAGATTTGACATAAAGTCAAAGTTTGGTAAAAAATAAACTCAAAATTAAGTTAAATAGCACACAGTAACATACATTTACTACCTAAATCAATAATCAAAGGGTCCTAGGTTCGTTACCCCGTGATAAAAGCAAATGGTGAAAACTGTAGGCCCCGGCCCTAATAGGTCTCCCTTCTTCATAGTACAGATAAAAAAACCCTGCGCTAGAGCGTCCTGTGCCTTGAAGGCAAACCTGAGCGGAATATTAATTGGCGGCGGAAACCGCATAGCTTCAGAGATTTGACCCTTGCTGCGCATTCTAGACATCCTTTGTTGTCTGGCTCAATCCCTCCCCTGCCCTACAGTATTGCATAGCTTTCCCCTGTTATTGCGTACTGGTTAACCTTGGAAAAACCGGTTCTGAAAATCTACCGACGCGTTCTCTGATTGGACAATCAGGTTCTTCCTTTGTTCTGACGTTGTGACGTCATTTGACCTTGAACGCACTTCCCCCAAAATTCCTTTCTCCTCTACCTGCGCGGAGTTCAGATTCTGAGACAGTATTCTGTCTAGCGTGTTGCACCATCGTGTTTCATAACATGATGAAATTACTGCATAGTGCTAATTAATAATATTACATATCTCGGGTTCGAGTACCGGGTCCGTCCCCAATCGTAATTGGACATGTACCTACAGCCATTACCACCGTTCATAGCGGTTCATAAACCATAGAAAACTTATTTTCAATATTATAAACATTAATTATTATAGTTTCATACATTACATACTTTGCAGTAATGAATATAAAAACATATGCATAGCGTTTAGTACCTCTAATTACCTTCTATATACATATTTTTCATAAAATAAATAATTATATATTCATAAAAAGTTATAAACATGCAAATACATAAATGTAAAGTATTGTACATACGTGCAAATGAATTCTAAGTACGTGCAAATTAATTAAAACCCGTGCAAATTAGTTATAAGTACGTGCAAATGAATTGCGAATATTAAACGCCCGAGGGCACAAACAGGCCTTGGCGTACATCAATACTACTCAGCTTTCATTATCGAACTGGGAGTAATGATAGCAGTAGTAGTCGCCTTGGTGACCGAGCATGTTGTGAGCTCTACTCACAATCCTACTACCCGGAGGTTCTGGATTCAAGCCCTGACCAGGGCGTCAGTGTTCCATTGTATATGTTCGTTCATATTAACTTGATCACTACAACAACTGCTGTACTTGATTTTCATTAACGATTTACCAGACGCACTGAAAAACTCCGAAAAATTAATCTTTGCTAACGATGTCAAAATTTTCAAACGAATTAAAAGCGATTACGACTGCACGAAATTACAAGACAAACTTAACGAAGTACTTGATTGGTGCAAGAACAACAAGGTTAAACTCAATCTCAAGAAATGGAAAGTAGTACAAAAAAGAAACAACTTCAAAAGTCTTACTTCATAAGTGACAATCTTACGAACATTATAGTTGATAACGCGAGATCCTTACACAAAGCACTGCTTTGTACGTAGACATACATTTCCATCGATGGGAAAGCCTCCCAATAATTACTCGCAAGTAGCCTTGAAATCCACAATTAGAAGATAAGGTAACAAAACATGCAGATTCCCTTGTTAATATTCTGAACGTTGTCTTTGTTTCCATGCTTGCTTTCCTTGGGAATCCATTGCGTAACACCAGAGTAACGTCAACAGAAATTGTATGAGTAGGTTGTTTAATGGCGGTGTCTTAATAGTCACACACACACTTAAATATCACACGAGAAAAAAGAAAAAAATGGGAACATGTTTGTTAAATTACCATAATAATGATTGCTGAAACTACTCTTTAGCGTGTCCATTACGCAGTGGCGTCTCGTGGCCTCAAATTTGGCCGGGGCTTATCTTTTTAAGAATTTAAAATATAATGACAATTCAAACGAATTACAAAAAATAGGTATTTTTCTTCTTCTAGACTACAAAACTGGACTTATTTTTTTAAAAAAGTATTTAAAAGGTAATAACAATTCATATCAATTACAAAGAACAGGTATTTATCTTCTTCTAAACTACAAACTTGGACTAATTTTTTTAAAAAATTTAAAATATAATGACCATTCACATGAATTACAAAAGAAACAGGTATTGCTGTGAAACGTACCTTTCTACGAACGTTGGTTCTCATTTGAACAAGAACTGTGCTCTCCTGTTCTTCTGCTCAGCAAATTTTGTAATTTTTTTTTTTTTATTAATTTTGTAATTATTTTTTCATTGAAGCCCTCTAAACCTAGTTGTTTAACAACAAGTTTTTCTTGGTCACTCAATGTCTGAAATGGTGTTCCCAACAAGAAATCCACTTTGTTCATAGCGAATAAAAGCCACCACAACGCTACACTACAACACGCGGGATCGAACGAACGCGCGACGCCACGGACGTAGCCCCGAATCAACACCCAAACCCATTGCACCCCTCCCTTCACTCTTTCTGCTAGCACGTGACCTTCACTGCAGCGTGTAGCGTAGACCATGCCTTCCTCTGCGACGAGCCCCGAGATGATAACTGACATCAATGCCGCTAGGAGCGCTGTCGCATCAGTTGCTGCTGACGATGAACTTACGTCGGTAAAAATCGCCTTTTAAAAGATTGTGTGATAGTTATGTATTATGGTGATTGAAAATTACGTCAATACGTTCGTTTTTCTTTAGGGGCTAAGCCCCGGAAGCCCCAAGGGACGAGACGCCACTGCCATTACGTTATATATGTCATTCTGTGTTCCATGAATGTATCATTGAAATCCAAGCACTCTTCAATGTGTATAAGAACGCAGGACTATTTTTTGATTTGATATTGATTTGATTTAGCTTATTTAACTTAGTTTTTCTGTCACTTTTGGCTAATCGCGAAGATGAGGATGGGTGATAAGTAGATGTATTTACAATAGGGACAGGACAGGAAAAGGAAGAGCTCCTCTCCAGCAGCTTTGCTACACTTAAAACTTGCTCAACATGAGCATATGAGCTTTTTGCTCAAGTGTATTACTCTACATAATCCAAGAATTTTGGAAAAATCCCCCTCGGGAATTTTTTCGGAAAGGAAGAGCTGCTCTTATGCAGATTTGCTATACTTAAAACTTGCTCAACATGTTCATATGAGCTTTTTGCTCTAGTGTAATACCTGCTTAACCTAAGATTTTTGTAAAAATGCTCAGATTGATTTGTCTATACTTAAAACTTGCTCAACATGTCTATTTGTTCAAGTGTAATACCTGCCTAACCCAAGAGTTTTGTAATTCGGAAAGTATTAACCCCCCTCAAGCAGATTTTTGTCTATAAACTTGTATCCATACCTACCTATACATATTTACTTCAGGTTTAAGTTTAATTGGATACTATTCAATTTGCTTATCTAATATTAAAACAATGCAATATGCAGAGACTCTCTCTAGTCTAGCCATAACCTTGTTATGTATTGATTTTTGCTTCCCGAGTTGTGCGTAAATGGGAAAGAGCGAACAAATATGCTTCCATGTTCTTATAATCTTTTGATCAGTCCCATTAGTAAATGCCTGGAAGTTGTATGTCAACAGATATAATCTATATTGTGTCTTTTCAGAGTTATTCATCGTCATTAGTAAATGTCTGGGAGATTATATCTGTTGATATTACCTATACTGTGCCTTTTCCGAGGGAAATTACATGTCATTTGTCATGGAACTCAAAGAGAAATTCTTATCTACACTATGCACCCTTTCAGGGACCATCCATCATATTGAGGAATTGCCTTCTCGGATATTGTCATGCAAAGGTTTGGTCTTGTCGCAACAGAATAATTGCAATGGCAAATGTGCTGGGTAGGTAAAAGCTTTTCTGCTACGAGCAGAAGTAAAATGGGTAGGTAATATATTTTCTGACGGTAAAGTATTGTTTTATATCCAAAGGGCCTCTGTGTTTGAATCGGATCTCTAGAATTGCTCCGTGACTCTCTCATTTCTTACATCATAAACATATGATTTTTCCCCTATGAGAATGACGCTACATATGGTGTCATCTGGTAAAGCCTCGTGGAATTCACAGATAATTTTAATGTTTGTCCTATCATTAACCACAACTTGTTTTCTTTTTGAGGTGTTGATGACAAACATGGGTCTCTGTGCTTTGAATTCATCTGGTGAGTAATACATATCAGTACTGCCAGTAGTGACACGCTTGAAAGCCGAAAAAGCCTCATATAATTTAAGAAAATCATCCTTGGACATGTCTAAATTATAATTTTCTCTAGGGAATACCTCATTTCTGCCATTTTTAAGATATATGTTCTTGATGTTGCAGCTATCAAATTTACTTGAATTTTTTTCCTGATTATTGTGTCTCCCAGTCTGAAACAATACCACCACAAAATCAGGCATGTCAAATTGAATGCTGGAGAATGAGTTTGTAGCATCAAACTCATAATATGTGCCAGATGCGGGCTTCTGTACGCATTGATATGTGTAAAATTGCAGAGGAATCTCTGGATTTTTTACTATATCTGCTTTGTGTTTAAGAGCGTAACTGGCCTCATATTCAACAACTGGGATTCTTAGCTCCATAGTCTGAATAAGGCACTTGCCTGCATCAGGTAAGGTATTAGGCAGAGCTTCCCCTGTAGGGTTTAATGTGCTGTACCTCATCAAAGCATTATTATCATTGGCAGCTCTTCTAAATGTAATTCTTAACCCGCCTTTCCACATAATTTCTTTGTAATCCGAGAAGAATCCTGGCAACAGGCGCATGGGGAACAGCACAGTGTGGCTCTTGGTTAATATCTTATCACCAGCTTCAAATCCACCGATTCTGTAGTAAGAAGCCTCGGTTTTGGATAATTTTAGAGTGGCCAAAGCTGTGGAGGTAATGCCGGGATAATCCACTCTGTTTATAACAACGCCATGCTTTCTGATCTCAATTTCAGAGAACAGATGCGGCACAAAATTATCTACCAATCTTATATTTGAATTTGCCGGGTAATCTGTTCCATCGAGCTTTACAACATCAAATTTGATGTATAGATCTGCTCTGTGAGGGTGTATAAATCCATCCCCTACATCAAGATCAACCTCAATCTCTGTGTTGGGTTGATTTAAATTTGCAAATGTCCTCCTGTTTGGAGGGAATGATTGTAGCTCATAACTCTCAATATTTTCCATTGTATGTATTTTTATTTAAATGTTAATCTCTATGATAGCAGTTGTTGTGGCTCCAGCAAAATCAACTAATTCTTCTTTTTCATTAGTGACCATCAATTCAATGTAATCTATTCTATTATGGCACACAGGAAAATATAATGTTGGGGATGGATTGTAGATGATGGGCTCCATGAATTCGGAATTAGGTTTGAATGTTGCAATGATGCCAGTTTGTTTGTGAGTGCCTATGCCATTTGATTTGGTGATCATACCCTCCGCCACATTACAGTGAATATTCAGAGTCTCTATGGCTAAGAATTTGGGTATATTCATAGCAGTGTGTTTGATGGCCGCTTCGAGTTTTGTGTTGTTCTCAAAGCCTAACAGCTCTCCTATAGTACCCAGATCCACTGTTTCTGTAGCAGATACAATCTCTACTCTGTGAGTGACAGAATTTTGACTTAACACTATACCTCTGGGTAATTGAGCATTTAGAGTGGACAGATTATATTGCCCTGGAGTGATGACAATTTTTTGATCCCCTACTGCAATTGTGTTGTTGTGGTGTGTAATATTAGGGATTAGGTACATGCCATAAAATGCTCTGAGAGCTATTGTTTTGGGATACACTATATCATCATGCAATTTGAGTTTCAATATTGAATTTTGACTGGTGAGATGAAATACCCCCATGATGTTTTAAATACCACAAGGCCTTTTGAAAATTTTCAATTGATGGTTTATTTATTTGAGACATATATCTCAGAACAGATAAACACAAATGTCCGCAATTAACATCTTTGAAGTTTTGAATACGGGCATTATTGTAATAAAGATTAGCTGATTTTAGATATTTTATTAAATTTTCAGGTGGAACACCTCCAAATGAATCAAACACAAATGCCTCATCGTTTAAATATTTAAGATAACAGATCCAGTGAGTGCCCTGATTTTTGTACTCATCCAAATTAACAATGCCACACTCTTTGTTGAGTGGTTGTTCCGGTAAAGAATCAGACATGTACACTCCTCTAAAATGTTTGATGCCCAGTGGCTTGATTAAAGCTTCAATATCTTGGTTTGTAAGCGGCTCTTGTTTTTTTTAAACTTATTCATGGCTCTCTTAACACCTTTGCCTTTTTTCTCCATGGCCAGGTTATGGCGCCTCTGCTCATCTAATTCTGCCCTATTTTTCTTGGCATCTATTACTGTTTTTGCTATGGCAGCTGATCCCCCAGCCAAGCTCCCAACAGCCCCGAGAGCAGCTAAGATGGCAGGGATGGTAAATATGAAACCCCCTGTATGCAATTTTTTTCTTGATTGTTGTAATTTTTTTTAATTGGGGGGTGCTAAGCAACAATTTCATACCATGGCCCTTTGCAATACAAGAGCTTTTTTTCTTGCGCTGCTTTTTGGTTAAAAGACTATCAATAGTTTTAAGAGATTTGAGACCTGCATAAGGTATTTGATACATAACACCCTTGGCCTTCATTGTAGGTTTATTATATACATATTCACAACCCCCACCCCAGTTTTTGTTTGGTGCTCATAGCTATGGTGGTTCCCAATGCTGATATTCTCTCACTTAAAGAAGCATCTTTGCTTACAAATCTACCAAATGCAGCCTCTTCTAATTTCTTGTCTGCAACATGTCTCTTGTCAAGATCAGTATGTGTGTTGTATGCTATGTCATGGTCTCTACAAGCAGCATCTAAAGAATTTACACCAGGATCCCCTCTGTTTAATCTATGATCCAATTTTGTACCGGGACCACAATACTGATAGCCTGGAATGTGTAGTTCAAATGGCAACTTGTTTATAATGTCATTAACCAAGCCCCCGGCCCTCAGAAATATTCCAAAATTTAGGTGGTAGAGTATTAATAATTTTTATGAGATATCCAATCCCCTTAGGGTCATTCACTATAAAATTAGACAATTTTGTGCTTATCATGTCCATAATTCCAACCTTTTCATTGTAAAAATTGTGGTTCCCAGCATTTTCCTCCCCAGCTATCACCAGCAACCTATCCACAAGTTTCCTGACATCATCAACCCACACAAATTCTTTAGGCAGGGTGTTGTATTGTTTGATTCCACTGCCAGTCTTGATCTGTGACCATATGGGCTTGATTAAATTATTGTATTTTGCCCCACTGCTAGACTTCACTCTTTTTTGTGTGGGATCATTGTTCTGGTTTAGAGCATCTGATTTTATTAATATTTCTTTGTAATCCTCATAATCTTGCTCTGTATAGCTGCCAGGCCTTTTCCTAGTCATCAGTTCCCACAACCCAGGTGTTCCGGTGTACTTAACAAAAGCACCTTTTTCTCCAAGTCGAGATTCTGAATATACAATTATATCATCTCCCATAAATGTTACTCTGAAATTGCCAATTCTATGAATGATGCTGCCATCAAGCTCTGTGTCGGCATATAAGCCAAAAACCTCATCTTTGTTGTCTTTAGGTGTGGTTAAATATTTTTGAGCAAGAAGACCCAATTCAATAGGATCCTGACTAGCCTCAATTCTTCTAGGAGCAACAGGACTAGGTGTATGAATACTGGAAAGTGGGGTGAATGGATAATCTAATATGTTCCTTGCAGCTACAGGTACGAGCTCTGTGATCAAATCTTGATTTTGCTCTGTAACAGTTTTGATATTCTTACCTAAATTATTAATAGCATCAATTACAGGCTGTTCTGTTTGTTTGTGTTTTTCATAAATTCCCCGGTTCTCTGATTTCCATCCCTTGAATCTTTTCACAAGATAATCTCTTAACTTAAGATCATCAATGATTGGCCTTTTCATGGTTATTTATATACGTCTCAACGTCTAGAAAATCGTTGATTTTATTTCTGTATTTGCCGCTACTGGGTGTTCTTGTCATATCAATTGTGACAAACCCATAACTGTCCTGGTTCCAGCACCTACTGCAAAACTTGGAAAAATCATTGTAACTCAAGTCCCCACCTACATATTCATCATGTATGTGTTTGAGGTTGGTATGATCTTGATGAAACACACATATAAAATTGCTGTTGTCTCGGATCAGTTGCTTGGGTATTTTAGAAAAAGTCTGTGCCAGGTAGAAACAATCAATGTTTTTGTGCCGCCCCTGTGTAAAGAAATTTCTAACCTTGTTTTGATTATCCAGTATAATGTCATCAAACACAACAACAGAATTATCGAGACATTCATGAAGTGGCTTAACATCTGGTTCAAAAGTGGCAATATCCAATCCATCATATAGCTTCATCAACTGCTGATATTTTAATTGTTCCAAGCTCTTAGAGAAAACATACAAGTGCCTGTTTTTCCAGTCTAACCAGTTGGGTGCCAATCAACCATTAGTGTAGTTTTACCACAAGCAGATGGCCCAACAATAAGACATCTAATATTATCAGGCAGCAAGTTGCCATTTCTCTTATTCTGTTGTTCAGGTTCTGGCAGCCTTTTTATAACATCCCAGGTGCTCATATTATTATTTTGTTTGCATCGATCCAGCTGTTTTCCGGATGACCCAGCCATTTGACAAGTAACTTGTTGCCTTTTCTGCGGATGATTTTTTCTATGAGATATGTGTCAGGCTGTTTAGTTTTGCTGAGTTCTTGTTCATAGAACCTGCCTTTGAGAATTTCTCCTCGGTGATCTTTTATTATATATGTGTTAAGAGTCCCAGGTTTAACTTGAACCACTGTAAATAATTCGGTGCTCCAGTTTCTTGTAAAGCCTCTTTTGAATAAGTGCTTATATTTGCTGATTCTTACTTGATCACCCACCCTGTATTTGGCCTTTCTTGTTGTTGCCTGGTATCTAGGATAATAAACAGTCCTGATCAAATTTTGCTCATCAGATGAAGTTACTTCAGAGGGTTTCATGTTGATTGTGGAATGGACCGAGTTGTTATATTTACGTAGAAGTTCTGGAAGAATATTAATCCATTTATAATTACCCTGCAGTGTAAATTGTTTATACATAAGATTTTTTAAGGTTCTGTTGAATCTCTCTACAATTGAGGCCTTGAGATCACTGTAACTCGAGTAATGTTTTATTGCTTGGCTTTTAATAAATTGTTGAAACACTGAATTATAAAATTCTTTGCCATTATCTGTTTGCAAATAGCGCGGGGATCTTCCTGAATGATTGATGATTGTCCTGAGGGCTTCTGTAACACATGTTCCAGTCTTGGATTTGAGTGGCACAGCCCAGGCAAATTTTGAAAATGTATCTATGACAGTGAGTAGATACTTGTAGCCCTTGTTGATTTTGTCTAAGTTTTTCAACTGCCCACTTGACAACTCAATCAAGTCGCTCTGCCATAAATCATCTATGCCTTTTGTGACTACTGGCAGTCTCTTAAAATTATGTCTGGCCTGTCTGTGTAGTTCATCAACTATAATTTCTCTAGACATAATATGTAAACAAGAATATTGCAACTATGGGGTGTTCAGCAGCTGAGACTGCAGGATTTTCTAAATATAATTTGTCTCCAATATGTATTTTAAATTCCAGAGAGCCATCATCTTCAGTATAGGCTGTTTCTAATGTATTGGGGTCTGTAAAATCCTCTAACTCTACACTGGTGATTTTCACTTTGTTGTCAGCATTTGTTATTGATAAGGTGGGGTAGTGGTGTGCCTGTGGCTGATGCCAATATTTGATCTTGATTGGTCTCAGTGTGCCCCCAACAAAAAACTGGTAATAAAATTGTGCAGGGGACAGCATATATATTTTGCCACCTGGTGTAAATGGTGAATCATATTCTTTGTTGGGGATGCTGTACAATTCAAGAATTACTGTATGTTTTGGATTCTCGATTATGCCTGTTATTTCTTTTTCTGCTGTAAGCAATCTGCTTGTTACAGATTCAAGGTGCTCATTGATGGTCCTAACAACATCATCATGGCCTGGCTTAATTTTTATGTCCACAACAAGTTTCTTGTATTGTTGCACAATCTCTTGAAGCTGGGTGGCAAAAACAGAGAGAGCATTTGCTTGATTGGATTCCATGGTCCCTAGCTGTTGCTTGATATTAGCTACAATTTGCTGTAAATTTTCAACAACTGCCAATTTTGAATTTTGAGCAGTAAGATCATGGACCTGTCTTCTGATATCCTCAAACAGGGCATGCAGTTCATTAATATGTTGATTGGTTGGAAGAGTGGCCACTGTCTGAGTGAGTTGTTTGATCTCTGCTTGGATATTCTTGATATCTTCTGATTTCAATATCCTATTCACAGCTCTCTTAATATTTTTAAGTTTCTGTGATGTGGGAAGATTTGATACTGTATTTTGCAAAGATTCAAGTGCCAATTTCACATTGTTTAATTCAGAAGCATCAGCCACATTTTGCATAGCATTTTGGAGCAGGGCTATATCTGCCTGAGAGGGTGTGGATTGTTGTAAAATTTCAAGCTTTGTTTGAATA
The DNA here is from genome assembly GCF_977018435.1 of Lepisma saccharinum. NCBI lineage: Eukaryota > Metazoa > Arthropoda > Insecta > Zygentoma > Lepismatidae > Lepisma > Lepisma saccharinum. The sequence goes on from NC_139236.1 coordinate 72,020,694, forward strand.
TCATCAATCAAATGATGAAAATGAGATAGCTCAGATTCAGTGTTGAGGTTTTCAAGCTTTGTGATCTGTTGCTGGACACTGACAAGTGTGTCTACAATACCAGGCAGGCGGGATTCTTGTACATTTGCCAAATCACTTTGCACTGCTGCTATTGTACCCTCAAGATGGGTTATGGTACTTTGAATTTTTCCAAAATCTTCATATGTTTCAAGTTGCAGCTTAATATTTGCTACACTCCGAGTTATTGCACTCAAAGCATCAGAAGATGGCAAGTTGTTCATAAAATTTTCAAGCGTCTCAATTTTTTCTTTAACCTCGGCTATGGCATTGTGCAGAGGATCCAGATTAGGTATCTGGAGTGACTGAATCTGTTCTTTTAGAGTGGAAATCACTAGATCAAAATCTTCTTGTGATTTTATGCTTTTGACAATTGTTTGGAGCTGTGCCTGGACATTATTTATTTGCTCTTCCAATTGCTGTTTCAATTGCTCAGAGTTGTTAGCCTGGGTCTTAAATTTGGCTTGAAGAGCTGCTACAGCTTCTTCCAAACTTTGAAAATTATCTAATGTGGCCAGATCAGTATATTTATGAAGCAGCAATTTGAGTTCGGAATCAATTTTAAGAAGAGGGTCCATGCATTGTGATTGTAAATTTGTAATTTCCAATTGAAGACTGGCATTGAGTGTGGTTTGTAAAGCTTGTAAATCACTTCTTAATTTCTTGACTCTGACATCAAGCATCAGAATCTCATCACTGTGATCTTCATGTCTTGTATGGCCAAAAATATCATTAGGCATTTTGTTTTAATAGTTATTTATTATAGAGTATCTGATTCTTAATTCTATAAAAAAGGGTATAAGCTTGTCATAAGATCCAGGGACCTCAATATATAAGCAGTCACCAGCAGAAACAGTATATACAGTGCCAGAAATCATGTTTGAGTGCTTAATTCTATAAATATTTCTCCCTACTAAAATCTTGACATCACCCTCAGGGGTTGTAATAAATTGCAATTGCCCACCTACAGGTAATTGGTAATGATTTAAATTATTGTTAAATATGTACAATGTTTTGCCTGTTTCATCATCAACATCTGTAAGTATGCTGTTCAGTTGAATAATTAACAAGCCACTCAGTTTAGACAGCATATCAGGAGAGGGTTGTGGTGTTGGCAGGTCCATAATAACCTGTTTTTTGAACCCAAATAAGTTCATGGGCATGTTTATTTATTTCAAATCATGCTCTGTGTTTAGGCATTGATTTCCACTTCTCAAATCACAATGACCCCATGGTAAAGTATGTATGCCACATGATAAAATACATCTCTTATCATCATGTGGGTCCAGGGCCACTTTTCTTACAATATTTGAAGTCAATAAGTGATCCACACTCTGGATTCTGGATTCTGATGTTTTGATTGAATTCTGGGATTTGATGCAATTTTCATAATCTTCAAATTGAAGATCTTTTTCAACAGTTACTTTGCCAATACCCTTGGCCTTTTTGGCAACAGTGCCACTACATGTCTCAAAAGTGTACATCTTGGCACTTAACCCAGCAAATTTCACAATAACATCACCACATGTCTCATCTTTTAACTTGCCAGGCACCTTTTTGTTGTGGGGTTGAATTCTTGTATGTTCACTGGTATCAAAATATTGAAACAATTCAGGCTGTGACATATCTTGATAAACATCTTCTGTTTGAATATCAAGAATAAAACTATCCGTGTCCATGTACAATAATTTTACACGATCACCATAAAAAGGTTTCAGCACATCATAATACAATGTTAACATATGTAATTTGGACAATTCCAATATCACAGCCCCTACATAAATAGGTTTATCAAATTTGATCTTTGTTTTTTTCATGTTGAAAAGTGCCATGTGCTCATCATAAATTCTTCTATAATTGAAGTTGGGCTTTGCAACCAATTTTTTGCTCCGGCTGGGGTCAGTAATTATTTTAACATCGGTATGTTTTCTGACATTTTCAATAGTTTTGCCATACACTGAATTCACCATCAATTTAAACAAGCCCTTATCAAATTGGCTCTTTGCAGATGTTCGAAGCTCTGTGTTTGTATCAATATATGGCTTCAACCATTCTGAGTGCCTGAACCTCAAAACTTTGCCAACTTTGGTCACTTGAACACCATGTTTCATCAGGAACTGGAGGTTTTTGTAATATGTAACATAACCCTGTTTCGGCTCCAGAGTCATCATGAGCTTCTTCTGTTTAGAGCCAGGTGAGCACTGAACCTCGGGAATTGGGGGCAGATCAGAAAATATGTTGTGTAAATCATCAGGAATTGTCAGATCAACCTCTAAGAATATACCATAGTCACTGTCATCAAAATCCTGAAGATCCTCAATGTTGTAATCTTCAACCCACTCAAGCCCTGCATATGGTAGTTTTTGCATCATGGCATGACCATAGAGGCTGTTTGCATCTACATACAGTATATAATTTGATGGCCGTGCTGGATCATAATCAGGCAGCATAATATGCTTGTTATTTGCTCTGGCATATCTCTGGGAACATTGCACCATCCCCCCTCATACATTTCTCCATAAACAGATACGTATCTTGATCGTGGATCAGATCCAATTGCATTTTAGTGTTGAAAAACATTGCGGCCCATGCTAGGCCCGGGGCACTGTAAAAATATATTGGGTCCAGTTTATAATTTTGCATGGAAGATTTTCTGAATGCCTGCAATATATCAGCTAAGAGAGTGACATCAAGTTTTAAATATGCCATGTGATAATCACCAAATGTCTGGCATTTTAAATTATTCCACATCAACTGAGCATGGTGATAATCATCATCAGTGATTCCAGATCCTCTGATTTTGCTGTAAAACTCTTCTTGTGGTGGCAGGGAACACTCATCAAATTTAGAAAAATCTGTAACATAGTCATATGGATATACACCCTTCCGCCTAATTAATTTCAGGTCCTGATTTGGAAACATAGCACATGTGATTTTGAATTGATCATCAGATAATTGACTGGCCAATGTAGCCAGGCTAGCGGACAGAATTCTGTAAGAATCAAGAAATCTTATGTGAATAGGAACACCATCAACTTTAATTATCTTGCTAATAGATATATATTTCTCATCATTTTCAGCTAAAATATTTAAATTCTGCTTGTCAAACCCCTCGTATCTGATCAGATGATGGAAATCATAATTGGATGCTCCATGGCAAAATATGGGGACAAATTTTGGTCTCTTGATCTGAATATTGCAGCTATTACACAGGGCCATTAAGAATTTACCATCTGTATGAGAATGGTGTTTCACCTTGATATTTGTATCTGAAAATTCAGAATCACATACCGGGCATTTTTCTGCATTGTTGAAATCTTCAATCTCTTCCTCTGTTAAAGGCAACATGGGCTTTGATTTTAATAAGATGTTAGATGCTATGTCACGGCACTCATTTTCTATTCTAAGTGCAAATTCTTTGATGGCATCTGGTCCCATGTATAAGCACGGCTCACTAGCTACACCATCCCGTATAACTGTATAACAAAAACTGGAAGGTTCATGTTGTTGGTATGGTGTACTTGAAGATTCTTCAGGATCTGGATTGCAGAATGCAAAAGGTTTGACGTTCGATTCAAAATCACAGACAATATATACTGGGTGTTCCAACGAGGCTTCATACTTTTTGAATTTGCAATTTTCACTTGGATTGGGCATCACCATATGAACAGGTTTATGATTCCCACAGTATTTCAGATGCTCAATTAACTTATTTTTTGCAATTTCTGCATTCACTTCCCGAACCCCATTTATTATTTTTTTACCATCAAATTCAGTTAAACATCTTCTGCACAACTTGAATATTGTATTGGATTTGCCTTGTTGTTTTCTCACTAAAGCTTCAAGACTGTGTATCAGAGTGTAATGATATGTGCCATCCCCTTCAATTAAGAGCAGATCAATCGGAACAGCAGAATCATCATCAATTGTACTGATTCTGAGAGGTGCTATCAAGCAATTGCCAGTGGAACAAATAAATACATTAATAGATAATTGTTTGCCATTGATGTGCCTGGCCCTTTTTTCAAATTTATCAATATTCTGAATAGACATTGGATATTCCAAACCCTCCATTGCATCGTCAAAATCATGTTCATGCTGTTTGTAATAACTTATTCTCTGAGGATCCCTTGAAACTGGATACAGAGCAGCTAATATACACCACAAAAAGCATTTCGCGTCATTATTTTTTATATTGACCACGGCTCTTTTGTTTTTGATATTAGCAGGTAATGGCAGATATGTAGAACCTTTTAATGGGCTGAATTCAGAAATATTAACATATAACTTGTGTGATGAACCGCATAGGCTCCATCCGGACTCTTTTGCCGCAAATTCAGAGTGTTTGATATTCAATTGATCTATCAACCTGCTTATTATTCTGTCCAAATTTGCATTTGAATATACCGGTACAGTTTCTGTTATGTGGGGCTGTATAAATTTTGTGCCATTTGGCTTCTTATATTGTGTATACAATTTGAGGGAGAGCTTATAAGACCCATTTTGTGCATTAAGAATTGCCTGCACATCAGGATTTACACTGTTCAAAAAATTATTAATGCCACATCTTGGCTCTGATACAAACCGGTGATCCCTTAATTGGCCGTTAAAACTGCTACGGATAGGTTCATGGCGTGGCTGCTTTGCTGGTCCAGCATTAACAGGTGCTTCGTGCTTTCTTTTCAGACCAGATGTTGATGATTGTGCAGAGCAAGTATCTTTATGTTTATATGTGAAATATTCCATGTTATATTCTCTATGGCATTTGTGGCAAATTATTGTGGGAGTTCTGTATTTGTCTGGGTTACAAATCTTTTGGTGCTTAGCCCAATTGGAGCTGGATATATTTTTATTGCACTGATTACAATGTTTTTGATTCGGCATTTTTGCTGTTGTTTATTATATACAATTTCCTGGGTTTCAATTCAAAACTTTATACTGAATAAAAAATATCAGTTAAGTTCAGCTGTGTGATTTGTGTGTGTGTGTATGTGTGTATGTGTGTATACACTTAATATTTTTGGCTTTGGTATTTATATAAAATTTCCTGGGTTTTAAATCTAATCTCTATGGATTAATATTATTAATATTAATCTTATGACAGGTTGTAAAGCCAATAGCTTACAAGTGGAAAAAGAGAATAAATATTCATTCACACTAACCCAGCGCAAATACCTGCACAAACATGCAAAACATGGGACAGCTTGACTCTAAATATGAGTGATTTACAACAAATATCAGATTTTATATTGTTCAATATAAATTTAAACCAGTAAGTATGAGAAGCACTGTATCAACACATCTGTTCTCCTCAGTCAGTCTCACAATACTAGCTGATGCAATACTCGGGAATTTCTGTAAATACTGGCGCTGAGGAGAACATGCAAAGCAAAAATCAATACTACCGTCTCGGGAATTCCACACACTGACAAGGAGGGGAAACATGCAAACACGGAGCAATTCTAGAGAGGGTCTCTGCATATTGCATTGTTTTAATATTAGATAAGCAAATTGAATGGTATCCAATTAAACTTAAACCTGAAGTAAATATGTATAGGTAGGTATGGATACAAGTTTATAGACAAAAATCTGCTTGAGGGGGGTTAATACTTTCCGAATTACAAAACTCTTGGGTTAGGCAGGTATTACACTTGAACAAATAGACATGTTGAGCAAGTTTTAAGTATAGACAAATCAATCTGAGCATTTTTACAAAAATCTTAGGTTAAGCAGGTATTACACTTGAGCAAAAAGCTCATATGAACATGTTGAGCAAGTTTTAAGTATAGCAAATCTGCATAAGAGCAGCTCTTCCTTTCCGAAAAAATTCCCGAGGGGGATTTTTCCAAAATTCTTGGATTATGTAGAGTAATACACTTGAGCAAAAAGCTCATATGCTCATGTTGAGCAAGTTTTAAGTGTAGCAAAGCTGCTGGAGAGGAGCTCTTCCTTTTCCTGTCCTGTCCCTATTGTAAATACATCTACTGTGATAATATGATGAAATTGATGAAGGGACACTCACAAAGAACACCTATGCCCAGGCCTGGATTCGAACCCGAGAACTATGTTTTGAGGAAAACAATCGACGCACTATTAGGTATACAGGATGAGAAAAAGCTCTATAAAATATGAAAACAAAGGTTACTTAATTCCAGCATAGAATTGATATACTGTTGCCTCTGTTCTACAAATAAAGGCCTACTAAAAAAATCTTAAGAACAGCTTCCATCACCACATGCTTCTGTTAAAACTATTTTTGAAGTTTTCCTTATTCCAATGTGAAATAATATGTAAAGAAACATCAAAGAAATTTAGCTATCCAACCGAGAACAGTAACATTCTTTTCAAAGGCAACAATTACATTGAATCTTGTTCGTTTCTATGCTCTATCCCCGGAATCTGTGGAGCAAAGCCGCGCATAGCGGATGAGAAGGGGGAAGGGGAGGGATCGAGTGAGCAGAGCGAAGCAGTACACGCTGTTGCGAAGGCTGGAAACGGCTAAGCGTTACCTGTTCATGCAGTAACTTTTTCATATTAACTAGATCATGAGGCGCTTCTTGTATAGTCATTTGCGTTTTTTTAAAATCTCTTGTGTGCTTTTCTCCATAAAAATCCTAGCAATTCCTTCATTTTATTACAAAGCTGCACACTGTCGAACCAGTCTTCTTTATCTGTCTGGGCTTCAATTCTTTTCCTTTTCATTTGTCTGGCTGCGAGCACTTGTTGTGTCCACTAGTGTGTGTCTTTCAGCACACAATTTACCTGCTTAACCAAGTAAGTTAAGCAGGTCAGGTATTGAGCTCTTAACATTTTCATTTTATTGTCACGTGATACATGGAGGACCGCACTGGTGGACACATCGAGTACGAGCAGGAAGATCCAAAAAGAGCTAGAGTTTGTTGCCACTGGCGTACGCAGAGGAGAGGTTGATGGGGCTACAGCCCCTTCCGAAATTTTGACTTTCTCAAAATTTGCAAATGAAAGCAGTAATGAACTCGGGGAAAACCAAAGCGTAAGCTGAAACCCCGCCTTAAAATGACTCCCCCGCCAAATTACATTTTTTTGTCTGAAAAACCTTTAAGACTAAGGTTAAAAATGGTAATTATGAAATATTTTGTAGTGTATCTCCCCCAGAACGCAGATATGTAATATTCACAAAAGATTATGCGTACGCCAGTGTTTTTTATTTATTATCTTAATAGGGTTACATTTAAGCCGTAGAATGTTTCATTCAGTTCATTATTAATACTAGTAATGGGTTGTTACCCATAATTCTTGCCGAACAAGATCAACGTGCACACGTGAGCCGAACTGGTGGTAGTGCAAGGATATTCGTTGCCGAGGTGAGGTCACGTGCAGGTACATAGGTTTTTGATATTATCAGACCAAGCACACAGTCGATTTTCATGAAATATCCAATATCCATACAAAAAAGAACAATATATAGATGCCAATACGTCAGTCTATAGTGTCAACGGCGAAGTATATTTGGTTTCACACCGTGATAAAGTCAGGGAAAAAGTCTACTGTAAATTTACTACTTGTGGGTGGAACATTTTAAATAACATTGAGAATTAAGGTAAAAATAACAACATTTAATTAAGAACAGAAACAACACACACAATAAATCGTAATTTTGTTACAATGATCCGTTCTTTAAAGCTTTCGGATTCTTCTGTAATATGGCGTGAACTTTTTCTTCAGGCTTCAATTTCAAAAGTTCTTCTGTCGTTTCCCAAAGTCTGTCCCTGAATGCCGGGTCCAAAGCTAGCGTGTTTACGGGTGTTACCTGCAACAAGGAATGATGAAATTAATGCCTAAAACAATTATCTTTCTAAGAAAATTTGTACTGCACAATTTAAAAGAATAATAATTACAATATCGATTTCATTCATGTCTTAAGAAACTTAAGTTCTTAACAGTTATATTATGTGATTAAAATTGATTACCTATGCTTATCACATTATAATACAGTCTACCCACAATTTGAACCAAGACCAGAAACGTAGATTCAGAGCGTAATGTTTTGAACGAGTAACAAATTTTTAAACATGCATTTCTGCTTTAGAAAATCACAACGTAAAATTCTTCCGAAAGTTTAACATTTATTAATACAGCTAGATTATTGTTGTTGAGTTTGTTTTTAAGTTCAATTTATACATAGTTGAGCCAATCGGAAGTGGGATTGCAGTTTAAAGTGAGATCCGAACCATTGTGTGCCTGCACCGGGAATCGAACACGGTGTCCTTTGATTTCAAGTCGACGACGTTATCACTACGTCATTTTGGAGGCCCTGCGAATGGTATATTGTACTACTATAAGAATAATAATACAAGAATGCTTACGGTAAACAAATGTACAAGTTACAGGTATACTCTATGCATTGCACTGTGTGTTGTGTAGTGTAAGTAAGGGAGGGGTAGAGTAGGGTTCCACACATTCTTGATTTCCGTCATACTGGAGGTGTTGCGATCATCATCATGCTCCGCCGCCTTTATACTCAAAGTACCCATGAATTAGAAAATAGCTGAGCCCGAACACCCCTTTATGCACGCACAACTATACATTTTTATAGCTATATCAAAGATGTCCACAGACCAATGCTCACCTCACAATCTACAAAGTACTTTCCAGTAATCGACTTCACGTTTTCATCCACCGTCAGGTAAATCTCCGTTGTGGCTCCTTCTTCAGGCGTCTACAAAGAAAATATATTTTTTACAGATTTCCTAACATGAACCATCATAACACCATCAAGCCTTGTTTCCATGATATAAAAACTAAATATGCTGACCAAGGCAGAAATTTATTTTATTATAAAACATAAACTAAACGTTTAGTTTATGTTTTATAATAAAATAAATTTCTGCCTTGGTCAGCATATTTAGTTTTTATGAACCATCACAACACATAAACGTTATACGTATTTGAAAATATTCGACATTTATATTACTTTATTGTTTCCAAAACCGTAAATATTTTAATCCAAATGACTATTTTAAAGGAAATTTGTGAATAAACAAATGAAAACCTTTACTAAGCAGATTAATTTCCCCCCAATTTTTTAAAATTTCTATTTAATTTTCTTGCAAACCTTGAAAGTATGGGATAAATAATTAAAAGATTGTTACGAAATGCACTTTCTTATTCTTACCAGTGTCTAAATTTATGATAGTCTCAAATTTAAAAAGGTAAGTACTATATGAACGTAACTGTTCATATATAATACTATGCAAAAAACATTCATCATCCTCTCTATGTTGCTGATAGTAGCTTTATATAAAGAGAAGAATAGGTCGTCAACCCAACTACTACAAAATTATAGAATAGCACTACATAAAAGTTTGGATGATATATTTCAAATTTTAGGTTTTTCATTATTCACAATATTAAAACTTCATGTCAATTATAGTATATGCCTTTTTAATTTTTAGTGCTCTTTAGTGCTTTTTCCCCCTAAAATTTTAGTGCCATTCTCTCCCCTCATTTGGGCAAATTTTAGTGCCTAGAACTCGGGCCCCTAATAATAAGTAAATCCATAAGTTACAATAGACCCTGTATCACTGACAAGGACATTTTAACAATTGCACAAATCCTACCTTCAAGGCTCCTCGGAAAGGATACAGCAGAACATTTTCGAAGGAGTTCAGGTTGGAAAAGATCTGCGTGCTTACAACTCCGGGGTGCATTGCATTCACAGTCACGCCTGGAATTCAGACAAGACGAAAAATACACTAAACATAAAGGAAATTAGAACAAACCTTCAACAATAAGTTTGTAAATTGTTTAATCACAAAAAACTATATAAGTAAAGTTCATTGTAAGTAATTGATGCATATCAACACACTACCAACCTCCAAATATTTGCATTAACATCTGCTGGTGTCAAACACTTTTACACAGTTAAAATATCCATGTATTCGCAAATGGAACATTTTTATTACAAATTCCTTTGAACAAAGAAACAGTCAGTAAAATTGTATATGAATATTCATAAAAGTTTGTAGAATATCTTATCAAGGAAGCAGAAAATACTAAAAATATATTCAGTTAACAAGCAAATTTTTAGTTAATATTTGAAGAGATATTGAAGACGATATTTACTAAATACTAAATAAATTGTTGAAGAAGTAGTCTATATACTTTAGTAAACTATAGAAAAAAATTGAGTAAACATAAAAACGATGCAAAGAAATAGTTTAAGGAAGTCCCTAGTGAAGGAATGTCATATTGAGAAGACACCTATCAAAAATACATACAATAAATATAGTAAACTTTGATAAATAAAGCAATAAATACGCGTATGTTCAAAATACAAATTGAAATAAGGGACAAATGGATTGACGAAATAAGCGTTCAATATTAAAATGTCCAATCGGGATTTGTGAAGTAACTAGAGCTACTCACCTGTTCCATCTAGCCGCTTTCCCATCTCCATTGTGAACATTATAAGGTAGAGTTTCGAGTAAGGATACGACGTGTATCGGTTGTCCATTGTGAGGTACTTCATGCTGCGTGAGGCAGGCATCATATGAGCGAGGGAAGCTACGTTAACCACGCGGCTACCTGGAGTTTTCAGCAACAAATCTGCAAGATAAAAAAAATGATAAATCTATGTTTATTTGGTCGAAATAATATTCAAAATTAACGACCTCGATAGCTTGAACATCACTCATTCATATATGATCTGGGGAATAACTCCAAAATATACAGAGCATTCCTGACATTCGCTACGAGACTCGGCGGCAAGCGGCCAGGCGTCAGAGCTTCTCTTTCCCGGTGGACGGGTCCGCGACAGTCGTGCGCTACAGTCTGTTTTTTTCGCTCTCCCTGCCTTCGCTCTATTTCCCATTCTGTTGACGTTGCAGACTGACGCCAGTATAATCCTCTCTCGGAAGTTGTGTTGTGTCGTGTCCGTATGTTGAAGATTGTGGCTTAATATGGCACCACAAAGGTTTACATTACAACAAAGGATTTATCTTGTCGAGTGTTACTTCTGAAAGAGGAATTGTGGAGAAGTGCGACGAAGTTTTGAAAAGAAATTTCCTGGTGTTCCCGTTCCACATAGGATCACTATATTAAACCTCGTAAAAATGTTTAGAGTAACAAGGTCAGTTCTGAATAGAAGTGGAAAGAAAAACCCACGTGTACTTACTGAGGAAGAACTCGATGAGATAGGACAAAGGTTAGAACAGTCTCCTCGGAAATCTATCCGCCGCCTCTCACAAGAAACGGGTGTTTCAAAATCCCTCTAGGTCCCCCGATTTGTCAGCCTGCGATTTTTATTTATGGGGAAATCTAAAAACTAAAGTAGCTATACAAAGACAATCCACACACCATCCGTGAGTTAAAGGAGAGTATTGTACGAGAAATCGGGAGAATTACAGTAGACGAACTTGCACGTGTAAATTCAAATTTCCTTCGGAGATGCCAGGAATGTGTTGCAGCAGAGGGACATCATTTTCAACACCTTCTGTAGTCAAGGTTAGTACACAATATGAAAACTGTAATTTTAATAGCAGACTCTAGCGACTGTCGCTGACCCGTTCACCGGGAAAGACAAGCGCTGATGCCGGGCCGCTTGCCGCCGAGTCTCGTAGCGAATGTCAGGGAATGCTCTGTAAAAGCAATATATATTCACACATGGGTACAGTGGGAATCACAAGTATTGCTCAGCAGACTGCGCATGAATATTTTCATTAGTTTTTCTGTTGCTACCTACATGTTTCTAAAGATAATTTTTTAAAGTATGCTGGTACAGAGATGGGCTCAGCAACTTGTTTGACGTTTTATTTCGTTTCTTCAAGCTCTCATTGGGTAAAACAAAGTGGACGAACAATTTGTTTGGTAATACTTATGCATCCCACCGTACCCGCAGAAAATTTTCCAAGGAAGTCCAAATCGAAAATTCGTATTCTTGTGGGAAATGTTAAAGTCATGTTTACGTGTCATCACAAGCTAGGAACTTTTTAAAGCAGAGAGAAAAGAAGACATAAAAGGGCGATACATAATGAAGGGAAGCGGAAGAAAAGAAGCATGTAACAGAAAGAGATGGAATGGAAAGCGATAGACAAATATAAGGAGAGAGAGAGAAGGTAAAAATTAGAAATAAAGAAGCAAGGCAGAACATGAGAAAGAAAATATGAGAAATACATCATAGACGAGAGAGAGAGAGAGAGAGAGAGAGCACGAAAGAAAATAAGGCAGAAACGGGAAGGAAAATATAGAAGAAGAAGAGATCAAGAAGAGATAATACAAGCACGAACAAATATATACAAACCCTGAAAAGAGAGGAAGAGATACAAATACAAGTAGAAAGGGAGTAATAACTACGTAGTAGTCAGTTTTCTTTATTCCAAGGGTTCTCCCTGTAGGCGTTCATGACTTCACGCCACAACTGCACAGCAAGCAACATATGTGACAAAAACATTTAATATCTTTGTGAAATTAAGTAAGGCATGCCCAGAAATGGATAAAAGAATGAAAAAACTTGCTTTTTATTGTACAGGGTGGTCTGTAAGTATGGAAAGATCAATTTAAAACACATGGTGAAACTCGAATAAAACTTCCGATACATGATACACGTAAGGGTAGAAAGTGGATAGGGTATTTGACCAACATGGTGGCCACCTTGAAGTCCGCCATATTGGATTCAACTTTAGTTTCTTTTTTTAAAAAAAATGGAAATGTTGACATGTGACATGAAAAAGGGACTAGAAGTTCAGGAGTTGTAATTCAAGTTCAGTATTTATGCACTTAAGTCCTTAAGAGCCTCTACCAACAAAGTTCGGTTTTAAGCAGATTTAGTATTTAAAGTTACACGAAAATGAAGCAGAGCATCGCATTTCTCTTGAAATTCTTGCCCATTTGTATGTTTCACATGCCCACATTTCCATTTTAAAATTTGAAGTTGAATCCAAGATGGCCGCTATCATGGTCACATACCCTATCCGGTTTCCCCTCTTCCTGTATCATGTGCCTCCCCGATGGCCGATGGCGCAGTGGTAGCGTCGTCCCCTTGTAATCGATACCCGGTGGAGGCACATATTGGTTCGGATCGCACTTTAATGTAGGTCCAGTCCTGATTAACCTTTCTGTTCATGAAGTGTACTTAAGACAACAATTCCATTCAATACAATTCAACCCTGTATCATGTATCGGAATGTTTTTTTTCGTGTTTCACCATTAATCTGATTAGTATAAAGTAGAGAAAACAGTGAACATATTGATGTCATCAAGAACAAAAATGTTCATACCTAAGAGTAGATGCGTAAGGAGAAATGGGCCCAAGTAATTCGTGGCGATCACCCGCACGAGGTCCGCTTTCGTGCGACCGCTGCACCCACCAATCCCAGCATTGTTGACTAGGACATCCAATCTGTTCTCCATCTTGGTGAGTTCCGCAGCAAATCTTCGAACGTCTTCCATACAGCTTACGTCAAGAAACTTCACGATGACGTTCTTGTTGCCAGTGACATTGATTATCTCCTCTGAAAGAATGTTGGTTATTATTGCTATACTATTCATTATTGAAATTACGTACATGAATTTCTTTGAGGACAGATGTGATTGTGTAAGTGATTTGTTGCAAAGATAATTTTGTGTTCTAAGTTAGAAGTTGAGACTTTATAGTTTACTGTTTGAATATTAGTGTCGTTCTAAATATATGTGCGACAATGTGAATATTAATTCATGAAAAAATCTAAAGGCCGTAAAGCCAAATTTGCTGGTACAAAACCAGCTGAATCCAACATGGACACGGACATTAGTGCCATGGAACTTTCCAGCAACGTGGAAATCATAACTTCTGTAGAAGAAGTTAATAAGTTGAATTCTCAGTGTAATAATATAGATTACACCCAACAAATTAGTAAATCAAGTTCCAAAAAAGTTTATGAGCAACAGGTATTGAAGTACAGAAGTAATCATTTAGGTCCGTATGAAATATTTGTGAAATCTAAACATCAGGATGCCTCAGGTGGAAATGGCAAAGGAAACATTGGTCAACTTCACATTTTAAAATTAGGCCAAATAGTCAGCAAAGAAAATATTAGAGGTTTGAAAGAGATAGATATCCTTGGGAAAAATCTAGCTAGACTTACATTTACGACATCTAATTATGCAAATGATTTCCTTTCGAATCCATTACTGTTACAGAATAATTGGGAAGGTTTCGTTCCATCACACCGAGTACGAAGAATGGGAATTATGAAAGATGTACATCAGTCAATAAGTGAAGATGAAATTTTGCAAAATATAAATTCATCAACAGCCAAAGTAATAAAGGTAAAACGCATTGTGAAGTATAAGTACGAGGATGGTACTCGAGTTGCTGTTCCAACTCGAACGATAATTGTAACATTCGACTCGCAATCGTTACCACAATATGTCACACTGTTTTACAAAAAGTTTGATATTGATAGGTACATTCCCTTGATTAAACAGTGCACTAATTGTTTTTATTATGGGCACTTTAGGGCTAATTGCAAAAGTAAATTAAAATGCAAACGCTGTGGTGAGAATCACGAATCGTCCTCTTGCACAAATAAGATCAAGTGTTTCCATTGTAATCAGGAGCACACTGCAATTGACAAAAACTGTCCTGAAAAACAACGCCAAAAGGAAATAATCAAAATTATGACAGTTCAGAATGTTACGTTTAACGAAGCTATGAAGAAAGTCCCAAAAATTAACTATATGTATGAATATGAACAGATATCTACTGGCCATGTTCAGGAAATAGAAAAGACAGTAATGCCATTTACATATGCTTCGATATCTAACAATTCGAGTAGCACCTCATATCATAATAATATAATACAAGATCAATACAGTGTATCTAATAAAAGGCCATTGTACAGTTCAAAGAAAGCTGGAAAATATTTGGAAGAGACTGAGTCTTCTCAAGGAAAACGCCAGAAATCTTCTCAAACATTGAAACCATTTGGACAAAATGAATATAAAAAGAGAATGACAAACCCTGATTATTCTTTGTCAGGATCTCGAAAAGACAATGCTCCGGATTTGTCGACAACATGCCAACAAAATAAACTATTTGTTCTTGCAGAGGCGGCTCAAGCTATCCAGCCAAATCGGGCACAAGAACAAAATTCTACAAAATTCCTAAATAATTTTTCATTATTTATAGAACAATTATGTAGCCTAGCAGGGACTTCGACATTGAATGTTAACCAGGACTGGACTTGCATTGCTACAAGTATTTTGCAATACTTATATCAACAACCAGCATGCCAGACAAAGTCTTGAAAATATTACAATGGAATATACGAAGTTTAATTCCTAATAGACATAATTTACAACATATTTTATCTTATTTTTCTGCAGATGTCCTTCTTATACAAGAAACGTGGTTGAAAACTGACTCAACATTGAAGTTTAAAGGTTACAATTGGATAAGAGATGATCGTTTAGATGGATACGGTGGTTCAGCTATAGGTGTTAAAAGGAATATACAGTATGACATTATTTTGTTTCAAAATATAAACAGTCAAATTCAGATTACAGGTGTTCGGATTGCTGATACGTCTTATGTATCAATTTACTGCCCTCCCACAGTGCACTTCCCTGTTACAGTGTGGCAGAATATCGTTGGGCAGCTTCCACCAAACACTTCATTTGTGCTGGCAGGGGACATTAATGCACACCACCCTATGTGGGGCTGTTCTCTAACTGATCGATCAGGTAAAGATTTGTATAATTACTTGCAAGATTCCTCAGCTGTATTACTCAACGACGGGACACCTACAATAATCTCAAGACCTAATGAACAGCCGAGTGCTCCAGACATAACTATTACCTCAAATGATATAGCTTCAAAAATCCATTGGAGTGTATTAGAGAAGTGTTACAACAGTAATCACATGCCAATTATGATAACCTTTCAACATAATAAAAATATAACGTGGTTTACTATGCGCTCTGAACAAAACAATAGTCAATATATTACAAGAAGGGTTGAATGGCAGAAATTCTCCGGAAATGTAAACAATGCAATAAAGAATAAATTGTTGAAACAAGAAGTATCGTATGACACATTGGTGTCTCTCATTCGACAAGAACAAATAAATGCAACAATATCTAATTTTGGATCTAGAAGAAAAGTGACTCCGTGCTGGACAACGGATTGCCAGAAATGGGTAAACGAACGACAAAAAGCATACATAAATTATAAGGAGAATCCTACCATCAATCATTTTATAGATATAAAGAAATTGCAGCAAAAACTCAGAGGTTCCTAAAGAAATCAAAATCATACTTTTGGAAGTCATTTTGTTCTACATTAACTAAAGATTCTTCTATTTCAATGACTTGGAAAATAATAAGAAGTATGTCCAATAATAATACTTGTCATTATTTTGGAGGAGATATCAATTCAGCCTGGATAAAAGAATTTCACCGCAAGTTGACACCAGATACGGTTGAAACTAATCTTTGTCAATTGTTAAACTCTATGAAATATCCAGAAACATCAACGTTAGAATCGCTATTCACTATGGATGAATTAGAATATGTTGTTCATAAACGAAAGAAAACGTCTCCAGGTTTAGATGGTATTACATACGAATGTATTCAACACTGGCCTTTGAATGGATATGAAATTTTACTAAATACATACAATTCAATATGGAATAGTGGAGAAATTCCATCACAGTGGAAAGAAGTGGTGATAATACCCATATTAAAACCAGGTAAACAATCAGGAATACATACGAACTATAGACCTATTGCAATGTCATCATGCCTTGCTAAATTATATGAACATTTAATACTGAACAGACTCACATGGTGGGTCGAATATAATCAGAAATTACCGAAACATCAGATGGGATTTAGGAAAGGAACTGGAACAGTAGATGTATTAGCGACATTAATTTTAGATATATGGCTATCTTTCATACGGCGGGAATTTTGTATCGTAGTTTTTCTCGATCTAAGTAGCGCCTATGATTCTGTCCTTCCAAATATACTGTTACAAAAATTGGAGAAAATGAACGTTCCACGTAATTTTATAAAGAGTATTCTTGAATTATTATTGGCACGTAAGTTGTACATTCGATATGGAGGACAGTTATCCACCGCACGTTATACACATAAAGGTCTACCACAAGGAGCAGTGCTGAGTCCCATGCTATTTAATATGTACACGGCAGATTTAGGCTCAAAAATTCTTCAACACACTCGTCTATTACAATATGCAGATGATATTGTTATATACACTAGTAGTAAAAATATTCAAGAAGGGGCTCAAAAAATTCAAAAATCTCTGGATGAATTATCATCATGGTGTGATATCAATGGAATTGAAGTAAATCCAGATAAGTCTTCGGTGGTAGTTTTTAATAAGAAGAGATCTCATTCATGCATATCAATAAATATAAACGGAAAAACTATCAGTCAACAAAGAAGTCATAAATTTTTGGGACTTATATTAGATGAAAAACTTAAATGGAAGTCACAAGTAGAACTGGCACAATGTAAGGGATCTCAAGTGTTTAACATAATAAAAATGTTGACAGTTAAGAAAAAGTGGGGTGCTGATCCTAAATTATTACATCAGATCCATAAACAGATGCTAAACTCAAGACTAGAGTATGGTTCCTTTATGTACAATGATAATCTAAGTTGGGCTTTTAACACGCTATCTTCTATCCAATATAGCAGTTTATCCAGGATTTATGGCCTTTGGAAAGGAACTCCAAAACAAGCAACTTTCGTAGAAGTGGGAGATCCACCATACAAACTTAGAGTTAAATATCTTGCGAGCAAATTTTTACTTAAGAAAATTGCCAACACGACATCTCCGATCATACCAAAACCTCAATTGTTAGACTCTTTGATGCTCAACAGACGTACAGCAAAATATAAATCCAGATTACCTATACTATATTATGCCTATAAGGACATTAATAAATTTCAAGCTAATATTATTCGTTTACCTAATGCACCATGCTTCATGACAGACTACTTCAATATGATATCTCCCATGAGAATTCATTTTCCTGCCTACCCAAGTAGAGTTTTCAGGAAGACAATCCCTACAATTTCAAATAATATATATCAAGACTACATACATTCAAAATTACAATGTGAATATCACATATATACAGATGCTTCAAAATCAACGTCTGGAAAAACAGGAGCAGCATTTTACTGTGATAATTCTGCAGAATTCAAAATTTTTCCTTTGCCATCGTATCTGTCCATTTACACTGCAGAAGCTTTTGCAATACGACAGGCATTGCTTTATGTACAAAAGAAGAAGTTAAATTCAGTTCTAATTGCAACCGATTCAGCCTCTGTGCTAAATTCTTTACAGTTTGCATCATGGTCATGTCATACGGAATGGTACATTGTTAACATAAGAATACTCACACTGAAATTAACGAGATTGGGATATGATATCAACTTTATTTGGACACCTGGACATTCTTTAATAGAAGGGAATAATATAGCAGATACTTTGGCAAAATATGCAGCGAATCAAACAATCCAACGGCCGCTTTCAATAAAGATTCCGTCCGTAGTTTTGGAATCACACACTAGAAAAATACTATTTACTGACTGGCAAAGCTTGTGGACAAATACTGGCACTCAATGCGGTAAGGCCTACTATTCTATACAAGAAAGAATTCCAAAGGAATGTTGGTTTAAACAGATTCAGCTCTCCCGGAGTTCCCTCACAACTATAATGCGCTGCAGGTTAAATCACACTATCGCCGCAGCTCACCTTTACAAGAAGAATTTAGTGACTTCACCAGTTTGTTTGTGCAATGAATATACTGCAACTCCAAACCACATTATATTTCAATGCAAACTTTATGAAACTTACAGAGAACCATTTTTACAGGAATTGTACAGGAGTGGACATCAAGCGCCACTGACACTGCCTTGTTTACTGACTTCACCTTCATCCTCGGTAATCCATATTCTTACAAAATATCTTAATAAGTCTAATATAATTCTGTAAAAGTGTAATGCAATTTGGAAACTATTTATTATGAAAGGAATAATTGTGAGTAAATATTAAGTGCATACATGTATATAATACCAATTGATAAATTGTTAACTGGTGCATGGATTTTGTCCACAACCAATAAATATTTTATAAAAAAAAAAAATACGTACATCTTCAGCCATTATGAAAGTATGAGGGTCACATTCATAGCGAAAAGATTAAACGAAAACTATTAAAAAAATTATATTTATCTTAATAACAAGAATATACCACCCAAATAAAAAAAATCAAGTAAAATGTAGATTAATTTATCTTCCTTAAAACGGATACTAAAATATGACCTGGTTGGATGTTTGTTTGCTTTGAGTTTTAAGTTCACTTTATGAACGGATATGCTAATTGGGACTGGGTCTACAGTTTAATTAGGTTCCGAACAGTATGTGAATTCACCGGGTAAGATGGCATTCGAGAATTATTACTTTTAGGAGATTTGTTACCGGGGAACAAGCAAAATATATATCGGTAGGGAGAGGGGTCCCCTTTTTTCCCGTGAATTTTGTTAACTTGTAATATGACCAGTTCTCATAAGCATCACCAAAACTATGACGTTTCTTGAACCATCCAAATGTAAGAACCAAGATTTTAGTGAATTTTACAAAGACATCCCACAGGTTTCAACATTTTGTCAACGTTATGTAGGTTACATTTTTAATATCATGGAACTCACAGAAGTATTACGTTAGATTTTGTACTAGAACTTCGGAACAATATCTTTAAACTATAATTTAAGAGTGTCGTTGTGCAAAATGGGCAAGTTGTCAATTTTGCGATCAATTCCAGTAAATTCAGAGCGGTTTAGCCGAAATTCTTATTACAGATAAATATCTCAAAATATAGGAACGCTATTGAATTTGGGTGAAATCGGACGACGTTGACGAACAAAGAAAGTATTTTTCATATGTTACGCGCGGGTTACTGTGCTATTCAAATGTCTTCAAAACTGTTTTTGAAAGAATTTTCGGAGTACAAGGAATTATACTCATCCGTGGTTTGAGGGTATGCATTGAACCAAATCTTTGCGAAGAAATTTTCTGAATATAGTGAGTAATTTAGCAGTGAATCAATTAATAGATTTCTACCTACATTCATTGTCGCAAATATAAAGATTAAATTTGTACATCTTCTACATTCGTGTTATATTTGAAAGAAATCTGTCAATGAATTTCAAGACAACTGACAAAATTCCGATTTTCTTGTGGTTACTTTTTTTTCACACATAAACCATACGTTTCATTTTCGAAGATTTAGAAACTGAAATCGCAGTGATTTTAGTGCATAGTTTCAAGTATAATTTCTTAATAAAGACGTTATATTTTTAACTTTAGGAGAGATGAAGGGTCGAAACGGAAGCCAGTTGCTAATATTGTGACCATGAAAACTGCAGCAAGTTTAGAGTTTTTACGCTGAAAATTATATGGATGCTAGATATCTTCAATGACTGATCTTGTATTTGAGCGAAATCGTTGGAAATGTTCCAAGATGGTGACCAAGAAAATCGATATTTCCTGTTTGCGGATATTCCGAATTCTGCTGTTATTTTCAAGTCTTTGTCCAGGCGACATTTTCGGAGGTAAAGAAACGAAAATCACAGTTGTTTTAGAAAATCACTCTAGATAAATAAAAGTTTGTAGAGTAGGAGTTTAGCAGGCCGTAGATTAAGTGCGAGAAAGTTACCAATTGTGACCGATAACTGCAGTATATTAGGGCCCACCTGCATGTATTTCTGAAAAGAAACACTGCACCATAGTTCCTCGAATTCATCCCTATCACTTATCAGTGCAACATGTTTTGCTCGTACTGGATGCAACCAGAACTCACTATTGGAGTAGCATGTAATTAATTCCCTTACCTTGAGTCTTTCTTGCTTCATCCATGTACAAACAGGCTAGAATCACTTTGGCGCCTCTTCTAGCCACATCGAAGGCCGTTACTTTTCCTAGACCTGAAAATGAATAAGTTAATGAATAAGTTGATGAATAATCTCTCCCTTGTAATCGAGTGGTCTTGGGATCCAAGTATGAATATTTTCGACTACTTTCGTCAAAGATGTAACATAATTTAAATCAAACTTCTTAATTGCTATTGTCTTACTTATCAGTAGGGCTAGGATTTTTATGACCTAAAAATCCCCAAAATATGCCAAATAAAATATGCTCTTATGACCTAAAATTTTAAAAAAATATGCACTATAGTTTGAAAAATATGCCCTTATAACTGGACTGTTTCAAACATCAATATCTATCTAACATATGTTGAGATATTTTCACATACGTACTATTTTTAGTTCACTTTATGAGCCCTGAGTTGCAATGCACAATGAATACTGTCTGTAAATTTTCAAATAAAAATGAAAGAGATTTTGATGCAGTCCAAAAAATAAAAAATAAAAAAAACCTCGAGTGAACATGGGAGAAGAACGAATCCACTTTGAAAATGACTATATTTCTTGAAAAAGCGAAAATATGCTGAATATCGTAACGAACCTTAAAGTTCGTGGGATCTGAACCAGTTAACTGATGGGGTGATGTAAACTACTCATCATTCATCCTCTTGATGAGACCACTCGTCATTGACATGACGAGTTATTGCTTGGCATGCGAAAGGTACAAATTACACAAAGGAATTAAACTACTGAAAAGACAATGGCAACTCGTTGGATTTTGTGAACCGTTGAACCTGTATCATGGCTGGGTGTAGGATAATTACCTGTCTAACTGAAGTCTCTTAGCTGAATGAAAATAGCGAAGTCCTCTGTGCGCTTCTCTCCTATTTGTTGACCAGAGCGTGCTTCCACTATCGACCTCCTGCCTTGCTGACCTCCTCTCTCTACCAACTCAATTCCCAAAGTCCAGTCACTTCCCAGCTTGTCTCACCTCTATATTCCCTGGCCATCGAGCTCTTCCTCGATGCCGAATCGCCGAATCGTGTTTATTATCATAATTGCTACCATGCAAACCGCTGACACCAAACCCAGAAGTGTTACCTATTTCCTGAATGCTCAGGAGGTTTGCATGGCACAACACAATGCATTGTAAACATGCCTAAGAGGCTTGAGACAGCTGAGAGAAAAACAAGTGAATGCCCTGGTCAACATGAAGCGTTCAGAGAGACTTAATAAAATAAACATACAATCCTATGGATTGATACGTTCGCGCCGCCTAGGAAAAATTTTCCTTTGAAAATTTAAAAGTCAAATCGCAAAGCTTGACATGACTCAGGTTCGCCAATTCCATATATTTTCTTAAAAAACCAAATATACAAAATAAATAAATCCACCAAAACATAACTTGTCTGTTGTTTGCCGTAGCCTGAATAAAAAAAATTTATTCCCTAAACTCTAAAAATGAATAATACCCTTAATACTAACAAATTCGTATGTTTATACGATGTAAAAACAATAATATATACTATTATAGGACTAGAAATCACAAACGTTCGTGTCGTTAAGCGAAAAAAACTCTTAATGTATCACATGTGCGTGTACGTAATGTTTTCATGTAGAATTGCTCATTAATCTGCTCCTAGTCAAGAGTCTGTGATCCCTCGCCACGCGATAACGACTCTGTGTGTTTCGCGAAGCAAGCGGTTGGAGCGTCGTGCAAGATGGAACGGAATTCACAATGTTGTTTATATTCCACTTGATATAGACTCTTCAAACACATAAAAAAAAAACCTTAAAAAAGTGCACAAGTAAGTACACGTAAGTAAGCATGCAAAACATTGTCACATCTCACTGTTTTGTCCGTGTGAAAACCTGATCATATCAAAGTGCGTAT
Source organism: Lepisma saccharinum (assembly GCF_977018435.1). Taxonomy (NCBI): domain Eukaryota; kingdom Metazoa; phylum Arthropoda; class Insecta; order Zygentoma; family Lepismatidae; genus Lepisma; species Lepisma saccharinum. The sequence continues at coordinate 72,043,563 of NC_139236.1, forward strand.
GTTTTACGAACTACGTAGCTAGTGCACTCCTAACATCGTTGAATATATGAACTTGCATGGCTGTGTTGCACATTCCAATGTAGTATTATACACTATTCAATGTATATAATTGGTTACTCTGATAACTGTCGCTGGTAAAAACTTAATTATAGCGTTCCATTTTCTCTTCTACATTAATCTGTACACTGTATACATATATATGGCTTGGTGAATACCTTTGTATGTCTGCACACACATAAAAAAAAATAATCTTGCAGTATTTTATCAACTGTCTACTCTGATTAAAAATATCAGAAAATGTTCAATGTGCAATTGTATTTCTAATTATGTACCATATTGGTGAAACACAATTAACTATTTGGAAAAAACATTTGCATAAAACTAAAGCATACTGTCTGCAGTGTTTGAAAGTACTGTAGCTATGCTTGTTATAGCTTGCATGTGCAATTGGATATCCATTGTAAAAACTTCTTCTTAAAACAAAAATATGCACTAATTGATGCACTGATGCTTGTCGCTTCCTTGCAGTAAAATGTAAACTTAAATGCATATAAAACTAGTTCTTATGCATGACACAAAACTGAAAATGTATATAAGGACTATGGAAAAGTACTGTTTCCCATAATGCATGTTAAATGACCAAATAGATACACATGATAGGAGCTCACATGTGTATGTGTAGAAACACTGTAGCACAATTCTGTAATTATTGTTTGTGACCAGAACTGCTGTTTGTAGAATGTATGTTTTCTCTGCTTCCTCTTCTTTCTGGATTGCTTGTCGTCTTGACTGCATTGGGGCAATGTAAAAATGTAGTAAATTACCCGTAAAACTTCGGAGATGGGGAAAAGTTGTTGTTTTAACTGCAAACAGTGTGGAGGGGAATTTTATTTAGCTCCATCACTAGGTGTTGTTGATAATGTGTAGTCCGCTATATTGGGAAATGTATGGTTGTACATCCTTCATGTAAAAGGTAGTCTCCGTGCAGTAATAAGTAAAAATGTCTGCATGTCTCCCTCAAATTGGTGGTGACGAGTCTCTTCTTGAAATAGTACTTAAAATGTCTGCATGTCTCCCTCGTAGAATGATACTCAGTCTTTCTGCCTGGTAATAGTAGACTGCTTGCGGATGTCCGTCATGAAAAATGCCCATGGATGGTGTAGGCATTGCTTGTCCATGGCGTTCCGTATAGACAGGTTAGGTTAAAAGGGAAAAATTATGACAAAGAAAGGAAATTGCAATAGGATGGGTATATATAATTCAAGTACGCATGTACACAAAACCAACTAATTTCCACTGCCTTTTCTTTTAAAATTAAATTAAATTGTCTCATCAAAAATAAAATATGATTAAAATAAATTGATAAAATAATTGCCATAACTTTTTGAAAATAAATAAGGAAAATTTAAATAAAATATCCAACCGTAATTAAAAATATTAATGTCCATGATTAATGTGTTGCCTTAACCTATTAATTATTACTGCGCTGCTCTGACTTAATCTGTTTAGAAAGCTGATAATGTTTATACAAATAATATCCTAGGGTTGCGGTTAATAAAATATTCCAAATAATAAAAACTAATATTGACATGGGCAAAGGGTTTAGAACTAATTCTTGAAATGAAATGTTCTTACTAATTGATTGATTAAGTTGTTTTAAAGCAAGTTCAAGCGGAGTCCATTGGGGAATAGTGAAATCAGATAAATTCTTGGGAATATTAGGTAGTAACTCAATTTCCTTCATTTTTACTTGTTCAAAAGCTAACATTCTTGTGTGTAAAATTTGTTGATCCACAATAATTTGCGAAAAATCCTGATAATTAAAAAATAAAGATTGGCCTTCGGTAAGCTGAACTGATCTATGCGTGTTCAAATTATTATTCAAATTCTGAATGACAATAAATTGACCTGAACCTGATATTAAAATACCATTGCGTGTTCTGATAAACTGAAATAATTTATTGTCAGTAATAGACTTTACTTCAAAACTACAAGAAACTGAACTGTTGTGTAGAAGTAAATCCTCTAAACACTGTACATCTCTATCGATGGTAACTTCACTATGCGAACAGAGATAAAAAAAGTTTTTAAGCTCGCATGCACTCTCAACAATTTGCACTAATCGTGGACTTCCCTTATGTTGCATACTGTAAGTTAACTCTGGGATTCTAATGCGAGACCATGAATTGTTATGCAAAATGCCTAAGTTAACTGCTCTAAAAATAGGAGCGATGTCATTCATCTGTACTAAAGGTGTCTCTAAAAGTAAATGAAATGATCTACTACTGGGTTCATAATTAATCAAATATACTTTGGTCAATGAATAAAATAATCCTATGTCTGTTTTATAAAGTGAATCTTTAAAATCGGGATGATGCTGAATAAATGTACGGAGCCAATTAGGAGTTAAAATGTGATAAGAAAATTTTCCTGAGGCTATTTCCATAATTATAAAATCTAAACGCTCAATCATCTCAGAGGCGTGCAATAAGGCAACTATGTGTCTCTCTTCATTATAATCGTAACAAAATTTGGCTAATAATTCTTCCTTTAAATGCAAAACTGATTGCTTTAAAACTACCAAAATCCCATTAACAATGTTCACCATTTTTACTTGACTCTGTTTCATATTCTGTACTTCTTGAATAATATGATGTTGATTGGCTGCTAAAGTTTTAACTGATTGGGATAAATGATGAACTGACATGGTGTTGAAAACCGAAAGTCCTGCACTAAACAAATTTATTAAATTAAGAAAAATCTGCCTCTTTTCCCTGTTATGAATATTAGTAACATTCTGATATAAATTTTGGCAATTAGGCCTTACGTCTCCTACTGTAAATTTACATGGGAAATACTGAGAAATTTCGGTAAGATAATCATTAATTTTGGTGCTGGTATCATTATGAATGACTTTCCATTGCGCACATGCGGAATCATTGTCAGCCTGAATATGTGCATCGATGAATATATTCACAGTTGTAAAAATATTCTTACTACTATGAATGGTTAACCCTTGTCTCTCATAATATAAGCCTAATGATTTAAAAAATATGTCTTGCGACTGTTCATTGTTGGGTAAAGATCCACTAAAATGAATCAGGGATAGGAGTAGGATTAAAATCCAAAATAGGAAAGTAATTCTGCTAGTAGCCATGCTTCTGTAAAAAAAAATTTTCCTGCATCAGTACAGCTTGACGTTGGGATATATACCTTAGTAAGGCTAAAATTATGCTGATGTAATAACAAAGTATGGGATCAGATAAGTAACTAGATCGATGTTAGGGAAGGGGTGGGAAATACCACATCAGCAATATCATGCGAAGGATGGAAAGGATACCGCAACTCTTCAGTGAGTGAAAATCATGGGCCACATAGATATCGAGCCGTACGATTTCTGGATAAGTGAATTGGAGAGAGTACCAGAAATCGCAGAAAACATACTCAACTACCTCCCCCTAGTGCTCCTGGGTCCAACGTGGGGTTGGAGAACCAAATTGATTGTAAATTATGCTATTAAGGATAGGGTGCTCCGAGAAATAGGGACCCTATCCCAACTGGAGGACCTTGTGCGGGAGTATTGGGAGGAAATTAAAAAACGGGAGCAGCTTTTGACAACCGGTTCCCGAAACTTCCGCAGAAGGCTCTACCTCCAGCGGGAGCTGGATATGCTGCAGGAAGACTTCCTGTGGCTAGGGGACCTATTTCTCGGTTGCAAGGAGTGGAAAGTATTCGACTTCAACTTGGATTAGGGTAAGTGAACAAAATTTTCCTAAAACTGACTAATAATAATAATAATTTCTCAAATTCAACATTTGTGATAAACCACTCTGTTTAAATTTGGAAAGGCTAACGATGCCGTGGCGACTTTTGCTGCACATGCCTGTGCTAATCACCGAGGCTTAGCCTTGGCATGTTGCTGACAAATTTGATTACTCTAAGTGCATAAAGTGCTAAAATTGCCCTTTTGTAGAAATTTCCCTGATTTTATCAAAATTTCGTTTATCTCTATCCTGATTCTAATGAAAAAAATGCGTCAATGTCCCAAAAATTTTTACTTACTATAAATATATCTATGAAAACGGGAAAATTTTGCAAAAAAAAAAATTCGTCTTGTTGTTCCTTTGTAAAATAATTGGTCGTGATTAACCTGAAGTGCATAAATGCGACGTTTTACGGAAAAAATTAATCTATATAGAACAAAATATCCCTAACATTGTTGACATAACGTTCTATCGTAAAAATCAAATTCTGATGGCTATATGCGTAACTAAACTGATCCCCTAAAATTTTAATGGACGACCGCCCCTGGCTGATGTAATCTCAATGCTAAGTGTTTCCTAAGCTTCTAGCGTGTTCAAAAGTACTCGGGAGAGCGCTTGAGTGCAGAAAAGAATTCGCTGATACCAGACATTCTAAATTGTGCAAGGTTGCATTTGTGGTCGCTGGACGTAACTGAAAATTTCTCTATGGCGACAACGAAAGCTCAGTCAAGTTCGCTGCCGTGATCGGCGACTTCGGGGAAGTTCGGGTTCCGTTCGGGAGGTGGAGGGGAAAAGGTCGCTGTTTCGAGCAGCAAGCAAAGGAACGGAGAGAGAAAATGCAAGGCGATGGTTCGCTGATACATTGAATGACGCGTAACTGTTTACAAAACTTTAACTTACTACGAACAAAGTCTAGTAAGCGCTGCGGGAGTTCGAAATAAAGTCAAGGACTTGAAATGACGTAATAAATTGGATGAGAGGAAAAAAAAAAAAAAACTTCGTTGCGCTTACGATAGCGTGTTACTAGAACACTTCCGTGCTCGTAAAATAACAACAGTTGGGAAGCTGTTAGCAAACTAAATGACTAATAAACCTTGCATAAGGTACAATCAAACGTAAAAAAAATGAATAATACTTAAAATTTGAATCGTAATTAATATAAAATTCTAGGTGAACATGAAGTCGTAGAAAATGTGGTCTGTAAACGAAACAACAGGTTCGGGAACCTGAAAATTTGGCTTACTTTCTGCTTTTAAAGTAACACTTGAAACTTTCTCGACTTTTACTGGTGACTGATTCGCAAATAACTCTTAAATTTGTACAACTGGCTGAACACAGTGTGAAATAGGCAATTCACTTTCCATTTTGCGACTGTTTGGAACAAAATTAGGACCCTTGCTTACGGCAAATGTCTGAACTCTATCTTTAACGAATAACATATTCTTCGGCAAATCTATACTGTCGTCTTTAGTGACTAAACTATTTCTGGATGCATCCTGAACTTCTTCTTGTACCCTAGGTTGAATAATAATGGACTGAGGGAGTGGAGGCGGCAGCGGCGGATTTATTGTTTTCAATGGTACCACTTCAACAATTGGTGCAATATCGTCGTAAATCTGCTCAATGGGCGGTGAATCATTAAGTTTGCTTAACGGTAATTCGTTGGTACACTCATGGTCATAAGTAATAGATTTCTTGCGGTGACATTGAAAATAACAGATTATGAAAATTATAAAAATACTAATAATAAATGTTGTTAATAATAAAATTGTAATTATATTATAAGGATAGTCAAAGGACTTGTTCAACAGATAAATAAAATTAGAAGCTTTTACGTGTGGAAGTAATCCGTTTAAAATAACTAAAATCGCAATGATTTTCATGTTGCTTAGGCAATCAAAACAAACAGTTCTTCAAAGCTAACACGTACTTTAAGCCTGCCTAGTCTAATTAGTAAATATTTTAACTCAACTTTTAATTATTTCTGACTCTAGGCTCAAATTATCTGCGTGATTTATTTATTTAATATAATTTATTTATTCTCTAAATTTATTAGCACTGGTTAACTTATCTTATTTTCAGGTGTGAACTTTATGTTTAAATTCTTTGAAATCAATCGAACCGTACTGAGGTACAAGGTAAGGAAAAAATTTTGAGACTGATTTACTCCTGACTACCTGAAATAAAATAATAATTATTATTTATGCGATCTTTAAATGCATTAAAATACTAACATCACTAAAACTTGAAGAATCTTTAATTCTCTCTACTCATTCTAAAATATGCTTAGCATATTATTGTGGCAAAGCTTTAAAACTAAAACCGTTGTGGTTTACTCATAATCATTCTGCGATGGCAGAATGGATTTCCAGGATTTTGGTCATGATCCAATATCCGAAGGAAAATACTTGTTAGTGGAGCGCAATAAAATCTTGACGTCGACGTCTACATATTCATATAATATAAATATTCTCATAACTGGCGCTTAAAAATAAACTTTGCTAATATAATCATATACCTTCTTCTGAAGAGTAACTATAAAATTCTAGTGATGTATTCACTGAGCTAGTATTATTACATACTGCAAAAACTTTTGTGCCTAAAGCACATTATTAAATAATAAGTCTGCTTTTAATTATTAATATTATTAGTGCTATTTTATTATAAATTATTATTATGTCACGCAAGTGAATTAAAATGTTAAATCTGTTACTTATATAAATTTTCAATTTTAGTGACCATTGTCCGCGCGTGAGTCCGCGTTGTCCTCTTGCTGATCTTCATCTTCACCTGCCAAATTTTCTTCGCCTTCACCGTCATCTGGTGCATAATATTTTTTGAGTCTCTGGACGGCAATAGAGTCCACTACTGTCTTTCCGCGCTTATTTTGGAATTCCACCAGGTATGTATTCGGATTCTCTTCTCGAATAACTGTAGCTGGGCCTTTATAAATACCTGAAAAGCACCGTGCGGTTCCAATTTTCTGGGTGCTGTCAAAAATTAATACTTGATCGCCTGGTTGAAACTTGATCTGTTTCCTCTTCTGATCATAATATTTCTTCACTTCAACATGTCGTTTTGCTAAGTTATCCGTAGCATTGGTTCTTGCTTTCTCCAATACTCGGAACCGTACATCATTCTCCACATTTTCACAACTTGGTGTGTGCAATGCAAGCTCCCAGGGCAAAGTAGGTTGGAATCCATGTACTAAAAAGAATGGGCTATACCGCAAATTCTGATTCCTGGTAGTATTGTAACTAAATACACTTGGCTGTAAATATTGGACCCAATCTGTATGTTTTGAATTAACATAGCACTTCATTATACTCTGTAAGACCCCGTGGTTACGTTCCGAAAGACCTATAGAGTTATGAAGACCGACTGGTGAAAACTTGATGGTGATTCCCAATTTAGTGCCAAGTTCCTGGAAAAGCTTAGATTTAAATGCAGATCCCCGATCCGTGTAAATATCCTTTGGGGCTCCGTAGCGTAACACTATCTCTTCGTACACAAATTCTGCTGCTGTACTGGCCGTGCAATCTGCAACTGGTTTGGCTATTAAATAGCGCGTCCCAAAATCTGTGGCAGCGATTATGTATCGATGACGAAGATTGGATGAAGGAGGATATGGGCCTGAAAAGTCTAGACAAATCCTCTGGAATGGCTTCTGTGCGGGAAAGGTGCACAGTTCCCCTGCTGGTAGACCTGGACGGCGTTTATTCTGCTGGCATGTTATACATTCCCTAATTTTCCTCTGTATAAATAACTTCATATTTGGAAAATAAATTCTTGGTAAGGCCACATTATAACACTTGGTAAATCCAAGATGAGAACCTCCTATGGGTGAAGCGTGGAGTGTCTCAATCACAGAATCACGTAACGTCATGGGAATGCATAATAATTTCTTGGTAGTAGCTCCTAATTTCTGCTGTCTATACAATAATCCATCTTCCAACACATGATGATAGACCTGCCTCTGGATGTGTAAGGGTAATGTTCCATCGTCCCTGTCTGGGTCCTCCAAAACTTTAATAATTGGGCCAAAAAATGAATCCTGTCTCTGATGTACTGCGACATCTGTGCTTGCATCAAATAAAGTAAGTGTCCTGGGTTCGGGAATGTCCTCTTCAGTGTTGCCATCCTCTACATTTTCTCCACATTCTCTGCTGAGGGGATCGGCGATATTCTCCGTAGTTTTAACATGGATCGGTGTAAATGAAAAATCCTCCAAAAGGTTGCTCCATCGAAGAAGCTTTGAGCTCAAATTACGGGATGTCCTAATGTACGTAATTGCTTTGTTGTCTGTGTATAAATCAAAATGGCGCCCAACAAGATAAAATCTAAATGATTTGAAAGCATATAAAATTGCTGTTAATTCTTGCTCAATAACACTCAATCTTTTTTCAGTGTCGGTCAACGTTCTACTACAGTACGCACATGGCAAGTACTCTCCTTCTGCATTGGGCTGCATTAATACGCCACTGACCGCATGAGATGAAGCATCGGTGAAAACCTTGGTGTTCTTCGCTGGATCGTACGGTAACAAAACAGGTGCAGTAATTAGAGCTTCCTTTAATTTCTCAAATGCCGATTGTTGTTCAGGACCCCATGTAAATTTCTTGCCCTTACGAATTAAACCCTGTAATGGTGATGCAATATCAGAAAAATTCTTGACATATTTCCTCACGTAGCTGCAAAGACCTAAAAACATTTTAACCTTCTTCGTGGTGGTGGGAACCTTATAATTCTTAATGGATGACAGTATTCTATCACTTATACGATAGCCATATTTGCCCACATTGTGGCCCAAGGCAATTGTCTCATAGTATCCAAATGAACATTTAGGTACAGCCAATTTCAATCCGGCAGATCGTAAACATTGAAACATTTTCTCTAAATTGACCAACATATCCTTAAATGTATTGGCAAAAACAAACATGTCATCGATATAAAAAGCGAAATTGTTGTCGTTCATCCCCGCTGTAGCGAGCTGAACACATCGGGTCATTGCCGCAGGAGAAGTCACATGTCCCATAGGTGTAAAGTTCATCGCAAATTGTCCCCTGGCTGGTATAGTAAAGGCAGTGTACTTTTTCGATTGTTCTTCTAATGGTATTTGAAAAAATCCCTGTTTCAAGTCAGCACTACAGTAGTAGCTCTTACCGGCCATATTGTGCAATATCTCTGAGATGTTTCCAATTGAAACTGCGTCGAAAACGGACCTGGCATTCAGTAATCGAAAATCTTGCACCATGCGATAAGCTCCTGATTTCTTCTTGACAAGAAAAACTGGTGAATTGTACGGTGATGTCGTAGGACTGATGACCCCTGCTTCTAGCAGGTTGTCAATTTGCTGGTTAATTTCCTTACGCAGGTGAACTGGTATAGGGTAGGCTGGGACGTGAAATTCCGAATCGTCCTTTAACTTTATACGATGCGTATAATTAGTGGCACAACCAATGTCTTGCTCAGACCAAGAAAATACATCTACATACTTCTCTAATAATTGCCTAAGTTGCAATTTCTGATCGGGTTCTAATGCTGGATTTATGTCAAATTTAGTAATGTCGTGCACTGGTTTTGTCACGGTGCCAGTCTCCTTGGTCACCATAACGTTAGGTCCTTCGTCGTCTGCAATATGACGCGAAGCTGGTACTGGATTTTGCCATGCCTCTGCGGTACCTAAGCGTGCCCCTTTTCTAATTTTAACTTTGTAAGAATTTGGATTAGTAATCCAAATTAAAAATGACTCCGGATTTACAATGGCTCGAGGCACCATTAAGCCTGTGTCCATTTGAAACTGTAAATCTGGCTCCAAATAAGTTAAATTTTGATTACTAGAATTTGTCAATTTGACAGGAATGCACAAATGAGATCTAGGTTTGATTCTTATTTGTCTGGAAGTTACAAATTCCGGCACATATAAATCCCTGATCAGACTAGCAACTTTTATGGAAACGTCAAAGGTCTTTCGGTGTTCCGTCCTTAATTGGTTTCGCGGAGGAGTACCAAATCTCCTCAATGTGAGTCGATTTTGATCAAAATCCAAATTTGCCTTATGCGCTCTTAAGAAATCGTTTCCCAGGATTGTCCCATGTTCAAAATTTGGAATCATCCGAAAAGGATGGGTAAAATTGCGGCCGTTTATTGCAAAAGTTAATAGGACAATCTCTTTAATTTCAATCTGTTCTTTGGCAACTCCCCGTATGGCCGTATGAATTTTGAAACGTTTGGCGGTTGTAGGAATGCCTCGATCACTGGTGACGGATACTTGGCTTCCGGAATCCACGAGAAACCTCTGACGTTGTCCCCCTAATACTGCGTTAATATAAATTAATTCCTCATAGGGGAAAGTAGAGACTGATATCTGTTTACCAACGAAATCTGCGCATACGTCTCTTCTATGGGCAGTCATTGTTCGTTTAAAGCCTCCGTGTTCTGAAAACAAGTGGCTGCTGTGTGATTAGGGTAATTACAAATTGAGCAGCGTGGTCTCCCCCGTTGCTCTTCCCTGTGTTCCTGGTCTCGCCCTGCTGAAGACGAGGAACCCCGCGAGTTCTGTCCGCGGAAGTTTCCACGTCCTCGCCATTGTTGGGTATTACCGTATCGCCTATTGCGATCTGAGTTGTTACCATTATGATTACGTCCATTCCTGTACCCCCTGTTGTATTGTCGTCTATTATTATTACCCCGATAGGAGCCTCTATAGTTATTACTTGACTGATGATTATCCTTATAAAAAGGTTCTCTAAACTGTTGTGGAGTAGATGAGTCGGTGCCAGGGTTCTGTTTTTGATCCTCCATGCTGTTCAATCTCAAAGTGAGACTGGCTAATCTCGCTTCCAGACCAGTTTCCTGAGCCTGGACTTGAGCTTTGGTATTGTGAGGATTGTTAAATAACTTAAGTTGCTCAACCTCCTTTTGCAATGCTTTAAATTTTGCCTCAATGTCTGAAGTGGGTCGCGCTTGCGCTGACTCAGCAGTAGCCAGATTGTTACTCTGCAGTAAAATCTGCTGCTGTTGCGAAAGTGCTGGTGTATTATGCAAAGGAGAGAATAAACTCTCTCTTTGCTCTTCGTACCTCAATTCCTTCAGCTTGCGCTGTCTCATCAAAAATTGGAGTTTCTCAAAGGATTTTAAATCCTTAAGCAACCCATGCACAGACTCATACTCTTTATGGTGGATATCTTTCATGTAATCCACCTGTAAGCCTAATATGATCTGCTTGATCTGTTGTTGAATACTCATTTTGGGGTCTGCCTTGAGTAGAAGTAATTGTTTGTCCCGAACATAATTCGTAACTGGCTCAGTTTCTTTGTGTAACCTATATCGAATTTGCTCCTCGATCTGGAGTTGATCCAAGGACCCTGTAAATTCGTCTTTAAATTTTTTCTGTATCTCCTCGTAAGTAACTTCCTGATTGTCTGTACCATCTTTCCAGGATTGGTACCACCGTAATGCTGGCCCGGCCAGAAGGGCTGGAAATAATTCTAGTTTACGGGCATTATTCCATCCATTTAATATGGCAAGGCTATCTACTTTATCTAAAAATTTTGAAACGTCCTCCCCGGCTATCCCCTGAAATGGGATACCCTCTAAAATAGTTGGGGGAACAAACTGCGACTGAGCCATTGTTGCGAATTGTGTTTGGTCTAAATCTCTAAAATCCTGATCCTGTTGCTCTAATTGTGGTTCACATCTCTGTTTTTCCAATAATTCTCGCTGAAGGCGTCTAGTTAAAATTGGGCTACGTTTAAACTTGGGGGTGGAACTTGCAGCTGGGCCGCTGACATCTAAATTAAAACTTGTAGTTCCTCGTGCTATATCCAATAATTTGTCTAATGTTTCGTCGAGTTCGTCAGCAAGGTGAAAGCTCGACATCTATCATGGCACCAATAACTTCTTCTCCCCCCATAAATGCAAAAGCTTTAAGCCCTATGTATTTTCAAAATAAAATATGGCAAGGACATACTAACAAAACTACATAAATGAGCAAAATATTAGGGTGAGTTTGAATTTAAAACCATGTAACAAAATTTGGGGTGGGGTTGAATTTAAACTGGTTAAAACTTTAACTGTAACTCTTTTCATTTTCTGAAAAAAAATGAAAAGACCCGCTAATCTCCACCACGTAACGAACCTTAAAGTTCGTGGGATCTGAACCAGTTAACTGATGGGGTGATGTAAACTACTCATCATTCATCCTCTTGATGAGACCACTCGTCATTGACATGACGAGTTATTGCTTGGCATGCGAAAGGTACAAATTACACAAAGGAATTAAACTACTGAAAAGACAATGGCAACTCGTTGGATTTTGTGAACCGTTGAACCTGTATCATGGCTGGGTGTAGGATAATTACCTGTCTAACTGAAGTCTCTTAGCTGAATGAAAATAGCGAAGTCCTCTGTGCGCTTCTCTCCTATTTGTTGACCAGAGCGTGCTTCCACTATCGACCTCCTGCCTTGCTGACCTCCTCTCTCTACCAACTCAATTCCCAAAGTCCAGTCACTTCCCAGCTTGTCTCACCTCTATATTCCCTGGCCATCGAGCTCTTCCTCGATGCCGAATCGCCGAATCGTGTTTATTATCATAATTGCTACCATGCAAACCGCTGACACCAAACCCAGAAGTGTTACCTATTTCCTGAATGCTCAGGAGGTTTGCATGGCACAACACAATGCATTGTAAACATGCCTAAGAGGCTTGAGACAGCTGAGAGAAAAACAAGTGAATGCCCTGGTCAACATGAAGCGTTCAGAGAGACTTAATAAAATAAACATACAATCCTATGGATTGATACGATATAACCGAACATCCATCAAAATATGCTCTTATTATGCAGAAAAGTCATGAAAATCCTAGCCCTACTTATCACTTTTAAGTTTATTATTCTATGAGAATAATCACAGTATGTTATAATGGTTTTATAAATTGAAGTAAATATAAATGAACTTGCAAATGAACCAAAAAAGAATCATTCTATAAGATAATATTCAAAATAATTTGAAAGATATGAATTGCATTACACCTTTTACAAAAAAAATAATAACAAATCCAAATTTTGACAACACACACACATTAAGACGATGCCTCTTTACAAATAAACCGTGTTTGTTCTCACCTGAGCCTCCCCCAGTGATGAGGACCGTCATGCCGTCCATCCTCCTGTCGCTGAAGTACTTGACTCTCCTCAGGGCGCCCTGGAAGAGGCCGAGGAAGAACAAATAAGCCCACGCGGCGTGGAGGACAAGGATCTTCATCAGTCGCCTCAGCGTCTTCATCGTTGCCGAAGAGATGTCAGTTCTGGAAACATCAAGAGGAAAATAAACAGTTAAAAGAAATAACAGCAACAAATATTATATAACTTTGTGAAAGCTATAATATTACAAAATCTATGCATGTATAAATATCACCATACCCACAGAACATTATTAGCTACAATCCAAATCATAGGGACGATGTGTAACTAATTATTTGCATACAGCCCTCCCCGCTCACACACACACACACACACACACACACGTATGCATGCAGTTTTCAAATTGAGGAGGGAGAAGCCACGGATTATTTTCTCTCCAGGATAGAGATTTATAAATTCATTTCCAACCGGGGACAGGGAATTTCATCATTGTATTTACTTTCTTATTTATCATTAATCATCAGTATTAGAATTTTACTTAAGCTGGAAGACATAATTGTACAGCACTGTACGGGCACGTACCTAGAAATGCATTTCGGGGGGGGGTCTGACCAAGTGTCTCAATAATAATAATAATATAATTAGAATAATTAAATTAAATTAATATTAATTACATAAGTAAATTAATTAATATTGTATTGTGTTTATTACATGAATAGGTAAAAATATGGTAAGAGAATAGAACAACATGTATTCATTATCTAGCTCACGTGTAGTTAAGATCGCCAAAATTTGTATAAAAACAACTGCCCTGGCAAGGGAATTAATGTAGAATACGTAAAGAATTGAATATTCTTTGAATAACAATAAATGAGTTAGAAACAAATGTAATAGGCAAATATAATTGTACGGTGATCACTTTTAATTTTCTATTACAGTTGCCGATTAATATTTTATTGCATATTATCAAGTACTGTGCATAAATCTTTGGAACTGTCCTTCAAAGTCATATGAGCCAAATTTCTTGCCTTGCAATAAGTTCAGCAGGAAATAAATAACCATTGATTACATAATAACTGCTAGAGAATTATATTTTGATTATTTAATTTTAGCACTTGGTCTTTCGCAGAGGGCCCGGACCCCATGGACACCCCTAAATACGTCCTTGAGCACTGACGATTTTGGGTTATTGAAGGTCAATGGGCTAAACAGTGGGTAATTGTAGAAGTAGTAGTAGTAGTGGACTCCAGTCTCGAAAGCCAGAAAACAAGAGCGATGGGACACGCGTCACCCCATGAAAAGCAGCTGGCAGTCCCAGGCCCTCAAAGGGCTGTTGACCTCTGGAGTTTAATAGTTTTAGGTTGTAAAAATGTTGGACTTTCAAAAGTAATATAATAGTCGGCATTTAACAAATATGCCTTAAATAGAATACTTTGTTGATAATGCTATTGCAATGATTCAATTAACTGACTTAGGATAAGTGTGGAGTAATAAATTTTACTCCCATCCCTACATTATGGTTAATTCCAACACTTTATATATGTGTGTGCATCCAAGTAAATTAAGAAGTGGACTCGACTCATCGAAGGCTATCAGGATTGGTAGGTGTTTGTTCTTATAATTTCATCTAATCATCATTCATTCTCGCCGCGACCGACGGGGTAGAAAGCGAAGGAGAGTAAAGCCCCTATCACACGGAACTGGATTTCTAGTAGGAATGCCCTAGTTGGAGCTGAACTAACTTTCTAGGTAGCAATCATGGCCGGCCGCCTGGCTGACTGCTTGACTGGTTTGGAGGAATAAAGCCCCTATCACACAGCACTGGATTTCTAGTTGGAATGCTCTAGTTGACGCTGGACTGGCTACCCATTTGCTAGTTTTCGCCTCACGCGGTACTTGTTACACCGTACTTGTCGATAGTCTTTCGTTCCCATAATGGAACGTTCTACATAATGTAAACAACGTATCACTTCACACTTTTAAAATACGATAACTATCCAACCGAGAGGAATATCGCATCGCATTAAATGGTTTTAGGTAGAGAAGAACGGCGCTGATAAAATACATACTTTACAACGTTTACTATACACGTATGGAAGAATATTTTAGCTTTTTCAATTGTAAGCATGCCTTTCGTGTTGTATGCACTCGGAAACCACAGACAAAAAAAGGCTACTTTACAAACTCGCAGAATATCTTCACATGGCCAAACTTTGCTCTGATTGGCTGTTCCACAGAATCTAGTCGAAGAAGTTAGTAGCAATTAGAACATGTCCTATTCCTCAAAACCAGTCAAGCAGTCAGCCAGGCGGCCATGATTACTACCCAGAAAGTCAGTTCATCGCCAACTAGGGCATTCCAACTAGAAATCCAGTTCCGTGTGATAGGGGCTTAAGACATGTTGTAATTGCTACTTGCTTCCTCGACTGGATTCTGTGGAACAGCCAATCAGAGCAAAGCTTCGCCATGTGAAGATAATCTGTGAGTATGCAAAGCAGCGCTTTTGTCTGTGGTTTCCGAGTGTTACTCCAGCAATGTATAATATACAGCATGAAAGGCGCGTTGAGTTATACCATCTATGCCGAGTGCACGGTGTTTACATTGGAAACAACTAAAATATGCTTCCATACGTGTACAGTAAACGTTGTAAAGTATGTATTTAAGCAGCGCTATTGTTTTGTACCTAATAACGTTTTATACGAACCGTTATTCCTCTCGATTGAATAGTTATCGGCTTCTAAAAATGTGAAATGATACATTGTTTACTTCTCACGCGGCCGCCATTACAATTTCCCTCGTATGGGAACAAAAGTCTATCGACAAGTACGCTGATAAGTATCGTGTGAGGCGAAAACTAACAAATTGACAGCAAGTCCAGCGCCAACTAGGGCATACCTACTGGAAGTACAGTTCCGTGTGATGCGGGCATAAGACAAATAGTACAAATAAATAAATACTTTTGCAGGTTATACATCAATCAGGGTTCGAACCTAGGGTCTCTGACTTCGGAACGCGTAACGATGACCAGTGCCCCAGATGTAGCCTTCCCACGACTAATCAACACAAGATTTTTACTACTTAACACGTTGTTAAATATATATTAAGGCGGTGTTCGGTTCATATAAACTAAGAGCCTGATGTGCATAACATGGAGGTCGCATTCTATCTTCTGTCACCTTGTAATCAAGGGGTCAGAGGTTCGATCCAGTGTGAAGGCACATAGTAGTTAGGATCCAACTTTAAACTGAAGGTTCACCGATTAGCCTATATGTGCATAAAGTGTACTTAAACTTCAACAGCATCCTATCTTCAATTAACTTTCTGAATGAAATTCATAGGAAACGATAATAAACGTTTCAAGTGTTGACACTACAATGACATAATATGCTAAGACTCGGCAAGAGCTTTTAAAATATTCATCTGACCGGCATAATTAAAAAAAGGTAGTGTTGTAAACAAGAGCTTAGAAAGTTAAACGAGCTGACTACTTAAAAACATGATGTAAGAGACTGGAGTAGTTGCTGTAACGATCTAATTAATGATGCACCGACCATTACATAAAGGAGTTGCTTGGATTCTTTCCCTGCGCCTGCTGCCTTCAAGGTTGCCAGCTACAATATCTTTTTACACTCAAATATTTCTCCTTAATAACTTCCTGTGTAAAAGAAAGGAAATATTCACTTAGCCTTGTACAGTCACGGACACTTTTGGGTTGTAGCAACCCCACTGAATTTCAACGGGATCATTTCAACCCTAGTTTTAGTGATTGTACATTCAGATTATAATCAAGACGGTTACATATCGTTACAAGAAATAGTAGTTTAGTGGAAATTGTTTTCTTAGCGCCCCCGAAAAATTTCCGTGGGCTTCCTTGTATGCTAAGTCACAGACTTCGGAAATTTTTCGGCGGCGCTAAGAAAACAATTTCCACTAAACTACTATTTCCTGTAACGATATGTAACCGTCTTATTTGTAATTTACCTGTCCTTTATAAGAGCGAGCGCAAATCAGAGTAACAACATTGTACGGAAGTGAAACGTGGACACTTACGGCGAGAGTACCATTAATATTGGTGACTTGGGAAAGGAAAATACTATGGAAAATATATGATGGTGAGACTGAAGAAATACTTTATAATCATGAATTGACAGATGTATATAAATCTCTTGATATTATAGCAGACATACAAGGCAAGGAGATTGAGCTGACCTTGTTAGAATGAATGACGACAGAGTAGTAGTAAAAGTATTCTCCACAAACCCTGAAGTCAGAAGAAGAGGAGGTAAACCCAAGACGAGATGAATACATGGCATAGAGAGAGAGAGAGATCCGAACATTGAAAAGGAATAAGACAGAAAAGAATGGGCGGCATTATTGAGAAGCCTAAGGCTATACTACGAGGACCATAACGCCAAAGAAAAAAGAAGAACTTATGCCACTAAAATGAAATAACATGTGCTTCTGAGGAGGGTCAAGGTTCACGTAAGGTTGTCATACCTCTATTATTATTAATTACTTTTGTTCCTGTGTTTACACACGATACTAGACACGGACGCTGGCTATAAAAGTTTCTTGACTGAGTGTATATTTCAGCATTTGAGCTCTTATATCCTTTAGGGAGCAGCCCCAAAAAGAGGGCAATGCCCTTCGGATGACCACTCCTTTTCTTTTTCTTTTTATTTTGGACCGGAGAGAAGTTAGTTACTGGCTTGTCCCTTTTGTCCGAGGCAATGATTGCAAAGTGGTGAAAAGAATGGAAGATTGACAAAAGCGGAGGACCAGAGTGAAAGGTATCAACTTTTGAGCTTTCTCTTCAGGAAAATTGAGTGGAGAAAGTACGCTATGCAGATTGGAAATTCTCGAATGATGAACTTGTAACAATAGCTGATTGACACAAGGTACACACACTCGCAGCTGGTTGCTTTAGGACGATTGAGCGGAAAGGAATCTGTGAGGAGATATTTACTTAAAGATATGTTTATCTCTTCCTTTCTACTTTCTTTCACCCAGGGTGCGAAATAATTGAAAACTGGTGGGGGGGAGAAAGTTCATCTTCAAACCCCCTCCCCCACAAACATATGTGTATATTATACGATATACATACAGTAGAGCGTCGATTATCCGAACGTCGGTCAACCGAACGACCGCTTAACCGAACTGTGTACTCGCTCACTTTCAGATATCTGTAATGAAAAAAGTACGTGACTTAGCTGCTCGTAAGCGTGTAGGCTTGCTTAGACAGACCAAAATAAAGGATTTTTTTAAACGTTAATTTTGTGTACTGTGTGTATTGTTCATGCAAAATGCGTATGTAATATGTACATATTTTTGTTTAATAAACTGTACCACATACTATATATTCCTACTAAAGTTGCCTTTGTACGTTACTTTGTAATACATACTTAAAGAGATGCCTGTTTTTATGAATAAATTTACTGTACAGTACTTCTTTTTGGCAAATAAACATGTACAGTTCGATTATCCGAACAAACCAGTTTTCCGAACACCCATGTCCCCCAATTACTTCGGATAATCGACGCTCTACTGTATTTGAAATGTTAATGAAAGTAAAAATAAATTACTCAATTATTATTATTATTAATTACATAAAGGATATTAATTTGTTACTTTTATACAAATCAGATATTGCGAAGAAGCTAATTTCTTACCAACTGATTAAAGATGTTAATAAATTATGAAATAGTTCAAGTGGTTTTATTATGTGTAAGTTTTTGTTTAGTTTATGCTTTATGTTAATATAAATCGATTAGATTTCATAGTTATTATTGTTCTGCATTCTTGTTTTACTTTTATTGTGCATATTGATGTAGATTTGTTAATGATCTCTTGAGAGAGAATGCATTCAATACTCACAACTACACTAATTTGTGTTTGTTTTCGATATTATTCTTAGTAAAGTAATATTTGAAATTAAAAGTAATTACTTATCTTTTGTTTGTTACATTGGTGGGGGGAGAAAGGTGATGTAATCTGCACACACACGCTCACACAAATATGTGCCTCCATGGCACGGTGCTATATGCACGGTGAACTTTACCTTCACCTTCACACACACACACACACACGCGCGCGCGCGCGCGCGAATTATGATATGATATACATACGTATTTATTATGTATTAAATATAAAAGTAAATTACTAAATATTTAAAAATGCATTATTATAAAATTCATATATAGATATTAATTTCTTACTCACGTATACAGTAGCAAAATAATTACGTTTACTAACCTGTTAAAGATGCCAATAAATTACAAAATAGTTGAAATTATTTCATTGTGTATAAATATTTGTTTAGTTCTAGCTTTCTATTGATATAAATCAATTAGATCTCTTAGTGATCTCTTTGAATAGAAGTAGATATTGTCCTTAAGTCAAAAATAGTCGCTTATCTTTGTTTACAGCAAAAGATCCATCCCCCCAGAAATTTTCGATGGGGAGAATTAGTGACGACAATATTGTTGGTTGGGAGGAGATCCTGGTGTCATATTTGTTCTATTATGAATGATTTTGGTGATTCCCCGTGTATGCTATTTGAGTTGGCAGAATGGTGGCAAGAGCTCCCACTCCACCGTCCGGTAGTGACGACGCCGCTGCCTGCTTACATAACACAGAAATGGCATTTAACAATGCTTCTTGATCCTTTTTCTTCTAGTTGTGAAGGCGTGAGAAATTGATGGCGTGACCATTGAAATTATCTTCAGACTTAATGGACATGCAGTCAATTTCCACGAATTCCTGGAACTATGGTAATTAAAATACGACCCATGGCATTCATTTCTTGCCAATTGCCATATGCCACGTGGCGTTTGCAGAACAAAGTGTGTCTGAGACACGTATATCCTAGAATTTCCGGTGGTATTCATTTGTGGTGCTGAAATGTCCACGAAACGATAGTTTGCCTTTATTGCCACCAAGGATCGACAGACATAATTGAAAGTAAGTGAAGAAACATTGCACTCCTACGGTGTGGATTTTTCCTAGTCTGCCCTTTTTATTTCTTTGTATTAGAACATAGGCTGTAATGTTTTAAATTTGTGTCATGTTGTTTAGAACCTGGTAACACTTTTTTATGGCGCCAACTTTGAGATTTAGCGTCAATTTTGCAGTCTTGCCTAAAATGTATTTTAGTGTTTTGCTTGTTTGTTTTCCTTCGCCATTTTATTTCTTCGTAGTACTATGCAGAAGATTGTTAATTCATCAGTCTCATCTTACCATCATTCATTGTTCAAAAGTAGCAGAAAGCGATGCAGAAATAAGAAAACAGCAGATGAATGCAGTATATTCAACTCATTTGTGTGAAACTAAGAAAATTAATAACGTGTTCATAGTGCGCCGGCACTCATCCCCATCTTCGCAATTAGCCTAGAGTGGCACAAAAGCGAAGTAAGAGAAAACAAATCAATCAGTTGTTTAATAGTGCCCTTGTAAGTGCCTACATTCATCATTTTGTGACCTGTTTGCCTACCTACTTTACAAGTTTTCTTGTGCCTCTAAACCCGTACCTTACTTATAACATTATAATATGATTGTTCGTTCAATGGATACACAAGTGGCAGAAAAGCGAAGTAAGATAAACCAAGTCGATCAATTAATGAATAGGAAGCCATAAATAATGATTTGATCATTATTTATTCAAGGACATAATTGCAGCATGTCGATAATTAAGTATATCTAATTCGATTATCCGATGCTTCCCTTCTTCCTAGGTCGTTACTTTTGTGAATATTTGAACTACAATTTACGTATTTGTAGTAACATGGTGTTGTACTGATGTAGCACAGAAGTTTGTACTTTATATTTTGTTTCGCTTCTTTGCACATAACAAATCCTACAGATTAAGGATGGTATAGGGACGAGATTGGATAGAATCTCAGTCTTTTCTAGAGTAGTAAAACACTGTCGCGTTCTGGATCTCCTCTCTAGCTTCCTTTGGTCAATCCGCCAGAGTAGAAGAGGCATTTCGTGTACAGTCAACGGCATTGCCGGGGTGTAATGAATACATTGATTTTCAATGGAATCGTTACAATCCAGCAGTGTCCGTGACTGTACAGTCACCGGCAATGAAAATGTGACATAGATCCTGAAATACTCACTTCCTTGCAAGGCGTTATGTGTGTTGCCTAACTTGCAGAACTTGCCATAGACAATTTATTAAAGTACACTTATGACCGTAGAGCTAGGCAACACACACAACTGCCTTGCAGAGAACAGAGTATTTCAGAATCTAGGCGTGGACTGTGTGGAGCGAACAGCAGTAACGTTAAAAGGAGGGAGTGAGCCAAGCGGGAGGCTTAGTCGGTCGCGTTCATGCAGTGCAAACATCTCCTGGTTCGATTCGTACGAATCAGTGGGATTGCAATCATGGCAGATGAAACAAGAAATGGTTCGTGAAGAGAAGGGTGCCTTCTCCCGTAATATTTTTATTCCTCGACTCATGTGACTACTCAACTCCTGCTCCCACGGTTACCGGTCTTGAAGCGAAGTATGCTGGTGGGAATGCTCGCTGACCTTCACCGGTTCAAGGGAGATGTCGATCCTGATATAAACAACACATACACATAGCGGTGCAGAACGGGATACTGTGCCTAAAACCTCTGGTAGATGCTGCATCCTGTGGAGACTGTGCAATTTTTCTTATTTTGTTCTGTTGCGCCATAAGTCGTGAATCCCATTGTAGAGTCGTTCGTTTATGAGTATCGTGCTTTTCGCATCCTTTTGTGAATTTTTGTGTTTTTCAAGAATGTGCTTTTAGGTAAGACGAATTGTGTTAATATAATATAATGATATATAGTAGATATTATTACATTTAAGTCATTACTGATTTTTAGTTACCATAGACAAACACCACCACTCGGGGCAGAATGCGTGAGGCAGAACGAGGCAGGAAAGTAAATGAAAGAAGGGGAAAAGGAAAACAACTTTTCCAAGCACCAAAATATAGAACAATTGGAAAGAAGTTGATGAAGAAGAAGGCTCTTTTAGAAGAGCTACAATCAAGTGGAGATGATGATCATTAAGATACGGCATGTCATTACTAGGGAACGGAACTTTATGTGCTAAAAAACTCAGAAATATTTATTTTTTATGTGTCATAAATGTTGAAAATATGTGATAAAAACAGGAAAATATGTGACAAAAATAAAAACATTTGGTAACAAAAACAAACTATAACATGCATTTTAAACACCTGAAATTAGTTTCTAAATGATTACCTCTTAGCGAGCTATTTTTTGGAAGAGTTGCAGTGGATCACCATAGTTCTTTCAAAATTCTCCATTGTAAATCTGTGACGATTATCTCTAAAAAGCATCTTATATTGTGAGAAAGATGGCTCCACGTCACAAGAAACAATTCTTGCATATTTGAAGCACGA
The DNA here is from genome assembly GCF_977018435.1 of Lepisma saccharinum. Taxonomy (NCBI): domain Eukaryota; kingdom Metazoa; phylum Arthropoda; class Insecta; order Zygentoma; family Lepismatidae; genus Lepisma; species Lepisma saccharinum. The sequence continues at coordinate 72,065,867 of NC_139236.1, forward strand.
AATGTCACTAACGCTGAAGTTTTCCAAAGCTTCCTCTTCCTCTACTTCACCTCCTTCCAAAACACATGCAATTTGGCACAATGTTTGAAAACCTTGGTTTTTCCCCAAAAGTTCTGTACATTTAGACATTTAGATCCAGTGAGTTCTTTCAGTTTCGTTTCTACTATACGGACTTCACCAATGGAAGCTGCCAAAGTGTTCGCGGGCGATTCAAGCTTTCATATGGAATTAGAGAGAATGGACAGGGTTGAGATGTATGCCAATTCGACTTTTAAGGAGGGCTCCATCAACAGTTCTTGCAGAATTCTTCTTTGTCGAGATCATTTACAACAGATACAATTTTTTTCAAAGTTCTGGGCATAACATCTGCATCGCGTAACTACAGGTGTAGGGGGAAGGGGAACCTCAGGACATTTTTGTTTAAAAATGTCTATTCTTCTAGGCGACTTGATAAAAACTTTCTTCCCATTTGAAACCAGTTTATCGACATTGGGATAAAGAGCTCTTATCTTTTCACATATTCTATGCAACGCATGCGCCACACATGTAACGTGCACCATTTTGGGGTAGCTAACGGCAAGACCACTGCATGTAAGCTGCAGCATCTGTCAAGAGAAGAACATTGTCAAATTTTATGTCTTCTGGCCACAATAGCTGCATTGCTTCATTAAAAAGCCTTGCTATCGTTACGTGTAGCCAGCCCCAGCTACTTACAGCTATTTTCTCCCGATAGGATCGTAGGCGAGGTGCCAGAAGTCTGCCAGCGAGCGTTTTCAAAGACAAAACAAAGCTAGCACTCTCGATATGAAAGAGGTGCGGAGAATAAACATTTTTCCTTGGAGGATTTCGAGGTAGATGAAGTCAACGAGCGATTTTATGTATTTAAAATGAAAATTCGCAAAATATGTATTTACATACGGAAAACTGGAAAATATGTGTTTTTATGTAAAATAAAATTTGCTGTGTTGACATATAAGGCTATGATAAGAATTTTGGCAAAAATGAGGGGGTCTATCTTATCGCAGAAAAAACATTTATTTACCTAAAGTTCCTTTCCCTAGTCATTACCGTGGAGCCTAGTACTCTACTTCGACGAAAGGCTGGGTGTCTTTGTTCCATGTAAAGTGGTCAAACAGTTCGTGTGCTGGTGTAGATAGTGATGACGACGAAGCGGTACTAATTTTTGTATTTTATGCATATTGTACAAGGTATCCCGTTCTACCACACTAAAAATACAGGGAGAGACAATTTGCATTGTTTGTCATATTTTTTTTTAAAAAAAATAATAACATGCATTTAATATTCGTAAAGTTTTTCAACGATGTGGTATATTAAACGTTTGTACCAGAAATATGCTACTTTTTTATAGTTTTGAATTTAATAGTATAATTGATATTAACATTGAAAGTTACGTACCGCTTTCTGCTCCTGGTTTCCCTACAGCTTCTTGTTGCACAATAGCTAGAAAAGACCTCCCCGATGGAGTAGTGTAGCGTCGTCGCCTTGCAATCAAGGGGTCCCGGGTTCGATACTCGGTGGAGGCACATAGTGGTTCGGATCCCACTTTAAACTGTAGGTCCAGTCCCAATTAGCCATACTGTACATAAAGTGGACTTAAAACAACAACCCAATCAATCAATCAATAGCTAGAAAATTTTCAATCTTTGTACAAAGAAGTTTATCTGAACGCCAAAGTGCCTGAATAACTAACCCGCTATGCAATTTCCTTGAATATGGCATTGTCCTTGCATAGCCAAATAACAGAGTCCAGAAGTTATTTAATCTAATACAAATAAAAGGACTTGTCAAATTATTTTCCTCAGCTATATTTATCTAGCAGGAAGATTTCTGGTGCAACGTTCAGAAATATTTCATGCGGTGTGCAATATCCTCATGTAATAAACAGTGAAATGACATTATGAAGGCCAATGTTTTTGTCACTGTGTTGGAAATGGTTAAAGTTTTGATGCAGAAACAAAACTATGGACGAACACTATCTAGTCGTCTCCACAATGACAAAATGTTTTCTGTATAAAATGCCAAGAGAACTATTTCTTGTCAGTAATCACCGTTAGTACTACAGAGAGTAACAATTGATGGAAGGAAAATAAACATTTAAGAAAAACATTTTATCCTAACACCATATTGAATTTCTTCAATAACACCAAATATAAATAAAAATAACATGTTAACAGTGGCGGCGATTAGGGAGGGCGAGGTGGGGCAGTTACCCCCCCCCCCACGCTTTTTGCCACTTTTACCCCTGCGCTATGCTAAACCTTATGCACCAAGGGAAAGTAAACTGTCCTTGCCACTCCCCTTTGTTTTGGAACCCAATCGCCGCCACTACGTGTTAACAACATAAACAATATGCGAACGATAATAATGTTGCTCCAGGAATAAATATCTAACCACCGTCCACATGTTTTTTGCCTTTCACACCCATTTAAAATAAACAATAATAATAAAATAATAACGATGATGATGACAACGACGCCTGGCGAAAACGTGAACAAATAGTACTTCCCTGAATAATGAATCAGATTACCCGTGTTGTACGATAAACAGGCATCCCATCCTGTATATATGTTATAGAAGAAAACCCTGTCACACCACGTGCAGAGGAAACTATTTATGTTTATTAATCTATATACTTACATAAAACTAAATTGGACGCGTGTACTCTTATCCACTAATGCATCTGCAGGTGTTCGTTCACAATTTCCATCGCTGGGTTTCATAGCTGGAATCCTGAACGATTGGAACACGAGCAGCAGTAAGATGTTGAGTAACAACCCACTCGGAGAAAAAAGGGAAACTGAACGATTGTGGATCACACGGGACACTGGAGCTTTCGTCACGACGGGAAGAACAAGACGGCAGAAATTGCCTCAGGGCGAAAGGGAAAAAGACTAGGGAAATTTCTTTTCAAGAGGCAGCGTTTATAAAGTGTGAGATGTACACTCAACGGCAAAATAAACAGTAGGCAAATTGTCCATCAATATTTTCATTCAGTCAGCTTTCCACCAAGTGATGATCGTGAATTGAAATAAAAACGTTCATAATTAAGGACATCTACTTCGAATCAACACAATTCATTTTTTTAAAACGCAGAATGTAGAATTTAAAAAAGAATGAAGATAGTCATGGACAATTTGTGCCGCTGGCTGTACTGTTGAGTCCCATCGCCGCTATTACCTGGCTTTCTGGACCGGAGTCTATAAGTTTTTTTTTCCCAACTAGCTCCTCAGTTGTATTCGCAATTCTTAATTAACACCGACATTTTGTGTTTTTCATCGGGGATTGAACCCGTATCCGCTTGTAACAGAGGTTAGAGCCCTAACTATTCCCGTATTAAAGACAAATATAACCATTCCCTAATTAAAATTTTTGTATCAGACTAGATTTTCTGGCATCAAATTGTCCGTTGGTGAATTAAGAGCTTTTTCAATTTAAGAATAATTGTTATAGATTTTGAGTCACAATCGCAAAGGGAGATGTGCTTGATAGAAAGAAGAAATTTTCACTCTTCCGGATGAAAATTTTAGTGTCATGATATTGTATTGAATCGATGATTTCTCGGTATTAACATTACAATACGCTCTTGTTGGGCATACCGCTATTTATGCATCGTAAACAAAGTTTCAACTTGTTTAAAGAGAAACAGGATTTCAAGAGTTTCCCTTTTCCCACTCTAGAGGGATATTTAGGGAATTTGCAGTTCGATAGGAATCTGCGTTCTGGTTGGAAGTCGGGCATTACCGAACCAGCTGTAAAACAGCCTAGGAAGTAAGCCCACGAAGGAAGGTGAAAGTTGCGCGAGAAACAGGCAAATAAAAAAGAAAACGAAATAGCCATGTGACCTCGTTCATGAACTTCAGCTCAATATGCCTTCCGCGATTTTCACATCGCACCTGTTTTTTTCATCATTTCTGTTACCAATAACTCGGCCAATAAAATATGTAATAAAAATGTGTACAAATGATTCTCGAACTTTAGCAAGGTAACTTGAATTTGCGAGCACACACAATTAAGGTAATATGGGAAGTTGAATTGCCTGCCTCCTCGACGGCATGGTGGTAACGTCGTCGTCTTGTTCTCGAGGGGTCTTGAATTCGATGCCCGGTTTAGACACACAGTGATTTGAATCCCACTTTAAACTGTAAGTCCAGTCCTGATTAGCCTTTCTGTGCATCAAGTGGAGTCAAGACCAAACCAACATCACCTAATTATCACTAGCCCCGTCTATAGAGTGTCTCAACCTTAAAAGTCAGTATGGAAGTAAATGGAGTACTTCTCTCTCTCTCTCTAATACATGAGTTCTCTGTCCTTCTCTACTAAATTTCAAACAGTGAAATCATTATCCTGTAGAGTTTTTATGCTCTATTTAATGACGGCATTATATAACCTGTCATAAATTCATGTGATCTGAATTTTTCATAATTATGCAATTTTGCATAATTTTTTTTCTAGTAAATACTTCAAAAGCCATAAATATGAAACCGCTTGAACAACTTCGACAGTTTTTACCTATGGGATCTATGGTGTTTGCCAGAGTGAAATAATTTGCTTACGACAAGAGTTATATATATATATATATATATATATATATATATATATATATATATATATATATATATATATATACACACACACACATCATCTGCTGATGTTCCTCACAACTTACTCATTTAATTTCAGTAGTTTTCTTCTTGAGAATATTAACGGTGTGTTTTATCACACAACAATTTTCAATTTTAGCACTTGCTTTAAATATCGAGGCTTAGCAGCAACTAAAAAATCTCAATTGCAAGTAGTCTCGAGTAACAGTCACGTTCTCTGAACGAGTAATAGCTGCAATACATATTTTCTTATTGGCACGCAAACAATAACAAAGTTTCAGGCTGCAATTGGTGTGACGAGAATAAAATGCATTATGTAGCACCCATTTGGTAATAAAAAATATATATATTGTGGAGACCCGGGTACTGGAACCTAGGATTTCAGCTTACAAAGCTGGCCTTTAACCGACATGGTCACAAGCCACGGTGAAGAAACCAAGCTATTCGAGTAATTTATCCATAAGATTGCATCTTTTCCTGTCCAGCTCGAAACTTTTGATGTCGCTTCTCGCTAATTACAATAATTTTAAAGCAATACGTTTCATCAGATAGGGTTCACATGCTGTACACATTGCGGACAAAATACAAGTGAAGCTTGTGCATGAAAATTAATGAAGACTTTGGGAAATCGTACTTTTGTGGAAGGTTAGTGTTTGCAACCCTAAATGATAACCATTCTCTAGTTTCCGTCAATATAGCGGATTCTGCTATGTGAACACGAATCTCATTAACCAACGGCACATAATTTTTATTTTATTTTAAACTATTTATTTCAAAATGAAGAGTCATTATTCTGGAATCTACGGAGACATTAATTCATTCGGTAAGAATTTGTGCTCCATTACGAAACCAACGTGCACGTGTAAAACAAGTAAAGCCGGACAATTTTCATTTTACAAAAATTCAATTTACTGTTAAAATTAAATGAGAGTACAACCATTGACTTATTTTTAATAGCCTAGATGACTGATGTGGGGGAAGGGGTACCTCCTCTCATGTGCCCTCCTGGCTGTGACATAAATTCTTCTTCCTTTAGGATTTCTATTATTTTTCCCATCGCATATTCATTGCCAACTTTGCGATTCTGTTTGCCAAAGTGTATGGGGAAGGAGTTCATTTATTCTTCAAGCCTTCTCCTGGACTAGGATAACACTACTTCCGAAAGAATTTTTTCTTGCATCATTTTCAGGAATTGCAACAGCACTATTTCTGTCTAGCTTATTCTTATTGCGTTTTTTCCTTTTCGTTATTTAGTGTTGCTTTTCTTCCATTTTCGGCTACTCGCGACGATAAAGAGAGACTCAAAAAGAACACCCATGCTCAGACCAAATTCGAACCCAGGTCCCTCGCATTCTAATGAATTGTGATAACTACTTCGTCACAAACGTCAAAAATGCGTTTCTTTTTAAAATAAATTTCAGGAATATTTCACATTTACATTACTTTGATTGTAGACGTGGAAATTACAGTTAATTAATATTTACGCTGCAATCTTTCCGTTAAGCCTTTTCTGTGAGTCTGAGAGACACAAAATTCCCTGCATATGGTTAAATTGATTGACAGTAAGCAACACTGCTGTTTTCCGAACACTTACTTCGGCTGTACGTCCGGCCACGAAGCTGGACCAACTCAAACGAGTGTGCCACTTTTTGTGAACAGAAGTGTACCACGTGAGCGTACTACAACGGCGGCTCGTGACTTTTCACAGATGCGTGTTACAGATATATGTTGTTTCTTGCATTTACAATTATCCCCCCTCCAAACACATACACATTTACACACTCGCTTGGAGCCGCTAGCGTAGCTACGCACGGGTTTTTTCCCCGAGGGGTGTGGAATTGTAAAGGTCTGTATCACATAGCTGCTTTCTACGCACGGCCGGAATAGACTATAAAATATTTTGCAATCACCGATTCAAACCTTCATTTTAAAAGTTATTCAAAAACGGAAATGGTAATCGGAGACCATTTTAAGGGGTGTTTTTTTTTGTTTCCGAGTTCTTTGCTACTTTCATCCGAAACTCAAAATTTGGAGATGGGATGTAGCCCCCATAAATTTCCTAGTCCCAACCTCTCGTACGCCACTGGTTGGAACAACAGAGCACAACTGATCCTGTACAATGACTGCTCCATATGCCACGTGCATGACCATGAACGCGCGAAAAAAAATCGTGTCTGCCGATTCTGTAAAGCTTCTTCTTATACTGAGATGACAACACTTACCGTCTAATCTGTGCTTACCGTGCTGTGAATTTGTGTAGCACGCTAGCAGACGGATTTCCCGAGCTGATTGGCTCCGACCCTACCTCCCCCGCAGAACCGAGGGGCATTCGGGTAGATTCGGCGCGCCGCGAGGTGGCGAAAACGTGCTATGAAGCCAATAGCACGGTATTCGTTGTAGCTTAACAGCGTGCGGAAAATACATAACGCACTGCACATTTTTGAGCCTCTTAACGTGAGAAGTCTCATTTCACTTCAGTGTTTTATTAAACTTCTTCAATCTATGAAATGTGTCCCTTTCTTTCTTTTCATTTTAGTAAATTGAGTAACGTGCTATAGCACGGTAGCACGTATTAAGCAGCCGCCACTGAGTACACCACATGGTACACCCCTGCAGAACGTAGTGCAAAGGGTGCAGACTCCAAATACACTACGTGACACCAAATCGACGAAGTAGACGGTTCGGTGTTGCATTTTCGAACCAACTGGACGCGAGAGTGCAGAGAGAGTTACAACAGTGCAACGAACTAGACTGAGCTAATGATCTTGCACGGAACTTCTGTTGTCTGCTTCTATTGAAATCAAATGGTGTAACGCCACTACAGGGAAACGCACGGAACCGAAGCAGGAATTTCCGTGCCAGAAGTCTGCAGGTTATCTTAAAGGTTATCGCCCACTGAGCCACCGGACGCGACATTTTACTAACAAATCCTGAACTTCACAAAGTAGAGGTTTAGGTAGCCCCATATATTAATGGAGGTTATAATTCTCCGTTGCTTCAGCCCGCCTAACGAAACGTTGGATGTAATAAAAGACGGGAAAATATAACACTACCCATACAAAAGAAAGGTGTTATATGACCTTGATATGATTTAAAGGTACAAATAGAAATTTGGCATCAGTAACTACACTGGGCCCAATATTAAACACATTAGTAATAAAACAATCGTCATATCATCAGTGGTTCCGAGTTCTAGTCCCGACCGAGCGGGGACGTTTCTTTGTGAATATCTCTTCACTAATTTCATCTAGTAATTCAACTTCATCGTCGTGATGAGCGTCCAGAAGCACAAAGCAACGTAAAATAGAGAATGAACAAGATTTTTAATATACGAGAACAATTGTTACGTTGCAAAACGGATGTTTATTCTTCCAGAACTGTTATGCTTGCTCTTGTTCAAAATTAATTTGAAATGTTTTGTTACAGGAGTGATTATTTCTTTCATAAAGAATTGGTTCTTGTTTTAATTTTAAATATTTATCCTGGATCTGGATGTTGGGAAAGGTCACTTTAGTGTACATTGAATACAAGAGAAACTTACTGTTCAGCTCTTGAATAAATATTATTTCCCAAAAAGCACAATTTGAGATCAGAAAATCAGTAGTGGTGTTCGGGAATTGGTTCAAAGAAAGTGACGTCGGTGATGGAGGAAAATGTAAGAAGCAGCACAACAACGTCCTCGATTTTCAAGTGCAAAGGTTTTTAGGAGAAAAACGAGAGTTAGTACCACATGAAACCATTACAGTATATATCCGAAGGCTCTTTTTTGCAGGAGAAACACTTCACCGCCTTCTACAAAAAAGACGCTCTATAAGTGTGAAGATAATTCATTAGTGCTTACACAGCCCTGCGTTCACTTCAACGATGTTCATCATCTGTTAATGTTGACCGAACTTCCTCTATTAGGTCTTTGCAAACAGAAAGTACTCAGAAATAACAATTTCACTACGATTGCCTTGTCACATTATGATCAGTTTTCTCTCAAGATAGGGAGGAACAGTGCAGGATTAAAAGTCTCTGGTGTCCATATCTTTTCCGTTAATGACATAAAGGAACAGTTACTGCCGTGAGGTGTTAGATATTTTTTTGTGCATTTATTTACATTGACTACTGTCATAACACCATAAGATCTTCAAAAGTAAACTTGATCGTGAAACAAGTATCGTTTCCTGTTCTCTTTCAAATACGAGGTGCGATCAGGTTGCTCCGACCCTAACATAGATGGAATGACGTTATGATTGATTTTTTATTTTGTTATTGTTTAGTGATCCTTTGTATGCTTTCATTCTGAATTGCAAGTCTGAGTAGCGTACAGTTTTCTTTTTACAGGGGTATAACTGCGTGAAGTTGTGTCAATGTGCCAGAATGGAGAAAACTGAAGTGAGAGCGGTGATCAAATATTTTGTGAAGAAGAAGTGGACGGTATCCAAAATCCATGAGGACTTGGTGGATACACTAGGGGACACTGCTCATTCATACAGTATGGTGAAGAGCTGGTGTCGTGAGTTTAATTGTGGGAGAAAGTCGTGTGAGGATGAACATGCAGGTGGAGCACCAAAAACTGTCATGACTACCGAAAACATTAACAAAGTCCACGATATCGTGCTGAAGGATCGTCGAGTCACTATCTGTCATGTTGCTGAGATGTGTGGCCTATCATATGGCACTGTGCAAAACATAATTACCCAGGAATTGCAAATGAAAAAAAATGCTGCAAGATGAGTCCCTCGAAACCTCACCCCAGATCAGAAGCGCACCCGAGTGCTCATCAGTCAAGAACTTCTTAACAAGTTTCGTGCTGATATAGACGATTTCCTTGCTCGATTTGTAATTATGGTTGAAACATGGGTCCATCACTTCGACCCAGAAACAAAATCACAAAGCATGGAGTGGAAACACCAACATTCTCCACCAACGAAGAAGTTCAAGGTGCAAACGTCAGCCAAGAAGGTGATAGCCTCAATTTTCTAGGACTGCAAGGGTGTCCTTGTTGTGGACTATCTACAAAAAGGCCAAACCATCACTAGCACATACTACAGTGATCTAATCAAGAAATTACGTGATTCCATCAAGACAAAGAGGCGTGGGATGTTGACTCGCGGTGTGCTCCTTCACCAGGACAATGCACCTGTCCACACATCACGCATTGCGAGGACCGCTATCGCAGATGCATCGTTCGAACTGTTGCCCCACCCACTCTATTCCCCAGATTTAGCCCCCAGTGATATTCATTTGTTCAAACATTTGAATAATGACATTCGTGGGCAAAAATTTTCTGATGATTGTGTGGTGATAAGGGCTGTGGACTCATGGTTGGAGGACCAGTTGGAAGAATTTTTTTGCAAGGTATCCAGGCGTTGGAGCACCGATGGGAAAAGTGCATTGGAGTTGCAGGGGAGTATGTTGAAAAATAAAATAAAATTGAAACCCTATTGCCGCTCTTTCTATGTTAGGGTCAGAGCAACCTGATCACCCCTCGTATCATCAGCGCGATGATTTACAATGAATCAGAGACTAATGTGAAACCGACACTACGTATCCAGGTTATTGTAAAAATGCATAAAACTATTTTAAGGATATGAAATTAGTTGTTAACGTATCTTTTGTGGTTTTCTGTTTTCGTTTCCGCACTAGTACTGACAAGTGTCTTCCTCAGATCTTCTGTTCGTGCATCAATATGAACTTTTTAAATGGGTCTAGCAGAGCATGTTAAGGGTCCATTCCGCAAGGCAACAGTAACGTGCTGGTGTCCTTTTTTAGTTTGCCTGTTTTCATGGTCGCCCGCAGGGTGGGCCAGGGGGGCGTGCCCCCCTCCGAGATTTCTGGAATGAGTTAATGTAATTCGAATGGTAAGATTGTAGAGCTATTTTATAACAAAAAATATTGTTTTCTGTGACTTACAGGCCGTAAGTTACAGCAACTATTATTATTAATGGGGTTACATTTAAGCTTACAGTTTATTTTACACTTTTTATCTAACTATAAAAAAACAGCTTTTTGACTTCCATGTTAAGTACACAGTTCTGCACATTGTACATAGATATACAGAATATGGAAAATACAAATGTATGTAATTAAAAAAAAGCATAAGAAGTAGTAGTAGTACTAGTAAGGCGCCAACTTTAATTGGGGCCAAGACACCTTCTATCTCAAAAATTCATGCAGAGGGACAGATTATATATTTACACATAAAAAATATTGCTTAAGCCAACATTGCCTCCACAAAAATTACCTTGCCCCCAAAATGTATCTAAAGTTGGCGCCTCTGAGTAGTAGTAATATTATAATAATAATAATAATAGCAGTAATAATAGCAATAATAATAATAAGTTCCTGTGACTCTGCTCCCCTGAGAAAAAAATCCTGCGGGCACCATTTCCTGTTTTTACGAATCTTTTTTAAAATGCACATGAACTCGAAACTGATGCATGAACAATGATTGTTAGGAAGGCACTTGTCAATAGGAAACCACAATTGGCAAGTTAACAGTTCATTTTATATGCAATGGCTGTAATTAAACGGACCATCAGTAAGAAATTTAATGTTATTGTTGGTAGAAAGAGTAATATTATTTTATAAAAGTCAATGTTTTGTTTTTCTCATAAGAAATTCCTGGAGAAGAAAACAAGAGTTTCGCTGTATTTCTTTCTTCACCCACTTCATCGTTTCACCATTCTCATCCGCGAATAATCTATAGAGATAGAATGAAATAAGGAACACACCTTATTACTAAATTCGTTGCTGCTAATATAGCACGCATGTGAATTGACATTAGTATTCATGTTGAATATATACTTCGACTATTTCTTCAATTCAACTGAATTCCACAGGGAAATTGCCGAAAATAGGAAGATGGATCATTTTATTTCTTAGTAGTTATTGCTTTATATTATAATGTTTTTTGTGTATCAGACTTTTTCCTTATTACGAAAGCTGGATCAGAGAGGTTACGAATCCCCATAAACCCATCCTGCGAATGCCACTGGTTATGTGAAACATTCAATTTTTCTACCTCTAAAGAATAATGATGATAAGGAGGAAATGAGGAACTGTTGAAATGGATGAGGCAAGGAGAAATTCTTACGGAATTCACTACATCACAGAGTCCAGAAATTTGATCGTGTTAAGTTTCGGAACCTCAAAGCTTTGCGATTGAGTTTACACAACATCAAGCAATACAGCTTGTGAAAAAGTAGGTGGAAATCTTAACGCATCATGAGAAAAGTTTAAGGGAGAAATCTAAAGTGTATTCCAATGCAACGACCGTGCGGAAAAAAGGAAGAAAAGTGGCTTCAACATTCACATTCGTACAAGCTTCCGCTCCCGTAACTGGCTGCTTTGATATCACGTAAAAGCAGATCTGGTAACTGCCAACATGTGTGTTCGATAATCTATGTTTACATCTGTATGCAGACTGCGTAAAGCATTTCCCAGTAAGGGCTAAGGAGACATTTCGAAAGGTTTCTGGTATCCGTATTTGGAGAGCGAGCGGTGGATTTTTTTTTTTTTTTTTTTGCAAAAGTCATAGTTTAAAGTCGCGTTAACAGTAGCGTAGCTAACAGGCTTCCCCTTACCCATCAAGATTAACAGTCTCTGTCTTGTCTCAATTTGGATTTCCTTGATTGAATTTCCTTAGTGACTAAATTTCAATGAACCAATAGAGTTGAAGCGAAGAGATACAGTTTCATATTTCTTCGATATTATTCTGATTATTAAAGAAACATATGCGTGTTATGATTATACTCTGTCTCGGGCATCTCTGGAGCAATCGAACGAGAACAAGTCTCTGCGCAAGTAGTGACGCGAGACAGCTCCACCAACGAACACGTGAGAGGGAACGGGATTCCGTGGAGGGGGAAACTGCAGTTAACAGTCTTCGCAACAGCTTGTACTGCTTCGCTCTGCTTACTCGATTTCCCCCCTTCTCTGCCGCTATGAGCAGGCTTGTTTGCTCCATAGATTCCGTGGATAGAGTATAAGTATTATTGTACAGTCATGGACACTTCTGGGTTGTAACAACTCTATTTACTTTCAATTGGATCGTTACAAGCCAGAAGTGTCCAAGACTGTACAACTATTACAAACACACACACACACACACACAAACACATGCACACAGACTCACATGATTGTGAATTTATAATATAATTTTAGTCTTTTCTTTCTTTACACCCTACTGTGCATGGAATCGTCTGACGTGACCACCAGTTATACTTGACGAGTCACTTCAAATAATATTTCCGGATTTCCCGCTTGTCACGTGGTTAATTTTATCTTTACGCTGATGTTATCGCACACTAAACAAACACAACTTCACTCAAGGTCGGCAATGGAGACTTTTCTGTCGATTCCAGTTATTGTGAGAGGAGCTGAACGTTCAGCGTCGTGTCTCCGATGTCACAAGGTTAGTCTTTACCTAATAACAGAGCTTTCTTCTATCCACTATGTAAAAGGCAACACGAGCTACATTGTAAGCAAGAACTTAATAGTCAAGAGTCAGCATAGTTCGTGATTACTTGACGTCACGCTTCAAAGTTATCAAAAAGAGAGTTCTTTTAAGCAATGAAAGGGAAGAGTGAAGGGAAAACTAACAGCAACAAGTAAAATAATATAAAAGTAAGCGAGGCGGCATGAAGTACCTGAGACTTTGTTACGTATGATATTTGAAAAATGATACCTAAACCGAATTTTCTTTACTATCCGATTTCTCAGACATGCCAAGTGGATATCTATCTGATTATTTGCAGATAAGTCGTACATTTTGTTTATTTTATTTAGAGCCACTGTCGCTGACCTTCGTGGCGGAATGGTTAGCGCAGCACGCTACGACGCCAGGGGTCCCGGGTTCGGCCGAATCCGACCTGGGCATGGATCTTGTGTCTCATCAATATCATCCTCATTGTCATGATTAGCCAAAAGTGGCATACAAGCGACGTTAAATATAAAAAAAATAAATTGAATTAAACATAGTAAGGAAAATGAATCCATTAGTGGTAATTGTGAGCTTGGCTGCGTGCCTATTCAGGATACAACCTGCTGTTTTCGAGGCCGGAAGGAGATGGCAAAGAATACTTTATTATAGAAAATTGTTTGCCTTAACGCTTTGCAAGTTTGAGCGATGACATGTTATATATGCTATAAACAGTATAGGTTTCGAGACCAGAGACGAGAAAGAGAGATACATGCTTATAAATCGAGACGAGACCGAGAACGAGACACACATTTGAAACTCGAGACGAGACCTAGACACTGCCCAGGTTTCTGTTCGAGACTGTAACAAGCATGTGAAGTACCTGAAAAATTCACACAAATCAAATTTGTTTTATTATGCAACTTATTCGAACATACCAGGGTCATAGCTGACCGATTCTTTATAGATAAGTCATGTTTTGCTTTTGTAACTGTAAGATTATCAGTGGCAATTGTTTGCCAATGCATCTTCGAGACCGAAAAAATGGCCACCCCGATGGCCGAGCAGTAGCGCTGTCGCCTTGTAACTAAGAATGCCAGGTTCAATCCCCGATGGAGGCACATTGCACAATGGTTCGGATCCGACTCGGAACTGTAGGTTATGTCCCTGTAAGCTCGAGTCCCATCTAATTTAAGTAACCACCCTTTCAGACTTCTAACAATGAACCTAGAAGGGACAGCTAAGAAAGAAAGAAAGACTGTCTCATACGATCCTTATTCGGGCAAAGAACTCGTGTATCACCTGAAGAAACTTTCGTTCGGAGCTTTGTGGAGACGAGACGAGACGAGACTGAGCTTGACTAGTTCTCGTCTCGAAATATATATATATACCCTGTCCCAGGAGTCGGCGAAGCAAGCGAAAGAAAACAAGTCCTCTGCGCAAGTAGTGACTCGAGAGAACCGACCAATGAGAGGAGAAGTGAGTGCATGGAGGGGAAAACGCAGCTGCAGCTACCAGCGCGTATTACTTTGCTCCGCTCACTCGCTTTCTCCCATTTTCTACCGTTATACACGGTGTTGCTCCACAGACTCATGACATGTCATTGCACAAACTTTCAAAGCGTTTAAAGGTTATTAATGCAAACAACTTATTTTATTATCATTTCTTTTTTTACTCTTTTGTTTCGATACTACGACTACGAGCCCTCGAAAATAGTAGTTTTTATCCTGAGCAATCATGTAACCACGCAGCACATGTTCATACATGCCACCAATGAATTGTCTTTGAAATTACTAGTATTAACCACTTATGACCTACCGATAAATCATCGGGTAGATATCAGCTTGAAATATTTGAAGAAGCCGCATAGTAAAGACAGTTTGGTTTATGCAAAATTTAAAGCACTAAGTATAGGTCTCGTCCCAATTTGTAGGGCCTCGTTGATGGCGGTGGTAGCGTCGTCACCTTGTAATCAAGGGGTCCCGGTTTCGATACCCTTGTAAATAAATGGATAAGAACGTACGTTGAATATAAATTAATATACTGCAGCATTTTTAGTGACACCATTTAACTTTGTATGATTTTCGTAGAACCAGCCCATTGAGCAGCTTAATGTTAGTGTAACAAACGAATTTGTGAACATTTGATTCAGAAATATAATCACTGATTTCGTTCATAAAAAAGAAAGCTCCTGCCTTTCATTGGGTACGAGGAGCACGAAATTCTGAAGTTGGCCACCAGAGACCGCCACGTTACAACAGACCTTTCCAAGCGCCAGAGCAGAATGATATCTGCCGTTGAAAGAGGCTGCTATGCATATGAGTGTGTCAGCTCAGAGCTGCAGAGGGGGTTCGGGGTGGGCATTGCTTATCCTCAGTCAGCAGATCGCTAACGCTAACCCTGAATTTTACAAATTAATGCATAGCTGTGTGTATACCAGACATAATTTGCCATCTTAAAAAAATAGTCTGGCCTACTCCACCTCTAGGATCCTAAGAAAGAACCTGGTGTTTAAAATAATCTTACATTTGAATAACATTTTTCTAGCAGCAACTTCGGGACGGGATGTGCTGGTGACCCTTTCTGAAGACACCCAAACGTCAAACTCTCTTCCACATACTCCACCATGGATTCCATTTTGCAGACTTATGGGACTGACACCTGGAATCACACAGTGACGTGCGGTGACGTCGACACTTGGGGTAGCAGTCAGTGGCGTGCTCAAGGGGGGGGGGGGGTTGGTGTGAGTCACACCCCTCCTCTCTTTAGGGCCAGTATTCCTTCAAAAAAGAAGAATGTCAATAACAGGAAAAGATTGCAAAATTATGAATGAGTACTAGAAAAAAGTACACGTAACCCCCACCCACATTCGAAAATAAAAAACTATTTGATTTGACTCTAAGCCAGAGATCCTGGGTTCGAATCTCGGATTGGCCATTTGTGTTCTTTGTGTGTGTTCCTTCATCTATTTTGTTGTACCAAAGGTGGCGGAAAAGCGAAGTAAAATAAACCAATTTGAGCAATCAATCAATGATTTCATTTCATTTTTGTTACTTAGCGTCGCTTTTTTGTCACATTTGGTTAATTGTGAAGATGATACGATGAAACTGATGAAGGGACGAGCATAGGGAACGCCCATGCCCGGGTCGGGGTTCGAACCCGGAACGCCTGGTGTCGTAGCGCGCTGTGATAACCACTCCCCCGCGCTTGGTTGATTTGGTGACAGGAAACAAAACACAACACACTTTTTTGTAGTTTCTTCAATGATATTCATTTGACTTTTTGAGTTCTGAGATACATTTTTCATTCCAAATTATTTCATTATTCACTGCAACACATAGGACAAGAATGCGCACTCATCACGGGTTCGAATCCTGGCCTGGATTGTTCATATGAGGTCCCTTCACGAATTTCATCATATCATCACTCAATCCTCATTTTCGCGATAACCAAATGTGGCAGAAAAGCGAAGTAAAATAAACCAAACCAACTACAATATGAACACGCGTTCTCTTGCCCAAATAAATACATCCGTATTTATGACTGTTACAGGCCAATATATTAGTATATTTAAATAAAACACTACTAAAACGAGAGTCAGAGAGAGCCTGAGCACATATTTGTAATTTAATCATTATATATTCCATATTTGAAAAAGAAAAAAAAGAAAGAAAGCATAACATTATTGTCTGCACATAACACGTTCCCATTTTATAAATAATAAAACTACATCCCATATTATACATACACACTTATTGTACAACGTGTAAAAGGTTGTGTAAATACAGAGAACATAAGTACTGCAGAAAATTTTACCCTGTGTTCTTTAGAGGATTTACAAAAAAAAATGAGAAACCAATCCCCTATCTGTCCTATAGGAGATAGACTGGGGGACCTGAAAGCCTGGGCTTTCAACCATTGCAACGGGGGGCGTGGGGGCAAGGGAAGTAGAGGTCGAAATCTTCCTTTTCCTTGGGACGGCCGTTTCTACCTGGAAACTGGCCTGGCTGAAGAAGAGCGAGCTAGGGTATCCAGCCTGCTTTGCCCACGGAGAACACCGATGGACGAGAAGTGCGTGGAAAAGGTGTTGCATATGAGCTGTGGTGGATTTAACAAGACAATAAATATTGTGATTTGAATATAATTCGAGATGTGAGATTGATTGATCTATCTCTGCTAGACTAGCTACTCCTCAGTGCACGTCACTGGAATCACAACCAGTACAATTCTCTGTGGGACTTGTGTTGGAGTCCTGTCCATGTGTGTGTCCGTTCATCAATTTAAACTTATCACAATTCATCTTCATCTTCGCAAAGTGTCAGAAAAGCAACGAAAATGAAGTAATCAATCAATCTAGCAGCAAAACCGCTAATACAGTAGCAATATTATAGTATTTCAAAGATTGAATCCTATAAAATATTTACACTTATAAAAACTACGGAAACAAACATCTTTAAAATATCTTCCGCGGATCAGCCAAGTCTTTTGCTCAAATAGAATATCAGTCAACCGAGGTATATAGCTGTAGCTGCTATGGCAATTTCAGTCCAGTCATCCGAGGTAGCTATTTGGTTACTATAACAATTTCAACTTAAAATTTGTAATTTTACAGCCCCTCTCGTTGTCACAAGATTAGCGCCTTTATCCCACCCCCGCCATCCTGAACAATACTTATATTGCAAAGCCTGTTGATTATAACCTGAATTTTTCAAATGGATCAAAGATGTTTGAAATCTTAGTTCCTCTGTATGTTCATAATAAAAAGTGTAAGAGGAATTTTCTTGTCCGTCAATTTTACATGTCTAAAATCAAGTGATGACTTATTTTTGGTCATTTTTGCATATTGATTGATTTGCTTTATCTTACTTCGCTTTACTGCCACTTTCGGCTTATCGCGATTGTACACATTGAGATTGATTAGTTTTAATCTAATTTTATTACAGCTCTTGTCGAAGAGAGGTTTCTTGCCAAGATGGCGCTTTCACTTAAGGATTCAATTAGAGCTATCTTAACGGCGATTGTAATTACTATGAAGGAAATTTTGGCACAGAAGTTGGGCTCCAGTGCGAAGTACTCATGCGACGAAAGTATGCGGGGCAAAACAGTTCTTATAACGGGAGGCGCAACAGGTAAGTTAAAATGTTTTTTTTCTTATCGGACACCGTGTTGAACACCGTCGTTTACTGACGTCACGATAAATCTTCTCGTTGTTAGGTTAGGCATGTTTAGAGCTCTTAGCATGAATAATGCTTTTTTGGTCAAGCCGCGAAAAAACTGCAACGTAACTAAGCATAACCTAACAATGAAGCCATTCCGCGCTGATGTCAGTAGATGGCGGTGATCACTACGGTGTATGATAAGTGAGATCCGAGATACTATTCTGTTAGAACTGACATACAGCAGCGTGCTCACGAATACGTATAGCATACATTAGTCGTGAATGAAGCTCCCACTGGGCTCAAGGTTGTCATGTCAAGAAAAGTGAAAGTGCCACATTTCAAGAGTAAAATAAATGAACTTATTAATTTTCGGGACGTTGATGCAGTAAATGAAAATATCAAAAAGTTGTTCTTTTGAAGCGTCCTTTCTCAGTGTTCAGAAAAAAAATTGAAAATTGTCTGTCGACCGGTTCTCGAGATCATCCTGACGAAAGTCATTGCATTTTCTATCATGGGGTAGCATTCAGATGATGTTTTCAATATCTTATATTTGAATTTTACTTAGATTGGATGTTAAAGTTAATCGCGACGAAAAGGACACCTAAATGACGAAAAGCTGACGGAAATCACATGTATGCCTTACTTGAGATTCGAACCGAGGACCTTTGTGTTTTAAACTAGCCACTACACCAAGAAGGTATGGCTTATATTGCAACATAAATCCTGAAGACAGGTTTAGCCGTGGGAGAGTGCTGTCTTCGATAAAAGCATGAGATAATGATGAGAAAGAATGAATGTAATTATATTTTTCTTTGTTTTAGGAATGGGAAAGGAAGCTGCCCTTGAATTTGCGAAGAACGGGGCACGGGTGATCCTTGCTTGTCTCTATATGGACGAAGCTAGATGTACACAAGGTAAGAAGAGTTTTACTGGTAACTCATTCATAATTCATAAGTTATTGTAGGTTCAGCAGCATCTGACATATAATTTAAATCAATAAAATGGTTGGAAATTGTTGAATCATATTAGTCTGGATCTCAATGGTTTGGCCATGCGTGCAATCTTAGAACTAACAATAATCAACCACAGTAGAAAGTTGTAAGTGCAGTCCGTAACGCATCTTTTTTCATTCTTTCCAGATCATATCACAAGCGTCACAGGGAACAGAGAGATTGTCGCCAAATACCTTGACGTGAGCTCAATGGAATCCATCAGGGACTTCGCCCAGGACATTCGGAAGACGGAGCCGCGGATAGACATTCTCATAAACAACGCCGGAGTGGTCGGTGTTCTGGGGTACACAGAGTCAGGTCTGCCGAAAGTGATGGCCACGAACTACATTGGACCTTTCCTACTGACTCACTTGCTCCTAGGTAACTCTTTTTCTCTAATGCACTATATTGTTTCATGGATTCCTATAAACATTATGTACACAAAATGTGGATCGTATACAGAATATATAGCAGACTAAATGACCTACTCCTCAACTCTTTTTCCATTGTGTTTTTACTCCGTCGACTTTAAAACTTCATGTATCACTTCCACATCAGATGCTGGCAATGACGACTCCCGAAAGAAGTTAAAATGGGTGGACAATCCTCAGATGAACTAAGCGTTCACATTACCACCCTCTCCTGCCCAGCACACAAGAAGCTAAATGCACATACTTTGAACCAGCAATAAGAATTTGTATGTGATACTAGATAAGACTCCTTCACTCTATACTAGTCTCTAGAAAGGTGTATCATCTTTCTGCTTAAACATGTGGAATATTTCCTCTTCTAGATGTGCTGATGAAAGCTCCCAACGGAAGGATCATCAACGTGAGTTCCTCAATGCATCTTGTGCCACAGAAATTGGATCTGCAAGCTTTGTATACGGACTCAGCCATGGCCTATCCTAATTCCAAGTTGTTTCTTCTCATGTTCACCTTGATCCTGTCGAATAAGCTGCGGCACATAGGTAAACTTACTTGTCTAGATCATGTGATTATATAGGCATATCCAATTGGACTTTTAAAGAAATGAATTAGATAAAATTATATGAAGTCAACTATGGAACGAACATAATAATGTTTAATTTTCTTCCTTTCTTGAAGGAATTTATTTTTTGCTAAATTACTATATTTGCTTTATTGGATTTGCATTATACATATAGCATAAAGGCAACTTCTTTTAAGATTGAAATTTGCGATACAGTGGTTTTTTCCCCTTCATTGCTGTTTTAGAGACTGTTTGGCACAATACATTAGTGGAGCTCTTTGACCATAGCAACAATACCAAGCAGACGAAGCGGCAGGGCAAGAGATGCACTTGAGTGGTCTAGCACCAGGTCGGATATGATATTTATTATTCTCATGTAGAGCATCATTGATTCAGGGTGAGAAAATAATATGAGTATTTTCTTTTTCAAACTTCTTGAATTCATTCGAATTATAATAGTTATGCACACGGGCGTTGGAAGTAAGAAGTGGGGCAATGTCTCCATTAATTCAAAGTATATGTCCATAATAATTGAAAGGTAAGGGCGCCTATGATTATAGCCTCTAGACCTACACATATTTTGTTCACAAGTTCATCCAAAGGTGGTTATAACCTCGCCGGTTGGTCCTAAAAGAAAACAATGTATTGACATGAAAAGGTAAATGTTAACAGTCAACATATTGTGGATCAACCAGGATCTTTCGTAGTCCGTGCCAGTACTGTCCCGCTTAGATCTATGTGTGCTATAAGTTATTTCACAGAGTTGGTTCACTTGCAGTAACCTCAACTATTCTATGCTTCTTTTACTTACAGATGTCACTGCTAATGCTATTCATCCCGGTGTCGTTGGGACAGGCATTTTCGACTCTCTACCATTATGGTTGTACTGTCTATGTCTACCACTAAAATATTTGTTCTCTAAGGTAAGAAAGGCACATATCCGAAGTTTGTACCATCAGGAGCAAAAGTGTGTTGCACGAGTTCTATTAGTTTTCAAATTCCTACCACATTCCATCAGTGCTCGAAATGGGGAGAAGCGGGGTGATGTAATCCCCAGGTACGATAATTTACGAAAATATCCCCCAACTTTCGCCATTGTCACCATGTTGAATCATGCAAGATTACCCAACCTAATCCAAGGATTAACCCCCATTTAACTCGAGCTGAAATACGTATTGTGTCTATCCAAAGCCCATTTGAAAACAAATACGTGCAATATAATGTTATTATGCTAGTTTTAGGAGTGCGTTACAAGATTTTTAAGGATTGCAGGATTTTTAAACACACAGTATATTTTTTTTAAAAAAATTAATTATGTATTTATATTTTAGATACACCAGCAACCTACTTCTTGTATTTTATGAAAGTCTATATCAGTCTTTCTCCACCGCCAAGCCACGGCATGTTAACAGTTGGGCTGAAAAGTTCGTAGGATAACATAGTAAAAAATATTTTTTTGACAAAATTCGATTTTATTATTCAATATAGTTGCCTTCGAGGGCGATACAACGATTATAGCGGTCATACAATTTTTCGATGCCATTTTTATAGTACGATTTCTCTTTAGCCTCAAAATAGGCCTCAGTTTCGGCGATTACCTCTTCATCGGTGCTAAATTTCTTTCCAGCGAGCATTCTTTTAAGGTCTGCAAACTGGAAAAAGTCACTGGGGGCCAGATCTGGAGAATATGGTGGATGGGGAAGCAATTCGTAGTCTAATTCATATAATTTTGCCATCGTTTTCATTGATTTGTGACACGGTGCATTGTCTTGATGAAACAGCACTTTTTTCTTCTTCAAATGGGGCCGTTTTTTTCGTGATTTCATCCTTTAAACGCTCCAACAACGCTATGTAATAATCGCTGTTGATGGTCTGGCCCTTTTTGAGGTAATCGATGAATATAATACCATGCGCATCCCAGAATACTGATGCCATAACCTTGCCAGCCGACTGTTGCGTCTTTCCACGCTTTGGATTCGGTTCATCACGTGCAGTCCACTCGGCTGACTGTCGATTGGACTCTGGAGTGTAGTTATGGAGCCATGTTTCATCCATTGTAATATATCGACGGAAAAATTCGTGTTTATTACGGTTGAATATCGCTAAACATTGCTCCGAATCATCAAAACGTTGTTGCTTTTGGTCGATTGTGAGCACGTGCGGCACCCATTTTGCACACAGCTTTCGCATGTTCAAATATTCATGCACAATATGTCCAACACGTTCCTTTGATATTTTTAAAGTCTCAGCTATCTCGATCAACTTCACTTTACGATAATTTAAAATTATTTTGTGGACTTTTTTGATGTTTTCGTCGGTAACAGCCTCTTTGGGGCGTCCACTGCGTGCATCGTCTTCGATGCTCATTTCGCCTCGTTTAAATTTAGCAAACCACTTCTCAACGGTTGATTTTCCTGGTGCAGAGTCCGAATAATGTTTATCAAGCTAAGTCTTGGCTTCAACAGTATTTTTTTCGCCAAAAAGCAATGCTTTATTAACACACGAAATTCTTTTTATCCATTTTTTCACAATAACAAAAGCTGCTTCACTCACAATGCTATATCTTACGAACTAATTATCCGGCAGCTGTGAAATTTATACACGTATCTTTTGAAGGTTAGTACTAAGTAAAAATCACATGGATTTAATTCTAGTAACGCCATCTATGAGTCAGCCTACGAACTTTTCAGCCCAACTGTTACTTGTCCCTTACCTTAATTATACCTGGTCGCAACAGGTTCTCCTGAAATTGGTCATTTAAGTTTGCACAGCAATTTTCATCAATAAATATTTATATTTGTCAACAAGTTTGGACATAATCGAATTATTACTCTTTACGATTATTCCATAGGCTAACGTCTTTATTGATATCTCAATTCAAGAGCACATATTAATTAATGTATAAAGTTTAGAGAATTATTACAGATATTTAGGGATAAAATTGTTGCAATAGGGCCATCGACTTCTAAAAAGAGAATTTACCGTGCCGAGGTTTTGCGAAGGATGAGAGCGACTGGTCTAGTATATTGAGTAACAGAATTATCAATCTTTGATATTACGTAATAAATCCCCGCCTATTCGAGATGAATCAACAATATTTGGTTGCCCGTTATATTCTAAGAATATATATATATATATATATATATATATATATATATATATATATACACACACACACACACACACACACACACACACACACACACACACACACACACACACACACACACACAGGTGTGAGCCGACTTGTCAAAATTATTGGGGGGGCTCGCATCACTGAAATAAATGAATGAACGACTCACTCCGTACCTTTTTTAAAAATAAAAATTACGTCTTCGTATAGCGGTTTTTAAGCAGCTATTATATTCCTCATGCAAATGAAATGTAACATGAAAAACGTGTGTCTGCTCATTTGCTTTTTAAATAACAATTAACATTTTTATTTAAAAGTAGGCTATGTATTTACATTAAAAGGCCAACATAACAATTTTATGCCGTCCTCGGTAGCCGAGCGTGTTGGGTGGTCGGCTTAACTCGCTTTGATCCGGAGGTCTCGGGTTCGAATCTCGGCAAGGGTATGGGTGTGTTTTAATGTCCACAACAGACTTATAAAGAAAGGACATGTGACGGGTGAAAATAACCTTAGTGTTGACGTACCCATAAAAATAGTGAATATTTACAATATTTAACAGTTTTATTTAATTATTCACATAATGCTAACACAAATCGCAGGCAAATAGTTTTACTTCTTTCTTCTTGCTACAATATTTTACTTTTTAATTTAATTTTGCAATAATAAATAAACACATAGCACGCCGTGATTTAGCAATAATGACTTTGATCATAGCCGTTCCCGCTTTCGCAATACAGACTTTTCATAAGTTTTCCTTGCGTACTTTACTGTAAGCCAGTGTTAAATAAACTCAAAGACTTTAGAATTATTTTCCCCTTATTCTTTGGACTAGAGGAAGAGATTTCGAGGATAACTAATATCGTACGTATCAATATTGCCTGAAAGTCGTGTTTACGACCTCAAATTGTTCAGAATTCACTAAACAACATACTGGTATAATTGTCATATCACCTCGTTATTTTGAAACTCTTTTTAGTAAAAATGTTAACAATACTCATAATTATATACTTAGTATATAGTAATAAGTCATGTGTTTTGCTGTCTCCGTTCATATCCCCCCCCCAAAGTTGATGGTTTAGCGGTCTCAGCCCCCCAAATTTGATGGTCTAGTCTAGAACATTTCAAGTGTGTATTTAAAGTTAAGTTCATGTTGCACAATTCAGAGTAAACTTTACAAGAGAAGCAAAATAATACATTAGATCCTCTTAAGCAAAATTATTTGAGGGGCTCTGCCCCCACATCATTAACGTTGGGGGGGGGGATCGAGCCCCCCAAGCCCCATGGAGACAGCGCGTGACATGACGCAGATGCCGGCCGGCACTTTTATCCAGTAACGTCTCGCTTATTTACGCACATATCTTTAGCATGTAGACAATTATATTTATATTGCATAACTAGTACTGATCTGTATTATAAGAGTTGTTCACGCGCTATCTCGGCCCGGAGCCAGAGAAGAGTCTGATGGGGCTACAGCCCTCTCAAAAATGTTGAGAAAATATACATTTTCAAATAAATAAAAAGAGTGAAATATTCAGGAAAATCCAGAGTGGAAAATGCAAACATCCCATTAAATGACCCCCCCCCCTACCAACATTTTTGAGAGTGGAAAGTCCTAAATATACGAAATATGTCATTGTGAATTCCGATTCCCCCCCACTCCCCCCAGAAAGCAGCTATGTACTATTCACATTTACAATTCCAGCCTCTCCCGGAGAAGACGCCAGTGGTTACAAACAGTATTTGTTTTTGTGGGTTTTTTTGTGTTTAATTATGCGTGATTAATTTAGTGAATTATTATTTCATATATGTGAGTTTGTCTGTGATTTGGCCAGAATCCCATCCTAATTAGGGTTATTAATTTTAAATTGTAAAGAGTTTTGTATTCTTGGATTTCTTCCATGGTTCTTAAGAGTTCAAAAGAGCCAACAGAATTTGAACTTTCAGCCCTTCCCTACTCGACGAGGGAGTTGGTATACATATGGCTTCTCTAACAGAGGATAGACATAGTGAGAGACAGAGTGTATGTGAAACTATAATCGGAGGGAGAGTGAGTGATCTTACGGACTTCAGCGGCCTCCCATGAGTTATAAAGCAAGCATCGCCGCGGTTCCGTCGTGGGGCTCACCTTAGAGAAACTATGTACATAATGTAAAATATAACCAAAATGGGAGAATCCGAGCCTTGTTTTGTTTTGTAAATAAATGTATAAAGCCCATTTCTGCGAGTTTTCAGCACTCACCTTGTAACATAAATTCTTGCCTGTCAATCTATTCTTTGGTTCCGAGAGCTGTGGTGAGGAATAGGATGGGAACGTAGTACTAACAAGCCAATTTAGTTCTCTTATTTGGGTTTTTCCTGCCAGAAGCGGCCCGGTAAGGATGGTGTGTTGCGGAACAAGACATACATATGTTTATTTGTTGCAGAGTGGCAAGCATGGAGCAGTCAATTATGTATACCTTGGCGCGTCCTCCAATATGTTGAGAGTTTCAGGAAAATACTTCGTTGATTGCAAGGTAGGATCCTATATTCTGTTCTCACTTAACTAACTTAAGCGCCGGTGGGGATTTATTTTAAATATCCAAAGTGTCCAGTACCTAAGTAATTTCATGGGTAGTTATTTAAGATATTCTGGGTCACTTTACTCTCTTGTAGTATTTACGACGGTGAAGACAGGTAGTGAATTAGGAAATAAGTAACGGGACACATTCAAATAAATTACAATAGGTTACTCAAGATTCGAAAGCAATACAAACAACAACAATAATAATAATGACGAACAAGTAGAATAAATTTATTATACATGATGGGGTAAAAAACATATATAAAATACTTTAAAAAATAAATAGAAATGCTCAAGTGTTAATGATTCAAATTGTTTCGATTTGCAGCTTATGACAAATGGAATCTATGCATGTATAATAAATATTGTCATGCATTTATGATGCATCGCAATTAAATCCTTATGTTATAATAAATTTAATATTATACTACAGAAGCATACAAGAATTTTACTAATTTAATTTTAGTGCTGAAAAAATCATTTCACTTTTAATAAACAAAACTAAGATTTTTAATTAAAAAAAATTGTATAGGTCTGGACACCTTGGACCACCCACTAAATACGCCCTTTTCTACAACATTTCTGTGTCCCATGTAAACTCCCTATAATCTACAACAGATATACGGAGCATTCCCTAACATTCGCTACGAGACTCGGCGGCAAGCGGCCTGGCATCAGCGCTTGTCTTTCCCGGTGAACGGGTCCGCGACAGTCGCTAGAGTCGGCTATTAAAATTAGTTTTCATATTGTGTACTAACCTTGACTACAGAAGGTGTTGAAAATGATGTCCCTCTGCTGCAACACATTCCTGACATCTCCGAAGTAAATTGGCATTTACACGTGCAAGTTCGTCTACTGTAATTCTCGTGCAATGCTCTCTTTTAACTCACGGATGGTGAATTAAGGAAATAAATAGTGGGACACATTCAAAAAAATTACGATAGGTAATTTGTCTTTGTATACTTTATTTTTTAGATTTCCCATTTTTCTTTCGAGGTTTAATATGTGGAACGTGAACACCAGGAAATTTCGTTGCAAAACGTCGTCGCACTTTTCCACAAATCCTCTTTCCGAAGTAACACTCGACAAGATAAATCCTTTGTTGTAAATTTGAATATTTTGCCAGGCCCAAAATTATGTGTTGAGTAATGTACAGCATTTTGGCTTTGTTTCGGGTTGGTGCGTTCGTAGACTTTAAACAATTGTATGTTTCCTTACAGAAAAAAAAAACAATTCCATTTATTTTCATGTCGTATTGTTAAAATTAAGAAATATGGAGATTCAGATTTAGAAAAAAAATACTGGATCATTTATCACATTACTTCTATTACATTACATTAATCAATAAGGCCTATCGGGTTAAAAATAGCCTTGTGGTATTTCAATGCAGGCGAGCGTTTATTGAACAAAATTCTTAGTTCAGTTCGCTTCATTACAGTTTCGTTGATTGATTTTCCATATTGGTTCGGCTGCGACATTAAGCAAAAATAGAGCTTAGGTTTAAAATGGCGATCGAGCATCATGTTAATTCGTCCGAATAAAACTAAATAGAAGTTTAGTGAAGCGTATAAGTGAAAATCTGGATTAATTTTCGTGTTTGTAACTACAAAGATTAATGAATGTGTAAGAGAGTTGAGCTTTAAGTACTTATTAAGAATATGTATTGCACACCTATATCATTCTCTGATTACTTTCTTTGTCAGGAATCATCTGTAAATCCTCTGGCACTAGATTTGAACGAAAGGAAAAGGTTATGGGAGGAGACAGAGAAAATAGTGAAACTGAGCAAAGAAGAAAGAATTGAAAGAATATATCATGATAAAAAGAAGACACCGTGACAATGCTAAAATATGGTATTCATGGATATGCAGTCTTTGTTTCGTATTAAGAGGTATGCATAATTGTATGTTATTCATGTATATATTTATGTGCAATAAAATGTTTTTAATGAAATTGTTAAGTTGGAACATTATTGATGTAAAATATTTTTACACATCTTAGTAGAAATGAAAAATGCGGATTTCAACATGCTTCTTCAAAGTGTATATTTTAGTAATATTGCCTACTGACATCTGCTTGTATTTTTACTTGTTACAAGTATTTTTTCACGTAAGTAATAAATAAAGAATTAAGTTCAAATGACAATCCAAATACAAAGTAATTGCTAATTTATATTTAAGGAACTGTTGCATACCATCGCTAATAACGCAAAATATCAGATCGAGTGATAAATAAATCATTACTGGCTTCGGGACCTCCATGCAGAATTTGATTTTGTTATTTAGCGTCGCTTTTCTGCCACACTTAGCTAACCGCGATGGTGAGTGATGATATGATGAAATTGATGAAGGGACACTCACAAAGAACAACCATGCCCAGGTCGAAATTTGAACTGGGGCAGTGCTAACCACTTCAATACGGAGGTCTGCCACTGTAGAAATGAATAAGGGGCTACGTATAAATCAATTTTCATACATTTTCTCTGGTCTCGAGCACGTAAGGTACTGGACTTGATTTGGTACGTTGAAGAAAAAATCAGAACGTTTGGAATGTAGGGAGGGGGGGTATCCTCCAGTTAGAGGATTAAAGTAAAGCATCCCGGTTACTTATTATAGAGCGGAATGGATAACCGCGTAATATTCATGCAAAGATAAGGGGAAAGTTTTTGTTCGTTTGAAATGCATCCACAGAGCGATTTCAACACTTTTCTAAAATGGCTATAATAGAATTCCTCAACAATCATTGTTCACATGAAATGCATATATCCTAGGCAACATTAAAGCCAAAATTCTTCAAAATTACCGTCTGATGTGATCATTATGTAATCTATTTAGGGTAATCGGGACCTTGTAAGTATATCACAAAAATAACTTTCTTTGCAGTATGGAGTCTCGCATTGGTGCGAACCAAGTTATCCGATTCCTGAGACAGATTGTAATCCAAGATTAGCGCCGCTTCGGTGGCCGATCACGTTGAGTGGTCGATGTGGCCA
The DNA here is from genome assembly GCF_977018435.1 of Lepisma saccharinum. Taxonomy (NCBI): domain Eukaryota; kingdom Metazoa; phylum Arthropoda; class Insecta; order Zygentoma; family Lepismatidae; genus Lepisma; species Lepisma saccharinum. The sequence continues at coordinate 72,094,725 of NC_139236.1, forward strand.
CCGAAGGCGATTTCCAGCCTGGGTGTGAGTGTCGCTTCATCAATTTAATCGCCATTCATTCTCATCTTCGCGATTTGCCAAAATGGAAGGAAAGCGACGTAAAATAAGAGAAATACAGATACCAAATTCAAGTTACCCGGCTTAAGAACTAATTATACGTATATTTCATGCATAAAATATACAGTGGCGCTGTTAGGCTATGATATCTCCGTTTACTTCATCTTCTTCCCAAAAATAAGAATAAAAGAAGAGAACACTTTGAATACGTGAAAGATGATTAAATTTAAAACATTATCAAAACGGAAATATGTATACAAGTTACTCTCTATAATGCAAATGATTATTTATTGTTTTATGTCACGAACCTTCCATTTATTAATGAGGCTTCTCCAATATTTCTCAGAGGCTTTGATTTTTTAGCTTAACGATTGCTTTAATTGCTTCAATTTTATCACCTCTATTATGGGAATAATCAACGCTTCTTTTTCTGGAAAGAAAGGGTCTTGGTACTCTTCATATGCCTGTTTGTTGGTGACATAAAGAAAATTATGCAAATGAATAAGATCTTCCAAAAAATACTATGGTAGTATGTTCATACATGATCATACTTTCGTACATATTTATTAATATTTGGTTCATTTACACAAACTATTGTTGTTGTTTTTGTTATTCTCGAGTATGGAAGAAATGTGCCTCTACAGTGTAACGTTACGTATTGTACCATTCGAGTTCCAATACTTTAAGTTAAGTAGTAGAACCACAGGCTGAACTTCGCCAACGAATAAAGAATTTCGAAATCCCGTAGGACTTTCTTCAAGAATCACCTCTCCACCCAGAAACGCAGAGGTTTTTCTTGATTTTCAATATGAAATCCGGTAAAAATATTGATTGATTGAGTGTTAAAATTGTAGACACGTTAGCAGGTTGGCTATTTACATCTTTCTCATAACCTTATGAGCACAAGGCCTTAACGAAAAAGCAAGCGGTAGGGAAGAGAGGCAGAGTTCTTAAAAAAAATCCTTAAAACTCATTCACTCAATAAAAATAATACAGATTGACTCCTTATGAAAGACTACAAACAGAAACTAAATCTTATGGTTAAAATGTTCACAGCTATGATAAAAAAAACATACATAAGGAAAAATACAGGAAAACACCACCCTACAAAGAATTATCATGGCTTTAACTTCAGACGCCAGAGCCTACTTAGCCCACAGTAATGCAATTTCCTTCCGAAAAGTTCACAATCATAGGGGTGCTAGAGGAGATGTTGAGAGCTTGTGTTTATATCACCAGCACTTACGTTTAAAACTGAATGGGTGGTCGACTCAAATCTTTTCACGGAACGTTCTGGCTTCGTGTCTCGACTTGGACATTCCTTTTGGTTGTCCTTTTATCATCTCATTGTCTAAAGAGGAGGAAAGATGATGTAAAATTTGACACGCCCATAAAAATTAAAATTTGGTGCTAAAGCAAGCGTTGTATTGAAGAGTGTCGACTATATTAGTGTTTGCATTTACAGATTGAGGTGAGCTGATTCCACCAAGTGCTACCCGGACTTGACACAGCGTTCGCTGATCCGAGACGCGTCAAGATGTCAACTCCGAGAGAAGCGACTCGCAGGCGGCGAAGAAGGCGATCACCCAGGCCACAGTACGCTCAGATCCGGCGGGAATTCCTCTCCAGGAGGGAGCACGACTCCCTGCTCGCCCAGCCCAACTGGCGACGGCTCAGGAAATACAAGGTGGGTGGCTTTACACCAGAAATAGAAATAATGCTATATTATTGGACATCTACAAGTGCAATTTTTGTATGCATGATTGTCTACAAGGGTAGAAACACTTCAAAACCAGAATTTAAATAAATTATTTGAAGAACTTAAGGGTCGGTGTATGTACGCCACTGATCTGTTCTCCAACGCAAGCTGCTGACGACCGATTTCCTTCTCGGTTGTACGCAGAGAGGGTGAGGAATCCGAAGAGAGAGTGGGCACGCGTCCGTCGGTCGTGCTCGGCTCCAACAATTGCAAACAACGTTGGCCAGAGAAAACGGCTTGTTACCTTCCTGCTTTCTATCCCGCGCTTGGCAGAGGTAGTGCTGCTGCTTGAATTTTATGAAAAATATCTGAATTACCGAAAAATTTGAAGTTGTCGGACTCCCGTTTTTGTTTTACTTGCATGCTCGCATTGTTGTTTTATTTCTATTTTAGCTATCTAATTAATCTAGATAGGAGTGTATAATGGATGTATGCATAAATAAGAATTGTTGTGGTGAACCAGGTTAAATATTCATGATACGCCACTGATCAGAATAGAGAAATTAATGGTAAATTTCTAGGCCATTTTGATGTATCACATGGCCACCTTTCAATTTAAAAGAGAAAGGTTGAATGCAATCCAACATGGTGGATTTCAAGATGGTCGTCAGTGGGAATAATAGAATAAGAAGCTTTCAGTTTTCTTACAAGAGTGTTTTGTATTATCAAAAATCAATAATACAATAGCATACTAGCCCCATTCATTTATGATACAAAGCTTTTCGTGAGCCAGATTTTGAATTGCTGAATTGGCGTGGGAATGATACATCCGTCTACTGTCGATTGCTTTTGTTTCTTGGTAAGAATTGCCTTTTTTTGTCACTGGAAAGTGTATTTTTCAGCTTATGGAGGTTAGAATTATTCCTAACGCTATATTTCTCGCATAATAGTCGAAACCGAAATCACTTCCATGGACCTGTAGTCTGTACAAATAGAAATGAATTAGTCAAGAGGTTTCTTTTACAACACACAGTAACACAGTAGGTAATCAATATTTATGACGAACTATTTGAAGTGCGTATACGTACTAACACATCGTATACAGAACCCACGCGCAAAGTGTTGTCAACACCCTTGTTACATACACCACTAAGTTTAATTTATTAAAGAAGGGGAGAGAGAGAGATGAAGGGTGGATAGAAATATCGTGCAACCAATGATAATACTCTACATAACGATTTTAAATAGATCTTAGGGCAGGTTAAGGCCTAATTTGCACAAGACAGACCTAATACTGACTCTACAACAGTGACTTTTTTTTTAAATAGCATATTTTGCACAACCCTATTTCATTACTTCCTGTTTCTCTATTGCAGATCTCGACCACGCCCTTGACACTGGAGATTTTAACATTCGCAACAACTGACCGCCTGATTAGTCTGGCTAAACCAAGACCAAACCACGCGGCGAAGTACGTAGTGTAAGTATCTTCTTGCTTAGAAAGTGTTTTACTCAGGAAACATGAAACAACGAGGAAACCAGGATCAGCTGTGAACAAACTACAATATTCTTTGAAACTTCCCTTCCTATGACAGGACCTTATAATTCCAAAACATATCAATCCGGGATATTGGTTAATGAAAAATATATCTTCTGTACATCAACTGTATTTCCTAACGCTTTCATAAAGATGGTTTGAAGTCCGCCATTTTGAAACGCATCCACAAGTGCTGATAACCAATGGTTACGATAGGTCACAAATCAATAATTGTTCCCCAACACCATGTTTCTTTTAGAAAATCTGAACAAGTGTTCAAAATTATCAATTAATTTATTCAAAATTACCACATTTAGTAACATCTTCCATTTTCTCTTGCTTGTGGTTGCGAAGAGTAATCAGTAAGGACATTTTGTCCTTTCCGTTACTGAGGGCATTTCGAACCACATTATATTCATCTACAACACGAGATCAAACACACCCTCAGTAATGTCATAGGCTATACCCAATAACAACACAAAATATAACTTACAGCTTCAAAATAGAGTTACAGCGAACTCAATAGAGATCTTGATTTTAAGAACTACATTCGTTACAATAAAGCATTTAGAACTTCTATAATTATGAATTAAAACAACTATTGGCGTGAGGGTTAAACGGGTTAAAACTAGAGAAAATCAAGACCAATGCAATGCACAAAACATGATCCGGGATTCAGGTGTCTCCGAAATACGTACACAAGACACACATTTGTGAAAAATCAATTACTTGGTTTTACAAAAGGAACAAACAATTGACAATTTCAGATTGGAAAATGTAATGCAAAGTTTTGTATGAAATCCACTTTATGTTAAGATGGGTCAATCGGAATTGAACCTACAGTTTAACCTGTTAGAACGATTAGGCACGTCCATAATGAGCAGTGACTACGTAAATTTACTTGGGACCTCGCGGATACTGTAGTGAAATCATAATCAAGGGAACAAGGTTGCAATTCCCTGTGGAAGCATATTTCACAGCTGATCAAATCCACTTTAACACCAAAATTTTCCTATTCCTGTAGCTTCTAAGACGACCTGGATGGAATCAGGTGGCTTGATTGATGATGATGCAGAATATATATTGTAACTGACAGTTTCAAATTAGTTATTGCATTTCAACAAACTGAGCTTTTTGTTAACAAAGCATTGCAAAAGCAAGAGTATATTTGTGAGTTTGGTTCAGAAAATGTTCATACATGTACATCTACCGGTGGCGGCGCTATTGTCGCTCAAACAAAAATGACGTCGGTACAGGAAAAGCACGATAAGCCCACGAGAAACGATCAGGGAGCTAGGAATTCCAAGGTCCACTGTTCACGAAGTTGTGCACAAAAGGTTACGTTTCTAGGCATACAAGGTGCAGTTGTTGCATGAAATTAAGCCAGATGACAAGCCGCAAAAACATTTGTTGGTCATTGACATTCTGCAGAAGATTGATGTCAAAGACATGGTGTATTCTGGTTAAAAGATAGATGATCTACAAGAACTGCAGGGCCGTATTCGGAATGCTCTTGCTTCTGTAAACCCGTATATGCTACAGAACGCGTGGAGGGAGATTGAATACAAGCTGGGCATTCTCCGTGCAACAAATGGAGCCCATGTGGAGCTATACTAAGCTGTAAGTGCTTCCAATAAAACTTGGTGAATTTGCCTTCAAAATATATGTTTTTGTTTCTAGATACTCCGTACCATATTAAAATAACACACTTTTAAAAACTGTGAGTCCCACTTCGGACACCCTGTATATTACACATGTTTCTTATTTTCCAGCAAGGAGCGACCAAAAGATCCGAAAACTGGAGTCTCCATCGCAGCTTTGAAGGCGAACAACAGCCCGAGGAACAACCAACTGGCCTTCCCTCCTCGAAGGCAAGTCACAACCTAAGATCTTGTAAATAACCACTAAATAGTGTTGATGATCCTAATCGAACTCTTACTGTGCGGAAACGGAACGATCTTGTTAAAAATTGAGATGGAAAGAATTATAATCTGAACTGAACGGTCTTGGTAAAAATTTAGATGGAATGAATTGTGCTGTACCATACATCACATTTGCTGTAAAATAAAAATATAGTTACTAGAGTGTGGTAATTAAACATGACTGTCTACATTTATATAATCTAAGGGTATAGAATATAATATGATGCAAATTAACAAAAATAATGCCGCAATTATATTTCTGATACCAGTGTTGGAATGATTGCAAGACAAGTACACAGTACGTATCCAAGACAAGTACACAGTACGTAATCTCATGTGAACTTTCAGGAGCGATAGAAATCTGTATTAATAAAACATAACTGGTTTACAAGGTTTCATAACAGTTGCGTGCTTAAACAACCGGCACTGTACGCAATACAATATATTTTGCGTAAATACGTCTGATACCAGAGTCAGGTTTCAATAACATTGCAGAGTTTTTCTCTAGAGAAATAACTATATATAGAAAGCATTGTTAAAAATACTAAAATTGTATTGTTTGCTATTCGAGTATGATTGAGAAACAGTAGTCGATTTCACTGGAAGTACCTATAACACCATGTTTTAACCCCACAATTCAGTCTCGGTGATTTCTTCAGAAACTTTTGAAGTTAGGAAAGATTGAAAAGAGTCAAACTCTTCCAAATCTGTGACACGTATATCCGTATAAGAAAAACAGTCTGCATGTACACGATGCACAGGTTCTCTTAGATACTCTCTTAAAAGCGAGTATAAAGACATCAGTAATTAGTAATCATGTGTGTGCAGGGGCGGATTAAGACGAAATTGGGCCTGATGCTGAATACCGTCGAATTTTTGTATACAACTAACTTTCAAGGTAAAAATTTTACTACCTGTGTCTAGGCGTCCGAAATTGGGGCTCCAAATTTCATTCTAAGATTTATTTTCAGGTTAATATATCAAAAGAAAACTGTTCAGCTTTCGGAAAATTCTTGTCTGTTTCATCTGGGCCTATTTCAGGAATGGACCTAATGCTGCAGCATGAATAGCACCCACCTTAATCCGGCCCTGTGTGTGTGTGTTTGTGTGTGTGTGTGCGTGCGCGTAAGTGCGTGTTGTATTACAATTTACCACCTCTGAACTTGATACGGAAAAATAGTATGTAATTCAATTCACGAAATAAAACAAATCTCGTAATATATTATTATTGAAACGAGGGATTGTCAGAAGTTATAAATAATGGTATAGGCCCCTACAATAGTAACATATACTTTCCCATATACGAAATTTTGATATGATTTATTTATGTGTTTACATGATATAAGTTTTTGTAGGTTCAATTAAATGTGATTATTCGGAAAATGTTCGTTGGATTTAATGGGGATTCTTTGTGCGGTGCACTTAAAAAAAACAAAAAAACTCTGCTTCCTTTTTTTATGCTCGGGACTGGGCCATCAATTTAACATGCGGTCTGAACCAGTGTGCATTGTTTCTCCACCGGGGACTGAACCAGGGACACTGATTATAAGGCAGTAGTGCCACCATTACACAGCCGGACCCGATGTGATAGACCCCACATAAAAAATCACGCTTCCTGCCTATAGTCTACTGTCTGCATTAGACAATATTTAGCTAATGTTATAGAATACCAAAATATGTCAATTTATTTTTAACTCCAGTGTAAAAATAATGACCGAATGTATGCGATAAGGAGCACGTAATCTGTATGTTAAGATTTTAAAGGGTACTTAAAAAAAAACAAAAAAACAACTCGATTCTATTTTGGTGCTCACTACAATAAGATTTTCAACAAAGTAATTGTTTTTTTTCAGTCAGTGATATATTTCTTTCCAGATGCTTGGAAGCCATGTTGCGCGGCGTAAAGGGTAAGAAGAACAGGTTGCTGAAGAATGTGGATGCTTTGTTAAAAACTGTTAGAAGTACGCCAGGAATCCCCAGTATCCACAACTGCCTACAACGAAGGGCAAGTCCGACAGGAAAGTTCCCCAGGTTTGTATAGCTGGGTTCCTTTTGCTACATGTTGTCATATCTTATGTACGTCAGTGGCGACTCGTGGTCTTGCTCTATGGGTGTGCACTTTAGTCTCGCGTCCAGAAGTGTTATACCACCCCTGTCAAATACTCGCACCTGTTTTTGCGTACATAATTATGCTTAATATATTGGAAACCCAAGTTTGGATCACCTTTCACTGAAAAAGAGGCTATGACAGAGTTATATTTCAATTTTTTTAACCCGTTTTTTAAAAATTTCATATATTTCTGAAATCATCCAGCCAATCACGACAAGAGCGATGTTATTGTGCAATATGTAATTCAACATTCGATAATCTTACAAAAATACTCAAAACATAGAAATACCAATCTACAATATCAATACTATTGTCGATTTGCAAAATATTTCATACCTGATATTAATGAACAAGGGGAATAATAACATTGGCGTACACCAAAGAAGCTGATCCAACTACCACATGGAGGAAATCAGTTGTAATCTATCTAGTCGTTGTTTATTTCTAATGACAGACTGATCGAACCAAGCAATTCAAGCGAAATCAAGAGAATAATAAATGTTAAAGAAAATTACAGTACTCACTCAGTCCACACTGCCCTGCTTCGTACTTCAGAATTTTTCCTTCCCTTCCGTCGTATCCATATATTGCTGCAGTTGCTACAGGCTTTGTAGCTAACTTCCCTCCAAAAATTCAACAATGTTAAATATTAAGTCTCTGCTTTCGCTATGTACAGTTTCCCTATTCATCATGAAATCAAAAAGTTTGCACTGAAACAGGTACGAGCTTTTGGCAGCGCTAAACAATTTTGCAACTCAGTAACAGAAACACACAATGCAAAACAGCTGACTGATTGATGTACGCTCCCTCCGCGCGGGTTGACAAGTCGGCTACCGCGCCACAGAGACCGTTTATTTTGGTCAAGATGCACTAAGCAAAAGCAATACCAGGCATGTTTAAAACACCCGTCTCGCTTTCAGTTGCCTCCCTCCCCTTCACCCTTTTCTTCCCCTTCATGCTCGAGACAGAATCGGAGGGACAATATACCATCAAAATTTCCCTTTTCTAAAAAAAAATAATAAAACTCAAATTGCAAAGATGTATGGGTTGCATCGACTCTGTCACACGATCTCTAATGGAATGGGTTTGCAACACTACATTGCTAGCTCACCGAACGCTGTGTTCGCCACGTTCCTAAATGATGCAACCTCCCCTCACACGGTGCTCAAGCCGAAAGACCCAATGAGCGTTCTCTGCGTGACTGCTGCAACAGCGTCATAGGGAGCGAAACTAATATTACGTTAAAGCCAAGCCCCCGTTGCGTATTTTAATTGGCTGCCTGGCTTTGACTTTCCCCAGCACCGAGAAAAGACAGGGAGCAACTAGCGCGGGAACCGGGACAGGTTGTAACAAACGCGGTATACGTCTACGCGGTCACTGATCGCAGGCTCCTTCACCACCCACCTCTCTTGGTGAAGCGGCGTGGGAACACTTGATGTTTCGAAGGAGACAGAGTTCAATGAATAAGTATAATAATAATGTTTTGCATTACAGATTTATTTGGGTGTGCACATGCGAATGTGCGAATAGGCAGAAACCGCTACTGATGTACGTATATTCAAAATGGCCTCTATCTAACGTCACAGAGCTAGCTCCTTCCTCGCCTCGCTTTGATGTGTCTGCGCATGTGCTGGAATCTGAGCGCATATTTACCACGCAGACTACTCCTACTGACAGCTTTTAGTGCTTCTGCGCACAGGGTACAGCGCACATCAGAGTGGAATTTCTGGTCTTGACATTATAGAATGCTCCGCCCACAGCTTTCTTCGGACATAAATTCGGGGAATATAAAATCCTTCCCAAAACTTTGCTAGATTCAAGGTCCATTTTAAAAGCTATGGAGCTCCAAATGCTACAGCCACGACAATCAAACCACGTAGAAGTATTCTTCGCTGAATTATTAAGATGTTAAACTCCATGCAAAATATATTTGTGTGATTACATTTTAGCAGTTTGAAACGTGTTGTTTATCTCCTTAACGTAGATCTTCTACTTCTTGGCCGCAAGAGCAGTAACATTTCCAAACCATCCTTCCCTTGTTCACTATCCTCTTTTTCTTCTCTTATCGTCTTTTCGCCTTTCTATTTCCTTCTCTTCTCTTTTCGTTCGCATTTATTCTCTTCTCCTTCCTTTTACGTGCCTCCGTATTACCTGTCAGGGTAGTGATACTGACCCTGTATTTATGTTGTTCTTACTTTGTTCTACTCTATTTGTTCCTGTCTCCCCTCGAGGTTCTTATTTTTCTGTACCTTTGACAATTTATATAATTATCCACTTGTGTGATTTACACCTACAAATGTAAGTGATGCCGTCAATCCACCCCCAATTATTACTATTATTCCCTCGAGCCTTTGAATTTGACCCACCATTCGTGTTGTTCTCATTTTCCTTAAAATAATCATGCTATCTTTAATAAAACATTACTAAGTGTGTACACACAGAAAACAAATGCATGAAATATATTTGATGCACTAACTAAAATGTGTTTTCTGGTCTTTGTCAAGAATCAGGTTTACAGTTTGAAGCATTTTTGTATATCATTTATATATGTAACGCCAGAGTGCACAATATAATGCAAGTTAGTATTTCCTTCTGTGCATCAATTCATGTATTTTTGATGCACCTTCCTGCATCTTACTCGATGATGCACTTAAACATTTGGTCTGAACTACAGACTTTATGCATTTTTTTAAAAAAAAAATTCAGCTGACGCATTTTACATTTCTGTGTGTATGCTCGGATTTTCATGAACATAGCTATTTAAAACGAAATATTGTAGTCTTTCGTCAGTTTAAGACTACTAAGTTTCTTTTTTCAGAAAGAAGAAAGGAAAACCGCCAGTGAAGCAAGCAGGGAAACAGCCATCAAAGCTTGTTCTGAAAGGAAAGGAGAAACCAGATAAAAAGACAGTAGATGCATATTGGCAACATCTAGCTACACCTCGGAAAGTGATAGATCCGGCTAGCCTTCTACCAGAACGTGTGAGTATTTATTAATTTATAAAAGAATCTTACAATGTTTCGATGTTTCGAATTTTTTGCGGTGATAAGCTGTATATATTTCAAAGCGAGACCGAGACGAGAACGAGACAAGCAGTTGTAAGTAGAGTCTAGACTCTACCAAGTCTCGCCTCGTTTTCGTCTCGATGCCACCCACCCCTAGTCGTCTTGTTGCTTTTCCAGTTGTTACAATATTCTCCTCTTTACGCAGGTGAAAGTCCCCTTGTCGAAACTTAGGAAGAGAATAGAGGATCTGTCAACTCCAGTAGAGAAAGACTTGCTGGCGAATTTTCAGAGGCCGTGGAAGGTAAGATGTAGCACACTCGCCTCACGTAGTAGTTTGGAGAGTCATGGTGGGCGATAGCCTTATTTTATTTCAAAGTCCAAGACCAAGACTATCATGGCGGTTTAATTTGGGTTGAAGTTTCAGCATCTTTGATGCCCTGCCTTCGAGTTATGAATTTTGGCCTTTTTTCCCCCTTGTGCTTGCTGCGTAGAAATTCTTAGCGAGTCCCTCCTGTCATATAACTGTCATGCTACAAGGGATTTTTGTCCTATGATACAAGGTCGTTCAAGGTTGACCGGGACTTTTATTTCTAGACAAGAAGTATACATACATAGAAGTACCAAACTATGTCAGGTTTTCAAAGTATTCCCCCTGAACACCCAGACACGGTTGGCATCGTTGTGGAAGTTCCTTGATGCCTTTGGCGTAGAAAGAAGTAGGTTGGTGTCGTAACCACCGCAGGACAGCGTTCTTGAGTTCCTCATCTGTCTGGAAGTGCATCAAACCCAAGTGCTCCCAATCAAGTGGAAATCACTGGGGGCTAAATCTGGACTCCAAGGACTGTGTGGTAAAACCTCTCAGTGCAAGTTGGTCAGTGTTGTTGAGTCAAATGGGCCGTGTGTGGCCTGGCATTGTCATGGAGAGGAATGACATGTGTTTCGACAACATTACAGGTCTTTTCTTCCAAACGGCCCAACGTACAGCACCGTGAAGCAGTGTTGAGTAATACTGGGAATTAATTGTGGTACCCTTCTCCAAAAAAATCCACATGGTAACACCTTTCATGTTCCAGAAGAGAGTTCCCAAAATCTTACCGGTTCAAAAATCCGTGCGGTTCATATGCTACCAACTCCCGCCCTTCACTGAACTGTTGACACCATTCGTATACTCTTGCCCGTGACAGTGTTTGTTCATCATACTGTGCTTGCAGTCTACGCCAAATTTGAGCAGGTTTCACCTTCTCCTTCACAAGAAATTTTATTATACACCACTGTTCCACAGCAACAGATACACTACTTGCCGCCATGTTCGCTGCAACTGCTGCGCATGCGCGAAATACGTCATGCCGGGCGCTAGTTACTCGCGAAGGAATACATTACGTCACCCGCACGTTTCATCATGATCCGGCTATTCATCGATTTTTTACGTACGAAATTCCCGGTCAACCTTGAACGACCCTTGTATATGGCCAGGTTATTAAGCAACCCGCATGTAAGAGAATGTCTAATATACGCATCATGACAGCTTTACACAGGTGTCGACCAGATGTACTTATTCTACAGTTACTTAATTACTTATCCGGCACTACAGTTCTGGATGAACCTTGGCCTCCACAATTACAGCTCTCCATTCTTCTCTATCCTTTGCAGCTTTTCTCCAATTTCTGACCCCTAGGGTTTTCAGATCACTCTCCACTTCATCTTTATTTCCTTTTATTTGGAATTACCGCTTTTTGCAGTTTTCCCCATATCCATGTACTGTACATACACTTATATTTCTTTTTTACTTTGTATACATTATTATTATTAAAAATTATATGTATAATTTATATATATAATATATATATATTATACATATAATATATATTAATTATATATAAATTACTAAATTGTTATGCCACATTTCCTAAAAAACTATAACAATGTATACCAACTGTAAGGTTAGGTTCACAAATCAAAGATTCCAAACACTTTGGAAGAGGAGTTGCACAGTTTATAAGTTCTTGTAGAATGTATCTTTCTTGTATGTATCTATTACACTCAAATATAATATGGTGTAAATCCTTATTGCCACATATACAGTCTGGGTTTTGTACAATCCGAATCTTTTGTAAATGATTTTTAGTAGTCGTATGTCCTGACCTAATAGAATTTAGCAATACTATCACATTCCTTGCACCTTTAACTTATGTAAACCAGGGCCTGATTCTGTTGAAATTAGCTGTCCTCTGATAAAAACTGCCCGCATTTTGAAATTCACTATTGGACCATTCCTTCCAGGTTCCCTTCAATTTTTTCTTCACCCTCGGTAAAAGGCATGTATACCATGTTTTCAGCTCCAGGACAGGTTGATTTTCCCTAGCTTGTTTTGCATACATATCTGCCATTTCATTTCCCAAATTTTGATAATGTGCTTTAACCCAGGTTAAATGAATTATCTTACCTACATTACACAGGTGTCGGTCGACCCGATGTACTTAATCTAGATGGATATATATTTAATTAGCTGATAATATATAGTATGTTTAACATGATTTATTGATTGATTGCCAGTCACGCATCGACACATTACGTCTGTATACTTTCTAGAAAAATTAAATTCTGCAAATAATGCATAGATGTCGACATAGTAATTGTTTGCTTCGTTTCCATGGTGATAAGCACTGGGCGAAGATTTTAGCCTGCGTTTTTCGGACTGGCTTCTAGAAAATTACATCACGATGTCCGATAGGGTAATGTATAAAGCTAGGAACCAAAAATGTATTTAGATTATAGTGTACCTTCCGACTATTTAGGCAATATTATATTTACTGGAAAATACAATAAAAGTTGAGATTGTGTCAGAAGTCTTAGCACCTCTCCATTCCCGGTTCAAATTTTGCATATGGCCTTCTTTATGCAAAATTTACAATTAAATCCGTATTGAAACTTGATCTACACTTATATTTCGATCAGGGGGGACAGGGTGCCATTCGCTTTCCTGAAAAATGAATATCAGCCTAAAGTTATGTGAACAATACACACATAATTTCATTTCAGTCACTAATTTATCTTAATTATTATAAGGGAATTTTAATTACTAGTCTTACTAGTACAGATCGTCGTAGAGGCACGATAATTTTAAACTGAAGCAGTGTTTGTAAAGGAGGAGCACTCTTTCGAACAAAAATATGCCTTGACTGCACCTTTTCCCCTGGAAAGAAATCCTGCGAACATCCATGTACCAACGAACTCAAAAACCCTAATTTTAGCAGGTACAATAATACCAAATATAATTTTTCACTGGCAGAATATCATAAATGGGGAAAACAACTTCTTCTTGTGGATGAACACAGACATTTCGCACTTATATAAATCCGATCTTACTGCGCTAGACATAAATAGAACCCTCATAGATACACTTACATGCTTCGAAGTCTTGGCATTTACCGTGTCCTTTCTTCTTCACAGCTGACCCAGAGCATGACGGATTTCAAGGCCTCCGACAGACTGAAAACCATATCCAAGCACAAGGAGCGTCCCATGCCACCACCGCTGGATCCAACCAAGGTGTCAGAAGCTGCCATTAAATACAAACGTACGTACTTATTAAATGTTAAAGTAAGTTTAACTGCAATAATATAATATTATATGAGGTTTGTGATACAGTAACGTCACCAGAAAAAATTGAGTAGGGGCAGGAACATGCTTGGCCTCAGATCTAGGACGTTCTTGGGTCCCTTCTTGTAATATTTTTGGCTTCTTGTTCTTGATAATATTCAAAGCAAGGGGAATACAACATTAATATATTTAACTATCGTTGTGAAACTTACGATAAAGCACAACATATAATAACTATTGACCAGAAATTAGTAACCAAGCTTTCACTTAAATTAATAACATAGGCACCTGTACACTCACGGACGGTTCTGGGCTGTAGCACTGCTAATTAATTTTTCAATGGGATTGTTACAATCCAGAAGTGCCCGTGTTTGTATAATTGTAAACTCAAAGTAGTAACAACATTAAATTTATGATCATTAATATATTTTCTAAAATAAAAGTAGGATACTTGAAAGGAGGTTGAAAAACTGACAAGTTTAAGGAATAATTACCCCCCCATAATACTAGTATGTTCTTGTATTATAAATAGTACCCGATCTTAACTTTGGGCTCACGGTGAAAAAGGATGTACAGATTGGTGATTCTTCACTGGTATACAGTTTTAATTCCGCATGCTGCCCCACGAAGTAAGCCAGTACGGCACTGAGCCAAGGGTCAAAGGAATGTGACACTATTTGCGAAGTGTTCAGTCACATTTATTTTTCTCTAACATATTGCACTTAAAAGGTATATTTGGAATATCTGTTTTATTATTAGCAAATTTATCTTGTCTCTCCGCGGGGCAGCTGTCTCAAGAGAATTCTTCCTTCCATTGGTTTGCAATTGGGGGGAGGAGCGAAATATTTTTAGGTCTGCCTGTTTGGGTGGTTACAGTTCCATTTTATTATTTTTCTTCCACTCTCTTCTCTCCATCGGTTTTTCTCTTCCTTTTTTTCTTTCTCTTTTTCTCCGCCCTTTTGTCCTCCTTCCTTTCTCTTTACCTTTTTCCATCCTCTGTTTATATCTTTTTATCTTTCTTCCTCCTTCATTTTCTGTTATTCCTATCTTTCTTTATATCTTTACTAATGTCATTCTTTCTTTCTCTATTCCTCCGTCTTTTCTCTACCTTTCTTCCTTTCTCGTCTTTCATCCTCTATTTATTTCATTCTTTCTCTCCCTCTTCTTCTTTCTCACTTTCTCCGTTTTGTTCTTTTTCTTTCTTCCTGGGCCTCCCCGATGGCGCAGTGGTAGCGTCGCTGCCTTGTAATCAAGGGGTCCCGGGTTCGATACCCGGTGGAGGCACAAGTGGTTCGGATTCCACTTTAAACTGTAGGTCCAGTCCCGATTAGCCTTACTGTGCATAAAGTGGACTTAAAACACCAAATCAATCAATCAATCTTTCTTTCTGCCTCTTTTTTTCCTTTTCCTTTTCCTGTCCCTTTCTTTCCTCCTCTGTTTATATATCTCTTTTGTTTTCTTTCTCTCTTTCTGTGTCTTTTCTCTTTTCTTTTATTCTTTCTCACTCCTACTGTTTTAATTCTTATTAGCTACAACCACCAAATATTTATTCCGTACTTGATCCCCGCCCCCCCTCAAAGATTACTCCACTGCGTGTAGTACCCATTCTTATACCCCCACCGCCCCAAACGCAACTACAATGTATTTATCTTGTTTCATTTCAGCAACGAAGCGGATAGAGGAGCTTGCCACTCCGAAGGCGAAGCAGATGGCTAAGGAAACCGGCAAGGAGAATGCCTTCTCTGTGAAACCCGAAGCGCTGAAGGCCAGGTGTTCCAAACGGACGAAGGAGCTCGCCCAGCCAGTGAAGAAGGATGAAGACAAGGATGTTTTCGTGAATCCATTCGAGGTGAAGAAGAGCGCAATCAAATTGAAGAACTTGAGCCCAAGGATAAACGATCTCGCAGTGCCAAGAGGCCCGATACCCGAAATTAAACGTGCCGAGAAGTAAGTCCCCGTCACCACCGCGATACCGTTCTTCCGCTTTCACAAGCCCATCTTCAAAAATCAGTCCAACATCCCTGTGCAAAGCTGTTACGTACAAAATAAACCAGGCGGTATATGTTTGTGTTTTATTGAATATTTCCTTAAGATGATAAGCCTATAACGCAAGTAGTTATTTAATTGAAGCAATTCATGTTTACATTTTATATGTATATTTAATTTTCTAAGTCAAAATCGAGGTTGTGTCCTGAAGTGCAATATTGCAACGTAGCCAACGTTCGCTAAGTATTGAACCAAGTGATGTCATACTTACGGAAACGATATTATACGGTCAAAAACTGCGCGTAATACAATCGTAATATTCTTACAAATCAGACTTGAACACACCAGCGATAAGATAAAAATCCTAACTGATAATTCAGAGAGCAGAAGGTACGTACGTGTAAGTTGCACATCATGGTTGATGATAATGGTTGAATGTTCATTGTCATTCTAACACCGGAACTCTGCTACAGGAGAAGCAAGCCGTATTTGGATGATCATTTTCCACTCAGTGATCAAGGTGAATATATACAGGTAAAACCTAATTCTCGGTGTTTATATTAATGTGAACGTCATAATTAAATTTTGAATTTCGTTTTACATATAACTCGATTTTGGGTGAAAATTCAGAACAACCATAACTACAGACTACCTGTTATTTGTACCTTCTTTTGAACTTTTGTTATAAGTTCACTTTATACGCACACAAGCTAATCGGAACTTGTCCTAAATTTTAAAGTGAAATCCGAAACACTATGTGCCTCCAGCGGGTTTTGACAAAGTCAATCGCACACACATTTAGAATTCTAATTTATCTATTTCTGAGCCTATTTTTTTTATTTCTCGTCGGATATGACTGACCAACCAAATTGTGAAAATTGAATTCTAGAGTAGAGAATAAATAATGCATGTGAACACACCTGCAAAAAATTTTGTTCTTTTATTTAGTGCCGAAAGTAATACAAACTGGCGAAAAGAAAGAAAACATAACCAAACATAAATTCTAAGATAGAAAAAATAAAAGCCAATTCTAAAATATATTAATCCACTGTTATCAATTGCGTATTTTGTCGTGCTTTTATTGAACGTAACTGACACGTAATTGTTTTAAAGATAATAAAAATATGAATCTGGTGTAAGAATTAGCTAAGATTGTTACAACGGAGACAAGGTAGAACAATTTTGAGTCCTACGTGACCACTAAAAATAAAGATTGGTTTATTGATTTAGAGCAAATGCTTATGTGGTCATCGTGGATTTAATGTTCATGGAACTAAAGAAACATGACTTTCAGTAGCGAAGAAAAGATTATAAGAGATATTTTATATTCACTGGTACGTACAATATCACACACAAACGAAAACAATTATTGAGAACATTTTATGTGACTTCTAAAGTTTTCATTTAATATATCCCACTAACAGTATAAACGCAGGAGGAACAAAAGAACGGCTTTTAAAAATAATCTTCCTGAAAAAAAAGAAACCCTTTACATTTCAAACTCTTTTCCACATAGTATACGCTTTGTTTACTCATTTCCTTAGTTGGTGTGACTTGTCTTCTACACCATTCCTATTCTAACCAGTCTTTTGTATAAGTAAGCTCACTCAGTTTATCTATTAAACCATATTTCAAAACATCTACTTAAAATAAAAATTCTTAAGTGAGGATGAAGATTGAGAGGGAAGATACTCTGCACTCCCTTTAGGTACTTGTAGGGGGGAAGCAGAAAGTGTCTTGCCCCCCACCCCTTCCCACCCAATTCTATGCCTATGGTCAATACGTAGGCTTTGCAGGAAGTCTTTATTCAGTAATTCTGATCATCCAATTTTAGAAGACTATTTTTAGTTTTGACGCATGCGTGGAAATTTCTACATAGGCTACCGAACGTCCACGCAGTTTTGTCTTGCATTCGTATGGCTTCGCTAAAATGTGGATGCATATGCATGCGGCTGCTTAAATAAAGTACTCAGTTCCACGCAATGGAAGAATACAACACAGAAAAGCTACACGTCAACTGTAGGTAAGGAATACACCAGAGGGCAGAGCTGTGCAAAAGAAATTAGGAAAGCATCAATTGTCTGTCTTGTAAACATGTTATATGTTTTGTTTAGATAAGCTGGTGAGAGTATTTTTGCACAGGAGAAATATTTACAATGTTTTGGATTTTGGGTGAGTTTGAAACAGTGCATAAAAGTATATATATTCATTTAGTATTCTAATAATTTCAATATCCTTTCGTTTTAATCACATAGTACATGTACTTCTCTTCGATATCAGTTTGTTAGTTGATAGCAGTTGATATATATTAAGTTACCTTGGATAGCAGTAGCTCTTCGATTTGACATGTTTGTACTGTTATCAATCTAAGAACATAACCCAATATATCACAATTAGCTTTAAAAGTACAAAAGAAACGCCGTTATTCTTTCAACGAAACTAGTTGTGGCAAACGAAAGCGATCAACACCTTCAGCTTCTAAGTATTGATTTTTCCAGCCAGGAGTACGAGTGAAATGTGCTTGGTATACAACCGGATTGGTTGAAACTGAAAATCAATAATAATGGTTTCAAAGAGTTTACTTACAATACTACGCAGGCTTTACATGTTCACCCATGTTAAATTAAACTTGCTACTGGTAATTATAAGTTGTGTACTTTTCCAATGTAAGTTCAGTTCTGCTTGTTCAACAGAATAACTGTTGCCACAACCAAGTAAGAATTAGCCCCCAGTCAAGTACAAAACTGTCACTGAAATCGCAACATAATTCTTAATGTTGTACTTGTTCGTACGTACATACACAGGTCTTACTTTAGTTCTCACTGTTTTAGTAATAAAGAGAAATTATCGCATGGGATGAATAAATAATGGAATAAAGAAACATTTCTGTGGACATCTTTGATTGTAAACTTTAAGAGTTAGTGTTAGTAGTATTTTTCTTTTCTAATATAATACCGTACTACAAGATCTTGAAACTTCTATTCTAAATACACACATGTGCATATTTTGTGTCGTATTTACTTCTTACAAAATTATAGGATGGAATATCCATCGTGCCTTTCAGCTTAAGTTCGGAGAGAGAGAGAGAGAGAGAGAGAGAGAGAGGGGAGGGAAGCACTTCTTTATTAGTTCAAATGATTCAACATCCAGTTTTGTTAAATTATTAAAGTACTTTCTCAAGTATGTGACTCTTGAATTCATGAAAATTTTAAGCTTACATTTTAATATCAAAAGCAACTTGATAGGCAATTTTTCAAAATTGAAGCATCAATTTAAAATAATCTTATTTTGTTATTTTATAGCTAATTTTTTAGAAGTTTTAGATCATTAACTTACAAGTCCTACTTATGGATGTAAAATTTGAAATCGAGGGACCCTGCTTGTCCCTCCTGCGGATGCCCTTCATATGTAAGTATTTACTTATAAATTATACGGAAAATGGCAGTATTTTAGCCTTAAGTTCAGCATCATAATACAAAGAAATTCATAATTATTCAACATAGTTTCATTTGTTATCATTTCTGTAACTCTGTAAAAAAAGCGAGAAGCTATAGCTTCCATTACCATTCTCACATGATCATTGAAAGGAGTCGCATACATAATATGACTTGTATATTTCAGGAAGGACGATTCTATTAATAGTTTTTACATTTGAATTTCTAAACTTCTGCAACTTGAAAGACAAGGTAAACCAAAGAAGCCTTCCTCAAATATGCTTACATAAGAGAAATCCGTAAATTCCAAGGCTGTATCAATTTTAGTCACTTTAAGCTGCTTCTCATTTAGAACCTTTTGCTAACCTTTTGCTCACTCGTGTTTTTCAGAATTTCTGAGCGACATGTTTCAGGCAATATGGACCATTCTCTCGACCATCGCAACAGGATTTCTGATATTATTGGTGGGAGTTAAAATGTACATCAAATTCACAACCGGGTACTGCAAGAGTTCGAGACGACTTGATGGAAAGACAGTGATTATCACCGGTTCTAACACAGGTAAATACTTGTTTATTATTGCCCTTGCATCCACGCCATTAATTTAAACTTCGCTTAACTTTAAAATGTATACAATATTAAAACTCTAGCTTAATCAAAATATTACTTCTTGTATCACCTATCATTGTAATATGTTTTTGAATGTGCTGAAATGGGTGTACTATAAGCAGTGGTGCCAACTTATATTGGCCCACCCAATAATTAACCTGTTAGTACATATTATTTTAGAAATAAAGTCCCTGCGCTTAAGAAAACAAAATGTATCTTCATTATACATTTCAAGAATTCTAACAACTTAATTACAGACTGAGTGTTACCAAAATATGTCATGAAAATTTGTTACATCTGTAACATGATACTTCTCTGTGTTCTATGCAGTATTATTTACACTATTCGTGGTCATATTGTTATTAGGAAAGTAAGGAAGGATAAGCGCTGATAACCAGGATGAGATCTATAGGCACTAAGAACTCTCAAAATAGTTAGGCATCGAAAAATACAAGATGGGTTCTAAAAGTAATGCACATGGACAGATTTCTCACAATTTTCCCGCATAAGGCACCCAAAAAGCAGTTATTTGAAAATAGTCACTTATGACTAAAATAAGACAAAAACATACACTATAAAATCCATGCATTCCTTTCAGAAATGGCTTGAAACTGTTTTTAATCGAAAAATCCTACATTCTCTAGCCAAGGAATATAAAAGAGATTTAGGGGCAAATCCTCAGCCTACGTGTAACATATAATTATTGCATGAAATTATAAAATATATCCACAGTTCAGCCCACCCAATGTTTTCCAAAATTTGGAGCCACTGACTATGAGTAACACTGGTAGAATCTCTTAACTTCTAACAGTACAATTTGGAATTTAATACCTCAGTTGACGAAAAATGAAAGACTTAACATTTCTATTTTATTGATTCCGCTGTTCACCAAATCATAAGCCTACAGATCATAACTGGCTCTATCATCAATCAACCAACCTACATAGCAGCTGTTATTTTATGGTATTAAAATTCAGGTGATAGCATGTATTTAAAATTTCGTTTCTGCCTTGTTCTTACACATTTTCTGCTTCTTTGCTGTTGCTGTTTAGGAATCGGGAAGGCTACAGCCATGGGTTTGGCAGAACGAGGTGCACGTGTAATTTTGGCTTGCAGAGACTTAAAAAGAGCCGCTGCAGCAAAGGGTAAGTACCCCCCTTTTTAAATCATGTAAATACTGATGTATCTTGCTATACCCTCAACCGAAAAGAAAATAGTCACCTAGAAATGAAGAGTAACAAATAATTCTAATCTTATTTTGAACGTTCTTGTGAATTGTGTGTTTGACTTAGTTTTTAATCTGTGCAGAACAAACAGTGGAACCATATTTTAAATTTAACATTTACTATAATACTTTACCAGCTTTTCAAACAAGATAAAAAAAACAAACAAAGAATACAATTGAATAAGAAGAAGCATGCATTGAGATTACCATGTGTACACTAACTAGAAAAAATAAGAAAAATTAACAATTACCGTTGTAATTGCGTTAACCTGATCATATATTTATAAACGAAGAGACTATATATCCATTGGAGTTAACGTTTATATTTTCGTTACATATTAATATGTCAACTTAATACCACATCTAATGGTCAAATAATAGAAAAATAAAAATATATATTCCCAAAATATGAACTAATATTCTGAACGAAAGAAGATAAAAATTCATATTCTTCAAGAATTTTCAGGAGTTATTTATTAGGGCACCCAAAGGCAAAAGATGGAGAAAAGCAATACTACGAAACTGCCACTTTTAATGTTGATGTTGAAGTACACTATATGAACAATGAAAAGAGTTAAGTGTAGGTAAATATTTGAGGACTGAAAGAGGTAAACGCTGTAAGTGCCAAAAGCGAAAGTGTTTGGAAATCGCATCGTTCAGCTCATCAGCCCGTACAAACGTTCACACTAGTGCCTTTTTACACGCTCATTGAACTAGTAAGAGGGCTACCAGCCACTTTTCACGTTCACCACATTATCAAGCATGGCACATTTCACAGTTTAACGTGGAAAACTGTGTTTGAATTCTTGTGGCACTTACAGAGTTTACCAATTTTAGTCTTCATTTGAAGAGAAGTTAAAATGTAGGGATTTACATTAATGAGATTTGTAGCATTGTTACAAACTATCTTACCCACTCACGGATTTTCTACACCAGACGATTTATCGGGTGTAAGATCAGTCCAATCTCCACCATCCTTGCCAATTTTCTTTATGCTCATCTATGTAATGTCTCTAATTTAGAGAGCGATGTCTATTTTTTTCTCCTTCTTGCTCAGACGACATTGTAGACCAAACGGACAATAAGAACGTCGTAGTGAAGCTTCTGGATTTGGGTTCCCTCAAGTCTGTCCGGGACTTCGCGGACGACATCGTGAAGAACGAACCGCGGTTGGATGTCCTCATCAACAATGCGGCTGTTGCAGGAGATGATTTCAAGATAACGGATGATGGACTCGAGTACCAGATGCAGGTCAACCAGTTCGGACCATTCCTCCTGACAAATCTTCTCATCGGTAAGTGCTTACTTGCATAATGAATGATCCATTGCGGACCTCAGTGGTGCTAGGGATCCCGGGTTCGAATCCCTGCCTGGACATGGGTGTTCTTTGTGAGTGTCCCTTCATCATATCATCACTCATTCTCATCTTCGCGATTAGCTTAAAGTGTCAGAAAAGCGACGCTAAATAATAAAGAATCAATAAATCAAGCATAGTGGAATCTAACATGGAGAATATAATGAAAACAGTTATGAGAAGGGATGAGACCAGGGGGTGGGGGAAGGTGCAAATAAGGAATCTGGAAAAGGAGGGTAAAGGCGTTGAGAGGGAAACGAAAACTTCCGAGATCAAATATCTAACAAACTAGTGATAATTGTAAAAGTGGAGTGAAGAAAATAAGGTAGCTGTGAACTAATAATGATGAAGAAAGGAAGGTAAAGAGAAGGAGAAGGTATACATAATAATTTCCTTTTCAGTAAGGTGTGTACAATTGTGAAGGCTCGTCTTTGAAAAACTTCTATTCTATTCATCAAATTACTGCTCAGTCTGTAAACAACTTCCGCCTTTCTTCTTCAGATTTGCTCAAGAAATCTGCACCTAGCCGCATACTCGTCGTGTCTTCCCTTGCTCACAAGTTCGGGTACATTGAACTCGACAATCTGAACTCGGAGAAGCAATTTAGGAAGACATCTCACTACAGCAACTGCAAGCTTGCAAATGTGCTATTTGCAAACGAACTGGCCAAGAGACTAGAGGGAACAGGTAAGCTATGCGACAGTTCATGTAAAGTTTCCATACAGCGTAGAGCATAGAAATTTAGAATTTGATTATCATTATTCTATTGTTCCCAATACTTAATCACAAAACAAAAACACTAAAACGTAGAAAGAAAGTACTGTATTCACATTTTAATCTCATTCTGTGCTTCAAAGATGTGTTTTAGAAACCTTGAAACTATGATTTCTAAAGCGAGTACATACGCCGTAATAGCTAAGTCAATCAGATACCTTGTATGTTCTAAATCAGCAGCTCTAATCGTTAGTGTCGCAGATTGTTGTTATTTCACTAATTAGCAAGAAATGAAGACACTGGAATGCGTTCTAAATCTCAAATTCAAAAAGTACAATTAAGCTGTTAAAAATGAGAAAATTATCGTCTTAGTTATGATTTATCTTAGAAAGTAAATGAAGCCATGGTGGTCTAGTCGGTGAGGCGTCTGACTGACACGTGGGAGACCCGGGTACGATTCCCGGGGTGGATGATCTAAGGTTGGAATTTCTCCGGCCTTGTCCCCGCATAAATCGGCTCTGGGGCTCACCCAGCCTCAAATCAATGGGTACCTGGAGGTGAGCTGATCACATCACCTCTAAAATGGCAGAAATCGAGAATGTGTGGAACGTTATTCCCACATCCCCTAAATGTGCCTTCGTGGCACGGTGTTATACGAACCACGGGAAGCTTTTCCTTGCCTTACCTTCAGAAGACAATTAGTCTTAGTGTAAAGTATTTGAAATAGGCCTACACACGTCTGTGTGTCACATTGCAATTTTACGATTCTCCATCTTCTCCAACAGGAATTACAGTCAACAGTCTACATCCAGGGGCTGTTCACACGGAGTTAATAAGGAACCTGCCATCAGTTATCTTTCGGATTGCTAATTTCATCGCGAAGCAGATTTTCAAGGTAGGCTACATGGGAATATACAGGGTGTCATTTTAATGGCGCCCACGGACCATGGAAACGTGTAGAGGACATCAAAACAAACAACTTTTCTCAGTAACATTTTTCTCGTTGGTGCGTCGTTTCGGCGCTACAGTCGTTCAAAAAAGCCCGGTTTGCCGCCTGAATGCTGGCAACCACACACAACATTTTATTGCATTTGGGACGTCATATCCCGTCGTGAAGCGATGCGTTCCAGGGTTGCCAGGGACACACATACTCTGTGAAAAATGACATAGCTACAATCAGCCACAATATGTACCGTAACACAAAACGAAAAATCACGTTCTGTAACCTAACAGGAAGTAAACAAACGATACGAAAAATAGTAGAAAGAAAATAGAATTCAAGTGGAAGTGGTCATATCGAATTTTGTCTCAGCTTACATGTCTAATATTTGCATTTCAGAGCATTATGAGGCGTGTCAAAACTGATTGAAAATACAGGGATGTGCGTCCATTTCGATCTGCAGCCGAGAGATCGGGAGAAACGTGGCGGGCGGCGCTGACGGAGATGCCGACATTTGAGGCCTGTAATGCCCGCTTATTTTTGTGGACATCTTGCAAAACGAGCACTAACCTGTGTTATAACACGCAAAAGTTCTTCTGTAATTCTTCCAAGTTCCACCCTTATATACACAAATAAATACGCTTTAGAAATTATATTAAGAGCCACAGATAATACTCTGTAAAACATTTTAATCATAGTTTTGACCAGTAACGTCCTGCTTAAGTTTATATCCTTGAAAGAGTTTTGTGTCGATGGGGATTATTTGGAGGTTTCGAATGTGCAACACTGTATCAAGATTACGCTGCAGACGAACCGTTAAAAGCTAATGGTGTTCGTGAGCTTCCTTGCAATCCGAAATCTCCTAGCTCAAGTTTTTTGTTCCTTCGCGATTACAGAGCTGTGAATATAGTGGCAGGCAGATGTAAACCAAGAGCGTGTTAATTTCGTACTGTGCGTAAGAGTGTTATTCTTGGTTACTTGCCGTTACTTGTTTGTGTTATTGCAGTGTGTATGTGTGTTGTGTCAGTCAGACGATTGGAATGCCAGCCGCAAGGTTCACGTTAGAACAAAGAATTTTTATGTATGACACTTACGTGAAAACAGACTCGTGTCGAGACGTGTGTAGGCAATTTGTACAGAAATTCCCAGGCGTGTAGGTGGACATCACTTTGAACAACTCTTATAACACAGGTTAGTGCTAGTTTTGCAATATTTATATAAATGTCTGCATATGTCCATAAAAATATGCGGGCATTACAGGCCGCAAATGTCGGCACCTCCGTCAGCGCCGCCCGCCACGTTTCTCCCGATCTCTCGGCTGGAGATCGAAATGGACGCACGGTAGTAGTAATACAAGCTATAAGACGACTATGTGTTTATCTATGAACCGGATACACGTGTAATAGTTTGCAAATGTGAACAGGGCAGTATATTCGGTACTGATTCATCATTAGATTGTTACTTTGGTTGTACTTGTTTTAGCCGTAATATAACAACGTGAACCTCGGATACTTCCGTTATCAGCACAAAAGTACCGCATGGCATCTGGACACAAACCTGTAGATATCAACCTTGCAACGAGATTTGCAAATATTTGACATGTAGTTGGGCGTAAACAGCCACGTGTAAGCTGCAGGTCCAATAAAATGTATTGTTGTTGATATTTTAGATGTAGGCTGAGACAAAATCCGACATTGACATTTCATTTTGAATACGTTTTTTAGCATTTCTCATATCGTTGGTTCACTTCCCCCTTCCCCTGAGATGACTGCTGATCTTTTAGCTGGTAGGCTATGGTGTTCGGTCTGCTGGACGCGTTTCTTTCTTGGTTTTACAGCTAATAATGTGGTTGGTAGTTTCTCATTTTTAATAGAATTTGTGTGTTCCTTGCAATCCTGCCGGGAGCTGTTTCGCCACAGGATATGACGTCACAGGTACGATCAAATGTTGTGTTGGGTTGCCAGCATCCAGGCGGCAAAACGGTCTTTTTTGAACGACTGTAGCGTCGAATCGGCGCTCCAACGAGAAAAATGTTACTGGGAAAAGTTGTTTGCTTTGATGTCCTCTATACGAATCTGTGGCCCGTGGGCGCCATTAAAATGACACCCTGTATAGTCGAACGTTCTTTATCTATCTATCTAACTGTGTCTATCTGTCTATCTGTCTGTCTGTCTGTCGGTAGGTAGGTAGGTAGGTAGGTATATATAGATAGATACACACACATATACACATATCTTTGTTGTAAAGTTTGAACATCCTTTTCCAAAAAAGTTCTATGCCATTGATTTTGTACAACTTTTTATATTTTGTAGCTCGTACTTTCTTAATATATTTGCAGAATTTTGTCAATGTAATTTTTTTAAGGGGAAAATCAATTTTAGAAAATACCCCTTCACAAATAATGATTGTGCCGCTGTACAATGTGTCTTTTGGTGTGCCGATTTTCTTTTTCGAATTAAAAAATAACACATATGGCCAAAACGTTGTATTATGCGCATGATAAGATAGTACTCAAGCACATAACATTCGAGCGCTCTACATTAATTTTTAGGGGGTACAAAGGGTCCCAAAATATAAAGGGAACGGATATATTTACTTTTATAAATTATTTCATTCGTAACGAAAAATAATATTGCTTGAGATTTTCATACTAACGATAGTATCTCGCCTTACAGCTCATCTGGGTGTTTCGTCTTTTGCTCTAGAAAATATATTGCATCAACAGGCTCAGATTTAAGGGGCCTTATGTGCCTCCACTGGCTATACAATTTGCTTTGAAGAGTGCTGCAAAATGGGAAAATGTATATTTTAAGTGTGGTAAAAAATATATAATTAAACATGTGACATAATTTGACCTGAAAAGAGAAAGTGCAATTGTATATAGGAGGGCCTCATGATTTTATTCCTGGGTCTCCACGTTTTTAAATCCGGGTCCGGTCATGAACCTGTGTATATATTATACCTTCTGTACATTTAAATCATTTTCCATTTTATGCACAACTTTATAATAAATTTAAACTGTGAAACTCCTAGCTTGTTATCCTCTTTCTAATGTTCTTCCTGTGCATCATCATGGGATTTGAATACAATGAATTCAATGATTGTTTGAGTTTGAGTTGGCGTTTTAAGTCCACTTTATGCACAGTAAGGCTAATCGGGACTGGACCTACAGTTTAAAGTGGGATCCGAACCACTTGTGCCTCCACCGGGTATCGAACCCGGGACCCCTTGATTACAAGGCAATGACGCTACCACTGCGCCATGGGGGAGGCCTTCAATGATTGTAAACGAGGCAAGACATCATTACATCAAATTAAAAAGCACGCAACCAATTAGTATAAAGCGGTCTCATCCAGTTTTATTTGTTCGGATAGACAAATATGAATGGTCCAAACCCTATTTTCTAAATGTTAATTTTCAAATTCCATTAATTTCCGGCGCTAGATATGAACATTCAGGCGATGTATTTCTAAACGATAGCGCCAGAATGGAGTTCCAGTTCATTTCGGCTCCATTTAGCGGAATATGCTGGTTTCTTTGTTTGAAGAGGATCTTTGTACTTTTCTCTCATAATCCTTCTTGTCTTCTCTCTGCATCGCAGACGCCAGAGGAAGGGGCGCAGACCTCCATCTACCTGGCCGTTTCCGAGGAGGTTGAAGGAGTCACTGGGAAATATTTTGCTGACTGCAAGGTAAGTAATGTTGTTTCTGAAATGGAATTTGTCTATTTCTACGCACTGATACACAAACCTTCATAATTTTGATATGAAACTCTGTCAAACTCGTTTAATTATCAAGTCAAAATTATTATCCAATGCAGCCCACCTCAAATGAAAATAACGGCAGCAGTACAAAGCTTTTGCTAGACTGGTATGTAATAAATTGTATATGTTATTTCGCGTTGACTGCTATTATAGATCAATTTCGAAATAATCAACAATAATTAGTTTTGATGGAAATTACCGAGAAGCTCATCTATCTGTTCTTGATTCCGACTGAGTATTGTTTTAAGTCCAATTTTTGCACAGATATGCTAATCGGGACTGAAGTTTAAATTGAAATCCGAACCACCACGTGCCTTTACTGGGCATCGACCCTGGACCTTTGAGTGCAACGCTTCGAAATAAGAACATTCAGTTTGTAAGTAAAGTTTGCAACTATTGACCCTGTACGTATTGTAACAGTACGCTCCAGGGCACCACCGCCCCATTATTAAATACCAGAACGAGCCGTGGCTCACAAAATAACAGAAAATATCCAGTTTTTAATTTTGCTTTATTTAACATCGATTTGTTATGTGTCTATCTGAACAATGATTACTTTATTGTATATCAACAAGATAGTAATTATTTTCTTAGGAGACACTTTGGATAATAAATGCTGTGCCAGGAATAAAAAGAACGCGCGTACTAAAAGAAAGAACTAAAACGTAGTTATTTGTTTTCTTTGTGTGTAACTAGTTAAATATGATGATGGTTATGATGATTACAATAATAAATATCATGTTAACAACCATGACAGCATATTGTGTAGCTTCACTTATTTGCTTCTACAGGCTGGCTCAATAAGTCACTTAACACCCTCAGTACAAGGCCACTGCAGCGCGCAACATGGAAATGGTGATGACCAATCGTTATCAGGCCAAGGGGGAACCACATTGACGCCACCCACACGGTCGGCGGCCATCTTGATGTCCACCATCTTGAATTCAACTTCAGAATTTTAAATGGGAAGGGGGTCGTGCGACATATCAAAATGGACTAGAATTTCACGAGAAATGCAATGGTGAAGGTTTTTTCGACGTATCTTTAACCAGTAAAAAGTTATGACTGAATTCTTGTACCAATTTGCTCCTTTTCGAGGTGTTAGAAAAATGCCTTAAAATTTGTTAAGCGCTTCGGTAATGCATTGAGATCAAAGTGACGTCTATGGAGAGACGTTCGCATGCCATTGCACATTATTCTAATCGGATACATCCATGAAGAGCTGTGCATTATGAATGGTTGTCGCGAACAATTTACAGTGTGACGCTTCCATTGAATTAAAAGTCCTTCACAGTGACAAGGCTAATGTTTATGTTCAGAAGGAAGTTCATAAACAGAATATGTGACCCTTGTCATCTGATAACTAACTTTGGACAAAAACTGGTTCATAACGTTCCCATAAGTGTTCTGGTGTTCTTCCCTATTGAAAAAACTCTGTAAAGAGTACCTTCTTCCATAAGCAAGGATGAAAAAAACTGTTTATTTAACAAATCCAAGCAGCGCTAAGCATTTAAGGTTCCGTTGATGGAAAATTGACTAACCAATCGTGTTCCACACAGCACGCCACACCATTAACTTACCAACACTAACCATTCAGCTTTGATCTGTCGAAAATGGGTTATCAGATAAAAATCATCGAATATTCTGTTTATGAACTTCCTTATGAACATAAACATTAGCCTTGTCACTGTGAAGGACTTTTAATTCAATGGAAGCGTCACACTGTAAATTGTTGGCGACAACCATTCATAATGTGCAACTCCTCGTGGATGTGTCCGATTAAAATAATGTGCAATGGCATGCGAACGTCTCTCCATAGACGTCACTTTGATCTCGATGCATTACCGAAGCGCTTAACAAATTTTAAGGCATTTTTCTAACACCTCGAAAAGGAGCAAATTGGTACAAGAATTCAGTCATAACTTTTTACTGGTTAAAGATACGTCGAAAAAACCTTCACCATTGCATTTCTCGTGAAATTCTAGTCCATTTTGATATGTCGCACGACCCCCTTCCCATTTAAAATTCTGAAGTTGAATTCAAGATGGCGGACATCAAGATGGCCGCCGACCGTGTGGGTGGCGTCAATGTGGTTCCCCCTTGGCCAGATAACGATTGGTCATCGCCAATTTCAAATTCCATGCCGCAGTGGCCTTGTACTGAGGGTGTTAAGTGATTTATTGAGCCACCCTGTAGTATTTTATGTGATTGTGATGCAATTCAATATCTTTTATTTTGCTATGACACCACTCTCAAATTTAGGCGGGAAATCTATTCCATATGGCTAAACACGAATTACTGGATTTGAAATGTTTGATTCTCGTAATTGGTTTGGAAAAATATATTACCAGAGAGGATTATATAGGCGCTGGTGAACGTTAAGAGTTCTATTCCGATATATGTGAAGTTCAACATTGTCTATTGTTTGCAGGAAGAAAAGATGTCTGACACGGCGAAAGACGAAGAGTTGGGTGCCAAACTTTGGGTCAAATGTGAGTCGTTTGTAGGACTAAAGGCTAAGGCAAAGGTTGCATAAATTATGTCTGTTTATATCAAAATTCAAATGTTGTTATTTTTGTTATAATGTTATGCCTCTTGATAAATAAATAGATACTTTCCTACTTGTTTTTAATTGCCTGCTTCATTTCATAGCTTGTTTTCCTTTTATTATTATTATTATTATTATTATTATTATTATTATTATTATTATTATTATTACTATCAGAGGATAGACCAATTGTCGGGAGAGACAATGGGATTTACAGATAATGGGTGTCCAATAGTATTAAACTGATAATTTTAGGGTACAAATCAGCAAATATGTTGGATGGAGAGGTTCGTTCATTTCGATTGTCTGTGACCTATCAAATCTTAGAAATCTGGATAACAAATTAGGAAAGAAGTTCAAATTATATATACCCTTATCTGTGGAATAACATAATGTCAAAAACGACCCTTTCATATGGTAGCTAATGGGCCCGTTCCGAAAGTCGCACGAGTTTAACGAGTTAAACGAGTTATGGTAACTGGCTGTCCCATAAGTGCATCCGTGCTTTCGTGAGGTTCATTATGCTGTCCAAAAAGTCGCATTCCGTGCGTCTCGTGAAAGAACGAGATTCACCAAACGCACGTGCCAGGAGGCTGGTTTGTTCGGTGAGAATCATCTGCTGCTTGCAGACCTCGCGCGCACGATGACTTCAAACTGCACTAGTTCGGAAAATGTATTATAATTTTAACAGAGAGCGATATGAAGCAACATGCGCAAGATGAGTGTGCCATAACTGTTCTTACAATGTGATTAAAATGAGTAATAGTGTTCATAGCAGAGTATATTTCTGCCAGAAGGACATGCCTTCCGCTGGACGCCATGCGGAAAATTTGTATAAACAAGACGCTGCTCCTGCGCTTTCGTCTAGAGCGTCCCATAAGTCTGAAAAATAACTGGTTTCACCAGGTTCACGAGGCCAGTTACTTTCGTTCGATTCGTTAAGACTTTCGGAACGAACCCAATGTTTGACTCTTCGTCAACATGCTAAAACTAGAATAGATTGTTCACAAATGGAGCAACCTTATGAGACAAAGTTAGAAGTGGGGAAGTCAGAAATAAAAAGAAGGTCGAAGCAATGGTGAAATACATTTAAAAATATCAGTTAAAGTGGAATCAACATGCTCTGAGGATGCAGACTAAGAGGAAAAATAAATTTAGAAAGACCATATCGCCGATGGAATGATCAATTCTTTGTAGTCGCAGAACGGACTTTGGTTACCCACACGCGAGAGGAAGATGATGATGATTTTTAGACCTATCAGGTTTTCCAATGCAACGTCGTAAAACACCTTTAAATTGTCGCTTTTGTGTTTTGAAAGCTCTGGTTCACTGCAAATTGTATGGGTCGGCTTTATGCATACCGTAATTAATTTTTGTTTATGTTCTTTTAAGTTATATAGCCCATTGTTGTGAGCGTCCATAAAGATTTTTATGGAGTACTTTGTATTTGTGGAAGGTGAATCCTTGCCCAGACTACCAACAGCCATAGGTGCAATTCTCAGTGGGCCCATTACGTAACTGCTGAAGGCGGGGGGAAATTAATAACTTATTTCCTGCATCTAACTTTTATATTATCTCCCAGAACGTGCAAATTGTGGTTTAGAATCGTCAAGATCTCCTCTATAAACATAGAATTTCAGTCTGGTTGAGCAAGCATAAAGAGGCGCATATAGTAGGTTTCCTGGAATATATCGTTAACGACAAATGTGAAAATGAAGCAGCAAAGCCTGGATAATGGGTTGCACATGTTAGCTGGAGGAAGATTCTGGTTAATGGTTACGTTAGGAAGCAAGACACGTTAATACGTACTAGAAACAAAAAAAAAAAATAACAGACGTTAGCTTGTAATATTGCAAATAAGATAAAGCCTAAAACACAAAATCTCACATCCAATTTGTAAAACTTCTGTGACATTAACATGAGCCTTTGAATATTGGCATTTTCCATCCTGTATGAATTCAATCATGGCCACTGTCATTTTTTTATTCTCGGATAACATACTTAAAACGGAGACATCATCATGCCAGCAGAGACACCGTCAGGATGAAGCTGCTGGGTTTAAAGCCCTTTCTCTGAAATAATTCATGCATCATTATGTTACACTCCCTACGTTACGATTTTGGATTAGACAAGGCTTCTATACGTTCTGTCTAGAAGTATTTACACTCCATAGGTCGGACATTGCTTTGATTGGTCTCAGAGTCTTGCACTTGCGTACTAAAAAAAATGTCGTTGTCCGACTGAGAAAATACATATCAAGGGCAACCGTGTAGCTGTATTGCAGGACTGTATACGTATAGGATAGAAACTAATCTCTAAAGAGCAAAACTTTATCAAGAAAAGTTGCTCTAACCCTCTGATTAAATTGATTATGGTTTGCTTCAATTGGTTATTTTACATCGCTTTTCTGGCATTTCGGCTAATCGCAAAGATGAAGATGAGTGATGAGTAGACCTAGTGGCCGGGTTCACAATCTTCTTTTGAGGCTCGTGAGGCTCGATCGCCTTAATGGATTTCTCTCGTAAGGCGCAGTGTTGCCAACTCCTTACCCGAAAAATCACCAAGGTTGTGGCGCTCGTCGTAGCCTTTTATGATGTATATTTTGAGGGCAGAGTTGGCAACACTGTGGGTTTACTGTAGCCTTTTATGAGGGGGGGGGTTTATTGCCCTCTGTTTACATCTGGCAACACTACCGTAGATTTTTTGACAGTGTTGTTAACCTACTGGGTTTTTTCACTGTAAATTTTCATCAAAGGACCTGAGGGGCCTATGTATTTTTTATGTCTGGCAATACTGTTGGGGGGCCTAGTGTTGGCGACACTGTGGGTTTTTACTGTAGCCTTTTATGAGGGGGGTCTATTGCCCCCTTTTTATATTTGGCAACACTACCACTATTCATACTTTTTCTCACATATAGGTGTACGTGATGAATCACCAAACAGATTTTTCCTAAGTCATGAATTGGAGGGTTCTATGACAACCTATATTAATTCTCGTAAGAGAACAGAAAACACACACACAAAAAAAAAAAAACAATACTGTGGTCACTACAACAAATAGTCTTCTTCAACCCCAATCCAACAACCCAAAAATCATCCTAACTAGAACCATGTAACTATCTGCCATCTGTTAGAGGTTTTGTGAACTATGTGGTGTTTTGTTTGTGTGTAAAAAAAAATGCAATGCTTTTTGCACTTGGTTATCATCACCTAACATGTTATTAATTGTTTTTTAAAATTAATTACAACTGAAAACTAATAATTAATATTATCTAAAGTTACTAATTAATATTATACAAATAATTGATATATTTTTTTTTGTTCTTGTTGCTAGTGTTGGGTAATTACAGTTGTTGCAAAATATTAGCTCTCGCGTATGGCAGTTTCTGAGTTTTGTTGGGTATATATAGACGAATCGAAATTTTACTTGTTATGTTAAATTGTATGTTAGGGTACATGGTAGGAGAAATCATTGTATATTAGAGCGCTCTTTTAATGATTTGCCTATAACTGCATACAGGCAGCCGTAAATTTAGCATAAAATATCCTGATCCTGTTTCTTCTAGCATGTGCGACGTTTGTTGTGGTGGGCTTCTTGGGGGAAATGTGATTCTCCCATGATGTCATCTGACTTACTAGTATATGCGATACGAAGAACAGGTGTGTATGTGGCTTACTAGGATTAGGCTCATGGTAATGAGGTCCTAGTAGCTGAAACGTTGTCGGGGTATTTTGCAAAAATTTTCCTTAAACAGTTAACAAATATAATATATATTTTTTTTAAATTCAGACATTAGATGGATTTTACAAATATATTTTTAAAAAAATAGGTTAGGTAATTGTGGCTTCTACAGCTCGCCAAGCAGGGTGCTCTTGCATAAGCTCTTATCAGTCTGTAAGTCAGCAACAAGCAACCTGCGCTAGAGGTAGATGCTCTTGACATCATGAAAAATGAAAGCTTTTTCACTGTAAATTTTCATAAAAGGACCTGAGGGGCCTATGTATTTTTTTATGTCTGGCAATACTGTTGGGGGCCTAGTGTTGGCGACACTGTGGGGGTACTGTAGTTTTTTATGAGGGGGGGGTTTATTGCCCCCCCTTTTTATATTTGGCAATTTTATTGGATGTTCCTTTTTTGAGGCTCGAAATTATTATTTGAGGCTTGAAATCATTATTTGATGCTCGTCGGTGTTGCCAACCCACTCTACAAAAATTCTACTATATGATCTTTCACTGGCTAACCTAACCTAACCTAACCTAACCTAACCTAACCTAACCTACTCTAACCTAACCTAACCTAACCTAACCTACTCAAACCTAACCTGACCTAACCTAACCTAACCTACTCTAACCTACTCTAACCTAACCTAACCTAACCTAACCTAACCTACTCTAACCTAACCTAACCTAACCTACTCTAACCTAACCTAACCTAACCTAACCTAACCTACTCAAACCTAACCTAACCTAACCTAACCTAACCTACTCTAACCTAACCTAACCTAACCTAACCTAACCTAACCTACTCTAACCTAACCTAACCTAACCTAACCTAACCTAACCTACTCAAACCTAACCTAACCTAACCTAACCTAACCTACTCTAACCTAACCTAACCTAACCTAACCTAACCCACCCTAACCTAACCTAGCCTAAAGCAAGGAGCTGGCAACCTTGCTTGAGGCTTGCCTTACAGTGCATAAAGCAAGGTTGCTAACCTACTGGTATTTTTGCCATAACTTTTTACAAAAAAAAAGAGAGAGGAGAGAGAGAGATGGAAGAGTTAAACAACCGACAGCCCACCTACAGCTTTTTTTTCTGTGTTATTTCCGCATGTATGCAACATTTGCTTTCAATAGACAGAAGGAATGTTAGTATAGCAGGCTCCGAGTTTACAATTTATTAAATTAAACAATAATTTATGTAAGAATATACTTGTACTTACCGAACACAAAATAATAAAAAGCACATGTGAATGTTTGCGTGTACAAAATGCTAATTAGCGAGAGTTAATTAAGCAAGGCAAGTAAAAGAAGCAAAATAGAACAACATATGGCGGCGTGAAAATATGTAAAAAATTCGATTCAGAGGTGGATCGAATTAAAGTTGGGGGATATTTTGCATTTTTTCCCTATAATGTACAAAACATTTACCGTACATAATCTTTTCCATTTACAACAGTATAAAATAAGAGGAATGTGTGACAATATCCATATTAATTAGGAAAGTATGTTGTATGCTAGGTTAGCTAATTGTGTCTTCTACAGCTTCACTGTATAGAGGGAAGATGGAAAAAGAGAGCTCTACGGAAACTGACGCTCTTAACAATATTGTACGCCCGTGAAAATTATATATAAATAAGGCATAAGCGTATTATCTGTTTTCATGTCAGATTTTACCAACCTGTGAGCTGTAGTGTTTAGGTGACAAGCGACCCGCTCAAATATAATACTGTTGACAATATTGAACGCCCCGTGAAAATTACATATAAATAAAACTTAAGCGTATTATCTGCTTTCATGTCAGATTTTCCCAACCTGTGAGCTGTAGTGTTTAGGTGACAAGCGACCTGCTCAAATATAATACTGTTGACAATATTGAACGCCCCGTGAAAATTATATATAAATAAGGCATAAGCGTATTATCTGCTTTCATGTCAGATTTTCCCAACCTGTGAGCTGTAGTGTTTAGGTGACAAGCGACCTGCTCAAATATAATACTGTTGACAATATTGAACGCCCCCGTGAAAATTATATATAAATAAGGCATAAGCGTATTATCTGCTTTCATGTCAGATTTTCCCAACCTGTGAGCTGTAGTGTTTAGGTGACAAGCGACCTGCTCAAATATGATACTGTTGACAATATTGTACGTATATTGTATTGTATAGGAGACTAGAAGCATATAATTTGGCGAAAAAAAAACCAAGTAAGGTCATAGAAAATAGTTAAAAAAAATAAACAATTATATTTTGCATTGCACAGCATTAGGTATTAAATAACATACCCCCCAAAAAATCTCTGCATTATGCGTTCTGAAAAAAATTGCCCTACGTGCCAAATTACTATGTCAAGTAAAAATTTTCAAAGACACTGTCGTACTTGTGTGCCGGGAAAGCGAATATGTGCGACCAAACTGTGCTCTAAGTGTGGAATAAATTTTACTATTGATAACTTCAAGCGACACCAGCTTACTTGCAAGAGCACTGGAACATCTCTACCGCAACCTTCCAAGCGAAAGGTAGAAGTAACCTCCCTCGATGCATCGCCACCTGCCAAACGCGTCAAGCTGGCGAAGAAAGCAGACCGAATTGCGTTTGAGCATTTATTAGAAGACTTTAACATAACATCAGACAGCTTCTGCGATGTGCGTAGTTTTCTGGAGAGCGAGCGAGCTAAGATAATATCCATCCTCAACGATGCATTGGCTACATACTCCACTAAATTCTATGCTGTGCTATGCTGCAAGTACAAGAAACCGTCTGATGAAATATATAAATTCTTCCATGCCACAAAAGCAAAAACACTGCATCAGGCAGATATCACTGACCTCGACAGCATCTACGACAAGTTTGTCGAGGAGTTTGTGGCAAAGCACGAGGAGCATCGGGCTAAAGGCTCGGGCGGTTCGCTGTGTGGCGACCCCCACGAACTTTGTCTGAAACTTAGCAAGTCCCTGCCACTGGCAGGGTCTAGCTATATTGCCCTGCCACCCGAGGTTGAAGCAAGGAAAGCTGTTCTCAATATTCAGAACAAAGACACCAAATGCTTCCTCTGGTCGGTGCTGGCAGCATTGCACCCTGTTCACTGGAAAAACAGTCCACGCCGTGTTGCACACTACAAGCAGTATGAGTCGGAACTGGAGGATGCAATGGCCGGGATTGCCTACCCTGTAGAAGTCTCACATATTCGCAAGTTTGAGGTTCGTGCTCGTGACTTGTTGGGCCTACAATTAGCCATCAATGTTTACGGTCTCACCGAGAACGAAAATGAGGTCCACCCCATCCGGGTGAGCAACGTGAGCAACAACAACGAGGTACGAGAAATCAACCTCCTGCTCATCAAGGACAAGACCCATCACCATTACACCCTTATCCGTTCCCTCTCTCGGCTTGTTTCGAGCCAACGGAGCAAAGGCAAAACCCACGTCGAGGTGTGTCGCAGGTGCTTGGCTACATTTAATAATCGAGAACAGCAGGATTACCGGCGCATCAGAGGTCCCAACATTGCTGCTGAGAAGCTAGCTCGCCACATGCTCTATTGTGGTACCAACGAGCCTGCACGAATTATCCTGCCCGAACCTGGTGCAGTAGAGTGCTTTCGCATGCACAGTGCTATGGTGAAGCATCCTGCCTATATTGTAGCAGACTTCGAGGCCTTTCTTCAACCTCTATCTAACTGCGAGCCCAACCCCGAAACATCCTCTACCATTCCTTTCCAAATCCACGAGGCCTCGAGTTACTCCTATGTTGTGGTGTGGCGAGACCAACATATTGCCTCCGAGCCCTATGTGTATCGCGGTCCCGACCCGGTCAAACACTTCCTGGAGAGAATGCAACAGGAAGCCATCAAGATAGGGAAGGTGCTGTTGGCCCCCAAGCCCATGCTGCCTCTGTCTCCGGAAGACAAGCATCAGCACGAAATGGCTCTAAATTGTCCTGTTTGCAAGTCGGTCTTCACTGACAATAACAAAAAGGTCCACCACCATGACCATTATGGGACCGGAAGCTACATTGGCCCGTGGTGCAACAGATGTAACTTGAGAGCCAGGGACCCGCGCTTCATACCGGTCTTTTTTCACAATGGCTCGGGATATGATTTCCATCACTTGGTCACACATCTAGGGTACGACAATGCGAGAATCAATGTCCTGGCACAGAACGAGGAGCGTTATATTAGCATCAGCAAGTGGGTGCCGATCCCCAACTCAAGCAGCAGCATCGAGCTTCGGTTCCTCGACTCTCTGAGGTTCCTCCAGGCAAGCCTCGATGCTCTTGCTGGGAAGCTCAGAGACGACCAACTAGCCATTACCACATCAAGTTTCCCGAACTTAGATGTCGCACTCATCAGACGTAAAGGGGTCTACCCCTACGAATACGTCACAGACCCTTCCAAGTTCGAAGAAGAGTTGCTGCCTCCCCAGGATAAGTTCTACAGCCAGCTGAGAGGTTCAGGTATTACCGACGAGGAGTACAAGCATGCTCAGTCTATGTGGGTCAAGTTGGGTTGCCGAACTTTCGGTGATTACCACGATGCATACCTGAAGCTTGATGTGACGCTTCTTGCCGATGTGTTCCAGGCGTTTCGGGCGACTGCGATAAATATTTACAACCTGGACCCTGTATATTTTTACAGCCTTCCTGGACTGGCATGGTCGGCCATGCTCCTGCTGACTAAAGTTAAACTTTCACTTATCTCCGATAATGATATCATGCTTTTCATCGAGAGAGCTATCCGGGGCGGCATGGTCCAAGTGTCGCAACGCTTCGCACACGCCAACAATCACCACATGGCCACTGGTTACGACCCCTCCCAACCATCAAGCTACATCATGTACACTGACGTGAATAATCTTTACGGGCACTCCATGATGCAGCCACTCCCAACAGGACAGTTTAAGTGGGTTGATCCTTTATACCACGACATCGAAAAAGAGTGCGACGAGTTTGGGTTTTTTGCCGAGGTGGACCTTGACTTCCCCGAGAAGCTGCAGGATACATTCTGTGACCTCTCGCCTGCTCCGGAATTGAAGTGTCCACCTGGCTCGGATCAACCGAAGCTAGTCATGGACTTGGAGCCCAAAAAGCATTATGTGCTACACTACCGGAACCTCCAGTGGTTAATGCAGCAAGGGGTCTCGGTCAAAGCAGTTTACCACGTGCTCTTGTTCAGGCAGTCTCCATGGTTGAAGCCGTACATCGAACTGAACACCAACCATCGCACTGCTGCCACTTCGGAACTTGATCGCGATTTTTTCAAATTAATGAACAATGCGGTATTTGGGAAGACCATGGAGAATGTGCGAAATCGCGTTGATGTGAGGTTGGTGACGAAGAAAACACAGTGTCGTCGACTTGTTGCAAGCCCGCTGTTCAGGTCTCGAACAATTTACAACGAACAGATGTCTCTGATTCACATGAACCGGGGCAAGGTGCTACTCAACAAGCCCATCTATGTGGGAGCTGCAGTTTTGGATCTGAGCAAGTTGTGCATGTTCGAGACATATTACGGCATACTACGTGCACACTACAACCACAATATCTCGCTCCTCTACACAGACACAGACAGCTTGGTGTACCATGTTCGCACGGCCGATGCGTATGGTGATATAGCCAAAGTTCCAGCTCTTGTCAAGCTCTTCGACACATCGGGCTATCCCCAGCTAAACCGGTATGGAATTCTGCCCCGGAACAAAAAAATACCCGGCAAACTCAAGGACGAGAAAGACGGGGATGTGATTGTGGAGTTTGCTGGACTTCGTGCCAAAGCCTATGCGATCCGGGCTGAGGGTTCTGTAACAAAAAAGGCAAAGGGTGTAAGCAGGCAAGTGGTTCGGGAGCACCTCAAGTTTGAGGATTACCTCGAGTGCCTCAGAACAAAATCGCCCATTCTACAAAAAGAGCATCGTATCCAAAGCGTCGATCATGTGCTTACAACTAATATTGTCAGGAAAGTTGCTCTGGATGCACACGACGACAAGAGGTGTATTCTTGAATGTGGGGTCCATACACTTCCGTGGGGCCACTATCGCCTCCAAACTAGTAAGACCTGCCCAGAGTGTAACAAAAAGTAATAGGCAATGCGAAAAAAAAAAAAACAATTTTAATTTACTTCCACTTCCTCGATTACATGCATGCATGGCACAGCAAAATTAAACTTCTGGAAACTGCTAATTACAATTTGTACTTATATATATAAAATTCCACATTTCTTATTGTGTGCTATTTTTTTTTAATTTATTTAAAACTGTTCAGTCACTCTTTCATTCTTGACGTCATACACAAATGTTTTCTCTGCAATAAGAATGACACTGCACAGAGTATCTGCAGGCAAGGCATCGTGGAACTCGCATACAATCTTGATGTTGGTACGATCTTTGACCACCACTTGCTTCCTCTTAGATGTGTTGATGACGGTCATGGGTCTCCGTGCTTTGAATTCGCTGGGCGCGTAGTACACGTCCACGCTTCCTTCGGTCACGCGTTTGTAAG
Source organism: Lepisma saccharinum (assembly GCF_977018435.1). Classification (NCBI taxonomy): domain Eukaryota; kingdom Metazoa; phylum Arthropoda; class Insecta; order Zygentoma; family Lepismatidae; genus Lepisma; species Lepisma saccharinum. The sequence continues at coordinate 72,135,437 of NC_139236.1, forward strand.
CCGTGTAAGCTTCGTAAAGTTTGAGGTAATCGTCTTTGGTCATGTCGAGGTTGTAATTCTCGCGCGGGAACACTTCGTTCCTACCGTTCTTCAGATAAACGTTCTTGATCTTGCAGTCGTCGAACTTGCTGGAATCTTTTTCCTGATTCTTGTCCCTCCCGGTCTGAAAAAGCACTACGACAAAATCTGGCATGTCGAACTGTATGTTGTTGAACTGCGTCGTCACGTCGAATTCCATGTGACTTCCCGACGCCATCTTCTGCACGCACTGGTAACCGTGAAAGTGAATCGGCACCTGCGGACTTTTCAAGATCTCCGCTTTGTACTTGAGGGCGTAGTTCGTTTCGTATTCCACCACCGGCATTCTCAATTCCATGCTCCGGATGACGCATTTCGCCGCTTCGGGTAAAGTGTTGGCTATCGGCGTGGTGCCGTCCGGACCCAAAGTAGCGTATCGCATCAGTGCGTCGTTGTCTTTGGCCGCTCTTCGAAACGTGATCCTCAGTCCTCCCTTCCACATGATCTCCTTGTAGTCCGAGAAGAAACCAGGCAGCAGACGCATGGGAAAGAGCACCGTGTGACTTTTCGTCGATATTTTGGTTCCGGCTTCGAATCCCCCGGCCTGGTAGTACGCTGCGTCCGTTTTGGATAATTTCAACGTTCCCACTGCCGTCGACGTGATGCCTGGATAATCTATTCTGTCGATGACGGTGTTGTGTTTCCTCACATCCACCTGCGAGAACAGGTGAGGCACGAAGTTGTCCACGAGTATCAAGTTTGCTGCTGCGGGAAACGCGTCTCCGCTTTCTTTCTTCACCACGTCGAATTGAAGGTAGAGGTCCGCTCTGTGAGGATGAATAAACCCGTCGCCTACGTCCACGTCGTATTCGATCTCCCTGTTCGCTTCGTTCAGATTGGCGAACGTGCGACGGTTGGGAGGGAAAGATTGCAATTCGTAACTTTCGATTTGCTCCATTTTACATGTATGGTTATTTATTATACATTGATCTCCACGATGGCCGTCGTAGTGGCACCTGCGAAATCTACCACCTCTCCTTTCTCGTTCGTCACCACCAACTCTATGTCGTCTATGCGGTTGCGACATACTGGAAAATAGATCGGCGAAGAGGGCGTGTAGATGATCGGTTCCATGAACTCGGAACTTGGTTTGAAAGTGGCTATGATTCCCGTCTGCTTGTGACTTCCTAATAATCCGTCCGAAGATTTCGTGATCATACCTTCCGCCACGTTACAGTGTACGTTCAGAGTCTCTATGGCCAAGAATTTAGGAATGTTGGTTGCTACGTGCTTGATGCCAGCTTCGAGTTTGGTGTCGTTCTCGAAACCTAAAAGTTCTCCCATGGTGCCCAGGTCCACGGTCTCCGTCGCGGATAGGATTTCCACTCTGTGCGTGACCGAATTTTGAGAAAGGTATGTGCCTTTGGGTAATTGAGCTTGCAAAGTGGAAAGATTGTATTGTCCTGGCGTGACGACGATGTGTTCGCTTCCGACGCTAATTTTGTTGTTGTGCTGCGTAACATTAGGTATGAGGTACATGCTGTAGAATGCACGCAGAGCCACGGATTTAGGATAGACGATGTCGTCGTGCAGCGTGAGTTTCAAGATTGAAGATTCGCTCGTGAGATGGAACACGCCCATCCTAGTGATGCTGTTTGAGGTTCCACAATGCTTTCTGGAAATCCTCGATCGTAGGGTTATTTATTTTAGAGAGAAACGCGAGCACGGAGAGGCAGAGATGACCGCAGTTCACGTCTCCGAAATTTTGAATGCGTTCGTCGTTGTAGTATATAGAGGTTTTGTTCGTTTTCAGATAATGAATTAAATTTGTAGGTGGAACACCTCCGAAAGAATCGAAAACGAATGCTTTATCATTGTCGTTTTTGTGGTAACATATCCAATGCGTGCCTGGATTTTCTTGACCGTCCAAGTTGACTACTCCGCATTCTCTTCTTTTAACGCTTGAAGGTAACGAGTCGGACATGAAAACTCCTCTGAAGTGTTTGATTTGTAACGGTTCGATCAGAGATTCAATGTCTCGGTTGGTGAGTGCTTCTGTTTCTTTTTTTAAACTTTCCCATCACGCCCTTTCCTCCTTTCTTCTCCATGGCCAGGTTGTGACGTTTCAGTTCTTCCAACTCGGCCTTGTTCTTCTTCGAGTCGATGACGGTTTTCGCGATGGCGGCACTTCCGCCGGCCAAACTTCCAACGGCCCCCAATGCTGCTAGGATGGCCGGGATGCTGAATATGAAACCTCCGATCTTTTGCTGTTTCCGCGAACGCCGCAATCTTTTCAATTGAGGTGTGCTGAGCAGCAATTTCATTCCGTGTCCTTTCGACAAGCAAGAACGTTTCTTCTCGCGTTGTTTCTTGGTGAGTAACCCATCGAGGGCACCTAGATTTTTAAGATTGGAGTATGGTATCTGGTACACGACACCCTTGGGCTTCATGTTGATGCTCTATGTGTTATTTTCACGGTATGTTATTTATATATATATTCTGAGATTTTTTCTTGTGTAGTTTTTTTACGGTATGTTATTTATATACCCCACCCCAATTTTTGTTTCGTGTTCATGGCGATGGTGGTACCCAGTGCGGCGACCCGTTCACCCAGCGATGCGTCTCTGCTCACGAACCTTTCGAAAGCTGCATGTACCAATTTTCTGTCTGCTTCGTGACGTGCGTCCAGATCCGTCTGCGTGGTGTTGTAGGCGATGTCGTGATCTTTGCATGCGGCGTCCAACGGATTCACACCCTTGTCTCCTCTCTCCAATCTTTTCTCGAGTTTGGTACCCGGTCCGCAGTACTGGTAGCCAGGTAGATGCATCTCGAAAGGTAACTTGTTGATGATGTCGTTCACGAGTCCTTTTCCTTCGGCCACGTTCCAGAATTTCGGAGGCAGCGTGTTGATGATTTTGATCAGGTAACCTATGCCCTTGTCGTCGTTCATGATGAAGTTGGAAAGTTTCGTGCTGATCATGTCCACGATGCCAACCTTCTCGTTGTAGAAATTACGGTTGCCTGCATTCTCTTCGCCGGCTATCACCAACAATCGGTCCACGAGTTTCCTAACGTCGTCCACCCAAACGAATTCTTTGGGTAACGTGTTGTAGCGTTTGACGCCGCTGCCTGTTTTGACCTGGTTCCAAATCGGTTTGATGAGATTCCTGTACTTCTCGCCGCTGCTCGATTTCACCCTATTCTGCGAGGCGTCGTTGTTCTGGTACAAGGCATCCGTCATGATCAGAATTTCCTTGTAACTTTGGTAATCTTCGTCGGTGTAATCTTTCGGCTGCTTTTTGGCGACGAGTTCCCACAGTCCCACCGTACCCGGATACCTGTTCCAACTATCCTTGTCGCCTAAATTGACTTTAATGTCGTTGCCTTCGAAGGTCACCTTCGATTTCCCAATCTTCCACACCACACCGCCGCCTTCGCTGGTTTCCATGCTGGGATACAATTCGAACACTTCATCCTTGTCGAATTTCCCCGTGCTCAGGTAGTCTCGTGCCAAAGGTCCCAACTCGATTTTATCCGAAGACGTGCTGCCTATGGCACGACGTCGTGCCGGTGCATCCTTCAGTTCGAACGGCGTCGAAGGAATGCTCGAAATGGGTGTGGGTAAGGCGTAACTTTTAGCTGCGAGCGGTACGAGTTCGTTGATCAAATTTTTATTTTGTTCCGTGACACTTTTAATTTCTTTACCTAGACTGCTGATGGCATCGATCACGGGTTGATCCTGACGTTTCTTCTCTTCGTAGAATCCGCGATTCTCGGATTTCCAACCTTTGAAGCGTTTCGCGAGGTAATCGCGAAGCTTGAGATTTTCGTCTTCGATTTTTCGTTTCGTCATGACGTTATTTATACACGTCGTTTCTCACAACGTTGCAACGTTTAGAAAGTCGTTGATTTTGTTTCTGTATTTTCCGTCGTTGGGTTTCCTCGTCATGTCGATCGTAGCGAATCCGAAATCGTCACCGTTCCAGCAAGTAGAGCAGCAGCGTTCCGAAAATTGATTGTAGTTCATGTCTCCGCCTACGTAGTCATCGTACGCGTGCTTGAGGTTGGTGTGATCTTGACGAAACAAACATATGAAATTAGCGTTGTCGCCCACTAACTGTTTTGGAATTTTGGAAAACGTTTGAGCTAGGTAAAAGCAATCCATCTCTTTGTGACGACCTTGCGTGAAAAAGTTGCGAATTTCATTTTGATTTTCCAGGATGGCGTCGTCGAACACAACGACTGAATTTTCACGACAATCGTCGAGTGGTTTTATTTCCGAGGCGAACGTTGCAATGTCCAGACCATCGTACAGTTTCATCAGTTGCTGGTATTTGGATTGCTCCAAACTTTTCGAGAACACGTACAGGTGCCTGTTCTTCCAATCTAACCAATTCGGTGCGAGGAGAAAATTGTCCACGAGCAGTGTCGTTTTCCCACATCCCGAAGGACCTACGATCAGACAGCGGATGCTGTCGGGAAGCAACTCGCCGTTCTTTTTTTTTCTCGTTTGACTTTCCAGATCCGGTAGACGCTTCACCACATTCCACGTACTCACAAGATCACTTCGTTCGCGTCGATCCAACTCTTTTCCGGAAGTCCCAGCCATTTGACAAACAGTTTGTCACCTTTCCTACGCAATACTTTCTCGATGAGGTACGTGTCGGGGTGTTTCGTTTTAGAGAGTTCCTCTTCGTAAAATCTTCCTTTCAAAATCTCGCCGCTACTATCTTTTATTATATACGTGTGTCGGTTTCCGGGTAGAACTCGAACCACCGTAAAGAGTTCCGTGCTCCAATTTTTTGTGAATCCCTTCTCGAAGGTGCGTTTGAATTTGCTGATCCTCACCTGGTCTCCAATTTTGTATTTAGCTTTTTTTGTCGTGGGTGTGTACTTTGGACAGTAAACTGTAGAAATTAAACGCTGCTCGTCGGACTTGGTAACGTCGGCTGGCTTCATGCCTATCGTTCTGTGTACCGTATCATTATAGGTGTCGACGAGTTCCGGCAGGATGTCGACCCATTTGTAATTTCCCCGAAGCGTGAATCGTTTCCACATGTGTGTTTTCAAGGTTCGATTGAATCTTTCCACGATGCTGGCTTTGATGTGACTGAAGCTCGAATAATGTCGAATCTCGTGTTTTTGAATAAATTTTTGGAATACGGCGTTGTAAAATTCTTTACCGTTGTCCGTTTGCAGAAACCGTGGTCGTCTGCCACCGCTTTCGCGAAAAATTAATTTGAATGCTTCCGTGACGCATGTTCCCGTTTTCGCCTTCAAAGGTAGAGCCCATGCGAATTTCGAAAATGTGTCTATGACGGTGAGGAGGTACTTGTTGCCCTTGTTCAATTTATGTACGTTTTTCAAATTGCCGCTACTCATCTCCACGAGGTCGCTTTGCCAGAGGTCGTCGATGCCCTTGGTTACCACAGCCAAACGTTCGTAGTTGCGGCGTGCAGGTTTATGCAATTCTTCGACGATGGCTTGCCTAGACATTTTTTCTTAGAGATTACGTTTCAAGAGAAGCACAAGCGTGATGGGATTCAAAGAGGGTGGTACTTCGCTCGTGTTTTGAATGATCAGCTTATCGCCGGCACTCACGTCGAAAACGGTGAGATCTTCGTCTTCGTGTATTTCATATATGTTGCGCGTTTCGTTCCAACGTGCCAGAGGAATGTTTCCTGCTTTCTGGACACCACGATTCGATATCAAAGTCATGGTGGGAACGCTAGCTTTTCTACCGTGAGACCAGTACGAAAATTCGTTTATCTGAATCGTGCCATCGAGGAGAAACTTGTAGTACGGATGATAAGGATGCAACATGTACAGTTTGTTACCTTCGACAAACGTGGAGATTCATTGTTGATTGGGAATGCTGTTGATTTCGATGGCTTGCAAGGTGAACAATTTGGCGAATTTAGTGTCGACGCCGAGCAGATTACTGTGAACTTGTCCGAGTTTATTTTCGATGGGCAGCAAATGCTCGATTATGGCATCCGTTACGGCAGAAAACGACGGTTTGATTTTCACTTCCACGTTCAACTGCTTGTAGTTTTCGTTGAGTTCTTGCAACTTGGCACCGAAAGAGGCCAGCGTCGATTCCTGCGTGGATTCCAGCACTCCGACTTGATCTCTGATGTTGACGACGATGTTCTGAAGGTTCTCGACTTGATTCAATTTCGAGCTCTTCTCGGTAAGATCGTTCACGATCCTTCGCATCTCTGTAAACTGCGTGTGAAGGTCGGCGACGCTCTGGGAAGTGGGCAGCGTCGACACCAGCGAACTAATTTCGTCTCGAATCTGTTCCACGTTCGCCGTTTCCGTTTCTAGTCGTTTCAGCATTCGAGATATGTTTCTTTTCAAAGCGTGCAATTCTTTGGAGGTGGGGAGATTGGCCACCCTACTCTCGAGATCGCTTAATGAACTTTTGATGTCGTTCGAATCGGATAGTGCCGTCACCGCCGTTTTCAATTTTTCCAAATCTTCGCTCGAAGGCACGCTCGTCCGTAACGATTCCAAGTCACCCTGTATGTTGTCGAGTACGTGATGAAAATGAGCGAGATTCGTTTCGACGTTTAAATTTTCTAAATATTCGATCTTCTGCTGAACCGTGCTTAACGTGTCTTGAATGCTCGTCAACGCTCTCGCTTCAGCGTGAATATTTTTAATTTCTTCGTTGATCAATTCCAAGGACGCCTGAAGCGTGGCGATGGTGGTTTGAATGTGTTCGAAATCTTGATAGGCCTCCAATTGAATTTTTATGTTCGCGACGCTTTTACCGATGACCTGCAGTTCGTCCGACGATGGTAGGTTCGTCATTGTATCTTCCAAAGTCTGCAACTTGGATTTAATTTCTTCCAACGTGCTGGTGAATTCTTCTTGTAATTTGGAAACAACGACATGCAAGCGTTCTGCGTCTATATCGTTCACGACGGTTTGAAGTTCAGAGAAATTATTTTCTATTGCGGAAGTTCGTTCTTCGATTTCGAGTTTCAATTTTTCCAAATCTTCATTTTTCGATTGAAATTGCTGTAATTTGGCCAAATCATTTTGAAGCGAATCCACGCTCAACTGTATATTTTGAACGCTGTCGTAAGAAGGTACGTCGACATAATTTTTTATGAGCGTTTTCAGTTCGGAATCGATTTTCAGAATGGGGTCGAGACATTGCGTTTGGAGCGTAGCGATTTCCGACTCTAAACTTTTGTTTAAGGTCTCCTGCAAAGCAATCAAATCGGTCCTCAACTTCTTAACTCGAATGTCCAACATGAGAATCTCTTCTGCGTGGTCTACACGCTTGGTGTTGCCGAAAATGTCGTTAGGCATTTTTGGTTAACGGTTATTTATAATAGGATAGACGATTCGTAATTCTACAAAAAGAGGAATGAGTTTGTCGTAATCTCCGAGAAGTTCCATGTAAAGATAATCTCCTGCAGAAACATCGTACGTAATGTTAGAAAGCATCTTGTCGTGCTTGATTCGAAAAATATTCTTGCCGGTAGAAATTTTGATTTCGCCTGCGTTTTCCGGATTCACGGTGATTTGAAGTTTCCCGTCGATCGGAATTTCGTAGAAATGTAAATTGTTATTAAAAACATAAAACATCTTGCCCACATCGTCATTCAGTTTCGTCCAAATGCTGTTGAGATGAACAATCAGTAAACCATTGAGTTTAGATAATACGGAAGGTAAGAGGTTATTGGAATTTGGCGGTGCAGTCTCCATGTTGATCTGTTTGCGGAAGCCAAAAAAAAAAAAAAAAAGATTCATTGTCTTTGTTAGTTATTTAAGAATACGGTCAAAGTTTTTTTTGTAATGACACGCAAAGTTTTTTTTTGTTTGCTTGCGTCACAATACAGGCACGCGCGCGCACGTGTGTGTGTGCGACACATTGTTCCCGAAAGAGGTTTACAAAAGTCACGATATATAAACATTTGGTCCCACAGTTGGAAAATTACGATAAGTTGCATTCAAAAGTTTCAAAATATCATATAGTAGAATTTTTGTAGAGTGGGTAGGCAACACCGACGAGCCTCAAATAATAATTCAAGACTCGTCAGTGTTGCCAATTCCTATTTGTAGGTTAGCTTAGCCAGTGAAAGATCATATAGTGGAATTTTCTTCGGTTGGGTTGGCAAAACCCAAGCCTCAAACAAAACATCCAATAGAGTTGCCAGATGTAAACAGAGGGCAATAGACCCCCCTCATAAAAGGCTACAGTAAAAACCCACAGTGTCGCCAACACTAGGCCCCCCAACAGTATTGCCAGACATAAAAAAATACATAGGCCCCTCAGGTCCTTTGATGAAAATTTACAGTGAAAAAACCCAGTAGGTTAACAACACTGTCAATCTACGGTAGTGTTGCCAGATGTAAACAGAGGGCAATAAACCCCCCCCCTCATAAAAGGCTACAGTAAACCCACAGTGTTGCCAACTCTGCCCTCAAAATATACATCATAAAAGGCTACGACGAGCGCCACAACCTTGGTGATTTTTTCGGGTAAGGAGTTGGCAACACTGCGCCTTACGAGAGAAATCCATTAAGGCGATCGAGCCTCACGAGCCTCAAAAGAAGATTGTGAACCCGGCCACTAGGTCTACTGTGATGATACGTATGATGGAATTCATGAAGACAGTCCCCCCCAGAAAAAGCCGCCATAGATATGCATTGAGAAAACGGCTGAATTCGAGTGACACGCAAGCGACACGTTCCACTTTTTCTACTTGCGTCTCTCTCTGTGTGTGTGGTTTTCCGTTTCTTAATTCTTTATCCCTCCTTCTATCATTTGCTCCCTTTATTTTTCTCTTTTTTATTCTTCTGTTCTTCATCTACTAAAAATAAGTCTGAAAATTTCTCACATAGCTTATTTCATTGAGCGGAAGAGTGAGCTAAGACATTTTCACGAAGGGCTGTGGCCCACCCTTGGCCCGCCGGTGGTAACGCACCTAATCTCCTGGATTAGGATTATATATCTGTGTGTGTGTGTGCATTCTTTGTTTAAATAAACTCTTCTAAGTCACATCGAGATACTGTATCTCCACTTCTAATCCTTAGCGGTAAGACGGAGTCACGTATTTCCAATTTACTGACACGATGAAATGAATTGTGTGATGGTAAGTTAGTTCTAATATTTATACGTCATATATTTTCATTTTGTATCCCTTTTCAAAGTAAATCATTTCTTTCCCGATTGAAGTCATCTTGCAAGTGGAGGATGAAGACTCCCTAAATACATCTAGGCATCATACTAAATGTGCAAGGTCAGAAAAACTTCACTTGTCCTTGCAGCAGCGTAATCTCAACATTGCGTTTCTACGCGATTGTAAGTGGCAAAACCATAGGAAACTACCCGCAAGCAGCGTCGAAATTCCCACATCAAGGAAACAAGGGGGATGGAACCACAATCATTAAATCTCAAAACCACCGCAACACTCAATATCTCGCGTACTATAATATATTTCTCCAAGCGTGTTAACTCGCTTGGCTGTTGCAGAGCGTCTTCCACAACTTTTCAGTAGCAGCATGCTTCAAGTAGTATGGACTCTTTTGACTGTAGTCGCGACAGTTCTGGTGCTGTTGCTAGGAGTTAAAATTTACATCAAATACTGCAAGAGTTCAAGACGTCTTGATGGAAAGACAGTGATTGTCACCGGTTCCAACACAGGTAAATTATTCGCTCTTTGTTCTTTTTATTCAAAGCCACTGTCCAGCGCCGAACCAGGATATTGACATAGATATATTATTATTAACTTTTAATTAACTCACATTATCAACAGTTACTTCCGACACTTAAATTGTTAACTGAAAATTTGTAACGTGAGGAAGAGCTTAATTTGGCAACTGTGTCTTCTTTGGATCCTAAGATGAAAGGATTTTCGTGGAATCTAGGTTTCTTTGCATACGAAATTTAGAATATCAACTTTATACTGCAATTCGTCATTTCTAATTCCAAGCCAACATTTCAGTGTTTTGGGTCGAATGACACGTTTATTTGGAACGTGTTAGTCGAGCTAGAAAAAAGTTACTGTCAAGAAAATGGGTCTTGTTGAGCTTGGAATGGGGAAGAAAGAAACAGCGAAATTAGAATCGATCCCACCATGTTCAAAATACCGTGTCCAGGATATGAACGATTTTTCGAATTAAAAATCATTATGAAATACACAAGGAGAAACGATTGTTGAAACGACGAAAACAAGGGAACATATCTTTAGACGTAGAATCTCGAGAAACTGCTTTTGCGTAATTTTTATTTGTAGTGTAATGTGTATGCTCATTCACATAGCAAACGTACTTTTTTATGAGTATAGAGACAAACGCGAGTGCCATCAGGGTGTCGGATAAATGCCAGTGGCAACCACGAATTTGACCCACGTAGGATAAAAAATACTATTTTTCAACGGCACATAGTGTTGATACGAGGCATCAACGAGCATTTTTTTTAAAAAGCTGTTCACCTTGATATGTATGGTGACAGTTAGTATCTATCTGTTCTCAGTATCTGCATTTTCTTTTTCTTCCACTCTAACTGTTCTTGGTTATTATCGGTATCTTTCTTTCTTTTCTCTCTCCCCCTTTTCTTTCCCAGTACTTGCATCTTTCTTTCTTTCCCCTTTCTGTATCCCTCTCGTTCTCTGTATTTCTCTTCCTTTCTATCTTTTCATCTACAACTTCATTATGTACATCTTTCCATTTATCTTCTTTTCCTGCTATGCTTCTCTATCTTTACTTTTCTCTATTTATATCTTTCTTCTTTTCTCTACTTTTCTTCTGTTTCATCATCTCTTTGTATCAATTTTCTCTTGATTTTTTTGTGTCTTTCTTTCTCCCATTATCTCTCAAAATGTGTGTGTCTATGTGTGTGTGTGGGGGGGGTGTGTGGGGGGGGGGTGTCTGTGTGTGTGTGTCTGTGTGTGTAATTAATCCTCTACTCTAAATAATTCTGAAAATTATTGGTTAATAGCTCGTTGGACTCGGAATGAATTCCTCCTTCCGATTCTACAATACAAAATGGGGGTTTCCAAAGTGTGATATCATTGAATAGCTTTCTTTCACTTATTAAACACGTATTTTTTCGTTTTCCGATTCGATGTGTATTTCTCACGATATGTGACCGTTCCGGGACTTTTGGACCAGCCGGCATAACATTCTTGTATTTTCATGTGTTTTTCTGATCCTAGAAATTCGCGCTTCACATACTGGTGCCATTATAATCTTTACAATGTTAACTTATGTTTGCTTAAAGAATTTGGAACTTCACTAGATAAGAATTTTTCATTGATGTTCCCACATATTCCAGCTCACTCCATTTAACTCGCAACAGTTGGCCTGCACATTGCCTGTCCTTCAAAGATTTAAGTGCATCCTCATTTTCCTTTTGTATACAAAGTACGAATTCTTGAAGCAAGTTATTCCTATCCAATGAGGTTGTATATTTAACTAAGAAGTAATCGACTTTCTTATGCCAAGTCTTGCCTTCATTAATAAATTGTAACCAAATTTTTAATAATTGATTATTTACTTTAGGCATTACTACAATCGGTATATGACGCTATGGGAACAAATTTAAGTCAAGGATTTGTTGTAATTCAACGGTACTTAGTAAGAATTTTAGTACCAGACAATGCAACACCAAAGGGGCGTTATGAGAGGTCAGAACCCCAACTTAGAACTAAATATTTCCTGAAGAAAATAATACAATAAAATTATTTCGCATCACTTTCCTATTTAGAGGGACACTTAAATGTTGTTTCTTTTTCAGCCATTATCTGGGTGTACCTATGTACCGAGACGAGACAAAATTCGAGAATAGAACGAGAATGAGACAGACGTTTGTAAAATTTAAAACGAACCTACTGTTCACAGATATCGTCTCGTTTGAGAAGTAAAGCAAAACGTAAGAGATGAAAATGCCGTCTGAATCAAAGTTTATACAAATTTGAATATTTGTGATTTATTGTTTACATTGTGCTTCTAATGTTTGATTGACGAAAGCCTCCGCAGTCAATACTCTGCCCCAGGAATCTGTAGAGCAACACCGCGCATAACGGTGGACAAGGGCAGAAAGCGAGTGGGTATAGTGAAGTAGCAGGCGCTGCTGCAAAAGGCTGGCAGCTGTCCCACCTTTCCCCTCTTACGTGTTCATTGGTCGAGCTCCTCGAGTCACGGACAGTGAATCCATGAAGCTTATGTTTAGATCACATGGTACCGCGCAGAGGACTCGTTTTCTTTCGCTTGCTTCACAGTTTCCTGGGACTGAGTATGAAGGTTAACGTACTGAATCTGATTATTTGTGATTATGGTTTTATCTACTTCGTAATTGTCAATTATTTTCCCATGGTCGCAGTTAACCTACCATATATTTTTAAATCCCCTTATTTCCTCAGAGTATTATAAGTACATAAAGTATGAAAAGTAAGCCATGCTTAAAAATAAACTGTCTTGAAGGAACAGAATCGATATTGATGTCGTATCTCTCGGTCATGTCTCACAGACACAAAAAAAATTAAAATACTTACAAAAACAAAGTAATAACCTAAGGTGCTGAACATTGAACGTCACACATAATCTATTTACAAATAAGTTCTGAATGCAGGAAGTAGAGATGTCTATGCAAATTATCCAAACGGGGGGGCGGGGGCTAAATTTTCTTAACTGAGAGGATAGAATTCTCCGCCTTTCACCCACTTTATAGATAAATTAGAAGTATAGTGTAACCATTATTATTATACTTGCGCAGCAGGCCCGTAGCCAGAATTGATCTCCAGGAGGGGCTCACTGGTTATCGGGGGGACTTTCTAAATCAAGTCCATTTTTCAAAAGTTTAACAGTATTAAATGAAGGTAAATTATGTGTGGGGGAGGGGGGTCATTAAGTTACATGAAGTTTAGAAATATCACACAAATACTACATTTTTCTATATCTTTTAAAATATCACTTGAAGTGTTAATTGGCTGCTACTGAAATCATCCCTTACTACACATTCCATACTACATTTGATGATACAGATATTTATATTACACAAGAAAAGATGGACAATATTCAATCATAGTGCCTACCGTACATTCCGCTCCCAGGCAGAAACAATAAAACTCCCCTTCGTTCCCAAAACTTGGGAGCTGTTAACCTTTGACGCAGATACGGAGGTAATTTGCATAATGACGTCAAAGTCACAGATTTCTGTATAAATGAGAGGTCGCAACAGGAGCAACGAAGGTACAGTTGAAGAAGCTCCTCTGTGAAGAAACTTTCTGAAGTCTAGAGAAGATAATCTCCTAAATACTTGCCGCTAATTAAGACTTCTTCTTATAAATAAGATGAGCGAATGTAATAGCTGCTGTTCATGCTCCCTGAATTTATCCTTCACCAAAGTTGTGAGCAAAATAATATCTGCTGTCTACATTTTCACTTTTCACTGCAAACAAATTACACAAAATAGTTTTACCCAATGTCAAGGGGGCTGACGGTAGTTCCAGGGGGGGGGTCAGTCCCCCTGGATCCTGCCTGGCTACGAGCCTGTGACCCAGTGATATGTTACTTTTGTAACAAATGCAACACGTCAGATCAAAGTGCACTCTTTAATGTTTGCAGGAAGTCAAGATGTCTGACACGGCAAAAGACGAAGATTTGGCTGCCAAACTTTTTGACAAGTGTGAGATGTATGTAGGACTACAGGATGAGGTAAAGGGTCCACAAATTACTTCTATCATATGCCTAATTACAATTTTGTTTTTCTCGTTGTGATGTGATGTTTCGTGAAAAATAAACTTTTTTCTACTCGCTTTCAATTGTTTTTAGCTCCATAGTCTAATTCCCATAACTGTTGTAACAGCGAATTTATTATGGAAGGGGTAGACAAGAATTGGGCTCGAAATTAAAAATGTGGCATACAAGTAGTATGATATTTGTGATTTTTCTTATTGAAAACATAACAGGGTAGGCTCAAACTCTCCCCTCCCCCCCCTTTCTGTGCATCTAAATTAGATACTTGAGAAATTTTCTTGTTTTTACTTTTATAATAGAGCCAGAATAACACACACGGAGGGATAAAGGAAGAAAAGGACAAAGAGAATGAGAGACAAGGATCAAGATAAAAGGGATAGAGAGATAAGGGAGAGAAAAAGAGAGAAAAGGAGAGAGAGGGGGTAGAATATAGACATAAAGATAGAAAGATGAGAGAAAGAGGCAGAGAGAAATATAAGAAGAAAGTAATAAAGACAAAGGGGAATAAAAGAGAAGATTGAGACAGGAAGTAAAAGAGAGATAAGGGCCTCCCCAATAGCGTGGTGGTAGCGTCGTCGCCATGTAATCAAAAGGTCCAGGTTCGATATCCGGTGGAGGCACAGGTGGTTCGGACCCCACTTTAAACTGTAGGTCCAGTCCCGATTAGCCTCACTGTGCATAAAGTGGACTTAAAATACCAATTCAATCAATTACGAGAAAGAGGCAAGAGATAAAAATGGAAAGATAAAATGAATGCAATAGAGAGAGAAAGAAAGAAAACAGAAGAAGAGAAGAACAAAGAGAGAGAGAGAGAGAGAGAGATAATGAGAGAAACAATGAAGAATGAAAGACAAGGAGAGAGAGAGAGAGAGAGGATAAAGTAGACACAAGATAAAAAGATGAAAGGAAGAGGTAGGAGAGAGATGGAAAGAAAAGAATACAACAGAGTAAGAAAGAAAGAGAGAGAGATAAATAAAGAAGAAAAAGAGAAGATTGAAACAGAAAGGGGAAGGGAGAGAGATAAATGGAAAGACAGAAAGGTGGAAATAAAGAGGAAACTCAATAACGTAAAAGTTGAAACAAAAGAGAGGGAAAGATGAGGGGGGCAAAGAATACTAGTAATCTAAGTCCACCCTTGAGCGCATCTTAATTAAATTCTCTGCAGACACCACTGAAACATCATAATAAGTACATTAAAATCGATATGAAAATGAAGTGATAGGCTGATTGAAAAGTCGTGTAACTGGCCTCCATCAACACTACTATCGAATCCATAAAAAATATATATATTATCAAATGTACTGGAACAGTTTTCTCTCTCTCTCTCTCTCTCTCTCTCTCTCTCTCTCTCTCTCTCTTCCACTTAACACATAACAGGGGTGTTCTGATAATGGACTTTTAAATATATGAACTATGTAAAAGCATATATTGAGTTGGCAACCTTGTTCATTTCTCCATGCAATCTTCTTCTACATATATGCATTTGCGTTGTCCCAGCATTTGACTTGTGCCAAGATGCCATCTGCTCAGAAAGATTTGTCAGTAGTTCGGCTTCGGAACAACCGGACAGCATCCTTGAATTTGCCACAAATGCATAAATTGAAGTCTCCCAGAATAGTCCTATAAATTTCTTTCAGGAAGAAGTAGTATGTAAATGTTGACTTTATATTTCTGGAATAAAAATTGCAATTCTCAAGAAATTTTCGACATTCAAAACATCGAAAATTAACACACGACGACAGAAATTTTTCCGACTGTTTGTGATCCCGAAAATCTGTATCGGGACAGGAATTTGTGATTTAAGTGTACTTATACAAAAGTTCTCGACAATGATAGCTAAATTTGAATTATTTTGGTACTACTATGTCGAAGATATTTTGGTGGGTACTGAACTGTATGATAAGTTGTAATATGCTGAGAAATTCATCTTCATGGTTTCTACCCCCCTCCACTTTCTCGCCTTAATATGACAGCTGCTGATAAGGGATGAACCTCCCTCCCAAAATAAATTTCTGGCGACTGGCCTGTTGGCCGAGCACGTTAAGTTTCCAGGTTCGAGTCCCGGCCTAGGCATGGGCGCTCATTGTGAGTGCAATTTAATCTCATCATCACTCATCATCAACGTCGCGGTTGGCCAAGAGTTGCAGAAAAGCGACGTAAAATTTTAAAAAATACAAATTCAAATAGCCTAAATCGTTGGCGGTCAATATTTACATAAACGATATTTTATATATAAAAATAAATAATAATAACCCGTGACTCGACAGCCCTTGAAGGGTCTAGGTCGATCTCTCGACTGCCAGTTTCCCTCCCACAATCCTACCTAGAGGTGTGGAGATCTTTAACCGGTATTAGGGTGACGTGGGGTTACGCAACTCACTCGCAGCCCCCCAATTTCCTCACGATGGTGGGCTGCCACAGGTCCTATACACAGGCCGAGAACCCATAGACTGAACCCAGGCGGACTCAAACCCATGCCGTCCCGCAGTTGGAGTCCAAAGCACAGCGCCTTAGACCACACGGCCACGGAGGAGGACTTTTATATACTATAAACAAGAATTCTTAGTTTTGGACTTTTAACCACTGTGTTGTTTTTAAAAGTCCAAAACTAAAAATGAATGAATCACCACTGATCAGCTACAAAGAAGAATAAACAAATATATTTAATATTTGCTCTTCTTGAGAAGTTTTGGCCTGAAATACCTGGTACTATCTTTAAGACATTGGTCTTATTCTCATTTTCTAAATAATCTCTAAACAGTGTTAAATTTAAAATAAAACTAACTTTACAACATAATGATATGATCTCGCCTGTAGGAGAGAAATATCAGAAATTATATTCTCAAATAAAACTCTTAAATGAATCATAAAGATTGCGCCATAAGCAAAACGTATATTCCCAAAAGTAAACATTTAGCAAAACGCCAAAATATTGTTTACAAAATTTACGCTTGGGCGTTATTTCAGACGTTGAAACCGCGTCACTTGTTACCGAATTTCGCCTTCTCTTTCGAGCACCCTCGTGACATCACCTGGTAGTGGTCCACCTGCTGAGTGAGGTCGCGGATTCTTTGATCTTTGAGCTTGACCAGCGAGTCTAGGTGGGCGAGTTTCGCTGTGAGGGAGGCTATGACGTCATCTTTCTCCCGTAGCTCTTCCTCCATCTTCTCTAACTCTGTGTATGGAACCACCCTGTCTGCTTCTTCTTCTGATATCCTTGCTCTCTCCTCTTGTACAGCAGCTGCAATACGTTTAAAGCCACGATTTATAAGTAATCTTTCAGCCAGTGGTGTGCCCAAGGGTGCGTGGGGGTCATAACCCCCCCTCCCTTTGGTCCAGGACATCAAAGGCAGTAGGAGGTTATGGGTTCATATTTTATCCAGAATTTTCAATTTGTGGTGTAAGTTCATTTTAAGATTATGTACAGTCACCGGCAATAAAAAGACACCTACGCCTTAGAGCGAAAACCAAAATTTCAATGGCAACTTCTACCACCGCCGTAGATTTAGGCAACACACATAACGCCTTGCAGGGAAGCGAGCATTTCAGGATCTAGGTGTTCCATTATTATTGCCGGCGACTCTACATGTATATTTAGCACAAGCGGACAAAAAAAAACAAGCACTTGTGATAAAAGAAATAGATGTAGTGAAAAATTTCAGGGTGGTTAAGAGAGTATTCAACACTTTTGGGTCCAATTTTTCTATTGAGCAAACTAATTGCGAAGTACTTAATAATTTAATAATTTCACACGCTGATAATGAAACTAGCTTAAACGATACATATAAACGAAATTACGTTAAAACAAAAAGACCCAAGTGGTACTTTAGTATTATACGGACTACCTGATTAGGTTAGGTTAGGAGTATTAGCCCCAGTTTCAGGATCGACAAAATCATGTTAGGTTAGGTTAGGGCTAATACCCCTAACCTAACCTAACCAGGTAGTCCGTATAATACTAAAGTACCGACCAAGTTTTCGTTTGTCTCGAAAAAAGCATTGCTAAATTAAATAAATGAATAAGCATACTGTACATAATTCTTCCTCGATAACGCATTTACTATTCCTTAACTACGAACCTGGAACATTTGATCCTCCGTATAACCTAACCGTGTCACGCTCGTGGAGAAATATCTGTTCTATCCTGGTCTTCATATCAGAGAGTAATCGCTCTATCATGCCGGGTTTTGCCGAGACAAGCTTCTCAATGTTGCTAGTGGAAATGTTCACATTCAACTTACTGAGCACCTGAAACAGAATTGTTACACTGACACAGAATTATGTTACATATGCATATACATCGACTGGTTCAACAGCTTTTGCCACATTGCCACCCACTAGCTACGGCCTCTCATGCTTATACTCTGTCTCGGGAATCTCTGGGGCAACGCCGCGCATAACGGCAGAGAAGTGGAGAAAGCGAGTGAGAAGAGCAAAGCAGTTCAGGCTGTTGCAAATGGCTGTCACGTTGCCCACTCCATGCCACAGCTTTCCCTCTCACGCGTTCATTGAGCGAGTCCACTTTAGTCACTAGAGGACTCGCTTTAGTTTACTTGCTCCACATATTCCTGGGAAAGAGTAGGAGATGGCGTTTGTTTTAGGCGACAATCGATATCTTCCTCTAGAACTGTAAGTTATTTTAAAAGGTCGCATTTTGTTATTTATCCTCTCTTTTCTGCCACTTTTGGCTAATCGCGACGATGGGGATGAGTGATGATATGATGAAATTGATGGAGGGGAACTTACAAGGAACACCAACGCCCAGACTGGAAGTAGCCCTAGGCTGAAACCTCGCTCAGTAGAAAATAAAAATACTATTTTATTCTATTATAGACATTTAAACCCACGATTGGTAAAGAAAGTCTTCATGAATTAAGTAATGATAATGGTATAAGATTGATTACTTTTGCAACCTCAAAGAATTTAATTGTGAAAAGTACCACTTTTAAACATAAAGATATCCATAAATATACCTGGTCTTCTCCAGATGGTAAAACTCATAATCAGATAGATCATATTCTCATTGATAAGAGAAGGCATACTAGTATAATTGACGTTCGTACACATAGAGGTGCTGACTGTGCCAGTGACCATTATTTAGTAATTGCTAAATTAAGAGAAAGACTCTCAGTGATAAATCATAAGCAACAAAATCTAAAAGTTATAAAATTTGATACAGGAAAGTTTGTTGATGAAAGAATTAAGAAAGATTACCAAATTAAACTGTCAAATAGATTTGATGTTTTGCAGGATTTAAATGATGATGAAAATATAAATGAAACAGACGTAAATAAGAATTGGGAGCACATACGTAATGCAATAGAATCAGCAGCTAAAGAAAGTATAGGATACCATAAACCAAGAAAAAGTAAGCCGTGGTTTGATAATGAATGTCATAATCTAATAGAAATAAGAAATCAGGCTAGACTTAGATGGTTAAATAACTCGGATGATACAAATCTAAGCAATTATAATAAAATAAAGCGAGAAGTTAACCGCACGTTTAGAAGTAAAAAAAGAGATTACTTGAAAAGCAAAATTGACGAAATTGAAACAAACAGCAAAAATAAAAATATCAGAGATTTATATAAAGGTGTAAATGAATTTAGAAAGGGGTGGCAACCTAAAGTAAACTTGATAAAAGATAAAGACGGTGATTTTCTAGCTGACCCATGCGATATTCTAAATAGATGGAAGAACTACTTTAATGACCTTTTAAATGTCCATGTAGGAGATAAATCAGAAGTAAATGAAGTCCACACAGCAGAACCTTTAGTTCCAGAACCTAACTTGACTGAAGTTAAAGATGCTATTAAAAGGCTAAATAATAACAAAGCACCTGGCATTGATTTAATACCAGCTGAGTTAATTAAATATGGTGGAAATTCATTAATATGTCAAATTCATAAATTAATTTGTTTAATATGGAATAAAGAAGAAATCCCTCAACAGTGGAAAGAATCCATAATTGTTCCTGTGTTTAAAAAAGGTGATAAAATGAACTGCAATAATTACCGTGGAATTTCTCTACTCTCAACAACATACAAAATATTGTCTAACATTATTTTAACAAGACTAACCCCATATGCTAATGAAATTATAGGTGATTATCAATATGGATTTAAACGTAACAGATCAACTACAGATCAAATTTTTCACATCAGACAGACACTTGAAAAAAAGTGGGAATATAATCAAAATGTCCATCAGCTATTCATTGATTTCAAAAAAGCATATGATTCGGTCAAAAGAGATAAATTATATAATATATTAGTAGAGTTTGGAATACCTAAGAAGCTTGTTAGTATGATAAAAATATGCACCAGTGAAACAGAAAGTAAAATTCGTGTGGGTAATAATATGTCTGACAAATTTACAATTCATGATGGGTTAAAACAAGGAGATGCATTATCTCCATTGCTCTTTAATTTTGCCTTAGAATATGCTGTAAGGAAGGTAAAAGAAACTAAAGAAGGATTAAAATTAAATGGTGTGACTCAGTTGTTAGCATATGCAGATGATGTAGACTTACTGGGGGATGATGTGAATACAATTAAGAATAATGCTAAAATATTTTTCAAAACTGCTAAAGAGATAGGTTTGGAAGTTAACAAAGAGAAAACTAAATATATGCTTACAGGCCGAAACCAAGTGTTAGGTAATAATCAAAATCTAATTATTGATAACAACTCGTTTGAACCAGTTTCCAAATTCAAATACTTAGGAGTAATATTAACAAATGAAAATTATATTAAAGAGGAAATAAAAAGTAGGCTTAATTCAGGAAATGCATGTTACTTCTCTCTTCATAAACTTTTGTCTTCTCGTTTAATATCTAAGAAACTAAAAGTTAAAATATACAAAACAGTAATTTTGCCTGTAGTATTATATGGGTGTGAAACTTGGTCCCTTACATTGAAAGAGGAACATAAATTGAGAGTATTTGAAAATAAAATCCTTAGGAAAATCTTTGGACCTAAAAGGGATGAGGAGACAGGTGAGTGGAGAAGGTTACATAATTTAGAACTACATAACTTGTACTCATGTCCAGATATTATTAGAATAATTAAATCAAGAAGACTTAGGTGGGCAGGACATGTGGCACGAATGGGAGAGGAAAGAGGAGTTTACAGGATTCTTGTTGGGAAACCAGATGGTAAGAGACCTGTAGGAAGGCCAAGACGAAGATGGAGGGACAACGTTGAGATGGACCTAAAGGAAATCGGTAGGGATGGAAAAGAGTATATAGAACTTGCTCAAGATAGGAACAGATGGAAGGCCTATGTTGCTGCAGCCATGAACCTTCGGGTTTAAGAAGGCTAGAGAGTTAGTTAGTTAGTTATTCTATTATAGTCTATCGGCAAAACCTCACAAACCAATGCATTGGCTGATACAGGTGAATTATATAATATTAACAACTTCAGATTGAAATTTAGCTTAACTCAAGCAAAGCACAGAGGAAGTAAATTAGTTCTTACCTTTCTGTTTAATGTATTCCAATTCTCTACTTTCTTGGCGAGTCCATTGGCTGGAACATAGTTGTGCAGCTCTACAAGTCGTGGAAAATAGTACTTCAAGATTTCGGCCAAAGGAACTAAAAATATAAAATATTTTCTTTTTCAATAAACTCACTTTTCTTTTACGAGTTAAGCTACACCTACTTAATCAAGAAAAAAATATACAGTATATTTATTTATTGTTGTTAAGAAAAACAGAATGATTAAATATGTTAAAATATGCAATATGATAAGTTTGTTTGTATTGCAATATTGGTTAAGATTCAAATCCACAATATGTGCAATGTATCGAGGGCAACCGATCGTAATGCCAAATGAGCTAATCGAATGGGGAAATCTTAGATTACCTTACGCAATTCATTTGATGTTTGATGTAAGAAGAGATCTTCAGAAAAACAAGAAAGCGAGGGTAACATGAAATTTTACCCTAATTAGATTAATAAGTTAAGAAACGAACTGAATTTTTGTATTCCATACGAATACAGGTAGGTTATTTATTGTACATAGATTTTCGACACGAAACATAAAAAAATATATTTAATAGTGACTCACTTGCATCAGCAAAATCTCTGGCTATATTTCGCTTTGGTTTTGACAGTGGAATTTCATCAACCCAAGCGTACAAGTCTTCCAAATTCAGTGCATCCTCAACAGAATCACCGTCAGACATGCTATTCTACTCACAAGTCAGGAAGAGGTTAAATCTAGCTGTATCATGTATTAAGTCTTAAGTTACTTTCAAAGCAGGGTAAGTTTCACTAATATAACTTGTTATAATGTACAGTACACGATAATCTAATAACCTTGACCGCAGCCTCAGTCCAAGTTCAGTTCGTAATTGAACGCCCAAGATGGATGGATGAAAGAGGAGTCGATGAATGGCGTTCAACAGGCATTGGCAGACCTTCTCGACCAAGATGATTAAAACGCTCTGGAGCTATCATTGAAATTTCAAGCAAGCCAAGGGATTGTGGACGATGCAATCAGCTGTTTACCGTGTAATGCCATTACTTTCTCCTCAAGATGGTCTTGGTAATACTGCCCCTGCGTTGCGAAATGTGTGGCATTCTTCAACACGTCGTCATCCTTTATTCAGCGCCAAGTGTTCATCATCACGACGGTAAGACCGAACACAGCGAACTAGTTTTTGGCAACGGAGCAAGGGCGGGAAGCGACACACATGACAACACGGGGGCACTCTGGTGGAAGGGAAGGGATAGCGAGAGAAAACAAATGACTGCCCACTTAATTCGCGAGTTGCCGTGGTTCTTCTCATCTTGGTTGAGCTATAGAATAGCAGTTGAAGTGGAAAATGTCAGCTGGGGAGATGCTTGATCGAGTCTTGCGACTAGTAGGGAGGATGCTCCTATGGTTTAACATAGTGACAATGAGACAGCTGGGTGGATGCCCCCTCATTTCGAGCACTGCTGTAGAAGCCTGCAGAGGCGCAACCACGATTTTTTGTCTGGAGAGGGCAAGTACGAGGATAAACGTGCCAATAATAATAATAATGACATTATTATTATTGTTATTAGTGCTGGTGGTAGTAGTAGTAGCTATCGTAGTAGCAGTAGTATCAAATACGTTGTTATCCTCGTAAATCACGCAAAAAGGGGGTGGAAGTCGGTGCTAAAGCATTTGTGTCGAAAACAATTTGAAATATTTTTTCAACACGTTCAATTTCACATTAGCTAATAATGGAAAACAAGCACACAAATTGCATTTTTGAAAGACAGAAAATTCATGACGAATATAATTATTTTTGTACACATGACACATACAACTTCATGTACAACATATGTTTTACACACATGCAACATGAAGCGACGTAAAATTAAAAAAAATACATATGCAACATGTTAACACTAAATTGTGAACGTGTTCAAAGTTTCTTCAATACATATAAACAACATATTATTTAAATACGTGCATTGCATAATCAATTCATCCGTCTCAAAACAAACCAACAGCAAAAAATGTTATAAATTGTCTCTCAAATGTATGTTCTCCTTTTCCTCAAAACAATTGTTCATGCATCTAAGACAAAACTGTTTAACAGCTACAGTCTGAAGCAGTGGCGGCTGGTAGCTAGTATGATGGGTAGTGCCAACGTGATCAAGAAATCGAAAAAGTTTATCTAGCATATGTCATAGAAATCTAATGAAAGAGGTAATTTTAATGGAACTTTGTTCACTAAAATTGCAGACAAAAATTCGGAGTTCCTAAGATTGGTTTATTTCACTTCGCATTTGTACTACTTTTGGCTAATCGCGAAGATAAGGATGAGTGAACACTCACAAAAGAACACCGATGCCCAGGCCGAGATTCGGACCCGTAATCCCTGGCGTCGTAGCATACTATGCGAAGGTCGGCCAGAGTTTCTAGGATATAAATGCGACTATTAAAATTTCGACGCCTGTCACCTTTACCATTCTTTTGACATTTTTAAATAGAATTGATGTTTAAATCTGGTGTGGGACAGCCAAGTTGTTTAACTTTTAATTTAATATCGTATAGTAACTTGGAAAACGGTGTATGTAATAATGCTCTAATCTGACTCATCTTTACTAACTACCCTTCCTTTCACACACCATCGGACACTTTCACTTCACTAAAAAGAAAAACACTGAACAATTAGAGACACCGAGTCGATCACGGTATTCTCGCCTTGCATTGTTTATAATTTGCAACCCCAGCACGGCAGACGGTACATCAACGATCGGTGTTACTAACAACTGAAATATGATTATCTGCTAAATGAACTGTAGATCTACAATTTTTAGAATTCAATGCAAGAAATTGAATTATATCTCCAAATGAAATTCTTACACTGATAGATTTTATACTTATACTGATAATATTTTTACAAATATTAAATTAAAAAATCCCCTCGTGATGAGAATTCCCTTTGATATTTAGGCAATTCTTTTGTACAGAAAATGTCTTCAATGTTGTCAACGTCAGTTGCAACACATGAGTGTCCGTGTGCGTGAGCGCAAGGGATATATCTTTTCTTAAGGAAGAAATCGATAACAAAAAAGTCTGGATGGCTCTTTAGAAGCATCTATCTAAATGGTTATATAAATTTGGGGAAGATATTACGTTCGTTCTTGCCAAGAATGCAGGAAAGTATCTTTCTCGCGAATTACTTCTCCAACGAGTATTACAAATCGGTCAGGATTAGTCACTTCTCTGTGAAGTTTGCAACTAGGTCAACACAATGCGAAAGCTCTCGCGTCGTGCCAGCCGAAAAGGGCTACCACTGGGCTACCACCTCCTCGCTCGTTAACTGCGGAGACTTTTTCATGACTCCGCGCATGCCTCTGCGCACAGGCTAGACTATGCTGGCCCAGATCAAGTGAGAGAACAGCTGGGGATGCGGCGCAGGAATTGAGGTGGCCGTAAGTTCGAACGCTTACGAGATTCGAATCTCCTCGTTCGTAAATATATTAAATTATCTATATTTTGGTAAAGCAAGTGCTTTTTCTTTTTCTGAGGGTAGAGCTATAGCACGGCGGCTCTCCCCTTACAGCCGCCGCTGGTCTGAAGTATACTTAGTTGAGTGCTATTTACTTTTTTTATATACATAGTTGGTCTTACTTCTCTCTCTGGCAGTGGCAGCGATTGGGTTCCAAAACTAGGGGGGGCAAGGCGCCAAAAAACTGGGGGGGGGGCAAAGACAGTTTACTTTCCTTCGTAGATAAGGTTTAGCATAGTGCAGGGGCAAAAGTGACAAAAAGTGCGGGGGAACTGTCCCCTAATCTCCGCCACTGCGATGCATTACAGAAAAGGATCATTGCGAGCAAAACGAGCAAGAAAATTTGACGAAAAGTATTTTTATTTGTGTAAAATTTGAAATCGAGGGGGGCAACTGCCCCTCTGTATCCCCTGCAGGTGCCCTTGACCGTCTGGAAGAAAAATACAAGAAATACTTGAAAACTAATTCCATCTTGAGAATCCTTATGTCCTGCTACTCTTAGATTCAGCTAGTCCTGCTTTTTTTACTTCTTTGCCTGCCCCTTGCTTGAATCAATCGATTTCCATCCAAGGTTGGTGGGCAATCCCCCCTGTGGTTGCGCCACTAGAAGCAACAGTGGATTGCTGCAATTACGTGTTTTATCATTGATGCAAAAGCAATTTTTTACCAAGGTTGTATGAAAGAGGTAAGTTTTATCAGTTAAAATAGTTTTGAAATTAAAATATTCTTTGTGCACTAAGCTTCTTTGCTCTTTTCAAAAAACCATTCATCTGTCTCTATCCTGGGCAAGATCAATCCAATCTTTTCCAACCTTAAGACTGGTTTACATTGGTCGAGTACAGGGGTGTCCATCCCCCCCCCAAAGCCCACGACGCACTCCCCCCAAAAATGTAGAATATCCCCCCCCCGTTTATGCCGAATTAATTACTCAAATTATTTTTGTCACACAAGATTTGCGGAAAAATATAATACCAGAGGTGCAACCAAAAATTTTTGTCTGGGGGGGGCAAGTACCAGGATGAACATACCAATAATAATAATAATAATAATAATAATAATAATAATAATAATAATAACAACAACAACAACAACAACAACATTAATAATGGCTTCATTATTATTATTATTATTATTATTATTATTATTACTACTACTACTACTACTACCTGTAGTAGTAGTAGTATCAAAGACTTTATTTTCCAGGGGCGTGCCGTGACCTTTCGTGATAGGCAAGCGATGAGTTAATTTTTCGTTTCGGTTAATTATAATTTCAAATATAATATAGACCTACACACATCCCTACTTACAATAATGTGCATAATGGTGAGTATCGGGCTTGAGTGTGTGAAGTGCATACATACCTAAAATCAAATCTTCGCTGCACGGTTTTTAAAGAAGAAAAACAGCCTCTCGATATA
Source organism: Lepisma saccharinum (assembly GCF_977018435.1). NCBI lineage: Eukaryota > Metazoa > Arthropoda > Insecta > Zygentoma > Lepismatidae > Lepisma > Lepisma saccharinum. Next base: position 72,161,590 of record NC_139236.1, read on the forward strand.
AACTTGTAAATTTCAATCATGAAGAAAATAATGATTTGCTTGATATTTGAGGGCAACTGTAAATTAAATTACGTTCTTTTTTTTAACCCTGAAAATGATAAACATCCTATTAGCATAAAGTTTCGATCTTAAATAAACGGACGGGTTTCGGTTTCTTACTTGGCTAGAATTATGAATCATGACTTGCTTTCAGTTGGATGCGCACTGCATTATAAAAATTGCTCAAGTCACTGTAGCCTGTATAGTTCCATGGTTCTAAATTTGTATTGAACAAAACACATGGCGAACAAAATAATTTATTAAGATCATTGCTGCCACATAACCACATAATATTGTTGTACTGAGATGTTTTAAACTGCCTAATGAAAACTTTCACATTTTTCTTAGTTGGTTTGGTTATGCATAGTTCAGGACACGGCTAACTTCATAATGTAATTTGTTGATTACTATAGAGTTTCAAACATGAAAATCGTACCGCGTTAGGTGGTGCTACGGATGCACAGAAAATTCTGGAAGTTAGCAACACTTGTGGCCTGTGTGGATGAATTCTTTCCAACACCCTTGCCTAAGACAGATGCGGTCTTGGTGTTGCTTGCTCTCGGCCTTTTTTCTTCGTGAACGGAGATGGACAGTGACCATGCAAGAACTGCATAAGTAACTCGAAAAGCGGGGGAAAAGGCGAGCAGTCCTCTTCCTCTAACGCGGTCAGTCGTGCCGCATCGCCCAGCGTCGTCAAGGGTGAAGCCGGTTTATGTTTCAAGTCAAAAGAACAGAAAATAGGGGAAATGAAAATTCTGCAATGTAAATATTTTATAGTAAATAAATTCCATTCTAATGTGTATAAAGGCATTGAAACACACGAACTTAAGATATCAAAAGTGTTTTAAAAAACAACGCAATCGGCGCTTGCCCCGCCTTTCCTTACTGCACGCTTCTGTTATTATCCTCGTAAATTACGCAAAAATGGGGTAGAAGTCTGTGCTAAAGCATTTGTTTGGAACAAACGATTTGAAATATTTTTACAACACCGTCAATTTCACATTATCTAATAATGGAAATCAAGCACACAAACTGTATTTTTGAATGGCAGAAAATGAATGATAAATACATTCCGAAGATACATGTGTAACTTTCATGTACAACATATGTTTTACACATATGCAACATGGAGCGACATAAAATAGAAAATACATATGCAAGAAGTTAGGACTAAACTGTGTTCGTATTCAAAGCTTATTCAATACAAATATACAACACATATTATTTAAATACATTACATTACAGAAAAGAAGAAGAATGCGAGCAAAGCAAGCAAGAAAATTTTTAGATCCAATTTTTTCAATTGAAAACAATATTGATTTAATAATAATTTCACTGGACGCAAGGGCATTCTCTCTTTTACAACTTTTTTTTAGATCATTCGGCGCCCATGGCCGACTCCCGCAGAGCTACAGCTCTGAACTTGACGAAAACTAGAAACGCAGATAATGCGAGCGAAGCAAGCAAGAAAATTTTACAAAATGGATTTATATTTGCATAAAATTTGAAATCGAAGGGGTAATTGCTCCTCTGTGCCCCCCTGCAGGTGCCCTTGGCCGTCAATGTTTGTCCCCCCTGCTACTCTAGAATTTAATTCCGCCGAAGGTTGGAGTGGCAATGAGCCCCTGCCCCCCCTGGTTGCGTCACTGTATAATAAAGACATATTTAAGCAATATATGTTTACTTTAGATACGCTCACTACCATTGTTAGAGTCCAGCACAGATATTTCTGCCGTGCGATGCGCGACAGAACTAAAGAAGCAGTGTTGCTACTGGAGCAGATAGAAAAATCGCTGCAGTGCGCCGATGCACAGCTGTTACGTACAACAAGGAAATTAGAGAATTCAGGTCTATCTAACGCTGATTCCTTATTTGAGTGATTTCAAACAAAATAAAAAAATATTATTTTTCATTGCATTAATGCACTGGTGGCGTTCTAACTGTTCACTCCCAAAACCCGTATACACTGGTACGGAACTGCAACGGCAGATAACAACATGCCAACGTGTTAAACCGCGACAATTGGACCACAACACTCCTCCTCAAGCAGTATTATTATTTCCTCTCTGTGATCAGCGAAAGTCGGTAGCCTTTGTTCTACATTTACAAACGATGCTGGCTTCCACAACAATAACAAGTACATATACTGCCACTAGACGATAAGCTGCGCGGCTTTTTCTTTTGCTATGAACCAGGGCTGGCGCTAGTCATTTTGCCTCCCTGGGCGGTGGCGGTAGATGCCGCTCCATTTCGAACCCCCCCCCCCCCCCGCCATTACGCAGCAACGGGAAATTGAAAATCAATATATTCCTAAGTAAAACATCAAAATATAAAATAAATAATGAGACTTCTTATGCTATTTCAATACTATTAAGCGCAAAAGAATATCTCGCTCGACCACAGTTTCCAATAGGCTTATTTTTTTCTTCTCTTCAAATTTTGCCGCCCTGGCCGGTGGCACAGTTCGCCCTCCCCTTCCGCCGGCCCTGCTATGAACTTGGTCACCCATCAAAGCATGGCAATTTTAACACAGAAAACAATATGCATCGCATTAAGCAGCAAAAATGACAGCCTCCTCTTCCTCCACCTAAATCCCATCTTTCGCAGCAAAAGTCGCAAACTCTCTTGACTTCCCGCAAAATGTATGTCCGCCTGTAATTTGACATGCAATTTTTTCAATGTCGGCACTTCATTTTCACGCAGAGCGTAGTCGTATATGCGCCTACGGATAACGTTTTCATCGAAAGCGTCCACTGACGATTTGGTCGCTGGTCTTTGTCGTTCTTTCCCGGGAGTGTGGAATGATGTGGAGGGGCCTTCTGACATCTCAAGAGATTGTCTTTCGTTCATGATAGCCCTGATTGTTCGTTCAGGAACTCCAGTCGCAGCCGCTGCTCTCTTGCCAAAATGCTGTATTGGGATGCTAACAGTTTCACTGGCTTCCTCCTTCATGAACTCGTGCACGTTGCTTAGAATTTCCCGAGCTTGGCTATGCAAGGTTTTTGATGTCAACTTTGACAGAACTGGAGGCATTATGGAATTTAACGTTCATTAACAAACACACACTTTCACATACACACACGCAATACACGCACACAACGTCAAGCCGGTAAAATACTTAGTATAAAATAAAAATATGGTGCTTCCAATCCAACAAAACTCACCATCATTTTACCTGGCTTTCCCCTTCCGTGACAGAAATAGTGCTTCATTATTACAGTTGGCAACACTAGTTACTAGCTAGCCAATGAACATGCACTGCATAAAAGAAGCTACCACTACGCCGTGCTATATTGCCACATTACCGTCCCTGCCGAACGGTGTGAACCGCGAGCTGGAGAGCTATTCAATTGTTTTCAATGATGTTTGCGCGAGTGTGTCCAGGAATGGAATGACAATATGGCAACAGTAGCGAAGGTTTTCGAGCAGGGTAGAACACGTGATACTAAGAGAGAGGGAGACGAAACGAAAATTGGTATCTACGCAACGGCAAATTTATGTGTGTTGTACACTAGTCAACCTTATTCTGCACAGTTTGTCTGCTCCACTAACCTTGTATTAATGCGAATACCATTCCCTCCTTCCATCCAAAACCGATTCTAAAGGCATAAGAGGTGGTGTTTCATTTCAACCCTATCGCCGCGATTACCCACAGGTAGATAGAAAAACTGTACATAATAATTAGGGCTGATGTATCGGTACCGGCCGATACCAGTGGTATCGGTATCGGAAAGTATCGGTTGGAATTCATCTACCAATACCAGCCGATACTTTTCCGGCATTTTGAGCTTTCACGCGGTCCGTAAAAATGCCGGCAACACTTTCGCGGAGTCTAATTATAATGGAAATTATGCAAAATTCAAAGTTTATTTTTATTTCGCACCAATTTTGCACGAAAAGCTATATTTTGCGACGATACGTATGATGTCTATTTTAATATTCTGACGTGATTCTGGAGTATTCTAAAGCAAATTTCTTTGTAAATTGATGCACATAATTGGAGAAGAATAATATTGATCAATATTTTGAGCAAATTTTATTTATTACAATTTTCAAGTATTGGTATCGGTATTGGTGGGAATCGGTAAGAGTATCAGCATTGCATCGGTATCGGTTCAAAGTGGTTTCCGCTCAGCCCTAACAATAATCAAAACTAAAAATCAATAACAAGTCAATCAAACGATACGATCCCCCCCATTTTTGTGTGAAGATATATAGATTTGGTATAAAATTTTGCCCCCCCCCAAAAAAAAATTACCATGACGCAGGAGCGTCTTGAATCTTAGAATCGGTTTTGGATGGAAGGGGGCCATGGTATCTGCTCGACTCGACCATTATGTGGCGAGTAGCTGTTTGGTGCTCTTTTGACAATATGAACACGTCGACGTCCTTGGCGATTGAAATAAAAGCTCTAAAACAGATCACACACTTTTTTTTTTTACGAGAAATGAATTCAATAATGGCACGAGAACAAGTCTAAAAAGAAAACTAACTTCCTTGATTTTCTATTTCCAATTGTACTTGGTTGTACGTGGAACATAAATTCTTTATTTTCAATTTTACTTCTCCTACGCCTCTACAAACTTTATGTTGTCGGACTTAGATCACCTCCTATTCATGGTTGAATTTTTTAAAAAAATACAATTAAAATTAATATGCAAAATCACAACACAACACTCTAACACAAACTCCATACTCTCCTCAGAAAGCGTTTACATTGATCGAGTGGTCTGTCGAGTTTACACACGAGTGAAAGAATCGATGGGAGAGGAAGCAACTTGGTCGAGTCGCTGTCCGCCGTGGACAGCCACTCGACTGTCCCGACCAAGTATGTCTATGGTCCCGACTACTGGCTCCAGTACTCTCCCCAGTTGTTTACACGAGGAGAGTAGCTCGCTTTGCTCTACTCGCCCCAGCTACTCTTCCGTCTACCAGCGACGGCACCAGGATTATTCATCTAGGGGTGCTGAGGGGATGCGGAAAGAAATTTAGGGGGTGCGATGCTTAAAATAAGGAAAATATGAAACACGTATGCAACCTTTCAAAACTGGGGGATCAAGGACAGTTTACTTTCCCTTGGTAGATAAGGTTTAACATAGTGCGGGGGCAAAAATAGAAAAAAGCGGTGGGCAATTGCATCCCTAATCGCCGCCACTGATTATACATAGTGCATTCATTGTACCTTCCGTCTGCCACAGGACATAACGCGAAGAGCAGAGCAACTGTGTCATCTTTAAAATCCCTTCTGCCGCACTATCCCCAACAACGAACTGTAAAATTTCTTCGTGAACATTGGACCTCTTCCTAACAGTTTTTGAAAAAGCTTGAAATGGTACGTTTACTAAAGTGTAAATCACCAACCCTGAGACCCAAGGTAACTTAATATACTATAAGGTAGCGCCATCCGAAAATTGCCGATCATGAACGAACGCGTGACGTCATGTGGGAGGATCGGTTATGCTCGGTGCCCCTTCGGTTATGTTCGTTCGGGGCTTGGCAGAAGCAAACGGCCGCTATCATTTCTATGCGAGTTTGAGAGAGGGAAAGTGTTTCATTACTTTGAGGGGTAAATATTAATTATCATACTTCGGGATGGTATTGAGGTATTCCTTTAATGATTAGTAACATAATTAAAACATGCTACTTTTAAAAGAGGGGAAAATTGCACATGCAAAAGTATTGTAAAAATTCATTTTTCTGAAACATGATCGATATATTACAAAGAAGGTTGTCCGTGTTCTAATTAGAATTTCAGATTTCATCATTTCATAAATCGTATTATGATTTTAATAAGAAACGTTGCATGCTAAAGAAGAATTGCATAGTGAAAGAGTTACAAAGAAAGAATTGATTGACAGATTTGGTTTATTTTTGCTTTTCTGTCTTTTTTTAAATATGAAAGAAAAACCCATAAGAGGATCTCTTTCTTTGTTTCCACAAGCCGGCCTCCTCGGCGTAGTGGTTAGCACATCGCACTTCAACGCCAGAGATTTGGATTCGAATCCTGGCTTGGGCATGGATGTTTGTGAGTGTTCATTCATCATTTCATCACTCATCCCTATCTTCGCAAATTAGCCAAAAGTGGCACAAGAAGCGAAGTAAAATGAAGCAAATCAATCAATCAATATTTGTTTTTACATATACTATCACATTTACTAAATTCTCAAGGACAAATCAATATCTTGCCCGATTGGATTCGAATCCGGAACCCCTGGCGCCGAAGCGCGATGTGCTAAGCACTACGCCAAGGAGATCGACAGAGGCCTCCGAGGTACTACGGGCTCACAGAACGTCACAGGAGTACTATCGGATTATAAATTATGGATATTAGAGTTTGGATAATAAATAAATAAATTATATAATCTATAAATAAAAAAACACCCGTTCTTTATTTATAGAATCTCAAAGAGAGCGATAGTTTGCCAAACTAAAAAATAATCCTATCTTGTTCTCACGATAATAAAAATAGAAGGCATAATAAAAAATAAATTGGTAACTATAGATTGACACAGAATTGAATAAGCTGAATTTTGATGTAACTTGTTTTTATGTGGTTCTATTGATTAACTTTTAATTGGAGTCCTAACTTGAATATGCGTAATTTCTAATCCGATAGTAGTCCGGTATAATCTATTTACATCATTTAACACAACGCCTAATATTTAGTTTTCTGACTGAATAGTTCCTTCTTATTCATTCAGAACGTTGCAATCATTTCCAGGAACATTTCAAATTTTACATAACATCAGAAAGTATTAAAATTATACTGAAATACTTAAAAATCCAATCTTTACCATTCACCATAATGTAACTTTATTTTTGAAGTTATCAAGTGAAAGAAGCAATATACAATATAGATAAAATTTTACTCTGCATTTGATACTTACTCCAAATTCGAAAGAATTCCCAACCTTCTTCATATATTTATTTACTGTACAATAATTTACGTACGGATCAAAGTTCCAAATGCAAAATTTTTTTGAAAAGTTTTATGTGGAGGAAGAATGATGAAATAGTTTGTAAGATAGTAGTTTCAGACTTTGAAAACGCAATTCCAGTTTGTAATTTGCAGATATTTTTAATTTCTCTGGTTCAAATTTGGCTGCAAGTTATCGTTATCATAGTTCTAAAAAGTATTTTTTCGTATTAAGAACTTTACATACAAACGCGTGCAGAAGATGAGTCAAAGTGTACAAGTACTAATTTAACTAAGTTAACCTACTCGAAATACTTGATGAGTACTAGGAGCATCAAACTTAAATGTCTTAACCTACTAATTCAAGCCTATAGAAATAGATTTTTGATCACACGGTAAATGAAACGCTTTGAGAATATCGATGAAAATATCTTAGTTTAATTAAACAATAAAGGAGAAAAGTTACATGAACTCACAATGATTGACCGTGCACCTGTACGAATCATTATTCGTTAAAGGACTTTGTCCGCAGATTTTCCATTTCCATTTCCATGTGTGTATAACCGGAAAATATACTCCAAGGCTGATATGGGACACACATTTGTACATTGACGAAGTAACTTGCATTACACTAATCTTAGATCTTGCTCTTTTTGACAGAAATGTACTACAAAGAAATAATGTAACATCCATTGGTTTATATTGAGTACAAGGGTACAAAATTATTCACAATATATTTGTGAAATACCAAAATTGAACAAAGTTGCAAACATTTTAATGATGGGTGTAATATTCACTTATGCAATATTTACCATCGTGCATACAACGCTATGTAACTCGAATTGAAGATGTACTAAGTGAATTTCATTTCGAATAGCGTGAAAGTACACGATCTTCGAAATGCCCATTTCCGACAACGTTTTTCACAATAATGTGAACATACAAATCACAATCAACATCGGTCTGTGTTAAATGAAATTGTTAATAATTATAAATCCGACTTACATAAAATGTACTTAACAAATCAGTTAGGCTCACTACGTACTTCGCACTAGTTGAACACATTTTCAAGATATTGATGACTTCTCTTGTAGTACTGTCGGTTAGGTTACGTTCTAGATTTTGAACTTTTTTATTTGGTTAAAGCGGTTGAAAGAGGTTGTTTGTAATCTTTAATTTATTTGCTTCATTATGCAGATGTGTATTTCTCCTTTGTAATAGATCGAATATGTTTTCCAACAACGAAACATTGCTTGCAGTTTGTGTATATACCAACGTCTATATATTTTTCACTTTTTTGGCAGCATAGTCTTTAGCCTGTTTAGGGCACGTTTCCTTATTGCGTGTCTTTTGTAGCGTACAGCTCTGCAAACCTTATCAGCACGTCCTAAAAGCGAAGCATATTGTGAAGATAAGTGTTTAGGAGAACTACACCATTTCCTCGATTATTTGGTACTAAAGTAATTGGATGTAATTTTAGCTATGGCACTGCAGTTGGCTTCAGCACGTTCTTTGGTGGAAAATACAGAAATTCTGCTTTTAGATCTCGCACATAGTATTCTTCACAATAATTGGCACTGAACACTTGCATTTTTTACATTTCGTCTACAAGCATGAATCCACTGTTTACTTACGCAATTATCGACTGGAAATCTATGATATTTTATGTCAGTTCCTTTAGTTTTCTGGTTATATTTTTCATAGATTGCTACAGCACAATTAGACATGATTGCAGTCTAGAAGTACAAAAATACAATAAAAATAAATCGAACGCTACAAAATCAATAACCTGCTTGTTCCGATTTTTGCGACATGTTAGTAGCTAAATGTACCCCGCACCAAACTTACTGCACATAGCAACGAGCACCGTCAAACCCGATCCTCCCAGATGACGTAATGCATACGTACTTCACATAGCAACGAGCACCCCCTGCCTGAGACCTTCTGTAAACAAACGGTCTCACAGATTCGATGTATCACCCCGCGTCAGCTGATTCATAACCGCAATTATCTGCTGTTACACTCATAGTTCGCCGCACCTATTCATTTTATATAAGAGCCTCTGAATGTGAGAACCCGCTCTCAAAACATCAGACGAATATGCAGCCGCATACATTGTTACTCTCCCGGTCATTCTCTCTTTCATAACCCTTAAAACTGCAGACACTGACACACCACTGCATGGGATACGAACTTAACCACTTCATTCACTGGTTTCTCAGGATACCACTGACAGAACGTTACATAAATATTGAGTAGAATCTGTTTCTCACCCCTTTTCAAAGGCTGTCCTTGCTGGTGTTTTGAAAACAAGCTCGGAGAACACGGAGACCTTCCCGCACGCATAGAACTCGGCATGTTATTTTTCTAAGGATAAGTCAGACAATATTACCAAGTTGCACTACTTCCTTGCTGTTCACATGATTATTTTTAGAAAATAACCAATATTATAAAATATCATTATGTACACAAATCTCTAAGCTCATTGAAAGTTACAATGCATATTACTACAAAATGTTCACACTTATCTTGCCTTGCCATGTCACCAAGTTATTTTACGAAGTGCACTATATTTGGCGGAACAAATATCGTTAGTAGGATGCTTGTCAAAGTTTCCAACCGCAATAAATTTACGAACTTTTTGTCTTGTTTTGATCATCATCATCAATATATTTATTAGACTTACAGCAATGCATATGGCTGTTTATGCCCATTACATATTTTATTTACATCAGATACAATTTACATAAAATCTACAAAAAATTTCAAATACACTCCTCTCTATATCATTCTTAGAAATATACATTACCATGTTATATCATTTTGTCTAAAAAAATGCAAGTAAAATATATTCAATTCACATGCAAGAAAGAAGCCAAATTTATGGGAAATGATTACTGGTGTAAAGAGTTAACCATAAAGGTGAAGCAATAAGTAAAAAAGAAAGAGCATTGGGTTTAAAGTGAGACGTCATTTGCGGCAGCGTATCCCACACTACAAATTGGCCATTGTTTTACCTTACGTAATGAATCCTGTAACAACGCTGGATTTTCGTGTGGATTATTTTACTTCTATGAGTTTGCAAAGCTTTCTGCATGCACGTGGTTTTGTTTACAGAAGGTCTCAGGGTTTGTGATTTGAACTTGAGGCATGTTACATGGAACAAATACATAGAACGTATTAACAAGAAAACTACCATTCATGTTACAACACAACTCGCATTAAATAAGTTCCCGAGCACGACATGGAGCTGGTGATACCTTGAAAGCAGCTGAAATTCTTGCTCCAGTGCGAGGAAGAACAAGCAGGCGGAAAATAAACCACTTTAAAAGATGAAAAATCATAACAACAATGCTGACGAAAGAAGAAAAAACGGCCACTGATCTTTATAGAGGTTGCCGCCAGTGCCGTCTACTCGACCAATGTAAACCAGGCTTTACCGATTTCCTTTAGGTGTCTGTGGCTGTCACCATTAGAACTTTGCTGTTTGGTTTGCTAGCTTGCAACACTGACAAATGGCCGCTTTGTTGTTGGAAGGTGTGTGGGAGTTTGCAAGATGTTATGACACTAAATTTTAATTATTGTGGACAATAATAGTATGCTTGTTTTTTGTAAGAATGTAGTAACACTTCCAAAAATTGTCCAAATGCGTTTTAATCTAAAGTAATACATTGTAGATTCAAGAACAGCTGTAAAAAGTCTTAGCACCGGTTTGTTGTGGATGCTAACTCACTAGAAGGCCTTGGAGAAGTCTTATAACTTGTCTTAACTTGTTTGTATTCAGCACAGCTGAGAATAACGTTTAATTTCTTGCTTGTTTTGAGTGCAGTAGATATGGCCGGAGTAGTACCATTCCCAGTGAGAAAGACTACAAGAAAGCAGTGGACATTACACGGTAAGGGCTGTACTTATTTTAAGAAATTTGCGTGAAAAGTATAATATTGATTGAATTTCATAAGGGAAAGTGAATATTGCAAACGTCGAAATGAAGACACACCTTCAGCCTTTCAATTCAATTAGAGAGCATGTACTATCTTTCAAGTTCCATATGGCTATCTCTTTTTAAAGCAATTTCATGGGGAGTTGTTCATGTTAATATTTGCCGCTATCAGCTCCAGAAAAATCTCGTACTTGTTTTTGACATAATGCGTATTTTAGTAAAATCAACGAATATTGCATAATGTTTTATTTTGCTCACTGTTAAAAGGCAACATTCTTAAGAACAGTTCTCATTGCTTCTCCAAAAGTAAATTAAGTTTACTACGATACTAGTATTAGAGCTGCTGGCCCAAGTTCCTTTCGTATTATTGCGATTTCATCATGCTACCAATGCAATTTTTACATGGTTCGATTTCGACGTATGTCTGTTAACACATACTGCAGAGTTTTAGCGATTACTTAAGATTTTGTTCAATATATGCTTTCGTGGTTAGGCATGTTAGGTTTGGTTCCCTTAGCATTAACATAAAGTCCCTAAATGCATTTAAGGTTCCGATTTACTTCTACATTCATTCCCATGCTTCTACGATATTTACTGTCGCTTGTTGATGGAGAATAACTTGTCCATGAGAAGTGCGTAAGTTTAGTTTAGTTTAGTTTAGTTTAGTTTATTTGCGTCCAAGGACTACCGGTGTGTACAAATTACAGTACATGGTAATATAGGACATGTCAATACTTACATTACAATACAGGTACATTAATAGATTTTACAAATACAAAATATATAGCCAAAAATTGTAAAAAATTGGGTCTTACTCTGCTATTATATCAAAATCACAAAAAAATATAACATGAGAAGATATACTAATTACCCACTTTCATTTGACATTTAATTTTACAAGAATAATATGTGATTATACTACATTATGTACATTTGTCTTATGTAAAAGCCGCTTCCATGTATTCAGCTATAGAATAAAAAACATGCTTCAGAAGCATTGATTTTATCTTGTGCTTGAATATCATCAAGTTTGGTTCTTTCCTCACATCTTGTGGTAGTTTATTGTAGAGATCTATGGAAGAGTTTAAGGGACCTTTCTTACATAAGTTGAGGCGGCAGTGTTTTATGTGAAGTTTGTCTTTATTTCTTGTGTTTAGGCCATGTATTTCCTCATTTGTGGCAAAGTTGGAAATATTTTGCTTAACATAAATTAAGCATTCATAAATGTATATGCAGGGGAGAGTTAACACATTAAGTTTACGGAAAAGAGTTCTACATGAATAAGTTTTCTTTACTCCAGCTATGATTCTTATAGCTCTTTTTTGAAGCATAAAAAGGACATTGGAGTGGCCCTTGTTACCCCAAACCATAATCCCGTATCTTAGTAAAGCATCAAAGTTTGCCATATAAAGGCACTTTACAGTTTCGGTGCTTGAGATGTCTACCATTTCTCGAAGGGCATAGCACACACTACTTAATTTTGATTGTAGCGTGTTTATGTGTTCTGTATAGCTAAGGTGTTCATCCAGAATGATACCCAGAAATTTTGAATTTTTTTTAGGCTCTAGTTGTGTATTCCCAGATATTAGATTGAGGCTTATTTGGTTTCTGGTTTGGATTGTAGAAAATGTAATGTAATTTGTTTTTTTGCTGTTGAGGAGTAGATTATTATTTAAAAACCAGTCATCTAATTTGTTTAATACGTTATTAGCCTTAGATTGTAGAGCATCTTTGGAAGTGTCTGTTACTATAATATTTGTATCATCAGCATATAATATTGCATTTGCCTCAGGTATAACATTTGGTAAATCATTTATGTACATAAGAAACAAAAGAGGGCCAAGAATACTTCCCTGAGGCACCCCACATGTTACACTTTTCATGGTGGAGTGTTGATGTGTTACGTATCCTTTTGCTGTGGTGTGAGCGATTTCTACAATTTGCTTTTTATTGGTAAGATAAGATTGAAACCACTTTTGTGGTAGTCCACGAATACCAAGTTTTTGAAGTTTCCACAGCAATATCTCGTGATTTACAGAATCGAAAGCTTTTGATAGGTCACAAAAGACTCCTACCGTGTGATTACAATTATTCAGAGATTGTGTGACACATTCTACTAAGTCTGCTAACGCTGTTTTCGTGCTTCGTTCGGACCTAAAACCATGCTGCGACAAGCTTAAGATTGAGTGTTTACTACAGAAATTTTCTACTCTCATCATTATTGCATGTTCAATAATTTTTGAGAAGACTGAGAGTTGGGAAATGGGCCTGTAATTTGATAAATCCTTTGGGTCATTTTTCTTCAGTAATGGTTTAACAACAGCTATTTTTAGCCTGTCTGGGAAAATACCCTGTTCAATGGAATTGTTTATTATATGTAGTAATGGTTGACATAGGGAACTATAACATTTCTTAATTAGGAAGTCTGGTATTTCATCAATGCCGGAAGATCGTTTGTTTTTTATACGCCTGAAGATTATCTTTAATAATGGGGGAAATGAACAAGGATTTGTCATTCACTGTTATGTGTGTAGAACATTCTTCTGGAGCAGCCATAAACCCATTCCTTCTATTTGGAACTGCATTTACAAAATACTCATTGAAAGCATTCGCAATATTAGGGGGATGTTGGACTTCTTTTCCATTAATGCATATCACCATATTATTACCTAAAGATTGGTGTTTTGTTGATGCATTTCTTATAATTTCCCACATTGTTTTACATTTATTGTTTGAATTATTGATTTTACGGTCATTATGATTAATTTTTGATTGGTGGAGTACATTTTTATATATTTGCTTATACCTCTTGTAATATTTCAGAAAAGATGGATTGGGATTCACCTTACTTTCAGAATGGAGCATTTTTAGTTTTCTACTTGAGATTCTGATTCCGTTTGTGACCCATGGTTTACACTCGGTGGATATGTTTACTTGTTTAGGTGGAAAACATTCATTGTGTAACAAGATAATTTTGTTCAGAAAGAGATTAAATTTTTCGTTTGTGGAAGGTAAGTTATAAATATCTTCCCAATTTTCGCTGGTTAGTTTTCCAATAAACATGAGTATAGAACCTTCATCATATTTACGGTAATTTTCAAGTTGTTTTTTTCAACATAAATAACTTTTTTCGAGTCCAAACAGTGCTCATTACGGTAAATTTCTTCTCTCTGGAAAACGGCTGAAATTTGCTAGTTCATTTCATTTCAATATTCGTACTTAGACATTCTGCATTGAGAAACATTGTTGAAGGTGGCATTTCACTTATTTCATGGAAATAAGGTCTATTTGGGACATATCGAGTAAGTTTTCTTCGGTTCTTTTTGCCTTCGGTAACACGCTAAATGACAGTCACAGTTTCACTACCGTAGTCGGTATGCAGTGTTTCCACCCCACTCTACCCAAAAATACCTACGTAGCCCCACGAACCATTCATACATAGCCCCAGAAACCATTTCCGTTAAGGTTAGGTTAGGTTGGGTCACGTTTAGGTCAGAATAGTTAAAAATTGGTTTAGAAAAAAAAATCATAGCCCCACACACCATTCTCGCATAGCCCCACGAACCATTTGTGGAAACGTACCTTCTTCAGTTACAAAAACATGTGTTTGGAAACACTAACTGGGATTACGTCATCACACACAGGCAACATCCGGCTGGATGGAAATGGGTGCAACAGCTTTTGTGCATTGGTCACACATTTATATCGAAAAATAGATGATTTGCCGGCAAAATTGAATGAACGATGCTAGAAAACACTTCCCTGAACTTCCACAACTATAAACAAACTGCATTCGGTAAGTAATTTCTCCTGTAAATTTGAAGAAATCCATTTTCCGGAGATAAGAAATTTACCATCTATATTATTGATAATTTGTATTTCAGCAGCTTTGAAATTGCAAGTATAGTACTTACTACCCATTGTACTGTAACAGTATTTTATATGATTTCAGATGGTCCAAGAGGTTCATTACGTAGGCTACGAAGTCAGTTGGCAGAAGATGGTTGTCCAGAATCGCAGGTGGTTCTTGCTAAACAACTATTGGAAGATACCAGTGGTAAGTATAGTCAGTCATTGGCATATCCACAATTGCACGTAGAATTTTATGAATGTGAATATTGCTCTGTTATTTAATGTTATTTACAATATTAAATGGCCTAAGAGTTCTGAATGTTTAATGATTTTTGCAACCGTCACAGGCGAAATGAGAAGTCTTGCATAAAAGTTTAATTTTTATAAAAAAATTAGCCTTGTTTTTTTTGTACATGCATATGTGTATATACGAGTTGTCTAGTCTACCAACTTGTTGTGGAACTTTTTTTTTGTCATGACTATTTTCACGAGGTGCTGAGAACAGTGTATGTGGCTATTTTAACCAGCAAAATTATTACCTGAATCATACCATAACGTGGTATTTTATTATATTCATTGGCAGCGTTGTTGAACTTACTGCTAAGAAGTTATTTTGGAGCGAATGAGGAATATAGAGAATTTCTCCAATTTCGTTAATTTTTGGTATATTAACTAAATTTGGTCTTCTAATCACGAATCTGTTGTTAAAATGAGGGGGTCACATGTGGAAATAGGGAAATAAGCTGATGTAAGTGGGTTTTTTTTTTTTACAGCTGTCTCGCATTGTTTTAGGAACAAAATTTTAACTAAGCTTGTCTAACCTTACCGGAAATGGTTCGTGGGGCTATCCGTGAATGGTTTGTGGGGCTACCCGTGCATAATGTACTGATTAGAAGGCCAAAAGTAGTTAATATACCAAAAATTCTTTCTTACCCTAACCTTACCGAAAATGGTTCGTGGGGATATCAGTTAAATGTTTTGCCAATGAGCACTTATTGTAACAAAATGTAATTTTTGTAGCACTAGCTTCCTCACTGCGCAAGATGGCAGTTTTGTAGAAGAACGCTCAAACACTGTTGCCAAACTTACCTCTAATCAAAGTCCGTCCTCTGTTCCGCCATGCTTCAACAATTAATGATCTTCAAGTAACGAAGCAACAATTAATGCTCTGCATGTAACTAAAGAACACTGTGGCAACGCTGTAGACAGTGCAACAAATGCCGAACGTCACTTGTTCATATCATGAAACATGGTTCCTATGTTTCTGTATGGAGAGTGATTGCGGTAATGAAGAACGTAATTTTGCAAGTGCACAATTTTTTCACGTGACCCCCAAATCTTAACTCCAGATACGTTACCAGGACTGCATATTTAGTGAGTATAAGAAGTAGGAATGAAATTGGAGACATTCTCTGTATTCTTCATTCTTACTGTTATTTTAAATTAAAAATGGGTGTGACGACTACTGTCACCACGTAGTGAGAATAGCAGAAAGTGCTGAAGACCAGAAATGACATGATTAGGTGTTGGGAAGTATTTATTGAAGTAATTTTAATGCTAATAGCCCTAAACCTGACCTGCCTAACCTAACAACAAAAGCATTTAGGAACTTAATACCCCTTCATACATACACACTTCATTTTCCAACTCCATGGCATACAGAAACAAAGTACTTCTCTCCTGCACGAAAATAAATACACACCGACGTAAGCTTCGTACACATCCACAACTAAAGAATACATACATTCACGTAGCAGGCCTGGCCAGGTTGTAAAACATGCAAATGCAGTTTAAAATCTGGTGAAAATAGCTCAAAAGCTAGCTTCACCACCTGGTGAAAATAGTCACTCCGTTTGTTTTTTGTTTTTTTTTACTCTGATACATAACTCGGTTGATGGAAGAATGAATGGAGAGAATGTTATTTGAATCCATACACTTTATATGAAACTTTTTAAAGGACTTAAAGATCTGACAGCATAGTAAGCTGTGGTAAAGGGAATATTCAACAGTGCGTTAGAACAGGCTTATTGACATTTGTAAATTAGTTTTATGTTCGGTGCTTCCTTTTGCTTATTTTATTTTTGTATCATTGAAACTTTAAATGACATAAAACATGTGCACTTGGCACATTTTGCCCCTGCAACCATGTAGCACAAAGTGCATATATTCAAAGTGCATGTAAATTTGTTACGTGATTTTCTTGCAGATTTGTATTGTTTTGGCAAGAAATGTAGTGTGATATAAAGGTATAGGTAATGTTATGTTGTTCTTAGAATTTGCGTGTGTATAGTGCGTGTAAAACAAAATTTTGCTTTTAAAAAAGTAGTTAACATATGCTGGTCACACTTTGGGGCTTGATTGACTTGATTTTTTTTAAAAAAAAGTTCACATTTTCAAGGCTGTATGGTTGGTTACTGGCCCCAAAGCGTTGAAGTATTGAACCCCTGATGTGATGTTTGAAATTCTTCTGTTCCAGAGCTGGAGGGTGAGAGGGAGGAACATGCAAAACAAGCAGTGTATTGGCTGATAAAAGCTTCAGAGCAGGGACATGTTGAAGCAACAAGCATCCTCAGAAACTGCCTAGAAACAGGAAAAGGTAGGTTGCAAGAGGTAGGCAATATATCATCATCTATTGGCCTTATATCTAGTGTTGGGTGATATATCGTGATATTGAAAAAATATCATCCAGGTGATATCAATTAGACGATATATCATCACAATATTTAGCGATATATATCATGTCAGCAATATACTATCACAATATTTTGGCGATGTATATCATGGAGATGATATATTGCCGATGTCACCATACTAAAATAATATTGTATCGTATCATCTGACAATATTTTCTTGACGATATCAAATTTCTGATATTGTCCATCCCTACTTATTTCTCATCAGCATAATATACAATACTGCTACATTGAGGAGTAGAACATGTATATAACACCAGTCAGTAAGGTTTTCAGTCGCAACAAGTCTTACTGTAGTTTATTTGCTGACCTAATGTTAATTACATAAGTTTATGCTGGTAAGTTTGGTTACCAGGTTATTTCATGACTCATGTAGAAATTTATGATTTTATGGGAGAGAGTGCTAAGTACATTCAACATCAGAGAGTCATAAATGATTTTTTTACAGTGAATGTAAGGTAATCTGTTATAATTCTAGTCTCATTATTAGGGTAATGATATTATTTTCTCTAAGTTACGTTGAACTCTGTTTCAGTTAATGATTTGCTTTATTTTACTTCGCTTCTTGCGCCACTTTTGGCTAATTTGCGAAGATGGGGGTGAGTGATTGATATGATGAAATTGATGAATGGACACTCACAAACATCCATGCCCAGGATTCGAACCTGGAACCCCTGATGTCATAGCACATTGTGCTAACCACTCGGCCACGTGGGCCGGTTTTTCAGTTAATGAAATTATGCAACACTAAATTAACATACAGACCTCAGGATTATGTACATAGGATAGATCAGTGGTTGCCAAAGTGTGTGTCGTGACACCCTGGGGTACCATGGCTGGTTTGCAGGTGTGCCGTGAAATGTTCCGATATATTCACTGAAATCACTTACTTTTTAGTCAACACATGGTTTTAGTACTTTATACATATAAATTGTTTTTGAATTTAAATATTTGTTAATTTTTTAATTTGAGCCAAGCAACCTATCCACACTAACTGAATGTTGTGTTAGATAGGCCTACATTCTGACTTGGGTGCCGCAGACAAATCTTGAAACACTTAGGGCGTCATGAAACGAGAAAGTTTGGGAACCACTGGAATAGATCATTGTTAGATTATATTGTTAATGGCAGTGGTTGGGTTTAGGGGGAGGGCATGGGGACAGTTGCACCTCCCACTTTGCTAAACCTTATCTACCAAGGGAAAGTATACTGATCTTGCACCCCCCCCCCCCAGTAGTTTCGGAACCAAATTGCCACTACTGGTTAACGGCATGGACAAAAGCATTTTAATGCCCTTACAGATATCCTGTTACCTTTAGCAGGAGCAGCTGTTCTTTACACAGTAACAGAGGTAGAGGTTACTTTCCAATGAATGTGTGAAACAGCATTGAGTAGAATGATATACTAGCCAATTTGTATTCTCTCTGTGTATTTTCTGTTGAATTTATACGAGGGTCACTATTTATATTTTGAGCCTAACAATGGGAAAAACAGGAATTTGGCATTGAAAACTGCTTTATTGTTTTTCGAAGTATTCTCCTTTATGGTCAATACACTTTAGCATTCGTTCAAACCATTTGTCAAAGCAGTTTTTCCAATCTTCTTGAGACACCTCCATAATATGGTTTTTGAACGCATCAACGGCGTCTTCTGCCGACGAAAATCGTTGTCCACGCAATTTATTCTTGACATTCGGGAACAAGAAGAAGTCATTGGGTGCCAAATCAGGACTGTACGGCGGATGACCCATCAATTCGATTTTTTTGACTGTTCATAAAGTCGGTTGTTAGACGAGATGTGTGACAGCTGGCATTGTCTTGATGAAGAATGATCCAACGGCGTTTGTTTGTTTTCCGTATTTGACCGAAGACCTCTGGCAAACAAATTGTTGTGTACCATTCAGAGTTGACCATTCTACGTTCCTCTAAAGGCACAGTTGCCACATGACCAGTTTTCTCGAAAAAAACAGGCGACCATTTGTTTCGATGTGCTTCGAGCGCGAACAACTTTTGTTGGATTGGGTTCATCTTGAAACACCCGTACAGTCGACTGCTGTTTACGTTCCGGCTCATATGCATATATCCATGATTCGTCACCTGTTACAATCTTATATACGTCTTTTGAAGCACCACGATTGTATTTATTGAGCATTTGTTTGCACCAATTGACGCGAGCGTGTTTTTGAGATTTTGTCAAATTGTGTGGGATCCAACGAGAACATACCTTTCTCACAGCTAAATGATCATGTAATATTTTATATATGCTGATGGAACTAATGCCTATGGTTGCCTCAATCTCACAGTATGTCACATGACAATCTTGCAGTATTAGGTTTTGCACAGCATCAATGTTTTCTTGAACAACAACTGATTTTGGACGACCTTCGCGAATCTCGTCGGTGAGCGAATGGCGGCCACGATTAAATTCATTATACCAGCGTTTCACAGTGGCAAAGGATGGGGCTTCATCGCCAAATGTTTAAGTAAGTTGATCGATGCACTCTTGTCTTGATAATCCACGTCGAAAATCGTAAAAAATCATCGCACGAAAATGTTCACGAGTTAATTCCATTTTATTGTTGTCGCGCAATCTCCAAGGCATCATAAACAACACAACTCAAGCTATTGACAAAACATTTGAAGTACGTTATGGACAATAATGCCAGACGATTCCGTGCAAACGTCAAATCGCGCCTAACTTCAATCAGTGTTGCCAAGGCTCAAAATATAAATAGTGGCCCTCGTATGTAAACATGTTCAAATACTTTTTATGTGTCCTGATTCTTGAGACGAGCCCAATCCTATCAAAAAATGTATTTAGTTTATATGTATCTTGTTTTTCAACTGAAAGACTGTGTTATAATATGAAACACAATTATGGGCTGAAAATGCCAATTGAGCAGTATATACATTTTTTTACTTTTATTCCTGCATAATTCTTTTTAATTTAACAAATTAAATTCTATATGTGCAATATTGTATTGATGTGTAACTATAACATATTGTAGATTTGTGTGTGTTACTCACTGTTAAAGGAAGTAAATACATTAAATAGTATTGATTAATTTTACTACTTACGTGAGTGAGTATGGAGTCTTATTAGAACATGTTTCAGAGGTCAGACTGCCTCCTTCATCAGGTTCGTGGATGTTTCTAGGCACAGAGCATAGTGCCGTGTAAAAGAAGTGTTGAATGAGGATTTGGTTAAGTGTTAAGGTTAAAAACAGTTTAAAAAAATGCCATATTCCAACTTAAAAAACCCAGCATGTTAAAAACTTCGTAAAAACACTCCACACTTGTATTAAAATAACTAAAAAAGGATTCCAAGTGGCCGTTACGAGCCCAGGCTGGTTGTGAGGCCTACACTGGTGAGCAGCCCCCACCTCAACCGGAAGGGAAAAAGCTACCTCCCCTCCTATAAACTGTCATGTTTATGAAGCTGCATATATTTGCACGGGAAATAGGAACAAACTCAACAGAGACAACGGTAATTTAGAGGACTGATGGATCAGTTTTCTTAAAAAATCGGATAAGGCAGTACTGATGCTAAAATAGGCTTCCATGTTACTTCGGAGGTCATCAAAGCAGCAGAAGAAGAACGAGAATTCACTTTGGATTGGTGACGTAAGAGATATAGGAGGGGAGGTAGCTTTTCCCCATCCGGTGGAGGTGGGCGCTGCTCACCAGCGTAGGCCTCACAACCAGCCTGGGCTCGTAACGGCCACTTGGGATTCTTTTTTAGTTATTTTAATGCAAGTGTGGAGTGTTTTTACGAAGTTTTTAACATGCTGAGGTTATTTTAAGTTGGAATATGGCAAAGTTTTTTGTAGGTGTTTTTAACCTTAACCCTTAACCATATCCTCATTCAACACGTCTTTTATGTGGCACTATGCTCTGTGCCTAGAAACATCCATGAACCTGATGAAGGAGGCAGTGTGACCTCCGAAACGTTGTCCTAATAAGACTCCATACTCACTCACGTAAGTAGTTAAATTAATTAATACTATTTAACGTATTTATTTCCTTGATGTGTAACTATGGACATTGAAAGTATTTTGCACTTTCTAAATAAATATTTTATTTAATTAGAAGATTGTGTTGCTGAACTAAGTGTTGATTATAGGGCTAAATCTTCTGATTAGTTGGATGTTGAATATTAATCCTAGTATTCTGCGTTAAGAATGGAAAAGTTTGTGTTACTGGGATGGATTTTACTTAGTTCAGTGACTATAATTAGAACTAACTGGATGAGATTTTAATAATAGTTATGTCTGATACTGAATGGGCTCACTGTTGTGCATTGCATAAGCTTAAACATACACTGAATGAAATGTTTGAAGAAAAGTAACCAGTTCAGTCCATCGAGTGCAGCCAATATTTAATATTCACTGATAGCATGTGCCATGTTGTGAAAAATTAAAAAGGAGAAAAATTCTTTTTTGCAGGTATCTCAGATCAGAATCTGCTGGATGTGAAGAACTGCCTTAGTATGCCTCAGGATGAGAAATTAGCAAGGAAGGCAGCGAGGGAAATGTTTTCTAGGTAAGATTGTGGATTAATCTTCATATATTTTCACAAGAACAAACATTTTGAATTTCCTTGGTCTTGGGTTTCAATGCTACTAAATCATTTATATCTGGATGATGCTACTTTATTTTTCTTCATTCTATTTTTCTTCAGACAATGTTAATGTTTCTTAGTAGACAATGTTTATCAACTGATAATGGCATATTGATATATATATCAGCCAGTCAGTTCACCAGTAGATGTGTTAATTCAAAATCCAATATTTGCACAGTCTGCAATTTGCTTCACAATTGTGTTATTTTGTGTGTGTGTGAGAGAGAAAGAGTATATGAAATAAAAAGTTTTCTGCACCTTTTGAATGAGTTTCTAAATGTGACACTTCTGTAGCAAAACCCATGATATCAGTGTTTTCCAAGCTAGAGTGATGGGGTCCCAGGTTCGATACCCAGTGGAGGTGCAGTGGTTTGAATCTCACTTTAAACTGTAGCTGCAGTTTCGATTAGTCTATGTGAGTGGACTTAAAACAACAATTCATGATCCAAGCTAGAATGACATACATCCCAGAGGTCCATTGAGGGTAGTAAGGGACGCATTCAATGTTTATGTTGTGAATAATTTTTATGATGTAGTAGCCATTAGTTAATCTATAACTGACATAAAATTGCCTTGTGTCTTTATTGCAAGAGGCATTAAATTCATTCTGTGTAAAAAACTAAAAAAACTCTTTCCAATAATTGAAAAATATTCTAAGATTGGTAATCTAACAGTAGGTTTCTGATCATAAAGTGGCTGTAGTGTTCTCTCAGCCCCTAATCAATTGACTCCCCAGTAAAGGGAGGAGGAGAATGAGTGGGGTAAATCAACCAGAGGGTGTCCCCATCTACATCCCTGATGTGCCTGGTAGCACCGTGCAATGAATAGGGAAATATTTATGTAATGAAAACTTAAATGAGAATTGATAGATTGACTTTGTAATATTAGAAAAATATGATTAGATTGACTTTGTAATATTAGAAAAATATGATTAGATTGACTTTGTAATATTAGAAAAATATGATTATATTGTAAGTGATCGTTGTAAATAATCTCCCCCATGTATTTATGACATATGTATCTTATTGCACATCCTCCATTTAACTACTTGCTCTTGTTACATCAGTAAGATGCATGTCAGTATTTGAAGTGATTGTTTGATTTCAGTCTATCATCTGGCCAAGAGTTCATCACAACGAATCAGCTGCACAGAAAGATCAAGAAGATGGTGAGAGTAGGGGTGGAAAAGGTGAAGGAGAAGCTGGGGAAGAGGAAGTCGATTGATCAAAGCCCTGAAAAACCAGATAAAACAGAAGAGAAGATGGGAGATTTGGATCAAGACGATTCCCCTGATGATGATAATGAAGGGGAAAACACAGGTAAGATGAGTTATGGTTTAACTAACCCTTGAATTCGAGAGGTTTAACCCTTAGTCCCCCGTCGTTGAACCTGTGCAATGAAAAAAGTATGTCCCTTGTAGCCGCTGTTGCACATATTCAACTAACAGCTTTAGATACAATTATCGAGGGTTTGCCACACTTATATTTGTATATTGAGGTTGAAACACTGGCAGTTCGGTCGGGAACAGGTTCTGCAATCGTGTTTACGAAAATTCCAAATCCCCCCCCCCCCTCCTTTCTCGGAATATGTCATGTGTTTGGGCTTTGGGCTCACGTGTTGGCTGGTTAGTTGACAGACACAATGAATGCTTGGTATTTACGATGCTGTTTTCCTCCAAGCTTCCAACGCTGTGATTTAGTACTGATAAGGCACACATTCTTCTTTGTGTTTAGACCTGGTGATCCAGCTGAGGTTTGGCGGTGTCAGCTTTCTGTCGCCTCTATGTTAGAAATACAATGAAGCTGAACGATAGCAAAGGCTTCCTTCCCTCCTCTGTTAGGAAAAACAGTTCGTATCATATAACAGCTCATCGATTTCCCTAACGCACAATCGGTTCCTTCCGGACATATTTCCACAAAAAGCCGAGTCAACAGGGAAGAAATAGATTGACAGTAGCTACACAAGATGCAAGTGCGAACGAAAAAAAAAGCGAAAATTCGGGTTTTCTCCCCAAAGTAGCTGGAGAAGAGGGGGCAAACTCCACATTTTTATGATTTTTTCATTGACATTCGGCAGATGCAGCCCTCCGCCCATAACCCCCCCCCCCCCTCCATGGTTGGGGCATCCAAATTTTACATGGCTGCATGCACCGATGTATTACCTGCAAAACAAAAGTTATCCGAAGTAGATTGGTCCCATAGTGCCAGAGTTATTATGATTTTTCTCCATTATGTATACGAATTCAAATTTCGCGCTCAAAGCCTCGGCGACACTGGGTTTACTTTTGTCAGACCACGCGGTGTACTAAAGGTTAAGCCAGTTGTTTTTCCTATATTTAGCCATTTTCACATTCTACCAGATGTGCCGGTTAATAATTCTTAATGTCGTCGCTGGAAGCAAGGGTTGGTGAAAAACTAAATATGCTGACCAAGGCAGTAATTTATTTTATTAAAAACATAAACTAAACGTAACGTTTCAACCTTCTAGTTGATGAAGACCTTGCTAGAAGGTTGAAACATTACATTTAGTTTCTTTTATACTTGATACAGAGTCTGATGAAGACCTTGCTAGAAGGTTGAAACGTTACGTTTAGTTTATGTTTTTAATAAAATAAATTACTGCCTTGGTCAGCATATTTAGTTTTTCATAATCATGGAAACAAGACTTAATGGTGTTATAAAAGGGTTGGTGCACAGTCTCAACTGTTACGTCAGTGTGTTGCCAGGACAGTACCTGTCAAAATGCCATGGATGTGCAACCGAGTGTGAGTGATCGTGATATTGAGTTCGTGTGGGAAACATGTTGACCTTCAAACCAAATAGGGAGCATGTGCGGCACACCCTGCTTTTCTTGTTCAATCAAAAGAAAAACGCGAGTGAAAGCCATCGTATCCTTGTGGAAACGTATGGTGACAATGTCCTAACGCAAGACGCGTATGTGCGTTGGTTTCGACGATTCAAAAGTGGTGATATTGACTTGAAAGACAAAGATCGCCTGGGCCAGCCGACAAAAATTCCAAGATGCCGAATTGCAAGCACTGTTGGACGAAGACGATACGTAAACGCAACAACTACTGGCAGATGAGGTAAATGCTGGTCGCCAAACCGTATCTGATCATCTTCATGCCATGGGAAAGATCCAGAAGGCAGGAAAATGTCTGAACGACAGACAAATGGAAAAGTGAAAAACTGTGTGTGACGTGTTGCTTTCTCAGCATGAAAGAAAGTCTTTCTTGCATCGGATAGTGACTGGGGATGAAAAATGGATCTACTTCGAGAACCCAAAATGCAAAAAGTCAGGGGTTGACCCAGGACAACCTTCAACAACGACCGCAAAACCGAATTGCTTCGGAAGGAGGACAATGCTGTGCATTTGGTGGGATCAGAAGGGTGTGGTGTACCATGAGTTTCTGAAACAGTGAATGCCGTTCGCTACCGTCAACAACTCGTCAATTTGAACCATGCATTGATCGAAAAGTGCCCAGATTGGGCGACAAGACACGGAAAAATGATTTTGCAGCATGACGCCTCATCACACACGGCAAAAGGCATCAGAGACACCATTTCTGCACTTGGCTGGGAATTCTTGCCCCACCCGCCATACTCACCAAACTTAGCCCCTTCGGACTACCACTTGTTTTCATCGATGTCTCACTCACTTTCCCAGCAACACTTCAACAATTACGAAGATGTCAAACAATGGCTTGCTGACTGGATCTCCTCAAAATGTGAACGATTTTTCTGGAAGGGCATCCACAATTTGACGGGACAGATGGGCACAATGTATAGCTAGCGATGGTGCATAGTTTGAATAAAGCATTTGTTACCTTTCTCCCCAGAGGGAATTGTTTTTTTTTTTCGGATCAATTAAGAATTATTAACCGGCACACCTGGTATAAGGTACTTACAGGCTGCACTGTTCCAGTCATGTTCACAGAGGTAGTGCTAGCTTTAGAAATAATTACATGTTTCCTGTTGTTCTATGTAACTTTTATTTGCTATGAAACAATATATCAGCATGGTAATCATTGCAAAACATACTTCCCTGTTCTGAATTGGTATATGTCACTGCAACACAAGAAATAAGCATGATGAAATAGTGGTTGTATGCTGTTTAGTTAAGAAGAAAAACACATTAGCCATTCGTACTAGAGTATTGCGTGACCACTTTCTCCTGCTCTTAATCGTTGAAGTCCCTCACCCTTGAGCATGCTCCCGAGAGTAGCATTTTAATAAGATGATGATGCTTCAGGAGTTGGCAACCTTATATCTTAGGTGGCAACCTTGCTCACTTTGATGAATTCGCTAGGCAAGGCAAGTCTGCGGGGGTTGTTACCAATTGTTCCAAGGAACAGTAAATTTGGAGCCAGACTATTACAGGGAAGGGAAAAGAATGGCTTATGACAGGGAAATTCTTCTTTGGGCCAGAACATCACTCTTCCAATGAACACTACTAGCATTGAAAATTATGCAAAAACACAGAAGAGTCAAATTTCTGCTCAAAAGGAGTATAAGAAATTCATTTTTTTATTAACTCTAAAAAAGACACCATACTTCTGTGTATGCCCGGTATATTTTTTAAAATTTAATTGAGTGGGAAAAAAAGTGAATTTTAACACTGAATATTGACCACTTACCATTATTTTCCTCTGTTTCTTTCCTTTTATCGTTATCCGGGGTGGAAGAGAGAAAGAGGACCTCCCACATTTCCAGGGAAGAGAAGAAAATAGAGGGGAAAGAATGGGGACGAATAGAGAGAGACTGGAGAGAGACAGAGAGAGATCCCTCCTTCCCCCTCTTCCTTTCTTCACCTTTTCCCTTTTGTGGTTTACTTCCCCCTTCCCCTGAGATGATGAAGGAAGAGTCGAGAGAGAGAGAGAGAGAGAGAGAGAAAGAAAGAAGAGGTGCGGGTGATAAGAACGAAAGAAAACAAGAATTTTGAAGTCCTTTTAGAAAAAGTAAAGAAGGAATGAGCAAAACCACATATAAAAGTTTGAAGGCCATTTCACACGATTTTTCACTTTGTAACGTAATGTTCTGCGACACCAAAAAAAGTAGTGCAACTCTGGCGGAATTTGAGCATGCACCTTCCGTCAC
The DNA here is from genome assembly GCF_977018435.1 of Lepisma saccharinum. Taxonomy (NCBI): domain Eukaryota; kingdom Metazoa; phylum Arthropoda; class Insecta; order Zygentoma; family Lepismatidae; genus Lepisma; species Lepisma saccharinum. The sequence goes on from NC_139236.1 coordinate 72,188,745, forward strand.
ATGGGATTCATATCAGCAGTATTTGTTGGGTGAGAAATAATAGAATGATACAAATCTAAACAATTATAATAGAATAAAGCGAGACGTTAACCACACGTTTAGAAGTAAAAAAAGAGATTACTTGAAAAGCAAAATTAACGAAATTGAAACAAACAGCAAAAATAAAAATATCAGAGATTTATATAAAGGTGTAAATGAGTTTAGAAAGGGGTGGCAACCTAAAGTAAACTTGATAAAAGATAAAGACGGTGGGTGATTTTCTAGCTGACCCAAGCGATATTCTAAATAGATGGAAGAACTACTTTAATGACCATTTAAATGTCCATGTAGGAGATAAATCAGAAGTAAATGAAGTCCACACAGCAGAACCTTTAGTTCCAGAACCTAACTTGACTGAAGTTAAAGATGCTATTAAAAGGCTAAATAATAACAAAGCACCTGGCATTGATTTAATACCAGCTGAGTTAATTAAATATGGTGGAAATTCATTAATATGTCAAATTCATAAATTAATTTGTTTAATATGGAATAAAGAAGAAATCCCTCAACAGTGGAAAGAATCCATAATTGTTCCTGTGTTTAAAAAAGGTGATAAAATGAACTGCAATAATTACCGTGGAATTTCTCTACTCTCAACAACATTTAAATATTGGAAAAGAGTATATAGATCTTGCTCAAGATAGGGAAAGATGGAAGGCCTGTGTTGCTGCATCCATGAACCTTCGGGTTTAAGAAGGCTAGAGAGTTATTTAGTTAGTTAGAGAAATAATAGAATATAACTTCCTGAGCACTGCAAATCCATAATGCAATTTTGATCTCGCTTTCTACTATTAGAGAATAAATAAGGTGGTTAAAGAGTGAAAGCTTTGGGATGCTAAAAGACTTATTGTTTACACAAGAGGATATTTTCCTCTTGGGTTACATAGCAACAGATGACTCTGTCCACATAGCAACAGATGACTCATTGAATAGGTAAGATGTCATTCACTCTTGATCAGCATAGCAACAGCTTTACAACCTATAACTAAGAAAGCCATTTCTTGAAACTGGATTGTACTGCGCATTATATACGAGATATAATTTTTTGTCACTTTTACTCATCAAAAACCATGGTGTGCATTATACTCGCATGCACACTATACACGCGTAAATATGGTATTCACATTTTTTTAAACCAAAATGTCATTTTATATACCACTTTTTCACCGCTATAACAGCGAAATTTCATTTTATTTACTGCTTCTGAACCCAAAATTGACTGTTTTTGTACCGAAATTTAGCTTTTTTATTTGCCAAAAATATGTGCCTCTACTCATGAATGTAAGATGTTTTCAGAGGTAGTTAAAATTCAAACATCTGTGCTTGTAATTAAGTTTTCTCTTACATGGGCAATTTTTTATTTATTATTGTTATGTTTTCATTTTGGTCTCACTTTTCTGATAACGAAATGCAAACATATGAACATAAAATTAAAAAAGTGTAATAATGATACTTTTGTAATTGCAGATTGGGCAGCTAAGAGTGAGTATATTGGCGAGAAGTTGACGGAAGATCACCTAGTCACTGCTGCAGCTATGTATGCCCGTGGAGAGTTACCAATAGTGCAGAAGCTTCTCTATCTGGCAAATCCTGAATTGAAGGAGTTTGAAGATATGAGTTTTCTGCAGAGAACAGTCCTGCACCCTTGGAGAACGCTGCACCTCCTGTATCTGAAGATTGTCGAATCTTTAGCAAAAAGAGGAACGAAACTCATTGCATCCATGTTCCCGAAAACTCACCTGCAGACAATCCTAGTCTTGATATGTTATTCAATGTTTAATGTGCAGACTGTGACTTTTCTGGTACCTTTGGTTGTGTATTACGTCTCTCTTGCCATCATGGTTGTCTCTACATTTGAGATATTGCAGAAAAGAAGGGAGTTCAGTGATTTTCAGGTGTGGTCTAGTCTGTTCCTCAGTTATAGCTGGGACTTGAACCCAGAAGATGCAGAGTCTAGGTACTGCAGGAGCAACGTTTGGCCTTACGTAAGATTTTTCACTGCACTATTCTGTAATTTGATTGTTTTTCCACTGGTGGGTCCAAAGTGGGCACTGCAATCTGAAGTAACGGTGCTCGCATTTTTTCTGACATTCCTCACTCTGTTTACTTCCATGGAAAGGTTAGATTATCTCGTCCTTCTGTCATTTGCACTGAACCTGCTTACGAGGCACCCCCTCTCGCAAGATAACTCATTCATCAAGAGTCCCCATTATTTGAACATCCAGATGTTCGATTCACCCGCATACATAACTGATAGTGGGGTCGAGATGTGCCTAAATCTACGAACAATTTTTTATCTGTCAATGTTGGCTGTGTTTGTCAAGATAGCTGCAAGACATCATTGGCAAGGTGTGTACAGATGCCTTATCCCACATTTTGTAACTTTGTCGTGGTGTCAATTTGCTATTCTTGCTTCTGAAGGGGCTACCTGGTCAGGTTTGCTCCGTGGGACTTTTGCTTTGGTAGGCATTCTTTTGTTTTTGCCTCTTTTGGGTTTTATGCTACTTCTACTACCAGTGTTGGCAGTCATTAAGTATTTGTCAGATCATGGCATTCTGGTTCAGGTACTCGTGACGGTGGTTCTTATTGCCTTGCCGCTTGGTATAGCCTGGTGGTTGCGTAAAACTAGAAGAACCTCTAGTCAGTACATTACAGTTGTTCAGGTAATTTTTGGGTTGATTGCAGTTATCTCTCTCCTGCCAGCTTTCCATAACATTTCTGTGTTTGATAAAAGTTTCTATGAGGAAGAAATTGACACCCCTAGCATTCCTTGGGAGCAGTATCAGAATTATTGTCACCAACCTGCTTGGGAACAGTCATCAGTGGCATTGGTACAGCTGTCTTGTTCGCACTTAACTGGTATGCCGGTGCACTGGAATGGATATGTTACATCAATTCATATTCGTAAAATGGAGAATGTTCTCCGGAATCTCATCAGCGTGTTACCAGATTTTGCGAACAGGGTGCTCACGTGTTTCTATGGTAACACGTACAAGGATTGCAATGCCGAATCCATGAACGAATTGGAGTTTCGCCATTGTAAATTGATCAGAAGGATGAAGGGTCCCCAGCAGTGCCATCTAGATGCATGGAATAAATATGAGTTTGAGATAGGGGTGAAGATGCAGTCTGGAATGTGGGGTGCAGGAGCAGAAATGTTCCTCATTGCAGAGAACGTTTTCAAAAATTTCACCTTTGCTCTTCAGCCGGGAGACAGGGTTTGGTTTTCAGGAGAGCTTTCGAATGACTTGGGTGGGATCCGGCCTGAAATTGACCTTCTCGAGGTGGGCTGTTTAGATTGCCACAGAGAGATACCTTCTGCACAGAAGGTTCACGTCATGAACTTCGCAACAGAACTCTCGATTGGATTAAAGTCTGTTCTCAATTTCTTGTTTGGTCCATTAGTTAAATTCAACTGAACATTTTTAGTAGGATTTATTTAGAGAGAAACTATTTTCAATATACATAGTCATTGCACCAAGAAAGAAATATGTGCTAAATTAGAATAAAATTGAACTGTTAATATGTTAATGAAGTCTTAAATTTCTATAGTACTGTGTTATTTTCGCAGATGTATGCATGTAGATGAACAAAGGTATGCATGTGTATTTTGAAACACACACACATGTTAAAGATTTGAACTTCCATGAAGGCTGTGAACTTCTTGTAAAAGCACAATAATACTTTTTTTTAAAAAAAATAAGCCATATCATATTAGTTTACAATGAAGGGAGGGCTGTATTGTGCTAGTTTTTCATTCAAACTTTCAAATTACCTGTATTGGCATGTAGAAATATGATATGTGATAAGAAGCCCATAAGTACCACATAGATTGTAGCCTTGCCTTTCACATAATCATGAGTTGCTGAATTGGTGTTATAGGCCATCAGTGTGTTATTCCTGTACCATGCATTTTTAGATAAATATTATGTTTTAATTGTTGAAGTGTGTGGTTCCTTTGCTCTCTATTTTGTTTCTTGCATTTTTGCATAATAATGCAAAAATAGAGTATTCTGTGTTTTATCAGTCATTTGGTCATTTTCTATTTGCATGATTAGGTTCTCAGTTGCATCTGGTTGGTTGGCGGCATTAGTTGTGGATATGAATAGCAGTCAGGACTGTTAGCTGGATGAATAGGTATGAAGAATCATTACCTTATTGATGCGTTTTCCACTCATAGAGAGAATTCACTCTGAAGCAACAGGTGACAAATGTTGCTTGAGAAGTTTGACCAATCTAATGCAGGCTTGTGTGGCCTGTCATGCCGCTAGGGTGTGAAACGTCGCTTCGGTCTGAAATCTCCGTTAAACTCTTGAGAAGATCCTCAATGAAAAGAATTACTCCACTAAAATATATTTATTTTATTTATATATACACATTATCTTGATATACACAGCACAGAAATTTTTGAAAAATGTTTCCAATTTTACAATCTTCTTCTTTGCTTTATGTTGAGGATCTTTTTTTTATCCAGCATTGTGAGGATAACTGTAATTATTGAAAATAAGTGGCAGGCTCCATCTAAAGTGTAATACATCAAAATGTTTATTTTGAGTGTAGCTTGTCTTTCTAGTAACATTAAATGTTAATTATATTTGTGATACCTTCTAGGTGTATCAAATTAAAAAATCTATCTATAATCCAAAAATTTGAGTTAACCAAGAATTTTAATATTTGTTTCAAGAATATATTTATGCATTCAAATTGGTCAATGTTACAGTTAATTCTAAAGTTAAGAACATATATTTATGATTACTTGAATTTCACTCGTGTACCAAATCTGCATTTTAGATCTGATGATTTTATATACATTTGTCTACAGAAGATTATTTCAGTAATTCAGAAGTAGAAATTTAGGTGCAGGTACCTTGTATATTAACTATTATTATGGTTCTCATATTTTTTATGTGTAAATAGTGTTTTTGTGTGATATATTTATTTCTTTACAATGTGTATATCATAGACATGTTTTGTGGCTCATATGGTAGCTTTAATTGATGCTTTAATTAATTTTCAATTTCATGTTTTTTTGTAACTGCTAGCCAAAATAACCAATGCAGTGATGCCTTGATTTTACATTAATGATTTTACACTTGGTTCCTTATGGTACCAGGATTCATGCATATTACATTTCATGTGATGTATATGTGTGTGTACATATTTTCTTTTTTAAAGTTGCAGGCCCATGAAAATGTTTAATTGAGGTTTCACTGTAGATCTTTTGTTGTATTGGAGCTGGTAATACTCGTATATTTTGAATGAATTAAAATAATGATTAATGTATCCATTTTACGTAAAGTGCTAAGTGTATGTTTGATTATGATAATTATTAATTAAGTATAAGTGTTACCTGTAAATTGCAGTGTACACAAGTTACCAATTACGTTTATTTATTAGCATGAATGTGTAGGGTACCTGATTTCCCTCAAGATAGAAAAGACTAGAGTTTATCAATGTTGTTTAAAAGTTCACATAACTACTGTTGTATGTTACAAAATAATACAATAAATGTTACTTTTAAAGTGGTTTTGTTTCTTAAATCACTTTAAAAGTAACATTTATTCTATTATGCAGTAATTCAGAAAGACCAGAGAGACAGGAGATTTGTATTTCAGTACAGATCATTATTTTAAAAAGATAGGAAAGAAAGAGAATGCATGCATAGGGGACATGGGCAGTTATGTAAGTTTGACTCATTGCTACAGTATCAGGCTATTCGGAAAGTAAGTTCTGGTGGGTGTATTGGAAAAATAAAAAACACCCATAATTGTCAAATTGATTTTCGTCATAATCCTTACACCATAAGCTTCTTCTCTAAATAGTCTCCATGATTGCCAAGGTACTTGTCGCACCGAGAAAGAGGCCTTTGTAGACCCTAATTGAAGATATTCTACCTGACACCTGATTTCTTGTCACAAGTACAAATTTCAATTTGAGCTACGTGTGCGACTCTTGTTTCATTTAGCATTAACAGATTTCTTTGACAGGAATCCAGAGCCCTGCACACATGACCAGTTTTGCCTGTTGTGCCAGGTAGAGTTTTCCTCTTCCTTCAGCCTAGCGAGTCTGTGAGTATGAACTGTGTGCCTGGGTTTTGGAGCTTCAAGCATTAAAAGCCCAAGGGTAACTGGAAGGTATTGCAAGCTTCCAAAGACTCAGCTCGCTTATCTACAGCAAACATTTATTCCGGCCTTGCACTGTCTCCAGATACACAAGTCATGCAGTCACTGTTGCAACTTGTAGATTGTAAACTGTTAAAGGAGCACTTGAAATGTTTGTTACGTTTTATCAATTTGAAATTGCAGAAATTTCTTTCGTGGCAGAAAACATTTGTATTACTGACATCTGTAATAGAGTACGAAGAAAGTTATGCAAAAAGTGCCATCGTAAATACATTTTTGGTACATTGTGTGGCTGATGGTTGTTCTACATTAAACTATTTTTCGAAGAACTTCGAAAATTTATTTTATAGGTTATCTCTCTGGGCAGTGGCGGGGATTGGGTTCCAAAATCCAGGGGGTCAAGGTGCCAAAACTGGGGGGCAAATGCAGTATATTTCCCTTTGTAGATAAGGTTTAGCATAGTGCGGGGGCAAAAGTGGCAAAAAGTGGGGGGCAACTGTCTCTGGGCAATTTTGCTAATATCTGAATTAGTTGTGCATGATATCCCCATTTTTGTTTTGAAAACATACTGTAACTTGCTTAGTGTTGTTATCCCCTGTAGGCCACGGAACAGTTGTTTTGTTTTCATAAATTTAATTCTGAAGGGAATTTTGTCCTCAATTTAGGTGCAATGTACTTATTCAACCATTACATTATGATATCATGTGATGCTGAACACTGCAGCATAGGGATTCATAAAGATATCATAAAATCAGTATTTACACTACAAATGCTGATAGTAATACGATGTAAATTAATTGTTATGTTAGTATCTTGAGACAGGTGCAAATAGCCGGCAGTGCTGGCCCACAAATTTCAACAAACAAACTACATAAAAAGGAAACTGAGAGAAGATTTATGATTTCAAGATCAGGTGCCTTAAATATAACAAAACATACAAACCTATATTTCAAGACCCTCAGCACATATTTGTAGAATATGTGGGAACCAGTTTGACATAATAATGAAAGATCCTTAAGGAAAAAATATAAATTTGAGAAGTTACAAAATCTAAATCTAACAGTTATACAACCTCGGGCCTCTGCGACTTCATAAATTCAGATGTCTCCATGCGTAGTGAAATTTAATTGCCATTGACAACACTGACAGTGGTCCTTGCATCAGGCTGAAGGAACTTTGTCGGGTCTCGCGTAACTTCTTAGTTTCCCTGCAACTACTGGGTAAAGGGAAGTTGCTTACGCAACACCTTGCATTTTGCATATTATTTTAGGCGTGACTCCTTGTAGATGGGTTTCCTCTGTGGGGATCTGCCAAAGCTTGTTTCCTGGCATCGAAAGTGCCTTGACAATGGTGGTGACTATGTAGAGAAGTAGTTTAGGTGTAAGGATTCTGGTCATAGTAAATTTGAGAGCTTTTTCCGTAGCCCCCTGGAACATACATTCTAAATTCCTTTTTTATTTTTCAGTGTATCTTTACAGTTTGTATTGCAATTTTGTAACATACACAAGACTATGTGATGCTATTTTATTTGCACCCCAAGAACAAGCTTTTGTGCCAATGTCAAAATAGTTATCTCAACCCCCCCCCCAAAAAAAAAAGAAATTCTAGAAAAATGTGTGTCTGTAAGTGAACATTGTATATCATTTTAAGATTTAAGACCATTAAGTTGTGATAGTCATTGTTTGAACAAGTTAAAAAAAAATGCTTTAGCTATCCTTAACAATTTTAAGGGTGCTTTAAAAATGATTTGCATATGTTCCTTTCATGAAAAACTTTTGTATTTTATTACTTGGTATATGTAACAGTATATAAACGATGTTCAAATTACCCTTGTTTGTAGTATTTTTATTTTAGTATAAATTGTTTGTGAAACAGTTCTTGCACAATGAATTTTATTTACCTTATTTTTTCTTCTGAAAGTAAAAAGACTTTTAAAAAATTGGAATTTTGTTTTACTTGATTTCCATGTAAATGAAATATATATTTTTTTAATAGGTATTTTCATGTTTCCTTGTATTTTAACATTGTAAATGTATGAACTTTGGTGTGGTACAATATTATTGTATAACAATGCAAGAAATAAAAGCCAGTGATTTTTTTGTATAGTAAAGAGTGTTATTATTGTAGACTACGAGGGTCACTATTTATATTTTGAGCCTAACAATGAAAAAACAGGAATTTGGCATTGAAAACTGCTTTATTGTTTTTCGAAGTATTCTCCTTTATGGTCAATACACTTTTGCATTCATTCGAACCATTTGTCAAAGCAGTTTTTCCAATCTTCTTGAGACACCTCCATAATATGGTTTTTGAACGCATCAACGGCGTCTTCCGCCGACGAAAATCGTTGTCCACGCAATTGATTCTTGACATTCGGGAACAAGAAGAAGTCATTGGGTGCCAAATCAGGACTGTACGGCGGATGACCCATCAATTCGATTTTTTGACTGTTCATAAAGTCGGTTGTTAGACGAGATGTGTGACAGCTGGCATTGTCTTGATGAAGAATGATCCGACGGCGTTTGTTTGTTTTCCGTATTTGACCAAAGACCTCTGGCAAACAAATTGGTGTGTACCGTTCTACGTTCCTCTAAAGGCACAGTTGCCACATGACCAGTTTTCCCGAAAAAACAGGCGACCATTTGTTTCGATGTGCTTCGAGCGCGAACAACTTTTGTTGGATTGGGTTCATCTTGAAACACCCATACAGTCGACTGCTGTTTACGTTCCGGCTCATATGCATATATCCATGATTCATCACCTGTTACAATCTTATATACGTCTTTTGAAGCACCACGATTGTATTTATTGAGCATTTGTTTGCACCAATTGACGTGAGCGTCTTTTTGAGTTTTTGTCAAATTGTGTGGGATCCAACGAGAACATATCTTTCTCACAGCTAAATGATCATGTAATATTTTATATATGCTGGTGGAACTAATGCCTATGGTTGCCTCAATCTCACAGTATGTCACATGACGATCTTGCAGTATTAGGTTTTGCACAGCATCAATGTTTTTTTGAACAACTGATTTTGGACGACCTTCGCGAATCTCGTCGGTGAGCGAATGGCGGTCACGATTAAATTCGTTATACCAGCGTTTCACAGTGGCAAAGGATGGGGCTTCATTGCCAAATGTGGAAGTAAGTTGATCAATGCACTCTTGTCTTGATAATCCACGTCGAAAATCGTAAAAAATCATCGCACGAAAATGTTCACGAGTTAATTCCATTTTATTGTTGTCGCGCAATCTCCAAGACAACATAAACAACACAAATGAAGCTATTGACAAAACATTTGAAGTACGTTATGGTCAATAATGCCAGACGATTCCGTGCAAACGTCAAATCGCGCCTAACTTCAATCAGTGTTGCCAAGGCTCAAAATATAAATAGTGACCCTCGTATATTCTAGGAAGAAATTCCTCCCTTTTCACTGCATAACCTCAGGGTGTAGACAAACATTTTTGTAACAAAATAAGACCTTTAGACTTCTGGCAACAAAATTCATTGAAATTTATTGCTTTATTATTTTAAAAAAATAACCAAGTGTTTCATTTTGAAAAAAAATCAGGCTGATTTTTATATTTTTCTGATAAATTGCATTCTGTTTTAAAATACCCCCAAGAGCATACAGAATAACGTCCGTGCAAATTGCTTCTGATATTATCTGATTTCTAACAGAAAAATGTCTTGCTGAACTACTACAAAATTTCTCGTAAATGTTCCTGTATGATTTTAGAACAGGAATTGTAATATTACCCAGTCTGTTGAAAACTAGACACATTATTCATAATTGGGAAAAGAGAGACGCGATAGTATATAAGTATGGAGAAACTAGTATTCACTTTATCCACAAAACTGTTTTTCCTTCTTCGTTCTATTAATTATGGTGGCAGTAGCCACTGAAATTAATAGAACGAAGAAGAAAAAACAGTTTCGTGGATAAAGTGAGTACTAGTTTCTCCGTATTTATGGACACATTATGTTGTAAAATACTGTTCCAAGTTCCAGATGAGCAGGGTTCAAAGATTTGGAGCTAATGCAAGGTCAAAGTAAAAGTAAGTTAACGATGTCTGGAATTATGTTAGCCAAAATCCCTTTCCACATACTAGTTTATTTCAATTGGTTAGATTGAATTCCCAGGGAGATGGTCTACTCACTCACCTAGTTTATGAAATCACTTGCGTGCAAAGAAATAGACCCACCTCACACTTTTGACATAAAATGTTTTTCAGAAAAAAAATATATATATAACCTACAGAAACCTGGTAGTTACATAATACAGGCATTGTCCCGAAGTAAGGAAAGACAAGAAAAAGACACACATATGCATACACTTATCTCATCCTCAATTCTTGGAACCTGGTCAAGATTTTACTCCTTCCCCTGGTCGGTGCAAGTGAACTAGGAAAAACCACAAAACAGGATATCGTGGCTTTTGCGATTCCAGGAGTGCAATATGGCCTGGCGATGAACTTTGAAGACAACAGGATGTCATACCTGCATCTGTTCTGGGAAGGGTGCACCAGATGAGTACCAAAGTACCCATCACTTCCTCCAAAGTTGCAAAGGCACCTGTAAAGGCCTGCACAAGACCTGGAGCAGACCCGTTCGCGAGACATCGCTCCTGAAATGCCATGCAACCTGCGCAACACCCTTGCTTGAGCAGCTTGTATGCCCACCTGCACAGATCGTTCCTGGCAGGCATTGTAGACCCGCCGGGTACCCGCAGTCTTACGATACCTAGTAGGTCTCAGTTCGTTCTTTCCATCAACTGCAGACCCCTCCCTCTGCATGACGTAGTTGCTTCGAGTAGAAACTGCACCTGGCCCACACCGTTCTGCAGTGTTGCCAACTGCAATAGATTTTCACTACTTAAAAAAGGGAACTCGAAGCTTCATAAGCCACATCACCAATGAAATGAGATTTATGAATGTTGCTACCCCCCCACACACACATTGAAATAGGTTTTCCGTGGCACAGGATCCATAAGTATATGTCGTAAACAACCAATATACGTATATATAGTGATATAGGACAGGACTGAAACATGTCACGTTCGACGCTGAGGTCGCGAGTCGAACAACACACTGTTCTACTGCGAACACCAGGGCCGTAGCCAGCCAGGGCCATTGCCGTTACCCTCGTTTGGGGGGTAGGGCCAAGTACTTGGATAAACGTGCCAACAAGAACAATCACAATAATAGTAATAAAGTAGCATGAAAGGCATTATAATCCTCATAAATCACGCAAAAAGGGGGTAGAAGTCGGTTCTCACGCGCATTTGTGTTGAAACAGAGGATTAGAAATATTTTTTTTCAACACGTCAATTTCACATTAGCTAATAATGGAAAACAAGCACACAAACTGTTTTTGAAAGAAAGAAAGTGCATGATAAATGCATTCCGAATGTACAGACATATGGCATGTAAAATTTCCATCTACAATATTTTCTTTTTACATGGAGCGACGTATTACATAATCAATTCATCCAACTCGTAACAAACCAACATTAATAGCAAATAATATCACGGGCCGCCATAGCATTCTCTGTTTTAAAACTTTTCTCACTTAGATCGTTCGGCGCTCAGGGCCGACTCCCGCTACCCCTTTGCTACGGCATTGAACTTGATGAGACTGGATAATATTTTATAATATATTTCTACTTTCATAAAATTTGAAATCAAGGGGTTGCAATTACCCCTCCATTCCCCCTCTGCAGGTGCCCTTGGCCGTCTGGAAGGAAAATGCAAGAAAAATATGAAAATTAATTCCATCTTGAGTACCCTTTAGCCCTGCTACTCTTAAATTCTGCTAGTCTGTTTTTTCTTGTACTTTAATGTTTGACCCCCACCCTGACCCTTCCGCTAGACTTAATTTCCGTCCAAGCTTGTGAGCAATGCACCCTACCCCCTCTGGTTGCGCCACTGCGTGCCTGGTTAAGGCACCATGCAATGAAAAGCAATTAGTTTTCAGTGAGGAGATTTTTGTTTGCTCGATCATTCATTTAAATAAATGAAGCTGTAATACTGCGTGCATTTCCTGGCAATAAGATAAAAACTGCTTACGCTGAACTGAAATCGCTAAGTATATAAATTCTCCTTGGAGGAGAGAGCTCCTCCTAGGACCTCGTAGGATTTACGAGCTACGTAAGTAGGCAACACTGGCTGAAGCTGTCCACGTGGTGATGAAACACCTGGAGCGACACGCTGCCAGAGGGCTGTTTCCTTCCAGCAGGTTTTGCAGGTGCCCGGGTCTTGTTGAATGCCCAGTTACCTTGTAAGCGCAGAGCGCCTGGAAGACGAAGAACCCGGGTAAAGACGCAAGTCGACTCGTTGCCGTGGGCAGGCTAGCAGGTATACCTGTCCTCACGGGCAAGCGGGCAGTGGGTAGGTAAAATGCAGACTATGCTGGCCTCTAGGCACCTGCACATCCTTAATTCCTAGAAAGTACTAAGTATACAAGCCACTCAGTGCGAGTGTCCCTAAGGGTGAAAGAAAGGAAATACACAAATATAAAAAGGGCAGGAAATAGAATTCGGGAGAGGAGTTGATTCTGAGAGTCGAGAGTGCAGTCCTGATAATCCAGTCAGCATGGGGGAAGTTCACCTACATCGATACACCGAGATGCTGCCAGTCTACTTCGCTCCTCTCTAAAGTGGGTAAGACGACGTTCCTTTCTCTCTCTAATATAACTGGTCATTTATTTAGCTAGAGTCAGGCCTTAGATTCTTGTACGATGCAACATGACCAATGTTCATAGCAGTATACAATATACCATATTTAATCTACCCCTGTTGTGTTATGTTCTAGCGAGTAAGATTCCTTCAAGTAACGTTTGTATCCCCATAGCGTTACAAATAAGACAATAAAAGAAGTATGTTGTTTGAAAGATCATTTAATAGCGCTTAAAATGAACCTAAATTTATTAACATTGCTTTATTCTGATAAGTGAAAATTTTCAAAATGTAATGCTTTGAAAAAAAACACCATTTCAGAATGATAGAAAACTGAGTTTTCAAGAACTTAAACAATAACATATGGTAACAATTGTTAGTTTCTAATAACGTGTATGGCCAGCCTCCCCTTGTTCTAATAACAGCCTGCATACGATTAGGCATAGACTGAATCAAATTTAATATTCTTTCCTGTGGGATATTACGCCACTCGTCTTCTACTGCAACACAAAGTTCTGGGATCGAAGTAGGGGCAGGAAATCTCCCACGAACCATTCTCCTTTTCCAGTTGGTGTGAGCTTTCGACATGCATGCTGATAGTTTTAATCCATGGACTTAAAATGTACTTTGAAGAAGTAAACAGTGGTTTGTTCTATGCCCTATAAATCCAAGAACTTTTTAAGAAACAGGTTTAAGGATGAGGGGTGATCAGTTATGTGTCCTCATGGATGTCCATAACTTCATACTGCTGAGGAGAGGAAGTTGAGAAGTTGTGCAAGAAGTAAGTGCATTTTTTTTTCAAATTATTAGCCATAAATTTCAGGTATGATGGAGAAGGAAGTAGTGTATGCCATACATGGGCAGGAAGTTTTTCAACAATAGCAGATATAATTAAATTTGTGTAGACATATGCACAATAAACACTGGTTTTCTTTGAAAATATGTTTGTTGGTTTTCATCACTTTGACTTCACTGAGCTTGAATGGAAATAAGTTGATGATGTATACGTGGTTGGTATAATTGAATACCATTTCCTATTTCCGTGCTACTATATTTATGGCAAAGTCATGTAACTACCACACTTTACTTGTGGTAACAGTAAAAAAAAGAGAAGATCGAAAACTTGGTTTAATTCAGATAAGAATGTTAAAAGTTGCAAAAGAACAATACTAGCATGCAATGTTAATTGGACATTATCGAATGTCTAGTGCTTTTACCTATATTTTCTCTAATACTTTATTTTGAGAGATCTTCTCTTCTCTCATCTTCAGGTGAACAAACTTCAAATCCCGTGCCCTAACCAACTACTCCACACGGCATAGTTATTCAAAGGTTTACATAAATACAACAGGGTGACAGTGCTTAGAGAGCCCTTCCTTGGGATAATCGAGCCAGAATTTTAAAATATTTGGAATTCTTGAAACTTGTGTGAAACAATTTTTTTTATTTTTTTTTGGGTAATCAAAACCCACACCTGCAACCCCCCTGGTTTGGAATGAAAATTCCCTTATGATTTCTCCAAAATTTCTTTTCTGACCTTTAAATACCCTGTGTTGTTGCATAAGGTGGGTTAATTCCTCGAGGACAAGAGTTTTAACCTAGGGCATCTGGCTTTGTAGCATATTAACACTCACAACTCTGCCACAGCAGTAGGCCTAGTATATAGATTGAATCTTGATTTACTTGCATTTTGTTATCCAGCGTATAAATAAACAGTGGTACGTACTCTACATCTAATTAGTGACGAAGTATGGGATATGGTATGTTCTCTGCATCCATCCCCCCCCTTCCACCAGTGCTGATATCCCACTCTCCCAATTGCTCTTGTACGCTCAACAGTCAGGAAAGACTTAGGAAATATACTAATTTGTACCCCAAACATGCAATATGTTATATATGAACATTTCATATAATATTCCTCACTCACTATGTGTTGGTGATATTACCGTCTCTGCCACTGGGTCAGATCACATAGAAAAACATTGAATGCGGACAAAATATGGCAAAATATGCCTGTGAAAATTAATGTCGTAACTCCTTTCCCATCTTTTATATGACATTTCTGTATTTGCTACTGTTGCAAGCATATGACAACTTCAAATATAATTCAGATTTATATTGAAAAAGAATAGTTATTGATAGAGTTTTCCATTCCAACATTTTATTACCATATTCTAGTTTTAATGGTAAGCACTGACAGACACAATTATGTATAATCCAAAAATATTAGGGGGAGGTCTACCGATTAGTACCTTCAAATGAACAACCTACACTATCTGACAGTGGCATATTAATAACAGTCCATCATAAGGAATGAATGACGTTTTTTCTAACTGCAAGGTTCATTGAAAGGATCATATTAGAGGTCATTTCTAAGGGTGATCATTTAATTTTACATGTCAAGAAGAGGTACCATGTGCTCTTATGCGAATTGATAATTGATAATTAAGTTTCAAATATCTCCTGGTTAACACCAGAGGCGGAAGTTACGCAGATTGCCTGTACTTTATTGTTACAGATGTCACAAAAATGACAATGTAAATTCATGTTAGGATATTAGAGTTTCGCACACAAAAGTTAATTTTGCCTATTTTTGGGTTTTATCCCCCACCAATACACATTATTTCACTGAAACTATTTAAACCTCATTTAGTTATGTTTGATAGTTTTAATGATCACATTCTTATTCAACATTGCTGTTACACCATACTGTCATTGTCCCCTCTTTCTCGAAGAGCATGCTGATCAATATGATTATCGCACTGTAGAAAATCAAAGGGAACCTGACTTGTACACGTCGTATGTGTGCATTTTGACAGTTCTTCTGCACCAACACTTCATGGAGGAGAATACACAGTATAGTCTCTTTTTGTTGTGTTCAAGATAGCAGCAGATGTCTTAATTTATTCACTGACACAATGCAAGCACTCTTGTGTGCTTAGTGTAGTTTGATATGGCTCATGTCCATAGAGTACTCGGCATGAGCCCAGTCATGGATTTCCGTATTGCTTCTTCTAAATCTTCCAACTCCAGGAATTTCAAAGGAAGATACACAAGATGGCCCTGAAAGACAAATTACATATATTAAAAAGTGAAAGGAAACTAAACATGATAGGAACTGTCAATGTTTGTGTGTTTAAATATAACACGTAAAGATGGAAGTTGTGTTGTTTACATTTGTAAAGTACTGTGGTGTAGGAACAGGGAGGGGTACAGGAGTTCATTACACCCCTCAAATAATTTGACAGACACAAGATGCTGTCGTTGAAAGAATGTCATTTTTTGGTAGCTAAATGAAAAAAAGTTTCTTTTGTCCACATTATCCTTCTATCCAAAAGAATTCAAATCAATTATACTACATTTTGGTACTACATTAAAACCTCGTTAACACGAATCCCAAGGGACCGAAAAATTCAGTTCTTTCTACACATTAACCATTTACAATACGTATTATGTATGTCATCATAGAAAACAGTACTATAGTAATTAACTTTTAAAAAAAGTACTTGCAGATCATTTTCTGGTGGAAAATTCCTTTATATTACGCTGTTGCAGACAGGAACACAAATGCCTGGTAACTTCACGGCCAACTGTACTCATAGCTTCCGTAAAACTAGCGGTCAATTCGGATGTTGCAGCAAAACGTTCTAAAGTGTCCAAGATGGTTAACACTTCCTGGTGGCTGGGCAGAATGATATTGACCTCCTCACTATCTTCTGATGACATTTCTTGCACCTCACACACAACTGCTTGTACATCAGATTCCACTGGAGCACACACGGCAACATCATCATCTGCACTAATTACTCAAAACTAACTCCAGGGTTCGCAATGTCTTGTAGAATATCCCATTTGTCAGGTGAAGTGGTATCGATGTCACCATCTAACTCGTCAACAGGATTAGCGTCGCTATGTCTCCAGGATCTGCTAAAACAGTTCTGTATGTGTTGTGATGACACAGATTCCCAGGATGTGGCGATAGCTTTTATTGCATCAAGCACACTGCAACTTGGGGTTTCAGTCTTCTTTTCAGCAGCGCCAATTGCAGCTCTCATAAGTCGCTTGCGATAAAACCTCTTCATAAGAGCAATAATGCCTTGATCCAAAGGCTGAAGACGACTTGTTGCATTTGGGGTAAAAAAGTGAACCTTTACGTTGGTTAAGTTCAGATCATGTATGTTATGGGCTGTACACCTGTCCAGTGTCAGAAGAACATGCCTATTCTGAGCCAGCATTCGACTGTTGAAACGAAGAAGCCACTTACGAAATGATGAGCTGTCGATCCAAGCTTTCTTATGGTGAGAGTAGATGCAAGATAGAGTATCCATGTTTATGTTCTTAAATCAACATGGTTTCTCGGACTTACTGATCACCCATGGATGGTGTTTATCACTGCCGTCTGCATTACATACAAGGACAACAGTTAAACGTTGTTTACTGTGTGCTCCACCATGGCACTTTTCACCTTTTATTCCGAGGGTACGACTTGGGAAAAGATTTTGAAAGTCCAATTTCGTCCATATTGTACACATCACTGGAGGCATACTTTTCTGTCACTTGGTCAAATTCATGCAACCAGTTGTTTGCTCCTTCTTCATCAACTTTATTTGCTTCGCCACAAATCACTAATGATGAAATTGAGTCTCTTTTGTCAACTTCTGCGAAGTTGCTTAGATTTGTTCCCGAAACCTGATGCAGCAGCATTAAGAATTTTTTCAGGATCTTTAAGTATTGTAGATAATGTAGATTTGGCAATTCCATACTGTTCAGCAATTGTCCTGTTGTTCAATGCACCACGGTCTACTTCCTCTAGGATTTTCAGTTATGTTTGCAGATCTATGACTGTCTGCTTCCTCTTGGCCATGACTCCCATCTTACTGCTTACTTAATTGTTCATAACCGAAATTTGCGTTAAGCGATAAAACTTTCTATAAGATATAATACATTCCTGCCGGCACCAACATTTTGTTCATGTTAACCGAGTGTTCGTCTTAAGCGAGTTTGTGTTAACGAGGGTTTACTGTAGTTACCTTGCTTGATCTGTGTTCTGAAGTGGAAACTGTTTATAATGAATGTCTAGAACTTTTTCTGTTTCAAAATTGTACATTTTTTAAATATCTGTTAAAAACTAGATTGAAAATAGACAGATTGAAAAAAAATATTTTGTGAATATGCCTTATTTTATTGGCAGTACAAGATTGTGCATATTTTACTTTGAAATTGAGAGCTGTGTGGTCTGTTTTAAAGTGGAAAGACTCCCCCACCTCCTCCTCCACACACAGAAAGCTAGAGAGAGAAGCGGGGTTGAACTTTGTACCCTAGCCTAAATCAAAAACCATTCCTGTGCCACTGGTAAAGTAATAGAATTGATTAAAATTCATATCATAAGCCAAATTATGATCGTTTTTTGGCAAAAAATTACTTTATTTGCTTATCAATTTCAGTGACTCACTGTCATCAAATTTGATAGATGAATAAATTAATTTTTAGCAAAAAGGAGACAAAAATATTATATATTTGTGTAAGAGGTTATAGTTATATATAATAGACTGGAATGGTGGTAAATATTCTATTGTATTCTACAATTAATATGGAAGGACTTGAGGATGTTGAATCGACATCATCAAAATAGAAATTCCATCCATTCAAATTTACCGTTATATAGGGGTGATGCATTTTTAGTAATCAATTAGGGGGTCTCATATGCCAGTGAGAAAAATGAATTACTCAAATTTTAGTCTTCACTATTGAAGTGAATTTAGCTTTGCACTGTTCATGAAATTCATTGTTCAAAATGGTGTGTAATCACCCACCTGACCTACATCTCATTGAAAATAGTGGACAGAATTGAAGTTGGAAAACATGTGATGTGGTAGTTCTGAATGGTTGAATAGCAGAAAGTACACCTCAAGTCACATAGTTTCCCTGCAGTAACACAACTTTTGAGGAAATGAAAAGCAGCTACTTTGAGGTTCAGAGTAGCAGTCAATTGTTCTATTTGTACCTTAATGCCTTTGAGCAAATCTTCAGCTGCTGTTCGGTCAGTACGGCAGAGACCCTTCTGTAAGGTCTGAAGTTGATAGAATGTTTTTATATCATCTGAAGGTATACAACGGAACACCTGAAAAAAGTTATTTTTAAGGCATTATCAAGGATTGAGCTGGTTGCAAAAAAATATAATAACTCTAATAATAATAATACTAATGATGCTGCTGGTTACAAGTTCCAGAACAAGGTCTAAATGAGAATGTACATACGTTAACATAACAATTGATTTTTATATAAACTTATTATTGTTCATAATTGTAAAATTACAAGCTAAAAATATTCATGCTTTCACTTTGCAGTTTTACCCACGATATAATTTCAGGAAATGTACTACTGCATATGCATTGCTGGCAGTGCCGGATCCAGAAGCTACAGTTGGGAGGGGCCAAATTTCAGTCGGGACACCTCACTGAGAATCAATTGTAGCCTACACCTGCACTGTTTTATACAGTGTAATAATGCAAACAGGATAAAAGGTTACTTCCATATTCTAGAAATTAGCATATTGTTTTGCAAAAATAGGTGTCCAGGCTTGGAATAGATGGTTATGGTATGTCGCTATCATAATTCTTCCCATTGCCAAGGTAAACTGAAGGATAAGATTAGGAGTAAAGTGAATAAATAAAGAGACAAAACATTCTTCTGAAGGGTCGCGAGTTCGATCCATTTTGAGTCATATTGTACAGTGGTTCGGATCCAACTGATTCCAGGATCAAATCCCGACCTCGGCATTAGTTCTTTGTGAGAGTCCCTTCATCAATTTCATCATATCATCACTCATCCTCATCTTTGCGATTAGCCAAAAATGGCAGAAAAACGAAGTAAAATAAACCAAATCAATCAATCAACCAAATTTAAACTGTAGGTTCAATTGCGATCAGACTATCATGAGCATAAAGTGGACTTTAAATGACACTTGAAAAAAAAATCTTGAGCCTGTTATACATGGTGATAAAAAACAGAACATTTGATATTATGTGTAATAATATATCCAAATCATGCCAGTTTGGAGGGGTGATCGTCCCTATCGCCCTCCCTGTGAATCCGTGCCCGATTGCTGGTGAAAATTTTCACATATTGCATATTTACCTCATTATATATTCTGGTATTTACTTCAGCAGTTTTCTTCCACACATCATTGTAGAATTGGTCAGAAATGGGATCACTGATGTCAACACTTTCATCTTCGAGAAGTCCCAGGTGCTCTTTGAATATCTGTCTTCGGAGTGATCCTCCATATTTTCCTGACTGGTATTGTACTCCATTCATCATTGCTTCCTCAAATTCACAGTCCTGAAATGGTAACTCTTCTCGTTTATGTTTCAGGGACTGAAACGTGCGGTAGCAGATTAATATACTAAACGGAAGTACAGTGGAACCTCGATTATACATTCTTCAGGGGACCAAGCTGAAAAAACTTAAAATGCAGGAAAATGTAAAATTGAGGAACATTTTATAATAATTAGCTATGTTTGGACCATCAAGACTGAATGTATAATGCAGGAAAATATTAAATCCAGAAATATAAAATCGAGGTTCCATGGTACTCACTTATCTGCAAACCTTTTTGCGTATGCAAACACACATGAAGGAAGCGGAAGACTAAGAATTGTGATTTATTTTGCATTCCCACATAACTAGAAAATACCAAATTATGCTAGGAGTAAAGTGAAATGTTACACGCTCTTTCTCGTGCAGAGGACACTGTCCGGTGACAAGTTTATGTGTGTCTACCAAAATTACTTGTATCTTACCTGTCTGCTTTTCATGTCATATGATAGAAGGGCAACTGTTATTTATTATCAACTCATATATACTGGACTGTTGGCTGGGAGAGGAGGGACAGCATACAGTATTCTCTCCTGTGGAAATTCAGTTCCAGTGATAAACACTGCATTCTTTTCTTGCTTCGATGAATTTAAATATCACATTAAGAATAATTTTTCTTTTCGAGACAGTTGCAAAGTCTATCTTATGCTTAGAACCACATTAGGTGAATAAAAGCTCAATATTTCGGTACAAAAGGACACATTTTCGGATCAATAGCAGTATCTAAAATAGCATTTCGGTGTTAAAAAGGTGAATATAACCCTAAATTTGATATCAAAATTAACAAAATAAACATTTTCCTTGTAATAGTACATTTATGTTGTTATCAGAGTACAGTATTAAGTTTATTCCTGTGTAAAGGAGTCCATTTTTGCCTCTCAAATATTTACAGCAGTATTAATCACTTTTCCGTGGTTATTCAAACCAGAAAATGTCGTGCAAGTAAATAAACTCTAAATTTTGTGTTTAAGGGCTTATTTCACATTTCACATCATTTTGTGACAAAACATGGTAGGAAAATGCACATCACACCTTTCAATAACATGAAAAATGAACATTACAGTGTGTTATTTCACATTTCGTGTTTTCATCAAAAAGGAAATATGCTTGCCTCTACTTATGATCTATTAGTGCATAACTTTACTCAAAATAATAAAAGCTCTATTCAAGAAAAATTCTTAGTAAATATATATATAACAGCCAGCTTGATATTGTAACTGAATTCAAATATATATTGCCAACAAAAATATTAAATGAAAATGAATGGTGGGAGTAAATTCATGAAATACATATATATTTTCTCTTTAAAAAATTGTCATCTTCCATAATGTGAATTAATTTGACCAAGTTAATAAATTGCTACTTTCTTAAGCATACACTTACCTCCAAAATGACAGCTACTTCAGAATCTCTTGTTCCGAGCATGCTCCTGTCATTAATGTTAGCAGATCCACAAATTACCAAAACATCATCTACAATCATTAGCTTTGAATGGACATACACCAGCTCAGTGACCTTAAAACATACATTTTCACATCAGTATCACAGAAACAAGGTTGTTGTGCACACATTACATAAAATAGATCACTAATGACTACGAGAACATGCAAATATGGGGTTTTACCAGAACCAAAAACTTGACAGAGAAATGTCACTGTTTTTGTCTTTCGAGACTGCTGTCTGTTAATATTGCTTTCAAGTAGCTCCCCAATTATGCTGAAGATACTGGTTCAACACCGAAATTTTGGAACTTGCACTTTACATTGAACTTGGGACAACGTGCACAAATGCTAAGAGTGCTAACCATGAAGTTATATGAAAGCTCTATAATAATCAAAATACAAATGTGAAATATGAGGATGAAATTGAAGTCCTTGGAAAATTGCCTTATCCCTTTCAGATAGCATAGTAAACATTGCTGTTACCTTGTAAGCAAAGGGTTCTGCATTTGAGCCACATTGCACTTTAAACTGTATGATCCATCCGATTAGCCTATGTGAGCATAAAGTGATCTCAAACCAAGCTTTGGCAAAATTACTGCATACAAAATGCATTATTACTTACCAGATCTCCTTGTAAGTAGTCGTGTGTTCGAAGACCGTAAAAGGATATGTAATTTTCAGGATTTTCTACACCATCATCCTTAAGCTTCCCCAATACTGATGCTTTTCCCCTGAAAATTATAAAATATTCATGATAGAAAACTAAAGACATGCCAGCATTTATTCCTTGAAAGCAACCAAGAGATGAAACGATTTATGACAATGCTATGCAAGGAGCAAAACCAGTTTTTGGGAGGGGACAGTGAGAATATATAAATATGTCAACTTTCCTGTCAATGAATAGTGAAGAGAGTTTTCAGGATATCAACCAGATGAGTTTGATAAAAGTTTACAAGTTTAAGAACTAACATTACTCCTAAAAGTATCTAGGTGCAATTAAGTATATGTATTGCAGGTGGGCCAGATGAATTGGTACACTATCGGTATCAGCCGATATATGCATGTTGGTGCACCAGTAAAATTACCGATTCAATGTATCTAATAAATAGTGCAAAGTTTTGCTGCTGGTTTGTTATTATTATTATCAAAATAAATGTATAATTTATTTGGCCTGGTTTTGTAAAGTAAAAGTGTAAATAAATATGCAATTCCTTTTTTTTGCAGTCACCTCATTATAAACATTAATTAAGAAGTGTAACAAGCCAGCAATTTCATTCATGGATCATTTTGCAATTTTATATCAGATTGGTAGAATATCTGTTTCCGTTATCTGTAACCTTTATGTTGGTCCACCCCTAATGTATATCAATTGGAAGAATATTGATTTATTAAATGAGATTATATCTTAATATAATAGCTTATATAAAGCAAAGTTCTTACCAACATTTGGTACAATATAATAAGAGGTAATTACTCATCTGAACATGTCAATTGATCACGTAGTCAGTATTTCGCCAAGTCTATGTGACTTTAAAAAAATATAATTTGAAATAATAATTCATTGTGAACAACACATCTTCACAAGCAACAAAAAATATGAGTATTTACAGAAGGAATAAAATGGCAAGCTTACCTTGAAATTGACATGTAGTTCCAGTGTGTGACAGCCTGTAGGGCAGCACCTTCCTCGGTACCAAATTCCCCTTCAAATGCTGGGAGGAGTGGCATCACAACATATACTCGGAAGGCAGCCTTCTCCCTAGGATTGAACAGTACATAAGATTAAAAGACTGTCCTTTCATAGACTTCCAACAGAAACAGAAGGAAGAATACATTATTAGTCTTTCATTTATAATAGGAATGGAAAGATATGGAAATTTTGCTGATAGCAAGGAAGTAATAATATAAATTTACCGATAACGCTTCGATTAAAATTGCAAATGTTAATTGAAGAACATGAATGGTTAATTAATCTACTTAATTAATGATGTGACCAGGTGATTGCAGTCTTTGAAAAAGGCTAGCCATTTCAATAGGTATGTAAATTCTACATTATGTTCATAAAATCAATAATATATTTACCAATTTTTGTACTATATTATAGGATGGGCTATTTATAGATAGATCAGATCAGCAAAATTATCAGTAATTCTGGTGATAAAGTGATATCAACCAATACTAATAGAAAGCCAGTTAATCTGTCACATCCCTAATTTATATTATTTTAATTTGCATTTATGTTTTGTTAGCCCAGATTTTTTTTTTTTAAAAAAAGGCATTGAATGCAAACTTTTGAGGCAGCAAGAATGCAATGATTTTATTATACTTAAAGCTTGGGTCATGCCAACATCGTAGTACAGTGTTATTCATAATTAGGTACATAAAACTAAAATTAAATAATTCCATTTGTGTAATATATAATTTATTTACTGCATTATAATCTCCATAACTTCAAGTTTCTTATGAATGTTCAATATGGCTCCCTTTTATCACTCGGAAAATATCCCACCAGTATGAAACTTCATCCCATATTCACGTATTCCCATACAAGCATGGCATCGTTCTCTGTGTGCAACACAACGTGTGATAAAACGATTGTACCAGGATTTGACAGTCCTGATATGTACATAGATCTGAAATGCCATTGAACACTAACTGCGGACTGTGTTTCGTGGAACTGGAACCATAGGCAACACTGCACACGCTTCGCATCACTGTAAGACTCCATGTTAACTGGTTTATTGGTCACGTAATCACCTGTAACAGCAACTGACCTCTGGTGGCCTAGAAATTAAACTTCATGGCATGGCACGTATTTAGAACCACATTTGAATCAATATTGAATAATACTTTCGGAGTTAGTCACCTTTAGTTTTACGTAACTAATTTTGAATAACCCTGTATTACAAAAGGTATAACCTTGGCATGTTGTAAGGTTGTTATCCTATATTTTGCCATGTTCATTTCGCTTCTTCAGGAATAATTTTTATAACATTTTATAATATTGATTCTTATTATTATTTATGTAGTACGGTGTGATCAGACAGTATTAAAAAAAGACATGAAAACAACCTACCTGTAAGCTCTCTTGATACGTTCTACTAGTGCTCTTGCTATGCTGTTTTCTACATATTTATTGCTCACTGCTAGGCTGACAAAGAACTGGTTTTCTATGTAGATGAAATGGCGAGCATTGGTGATGGCCTCAACATAAGCCATATGGATGCTTTCTTCCTTCATTTCTGAATCAATAAAGCCAGCACTCCATTGACAAACGCTGCGCAGAACCTTAATGAATAAGAAATACACACATCGGAACTGTCGATAACACTAGAATTGTGACAATTGCCATAAGCTGAGTTATTTAGCTTCACTGCCATATTGACATGCACTCACCTAAGTTATTAAAATGTATTTTCCACAACAAGGCGTAAGACTGATGGTTGCATCATATTATTTGGTATAATTTTCATGTTTTTTTTTGTTTTTTTTACAAATATTTATAAACCAGGTAATGATGTAAACTTATAATGCAAGTTAATATGTAATTAAGATCCGCCAGTTTTCAATTTTACAACCTATCACTATCATTTATTTATACTGATAGATTTTGTACCTGGGATGTAAGATGTGACCCTTTGCGAAGACACCTAAAGTTCATCCATAAGTTTTACAATAAAAAAGAGTAGCTTACATATGTATTTTTGTTATTTTATCTTGCCTTTCTGCCACTTATAGCTAATTGCAATGATGAAGATGAGTGATGATTAGATTAAATTGATGAAGGGACACACTCAAATAACACCCATAGCCGGCCAGGGACTTGAACCAAGAAACTTTGGTGGCGGGTCGAAAGCCAACCACTTAATATGCTTGACCACTGAGCTGGAACTTAACATGCATGCACCATGGTGGTAATATTATATTCTTTTATTGAAACCAAGCCAGGTACTAATACTACCATATGTGAACCTATTTACCTGACAATTGACAGAATACTTGAAGCTTCCTAATTCTGTGGGAAACTGATCGTAGGTTCTGGGCATGAGAAAAGGAATCTGAGTATTCTTCTTTGCTTTTTCAACCTGAAAAAATAAAATTGCAAGTTTTCACAGACAATTTTCAATTTCATGCAATTGTAATAAAGTATTCTTAGATTAACCTTTTAATAACAGGACATTAATGAAGTTCATTAATTTCAAGTGTTTTTGTGATTTTATAGATTTATTTTATTTAAAAAAGGTAAAGTGTTCCCCTGTGCTTAGCACCACGCCATGAAGGCATATAGGGGGTGTGGGGGTAACACCCCACACTTTCTTGATCCGGTCGTGAGTGGGGGTGATGTGATCAGCACCACGCCCCTGACCGCCTTTACCCCCCAGGGTTTCCCCCAGGTACCCATGTTATTCGACGCTGGGTGGGCGCCGGGGCCGCTTCCAACTGTTAGAAAAGTTCCCGGATTTGAACCGGCCGGGGATCGAACCCGGGACCTTGAGCATGGTAGTCAGACGCGTTACCGACTGAGCCACCGCGGCCACTTTATTTACTGTGTAATAATAGATTAAGTGGTAGAGAGGGGGTGTAAGGGGTGACCTTCCATGTAGTACACCCAATTGTCAACCTCACCTCCACGTAGTACACCCTGGACTGCATTTTACAGACGAACGAGGCTCTGGTGACTGGCACTATGGCCAGTATAATTTTGTGGGTGTTGTCCTGCGTTTTTGTCCTTGTGCATGCTGAGTGCCCTTTACAGCCTCGGCTTTTAACGAAAGTCAGAATACTATAATATTTTAGTAACACAACACTGCAATTATGCTATTTATACGGGTACAAAATAGCTTAAGTGCTGATGCACCCAAAATTTTAAATTCAAATTTAAATAAGTGGTAGAGAGTGCAGAGATGCCAATATCTGTGTTTCTTAATGAATTTTAGTCTGAAGTTTTCATGTCAAAACTTTTATCCATCGAGCATTTGGATGTTCTTAGGGCAGCAACAAATTATGAATAATTCCATACATTTTGAAAATCTACTTCTACAATGTACTATGAAGATGGTGTTGAATAATCAAATTTGCACTAAATGGATTTTGTAATATTAAGTCTGTATATCTGAAACTATTCACGTTTAAAATTGCACAAAGGCTTTGGAGACATCCTGTATTATTCAACATGCATATTTTATAGGGCAACATATACGCTGTGTTATTAAATGGTCACTGAAATAGGACCTACGTTTAGCTAACCTTTACAGCATTCCACCTTTGGATGAAATGTCTGGCAACATCTCTTGCAGCTGAGCCTTCTACCGCCACTCCTATATCATGCCAGGGCATTCTGGGAACCTTCTCTCTATCAACAATATCTGTGGAAGAAAAAACCTATGAAAATGCATTTAAAAAATAATATTGTGTATATACTTTTACAGTAGACAGCAATTCATAACTTTAAAATTAAATATTGAACTTAATACATATAGCAGGGTCATTGCTAAGAGGCTAATGATTCCATTTTTAGGGGCATAAGTAGGAATTGTAGCTTTCCTGAGATAGTAATTTAAATGAGCCTTCTCGGATTATATTATCAGCCAAGTTTGCATCTAGTGTTTTGACAACTGACATAGCTCTCAACTTCACAAAATTTTATGATAATATAATGTCAGTTGTTAAAATGCTTGACAGAAATTCTAATCTGATTTGGCTGACTGCCTGTGAAATCTAATAGTGCACCCCAGAAACTTCATTCTTGTAGGCCAAGAGAATCTGGTGCCTGGACCCAGTATAATGCTTTGTGAAATTACGTGTTGTCCTGCCTCATGTCCTTGCGTGTGCTGAGTGTCACCTTGCAGCTGCAGCTTTTGTCAATGCTATAGTGATTTTAGTTCTTCAGTGTGCTTCAATTTGCGCTTGATAATAAGTTTGTCTCCAAAACATTTGTTCTTCCAGTTTTTTTGTACCCGTATTGAGTGGAGGAGTCAATAGCTTTGGTGCTCATGCACTCATTGTCATTTTTAATTAACAATAAACAAACAAACTGAGAACATATATTTTGGCACCATGTGTGGTGATCAATTCAAAGGAAAGTTATGTTTTTTCATACCACAACCTGCTAAGTATGTTTAGAACAGGCACACTTGCATGTCTTGTTAATTGGATCTATCCACTATGACACCTCACAAAATTCCTAAAATGACTCCAGATACTGCTGGGCACGAGAGCTATATTGATACAATCTCATTGAATCTTGCTTGAATTCCAGTATAAACATTTCTAGTCACTAAACTGATACAAACTAACATACAGTACATAAAGATACAAACTTACCCTCATGTGGCTTATCCAATTCTGAGAAATCTTTCACAATAAAATTAACATAGTCTTTCCCTATCCAGTATTTCCCTATGTTATAGTGCTCTGTGTGTTTCTCCCTGGAAGAGAAAATTATAGTTATTCTGTTGTTTTAACTATCTGTGGTTAAGGTTAAGAAAGCTGTCAGGAGACACTAAATGCCAGTTTTAAGTTCTAATTAATTAGAAAAACGTACCTTGTCATTAAACAAATAAAACTTTATCATCTCTACAACATACAATTCTTATTTCGAATGTAACTTTTAAGGATTTAATGACAATTATAATTTTATTGGTACAAATTTAATTCTGATATATAATTTATTTTAGTTCCCTACGTGCATTACACCCAGTTCTGTAGCATGATTGTATGAAAGGAGTAAGGCTTCCTTAGATAAACCTGACCTGAATATTAGATAAAGAAAACCCGAAGATATTTTAACTAAATAGAATCTATTTGAATCTAAGTCAAGTCACGTCGTCGTAGAATCGGGAGTTTCTGGTCAATGTCTTGAGCAGCTCCATGGACGTCCGCAGGATTTTTTCCAGGGAGGGGCAAGGAAGGTATATTTTTCCAGGGGGCCAACATGGCATATTTTCCCCAATAATAGTGTTCATCCCTCAAAAAAACATTGCTTAATTGAATTCATCATGTTCGTGCAATAGTTAACACACATTATTGTGGCTGAAATTAAATTATATGTGTGAAATATGTAATTTTTGGTTGACTTTCGTTTTCCAGGGGGGGGGGGGGGCATGCCCCCCCCCTTCCGGACGCCCATGAGCAGCTCAATGGATACGCATATCAGTCCCAAGTCAGATTTCCTTGCCTGAGTCTGTGTGCTGCGTTGAAATGTAAGAATCCTCTTCAGTGCAGAAAACTACTTTTCCACCGACGAGCTTGAGGCAGGAACAGTAAGGAACAATTCTGTTAGTTTGTACACTTGTTCAACAGCTTCATTCAAATGGGTAGTACGCAAGTACTCATGAAGTTCAAATACACTGTTTACTCGATATTCGGCTTCAGAATAAATTACCTGTAGCTCAACTTTCAACTGGTAGCAAATTGACAAATTTCGCATACAGCTTAGTTAAGGACACAAACTCTTCTTCTGGAAAGGCCATGTCATATTTTTATTTTTATTATTCTTTTTCTTTCACTAAAAAGCCATTTGTGGAAAATGCGTAGGATACAATTTGCAAATGCATTCGAGAATATTACTCATTATCATGGTTACGATATTTGCGCACATTTTGAAAAGCATATCAAGCAACTTAGTGAAAGCAAAAGGTAAAAAAAATCTGTAAATCATAACGCTAACTATTACACATATGCTTTTAACATTACGGGCAACTGGGATGCATGCACCTAACTTTGCGGGCGCTGCCGGATCTAGGATTGCCAGACATTCCTCTTTTATCTTTAACTTCGTTGATTCTAATGAAGGTAATATCCAACATTAAACCATCTCTTTGTGAACTTAATAGTTAGTTTACACATTTAAAATGACACCCGTTTTGTTAGCTACACCTCCCGTCAAGCATTGTTGAAACAACACGGGAGTTGATTTTCTTGGTTCTCTTCCGACCATGGCAAACGTCGGCTACGGTGGCAAACATATGAGTCAGATGCAGCAGGGACAGAAATTCTCGCCAGTTAGCACCCACTGGTAATGCGCCTTACAGTGCTTGAGAATCGGGGTGCCCTGTCATTGGTTCAGAAGATACTACTTAAGCAAACACACCCGCCATGGGCGAGACCAAATCATTTCTTCCATTCACCCACACGTAAGTCCTCTCAAGAAGCCTTACAGAGAAACAACTCGAATCAAAACAAGTCGTCAATTGTTTCCTTAAAAGTTCTACTTGCAGTCTGATATTGCTATGTGTGTTCAAGCGATAAATACAGGAATGAAATACGTTTTCCTCAATAATTTCAACTTGTAAGGTGGACTTACAAGCCTTACATGGGCACTATGCCGCTGATTACACTGTGCCATGAAGGCACATGTAAGGAAGTGTGGAGGTAATACCCCAGATGACTGATGCATTCTAAAATTGAAAGAGGAACTGCACGTTTAAAAACAGTGTGCTTGAATGTTTACAAGTGTTCCTACGAAATGATAGAATTACAGAAGAAGGCATATACATACAAATTCGAGCTAGGTAAAATTATGATGTTAACATGTCATTATCAGCTGAAGTCAATGAAATATTAATCAGTCTAAACTGTGTTGATACTAATCTGACAATGAAGTTACTGCCTTCCTTTTTTGTGCCATTACAAGAGTCCCATGGAATTTACTTGCTTTGGGAAATCAATAAATTGATATAGAAACTGGTAAACCAGATATTTTGGTGCCCTATGCAGGTTTGTGGATCCCCCCCCTACCAAACACTTACATTTTATGTGGTGACCTCCAAAGGAAGTATCTAAGGGTCACTTCATCACTTTAAAATCTTTAATGGAAACAAGGGTCAAGGAACACCTTGTATGTTTAACTTGTCTCATTACCTCTGCCAAGTGTTGTCTTGAGTATAAAAACGTTTTGAATTGCACCCTGTGTGCATGCCACACTATGCTTCAGTCCCCCCCCCCCCCTTCCTCTCTCTAGCCTACCCCTTGCCACGGGCTTGCTGGTGAATGCTCAGAGAAAGATTGAATGTTATGACAGAATAAAATAAATATGGAATTAATATATTTAACACATTCCCAGTATTTATTTATAGTGGGTGTATATTTATAATATGTGTTGCTTACTAGTATGATGTTCTGTCACTTTATCACAAGATAAAATCTCACAAGAACAACACATGTAAAAATGCCAATGTCAGTACAAAATTAAATGTACATTTTCAGTGTAGGTAAATAGTCCCTTGCACCATGTCATGAAGTCACATAAGGGGTTTGGTGGTAGCCCCCTGCCTCCACATTATTGATGTCCACCACAATGGAGATGTAATGCACCAGGGCTGTCTCCGATACACCTATTGATAAGAGTCTGCATGAACCGCGCTATGCACAGACATTTCTACCTGAGATCACTCACCTCTGCAAATCAAATCCAGATCTCCTGCATAACAGCCCTAGCTATTGGGCTACTGCAGCTCTAAATATAAATATGAACTTACTTTCCGTCTATTTCGTCACATGCTGAATTCCTTTTCCCATGTGGCAGCCAACTCTTGGTCCTTGCAAAGTGCACAACCCGGCGATTTAACTTTGGTGTGTCTCCTTTTGTTCTTTCATTCACAGATGGAACCCTAAAAATAATTGAAATTAATATAACATTTGGTGTATCATTATTGTTGAGAAATCTTATTAATATTTGAATTCAGGATAATCCATTTATTGTGTTAATTCCTTTACCTCTTTCATCAATTCATTATTCATCTTCATCATTGTGATTAACCTAGATACAGGGGCGTGCCGTGACCTTTCGTGATAGGCAAGCGATGGGTTAATTTTTCGTTTCGGTTAATTATAACAATTTCAAATATAATATAGGCCTACACACATCCCTATCTACAATAATGTGCATAATGGTGAAGTATCGGGCTTGAGTGTGTGAAGTGCATACATACCGTAAAATCAAATCTTCGCTGCAGGTTTATAAAGAAGAAAAAAGCCTCTCGATATAAACTTGTAAATTTCAACCATGAAGAAAATAATGATTTACTTGATATTTGAGAGCAACTGTAAATTAAATTACGTTCTTTTTTAACCCTAAAAATAATAAACATCCTATTAGCATAAAGTTTCGATCTTAAAAAAATGGACGGGTTTTGTTTCTTACTTGGCTAGAATTATGAATCATGACTTGTCTTCAGTTGGATGCAAGCGCAGATGTGATTCTGGGAACGTTCATGTCTTTGCACTGCATTATAAAAATTGCTCAAGTCACTGTAGCTTGTTCCTAAATTTTATTGAACAAAACACATGGCCAACAAAATAGTTTATTAAGATCATTGCTGCCACATAACCACATAATATTGTTGTACTGAGATGTTTTAAACTGCCTAATGAAAACTTTCCCATCTTTCTTAGTTGGTTTGGTTGTGCACAGTTCAGGACACGGTCGCTCGACTCACAATCACAAGCTCCAACTTTACACCATATGTTCTCGAAATGAATGGTTTTGGAAGAAGGTCCCTAATCAAGGCCTTACCTGCAGCACTGCAAATTGATGGCTATTCTGGTATGTCAACCATGGCGGAAATTTTCAATGTACTTTTACACCAGGTACAAAAACACGACACAAAGAACAGAAAAAAAACAGCACAATATCACAGTAAAAAGCAACACGCAACAGCAGCACCCACGCTTCTAAATTAACCTTTATTTTCAACGTAACCTGCAGTGTTACATACCCTCCATATTTCCAAGTAACCGGCTGTGATTTCATTTCTTATAAATAGCATACGACTGGTGATCACTGGCTAACTTCATAATGTAATTTGTTGATTACTATAGAGTATCAAACATGAAAATCGTACCGCGTTAGGTGGTGCTACGGATGCACAGAAAATTCTGGAAGTTAGCAACACTTGTGGCCTGTGTGGACGAATTCTTTCCAACACCCTTGCCTAAGACAGATGCGTTCTTGGTTTTGCTTGCCCTCGGCCTTTTCTCTTCGTAAACGGGTATGGACAGTGTCCATGCAAGAACTGCATAAGTCACTCGAAAAGCGGGGAGAAAGGCGAGCAATCCTCTTCTTCTAAACGTGGTCAGTCGTGGCGCATCGCCCAGCGTCGTCAAGGGTGCAGCCGGTTTATGTTTCAAGCCAAAAGAACAGAAAATAGAGAAAATGAAAATTCTGCAATGTAAATATCTTATAGTAAATAAATTCCATTCTAATGTGTATAGAGGCATTGAAAAACATGAACTTTAAATATCAAAAGTGTTTTAAAAAACAACGCAAGCGGCACTTGCCCCGCCTTTCCTTACCGCACGCTTCTGCCTAGATAAGTTATGTAAAATGAAAATATCAATACCAACGTATTTATAGGATAAATCTTTCTACATACTCTTTGTAATTAATTGAAACAAACCTGTTTATGTCAGCAGCAGTTTCAACAGCAAACACTGCTCTCAGAGGGGCAACAGCTGACCTATTGGCTGCTTTTGCTAGTGCCATGATTGTCTTTGGAGTGGCATTGATCTCACTAGGGTTACTGGATGTTACTTTCTCATCCACTGGCATGAATGGTGAAGACTCGTCCTCTCGTTTTCCAATATCCACCAGCCTTGAAAGAAAGAAAAACAGTAGAAATTCCAACCCTTCATTTATGCATAATAAATAATTAGATTTATTTGTACCCATTGCCATCTTTGATTTAGTAGATCTATTGTGCCTCATCCTAATATCTATATTATTCCTTGGATAATAATAATGAACAGAAGTTATTTCTTACACTCTTGTATAATAATTTTATGTAACTTTTGTGAAGAGACTAAGTTTAAATGCCTACAGATTTTTGGTGGCTCACTGTTACCATTTACAGAAAGTGATAAGAATTTTTTCCCTATTATTATTATTATCTATTAGAGTAAGAAGTTAATTTTAACTGTGTTTGTGCTATAAATTCAAAGTCAAAATGTTAAACTGTTGTCCTGGTAGTACAACAGAAAATAAATATTCCTAGTTTCATTAAGAAAAGTTATATCTGGAAAGTTTGCACAATTCTGAGGAATAAAGGTGGCTGGAGTGTGGTGCTGATCACATCACCTCCAAAATGGCAGAGATTGAGAATGTGTGGGCCCTACTCCCACATCCCCTAAATGTGCCTACATTGCACAGTGCTATATGAACGAGGAACTTTACCTTACCTTTACCTATCTGGAAAGTTAAAAGTGACATTTTCCTCTTATTTCTTACGTTAGAATCACATGTACCAGAACCCACCTGTGATTGTGATCATCCCATCTTCCATAGCACAAGTCAATTCCACCCACAAAGGCAATTGCTTGGTCAATCACAACCATCTTCTCATGGTGTGACCATAGGAAAACTCCTGCGGTAACATGGTCTGGGTGGCGTAACACCTTAAAAAAGGAAAAAAAGAAAATAGCATATGGCAAATTTCATAATACTTTCCTAGAGTGCTTTTTCAATACTTAGTAGGGATACAAGTAGAAGAGAAAACTGTAAGTGTAAGTCCTGTAATCCTAATTGTGACACCCTTCATTTGACATCGTTCTACATGCAAAATATTATTTTATTTGTGCTTTCACTATAACTTTGTAATTTAAATAACAAACCCATAGCACCTTGCAGAAATTCATAATACAAATTCTCCATGATAAGTTGTACGCAGAGTAGTCAACTTTGCGATTCAGGAATAAGACTAGAATATCAAAAATATACTCCTTGTTTGTCTTTTTCGCACTATTCTTTGGGTTTAATGGTTCTAATTATGAACTTGATATTGAACAAAGAGTAGGCAGGCGTGAATATAGTTGTAGTTGCTCCAGCCACTTACCTTAATATTATTATGTGCTTCTGTAAGAAATTGTTTACTGTAAAGGCTGCTAATGTTCAGAGCCTGCTTTACTTCCTTGAAAAGCAGAACAAATACTTTCACCCCTTCCATCTGAAAGGTAAGTTAGTTTCTGCAATAATTTATATCTAGAAATTGCATTTGTAAACTGAATTCAAGAGAGAAATGTTAATACCAGGATTTGTTATGTGGTTTTGTCCAGTCAATAAGGGTTGTATACCTCATTTGTACTACCGTAATCTTTCCACAAAATGAAGTAAAATATGAGAAAAGGTGAAACTAATATAATACTTAGTAAAAGAGGACACCATCTTTCCTTTATGACATACATATCCGCTCTTATGAAATGCCTGTGTTTATAAGCTTATATAGCTTAAATATCTCCCTAGTACAGTTACAAACACTTCAGGATTTTAATGAGCCCATTGCAAGTCAGTAAAGTTGTTGCAACCCAGAAATGTCTGTGACTGTACAAAAGTTAGCCAGGAAGGAACACCATTGTATTATGTACATTCACTCTTTGGATATCTCCATGATTACAATAACATTTCATGTGTCAGAATTAAAGAATTTAACTTATTTCCACAATAATTTCAATCACATTGACATTTGAACACAAAAGTCCCAAGTCCCAAACACTCAAATGTTGGTCAGAATTTCAGAAGATTGGGGTGGCATTGGCCTGTCTTGCTGGAACCACAAAACAAATTACAGTTACAAATGGGGAGATATTTAAGCAACACCCTTTATAATTAGAAACATTCACCGAGCAATTTATAAAATAATCTCCCAGAAAATCTATAAAAAATGGGGAGCTCGGCAGTTTTTTGTGACCCTTTCCAACAATCTGTTAGCAATTAACAAAACAATAAAATGAGCAAATGACTTTTTGGCAAAGTCAATGCTTGTAAGATATTCCTTAACATTACCAACATCACATATTACATCAATAAGTACTCAACTTACCATATTGTAGATTTGTGCATGTTACTCACTATTAAAGGAAATAAATACATTACATAGTATTGATTAATTTAACTACTTACGTGAGTGAGTATGGAGTCTTATTAGGACAACGTTTCGGAGATCAGACTGCCTCCTTCATCAGGTTTGTGGATGTTTCTAGGCACAGAGCATAGTGCCATGTAAAAGAAGTGTTGAATGAGGATTTGGTTAAGTGTTAAGGTTAAAAACACTTACAAAAACTCTGCCATATTCCTACTTAAAAATCTCAGCATGTTAAAAACTTCGTAAAAATACTCCACACTTATATTCAAATAACCCAAAAAAGATCCCAAGTGGCCATTACGAGCTCAGGCTGGTTATGAGGCCTACACTGGTGAGCAGTCCCCACCTCAACCGGAAGGAAAAAGCTACCTCCCCTCCTATAACCCATCCCT
This sequence comes from Lepisma saccharinum, assembly GCF_977018435.1. Lineage (NCBI taxonomy): Eukaryota > Metazoa > Arthropoda > Insecta > Zygentoma > Lepismatidae > Lepisma > Lepisma saccharinum. The sequence goes on from NC_139236.1 coordinate 72,224,652, forward strand.
CCTTTATCTCTTACATCACCAATCCAAATTGAATCCTCGTTCTTCTTCTGCTGCTTTGATGACCTCCGAAGTAACATGGAAACCTATTTTTGTGTTAGTTTTCACTGCCTTATCCCATTTTTTATAGAAAACTGATCGATAAACTCAACAGAGACGATGGTAATTTAGAGAACGGATGAATCAGTTTTCTTAAAAAAAAAAAAATGGGATAAGGCAGTGAAAACTAACACAAAAATAGGTTTCCATGTTACTTCGGAGGTCATCAAAGCAGCAGAAGAAGAAAGAGGATTCACTTTGGATTGGTGATGTAAGAGATAAAGGAGGGATGGGTTATAGGAGGGGAGGTAGCTTTTTCCTTCCAGTTGAGGTGGGGGCTGCTCACCAGTGTAGGCCTCATAACCAGCCTGGGCTCGTAACGGCCACTTGGGATCTTTTTTTGGATATTTGAATATAAGTGTGGAGCATTTTAACGAAGTTTTTAACATGCTGAGATTTTTAAGTAGGAATATGGCAGAGTTTTTGTAAGTGTTTTTAACCTTAACACTTAACCAAATCCTCATTCAACACTTCTTTTATGTGGCACTATGCTCTGTGCCTAGAAACATCCACGAACCTGATGAAGGAGACAGTCTGACCTCCGAAACGTTGTCCTAATAAGACTCCATACTCACTCCCGTAAGTAGTTAAATTAATCAATACTATGTAACGTATTTATTTACTCAACTTAACCTGATAAGAGTTCAATTTTGTATAAATAATCATAAATTGCTCCTTTGCAAATGTTGATTCATGCTTATCTTATCACTGTGAATTAAAGGAAACTTTATTGGCATTAAATTAGCCAGTTGGCAATGTGTAAAGAAATAGTTACATAATTGCTATCTCTGGTAAACCTAATTCACTGCAGCTTGTTTCCAAACTCATTTCAAGATAAAAATGCTATTTAATAACTTAAAATACCTTAAAATAGTAGAGTAGGAAGGAACTTTTCACACCATAGAAGGAACATTGTGTTTATATGTAAACAAATTGAAGTTCATAATAGGTAGAAATCTTTAGTTTGCATAGGTGAATTATGAAATAATACTTGAAAAAAGCTTTTCATGCTATTTGGTTATATATTCTGTAAGAAACTACAGAATACTATAATATTAAAGCATGTCTGGATTTTGCACCTTGAACATATCTCTCACCATTATCTTCATGTGGATTTCATATAACGGGTGTTTCAGTCGGGGCGGAACCCTGTATTTCAGTCATAACTCGAACACTAATAAAGATATTGCAACGAAAATTTGGAGTGGACTTACCTCCATTCATGCGAAGTCGGGTGACATCATAAGAAGTGCTGGAAATGGCACCATTGGTATCCAGGCAGCAAAAAAAAAAAATCGCACATCCTGGAGTAGCAACGGCGCCAATCGGTTACGCCCGTTTATGCATACCAAATCGTCGTGGTCCACGAGTTAAAACAACCAGATTATGGGAAGAGAGTGACGTATTGTCAATGGTTCCAGACCCTTGTCCAGGATAATCCAGACATTCTGGTTGGTTTTCGGATGAGGCGTGGTTCCATCTTTCAGGATCTCGCATTTGGGCAAGCAAGAATCCTAATATGATAATCGAAGAACCCCTTCATTCCGAGAAGATTGGTGTTTGGTGTTGAATTTCCCGGAGATGCATAATTGGACCCATCTTCTTCGACACGACAATCACAACAGCAGCGTACCTAGACATCTTCAACTGCTTTGTGAACCAACTGGACGATGAGGAATTATCCATTGGTTATTTTCAGCAGGATGGAGCAACACCGCACACCTCGCATGCAAGCATGGCCAAAATCCGGTCTTTTTTTCGGCAACCGCGTAATTTCCAGGGGAAAAGTCCCCTGCCTGCTCGCCTGATCTCACGCCGCCTGATTTTTTTGTGGGGACATTTGAAGTCGCAGGTTTATGCCAACAAACCGCGAACCATAGAGGCCTTGAAAGCAAACATCAGTGCGGCCATCCCAGCAGTGACACCTGATATACTGAGACGGACTTTTCACAACATGGAACACCACATCCAATGCTGCCTGGATGCCAATGGTGGCCATTTCCAACACTTGTTATGATGTCACCCGACTTCGCAATATCTTTATTAGTGTCAGAGTTATGAACGAAATACAGGGTTCTGCCCCGAGTGAAACACCCTGTATATTGATAATAGAAAATAGGTGTACAGCATTATGAAACTATTACAGATAGTTAGGCAATAACTGAATATAAGCCACATGAAGAACACTGTGGTTCTTCAGTGCAAAAACTCACAGCTTTTCGCTGTAAAATCTGATCCAAACGCCAGTAGTCATCCATGGCAGGGCGTTTCATGTAAGTTTGTGGAGACAGCCACCAGTCAGTGATGTAGATTTCTTCTTCAGCGTTCTCCAATGCATCTGCAATGGCTTCCATATAGGAGCAGCCATCCACAAACCATGATGCATGGACATTCATCCTCTGAGGTGCAAAAGACTGGAAGCGATTACCCTGGATGAAAGTTTTGCCTGGAAATTTCAGAGTTAACATGTAAGGTTTTATGCAAAGGCAGGATTGTTGTCAAATGAGTTCAATCTCATATGTGCAATATCTTAAAAATATTAATGAAGGAATATTAAACCTGTAAAGGTATGGAATTGTACTTATGTTTTAATGCCTCCCATAGTATAGACAATTTTATGAACTACCTAGGTCTTGTACTTTTCTTATGAGTACAAATGTAAATCATGCTTTGTTCAGACTTTGTTGGTCCAAGCCTATCTTTACAATTAAGGTAAGGTAAGGAAAGTTCCTCGTGCACTTTGCACCATTCCATGAGGCATATACGTATAGGGGTATGTGTAGGGCCCCACATGTTGATTTCTGCCATTTTGGAGATGATGTGATCAGCATGATGCCTTTACCCCCTAGGTTGCCCTCAGGTAGCCATTTATTTGAGGCTGGGTGAGCCCCAGAGCTGCTTTATACAGGGATAAGACTGGAAAAATTCTGACCTTAGATCACCCACCCAGGAATTGAACCTGGGTCTCCCATGTGGCAGTCGGATGCCTTACTGACTAGACCACCATGTCTCTTACAATGAAGGTGGCTATACTTAATTTGTACTCCCTCTGTCCCATAATTATTGTCCGGTACACTTTTGTTTGTTGTCCCATAATAATTGTCCGATATTCAAACTGTGACATTGGTGTATACAGAAGAAGAAAATTAAACACGGGAATGAGTCATACAACATTATTACTCAAGGATCAGTACAAATTGGCCGATCAAGTATCCAAAATAACATAAATAAAAAGTTACCATTTTGGCATACCGGACAATAATTATGGGACAGAGGGAGTAGTTGAAATACAGGGTGTTTCATAAATAATTGAGGTTACACAAATTTATTGCAAGTAAACTATTTTACTTAAGTTAAAATGATGATCCAGTCCAGAATGATCAAGGAACGCAAACAGTTTATGCGTGTATATTTTGTTAAGCTGAGCGTTCACATCCCTGTCACTAGGCAACACTCAAATCACCCACATCATGCACATCACTCCCAGTGTTATGTGCAATGTTTTGGTCCTCAAGATCACGGGACCGTACACCGTGTGACTTATTTTTGTGGGGTTTCATCAAAGACAGGGTATTCGTCTCACCGATGCCGTGTGATATCGCAGCCCTGAGGGAGCGTATCATCGCAGCGATAGACACTATCGACAGGTCCATGTTGATGCGAGTGTGGCTAGAAGTAGAATATCGTGCTGATACGTGGTCATTGAACATTTGTAGATGTAAAAAAAAAGAAACTGTTTGAGTTTCTTGTTTGTTCTGGGCTGGTTTTATTAATGTAAGTTCAATACTTTACTTACGATAAATATTTGTAACCCCTTCAATTATTTATGAGACACCCGGTACATGTTACATACCAATTGTTGCAAGACGTCTACTGTAATATAGTCAATGGAATGGAAATATATATCTAACCTAATCTAATACAATTGGAATGCAAATAGAATATACACATAACAACTTTTTACCTATATTACTTTATAATTATTATTTTACTGCCATTCTTATTACTAGAATAACCTTTCCAAAGTTGGAGTATGAAAAGTGACAGCAGTTATAAACATTTCTTTATTTTTAATTTCAAATTAATATCAATACCTTGATTATCTCTGGCTTGTACAAGAGCTTCTTTCCATTCTTCAGTCTTCCTTCTTGATAAGCATTTTACAACAATCTGTCTGAAAAAATAGGTATTTGTAATTTAATCAGATTAACTAGACAAGAAATTAAATGAAAGACAAACTAAATACAACTAATTTAACAATGTATGCTTTGGATATTTTGGAAACAATGTTATCTACATTTACACTTCTGAGTTTTGGCTGAATTAATAAATTTAATAGAACAACAGCAACTCACCTGCTCAAATTAGTTATTAGAATTCCATGCCTGAGTCCTATGATGTGCATTCCTGATAGAAATTCAAAACCATTGTCCATTAACATAACACAGTTCACGGTGCCAGTTTTGGGATTGATGTAGCCAATAAATGTATCTTTCACAAACAGCCATCTTGCTATCCACTGTCCAAATGTTCCACCCATGAAGCGGTTCATCCTGTAGTAAATTAACATACATCTAATACTGATATGACATGATATCACTATGAACCAATTAATGATTCCATCCCCAATATTACACATAACATACCAATAATATGTATAAGGCATAACAGTATGTTATTGTCATGTGTAAGTAGCAATCATTAAAAAAAAAACACTTTATTTATTAAACATTTTTGAGAAGTTGCTTAATTAAATCATTGTATTAAAATTCTGTTGTAATGAAGCAAATTATTAGGGATCGGACAGATTAATCAGAACTCTATTGGTATCTGCCAATACAGGCAAATCGGTGTGTCAGGTTATCAGTAAAATTACCATAATTTTACCGATCTAATATATTTATAAATATCTTACAAGTTACTGCAATATTGTGCCAATTTGTCATAATTGTTATGGATATAAACATAGAATTTCCATTACCTACTTTTTTAAAGTTAATGCCCAAATATGGAGCTTCTTTTGCATTGCAAAAACTTGGTTCACCTGGTAACATACTAACACTTTAGCAGCCACATGTACTGCTGGCGGTACAAGCATATGTTTTACTAGCAAACGAGCAGAGATTTTGGTTGGCATACCCATTAGGCCAAAATTTAGTCTTATCTTCCTTACTTCCTGTAAGTACCTGCATGACCTATTATTGACAATAATATGTCAGATAATTGTATTTTCCCTTTTTCGGACTTTTTGCGATTACCTTTAATTGATGCATGTTAGGCCAACATGATGGCCGGCAGTTCAAGGGATTGAAACCTGCTTATCGTTGTTGAAATGTTTCATGTGCTCGAACATTCACAGAGGAGATTTTTCAACAGAGGTATTATTACAATTGCTTTCATTTGATGAGTGTCATTGTTGTCACCACTTGCTCCTTTTATTGTTTTCCTGTATTTTTTGTTACTCCGCTTTTGGCAATTTGCAAATGAGGAACACAATGATGGCAGTTGTTTGTTCAAGGTGCAGAGTTTGATTAAAAAATTTAATGAAGCCTATCAAAATACTCTGCTATTTTTTCTGTCATTTTATTTACAACATTGTATTGATAAATAGAAATATATATATATACATAGAAATGTATTAACATATAGTATTGTATTATTATTAGAAGCATTTCATTGCACAATTCATATTAATTGTGATAAAAAGTGGAAGAAAACCCAATGAATTTAGTGTGTTTGAAGTTTATGCTGTAAGGTACCTTGTAATGTATACTAAGTAAATGGGAATAATGTTTTATAAATATGTCATAAATATATATGCAAACAAATATAAGAAAAAATAGGTAAGGTAAAAAGGTAAAGTTCCCCATGAATATAGCACCGTGCATGAAAGGACATTTATAGGATGTGGGGGTAGGACCCCACATATTCTTGATATCGGCCATTTTGGAGGTGATGTGATCAGCTATACGCTTAGTCCACCTTTACCCTCCAGGATTGCCCCTAGCTTCCCACTGATGTGAGGCTTGATGAGCCCAGAAACTTGCTTATGCTGGAACAAGGTCTAAAAAATTCAGACCTTAGATCACCCAGCTAGGGAATCGAACCTGGGTCACCCACGTGGCAGTCAGACACCATATCAACTTTTTTGGTAAAGAAATACCCCTAAGTGGTAGTATCTCCTGTTCTCAAGTTTCACACATATCAATTTTCTCTAAATTCTCTGGATTCTCATTGGGACAAACACAATATCTATGTCTGAACCGGGATTCGAACTTGGACCCCTGGCATTGAAGTATGCTGTGCTAACCACTCTGCCATGGATGTCAACGATGACTAGACCACAGCGGCTCTCTTGTGAAAAAAAAATTAGACAGAAATAATTCATTAACACAAAAATATTTTAGCTAGTACTAAGTGAAACAATAATTGATAATCATGAAAACATACTATAATAAATAAAAGTAATAATATAAATATTGCGCTTGTAGAATGAAAATGCTATTCCCAGCAGGCATCATTGACTCTTCAATTATCTGCCCAGAGAGCCTTACAAAACATGACAAATTCAAATTTAACGGCTACTTGAACGACGGCGGTACAACTGTGCATGCTGTAGACAATTCGCTAAAATGCCCATGGCAGCTATAGTGATAAGGTCAATGAACCATTTTGAAATTTGTATCAGATCGGTAAAATATCAGTATCGGTAAATTTTATATTGGTACTTTATCGGTATTGGCCAAATTTTCTAATCGGTCCATCCCTACAAATAGTGAAGTGCTTTATGTGGAGAGTAGAATTGAATAGCACATGGGTCCTATGAAGAACTGAGGGAAACCATCTTGTAGAACTGAAAATAGCGCCAGTGCAGGATAAAGTGGAATATGTTCTATGGTATCATTAGACCAAGTCACTGATTGTGTAAAATCCTTTGAACTGTGGACCAGGTTATTCAGAGTTCACAAGATGCACGAATAGTAGAACTTGATGGGTTTTATAGAAATGCTTGCGCACAGCCTCAACACTCTCTTGACTGACTGGTGGTTGCCCTGCTCGTGAACGGGAAAGCAAACTTCCGGTCTACTTATACTTGTCATACCACGCAACAATCTTTGTGTAATCAGGTGGTGGTCGTCCATATTCTCTCCTGTACAGCAATTGGTGACTTGGTCTCACGATACCACAAAATACATTGAGCTTTCTCCTGAATGGATGCCATTTTCAGTTTCAGCGATTTCAGTGCCTCCTATACCAACTCAGACTCTACCTAGAACATGAGAAAAAAACCTTTTTGAGTTTCTCTTTCTTTTGCCACAAGCCATGCATCTGCAACTGTAATAGTTTCTTTGCATTGTTGGAAAGACTTTGCGGGTCACCCTGTATATGTTCACATTATGAAATTAATATTAAATGTTGAAAATCCAGTTACTTTTTAATGTTATATATTCCCGAAATGGGTTCAAATATTAAATAGTAATGTAGTTGCTGGTTATATACATATATTTGTTTTGATTTGATTGATTTCTGTTATTTAGCATCACTTATCTGCAGTGGCGGATTAAGCTTCCTCGCCGCCCCTAGGCACAAACTTAATGTGCGCCCTTCTCAAAAGAGAAGTAGTAACTTATTTGCAGTATTTTTACAGGCTAATATAAAAATTAGTGAACATACTGAAATAAAAAACAAAGGATAAAAATCAATAACAAACAATTCATTTTCTGTATGTGCTATACCTAAAATTATGTAATGTATTGAGAAATTAAATTCACCACTCACCAGTCATAAATGAAGCCGCTTCCGTCTCACTTTGGTTGCTGCAAACTCATGTATAAGTTCTTCAAAGTTGATGTGTCCATCAGTCAAGATGTCTGCTTCGATGTGGAGAATAGATAACTCGTTCAGTCTTTTATTACACATGGTTGAACGGAGATAAGTCTTCAGTCTTTTTAGGGCCGAAAACGAACGTTCGGCTGAACAGTTTGTTACAGCAGTACACAAAAATATTCTTAATGCAATGTCCACATTTGGAAACACGGACTGCAGCTTTTCTTTCCGTATAAAGGCTAACATTTCTGCTGGCGAGTCACAGATTCCTCTGGTCTTCAGAAGCCCCGCAAGATGCACACATTCGTTTGGAAAGGTTGATTCCAGATCAGTTTCATATGCAGTCTGAAGGTTAGCTGCGCGTTCAGAAATGACACAAGAAGAACTTTGCAGAAACTTACTGAAAATCATGAAGTTGTCAGACATTAATTTATAGCTTTCTTTTCTTCTAATTAATTCAGCGTGCAATTTATCAAGAATAGGAAGAAACACCTCAACTTTAAATTTTTCTCTTCCTGTTAGAACAACCTCATTGTCTCTTACTTCATCGGCTTGAATGTTACGTTTTCTAAACCTTTTATAACTACACTCGTAATCCATATCAGTTTTCTCCATGGATTTTTGCTCATAAGACTCGAACATGTCACGAAGAGAAGTTATAAAGTTCACAAGTGATTCAAATAAATCATGTACTATTGTTAAATCTATGTTGACACTTTGTAATTTCACGGTGACGCTATGGAATCTCTGCAGTATATCCTTCCAAATAGTGATCATGAAAGCTGTCTCCAGCCTGTTTAGTTGATTCAAGAGGGATAAGGCCTCATTTCGAACTAGTGGTTTCTCAAAAGGATCATCACTTACATGAGTAAGGGCTTTCATTACACTATCCCAGTTTTCATATATACATGTACAAGCCTCCTCTCGTGCTGACCAACGTGTCTGTGATAAGGATTTTAGTGTTTTGCTTCCTGGATACAGGAAAGAAGCAAGTAAGTTCCAGCGTTTTGTTGAACTGGAAAAAAAATTGTAAATATTTTGAAGCATAGTGAAAAAAGAACATGCTTCCCTACAACTGCTTGCTGCACTACTTCCGACCAAATTCAAAGAATGAGCTGCGCAAGGCACATAATATGCTTTAGAATTTATTCCTTTAATTCGAGCCTGTAAACCTGTATATGCCCCCGACATATTGCTGGCATTGTCGTACGACTGACCTCTGCAATTAGTAAGGTCAATAGAATGTCTGGTCAAAATATCTATTACAGCTTCGGCTAGATTTTCAGACTTGTGACCTGGATTTGACAGAAACGAAAGAAACCTTTCAACAGGTTTACCATCTTCATTCACATATCTTAACACAAAAGCTAACTGATCAGTATGCGAAATATCTGGAGTTGAATCAACAATTATGGAGAAATATTTGCTTTGTTTTATTTCATTAATAATTTCTTTTCTCACTCTATCAGCAAGCAGTTCAATAACTTCATCACAAATTGTAGAAGACAAGTAGCTTGTATGACCTTTCCCTGGATTTCCATACCGTTCAATGTGTTCTGCAAGAAATGGGTCAAACTCGGCAATAAGCTCTAGAGACATCATGTAGTGCCCGTTGTGCAGAGAATGGAATTTTTCTTCGTGACCACGTAAGGGAAGCCCGCGACTTGTCAACTTCTTTACGACAGCAAAAACTCTTCTTAAGACACTGACCCAGTACGTAAGTTCCGTCTGAATATGTGATTGAAAATGGTTCTCCAAGGTCCCAACAGATTTCTGCCTTGTTAAGAGTGCCAACTCGCAGTTTTTGTGTTCTTCAGAATTTTCGTGTGATGCTAGAATATTTGAAATGTTTTTCCAGTCTGAAATGCCATGAGTTGCGATGTTTGTCTTGCCCTTGAACAACCTGCATGATGCACAATAAACGACACCAGTGCTGCACGAATATACCAAATAATTCCGCAAAATTGATTCACCATTTACAAGTTTACGAAAAAAAACACTATTATTTAAAAATCTTGTCTTACCTCCTATGAGTCTTTGCGATTTAGAAAAATCGTTTTCAGCATTCTGATTAATTCCACGTCTTAGAAGAATGTCAATTGTAGACTCATCCACACACCACTCGGCAGGATCGTCACTAACGAAATTTGCACTCTCACTGTCACAACCAGGAACTCCTACGAACTGAGGGGACACTACCTCAGGTGCACTTTCCTCCACTAAACCCACAATATTTTCGACATTTTGCGTTTCACAGAGTTCACTCGATGTAGCCGCTTCCACTTCAATTTTTGAACTGCTTTCGGAAATCACTTGTTCCTTTCGCCTAAAAAACGTGTCCACTGTACCAAGCTTTTTCTGTAAGGTTGCTTCTCTTTCACGCTTTTCGTTTGCAAGTTTACGATAAGCCGCCCCACTTAACTTGGTTCGCTTCATGCTGCCTGCTGCATAAAAAAAACAACCCACCAAATCGCAAACGCAACAAACTGAATGCACCAGCCAGAGAATACGGTAAGACAAAAACTAGTTGCGGTCCACGCGAGACCTGCACTCACTCGCTCACTCATCAGCAGTGTTTGTGTTTATTTTTTTTTTAAACTGGCATTGTTACAGATGCGAGTTTCAAACAATCGGTCTTCTTTCCTGCCTGGCCATTAACAAAGGCTTAGTGGAAGATCGAGGGGTATGTATTTACAAAAACAAACCAACAAAGGCTGGGCGGCTTGCATTGTCATTGTAAGCGATAAAAGCCACAGCACGGGTTAAAAACAAATTGATTGGCGCCTGAAGGAGGCAGAGCAGACCAAACATTTCTTGATAACACATAAATCCGATACATCAAGGTTTCTTTCTTATGAAGCGAAAGTGTTACAAACCGTTGATTTGAAACATTGGTTTCATAGGTCTAAATTGTCACTGTGTACGTAAGACACTTTTTATTATTCTTGATATTCTGGAAAAAAGATTTGCCGCCCCCAAGAGTTGCCGCCCCTAGGCACGTGCCTAGTGGGCCTATTTGGTAATCCGCCACTGCTTATCTGTCACTTTCGGCTAATTGTGGATATGAGGATGAATGATGATATGATGAAAGTGATGAATGGACACTTACAAAGAACACCCATATCCAGGTCAGGATTTGAACCCAGGACTACTGTCATATGCGAAATTGAGTGCCCACTTTTATTTTAAACTTTTAAGTATACAATACCTAACCTGACACACAGGTTGCTGTTGAGCAGACCAAAGAAGTTGCAACCACCAGATGCTAATTCAGTGCTGCCAGTTCTCTTCTTAACCATGTCCTCCTTTCCTTTAACTCCAAAATGGGCCACAAATGATATGGGACTCACTTCTAGGAACTTTAGCTAAAAGATTAAAAAAGTAAAAAAAAAGAAAGAAAAAAAACAGTCTCAAAATATGTTAAGAAGCTGGGAATCATTTTGCAATACCAAAAGATTATGTTTATGTAAAATTTTCAGTATTTTTTTCTTTTTTGACAGAGTGCAACACTGAGGCAGAGCAGCATCTTCATTTTGTTCTTTAGAATCATTAGTATTATGTAAATATAATGTACACACTGCAGTGGCCATGGTGGCTCAGTCCGTAACGTGTCTGACTACCACGCTAAAAGTCCCGGGTTCGATCCCCAGCTGGTTCAAATCCGGGAACTTTTCTAACATTGGAAGTGGCTCCGGCACCCACCCTGCGTCGAATGACATGGGTACCTGGGGGAAACCCTGGGTGTAAAGGTGGTCAAGGGCATGATGCTGATCACATCACCCTCACTCACGACCGGATGAAGAAAGTGTAGGGTGTTACCCCCACACCCCCTATATGCCTTTAATGGCATGTTGCTAAGCACAGGGGAGCACTTTACCTTTTTAATGTACACACTGTTGTGTATTCAGTATTTCATAAGTTGTTTTTTTATTTTTATAAGGAAGCAAAATACTTCATTTTAAAAATTTAAGCATAACTTCAAAATTTTGCTATACCGGGTGGTCCATTTATAATGATAGTATGGAATATCGCATGCAGAAGGCATCCAATCGAAAAATTGCACAAAACAAAAGTTTGATACTATTGAGGTGGTAAGTCAATGCCGCAAAAAATTTTGTCGCCACCACCCACCCCTTGGGGGGAGGGGGGTAAATGTGAAATTTCAAATGGAACACCCCCATTAGTTTTACATATTTGGATTCCGTGTTGAAAAAGAAGTATTTTTTGTTCGAAAAATTTTGTAAAAAAATTGCAATCTTCGAACATTTATAAACATTTGGTAGTTTCAGTTTTATTTTGTTCCCTTTATGTAATAACAGTTTTGGTTTCCGTTGAGAACATTGCAAAAACGAATTTTATTCAAAACATGTGTGCAAAGAATTCGGCAAAAGAAAATTGTTTGCAATTTATGTTTTTGTGTAACAATAAATAATATTAATTTGTTCCAACTCTTTGATTTCAAGGAACAATTTCATATGAACAAAAAATTAAGTATGTTACTACAAATTAGCTATAATTTGAAGTACACAAATAAATGTTCAACTTCTCGAATCCAATGCGGAATGTTCTGAAGCTGAACACCAAAGACCTTGGAGTGTAAATGTTTGGTGCGGAATAATTGGAAGCCGATTGATTGGACCATATTTCATTGAAGGCACATTAAATGGACAAAAGTACACAGAGTTTTTGGTAAACATTCTGCCAGGGCTGATAGAAGAATTGCCACTGCACCAGCGCTGCAACATGTGGTATCAACATGATGGTTGTCCAGCTGACTACTCCATTCAGGCTCGAGCCATCTTGGACACAAAGTTTCCTGGTCGATGGATAGGACGTGGAGGACACGTTTCTTGGCCAGCTCGTTCACCCGATCTCACGTTGCCTGATTTTTACCTTTGGGGACTACTTAAAGAAAAGGGCTACCACGAAGTTCCAACAACGCCAGAAAACATGCGGCAACGAATTATTGATGCTTGTGTCTCTGACATTTTGGGACAAACAGTGTGGAGCTTCAGACACCGTGTTTTGAAATGCATTGAAGAGAACAGTCATCATTTTGAACATTTGCTCCTTTAAACATTTATTTTTGTACCTCAAATGATAACTAATTTCTAGTAACATACTTAATTTTGTTGTTCACATGAAATTGTTCCTTAAAACCAAAGAGTTGGAACAAATTAATATTATTTATTGTTACACAAAAACATAAATTGCAAACAATTTTCTTTTGCCGAATTCTTTGCACACATTTCTTGAATAAAATTCGTTTTTGCAATGTTCTCAACGGAAACCAAAACTGTTATTACATAAAGGGAACAAAATGAAACTGAAACTACGAATGTTTATAAATGTTCGAAGGTTGCAATTTTTTACAAAATTTTTCAAACAAAAAATACTTCTTTTTCAACACGGAATCCAAATATGTAAAACGAATGGGGATGTTCCATTTGAAATTCCACATCTACTCCCACCCCCTACCCCCTAAGGGATGGGTGGCGGCGACGAATTTTTTGCGGCATTGACTTATCCCCTCAATAGTATCAAACTTTTGTTCTGTGCAATTTTTCGATTGGATGCCTTCTGCATGCGATATTCCATACTATCATTATAAATGGACCACCCGGTATATACACATCAAGTTAAAGTTAATGATTCATAATAACTTACTGTGTCTTGATGGTTCCTGTATAATTTGATTTTTAGCAGATTGGTTAAGTATTCCTCCAGTTGCTTCATTCGGTTCTCCATTTCATCATAGGACACCCAACTATCAGGTTTGTTTGGGAATCTGTAAGTGAATGCAACAATATCATAATGTAATCAAACTACACACTTATTTTCATGAAAGGAATGGATTAGACAAGTATCTAATGAGTGCACATTACCAAATTTCGAAGAAAGGAAAAGTTGTTTTAGCCAGTGAGTACTAAAATCTATGCACCAGACAACACACTCAAATTGTACATCACAAACTTAACACACACAAGTTTCAAGCGGTTTTGGGTTTATGGTAGAGGTGATGAACTAAGTAAATGAACAGTGGTGTGCCCAAGGGGGGGGGTTAGGTGTTGGTGGGGGTTATAACCTCTCCCTTTTGGCTCAGTATTCCTAAAAAAAAGAACATCAAATGCAGGAAAAGATGGCAAATGAGGGCTGACTACTAAAAATGTATACTTAACCCACTCCTTTCGAAAATCCTGGGCACGCCACTGTAAATGAAGTAGTGTTGACATTAAGTAGCTTATCAGATTTGTTTGGTTCTCATTATAAGGTGCTGATCATGAGTGTCTCCTAATTGCTCCAGCAGACAAATTCCTTTGGATTCACATTTCTAGATGCATGCATTCCTGTAGAAAGCAGCACACAAAAATTTCAGTGCACATAGCTGTTTCCTCTGTGTAAGCAGATTCCAATAATATGATTGGAAGATGACAGAATTAACATTTGAGAGGAAATTTGTTTCCAATTTCTAACAGCAACTCTCAATTTGTGCCCAGATACATATCAATTGAACCTGTTACACTATTTTGTTTCTTTGGAAGCTGTCTATGTTACCACAGCAGTCAGTTTACCAAAAATTAAATACAGATCAAATACTGTTTACTTAGTGTTTTTCCCTTTTTTCTATTGGCATGCATTTGTTTGTTTTCTTGATATTTTGATGCTACATTTGTTCACCTTTACGGAGCTACTTCTATGACATTAAAATGTGTGTGGAAACAAAAAGTGTACCTCAAAAGAAATGTAGTTGATCTATGTGTCATTAGTCACAATACTGTGATAGCAAGTTTTGCACCTAATTTCTTCAATATGAATGCTTGCCTGCATTGAAATGTGTACCTTGATGGCCTAGCACAGAGAGCACAGTTGACTCGTTATATCCTAGTCTGGGCATGAATGTTCGTTTATGAGCATCCCTTCATCAATTTCATCTAATCGTCATTCATCCTCATCATCTCAGTTGGCCAATAGTGACATAAAATAAGAAATATAAATACAAGCAATATATATGGATATCTGGAACAAGCAAATGATTGGACAAATATAAATAATAGTAAATGAAGATACATTGTATTAACCAATTCTACACATGCAAGATATCAACACACACACACACACATACAAAAGTTATCCTTACCGTGGAAGACCAAAACTAGATTTCTCACCCATTGACACTTGTTTCTTGTATGTAACTCTTCTTTCCTTGTGGGAACTTGTAGGAAATGGAATTTGCATTGATGCCCTGGTAATAAAATGGAGATTATATTTCATTGACAGTTCCAAAACTACTGAAAAATTTAACGAGGATTTAGTGAGGAAAATATTTATGCTAATAATGTACTGATAATTGCAGAGAATCAATAGGATTTCAATTGAAATTTATTTTTTCACTCAAACAACTTTCTGAGAATGACCTATGCAAAGTTATGTAAATATACATGAAAAGAAAGTAGCTAAATATATAATTTTTATTCCAGAGATATTAAAGAAAACAATATATTGTTGATGGAGCTTGAAACGGGTACCTGTATAGTTTCAGTTGATTGTGCAGATGACTAAAATCTTTGTATCTTCTCTTCAATGTCCACTTGTACTTCCCATGTTGCAATTGAATGGTGTATCTGAAAGAATAGTTTGGAGTTCTCTTTTATATATATATACTATATTTTATATATATACTATATTAATAATATCAAAACTATTTCTTTTCATGTGGTAAGTGATTACTGGCACCTTCATTATTAGTGTTTATCCGCCCTTCTGGCAATCTTTGTCATTCTATTTGTGTGTTATATATATATTGTATGTAGACCAAATTGTTTTTAAATTTGAGTTTAGTGACAAGTCCAAAGAATTATATTCCTCATTATCTTGGATGAATACATGGGGAAATGAAGGAAAAGCTATCAATGGGCAAAGTATAATATATTGTAATGCGTTAGGCAAAAGAGTGGAGTACAGAAGATGGAAGTTAGAGCATTATCATGAGTTGAAATGCGAGAGAAAGATGGGTTTGCTGATGTACAAAAGGTAATTGAACGAGGTTTGGAAAGAAGGGAGAATTGGTTTAGATGGGGGAGAACTTGTTCAGAGCTCAGAAAAAGAAGGAGCATCATGTAATGCAAGTAAACCTTATTCAATCAACCTTGCACCAAAGCTGTGTTGGTGGTAAGTAATATTTAAGTGTGTTTATAATAAATAATATTTAGAGAATTCACTATTTGTTATTGCATAATGAAGTCATCACTCCTTTTAGGAAGCTTTTAGGCTGAAGTGACAAGCAACATTAGCCCCTTCAGTCTAAAATAAAACATTCACTGTGCATGTGCAAACAACAGATCAAGGCAACGCGATACACAATTTTTAGAAAATGGCACAGTCCAAGTGACTCACAAGTGACAAAAAGACTCATGCAGCTTGTGTGTCTTCAGTATGAAAGGTTACATTGATTACTGAGGGTTCAATTCCAAGCAACACATGTTGCTTGTTGCATGTCGCTTCGGTCCGAAATCTCTCTTAGTCAACTCCTTTTAGATAAACATGAGGGGCATCCTCATTTTGAGACATCTTTCTTGCATGCTTCAGTTCTTAAAGTATAAAAAGGTCATCACCTCTTCTTATGAAATTCCTCTGCGTGTTATGAAAATGTAGCACGAGTTCATTAGTTATACAATGTGGCATATTTTTGGTGGTGTTCTAAAACATTTGATAGCTAGCCTCGACTATTTTACATGTTCATAATAGCAATATTTTATGCACATTTAGGCTATGTGTACACTGTACATAGCGGATAGCAATTTGTCAGATAGCTGACAACATGTGCAGGTCAATAGTCATGGTCTGTCCATGCAGGCAAGAGCAATTGGCACAGTAGCTTGCTTTGTTAAAATGCACGTCATGTTAGTAAAGGTAAAGGCACTCCTGTGCATGTGCACACATCCCATGAAGGCATAGCGGTGATGTGTAGGTAGAGCTTCACATATTCTTGATCTCAGCCATAGTTGGGATAATGTGATCAGCATCATGTCCTGCTGCCTTTACCCCCCAGGGTTGCCCCCAGATACCCATTGATTCAAGGCTGCGCAGAAACAGGGAAATGACTGAAAGAAATTCTGGTCCAGATCACCTGCACCGGGATTCGAACCTGGGTATTCCATATGGTAGTCAGATGCTCTACCAACTGAGCTACCGTGGCCCCTACATCGTGTTAGATATTATGTAAATACATTTTATATGATTTAATATTCAAAGATTATAACAATACATACAAATTAGGATTAAGAACATTTGTAGTGTATCTTCTGACAAATTTTGTGATGTGGACTGAAACTTCTTCTCCAGGTATAAACACGTGATGTTCAGAGGAATCGAAGCTCTGAGACAGATCGTAAATGCTTGTTGAACGAGCATCTGAAAATAATAAATGCAAGTGTTATTTCCTGTGCATCTGGCAATAGAAGTATTAGCTTTCTAAATCTATAAATTTAAATAAATGCTTTGGTCATTCAATATAACAGATTCCATGACTCCATTAGTATTTAAATGTGATTTAAAATATGCAAGCACCTCTCCAGAGTTGTCCCCAAGTTTCACTGAATGGGTTCCAGAGCCGTTTTTGCAGCAACACAGAAAAAATCATATCTGAAATCACTCTCTCCAGGATGGATCCCAAACGTGGCATTCAAAAATGCAACAGACTGGAACATTGTAGCTCATGTGACTAAATGCAGCTACATAATTTGATACCAAAAACAAACACACTAATAATTTTATTTGGGTGAGTGAGACTCTCTACTTCTGCTGAGTGTTGACCTTTATTTTCCTGCAAACCCTAACCAAGTTGTTAAAATATTTATGGGCATTGTTAGAAAATTGATCCTGTAGGCTTGGGTGGGCAGAATGATAATGTTGAACTCTTTCGTGGTGTGCTAGTGTCCACCCTTACCCTCTAATAGCTACATGCACATTGAAAATGAGTTAAAATTCAAGGAACAAATGGAATTAGAGCATAGAGGCATATATATGAATCACCTTGGAGATTACTGGCTGGTTGATTGTGTGTTTCTTCTTCCTCTGGATAGTCCAAATAGTCAAAATCTGAATCTCGCCCTTCACCATTGTTTTCATCCATGCTTTTCTAGAAAAAAAAATCAATGAAAATTGCATTGTTAGTCACTCTTTTTTTTAATAAAAAGCTTGACTATTGTTAGGGCTTCTCTGTAACACAATAAGTTGATGCTATCATCACCTTGTAATCTAGGGTACCTTAGTTCGATTCCAAGTGGCAGTACATTCTAGTTGTTTGGATCTCAGCCCACATGAACTCAAACTATTTGGACAAGTTCATAATAATACCAGATTTATGAGTTTCTTAGGTTCATACAGGATGAAGAAAAATATTACGCAGTACCTATTACCTCCAATAGATGTGCCATGTTCATCATTTTGCCCTGCAAATCCTGAGTCCTAGGTTCGAATCCTGGATGTTTCTTTGTGTTTGTTCCCTCATTTACTTAACCCTTAATGGGCGTGATGACAGATTGTAACACAAAGGGCATCGCCTGGTCCCGTGGACCACCAAATTGATTTTACTAATTCCAAGAGTTATTAAAACATTAGGGAACCTTTCCACATATTATCATGTATTTTTGACCTTCTTGAGGAATTACGATAAAATTTTATCCACTTATTCCTTTATTGCAATGTTATTACTTAATTTAAGTAATGCTGCAAAAATCTGCCACATATTCATAAACAGCTCTATAAATACATTGTCATATGACTCTAAGATACAAAAATGCTTTAGCTGGTCACTTATCACAGAACATACATGCATTTACCAAAAGATAACAAAATCACATAAAGAAATCACAAAACAAAATTGCGCACAATGTCAAAATGAGGGGAAAAACTCAATGATAGTCAGTGGAAATAAGTGTTTCATTACAAAAGTGTATCTTTACTCCACAGTATGCATATTAATCAATTCAATGTATTATTTTATCATTGAATAACACTGGGGAACAGTGAAATTGCGGCACAGTGTTTGAGAGCTAATTTAGGGCAATTTCATGCTGCTGAATAATGATATAATAATATATTTCCTGAATTGGCTCTAATTTATGAAATAAATGCAACTAAACCAAAATGGCGGAAACATAAGACATACATATAAATGAACTTCCAACAACAATTTAATATTTCTTTTTGTGATTACAATCATTATTATAAAAATGAATTTATATAGGCCTATGATCAAAATAATTAAGAAAGTACGTACACAATGAAGTAACAAACTATATGGAACGTTTTCTATACGATTTCCTGCTGTATTGCTTTTGAGGACAATCCCTCTGTAAGCTCCAACAGTAGTCGGCCATCACGTGGCGATCCCACCGTCCCTGCTACATTCTTCCATTATCCTTATATCCTGATGGAACCTTTCTCCCCGTTCTTCACTAAAATCACCAACGTTCTCAGGGAATCTGTCAATGTGGCTATGTAGAAAATGTATCTTTACACTCATATTAGCTCCCAATTTCTCAAAATTTTTCAACATATTTCCAACTATATCGGGGTACTTTTCTGCTCTGTGATTCCCCAAAAAGTTTTTGACGACGGACACAAAGCTCAGTCAGGCCTCAGATTTGGTGTAAGATATGTAAGTTATAAAACTGGCATAATTTATGAGTGTACGAATTTGTGGTGGTCCGTCAAAGATTCCTGCCTTCAATTTTTCAATACTAAGTCCTGGAAAAGTGTGGCATATATATTTGAAACAATCACCACTTGTATCTAAGGCCTTGACAAACTGTTTTATCAACCCAAGTTTAATATGCAGTAGCGGAAGGATGATTTTGTCCCTATCTATCAGCGGTTTATGAATGATATTAGCTTTTCCCACTAATATTTTCCCTTGGGGGCCAAACTTTTATCGTCCAATGCTTTTCTCTAGCACGACTATCCCACAAACATAGGAAACAGGGATACTTTGTGTACCCACTTTGCTGTCCTAGTAAAAAAAAATCACCATCTTCAAATCCACACACACGAGCCACTTATGTTCAGCATATTCAATTTTTTTCTGAAACCATTTTTATGTTTTGGTATTCTTCCTTAAGGTTTGTTGAGTGTCCGATATATTGCCTAGCAATGCTTCATAAGTTGCCTAGCAACAATTTACAAATAAATAAATAAGTTTATTATGGGAATTTCAGCCCATTATCAAATTTTTATATTACCGAGAAAAGCATAGAGTAATTTTACCTCCTATATTTTCCATGGTGTGTTTTTATTATAACTGGAGTCAATTCAACTGAACCAATCATACAATTGGCAATAACAGCTGTTTTGTGTGCTGAAACTGTTATTAAACTTTATGCCGCAAAATAAAATCTTTTTTTTGTTCCCCAGTGTAATCTTTATATTATCTTTATTGTATTAGCATGATCATTATGTGTTCTTATTCTCTTTCTTTGTTCTTATTCATTTATTTTATCTCTGACAAGAGTTGGTTGTAAAAATGGACCATGATACCGAAACATGCCTGCTTAAATAAAGACCATTCTATTCTGTTGACACTTTTATCAGAATCCTGATCTGATGATTCACTTCCTTTCCAACTTCTTCAAGTGTGGCAAGGACATTTCCACAAAAAGACAGATCGTCAACTCTGGTTCTCGCACAAGGTACTACACCGAAATACTAACGCAAAGGGCGTTACGTGGTCCGTGGAACCTACGAATGGCTATTGCCCTGAAACTAAAACACAGAGAGGGAAATGGCTCTGGGGGGTTACGTGATATTCCAAAATATGAAGCTACTGGAAAAAAGAGGGAAGTGAATGTTGTTGCATCCGAGAATGAGAATGTTGTTCTAGGCTGCAGGTCCCAGGGACCATGCGATGCCCGTTACAGGTTAATCATAATTTATTGTAATTAACCTACAGAAGCAGAAAAAATGACAATAATAATAATAATAATAATAACAACAACAACTAAATCGAAATAGATATATGCAAATGGTATCTCTTTTGTTTAAAATGAACATGTACTATTTTAAAGGAATGTAATCTAGATTAGAAACCCTAGAAGTCTAAAAGGTTGCCCTATACACTGACGCTGAATTCGCCCAAAGCATTATTAAAAAGAAAATTGTCTAATTGTTGACTTAGGGAATATGAGTTGAAATTGCAAATTCTGCACACAACAACGAAACCTTTAATGTCATCACTTTTTCCTTATACTGTATTTGTTTAATTTCCTTCATGTTGTAATTGTGATGTAGCATTTTCTTTAAATGAATTGATTTTGGCATTATTTCCTTATATTGCAAACAGGTGTTTTGACTTCAATATTTTCACACCACAATCTTGTTAACACAAGATAAGATCGTTGTGAGTGCATTGAGCTTCAGGACCATGTCTGTTTCCCTTTATCTTATCAGTCTTTCATTGCTGTGAAATGCGATATCAAACATCCGTACAATGATAACTGAAATGAAGGTCATTGTTTAAGTAGTCTTATAATTAAATTGAAACTAGTGGTTTCAATTACTGAACTTCGATGTGTTGATAATGGAAGATGAGGAAACATTTTGTAACATGTGAGATGAAATACGTAAAAGCTCCCTTTAACTAGGGTGACCAGACACATACATTCAAAAAAGAGGACAGAGCAGGCGAAAAAGGAGGACAAAGTCATAAAAAAGAGGACACCGCAAAAAATGGCTACACATTTGCCATTACTCATAATTTAATCAATATACAAAAATCTTACCAACATTTTGCTCACAGATGCTTTCCAGAAGATCACTTTCAAGAACTTAATCTTACCTTTAAGCAAAGAAAGCAATCTCCTAATCTGTTTTTTTTTTTAACAAATTACAAAGAATATCTATAATTTGAAGCACAGAAGTTTACTCCTTTTCTAATTTTTTGCTATTAGACTGAAATATCTCCACAAGTGAATGCAAATGTAACAAGTAAGATTCGCTTAACTTATTTCGAAAAGCCAAATTAAATTTTTAGGTAGTTTGGATTGGGTAGAGAAATATGATTTCAATGCCACGAACATTTGTAGCACTCTTTCAACAGCAGGGGAAAGTGGCAACCACCTTACACTTTACTGCATATTCGTTTCTTCCATCCTTTAAAACTGGATATTTTCTTTCGCTTCGTTATTTCGTGAAAGTAAATATTACTTAATAATCAAAATTCTCACTACGCATTTCTGTATTGCATATGTATAACTCGAAAAGGAACTGGCCGACTTCTGTGTTGGAGTGGTTAGCACACCGCGCCACAACGCCAGAGGCCTTGGTTTCGAATCCCGGTCTGTGCATATGTGTCCATCAAAATCATCATATCATCGCTCATACTCATCTTCGCGATTAGCCAAAAGTAACAAAAAAGCGAAGTAAAATAAACTAAATCAATCAACCGAAAAGGAACTGCCTTTTTTTATTCCTTTGTAGTAAACCATAGGCTTTCATGTTTAAACTTTAAAGTTCGTTTCATGGAGTTTCTATTCCGAAAACACATTTTTATAGTGCCTATAAATTCCTATTTTGATGGTTAGTGCCTTTTTTGCTTAATCGTGCCAAAAAAAATGGATATTCTGCAATTTTTGCATACTTCAGCTTTTTCTTACGTGCATTTGGTTTTCCCTATATTGAAAGATGTAAGGCTTTGTTGATGTTGTACTGACTGAAATGTGGAATTCGCCAGATTTGATTGTCTGAATTGGAACATTGTTTTAAATATTTTTTTGTTACAATGGTGCAAATTGTTTATTCATCATTTGTTCAAATTCGCAGTCGTTAGCACAAGCTCTTTTTGTGAGAATTAGCCTACTTTAATCGCTAGCGCACTTTTATGTATAAACTGAAGTGCTAAATACAGTATAACTGTGCATTGTAAGAAGAAAATTTAAATAAGTTCACATCCATTGCCTATTTTAATGTCTTTTTTAAATTTTAGGGTGCCTTTTTAAGTGCCTATTTTCGTGCCTTTTCTTAGTTTATGGTGCTTTTTAAGTGCCCATTTTCATCATTTTGGTGCCTATTTGACTGCCTATTTCAGAGGTTTTTAGTGCCTTAAATACGCGCCCTACTAATGACTCAGTCGGGAAAGTGATCGTATTGAGCTCCTAGATGCTAGGTGAGCATTGCTCGAATACTTAACGCGCCCCGAGTGAAGCATTCTGTATGCAGCACATTTGCTATGGTCGCTGCTTTACTCTTTCCAAAATGGAGGACATTTACCGATTTCTAAAAAATCCGCCCGGACGCCGGACAGACACCTAAAAAGGAGGACATGTCCGGATAAAAGAGGACGTCTGGTCACCCTACCTTTAACTCGTATAAATGATCAGCACAATGGAGGCAATAGTTCTACTAATTTGTATGCTGTAATTGGCACCCACAGAGAGTCTCCTATCCAATTGGAATGTGTAAAAAGTGCTTACTTATTATTAAATTTGTTCTATTTTATTCATTTCCCACTTCGTGTTTTTCTGTCTTTCTTTCTCTAGATTTTTCACATTCCTTCTTTCTACTCTCTCTATCAATCCTCTTTTCTTTGTTTCTTTTCTCTCTTTTTTGTTTTCATTATCCCCTGCATCTTCTTTTCTTTGTTTTTTCTTTCTCGCTTTTATTTCTATTCCCTTCCCACTCTAGTCTCTCTGTCATTCTTCTACTTCTCCTTTTTCTCTTTGCTTCCATCTTCCCAGTGACATGCCCAATGAGGGGTTCGTGCCCTCACCCTTCTGGCCTGTTATTCCTAAAACAACGTCAAATGCTGGAAAACATGGCCAAATGTAGGAATGGCTACTTGAGAAAAAAAAAAGAAGACAACCCACTTTTCGAAAATCGTTGTTACGCCACTGTATCTTACAACGATACATAAAAATGACTTCAATATAGGTTTATCCCACTTCGGGATACAACCTTTGTATTTTGACCCCCTTGGAAAACTTTCTCCAAACACCCATGCACACTTTCTCTAACAGTGAATGATTATACGAGGGTCACTATTTAAATTTTGAGCCTAACAATGAAAAAACAGGAATTTGGCATTGAAAACTGCTTTATTGTTTTTCGAAGTATTCTCCTTTATGGTCAATACACTTTTGCAATCGTTCGAACCATTTGTCAAAGCAGTTTTTCCAATCTTCATGAGACACCCCCATAATATGGTTTTTGAAAGCATCAACGGCGTCTTCCGCCGACGAAAATCGTTGTCCACGCAATTTATTCTTGACATTCGGGAACATGAAGAAGTCATTGGGTGCCAAATCAGGACTGTACGGCGGATGACCCATCAATTCGATTTTTTGACTGTTCATAAAGTCGGTTGTTAGACGAGATGTGTGACAGCTGGCATTGTCTTGATGAAGAATGATCCGACAGCGTTTGTTTGTTTTCCGTATTTGACCGAAGACCTCAGGCAAACAAATTGTTGTGTACCATTCAGAGTTGACCGTTCTACGTTCCTCTAAAGGCAGAGTTGCAACATGACCAGTTTTCCCGAAAAAACAGGCGACCATTTGTTTCGATGTGCTTCGAGCGCGAACAACTTTTGTTGGATTGGGTTCATCTTGAAACACCCATACAGTCGACTGCTGTTTACGTTCCGGCTCATATGCATATATCCATGATTCGTCACCTGTTACAATCTTATATACGTCTTTTGAAGTACCACGATTGTATTTATTGAACATTTGTTTGCACCAATTGACGCGAGCGTCTTTTTGAGTATTTTTTCCTGGTATTTTAATAAAATCTAAATAAAAAATTCTGATTTTCTGTGACATCTTACCATGCTACTTCAGCTATAGGAACATGTATAAATACATTTCTTACAATTTATTTTAAATTATATTATTTATGTTTTTTTTAACAATACCCCTCCTTTCCATGTGTGGGGTCATTTTGACCCCAGCCTAAAAAGAGCAGGAAAACATTCATAAATGGAAATTGATCCTACATATTATGTTCAATGATGCTCAAACTAAACGCAATCATCTCAAGGTCAACCACCCACCCTGTCATGACTCACTGCAAAGTGCGCATGCGCACATGTATTTGGCGCGGATCGAGGAGAAACAAGCCACCAGTTATTGTGTAATGAGGCGGCGTGTTAGTCGGTCGGTATTTCTACAGTTCGTCGTTTAGATTTCATTGTTGCGTACGAAATGTTGCCGACAGCGTCTGGTAGGTCGTGGCATTGTGTTTGTGACCAGGTACTTTCTTAGTGCTGTTTTTTACCACTCTAAAAGCGTCTGAGTATTACATTGAAAGTGACACTGACAGTAATGACCACAAGAGGATTAACACTGAATAAAATTCACGAGCTGCTAGAAGAAGACGATGATGGTGTTGCCAGTTACACGGACAGCTTTGACGAAGAGGATGGTGTTACAGAAGTGGAAGAGATTCCAAAAAGAGAGCAGTGATGTTGAAACAGACATAAGTCCGTGAAGAGGATGATGCAACAGATGACCAAGAACCTTTCGGCATGATCTCAAAGAATGGAATTCAGTGAAAAAGCAAGCCGTCAAGATCTTATCAGACTGTTGCACACAACATCATACGAGAACCATCAGGTCTGCCGCGGTCTGTAGTCTTCACGTCACCAAAAGAAAGCTTCCGACTTGTTCATTTCCTCAAAAATTTTGGAGGAAATTGTACAGTGCACGAATTTAGAGGGAAGAAGAGGAGCAGTGAAATCTGGTAAAAAGTGGACTGATCTAACATTGGAAGAGCTTCGGGGTTTCATTGGAATCCTCCTTATCGCGGGAACTATTCCTGTTCGTGAGCTTTTTCTCAACAAATTCTCCAACCCGAAGTACAAAGCAACCTTTGGAGTAAATCGTTTCGAAGACATCAGAAGACTGCTTTGATTTGATGACAAACGTACTCGCGCTGCACGTCTGGAGACTGATCACATGGCTACATTTCGATATATCTGGAGACTTTTTATCGAAAACTGTCGCAGAATCATTGTACCCAGCGCCTTTCTTACGATTGATGAACAGTTAGTGCTTTTCCGTGGGAGATGCAAGTTCGTGCAATACATGCCAAGTAAGCTTGCCAAAAAACGGCATCAAGATCTTCTGGTTGTGCGATGCTGATAACTTTTACGCCAAAGACGGTATAATCTACTTGGGACGACATCCAGGAGAGCCAGTTCAAAAGAACCTCACAAGCAACGTCTTGAAGAAACTGTGCTACACACTGCGGAACTCTGAAAGAAATATCACAACTGACCAATTTTTCACAAGTCATGACTAGGCTAAGGATATCCTGTTACAAAATGTAACCATTGTTGGAACAGTAAAGAAAAACAAACGTGAAATCCCACCTGCACTTACCAATATCAAGACAAGACAGCCTTGCACATCACAATTCGCCTTCCATGAAAATAAGACACTGGTAAGCTACGTGCCGAAGAAAAACAAGAATGTCATTCTACTCAGCACCATGCATCATGACATACACATTGATGATGATTCTAAGAAGAAGCCAGAAATCATAAAGTTTTACAACCAAACAAAGATTGGAGTGGACACCATGGATAAACTTGTTCAAACATACACATGCAGAAGACAGACACGTCGATTGCTAATGACCCTCTTCTATAATGTAATCAATGTAGGCGTTCTCAATGCATACACATGCTACTTGTCACAACATTCTGATTAGCATTCGGGAGTCAGTTACAGACACCGTATGTTCCTTATCGAGTTAGCGAATGAGTTGATTCTTCCTCACATGCGGGGGAGGTGCCAAAGCTTGAACCTGAAGAAACCAGTAACCGAGGCAATGAAACTTTGCGGCGTAGTAAGGCAGGCACAGAGACTGGAGGAAAGATCTTCAAAGAGAAGAGTAAGATGCCAGGTCTGCACAAGACAAGAGGACAGAAAGACGACGGAACGTTGCAGAGATGTGGGAAACCTGTGTGCAAAGTACACAGCAGTGTGATTGTGGTGTGCTCAGAATGCGAGTGAGGTGTATTTAATTGCCATGAGAGGTCTGCACATTCTTCTTTTTATTTCTTTCTTATTATATATATTTTTTAAATTTATTTGTTCTAGAAAAAAGAATATTTAGTGCTGTATTGTGTTATCTCTAAAATACTGTTTCTCAGGTCAACTGAAGTTTTGATAATTGCGAGCGAAGTGTAACTACCATTAATATGTAAAATAGTGAATTGTCAATACATTGTTATTTTTTTCTGGGGGGCTTAAATAATAATAAAAGGGTAATTGTTTCCTATGTTATATTCAGAGAAATTATTGATCAATAAACCATATTAGCTGAACTATTTACTCTGTCGTAATTATTTCAATGCATAATCGCATTGGGGTCAAATTGACCCCACATATATAAAGTTGTAAAAAAAAGTGTCATGCATCCGAGGGTTAAATTCGTTATACCAGCGTTTCACAGTGGCAAAGGATGGGGCTTCATCGCCAAATGTGGAAGTAAGTTGATCGATGCACTCTTGTCTTGATAATCCACGTCGAAAATCGTAAAAAATCATCGCACGAAAATGTTCACGAGTTAATTCCATTTTATTGTTGTCGCGCAATCTCCAAGGCAACATAAACAACACAAATGAAGCTATTGACAAAACATTTGAAGTACGTTATGGTCAATAATGCCAGACGATTGCGTGCAAACGTCAAAATATAAATAGTGACCCTCGTAGAAGGTGGAAATTAAGAATAGATTAATCCAGTCTGTTTACGTCTATTTCATGCACAGATAGACTGATTGAAACTGCTACTACCTGTTTAAAATAGGTTCCCAACCACTGGAATCACTCATTGATTAGAAGTCTGAGATCTGAGACTGTTGAGCACCAGTTCCGTCCCCCCCTCTTTATCTGCTGTTCTTGAAATGTGTTCGAAACAAAAAAAACACTAGGACTTGTGGTTTTTATCATCATATGCTATGCTTTGAAATTGTCATTTTGTGAAGGACTAATCAGCTGTATAAGGAACAGAGTGAGTTGAGTGAATAGTTCCGTTACAATCTCTACAATGAGAGTGAATAGGTCTATTCATCCATAAAATGATAAATGACAGGGAGATGTCAATGTTTAAGCACTATACAAGAGTCTTAGCATTAAATTAAAACTAGTGGTTTCAATTCTTGGACTTCCATTTGTTGATGGTGAGAGGTGGGGAAACATTTTGTAACATGTAAAATGGAATCAGTAGAAATTTCTTGTAACACATGTACAGTATCAATATAAACCATACCATGATTCGAACCCTGAACCTTCGGTAGCGAGATCATGAGTCGGCATGGACTGGACCTTGCAGTTAAAGCAGGGTGCAAAATCCCCCGTCCAATGATCTTGTCTTTAAATCCCCACCACCACCAAACTTTTCAGGGGGGGGAGAGTTTTTATTTTAACAAACACAAACAATTAGTTTGTTAGTCGAATATACTTTACTGGAATAATATCGAAAACATACGAAAAGAACGGACAACAAAGAGCCTCTTCTCTAAGGACACTGAACCAGCAATCCACAGAACACAGAAATTAGTCTTTGTTATTTCTTCTCCGTTTCTCATCTCATTTCGTCAGCTACCGCAAAGTATATAATACAGGGTTATCCATTTGGGTATGGATAAAATAAAACATTAATAGAAACGTAAATGTGATAGTAGGAAAATTTTCTTGTGTGAAACATGAGAGTTTTGCTGTAGTGTGTTGGCAACAATGAAGTTTGAACTGATTCGTGATTTTCTTGATCAACATTTCAATCGTCAATTGCTTGGCCTCCCAAATCCCCAGATTTAACCCCTCCAGACTTCTTCGTCCGGGGTTTCGTTAAAGACACTGTCTATTCACAAACCCATAGACATTGATGATTTGAAACTCAAAATCACACAGGCTTTCGACAGAATCACCCCAGAGATGTTACACCAGACGTAGAATGAATTGAATCGCCGTTATGAGTTGTGCAGAGTTTGCAATGGAGGTAATGTAGGAAACTGAAAACTGTACCAAACTGTTAGTAGTGTATAAAAATAAAAACTATCACCCTTCAGTCTTTTGTATACAATATTTCAGGTAATTACATTTGACCAACAAAATTTCACATCCATTTTATTTTATCCATATCCAAACGGATCACCCTGTATATTAAATTAATAAAACACGTAATATCATTTAGATGTGAATTTTATACAGGAAACTGTTATCTTCATAATGTGTCTTATTTTTTCCCCTCCCCTCCTTAGTCACGCAAATCAGTGTTCATAATATTAGTAGTAGGCTGTATTAAAATCTTCAATTTGCAATCGAATTTTGAATGAAGGGCAGTCGATATAATGTACAGTATATTTTATAATACAATTTGATTATTTAATAATTGACACATATTTAATGACACACACATTATATGTATATATGTGTGTGTGTGTGTGTGTGTGTGTGTGTGCGCGCGCGCCCGCCTGTCTGTCTGTCTGTGTGTGCTCCTCCCTCTCCACACCAATCTGCACCCTGGTAAAGTGGAATCCTCAGAAGCGTGAAATGTGCCCACACAGCAAATCGAACCTGGACCCTTGTTTACCATGCGGTAGCGTTAGCCACTACACCGTCGGAGAGGAACTCCACCAGGGATTCGCGCCTCGCACAAAAGGCAGGAACTTCCGTGAAGCAGGAGTGACTCGACTTTCGCGACGAGGATCTACTTGATAACGACAAATTCAGTTGTAAATGTCACACGCGTGCTCCAAAAGATAAATTTCAGTATACGCAAATGTGCATGATGACCAACAGGTGAATCACTTTCTTAATACAATTAATTACTCTAAGAATTGGCAACTTAACCTCTAAACGAAACGTCAAACGGTTCAACTTACTTAGAAGCGGCTATCCGTAAGTTTCTTGGAGTCTTATCTACAAACCAGATTTCATAATTTTATTTCCGTTCCTTTTGGTTCAGATAGTGGCATGGACAGCCAGTGCTATTTCCTTCTTTCCACGCAGTTCGCCTTCTTCGACTTCACACATTGTGATCACGCTACAATTATATACGAATAGCAACATACGTTCTCGATAGATAAGATTACCGTAGGGGCTTTTATTATTTTTAAATATTATTTCAGAAGAGAACAGGGAACATTTATAAATACTGGTCGGCAGAGCCGTAGCTGGGACGGGGACGAGGGGGGTCTCGCCTCTCGCCCCTCTCCCTGAGGCAAAGTGTGCTGTGAAAGTATTGGCGCTCTATCAAGTTAATAATATTGCCAGTTTTCAAATAATTAAATTTTCTTGATCGCAGTGCAAGCGTTTTCCAACGGTCATATCAAATTTTCCTTTACTGACAAATAATTAATGATTAGGCCTTGTTCGTGATAATCAGTGGCGAAGAGTGACATTTTTACGTAGTCATCGCAAGACTTGCCAAACGTCAGGGTCAATCTTTCAACCGTGGAGGGGGAGGGGGGATTTCTACATTGATAATGTTGATAACAGTGTTCGTACAGACATGTGACGTAGAGATGGCCAAATTCATTTTATTCTACGTTGTATATGGTCGTAAAATAAGGAAGACCAAACTTTCTTAAATTCTACCCGAAAATGGAAAAATTGTTAAACGTCTCTCTCCGAAATCCGGGTAGTGAAAGTAAGATATGTTAGGGAAAAGGTTCTGTCTAAGTAAGTATGTCTGTCACCTCGAGAACAAAAATCTTGATCAGTCTTATCATTCGTAAGCATAGTAAACACAAAACAACATTGAAGTACTTCGTGTTTTGTAAAGTAAGAACATTATTTTCTGAAAACGATATTTGAACCGCAGGATCAAAAGGGAAAAAAAAATTGAAAAGGAGAAATACTGTGAAGGAAATACAATGGATCCAGAACTGCTTCCCTTCCCCCCAGCTCTTTCTAGTACTAACCGTGGGGAAACACTTAAAGCATGCCGTGTTTGTAAACAAGGGGCTGAAAAAAGGCCTCTTATGACCAGACCTTCAAGAGCCGCCTGACACCATTGCACAACAGGAAACGTAGCGGGATGGTTAGGCACGGGGGGTAGAACTGGGCTTTCCTTTCGATAAGCTAAACTTAGCGAATCTCTTGCGTATTTCTAACTGTTTCATGGCGTCGAGTGACTAATTTCGCTCAAATATGCGAGTATTCTGACATATTTTTTACTATTTCTCTAAAATATTTTAAAAGCATGCTTTATTATTATTTTGCTTTGTCTTCGCCGCATCTCCCGATGACCGGACACTTCGCCTCTGGTGATAGTGTTACGCGGGGTATTGAGTAGTAACTTGATAGTATGTGTAGGGGAATAACGAAAACTTAAAATCTCGAATTTGGCGTTGTGATAGTGATTATGAAAGAATATACTATGCGAAGTGTTGCACTTGGTTAGTAATGTGAATTATAAAATCATACGTGGTCTTGGTGATTTTTTGTATTTAAAGCATCATTTTTACAATGTTTTTCTCTTAGTAATACTATTATATTAACGATTCTGTTTGTAATTGCACACAATATATAGACACTTAGAAATACTGCAGATAACTTACCTGTGGTAATGCATTGTACCCCTATATCATACAGATAAGGAGAAACAAAAGTATTTCAACGCTGCGACGCCAAGGGTCCCGGGCTCGAATCCCGCTCGGGCTTGGTTGTTTGTGAATGTCCATTCATCATTTCATCACTCGTCCCCATCTTCGCAAATTAGCTAAGAGGCACAAAACGCGAAGTAAAATAAACTAAATCAATCAATCAATAGTATTTCAAACTTTTGTTACAGGACAATATTGTCTTAGAAAGCGAGCTTTTCTAGAATTAAAAGGCAAAAGAGTTTTGTTGTAGAACACGGCACCCACTTGAGACAAGACTTGTATTATTTTTGCTGTGGATTCCACGGTTTGAGGGTAGCTGTTTGCAAGAGAATTTTAAATGGGAGTGTAAACTAGAGAAATGAGAACATTAGCCCAAGCGGGGTGTGGGCGAATTTGACGCAAGAGGCTCCTAATTCTTTTCCTGTCCCGGATGCTGAAATCTCTAGCTACGGCTCCGTCGAAGATTATCGTTTAAGAAAGATTCTTGCACCAACTATCCATATGAACTTACTGTATGAATTTATTTCACCAATGGTCCCTTATAGATTATCCTGCATCAAAGGCCACGTTACGCTAGTGACAACATCGAAAGTTAAGTAATTTTTGTAAGATTTTGCGTCACTTCCATTTTGGCTAATCTCGTCGCTGAAGGTAAATGATGATTAGTAATTACATGAAGTAATTATTGTACATGAATTGATAAAGGTTCACTCACAAATGAACATCCATGCCAGGAACCATCCGTATCAAGATCGCGAATCGACAAATCAACAGACTTAGCCACCGAGGCATCTACAAAAACTTTAGTTGCTATGTGTAGCGTTTGTGATTGTTACTACTGTTTCCAGAAAATCGTAGCCTAAAATGTTCGTTTTTCGAGAGAAACCAGTATGATTCTGGATATCCACTCGTATTAATCGTGCTGAGATAGTACCTATCGAAGCCTTCGAACGAGTCAAGAAAAGTTTCGTTTTTAATTCACAATTCACCATAGGCCAACATTGGCGATGTGTGGTTGCTTGCTTGTGATGAAATAGATAGGGTACAAACCATAATATTCACGCCTTTCGCGATATGCAGGAACATTTCTACGTATTTCTGTCGACGTCGTCGGTTTTCAAAGGCAGATCCGACTGCGGTATCACTGACAGACAATTCAATACAGGTAAAAGAATAGAAGCGAAAAACCAAACGACATCAGAGTTGGATGGGTAGTTCAGTTCGTAGTACGTAGTACGGTATGCCAAAGACCCCAGATTCGAGTCCTGGTCGAGCCTGAATTTTTCTCTGAAATTTCTACGCAATTGCAGCGAAGTTCCGGAATAATTATGTGAAGAAATTGGATTAAGTATTCGTTCGTTTGATTGCAGTGACGCTTCGTGTGGTTCTCGCGCTCCTCAGAAATCTACATTAAGGCGAGGAGGGACAATTTCCCCTTGGTCTTTCTCGCTGGGGCAGCTGCTGATCACTGTTGCCAACTTCGCTCTTTTGGAGCCAAATCTGGCTCTTTCGTGCACTCGTTTGACTGTGAACTGTGGCACCCGCCCTCTGCCCCACTATGATGCCACCACCGGCTCCGGCCCAAAAATACCAACTTTTGCCATGAGTGTACATTTTGCACGTGACGTGATATTCGTATAGCTATAGGCTGCGTCACCCACCTTTTGTTTCCTCCCCATGTATTTTTATATATAGCGCTGTGGCTAAGATGAAGATGACAATTTTGTTATCCGGGAACCCTTTATTTTCGATTTTATATTAACATCATTGGATTATTGAGATGGGTGATGCCGCCAAATCTAGGCGGTGAAAACTAAGAAAGAATAAATTGCCATCACTTTAAAGCTAACGGTAATAGCAGCACCCCTACCCCTACGACAACTAAAATTACCCTAGTAGGCACTTTATGCAGCCTTCGTTAATCTAGCTCCTTGAAAGTCCTCTTTAGCTATATTAATGGTGAAATTTAGCTCTATTATGCACATCAGGTTTGGCAACACTGCCAGGATGGCCGTGGGAGGCAAGGAGAAATGCACTAGGCTTATGGGACCATTATTTTATTCGTTCTCTCGGGAATATCAAACATCCGATGACGTAGAAAAGTACATGGACGGAAAAAGGACACGTAGAACTATGTCATAGCAGTAGGAAAAGTCGAAACTCCCATTTGATGAGCCGTAACTTGAAGTTGAAGTTCATGTCCCATAAGGAATACATGGGATTCGGTAAATACTAATTCATCATATTTTTCAAAAATCGTATAAGGCTTAATAATCAACTTAGGAAACCGCTTCCACTTGCCACATGGGGAGAAATTCATACTCTTCATTTCTGCCGGAGATCTTTTTAGTAGCATTGCTCATTCCGACGATATTGGAATAAATGCATGCCTGGTGCGTAATTGTCCCTCTTCGCGGAGGGACCTTTCAGACCGAAGCGACATATTATGTCACTTGGAAACGAACCTTCAAAAATAAATGCAACCTTTCGCAACAAGCCATGCTGCACGCGCTACTTGTTGCCTCCGTGTCATTTAGACGACCGTTTTCTCAATAGCATGCATAGTAAATGGTTTTATATATATATATATATATATATATTACAGATTGAAGGTGCGCTTGTCGCTTTGCACAGTGATCCAGAATGCGAAAAAAGTCGGCAAAAATAGAAATTTGGACTTTTCGGTAAGGGGATAAAACGTTACCACTTCTGTAAACAACTAAATGGGGCATGAAACTGCCATAAAATGTTTTCTCTAAATTTATTATTTGTTCTTGTTTTCGGGCCTCAAAATGGCGGTTCGTGAAAATGGAATTTTCGGGCTATATTTTGTACTTAGTTTTAAGACTTGTTGTACCAATTATTTTTTTCGCCGGACAACATAATTGTGCTAGGTAGACTCACAACTTCCCAGTAATGGACAGAAAAAGAACATATTTGAATTACAATAAAATATAATGTTTTGTTTTTTACTTGAAAATACAAAAGTTATCTTGAGTAAACATAGCTTTCGCCGCTATTTGCCACAACGATTTATGTCTAAATCAAAGGATATTGTGGAAACGGCACGGGAGAAAAGTTTTGCTACTTTTTGCTAGTTTTGACAAATTTAGCTTATTTGTGAACGTGTGCTCCGTTGTTAATGGGTCAGCTGGCAACCCTGAATCAAACGTGGTCACGTGTGCGCAGCTAGGGGAATAAATCGTCTCCGATTTCGCTATCAGCTGATGCTTAATACATATAGAAGTAGAGCAGTGTAACAGAAATTTGTTCAAACGTCCCCAACAACCCCTAACATCTCCAAAAACCTTCAACATCCTCCCTAAAATTTTCCCCAAATACTCGGCTGTGTAAATATTACCCAGAAGCAAAATTACTTCGTAAATCCGAGTTATAATTACATTAAAGCATTTGATTAACAATACCTTTATTGGTTAAACTAATTGTATTAATTTTGAACATCTTTATTGTATTTCACAATTGATAAAAATGAGAGAAAATATCATGTTTAAATACCAAGCTGAAACGCAGGAGCGCACGTGTGGGTGAAATTTACACAAGCAATGTTTCTACGGCCCTTTGAGGGCAACTAACGAAGCCTCATAGCTGATTCAAGGTCATGACATTCCAAAGTGTTTACTGGAAAGGTATACTGAGAAGGGTCGCCTCAGGCACATTCATTGGTAAAGATGAAAGAAATATTAAAAAAAATAATTGGGTCATTTTTACCCATTCACGTGTCCTTGTGGGTTAATGGTGATGGTGTGTCATGGAAATCTGATGAAGATGGAGATTATCAGATTAATCATTTGTTTCATTCGCGTTACATTCTATACATTTTAAAAATATCGCTTAAGATTGTGTCAAGACCTTTAGTGTTGATGTGTCAAAGTATTTTAAGGATATGAAAACTGTTGCCGAAAAGAAGATAATTTTCTTAAAATTAATTTCAGTTGACTTTTAAAAAGTGTTTGTAGTTGCTTTTTCTTCACTCTATGCAATCTTAAAAGCAGATTATCACTTTTGAAGAAAGTAGCGACAGAAATAATAGGTGATAAACTGAATTCATTTTAACGATACTTCTCACATTTATTATTATTATTATTATTTTATTACTATCATTATAATCCTTATTTTCATTTTTTTTGTTATTATTTAATCTATTTCTTGAAATGAATTTCGGTTTCCAAGTGTATTGTTTAGTTTTACTGTGGTTTCGAGTGTGTATTGAAATAAGTCAAAATTATACTTTTTGTATAAAAATCAAAATAATCAATCTCATGTGAATTCTGTGTGAATTATTCCTTAAAATTCCTAATCTTACACGTTTGTATTGATTTAGGGGTCAAATAGCGAGCTCCTGATTTTTGCCGATTTTTTTCGCATTCCGGATCACTGTGCTTTAGTGTGAAGCCTCCATGTCGCTTCTGTCTGAAAGCTGCCTCAGTGTGACCCTTCTAGATAGGCAGCCCAAATTACTCTTCTTATATGCGGAGTTGCCTACATCTGAGGATGCATTTGACATGTATGATTAAAAATTATGAATACTCGAGTTTGGACTCCAATTAAAAATTAGCCAGTAGACCTACAAAAACACGAGTTACATCAAAGTTTAGCTTATTCAGTTCTGCGTTAATCTATGGTTATTTTTTTTCTTTCTTCGAGAATGCCTTCCATTTTTATCCTCGTCAGGTCCAAACGACCGCTCTCTTCAAAATTCTATAAATAAAAAAAATTGTGGTCCGATTGTGATGAAATTTAAATACAGTGCAGATAGAACGGTTTTGCCAAAGAACTTGAAAACAAGACCAAAATTATATTTGTATGACTATCCAACTATCTTTCTTCGAGAATGCCTTCCATTTTTATCCTCGTCAGGTCCAAACGACCGCTCTCTTCAAAATTCTATAAATAAAAAAAATTGTGGTCCGATTGTGATGAAATTTAAATACAGTGCAGATAGAACGGTTTTGCCAAAGAACTTGAAAACAAGACCAAAATTATATTTGTATGACTATCCAATTGTGCCAATACTAAGAAAAAGTTGTTTCACAAAACAACTTGAAAAAGTCTGAAAATTAAGAATTGAATTTACAACCTTTCTACCTGCACTGTATTTAAATTTCATCTTGATCGGACCACAAGTTTATTATTTATATAATTTTGAAAACACACACAAAAAAAGACCCAACACTTTTACAACGACTTTTACAATTCCAGCCCCATCCGAAAAAATCCTGCGTAGGTGAGTTCTTGAAAGCACTTGTTATATACGCATATATCATAAGGCAACCTCTGTGTACGAAAAATATATGTTTAGGTTGTCATTTTAAAGATAAGTTCAATTTTTACTCTTTTTCTCATATTTTATTTAAATTGACTTGTTATGAGAATCACGCCTTCAATTACAATTTTCTGTGTCTGTAAGAAGGTTTTACGGTTTCTTGTTTAGAGAATTTGACAACTTGTACTTTTAGAAACTTCTATGCATACCTTTCGTCTCCATGTGCTCTTTGCGTTGTGTAACAAATAAAACGTTTCAATTTCAAATTAACTGCAGGATCGATGACTACAATTGTGCACAATTTATAGCTGAAAGAGCAGTCGTACTCTTTCAACAATAAATGGCTCGCTTCAAGCTTTAAACAGACTCAGGCCTTTATACATTAACTGTAATAAAATAAATTCCGTTATACACAAATGTATGAAAATCCAGTGATATTAGAACTCACCTTTCTGCAAATGTGGCAACTGTCCTTACAATCGTCACACAATAAACTTATCTCACCTTGCAAGGTTTCACTTTTATCTCTTAACATTTTCTTTTTCAGTTGAGAAAGATCAACCACAGAATGATAACGAATGCAGATAAATGTTTAATTGATATGAAGGAATGATTTCTTTACAACCAGTGTGTTTGTTTCTGGACGGCAAACATCGGAAAAATGATAACGAGTTTATTATCAGTAGTATTATTGTAAATTTTGCGACAATCAGCTACCACTGTTGTGCTAGCGTTAGGGAGATTATATTATAAGACAGAAGGTCTTGTCCCGAGACAACCTGCCAGTGAGTTGTCCACGTGCTATTATTGCCAGATACTTGTTGCAAACATACCGACGGAATGTGCTGGTGCACGAGTCCTTCATAAGGGCAAGGATGTAACATCAATGAGCTATTCAATTCAAGTAATGGGCTCCTCGATGCCGTAGCGGTAACATCCTCGCATTGTAATCAAGATGTTTCGGGCTCGATACTCCGTGGAGGCACACAATGGTTCGGAACCCACTTTCATTTCCGATTAGCCTATCTGTGCATAAGGCGGAGTTAAAAACTCAAACGGAGTTGATTAAGCTCTAGAGAGCAAATTATTTTCTGTTCAACATCTGAAATACCTGTTCCCTTCGTGTCCGTTGCCTTCTCCTTCCCACCGTTGGCGCCCAAATGTTATTCTCATCTTAAAGGAAGCGGCAATTTCTGGCACGCAGAGAACAAAGCACATGCTGTCTCCATCGCTCCATGAAGTTCTGTCCACCGACGATGCAACATCGAGTGGCGGTAACTGCTTCAACTTCTGGCCTATAAACTCTGTAATGCCGAGCGGTTTTAGGGTGGCAAGTGATCGGTGCAGCAAGTCCTGTCGCCGCTGTTATTTTTCCCGAGTATCTTCGCAATTGTCTTCACAATTCAATACAGTGGCGTATCCTGAAAATTTGACCTGGTTTTCCGCAACAATTCTTATTTGTTTGCTACATATTTATAATAGTACATCCCATCTAGATTAATTCGATGTAATAGGAATAAAACAATGCAAGTAAAATGAAGACAGAAATGCGACAACTACAAATTTACGTAAAATTAGACCTGGATTTTCCTTCATGTAGCAACACTGTTTGCAGCGGTGCAGGGGCGGCGCCAGGAGGGGTGCGAAGGGTAGCACACATCTTAATTTTTTTCCGCACCCCTTTTCAAATCTTATTTTCAACCTAATACATTCCGTTATGCTATTAAAACAATGTCGTCACTGTAGAATGTTAGGTATTGGAGTGATACCGCTATTATTGTATTCAACAAGCAATTTATTCGTCCTGAAAGAGAAATCGTATTTACTTCCCTGTAGTGGCGGCGATCTATACAAATATGAGCGGCATAGGCGTGAGCAAGGGGGGTCAATTGCCCCCCTCATCATGGACGTCCGCAGATTTTTTCCATGGAGGGAGAAGGATGTTACCCCGATAATAGTGTTGCCCCCTAAAAAAAAAACCACTTGAATTTGAAATTATCGCATTAATGTAAATTACTATCACTGAAATCAAATGATACGTGTGAAATATATAATTTTAAGTTGCCATTCGATTTGTAAGGAGGGGGTGTGGCCATTCTTGACCCCCCTTCCAGACGTCTATGTCCCTACATTATTATACTTTCACCTAGAAATTTAGTGTAGAGGAATCTTATCGCCGTTATTAAACGATATTATACTATTATTGCTCCTCCCCAAACTTGGACGGTTCTAGGTGGGCAAACATTGAGATAAAAGAAAGCAAGGCTAGTAGAATCTCAGAGTAGCAGGACAAATATATACTCAAGATGGAATTTGTTTTCACGTCTTTCTTGCATTATTTATTTCAGACGGCCAAGAGCACCTGCAGGGGGCACATAGGGGCAATTGCCCTCCCTTGATATCAAATTTTGTACAAATGAAAATACATTTCTTAAAATTTTCTCGCTCGCTTCGCTCGCATTCTCTGCTTTTCTTACAGTCTTTTCAAGTTTCAGAGCCCTAGCTAGGGGTGGCGGGAGTTGGCCCTGGGCGCCGAAATGATAAAAATGTAAAAGAATGATATGGCGGCTCATGAAATTTTTTGTGCCGCCGCAGCTGCACCGGTGGAACTGGCTCCGCAAGCCGCCCACATTCCTTCGACTCCCTCGTTTTCCCCGCATACAATCTAGGAGGAACGTACGTAAATCAGTCTTCAAATTATTTAAATAATTTACATAATATCTGGTTTAGAAGCTTGTTTTAATAGTTTGCGTAATATATACGTATAATGAGCAATTACTCGTATATTAAAGCTAACTCTATAAAATTACATGAAAAAAGTTGGTTTACTGGCGGTAAACGCGGTAACATGGAGAATAAGCTACTTTCACAATGCATGGTAACACCGAAATACTGAAAATCAGACTTGAGATCACTGACACCAAAGGCGAGAGATGGAACCTCCCTAATGGCGTGGTGGTAACGTCATCACCTTATAATCAACTGGTCCCGGGTCGATACCCGGTGGAGACACATTGCACAGTGATTCGGATCCCAATTTAAACTAGATCCAGTCTCGGTTAGCCTAACTGTGCATACAACGGACTTTAAACATGAAATCATACTGAAACCAAAGGCAGTTGCGTAAATTTTGCCCAACTGGCCAACTCAGGGTGTCGCCAGATAATACCAACACTAGTTAGTAAATGACGTCAAAGAACACTTTTCTTAACGAATTTTGCTTGCGAACAGCTCATTCTGACGCTACAAGCTCTCGAAAGTCGGAAATTTTTATAGTGTATATATGCATCCATGCAGATCAAGTGTGCAATTTCCTCTGCAACTTCTTTTTCTGTCCCGATATCAATATTTTTAGTACCTTACGAACATGTGTAACCATTCTAAAGAAGTGCTCCTTCGTTAGTGTAGATACCTTTTCACAAACAACACACATTTTTTCATCTTTGATGCAAAAGGACTACTTGAAGTGGAAATTCCTATCTGGCGATATTTGTATGGGTCAATATAAAGACAATGCAGTAGGCGAAAGGAGGTAGTGGGGATGATTATGGAAATCATTCTGCTTTATGAAAATTTTCGGAACTGGGCGATCGCACCCCTCCCTCCCACACACACGCACACACTCTCTCTCTCTCTCTGTCTTTGAGCTCTGTGCAAAAAGTATGGACAAGGTAAATAAATAAATACATGCGTCATTTATACTGCGTTGCTCTTATTGTATAATACTCTTTCCCACGCTACACTATCATTTTTAATATTTTGTAAAGTGAAAAATGAAAATCACGAATCTGAGCTGTATAGTGTGGTTGCATGCATAGAAGATAAAATTGATAATTTTCGAAGTCTCGTAGCATTGAAATAAGACCCCAACTAGCAAAACGTTTTGAGAAAAGTTGTTTGCCGTAATATCGTCTATATGCTTTGCAAGATTGTCGGTGTTGTGCAGTGGCATCCTATATAATACAGAGGTTGTTCCCTTTATATCCGACCATTGTCGATTCGGTGCTGCCACCTGGCGTATCAAGCTGGAACTATGGGTCTGCTGGCGGGAGCAGTGTTGTGTCTGACCTTGTAGGTGCGTGAGTGTTGGTAGTGAATGCTATCAAATGGCGCCGAAAATCAACCGGTATTGGGAGGGTTACGTAATGGCCCTTTTCCATGCTAAGTTTTCATACGTACGCATTGTGAAACAGTGTCGGGAGAATGGGTTAACACTTGGGGTGACTACTGCGAAAGCTATTGTGGCCCGTTACACACAACAGGCTCTCCTTGCGATACATTCATCCACGAAAACCACCAGGATAAGGGCTGCAAGCAAAGTGTCACCCGTAGTGCTAAGGGGGATCCATCGATTGGCGTGCCAAGAAAATCCCCCGACTCAACGTGATATGGCCCACAGAATTCACCTCGCACCGTCAACTGTGAACAAAACAATTCGCAAGCGCCTCAGGTTCAAGTGTGTGCGGAAGGCCCGTGTACACCACCTTCTACCGCGTCACATTGCCGAACGTAAGACGAACTGCAGGAAACTGTATGAAAAGTACCTGGCAGGTTCCAAATGGAAGAAAGTTGTCACAATGGATGAATCATATGTCCATCTCACTGCTGGTGGTCACATTCGGGCGATCACATACCATGACATTGACGGCAAGGAGCACAGCAACTTTGTTCGTCAGTGCAGGGAAAGTTTCCCTCGTGGCTATATGGTTGTGACGGGATTCGGATATGAGGGTAAGTTGATGATATGCAACATCGCCACCCACGCACCCTGGATGGTCTATGGAAAGTTTGCAGGGAGGAGTGGGACAAAATTCCCATGCCTGTCCTGCGCTGGAGCTTGCTGCAATGGAAACTGCGATGCCGGGCGATAGTCCACAATGCTGGGGGTCCAATAGAACATGATCGGTGATGGCGGCGCGGTATCTCTTAAGGTGAGTACTCGTCAAAAATGGTCAGATATAAAGCGAATAACCTCTGTATAATTGCAAAATTAATTGCTCGTGCTAATCCTTTTCACTGATTGAACTGTCAACCCCTCTTATTCATAGTACAACCTGGAAAAGCCCCATTGCAGGTTAACAAGGTTCTGGTAGAACCTTACAAATACTAAATGCTCCTGTACAAGCATGTAATGTTAATTGGGCATTGTTCATTCTCTTGTCTTGAGTTGAACCTTTTCTTCTACTTTGGCCAATGGTTTGGATTGAACCTACAGTGGACCTGCTACTTTTGTTACAAATCTGGTGCACTAACCAACTACCCCACTCTTGTAATTAAGGGGTCCCGGGTTCAATACCTGGTGGAGGCACATAGTGGTTCAGATCCCACTTTAAACTGTAGGCCCAGTCCCGATTAGCCATTCTGTGCATAAAGTGGACTTAAAACAACTCAATTCAATTCAACTACTCCACTGCATCCTCTGGAATTCTATACTACACTTTGCTCCATTAAGTTATTTCCCAAGGAGGGAGGACAATAACTGCTTCAATACCATGCTGGGGTGGCACTCCTGATTTTGTACCATGACTATGAAAACTGTTGCTTGGATCTTTCTCCATTTCGAATTGATTCCTTTTGTAACTGTTATGTTGTTCCACTATTTTCTGTGCGATTCATTCAATTCTTTTTTTATAGCTATTTTTTATCTTTCTCTCATTTTTGTGTATCCGTTTCTTGTGTTCATCTATCCTCTTCTCTAGAGATTCTCCTATGCAAGCTCATTTATATTCACATGGTATGTTGCATATGCAGGTTCCAGGGGTGTAAGAGGGCGAAACTTTCTGAAGACACCCAAATGTAACCTATCTTCCACGTACACCCTGGACTGCATTTTGTGGACTAACAAGGCTCGAGCATCTGGACTCTCGGCCAGTATAATTCTCTGTGGGGCTTGTGTTATGGATGTCCATGTCTCTTTGTGATTGTTCTTTCATCAGTGTCATCTTATTACCATTCATCTGCATCTTTGTGATTATTCACAAGTGCAGAAATGCAAACTATAGTCGAGCCAAGCTTTCATCTTCTGCAGTACCCACCTTTCTGGCAGTGATCCGCTTTTGCTGCATTTTCCGAAGAAACTTGCAGTCAAACAGCTAATTAGCTGTGTTGGAATTTTCTGAAAAAATTAGGGGTGTTAGGTAGGAATGTGTGGTGCTATCCCTCCTTGGTATATGGGTATTCTAATCAACTTATTTATTTGGGCGTTGTCCACTTAGAGGTAGATGTGAGGATTACTTGGGGTAAGGTATTGAGAAGGCGTTGGGAGAATCGACGTCTGGCCTCCTGGGTCGTCCGCAGCTGTTCCGCTTTCCTCCTTGGGAATAGGTAGCTCCCTCTTTCTTCATGGGCTGCTCCTCTCTGGCGGTTGGTTGGCTGGTCACAGAATTGGCACTCCTGGGTTCGGACCTCTCTGGTTGCTTCCCTCCTGGCAATGGACTGCTCTCTCCTCCTCTGGAATACTGCTTCCCTCTAAAGGTAGGATGGCTCGTCCCAGACTCGGCAATCCTGGATGCGGGCCTCTCTGGTTGCTCCCCTCCTTGTAGTGGACGTCTTGCCAGGGTTCGACTGCGGGACTCAGGTTCGGTAGTGCAAATGGGTTGGAGGTTCTTAGTATCTCAGGGTGTTAATTAGAATGTTTAAACCATTATACATATTCTAACTCTCAAAGGTAGATAATATCACTTCAATATATAGTCAGGGTAAAACTTAATAAAAGGTTTATTTTAACCAACAGACATTACAACAACACTCGATTCATTCATGGGGGGTGGTAAGGATAGGCAACAGGTAAGGAAGGTATCAGACCGTAGCTCGAGAAAGTGTGTTATCGAGAGAGTGTGTTCGACTTCCCTCTGCCAGTCCGCGGCTATATGCTGGACGGCTCGACGCTTTGCTCGTGGTCTGGCAGCCCCCATGGTAGTCTCGGAAGGTTTCCTTTTCTTCCTGGTATTCCTTCCTAATTTTTCTTTAGGTATTCCAGTTAATTAGTCCTCTTCCCTGGCTCTGGGATCCTAATTACTGTGAATTTTCTTTGACTCGCGGTGCTGCCATCTGTTGTTGCTTCCCGCAAACTGCCACTGCTCGGCTCCTCTGCCGGCCTCTGGAGTTCAGCTTGGGAAGTTCCGTCTCTTGGACCTTGGTCTCCCGCGTGATATGTTACATACAAGTATGAGAGGTTTACATATTAGAAATATTAATTATTACAAAGATATTACAACATAAAAGGATATAAAGGATGTACATATCATTGATATACAGGGTGCTCGGAAATTCCCCTTACAAACTCCTAGGGCAAGTAGAGGGGACCGAGTTGACAATATTTTGAATAGGAACCCATGTCCAGAAACTTACTTTTTCCGTGCTACAACCATGACAATGTGTCAGATGTGCCTGTGTTGGTATGCAACCGGGTAGGCAGTACATGACGTCAGAAGATCACCTGATAACCTAAAGTGACATCATTTATTACAACCATGTCAAATGAGGTGTTACGTAAGGTACAGAAGTGAATGACGTGTGACTCAGTCCATAATAGAAACTAATTTATTTGGTAACAATGCCAAGGGAACAAAAGAGAAACATACTATTCATTGATCAACACCTGTGTCGACAGTGGAACGCAACAATTTGTAGACGTCACGTGCCATCAGGTGATCTTCTGACGTCAAATACTGCCTACCCGGTTGCATACCAACACAGGCACATCTGACACATTGTCATGGTTGTAGCACGGAAACGGTACGTTTCCGGACATGGGTTCCTATTCCAAATATTGTTTACTCAGTCCCCTCTACTTGCCCTAGGAGTTTGTAAGGGGAATTTCCGAGCACCCTGTATATTATCATAAGGGTAAGGGATATATGTCATTATCAGGGGAAGTGGCTGCTGCCCCTTGGTCGTTATTTCTTCTTATTTCTCAGTGTTACCTGAGATAGGTACCAGTGGAAAAACCACCGAAGTGCGCACTGACAACCTATGTAAAAAAATTTCACTCATTTATAGTAGAGTAAAAATCACACATACACATGTGGAGAAAGAGAGAGAGACAAATGAAGTATGAAAGAGAGCAAAAGAAAAAGAGAGAGAGGCAGGAGGAAATAAGGTGATATACACATACACAATATCTTAGAAGACATGACGT
Organism: Lepisma saccharinum; assembly: GCF_977018435.1. NCBI lineage: Eukaryota > Metazoa > Arthropoda > Insecta > Zygentoma > Lepismatidae > Lepisma > Lepisma saccharinum. The sequence continues at coordinate 72,269,609 of NC_139236.1, forward strand.
CTCAAGTATGGCACATCTTAAGAGCATGACGAACAGTTTCCATGAGGCTCTTCCCTCCGTGGCACTGTTGTCAACTTAGCTCTTTTGGAGCCAGATCTGGCTTTTTCGTGCACTCGTTTGGCCCACCATGATGCCATCACTGGCTCCCGCCCACATAGACTAACTTTTGCTATGAGTATGCATTTTGCATGTAACGTGTGATATTAGCTGCATTACCCCACCTCCTACCTCCTCAGCTAGAATCCTTTATTTTCGATTTCACACGACCATTGGTGGATTATGGAGATGGCGATGCCGCCGGACCTAGATGGTGGAAACTAAGAATAAATTGTCATAATTTTAAAGTTAATGGTAATAGCAGTGCCCCCACCCTTTGACACCTAAAATTACCTTAGGAGGAACTTTATTCAGCCTTTGTAAATCTAGCTCCTTTAAAGTCACTTTTAACTCCACTTAAGGTGAAATTTAGTTCTTTTATGCACATCAGGTTTGGCAACACTGCCAGGATGCCCGTAGGTGGCAAGGAGAAATGCATTGCACTTCTGGGAGTATTATTTTATTTGTTCTCTTGGAAATATCAAACTTCCGATGGCATAGAAAAAGATATCAATGGAAAGAGGACAGATTGAAGATGTAATTGACAGGTGGAAAAGTCGAAACTTCCATTTGATTAGCCGTAACTTGAAGTTGATTCACCATAAGAAATACATTGGATTCTGACAATTCATATTCATCATATTTTTCAAATATCGTGTCTAGCTTAATAAAAAAAATGCTTCCACTTCCAACATGGGGAGAAATTCATACTCTCTCATATGCCATTTTTTTAAGTAGCACTGCCTATTTGGATGATATTGAAATAAATGCACAACTGGTGCAAAACTGTAACTCTTTCCCTTAACAGAATGTTAGTTAACATACAACAATTATTTATTACAGTGAAACCTCGATTTTACGTTTTTCATAGGACCAAGTTGAAAGAACTTAAAATGCGGGAAAATAGCACTATACCCTATTTGGACCATGAAGATTGAATGTATAATGTGGGAAAATGTAAAACCAGGGAATGTAAAATTGGAGTTCCACTGTATATGAATCCACAGCTAAGCTGTTTAGCAATGTAAACACATTCAAAATTAGAACCATAAACAGGCCATTTATTCAGGTTAACAAAATAGTACAGTTGTTTTACACTAGCAGTAACATGTTTGTAATATGTTTACATGGAAAAGAGTACAAAATGAAATACAGAAATCTGTTAGTAGTTTAGTTTTACATTGATTTCACATATTGAAAAATGGTGAGTAGCCTCAATACTACTCAAAATACAATAAACCATACAATCAAAAAATGCCTGTCAAGAACTAAGACATTATGATTACTGGCTGAGAAATTTTCCAATTTAAAAAATCCACTGTTAAATAGGTGAAAACAGTACTGTAAAATACATACAGAAAGCTAGCCATGCTTGTTAATCTTCATTGGTTATGGTATTTTTCTCAGAAACTAAACATGGATGGCAGGAATTATCACAAATGACCCTAATGATCAAATAATTTTATAATATAGTACTTCAGTCAGAATACAAATGCATGTTGGAAAAAATGTTATTAGACAGGCACACACTGCTAACAGGAACAATTCCTACGCGTTTACAGTGCCTATCACTATGGAAACTCCATACATTTTATATAAAAACTGTACATGCATACAGCATTTCCAAATATCAAATAATCACATTATTACACATCATTCATCACATTTTCATAATTCTGTCTTTTTCTTGAAGAAAATACACACTATCAGAGAGTCCAAACACACAACTTTCCCATACACACTTGGTTCCTATTTGTTCACAGACTTAAAATATTCTTTGGAGTCCTTAGGGTTGGGTTTGATAGTTTGGCTGTCTGGTTTCCAGTTTGCAGGACACACTGAAAAACAGAAATAACAATATACAATTTCAATTCTCAAATTCTACAATGCACAGAAAAATTCTGTATCATTTCCTTTTCACTTCATATTTGGAATGGTAGATTAATCAGAACTCACAATTTCTAGCAACAATAATGTATCGATACTTATTGATGAGCGAACAGTGATTTTACCAAATCAATGTGTCTGTACATAGACTGCACAATTTTGCACAAATATCACGGTTAAATTAATGTACCCTGGTTTTATAAATTTCTACATATGCAGTTTCCTATTTTAATGTAAAACCCATCTGAATCATCATTTTATTTTTGTACTCTACCAAAAGGTCGTCCTTCGTGGCCATGCGGTCTAAGGCACTGTGCTTTGGACTCAAACTGCAGAATGGCATGGGTTCAAGTCTGCCTGGGTGCAGTCTCGTGTGTTTTCGGCCTGTGTATAGGACTGGTGGCAACCCACCATTGTGAGAAATTGGGGAGCATAACTCCGTCTCAAACATCTCCTGTAACGGCTGAGGGTTCGACATGCTGACCCCACAACACCCCATTACCGGTTGAAGATGTCCACACCTCTAAGTACGATTGTGAAAGAGAGACTGGCAGTCGGGAGATACGGCAAGGCCCTTCCAGGGCTGTAGAGCTACGGTTTATTATTATTATTATTATTACTCTACCAAAATAAAGAAATATATACAGGGCTATTCTAAATGACCTTCCCGATTTCAAAGTTTAATATCTCACATTTATTTAGTCACAATGACATGCAAATTATTTGAAATGAAAGAAAAACTCAAAAAGTTTTAGTGTCTGGCAAAGCTGATGTTTAGTTACGCATTCTGCCGCTAGGGCGACAGTAAATCAATATGGCTGGAAACGAAGACAGGAGAGCATTTTGTGTCCTGGAATTTCATGTACAACAGTCAGTTATTTGTGTCCAACGAAGTTTTAGGACGAAGTTCGGGTTAGATCCACCAAGCGGTCACTCAATTTGGAAGTGGTATAGACAATTTAAAGAAAGTGGGTGTATCTGCAAGAGGAAATCAATAGGCCGGCCAGGAGTTAGTGATGAAACAGTTGATCGGGTGCGTGCGACTTTCGTCAGAAGCCCCAAAAAATCAACGGTTTGTGCAAACTGATAATTGAACGTTGCCCCCACATTGGCACCGGGATGTCAGGAGGGAACTCAACAGAAGGTTTCCAAATCAATGGATAAGATGAGCTAGTCTTGAGGATCAGGTTCTGCTTCCTGCCCCCCCCCCCCCCCGTTCGCCAGATATCACCACGTGCGACTTTTTTTGTGGGGTTATGTTAAAAACCAAGTGTATGAGCCTCCCCTACCTAACAACTTACCTGAACTTAGAGAACGCATCCAAGAATCAGTTGCATCCATTGACTCTGAGATGTTGGGAAGAGTGTGGCAAGAATTTGAGTATCGGATTGATGTGTGCCGAATTACAAAAGGCACTCATATTGAGCACCTGTGACGTGGAACATAACACGAATGTATGTAAAAAAAACCTTTTGAGTGTTTCTTTCATTTAAAATAATTTGCATGTCATTGTGACTAAATAAACATGAGATATTAAACTTTGAAATCAGGAAGATCATTTAGAATAGCCCTGTATATATATATATGATTGATTTGGCTTATTTTACTTCGCTTTTCTGCCACTTTTGACTAATCGTGAAGATGAGCATGACTGAGGATATGAAATTGATGAAGGGACACTCACAAGGACAACCATGCCCTGGCCAGCACCCTTTCTGTTACCGTTCAATGAATTATTTCTGTTCTTCTGTCCAGATGGTGGATATGGAACTTACACTATCCTCTGTTAAAACCATCAACCATTTCATCACCAATACTGGCCAATACTTTATCGAGATTCATCACCTCAAAGAATATGCACTGGAATAGCAGTGGGATCAAAACTAACTAGTCAAAGAACCTCTTAGCAATGTTTTATTTTGCTTTATCATTTTTATTATTTAATTTTCTCTGCTATTATTATACGCTACTTATTACCGCATTTACTCATGTATAACGCACACTTTTTCCCAAAATTTCAAAAACTGTGGTGCATATTATGCACAGAGTAATTCGGACAGCCCACATCAAACCCCACAATCTTTCACTACATCACTCCATATAACATGTATATATCAACAGATGCAATTACAAATTACCAGGTTGGGTTTCTTGAGCAATTAATTAATTAATTATAATTTTAAAAACACACATAAAAATTTTAACAGTCCTTTCCCCACGATTTTTCACTTTGTAATGGAAAGCTTTGTGACATCGAGAAAAGAGATGCTGTTTTGGCGGAATTTGAGCTTGCACCTCCAGTCACAATAGAAAATAACTTCCTGACTCCTGCAAATTAATAACGTAATTTTGATGTCGCTTTCTTCTACTATCAAATAAACAAGGTGGTTATAGAAGTGAAAGCTTTGGGATGCTAAACACAGTGGAGGAAGAGGGAGGTGGCATGGGTTGGTGACTCATTGTATACACAAGACGATATTCTCCTCTCACTCCACATAGAAACAGGTGACTCGTTGAATAGGTATGATGTTGTTTGCTCTTGATTGACTTAGCAACAGCTTTACAACCTACAAATAAGAAAGTCATTTCTTGAACCTGAATTGTACTGTGCATTACATTGAAGATATAATTGTTTGTCACTTTTTCAATCTAAAAAAACAGGGTGCGCATTATACACACGTAAATATGGTAATTTGGAACTTACTTTTCTATCTTAAAATAACTTACTATGGGTATTACATGTAACTTTTCTGTGTTTTCATTTTTTATTAATCTCCAAGTATTTTTCTCTCTACTTTCTTATTGACAAGGAATGGCCCGATAGATTGAAATATGACTACATGAATAAAGGCGATTATTATTGCTAATTTGGAGGGCTAACCACTATTCTACCTCATGAGGTACAGTACAGTTATGACTACACTTTATGCCATACACTGCTGAATTAGCATCTAGCAAAGTCATCTAATTTTAGACAATCATATCAAATCAGTGACTGGACAGGGAAACAATTTAACAAAAATTTTCATATTATTCATACAAAAAGCTGAACGCATACCTTCTCCATGCTCATCCACAAACTGGAAAGCTTTAATTAATCTTAAAACCTCTTCAACATTGCGACCTACTGGAAGATCATTAATTGTTATTTGTCGGACAATTCCCTGAAATGAGAGATAAATAATAATAATAATTCCTATTGTGGCAGAATATACAACCACAGGCACAAACACACACAAAAAAAGCTTTGGTATTGATGAATTAGTCGGTGAAATTAAGTTCAGTGTGTTACTATGCTGTTTTGGATTGCTTGGTACAAGTTTCCAACTCTTTCAAGCAAAATTTTCTGGTCAACTTTTCATCAGGTGTCACACAACATTACTTGTAAATAAATAAGAGATCCTAACTTTCTGAACAGTAGCTAATCAAATGAAATTTAAACAAAGTTCAATGCAAGTATATATATATATATACATATATATATATATATATATATATATATATATATATATATATATATATATATATATATAAATCAAATAAGGTAAAAGGAAACACTCACCGGACAGTAGGAAAATTCAAAATTTTCGCTAATTTATAGCATCATCGGTGTGAGAAGAAACAGAAGACGGAACCGGAAGTTGGGGTCCTGCAGAGTTGCCAGGTCCCCATTGAAGAAGAAGCGGTGCGTAGAACGGAAAAAACACTGTTTCGTCACCAGGCTCGTCGTAAACTGTGAGTGTGTAGGATGAGTTGGGAGGGAGGGCAGGAGGGTGGGTGAGGGTTGGGCATTACTGGGTGGCCTTGTTCAGGCCAGGTGGAGTGGTTGCACTCATGGCCGATATATAGGCCCTCTCCCATCTTTTGCGAACAGAGGTGTTGGCTGGTTGGGGTAGGAGGTGGATGATCGCTACCCGGAAGCAGTCGTTGAAACTGATGTTGTGGTGGTTGGTGTGGACGGCGACAGTGAAGTCCAGGTTGTGGGTGGAGGAGCGGTGGTTATTGATGCGGAGGTTGAGGGCCGTAGATGTTTCCCCCAGGTAAAAATCACCACAGATGTTGCAGGTGAGGATGTAGATAAGGTTTGAGGCATGGCAGGTCCCTTTGGGATGGAGGGTAAATTTGCCAGTGGCCGTGTGCACCTGGAGGGTGTGAGAAGTGATGAGAATGGGACAGGTCTTGCACCTGGGTCGGTTGCATTTATGGGCAGGGGGGTGTTGGATGTGTGGTGAAGGAGTGTTGTGGACCAGGATGTTTTGGAGGTTAGGGGGGCGTTTGAAAACCACCCTGGGTTTGTCGGGAAATATGTTTTTGGTTTCGGGATCACTGTGGAGGATATATATATATATAATGGATAAAAGCAAGGAGGGCCAAAAGGGCTAAGTAAAAATCAAATAAGGTAAAAGGAAACACTCACCGGACAGTAGGAAAATTCAAAATTTTTGCTAATTTATAGCATCATCGGTGTGAGAAGAAACAGAAGACGGAACCGGAAGTTGGGGTCCTGCAGAGTTGCCAGGTCCCCATTGAAGAAGAAGCGGCACAGATTAATAAGATCGCTTACTTCCTATCTCTCCTTTGTAATCTGTGCGTATACCAAATCGGGCATGTGGAGCCACCCTACGGCTGTTTCGAAACGTAAAGCGTTGTCATAGCAACCTCTCCGCCAATCATATCTTACTCTTGGCAGTGACAGTTGAATGCGTCTCAGCGCAATGATGCGCTCACCCCACCCTTCCATTCCTGCTTTTATTTTCTGCTAATAATTCGGAACATATCTCGTAAGGTCGAATTAATTATTTTATATAAGTGCATAGAAATGTTCTACAAGGATCAATACCATTGTTCAGTTAATGCATGTTACGTTTGAATGATTTCTACATCTAAGTTACGAGATATACAGAATTAGTAGCCCAGAAGCACAACATAGGAAAATAATTTCAAGTTCCTGAAATTCCAGCACATAAATCATTCCGTTGTGCATGAAAAATGGTCCGTGTATTATCTGTGGTAATAAGTATTTTTATTTCGTATTCTCCCTATTATGCGTTGCTTTTCTGACATTTTAGGCAAATCGCGTTTTTATCTTGTGTAAACTCTACAGCGATTACTTTGTTCGTAGATCAATGCGTTTTACCCCTCCCTCGTCGTTGTTTATTTAGCGTCGCATTTTTTTCAATTTTAGGCTAATCGCGACGATGCTATGAAAAATTGATGGCACAAAGAAAGCTCTAACAGGGATTCGAACCCAGGACCCTTGCATTAACTGAACAATGGTATTTATCCTTGTAGAACATTTTTATGCACTTAAATAAAATGAATACTACGACCTTACGAGATATGTCCGAATCATTAGCAGAAAATAAAAGCAGGAATGGAAGGGTGGGGTGAGCGGATCATTGCGCTACCCAAAGTGTTCTAAAGGGCGCTCGAGCCATGCTGCAACATTTCCCAAATTGTATCTTTCTCTTCATAACAATTGCTGCACAGTTTAACGTGGGTGGCAATCTGCAGGATACAGAACACTTAATATCAGCAACTGTTTCTGGTGCCGTCACTGTAATTTTCTCCCTTGTGTAGGACTACCATATTCAATCGCAAGATGTAGACACTTCTGATTTACCAACGTAGAAAATTCCATTCATCTGTCGATGGCCTCATAAAACGAAAGACAAATGCATCCACTTTCTCCACAATTGATATCAGTGGAGTACCCTGAGAGGGGGGAGATTTGATGCTGAAAATGCCAGGGAAACAAAAGACAGGATTCGAAGGTTTTGTCGCAGGAAATAAGAATAAATCATAAAACGTATATTAAAAACTACTGATGGAACATTAGCGCTATTCATCTAATGAAACCATTACAAATCGGCTGGCGGCTTGTAGGTATGAAATATACTGGAAAAAAAGATATATACATATAGTCAGTACTTGTGTTCCAAACTTAACCACCATCCTAAGAAAATTGGGGACCTACAAGTGAGTAGCGTAACCCAGTCTGGGAAATCTCTTATAACAGCTGAGGGTTTGATGTGCTGAACCCACGTCAGCCCATTACTGGTTGAAGATCTCCACACCTCTAGATAGGGTTGTGGGAGGCAGACTGGCAGTCAGTTGATAGGCCAAGGCCCTTCCAGGGCTGTACAGCAGTGGATCTCAATCTTTTACAGTCGGGGACCCAACTTGAAGGATATTACACTTCGTGGTACCCATAAGATGGGAACCAGCGGAATTACTTTGTAGGGTGTGCACCTAGTCTATAATCATATATTTGCTCTTTTACAACAACACGGCCTGAATTTAAATTGTTAAAACAATATATCTAAGTAATTTAAGGTAATAGGTTTTTAAGACCCAGTTAACAAAGTTTCGAGCCCAACTTCCCGACCCACCAAATGTCCCCTCAGGACCCAGGAGTGGGTCGCACCCTATAGGTTGAGAAACTATTCTGTAGAACCATGGGTTATGTTATGCTGTAGATGAAAGTAAATATTTTACACTACAGTTAATTTCTATCACAACTTACATTCAGTGTTCTGTAGATGAAATAATATTTTGGAAAATACAACATAGAAACTAGTTCAGTGCCATCTGCCATGAGAGAATAGAATAAAATAATAGTTATGAGTGACACAGCTCATTGGGGAAGTTATCAAACAGAATAATTTCTGGAATAAAATTGTAATTGTTTTAATTCTATCAGTCTATTTCTCTGTAAAAACTACTATGATGATGATAATGAATAGTTATGGGAAAATAGAGTAAGAAAAGGTCACACCTTACACAAGTTAACCTAGAATGCCTCTATAGCAACTACCTCATCTCGAAGTTGTACCTATATGGAGATGCATAGCAGTTCGGATCCCACTTTAAACTGTAGGTCCAGTCCCGATTGGCCTTACTGTGAATAAAGTTGACTTAAAACACCAAATCAATCAATCAATCGAAGTTGTATGAAATTTCACTTTTCTGGTTTGCATGAGAGTAATTTCAACCCATTTCTAAAAACGTGTGGATGTTTGTAAGATATATTATTAACTAATCACTGCATGCTTATTCATTTTAGTATTTGTCAAACATCCCTAATTTTTAATCTAGAATGGGAGTAGGATGTGTCATACAAGCGAGTTTTGTTCGAAGTTACTTACTGGAACCACTCTACATATTGACTACAATTCCATCATATGGCATTGCATATTTCATAGTTACACAAAAATCTGGACTCGAAATATGAATGTCTTAGAATACAAAACAAAGCAGTCATGGAGTATGTACGATCAAGCTAGATAAGCACACTCCCAGCCCACACTCCTGAACACACACACAATGGAATTATAAATACACCACTGAAAGATCTTATCCTGCACAGATATGTATTTTTATATATTCATATACTTAATACAGTACTGAAGATGATACAATCCATGCATTCAGAATAAATATTCCACATGAATTTTAAAGTTAATTAAAAAACAAAAGAAATGTGCAAATTTCCAGCTGATGACAAAGAAACCAACAGTATTTTTTGCAATTTAGAGAGATTTCACACCAAAGTGACATGTGGCATATGTCACTTGGAAATAAACCAATGAACAGCAACGTTTCACCCATAGTGGATGCCATATTGACAAAATCCCTGCTACTCATTATCAGCTTCTAAATAATGTCACACATGTTTCTAGTCAGTCTAAAAGAAAGTGAACATAAAGAATTAATAAATAATCATTCTTTTAAGCTTCACACTATCAGGTCGATCATTGGTGCATGATGTTTCTCATACCATCCCTTCCATCAAGAAGTAAATTTAACTTGGCTTCGTATCGAACATAGGTGTCTCACTCATGATGATTTGCTGCAAGGGCTAGACCATCCAATGTGTCATGTCTAAATGTTAAGTGATTGGCTTATTCCTACCTAATGAGTAGATTATACTTTCCTCAAATTTTTGATCTTACCAATTATTGACCAGATTGGGAGATAATGACAGCACTTTAATAAATGTCATTACCTTGTTGAGAAGAGCGGGGCTCTTATACTGTCTCTGAGGAAGTTCGTAGTTTTGTGTATGTCCTTTGCAAGTCTTTATAACATTTCACTTTCAACCTTTCTCAAGGGGCTCTTCACACCCATTTTTTAACTCAGGTATGGGTTCGATACCCGGTGGAGACCCATAGTGTTTCGGATCCCACTTTAAACGGTAGGTTCAACCCAATTAGCCTTTCTGTGCATAAAGTAGACCTAAAAGAACAGTTCAAACTCAAGTAAGAATATTAGATAAGAGGATTCTTCCTCACATACATTGAATGGCCCAATATAGTCATTATGCCTACAAGTCCCAAAATTTATTTCAAGCATCTTACGTCCAATTACATATATAAATTATATTGTTAACATTAAACATATGGAATATAGAGTAAAAGACTATAAGGAATCCTTAAAATCCTACATCAATTAATTTCCACTGTATTGAATATTATCATAATATTGTTAATGAAATTCCATTAGACAAACCATTGATAGTCATACTGATAGGTTTCTTGGTCGGACACTCACTATGGTGACATGTTAAACTTCACCAAGAATGAATTTACATGTTGAAATACTCCAGAAGAAGAGAACAGTTTCAGAGTCAGTACATTACTCCTAATGATTTAGTACTTATACTGTGGAAATGTAAAACATTATATTCTATTGCTAATAACAAATGTAAGGGAAAATAAACAAACACATTGTTATTCAGGTATATATATATATATTTATTGAATCACTAGTAATTAATATATTTTGCATAAGGTATGTTAATCTCTTCAAGGTCCTACAGACTTAAATTAGAAGAGCTTAATAGGCAAGTAAAAGTATAAAAGTAAATTTTAAATAATCTGAAAGTAACTTACAGCTGCAAATATTAATTTTCTTCAAAATTTGAAAAGTTTTTACATGTAAAAAAAGTATTGAAATATATTCCAAAAGTAAGACAATAACAAGCAAAAATAGCGAATAAAATGCAGTAAATGAAAGTAGTACCCATATAACATCTGAGTATTTCATGTTTAAATTTCTTATATATTATGTATTTAAAAAAACAAATCATAAATCATCAAATAAAATGTGATTGTTCATAAAAATGTACTATAATTTCTAAAAGATGCTGAGTATGGATAATACATACACAGAAGATGTTATGTAACATTATAAAAATACACTACTAAGGAAATTGTTGCATATTGTGAAAAAGTGATACATATACACATTTCTGCTAGACGACATGCGACAATATTCATGTGAAGTTTCCAAGAAACCCCACAATAAAGGAATATTTGTGTGCAATTACATGTCCAAAATGGTCACATTCCCACTGATAATGTGCAATGCTAATGCAAGGCAAAGTGGAAAACTGAAACTGAGGCAGCATAGAAAGCTTGGTAGTTACAGTACGAATGTATTTAAGTGCTAAATGGACCAACCAACCATTTCATCTACTAATGAATTGTGAAATGTCACATTTCTTGAAAGAGGCATGCAGCGGATCGATGTTGTGAATATGAAGTAGAGTGATGTCTCCAGGATCTGGAAAAAGTACCATAAGACATGCACTGCGGTGGCTCATCCTCGACAAAGGCTAAAATGCAAGACAACGGTTCAAAAGGATTGATACCTACGGTTGATGGTTTGACAGAACTTGACTGTTACTGTACCACAGCTGCACTAAGAGATCCAAAATGCATCTGAAGTAACTGTTGCTCAACAAATGGCTCACAATCGACTCCACAAAGGTTCTTTACAAGCCAAGAGATCTTTAGCAACACCAAGTATTCATAGGAATCATAGGGTTGCTCAGGTCACATGGACGCTGTAGCATCGGAATTGTACAAGGCAGCAATGTCCACTGTTTACAGATGAAACCTCTATTGCTTTCCACCATGCCTACAATAAAGTTTCATGTGTGGAGGCACCCCAGAGAATGCTTGCACCCACAGTTTGCTACATAACGTCATTAGCATCAGCAGCAAAGAGCTTAGGTGGAATAATGTATGGCCAGCGAACACTCCTTATGCCAATCCAGTGTCATATGGCAAGTTAAAGGAACAGAGACTGCATCCTCGAACTCATTTTGAGTCATATTACTGTGGCCCATGGTGAACATTGCATGCTGGTGAATGATATCCCCCCCCCCCCACCGCCACCACACCCATATCATTACCCAGTTACTGCAGAAGCACAACACAACCTCAACTGCATTGAAAATGCATGGCACTCTTAAATACACATATCACCATGGAACCATACTCCTTAGGTTACATTGGACATGGTGAAAAATATGCCACATCATGCAGAAATGCCGCATACCCAGATAGGATCCTAAAAAACAGAAACTACTGAATCAGAGAACACCTGAAAACCAGAAACTATTGAATCAGAGAACGCCTTTGTGATAGCTAACACTCATTGTGCACCTTTGTTGTTCTGGGTCATTTTGTAAGAATGCTACTGTATACTCTTCTTCATCTTGTTTTATGTAGAACACTTTACCTTTGCCTTCAAATAGACATGTTTGCTTTCTGCCTCGATTCCTGGTATATCCTATTTCCATCAAGACCTACATATCAACATCATTTCTGTAAACATCACAATATGCAACAATTGTATTGAGCACTGTACATAAGAATATAATTTTATAAAAACAAATCCTAAAGGTAAAACAATAACAACAAAGTTTAACAAATCTTAAAAACATGAAATAAATTGTGATTGCTCATAAAAAATGTACTAATATTTTCCAAAATGAAAATGGATAAAAAACATAAATATATATAAACAAATTGATATATAACATTATAAAAATACATAAATAAATACTATCATAAAAACATATTAAAAAATTAAAACACCAATAAAGAAGCTAAAATAAAAATCTCAATAAAATATGTGAGGTGGCATACATGTGAGACCTGCAAAGCTGCACTGGTCATAGATGATGCACAGTTAGATGATGACACACTAATTTTACTTATTTTAAATCGGATACTAAACTTGATCATCACAATGTGTGCACCAATGAATTTTTTGAGTGTGTACTGAAATGGGAAACATCATTCAAATAGTTATTTGCAGGCACGGGTCATGAGTCAAACCTGTGTAAAAGACTTGTGCAATGTGCAGTGCAAGATGATAGTGTTCGTGCCCTTGAACTTTGCACTGAAAAGGAATTAATGAATCTTCTCCATATGTACTTTACAATAAGAATTCAATGGGCGGTAAGATTCAGGAACAGAGAGATAGAAGAACTAGGGAGAACAAGAAGTTTGGAATGTACAGCTGAGGCTGTAAAGGGACACTCAGCACACACAAGGACAAGAACAGGACAACACACATAACATTATACTGGCCATAGTGCCAGTTGCCAGAGCCTCGTTTGTCTGCAAAATGCAGTCCAGGGTGTACTAACGTGGAAGTGAGGTTGACAATTGGGTGTACAATGTGGAAGGTCACCCCTTACACCCCTTTTAATTTTTTTTGTATCATATTAAATTTGTCTTCACACATATCCAGAAGAAATATATCTATGATGTGTACATCACATTACCATATAAATTAAGGAAATTTTAAATCATATTCTCAATTTCATTATCAGCGGTCCCATATTTTTGCAATATATAATAATTCATTTGTTAATAGTAGTGTTCAATTTACATTAAAATACCAAACAAAATGAAACTCTACTTTTGCCAGTCGTGACTACAATAAGAGATACACGGATGCCAAACAAATGTATTGCATACATTTGTAGATTATTCTATAGACATTAATGTTTGGATTCAAATAATAAATGATTTTCAAGGGGCAAAATTCAGTAAAAAATTCAATGCATTCTAGCACATACAAAATGAACACAAAGCATTAACATATCCTCTATTTTGTGATTTTCAAAATCTATAAATAAAACATTTCAATAATAATTAAGATATTAAATGCATGCTAGCAGACACAAAAAAGAACATTAGTGACATTTTATGAAATAAAGTTGTAACTATTCAGTAATTAGAAACTATAATATTTCACTATTTTGTGAATAACAAAATCAATAGCAACATTTCTAATTGCAGAAATCAGTAAAATCATTTAATGTACTACATATCAATGAAACAAACCTTGAACGAAATGTCACTAACTCATGAATGCAATAATAAATAACAAAACCTTCTTTGTATACATTCCACAGAAGATCAACTCTCCACAAAGTCACAAACAAACTTTGGTAGAACAAAATTTTGAAGGAAAAAAATTAACCTCAATGTTTCACTGTTTTGTGGAAAGGTTCCAGACTTCTTGTTCTCCCTAGTTCTTCTATCTCTCTGTTCCTGAATCTTACCGCCCATTGGATTCTTATTGTAAAGTACATATGGAGAAGATTCATTAATTCCTTTTCAGTGCAAAGTTCAAGGGCACGAACACTATCATCTTGCACTGCACATTGCACAAGTCTTTTACACAGGTTCGACTCATGTCCCGTGCCTGCAAATAACTGTTTGAATGATGTTTCCCATTTCAGTACACACTCAAAAAATTCATTGGTGCACACATTGTGATGATCAAGTTTAGTATCCGATTTAAAATAAGTAAAAATTAGTGTGTCATCATCTAACTGTGCATCATCTATGACCAGTGCAGCTTTGCAGGTCTCACATGTATGCCTATTGAGGAATTTTTTGCAAAAATATCCAACCACGTACCTCACAGCATTCAATTCAAGTTTCTCAAAGTTTTCATGTGTGCTGAGTGGTGGATCATCAATGTCACCTTCGATTTCAAAGTTACTTTGCTCTCTTGCTTCAGTGGAAGGCTCATACATAGATTGTTGTTGCAAATCCTCAAAAGAGAGCATGATATGTTCCAAATCATTCTCACAATTTTCTGAATCTGATAATTTCATAAGTGAGGTGGTGAGTGATTGCTTAAGTGCTAACTGGAACAAATAAGATGTAGGGTTGTTGTTACATCCATGCTTCTGCCTTATTATTGAAAAAAGGTTTTCCAGAGAATCTTGACATAACCTTCTTGTAAACAGATGTGTGTATCCATAGCAGTTCTTCAAGTCAATCCATAGATTTAACACTGCTCTTATTGTGCTCATCCACCCTTTAAGGGAAGGAGGCTGACGAGGGCATGGAAACCTCCACTCCTTAAACCATTCCAGACATTCTCTCAAAAAATTTGTATGTTCAGACATGCCCGTTATTGCAGATCTCATTGACTTATTTTTGTCATTCAATGAAGAACTGTTCATCACATCAAAAAGCTGATCCAGTCTTTCAAAACAATTGGCTGTGTGTATAGCTTCTGCTGACAGAGCACCAAATGCTACCAAACAGTGTATAGCTGCTACTACTGAATTACTTAACACCTGTGCAGCAAATTTTACCTTCATCTTGGTGAAGGGTGGCAGATAAACATGCTTGTGGGTGAGCTTGGGTGCCAATCTCAGATCTAATTTTTTTTTCTCTTCTCACTTGATACAGATCAATGATATGCTGCCAGGAGACTTTATGGGGACCAATATTTACACCATGTTTGTGAATCATGTTTCTCACTGCCTTCAGTAAGTGTGGAGGATCATATATGCAGTGAATGGTGTTACCATTTATTTCAAACAAAGGTCTCTCAGCTGTTGCCCCAAGGATCCTCCGAGCTGCTTGATTGTTTGGTCCCAAATCACATACAAATGCTTTAACCACAACACCCACTTCCTGCAACTGAATAATGAGTTTTTCCACAATCCTTGCAATTGCTATTGGAGGTGTCGGTCCTGAACTGCAAAAATACACTAGGGGCTGCTTCCATCTCCTTGAGATTCCTTTCAACATGAATGCTAGAGCCTGACTTGCCAACCTTCCTTCCGTCCGTGTAAATTCTCCAAGGTCCTCGAATCCAATTACTATATCATTTCTCATGTCATAATGTAGTCCTTGTTTAATACTGTGAGGCAACCACCAGTTTAGTATTTCTTTTTCAATAATTATATACATATTATTTTATTTTTGTACGTGTTTCGTGTGTAGTTTGCGCTCTTCTCTGGAGTATAAGTGATCCAGTCAAGGAGGACTCTGACGAGAAGGTGCGGGTAGAAATTTCGTATTTTAGTTATATATTTTTCTTGGATTTATATTCAACATTAATCTATTCCTATTCTGCTGGGGTATTTGGGTTATAGTTAGGGATTAGTTGAGGTCCAGTACTACCAGTGTACCCTCATATACGGTCCATAACAGATTACGGGCAGCTAGATGTGGAATTTTAACATGTAGTGTAACAAAATACGCAAGAGGGCAGCACCTCGTGTGACTGACCAAAAAGGACTCTTGTTGGACACCCCCTCTGCCGGTCAGTCCAAGAACCACCCCAGGAGGGAGAAGGGGGAAGTTTTTTTTATGTTTTTCTTTCTCTCTCTTCGAGGAGAGAGTCTACAAAAAGACAACAAAGATATAACATGGCGGAATAGAAGGACATAGTAAAACAGCCTGTAGAGAGTGTGTGAGTGTACATTGTGCAAATAGTGCGGATAAGGATTTTTTGACATGTGTAATATCGAAGCAAGGATCTTAGGAAAGGACTGGACATAGTGAAAGAATGAAGCCGCAGAAGGAAAGTGCGTAAAAGAAGAGGACTGGACTAGCTTAGAAGGAATATGCAGGTGAGAGTGCAGTGAATAAGGGCCCCAACGAAAGGCGCCGGGACTTAGTGTGTGTGCACGGGGTAAACAAAACAAATAGTAGAGGCCTCTAATAACTAAGACGGAACTGTAAATACAACAAGAAGCAAAAGTATATACTTATAATGTTCACAATCATTTAATCATATTTTTTCAACAACGCAGAAATAATAAATTCAATATTTGTATAAATATTATTGTATTAATTGTTTTTTTTTTGAACATCTTATTGTGCTCACGGCGGCGAGGTGGGGAAAGGGTTAACACCTACGTAAACTTTCATAAAGAGTCTCATGCCATCCCTTTCGCCTCTCCCCGTTGTGCGTCACAAATACTCATTTCATCAACTACCAGAGAGCACACATGATCTTTCTCTGGCATGGCTTTCATATGCTGCCCAATAACTTTTAAAATTCTGTCATTTATTCCTGGTCCTATTGGAATAGACTTCATCCATCTTCTAAGTGTTGCTTCAGATGGTAGGCAGAAGTACTTTTGAATAAGTCTATAGGAACGAGGTCCTGAAAAATATAAATTTGTGGCAAATTCTTTCATCCATGATGGCCACCTACGTCCACCTTTCTTCCTCTGCGTTTGCTTCACCTGGATCTCAAAAAATTTCAAGATGTGATATGGAAGATGTGCAGCACATTTCTTCAACATACCTTCAACAGTCCTTTCATATTCAATTCGGACAAGATGTTCCGATACCTTCCTAACTTTCTTTCTTGCTCTAAACAACTGGGAACGCAGCTTTGACATGGTACTTCTCATGTTGTTTAGTCTCGCTTGTGTTCGAGGAGTAGGCTTGCTCCTGCCAGAAGTAGTTGGCCTTTTAGGAGTCGAACATGGGTCAACTGCAGTTGGCCTTTTAGGAGTCGAACATGGGTCAACTGCAGTTATTTCCATTGCACAGGGTGAAGCTGCTATATCCATTTCCTCACTTGCAACTGGACAATCACTTGCACTCTTTTCACTATCAACTGTTGCTTCAGTTTCCTTCAATTCTGACCCCATGAGCTGTGTGTTGGTTTCCCTGTTACTGCCACTTGGTTCACCAACCTCTGGTCTGAAGTGCAGAAGCAATGTTGATGGTAGTTTTTCCTTGCCTGTAATTGGGTAATTTATATAAAAATATACACATCTATTATGACAATGATTCATATTTTGTCAATGGAAAGTGTCAGCTGTTTACTTACTGATGAAAAATACAAAACTTATATATATTCTGTAACAATACCAACATGATCCCATGTGCATGCCACTTCCAAAACTGAACATGTGATATGCCTTCAATTGTTCCTTAGACAAGCTCTTTTGTACACATGAATCTTACATGAAAAAGTATTGAGGCATGAGAGAGTTAAGCTGTAGTTATATAAATACTTTTGGAATGTCCATACTAATTCAGAAGTGAGTAAACTCTGTCAAGAATATAACCTCACTTTCTTTCATGACGTCAGTGTTATTTGAAAATTACGCTACTGTGAAACATAATAAAATATCCCATTTGTGATTATTTCCTATAATAATGAAACAAATGTAACCCTCATTTAAGGAAAAGGAAGTAGAGTTAAGTAACATGAAGGGCATAAGAAATAAAGTTCCTGACAACAACAACATTTACTGTAAACTAAAAGGAACAAAGCCACTGTCACTTCCAAATAATATCAATTCTGTTCAATCAATTGTATCCCTTCAATTGTGATGTACCTCATTAGCTGATGGGAATACTTGGAATCAATGTGGACTGATTTGAATCTCAATTTAAATCAGGTGACTTTTTTAGAAACAAATCACTCATTTAAATCACTTTTGGTGAAAGTACATTAACTTTGTAACAATTTAATTGTGTTGATGGTGTGAAGCTCATACAATAGGAAATGTAATATGTAAACTGTAATCACACTTACATTTCTCTTGATTTAAAATACAGTAATTTTTATAGGCAAAAATAGCAATTTTTTTTATCATTAACACCCTCAACAAACATTTCCATAGTAGGTTCACATATGTACAGTCTCAAACAGAAAAATGTGTGCATTTTATTTCCTTTAACCAAACTGTTCAAATATTTTACAGGACTGTTCAGCAGAAAAACTTTTCTATAACAAAAAATCTCTATATATATGATGCAAAAACTATACAATCAATTCTAAGTGTGTTTTTTTTACCAAAAATAAAATGTGATTTATCATTTTTTTTATCCACCCTGCTTGGAATATTTAGTGAAACATTAAATACATTTGTTTCTAACATCCTCAAGAAATGTATTGTGTTGTTAGGTGTTATGTACTTTAAGCAAAATTCATCTCTAAAGCATACATATTTCTTTTTAATGCAGAAAATAGAAAATACCATTTCTTATGCATGAGCCATAACTGATGACAATGTTATTCCATACGAAATGCAATATACTTACTTGGTTCTACATCTGGGTATGCTTCATGCACTAACTTATTTCTATTACAATTCATAAACATCTTGTCCGAAAAATGTTCTCCACAAACTCTGTAATTTTGGTATACTTTGTGCCTCAAGTCCTTTCTCCATATTTTTTCCAACCATATCTCAGCTCTACGATAAAAATAAAAGATGAGAAATTATTTTAGAAACACATAACTATGCAAGACAAAGCACTCTGCATTTTATGTCACTCAAAAAAGATAAATTCCATGGTGCTAGAGTTGTTTGTGAGCTAAGGTCAAAGCTTGTCATCACAAAGAAAAGTTGCTGAAATGAATATGCATTAGATCACTATCTGTATCTGTTGAATAAAGTACAAGAGTGGTGTCAAATGTATAAGGGTCCATTCTGTGATAGCTCCTTCAACTATTGCGGAAAATCTTATGTGCTTGTCAACATTCAATTGATTTATTTTTAATCACTATTCACATTATTTCTCATCGTAACTAATTCTTATGGTACCATACAGTGTGTGGCAATGCAAATAAAAAAAATATTATAGATATTGAACTAAACTTGCTAACATATGAAGCAAAGTTTTACCACATTATTTTTTAGAAAGATTCACTGAAGCTTGCTGCCTAACCTACAACTGGCTAACAATGCAATTTTGTCATTGAATGGATCATGGAATCTACTCCCGGGAGTGCTTTCAAGAAAAATGTTATGACTCAACATATTTCTGAATAATATACCAGGCCAGAAAATATGTCAACAAATGAAAATCACCAATACCATCTAGTAGATCAAAGCCCATGACCAGCAACAGGAGCTATTACAGCACTAATATTAACTACAGGAATAATTAGATGATCCAATCAACAAAATATATTATTATTAATAATACGAGTAACATCCATAATTATTACACTAATTCAAGTGACTAAAGCACATAGATTAAAATGAGATTTCAAACACAAAATCTTCCTCCTGTGGCACCAGTGAGAAAGGATTGTTCTTTACAGTAACACATATGTAAATGTTGGTAAAATAGAGGGAAACTCTCATATACTGCACATGTAGGTTGGTTAGATTCATTTAGTTTCCAAAATTAGTGATTACTTTTGACTTGTAAATATGAATTGCATGTCTATTTCAAATTTGAATGTGTGTGTAAAGACACTTAATTGAAATTAATGCACAAAGGGAAACAATATCATCTGGTGTGCATTTACATTCATGGCTACTTCATACCTCAATCAGGGAACAAGGTACTGATTGTGAAATTCCAATATTTCATGCCACACATGAATTTTGTACATTAATTGTATTCTCATCTCTACAAGTACATATTGAAGTTTTCCGATTAGTTACTTTGTTTTCTTTGCAGAACTTTATTTACATCACACTTCATCCTTATGTGAGTAAGTTTGAGTGGTTGATGTTTCTATGTGCTTAGGGATGTACCAATCTGTACGTTTTAAGTATGCCAAGTTTGGCCCACGTTTTTTTTGTTTTATTGTAATTTCATCATGATACGAATGCAAATTTAACATGGTTCGATTTCGAATTACTTCTGTTAACACATACTGCGGAGCTTTAGCGATTACTTATGATTTGGTTCAATGTATGCTTTCGTAGTTAGGTTAGGCAGGCCAGGTTTGGTTCTCTTAATATTATAAATAAATTCCCTAAATTCTTTCTACAAAGGATCCGATTTACTTCTACATTAATTCCCACTAGTCTACGATACTTACAGTCGGTTGTCAAAGGAAAATACATGCACGCAAGCCTGCGTAAGGTAATTTTTAAGTTGTTTTTTTGAACATAAATAAATTATTTTTAAAAAATCGAAAGAGTGCTAATTACTTTAAGGAAGGTTCAAATTTCGTGTGACAATGATTGCTACAATTCTACGATAATTAGTATTCCTGCTAAGAGAATTTTTTTAAAAATCATAGAACGATAGGAACCGTTACCTTTGGTTTCATCGCTTTAATATTTACACACATTTTTTCATCTCCTGTACATGTTGACAGAGTTTTATATGCTAGAAGAAATAAACTTCATGCAGTAGCGAATAGGAGCGCGATAACTTGCAACTTTTACAACAACAACTTTTTTTGGTTTCGGGATCACTGTGGAGGATTTCCCGACAAACCCAGGGTGGTTTTCAAATGCCCCCCTAACCTCCAAAACATCCTGGTCCACAACACTCCTTCACCACACATCCAACACCCCCCTGCCCATAAATGCAACCGACCCAGGTGCAAGACCTGTCCCATCCTCATCACTTCTCACACCCTCCAGGTGCACACGGCCACTGGCAAATTTACCCTCCATCCCAAAGGGACCTGCCGTGCCTCAAACCTTATCTACATCCTCACCTGCAACATCTGTGGTGATTTTTACCTGGGGGAAACATCAACGGCCCTCAACCTCCGCATCAATAACCACCGCTCCTCCACCCACAACCTGGACTTCACTGTCGCCGTCCACACCAACCACCACAACATCAGTTTCAACGACTGCTTCCGGGTAGCGATCATCCACCTCCTACCCCAACCAGCCAACACCTCTGTTCGCAAAAGATCGGCCATGAGTGCAACCACTCCACCTGGCCTGAACAAGGCCACCCAGTAATGCCCAACCCTCACCCACCCTCCCACCCTCCCTCCCAACTCATCCTACACACTCACAGTTTACGACGAGCCTGGTGACGAAACAGTGTTTTTTTTCGTTCTACGCACCGCTTCTTTTTCAATGGGGACCTGGCAACTCTGCAGGACCCCAACTTCCGGTTCCGTCTTCTGTTTCTTCTCACACCCATGATGCTATAAATTAGCGAAAATTTTGAATTTTCCTACTGTCCGGTGAGTGTTTCCTTTTACCTTATTTGATTTTTATATATATATATATATATATTAAAAAAAGAGGGAGATTAAAATGTACAGGGATAGTAAAATTCCTTATTAACATTTATCTTTGTCTCAGATTGTTTTTGTTCCTAATGCTCTTTTGAGATTTGAAAATATTGTGACAGAAGTCAAATTTCTGTTGCCAAATATCTGTTCCATCAAGTTGTATTACAAGTTTAAAAATATCAATATACTTATCATCACAACTTAGAAATGAATGGTAAGCCTGGTTACAACAAACACCTTAATGTTTTTCTATATTTAAAGTTGAAGCAACACAAATGCTACAAAAATGAAAAACCATACCTGTTGACTCACCTGTCGATCAATAATGAACAATCCTCGTAATGCGTGGCCTTCTTTCTCCAACAATATGCCATAATCACTTGAAATGTTTTTATTATAATCGGAAAGAAGTGGATATTTTATTTCTCCTAGGCCACCTTGCTGAAATGACAAAAAAGGAACATTATGTATATAATCTTACTTCTTATTGACTTGAGTCCTTGCCATAAATCAAACTTGCTCATGCCAAAATCAAGATCTAACTCTTATGTTTCTTCTATGAAATTAACACAACTTAAAGTTTTATCAGTTTCCACTTCTGTGCCCACAACCTATATTCAATTTTAAGGAGATTTATTTATCAAAAGCAAATTCTTCAATTTTGAAAGTACCAGTAACATAAACAGGAAATATATTATATTTCTGCCATGTAATCCCGTACCATGGCCGTGCAGTCTAAGGCATCATATTTTGGGCTCCAATTATGGGATGCGTGCATGTTCAAGTCTCAAGAGGGAAGCATAACAACTTTTTCCCTGAGATTTTGGCCTTTGTGTGGGACCAGTGGCCACGCAACCATCGTGAGAAATTGGGGATGGCAGGCTACAAATGAGTAGCGTAACCCTGTCATGGAAACCTATAACAACGACTGGGAGTTCATCGTGCTGACCACATGTCACCCAGTAAGTGGTTGGATGATCTCCCACCTCAGCAGGTGCGAGTGAGGCCAGCAGTCGGTAGGTAGGCAAAAGCCATTATGGGTTGTTGCACAACGGGTTATTATATTATTTATGCCTTGAGCTGGAAAATACATAATTATTATATATACACAGCACATTAATAATTTTATAACAGGTAGCATTTAACAAACTTCTCATTTGCATCATCAGACTCAATGTACGGAGAAACACACTTGTATGTAATAAACACGTTAACACACACAAAACAAAGTATTTCTTACTACCTGTAACAAAATAATCATTATAAAGTTAATAATAATATATACTAATTTAGTCTAGTTTACACTATATTTTTTCAGGAATGGAGAAGAGTCATTAGTACACTATCAGCATCAGCCAATACACTCATTTCGATGTATCAATAAAATTGATGATATTTTTTACCCCAATATGTTCTGTAAAAAAAATAGTATAGATGTATAATGCATATACTTTGGATTTGTAAAGTCAGTTCAAATTTCTAATACAAAACCCACTGAAGTCATTTGGTTACAGCATTAATTAAGGTTAATGGATTACCACCATTCATGTTTTCTATGAGGTTTGCAGAATATTGCTCTCATTAACTTCAAGCAAATATATATTACAATCACCAGGGGTTCTAGGTTCAAATCCCAGCCTGGCCGTGGATGTTTGTGAGTGCCCATTCATCATGTCATCACCCATCCCCATCTTTGCAAATTGGCCAAAAGTGGCACAAAAAGCAAAGTAAAATAAACAAGTCAATCAATCAATCAAACAAATCTAAGCCAATAAATATTAGCCACGTCAACAGCTGTAATTATTGCTGAATTGAATTATCACATTGATCAGGTTACAAACAGTGCCACTTACATCCCTTGGGGTGTTGATCCATGCCAAATGGCTGAAATGTGAATCTGTTGAAATTGCCACCACTTCCACATCCAGCCTTTTGAACTCCTCCATTCTATCACTGAAGGCAATTAGTTCTGTTGGGCACACAAAGGTACTGAAACAAGAGGATAGTATGTGATTAGTATTGCATTGCAAGAGTCACAATGCATGACATATTGGACACAATGTTGTGCCAACTGTCAGTCAAATCCATCTGCTCAACATACATCGTAATATGTAATACTTGGAGACAGCAGATTAATTCACAGAACCACAAAAAGCAATATGAAAACATTATTGTATTATTGGTATTATTGGTATTTTTGTTATTTAGTATCACTCTTCTGCCACTTTCGACTAATTGCAACGACGAGGATGAGTGATAATATGATGAATTTGGTGAAGGGACACTCGCTTTTAACACCCATGACCAGGCTGGGATTCGAACACGGGACCCCTATTATTTGAAATGCTGTAGTTTACAATTAAAAATATGATTTGTAAAGAGCAAACTTCAGTAAACTAAATCGCAAATATTGCGCACAAAAAACAATTTTCAAAATTCACTTATAAATAATCTAAAAAATACACATTTTAATCTGTCACTTTCATGGCTGAGTTCATTGAGGGTTTGACTCATGATTCTGACTCTTAAGGTTCCAGGTCAGGACATGAATATTCTATTGTGCTTCTTCTTTCATCTAATCATCATTCATCTTCGTTTTTGTGATTAACCTAAAAACATAAAAAGTGGCATTATATAACCAAAATACTGAGACCTCTGGCTTAAGAATTTATGATGCAGATATGAAAAACCAAGGAAAATATGGTAATGGATATTTGGAGAGAGGGAGAAGGGTTAGGATTCCGAAAATATGAAATCTTGTGTTCTACTGTGTATTTGTGTCTATGCAGAGGAAGTGAAGAGAATATTAAATTTAATCTTACCTCAGTAGAATACTTACAAATCAAGAGGGTAAAAGACCAGAATCAAATATTTTCCTTTGAAGTCACTTAGTTTAATCTCATCGAAGTCATAATCTACCACTGCAGTTCCACGGAAATCTGGAGCTGGCTTCTGCACTTTTGCAGTAGTATGAGCTGGACCTTTGGAAAAACAAATAAAAAGTTTTTTATTCATACTCATTTGAGACAAACAAAAGGCAAATTAATCAATAATATATATTGTCTATGACTGTACCAATACTGGGACAGTTTTTCGATTCCTCGGCTGAAGAAATCAGCTGATTTGAAAGTTAAACAAGTTGTCAAGCCAAGTTTGAAGAGCATTTTTGTTGTCAAAGAAGTTTGCTTGAATTGTTAGATAGAGAGCAGAAAAGGTGGAAATACAAGTGTGCAAGATCAGGAGAGTAAGGGGGATGTGGAATAACCTCTCAACCAACTCCTGGATAGCAGCTTTTGTCATGTTAGCAGTGTGTGAGTGTGCATTATTGTTTTGTAGCAGCACTTGATGCTGCACGTGCTGCACTAGCCTACCCACTGATTCGTGGTGTTTTCACTTAAAGCATGCGGTATCTTGAACCTTACCCACGGAATGCAAATGTTGAACTATGGTTGAATGGTCACAGTTCATCACATTTTCTAATTCTTGGGTTGACTGACTTGGACCATCGTGGATTAAAGCATTTAAATGGTCTTCATTAAAGCCCAATGGTCTTCCTGAATAGAGATTGATTTGGTGTTTTAAGTCCACTTTATGCACAGTAAGGCTAATTGGGACTGGGCCTAGTTTAAAGTGGGATCTGAACCACTATATGCCTCCACCGGGTATCGAACCCGGGACGATGCTACCACTACGCCATCGGGGAGGCCCATTCCTGAATATGGAGAATCACTCAAGTCAAAATTGCTATCTTTGAAATGACAAAACCATTTTCTTGCCCTGCTTTCCCCATTGGCATTCTCCCTGTATACAGCACAAATGTTTCAGTTGCCTCTGCTGCCATTCCATCTCTGTTAAACAAACAGAAGAATATGTCAAAAGTGTTAGATTTCTTCTATTTAACACTTTGCCCAAAATTGCACTAACTTTCTTCAAATCTGCAAAATTCAAGGCATATTCGTAAACACAACAGTGTGTCTCCAAATGACTAAAGTTAAACGATAAACTCCTAACACTGAGGTGTTGCCATACCAAATACAAATGCTACGTGCTTATGCAACTCAACCTAATACAAATTATTTCTGATACATGGAATGACTGGAAAGGCATAGGCTTATTAATAAATGTTTTAGTTTATTTTACTTTGCTTTTCTGCTACTTTTGGTTAATCGCAAATATGAAGAGTGATTATGAAACTTACTACTAAGGACACTCACAAAGAACCAGGAATATTTGAAATGACATAGCAGAATTGTGTACACCACTGTCATGATCGCATTGTGGTTGGTGGCCATAACCTTGAAATACTGCTGTACCTAATTTTACATTGTTAACACTGATTTGTCAATGTTGTGACACTAGTTTCCAAGTGTACAAGTATGCAACTCATACATGTAAATCATTGGCAATAAATGTCGCTACTCATTGTGTTAGCAGTATCACTCCCTGTCCATTAATATCAATTATAATTATTGATATTATATAATAATTATTTGTCATTCCTATGGATCACAATCAGTAACATGTTTCAGCCCATTACTCTTTACCCTGGACCCTATGACCCTAGGTTCCCTATCTCTAACTTGTCAGTTGTACATCACCTATTTCCTCTTTCCAAGTTTTCAATTAATCTCTCACACACACACACTCTCTCACTCTCTCTCTCTCTCTCTCTCTCTCTCTCTGTGTGTGTGTGTGTATGTTTATAGACAGGTGGATCAAAGTAAAAAAGGAAACACTCACCAGACACTGGAAAATTTTGAATTTTTGTGGCAGCAGCTTCAGCTGTAGAGAAAAGAATTACGGAAACAGACATGCAAGTTTGACCTGTATAGTTGCGAGGTCAAGATCTAAGTTATACATGGTACAGAAAAACATGGTTCTCTTCTCAGGCTTGCCAAAAACTGAGTGGCTTGGTATAATGTGGGAGGGAGGTGCAATATTTGGACAGGCGAGAGATAGCAATGGAGATGAGGGGGTTGGGAAGGTTACTGGGTGACTTTTGTTCAAGCCAGGGGGTATGGTTGCACTCCTGGCTGATATGTAGGCCCTCCCTATCTTTTACATCCTAAAGTGTTGATGAATTGGGGTAAAGGGTAGATTGTTGTTACCTGGAAGAAGTTGCTGCAGGGGATATTGTGGTAGTTGTTATGTATGGCAACAGGGAAGTCCAGGTTTTGGGTAGAGGAGCAGTGGTTGTTGATTCTGAGGTTGAGGGCTGTGGATGTTTTTTCCCGGTAGAAGCCACCACGGATGTTGCATGTGAGGATATGCATGCATATACTTATATGTAACATTAGAAGCTATGATCTTGGATGCAGAGATCATCTGAACATATTTTGTCCACCTTCAAGAACCCACTCAAATGGAATGGTAGTTGATGAACAACAAATTGTATGTTATATGAATCCACAATTGTTTTAGCAATACAAACACATACTAAAATTGAATAACTGGCCATTTATTCAGGGTAACCAAACAGTACAGTTGTTTTACATTAGCAGTAATGTGTTTTGTAATATTTTTACATGGAAAAAGCATACAAAATGAAACACACAAATGTGTTGGTAGTTTAGTTTTACATTGATTTCATGTATTGGAAATCATGAGTAGCCTCAATACTACTCAAAAAAATAAACAAATATAAATGATATAATTACCATACCAACTAATCACACACTGCCTGTTAAGAACTAAGACGTTATGATTACTGACTAACAAATTTTCCAATTTTAAAGTGTTTGCATGCACTTTAATAGTCTAAACTGTTAAAAAGGTGAAAGCAGTAATGTAAAATATACAGAGAGCTAGCCATGCTTGTTAATCTTCATTGGTTAAGGGAATTTCTCTCAGAAAGTGTACAAGGATGAAGAAATAATTTTTTATTTATAGTTATTCAGTCAAGTTACAAATGGATGCTGAAAAAACTTACTACACAAGCACACGCTGCTAAATAGAACAACTTCCCCATGTTTATGGCTTCTATCACTATAAGAACTCCATACATTTTATATAAAAACTGTACATGCATACAGTGTTCCCAAATATCAAGTAATCAATTCATTATGTGAACATCATTCACCACATTTTCATAATTCTGTCTTTTTCTTCAAGAAAATACACACTATCTGACGGTCCAGATGCACAACTTTCCCAAATACTAGATCACTCCACACACACTTGGTTCCTATTTGTTCACAGATTTAAAATATTCTTTGGAATCCTTAGGGTTGGGTTTGATAGTTTGACTGTCTGGTTTCCAGTTTGCAGGACACACTGAAAAACAGAAATAACGATGTACCATTTCAATTTTCAAATTCTACAATACACAGAAATTTTTTGTAACATTTCTATGACTTCATATTTGAATGATAGATTAATAAGAACTCACCATATCCAGCAAAAATGATGTTTTGGTATGTTACTTTATCGATGAACGAAGAGTGTTTTACTGATTCAGTATGTCTGTACATAGACAGAGTACACAATTCTGCCATTTTGTTTCAATTGATACAAATGTATTCCTGTTCTAAGGCAAAACCCATCTGAAACATGCAGGTTTATGAAATAGTTTCAATTTTATCTTCGTACTCTACGATATTGGGGAAAATACACTTATGCATGTAAAAGCTGAGCTTATATTGATAGCAGTGTATCAGCCGAAATATAATTAGAGATACTGGCTGATATTATTATGCACATGAAACATGCTTATGTTATCTGCTTACCTGTCTAATATTACCAAAGTTAATCAAATTTAATAAACAGGTATGCAGATACATAAGCACGCTTCATGTGTATATAAATATCTTACCATGTCTAAAGTCCCATAACATGAACCCGCTGCTACTTTACAGAGATTCATCTGGTTCGGGAAAATACCAATTGCCATTTTCTTTCATGGAGTCTAAATATCATAGAAATATGCAAAAGGGATAATTTTCATTATTTGTACAACAAAATTGTGGAGAGAAATGGATAATGTGATTAAATAATTATCTCATGAAATTATGAATATTCTAAAGAAAACTCAGGTAGATGGATATCATATAGTTCCAATTGGAGGGGAGGGAGAGAGTGAGAGAGAGAGAGAGAAAGAGATGTTAGGAGTAGTGATACTGGACCTTCATTAGCTTTCTATTGGACTATCAAATCAAGGACTGGACAGGGAAATAAATTAACAAAAAGTATCATGTTATTTAAACAAAAATTTGAATGCATACCTTCTCCATGCTCATCCACAAACTGGAAAGCTTTAATTAATCTTAAAACCTCTTCAACATTGCGACCTACTGGAAGATCATTAACTGTTATTTGTCGGACAATTCCCTGAAATGAGAAATAAATAATAATAAAAAAATAACCTATTGTAAGATAAAGTTCCCCATGCTCACTGCACCATGTCATTACACATACACATAAAATTAGAATTAGAAAGTTGGTTGAAACTAAGTTTAGTGTGTTATTACGCTGTTATGGATGCCTGGTAGAAGGTTCCAAACTTAATATTTTCTATCACATTTCTATCATTTTATTTACTTGTAAATAAATCACAGACCCTAACTTTCTAAATAGAAAACTTATCACACAAAATTAAAATAAAGTTCTATAGAAGTACAGTAGAGCGTCGATTATCCGAATGTCGGTCAACCGAACGACCGCTTAACCGAACTGTGTACTCGCTCACTTTCAGATATCTGTAATGAAAAAAGTACGTGACTTAGCTGCTCGTAAGCGTGTAGGCTTGCTTAGACAGACCAAAATAAAGGATTTTTTTAAACGTTAATTTTGTGTACTGTGTGTATTGTTCATGCACAATGCGTATGTAATATGTACATATTTTTGTTTAATAAACTGTACCACATACTATATATTCCTACTAAAGTTGCCTTTGTACGTTACTTTGTAATACATACTTAAAGAGATGCCTGTTTTTATGAATAAATTTACTGTACAGTACTTCTTTTTGGCAAATAAACATGTACAGTTCGATTATCCGAACAAACCAGTTTTCCGAACACCCATGTCCCCCAATTACTTCGGATAATCGACGCTCTACTGTATATGTGTACATATAAATAGGAAATTAAAATGTAAATTGATAATAAAAAGTTCTTATTAACACTCAATTTGGCACAGGTTTTAACCTTTTCAGTCCCAAGGCCATTTTCACAAGTAAGCCTCTCTGTCCCGAGCCGATTTTGAGCAAAATGCAGAGTTTCAATTAAATGAGTGTAGATCGGAGACTAATTGCCCTAGAGAGATGTGATATACCATTGTACGCGGAATGAACCAGATTTTCAGACTATATGAAATTTATGCAAATTCGGCATACATGTGGTGGGGAGGAGGGGGCTAACTCTTAAAATTCCAAAATTTCACACAAAAATATTTGCATTATTATCATATGACCAATGTAACTTGAGTTGTACCCCCAAAAGGAATGGTCGGCACGCCACTGATTCAAGCTTCAAAATGCAGCGGTACCTTGAAATGACTTTAGCTCAGAAACTAAATGCCCAAGAGATATGAAAGATATACCGTTGTACGCAGAATGAATCACAGATTCAGACGATATATAATAAATGCACATTCGGCGTACATATGGAGGGGGAAAGGGGGGAAATCCCCTCAAAAATACTTTCCTTAAAAAAAAGGTGTTTCCCCCCGCCCCCCCTGAAAAAATGTCAAAATGCAAAATTTATGCAAATTTGGCGTATATATGGAGGGGGAAGGGAGTAAACACCCAAAAATTATTTAAAAAAATTGTCACTTCACCCAAAAAATGTCCTCGCACTTGGTCACAAAACGACACCTACGCACAACATTCACGGACGAAAAGCTAGAACGAAGTGAAAAATGAGCACCGATTCTTGCAGCTGCTTTAAATTTTATTTTTAGACAATGCAGGGTAACCCCTGTTGCAACTTGTGCTAAAAAAAAGAAAGGTTTCCTTCAGCACGCTTCAAAATTCCATTCTCACAACACAGATTCAATAACCAGTCTTCCCCCCCCCCCCCCTGCTTGCGCCTCACGGAAAACTTTCATTTTGACATCGGATACTGATAAACAAGCTTCCTTCTAATGCAGTTCACAGGCGGGAGTGAAAAGCATTGCTTTAGAACAACAAAGCCGGTCTTCCTTTGTCGGCAAAAATTTGACCTTGAAAAGAGACGCAAAAGAGAAGTCCCTTTTCCCGCCTTTTCCCCTCCATTTTCATGAAGACAAAAAAACATTACTGTTAAATACATGTGTTAGGAACAATATATATAAAAAAAAAAATCGAAATTCTAGCCAAAAATAGAAACGTTATAAAGTAAAAACTACGACCTTGACACAGCGTCTCGATCGAGACGCTTGAGACCGTGAGGCTTACTTTTGGGTATCTCGATCGAGACGCTTGGGACAGAAAAGGTTAATGCCCCCAATGTTCTGTAAAGATTTGAAAACATCAAATTTCTGTTGCCAAATGAAACTGTTCCAGCAAGTTATATTATAAGTTTTAAAAATATTGACATATCTGTCATCAGCACTTGGAAATACTGATTTTAACAGTAAATAAACAATGAACACCTTAATCTGTTCATATATTTTAGGCTGAAGATACTGTTGTGCGATGCAAAACACATACCAGGTGTATAAGCTTAAATCTGCTGTTTTGTAGTCAGAAAAACACATGGTTTGTTCATAGAAAGCAACAAGAAATTTATTCAAAGTACTTGCCCTCGCGAGCTACACATTTTGCCCATCTCTCGGGCAATTTGTGGATACCACGCCAAAAAAAGTCCTTCTCTTTCGAGACAAACCACTCATCAAGCCATTTTCGGACGTCTGCATACGAATCGAAGTGCTGCTCAGCGAGGGCGTGGCCCATCGACGAAAACAGATGGTAGTCGGAAGGGGCCAGGTCTGGTGAATAGGCGGGATGGGGTAGCACCTCCCAGTTGCGTGTCTCCAAGTAGTTTTGGACCAGTCTTGACGTGTGTGATGGGGCGTTGTCGTGGAGGAAAATCAGCTTGTCATGTCTTTCTTGATAATCCGGTCTTTTGTCACACAGAGCACGGTGCAATTTGATCAGTTGTTGGTGGTAGCGGTGGGCAGTGACAGTTTCACCAGGTTTCAACAGCTCAAAGTAGACGATGCCCTGTTGATCCCACCAAACACACAGCATCGTCTTCCGGCCGAAGCGATTTGGTCTCGAGGAAGATGTTGACGGTTGGCCGGGATCAACCCACGATTTCTTGCGTTTAGGATTCTCGAAATATATCCACTTTTCATCACCAGTCACAATCCGATGCAGGAAAGACTTTCTTTTTTGTCTGGCAAGCAAGATTTCGCATGTGTTTTGGCGTCTCTCCAGCTGCCGATCGGTCAATTCATGCGGCACCCATTTTCCGATCTTTTGAACCTTTCCCATGGCACGTAGACGCATGGAAATGGCTGCTTGAGTAACACCCAATTGCTCGGCAAGCATCTTTTGCGTTTGGGTATCGTCCTCGTCCAAAAGAGCCTGCAATTGATGGTCCTCAACCTTCCTGGGCCGATTTTCACGCTTCTTGTCGCTCAGGTCAAAATTGCCGTCTTTGAACCGACGAAACCAATCCCTGCACGTTGTTTCCGATACAGCACTGTCACCATAGGCCTCCACAAGCATTTGATGCGATTCAGCAGCCGATTTCTTCAAATGGAAGCAGAAAAGCAGAGCTTCCCGCATATGCTCTTTTTCTGGCACAAAACTAGACATGCTTACCACAGGAACACTGTCTGTTGTTGTCTGCACCTGCTAACGATGTGCACTGATTTGTGTTGGCAGATGTCCAACTCATAAAAACACCAGGTATGGCGTGCTCATGGTAGCTTCATACGCTCACTAACGCCATCTATGAGCAAACAGCAGATTTAAGCTTATACACCTGGTATATTAACAAGATTAACTGAATTTATTAAGGAACTCATAAAACAACATAACACTTTACATTACAACGAAACTATGTTTTCCATTCCAGGTTCTGTTTTCACAAGACTCTTCTCTAGCAACAGTAGCTTGCTTCTTCTTTATCTAGGAGGCAGCCCTACATTCCTCCCAGAGTTACAAAAAAAAATAATTGACAATGGTAAACGTATCTGTCAGGGAGTACCTTAATCCTGGTCGATGTTCTAGGCACATGAGGAGTGTATCTTGGTCGTGGAGCAGCGTCAGCATCTTGGGGTTGATGGTCATAAACGTCTGGTTGAGGTGGGGTAGTTTCGGAATCCGAATTTCGATCCTCCACCGTGCCTTCTGGTCAGGGTGGACTATCACCATCCCAGGTTTCTGAATTGTTTTGTTATCTGTGTGTCCTGTGACGAATCCAACGCGAATGTACCACTCTTTGAGTTCCATCGGCAAAGTGCAGTTTGTAAAGGTGAGTTCCACCCAACCTTTCTACAATATCTGCCTCCTTGAAGTTAGGTGACAAGTGCTTTGGTGATTGAATCCATACGTTTTGGTAGGTGAAAATGTCCTGTATGGTTTGCTGTGGTTGCTCTTAGGCTTCAAAAAAAGGAGGAGCTTCTGTCCTCTCGGCATCTCTATTATGATCACCACGTATACAGTTCCACCATGTTCTTGGACTGAAGGTGAGGACTGAGGCTGCAGGAAGACTACGTTCCTCTCCCAACCGGGGATTCCTCAAAAACAGCAGGTACTCTGCTAACTTTGCATCGAACTGTGAAGAAGTCAGATGTGGAAGTTCATACAACACCTTCAACATGCCAGTCTTCACCTTGAGAACGTACCTCTCTGCTAACCCGTTGTTAGGACTGTGGTACGGCAGTATTGTGATGTGTTCAATCCTGAACTGTTGGCAAAAGGAACGTAACTTGAGGCTGATAAATGCCGGACCATTATCCGAACTATTGTTTGTGGAATTCCAAGAGTCGAACATGACTGAAGAATCCAGCGTATGGTCTCCGGTGTGTCTAAGGATGATACTGGCCAGACATCTACCCAGCGACTATAAGCATCCACAAGTAATAGGAACTTCCTCCCAGCCAAGCCAAGAAGAAATGGTCTACGTGGAGTCTTTGTCCTACAAATCTAGCTTCCGGCCACCTATTATCTGGACCTTTCTTGATCTACACATCACTAAGTGTAGATGATGCACTTGCCACCGTAGCGAGCTCACCTTCTACACAATGGGATTATCGGGTGCCGAAACCGTATGGAGAA
Source organism: Lepisma saccharinum (assembly GCF_977018435.1). Classification (NCBI taxonomy): domain Eukaryota; kingdom Metazoa; phylum Arthropoda; class Insecta; order Zygentoma; family Lepismatidae; genus Lepisma; species Lepisma saccharinum. The sequence goes on from NC_139236.1 coordinate 72,303,837, forward strand.
CCATCGAATATAAGCACAATAGGTTTATTTGGATCGAATGGTATTGTGGGTTGCGCTTCTTGTAGTTCCTTTAGAATGTTCCTAAATTCTTTGGATGTTTCAGTAGTCCATTTTCACGAAACATCTTTCTTCAAGAGAGAGAGGTAAGATGTGGTATCTTTGAAGCGAAATTGTGTATAAATCTTCGATGGAAGTTTAACATGCCGATAAAGGACCTCAACTGTGAGATGTCAGACGGTTCTGGACAGTCCAATATTGCTTCTAGATTCTTACGGGAAGGACTAATGACTTTTGAAGATATGCAGTATCCCAAGTATTCGACTTCCGGTGATAGAAAGGTACATTTGCTGAAGTTGGCCTTCACATTATGTTGCTGAAGTTTAGAGAGGACTAGAAGTGTCCTTTCATAGCATTATGTCAATGTATCTCCACCTACGATAACGTCATCAAAGTAAAATGCGACACCTGGTGTGTCTCCCAAGATTTTACCCAGCGTCATTTGAAAAATATTGCCACTAACTGTGATCCCGAAGCACAACAGTTTTATCTTAAAGAGTCCCAAATGTGTGTTCACTACAGTTATAATTTGTGACTTTTCTGACAAGAGAAGTTGGCAGTAAGACATTTGAAGGCCCACTACGGAGAAATACTGGCAATTCTTCAATTTAGAAAATATATCATCAGTGTTGCTAATGTTGAACTTCATATTTTCTGTCATCTTGTTGACAGTTGAACAAAAATCAACACACAGCCTCAAAGATCCATCTTTCTTGGTGACTGCCACAAGAGGAGATGCCCAATCAGAGTAGGTGATAGCCTCCCAGAGGCCTTGTTGTACTAGTTTCTCAATTTCAACTTCCACTTGTGCCCGCAAACCGTAAGGTGTATCATAAGCTTTCTGGAAAATCGGTACAGCATCTCTTCTCAAAGGTATGTCAATTATGTACGGTTCAATTGGTTTCGATAAATCACCATCGAAGACCGAAGCAAATTCATGTTTTATTTTCACCCGTAAATGTTGTGGTTGGTCATTTCCCGTAGGGACAACTAGCATAGAACTAGTCTGCTGTGAATGTAACAGTAATGTTCTCAGAATGCTTCTCCGGAAGCAGTCGTTGAAACTGCCGGGTAGCGATCATCCATCTCCTACCCCAACCAGCCAACACCTCTGTTCGCAAAAGATGGGAGAGGGCCTATATATCGGCCATGAGTGCAACCACTCCTCTTGGCCTGAACAAGGCCACCCAGTAATGAGCAACCCTCACCCACCCTCCCAAGGCCACCCAGTAATGCCCAACCCTCACCCACCCTCCCAACTCATCCTACACACTCACAGTTTACGACGAGCCTGGTGACGAAACAGTGTTGTTGTTTTTTTCGTTCTACGCACCGCTTCTTCTTCAATGGGGACCTGGCAACTCTGCAGGACCCCAACTTCCGGTTCCGTCTTCTGTTTCTTCTCACACCGATGATGCTATAAATTAGCGAAAATTTTGAATTTTCCTACTGTCCGGTGAGTGTTTCCTTTTACCTTATTTGATTTATATATATATATATATATATATATATATATATATATATATATATATAATGGATAAAAGCAAGGAGGGCCAAAAGGGCTAAGTAAAAATCAAATAAGGTAAAAGGTAACACTCACCGGACAGTAGGAAAATTCAAAATTTTCGCTAATTTATAGCATCATCGGTGTGAGAAGAAACAGAAGACGGAACCGGAAGTTGGGGTCCTGCAGAGTTGCCAGGTCCCCATTGAAGAAGAAGCGGTGCGTAGAACGAAAAAAACACTGTTTCGTCACCAGGCTCGTCGTAAACTGTGAGTGTGTAGGATGAGTTGGGAGGGAGGGCGGGAGGGTGGGTGAGGGTTGGGCATTACTGGGTGGCCTTGTTCAGGCCAGGTGGAGTGGTTGCACTCATGGCCGATATATAGGCCCTCTCCCATCTTTTGCGAACAGAGGTGTTGGCTGGTTGGGGTAGGAGGTGGATGATCGCTACCTGGAAGCAGTCGTTGAAACTGATGTTGTGGTGGTTGGTGTGGACCGCGACAGTGAAGTCCAGGTTGTGGGTGGAGGAGCGGTGGTTATTGATGCGGAGGTTGAGGGCCGTTGATGTTTCCCCCAGGTAAAAATCACCACAGATGTTGCAGGTGAGGATGTAGATAAGGTTTGAGGCATGGCAGGTCCCTTTGGGATGGAGGGTAAATTTGCCAGTGGCCGTGTGCACCTGGAGGGTGTGAGAAGTGATGAGGATGGGACAGGTCTTGCACCTGGGTCGGTTGCATTTATGGGCAGGGGGGTGTTGGATGTGTGGTGAAGGAGTGTTGTGGACCAGGATGTTTTGGAGGTTAGGGGGGCGTTTGAAAACCACCCTGGGTTTGTCGGGAAATATGTTTTTGGCCCTCCTTGCTTTTATCCATTATTATCCACTTTTGGTATGAATCCTTTCACGTATAACTCCTATCAACTGAACCGCCTGCGATCTCTTATTGTTTCCTACACCAAAGCTACGTCCCATGCACGCTTCCTGCACTCATGTTTGATATTAGGCCTAACACCCAAAAGCCTCACACCCAAACTGCCGTTTTCCGCCATGCCCCCAAGCATAAAACCCACGATTTTCCCACTAGCGAGAAATTTCGCTATTGAACTGACCCACGCCATGTACCGCTCCCAGCTAAATCGCGCCCGAGAACTGTCCATTTCTATCCAATCCCTTACCAAAATCCTGTTGCTGACCCCAGGTAACCACCATCACAAAATAGACTCCTTCTGGCACACCGCCCACTCCATTGCCAGTGATCTTAACACTAAACACCTCCAAAAACTCTCCAATCTCTGCCGTCAAGCTTTTCAGACTGGCTGCACCCTTCCCCTTCCACTGCCGCCAAATTTCAGTCCCACACCAACATGCCCGCTATTACCCGACCCCCCTCTACCATTGCCCACCCCTCCCACACCACCACAGACCCCCCCTGAAAACCAAAACTGCACTCCCATACATCGCACCTTGGGAAACAACCAGTCCACGGACAAACCCACCCCTACCAGATCCATGACCACCAATGACCCTAACCCACTCAAAAACAACCAGACTGTACTCAATTTATCCAGCCATAAACTGAGCACTGATGAAATAGCTGTTTTATCCAAAGGCCTCACCTTCTCCCCCACAACTCCCCCCAACCAATTCCGCCTACTTTTTGACATACACACATTTGCTCGCAGCCTCCGATGGCAACATTTCTGGGCCAAAAATCCCTCACTCCAAACTACTACCAGTGAAACCCACCCGAGCCTCCTTCAATTTAGCCCCCCCTCCTCCCAAGATCCACCCCCCCTGCCCACCAACCACCCCTTGGAAAGATACATCACTGCCGTCATTTCCACCACCTCTGACAGCTCATTCTTAAATAACTTTCACAACCAACCTAACCTCAATCCCCCCCAACAGAAAGCTCTCAGAAACCTCCGCAACAACCACAACATCAAAATCCTCCCAGCTGACAAGGGGTCCACCACGGTGGTCTTGAACTCTCAAGACTACCTGGCGGAAGCCAACCGCCAGCTGGCTGACCCCTCCACCTACAAACCCACCACAGTTGACCTATCCGCCGAACACCTCACCAAAATCCGGGACTTCATCCACACCCGCGGCCCACCTGAAGGCCTAACAGCTCGTACCACCGCCATGTTAATACCCGACAATCCCCGCACCCCCACCTTCTATCTATTGCCCAAAATCCACAAACCTGGCAACCCTGGCAGACCCATTGTGTCCAGCTATAACTCACCTACAGAACGAATCTCAGCCTTTGTTGACTCCCATCTCCAGCCTCTTGTGAAAGCTCTGCCCTCCTACCTCCGTGACACCAACCACTTCCTCCAGAAAATCAGCACCCTCCCACCATTGCCCCCAAATACCATCCTTGCCACCATTGATGTCACTTCCCTCTACACCAACATACCTCACTCCCATGGCCTCCGCTCCATAGAATTCTATCTCAATAGCAGACCCAAACCTCACAACCCCAGCACCAACTTCCTGACCCACCTAGCCCACCTTGTCCTCACTTGCAACAACTTCACCTTTGAAAACCAAAATTTCCTACAGATCCGAGGTACAGCCATGGGTACCAGAATGGCCCCATCCTATGCAAACCTCTTCATGGGCCAACTTGAGCAAGAGTTTTTGGCTACCCAACCCCTCCTCTGGCTCCGCTTCATCGACGACATCTTCATGCTCTGGACACATGGAGAACCATCCTTGTCAGCCTTCCTGGACCAACTTAACCACTTCCGTTTCCTAAAATTCACCTGGACCCACTCCCCCAACCAGATCACCTTCCTGGATGTGGACGTGCACATCGAGGGAGGACACCTGACTACCTCCATCCACATAAAACCCACCAACCACATGCAATACCTACACTTCTCCAGCTCCCACCCGTTCCACACCAAAAAAGCAATTCCATTCTCTCTGGCCCTCAGGGGACAGCGCCTGAACACCTCACCCACCTCCCGCCAGAATTATAACCTCCGCCTACACCAGGCCCTGGTTAACCGTGGATATCCCTCCATCCTGGTCACCAAGCAAATATCACGAGCTGCCTCACATACCACTACCACCAAGAAACCTGCTGCCACCAACCCACCTGCACTCATCACCCAATATCATCCCCACCTCAACAAAATCAGGCACACTCTGCACTCTCTTCTCCCAATCCTCCACAGTGATCCCGAAACCAAAAACATATTTCCCGACAAACCCAGGGTGGTTTTCAAACGCCCCCCTAACCTCCAAAACATCCTGGTCCACAACACTCCTTCACCACACATCCAACACCCCCCTGCCCATAAATGCAACCGACCCAGGTGCAAGACCTGTCCCATCCTCATCACTTCTCACACCCTCCAGGTGCACACGGCCACTGGCAAATTTACCCTCCATCCCAAAGGGACCTGCCATGCCTCAAACCTTATCTACATCCTCACCTGCAACATCTGTGGTGATTTTTACCTGGGGGAAACATCAACGGCCCTCAACCTCCGCATCAATAACCACCGCTCCTCCACCCACAACCTGGACTTCACTGTCGCTGTCCACACCAACCACCACAACATCAGTTTCAACGACTGCTTCCGGGTAGCGATCATCCACCTCCTACCCCAACCAGCCAACACCTCTGTTCGCAAAAGATGGGAGAGGGCCTATATATCGGCCATGAGTGCAACCACTCCACCTGGCCTGAACAAGGCCACCCAGTAATGCCCAACCCTCACCCACCCTCCCTCCCAACTCATCCTACACACTCACAGTTTACGACGAGCCTGGTGACGAAACAGTTTTTTTCGTTCTACGCACCGCTTCTTCTTCAATGGGGACCTGGCAACTCTGCAGGACCCCAACTTCCGGTTCCGTCTTCTGTTTCTTCTCACACCGATGATGCTATAAATTAGCGAAAATTTTGAATTTTCCTACTGTCCGGTGAGTGTTTCCTTTTACCTTATTTGATTTATATATATATATATATATATATATATATATATATATATATATATATATATATATATATATATTTATATCACACTATTTTTATAAGACTTAAACAGTTTATGCTTACTATGTTATGACATATTGCATCAAACCGACACGTTTATGATTGTACCAACAGTTTGTTGAAGTGAAAACTTCTTTCATACGAACTGCGCCATAATGTTGTGTGATTTAAAACACATATATTAACAAGATTAACTGAATTTATTAAGGAACTCACAAAACAATGTAACACTTTACATTACAACGAAACTACATTCTCCATTCCAGGTTCTGTTTGCACAGACTCTTCTCTAGCAACAGTAGCTTGCTTCTTCTTTCTCTAGGAGGCAGCACTACAGATACACAATAGCTATTGAAAGGAAGAATCATATCTGACAACTCACCTGTCTATCAATAATGAACAATCCTCGTAACGCATGGCCTTCTTTCTCCAACAATATGCCATAATCACTTGAAATGCTTTTATTATAATCGGAAAGAAGTGGATATTTTAAGTCTCCTAGGCCACCTTGCTGAAATGACAAAAAAAAAAAAAGAACATTATGTATAATCTTACTTTTTATTAACTTGAGTCAAACTTATTCATGCCAAAATCAAGATCGAACTCTTACATTACCCCAATGAAATTATCGGTTTCAAACTCTGTGCACACAACCTATGTTAAATTGTAATTTAAACAGCATGCTGATCATTTTGTAATCGTAGTGTTTCACAAATTTCTCACTTGCATCATCAGGCCAAATGGGGTACGAAGAAAAACACTTCCATTTTGCACACATGCAAAATATTTTTCTTCCTAGTCCATTGGGTCTGATGTTGCAAATGAGAAGCCTGTGAAAGACTGTTGTGATGTTTTTAAAGTTATAATAATGTATTATACATAATCTGCTTTACATGGATATTTAAGGGATAGGACAGAGTCAATGAAAACTATACAGGATATTTCAGTTCAGTCGTTTTGGATCTTTAGTACACATATTACAAAACAATACATCCATTGTTACTATATTAACAACCGAAGTTTGAAAAAGTATTTTGTTTCCTTTCGTTACCCCTTAATATTATGGGATAGATTTTAAAAATGGCTATAATGTCTAAACTACTGCATATTTTTAAAAAAATTAAATTCTATAGGTAAGAATGAGTAAAAAGCAATATTTTAAGCAACATACAACAATTAAAGGTTCAGGGAGCAAAGGCCTGATGTTTGAAATTTGCCTGGGGCACATGGCAGAATTGAGATGCCATTTCTTTCCAAAAACTATATACTATATTTCAGTTGTCTTTTTTGTTTAGAATACATCTAAAGGTATTACATACTCGAATTACAAAGCAATATATCCATTGTTACTATTATTAACAAGAGACATTTGAAAAGATCCTTTGCTTCTCTTTTGTTACTATGGGATAAATTGAAGATAACTCCTCAACCACTGCATCCTTTTGAAAGATATAAAATGTACATATAAGAACGTGTACAAAGCAACATGCAACATTTTAAGCAATGTACGACAATTAAGGGTCCTGGGGGGCAAAGGTCCGAAGTTCTAAATTTTCCGTTCTTTTCCCCCAAAGCTGTGGCACAGGCTTTCATAACCTGATAGAGTGGTCTTTTGTCGTGCTTCCCTGCAAATTTGGTCCATTCAGTGTCCCTAGGCTGACACTAGAAGCGAAATTCTGGATATTGTTTGGTAAGCTGGCAACACTGCTCTTTTATACAAAATTACTATTTTTAAGGCAAAAAGTATCAGTCTGACTTCAACGAAACTTTGCATGGTTGTAGGAATGTACCACCTCTACACACTACATTTTTTCATTCATTTCAGTCTATTAAGGGACATGGGGGCAATTAAAAAAAAATCAATTTTCTTCTTCTTCCTTTAACACTAATTATTGGAGGCAGGATGTATAAATTTTACTTTTTACGTCTACTATAAGCCCTGTCTTTAAGAAAGAAAACAAAACAGATATCATCTCTCTACGAGAATTAGTTATCAAGTTAAGTTTTTTTGTACTTCGTGGCAAGGCATCGGCTTCTCACGAGAGGCTCAGTCTTCTAAAGGTTAATCAATTAGCCATTCACGTTTTACATTAGACTCGCGGAATATTTATTTTTCAGTAATGGAAAATTTTATATTGGTGTAAGAGAAAATTTCATATTGGTGTATCACTATTTTTAAATTGATACTTTTTTTGTTATTTTTTAATGTATTTATGACAACTTCATGTAAATCTATGCCAATGAATATTAGCAATGTCAACAACAATAATTACTGCTGAATTATCACATTGAGCAGATAACAAACAGTGCCACTTACATCCCTTGGGGTGTTGATCCATGCCAAATGACTGAAGTGTGAATCTGTTGAAACTCCCACCACATGCGCATCCAGCCTTTTGAACTCCTCCATTCTATCACTGAAGGCAATTAGTTCTGTTGGGCACACAAAGGTACTGAAACGAAAGGAAAGTATCTTTAAAATTCATAGTCTTTCTGGAAGACTGCATGAATTCTATTGCACAATACATGACATATTGGATACAATATAGTGCCAAATCTCCATTACAATATTTTCCTGGGTTTTTCATATCTGCATTATAAATTCTTAAGCAGGAGGTGTCAGTACTTTGGTTATTTAATGTCACTTTTTTTAATGTTTTGAGGCTAATCACAACAATGAAGATGAATGATGCTTAGATGAAAGAAGAAGCACAATAGAATATTCATGTCTTGATCAGAACTCAGACTTGCAACCTGTCTTGACTCAGAATCATGAGTCAAACCCTCAATGAACTCAGCCAGAAAGGTAACCCATGAAAATGTTTATTTTTTATTTTGAAAATTGTTTTTGTCAGTGCAATATTTACAATTTACAAGGGAGAATCAAAGTGAAAACTTTAAAAGTCCGACAAAAATTACAGGACAGACTGTAAACAGCTCAAATTTGCATGAGGCATCGACTGTTATTTACAAAAGGACTTCAAGGCTGCAACACTGATCAAGTGAGCTTCACACTTTTTTTTTTGTCATTTTAAAGATAGTGCTTCCTGCATATACATGCACCAGCGAAAAGCAGTGCTTTCTTACCCTCTGGAAGCCTAAAACTTATAGACATTCTAAGGCATATTAAAATTCAATATCTCTATGCATGGTTATCATGTCAGCAAGTTTTCCCAAATAATCTGCAGGTCATAATCTAAAATGGAACACAAGCAAAATAACCTGCACAGACCCGGGACTCCTGTACACCGTACTGCCATGTGGAGGGGAGGGGCAGAGTGGAGCATGCTTTCTTATGGCCTGACCTGAATGGAGGAAGGGAAAGGTTTTTGACTTTCAGTTTACAGGTTTGGATCCTTGTCATGTTATGGATGTTCTATTGTGCTTGTTGTTCAATATAATCATCATTCGTCTCACTATTGTAACTAACTAACTAACTAAACACATTAAGTAGCCAATAAACTGAGACCTCTGACTTAAGAATTTATAATGCATGAAAATATTGTAATGTAGCTTTTTCTAAGGGGGAAGGGGTAGGATCCAAGAATATGAAATGTTAAAGGAGCAAAAAAATTGGGGGCCGTTGACCCACTGTATGCCCTCAAGAATTATGTTCATTTTTTTTTAAATAAACAGATTTCGATGTTTTACGTAATATAAAATTGGTTCCAGCATGCAGAAGACACAAATAATGGATATATTTGATCCCAAAGTATGGCCTGCGTCAGGAAAAACCTGCCATTTCGGAGTCCCTTTGCTGCTTTTTACGAGCAAAAAACTGTTTGTTTGCACAAATACTAAAAGAACATGTCAAAAATAACTATCAGTCCCAAACCTAACAATTCTACCTGCTGTTCTGCTTCATGGTAAGGTAACACGCTAAGGTAAGAAATGTAGTTTACTTCACAATAAGATATTTCCGTGAGCTAAAAACAACTGAAAGCATTCATAAACAACAAAAATCTTCATAAACAAAGCAAAATATTTCACTTTCTCGATGAGGTACAGAGGGTCAAGATTACCGAATATTGTTTCATCATCCCTCAGCTTCATACTTACAAGTCAAGAGGGTAGAAGACCAGAATCAGGTATTTTCCTTTGAAGTCACTTAGTTTAATCTCATCAAAGTCATAATCTACGACTGCAGTTCCACTGAAATCTGGAGCTGGCTTCTGAACTTCTGCAGCAGCAAGAGCTGGGCCTTTGGAAAAAGAAAACAAAATAAGTGTACATATCAAGTACAGACTGGCCAATTATCTAATTACATGTGATTCAAGGGTGCAAATTAATAACTTATTTCAGATAGCCACATTGGTGCATGAGCTCATCAAGTGGTCAACTCTGATCTCTCCAGCAAATTTTTCCAGGTCAGAGTCCCAGTCTGGGTGCAGGTATTCTTTGCGAGAGGCCTTTCATCAATTTCATCCTCATCCTCACCATCGCGATTAGCCGCAAGTGGCAGGAAAGTAACACTAATAATCCAGTAATAACCGAAATACAATTTATTTCCGATGTACTGATAGGAAGACATAGGATTATTAATAAATAAACTAATACACATTGATGTTTATGCTAATTGAAAGAAACCTATGACTGACTAGTGAGTGATAACAAATCCAAATGCATACATCTACATTGTATTGCTTATTTTATGTGCAAAATAAGGATTCAAACAGAGATCTTGTTCTGTTTTTGAAGATGGCAGGAATTTTTCCATACTGGAAAAACTAGTTAGTCTTGTGACCATCAGAGATATTTTTTTTTACTTTTATCATGAAATATACTTCTATAATCCCATAAAACTTGTATATTTTCTATGTATTTGTCTGAATATTAATTTTAAGGCTAGCCCATAATGGTTCCGATTGTTTTATGATTTTTTCAAATTCTCCTAGCAGAAAGATTATTATTGTAGAATTTTGGAAATCGTTGTTACACGAAATTTGAACCTTCCTTAAGGTAATAAGCACAGTTTGGACAAGATATTCTCCGTTGACAAGCGACCGTAAGTATCGTACACTAGTGGGAATGAATGTAGAAGTAAATTGGAACCTTAGTAGAATGCATATAGGGATTTTATTTTAATGCTAAGAGAACCAAACCTGACCTGCCTAACAAAACCACGAAAGCATATATTGAACAAAATCTTAAGTAATGGCTAAAACTCTACAGTATGTGTCAACACGTAAATTGAAATCGAACCATGTAAAAATTGCATTCATATCATGATGAAATCACAATAAAACAAAAGGAACTTGGGTAATTTTAAATTTCATAGTGTTGAAGTAAATTTGAATATATTAGCAACAAACTATGTCTGATGGTCACAGGAGTAATGAGGACATGTCCTTAAGCTAAAATCAAAGATGAAGAAAAATATGTGCATTGGATATCCGAGAGTAGTGGGTCTGATTTGAAGCAGTCTCACCTGTATGAAATGTTTTAAATATCTGGGTTGCTATCCCTGCCCTTGGAACAACCTGAAAAGAAAAAAAAAAGAAATCTATAATAGCACCAACTCTAGGTAGTCATGGACACATTTCAAACCCAAAATAATGAAAATACGAGGAAACATATACTACAGAGCTTATGTTCAACATCTTATAATTTAATATTTTTTCACATTGTGTACCGGAAATGTCCATCAAAAGTAGTGGGGAAAGGAATCATTATAGCTGGTTGAGAAAAGTAATTCCAGATTGTTCTAGTTGTGTACCTGCATGAGCGTGTGTGCATGAAACAGTATAAAGATGGAGGTGGAGAGAGGTTCTGAAAGCAGTATGACATAGGGAAGAGGAATAGGTTCAGATGCTTATGATCAATTTGGTAATTGTCTGTTATATCGGAGACACATTTCTATTGGATATTTTCAGTTTTAAATGGTTCGTACTTACCAATTGTGTATTGCGGAACATAGTTGAAGGTGCCATTATGCTTTTTACACGAAAATAACTTCGATTTTTCACATTACGAGTAATTCTTTTGGGTACTTTCTTGCATTGCGGAACATACAATATGGTGTGCACAGCTGTGGATCATCACGCATCATGCTTGTGTTTTGTCGATTTGGAGTGGGTATGCAGTGTTTCAACCTTCATAACCGAAAAATACCTACTTTCGTGTTCATTATGTCATCACAAACCATTGACTGATAGCCCTAAAAACCATTCACGATAGCCCCACGAACCATTTCCGGCAAGGTTAGGTTGGGTTAGGTAAGCACAGTTAAAAAAATAAAATTCTGGTAACAAAAAAGGCATGTTTGGAAACACTGGTGAGACCGCATGACTTTCGACGCTCACGCCATCTGCAGGCACATAATGTAAACAACGGCATAATGTTGTCGCTTTGCACAAAATGCAAGTTTATTATATCAAAAGTGCTCATTTCTTGTTGTGCAGCATTCTACGGTGAGAAAATACCTCCAAGAACTTTCAAAATACTACAGAAACTAATTTCCGTAAGTAGTTTCTTCTATCGTGAATGGTTTTTGGGGCTATCCGTCAATGGTTTGTGATGACATAATGAACATGGAAGTAGGTATTTTTCGGTGAAGAAGGTTGAAACACTGTATACTCACTCCAAATCGACAAAACACAAGCACGACGCGTGATAATCCATGACGCAAGCGGGACAAGGAATACAAATAATGACTCGTAATCTGAAAAGTTGACACTATTTTATGGAAAAAGGCATAACTTCACCTTAAAGAATCCGTACTACTTTACCATACCGGAGACACCTATCAATGATTTATTTCGCAATTTTTTACATTGCGGAACATTTCTTTATGTGAAATAATAAATTTCTAATGAAAATAATGTTCATTTCTTACATTAATGAGTACTTACTGTTGTTCCTTATTTCCCACAAACCATCCACGGGTAGCCCCAAAAACCATTGATGTTGGCCCAAAAATTCACGATAGCCCCACGAACCATCAGGGGGACGACGTATGCCTACTAGGTTAGGTTAGGTTCCATTAGCACTCCTTTCGTTCAATTTAGCATATACGGACATCGGAATTACAAATTCCACGGCATCTTCCACACCCGCCAACAACTTGACGACGCATCCTCGACACGTCATCTTGTAGCAGCAGCAATAGCACGTATTGTGCTCTCGTGCAGAAAGTAAATGGCGGCAACAGCAATAGCGCATCGGAAATAGATTTTCGTAGAAAACCACATGCATTCGCATTAAAATGGATCAAAACTACATTCCCCAACATCAACAACGCTACAGAAAATGATTTGTGTAAGTACTTTCTCCTGTAAATTTGAAGAAATCCGTCTCCGGTATAGTAAAGTGTTACCAAAGAATGTTCCGCAATGCAAAATAGGCAAGTATCAATGCTAAAATTAACGAAATAAACGAGTGAGAGGTGTTCGGGCGAGATCGCATATTTACCGAGTAGGTATAGCTACTGTAGGCATAAATGCATGGCCAAGATTTTCTGTAGCGGAGTACATTAAAAGTAACAGTTGATTTTCATTAATTGTCAAGTGATAGGGAAACCAGAACACAACTATAATAAAAGTAATAACGCGATTATATGGAGAACTGCATCAGTCCTATTGAAAATACAGTGTGCACATAAATCAGAATAACAAAATTTCTCACTTTTGTAATAAAACTTCTCAGAAGACTAGCCATGTCTTGACTTGTATTTATACTACTTTTGATGTTTTGAATATACGGCAAGCAGATGATTTGCAGTTGCAGCGATCGGCAACTTTCGGGATTGTAATCTGTGTCGGAGGATGAAACGAATCACAGATTATTACATACGGGAGGGGGGAATCTCCATTATCGCACAACATTTGAGCAACCTTGCGTTCTGACGTCACTGGAGAATGCTTTTTAATTTTACGATGACGGGATTTTTTTTAATCTAGGGATGTGTGGGTGGGACCCAGAAAAGTCGTTACCGGTATCTGAAAAAAACTCCCGTCCCGAACTCAACTTCGGAAATTCATTTCAAATTCAAGTAAATATGTAAATATTATTTTTTTTCGTACCGACTTTTGGGAATCTCGCTCACGACTTCGGAATAGTCGACTCGTTCTATTCGATACTATCGATATTTCGTTTTGGATTTGCTTGCACTTGCGGGTGTTTTTGAAATTTTGGATGAACAATTCCGGACGTTTTCTTTCTATTTGGATAGTGAGATGTTAAACACAATGGAGGAGTCTAAGCAAGACAATATGAATTTCCTGTACCACTACCAGCTACTTAGGTTTAAACAGAAAAGTGTAATAAACGACCCTTTTCAAGTGTGTGATATTGAGAGGAAATGCACTGCATTAGCTTACGGAAATTCACTTTCATCGTAAGTATATTGTCAAAACATGTTCATAAGAAGCAGTAAATTGTTTTTTGGTAACAGTTCTTTATATCGGAGGGCTAGACTCTGGTTTACGTCCTTCTTGCCCGTTTACGTCTTTCTTACGCACTCCTCCTTGCCCGTTTACAAAACCGTGCTAGCAGACAGCCGGCGCTCCGGCATCCGTAGGATAAGTAAGTTTTTCTTTTCACACTTTCTGTCACTAACCATTCACGGGAACGAGGTATGCCTACGAGGTTAGGTTAAGCCTGTTAGGTTAGGTTCCATTAGCACTCATTTCACCCCTAAATATGTGCTTCATCATCGAAAAATGTCCTCAGTACGTTCAATCACGCATATCCGGACAACATGGGTATTTCTCGATTTTCTCCTCCAGGAAATTTTTCCTCGCCTTGGGATTTACTTTGTTGAATTCCTTATAAAATAACCTTTCCAACGATATACTACACGTATTCCTTAGGAAAAGGACGCAAACTAGAGTCTTACCGTTCAAGGTGCTATTATGCTTTTTACACGAAAAAAATTTACTATCCGTCGGACACCTATAACTTCTTCGTTTCGTCAATTTTTGACATTCGTACTTACCTATCTGCTTCGCGGAACATTCCTTAAAGTGTATTGACGTTTTTTTGATCAAAGAAATTGCAATTTTTCACATTACGAGTATTTCTTTCTCGAAGTCTTTTCGTGGAACGATTTTCTTTATATTTTGGCATACTCACTAATTGAGGCCTCCTGATCACGAATCTGAAGTTAAAATTTGTCGGAAACGTCTAGAAATTTCAAAATAAGCGAAAATAAGGCGTTAGTTTTCGGAATGGAAACTGTCGATTTTCGCGATTTTTTTTTTTGTTTCACAACCAAATATGTTAGAAATTGGCCGGAGTCACCTGCCCCCAAATGAGCCCCTAACTTTTAAATTACAACCACAAAGTGCTGCGCATTACGAATGGTTGTCTGGAACAATTACAGTGTGACACTTCCATTGAATGAAAAGTCCTTCACAGTGACAAGGCTAATTTTCATGTTCATAAGAAAGCCCATAAACAGAATATTCAACGTTTTTTATCTGAAAACCCATTTTGGACAAATCACCGCCGAATGGTTAATGGTGTGGCATGCTGTGTGGAACATGATTGGTTAGTCCATTTTCCTTCGATGGAACCTTAAATGCTTAGGGCTACTTGGATTTGTTAAATGAACAGGTTTTATCATCCTTGCTTACGGAAGAAGATACTTTTTACAGTTTATTTTTCAGTAGGGCGGAACACCAGAACACTATGGAAATGTTATGAGACAGTTTCTGTCCAAAGTTAGTTGACTTGATTTGTATGTAATCCTTGATATGTCCCTTCTCGTAAAATATCTCGTCATCATTGAATTATTGCAAGAAGTATAGTTATTACTCCTATTAATAATAATACTATATTTTTTTGATGAAATCATCTAATTAGGCCTGTTGTTAATATTATTGCTGTAATGGCTCCTGTTGCTGGCCATCAGATGACAAGTGTCGCATGTTCTGTTTATTAACTTCACTATGAACAGAAACATTAGCATTGACATTGTGGAGGACTTTTCATTCAACGGAAGTAGCTGTAATTGTTCAACAATATAATTGTTCAAGACAACTATTCGGAATTCGCAGCTCTTTGAGGATGTATCCGATTAAAATCGTGTTCAATTTCATGCAAACTTCTCTCCCTAGATGTCACTACATCACCTTGAATAACGTAGTGTGGAAAACTGCACTGTTCTGGGCTCCCTGACTGGTTCCACTCGAATATGATACCGCTAGAGGTGCTGGTGTGTTCTTTTTATTTTAAATAATGTCAGTCTCGAAACCTAGCACCAGTAGTACAGGCACAAGGGTAAAATAATACATTCACAAGGGAGAAATACAAAGTGTTCCGTTCAAATCTCCCTAATTTCAATTAATTACTGTGAACGAAGTACGATGAATTGTGAAATAACTGCAACACCAAATGAAAGGCCAGATCTTCAAGTTTTGTTTTCATGACATGAAGTTATCAGTTTGCTCACTACGCAGCGCCACGGTCGCATAAATACAAAATGGCGACTGTTCAACAACGCGCGCAGGCAGTGGTGTGGTATGCTGAGACAAAATCTGTGATTGCAACGCAACGAAATTTCAGACGAGTGTACGGAGCAGTTGCACCTAATGCTAAATCAATTAGGCTGCGGTTTAGTAAGTTTCTAACAACCGGCAGTGTCCTAAAACAATGTGGTGGAGCTCGCCGTCGTATGTCGGAGGAAAAGGTGGGGTTTTAGAGAAGCCCGAGTAAATGCATCCGCCAGGCATCTAGGCAATTCAATGTGCCTCCAACAACAATGCATCGAGTTCTGCACAAGTGGCTTCGGTTGTATCCGTATAAAGTGCAGATTGTGCGTCGCAAAGAATTTGGTATGGAAACCCGCTCGAATTTCTTCCACCTTTCATTCCGACACACGACGGCGAGCTCCACCACATTGTTTTAGGACACTGCCGGTTGTTAGAAACTTACTAAACCACAGCCTAATTGATTTAGCATTAGGTGCAACTCTTCCGTACACTCGTCTGAAATTTCGTTGCGTTGCAATCACAGATTTTGTCTCAGCATACCACACCACTGCCTGCGCGCGTTGTTGAACACTCGCCATTTCTATTTATGCGATCGTGGCGCTGCGTAGTGAGCAAACTGACAACTTCATGTCATGAAAACAAAACTTGAAGATCTGGCCTTTCATTTGGTGTTTTAGTTATTTCACAATTCATCGTACTTCGTTCACAGTAATTAATTGAAATTAGGGAGATTTGAACGGAACACCCGGTATTATTTTTAAAGTGTATTCGTACTTCAAGGAATTAACATCTGAAGAAGTGCGTGCTGAAACAGTGTTTTCAAATAGTAGAGAACTTACGGCTAACGCATGTGGTGTAAGTGTGTTGCGTATTGTAAAACAGTGTAAAACATCTACCACAGAAATCGGTGAACCCCTATTTAAATCTCCTGGGAAACATGCCAGAAAACAAAAAAGTATTACTAGCTTAGATGACTTCGAAAAAAATGTACTCTGTCGTACAGTATTTGAAATGTATGACAACGACGAATATCCTTCTATCAAGAAACTTGAGTGTGTCATGAGGGAAAGAATTTATTACACTGGTTCCTCTACTTCTATGGGATTAATACTAAAATGCTTGGTCCTCAAATATATATATAAAAAAACAAACAACAATGGGTGTAAATTTCTGTTAGAAAGGGGTGATATAGTTGCTGCGAGAATTAAATTTTTGAGATCTAACTTCCGCTAGCAGTTACTTTGGCAACAGCGCAGTAGCACTTGCTGGGTATTGGCCGAACTCGTGTTCCTTCTAAAAGCGTACGCCATATAGTCAAATCAGTGTGAACGTCCTGTTTCGCTTGTCCCATTGGTCTGAAAGTTTCCTTACCATCATCATCGCCGCAATTAGTTTAAAGCGGAAGAAAAGAGACCAAAAATACAAATGCTTAAGTGTGTATATCTTTAAAACAAATGATAATAATAACGAACCTAATTCATAAACAAAAATTTAGTTAACAAGAGCATTTTACACATATATTTTGTCCCGTATTATTAATTAAAGTAACGATAACAGGACATTGTCGACTGTAGAATGTTCGTTAATATATTCACAACCACTGTACCAAATATCATAGCCATTGTCACATTCATAGAAATGCTTCATGTAAAAGAACATGACGTTGCAGCAAAAAACTCCATTTACTTCTATTATAAGCAGACGAATAGCGGTATCATATTCGAGTGGAACCATTGATTGATTTTATTTTACTTTGCGTTTTGTGCCTCTTGGCTAATTTGCGAAGATGGGGATGAGTGATGAAATTGATGAATGAACATTCACAAACAACCATGCCCCAGCGGGATTCGAACCCAGGCCCCCTGGCGTTGCAGCGCGATGTGCTAACCACTCAGCCATAGGGTACGGCTCGAGTGGAACCAGCAAGATAGCCCAGTACAGTTATGTTTTCCACACTACGTTATTCAAGGTGCTGTACTTGTGGTTTGTCTGCTCGGTATGAAATATCTCTCAGGATACTATTTATATTCTAATAACTTAGAAAAATAAACTCTAGTACACAATCCAACACCTGACCTACGGAATCACATTGCAATGTTTCTTCTTGTGTTACGCATCCTATTTATTTATTAATTTTATTTTTACTTTTCTTTCCAAATTAATGTCATTTCGTGACTGCAAATCACTGCACAAATATAACTGTTTCCATTAATTCACATACCGCCTTTCAAAACAAACAAATCTACATAATATATACCAAAAACTAACTAAGCTGCATTACTTTCATAAGAAAACTAGCAGCCGTACTGATCGAACTGTCATCTATGTTGTCATCCGTCTCAGGAACCAGTTTCTTGGGTCGTTTTCCACACTACGTTATTCAAGATGCTGTAACGTCACTTTGATATTGATGCGTTACTGACACACTAAAGACATTTTTTAATGTTAATTTCTGACATCTCGAAAAGGAGCAAATTGGTACAAAGAATTCAGTCATAACTTTTTTACTGGTTGAAGATACGTCAAAAAAAACCTTCACCATTGCATTTCTCGTGAAATTCTAGCCTGATTTGATATATCACCCCCTTCCCATTTAAAATTCTGAAGTTGAATTCAAGATGGCGACTAGAGACCAGACATGCATTGTCCACTGGGCCCCTTAACCACATTTACATCGGTGACGTCAGAACTGCCGTAAACCTTTGTGTTTCAGAACTTTTCGCTGTGGTACTTTTAGGTGCCCCACCCGGTATAAGAATTTCTAGCTAGGGTCTGTAATGTCTCGTGAAACAATACTTGAATTGGTCATACGGCTGGAGCATGTTATTTGGTTTGCCAAAGTTGAATTTTCTATCTTTATCTTAAGTTGTGTAACATTTTGTGTTAAATACTCAAATTGTGAGATTTATAAAACCACTCACAAACACTATTTATATGCATATTTACATAATTTAATTTACTACATTTAACCAATCAATGTGCTAAATTTAAGTTTTTCCGAAAATCAAACAATTAAAAAATATGGACAATTTAACATGGTATTTCATTGAAATAGACATAAATTATTACGTATTCATCCAAATTATTTTTGGGGGGAGGGGATTATGATGAACGATTTGAGGGGCAGTCTTGACTGACGGGCACCCCTGTTCAGGGAGGAGGTGCAGATCAAGTATAGTATTCAGTAAAGCTAAGAAAAAAGTTACTTTCCGTAGACACGCTGTCGTAATTAAATACTTTGTGGGGATTACGATATTGTTTGAGGGCTCGAATGATATGATTTGGGGGGGAAGCGGAACATGATTTGGGGGGGATCTGCCATTGGCCTTCGGGGGGCACCCCTACTGCTTAGTATATTCCAGAGGCTGATTTGTTATTTCTGTAGAATGTTCTTGATAGTTGAATAAATATGATGCATTACAATTGTAAAATTCTCACCTGTAATAGGGTTTGCATGCAACATCAGAATATTTCCATGTCAAGTGGTCTGAAATTTTTAAAAAAAGTTCCCACTGACATGTCTCAGATTTTGTTCAAGTTTTGCCCGTAGCAGCGTTAATGTGTTGATATAAAAAAGTCCACTACCTTAATGCAAGGATCCTCAACTAGTCGGACATTCCGGGCCACATTAACAATTTCAATGCGGGCCACGAAGCTACACTATGGTATTGAGAACTGTAAGATGCTACCATCGACAATTTTCTTAATTTATGTTATGAGGGGCGTAATGAGACATCTGGGGGCCCCGGGAACAGACTACTCTAGTGGGGGCCCTCCAGTTTCTGGTATTATAGTGGCTGGATCAACAAATACAAAAAATGTATCATTTTAGCATATGTGGTGTAAGCAAATATAATTCTCTTTATTATGATTAAAGTTGTTTGTTTTTGTTAAATTTCTAGGGACGTATAGTATAAAATAACTAATAAAATAGATACTGTGAAATACATTCTTTACTCATTAACAAATTGATTAATTATTATTTACAATGCTTACATTATAGCTTAGTTTATTATCATGTACACAAAAGCATTGATTACTTTGGAAAACTTCATTTTTTTTTTATTTTGGCTCTGTCATTTTCAGCTGAAAGTAAACCAGCCCATTAAGATGTTCCTGACTCATACTACTGCGTAAAGGGTTCATAAATTTTAAATTAGAAATATCTCTGACTGAGAGAGGAACAGTAAGGTAGAGTCAAGGACAATTAAATGGGACACCTCTATCCTGAAACACTGGCTTCCCTGTGTGTTGCATAATTGTACGGCAATAGCAGAACTTTCTATTAAAAAGGTGCTATTGAAGTCGGCGGAAAGCGGTAGAATTGTGTAGCACACATAATGGGTTAACACATTGCAGGGAAGCCAGTATTTCAGCATCTAGGTGTCCCATTTTAATTACTGGTGACTGTACATTAAACAAGCCGTGGACACATCATGATAACTAGAAGTCGGTGAACTATATCGTATCACAAGGAGATGAGCAAGCCCTTTCATATCATTCATGTCCTTTATCTTATGTTTGAAAGAACTTCGGATAAAATATGCGACTAAAATAAAGATCTGGAACTGTTTTTGCAATGTTTCCAGGTTCTTTGCGAAGCTCAGTGTCTATAGATCTTTACAAAATAAGGTTGCAGTGGCATGCCCAAGGGGAAGTTGACCTCCCTGGCCCGCTATTCCTAAGGAAAAAGTATACGTCCCCCCACTCCTTCGAAAATCCTTGGCACATCACTAGAAGGTTTCATCACTTTCTATGTGCCTTCAGCTGTTTTCATGTCCGTTGTAAGCAAATTGTGTCTCTCATCAGGTAAAATATTGATACGTTGAACCAGCTCTCTCGGTTGGCAAGTCTTATCTTTTTGATTCTTTTGTCACGAGAATTCACTTGAAACCTCCCTACTTGGTATGCATTTTCATCATTTCAACATTTATTCAAATGATCCTCAAAGCTCAGTCATTTCTAAGAGAGCATTCCGTAAGAGATCATGTGCAGCCATATCAAGAGAGAGTGCTTGTAATGACTTAGAAGTGATATTCATCTGCTCTAAGACTTTACATTGGTAAAAAAAGGTAAAGTGCTCCCATGTGCATAGCACCATGCCATGGAGGCATATAGGGGATGTGGGGGTAACGCCCCACACTTTCTTGATCCGGTCGTGAGTGGGGATGATGTGATCAGCATCATGCCCCTGACTGCCTTTACCCCCCAGGGTTTCCCCCAGGTACCCATGTTATTCGACGCTGGGTGGGCGCCGGGGCCGCTTCCAACGTTAGAAAAGTTCCCAGATTTGAACCGGCCAGGGATCGAACCCGGGACCTTTAGCATGGTAGTCAGACGCGTTACGGACTGAGCCACCGCGGCCATTGAACAGTCAATAATAAAATTAAACTGAAAGATTCAATTTTCCCCTTGAGGCCAATAACCCATCTTTCATTTGCTTGTTAATATTATATGAGAAAAAACTTTCAAAACATTAAAAGAGCCTCTCTCTAATAGCATACACAACATCTATGTTCCTGCCCATCTTATTGGATTAAGTGTTTTGAGAGTTGGGTACGGCTTATTTCTTGTTCCAGATGTAACTCTTGCCCTTGCAAGAGAATACGGTCACCAGAAAAATTATAGACATTCTGAACTATCACAAAACAAAAACAGTTCTTTTCCCCGGTTACCTTTTACAGCATTAAAAACCAAATTTAAATTATCACTAATGCACTTTTGAGGTGCAAGTAATTGGGTTATTTTATGCATGTACACCGATTTTCCGGCCAGCATTGCAATCCTTACTTAAGTGTCTTAAAGCCCCCATAACTTTTACTCTCTGCGCTGGTATTCTTTGCTTAGCATATTGTGCAATCGTGGTGTAATTACTGCAGACGTGCACCTATACGAAACCATTAGCGTTCGGCCTCACACGTCACTATAATCTGCCTGCAGTGGGCCAGTGTAGCAAAAAGATAAGTCAGAAAAATCCATTACAGTTGTCCGACCTTTCAAGGCCCCTTTACCCCGGGTCACCGCTCCGGCTGCCCCAGCCTCGTTACGCCCCTGTATGTTATGTTACCATTTATGTTAAGTACTTAATTTTTCAAGCAGGCAAGGGCTCTGCAGGCTATGGGTTGAAGACCACTGCCTTAATGGCTGTAAGTTAATATTTGATATGTTATAGGGGTCCGTTTATAGCCAAAATGACCATATATTGAGTCAATGTGAAAAATTCTATGGAAGCTGGTGATGAAATTTTGGGAGATTGCTGGGGATATGTGGTTAAATCACTCTTATGCACTACTACCATATATATTAATCACCAGCCAATAATGAAATCATGGAATTCCCATTTCACAGCACCGGCACACAAGTCTTCACGTTTTGTACAGAGCTGCAAGATGATCCATGGCAAATTGTAGCATTAATTTCTGTCATGCTGGTTTCACAATACTATAAAGTATCCTTTGCTTTAGAAATTGTCGTGGGAAATAGCTGCGAAAACTTAACCTAAAATAACTTTTGTAATTTGAAGTCAAAAATGAAATCATGATATTTTAATTCAAATGTGAGTTCTTTCTCTGTGCATTACTTGGAAGTTATGAGTCTACTTACCAAAATTATAGTGTGAAAAGAAATCCTACAATGAGTTAAAAATAAGTACAAAATCTAGTATGGAAATTCCATTTTTATGAAAGACCATTTTGCAGCCAGAAAATAAGAACAAATAATCAATTTAGAGAGAAATTTCTCCTGCAGTTTCCTGCCCCATTTAGTTGTTTAGCGAACTGTTCATGTTTTATCC
The DNA here is from genome assembly GCF_977018435.1 of Lepisma saccharinum. Lineage (NCBI taxonomy): Eukaryota > Metazoa > Arthropoda > Insecta > Zygentoma > Lepismatidae > Lepisma > Lepisma saccharinum. The sequence continues at coordinate 72,326,634 of NC_139236.1, forward strand.
CCTTACTGAAAAATGCTGGTTTACCAAAACTGGCAGTTGGTCAACCAGAGGACAGACAAGTATTTTTCTTATACTTATCATTTGTTTAATTAAAATGAAAAAAAATAAAATAGTAAGACATTGGTACACAATAATTGTGCTTGTTTTAATCCCTGCCTGTAACTTTGAACTTTGTTATATTTGTAGGTGGGATAATATCTCCAGTTGTATGGTGCTCGAAAGATTCCTGCCAGAATATTGCAATTTGGTAGATAAAAAAGGAGATGGAGAAGTAAACAACTATGCCGAGCCATCTTTGGCTCTTGCTGGTCATTGCAGAAGTGGTAATTAGATTGTCCTTCCTCAGATAGGGTGAGATAGGATAAGTAATCCATCCCCACTATTGTCTTAGGTGTTGCATTATGAAATACATGGCAACACATTATGTATCTGTCACATTACATTTTGGGAAACATTATGGCACTGTTTCAATGGATGGTTTCCAGAAGTTACATGGGGCTTGTTAAGTCTCACAGAAGAAGAAGAAAACAAGAATTATTTGACGTTTGTTATTATTTTTTTTTACATAATCCAGTGAGTAGCACCCAAAAACTTTTTTCATGTATATAATTTACACCCTACACAGCATGCTTGTCATGAAATCTTTGATGATGATGTCAGATATAAGTAGGGTCGTCCAGTTTCCCCACTGTAGGGGTTCTGGGGATACTGGGTTTAAATCCTGGCCTGTGCACGGGTGTTCTTTTTGAGTGCCCCTTCATCAATTTCATCATATTATCCTCATCTTTATGATTAGCCAAAAATGGCAGAAAAGCAAAGTAAAATAAACCAATTCAATCAATGAAGTCACTGTGGGGGCAAGTGGGTCAGATATAAGACAGTTGTAAAATGTTAATTATGTAATTTTAAATATAAGAGATCAGAACCTATAGTGATGTAGATATTCAAATTATTTTTGATTTGGTTTGCATAGTTGTAGACAAGTAATTTGTTTTATTATTTTATACATAGAGTGAAATAGTTTTGCTTAGCTTTGTTTTGCCTAGTTGTAAAATACTACGTTAAGCAAATTTTTCCTAAAAATTAGTTGGTTTTTCCTTTGTTTCTTTTATTTACTTATATATATTTTTTTTGTTTGACCCTATGACAATATAAATAATACATTGTCATAACAATATTTCAAAAAGGTTAGGCTAAGTTCAAAGTTCTACATTTGTGCAATATTTATAAATTTAGTCATAACAGTTATTTTTGACTGGCAATATGAAAAACAAATATCTTCAATCATATGTGTTCTTTCAGACAAGAAAGATATGATACATTCAAAATTATAATTAAATTTATTGAAATTGTGTACATTTGCATTGGCATCAAGGTTTATATACAAAGGTCAACTCTTTAAAATTGTTCAATGTATAATATGATGTCATACTTGGTATTTTGTATCAACATTCAAAAAATGGTAATTGTAATCATTAGATAAGTATATTGTAATATACATAGTAAAATAGCTGTAACAGAGCAAATATGTACATTTACAACACAAACATTCAAGCTGTTAAGCACTTATGGACAAAAATATAAAACAAAAACAATTGAAGATTGCACATACTAAAAGATTTGGCTTGAACTAGTTGCTCTGAGACTAGTTGTCTGTGACTGGGGGAGAGCTCAAGATGGAAAAGATAAGTACAAATTTAGCATTATGGAATGGGGATATATTTGTACAATAATTGTTGCTTTTAAAGCATTAAACTTGGCAATGTGATAATAACTTGGATGCTTAAGTTATATAGAAGCCTTTTATGACTTGAATGAACTTTGATCATGATATAATCTGATAAAGATTCGAAAGTTGTGGAATGACACTGATATGTATAATAGATGCCATGTTGAATTGGAAGCAGTGAATAAGTATCTGTTTCCATCTTCCTTAAGGGGCTGGCTTGTGAATGTTACAGTTCCTCAAATGAGTGCTTGAAGGAAGGTCGCATAGAGTGACACTTATATGTTCTACGTTTGGAGGTGATTTGAGAAGATGATGAATTTCGAAAACTGAAGCTCAGAATTGTAGATACAAAGACTTGCTTTATCCTGGAAGGAGATAACAAAGAGATATTTTCTTCTCAAGTATAGCATTGATATGTTATAAATGCTCTTGTAATTTTGTTGTTTCTAGTTTTCTTTTATCAATTTAATAATTATAAAGGTATTTATTATTGTTTGAACATAAACATTATTCATTAGTATATGCAAATTTAAATTTCCTTTTCAATATAGCACCATAGCTACTACCTATTGTGCTGATACTGACAAACATGGTTAAACTTAGATTATGAGGACTCAAATGGTACAATTATTGGATAGGAAAGAATAAGTTATTGAGTTGTGAATATTCTTGTTTCTCATATTAGTTTCAATACCTAACATTATGGAGAAGGAGATCACATTGGCTGACATTGTGATGATGCTCAAATCGCAGCAGGCAGAAATGAAAGACGGTATCTCTGCAGTGCAAGGTGAAATGAAGGAAGGTATCTGTGCTGTGCAGAGTCAGATGAAAGAAAGTATTGAAGCCAGTAAAGCTCAAAGTAAGGAACTTAGAGAAATTAAGGTTGATATTTCACAGTTCCGTAAGGAATGCTTAGATAGAACAGAAAAGTTAGAAAAGAAAGTTCAATTACTGGATCAAAGGATGAATGATGAGCTAGTTTATCTTGCTGCGGATATGGATAAAAAATTAGACGATACAGTTAGTAATTTATCCAAACAGTTTACTTCTCAACTGGATCAATGTCTTGAGGTTTGTGCTCAGTGTAGTGTATCACTTGGTACATTAAGTAATGATCTAATTAAGTTACGAAGTGAAACCAAGTATGCTAATTCAACTGAACCACAGGTTGATGTCAAATCTATTGGCATACAACATGATGAGGTTGATAAAGAAGTTATGTCTAGCAGTGCAAGGCATATTATTATCACTCGCGTTCCAGAGAATGATGCAATTAGGAGTGATGTTGATAGTGATAAGTCGGTGGATATTAGTACAAGGCACAAGTATTATAGAGATGATGAATTGCATAAGTTGCATGATGTAAATAATAAAGGCAATATCAACTCTTCTTTGGAATTAGGTGTTAAGAATGCACTTCTACAAATAGAAACCAATATCATGAGTGTAGTTAATAATGCATTAACACCATTATCAACTCATGGTATAATAGCAGTTAAAAATACAGCTAAAGCACAGAGTGACTTTACACCTCGAATGAGTTCTCACACTGTAAATCAGAGACAACATACAGTTGGGAATAAAGATGAAGTTTGTCATGGTTCACCTAAAAGTAGTCTTGTTAGACATAATATAGGAGTGAATACTGAATCTGAGATGTATAATAGTACAGATTCAGATCATGATAGAGTAAGTATGCTTAGTGGTCCATACCGAAATACAAGATTAGCATCTAAGCGTCGAAAATTGAGGAAGAACAAATCAGTTGCTAATAATAATGTTGATGACAAAATTTCATATGCACAACATGATGCTGGTCATATGACTAATGTTAGTCATTCAGTAGATGTTCCATTGACTAATTGTAATAAGAGTCAAATTAAAGTTCTCATTAAACCACAGGACTTGAGGCATTTCCCTCATTTTGATGGGATATCTTTAGAGTTTGCACCATCGGAATTCTTAGAAAAAGTAGAGGAAAACCTAGATATTTATGACATCAAAGAAAGTCAATTCTTGAAGTACATACCAAAACTTCTAACTGATTGTGCTAGAACTTGGTACTTAGAAGTAAAGAATCAGTTTACCACTTATTCTGAATTTAAAGAGGCTTTTTTGGCACATTATCAGAATGACCGCTGGAAATCAGTAAAGTTGACTCAAACTTTGAATTCTCCTTTTACAAAAGAGAGTAATGTAAGCCTGTTACAATATGCAAATAAGAACTACAAAATTTTGAAGTCTACTCAGCCTCATGCTGAAGAACCTCATTTGATAGCACAATTAGCCTCATTATTACCACACAGGATTAGTGAACACATGGTGATTAATAACGTACGTACATTGCACCAAACGTTGCAAGTAATTGAAAATTTTCAATCTTTAAGAAATAATCCTGCACGGTTCAATGACATGAACAGAAATAATTATAATCCAAAGAATAAGGCTAGAGTAGCAAATGTCTCATGTGCTAATGATCAAAATAGAAATAAGGATAGGTATTCTAGTAAATCCTATAGAAATTCTAGGACATTTAATAAAAATAATAACAAACAATCATCTTCTGATGTTGGTAATAGAGTTCAACAGCAGCATGATAAACAATCATGTGATACAAGGATGCAAACCACAGTATGCAGAGAGAGCAATAACAATGGTCCTGGTTATGATAAAATAGAATATTACCGATCAGATAGTGACGGTGGTCGTAGCAAAACTAGTGACGGTGGCCGTAGCAAAACTTATAGAAACTCTGCTTATACTCGAAGTTCAGCTTCTAATTGGAGACTCCAAAGCCAATAACAAAATTAAATTTAGGAATCAAATTAAATATTTAAGTAATCATATACATGATATTTATTTATTTATTTTGTAATGTAAAATTAGTGATCTTGTGCAGAAGTTTCTTGCCCAAGTTAGACAAGTGCAAGTTGATGTTTCTTTAGCTTCTATATCTTACATAGATGTAGTAACTGCTTAACACATCAACTTAAAAGGGTGGTTGGTTGGGAGTATCTTCTAGACTGTTGGTCTAGGGAGGTATATTTGGCCACAGTACTACTGTTCATTTTGATGGACAAAAATACAATATAATATTTTGAAGTACAAGTTTGTGATTTATTTTATGCACAATTTAGTTGCATGATCACTATATTTAAGTTTATTAGACTTAAATATAACTCCGCACGTTTGTGGGAAACTTGGCATTATTATGCACAACAAAAGCAAATTTTAAAACACTTTAATAGTTCATCTATGTAACAAACTTGAATAGCTGGTGAAAGATGTTACCCAAGATGTTAGTTAAGCAGTGGTAGTGTACCAAGAATGGAAGTGCATTTAAAATGCTTATGTACGAGAATTATTTTATTTGCTATTAGGGAATTGTTAAGTCAATAATTCCTGAAGATGAATTGTTTCCTTGTATATTTTATGAAGTTGACATGTAGCAGAGACGTCCACTAGATGATCCAAGCTCGTCACTCATAATTCCATGCTACAGTTGCATGAAAGCATTGTGAAGTGTTCACGTAAAGGCAATAGTAAGTCCTATTGTGACACTTAATGTAGAAATATTTATTATATGAATATATATATATTTCTTTTTATGATGCACATGTATCTCTGGTGCTTTATCAAGTTTGGATTCTTCCAATAGTAATCGTGTAGTGCTGATAGGTTGGGTATTTATGATTTCAAATACACTTATCAAGCTAAGCCACACGATGATGCTGCTATATATATATGATGATTGAAGGTTGACTATTTCCACATCTTAGGGGTATAAATTTATGAAGGAAAGATACATATTAAGACCAGTTATACTAGTTTTTTCAGGGAATGTAATGTTCCATTTATGTTATAATATAAATGTACTTAATTACATAAGTGATTACTCTGAGCCACGTGTCTTATATTGATAATGATCGTAAATATCAAGTATCTTTTGAGATAACCATTCTTACCATGTTTTCGATTAAAACTATGTTAGATGTATTTTTGATGACTTCTGAAATCACACATGACTACGTTAAAAAAGTTTTAGTCAATTAAGCCCCAGGGATATGTTATTTTATCAATGCACTTGCTAGGATAAAATATTTATACAGACTATGATGAAATTTTGTTGGTATGGGGTATATTTTAGTTGTTTTATTCTAAATGAGCAACAACGTTAATTTGTGACTTCCTATTACAACATATCATAGGACTTTGACATGATCATATAATATCTTTGCACTTGAAGATATTATAGTAATGAGCTTTCACAAGGTAGTGTCAGTGTGATGTCATTCTCTATAAGTGTGATCTATATTAAGAGTAGACACAGATTGATTAATTATTTGACGATTTCAGATATTATTTTCTCAATTGCAAACTCAAAGCAATTCTGATAATCAAAAATTGATTCATGGTTGTAAATTCTTTTTAATACACACATGTATATGTTTGACAGTGTTATGCATCTGAGATTATGTATCCAATATTTATGTTCATACTTCATAAATGTATAATGCAATATTTTCAAACATATTACAAAACATGATAATGATATCTTAACTGATAACATATTGTTTATTTTGTTGGTTTGAAGGACAAAAGATACTGCTTTGTTTCACAACCATACCCATGAGGGTTGGTTGGTTAAGTTCTTCTCTTAGACTGTTGCTTAAGGGAGGTACTGTGAGTCACAGTACTTTATGCATAATTTTTCGTTTGTCAGATGTCAATGTCAAAATTTTTTCGTGTTTCTTTCCTTGAGTCTGAAACATTAGTTCAGGTATGAAGAATTCATCTGTAGAGTTTGCCTTAAGTTGATCTTCGTAATCCGACATTGGTCCTCATTCATATATCTTGATCCTTAGTTGTGATTAGCAGTGGAAAAATTCAATATAACAAATATTCTTTGTTATGTGTATTTTGGAGTGCAAAAAATGTATAATATAATGTGATAGCATGTGCATAATAGATTTTAATGCTAAGATTTAGCTGTGGTTTAAAAACATTTTATAGAGCTCTGAGATTCCAAGAGTTGAATTAGGCTCAAATAGAAATAAACTTGACAAGAAGCAAAGACGTTTTGATCTAAGCTTAAGTCAAGTAGTAGGTTCCTTTAAAATGCTAGAATGCATTATGACTCCAAAATGTGTTCACAAAGGGCAGAATAGAAAATTCGTGCCGTGACACTGTGAGTTCAGGAACAACAGTTATTTGAGATTTATAATTTTTGTGCGCACATCATAATTTATACATTTCTTGCATGAATTGATTTGGGATGTAAGAAATCTTAGTTTCGACACTCTGTAAATCTGAGGATGTTTGCTTTTGATGCAGGGACTTAGATTTTTGTCTTGTTAGCTGATGTTACTAGATAAATGGATGTATTCCCAATGGGAAACTTAGTTGGATCATAGGTAACTTACTCTACATATAGAAAATTATAATTAATATATTTTTGGCTAAATAAAGATTAATATAGAAATTATGCTCTCAGATTAAGAATGAAGTTCTTAATGGTGCTTCATTGGTTCATAATAAATAAAAATGTTATGTAGCTACATTGTTTTATGTAAAAATGGTTCATATGGAACTTCATTAGATAATTGTTGGTATGTAGAATTTGATTTTTTTTGTTTGTTTTTCAACATTATTATGTACTAAAAACTCACTATGTGTAGTTGAACTGTATTGGTTCATGATGAACATGTTCTTGTTCTATTGTGGGAAAACAAATATTCAGTTATACTCATTAAAAAAAAAATATTCAGTTATACTCAGTTGATTATAATGCTAAACATGAAAACAGTTTGTAAATATAGAGGCATTATATTAATTATTATATGTTAAAAGTCTCAGTAGTGCTCAGATCTGTTGTTGTGGGTTCATCCCTTGTTGAGCGCCAGTATGACAATATAAATAATACATTGTCATAACAATATTTCAAAAAGGTTAGGCTAAGTTCAAAGTTCTACATTTGTGCAATATTTATAAATTTAGTCATAACAGTTATTTTTGACTGGCAATATGAAAAACAAATATCTTCAATCATATGTGTTCTTTCAGACAAGAAAGATATGATACATTCAAAATTATAATTAAATTTATTGAAATTGTGTACATTTGCATTGGCATCAAGGTTTATATACAAAGGTCAACTCTTTAAAATTGTTCAATGTATAATATGATGTCATACTTGGTATTTTGTATCAACATTCAAAAAATGGTAATTGTAATCATTAGATAAGTATATTGTAATATACATAGTAAAATAGCTGTAACAGAGCAAATATGTACATTTACAACACAAACATTCAAGCTGTTAAGCACTTATGGACAAAAATATAAAACAAAAACAATTGAAGATTGCACATACTAAAAGATTTGGCTTGAACTAGTTGCTCTGAGACTAGTTGTCTGTGACTGGGGGAGAGCTCAAGATGGAAAAGATAAGTACAAATTTAGCATTATGGAATGGGGATATATTTGTACAATAATTGTTGCTTTTAAAGCATTAAACTTGGCAATGTGATAATAACTTGGATGCTTAAGTTATATAGAAGCCTTTTATGACTTGAATGAACTTTGATCATGATATAATCTGATAAAGATTCGAAAGTTGTGGAATGACACTGATATGTATAATAGATGCCATGTTGAATTGGAAGCAGTGAATAAGTATCTGTTTCCATCTTCCTTAAGGGGCTGGCTTGTGAATGTTACAGTTCCTCAAATGAGTGCTTGAAGGAAGGTCGCATAGAGTGACACTTATATGTTCTACGTTTGGAGGTGATTTGAGAAGATGATGAATTTCGAAAACTGAAGCTCAGAATTGTAGATACAAAGACTTGCTTTATCCTGGAAGGAGATAACAAAGAGATATTTTCTTCTCAAGTATAGCATTGATATGTTATAAATGCTCTTGTAATTTTGTTGTTTCTAGTTTTCTTTTATCAATTTAATAATTATAAAGGTATTTATTATTGTTTGAACATAAACATTATTCATTAGTATATGCAAATTTAAATTTCCTTTTCAATATAGCACCATAGCTACTACCTATTGTGCTGATACTGACAAACATGGTTAAAACCCGTAAGGCACTTAATCATGTAGAAACTTTTACAGGTAGCCTAGCTATTATTAAAATCATATTTTTTTTTTACCTGATCCATAAGGTCATTTGGAACTGCCGACGTGTCAAATGATATGCATTTTATGTTTGAACTATTTGCCACTATAAAATAAAGCATATTTTGCAGAGAAAGTTAAAAAGTAACATCTTGAATATGATGCAATTTGTTTGGTTGACTGACTTGCATGCTAGAAAAAAAAATGTTCTTTGAGAATCGTTCAAGGTTCTGCAATGTTTTTTAACTGATCCATCAAAGTATAAATTAATTGCCCTCATACATAGGTCTAGGTCTAGCATTATCATAAACAACATACAGGGTGACAATTAATGAACTATATGAAATAAAACAGTCATAATTTCTGAACGGTTTGCGTGATGACGTCCAAACTGCATGGCTGGCCACAGGGCATGATGGGAATTCATATGCGTATGTGCACACAACGTGTTGATGTCAGCCATTTGCAAATGAAAATGTCCTGGAGGAGTATTTTGGGGACCGCATTCTGGCTCTGGGGTACCCAGATGCCACTGGAAGGGGGCTATGTTAAGGACAAAGTGTACAGAAATAACCCCAAAACCATTGCCGAGCTGAAAATTGCCATTCAGGAAGTCATCGATGTTTCGACACTTCAGCGGGTCATGCAGAATTTTGCTGTTCATCTGCCCCACATCATCGCCAGAGATGGCAGACGTATTGAACATGTCAGAACCTAAATCCGAATGTCTGTAGTGCCGTTTACATGTGCAATACAGTTTGTGTACTATGTGGTTTGTCACTAATTTCCGTTTTATTTCATATAGTTCATTAATTGTCACCCTGTATAAGGAAGGAGGGTGGGAGGGGTTTACCCACCATGGTGCTACAGGTGGACCACCTTGCCTTTGAAAGGTAGGGGGAGGTCTGAATAAAAGAAATATTCAGTTAGTCTTAAGTGAAGTGAAATGCAAATAAAATTATACTTACCCTACCATACACTATTTTTATTCATGTTGAGGGGAATAAACAACGCAGTTGATAATATAAGATGTAAGCGAGTTACTAAAGATATATCCGCGAAACTTACTTGTAAATGTTCTATTAAACCTAACAGTAAAACATCGAGTTCCCAAGTGGATGGTGGCCTGCCACCAAAATTAATAGAACATTTACAAGTAAGTTTCGCGGATATATCTTTAGTAACTCGCTTACGTCTTATACTATTTTATGTCAATTATTTCCAAACATGTTTAAAGGTTTGGTATTGTACTTTCATGTGGAATGAGTAAAATTAGCCAGTCATTTGGAGGCCAAGGCCTGCCGAATGTTTATTAAAGGTGATGGGTGGTCAGGGCATCTCACTTCCCAAAGGTCCTCAAAATCCTGAATCAACATCTCAAATTTTGAAGTTCTTTTTGGACATCAAATCTAGGTCTGCTTATAGCAAGCTGCAAAAGCACTAACCATTTGAAAATGTGCGAATACATCACCTATTAATAGGAATGGTAAATTTTATTTGCAAAAATGCATAATTCTGTTTTAATTGATTTCTTTATAACAAACTGTCAAGAAGTTGCTGAAATCAACCTATCACATTGGGAAGCAAGTAAATATATGAATATGGTGCTGAGCAAGCACTGGTCATTGTGATAAAAGTCAACTAAACTCGTATTGCCTTTTTGATAAATTGCAGAGGGTCAACAATGGAAGAGTCAGTTGTCTATGGCACATGTGGAGGAAATGTTGAAGGAGGATGCCAAGTGTGATGCTTGTGATCCTACAGAAGACACAATTAGTTTTTTGATGCAGTCTTACAAAGAGAACAAATCCAGACTTGCAAATTGCCAAGGCACGAAATCATTTCCTACTCCAAGCTTCCCATGGAACAAGAATGTGTCAGGTGGACCTCCAGACTTTACAAGGGCACCACCAGTCGTCACACCATCAGTGTCTACTTCAAAGTTTGAGCCCAATCCACCTCCCTCTGGCCCAAGCAATGCTTCTTTCATGCCCCGTGGAGGATTGCATCAAGGATGGCAGAGCGGTATGTATTCATATTAGAGTGATTTATATTTTGTACAACCAGGACAAATGGTTGGATTTTTTTTACAGTGGAGAAATATGAGTTTTTATTGCATGACTATATGCTGATTTTCTAGATTTTCGTATGTGGGGAGTTTTATTCTGGATATACAAAATAAATACTGTGAGCAGAAATAGTTTACATTAGTTTTGACCATATTCATGAAGGGCTTGGAGGTGTATGTCATACTGGCTCACATGGTAGAACCACCTCCATTTGTAAAACTGCCTGCCCTGCTTATGGATGGGCAAGGATCTCATGATGACACTTCATGGTACTCCAGGATGCCATAGATGTTGCATGGCCAATCTCAACTGATGTCATCCATGTGGGACATTCACATCTCCATCGGATGTTGATGGTCACCCAGGTTCCGGAACTAATGGCACCAGACATTCCACGATCTATACTGTTTAGTGTTTCAAAAATACTAATGTGCCACAAGGCCTCCCAGATGGTGTAATCAAGGCCTTCTGGGTTCGATATCTGCTGGAGACGCATTGCACAGTGGTTCAGATCCCCCTTTCAACTGTAGGTCCAATATCGATTAGCCTATCTGTGCATAAAGTAGACTTAAAAATTCAAACTAATATTTTGAATTTGAATTAGCAGTGTTGTTTTAAGTCCACTTTATGCACAGAAAGGCTAATTGGGACTGGACCTACAGTTTAAAGTGGGATCCGAACCACTGTGTCATGTACCTTCAGCAGCTATCGGACCTGGGACTCATTGATTGCAAGGTGACGACGTTTCCACTATGCTATCGGGGAGGCCTGCAAACTAATGTCAGCAACACCTGCATGGTGTAAGTCAGTACCACAAAGGCAACAGGGTGTATAACCACATCCTTTTTTGTGCTTTGAAATATGTATCATTTAAAAGGGGGGGATACAGGCAAGATATTTTTAGACTCCCATCATTCACATTTCCTGCTTATTGTCACAGTACCATGGTACTCCAATGTTGATGAGTTAATGAGTTGTACTGTCCTATTTTACATGTTTATTTGTTTAGTGTTTCTTCAGTGTCTGTCAGATTTGTAACATATCATGGACCATGGCTGCTTGTAGATTGACCGTGTAGTCCCATTAATGCTATCAAGGATCATGTTTGTATGCAATGATCTTTTCCACTTGGATGTTTCTGGTCTACATTATACTAATTTGCAAACAAGACACATGATTTTCATATTACACCAACACCTTTTCTAACATCCACCACCAGGATACAAACTCGGGCGTAAGTGCTACCTTTTTCAACACCTGTTTACCTTCCATGATATTCATCTTGCTACACTGCAGTATACATCACCATCTTTAACTCGAGCATTATAATGGCAAGATGCATTATATTGAATTAGTAAATGGCTTAGGATTTCTGTTTAGTAGCTTATGGTTAGGCTTGGTTACCTAAGCATTTCCACATGGTTTCTCTTTGTGTGTGTGTGAGTATGCAACATTTATTTCACAGAAATAATGATAAAACAACTGTTTTGTATGAGGACACATTCAAATTGTTTTCCTTCTGTGGCACATCCTTTTATTTATGCAATATTTCTATTCCATCCCTTGAATTCTACAATGGTGATATTATACTGTATGTAGGTGTTCAGACAGCTTGTGATATTAGCTTGTTGAGCCTCATTGGTGTAGTGGTAGCATCGTTGCCTTGTAATCAAGGTGTCTCAGGTTTGATATCTGGTGAAGGTAAATGGCAGAGTGGTTCGCATCTCACTTTAAACTGTAGATCCAGTCTCGATCAGCCTTTCTGTGCATACTGTAGACTTAAAGCAACAATTCAGACAAACAAATTCATTCAAACATTAGCTTGTTGAGCAAAGAAGTAAGTCATGAAAGGAATGTCACATTTATTTTACATTACTGTATGACCACTGTTGAAACACTGAATTGTAAATAATTAACATGGTTTAATATTTTTTGTTCCTTTCTAAGTTGATTATGTTGATCGCAGTGAAATGTTCCAAAGTTTAGACAAGCACTAATTCAATAAGTATGTTGGGATTTTAACATATTCTATTTTATTGATTTTTCAAAGTCTTTCTTTTCCCTGTCTTTACTTTTTAATTCTTTGTTTTTCCATATGTTTGAACAGAATTTACGAAGAGACCTCTTGCTCAAGATTCCAGAAATAAATACTTTGGTAGTGCTGAGAAAGAATATGTGGCATCTAATGAGATAGATAGGGCTAGTGGTTTCAGAACAGCAAGAGATGAACTAGTAAGTTAAGTGAAAACTACTTATTATGAATAGTGTTTTTTTTTTTTGTTTTTTTTGCTTGGTAGGATGATATTGTTTTTCCATTTTTTTAATACCATATTTTGGATCATTGCAATGATATGTTGTATGCTGTATTTCAGGTGTATATCAGGATATGTCTTGTCCTGTTGTAGTGGCTGCCTCAGTAGCTCAGAGAGTTTGGTGCCAGTTAATAATCTTGACATGAAATATTCTAGGTTCAATCCTATGTGGACATTGTGCTTTTTCCTTCGTCATTCATTCCCATCATCACAGTTAATCTAGAATAATGCAATTCAGAACTTGGATATTAACAAGGAACATATTTATTCTAGTGAAGAACAAACCCAGATAAAATTTTATTCGGATATTAGATAAATTTTGTCCAGATTTCAAATAGCTGGATATCTGGTTATCCAAAAATATCCAGATATGAAAATTATCTGAATGATTAACACAGATATTCCTAGTTTATTTGTAACATTTTCTGGAAATTTGAATGGAATTTTTTAAACTTGTCATGTAAATTTCCTAATGCTATGTCCAGACTTGTGTCATATCATTGCATTGGTCATCAGACTGTGATCTGATATGAGGCCTTTGTATTTAATCCATATGTGTGTATTTTAAATTTTTCCACTCAAGCACATCAAGATTAGGAAGTCATGTCAGTGGCAGATAAGAGACGTGTCAGAAAATGTACAGTGGTTCATATTTATTGTGTGTAAAAAGCCATAGCTAGCAGTGGTGTATTCTTCCAGCCGGTAAACCAACTTTTTCATGTAGATAGAAATTGCTGCAAAAATTGAAGTTGTCAGACTTCTGTTCTTGTTTTACTTGCATGCCTGCATTCGTGTTTTATTTCTATTATATCTAATTCATATATATTAAATATATACAATAAATAAGAATTGTTGCAGTAAACCAGTAAATATAGAATACACAACTGATAACAAGACTGATCTGCCAGTATTACATGTGATTTCCTCCCAAGCATTTTCTCTGCAACTCAAACGATGCAGATCCTTTGGATTGAAATTAAATCTTCTCCGTTTATAATCTATGAGGTGCATGTAAAAAAAAAAAAGGACGATAATTTTTATACGGGGTTGGCAACACTGATGAAGTTGGGCATGCCCTAGTATTCTGTGCTTGCAACAGAGGTAGAATCGTCAAAGTGTGGTTGCATACGTGCGAGTAGCAGTAAGGTGAAATGGCTGCCGTAATACAAAATCCCGCCAAATGTGAAGTGAGATCTGTCATACGATTTCTGAACGCCAAAGGACATCTGACATCCATTGGGAATTGTGTGCTATTTATGGACCGATAGTGATGAGTGAAGGGAAGGTCAGGCAATGGTGCAGAGAGTTTCGGGAAGGGCGTTCAAATGTCCATGACGATGAGCATAGCGGAAGGCCTAGTGTTCAGACGGACGATCTGGTGGAAAGCGTTAACGAGAAAGTGTGTTCCAATCACCTGTTCACAATATCTGTACTCGCCAAAGAGTTTCGAGAAGTGTCTGCGAAAACAGTGCATCGAATTGTGACTGACAACCTGGGGTATCGCAAACTGTGTGCGAGGTGGATACCAAAAATGCTGACAGACGCTCACAAAGAGCAAAGGAGGACAGCTGCACGTGATTTTTTGGCCCGATGGGAGGATGGGGATGACCTCTTTTCACACATAGTAATGGGAGATGAAACGTGGATATTGTACGCCACTGGGGAGTCGAAGCAGCAGTCAATGCAATGGTGGCACTCTGGTTCTTCTAAAGCGAAGCAATTCAAACAAACCCCATCAGTTCACAAAATCATTGCAACCGTGTTTTGGGACCAAAAGGGTGTGATTTTTCTGGAATTCTTGGAACCAGGATGAACATTTACAGCAGAGGTGTATTGCGAAACACTGAATAATCTGCGACGTGCCATCCAAAATCTGCAGAGAGGAATGCTACGCTCTGGAATTTTTCTGATCCATGACAACACCCGCCCACACAAAGCTGCTCGTACTGTTGAGACAATTCAAAGATTTCGATGCGATCTATTCAATCATCCTCCTTGCAGCCCCGACCTTGCCCCCAGTGATTTCTTTCTTTTTGTTCACCTGAAAAAAGTGGCTTGTATCAAAGCATTTCAACGACAGTGACGTGCTCAAGACATCAGTTCTGGACTGGCTGCACTCTCAGGCGGCAGATTTTTATGCAGAGGATATACGGAAGCTTGTGCCACGCTATCAGAAATGTCTGGAGGTTAATGGTAACTACGTCGAAAAATAGCCAAGGTATGTACTTGTTTATCAATCACAATAAATTTTCTTCTCCTATCATTTTCTTGTTTTTAAAAAAATATCGGCCTTTTTCTTTGACATGCGCCTCGTACCAATCCACAGGATTTCTCCTAGTGCCAGATGCAAACAACATGAAATACCAAGTGGCAACTAGCAAGTACTCATTCCTTCTTCAACATTGTGAACTTGTAATTCCATACCCGGTGGAGGCACTTAGTGGTTAGTATCTCACTTGAAACTGTACATTCAGTCTTGATTAGCCTATCTGTGCATGAAGTAGACTTAACTCAAACTTATACCATGTTTTCAAACCAACATGCTAATCTCATTCGGAGTCCACCTCAAACTTGGCCAATCAGGATGAAATCTCTATATGGATACAATACAAGTCTGGACATAGCTTAAAGCGTGAATGAGGAATATCCTCAGCTTAGATGACACTATTCAATGTGATTGGTTTCTATTGACAGGATGTTCAGAATCAGAAGAAATGGAGTAACAGAGGAACTGCTGCTCCACCTCCTGTTGGAGGCCTGAAAAGATCACTGGGAGCGAGACGTGCAGTCACAAACAAGTTTATTCCACCCACAAGGCCTGCAAATGGGTACATAACTCTTTTCTTTCCCTGAATGTCAGTGTGTTGTTGATTTAAATTTTTCTTGGGACTGTGTCTATTTATATTGAGCTTAGAAGTATTTGTCCATAAAAACAAAAGAAAACTTAGAAAATGGCTAAAGTGCTAAAATATTAGAATGCAGTTACAGTGGAACCTTGATTTTACGTCTTGAAGTGTGTAAGTTGAAAAAACTTTGAAATGTGGAAAATTGTAAAATCATGGTTCCACTGGATTTGGTGTGCAGGGATATACAAGGTATAAGTTATAAGCCATGCTACGTAGGGTGGTGAATGTTGAAAGTGCCAGAGAAATTTATTTAGTCATGGAAAGAGTAGGAAATTAGAGAGAATTTAAGTGCTGATTTCAAAACGAACTGAAGTTGCAGAAAAATGTTTTTGTCACTTTCGCATTTTTCAGTCATTGGTCCTCAATTGAAGGGGCAAAACACAGGGAAGTCAATTTTCTTTTGTAAGAAAAGTAATGGTTCATTTCATGCCTGTGGATGCATACTGGACTTCAGGACATCCTTTCTTTTGTTTCATACATTTCATACTTCCATTCATCAAAGCATATGTTTTTGTACCTTTTTATTTACATGTTCAGTAACGTTTTCCAATTAAAAGTTCATTTTTGTGGAGTTTGATGAGCATTGACTTACATGTTGTTTTTTTCTCTCACCCTTCCATTTACGATTTGACTATGGTGTAACCAAATGGTAAGATCATGAGCAAAAGTTCATTGTACATATACCGGGTGTCCCAGAAGTGTTTCCCTGATTACAAACTTTATTCATATCCGTTATATGCAATGTAGAGATGTGAAAGTGGTGCCAAAATGTTGGAAAACGAACCAAGTTTATTTTTTGCAGGTTTCAGTAATGTGGCTGTAGTGTAGCAGTGTCAGTGCCAAGGAATCCAGAATTAATGCTCTTGACATCGGGTGGCATCTTTCCATACAATGTTTCTTGGACTTGACAGGATTTGGGAATGAAGATAAATTCCATTTTTTAAATACCAACTTATTGATGGCAGATATTCTAGACGAAAGAATTCTGTACATTTGAAAGTTCCTCTGCACTGTTATTGGTGACCGGGTCTTGTGATACCAGAGTACATGCTGAGCTTTTTCCTGATTTGTGAACATTTCCGGTTTTCTGGGCACTGACACTGCTACACTACAGCCACGTTACTCAAACCTGCAACAAAAAAACTTGGTTAGTTTTCCAACATTTTGGCACCACTTTCACATCTCTACCTTGCATATAGCAGATATGAATCAAGTTTGTAATCAGGGAAAGACTTCTTGGACACCCTGTATCTTATCCTATATTTTGGCATTTGAAATGCTAATGAGGAGGAAATATTCATATTCAGCTGTACAATTAAAATCTCAAATATAATGACTAAGGAGTACTAACTTTAATTTGTGTGTTCAACACATGTTTACTTCTCACATCAAAGATTGTACTATTAGTGCATATAGAGACAATGTATGCAACAGAACTATGGACAAAAGAATAATGCAATCTTAACCACAATTTATTGTTACAGTATTACAATGCTTCTGAATGCTAATCTCCATTTAATTTTCTTCTGTAGTGATCAGAATGAAAGCAGCATGAGAAACCAGCAACCTGAGGAGCCTGAGGATGAGAGACTGAAGGGCATTGAACCAAAAATGGTGGAGCTAATAAAGAATGAAATTATCGATCATGGAACGCCAGTTGCGTGGGATGACATCGCAGGGTTGGAATTTGCCAAAGCTACCATCCAGGTCTGTATTTGAATGTTTTTTTATAAAAGTAAAATGACAATCAAAACTTTTTTTTGTACTATGTAAAAGTAGGCCACGTGAATGTGTGGAATTTTAGATGAAATTCAGAACACTGCTGGACATGAGAGAATGGCTATTATAGCTTTAAGAAAGCTACAGCTCTTGGAGAATTAGAAAATATGACAATAGTTTATCCCAAATGCCTTTCAAGGGAGAGAATGTCTATCATTTGACAATCATGTGCTGGAGACATTCCAAAGCATGGTTGAACATGTCCAACAACACATGTCAGATGGAATGTCAATAATGACTAGATGAAGATTCTTTTCTAATTCAGTGATATAACAGTCTATTGCAAAACCCAATACAGTAGAATCCCGATTTTACATTTTCCTGCATTATACGTGGGTTATGTCATAAGTCATGGCAACTATTTTTTTTTTTCTCGCGAACAGCACTAAAAATCTAGGATGTATGTTTGAAAGTGTATGGAATGAACCTTCGAATAAAGCCACCAGATGCAGTCTGGATCCAGGAGACTCTCGTAGGGAAGAGGCAGAACACAGGACACTGGACAACAGTATTTTATTATGGCATGAACAACAAGTACACAAGACTACACTGTTTAGCAACCTTCAAATTATTCACACAGGTTATTCACTGTTCGATAGGACATGGTGTGCACACCCAGTGCTTCCCGTAGCTCTATATGGCATTCCCGTGCATTTCTGCCACGGAGAACTGCTATTTTAACGTACGAATGTTGCCCCTGCTTCATGACCTCCATTTGTGAACGCTTTCACTCACCGACTGAACTTGAGTGCATGCTTATTACCCCACCTTTGTTGACATACACCATCTGGTAGCTTCTTTCGAAAGTACATTCCATACACTTTCAAACATATATCTTAGATTTTTAGTGTTGTCCCCTGTTCGCGAGAAGAAAAAATAGTTGCCATGACTTGTGACTTAACCCACATACATTCAATCTTCATGGTCCCAATAGAGCATATTGCTATGAAATTTTCCAGTATATAAAGTTCTTTCAACCTGGTCCCCTGAAAGGATGAAATGCATCTACAAATCTGGGGACAAAGCTTCATGTACTCCAGCAATGACTTAGTGTTTTGTACCGAAATTTTGCTTTTATATTTACCAAAATTCTGTGTCTCTACTAATCCTACATGATATACCACAACGTGCTCAGTAGAACAAATGGTACATAAATCATATGGTTGTTTGTACACAATGTTATGATATGAAATCACGATGTTCATTGGCTCATGTACAATTTTTAAGATCGTAGATAGAGTTAAAGCAATTTTTAAATTAAGATATAAATTGATCAACTCTATCACTGTCAGAATGAAAGTGCCATGAAATATGTGAAAATTTCCATCTAGTATATGTGTGTAGTAGATCAACAATTTAATTCTATCTAGAAAATATGTATCCCCTTTTGAGATGTTTGTGTTTATACCCTCTGTACTTCTCAGTCTTCTGTTTTACTTACGGATATTTTGTACATTTTAAAACGTGTCATAGATTTTAGTTAAGAGGTACTCTCTGCATGGGACCGCTTTCACTCACTCACTTGAACTCATCGTTCTCCCATGCTCGAGCATTTACAATGGAATATCATTTTAATGTAACAATAATTGTAGGTAAAATATTCTTCCTGGCAGTTTCAGCCCACAATATTCTATTTTCATTTTCGTATATCACTGTATTGGTAAAATAGACTAAACTACATTTTAACATGGAGATGATGACTATGTTCACTTAAGTTTCAATTTCATTTTGTCTTTCACTTCACGATCCATATTTGGGGACCCACTACCATAGACAAATTAAGGTTATACATGTACCACTGAGCATCGAGTGTATACCGCTCGTTTTACCTGTTCAAGCATTATTCACTTGAGCGAAGAAGCTCTCAATTGCATATACTATCTAGCATCGTCCGTGCGAACTATTTCACCTCAAGCAAAATTCTCTCACTCCAGCACTGTACTCTGCATTATGAGATGGGGTACATAGCCTATAGTGCTGGCACACCCTTTTCAATTTTAAATGACAGCAAGAAGGAAAAGAACAGCACATAATAACTGTGTTAGCCTTTTTTAACCCCTTCGCCTGATTTTTAGTCCTCAATTTTTCTCGTTGAAATGCTGGTGAAACTTTGGCTTTAAATATGTTATTGGTTGCTGTGCTTTATTCTTCTGATTATTGTGTTACCCATTTTCTTACAGCATTTTGTCCATAGATAGTAAATTTTGGAAAATGACAAAAAACCTTTTTGAAAGTTATTATTTTAATGAATGCTATTCATTTTTAAATTTATGTACTTCTGACCCATTCCAGTTTTATCTAGTTTTGGTATCACAACACCCAAAAACCGAATGAAAAAAAAAAAAGATGCACGAGAGTTCAAGTTTTGGACAAGATGGCATTTAGAAATGAACAGCACAATTCTACTCAACATACAAATTAATCTTTTTGTAGGAAATTGTTGTGTGGCCATTGCTGCGTCCTGATATATTTACCGGACTCAGAGGTCCTCCGAAGGGAATCCTCCTATTTGGGCCTCCTGGAACGGGAAAAACCTTAATTGGTAAGATTTTCTTGCAGTATACAACTGCCTTCTAATACAACTTTTATTCAATTTCTGTTGAGACTTGCTCAGTATGATACTTGAAAGCTAACCAGAATTAAAGGGTTGGAGTGAGGGTGCAATGAAATTCTTGTCATAAATAAATAGAGTAATGTGAGTAGTGTAATAATATTGATAGATTACTGCTAAAGTGTAATGATACCAATAACCATAGATCTGATCAAACTGAACAATACATTCTCTCTTTTTGATTAGAAAAATAAAGTTCATATTTAGATATGTATTTATGAAACAAATGTACATGAATTTTGCCTTTGCATTCCTAAGAACCATAACAAATATTACATAAACTTTAGGCTAAAAGATTAAAAATCGGCAACTTACGTGTGTGAGTATGAGATTATTTCGTACTACGTTTCGGAGGAGGTTGAAACATCGTTTCAGGTTGAAACGATGTTATTCAGACACCTGACATGGTGCCTCGTCGAGAAAGTGAAGGTTAAGGATTTAGGTTAAAAAGTTGCTTGAAGGACACTTTCTAAAAAAAGGAATATAAATTACACATCTAAAACCGCGCAATACTATAAAAACAAAAGAACATCCAAGGCTGAAGTCGGCGAACTGCCGACCAATGCTCAGGGTAGGCGAATGCACGGTGTCAGCCCGTACCTGGGGAAAGAGAACTTCCCCTCCTCAATCCTTCCAAACTGGGGCTCGGGAGTCACCAATCCAAGGAGAAGTCGACCTCCACCTCGGCGGCTTTCCTAACCTCAGGAGTAACATGGAAGCCCATCTCGTCCCTAATCACTGCGGCTTTATCCCATTTTTTAAAGAAATTAACCCAGCCGTCTTCTAAATTCCCATCGTCCCTATTAAGTTTGTTCCAATTTTTCGCGCATATATAGGCAGCTTCATATACGTTTCTGTCCAATTTATTGTTAACCTCCCTAATAACTTCCCTTTTAGCAATCCTATGTCGGTTAACCAATATGTGTTCAGATAATCCAGTTTTGGGTATGCCCTCCTTTACGTCCTTATCATGCTCTCCCCACCTAACTCGCATACTTCTCCCGGTTTGTCCCACATATTCCTTTCCGCATTCACACACTATCCTATACACTCCCTTCCGCTCTTCAGGGTTATTGCGCCCATCCCCCCTCCCTTTCTTATAGGACGTAAAGTGCTTTTCAATACTCCGGGGCGCTCTTACCCCACATTTTATTCCGTAACCCCTCACGGACTTTTCAATTTTCTCTGAGACCCCCTTAAAATATGGGATCCCGACAAAATATGTGTTCTTTTCACCGTTTCCTATCTCAGTTTTTTCATCCCCTTTGTCATTCTGCGATGTTTCTTGCCTAACAATCCTTTTGGCTTTCCTAGCTACTTTTTCCAGGTCGCGGATAGTGTACCCATTCTTTACCCCTACCTTCCTTATCCATTCCCCTTCTTTCTCTTTCTCTTTTTCGTCATTGCACAGTCTTTCGGCGCGAATGAAAAAGTTAAGAAAAACATTTAATTTAGTCCTATTTGAATGTTGGGATCTCTTATGGAGGTACAGCTCTCCAGCTAACGGTTTATGGTAGACCCCGGTTACGATCCGTTGTCCGGTTTTAGTAAGGCACAAGTCAAGAAAGTGGATCTTTCCGTTGGCCATATCTTCCCTAGTAAACCCAATCCTGGGGTCCTGCTTCCCCAATTGGTCGAAAATGCTGTCAAGTTTGATTTCATTCCCTATGATGAGGATGTCATCTACGTATCTCCCATAATATTTTACCTCCCCCCTCCCCCCTACATGCTCTATAGCGGCTTTTTCGACGTAGTGCATGAAGATGTTGGCCACAAGGCCAGAGATGGGATTGCCCATGGCCAACCCTTCTTTTTGTCGGAAGATTTTATCGTTAACGTAGAAGTAATTGAACCCCGTAATGAGAAAAAAACCACCGGACATACTCCCAGGCGACCAAGATTTCAACGTTTTGGTCAATCAACCATCTATACAAACAATCCCCAGCTTTGTCCCGGGGGACACTGGGGTACAGATTAATAACGTCGAAACTACAGATTACGTCCCGTTCTCCTATGGTGAGTTTCTCAATAGTTTCTTTGACCATAAGAGAGTTTTTGACGCTATACGGAGTGTCCATATTTATTTTTCCCATCCTCTTAATCATTTCTTTAGCTAAACCATATCCTGGATGTGCATACATGGGGATGATGGGTCTGAGGGGTATCCCCTCCTTATGGGTCTTAGGTATCCCAAAGGCCGTAGGAATATTCCCTTCCTTAACCCCCTTAAGTAATTTCTTTTTTTCCGCGCTTCCCAAGGTAAAACTGGTTTCAATGCCTTTTCTGATTTCTCGTTTGATTTTATTAATGGGGTTAACTTTAGTTTCTTCGTAGTCATTACTTCTGAAGCTATCTTCCAACTTACTATGGTATTCCTCTTTCCCGATAATAACATTTCTGGAAGTCCAAATACTAGATAAGTAAAATTAGGCCCGCACCGTAGCCATGCAGTCTAAGGCATCCAGGCTACAGGTTGCATGCTGGTTTGAGTCAATGGGAGGAAGCATAACAACTTTTATCCTGAGATATCAGCTATTGTATGGGACCAGTGGCCACCCACAATTGTGAGGATATTGGGGACCTATGAATGAGTAGCATAAACTGGTCATGGAAACCTACAACGTCGACAGAGGACTCATTGTGCTGACCACACGTCACCCTGTATCTGGTTGGATGATCTTCCACCTCTGCTGATGCATGTGGGAGTGAGGCTGGCAGTCCGTATGCAGGCCCTGGCCCTCAAGGGCTGTTGCACCAGAGGTTATGTTAGATATGTAAAATTATCAGCAATCTTACTGATATCACTTTATCAATTAACAATCATTGTCAGTAATGAGTCTGTCCCATAATTATGGTACAGTAATAATGTGTGGAAATTAATTAAAATGGTGTACGTTTTGGTCAGTTGATTGCTGACTGTGTGGTTTTAATTCCTAACAAAAATGTTGTGCAGATCTGCAATGTTTTCATTTTTTCCAAATTCCACATTTTAACACCTGTGCATGTACTAATACATATACTGCACACTTTGTTTCCTTTGCATTTTTGTAATAAAATTGGTGACAAAAGTGAAATTACTGTGTGCTCAGACATGTGTGTGTAGATAATTACAATCCTGTCGATACAAGATGCATCTGATTGTGACAAATAAACAACCAAGGTGCATTTATTAAAATATTTTTAATGTGCTTAGTTGTAATTTGATGATTTGGACATGTATGCCCTGAATTATATTTCAGTTTTGTAGGCACATGACAAATTCACATAGAGTGATATCTGTGCAATGTAGGAGGTCTCACAAATTTTATGTACTGCACTGATAAGAATATGTATTAAATGTCGTGGTGATAAGATTTAAATCAGGAAATTGTAGACCTTAAAATTCATGAGATTCATTGATCAGTGACACTATGATAGCATGGTCTGCAGTCTTAAGCTGTTTGTACACGATCAAGTGCTCATGACCGTCGAGCAATCTGAGCACATCCTAATGAAATTGATTATCGGAAGGGCCTCTCCAATTGCACAGTGGTAGTGTCATTGTCTTGTAATCAAGGGGTCCCTGGTGGGGGCACATAGTGGTTCGGATCCCACTTGAAACTGTAGGTCCAGTCCCAATTAGCCTTCCTGTGCATAAAGTGGACTTGTATTCATCTTGTGATAAATAATATGTTAAAACCTTTCCAATCAGGCTTTAGAACTAACCATAGTATTTGTACAGCCCTCGTAAACGTGACAGATGATATCCGTGAAGCGATGGATAACCGCCAAATAGTGTTACTGGATTTTAGTAAAGCCTTTCAGACTGTGGATCATGATATGCTGGAAGTCAATGCGTTGTATCATCGTCTGAAAAATCATTGGATCACGTCAGCTTTTAGCTTGTATAAATTCGGCTAATATGTCAACTGTACAACTAAACGGTGCATGCATACCATTTTCTAAATCTGTAAATAATCTAGGGGTGATTATAGATACAAACCTGACCTGGTCTGACCACATTAATAATATATGTAAGAAAGCCTATGCCTTCTTACATCTATTATATAAATATAAAAAAAAATCTTCCGCCTGTTATTAAAGAGCAACTTGTACAAGCTTTGGTCCTCTCACATGTTGACTACTGCGATAGTGTATATGCTGATTGTAATGAAATGCTGGCAATGAGAATTCAAAAAATTCAGAACTCTTGCGTAAGATATATATTTAACCTTAAGAGGTATGACCACTTAACTGAATATTATAGTAAATTAAGCTGGATTAAAATGAAAGAAAGACGCAGGTACAGGAAACTAGTGTTGCTACATAAGTTACTTCACACAGGAAGTCCTTTGCATCTCACCGACAGATTGCTTCCGTTAGGAAACCCAGAGTTATCATACACAAGATCCAAAAGTTCTAATCTTTTAACAATTAAAACTCACAAAACTGAATTTTTTTTGTAACACTTTTATTGCATCAGTGGTTAGGGGCTGGAATGCACTTTCACATGAAATGAGAAATCAAATTCAATAGGTACTTTCAAGCGAAAATTAAGAGAAAGATTTATGGAGTGATGCCATATAATCCTATTCCTGGTTCAATTTTTTTTGTCAAGTAATTAATACATGTTTAATAAATATTTGTAGTGGCCTGTTATGTATATAAACCTATGTATGAGTGTGTGTACATGTATGTATATGTTTTATGTATTTCTTTGAATTACATACTTTTACCGTGGTTGGTTTGACGTGAAAGGTATATGTGTGATTTTCAATGTTTATATATGAATCAATTTGTGAATATGTTTTATATTATGAACTTTTTGTATGTGGTTGAGTGTAAGAAAAGGCATGAGCCTTAATCTCCACCACAAGAATAAAAAAAATAAAAAAGATAAATTTATAACTGTGGGAAGCGTAAACACGACTTGCGAGAAAGAAGGAAAGGAGGAGCGGTGGTATATTCTGTATTTATTTAATCACAATTATTCAAAAAAGAATGATGAATATTTCTGCAGGAGTGAGTAATGTGATGAAATATATTCGACAACCAACTGTAAAACATATTTTGTATTGATCTTAAGTTGAAGTTTAGATAAACACAATGAAAGACAACTGTATATCTGTGGAAATGAGATTTTTATAAAATTATTTTGTGCTCACATTGTTTTTCTGGTGTCTCAGATTACATTTAGACTATTATTACAAAAAAAAAAATACATCAACATCACACTGCTTTCGAGTTTCTAATATCCCCTTCATCTTCCTTTGGAAATAAAATTATTATTTTTGTTACGGCTAATCGCTAGTTTATTTATTTCTTTTGATGCTGTACACGTTGCCACGTTTTGGTAAAACGTGAACTTGTCCAATTTTTCTTTGATTTTCAATAGGAACGCTCTTCAATGACTTTCAATTGTCGATTTTAGTGTTCAATTCAACCACTTGTTTGTGATTCATTTGTTCGTGTACAAACAGTTTTAATTTGTGGTTTAACCAGTTTTTCTACTTTGAATTCCGGATTCCATTTGATGTTATGTTGTAATTATTTTTATTATTATTGCAGGCAAGTGCATAGCATCTCAATCCAGGTCAACCTTCTTCAGCATCAGTGCTTCATCCCTGACATCAAAGTGGATCGGAGAAGGCGAGAAGATGGTCCGTGCTCTATTTGCAGTGGCTAGGTGTGTATAACATCATGTCTACTATCATAGATCGCATGCATTCAAACTTTATCACATTCAAACCATGTTTAGATCCACTTTATGCACAGGTAGGTTAATTGAGAAAAGACCTACAATTAAAATGGGAACTGAATCAAGATCCACTTACAAAAATTCCTGTAATTGTAAACTTCTGAATGCATAAGTATGTGAATCAACATGACTCTGTAACAGTAACAAATAGAGCCAAGTTGGTCATAGAACCAATAAAGATGCGGATACTGCAAAAAAATAGTCATTCTTATAAATTTAACGGTACTACACCCATTTCAGATAAATGAAATAGTGGCAATCTCTGTTCAATGTAGTACACTCTTGAAACTGAATACTTACAGGTTATAGGGTCCCACAGCCAGGAATATCATCTGTGGGGCTGTGTGTTGCCAACTTTTACGATAGCTATGGACATTTTTATTTTAGATCTTGTAAACTTTTGTTATATTTATTGTTGGTAAGGAGTTCATCACTGCAAATGAAGCTTCAATGAAGGCACTTTATCTTTTAATTTCTGACATGTGTGCTTTTTTCCACATGTTGTGATGGGTGCAAGTAGGGAGGAGATAGAGAGAGAGAGAGGCTAAAGTGTTGATGTACCCAAAGATTTTAATTTCAATCAGTCAGTTCAAAAAAAAAGTATCAGTTATTTAAAATGTGATACTTTCCAACACCACTGACAGTGGCCAATGTCCCCACAGCCATAGTTATTATTTTTTTTTAAAAAAAAAAACTTGTATAAAGCTGAGGAAATATTTGTAGTTGCTTGAATGCTGTGTGTTTCTTAATACACTGGAATCTCAATTTTACGTTTTTCATGGCACCAACTTGAAAGAACTGAAAATCCAGGAAAATTTTATAAGATTGTGCTACCTTGGAACCATGAAGATGGAATGTGTAATGCAGGAAAATGTAAAATCAGGGTTCTACTGTATTTCTCTATTACAAAACAATGAGGAAATGAATTTAGTTTGTGCTGTATATTTTTAACACAAACTGCCAACTATGTTTCATTACTAAATCTGCAACTTCATTTTCAGGTGTTACCAGCCAGCAGTTGTATTCATAGACGAGATAGACTCCCTGCTCACCCAGAGAAGTGACACGGAGCATGAGAGCTCAAGACGTATTAAAACTGAATTTCTTGTGCAGTTAGTAAGTATGATTTATAGTGTCATGTTCATGGAATGTCAAAACATATGTATAATGAGTAAATGTTGTTGTTGCCATTTCAGACCTGTTAAGTTGGTTAAAAGAATCATTTTTATTTTTACAGAAGGCATAAGTTAAAGTGTTACATATGTTAACTTTTTAGTTAACTTATGTGTTACATAAGTTCTATTGGGAACAGGAAAGTTAATATATTTCATTTGTAATTTTACTGATCACTGCTAATTAAATTTTACCATTACTGTTGTAGTTCTGACAAAATTGACCATGTTCTCTTATCATTTGTAGGACATTTCAAACTTTATGAAACTCATTCAGTAGACATGTTTACAAGTTTCTCACATGCGTCAACCACATATACAATATTCAGAACATTTTCCAGCTCCTTTGACCATCTTCCATTTTAATAATGCTGATATGAAAACTCCGATTTGAAAATAGTACAGTTAACTCTCGATTCTACGACCCCGGGTATAACGACCTTCTCGAAGTAACGACCCTTTTCCCGGGAACCGTGAAAAATTTAGAAAAAAGTGAAAAATTTGAGATAAAAGTTAAAAAATTGAAGGAAATCGGCCGAAAAATGCGTTGTTTTTTTTAGACACCACTAAATTTTTGAGTGATACCCAATAGCACTTGACCTCTGCCCTCCCCTCCCTCAAGTGCACCAATGTTACCCCGCACCCGACAGCCGCTACCCAACGCTCCAGGCTTGTTTTGCCACACTTGCTCTTGGATACGCGAAAAGAGAAGATCGAATGTGCTTCGATGTTATTTTAAATTGACCTTGACTTGTTTCCTTGTCCTAAGAGCTGCTGAAAACTCGGGGGGGGGAGGGAGGGGAGCAGACCGAAATGACCGCTGGACTTGCAGTCTTTGCCAATGTGTATGGCAGGTCAAGCTCTTTCATCGATAAATACACCAGCTTGAGAGATAAGATCGCAGGAATGTTCCAAAATACAGATGCGTGGTGCCTGGAAGTCTGGCCCATCTGTCCAGCTCTGACCTAGATTTCAGTAGGTTCCCGTGAGTGAGCAACTCTCGGCCTTGTAGCCGACAACTTCCGGTAACCGCTTTCATTCAAAACGTGTTCCTTTTTCCCTGTAACACTTCATGAAAAAGCGAAACTGTTAGAGATAATCAAAACCACATAGGCCAATAAAGATCGTCAACCCGCTTAATGCGTTGTCATCCAGGTTTCCATAAAAGTTTACTTCGATCTTACGTGCATCATAATCCCACTTCATACGTTTTCCTAATTGTGTCGATGTCGTAATATATGCCAAAAAATTGTTCCGTTGGCTGACTGACTTCTCCCTCTTTTCCTGTCAGCAAACGTGGGGGCAGGGGCGATGCCGATTGTTTCAGCCACGATTTTCTTGCTCGTGTGTGCACAGGGGCTGATTACAGGCGAGGGTGGCCCTATTCTTTTCCTTTGACGTCTGAAATGGAGCAACCAGTTCTGGATATATTCTTGAAAACGAACAAAAACCACAGAACAAGTAAAAAAAAAAAAGTGCCCCCTTCCTTTCCCTAGCTCATTCTCCGCCACTGGTGTGCACGGCAATGTTGATAATTGCAGAATTCGGGTCCTATTTTTTTTATGCTGTTGTCTGCATAGCAAATATTGCCCGTATTATTGTCTGTTGCATGGTAAAACGTAAAGCAAGGGTCATTTCTTTTTTCATTACAATGCTGTTAAAAGTTCCGTCTTATTTTCTCTTCCGCCACCTGTTGCTCGAACTTCCAGCCGGTCTCCTGGTTTTTACGCTGCACCTGGCACCAGTGTTTTGTCTAGCGTCTGCAAAGCTTTTGCTTGCTGATAACAACAATGACTCATCCAGCCCGAAGGGAAAAGTTATTGTTTTGAATCTCGCAAAGCTGTTTTCATTTGACGATAACGAAATTCGATCTCCAGAAAGGAAAACAAGAGTTAAAACAACTTCATGTTCTGCGCCTTCTGTTCTGATAAGCAAAACTGTAAATTTAATTCGCATCAGCCTTTTCTTCAGAACCATTCGGGAAAAAAAATGTAGGAATGTTCGCTGAGACCACATTGTTCAAGGGGAATGGGTGTTTGACATCGAGAATAGTCCTAAATCCAACATTAAATCGTCGATTAACGTGAGAGTAAATAACGATCTACCATTTTGATATGTGAAAATGCGCAATTTCATAAAGCTTGTTTTAAGTTCATTTTATGCTGATGGGCTAATCGGGGACTAAATATAGTTTAAAGTGAAATTCAATTCCAAACCCGAATGATTATCGACTGCGACGCTGTTTAATGACGTGTCCTAGAATACGCACTGGGTGAAAACAGATCGCAAGTTGCGAGTTTCCTTTTTCACGCTGCATTACAATGCAAGTCAAGGAAGGAGTTTGGACTGCTCCCTTGAATGGGGGAGGGGGGTGAATGAAGTTGGTTGAAGCAAAGAAAACGTGACCTTTTTTTTTACGATGTATTTTACACTGCCGAACCAGAACGAAATTTACAGCCCTGCCTTTTTTTTGTGCCTAGAAAGGTTGTGTTGTTTCTCCCGAGAGATCTAATCTTACCAGTTAATCTTGTAACAGACAATGCTCCAGTAGACCTGTATAAAATCCAACCTTCATTCTGCCAGATATCTCCCGACTTTTGCTGGCGCCAGTCTGACTGGTGTCAAGATTCTTCGAGTTTCGCTTGCAATAAGCGAGATATTGTTTTCCTTTCCATAGGTCTCAGTGCAAACGGGTTTCTCATGAACTAGAATTGTAAGAATTTCCTGGGAGAGCAACGACGGTGCACAATTGAAAGAAAGTAACATTATTTTAAATCCTTTTTTATGAAAACGTTTTCATATTCTGTTTTCCTTCTCACAACATGCGTCATGTGCATAACAGGTTATATAACTACCAGGATACATGGTGTTACCATCTCCTAGGCATCTTTTTGTCCGTTTGAGCACCGTTTAAGCTGAAAATTGGTGCAAATTCCAATAACGACCCCTTCGAAACAACGACCCTTTTCCCGGGAACTGTGAAAGGTCGTTGTATCGAGAGTTGACTGTATATGTATTCATATTTGGAGAAATGAGAGACATGTGTCCTCACTTCTCCATAAAACTGTTTTTCGTTATTGTTCTTCTATTAATTTTAGTGGCTAATGCCACTATCCTCTTTACAACTTGCTGCACTGTTGCTTGGCATGTTTCTGTTGATTTTGGTTTGTAGAATACCACTAGATAGGTTGTTATCATCTGCTAGTCCCAACTAGCCTATTGCCGACCCCCGTGGCGAAGTGGTTAGCACATCACGCTATGATGCCAGGGGTCCCAGGTTCTGATCCTGGCCTGGGCATGGATGATTGTGAGTGTCCATCCATCAATTTCATCATATCATTACTCATCCCCATCTTTGCAAATTAGCCAAAAGTGGCACAAAAAGCAAAGTAATATAAAGCAAATCAATCAATCAAACCGATTAGCCTATCTGTGCATAAAGTTGACTTAAACTGAAACAAAATTTGGTACATGTTTTTTTGTGTATACAATCATAAGAATGGCAAAAGTATCTTACGTTAGTAACATAAAGGTAACACTGAGGTATTATATCAATAAAATCATGTTAAGTACCTTGTAAATACAAAGTATCTCCTTCATTTCAGGATGGGGCTGCCACTGCAGACGAAGAAAGGATTCTCGTGGTTGGAGCCACAAATCGGCCACAGGAACTGGATGAGGCTGCGAGGCGTCGTCTAGTCAAGCGCTTGTACATTCCACTGCCAGAACATCAGGTAATTTAATGTGATTTTAATTCCACAAAGGTAATATTTCTCCGTGGTGAGCTAGGACTTTCCTAAGTGAGAAGTATCAGGATAGCTGGCATTTTCTGTATCAATTTTAATGGTTAATTTCTGTTATCAACTGTATTTGTTTTTTTCACAGAGAATCCCACCGTTAAAGTAACATTAGAAAAAGAATGGAGCTATCATTTATTTAGATTTGATTCTTTCTCATTATCTTTTCCCATGGATTCAAAGAGAAAAACCTTCAAAATGCAGGAAAATGTAAGACAACATTTTCTTTATTGGGATCATGAAGATTGAATGTAACATCTTGGAACATTGTTTGTATTTCTTGGGCTTCCAACATAATAAAAATGTCTAGCATTGATTTTTTAAATATACAGGATGATCCATAAGTCTGAAAACATTTAATTTCAAACAAACATGAATTAAATATACCAATACATGATACAGGGAAGGGTGTGGATAGGGTAAGACTTACACGTGTGTTCACCTTACACTACCTTAAGAATTAAGCTGCATGAAATGAAGCATATCATGTTCCCCTTGATATTCCAGTCAATTTTCATGTGTCACATTCTCACAAAACTGAAGTTGAATCCAAAATGGTATGTTTCACTATCCATATTTGTTTTAAATTGGTGTCTCCATACTTGTAAATCACCCTGTACTGTGGTTCTTTTCTATTTACATGGCATGTGTACTGGTGAAATTTAGGCTTTTATTCTTTGCTGGTGTATACAAAACAACTTCTTTCCCATCTTTCCTGGTTTTCTATTTTCCAAAATCACACATTTCAGGGGTGCCCATTATAATATTTGCTCTTACTTGCTTTTTGTAGGCTCGCAAGCAGATAATTGAGAGATTGATGTCTGGAGAAAGAAACTGCCTCGCAAAGCAGGATGTGGAAGACATCTGCACACTGACCAATGGCTACTCAGGAGCAGACATGAAGAATTTGTGCCAAGAAGCAGCCCTAGGGCCCATTCGCTCCATAGATGTCCGGGAAATTCACAACATCACTCCAGAACAGGTAAGCAAAAGATATATCTGCATAAATCTGTATCATGCTTTTGAATGCTACAGTTTTCCATTTAGAGCACCAATTTTGCTACATCAACAACATAACAGAAAATTTCCCTGTTTGGTGAAGTATACAGTGGAACCTCGATTTTATGCTTTTTGTGGTGCATGCAAGCTGAAAAAACTTAAACCACAGGGAAAATGTAAAATTGAGGAAAATTTTATACCATTTTGCTATCAGGGTGGTGACAGACCTGGAAAAGTCAGGGAATTTGAGAAGTCAGGAAATTTTGTCTTGACTGACAAATGTTTCTTTGTTGAACTGTAGATGCTATGTGATGCAATGAACCTGCCAGGCATTTCATTTTGAAAAAGTCGTAATAAGCACTGCACTTAAAATGGAGCCTAAATATTTAGGCTGCATTGTAATTTTTGTCGGATAAATCTGACTAATGAAAAGATTCTCTCAGGCTATCAACCAGGTGAGTTTTGAAGAGGTTCCTGAAGATGAGAGTGACGTTAGCTCTCGAAAGCTTGGAATCTTTTCCACCATTCGTCGCCAGGAAAAAAATTGAGACTTACTTAAATCGGACTAATGTCGAATTGCAACAAAATGCCTCATACAGCATAAAAATGCATGCATGGCACTCTTACACATCCAATTTTTTTTGTCTGACGTAGTATGACATTTCATCGGACAAACTTTCAGGCTCTCAATCCTAAAAACATATCACTTTTGTCAGTAATCAATGTTCCTCTGTCAGCTCTACTGAATTTTCACTTTTCGTCTGCTGTTATTAAACAGGCTAAAGCTTTATACGAAAATGGTCCAGGAAGTACATTCCAATTAGTCATAAATTAAAATACAAACTTCGGTAATAAATGACATTTTATTGTATTAATTACAGTTACCCATAACTTACTTTTTGACATATTCATCACCGTTCTTCACGTATTTGTTGTTGTGTTGCACTAAATTTTGTATGTCCATGTCATGTGTCTGCCTCGAAAAAGCGGAACCGTCTGTACAGCAGCGTTACTGTCAAAACTTTTGTCCTGCCAGAAACTGCTTCAGCTGAAGGAAAAGATGAAAGTCATAGCGTGTGAGGTCGGGGCTCCCACTTGAAGCGATTCAAGAGCCCAGGTGTGTGGGGTCATGCATGATGGATCTGCCTTTCATGAATTATCTGCACCATCATCTGACCATACTGTCACTTATGGCATCTAGTCCTTACACCTCTCAAGTTCTGGTGGATCTCTGCCAGCATCCGCTTCTGAGCATGCAAAAATCTGATTACAGCATTCAGTTGGTATATGAGAACTGCCATCTTTCTCATAGAGTTGAGCCAAGCTAACTCCTGCCGATTCCCCCGTAGCGGATTGGTGAGCACATGCCCTACAACACCAGGGGTCCCGGGTTCGAATCCCAGCCTGGGCATGGTTGTTTGTGAGTGTACATTCATCATGTCATCACTCATCCCCATCTTCGCAAATTAGCCAAAAGTGGCACAAAAAGTGAAGTAAAATAAAGCAAATCAATCAATCAACCAAGCTAACTCCTTCCATGGGACCCATCTTTATGGCAGTGACCCGCTGTTGTCACTTCTACCTACGAAGAAACTTGCAGTCAAAATGCCCCACCTCCATTTTGAGCAACAATCGGCAACCTTAGAATCCCTCCCTGCAGCGGCCAGTAGGGAAACAGGATTTTGCCAAAATAACAATTCTGCGCTGTGAATACAGCCAGAAGATAGCTTGGCCATGGTATAACACTCTTCTTAAATCAACTCCCTTCACAGCAATGTAACTACACTACATTACACACACATACCACCTCTTCCTATCTGTATGTGCGCATCATGCTCGAACTAGTGCAGATTTTCAATGATATCGGAACTTACTTTCTGGACGTGCCTCATATATAAACTTACAGACGCTGTTATGAACAGCATGTTCCTATCTTATCCTGTCTGATTAGCACAATCAGATGGTTGTGCAGTAGATTCCCCTACTATAAATTGCTTGCCTTAAGTTTTTAATATTATGTACATGGATCATTCCATGTCAAATCAACCGGGGTCTGAACCTTGACATCTCAGAAATAGATATTTTTTGGTACAGTGACAGTACCAGTAAAGTTGACGAAAACTGCCAAATTTCAGGTTTTTTCGGCTCTTAGTTGAGTTATTGACTTTCAAAAAAGCAAAAATCGCAAAATTTGATGACATTTAAAAAAATCTTTACACAGTTGTAGATCAGAAACTATTTGACCTAGACAGCTCAAATTAGTGTTATTCTCTTCTGCTTTTGATGAGCTTTAATTTGAAATGCAACATGACTGTGAAATTTGAATTTTGTAATTTTTAAGAAACTCTAAAAAAATGTGTTTTTTTTTTAAATCTCAAATACCCCATTTTAATTTTTTTTTAAAATAATATATGTTTTGAAGACATCAATTGATTATTTGTCTGCAAACTTCATAATGGGACAGCAATGGGTTCCTATGGAAATTAATTTTTTGTATTGTAATGTGGGCGAAATTTGCTAAATTTGTTGACTTCCATGTTAAAACCACAATTATGTGCTGAGTTGTTGATATTGAAGTCTTCATAATAGTCTATTTTATAACTTTTGGACTACAAATAACATGAAAATACATAAAATTCATCACTTTTAATATCAGGTAAGCAAATTGAGAAATGTACGAGGGGAAGTCATTAAATAACAGGAATGTTATTCTAAACTTCATGGAGATTTATGCACAACGAAAATTTGTGTTTCAGCACTCAAAAATGTTCTTTGGCAAAATGCCATAAAGGTGTCGTGACGATCGACCAGTATGCGCCTGCGCAGTAGCACGTATAGTGCTCGTCCCCAAAGAAACCTCACTTTACTTCAAAGAAAGTTCCGAAAGATCAGTTTTCCCCCTAACAACCACATGTCAGGTCCACGTGCAGTGCAATAAATCGTCCCCTGAAACCTTTCCCACCAATAGCGTCCCTCCAAGAAATGACAGCTCTCATCAAGTCCACGTGGACTAAATGAGATGTTGCTAATTCAGTTTCTTTAGAGATTTCTAAACGCGAGGTTGCGGTTCTCTATCTTTGCTAGGTTGTGTTATTGTGTTTTGCTATTTTTTTATATATAATATAAAGACCTTGGGAGTAAATCGTTACAGTGAATGAATGGATGTCTAAACACTGCAGGCAAAAGTGACAACAGCGCTTTGCCGAAAAACAGGTGGTGGCTCGAAACCAGATACGGGTCCGGTCGGCTTCCTCTGCGGTTATGTCAAAGATGCCGAACTGGTGATACGTTCAGGACTTGGGGTATACAACATGGCTGCTACACTGTTGACTCGCACCGTAGAAGAGCAACGAAGTGTTATTTGTTTTTTTTTGGTTAGAGGGAGTGAAACCTGAAATCTACAGCAGAATGAAGGTTCAGTATGGGGACAATTGTTTAAGTCAGGGGAGAGTGTAAGAGTGAGTGGAAAGATTTAAAGACGAAATGTCAGTGATAAACATCGGAGTGGGAGGCCAGTTTGCATGGCAACTGTGGCAGTGAAACAGTAGATCGACCAGCGAATCTGTTAATTTAGTATGCCTTCCCCTGACTTAAACAATTGTCTCCATACTGAACCTCATTCTGCTGTAGATTTCAGAAAGTTTCACTCCCTCTAACCACAAAAAAATGAATAACACTTTGTTGGTCTTCTATGGTGCAAGTCAACAGTGTAGTGGCCATGTTGTGTTACCAAAGAACCTTTTTTAAGTGCCGAAACACAAATTTCGTTGTGAATAAAATTCCTGTTATTTAATGACTTTCCCTCGTACATTTTTCAATTTGCTTGCCTGATATTAATGCCTGATATTAAAAGTGATGAATTTTATGTATTTTCATGTTATTTGTAATCCAAAAATTATAAAACAGACTAATATGAAGACTTCAACATCAACAACAACTCAGCATATAGTTGTGGTTTTAACATGGAAGTCAACAAATTTAGCAAATTTCGTACACATTACAATACAAAAATAATAATTTCCATAGGAACCCATTGCCCTCCCATTATGAAAGTTTGCATACAAATAGTCAATTGATGTCTTCAAAACATATATTCTTTTCAAAAAAAATTAAAATGGTGTTTTTGAGATTTTCCAAAAAAACATTTTTTAGAGTTTCTTAAAAATTACAAAATTTAAATACCACAGTCATGTTGCATTTCATATCGTAGCGTTCCTCTGAACGCGGGGATCTTAAATAGGGATGTACTATTAGTACTAGTTGATGGTAGAGACAGCCCTGAACGGGCAGGTACAAATATCTAACTATTCATTAAAATAGACTCATGATTCGTTTCTAGACTGAAGTGAGCAATGCAAATGGCAGAATGGGTGTAGACTAGCTTACCCTGTTCGGTTTAGAAATAAGACCAGTAGCTCCTGCTTCTCAGATGATTCCAGATTAAAAGACCTCGTGTCGCTCTCATGCGCACCTATTTAAACCCTCGCTTGGCCTCTCGTCACCTCTTGCCAAAGGCCAGTGTTCTTACCATTTCCTGTAGAAAGCTTATTCTACACATTTCTGAGCAGGAGCTGACAAGGTCTGCCAGGGTCAATATTTCTTAATCGAACAGGGCATGGTACGACACCCCCTCTTGCGAAACAATTTCCAAAATTGAAATTGTAATAATGAAAAGTTTAAATTGAACCTTCTGCCATTCACCAAAATTTAAAAGGTTTTGTTTATTACATGAACAAAAAAGGTTACATAAAATAAAATAATAATAAAAAAAAATGTCTGAGACCCTTCACCGAAAAGTAAATGGAACAGAATTAAGCTCAAGCTTGAATGCTGAAAGAAAGTCTTTTGTTTTCATTAGCCACACGCTGGAAGAGTCTTTCGTAATCAACAATGCTGACGGTTGGTCAACATGCGATATAAAGTGTTGTTCGGAGGTCCGTGGAGTCAGCGGAAAGTTCAACACACAGCATCGTAACGCGATACATGCGAATGTCTTTAGAACAAGTGCTATCTAAGCACCGAACTTAATCCGTGAGAAACCTTAAGGCCGCATGCTCGCAATCTTCCGCCTCATCAGGATGACAGTTCGAGGCGAGAGCAAAAAGACCATGGTAAACACCAAGCTCCACTGGACTGCGCACAACCACACGAAGATTAAAAAAAAATATTTGAAGATGATGTTTTCACTGACGTTCGTAGCACACTATGACCTGAGAAATCAAAAGGCAGGGCAATCCAAATACACTCAAACCCCGGAGTCCTGGGGTACGAAGCACTGTTCCGGGACATACACGGTCCTTGACCGATCACAATTTCACTGGGGGACCGGATTCGAATCCCGGTGTGGAAAGTTCCGGAATACTGTTCAGCAAAGGTCAGATGAAAAGACGTTGGCCGTGGGGCGGGCGAACACAGGGTAGTCCATGGAAAGCCACTCCAAGTAGCGTTTCCACGCCCCAAAATATGCATTGTTCAATGGCGGACACTGGGGGGGGGGGGGGGAATGTTAGGATAGGCCCCCGAAAGTTCACAGCAGACGCCATTGCATATTTCCGGCACACATCGAATTTCGACACATTTCGTACGCTGGTTGCATGCAAAAACGGAAGGTGTACCGTGCTGCAATCACTCCAAGAATGGGAACAGTAAATATGGCCACTGGTAGGATGAAACTGTTCACAGGTGGCCTGGCAGGTTGCTGATCCACAGGGCTGGGTCTCTACACATTTGGGTCGTTGACTTTACCCGGAAAGTTCCAATATGTGGTGAAATACACTGCCTGGCCTTACAGAGCAAAAGGGGACGATGTACATGAAAGATGTTCATGCTTCTTCTTAAGGGGGTTAGAGTCAGGGGGGGGGGGGGGGTTGCTCTGTAAGATGACATTTCTTCTGATGTTTCTGACGCTGTTCTGATCCTGGGATGTCACTTGGAATAGGGTTTTCGGTGCTGCTACGTGACATACACCACTGAAACCCAAAGGAGGCTGGTGAGCTCCAAAGCCTTCAGGAATGCGTTCTTCTTCCGGCCTCAAAAAAATCGCTGGGTGACTTTCGAAATTCCTTGAACTCGTGGAATTCCCGAACAGGGGAGGAAACAGGTTGGACATGGGAAAAACTGCATTGCTCTCAGTCATTCAATATTGAAAATATATAAAAAATGTGTAAAGTAATCGTCTTTTATAGGCAAGTGAAAATCATGAGTAAAAATAAGTAAACTAAAAGAAAATAAAAGGCGGAAAATGTCATTTGACGCCTTAACACTGGAACACCATTAAAATGAAAATCTGACTTCATCAAAATAATATATGTATATATTGACTAAATTATATATAGCCCCTGGCTTCTCCCAAAATATAAAATAATGTGCAATATAAAACTAAAGTTATGACATGGCACTATAAAATAAACGAAAATATGTAGGATTAAATATTGATAAATATATAAAAGTAATATGTAGATGGTATAAAATATATCCCCTGGTATCAGAAAGTGAACCCGACGAAATCCATTAATATCATGTCAGAAGTGTCAAAGCATTGTAAAAATGAGGAACTGACGAGAAAAAAAAATAATTAACCCAAAATTTGGTAACGTCACAACCGTTAAAACGGACCTAGCCACAAGTAAATTCGGGATCACTAAGATATAATAAAAGAGTAAATGACATGGCTCCAATGACGTTAAGATCATTAATTACGAAAGGTACATAATAAAATGGATGAATAAATCAAGGCGACATAGTGACGCACTGTTAACGCTCACTAGTCAAGGTTGGTTTGCGCTTGCATACGCCTGACGTATAGCATAAATAAACAGTTAAAATGAAGTTCCAAATTAGTAATAGGATAATAGTAACGGGAAAATGGGACAAAAATAT
Source organism: Lepisma saccharinum (assembly GCF_977018435.1). Classification (NCBI taxonomy): domain Eukaryota; kingdom Metazoa; phylum Arthropoda; class Insecta; order Zygentoma; family Lepismatidae; genus Lepisma; species Lepisma saccharinum. Next base: position 72,365,755 of record NC_139236.1, read on the forward strand.
TTCATGAAATTTGGGTTCGTTCGCGATTGACTGATTTAATTTCTCCATGGCCAGTCGAAAGTCAGTCCAATCAGGAAGAATTACATTTGAAAAATTTACAGAGGTATTAAAAAGTGGAGAAATTGCTCGAATAGCTATTTCTGTATCTAAAACTCTACGAGTGTGGATGATTTCATCATCAAAAATCAATTGATCAAAATTCTTATAATTACAGAAAAAGGATGTTCCTTCAGACACTGTTATTGTTTTGTGTGTATTTAAATTGCCGTTTAAAGTTTGTGATTGGAGGAATTTGCCTGTGCCGGAAACTATCACTCCTGTTCGAGTGCGAACTTTCGTGAGGTGGCCCCCGACGTTGGATTTTATTTCTGTGGAGCAGGAAATAGTGGAATTATAAAATAGAATATTTGTTAAACATTTTATATTATCGTGAATTGAAAGTTCCGTATGAATACAAACGTAAATAAAGGAATTAAATTTACGATGACTATCAAGAATTTCCACGATTTGGGTTTGACCATTATGTTCCATTTTATATGATAATTGGGGAACCTTAACCCGGAACCATTTATTATCAACAAAAGTGCCAACATTTATAGTCTGATAAACGGGAGAAATAGCATTACGAAGTAAATTGGGAGTTTCTAACAAAATATGAAAAGAATGAGTGGATAAGTCATAATTGACAAGGTAGACATTGGTTAAAGCGTAAAAGAGACCAAGATCCGTCATATACAGGGTGTCCTTAAAGTCAGAATGAAGACTGAGAAAAACACGGAGCCAATCGGGAGAAATCATATGATAAGACAGTTTATTCATCGATAGATCGGTTACCATAAAATCAATACGGGTAAATAATTTTGAAGCGTGCAAAAGTGCCATTAGGTGCCTTTCTTCCGTATAGATGTCACAAAATTTCGAAACTAAATCCGCTTTAAGAGCAATAAGAGAACGTTTGAAGATTACCAAAATGTTATTAACAACTCGGAAAGTCTGGATTTAGTCTTTCTTCATTTCCTGTAATTCTGCCTGAATCTGATCTTGATTATGTTTTAGAGCTTGAACAGAAGAGCTAAGGTGATGAATTGAAAAGGAGTTATAAATTGAAAGGCCTGCCGAAAATAAATTCATTAAATTAAAGAAAATCGATCTTTTCCGTCGAGTGCTCCCAGATACATTTTTCCACACCCCATGGCAATTCGGCCGGCTATCGCTGGTTTTAAAACGACAAGGGAGGTAAAGTGAAATTTCGCGTAAGTATTGCTGAATACGATCATGGGTATCATTTTGAATAGCTGACCACTTAACACAGCCTGAGTGGTTATCAGTCCGAATGTTAATATCAATATGAATATTGGCGGTTGTATATATGTAATCGGAACTGTGAACCATAAGACCTTGTTGTTCGTAAAATAAGCCCAACCCACTTACAAAAATATCCTCATTTTCATTTGCAACTGTATATTGAAAGGTGGGAAGGGTTGTCAGGAATAGAAAAAGACACCTCCAATAAAATTGCGCGATGTCAGCCATGCTTGGTATCTGAAAGGGAGAGAGAAAAAATGTTTGTGACGTGAACAAATTGATCTAAATAAACTGAAAAAATGAAAAAAAAAAAACCGGTATAGAATACTAACAAAAAAATCAAATTAAAATTGCTCAAAGCAAACCATAAACATGCCGGGTGTGACCCTAGGAGGTTGCCTTGACCGGTCTGCAACCGTCGGCAAAAAAAGGGGGGGGCGCATTTCTCTCTCTTAGGTAAAATGTAAATTCAAAACTGAAACTAATCTGGGTTATTGATTTAGAAAACATTTCTTGGCTATCATGTTCCCTTCGTATGATATTGCTTCAACTAAAGTCTATGACGTGTGGGAAATTAAGATATAAGCACAATTACTCGCTATTACCTACTTTACGAAGATTAACATGAAATTAATCTGTAAGAAGTAATTAAATTTCATTCGGGAAACTTTTGAAAAATTCTGAAGGAACGAGAAAACGTCTCATAAATAAGCGCCCTTGAAGAGGCTATTATTCACACCTCGTTTGGAGACTAGGAATTTCATTGCCGAAGCCAGCTGAGTGTAAAGTACATCCACAACAAAGAAAGGTGTCATCAAATTCTCTCTCTCCGAGACTGAAATAAGATATGTTTCTTCCGCTAACTCGAATGTGGAGTAGAAACTGCACACCGAAGTGGCCTCGACGAAAGATAACTGCGAGGGAAATGCAATTCAGCATAAAGCAGGAACTCGAGGAGTCTAGCTAAAGACATCGTTCATCTCTGCTGGATGTGTGATCTGAGTCGGGGGGGGGGGGGGGAAGGGGAAAGGGGAAAAGTATATAGCGGCCGTTCTGGATGGGCGGAGCCCCTCGTGAGTGATGACCAATAACACGAACGTGTTCTTTCTCTGCGAGGAACATGACGATAGAAACTTAGGACTGGTAACGAGGGAGGCGGTGCCAAGGAGGAAGAGGAAGAGAGTACCTTTCATGAACTTTTGGTTCTTGATGTACCTGGATTTCATCGAGACAGAACCAGAGGGAAATAAAAAGAAGGGGGGAAGCTTGCTCGGCGCCCCAGGCTAGTACGAACTCGGTTGCATAACGGCTAGGGGAGTGCGTGGAAAAGCAGCTTGATTATATGTCGTCATAAAACATGTTTTGAATGAAAGGGACAATTGGTTCAGAGTGGGGCTGGGGGTCGTCGGTTCGAGACACATCTACGTTTTGTGTTTTCACCGTAACTCCTTTAACTCTTTTTACTTTAAGGGCCTCCCAGATGGCGCAGTGGTAGCGTCGTCGCCTTGTAATCAAGGAGTCCCGGGTTCGATACCCGGTGGAGGCACAAGTGGTTCGGATTCCACTTTAAGCTGTAGGTCCAGTCCCGATTAGCCTTAGTGTGCATAAAGTGGACTTAAAACACTAAATCAACCAAATCTTTTTACTTTAACAGGATTAGTTTGAACAGAGCGAGATGAGGTGTTAACATCATCTAACTTTAATGGATTAAGAGTTTGACATGCAACATTAAATGTATCTAGACGGACGGGAGGAATTTCAAGTGGGATAATTACGTTTGGAGTATCTGCTTGGTCATAAAAGGGGTCTTGAAAGGTAAAAACTGACTCAAGATTTCGACATGTAACGGGTTGGGTGGGACCACTGTGCCAAGAGTCGCTATCCGACTGGGATATATTTAAAAATTGTACACTTGAAGACATATTTACTTGTTCCATTTCCCTTGGGCAATTATTTTCCAAAACTTTTAACTTTTTACATCTTCGCTGACAACAAATGAAGGCAAGAATTAACATACAAATAAAAACTAGTGTGAACGTAATTACTGAACAAATGATGTACGGGTATTGGAAAGATCTTATGACCACTTCCTTGAAGGATAGGGAATTGACATGAGAGATAAATGCAATTAAAATTAATAAATATAGGAAAAACTGCATCTTGTTGAATTAGGTAGCAATTATTGAACCAAAACTTGCTTAAATTACCACAACTGTTATTTTTAGTTATTATTGAGAATAAATGAATTACTTTTCGGCCAATAAATATCAAATCAATAAATTTGATAAATCACATATTTTTTACACAAAATAAATTTAACTTAAAATTTTCTCGGGTATTTTAGTTAGTTTTTAGAAACAATGCAATTAGTGCAATGTAAATAGGAATTATTCAAGGAGGGGTCAAGAAGATAAAAGTCAAACTGTCAGCCAGGAATAATAATGTTAACTGAAAATAGATAAAAAAAAAAATATCTCGTCAAACGTATGAAACTTCACACCTTGCTTATTATTAGCACAAATTACATGGTCTAAATGAGAACTTGGTTCTCTGCTTCATTTTAGTCGGCTTACACAGACTTCTTTCTTTATTTAAGGCTAAATGTCACGGGGACATTAACATTTCTTACGTTATTAACTATAATAACGGGTCTTTTCACATACTACCGGTAGGTTTAATATACACAATAGAAAAGACAAATATACACTAGATAACACTCGTGCCGCACTTTCGTTGCTTTAATTAACTAAGTGAGCTCACTGACAACATGTTTAAATCTTTTTATAACTCATGCATGGATGGAAAAAATGCACATATATTTCAGAGCGTGTTTATAAATAACTTCATATATAAAACATGCAATTGTCTAACAAAATAGTTTTACTTCTACGAGAAAACAACAATGGTGCGTACATTAGGTTTTATACGTTTGGCGAGAAGACGAATTGACGTATTGATACTTTTAGGGAAATGGAACGAAAAATAAAATTAAAATAAAATATAAAATTATAAAAATAAGGTCCACACAGAAAGTAAACAATTACAACATGTGCTTTGGGCTACGTATGGGCGGTTACTGGTTCGAAATCTTCTTCTTGAAGAGATACGATATTCGTTTCTTCCTCACCCCCTGAAGGGCGGTGATAGCGTTTTAACCTTTGTACAGCCACTAAATCGGACACAATCTTGCCGCGCTTATTTTCATATTCCACTAAATAGGCATTGCTATTTTCCTTTCTTACTATTACCGCGGGCCCAAAATAAACACCTGAAAAGCACTTAGCCGTTTTTGCCTTCTGAGTGGGGTTATATAATAATACCAATTCACCAGGAGCGTAACTTGTTGCTTGATGACGTCTGTCATAATACTTCTTTTGGGACTCAAATCGTTTACGTAAATTTTCTTGAGCCGCGTCTCGTGCCTTGTTTAGCCTTTCAAGTTTGTCCGTGTTCGCACTATTTTCGCAGGGATCTGCGTGAAGCATACTTTCCCAGGGCAGACGGGCTTCGAACCCATGCATGAGGTAAAACGGACTAAAACGACTGGAGTCTCCGCGTGTAACATTATACGTAAACACAGCTGGTTGTAGATAGGTAATCCAGTCATCATGTTTCGGGGTTACAAAATGCTTAATTATACTTTGCAAAATACCGATACCTCGTTCCTCTAAACCGGAAGTATTATGGTGATACGCAGTAACAAATTTTAATTGAATACCGAGTTTAGCACTAAGTTCTTTAAATACAGAGGAATTAAATGAACCCCCCCTGTCAGAATTGATAATTTTTGGACAACCAAATCTTAATATTATGTGCTCGTAGAGAAAGTTAGCAGCCGTTTGAGCAGTGGTATCGACCACAGGAGCAGCAATCATATATCGGGTACCAAAGTCCATGCATGATAAAATATATTTACATTTATTTGGGCCACCATTTGTCCTGTATAAAACGTTTCATATAGGGAAAATATATGCGATTGAGCGCATTGTAATATGTTTTAGTAAACCCTAAATGACCACTACCACACGGGTGAGAATGTAATTGTTCAACTACAGTATGACGTAAGGACTTAGGTATACAAAGTAATTTCTTACTTCCCCCACCCATCTTATGGTTCCTGTATAAAAGACCATTTTCCAGCACATAATAAAAAGCCTGTCTTTCGAAGGGGGATTGGGCGTCATCTGCCCCCTCCAAAACTTTTATGATTTCTGAAAAAAATGAGTCGTCGCGCTGGTGTTTTCCCACATCTATTGATTCATCCTGGAGGAGAAATATACGAGGTTCGCCCAATTCTGGCGATTCGTCGTCCGGGGGGTTGGTTGATTCCCTGCTAATAGCATCGGAAATATTTTGTGTAGATTTACAATGAACGACCGTGAAATCGTATGAATCAAGCTCTGCACTCCACCGCGAGAGCTTCGAACTCAAATTACGGGTGGTACGCAAATAACTGACTGCTTTATTGTCTGTTACAATTTCGAAATGTTTCCCAATTAAATAAAACCTAAAGGTTTTGAGGGCATACAGAACTGCTGATAGTTCTAGTTCCATGATGGGACAATTTTTCTTCCCCTTTTTTGAGTGTTCGACTTGCATATGCTACAGGAAGGAAATCATTATTTGCATTTGGCTGTGTTAAAATAGCACCAAGGCCTTTCAGACTTGCATCACAGTAGACGCGTGTTTCTTTAGAAGGGTCATAGGGTAGCAAAACTGGGGCAGTTATTAAAGCGTGTTTTAAGTTTGTAAAAGCTGTTTCTTGGTCCTCCCCCATACAAATTTTTTGCCTTTGCCCAAAAGGGACTGGAGAGGTTGGGCCTTCTCTGAAAAGGATGGGACGTATCTACGGACATATGAACATAAACCTAAAAATCGTTTAACCTGTTTTGTGGTGGACGGGGTGCGGTAAGTCTTAATGGAAGAAATAATACGGTCACTCAAGCGTAGGCCATAACGACCCACCAAATGTCCAAGGGCGAGTATCTCAAAATAACCAAATTTACATTTGTGTGGAGAAATTTTCAAGCCAGCATTTTGTAGACACTGAAACAATTTTTCCAGTGTTGTCAACATTTCATTAAAGGTATGGACCCAGGTAAATAAATCATCCATATAGAAGGCGAAGTTATCACTTTGCATGCCGCTACAAGCCAATTGAAGTGTTCGATTCATCGCTGCTGGCGAGGTAATATGACCTTGACTTAAAACATTAAATTCAAAATGACCTAGGTTGGGAATAGAGAAGGCTGTGTACTGTTTACTGTCTTCTGTGAGTGGTATTTGAAAAAATCCTGAACGTAAATCGGCACTAGAATAGTACTGCTTTCCCCCCATATCGTGCAAGATAGACTGAATGGAAGGCATGGCCATCGCATCGAACACAGAGCGTTTATTCAAAAAGCGACCGTCTTGAATAAAACGGTAACTTCCATCACGCTTTTTCACAAGAATAACTGGTGAGTTATAAGGACTTGTACTATCCCGGATTATTCCCTGTTTTTTCAGTCTCAATTTGTTTCTTTATCTCTGTTCGCAAATGTACCGGGATCGGATATTGCTGCTTATGGAACGGAGTAAGATCAGAAAGCTTTATCCTGTGTTTGTAATTGGTGGCAAGGCCCATGTCATTTTCGGACCAACTGAAAACATTTTTGTATTTTAACAAAAGCTCTAAAAGTTGATTTTTCTCATGTTCCTCCAATTGAGGATTAATGTCAAATTTGGATATATCCACTTGTGGGATATCGTCGTTTTCTGATTCTTCCTTTGTTAAATTAACTGTTACAGAACTATTTTCCTGATCCACCGTTGCCAACTCACAAGATTCTGCGCCACCGATTCGAGTACCTTTGCGAATTACAATTCTATAATTCAAAGGGTTGGATACCCAAACAAGTTGTGTGGCAGGGTTGAGTATCGACCTTGGTACCATTATGCCAGATTTAGCCTGAAAATTTGCATCCGGCTCAAGTAAAGTTAAATTTTGATTTGCTGTATTGACTAATTTTAAAGGGATGCACAAATGTGATCTTGGTTTCACAACAATTCGTTTAGAAGCCACATATTCAGGTTCAACAGTATGTACCAGCAAACCTGCCAATTTAACGGAAACATCAAAAGCTTTCTTCGAATCAAACCGAATGCGGTTGCGTGGGGGAGTGCCAAATCTGCTCAAAGCCAATTTATTGCTTTCAAAATCTAAAGTTGCATTTTGGGCTTTGAGAAAATCATTACCAAGGATGGTATTATGACCAAAATCTTGTATCACCCTGAAGGGGTGCCTAAATGTAAAGCCATTTAGAGAAAAATCTAAAAGTACAATTTCTTTAATTGTTAAACAATTATTCGTGACACCCTTAACTAGAGTGTTGATTTTAAACCTCCTAGCATGGGCAGGAATACCCTTATCACTTGTTACACTTATTTGGCTCCCACAATCGACAATAAACCTTTGACGTTCCCCATTTACATTGGCATGTACATAAATGAGATCTTCAGACGGGAAAGTAGAGACTAAAATCTTTTTACTGCCCGCAGGTATGTCTCCATTACTTGTGGTTAATTGGCATTTAAATCTTCTGGATTTTGAAGACAAAATTCTTGGTGGTGATTAGGAAAACCACATTTATAACAAAGTTGTGGGCCACGCCGGTCACCTTGATCGGGACGACCGCGGGGGGGCTGGCGAACCTCGCCCCCGGCCACGCTGAAAATTGGAACGATTCTGACACCGGCCGTTGTTTGAACGGTAGCCTCTACTTCCCCTGCCCTGAAAGCCTCGTCTGTTGTTTGAACCACGATTGTGATTAAAATTACCCCTTTGATAATTTTGGCCTACAGTTTGAAAATTTTCGTGATCATTTGACTGTATAACTTCCTCGACTTTTAACGCTAGGTTGCTAACCTGCTTAGCCAAAGCTTCTACAGCGGACGGTTCTGAAGTTGGGAAAGACGTTTGTTGTCTTTTGACAAGGTCCAATTCAGCTTGCAAGGCTTGCAGCTGATTAGTCATGTCTTGATTAGCCCGAGGTGCTGATTCCGGAGCAACCGCCGTAGTGCTAACTACGGGGTTCTGGTGAGGAATGCGCAACTCAGCAGGAGACGGAAAAAGAGTTTCCTTTTGAGCCGAATGCAAGAGCTCTTGCACCGTTCTACGGCGCATAAGGAACTTTGCTTTTTCATATTCCTTGAGGTCTTTCAAAAGCTCCGGAACTGAATTATATTGTTTTTTATATATCTCCCTGATAAATTCCGGTTGAAGACCTGCGTTTATGTATTTAAGCTGCTTATTTACAGCCATGTTAGGGTCCATCTTAAACAAGAGGGTCTGCTTGTCCCTAACATAAGATGATACCGGTTCATCGTCCCTGTGGAACCGATATCTGATCTGCTCCTCGATCTGCAGCTGATCAAGGGAGCCTGTGAATTCTTCAATAAGTTTTTTCTTGACGTCCTCATAGCTGACTAAATTGACGCCTGGTTGCTGGCAAATTGCATTAAACCAGAGGAGGGCTGGCCCACATAACAACGCCGGGAATAATTGCCGTTTTTTCGTCTCGTCCCAATTGTTCAGAATCGCCGCACTTTCGAAACGGTCTATGAATTTAGAAACATCCTCCCCCGAGGCACCCTGAAACTGAATGCTCTCGAACAAGAAGGGATGAACAAAAGGTAGTTGAGCCATGGTGGGTGGGTCCACAAGAACTGTGGGACGATTATCAATTTGAAAGTGAGCCTGCGCGCGTGCGCGGCTTCTAGTTAATGGAGGACTTCTGATTGGGGTGGATGAGGCACAAGGTAGGCCCTCCACATCAAAAGACGGACCAACAGCATTATTGGCAAGAATGATGAGCCTATCCAATGTGGTATCAAGCTCGTCCTCCAACTCAGTAAATGACATAAGGCATTACTAACAATGGTGACGTACCTTATTTAAAAAAAATTAACCCCCCATTAGGAAAAAATTCCGCGAAGAAACAAGTCTAACATGATATTAATGCATTTCAATTTTCATTTATTTCAGAGTGAAATAAATGAAAAAAATTCCGCAGCCTACCCTTTCAATTTTCATGTCTGTTTAGGAAAACAAGGCATGACGCTTTTCATTTCCAAAAGAACCACGTTGCTCTAATTTTTCATCACATTTCCGTAAAAATGGATGAAAAACCACGCATCTCAAACCACGTAGCGTTCCTCTGAACGCGGGGATCTTAAATAGGGATGTACTATTAGTACTAGTTGATGGTAGAGACAGCCCTGAACGGGCAGGTACAAATATCTAACTATTCATTAAAATAGACTCATGATTCGTTTCTAGACTGAAGTGAGCAATGCAAATGGCAGAATGGGTGTAGACTAGCTTACCCTGTTCGGTATATAGCGGCCGTTCTGGATGGGCGGAGCCCCTTGTGAGTGATGACCAATAACAGGAACGTGTTCTTTCTCTGCGAGGAACACGACGATAGAAACTTAGGACTGGTAACGAGGGAGGCGGTGCCAAGGAGCAAATAGGAAGAGGAAGAGAGTACCTTTCATGAACTTTTGGTTCTTGATGTACCTGGATTTCATCGAGACAGTACCAGAGGAAAATAAAAAGAAGGGGGGAAGCTTGCTCGGCGCCCCAGGCTAATACGAACTCGGTTGCATAACGGCTAGGGGAGTGCGTGGAAAAGCAGCTTGATTATATGTCGTCATAAAACATGTTTTGAATGAAAGGGACAATTGGTTCAGAGTGGGGCTGGAGGTCGTCGGTTCGAGACACATCTACGTTTTGTGTTTTCACCGTAACTCCTTTAACTCTTTTTACTTTAAGGGCCTCCCAGATGGCGCAGTGGTAGCGTCGTCGCCTTGTAATCAAGGGGTCCCGGGTTCGATACCCGGTGGAGGCACAAGTGGTTCGGATTCCACTTTAAGCTGTAGGTCCAGTCCCGATTAGCCTTAGTGTGCATAAAGTGGACTTAAAACACTAAATCAACCAAATCTTTTTACTTTAACAGGATTAGTTTGAACAGAGCGAGATGAGGTGTTAACATCATCTAACTTTAATGGATTAAGAGTTTGACATGCAACATTAAATGTATCTAGACGGACGGGAGAAATTTCAAGTGGGATAATTACGTTTGGAGTATCTGCTTGGTCATAAAAGGGGTCTTGAAAGGTAAAAACTGACTCAAGATTTCGACATGTAACGGGTTGGGTGGGACCACTGTGCCAAGAGTCGCTATCCGACTGGGATATATTTAAAAATTGTACACTTGAAGACATATTTACTCGTTCCATTTCCCTTGGGCAATTATTTTCCAAAACTTTTAACTTTTTACATCTTCGCTGACAACAAATGAAGGCAAGAATTAACATACAAATAAAAACTAGTGTGAACGTAATTACTGAACAAATGATGTACGGGTATTGGAAAGATCTTATGACCACTTCCTTGAAGGATAGGGAATTGACATGAGAGATAAATGCAATTAAAATTAATAAATATAGGAAAAACTGCATCTTGTTGAATTAGGTAGCAATTATTGAACCTAAACTTGCTTAAATTACCACAACTGTTATTTTTAGTTATTATTGAGAATAAATGAATTACTTTTCGGCCAATAAATATCAAATCAATAAATTTGATAAATCACATATTTTTTACACAAAATAAATTTAACTTAAAATTTTCTCGGGTATTTTAGTTAGTTTTTAGAAACAATGCAATTAGTGCAATGTAAATAGGAATTATTCAAGGAGGGGTCAAGAAGATAAAAGTCAAACTGTCAGCCACGAATAATAATGTTAACTGAAAATAGATAAAAAAAAAAATATCTCGTCAAACGTATGAAACTTCACACCTTGCTTATTATTAGCACAAATTACATGGTCTAAATGAGAACTTGGTTCTCTGCTTCATTTTAGTCGGCTTACACAGACTTCTTTCTTTATTTAAGGCTAAATGTCACGGGGACATTAACATTTCTTACGTTATTAACTATAATAACGGGTCTTTTCACATACTACCGGTAGGTTTAATATACACAATAGAAAAGACAAATATACACTAGATAACACTCGTGCCGCACTTTCGTTGCTTTAATTAACTAAGTGAGCTCACTGACAACATGTTTAAATCTTTTTATAACTCATGCATGGATGGAAAAAATGCACATATATTTCAGAGCATGTTTATAAATAACTTCATATATAAAACATGCAATTGCCTAACAAAATAGTTTTACTTCTACAAGAAAACAACAATGGTGCGTACATTAGGTTTTATACGTTTGGCGAGAAGACGAATTGACGTATTGATACTTTTAGGGAAATGGAACGAAAAATAAAATTAAAATAAAATATAAAATTATAAAAATAAGGTCCACACAGAAAGTAAACAATTACGACATGTGCTTTGGGCTACGTATGGGCAGTTACTGGTTCGAAATCATCTTCTTGAAGAGATACGATATTCGTTTCTTCCTCACCCCCTGAAGGGCGGTGATAGCGTTTTAACCTTTGTACAGCCACTAAATCGGACACAATCTTGCCGCGCTTATTTTCATATTCCACTAAATAGGCATTGCTATTTCCCTTTCTTACTATTACCGCGGGCCCAAAATAAACACCTGAAAAGCACTTAGCCGTTTTTGCCTTCTGAGTGGGGTTATATAATAATACCAATTCACCAGGAGCGTAACTTGTTGCTTGATGACGTCTGTCATAATACTTCTTTTGGGACTCAAATCGTTTACGTAAATTTTCTTGAGCCGCGTCTCGTGCCTTGTTTAGCCTTTCAAGTTTGTCCGTGTTCGCACTATTTTCGCAGGGATCTGCGTGAAGCATACTTTCCCAGGGCAGACGGGCTTCGAACCCATGCATGAGGTAAAACGGACTAAAACGACTGGAGTCTCCGCGTGTAACATTATACGTAAACACAGCTGGTTGTAGATAGGTAATCCAGTCATCATGTTTCGGGGTTACAAAATGCTTAATTATACTTTGCAAAATACCGATACCTCGTTCCTCTAAACCGGAAGTATTATGGTGATACGCAGTAACAAATTTTAACTGAATACCGAGTTTAGCACTAAGTTCTTTAAATACAGAGGAATTAAATGAACCCTCCCTGTCAGAATTGATAATTTTTGGACAACCAAATCTTAATATTATGTGCTCGTAGAGAAAGTTAGCAGCCGTTTGAGCAGTGGTATCGACCACAGGAGCAGCAATCATATATCGGGTACCAAAGTCCATGCATGATAAAATATATTTACATTTATTTGGGCCACTGGGAGGGAACGGTCCCGCGAAATCTATAGCTAGGCGTTCAAAAGGGCGACAGCTTGGAAAGGTCTGGAGTTCACCTTGTGGCAACCCCGTAGGGCGCTTGTTTGGTTGACAAGATAGGCACTGGCGACATTTGTCCTGTATAAAACGTTTCATATAGGGAAAATATATGTGATTGAGCGCATTGTAATATGTTTTAGTAAACCCTAAATGACCACCACCACACGGGTGAGAATGTACGAGGGGCGATCAGGTTGCTCTGACCCTAACATAGAAAGAGCGGCAATAGGGTTTCAATTTTGTTTTTATTTTTCAACATACTCCCCTGCAACTCCAATGCACTTTTCCCATCTGTGCTCCAACGCCTGGATACCTTGCAAAAAAAATTCTTCCAACTGGTCCTCCAACTATGAGTCCACAGCCCTTATCACATCAGAATCATCAGAAAATTTTTGCCCACGAATGTCACTCTTCAAATGTTTGAACAAATGGAAATCACTGGGGGCCAAATCTGGGGAATAGGGTGGGTGGGGCAACAATTCGAACGATGCATCTGCAATAGCGGCCCTCGCAATGTGTGAGATGTGGACAGGTGCATTGTCCTGGTGAAGGAGCACACCGCGAGTCAACATCCCACGCCTCTTTTTCTTCATGGAATCGCGTAATTTCTTGATTAGATCACTGTAGTATGTGCCAGTGATGGTTTGGCCTCTTTGTAGATAGTCCACAAGAAGGACACCCTTGCAGTCCCAGAAAATTGAGGCCATCACCTTCTTGGCTGACGTTTGCACCTTGAACTTCTTCGTTGGTGGAGAATGTGGGTGTTTCCACTACATGCTTTGTGATTTTGTTTCTGGGTTGAAGTGATGGACCCATGTTTCAACCATAGTTACAAATCGGGCAAGGAAATCGTCTATATGAGCACGAAACTTGTCGAGAAGTTCTTGACTGATGAGCACTCGGGTACGCTTCTGATCTGGGGTGAGGTTTCGAGCGACCCATCTTGCAGCATTTTTTTTCATTTGCAATTCCTGGGTAATTATGTTTTGCACAGTGCCATATGACTGGCCACACATCTCAGCAACAAGACGGATAGTGACTCGACGATCCTTCAGCACGATATCGTGGACGTTGTTAATGTTTTCGGTCGTCATGACATTTTTTGGTGCTCCACATGCATGTTCATCCTCACACGACTCTCTCCCACAATTAAACTCACGACACCATCTCAGTGTCCCCTAGTGTATCCACCAAGTCCTCATGAATTTTGGATACCGTCCACTTCTTCTTCCCAAAATATTTGATCACCGCTCTCACCTCAGTTTTCTCCATTCTGGCACATTGACACAACTTCACTCGGTTATACCCCTGTAAAAAGAAAACTGTACGCTACTCAGACTTGCAATTCAGAATGGAAGCATACTAAGGATCACTAAACAATAACAAAATAAAAAATCAATCATAACGTCATTCCTTCTATGTTACGGTCGGAGCAACCTGATCGCCCCTCGTAATTGTTCAACTACAGTATGACGTAAGGACTTAGGTATACAAAGTAATTTCTTACTTCCCCACCCATCTTATGGTTCCTGTATAAAAGACCATTTTCCAGCACATAATAAAAAGCCTGTCTTTCGAAGGGGGATTGGGCGTCATCTGCCCCCTCCAAAACTTTTATGATTTCTGAAAAAAATGAGTCGTCGCGCTGGTGTTTTCCCACATCTATTGATTCATCCTGGAGGAGAAATATACGAGGTTCGCCCAATTCTGGCAATTCGTCGTCCGGGGGGTTGGTTGATTCCCTGCTAATAGCATCGGAAATATTTTGTGTAGATTTACAATGAACGACCGTGAAATCGTATGAATCAAGCTCTGCACTCCACCGCGAGAGCTTCGAACTCAAATTACGGGTGGTACGCAAATAACTGACTGCTTTATTGTCTGTTACAATTTCGAAATGTTTCCCAATTAAATAAAACCTAAAGGTTTTGAGGGCATACAGAACCGCTGATAGTTCTAGTTCCATGATGGGACAATTTTTCTTCCCCTTTTTTGAGTGTTCGACTTGCATATGCTACAGGAAGGAAATCATTATTTGCATTTGGCTGTGTTAAAATAGCACCAAGGCCTTTCAGACTTGCATCACAGTAGACGCGTGTTTCTTTAGAAGGGTCATAGGGTAGCAAAACTGGGGCAGTTATTAAAGCGTGTTTTAAGTTTGTAAAAGCTGTTTCTTGGTCCTCCCCCATACAAATTTTTTGCCTTTGCCCTAAAGGGACTGGAGAGGTTGGGCCTTCTCTGAAAAGGATGGGACGTATCTACGGACATATGAACATAAACCTAAAAATCGTTTAACCTGTTTTGTGGTGGACGGGGTGCGGTAAGTCTTAATGGAAGAAATAATACGGTCACTCAAGCGTAGGCCATAACGACCCACCAAATGTCCAAGGGCGAGTATCTCAAAATAACCAAATTTACATTTGTGTGGAGAAATTTTCAAGCCAGCATTTTGTAGACACTGAAACAATTTTTCCAGTGTTGTCAACATTTCATTAAAGGTATGGACCCAGGTAAATAAATCATCCATATAGAAGGCGAAGTTATCACTTTGCATGCCGCTACAAGCCAATTGAAGTGTTCGATTCATCGCTGCTGGCGAGGTAATATGACCTTGACTTAAAACATTAAATTCAAAATGACCTAGGTTGGGAATAGAGAAGGCTGTGTACTGTTTACTGTCTTCTGTGAGTGGTATTTGAAAAAATCCTGAACGTAAATCGGCACTAGAATAGTACTGCTTTCCCCCCATATCGTGCAAGATAGACTGAATGGAAGGCATGGCCATCGCATCGAACACAGAGCGTTTATTCAAAAAGCGACCGTCTTGAATAAAACGGTAACTTCCGTCACGCTTTTTCACAAGAATAACTGGTGAGTTATAAGGACTTGTACTATCCCGGATTATTCCCTGTTTTTTCAGTCTCAATTTGTTTCTTTATCTCTGTTCGCAAATGTACCGGGATCGGATATTGCTGCTTATGGAACGGAGTAAGATCAGAAAGCTTTATCCTGTGTTTGTAATTGGTGGCAAGGCCCATGTCATTTTCGGACCAACTGAAAACATTTTTGTATTTTAACAAAAGCTCTAAAAGTTGATTTTTCTCATGTTCCTCCAATTGAGGATTAATGTCAAATTTGGATATATCCACTTGTGGGATATCGTCGTTTTCTGATTCTTCCTTTGTTAAATTAACTGTTACAGAACTATTTTCCTGATCCACCGTTGCCAACTCACAAGATTCTGCGCCACCGATTCGAGTACCTTTGCGAATTACAATTCTATAATTCAAAGGGTTGGATACCCAAACAAGTTGTGTGGCAGGGTTGAGTATCGACCTTGGTACCATTATGCCAGATTTAGCCTGAAAATTTGCATCCGGCTCAAGTAAAGTTAAATTTTGATTTGCTGTATTGACTAATTTTAAAGGGATGCACAAATGTGATCTTGGTTTCACAACAATTCGTTTAGAAGCCACATATTCAGGTTCAACAGTATGTACCAGCAAACCTGCCAATTTAACGGAAACATCAAAAGCTTTCTTCGAATCAAACCGAATGCGGTTGCGTGGGGGAGTGCCAAATCTGCTCAAAGCCAATTTATTGCTTTCAAAATCTAAAGTTGCATTTTGGGCTTTGAGAAAATCATTACCAAGGATGGTATTATGACCAAAATCTTGTATCACCCTGAAGGGGTGCCTAAATGTAAAGCCATTTAGAGAAAAATCTAAAAGTACAATTTCTTTAATTGTTAAACAATTATTCGTGACACCCTTAACTAGAGTGTTGATTTTAAACCTCCTAGCATGGGCAGGAATACCCTTATCACTTGTTACACTTATTTGGCTCCCACAATCGACAATAAACCTTTGACGTTCCCCATTTACATTGGCATGTACATAAATGAGATCTTCAGACGGGAAAGTAGAGACTAAAATCTTTTTACTGCCCGCAGGTATGTCTCCATTACTTGCGGTTAATTGGCATTTAAATCTTCTGGATTTTGAAGACAAAATTCTTGGTGGTGATTAGGAAAACCACATTTATAACAAAGTTGTGGGCCACGCCGGTCACCTTGATCGGGACGACCGCGGGGGGGCTGGCGAACCTCGCCCCCGGCCACGCTGAAAATTGGAACGATTCTGACACCGGCCGTTGTTTGAACGGTAGCCTCTACTTCCCCTGCCCTGAAAGCCTCGTCTGTTGTTTGAACCACGATTGTGATTAAAATTACCCCTTTGATAATTTTGGCCTACAGTTTGAAAATTTTCGTGATCATTTGACTGTATAACTTCCTCGACTTTTAACGCTAGGTTGCTAACCTGCTTAGCCAAAGCTTCTACAGCGGACGGTTCTGAAGTTGGGAAAGACGTTTGTTGTCTTTTGACAAGGTCCAATTCAGCTTGCAAGGCTTGCAGCTGATTAGTCATGTCTTGATTAGCCCGAGGTGCTGATTCCGGAGCAACCGCCGTAGTGCTAACTACGGGGTTCTGGTGAGGAATGCGCAACTCAGCAGGAGACGGAAAAAGAGTTTCCTTTTGAGCCGAATGCAAGAGCTCTTGCACCGTTCTACGGCGCATAAGGAACTTTGCTTTTTCATATTCCTTGAGGTCTTTCAAAAGCTCCGGAACTGAATTATATTGTTTTTTGTATATCTCCCTGATAAATTCCGGTTGAAGACCTGCGTTTATGTATTTAAGCTGCTTATTTACAGCCATGTTAGGGTCCATCTTAAACAAGAGGGTCTGCTTGTCCCTAACATAAGATGATACCGGTTCATCGTCCCTGTGGAACCGATATCTGATCTGCACCTCGATCTGCAGCTGATCAAGGGAGCCTGTGGATTCTTCAATAAGTTTTTTCTTGACGTCCTCATAGCTGACTAAATTGACGCCTGGTTGCTGGCTAATTGCATTAAACCAGAGGAGGGCTGGCCCACATAACAACGCTGGGAATAATTGCCGTTTTTTCGTCTCGTCCCAATTGTTCAGAATCGCCGCACTTTCGAAACGGTCTATGAATTTAGAAACATCCTCCCCCGAGGCACCCTGAAACTGAATGCTCTCGAACAAGAAGGGATGAACAAAAGGTAGTTGAGCCATGGTGGGTGGGTCCACAAGAACTGTGGGATGATTATCAATTTGAAAGTGAGCCTGCGCGCGTGCGCGGCTTCTAGTTAATGGAGGACTTCTGATTGGGGTGGATGAGGCACAAGGTAGGCCCTCCACATCAAAAGACGGACCAACAGCATTATTGGCAAGAATGATGAGCTTATCCAATGTGGTATCAAGCTCGTCCTCCAACTCAGTAAATGACATAAGGCATTACTAACAATGGTGACGTACCTTATTTAAAAAAAATTAACCCCCCATTAGGAAAAAATTCCGCGAAGAAACAAGTCTAACATGATATTAATGCATTTCAATTTTCATTTATTTCAGAGTGAAATAAATGAAAAAAATTCCGCAGCCTACCCTTTCAATTTTCATGTCTGTTTAGGAAAACAAGGCATGACGCTTTTCATTTCCAAAAGAACCACGTTGCTCTAATTTTTCATCACATTTCCGTAAAAATGGATGAAAAACCACGCATCTCAAACCACGTAGCGTTCCTCTGAACGCGGGGATCTTAAATAGGGATGTACTATTAGTACTAGTTGATGGTAGAGACAGCCCTGAACGGGCAGGTACAAATATCTAACTATTCATTAAAATAGACTCATGATTCGTTTCTAGACTGAAGTGAGCAATGCAAATGGCAGAATGGGTGTAGACTAGCTTACCCTGTTCGGTTTAGAAATAAGACCAGTAGCTCCTGCTTCTCAGATGATTCCAGATTAAAAGACCTCGTGTCGCTCTCATGCGCACCTATTTAAACCCTCGCTTGGCCTCTCGTCACCTCTTGCCAAAGGCCAGTGTTCTTACCATTTCCTGTAGAAAGCTTATTCTACACATTTCTGAGCAGGAGCTGACAAGGTCTGCCAGGGTCAATATTTCTTAATCGAACAGGGCATGGTACGATATTAAAGCTCATTAAAAGCAGAAGATCTACAGCTGTTTAAAGATTTCAAAATGTCTTCAAATTTTGGGATTTTTGCTTTTTGAAAGTCAATAACTCAAAAACTAAGAGCCGAAAAATCTGAAATTTGGCAGTTTTTGTCCTCTTCATAGGTACAATGTATAAACATAAAAATCTAAAAAACCTGAATTCTAAAGATTCAAAAATAATTTTTATCGGTTGTATATACACACACACTTTTTGCTGGCAATATAGGTAACAGCATGTTGTCAGTTTCATGGTACTTGGATATACTTTAAATTTTTGTACTGAAACAGAAGTCTCATTCATAATGTAAGGTAATATAACACTTTGCTTTGTACAATTCCATTGCTTCACTTTCAGAACGTTTAGTCCCGAGAAGCAGGTTTAAGATATGTTAGGGTGTTGAGTGCAAAACAGACGTAGGAACACTATGTGTTGCCATGTTCACATCAAAGAAACTGCGAATTCACCATAACAATATCTCAATCATGTGTGCATGGGACTAAGTTGTTTGTTTGCTTTCTATAGAAAATAGACGTAGGATACAAGCATTAATGCTTTGAAAATAAGTTTGCAGTCATGGTTCTTTGCAAGCGGAAAGCGAAATATCAACATTTAATAACGAGAAAGGCTTAGAATGAGAAATTACAAAATGTGTTCATTTAAAACAACTAATTTACTCTAATCTCATTTAACCATAACTTTAAAAATATGAAATATTTTATTAAGCCTGTTTGCAAATGAGAAAAGCCCTATAAAAGTCCCTCCCTAGCTTGTGAATTGTAATATTTTTTTCAAATTCACTATTTTTCAGAATGAATACAAAACATAGAGAAATTAAGTAAATTTCTTGTAAGTTAATATAGATACTTAATACAGTCCATACCTGAGCTGTATGAGTTTATTTTCCATGTACAAATACGTGGATTTAGTTCAAAATTGTCAGGGAAAAAATGCAAAATTTGTTCTGGAAAAGTCAGGGAATTTCATTGCTGCTTGTCTGTAGCCACCCTGCGCTATGTTGGGACACTGAAAATCAGATTTTTCACTGTAATAGTAGAGTGGAACCCAAATTTTATGTTCCCGGATTTTACATTTTTCCAAATTATTAGAGACATGCAAATTTCGTTTTTGACGAAAACAAAGAGTATGAAAAAAAAATGCTGTAATATTCATTTCTCATGTTTCTAAAAGGTGTGGGCCCATTTTTCTACCCAGTTTTGTCACGAAATAATGCGAAATGAACTGCAAAACGCGAAATATATTCTTAAACACGAAATTTACCGTTTATATACCGACGCGACACTTTCTGAAGTATCCTGTGAGTTATGCAATTCACGGAAAATTGATTAATTGTGCTGTGAATATTTCAGAAGCAAAAATGGACCGCTTTACCCAGGAATAAACTTAATACTCTGCTAACTACATAAATGTGCTATTAGAAGGGGTAAGTTTGTTTTGTGTAATAAGTGCAGTTTTTAAATCAAATTTAGGATTATATTCACAATTTTAAAACAAAATGTCATTTTATATAGCACTTTTGATGTGATTATTCACCGCTATAACACCGAAATTTTGCTTTTTTATTTACCAAAAATATGTGCCTCTATGCATTATACATTCAGTGTTCATGGTCCCAACATAGTAAAATGTTATAAATTTTTTCTCAATTTTACCACTGATCCCCCCCCCCCCCCCTTGGTCCGTTGAAAAATGTAACAGTTTCTCCACTGTATTTGAATTGATACTTGAACACTGGTATCAGAAAGAATTGGTTTGAATTAAATCTGACACCACATAATTTTCTGGAGTCTTGTGAAGTTTGCAAATGCAGTCCTCAATATTCTGGAAATTATGCATAAATTACAATTTGCTATAACATTCAAATTTCCATATCGGGTGAGCTGATACCATTTTGAACCATTGCAATTACACCACATCATTTTGTTTTGCAGAGTTTTGATTTAAAATAACATAAGAATCATATTTAGAAAATTAAAATAGTTGTGGTTTAATCTCACAATTACCGATGCAAAGCAAAGTAAAATTTTGAATTATTTCCAGGACAATTAGAATCCTTCAAGTGTCATGGGGCACTCAGATTTTGGAAACACATTGACCAGCATTGGTGCACAAAATTTCAACTTACACTTTCTGATACTAAATACATCAGCAAAGAAAAATTTTCCTTTTGCACAATTTCTCAGATATTTGGATTCTTGAAACTAATTACTTGTATTGCAGTCATTGGTTTGATGATTAAATTCAAACCAGTACCTGTATCGCTGACACCAGCCATTACTAATGTATTGATTAGTTCTACCTTAATTTGAATTTGAACCATCCTATTATCCATGTTTTATACCTCATTTGAGTTGTCTATTGTGCAGTTTGTTATGCTATTTAGGGTAATGGACACCAGCTAATCGGTGGTCATAAATGTTAAATGTAGCATATAATTTTTAGTATTGTTTTCATGAATATAAATATCATTAATTCCAGTTTTCTGATTTTGTAAAAGATATTTTTATAATTTTTCTAAGGCAATACCTCATCAGTTATGGTCACAATCATTAATTAATGATGTGGAGATTATTTGTGAAATGTTTGCAATTTTGTCATTTTTATTGTTATGGCACATTTTATATTTGTACTTTATCAGTCCTTCCTTACCCCATGTTCATTAAATTTCATTGTGTTAATTACTTGTGAGAAAATTTTGCCAAAATGTTGAATAAATAAGTATGCTTTGTGCCAGCATTACAAAGAATAGATGGTAGTTTCACTTTTATTATTACTTCTGGCACTTGTTTTCAAACACAATATTTCCAATTTTTTCAATCATTCCTTGTATTCTTACCTGAGAAAACTAACCCTGGAAATATTTTTTTTTAGAACAAATAATAATGAAAGTGAGAACTGTCACTTACGTTATGTATTGCCACTGAGCAATTATGTGTTAATTGAAACTTTTGTAATCCAGGTAAGGCCAGTTACCATACAAGATTTTAAGGCTGCTTTGAACAGAGTGAAGGCAAGTGTATCTAGCAGTGACCTGGCAGTGTATGAAACGTGGGATAAGCAGTATGGATGTGGAGGAGGCTCCTAGGATGATAAATGCACAAGTGTATGTACAAACGTATGAGAAATATTCTTTATGTGCAACTCAATTAAAATGCACTACATTAGTTACGTTGGAACAATTTATTTTTTTAAAAAAAAAAAACAACTACTTTTTCTTCTATGGAAGTAAGAAAAGTGTAAGCCCTGTAGTATGGTAAATACTTTACTAAAAAATATTTTTTGTATAGTTACTTCCAATTTTAATTTTTTGCCTCATGTTCTGTTATGAGAAACACACTGTAATGCTGGAGTCTCCAATTCTCCATTGAAAGAATAGTTACACTTACCTCAAGAATCACCAAATAAATTATCTCTCCATTGCATGGTGTCTGAAGGGTATGATCTGTCAGCACCTTTCCTACTATTAAGTTAAGAAAGGCACTTGCAAATGTCATGACAGGAGTAAAATTAAATTATTCATTGCAGACATAGCATTATTGTTGCCTTACATAGTTCTATTAATTAAATTTGGAAATGCACTGAATGGTTAATAATTAATGTAGTTAGCAAACAATGTTATTGTAACAGTTTATTTTTACCCACTGGTGCAGTCACATTCAAAAGACAGTAACTGTAGCTTTTTTTTTTTTTTTATCACAGAAGAAAAGCTTACAGGAGATGTTATACTGATAGCAGTTTATAATGGAACTTTCAGATTAACAATTCAATGCTACCAACAAACATTAAGTTTCGTACAGAGTGCAAAATTAATATTGAAGTTCATTCAAATGTAAATAATAAATTACTGTAAATAAATTATAAAAGATTACCGCATATTAACATGCAAAGCAAACTCTTTCCCAGATTGAGAGGAGGCAAACAGATTTGGTATTCTTTCACATAATTCTCTACCAGTCTCACAAGCACCAATAAATCTCATCAAAGAAGCTGCTTAACTAAGGAGTTTCAAGTGAACTTCCTTCAGGGAAGGCAGGGACAGGAGAACAGGAACAACAGAACTTTCAGAGCTCTTCTTCGAAATGTCTGGAATTTGTAGTTGGCCGATGCATTCAGCTTCCATCTCATTCAGAGCCTGTCAATATAGAAATGACGTAATTAGTCCTCTGCAACTAGAATCGAGACTTATTTTACAAAGAATGAATCTATATTTATTCAAAATCAAGCTCAATTATAGATAAAATTGTTCACTCAGTACTTTATGCAAGGATGGTTATGAACCAATATTGATGCAATCCAATATAAATTAGCAACTATTTAGATTTGGGCTAAAGCATGATAAAATGTAAAAACATAATCAATTAATTAAAAACTATTATGACGAGACTAGACTAACAAGGCTTCCCCGTCCCTATGTGTCCTCATACACTTACTTTACAATGTCCCAATCCCCAAAACTCAAACATTTTGGACCACAGTACTCTGGACCCACCCATCAAGCAACGCATGGTCACGCAACATTGCGAATTGCTCTGGTGAAATCACTACATAAAAGCCTGAAGGAAAAAAAAAATTGACCCCAACAGGTAAGAAGAAACAGCCTTGTGGTTGACTTTTTTTGATCACCCTGCACTTGTGCAATTAATTCAAATTCCCGCAAGCTTGAGGAGAATCCCCCATCTGAAAGGCAACTTATGCATCAGTACAAGTAACATAACACTATTACCTGGAATTGCACCAACGTGATTCTCATGCTTGCAAGAAAGAAAACAAATTCCACACGAGTGGATAAATTTGAATAAATAAAGAATAGGTTTGTACCTAACCTAGAGCATTTTCACCGCTTACCAGGTGTATAAGCTTAAATCTGCTGTTTGCTCATAGATGGCGTTAGTGAGCGTATGAAGCTACCATGAGCACGCCATACCTGGTGTTTTTATGAGTTGGACATCTGCCAACACAAATCAGTGCACATCGTTAGCAGGTGCAGACAACAACAGACAGTGTTCCTGTGGTAAGCATGTCTAGTTTTGTGCCAGAAAAAGAGCATATGCGGGAAGCTCTGCTTTTCTGCTTCCATTTGAAGAAATCGGCTGCTGAATCGCATCAAATGCTTGTGGAGGCCTATGGTGACAGTGCTGTATCGGAAACAACGTGCAGGGATTGGTTTCGTCGGTTCAAAGACGGCAATTTTGACCTGAGCGACAAGAAGCGTGAAAATCGGCCCAGGAAGGTTGAGGACCATCAATTGCAGGCTCTTTTGGACGAGGACGATACCCAAACGCAAAAGATGCTTGCCGAGCAATTGGGTGTTACTCAAGCAGCCATTTCCATGCGTCTACGTGCCATGGGAAAGGTTCAAAAGATCGGAAAATGGGTGCCGCATGAATTGACCGATCGGCAGCTGGAGAGACGCCAAAACACATGCGAAATCTTGCTTGCCAGACAAAAAAAAGAAGTCTTTCCTGCATCGGATTGTGACTGGTGATGAAAAGTGGATATATTTCGAGAATCCTAAACGCAAGAAATCGTGGGTTGATCCCGGCCAACCATCAACATCTTCCTCGAGACCAAATCGCTTCGGCCGGAAGACGATGCTGTGTGTTTGGTGGGATCAACAGGGCATCGTCTACTTTGAGCTGTTGAAACCTGGTGAAACTGTCACTGCCCACCGCTACCACCAACAACTGATCAAATTGCACCGTGCTCTGTGTGACAAAAGACCGGATTATCAAGAAAGACATGACAAGCTGATTTTCCTCCACGACAACGCCCCATCACACAAGTCAAGACTGGTCCAAAACTACTTGGAGACACGCAACTGGGAGGTGCTACCCCATCCCGCCTATTCACCAGACCTGGCCCCTTCCGACTACCATCTGTTTTCGTCGATGGGCCACGCCCTCGCTGAGCAGCACTTCGATTCGTATGCAGACGTCCGAAAATGGCTTGATGAGTGGTTTGTCTCGAAAGAGAAGGACTTTTTTTGGCGTGGTATCCACAAATTGCCCGAGAGATGGGCAAAATGTGTAGCTCGCGAGGGCAAGTACTTTGAATAAATTTCTTGTTGCTTTCTATGAACAAACCATGTGTTTTTCTGACTACAAAACAGCAGATTTAAGCTTATACACCTGGTATATGTAAATACTACATTTCTTTAATGCACTATACTATATGCCCAAATAATGTGCAATGTATTCATCTGTATACTGTACCGATTTCAACAAATATTTTACTGACCTTGCGTTATTATAACGTGGCAAGCAAAACATTAACTTTGCAATGGTATATTTACATCAGGAACTTCTTTACAATATTTCACTGAAATGATTCATACATCTTAACAGTGAATTACAACCTTGTAGTTGATTCGTGTTATTACATCGTCTCAAGCCGGAACATTAAGTTTGCACTGGTAATATTTTACTGAAACGATTCGTACATGTTTAACTGTGTATAACAGCACTGTAGGTGTATTACAGAAAGCTTCATCCTATTGATTGCAATGTCAATACCCATAATTTCAACTTGCTCGCATCATTTCAAGCGCTTAAGAATGCATAATACTCCTACCGAAGAAGGACTCTCTTCTCCGCATGCGAAGCCAATTTTAACTTACATCTTGAGTTTTACTTGGAAAGATTGGCGACTAACTACACCACTTTCCTCACCAACTCTTCCGACATTAAATCATTCCTGTGAACAATACCAGACAGCGATGGTAACCACTAAAACACTGCCTTTGTTTTTCGTCAATATTATCACAATGGCTCTTCCATCCTGCCGCTATTCCAGCACTTTTCATTTTGCGTACATACGACGGAAAGAAACAAGTTTTTTTCCCAGTGCATTTTTATCTACACAACATAAAATATGATTACATTATAACACACATTAATTAAATTTATATATATATATATCGCTTCCAAGAGTATGTTGTTTGCAAAAGATTCCGTATTATTTTACCAAGGAAAACAGAACTTTCTTGTAAAAGTCAGTACTTGTAGCACTATACCGTGTGTGAGATGATTCCAAAAATGAACCAATTTCAATTCAGGTAGGCCTAGGATCGGACCTCCGTGGTGGAGTGGTTAGCAAGGAGGGCCAAAAGGGCTAAATGAAAAGCAAAGAAGGAGAAAGGAAACACTCGCCAGACAGTGAAAAAATTATTTCGCATATATAGGGTCTTTCATTAAGAGTGATACTTTTTAAAATTGAAAAAAAAATAATAAACCACTCAACGTATCAAAGTAAATTGTGCTTTATTTTGAAGCTTAGACATTGCAGTTATGTTCTGAACAAAATATCGTTCAAATGTCCACCACGGCTTTGAACACACTGACGCACACAATAGCTCCACTGATCCTGATTTCAGTGGAAAAATCATCATCTCAGACGAGGCGCATTGTTGTTTTAGTGGATTCGTCAATAAGCAAGACTGTCGTTATTGGAGCGAGAAGAACCCACAAGTGGTCCATGTGGTGCGGTTTATGGCGTGGCGGCATCATTGGACCTTATTTCTCTCGAGATGATGAAAGAACCACTACCGTCAATGGCAACCTCTACAGATCCATGTTACGCGAATTTCTGTGGCCAGAACTTGAGACCATAGATATTGAAAACATGTGGTTCCAGCAGGATTGCGCTACGTGCCACACAGCTGATGCTACGCTCGATTTGCTGAGGGAGAAGTTTGGCGACCGGATCATCTCAAGACGTGGATGTGTGATTTAACACCCATGGACTTTTTTTTTGGGGGCTACATCAAAGCCCAGGTCTATGCTGACAAGCCACGAACTTTGGAACATTTGGAGGCGAACATTCGTCAGGCTATCGCAGACATAACGCCACTAATGTTGGACAGAGTGATTAACAATTGGAGCCATCATATGTGTCAGTGTGTTCAAAGCCGTGGTGGACATTTGAACGATATTTTGTTCAGAACATAACTGCAATGTCTAAGCTTCAAAATAAAGCACAATTTACTTTGATACGTTGAGTGGTTTATTTTTTTTTTTCAAATTTTAAAAAGTATCACTCTTAATGAAAGACCCTTTATATGTATAAGGGATAGATGAGAAAGAGTGCCAGAAGGGTGGATAAACGAAAATGGTGTAGGAGACAGTAAACACCACAATTGACGAAAAGTCTTATATTTCGAGGTTGAGCCTCATTGTAACCAGTGGCGCAGGAACAGGGGGGGGATACAGGTGTACCCCCTCAAATTTTTGAAGGGGGGTACTGTACCTCCCTAAATCCGTAAATCGAGTTGTACCCCCCTTTGATAATTTGACAGCAGACGCAAGGTGCTACTGTTAAAGGAACCTATTTAAATTCTCCCAATAAAAAAGTGAATACTTTTTATAACTGTTATAAGCATTATCTTCCTTACCACAGAAATTCAAACCATTGTAAACAGACTCTACTACATTGTGCTTCCTACTAGTTAGTTCATTGACCTATGTTCTTGAAAACATATTTAAGGAGATGAAAATTATTTAAAATGTGCGTGGAATGATGGAATCAGATTTGCTCTCAGAAAATCACGCTGCAGACGAATGCTCCTTTGCGTAAGGGGGGTACACTTTTCTAAAGATGTGGTCGCGTCGATTTGAAGATAAGATACAAATCTTCATCTGAAGAGTGTATGACTGCCCCCATTTTCTTTTGAATATTTAAAATGGAATTTTCCCGAAATGAAATACTTACCCGAACAAGACGAGACACGACAGACCAACTTGGAGGGTTACAATGTGCTACTACTGTACCTCATCCATATTTTTCATAACTTTGCAAGAGGGTGTTCGGAAAACTATACTTAAACCTATATACTGTATAAAGATATTTTTTATAAAATAGAGTCCCTAGGCTATCTGAGCATGAAATGGATCAAGAATGTGTTTTTAATACCTTCAGAGTGGAAACCGAAAGAAAAATAAACACAAAAACAAGAAAGAGAAGGGCCTCACCACACATTAGACTAGATGAGGCTGTGACAATTCTAGACTCATCGCATCAAGATATCATTCCTAGGTGAAATGAATTTTTTGCTAGACATTTAAACAGGGTGGTGGTGGTGGTGGTGGTGGTGTAGTAGTAGTAGTAGGAGGAGGAGGAGGGAGAGAGAGAGAGAGTGAGTGAGGGTGTAAATTAGATTGGATGAGCTGTAGGGATCAGGAGGGTGGGGGAGGTGAGTTCACCCTTCACCCTAAGGGCACCTGCCACTCATCCAATCTAATTTACACCCTCATCTGTCAAATCTGTGGCAACTTCTACCTAGACGAAACCTCCACCCCCTTGAATCTAAGGATAAATAATCACCGTTCCTCCACCCAAAACACCACCTTCAATAACTGCTTCCGTGTTGCCATCATCCACCTTTTACCCCCCGCTCTGACACATCTTTCCGCAGGCGATGGGAAAGGGCCTATATAGCAGGCATGCACGCCACTATACCCCCCGGACTCAACCTAGCCAACCAGTAACTCTTTCCTCTCCTCCCCGAAACTACCCACCCACCTTACAGTAAACACTGGCTAAAGTATTTCGTGTTTCCTTTCAACTGTTTCTGGCAACACTGACCGTAGAGACGCTACGGTCAGTATTCTGTGCCTCTACTCACAGTGTCGTCGATCTTTTATCTACCTTCTTGAAAATGCGACTCAGATCGCGAAATATTGAATTATTTCTATTCGTGTGGTAAGTGTTTACTGTCTCCTTCATTATATATATATATATATATATATATATATATATATATATATATATATATATATATATATATATATATGGGAGATATATAGGAGGCAGAATTTTGTACCCCCCAAATGAAAAACGTTCCTGCACCACTGATTGTAACGTTAGGTAAAAAGCACGAAGTAAACAAAAGCGTAGAGGCACAAAATACTAATGCTAGCGTCTGTACAATGTTGCCAGAGAAAAGTGATAGAACACAGGTAAATGAGCAGATATAAGGGTGGATAAACAAAAATGGCGTAAGAGACAGTAAACACTTATCGCAAAAGAAGAAAAGTCTTATATTTCAAGGTTGAGCATCTTCAATTGTGGTAAGTGTTTACTGTTTCCTATGCCATTTTTGTATATGTGTGTGTTTGGACAGTGGCGTGGCCAGGAGGGGGGTCCATAACAACCCCTTTGGCCCAGTAAAAATAATGTCAAAGGCAGGAAAAGATGATGGCTGGCTAGTAAAATAATGTACAGGAAAACCTCGTTAATACGAAGTTCAAGGGACCAAAAAATGTCAACTTCGTATTAAACGACTTCGAGTTATCCAAACTTTTCAAGATGGCGCCTGTTTTCATCCCCACAAAGGATGTTTTATACTTGGTGGTAGCTCAGAAAATAAACTTTATATGTACTATATAATAATATTGTACGTTTTAAAGAAAAAGTGTAAAAAATGTTACACAAAATGAGAACACGGAACTTAACGCGAACACAAAGATTCCAAGGAGACGGTTAACACCATTTATCCTGCCTAGTTATACAACCGGTTATGCACAGGATGCATGTTGTGGCAAAAAGTGTTTTAAAAAACGGTATTTTCTTTTAATTGTGCAAAGTCGTTGCTCTTCCACAAAATTCTTACAATTTTAGTACATAAGAAACCCGTTTGCACGGAGACCTACGGAAAGGAAAACAATCTCGTTTATTGCAAGAAGTGAAACTCTGAAGAATCTTGACAGTAGTCACACTGGCGCGAGCAAGAGACGGGAGATAATCGGACAGAATGAATATTGGATTTTATGTCGATTCACTAGAACATTGTCCGTTACAGGATTAACTGGTAAGAGAAGATTCTCTTGGGAGAGAACACAACCTTTCCCTGGCACAAAACAAAACAAAAGAACAAAATCGGGGCTGTAAATTTCGTTCTGGTTCGGCTGTCTAAAACACATCGTTAAAAAAATCACGAATTCTTTGCTTCCGTTAACTTCATATTCGCCTCCCCCTTTGCAGGGATCAGTTCAAACTCTTCCTCAACTTGCATTGTAATCCAATCTGAAAAAGTAAACACACAACTTGCGATCTGTTTGCACGTGTATCTTAGGACACATTAAACAGTGCCGCACTCGATAATCACTCTGGTTTGGATCTCACTTTAAACTGTATATTTAGTCCCGCTTAGCTCTTCAGCATAAAATGAGCTAAAAACAAGCTTTGCGAAACTTGCATATTTTCAGATTAATCGACAATTTATTGTAGGTTTCAGGAGTATTCTGGAGGTCAAACACTCGCTCCGCCAAAAATTTTCCTCTCGTATTCCTACATTGAGCATTGCATTTTTTTTTTAACAGCGGCACGCTAATGGTTCTGAAGAAAAGCGGGGATTATATTGCTTTGCGAGATTCAAAACAATAACGCTTATTCCTTCGCACTGGATGAGTCATTGCAGTTATTGGCAAGCGAGAGCTTTCCAGACGCTAGACTAAACACTGGCGCCAGCTGCAGCGTAAACACAATGAGACCGGCTGGAAGTTAGAGCAGCAGGTGGCAGAAGGGAAATCATCGGCATTTTAAAGATAACGAAGTTGTCGAAGACCGAACTTTTATCAGCAGTGTGAAAAAAAAAAAATGATCCTTGCATTACCTTTTATCATGCAACAGACAATATTTCCTATCCAGACAGCTGCACTCAAACAAGAAAGAGGGACCTGAATTCTGCAATTATCGCATTACCATGCACACCAGTGGCAGCGGATAATGAGCTGTTGTAGGAGAAGGAAGGGGGTCACTTTTATTTTACTTTTCATGCTGCTTTTGTTCCTTTTGAAGAAGGTATTCAGAACTGTTTCCTTTTCTTTAGACGCCAAAGGAAAGGAGTCGGTGTGCGCACACGAGCAAGAAAATCATGGCCGAAACAATTAGCAACGGTAGCAAGGGAGTCCCCCCCGTTTGCTGATAAAAAAAGGGGAGAAGTCACTGACAACAAAACACTGTTTTGGCAAATTTTATGACCAGCACAGTTGGGAAACGTATGAAGCGGGAAAGTGGAGTTGCAACATACGTAAGATCGACGTCAACTATTGCGGGAAACCTAGATGACAACGATTAAGCGGGTTGACCTATGCGGCTTTGATTATCTGTAACAGTTTTCCTTTTTTTTTATGAAGTTCTACAGGGCACAAAGAACACGCTTTTAATGAAAGTGGTTACCGGAAGTTGTCGGCTACCAGGCCAAAAGTTGCTCGCTCACGGGAAATTGCTGTATCTCGAGCTCAGAGCTAGACAGATAGGTGAGACTTCCAGGCACCACGCGCCTTGTATTTTGGAACATTCGTGCGATCTTATCTCGCATTTCTCATCTAGCACTGGTGAATATTTCCAAGGTGGCGCATTCAGCAGGGAAAGAGCTTGACCTGCCATGCACATTGACAAAGAATGTCAATGTCCAGCAGGCATTTCGGGCTGCTTCCCTCGAGTTGTCAGCAGCTCTTAGGACAAAGAAACATGTCAAGGTCAAGTTAAAATAACGTTCAAGCTCTCTCCACACTCGATCTTCTCTTGTCGACTTACGCAGGAGTCTACTTCGAATTAAGCGAAATCAGTTTTGCGGAAGGGTCTTGTAAACAACTTCGTATTAAAAATTATCCGTATTTCGATTTATCCGTACTGAAATACATTATAAATCCTATCTAATCGGCTGGGGAATGGGAAGAACTTCGGATTAAAGGGTACTTCGTATTAACCAATATCGTATTAACGAGGTTTTCCTGTATAGGTATCCCTCCCCAACACACACTTTCGAAAATCCTTGGTACACCACTGTATATATAGTTTGGTAGAGCTTTGGTTTTAAGCCCACTTTAAGCACAGGAAGGCTAATCGGGATAGGGGACTTGCAGTTTAAAGTGGAATCCGAACTACTTGCACCTCTACCTTGCATCAAACCCAGGACCCCTTGATTACAAGGAGGTGACAAAGAAAAACAAACTATCCCACGATTTGTCAGGACATGGACTGTTCCATTTGGAACAAAGGAAGGGAGGAGAAAGGGCAGTTCCACTTTCTGAAAGGGGAGGAAGTGTGATAATTCACAATGGGGTGAGGCTCCAATGTTTTTTTCAATTGCCATGTGTTAGTACATACATATATTCAGCTACAAGATGGCATACTTCATTTATTTCTTGCCTAATTCTAAAGTTGCGGATTTTGCAATTTTTTAGTATTTAAAGGGTATCTGCTAACAGCATCAATATCTAAGTAAAGTGCCATGTCAGTTAGCTTGTCCAAATAGTGGACTTTAATGCCCAGTAAACAAATATTTGGGGTACTGTTGCTTATCATGCTTAAGGGCTAAAAACAGGCAAAAACTGCATTTTGGCACTTCTTTGTTGGCACCTAACAATGAAAAGCAACAATGCCCCACCAAAACAAGTGAATGTTTATAAGCAAGGATGGTTACAGTGATGATATATGAAAAACAGAAGTTCGGAGTATTGTTGCTTTCCAAAGATGTAACACTCGGATCTTACCCATGTTTTACTTTTTCATGAAAAAATGGAGGGTCTGACCTTGAACTTTGACATTTTCTACAGTGGAGGGGAAACTTTTTAAAGGTCTCAAAATTGCACAATATTCATTTCTCATGACCTACTTCAACATATAAAAAAATCAAGCCAATCAAAAAATAACTATCTCACTTTGTTCATTATTTCAAAATAATGGTTCTTAAGCATCATTAACCTGTGTAGAAACACAAAGGTTATTAGCTAAGCTATACTGCAGTTAAATTGTTTCATGTTTTTATCAATTTCAGAAGCCTTTACTAAGGCCAGTACAAATTGCATGACATGACAATTACATGCTAAAGTTGAAGGATGGTCATTTAATAATGACCAAAATGTCACTTAGTATGTTTTACTCCCAGGCCCTTCAATTATAAAATCATAATCTTGATAATCACCTCTCAGATATTGAAACACTTTAATTTCACTTTTCCCCATCCTCATGGATTGAACAAATCACTTCAGATGTCCAATTCAGGCATTCCCTGGGATATTAGGACCAGTTCAAAAGGAATGGTTTTGTGTCACTTTCTAATGTGATTCTATCTGTACCTGGTGCAAACATGAAGTATGTGAAATGTTGAAATCAATGGGTTTCATTTTCTGTGCAGTGCTTATCAAGATTGCTTACAAATAAAAAAAAATACATCCATAGACATGAGCCTTACCTTTGTCATCTGTCGAGATGGGAACAGAGAGAGGCTTGATTCTACGTAACCACCTGGCTTTCGAGAGACCAATTGTTCCAGTACAGAACTCTGCCAAAAAAACAAGAAAGCATTATGTAACAAACAATCAAATCAAATTAATCCTTAGGTGAAAACAAGAAAAGTCAAAGCACTTTCTTCTCTGTTTAATGTTTGGTCATCAGCAAGATGATCTTAATCAAATTTAAAGTGTTAATTTAAAACATTTCAAGTAAAATGAGGTATAGTTTTGCTTAAGTGCATATTGCAGTAGTAAGCTGATTGTTGCATCAATTACAATCTAGAGTTTCAGTTTGTGTTTTGTGTAGTTCTGTTGGAAACATGCATCTGGATTACTAAAGAAGGAAAAAAAAGCATAAGCAGCCATGTGCTATTCGATATCAGGCTGCACAGATTGCACTCTTGTCCTTAACATCACACAAGGCATTATTGTGGAATATAATTCACTTATCACTAGGGAACTTTTTTTTTTTGAGATCTTTGAGTTTCATGTACACAGCACCCCACTACTGAAATTCTATGGGTCCTAAAAATGTCTAAATGAACTATAAATTTCTATAAATGCCTAAAAGTCCTATTTTGGCTTGAAAAATGCCTTTTAAATCATTTGCTTGGCTTAAAAATAACTTTTATTAAGAATGACCCTTAATTTCTACCACAAAGGCTTGAGACCCTTGAACAAATCCGAGCGGCAAAAGAAGCAAAGCAACAGCAAGGGTTGTCAACATCTGTGCAAATTTCCGCTATCTTCCAGCTTGCATGACGAAATTGGAAAAATGTGGAGCGAACTGACTGAATAAGGCATTCTCCTTTGTTAAACACTGTACTTCCCAGGCAATTAAAAGGGTTAGATGTAGCATACCAAACAAAAATGCAGGCTGTTTTGGGATGGAATCCTAGCTACAAAATTATTCAGTTATTAAAACAGGGCTGGCATTATTCCAACAGCGTATGAGTGTGGGCAGATTGCAAGGATACCTCTCTCTGATTGGCTGTTTCCAGTGCCTGCTGTAACGGGTAGGAAAGGCAACCCTGCAAGTGCAATCACATCGCTTATTTGCCCCATTGACAGAACAGGGGAGGCAAACTACAGAGGCTGTTCATCAAGGAGAGAAGACCACTGTGAACCTGCCTGAGGTTTGAGTTCAACTTTTTTGAGCACACTTTATGCACAGATAGACTAATTGGGACTTGGCCTACAGTTTAAAGTGAAATTCGAACCACTATGTGCCTCAACGGATATCAAAACCTATGGCCTCTTCATTGCAAGGCGACAATGTTACCACTATGCCTTGGAAATCTGCAGCAGTTGCATTTAGAAATTTTTTATTAATAACTTCCTGGGGCATCGAGAGAAGGTTCTCTATGGACACCACTTCTGGGTTGTAACGATCACATTGAAGTCAATGGGAGTTTCCATGATTACAAATCATAAAATATTAAAATGTTCTGACTTTCGTTAAAAGCTGAGGCTGCAAAGGGGCACTCAGCACACATAAGGACAAAAGAACAGGACAATATAAACAAAATTATACTGGCCAGGGGCCAGTCGCCAGAGCCTCGTTAGTCTTCAGTCCAGGGTGTACTAAAGTGGAAGTGAGGTTGACATTTGGGTGTACTACGTAGAAGGACCACCCCTTACACCCCGGAGAGCCCTTTAAAGTTTGACATGATATATTTATTGGAACTTTGTTACGATTGTGCTGAAATTTTGTATCATTGCAAAGGCTGATATATTGAAGCTTCTCCAACAATAAGTTGTTATTTGGTTAGGTATTTATGCTAATTAATTAATAGGGGGCATGCATATTTCGTTTTTGACGAAAAAACGAAATTTGAAAAAACACATTGTAGTGTTAATTTTTCATGTTTTTGAAAGGTGTGAGATGCATTTTGTGACCATGTTTTGTCACGAAATAATGCGAAATGAACTGCAAAAAGCGAAATTAACTCTTAAACACGAAATTTAGGGTTTATTCACCGACGCGACACCTTCTGAGGTCTGAATTATCCTGAGAGTTATGCAATTCCTGGAAAATTGATTAATTCTGCTGTTAATATTGGAGAAGCACATTTCCTTTACACAGAAATACTCTGATAACTTCATAAATGTGCTATTAGAAGTGAAATGTTAATTCTGTGGAATAAGTGTAGTTTTTAAATCAAATTTAGGATTATATTCACAATTTTGAATCCAAAATGTCTTTTTATATACCACTTTTCATCCAATTTTTCACCGCTATAACACTGATATTTTATTTTATTTACCGCTTTTGAACCCGAAATTGACTCAGTTTTTGTACCGAAATTTTGCTTTTTTATTTACCAAAAATATGTGCCTCTATTAATTAATTATCAAAATTTCAGATAGAACAATTGCACGCAACACCAGCTATGATTTCAGAGTGTCAGTGTTCTATCTACCACATTTAACACTGCATTCTGGAAATGAGATGAAACAATTTCATGATAAATTTGTGATTTGGTAGCAAAGTAAAATAAATAATTCACATTTTGGGAAATCAATCAACTACTTTGAATCCAGTATTATTCAAAATTCTTGTGTTAACAACAAAAGTAAGAACCGAAGACCACTACCATTGTTAAGCATATCCCACAAGTGACTGTGGTTAGAATGCAAGTGGTTTATCTCATACTCAGATGGCGCTTGTAGTTGGTTTAGGAAATTGTCGTAAGGTTTCATTGGCTGTTGGAGTGTGCACTCTCGTGGCCGTTTCCAAATTCTGCACATGAACCAAAAAGACACTCAATATATCAATATGGGTTGAATGTAGGCATCAGACAATTACAGAGATGAAACAATTACATTCTAAATAGACTACAGCCAAAATATCTCCATTTGTTTACAATTTGGAGATAGAACATTTGCATTCTCAATGGATGATATGTCATGGTCATTTGGCCACAGATTAAGCTGGCCCATACTTGACTTGCCCCTGCATTAGTTTAACCTGTAACATAATATAACCCATGGCTCTACAGCCCTGGAAGGGCCTTGGCCTCTCTTCCGACTGCCAGTCTCTCCCACAATTCTACCTGGAGGTGTGAAGATCTTCAACCGGTAATGGGGTGACGTGGGGGTCAGCATGTCAAACCCTCAGCTGCTGTAAGAGATTTCCCAAACCGGGTTATGCTACTCACTTGTAGCTCCCCAATTTCCTCACGATGGTGGGTTGCCACCGGTCCTATACACAGACCAAAAACCCAGGTGGACTCGAACCCATGCCATCCCGCAGTCTCCAAAGCACAGTGCCTTAGACCGCACGGCCACAGAGGACTAGCGTTAACCTGTGGAGAGATCAATCACTAACCTGCAACTCTGCTGCCTCCTTCTGCAAGTCCTGCAACTTTGTCATTGTTTTGACAAGGTGATTCATGGGACTTGCTTTGTCCAGGCAAGGAACAGTTCCGGCTTTCCGGCCACTGATGTCTACCACAGTGGGGGAAGCACTCATCTGATGCAGTTCCTGCACACAACGAAAACAAAAACAAAACATCAGCAAGTGTCAACAAAGAACTCTAACAAGCATGAAATTACTTATCATCTTCATCTCTCTTGCTACACTCTACTTGAATTTTTGTTATGTTCACAGCAACAATAACAAAATGGCAGCATTACAAACAATATATAGAAACATTAGATTGCAAATATTATATTAAAAAATGTGTCAATATACTGATATATTGTGCCCACATGTTGCTTGAGAATTTCACCAATTTCACTGCACTTTCAATCCCAGGAAAAATCAAAACTCTAGTACAATTGTCTAGCTCAAGTGTGAAATGAATTGAACAGTACTCTTCATTAGTTTCTATTAATTTGTTACAAGCTCTCACCTTCAGCAATGTGGATGTCCTCCTTGACAGTTCAACCAAGGTCTCAGATTTATTTGAGTCTTCAGCTCCTTCTTCTGCACTTGCTACTGTTGCCTTCTTTGGTATCTACAAAAGGAATTTTGATCTGTACTTACATTGACCACAAGTCTAAAATTATACTTCACATCTGATAAATATTTTTTTGGGATACTGTATTCTGCTATCCTTTCTTTACATATCATCATAATCCTTGTTATCTTATGTATCTACTAACTATATTCTGTCCTTTAATTCAATCGGTCACACAAACAACATAATCAACAGTTTTGCAGACAGACATTAAATGGGTGAAAAATTGTTTTTGGCTTATAGAATATAGAGTGACACATTTTATGAACAGGTGGGAGTTTCCTGCAGCATGGAACTTCCTGTTTAAGGAAAAACATAGAGAGAAATCAACATGACTGGTTGTTTTGATGTTTCCATGACAATTGTTTTTTGTTGGATTCAAGGTTGTTCATGTGATGATTCAATTATATCAACTACAATAATTTCTTATTCCATTCTGTCAAGGCCCAGGTTTCTGCTCATAACAAAAACAAAACATAAAAATTTATAAATTTTACAATACTGGGCATTTGGTGAAGTATAAAGTACAAATTCCGCCACTAACCTTCAGTGGGGGTAAATCTTTCAGTTGGTTCTTCATGTGAAGAGTCTGAAGCCTCAGGTTTTCGTTCTTCACGTGCCGAAGAGCCAAGCGCAAGTCCTGGATCTGCTGGACTAGAAGTGGAGAGTCTTTCACCATCGCAGGCAAGCTAGGCCCTGAGAGTAGCATTCCTGTTGGTGATGTCACTGAAAATACAACAATGAATCTTTCACAATGGTCACAGCAATGAGATCTTTACCGAGAATCAACACTTAGGTTCATTCCTTTTGCAATTTCCTGTATAATTAAACTTTCCCTGTCCCCAAAGAGAGAGATTTCAGTGACTACCTTTTCTTTTGTATCATCTTGCATTTATATTGCCCCATATCAAACATATTTCTGTCACCATGAAATAATAATAAATGTGCACCATGAAGAATTCCAACATGAAATTAGTTGATATCTTACCGATATGGTACAAAATCAAATATTTCATGAATACGAAAACTTTCTTAAATAATGTAAACAAGTGG
Organism: Lepisma saccharinum; assembly: GCF_977018435.1. Lineage (NCBI taxonomy): Eukaryota > Metazoa > Arthropoda > Insecta > Zygentoma > Lepismatidae > Lepisma > Lepisma saccharinum. Next base: position 72,403,709 of record NC_139236.1, read on the forward strand.
GGGAAAATTTGTTTGAAGTCCATTTTATGCTTTAAGATGCTAATCGTGACTGGACCTACACTTTAAAGTGGGATCTTGATTAAAAGGGTTACTATCGGATTAAAAATTATAGATACTCTAGTTTTGCACTCCAATTAAAAACTAACCAGTACACCCATTAAATTAGGCATACACAGGAGATGTACTATGTAGAATTTCAGCGAAAAATGCAGGCTCAACCAGGACTTGAACCCGGGTCTCTGGCAATCCGTGCCATTGCTCTACCACTGAGCTACCGAGAAAGGGAAGCTAGGCCGGCTCGGTAGCTCAGTGGTAGAGCAATGGCACGGATTGCCAGAGACCCGGGTTCAAGTCCTGGTCGAGCCTGCATTTTTCGCTGAAAATCTACATAACCAGTACACTCAGTACATGTATGTAAAAATTAGTTACAGATTTTTATTCAACAGAGTAAAGATGTGTGTTGAGTGTGGTAACACAACTAGCAGTAACAGCTTGCAGTTTTCATGGTTTAATGGACATTGCTGTAGTGACAGCACGTGTGATGTTGCCATGTTCAACACACACCTTTACTCCGTTGAATACAAATCCATAAAAGAATTTGTTTCGCAATGTGAATTGACAATCATAATGTTTTTTTTTAAAAACAGCTGCAAAGAGTTTCAAGATAAGACTAAGATCCTATTTGTAGGACTACCCAATACTAAGAAAAAATTGTTTCACAAAATTCATAAGAACTTTATTTTGGACGATTTAAAAAATCTGAAAATTAAGAATTGTATTTAAAAACCTTTCTACCTGCACTGTATTTACATTTCATCTTGATCAGACTTAAAGTGTTTTATTTATATAATTTCAGAGAGAGCAGTTGTCTCTTTTTTGTTTCCATGATGATAAAAAGTCGAAGGCATGTTCGAAAAAAAACTGGTTACCATAACTTAATGCAGAATTGAGTTAGCTACATAGGCTACACAACTTTTCACGCATGCATGTAATGTTTCCAGACATTGGACAGAAGATGGGCCAATCAATCCAGAGGGTGTATTGTTCTATACAGAACAAGTTTTAGAGCCTTTCTGAAAATACAGGATGTATCATAATAAACAACTTCAAGAATTTATTTCGACTAAATTATATGGAATACAACAATGATATTTGTTATGTATCAATCAGTAATGCTTCCAAGTGTCTATGAATGTCTAGAAATGGCTACAAATATTCAATATGGCTTCCACCAGTTATGCAACATAGATCCCATTGAAATTCAAGTTGTCACACTTTTCCCAAGAACTCCTCGTACACCAAAGCAAGGGCGTTTCTTATTCTCTCCTTTAGCTGATGCACATTATGTTACATGTTACTGGCCACCTGTGAAAGTTGCCATTTTCTTTAAGACTACACTGACCGTGTTTACAAAAAGTCTTGCGCGTGAAAACAAAAAAAATTTTCTCATTGTTGAGTTTCAGATAATTTTTTAACAATAAACCTGGTAAGTTTATCTATTATGATACATGCTGTACTGAAAGTTGACACAAGATGGTTGTAGTGTAAGGGTAATATACAAGTACATGTTTTGGAATTTAGCTTTCATAAAGGAAAATTGCTCATACCTTCACTCTTCTTAGCCAAGCCCTCAATCAAGGCTCTCTTGGAGCAGATCTTGAGCTTCTCCTTGAGCTCTCCTCGCTCAGACTCCAAGGAATCAATATCCGCCTGCAGGTGATCCATGGTCTCCTCAAACTCCTTCTCTTTCCGCTTCAACAGCATGTGGGAGTCATCCAGCTTTCTCTGTTGCGAAGGAAACAATTTATGCAGGAAAACTCTTCTGTACTTCATCAGTCAATAGACAAATATTGCTAAAGGTACTCACATTTAGTTTTTTGGCAGAAACACAAATTGTGAAATAACGTACTGTAATGTTCATTTTTCATGGTTTTGAAAGGTGTGAGGTACATTTTCCTTCCATGTTGTGTCACAAAATGATGCAAAATTAACTCATATATGCAATTTAAGAGTTTATTTATCGTGACAACAGTTTCCAATGTTTCAATTATCCGGAGAGTTATTCAAATCATGAAAAATTTACTGCTTCTGCTGTAAAAACTTGAGAAGCAAAAATGGACTCCTTTACACAGGAATAAAGTGTAAATAAATGTGCTATTAGAAAGGAAGTGTTTATTTTGTGTAGTAAGTATAATTACAAATCAAATTTGGAAATTTATTCACCATTTTAACACCGAAATGCCATTTTATATGCTGCTTTTGATCCCAAAATATGCTCCACTTTTGTACTGAAATCTTGATCTTTTATTCACCATAAATATGTGGCTTCAAATATTGCCCACGTCTGTAAATATTTCTTTACTCATAAAGTACTTAACCATGGTTCCACATGCTACAGTTCCCACAAGCATTTATCAAAGGTATTTCACCTACTTTTATTTTTGACATACTTCTTAAAACCTGTTCAGTTAACTAACATCTAGTGAAAATATCTCGCAGTTCACATGTTCAATATTTGGATTGAGCAACTTATTGAATACTGTACTGATTAAAATTGAGTAGATCCACTTTGGACCAATAAACGATGCTTGGACATTGGAACAGCCTAGAGTTGTTCAAAATATTATAAATTTTAATGTGCAATTATTCCATTGGAACTATACCATATAAATATCTGTTTTATTTTTAAATACAGTGGGACCTCAATTTTGCGTTCCAGGATTTTGGATTTTCACACATTATAGATACAATCTTGTTGGTCCCAACATAGCAATATGTTTCAAAATTTTCCTCTATTTTACATTTTCCCTCATTTTAAGTTTTTTCAACTTGGTCCCTGGAAAAACATAAAATCGAGGTTCTACTGTAATTGTAATTTCACATATGGGATAATCAAAACACTAAAAAGTTGTCCTTTGTTGGCAAAATCCACTTCTCACACATTATTGTTGAAAAAATGTGTCTTATGGCATTTTACGGATATGATTCTGAAACCACTGTAAGTGACTTGGCTCTAGCAATTATAATTGCTACTACTTTTCAAGCTAAAACTTCCCTAATGATTATTTTTTAAAAAATCAGCTTTAACAACCCTGTAAGAAAGAATATTGTTCTTTAATTCTACACAACAATGGAGCACAGAGATTTTCATGTTTCATCTTGGTTAAACATAATACTGAAACGAAAATACTAATTTTATTGCAGTACATCATGAAGAATATATGTGCTGACAAGAACTCCCATTTACAACTTTACAAACTTTCTTTTTATAATAAAATCCTTCCCAGGAGTGATAACTATATGTGATCCTTGCATTTATACTGTGTACTGCAGCATATGCTTTTAGCTTTTGATGGCAGTTTTAAGACGAGCCTGGTTGGAGTACGCCTGAGCAAGAAACTAAGATGTAAATGAAATACAACATACCTGTAGCTTCTCAATTGTTAATTCATAATCCTTATTCACGTTGCCCAGTTTCTTCTCAGCCAGCTCCTTCCGGATATTCATCTCACTCATTTCTGCTTGTTTCATCTTCAAAGCCAGTTTCAATTCCTGAGAAAACATAATGCATCAATTTGATTGCCTTGCATGTTATGCCAATACCAAACAGAAACAGTAGGTTGAAATGTATGGAAACAATACGAGCCTTTCAATCTTATTAACGCAATGAATATGACTTAGTGCATCAACGGAAAATTACTTACATACACACACAAGTGGACAACTCTCACACAAATTCTCTTTATCTCAATTGTTCTAAGTTTGTTCTTGTATTTTAGCGTTTGTCACTTTAGAAATATGTACACAAAAACTAACGTTTCATGATGTGCAACTAGGGCTCAGCTGATGTCACTTTAAACTGATACCCATATCTATGAAGATCTGAAATCTGTAGAGCAAGACTGCACATGGCATGAGAGAAGAGAAAGCGAGTTGGCAGGGCAAAGCAGTGACCACTGCTGCAAATGGCTGGTGGCTGCACTCACTTACCCTCTCGTGAGTTCATTGGAAGAACCCCTCGTGTCGCTACTTGCGCAGGAACTTGCTTTTGTTCGCTTGCACACAGTGTTGAAAATTGTTCACAATACTGATTTAGTGGGAGAGTATTTCACTCATCAGCATCATTTTACCAGAGTTTTGCAAGAATTACAGAAGAATATCAAAGTACCTGTTTTTCACACAAAATTGTTGCAAAATAAATGGAAACTTCAAATTATGCATAACATCAAGAATAGTTAAAACTCCATGAAAATGAAATGTCATGAAGCATTTTTGCAGGGGGGTAAAACATGTTTACCTTTATGTCACTCTCCTTCATTTCCAACTTGTGTTTCAATATCTTCGTTTCTTCCAGTTCCTTCTTCACCGTCTGTGCTCTCAAAATAATTGGTGGTGTTGGCTGAAAGGGGAGAGAATTGTTACTTGATGTTCGAATCTTTGACAAGTTAAATAACATACATGGTAGCAAAGCATGACCCAAAAAAAAATAAAAAAAAATACACAGGCTGCCAACTGTCGTAAACCCCAAAAAGTTTTATTATAAGCTAAACTAAGAGTAAATGTATATTAATTGCAGAGTAATTATGACACTTTTAAAAATATTTTCCTTACTGTGAACATCCACAAAGGTGTTAAAAAGGATGATCATGTTATGGATGTGATGCACTGATCTCTAGTTGTGCGATCTCACTGCAACTGTTAGGAACAATTCAAACTGAAATAAGCTTAATACATAAGGGAGAGTCAAATAAAAGTGGCCCAAGGTGATTAGGCTGGAAAGTATTGCTTTTATTTAAAGTAAAAAAAGTACCCACTATGATTGAGGCACCTGTCATGGTGGCTAACTAGCCTTCGCTGCTGGTACAGAATCTGTGGGGAAAAACCGAAAGTGGGAAAAACTCCAAACTGATAGGTGAGCAAGACTGTCACACTTGAACTTCTGCACTATTTCCACAGCAGCTTCAGCCATAAAGACAGCCTCGATTGTGCAACAACACCATTGTCCATTGCAGTGCAGGCCTGTGCATGCTATGCATCAATGTCAGACCTGACCCTGGCCATTCCTTGTTTCTCAAAGCTAATGCAGTCACATCTGGAGTGAATTGGTAGGACGTGTGATTGAGTAACAACCTACATAGGGTTACTGGTGCACATTTCTATGGAAAAAAACTCTCTCCCCCTGGCATTGGTTTGAAGACTTCCCCATGCACAGATAAGCTGGGCCTACAGTTAAAATACAGTGGAATTGCAAAATGGGAGGCCTGGTTCTCCAGTCACAGAAATGTGCTGCTGATTTGATTTTCCATGCAGAAAAACAGTATGGTTTGCGCTACTGAACTTCAGTTATACTCAGTTTGCATGTTAGCATTTTTGGTTGATTGATTTGGTTTATTTTACTTCACTTTTCTGCCACTTCTGGCTAATCAAGAAGATGAGACTGAATATTGATGAAGGGACACTCACAAAGAACACCCATACCCAGGTGGGGACTTGAACCTGGGACCCCTGGCACTGTAGCATGCTATGCAAACCACTCCGACACAGGATAGCATTAGCATTTTTGGCTGGACACTGTACACCTCTGGAATGTTACAATAATTCACAGTGACGGTGAAAGTATAAAATACCTAAAATTAGATGTCACATCACCTAAGCACCACACTAGCTCCTTTCAGACCCACCTCCGATAACAACCGAATTTCTTGACTATCCAACAGAGCATACATACAATACAAATGAGTAAAAGGTGCTCCTCTGTAGAGCTTGAGTTTGTTTTGTCTCTTTATGCACAATAAGGCTATTCGAACCACTATGGGCTTCCACTGGGTATTGGACCTTGGATCCCTTCATTAGAAGGCAACATTACCACTATGCCACCAGCGAGGCTGTGTTCCTCGGTAGAATAATGGTGCCTAGTTCATGTAATTAGTTCATTCATATATGTACTTGCCTCGTGAAATTTGGGCAGTTTTCTTTTGTATATCAGAGTTTATTCTTATTTGTTGGATTAAAGTGTAGCCTAAAACCTTTATTGTGAATTATAAAGTAAAATCTCTCCCAAGATTAGAAAATAATTTGATTTTAAGTTTAATAAATCACATATTATTTTATTTTAATTGATTTTTAGATGAAAACTTAAATGCTTTATATTAATATTAATTACCAGAATTTTGAATAATTTACTCTATAAGGCTACATGCTTCACATACCTTATCTTCACTGGGATTTGTATCATATCCTCCCTCCTGCAGAGCTTGGCTGATCTTCGATACTTCACTTGAGATGTACGACATGGAAGTCCGCAGGCTCTCCACAGGACCAACATCATCTTGCTCATAGATCTTGTCGGTTGCCATGTGGGCAAATTCCTTCATTTTGTCATGGGGGATACCTGGATCAGAATCTAGAAAACAAAAGCCAGAAATTATGCACATAAGCAACGATAGGGACTTTTCTTCTCTACAATAGGACTGAAGTCACTCATACTAGTCTACAGGTTGATGTAATGGCTAAAATTGCTGATATCTTGTGAAATTCAAAATGGTGCAAGTTGGATTATGGATGCAATTATAGTGGAACTCCAATATTATGTTTCTAGATTTTAATTTTCCCACTTTATACATTTAACTTTTCTTGCCCCAATGAAGCAAAATGTTGTAAAATTTTACTGCTTCATAAGTTATTTGGCTACATTTGTCTGGAAACATGTAATGGAGGTTCAAATGTGTATGGTAAACAAAAATGACTTAAAAGTAACAGATATTTGAAAGAGTGTAGCATAGAATTGAGGGTGTGGTGTATACTACTGCAGGCATCAGACTAGGGATGACTATGGGAGATTTTTCGGACCAAAACAACAAACAACATGTGACACATATCACTTATGAATAAGTCAAACATCAGCATGACAGGTCCCATAAGCCTGTGTTCAATTGGTGAAATCCTCAAGCGACACGTGTTGCATGTTGCTTCACGTGTGAAATCTCCCTAAGATTTGATAATTCTTATTTAGTGTCACTTTTCTGCCACTTATTGTTAATTGTGATGATAAGGATGAGTGATGATATGAAATTGATGAAGGGGCACTCGCAAAGCTGGCATTCAAACCTGGGCCCTTGGCATTGTAGCATTCTATGTTAACCACTCTGCCACAAATGTCGGCAGGGATAACTAAGAAATTCATATGAAGCCAGATTCAATTTTAAAAACAATTTGGTCACTCCTAGATCAGACAATGGACCCAAAGATGACAGACAAGGAATGGATGAAGAATTCTGAAATTTGGGCATGCAGATAGATATGCAAAAATTAAATGGATAGGAAAGATACTTGCTAAATGACTTCTTCAACTGTAACCTGCGAAGTGAAAAACAAATCCTAAATAACTTCACACCAATCATAAACAAAAGTGATTTGGTCCCTTACCTCCAACAGCTGCGACTTGCTGCAGCGAGGACTTGACAATCTCCTGCAACGTCTTCACAACCCGCGAGGCATGCACCTGGCACTGGTGAAGGTTGTCTGCCATATCACTCTTGAAGCCAAGCTGCGTAATGGAAGTCTCCTGGGGCAACTGCCTGCGAATTTGCTTCAAGTGCTGGCGAATAGAATCTGCAGAGCCGGCAATCTCCTGGGTCAGAAGTGCCATGTCACTTGTCTCCTGTCCCTGCATGCAAATTAAAAGTGATGTATGTAATTTCATTTTGCAGGTTTTGTTAAGAAAAGAATATTTTGTCAAGCACTATTCTGGTAAGTGTTCCAGCAGCAGCAGCTGGTGACTGAATTAGGTGAAGGGCTAGTAGAAAAAAAAAAGGGTAATAGAGAAAAATAGATCAACACACACATTTTATAATAAGTATGCATAACTATTGAACTAATATTCTCTATTATCCCATGTTTTTCCTACTAGCTCTTCACCTAATTCAGAGCTACCAGCCACTGGTGAAGTGTTACTTGTTCTCTGACAAATAAATTAAGGTAACTGCAGAAAAACACCATGGGGTGCCTGGGGAGAGGGGGGAAGCAACAGTAACATTTGAGCTAGAACCTACGGCAAGTCATCATAAGAAAAAATAATATAAAGGAACTGTTAAAATATACAATGAATTTTGCTTTTGTGCGTGCAATTTTAAAGATAAAACATACCATAAAAATATGATATTTAAATTTACAATAACTAAACTAAATCATATAATTCCACATCATAAGCTGAAAATAGGAAGAATAGAAACACCTACGTACGTATTCAGAAACAGCCATTACACCTAATGTGCATTTTCTTGTCTTTCATTACTTGAAGCCATCATAAGGCAAGCGAAGGCAATGCCATTTTCAACCCCCGGCCATTTTAAAAGTGTTGTTGTTTCTTTTTCTAAAGTTCTATTCTATTCCTCATGTTAACACACTCTTCATAGTCAATTTTCTAAAAAAGTGTACTTGAAGATGAAATCATTGTAGACACAACCGACATTGTGACTCGTACAGTTAGTCACAGTATTAAAGTTCTTAAAAAATGGAATAAAAATATAGAATTGAAAGAAGTGCTGCACATATAAAGTATTAGCTCACCATCTGATACCACTCCTCCTTTTAGTTTTTATTAGGGCTGAGCCAATACTTGCAAATACTTTTCCGGCATTTTTATTGTACAAGGTCCACAAAAATGATGATACTTTCGTAGTGTCTAATAATCCTGGGTGCTATGTAAAATTCAGAATTTCCATTGATTTTGTACCAATATTATGTGAAACAATTGTATATTTATATTATGATGTATTTTTTGAACATTTTAAAGCAAAAGTATGGTAAATTTATATTTATAATTGGAGTGGCATACTCATCCACTAATATTAATCAATGTTTTGAACACTTTTTAATTGTTATAATTTTCAAGCACTGGTACCGATACAGGTTCAGTTCAAAGTGGTATCAGCTCAACCCTTGTTTGTACATTTTTATCCCATCCTTCAAGTGGTTTAAATCTTGAAAAATTACATCCTTGTTCCTTCAACAATGACAGATGCTGTAGGAAACATTTGATTATTTTCCTACAAATTTTAACAAGTAACCAATAAATTGCTTAATCAATATCAAAGGCAATCAATAATGTGAATTTCTGAAACCCATGAAAGTGTTCCAACCATCTGTCTGTAAACACAGTTCAATTAATCCCACTTGCCTGAATCAGAGCCTTAATGGCCATTGCATCAGTGTAAATGCTATCGCAGGCAGCATTCAAGGCTCGGCCATTGTCTGTCAGAGCCTGCGATTGGTTGATCTGGGCTTCCACCAAATGGAGAGGGTATAACCCATTGAAATAAGCCACGCTTTTCTCTAAAACCTCTGTTGAAATGTTTTCATCCAGCTGCAAAAGCAAAAGAGGAACATAATTGAAATACTTACAAAGGATTTGCAAAATATTTTTATATATTTTTATTGCTTCAAGCATATTACTTGCATTAAAAAAATATATACCATGCCTTATTTAAAAGAAACGAAAGGAGGGGTAGAGGGCATTGAAGTAAAATTCAGCCCTGACTTCAATGAAATGTACAATATCAAAACAAATAGAATCACTAATCAAGATTTTTAATTGTGGAAAATACAAATTTGCATGTAAATGTTTCCCAATTAACTATTAAGCAGAGTCTGCAAGACCCAAGTCACCAGCGCCACAAATAATAATAATACAGATTACATACAATAAAAATACAGAATAATATAGTGGAACCTCAATAACATGTTTTTCAGGAGAATCTGACTAAAGAACTTATACATAATCCAAGATTTTACATTTCCCTGTCTGAAACAGGAAAATGTAAAATCTTGTAACATAAAATTATGCTTCCACTGTACCACTATCTTTTGAAAATAAACTGCAGTTGTGTCTGGATGCTGGATTGACAATTTGCTATGCATATTAGTAATCATCAGTGTTAACCTTATTTGAATTAATTTAAATTTTTTCCACTTGTATTGTAAGAAAAATAACAAAAATGGCATAATTTTGGGAATTTAAGTTATGGCTTATGTACAGAAATACCAGTGGTAAAATTATAATCAGCTTTACTGAGTATACTATTATTAACAAATTGTTAATGTATAATATCATAAATGAACAGGTTCTGTTGCTAACAATGGCTTGTAAAAACTTTACATGACCTACCTGGTCTTTTCTAAGAAGCTCCAGGAACACATCAACAGCTTTCTCCTGCACTGCCATCTCTGGGTAGAGCGTTCCAACTTTAAGCATAGTGTCAGGGGTGCACGTGTTCAACGAATGAAGGAACTGGTGCAAAATTGCCTAAAAAGGGAGTGGAAAAGAACACACTTATACATGGTCCCTTGCTTTGTGCTCGTGCCCACACAAAATATTGTTTTCAACATTATTTAACACAATAATAGGTTCTCTTTCCAGTGAGACTGTAACAGAGTTTTGCCTTCAGATCAACTTCGGCAAATTATGCAGAAATAATTTATGAATATTCAACAAGTTCCTATGTCCACACATAATTGCGGTTGTGTATGTGAATACTAAAGAAATAAAATATTGATACATATTTGTTGTACTACTTGTAAATTTGACTGTTTATTATTTGTTGTACTTGTAAATTTGACTGTTTATGGGTTGGTTGCTTCGAAATTGTTAGTTCTAATATTATTGCAACTATTGTGTATGTTTCTTTGATCATGAAAAGTAATCAAAGTGGAAATTGTTAGTTGGGGAGATGCTTTGCACAATTCACATGCCAGTTCTTGCATCCCTCTCTACTTCGAGTGCTGCTCATGAATTGTATTTAAGCATAGATAATTACAACAATTAAAATACAATCCTTCTATTACTAACAACTCTTATTTTTATATATATAAGGTGATGCAAAAAGAATGCATGTTTTTGGAATAAGTGTAATGTTGTTGATTTTCAAGATAGAAATGTTTTATTAACACCAAAACCATCGGTAAGAAATGCAGTTTGGATATGTATACAGTGATGATTTAAGTATGGAAGATGATGTCGGAAAGATGACACCATTGTTGCTGTACACACATGCAAAGGCATTTAAAGTATTGAAAAATGTAGTCGCACCAGACCTTGTACAGAATCTGTTGTATTCTTGTCTAAAGGATAGTCTTTTGTCACACTATAAACCTGTAACTAATAAGTTTGTTGAAAGATATAAGTTTCGACATTGTGTGCAAAAGGAAGGTGAAACAGTTTCTGATTATTTCATCAGGCTTAAACAACAAGCCATAAAATGTAAGTACGACAATTATCTGGACGAAGCTTTGGTTGAACAGATAGTATTGGGCATACGATCTGAAGTTACTAGAAGAAAGTTGCTTTCAGTACAGTCACTAACCTTTCAGCGATATCAAGAACTGACATTACAAAATTAAATGTTAGAGAAAGAAACCCGATTGTTAATATGATCGGGAAATGTAAAGCCGGAACCAATAGTTTCACGCACCTCAACCCAATTTCCAAGAAGAACAATACAAGGGGAAGTTTGAGAAGTTGACATCTTCAAATTTTCATTTTTAGTAGTTTGGCCTACATTATTATTACTATTGGGTTTCTGTTTAAACTTCTCTCTCTTCCTACACCGTTTCTGCCAGTAACCACGTTTCCTACAGAATGAACAAACAGAATCCTTGGCTGGACAGTTGTCTTAAGCATCATGTCTGTATATACAGCTGTAAGCAGCATATTTCATTCCGTGAATCATTGGAGCAGATGCAGTGAACTTGACACTGGATCTGCTGCGACTCTATTTCAAGCAGATTCATTCAGGAATTGGTTCCCGACGACTCATATTAACCATTCCTCTATAAAATTATATGGCGTAGGGAAATATGCTCTTTCAGTGCAAGGACAAGCTGAACTAGAACTTGCACACTCTGGATCGACTTACTCCCTTCCTGTTATTTTGTGCAAGGACCATCTAAATTATCCACTCATAGGTCGTTCCTGGTTAGATATCGTTACTCCGGATTGGAGAACACTACTGTTACGCTCCGAGTCGGCAAATTGTATGATAGTGATACCTACAGAGATTGAGAAAATTCAACATTCGCAGTCAAAGTCTGATCAAGTCTACTTCTAGCACTGGTGTAGACGTATCGAAGCCGATGTCGAACACCATACACGTGCCATTAAGAGAAGATGCTGCGGATTGTCTTTTAACAAGAAAAGACCAGTTGATGAGGAAAGTTGACAATCAACAAGCACCAAGGTTAAGAATCGTCCTGATAATAGGTGGCCAGAAGCTAGATCCGTAGGACAAAGAATGCATGTGGACCATTTCTTCTTGGCTGGGAGGAAGTTCCTGTTACTTGTGGATGCTTACAGTTGCTAGATAGATGTCTGGCCAGTATCGTTCTTAGATACAGCAGAGGACATACGTTGGATTCTTCAGTCATGCTCGACTCTCGGAATTCCTCAAACAATAGTTTCCGACAATGGTCCAACGTACAGCAATCTCATGTTCCGTTCCTTTTGCCAGCAGTTCGGGATCGAACACAATACAATACTGCCGTACCACAGTTCTAACAACAGGCTTGCAGAGAGGTACGTATGCAAGGTGAAGACTGGCATGTTTAAGGTGTTGCATGAACATCCACATCTGACTTCTTTACAGTTTGATACAAAGTTAGCAGAGTACCTGCTGTTTTTGAGGAATTCCCGGTTGGGAGAGGAACATAGTCTTCCTGCAGCCTCAGTCCTCACCTTCAGTCCAGGAACATGGTGGAACTGTATACGTGGTGATCATAATAGAGATGCCGAGAGGACAGAAGCTCCTCCTTTCTTGAAACCTAGGAGCAACCACAGCAAACCATACACAACATTTTCACCTACCGAAACCGTATGGGTTCGATCACCGAAGCACTTGTCACCTAACTTCAAGGAGGCAGATATTGTAGAAAGGTTGGGTGGAACTCACCTTTACAAAGTGCACTTTGCTGATGAAACTCAAATAGTAGTACATTCACGTTGGATTCATCACAGGACACACAGACAACAAAACAGTCCAGAAACCTGGCATGATGATAGTCCACCTGGACCAGAAGGTGCAGCGGGGGATCAAAATTCAGATACCCTACCCCAGCTGACGCTGCTCCACGACCAAGATACACATCGACTCCTCATGTGCCTAGATCGACCAGGGTTAAGGTACCCCCTGACAGATACGGTTATCATTGTTTAATTATTTTTTTTGTAACTCTGGAAGGAATGTAGTGCTACCTCCTATAGAAGAAGAAGCAAGCTACTGTTGCCAGGGAAATAATCTGTGCAAACACAACCTGGAATAGAGAACGTAGTTTCGATATAATGTAAAGTGTTAAGTTGTTTGTAAATTTCTTAATAAATGCAGTTAATCTTGTTAACATATTATGTGTTTGCATCACACAGCAGTTTGTATCTTGAAAATAAACGACGTTACACTTATTCCGAAAACATGCATTAATTTTGCGCCACCTTGTATAAAAAAATACTTATAGATGCCAGACTTACTTGCAATGAGTACACAATGTGCGAAAGACGAGACCCGAAAGCCGAGCGCTCAACTTTGTGTGTCTTCAGAATGGAGTCCTTGTCTAAAGTGTCCACAAAAGGGAACTTATCCCTCACTTGACTAAGCAAGATTTCTGCCTTCCAAATAAGCCGAGGAATAAGCAGCAAGGCTAAAACAGCATCGTGGTCCCCTACAGATAAAGAAAATCATGTAAAGCAATGATAACTTCATGGATGAACAACAAGAAATAAAGACTGGAGACTAGAAGAATTAGAGAAGTGTCTGTATTTAGCAAATATTCATCTAAGTGAAAGAAATTTGGCTGCTAATTATTTCGAGAAGTTGAACAGGCGAATACTCACCTCCTCTGTTCATGAACGTATCAGGCATGTACGCTGAAAGATACTGGACATGTTGGTTGGCCTGTTGGACATCGATTCTTCTCAGCTCCAAATCAATTGCTTTAGTATGTGCCTTCGTTTCAGCAAACATTTTCTGAAAAGACAGATGCATTCCAGAATAGTTTTAAATTTTAGGAAATAAATTTTTCATTGGAACTATATCATAGCAAACCAGACGTTTGCTTTAACATATTCATAACTTCACATGAGACAATCATTTAACCCTTAGAGGCCAGAGCCTCATGCATGTGTATTGCCTCTTCAAACAGGACTTTCACGCATACACTTTTCAAACTTGATGCGATGTACAAAATAAATCATAGCTTAAGAACTAATTGTCATGGAGAGATTAAATCAGTTTTGTTTCCTTTCGGAATGACATGGCTTTTAGCAGAGATGAAATTTATACATTCTACCTCCTTATGAAAGTTAATTGAAGAAGCAGAAGAAAATAAATTAAAAAAAGATAATTGTTATTTGATATGCCCCTGTGGCCACCACAATAGTATGTAGCAGTGTTACATCCTCACAACCATGCAAAGTTGCATTGAAAATAGGCTGTTATTTCTTGGGGACCAGCATTGTTGCCAGCTTATGGCAATAATTTCTGAAATTTCACTTCTAGCATTGATCCTATGCATGCTGGATGGACCAAATTTGGAGGGAAGGATGATAAAAGACCACTCTTTGAGAATATGAATGCCATTTCATTTGAAAAAAAATGAAATTACACTATTTTCGAAAGTCTAAATTTTAAGGAAATTCTCAAAATGAGAACTTTGCCCCAGGACCCTAATTGTCACACATTGTTAAAGTGTTCTTTTGTTCTCATTATTACATGAAATATACTAGAAAAAAAGCGGTGGTTGAGGAATTATAGCCCATTTTATACGATCTATCCCATAATACTCAGTAAAATGAATGGTAAAGAACTGTAAATTATTTTACATTGGCACTTTGTCCTTTAGCAGACAGAGCCTCGTGCATGGGTAAACCCTCTGTGGACAGGACCTTTTCAAACATGCACTTTTCAAACTTGCAGCAAAGTACAAAAAAAAATCATAGCTTGAGAACTAATTGTCGTAGAGAGATGAAATCGTTTTTTTTTTCTTAAAGAAGGGGCATTTAGTGGAGGTAATTTCTTAAAGATGGAGCTTTTAGTGGAGGTAAAATTATACACTGTGTTCATTTTAAAACCGGCCCAAGGTACATTTTTAATTGTTTGCCCATTTACCTCTTTTGTTGTGTCAATGTTGTATGTGCATATACTTGTAGCGGAGAGTGAGGGAGTGCGAAGAAGGAAGGGGCAAGAAGAACAGAACAACAGAAGAAGTTGTGGAGGGTATTCGAGACACCATAACAAGATCTCACAAATCTTTGCGGCACTTAAGCCAAGAGAACATATCTGTAGGGTCCGCTCACACAGCTGTGAGAAGAATACTAAAATTCTATCCGTACCGCCTACAAGTTTTTCACTAACTGAAAGAGGTAGATACGTTAATCGTGTCCGGTACTGTCACTGGTTGAAGACCTTCATTGGTAATGACATCACAGTGTTAGGCAATGTGCGGGCAGAATTACAAAACATGGAGCTCCGAAAATCCACGTGTCTTTCTGGAGGCCCCTTCATCCTCAGAAAATCGGTGTTTGGTGTGATATGTCAAGGTGACGAATAATAGGGCCCATCTTCTTTGAAACAACATTGGATAGTGAGACTTACCAACAAATTGTCATGCAATTTGTTGCCCTGTTGGAACCTAATGAACATCGATGATGGTTTCACAAGACAGTGCAGCTTGCCATACATCCCCAGATCCCACCAGTCTTGATTTCTTCTTGTGGGGTTGTTTGAAACAAACAGGACCCTACAAGAGCTGAAGAATTACATTACTGAAGCTATTCAGAATGTAACTGTAGAAGGGCTCCATAAGGTTGTATAACGGGAACAGGTGAGTTAGAACATTTTAATTGTTTCAGCATGGATGTTCAATAATAAAATAAAAAGACCTGAAATGCATAATCATCAAAAAAACATGCAGGTGTGGGTGTCAGGCTAGGCGATCCAGGTTCTGGCCAAAGATCATAGACGATTACATTCTATAACCTTTGGTCTTGCGACACAAGCCAGTCGTAAATTTCTAACTACTATAAGTCAAGAAATCAAGGCACTTTTCTTTATGTGTTGGACAAAATGATATGTTTAATACATCTTACTTAAGTGCACATCATAGAAAATATTACAGAACAGTTGAATGTCACAGTGCGCAGACCCCAGCTGGCACTGGTTGAAATCAAATGATGATCGCTGCTTGCTAATGGGAGCGTCATACACAGAAAGAAGCAATCATTTAATTTACTTTACTGATATGTTCTATCTTACTGATGTTACTTTACATGTCGAAAGTTAAAGTTCAGTGATTAAACTGCCTCACTATAAAGAGCACACACTATGTGTTGTAAATGGTTTACAACTTTAAACAAAAGTTAACGAACAACTGGCCTGATGAAAACTAGCTGAAGGTTATTGAAAACTGTAATTAATTAGACAAAGATTTCCGCTCATTCTGTAGTGTTTTCTCACTAGAGGTAAAGCGGTAAAGATTGGCGAGCACTGTCTTACTATGCCGAAAAAAAGGACCGTTGTGAATCCCTGTATTACTAGCAGTAAGGAATAGCGAGAAGTCCTCACTACCTGCAAGCCAGCTGGTATCTTTTGACCAAGGGTGGATTGTCCTCCTCTCCCATTGGTCACTTCACTGTAGTTTGGGGTTGTCTGTAAACACTACGGGGCTTTAACAAGTAAAGCTCGGGTCTTTATGACCAAAACACTGGCCGTGGGAAGTGATTAAAAGTATTTGGTTCATTTTGAACCACACTGCAGTAAATTACTTGCCAGCACTTTAACTCTGGACATTTCGATTAGTCTCTGTCTCTGTTGGGTGCCTTAATGTCACGAGGGTGAAGACGTATGGAATCCGGATCCTGAAGGGAGGTTAAAGTTGAAGTTCTCGTATCAGTCACACTGTCGCTGAAATATTCAAGATCCCGCCTTGCCGTCTGCAGCCGGAAACTTTATGGACATAGGTATCAAATGTTTGAATGCCTCGGTGCATGTTTGTTTACATCGAACAGCTGGTTGGTCTCACAGAAACAAGGGTGTCCTTTGAATCTTCCCTCTTCTTTACGTCTGGGACGAAGAGTGAGAGATTTGTTCCAATTGGTTCCGTCATTGTAAGTTATTAAAGGTCTGGAACATTGCTATAAATCAGTCTCCAATATTCGACCATCTGTGCTGTGCGAAATTTATGTTGGCTGCAGCCCATCTCGAGTCTGAAGAAGGATCAAGGGGTCATGACGAGACCACCCTGGCCTTGGTCTCGGGGTGCAGGTCCATTAATTAACAGGATTTCTGATTCCTTGGGAAGAATGTTTGCAATCTAGACACATCTGTTTTCTTTCAAAGAGCGGGGCTTGACGAGACCATAATGGAAAGTCGGTCATAGTTGCTAGGAACATGGTGGACCGTCTGGATATGTGCATCAAAGAACAAGGACATCACTTCTAGCATTTGCTGTAGTACGTAGTTCAGGTATCTGTTACCCTACTCATATATGTGTACCTCGGGGCTGGTTTTAAATTGAACGCAATGTACATTGTGCCTCCAATAATGAGTGTTAAAGGAAGAAGAAGAAAATTTGCCCCTGTGGGCCTCCACAACAGTCCGAAGTGAATGAAAAAAATGTAGTATGTAGCAGTGATACATTCCTACAACCACACAATGTTTTGTTGAAGGCTGATACTTGTGGAAAAAAATAATAGCAGAGTGGAATGAATTTCAATAGTAACAATGGACGGATATCTTGTTTTGTAATTGAAGTATTTTTAGAGGTATACTAATGAACAAAAAAGACGGAACAGAAATATTGTGGGTAATTTTTCAACAAATGATGCGTTAAATTGCTGCTTCGCATTGCTGGTTGATATATCGGCCATCCATCCTCAATGGAAAAACCTGCATGGTCAATATATGAACCATTCATCCACTAAAAGTTAAGGCTAAGTATCACAGCATCCAAGGCAAAGAGAGATGCTCAATGTTAAAAGAATGTAAACAGAAACTGGAAGAAAAGAAACGCTCACCTTGAAATCCAAAATTTCTGGCAGGGATGAAACTGGTTTGCTCGACTCCCTCTCCAACTGCTGTCTCAGCTCCTCGTTCTGGTCCTGAAGCTTCTGCACCAGCTCTCGGAATTTCACAATTGTCGACTCCCTGTCTGCCAGATTCTCATGCATTGCATCCCTTTCCCGTTGTGCCTGAAAAAGAGGGGGAATGTTTCTTAATCCTCCTTAAGCATTAAATCAAAACTGCTCACTGAAGTTGAGAATTTTACATAAAAACTCCTACCTAGATGCAAGTGTCATAGAAACATTTCATTCACATTATTTGATGCAAAATTTGCACACAATTTTGTATCTAAGTTCTTCTTAAAGGTTCACATAACCACGTTTTATAGATGCAAAATAATCTAACACAGTTGTTTCTAGTGGTTTTTATTTATTTTATCTGCGACGTTTAGTTTTGGTTTCCCAGAACTTTATCAAGCTACACTAAGATATACATACAATAACACCACCTCACATGGCTAGTCACTGTACACTTCTAAGGAATGAAGTGTCCTTATTTCCTCCTAGGTAAACTGGTTTTTCCTTGCAGGTTTTTCCATAAACAGCATTTTCCTACCTTATTTTGTCACGAAATAATGCAAAATGCGAAATATACTCTTAAACACGAAATTTACCGTTTATATACAGACACGACACTTTCTGAAGTCTGAAGTATCCTTGAGTTATGCAATTCATGGAAAATGGATTAATTCTGCTGCAAATATTTGAGATGCAAAAATGGACCCCTTTACACAGGAATAAACTTAATACTCTGGTAACTACATAAACTTGCTATTAGAAGGGATAAGTTCATTTTGTATAATAAGTGCAGTTTTTAAATCAAATTAAGTATTATATTCACCATTTTAAAACCAAAATGTCATGTTATATAGCAATTTTGATGTGATTATTTACCGCTGTAACACCGAAATTTTATTTTATTTACCGCTTTTGAACCCGAAATTGACTTATTTTTGTGCCGAAATTTTGCTTTTTTATTTACCAAAAATATGTGCCTATGAATCGGATAGACGGCTAAGAATTTTTCGGCAATGTGTCAAAATTTTCATTTTAATCTGTCATTATTTGCAGCATTTGAATTCATTTTTCTTATATTGTAACAATAAAAAGAAAAAAACACTGAAAACTGCTGCTCTAAAATTAATTATTAAATACTACATTAGATTCCAGTGTCTCCTGAAAAGATTCTAATTGAACAATATTGTTAAATAACTGCACATGAACAACGCAAGCTTAGGCCAAGGATTCAGCACACTTAATACAAGTTACAAAAAAGGGTTCTTACTTCTCGAGTAACTCCGTGTGCCATATCCAGTTCTTCTCGCAACTCCAGCTCCAGTTCCCGACTGCCCTCTTGCAGCTGCTCGTTCATGTCATGTAGAGCTTCCAGATCGGCCACAGCTTCTTCCAGCTCTACCACACGCTCTTCAAGGTTCAGGTTCTTGGTTGTCAAATGCTCCACCATCTCCTCTGCTCCTAGGGCTGCATCCACCTACAACAGCAGGACAAAAATAAAATTTTGCATTTTGGGCTTCTAATATCGGAATTACGAAACTTTGGCTGATATCAATAAAGTAATGTAAGGTAAAGCCCCACACATTCTCTATCTCTGCCATTTTGGATGTGATGTAATCAGCACCATGCTCCAGCCATCCTTACCCCCCCACCATCAGGTATCCATTGATATGAGGCTGGGTGAGCCTTGGAGCTGCTTTATGTGTGAGGACATGGCCAGAAATATTCTGACTTTAGATCACCCACCTCGGGAATCAAACCCGGGTCTACCACGTGGCAGTCAAGATGCCCTACCAACTGGACCACCTTCGTACTTATTTAAAATTTACCGATATTCTAGCAATCAGGATATTTGTAAAAAAAAAAAACATTTTTGGACTCTGCTAACACCTTTCCAGTGTCTGCACAATATCAGGGATGGGACAGATTAATCTGTACTCTATCAGTATCTGCCGATATAGTGTACCAGTTTGTTGGTAAAATTATTAATTATTTTACCGAACAATCTGATATATCTATACATATCTTATAATTTAGTGCAAAAATTCTGCCATTTTATTATAATTTTAATAGATAATCTCTATCCATTTTTTTTTTAAGAATTAATGTCTAAATATGTAACTTCTTTTGCACTGCAGTCACCTCGAAACACACATTTATTAAAGAGGTCAATGAATCATTCAAGTTCTCCAAGAACCATTTAAAATTTTGTATTGGATTGGTAGAATATTGGTTATCGGTATCAGAAAATTTTATATCGATACTTTATAGGTATCAGCTAAAATTTCATATCGGCCCATCCCTACAAAATACCATGTCACTTTCACAGACTAAATATCTTGGAAATTTAGCAAATGCACAATTTACATTCAGAAGAATTTCGTGGAAAATGGATTGTCAAATGGAATACTTATTAGTAGAGACCGGATTTCAAAGGAAAAACATTTTCTGTAGAAAGGACAAAAAAAAAAAGGAAAAATTATTGCCGCAAAAAGGACTATAGTTTTTTTTTGCACTCCACTAAAAATTCTACAGGGGTTGGAACAAAATATGGAAACACCTCGTGAAATGCACATCTGAATTCACATGTTCATTATTTCAACGTATGTAGGTGGCGCTGCCATATTCGCCCAATACCACTACCTGTCCAACCTTCACACTACGTTGCAAGCTTCATTTGTTGTGAAGACAGTGTTATGTGCAGTTGGCAGTGGATCATGTCAGAGCTAACAGAATTCGAACGTGGGCAAATTGTTGGAGCCTGTATGGTGGGTGCTTCCGTAACAAAGGTAGCCGAAGTGTTTGTTGTTTCGTGAGGCACGGTATCCAAGATTATAACCTCATACAGGACGACTGGAAAAACCGCATCCGATAAACACCAGCGTGGACGGAAATGTGTGTTGAGTGATAGAGACGCCAGAACATTGAGTAGGGTTGTGACAAAAAATAAGAAGACTATAGCTGCAAAAGTGACTGCTGAACTGAATGTCATGCTCCCAAACCCTGTCATCATCAAAACAGTACGAAGGAAGCTCCACAAGCAGGGCATTTCTGGACGAGCTGCAATTCCTAATCCACTCATCAGTGATCCAAATGCCACTATAAGGAGATAGTGGTGCCAAAGTCATAAAACCTGGACTATGGGGCACTGGAAGAATGTAATTTGGTCAGATTCACACTCTTTCCGACTTGTGGCCGAGTTTATGACTGGAGAACGCCGGCCCAATCTTACGATTCCAATTGCTTCTCCTACACCATATTAGTCACGGAAATGTGTTTTTGGTTGGGTGTTTCCATATTTTTGTCCACCCCCTGTATTTTAAATGAAAGTGCAATATATACCATTCATGTATAAAAAGGGATACATTAAATTTCGTATTAATGTATCCCCTTTTTAAATATGAATGGTATATATTGTGTTCTCATTTAAAATAATATTTTTAGTGGATTGCAAAAATAAACTATAGTCCTTTTTCATTTCTTTTTTGTGAAGGTAAAGTACAGCGAATGATCTTACTATCTGTTTCGATGAAATCTTCCTTGCAACAGCTTACCACATTCCATAGCTTTGTTCAGGAAAAAAACAGTCATACAAAATATTTGATATCTTGTCAATAAAGTGACCAAGGAAGATGCATTTTAAAAAAGGGGAAAAAAGGAATGTAGGCTGGAAAACTAGTCAATAAAGGAACCAGAAAGGAAAATGTTTTAAAAAAGGGAATGTGGGCTGAAAAAAGGAAGTCAAAAACCATGTAATCTTGTTGGTGGAAGATAATTATCAACACTGTTGTCATTTATTCCATGATCCGTGTTGAATAATAAGAAAGGACTTCTCTTTAAAATCCGGTCTCTACTTATTAGCATTTATAAATATTAAAATAAATTAAATCGTTACAATGTTTCAAATATCAGCAGCAGCTTGGTCCTAAATATTTACTTGCAGTTTTTCCATTGAATTATATTTGTATTGGATCAATCCCAATCTCAACTGAAATGTTTACCTGCTCCTGAAGGTCGGACACTTGCTGTTCCAATTCATCCACCCGGGAACTTAGCTTCTCCTTGGTTCTGCTCAGCTCTTGGATCTCGGACTTCTTCTGGTCCAAGTCCTTCTGGGCCTTCTGGTACTCATGCTTCTCATGAGCTGACAGGTCTCGCATCCTGCAGGAAAAAGGCTATTAATTTCCATGCTACACTCTGATGTTAATGACTACACAAGAAAAAGACCCTTAAACAAAGGTAACAGGTAAGTTCGTAATACATTATACAACTCTTGTCCCTTTGTCCTCTTGACAAGGTTAATAAGAAATTGTAAAAACTTCTGACAATTTTTAATTACATTTTTATCTGATAATTTTAGGCATAGACTGATAGGAAATTTTTGTTAATACTGATATTCTATCAATTCCATATAAAATTGCAAATCTTCCTTGAAGGACAGGAATCATTTCTTGACCTCCTTACTTATTTTTTTCTATTAGTTCACTTTACATCTCTTTTCTGCAACTTTTGGCCAATCACGATGGTGGGGATGCTTGGTGATAAGATGAGATGCATGAAGGAACGATCACAAACATACATGGATGACACAACTTGAGCCCACAGATCCATGTGCTGTGGATCCAAAATCCAGAGCCTCAGTATATAAAATGCAGTCCAGGGTGTACTAAATGGGAGAGGCTGACATTTGGATGCCTTTCGAAAGAGTCACCCTTTATACCTTACCTCAAAATGCGGTATTTATCCTACTTTCAATATAACTGCCATTGTTGAGGCATTGTTGTACTTTTTATTGTACAATTGTGCTGCCTGCATTGCAAACCATATGGTACCAGTTTCTTTGACGCCATTGTCGTCATGGAACTGCAGGCCAGTAAAGAAGGATTTCAGATGCAGGAACACATGAAGATCACCTGGTGCCAAGTCTGTGCTTTAGGGGGGGCTGATCAAATTGTTCCCAGCTAAATGCCATGATCCCTTTGGTGTTGTGCAGCAGTGTGTGGGCAGACAGGCATTATCACGAATCATCACAACCAACACAGAAGCTAAGTACGCCACATTGGTTATTCTGGATTGCAGATTGCATTTTTTAATCATGTTACAATAGCCACTGCGTTCATTGTTGATGAGAAATTTCAGCTAGTTTCATGTTCCTCATACACACACACACACACACACTCACTCTCTCTCTCTCACTCACTAACTCACTTGCTTGCTTTCTCGATCACTCTCAACAAGTCACAAGGGCAGTCTATTAAGTAAAGCAAAGTGGATTTAAAATCACCATGTTTCTCCCACGGACAACTTTCATAGAAGATTGGGATAAATAAATACCCGGGCAATGCTGGGCTATCAGCTAGTTTACCATAAAGAGTAAGATGATACCCTACCTTACTAATGTCTCTCTAAGTCTCAGGTTCTGTTGGTCAAGTTGCTTCAGCTGGTACGTTGAGCTACCTCCACCTTCCACCCCTTTCTCATTCATCTCTGCTTTTATTATCTCCAGGTCCAATGTCAACTCTTCTATCTTCTCTCTAGCCTGTTCTAGTTCTATTTGCAATGTTTCAGCCTGCAATGTGACAATAAAATGCAATTATACCCATAATCGTAACTTATTTACAAAATTTTCTAGCAGTGCTTTATTAAACACAGTAATTTTGTTTACAAGATTATTTCATACATACGTAAGTTAATTGGGTATGGACTTGCAGTATGGATATACCCTTGGGTAACCACTGCCCTACAAATAAATAGTAAATGTGTTTATGCTATACAGAAACATATAACTTTTCTCTTCTACTTTTGGCTAATCACAAAGATGAGGATGAGTGATATGAAAATGATGAAGGGACACTCACAAAGAACACCCATTCCCAGGATGGTATTCGAACCTAAGATCCCTGGCTTCGTAGCACGACAGAGGTCCACTTGTATTTCAGTCAGTGCTTATGAAATTACTAGTACCATAGAAGATTACTATATTTGAGCTCCTTTTGGCATAATGAAAGGTGACAAGACAAATGTCATGTGGAAATGACATGGGAGTCAAATCCGGGCTCTTACGTGGTAGTCAGAAGCTCTTTTAGAACGTCAATGTGTTGAACATTTGGTCGCTCAGTCAATCCTGCTCCATTTTTCGAGAGGAAAACAAGCTGGCAGCTTCACACTCGAGATTTCACTCCGCAATGTTTGAAAACGAGAACGCAAACACTTCGTAATCCAATCTGCTTGCGTTCACCGCTCGGACCAAACTCTACTTCAAACTATGAGAGTCATTAATTGTCCACCAAATCAACAGAGTAGGGCTAAAAGAGGCAGAGGCTTCTTGATTGAAAATGAGTGGGATGTTATCAAGGAAGGGTGTGAAAGTCTGCACATTACAAAGGCTTATTAGTTTACCACAGTCTGAAACTGAGGCAAAGCAATAAAACCCCATTCCTCAAGTGAATTTTACAGTAGCAACCGACCGACCTGTTCTCTGAATTTTCAGAGAATGACCTTTCCCTCCATTGCAGGTCATGGCACAAGGGTTGTGTGGAGGAACTGCCTGGGGACTGGCAGCATCTTTGTCAGAAAAGGCACAAACAGTAGAATTTGTCTCTTGCAATTTTAAAAGCATGGAGATGTCCTTCTAGAACCATAAAATAATTAACCCAGAAAGTCCTAGCCACCTGCAGCTAAATCTTCCTGTTTGTGCAGTTTTGGCGTGGCCGACATGGCGCCAGTCCAGAGCCAGATGAGGAGATGTCACAAGCAATAAGATGTTTGTGGGAGGGGAGGGGGTAACCTGGCTAAAGCTCCTGGTGTGCAGGAAGGGAAAGTGTGTTTTCAAAAGGTCTCCTGCTTTCCTGAAAGGGGTGGGCCATAAAATTATTAACAGCATTTCCTACCAATACATATGCTTGTGTTCAACTGGTAACAATCAGGAACATGAGAAAGAAATGTATTGCTCGGGGTTCGTGAAACTCAAATTCAAGAACAGTGTTTCAAACTGAAAGCAACATTTACCAAAATACTATTTTGCAATATTTGTCATCAAAGTAAAATTTTCAGCAATGTAGAACAGTTTGCCGGGGTCACGTGAACGTTTTGGGGGGCCTGTGCCCCTGCAGGCCCCTCCTAATGATGTCCCTGGAGGAAGAACCCTGGCTGTTTGATAACACCTATGCCAACCAAGGAATGCAATTTAATGAATTAGTAATTTAAAAAGCATTAGTTATTGTTTTTCATCTAATTACACAGATAATCCCGTGCTATGTGAAACAGTTGCTGGAGATAATATACAAAACAAAGATGTGTGCTGTTGTCCCACATTAATGAATTGGCTTTACATAAACAATGATTTTCTACCTACTTGTGAAAAAAAAGAATGGAAGGGAAATTTCCAATGCGTATTTCTATTTCTTCTACTCCTTGTTTTTTATTATTGTTTTTCCGGGGCATGGTCCTTCAGGTGTCAAGACCTGCAATGTAGCTTTTTCATTGAACATATGGTGGCTGGCTTCCCCAATTGTCTTCATGATCCTGGGCCACCCCTACTACAAGGCCCGATTGCATAGAGAAAACGTAACATTTTTCGCTGGCCTTAGGAAAATACCTTCAGGTTATCATCATTTGTTTCTCTTTTGTACATAGTCCTATTTAAAGCTCAACAGAGATTTCAATGGCAATTTTAAATAGCAGGTGTTTCCCAAGGACTGTAAGACATTTGCTCAATTTCATTTTTGGAAGACAATAACAGGTAAATGCAAGAACAAGATATATATATATTTTTCTGCAACATCTTTTGGCAATCCTAGTTCCCAGAAGACTACATAAAGGAAATAAACATTAAAAAAATACAAAAAAGAGGGGGGAAAAGTGGATCCTTAGGTATGCTCAAGTTCCATTAGTCGTGTTAATCTTTCAAAGGAATGGTGCTTCCAGTGCAAATAACATACAACAGTTCTTCTGCAGTACAGCAGAAAGAAAAACATTTAAAGCAACAATTATATAAAAAAGCATAAACATGTAACAAAATATTTGTACAACTGGTAATTTAGAGTTTCGTTCATTCTAGTACGAATATACGTAATGGACTTCAAGCTGCCTGCAAAAACAAATCAGAAAATAAATCAAAATATCATATTGATGTAATTTTGTGGCAAATGTTTTTTTCACCTTTTCCTCAGCCATCTCTTTGTCCAGCGTAGCCATCTCCACAGTTTCTGCAAGGTCCGCCATTTCGTCTGCATGCTGCTCACGAGCTTCGATGGCTTCCCGAGCATCCTGCTTGGCCTTCTGGAGTTCTCGCTGCAGCTGAGCCTGGGAGTCCATGATCCTCGCTTTGAATTCCAGCATTTGCTCCAGCTGGAGTCTTGCTTTATCGTAGTCTTTCAGCTTTTCTTTATCTTGTATTCTTTTCACTGAAATAGTTAAATATACACAAAAACTGATTCAACAAAAGCACAGACAAGCACCAATATGTGGCCCCAGTGAATTTAAAGGCGGACACAAACACTGGTGATTGCCCCTATCTATTCTCACTACCAATAAGTGCACTGATCTGTTATAAAACTTGTGCATGTATCCAGACAACTCTCACGAGTAATGTCTTACAATAAGAAACTGGTTATTCAAAAAATATACCATGAAGTTTGCTTTATATGTAATGAATTTGCAACCAAATTATTGAATTACGGAATCAAATTAGTTCTTACAAGGGCTGAGTAAATACCACTTTGAACCAATACTGATACTCTTACTGTGATACAATTGTCAAAATTTAAGTTCACTTTATGCAGAGAGAGGCTAATTGGAAATGAACCTCAGTTTAAAGTGGAACTTAAACCAGTATTTAAAGTGGACTCTAAACCACTATGTGCCTCCACCGAGGACTCAACCTGGGGCTCTCCTGATTACACGGTGACAGAATTACTGTTATGTCATCAGAGAGGGCCTGCTACTCTCAGTGATTATCATCAATACCAGTGTCATTGTTTAAGCACGGTAATGAATATTAACTAATCAATTGCAATTGTGCTACATCAATTTAATTTTAAATTCAAAGAATTATATCGAAGATGCTCAGATGTATTCTCTGTTGCATCATGCTATGGTACTTGTTTCCGTAACACTGGATGCAGAGAGAGAGAAGAAATACGTGTGAATAGATCCTGAGATACTGAAAGCTGGCGTGGATTGATGTTCATCCTAACATAAGGATAAATAGCACGTGGTGCAACGAGAGGGCCAGGACCTACCTACCGACTGCCAGTCTCACTCCTACATGCTTCAGCAGAGGTGTGTGTTCATTCAAACAGTTACGGTGTGGCATGTGGTCAGCACGACAAACTGCAGTCATTATTGTAGGTTTTTCCATGACTGGATTATGCTATTTCCTCACGATGGTGGGTGAACACTGGTCCCATAAACTGAACGAAATCTCAGGGGAAAAGTTGTTACCCTTCCCCCATGAGACTCGAACCAGCTCACATCCCATAGCCCAAGCCCAAAGCCTGATGCCTTAAGGTGCATCCCGACTATGCCAGCTGGCAAGGTCACGCACAAAAGTAATTCTGCTTTGCCGAACTCGATAAGACATCTTTCGGGGGGAAGGTTTGGACCCTCCTTAAATACGTGCTTGATTAACAACTATATGCAGTGTGTCAAGTGCAGAACAAATCTCTTCCATGCATATGCTATTCAATTTTATAAATGTTTTAAACACTTGTAGAAAAAAGAAAGAAAACAGAGCCAGGTGTTTTAAACATGCCCCACGGGTAGTCATTACGATTTTATTTTTTTTAACTGAATATATTTTCAGCAACTGAAGAGACTTCTGTGCAGAATAAACAAAACGGCACAGATTGAATGAAAAGACAAAGTTACAAAACACGCAAATAACCAGAGTATCAAATATCAAAATATGTTTTAAACAAATCTAAAAAAGTTACAACACTGTGTTTTAAACTTTCTAAACATTTGTAAAAAACAATGCATTTTAAAGGTTTAAAATAAGTTATATGTTACATATATATGATTTATATTTCTATAATGCTATAACTTGTGAGTCAAAAGTTAAAGAAATAAGACCTACTCCTTCCCTAACCTGCCAGACACGCACGGCGCCACTCGGTGTGTCCCCCACTTCGAGTGTCAGCACGATTCTCTTTGAAGAAAACCGCTACTAGTCGGGCTGGAATCAACCCAACAACTGACCTGTCGACACAGGCCAACGACACATACCCCCTTGCTCAGCTTTTGGGGGTGGCCTTGCCAACTGGCATAATGGGGGACATGCCTTTAGATTGCATGGCCATAGTGCGGGACCCGACATAAGGATATATTTGTTTAATACTTTTCTGCTTGCTTCATAAAACTAAAATATTTCAGATTGTTTTACTGTCGCTTGCAATAATTTACCTTTTAGCGTTTCCAGTTTCTCCTTGAGATCCTTGACTTCCGCCTGTAAGGCCTCCATCTCTTGCTGCTGCTGCAGGGCAGTCAGCTTCTCCTCGACGGTCACTCCAAGGCTGGGCGACAGCGCCTGTCCGGGTGTGTACTGAGGTTTCAGTGTTTCGACAAAGCCAGTCTGAAAGCAACACACGACGACAACACATCACACTAACACACCACATCAATGCAAAAGCAAGCAAACATTATTCTCACCACATGCACATACCATTTCATCTTAAAGACTCTCAAGCAAAATTACAGCAAAAACCTGAAACAAATGTTAGTAGCAGCATGGTTCATGAGCACATTCAGTCTGATCATGTTTGTGCGGAGGAAGAGAAAGTAATACAAAGGTTAACACACTAAAATAGACACAAAAAAGGGTTAACACAGATACAGGCATGGAAATCAAATGACGTCTGTTCTAAAATTTCTATTTACAATCCAATTTTACACTTATTCAGAAACATAGGTTTAGAAACTTAAAATCCTAACTTGTACGTATTCCATGCCAGCACTGTTTTTTCAAGTCACTAACAATCCCTTTAATTGCACAACAGAAAATAAGTGGCTGACACTTTCAGCATATATTACTTGATGCTGTTGCATTTCAGTTAGCAGAAAGATTACTAGTACTAATACCAGTGTTAAGGTTAAAGAATAAAATAACTTGTTTTGTTGACTATCAGTAAGAACTGCTGATGTGGAAAATTTTGACTATTTCTAACTTTAACTGAGCAAGTCTCGCATAATTAAATGCATGTCAACATCATTTTTTTGTCATGTTTATACAAAAGCAGTTTGAATTTAATCGCTGAAACATTTCCAGTGTGTGGGAATCCTGCAGCCTGCAAAATTACTGTGCCATCCTTTCACAGTATAAATATCCTGAAAATTATGCAAAATTCAAAATCTACATTTATTTTTCACCATTGTTATGTGGGAAAAAATGGAATTTTGAACTAAATTAAAGTTATTTTAATATGACTTATTAATATTTTAAGTTAAAAGTTCATTAGATTGCTATGGTATAGTTCATTAACATTTATAACTGAACAACTTTAAATTGCTACAATGTTCAGCTGTCATAACATATGTATGTATCTGTATATTGCCAAATTTGAAATTTCTAACCATAAATGATGCTGATGTAATTATGACATCCCTGAAAATAAACCCCATTCAACCTGTGAATAAAAGATAAGGAATGTTAACTTTCATCAACCACTTTGTCTTATTTGGTTGTGCACACCACTGATTTATGTACCATTAATTAGAGAAAATATGTATTTTCAAAATCTGATGTTTATGGAAACAATTTTGAAATAATATTCTGTGAAGAGTCATTGTGAAAGAAGAGAGATTAGAGAATTGTTGGATAAGTACATATATTTAATTATTAAAATATAATGCCATCAATATACAATTTAGCAAGCTGCAAGTACATCAGGTACAATGGTGCAACAGTGAAGAAATTAATTATTCTCGGTGGATTTTTTATTGCAGTGAACTTTGCTTGGAATTAGTATACTATTTTAATTTTCCATACAGACACAAAATAAAGAACTCATCAGTGATTCATTATGCTCAACTATTTTCACTACTGAACAAATGTTAAAATACTAAGAGATTTTTATGGGAAAGATGAGACAAACAACCTACATATCCTGTACAAGTTTACTATCAGTGTGTGTTATTTAGTTAATAATTGATATAAATAATGCTAGCTACTACAAAGCTTTTAATTATGCAAATTACTTTAAAATGTTTACTTTAGTGCAAAAAGTGTTCTTAAAATGTACTCAAACATTTTTTTTTCTTTTAACTATGCAGTCCTTGACTATTTACATTCCATATAACTTTCCTGACATGGCATCTTCATTAGTACCAAGCCAATGAAAACAAAACAATATTCCAATTTCAAGAGGAAACATTTTCAAAACAATATTCCAATTTGAAGAGGAAACATTTTCCATACACAAGAGTTTGTTCAAAATATATAATTTTAGCATAGTATTATTTGTTAAGTCCATTTCATCCATGGCTCGTTTAATCGGGAATTAATACACATTTCAAAATAAGATACAAACCACTGAAATATGCAAAAGGTATAATGCTATTCTATCAGGATTCTCCCCCCCCCTAAACAGATTGAAATGAATTTTCTTTTCTGCTGTCTTTGATCCTAGATTAAATCAAACCACGTTATTGTGTTATCACACTTATTGGTTAAATGTTATTGCTTTCCATAACAATAATGCAGCCTGTGAACCTCTTCCTATTTAATGACGTACATATTCCACAGATAAAACTACAATATGATTGAATGTCATTTGGAATGCTTTTTCCTCCATTTCAAAAGCTTCATCAATAAAATGCAGCCTAAAAACATGTCAAATGTTATTGTTTCTTCAATTTAAATAACACACAAAGACAGACACAACAAATTCAAGACAAATCTTGTTTTCATACATTAAAAGTCTACTAGTTTAAATATTAATTATTTATTAAACTAAACTGACAATGTGCAAATGCATTTTCAAACTACTGCTAATTGTGAATATGTACAGGTGCAGGTGGATTACATACACAACTACACAGTGCTATGTGATACACCTACAACTTACATGTTTACATGCACTAGTTCACATGGTGTAAACCCTAATGTGTATGCTATGCAGGTGATCAAGTGTGTGTAACAAGTACTTCACTTTGCTCTACACATTCAAGTTATTAGGGCTTTTCCAATTAATATATACAATTGACTTTATTTATTTGGTTAGTTATGTTGCCTACTCCAGATCAGGAAACATAGCTTGCCTATGAAACTTAAAATTAATGAAAAACCAGGGTTGCAACTGCATATACAATTGCACAAAATACTACTTTATAAAATGCAGTCTTTATCAGTATTTTCCAACCCACTGTATGAGAACAGAAACTCTATGTAGAGTATAACCAGCTACAGGTGATGAAAAACATAGTTTCAATGCCGCAAATTGTTACAGAACAATATTTCCTGGTATCATTTAACCTTATGGTATTCTACCACTAAGTTAATATCAATCAAGAGGATGGGCAGTTGATATCGAGGATAAAATGAATGCAAGAAAATATGTACATTTTCATGCTTCACTTAGGATTCAAACCCAGAATGTCTTGGCTTGTCACGAACAAAAAGTAGGCATGTACTTCCATGTACTGCTGTGGGGCCCCTATCTATTCGCCTTAGCAACATAATACAGTGGAACTCCGATTTCATGTTCCCCAGTTTTACATTTTCCCGCATTATACATTCAATATTCATGTTCCCAATAGAGCAAAATGCTATACAATTTGCTCTATTTTACATTTTTCTGCATATAAAGTTTTTTCAGTTTAGTCCCCTGAAAAACGTAAAGTCGAGGTTCCACTATAATTCCTGCGTGTCGTGGACTTCATGTATCTGGTTCTCAAGACTTAATGTTAATTGAATTGAATTCTTACAAGTCCACTCTATGCACAGAAAAGCTAATCGGGACTGGACCTACAGTTTAAAGCAGGATCTGAACCTGTGCCTCCACTGGGTATCGAACCCAGGATGCCTTGATTACAAACTGACAACATTACCACTATGTCATCAGGGAGGCACAGATTTCCTGTTAAGGATGTTTTTGATCTTTTGCTTCTGCTGAATGAAAATCAATGAATTGATCCATCTCACTTTAGTTTTACTACTTGACAGCAAGCAGAAGCAATTCATCCAATCAGTGACAGCAGCACTCCTAGTTATAAACACAAGAACCAGACACACATGCAGCCTACAATACAAAATAAAATACTCCCTTCCTACGATAGACCATGACAGTGCCAATCAAATAAACAGGACAAGTAAAAAAAGACTAGTTTAATATTCAGACACATGATCACAGTTCTACATATTGGTGAATATTTTATTAGTTTTGTAAAGTTCTTCCTGTTTGTCTAAGTTATTCATATTATCGAGAATGATCTGAATGTTAAGAGAGCACACTAACATGAAGTAGCATCCATTTTTTACAATCAGGATGCAAGTCTCTGTTTACAGGTTCATATTTGTATTTGTGATTTTTGTTATTCAATTCCACCACTTTTGGCTAATTGCAATGATGAGGATGAGTGATGATTACATGAAATCAATGAAGGTACACACAAAGAAACTCACACCTGGGAATGATGAGACTGTTAGGTGGTTCATGCACTTTACGTTAACTATCAAATCACGCGGCAACATTGTACAAAAAGCAGTACACTGCGACAAGTTTAGAATTTAACCGTACAGTACCATCCCTAAAGCAAAACTTCCCCCTTCTCTTTCTTGCACATCCAACTTTACAGTATACGTATTTTTAGGATTCAATGTCACTTATCTACTCTCTCTCTCTCTTTAGGTTTAAATCAGGGTGAAGATTGAAGATTTGATAAAGGAATGGAACATGTAATTCCCCTCTGTCCCAATGTATGCTAACAGAAATGAGTGTGATCACATTTATGATGAGCATCATGGCAGTTTAACATGCACATACATTATAGATTCTAAACACTACACTTAGTAATTCAGAGAATACAGTAACTGGAAAACACACAAACAGGGCCTTTAAACACAAGTGTCAGCTTACTAAAAAGTGCAATATCTATAACATTTTCAAACTGGACAGGGTGGACAGAGTGAACAATGATAAACAGAGCTACATCAAAAGACAGTATGGAAACTGAAGCGATGCGTAAGATAACTCATTTAAAAATTAAAACTAGAGGATCAAGCCCACTTAAATTGCAACTTTCCCACCACTTTCAGTGTTCATATGTTCATCTCTCATGTTATGCCGTCTAGTAAATTCACAGGTCTAGTTGCACAGCTGCTACCATATATTATGAATCTAGAGAAAATTTTTATTTGTTCAAAAGATGACAATTTCAGAAGTCAATTATTTTTAGATCCACAGTAGTTACGTACTGTATACAGATTTGTATCCACTGTATGTACAGATAAAAAGGAAAAGGTTGTAGTCCATTTTGCATGCAACTTTCATTAATTATGTGTTACACACACACACCTATTGTTACACTGCAGGGAGATTTCTTGTTGATGCTTAAATGATATCCTGTTTATCAATTAAATCACTATTTTAGTACATATGTACTGGTGTGAATTCTCAAGGTTAAGTTCAGGTGAACTTCTCATGTCTATATTTACAGCAAGGAAATCTCTGTTTTCAAAACTTTGAAATCAAACATTCTAAACATTTTATTCCAGTTATTTCCGATTGTTGCCAGAAATGACTGACAGAGCTGCGAGTTATAAATGGAAATAAAAGAGAAATATCTAATGCCATTGTCATATTCAGTTTACGTATTAAAGATTTAAAAGGAACTGAAATAAACTATTTTTATGAGAAAATTTAATTAATTTTAAGTGTTTATTATTACTTAAAATGTTTATACTTGGGCTGATATAAAATAATGACTGTTTATGTAATGGAAAATTTAATGGCAACCAAATGCTAATTATAATTCCCGTGCTACATGAATTGCATTTATTTCATGAAAATTTGCTGATGGATGAAGGAAGTTTTGTAGAAGATGGAAAAGAAAGATGAAGGCTGTTAGAATTCAGACAGTGCTCATCACTGCACTTATGAAGTACAACACACCAACAGACCATCAGGAAATAATGTCTACACACAAGAACTCTAATTAGACTAATGCTCTTGCTGAATGTCCATGTAATCGAAGCCACTGTACATGAAATTAATTTTTGACATCCCTTCTGTTTCCTATTTGCTGCTGATGAAGTTCCTGCATGACTAATGAGTGCCTTCGAGTCTTCTGTCTTTGCACACACATTAAAGTTGATGTGTTATTTACGTTAAAACATTATGATACATTCACTCACACATAACACACACACACATCAAAAACAGGTTCAACT
This sequence comes from Lepisma saccharinum, assembly GCF_977018435.1. Classification (NCBI taxonomy): domain Eukaryota; kingdom Metazoa; phylum Arthropoda; class Insecta; order Zygentoma; family Lepismatidae; genus Lepisma; species Lepisma saccharinum. The sequence goes on from NC_139236.1 coordinate 72,438,211, forward strand.
AAACCAATTCATCATACAGTATCCTGGCCGTTGTCTTCCAAACTGTTAGGTATTATTACCCAACATGAAGTTTTGCATAAAAACTCGCATCAACTTTAACATGGAAGCATAGATGAAAAACTGGGGAAGGGACTTGACTCTGTCCCATGAGTATGTGAGGCAAGCAAATGTAAACAAATCCTCTGCGCAAGTAGATTGATTGATTGACTGATTTGCTTTATTTTACTTTGCTTTTTGTGCCACTTTTGGCTAATTTACGAGGATGGGGATGACATGATGAAATTGATGAATGGACACTCGCAAACATCCATGCCCAGGCCGGGATTCGAACCCAGGACCCCTGGCATCGTAGCGCGATGTGCTAACCACTCTGCCATAGGGGCCGACTCTGCGCGAGTAGAGACTCAAGAGGGCTCCACCAATGAACGTGTCAGAGAGGAAGGTATTGCATGGAGGAAGTAATGCAACTGCAGCCACCAGCTCTTTGCAGCAGCATACACTGCTTTGCTCCACCCACTCACTTTCTCCCCTTCCCTACTGTTATGTGCAATGTTGTTCCAAAGACTCCTGGGACAGAGTATAGAACTGCGCTGATACTGATGTCAGTATCGGGTCCAAAGCATGATGCACAATGCTTTCACATAGTTTAAATTATCCTGGAAATGATGTAAAATTCAATTTTTCATTAGGTATGCACCATCATTGTGCAAAAAAAAATATTAAATGAAAGTTATTTTAATATTCCAAGATAATGCTTTAAATATTTTAAAGGAGAAGTCATATAAATTGCAATGGAATACTTATATATTAGTATTAAAGAATATTCCAAAGAACAGTTACAGCGTTCAAGCATCAGAGTTGCTAATTGATAAGAATTGTTATCAGTTAGAAGTGTTACTGGCTGAACAGTAGCAGAGAATCGTCAGCAGAAACAGGAAGCCGCACAAGGTTCACCAAAAATTCATTTCACAAGTAGGCTACTTAACATAGAATCCGAACCACACAATTTGTGATCCACAGGGAATCAAACCCAGGATCTCTTCATCACAAGGTTGTCTGGAAGCACAGTTGAGCATGATTTGGCACATAATAGCTTTCTCTCAGCCAACCAAAATAGCACTGAAATGTAAAAGTACTTCCTTGCTTCAATACCGACAAACTCCCTGCAGAAGGCAAACTCTACTGTGAAAAAGTGTTGGAAAAAAACTGCCAAAAATGTGGCAAAAGACAGAGAGCAAGAACTAGCACATTAAAAAAAGAAGCACAAGGTATCTTTTGGCAAAGAACAAACAGGGCAATGTTTTCATTACTTGCTCTCCCCCTGTTTCAGGTTCCACCCTCTCAAATTTGCTCTGCCTTTCAGCAATCTTTTTGGCATTCTGTTTAGACGGCGGAGAGGTTTTCTGCAATACATGACAGGGAAATCGATTGAAACAGATGTGCACTGGAATGTGTTCAGAATTTACACATTAAGACCTCAACATCCATACAATACAAAAAAAAAAGTTCTCAACATTGAACTAAGCACAGACACATGCTTATTTACGCTGAAGATTGTGCAATCTCAGTCTTTATATTTTCTTTCATAAACATATTCATTCTTGATGGAGAGTGCAAAATCATCTTGGCAGCAAAACACCCAAAGCCAACTTTCCAAGTGATGTAATTACCACAATGCTGATCCTTGAAAATGTTTAATGGTACTTTCAGCTCTTTAATTTTAATATTAGAGATGGACTGATAAATAAAATTTTGGACGGTACCAAAAAAGTGCTGATATAAAATTTACCGATACCAATAACCAATATTCTACCAATACGATACGAAATTCCAAACGGTCTACTGACTTCCTTTATAAAGGCATGTTGCCAGGTGACAGCAATGTAAAAGGAACTGTATTTTTAGACATTTTTTTTTTTAAAAATACAGAAAGTTAATTATGTTTATATCCATAAAAATATTAAAAATGGCAGAATATTGCATTAATTTTAAGATATTTATAGATATATTGGATCAGTAAAATTATTTACTGATAAACTGATACACCAATATGCCTATATTGGCCGATACCGATAGAGTACCGATTAATCCGTCCCATACCTAATATATGTACCATGACTATAATGGGTTAGAAAAAGTGGTAAGTACAAGAATTAAACTTTTATCATCATAAAAACAGTAAAAATGACAGATTTGTAAGTATATTTATGTGAATATTGAATCAGTGAAATTATCTGCAATGTAATATGCCAATTTTTTTACATGTAAAACCACATCCCTACAGTAAGACACAGTACAGAATTAGTTAAGATAGTAAAAAAGCAAACGTTTTGCTGGCAATAAAAAAAATTGATAAAAAAACAAACTATAAAAACAGGTGAGGAGGATGGAGGAAACAGAAGTACACTGGCTGTCCATCTTGAAACAATCTTTTTTAACTATTTGTGTTATTTTACATAGCATGATTTACACTTGCAAGGGAAACAGGTTCTTTTCAACACATGGTGTATGAGTGATATGCTTTAGTCAATAATGATTTATCAGTCTCGCATCATTAACACATAAATGTCTTAAATATTATTTACGGTGCATGAAATTGATGATGGGACAATAACAAAAAAAAAGAAAACCCATGCCAAGCTGCGATGAAGACCCAGAACCATTGAAATAGAGAACTAGAGCCAAGCACAACAGCAAACTATACCCAAGTATGAAGGTAGACTTAACATCTGCCACATCAAATTGTAATTGTATTATTCACTGCTTCTTAATGAAAATTTGTAATAAACTGTTAAAACACATCTTTCACAGAAGCGTACACGAAGTGTACCAAGGTGGTAAGTACAGTCTGATGTATTTGAATAGATCTTGTCTGCTGTAATGTAGATGTAAGGCAGGAAACTGATACAAGACCTGAACATAGAGTCAATTGACTTAACCCCAAACAACTGCAAAATCTTCAGCGTAAACAGTGCAATCACTTTCAAAAACTTGCACACAGAAGACACATGTGCGAATACCTACTTTCGTAATTGACCACCCCTGCCTTCAAGCACAGCTACCTAACTCTTAATGGAAGTCTTCCAAACAATGATTTTTTATATACACATAAAAACACAGGAAATGACAGTTCCTTAAAGTAACGAAATTGCTGTTTTAAAGAAGACAGTACTCACAAGAAACTTACTACTACACTATTATAACGAACACGATTTCCTTTTTCGAGAAACTTACAACTGAAATGTTTACATCTCCGCTTGCAGTGTACACTAAATATGGAAAATAAAGTTGGGATAATTAACAAAAGTAATTGACATTTAAAATGGGATATGCTATACGTTAAAATCTGTATTATAAATTTGGTTAAATCAACTGCTCTGATTGCAGAACTAAAGATAAATGGGGTGTCCACCAGTTACCACTCTACCTTAAATTAGAGCTGAGCCAATACCGATGCAAAGATAGTGGCATCAGTATTGGAAAGTATCGGTTGGATTTTATTTACTGATACCAACCAATATATTCCCAGCATTTCGAGGTCCACAAAAATACTTTCATGGAGTCTAATTATTGTGGAAGTTATGCAAAATTCAAAGTTTCCATTGATTTTGCACAAATATTATGTGATTTTTTTTTTCACATTTTGTGATTACATAACAGGTATTTTAATATTCAGATGTAATTTTTCAATATTTTAAAGCAAAACTCTGGTAAATTTATGCTTATAATTGGAGTGGAATACTAACCCACTAATGTTATCAATTTCCAAGCATCGGTTTCGGTGGGGAACTGTCAGAGAATCAGTATTGGTTCAAAGTGGTATCGGCTCAGCCCTACTTTAACTGTTTCACATTTGTTTCTAACCATTATCAGGAAATTCCAAGTATTAAAAGACACAGGTATACTGTATTTAAAATGGTGGAAAAAAAAATTAAAACGTGTGTGCAGAGACTTCAAACTTTTCAACACATACACCTTTCAAAACAATTTAAATACAAACACTCATGTCTGTTGATCGTTGGAATTCAGATAATTGGAAGCAAATCCAAAACATTTGAAGCAAAGGTAAAGGAGCATTTTAAAATGCAAAAATGCTCTGCATTATTTTAACAGTATGGTTAAAATCATGATTTTGTACCGAAACTGGGCTTTTGAGAGAAACATAGGCTGCTCCTGGCTACCCTGAATTCTCTTCCCTCCGCATTTATGAATCACCCTTACCATTTCGTAACAAGCACAGTCAGCTGTGTTGGAATGGTCGGGTTGCCAAGTGCGTATAAAATTACACTTAAAAGTAGGGATGGGCCGATATGAAAATTTGGCTGATACCGATAAAGTACCGATATAAAATTTACCGATACTGATAACCGATATTCTACCGATCCGATATAAAATTAGAAATAGTCCTTGAAGAACCTGAAAGGTTCACTGACCTCTTTAATAAATGTGTGTTTCAAGGTGACTGCAGTGCAAGAGAAATTGCATATTTAGACATTTACTTTTTTAGAAAGTAGGGCATGTATATTATCCATAAAAATTACAACAAAATGGCAGAATTTTGCACTAAATTATCAGAAAATAATTGATATATCGGATCGGTAAAATAATCGGTAATTTTACCGATAAACCGATATGCCTATATCGGCCAATACCGATAGAGTACCGATTAATCGGTCCCATCCCTACTTAACTCTTTGCGGCTCAGGAGTTGGATAAATTTCCCGACCCTTCCGGCGCGGAGAAGGTTCGAAATTTTTTTTTTACATTAACACTTTTAATATCTTTTATTTTGACATAAGAATACATATTTTCATAATATTTCTTAAATTCTATTGTAATTGTAATTTTAATTTGAAAAAAACTGGTGGTTATCAGCACTAACCACCACGCAAATGTAACATGTTTTTTTATGCAACATATGTGAATGAAAGTTGTGAAATACAAAGGTTTTCTTTACCTAAATTCAACTTCAATTTCGGTGAAAGGTTTGGAAACAGTCTTTATCCTTCCGCAAACAAAGGGGCACATTACAAACACTGCACATCCATATTGTGCGGACTGGATTGCTCTTCGTGCTACACTTAGCACATCTTCTTGATGTGGACCTCTTAGGTTGATGGCTTGCACTCTGGTTCCTAATACTCGGCATGACACTAGGTTTGTGGCACTTTATTTCTACACTTCTGTTTGGGGGAGTGTGTGGAGTTGCTATTCTTTTGGAGAGCAAACCTATATATACATCCCTCCTAAACTCCTTGTTAGTGAACTTCTCACCTTCAATTTGATTGTGAATAATAAAAGCATTTGTTAGAGCTGCATCAAGAAAGTGAAAAAATAATCTCAAGTACCATTTCTTACTTTTGCGGTCAATCTGGTAATCATTCTTCAGTCGATCAAAATTATCGACAAAATTCATATTTTCATTGTACTCCTTCACAATCTTTGGGCAGGGCACATCTGAAATAGTACCATCTTTTGCCTTCCTACTGATGGTTATTGTATCATTGGGATTGTGGAAATTAGACAAAAAGTTCACTGCTCGTTTATCCTTCCATCTTATCATTGTTATGTCATCATCGGACTGTTGCCAATCATATTCTCCTCTCTTTAGTTCCTTCTCCCCTTTGAGACTAGGTAGGAACTTCCGTGCAGGATTCACTGTCCCACATGAAAAAATATTTTTGGCTTTTAGAGTTAGCAGGAGCTCATAGCTATTGAAGTAGTTGTCTACAAATAGAACATGGTTTTTATCAATAAAATCATGACAGAGACTGAGAACAACTCTGGAAGCCAACCCTTTCTCACCTTGCTCGCTTGTTTTCCCAGTATAGATTTCGAACCTGTGGTTATATCCAGACGAGTCACAGAGCATCCATATCTTGAAACCTCTTTTGATTGGCTTATCCCTCATGAATTGTTTCATACTAGATCTTCCTTTGAATTTTACCATCGAGTCATCGACGACAAGTTTCTGATAAGCTTTGTAGTTTTGCGCGAAAGAGTGTGCCAGATTGTTCAGAAATGGTCGGAGTTTATATAATCTATCAAATTGTGGATCACGACGCTCTGGTTGAACAGCATTGTTGATGAAATGTATGTGACCCAACAGCCAACCAAACCTTTTTACACTCATTAGTTTTGAAATATAATAGTCATGCCAGTCTGTTTTTGATGACCAATAATCTCTGTAACTTGACATTCGTTTGAGACCCATAAAAATGTTCATTCCTATAAATACTCGAATTTCATCCATGTCTGTCGGTTGGAAGGGCTTACCTTGTTGTGTAGCATATAAGTTCGTGTGAAACACAATATGATTGAGCAGCTCATCATTGAAAAAGAGTGAAAAAATTGCAAGAGGGCTCTTATCTTGCAGTTCCTTCACAGCATCAGTCGGTCCCACCCTACTTGAGAAATGTGGCACTGGAGTTGTTTGATGAGATGTCTGATCCCAGATTGGTGACCTTGTTACATGAACCAATGGCACAATTGGAGTACTCACTGTGACCTCATTGGAACCATCCTGTTGTCTGACGCTCATTGATGCACTAACACAACCTGTGGCACTTTGTGTTGATGTCGAAGGTCCTTCGTTAGTAGGAATATTGCACCCAATAAATTCATCTTCAGAGGACGTTTCTGCAAAGCACATTCCTTCTGCACTTATTTCTGGGTGAAAAGTGGGATCTGCATCTGAATCATCACTACTGAAGTCCAAATCGGAGCCTGAGGGTATGTCCTCAGCATTAAAAAAGTCTCGAATATCCTGATCAGTCAGCCTCTCCATGATTCTAGGAAATATGTAAACTTTACACAGAGTTCCGAAAGCAACCAAATCTGCGCGGTGGTCAGCAACACTAACCACCTACATATGAAGAGTTCCTTTGTGAACGACCGCACAAAAACCTCCACTTCTTGGCACAGACGTAGCCACGGTAATGGGGAAATATAAAAGCACAGTGGATTCGGCAGAAAATGAAAAAGAACTACCATTACAACAATTAGTCATTAACAATCACTGTTTACAACAACATTCAACAAAAGCGGCACCATAAAGGAGACTGGAGTAAACATAAGAAACAACAATCCCCAAAATCTCATTTCAGACAAAAGGCGATACACCTCAAAGCGAAACATTCGAGTTAAAATACCACACAAAACGAAAATTTGCATTTCAAGTGGTGGTCAGTGACACTAACCACCGAGCCGAAAAGGACAATCTTGAGGTGGTTACCATTGGTAACCACTGCGCCGCAAAGAGTTAAAAGTCAAATTTCGGTGCAAAATTATCATTTTGATATTTCATGCAAATACAAGTATATGGTCAACATTTAAGCACATGTTGTGTGCGTCTGTTGATAAAATTTCAACCTGCTAGTGTTGCCAGCTACGGAGATATGCCCCAAAAATGGCACTTTTTCATTCAACCCATAAAATCGACAGTCATAAATCCATCAAATGCTGCACATGATCAATATTGGTCGCAAATGAAAGACTGGCATGGCATCAGTCATCAGGCTTCTAATTATGGCCCTTTGATAATTTCTTATATCTTTTTCTCACTTAAAAGTGCATTTCTGGAAAAATTTTCCACCTTCCGGCAGTTATTAATTTATCTGGTTTTCTGCATGGAGTATAAAGTGATAATGTTAAGCATTGAAAAATATCTCAATAGATGAGGCTTTATAATGAAGAAAACCTGGTGTAAATATATCTTAGTTTTTATGATATAATTTTCAAAGTTTGGGTTGTGCAACTTTTGAAACACACTGTAGAATCACAATCCCTGAGCTCTTTAACATGTAAACATTAAAGAAGAGTTTCAGAAGAAGATAAAAGGTTTGTGCAGTTGTCTTGATATAATTTCAAAAGCATGTTGGGTGAAACAAAATAAGCAGCACCACACGAAAAGTGTGCTATATCAGTGTCAATACTTCCATTACTTATTTTGCCATATGCAATTTCACAGTAAAAGCTAACATCAACAGAAATAACATACAAGTCACCCATTTTAACAGAGTAGCAGTATTATTTTTTCCTGACCAGTGCACATTCCTGCACCAGACTTCTAACACAAACAATTTAAATATAGCCACATCAAAGGCGAATCATTACAATAAAACAAAAGCATGGCTTGGGTGTGTACCAAGATCGATGAATAAAGAGCATGAAATAAAAATAGAGACACATGTTTGTAAATAAAAAAATACCCCAACATATTAATTAATTCTCTGCCCACAGCAATTCCATAAGAATACTGCTTTCGTCACTTCCTTTTCCTTACAATTTTCTTCTTCACTGTTGTACGACATCTACATTGTGTTGGATCACTAAAGAAAGCACACCACGTCGAGTGCAAAAGTTCTTTAGAGTCAACATTGCAGGACTAAAAAAAGGCATTCCATTTAGCTTGGAGAATCTACACAGAGCACAAATGAAAATATTACATACCTCAATGAATGAAGCTCTCTTTGACACAGGCTCCGACGCAGGTTCCTTCGCAGGGGTTGCAGCATCCTCCTTGCTCGGAGAATCCCCTTGGCTCTTGCTGCCAGAGACAGGAAGCCTGGAACAGCACCAAAGGGTGATTTACTACCTTCAAAAGCACAAAACAATAAAAATTGGAGAAACTGACGATATGCAACACCTACCATTGCTACGAGTTTGCTTCTAAGTCCACTTTATGAAGTGAAAAGCTAATCGGGACTTTAAGAACCTTTTTCGAGCAAGCCTCATCTCCACGAAGGTATCAACTCGGGGCAAACCCAGCACCTACCAACCTGTTGGGTGAGAATGAGTAAAGGCAAGGACTTTAAGAATCTTTTCCTGCTCCCCCAAAAATAGGCAATAGTTAGGCTGGAGAGTTCAAGGAACTAACTGATCTCTAACTACACACTGATAATGAAAAGCTAGACCTACAGTTTAAAATGGGATCCAAACCAACTGTGTTATTGAACCTCGGGTCCCTTGTTTACAAGGTAATGACGTTACCACCGCATCATAGGAAGGCGCTACTGAGATTAGGACAGCAACAATTTAGTGTGTCACTGCACAACAAACTTTTCTGGCTACACTGAAGCCATCGAAAATGGCATTCTTTATCCTACACATATGCAGCCATGGAGCACAGATTCATGGTTAACACTGGTATTTTTTCTGTTGGTTAGACACTATGAAAACATCATGCCAATAGGGTTAAAGACCTTTAAATTGTGAATATATCACCATCAATACACATGTTGTTTACTCTATTCTATAAAGAAGCGAGATCCTTGGATTGATTGGTTAGCAATACCTCTGCAGCATGTTATTTTCTGACACAAGATATAACAGACAGTGGCAATCATGAAGTTGTGATACATGGTTGCATGCATATAGAATGAAAAATGATGTTTCTTGAGGGGTCATAGCATCAAAACAAGGCCTTAACGAGCAAAATATTGCTAGGAAAGTTCTTAAGTCGTGATGTCCTCTACTGTGCAAGTTTATCTGTGTAGTTCAGCAACACCCTGTATATAGGTGTACCTATTTGAAAGTCATAACAACAAATTGTGAACCATAAATTGCATGCACTCATGATACATTTATGTAACATCTTACCAGCCAGAATTGTAACCTAGATGCCAAACATAATATTTAAATTCTTCTGTAAACCACACTTCCCTTGAACCTTCTTCACACGCATTTTCTTTTTGTGACCAGTTGTCTTAAGCTAAGTTACCAAGTCAACTTCATCTTTCACCACAATTTCTCCAGCTCTTAAACAAAAAATTATCACATTTTGAAATCTGTGTTCCTACTAATTAGTGTTTCTGTTTCATCTCATATTTTTCTAGTACCTTCTTCAAAAGGCTGTCCAAGACAAAAAAAATGTGGTCTAAACTAAACAAAAATTATTGATCATTCAATTCACATGTATTTTGGATTAAAATGAAATTGAGCTAAATTATCTCAAAATAATTTAAATTCACATAACTTTATATGAGGTCAATTTAAAACCACCACAATCTCTTAATGTTTGTTGTGTATTAATTTCTAGAAAGATTCTACGAAAACCTATAATTATCATGCTGCCCAAGCACAAGTACATAATTCCTTACCAAGCATATGAATTCATGATTAGTGAACACACTTTTAAAGGTATTTTATACACTCTTACATCTTGAATTTGACAATGACAACACACTGGAGTTACATCACTGTACACATGAAAGTGCCACAATTCTACATAATACATTATATGCAACTACAACTACCAGCCATTACTTTCAACATAGCAACCAAACCTACAAAAAAAATTAAGCTACAAAAACTTTTATCTTTAAAAGCATAGCATTGCTGTTTAATGTACAATCAACTTCTACATTGCAGTCTGATCACAGAATTTCTAATTTTTCCCTTTGAGCTTGGCTTTCAAGTCAATATTGCATTCCAATTTTCTGACTGTCATGTAGGTCCTACTATTTCTTCAGGCATCCACTTACCTACATTCCATCCTCTATTTCCCCCCAAACAGGCAAAATTTATAAATGCTATTCACCTCTCATAATGGTGCGAGGCTAAATGTGAGTTTAAAACAGTATAATGTTACATCTTAACTGTTAATTTTTCCAATAATGTCACTGCATAAGCAGCTCGAGAGATCACCAAGTCTTTTATACATGGTACTTGAGAGGCAAATGTGGCTGGAAAATGTTGCTGATTCCATTACTTCCACTACGGCCAAGATAAGAATGTATAGAGACAGTCTGTGCAATCTACATGGTATATATTTACTGTACTTAGTCTCAATATGATGGAGGGAAGTTCAGAGATGAGTTCTGGCAAATGATCCAAATTTAATCATAACATTTCGGAAAGGGATCGGATGCAAATCACTCCAACACATCACAGATTAGTCTATCTATGGACTTCAGGAATGCAAATTCCGCGATTGTCTTTCCAATTTTTTATCCTCTAGAAAGCACTTAGAATTTTCAATGAAAAATATTCAAAACCCAATCCAATCCATGCTGTTTGAGTGATGGTTGAATGATGGTGTGAAGAAATTCCATGTAAAGTGTTACTTGAAATACAACTACTGCACAGCTGCAGCAATAGAGTAAGAAAAGGAATACAGTCCACTTCATTCATATGGTGTGCTACTAGTGTTAAATGCAGCCTAACTGATTTATTACTAATGGAGTGGGGGTTTTACAAATTAGAGCATTAAAGACAATATATTTTTTAAATATTAAGTACAACAGAGATAATTCTTACAGTATTTTGTAACTCTTGAGTACTTACTGTAATGTAGTTTGTTCTACACATTTAGGTCAATTTCAGTGATGATGACGATGTATTATTAGCATGCAATCTTAACATCTAAGGGCAGCTGGGTCAGCAGTTATCTCAGAGGATGTAAACCCCTGGAGGATTACACCTGTCCCAGTCGCACATGGTGGTAATGATAGAATATGAAGTAGGTAAAAAGATAGGCAATTGATAATAACCTATTAAGATTGCATACTAATAACAATGATGAACCACTGTCACTTACATTCAGCCAAACATAGCAATGAAAGGAAAATATGTAAAAAAAAAAAAAAAAAAACAATGACAGGGATTATCTATTTGTAAAATACACCTTGAACTCTTAGTTTGTAATTCTAACCACAATAGAACAGGAATGAACCACTAAAATGTTTGAAAAAGGGAAAGGTTAAAACTAAAAAATATATTGCATCTATTCCCCCCCTCACTATTATTATCAAGAATACATTATTGTTACAGACAGTTACCCTTTCTAGACGAAGGATGAAGACCCCTCAAGGGCTATGAAATCACAAACTAGTCTTAGGATTGTGAGAGTTTGTGCATCCCAGAAGCAAACAAGACTCTGGAGGTATGTTACTTTTGTCATCTTTGCTATCTTTCTAATTTTGGAAATGTATATTTTCAATTATGCATTTCTTGTATTCTATGCCCAACTAACTTTTTGTTACAAAAGTATTGCTCATTTTTCACTGCAGCTCACAAAGGAATAGGTGAATGACAATATGTATGTACTTTGTAAAAACAATCTTACAAACTGACATTCTTACACAAGGTTCCAACTCATGACAGGTCCGTTTAAATAGCTTTTCACCGAGCTCTCATAAGGATTTAAAAAACTAATGAGTGCTAAGTCTTCAATTTCATATTAATCAAACAAATAAAGTTTATTCATGCTTGGTGGCAAATGAACAAAAAATCAAAAAACATTTTTTGTACAAAATATGCACCTAAGTCATATTATAACAAGCACACACTGCATAATTCTAACACATTGGAGAAGTGTGTAAATGTCCTTCTTTATAAGGATAGAGGAGAAGGCTTCTGACTGTAGGTTATTTTATTTGTTGTTGCTCTATACCATACCAACAATTCTATACAAATTCAACTGAAGGAAAATAACATGCCTTTTTACACAAAAGCAAGCATTATAACACAATATGTGTCAGCAAATATTATCTTGGATCAATTTGCAGTATAAAAAAAATGGGAACAAACATGCACAAAGCCCTACCACTGCTATCAAAAGCATTGTTAGGGTCACCCTACCTGAGCTTGTCGGGTTTCCTAGAAGTATGAGCAGGGGAAGACTTTCTTCGGACACTTGGCAGGAATGAGACAAATATTAAAGCTACACACTCATGGCATCTAACATTACGTGTATAATGTTTTTAGTTTCTACAGTTCATGACACCTAGCTGCAGGTCAAGTCACTTCTAAAAAGAAAGGCCCTTTACTGTATCTACTACATATTAAACAATAAACAGTAGCGCTGAACCAATACTGATACCACAACCAGAATTTTATCACCCATACTTTACCAGATTCCAAGTGTCTCATGAAAACAGAAAAAAATGCTGAACGATACTTTAGTTGAGTCTAGATATTCTGAAAATTATGCAAAGATTTCATAAATTTTGAGGAGAAATGGATTTTGTGACTGAATGATTATCTACCACCTAAACTTTTAATCAAGCCCCTTTTACATTAATAATACTTGATTAAGTTTGAGTGAAGCATAGGAATATCTATGGAACGAGTACCTTTATTTGTATGATCAGTAATTATTACTGCGGTTCTACTATTACTATCACTTCCAGCAGGAGCAATCACTATATTATTAACAGATCGAAACCTCGGGTGAAATTATGACTTTTTAAGGCCAAACAATGTAAGATTTACATAAAAATTTGCAAATATTCTTAACCACTCTGAACTCTTACAACTATTTCCAGTGGTATCAGCATTGGTCAAAATCACTCAACCCTAATGAATATACATAAATGGAAAAATTCCATTTTTGACAATAGATATAACTGATTATAGCCTGTTCGCAAAGTTGTACAAACAGTAGAATTATTATTATTAACAATAAAATGTATGTTCATGGCAAAATAATACAGATAAAAATAAATTCCTAGTCACTAAAGGTAAATTACTATCATTATCAATATGACAATAAATAATTACAGAGAAATTTAGTACTCACATTTTCTGCGAAGCTGTTTTTACTTTGTTCCATTAACAGAACAAAAAAAGCAACAATGCAACAAGTTTCAACGAGGATGGTGGCAGTGGCCACAGACATTAATAGAACAAGCTGAAAACAGCTTTGCAGAAAATGTGAGTACTAAATTTCTCTGTAATTATTTAATACTCCATCTCTTATTTCCCAAAATATGGATAACAATGAAGCATACGTGCATCACTTTTATCACTTAATAGAAATATCAATCTCCATCCATCTTAATTTTTTGCATTCATGGAAAAATAGTACACAACTCGTGTGCAATGCTTCTGTATACACCAAAAATAAAATACTAAAGGAAACAGTAAATAAAATTGTTATAGTATGTTTATATTTATCACACTACAACTATACACCAATACATAGAATAATAAGAACTAGTACTATGAAAGGAAGAAATATATATCATAATTTGTTTTAAAGAGATAATTCTCAACAAGAGATACATATGCAGAATAGGATTGACACAACAGTCATTGTCGTTACACGTGAAAATAAAGTATTTCGACTTGTCATTTTTTCCCAGTTCCAACATAAATCTAATTGTGTGTAGAAATATGCCACAGTAATATTACCCATATTTTAGTATCTTGGCATGTACCACAGTATGTTGTAATCTTATTACACATAGTAGGTGGGGCAAGCATACATAAAGACAATATCAATACCAATGCCACCTCTTTCAATAAATTACCACACAACATGTCATAACATTATTTGACAATTTCTCATTACGGGGAACTTCTATTTGGGATTTCTCTATGAATGTACAAAAATGTCTACAAACATACCTAGTTGGTTCGGCCTTCCGCCTGCTGTTTATCCACGAATGCACAAGGAAATGATAACCATAATTATTACAAGGGCAAAAAGGAAACACACAAATTGATTATAAAGTTTTTCAGTGTAAACAAAGAAAGATACAAAAAGTATTATCACAATGTCCTAATGTATTAAGATTGAATCCATGATAACCTCAACTCTTATCAGCCTTTGGATAATCCAGGATTTTTAGCTGATTGTTTTCAAGCTTCTAATAATAATCCTCACTATATACACACACAATGCACTAAGTTAATACATGTGACATAGCATAGTTTGGGGCATTAAAAACAATTTTGAGCATTGCAAAACCTTTGACACAGTTATATTTCAGTTATTTTATGCTGTGCCACCCCTGTGGCCCAATGCATTGACTGATCACAAGCTACATCATTTCAACACAGAAGGATCTGACTTCAAGTCCTGTCTTGTTACTTACAAGTGTTCCTTTATGAATACTGCTAATCAAATTCATCATTATTCTCAATGTTAGATTAAGATTAAATTTTTGTTATCTAGCTTTGCTCTTCTGCCACTTTTGGCTAATTACAACTATGAGGACGATAAGATGAAGGGACACTCACAAAGAACACCCACACTCAGGCTGGATTCTAACCTGGAACCTCTACCATCATAGCACGCTATGCTAACCACTGCACCACGGAAGTCTGCAAAGTTAGCCTAAGAGGTTGCAAAGTGATGAAAAAGAAAAATACAAAAACCTACATAATTTTACATACTCCAAGGCAATATGGAAAATCTTTTGTTGAGTTGTTACACTCTGCAGCAAAAAAGAATTGCTCCCTAGTGATAAAATCTAATACACTGCTCGCCATTAAAATTGCAACACCCAGAAGGAAATGAGATAGAAACACGAAACTTGGCAAATATGTAGTTCATAATAAGATAAGAAAATGATTACAGTTAGAACTCAGTGGTGTGACATGTGACACGTAGAAGATGGTTGCATAACCCCAAGGAGCTAGTAGCATGTACAGCCTCCACGGGTGGCAATAACTGCTGCAACACGGCGAGGCATGGACAGAATGAGTCTATCGATGTCTGCTTGCGGTATGGCGCCCCAAGCGGCTTCCACACAGTGCCAGAGCTCTTCAACATTACGTGCCGGAAACCTGAGTTGGGCCAGCTGGCGACCCACCATGGACCAGACATGTTCAATTGGCGACATATCCGGCGAACGTGCTGGCCAAGGAAACAGGGGCACGTGGTTAGCTTCCATAAATGCGAGGACATTCCTTGCAACATGGGGGCGCACGTTATCCTGTTGAAAAGTGGCATTATGCAGTGCATGGATTAATGGGACAGCAACAGGGGTGAGAACCTGTGTGATGTACCGTTGGCTGTTCAATGTCCCTTGAATGCATACGAGATGCGAACGAACACCTATGGCGATGGAACCCCATACCATGATACCCAATGAAGGCCCTGTGTGATGATGCATGATGCAGGCGTCATGAAGCCTAGTGCCACGGTGCCGCCACACGCGTGTACGGCCATCATGATGTTGTATACAGAAGCGGGATTCATCAGAGAACACTACAGCATTCCACTCCGCCATCCATGCACGACGGTCTTGGCACCATCTCAGACGCAAACACCTATGCTCTAGCATCAGAGGAATCCGCAACAGTGGGCGCCGGGAAAAAATTCCCCGGTTCGCCAAACGACGAAGCACAGTTCGTGGGGACACTGGACGTTGTAAAACATCCCGTACTTCATGCGCAATCCTTGTTGACGTGGCCGTTCTGTCTGTAAGGGCCATGCGTATCAGACGACTGTCCTCTCATTCCGTCGTCCGACGCGGACGTTGTGAACCTCTACGTCGCTCTACAGTGCCTTCCTGGACCCACTGGTTCTATACACGGATCACTGTGGAAGCATTCCGTCCTACACGGGCACCGATCTCACGGTAGGATAATCCGCATTCACAGTATGCAACAATTCGGCCGCGATCGAACTGGGAAACCTGCTGGAATCGCTGCCGTATTAGACGACGTGGCATTGCTGACCGATTTTAACACACTACACTCACGACCATGCACTTTCACTGCTCTTCTGCACCTATCTGACCTGCTACAGGTACCACTTACCAGATGGCATGGCAGGCGCACATGATGCATGACGGCCTTCAACACCTAATCATTTCCTTCTGCACCTCTCCTCTACACACTGTGCACATTTCGTCCGATTCCGATTACTCCTTCTGGGTGTTGCATTTTTAATGGCGAGCAGTTTATTTTCTTTCAAGCAGTATGGTTTATTTTTTTTTTTTTTGTAATTATTTTGACAATTGAACATACTGTATGTAATTTTAACATTTTCGGATATTTTACTTTAACAATGAAGGTAATAATGAAGAAATCAACAAAGAAAATGGTTAGTTGATTAAATTGTTAAGCTTTATGAACTTTATTGCCTTCCACAATTGTTTAGTTACCTTTGTTTGGTCTGATGTATAGTTCAATTTGTTACATTTGTTTAGGGATTGATTTCATAACCTCGCTGAAAGGTTTGTTGATCAGAAGTCTTCCTTCTTGCTCACACAAAGTACAGTAAATCGAAATGGGTAGAAAGCAGGGTGTTACAGATCTTAGTCCAAGAAATAAATTGCACGAAGACTTTATATTCATCCAAAAACTGTGACAAATGTTCTGCAGAATACAGAGACTGGAAGTACAGACTGTAGGAAAGGCAGTGGAAGGAAAAGAGTTACAACACACAGGGATGATAGAATATTCGAAACGTCTAGCAAAAGCTGACAAGCTTTCTCGTAGACTGTCTACCGGGGAATGACAGTGGTGTGAAAATATGGATGGAGGACGGTGAAGAACTGAAAGGTGAATGCGTTACACTCAGTGTCATTCCCGTATACACAAAACTTATTTTTGTCACTGAAAATGACATGTCTCCAGTCTTCTTCACTCCATTCGCCATACATGGAGTAGAATTTCCAACGAGTGTGCTCGTGTTGCTGCGTTAGATGTGGATTCTTCTTCAGTTTCATCTCTGCACACCTTCTTCTCATTGTTCGTTCCGATACCTTTCTTCCGATTTCAGCACTCCAAATGTCAGCTAATCGGCAGGTAGACAGTCTACGAGAAAGCTTGTCAGCTTTTGCTAGACGTTTCAATTTTCTATCATCCCTGGGTGTTGTAACTCGTTTACTTCCACTGCGTTTTCTACGGTCTGCACTTCCAGTCTCTGTATTCCGCCGAACAACATTTGTGACAGTTTTTGGATGATTACAATGTCTTTGTGCAATTTCTTTCTTGGACACATTATCCTCTAACATTTGAAGTGTCCTTCCTTGCTTTCTTGGACTAAGATCTGTAACACCCTGCTTTCTACCCATTTCGATTTACTGTACTTTGTGTGAGCAAGAAGGAAGACTTCTGATCAACAAACCTTTCAGCGAGGTTATGAAATCAATCCCTAAACAAATGTAACAATGAAACTATACACCAGACCAAACAAAGGTAACTAAACTATAGCAGAAACCAATACATAGAAGGCAATAAAAGCCATAAAGCTTAACAATTTAATCAACTAACCGCTTTCTTTGTTGATTTATTCATTATTACCTTCATTGTTAAAGCAAAATATCCGAGAATGATAAAATTACATACAGTATGTACAATTGTCAAAATAATTACAAAAAAAATAAAACATAGTGTTTCAAAGAAAATATTAGAATTTATCACTAGGGGGAGTTTTTTTTTTTTGTTTTTTTTGTGGAGTGTATTTGATTGGCCCAACTAAAACTAAACTCCATGACACAACAGATTTTTGAGGATGCTTTTTGTCAGGTAACACGTGGCCAGTGCATCGAGTCCCATTGCTGCTGTTTTCTGGCTTTTGACACCCAAGTTTCAAGTAGTTCCCCAATTGTCCTCATGATGCTAAGGTTTCCACCAGAAATCGAACCCAGGACCACTAACACCAAAGGCAAAGAGTGCTTGTTAACTATGCGGAAGACCTTGTTAGGTCTTTCAGCCCACAAAAATTTATCTTCCCTCTGAGACACCAACAGTAGACATGAATCAATGGACATGACACTTTTCAGCTTTGCTGATTAGAAAATCCAAAATTCGTTTCTTTAATTGGTTTGAGAGTGAAGCTAAATATAAAGGTTTAGTTGCCTGTGAGACAGAGAATGATCCTAGCATATTGTAGCATGAATGTTGTTATTGCTTCTCGAAATACTGATTGGGCTGTTCACTGCCCACAGCAGAGGTGCAATCAGCATGATTCCCTCAAGACCGCCGCTAGCAAGTGCAATGTGTAGCCAACCATTTAGTACCTACTGAAAATGTCTCTGAGCTACTGGTAGCTAATGATCCAGTTTTGAAGTCCCTGGGCTGCGCAGTCTGAGCAGGAGGTTGCAACTATTTGTACTAAACACTTCTTGCAAACACTATTTACAAATTTAGGTTTACTCTAGTCACTATTACAGTGTGTTTTAAAAGTACCGCAGTACTGCAGGATTCTACAGTAATAGGATTATTACAACAAGATATTTTACACAGAGCAAAATTTAAAATTTTATTCTGCCCACACTGCTATATGACGTGTGTACAGGTGATCATGCGATTTCAATATGGTGTCGATGCAGGAAAAAGCACAGTGTGTGTTATGCCTTGCAGAGTTAAAATTCTTGTATTTAGTGTGGAGAAGGTTCCAAACAAACGTTCGGTCCCTGTTGCATGGACAGAAACTGACAGACTACCTGAAGTTCAAGATACATGATGTGATTCACAACATTTCAGATGAGCATCTTTAGAATGAAATTTTCTGATTCAAGCAAAGATTAAAAGAGTGGACATGAATGGTGCCCAGCTGGAGATGAGCCAAACCACATTGCACAATAATTTTGAAGTTTCCTCCATGTAACAAAGAAATTTTCGTTGTAATAAACCTATTACTTTAAAAGTTATAGGTTTTAAGAATCCCGCAGGACTTTTAAAACACAACATATGACAACTGTGTAATGTATGTCCAGTTTGTACTAAATAATAAATATGTTCATTAAAGGACACGGATGGGTGAACATACATAAATTATCCATTAATACAGACACACACACATAATGTGCAACATGGTACTTGCCCTGCTTGCAAGAAAAACTGGCCACTTAAAATGTTCAAGTGAACTTGCATTCATAATTTGGGACATAAGTCAAAAAACTATGGTGATTAAACTCTACGATATGTGATAGTTCACACATGCCATAAACTAACACAAGTGAAACAACCATGCAGGTACTAACCTGATGGGTGTTCTAGGTGCTTTCATCCCAGGCTTCCTTACGTTTGCACAAAATAAAAATTCAACTTACAATATGGGTGCACACGCACTACACTCCAAAATGGAGTCAAGGTACACAACAATTATTACTATCACAATTAATGTACATCACTAGAATATTAGGTCCTTAACTACAATATCACAGCTATTCAAGGGCGAGTCACCTAAAATTACCACCAGAAATATTTTGTGAACAACAATAAATATTGGAAAAACTGTTTTCGCAGATATACAAGTATGAGAGGGGCTCATGAAATTAGTGGACACAATACATTCAACTATGTAAGGAAGAACAATTTTCAACACAAACTTAGTTAATTTTTTTAATGGAAACCCCATTTTATTTTTAGCTCATTTCAAAGTACAGGAAAAATCATGAAGAATGGCGTTTCTTACATTGTAATACGTCAAGTAGTTCTCAAGTAAATGTAACGTGAAAGTTGACACTTGAAACAAACATTCTCACAAGTTGATTTGTGTGTCATAACATACATACGAGGGCTGCTGGAAAAGTTTCTGCAATCAATATGAAAAAAGAAATGTGAAATTCTGGGAATGCCTTTAATTGTTTTTCAAAGTATTCACCCTTAAGATCGATACACTTTTGCTCAAACCAATTTTGAAAGCATTTTTTCCGCTCTGAAGCTGATACCTCAGAAACCGCTGTTCGGAATGCGTCAACAGCTGCTTCAGGCAACACAAATCGCTCACCACGCATCTTATTTTTCATGTGTGGGAACAAAAAGAAGTCATTAGGTGATAAATCAGGTGAGTACGGACATTTTTACTGGACAAAAAATCAACAGTTTGGTGTGCTAAATGGGAACTGGCGTTGTTCTGGTGAAGTATAATGCGACAATTTGGGTTTGTTTTATGCAATTCATTGATGACCTCTGACAAACAAATTGTTGTATACCCCTCAGCATTTACAGTCCTTCGATCTTCTAAAGCAATTGTTGCCACATGTCCGGTATAACCGAAGAAACAAGCAATCATTTTCTTGGCAGCACTCCTCAAACAAACAACTTTTGTTGGTTTCGGCTCACTTTGAAACACCAAACAGTGGATTGCTGTTTAGTGTCAGGTTTGTATGAAGCCTGTTTTTGAGCTTCAGTCAAGTTGTGTGGGATCCAACGGTTTGAAAGTATCCGTACATTCAGATGACCATGCAAAATCATATGTATTGCTTTCATGTCAATGTTCAAGGATGCCTGAATCTCACGGTATGTCACATGTCGATCTCTCTCAATCATTTCACTTACAGCATCAACATTACTGGCAATAACAGACGTGGACGGACAACCTTCACGAAATTCATCACTAAGAATTGTGCGACCATGCTGGAATTCGGAAAACCAATTGTACACAGTCCTATTCGATGGTGCTTCATCCCCAAAAGCCAAACACAGTTGCTCAATGCATTGTTTCGGTGTTAAACTACAATTGAAATCATAAAAAATCATTGCCCGAAAGTGTTCACGAGAAAGTTCCATTTCTCACAATAAACTACTACTTCAAACTGCTGTGAAAAATAAACGAATAGGCTTAAACAAACAATCAAATATAATTTAAACATAAAAAAGGTCTATTCTTCAGATTTTTATAATAGCGGAACACTAGCGCCACTGTTGGTGGTAGTTTGCAGAAACTTTTCCAGCAACCCTCATATCCCCCTTTTGACACCATTCCCGTGGTGAAACAAACTTGTTACTCTTCTGCATACTATGTGTTGTGCTTAGGAAAGTTGTTACGTTCCAACAACTGCGGGTTGCAATAAAATGTGTAGTTTATACGTGAGTAAGCGTTGACAAATTATCTACAAGGTTCCGATACATCTATCTCAGTTAACAAATATTTGTACATTAAAAAGTATAAATATTAAACATTCCACCATCAGTTACATACATAAAGGTTAGTACATTAACATCTTTCTAATTTTTAGTTGGCGTTCATTCATTTACGTCAATTTTTAGTACATCGGAACCATCTCATAGCATTTCCAAACTCGGAAAAGTTTGGAATGATACTTACTTATGGCGAGTGTAGGAAAAATGCAGCGCAAGCATCTAGGCTGTATGCATGGTGGCATTTGTGCTCGGCTCTGCCGACAGGCATAGTGGAAATGGACCTTCACTCTCAACTTCATGTTACAATTACTTGAGAACTACTTGACATATTACAATGTAACAAATGCCATTCTTAATGAATTTTTCCGTACTTTCAAATTAGCTAAAAATATAATGGGGTTTCCATTTTTCTTAAAGAAAAGCTGTTTGTGTTGAAAATCGCACTTCCTTACATAGTTGAATGTATTGTGTCCACTAATTTCATGAGCCCTTCTCATACCTTTATATCTGCAAAAGCAGTTTTTCAATATTTATTGTTGTTCATGAAATATTTCCGATGGAAATTTTAGGTGACTCACCCTGTATATAAGTAATTACAATACATTTTAATTATTCTCTTGATATTATTCTACATTTCATCTCTTACTTAAAATACAGGATAAGGATTAACTAGAACATGCAAACACAATAATACTTTTACCACAGGAACACAAATTTGTTACTCGTCTATCACTTCCTCACATTCTATATTTGCAAATAAAGAGGAAATTGGAAAGAGCAAGGTGTAAACATGTGTTTGACATTTTCATGCAGCTTGATGTGATAACAAACTACACTTTTAGGAAGTTGAAGTTTCACATACTGTGTTCACTATACATCAAGGGACAAATTATTTATCTTCAAAACTAAGGAGAGATTTCAATGTGTACAATAATTGTTCATTTTTCTTCTGAACTGGGAAATGATACTTTGAGGAATTACCACCCACCTGATATAGTAGGCACCAATTTGGTTGTTTCAAACTAGTTTCCTGTTCATATTTACCTCCTTCATGAACAATCACCTTTATGTTCAAACTCTCAAACATGAACTTTCTCTATATGCTGACAAACTTTAAAATTAGTTACGGTAGTGGAGAGAGAGAGCTAGCCTGAAGTACAGTTTATTATATTAAACTAAACTATAATTAGAAATAGTATCACGGAACATTTCACCCCATATAATGATCCTCACGTCCCCCTCATTATACAAAACACAATTTGAGGGGGAAAAGCAAATGGTGAAACTATATCAAAGCCTTGTGTATTCATTTATTCCACAAGACCCAGCATGAACAGCATAGGTGATTAAATGAGCGTAAAAAATTGACAAGTCAAGGCTGGTGATGATGTTAAGTAGTCTATCGGACACCAAGCATGTTGAGCAGTCAACTCACAATCATGCCATTGAAGGTTCGAAGTTTGAGTCCCAGCTTTGGCATGGGTATTTCTTTCAGTGTCCTTTCATCAATTTCATTCAATTACCATTTATCATCATTGCCATGATTAGCCTAAAGAGGTGGAAAGGCAATATAAAAATATATATAAAATACAAATATGAAATGATTGCAAACATCTAGTAAATAACAGTAATAACATTCAATTTAACTACAGCTCAGAAAATCAAATCTGAACACAACTTGCAATATATTTAGGAGTACTATGTCACTTACACAATGCGATACTGATTGGCTTTTTTTCACACACTGTAAGTAAAAACTTTCATGAAGAAAATCAATTGCACAGAAGAAATAGTAAATACAAGTTAACCCACTATGAAATATTAAAAGTTATAAATGTGCTGCATAAAGAAAATAAAACTTTCTTAACTGTGTGCAAGACAAGTAACTGACCTGCTTTTGGGTCGAGTCCTCTCCTCAATTCCAGGAGTGGTTGCTGCCGATGTGGAAGCCGACAGACTCTCCGTTGAAGCCCTTGCCTCAAGAAGGGTCAGCTGTGACTGCCTCACAAAAATCCCATGCTTCTCAGGGCACTGTGTAAGAAATAATTCTGCTTTTTAACAACATACATTCTGGAATAAGCAATGCCTTTGTGTATTTTCTAAATCGAGCATTTCTGATCAGTTGCTAATGTATAATAAATGATAACTAATGAAACAATTTCTATTTGCAGTGGCAATGCATATATTTTATACAAGGCCTTTTTTAAAGTTATAGCTAAAGATTTATCATACCCTCATCTTTTTTAAAATACAAGTTTCCTACAACATACTTCCATTCTGTGACTTTATTTCAAGCTGAGCCAGTACAATTTTCTACTAGTACCAATATTAATACTATGCCATTCCTAACTCTGCCCCATGGTTATATTGTGTTAAAATTGCACTAGGTACCTATCTGTGTGGATGACAAGACTGTGAGAAAGTGAGTGTATGTGTGTTTACATATACTTCTGTATGTGCATATTTATGCATACTGCTCAAACTCAATGTATATATATATCGAGGACCTGTAGTTTAAAAAAATGTGGGGAATATGCAGGAAAATAACATAAAACCATTATATAATTCAGGAATCAATTCTATACATGAATGTAGGCATGTACGTAATCTTTAACCTGTGTTTTCTAATTTTTTGAAAAATTTGGGGCCATTGTATATTATAAATTAAATTATCTACCTACCATCTTCTGTTGAAGGTACAGTAGGCACCCTCTAGTTCGGCTTCAGTCCGGCCCCACTGCCTTGCCGGCGACAACTCACCACTTGTTTGTCTAGCACTGGAAAGTATTGTGCTGTAGTTTTAGTTTTGTCGGCCAATAATATCTTTTAACAGTTCGGTTTTTACTTTAGGCCTACGTGTTTTCTACTCAGTACAAGGAATACTGTACAGCATTTACTTTTTTTATTGTCTCATATAAATTAGTGACAGTCTTTATAACATTGCGTTTTGTGTTTTTCGTTTCATTTTCATACTTAATGAACCAGCTATCAACAGTTGCATTTGTGATTGAAGGTAAAGAAAGTAGATGACACCTGACGAGAAAAACATCATGTTGTTGGTAAGTACTAAGTAGGCCAGATGTAGTTTGTTTTTTGTACAGTAAAATACACTTAAACATGGTTTAAACTACCATATAACTAATTTTAATGTTTATAAGATTTATTGGTCTTTTTTGCATTACTTCGGTTCATTCGGCCATTTTTTAGTTCAGCCTACGGTTTGGTCCAGAGGTGGCCGAACTAGAGGGTACCTACTAAAAATATGTCAATAAAATACAACTTTTATGCTAACTTAATAAATTAGGAAATTCAAAAGTGGTAAAGTTGGAAAACGTCTTGCTCCAGCATTTCAATAAATAATTTTTCATGCTACATCAGTAAATTCATATAGAACACAGACAAAATGGTCGAGACACACTATTCTGAGCAAATATTTGGACAAATAAGACAGTTCCTTACCTGAAAGTATTGTTTTCCTTGGACAGAGCCATTGTTCTTTCCTTTCGGTTCATCTAGAATGACGCCAATCCACTTTCCAGTGGCAAACAGGGTGCTTCCCACATATGCTACAGTTCCTGTTATTCCCTTCCCGGTCACCTCCACCTTCTGGCCAACCTTCAATGATTTCTCTGTCATTTTGGTACTTTCACGTTACCTGCAAGTGACAGGAATATTCTTCAGCTCCCTTCCGAAAGAGAACACAAGAAGTCTGAAAAGCATTTGAAGTCGTTTAATGTTTATGTTTATGGAGCTAGATTTCTTACTAGAATACCTTTCTGGTAGCTGAACTGCATATCAAACTGCAAAATAATCTAACACAGATATTTTTAGTGGATTTTATCTGCGACGTTTCGTTCTGGTTTCCCAGAACTTTTTCAAGCTACACATACAACAACACAACCTCACATGGCTAGTCACTCTACACTTCTAAGGAATGAATGTCCCCTTATTTCCTCCTAGGTAAACCTTGCAGGTGTCATAGCTGGCTCTCTCTCCCCCCTCCCATCCATCCTGTAACCTACTCTTCTTGTCTTCCCTCCCCTCCTCCTTCTGGTGTCACTGACCTTCCCTTTCACCTTGAACTGATCTGATAAGGTGAAATCTTCCATTTTTGTGCAGAAAATTGAAGGTGGCTCTGTTTATGCATATGTGCTTCGTCTCTGCCACTTTCCTCTCTATTTCATTTTTCCTCTTCTCCTTCATTTTTACTTTCTTAATCCTGTGCCCATTTTTCAACATATGCTCACTCAATGCTGTTCTTGGATCTTCCTCTTTAATGTCTCTCCTATGTTCTTTAATTCTTTCGGTGATGCTTTTGGCAGACAAAAAGCACGTATTCATAAACAGGGGAGAGAAAATTAACACAAACGAAGGGGAAATTGGAATAAAATGGATAGAACTAATAAAAAAGCATATGGAGAGCAAGTTGGTTAAGTTTCCAGAGCCACCTTCAATTTTCTGCACAAGAATGGAAGATTTCACCTTACCAGATCAGTTCAAGGAGAGAGGGAAGGTCAGTGCCACCAGGAGGAGGGGAGGGAAGACAAGAAGAGTAGGTTACAGAATGGAGGGGAGGGGGAGAAACAGCCAGCTATGACACCTGCAAGGTTTGCCTAGGAGAAAATAAGGACACACATTAATTCCTTAGAAGTGTAGAGTGACTAGCCATGTGAGGTTGTGTTGTTGTATGTGAAGCTTGAAAAAGTTCTGGGAAACCAGAAGGAAACGTCGCAAATAAAAAACTAAAAATAACTGTGTTAGATTATTTTGCATGCACAAAAAGTGGTTATGCGAACCTTCAAGAAGAGCATATCAAACTGTCAAGCCATCTGTTAACAATCAAAATTAAGCTTGAACAATGAGATGGCCAGCCCATTTGAAGGAATGACATCAGGGCACACATTTTCAGTGACGCATTCACGTTACCATGTTTACAGACGGTAAACCAACTTTTCCCATGTTTCTTTTCCATATTTAGCTTTAACGTATGGGTAATTGCTCATTACATAGTATGCAAACTATTAAAACAAGCTTCCTGCTTTCTCTGCCATGCTTGGCAGAAGCAGTGTTGCTACATGAAGGGAAATTTCCCTGTTGCAGGTAAATCTAGCTCCAATTTTAGGTAAAATGGGAGATTTTATGAAAAATATAGAAATTGCCAAAAATCTGAATTTGTTGGACTTCTTTTTTTGTTATCGTTTGGTGTTTTATTTCTATTACATCTAATTAATCTAGATGTAATATATGCAATAAATAAGTGGTAAGATTTTACAATACCGGACACATCTGTAATATCTATCCTAATTCTTATACTCACAAAATACGTAGTCCAGATGAAGTATCCGAGGTTAACAAGTGGGGGTAACGTATTGAAATTGTTATTTGACGTGTAGAAGTTGTAAAATAAGCTTCTCAATTTCCGCGATCGTTCTCCGTATAGATGCATGGAAACTATGTTGAAAATCACTTATGCTGTCTACAGCATTGCCACATCGTTGCTTTCTTACTTGCAGATTGGTTGATTTGTTGTTTTAAGTCCACTTTATGCACAGTAAGGCTAATTGGGACTGGACCTACAGTTTAAAGTGGGATCCGAACCACTTGTGCCTCCACCGGGTATCGAACCTGGGACCCCTTGATTACAAGGCGACGACGCTACCACTGCGCCATCGGGGAGGCCCTCTTACTTGCAGAGTATGGATCACGAAAGAATGGCGGAACAGAATAAGGAAAAGATTGTTCATGTTCTATAGATATTTAAGTGGAGTATGGATTTCGGTGTTTTGCCTAAAGAAGGAGAAGAGCATGTGGAATGCGGAATGCTTTAGTTTGGCAACGTAGCGTTAACTTCTTTAGTAATCTGTGTGCTGTGAGGAAGATGGCGAACTTTGAAGGTAGGAAATAAAGTTCTTTCTTTCGTAAGTTTTTCTTAGTAAATTTTATTTGGGTATATATTAATAATACAGTTGTAGTTATAATTTGTGCCTCAAGTGCTACGAAACTGAGATTTTTTTAGTGCCCCACACACCATTCACGCATAGCCCCACAAACCATTCACGATAAGGTTAGGTTCAGTTAGGCAAACATAGTTACAATTTGGGGTCGTAATTTCATTCTTTCAGTATTGGAAACACATAAATAATGAGCAATGCATTGTCGGTTGCGATCACGGACCCCAAATATTAACTGCAGATTCGTGATTAGGAGCCCAAAGTCATTAAGTATGCGTAATATGAACGAAACCGGGGAATGGTCCGGTATTGTAAAATTGCTCGGTAAAACTTTGGTATGGTCCCAACACCTCTCACTTGTTTATTTAGTCATTTTTAACATTCATACTTACGTACTCTGCATTGCGAAATATTCTTCAAGGTGTTATTTTGATTTTTTCATGAAAACAATTTCAATTTGTGACATGAGGAGTAATTATTGTTCTTCCTTTTTTGCGCTTTCGTAAGACACAATATGACGAGACAGCTTGACTAGAGTGGTAGATCAACAGTCTGTATGCAGTGTTTCAAACCTTATCAACCGAAAAATCCCCACGAATAGCCCCACGAACCATGCACGGCAAGGTTAGGTTAGGCAAACATAGTTAAACTTGTCATCTTCTTGCAAAAAAAATGGCGTGGTTGGAAACACTGACGTTGGAAACTAACATTTAGTTCACGTAGTGCAAACAAATAAAAGCAACAGCAACTGTGTGTCAGGGAGAGATATTTTTGTTGAAAATACATGATTTCCCGGTGAAATAAATTCCATGATGAAAGAAAATACCTCCACGAACTTCTAAATGCTACAGAAACTAATTTCCGTAAGTAGTTTCTTGTGTAAAAATGAAGAAATCTGATGGGACCATACCGAAGTTTTACCAATTGCTCCAAGTAAGTATTGTTGAAGCAGGTCAATTTTTCAGATCATTTTTGTACTTGTATCTAATGTTAAAATTCCAAAAATATTATTTGGGAAAAGTTCTGAATAAAGCTATCCAATTCAAACTATCATACAATCTGAGCACATGGAGAAAAAATTTATTATTGAATAAAGCATTGAATACTATTTATTTTTATACTGCAGTGAAGGAAAAGGCTAGAGTCTAGTTTACATACTTCTTGCCTTTTGGTGGTAACCGATGGGAGTTAACAACACTGCATGCTCGTCTTTGTTTCTGGTTCCAAAAACTTCTAGATAGTGTAAAATATGTTTATCCCCAGTGATAATTCAGTGCATCGTTCAAAAACGTGCTAGCAGACAGCCGGCGCTCCGGCATCTCTTAGGGTAAGTAAGTTTTTCTTTTCACACTTTCTGGTCACGACAGCCGCACTAACCATTCATGGGAACGAGGTTAGGTTAGGTTCCATTAGCACTCATTTCACCCCTAAATATGCGCTTCATCATCGAAAAATGTCCTCAGTACGTTCAATCACGCATAACCGGACAACATCGGTTTTTCTCGATTTTCTCCTCCACGAAATCTATCCTCGCCTTACTTTGTTGAATTCCTTATACCGTGCGTCCATTTCGATCTGCAGCCGAGAGATCGGGAGAAGCGTGGCGGGCGGCGCTGGCGGAGATGCAGACATTTGCGGCCTGAAATGCCCGCTTATTTTTATGGACATATGCAGACATTTATATAAATATTGCAAAACGAGCACTAACCTGTGTTATAAGAGTATGGTTTTAATTTTAGTAGCTTAGTGGCTGTATGTGCTGATTATTTTGACACTCCCATCTCCTGTGAAACACGGCGTAGAGGTTTGTTTGGATAACTTTCTAACGCTGCCCCAATTTCATCGAGGAAGCTCACGAAAACCATTGACTTTTAATGGTTTCGTCGGCAGCGTAATCTTGATACAGTGTTGCACATTCGAAACCTCCAAACGATCCCCATCGACACAAAACTCTTTCAAGGATATAAACTTAAGCAGGACGTTGCTGGTCAAAACTATGATTAAAATGTTTTATTATCTGTGACTCTTATCGTCACTTCTAAAGCATATTTTTTTGTGTATATAATTGCAGAACTTGGATGAATTACAGATGATGAATTATAACCCAGGTTAGTGCTCGTTTTGCAATATTTATATAAATGTCTGGATATGTCCGTAAAAATAAGCGAGCATTACAGGCTGCAAATGTCGGCATCTCCGCTAGCGCCGCCCGCCACGCTTCTCCCGATCTCTCGGCTGCAGATCGAAATGGACGCACGGTACAATAACCTTTCCAATGATATTTCACACGTATTGCTTAGGAAAAGGACGTAAACTAGACTCTTACCAAGGAAAATGGCATTGTAAATCATAAACATGCGGTGGGGACCAAGATATACCTGAAAAAATAGTACAAGGAACATCCTTGTCTGTACTTTACCAAAATTACAAGGGCAAACAGTGAATACAGATAATGTAAGGAATGACATGCATGGGCTGCAAAAGAGTTAAGAAGCATTACTACAGCAATAAACATGTGGTGATAAATTCTGTAAGATAACCAAATGCAAATTGCAATATTTTTGCAAGGCCTTGAAATGAATTAAATGAGAAAGAGTATCAGTGACACGTGTTTGATATATCTATTGATTTCAAACATCTTGTATGAGCAACATTTTTTTGCACTGGCTACAAAATCTATTTCCAGTATCACTGCATATGAATCTGGCTCTCTTTTACAACTTTGTGATGCTTTTCTGTCACTTTTGGATAATCGCAACATTGAAGGTCTGAATCCTAGGCGAAGATGTTTCATTGTGTTTCACATTCATCTATTTACCTAGAGATAGAAAACTATGTAAATCTAAACCTAAAGGCCATAACTTATTTCAATAATAACAATGTTCTCAACACGAACAGTCCGAACGAAAATTACACTATATCTAGGGGTACACGAAAATTAATCCCTGGAGGTAGTAGCAGTAGTACAGGGAAAGGCAGAATCGATGCGTATATAGTCTGCACAATCACGCAGTGTATTGTCATTTAGGATCATGTTGATTAATTTTTTATATCGACCATTTCAACGATCTCCCTTTTCTAACATGTGTTACGTTTTCGAAACCACATCCTTCATACAAACACCTTGCTAAATTATGAAATGCACTACGTAAGTGACGAAACACAATAAAATACATGTAGTGTCAATAATCATTTCTTGTAACACTCAAGAATAATTTTAAGCCATATAAAAAATTAGTTTTCCAAAACTTGCGACGTCCGAGTAAAGGAATAGATTACAATCACGCCCAACATAATGACTAAGTATCAACATTGATTAATCTCACGATTTCCCAACATACCCACTAGTAAATCATGAATCCATATGGTTAAATTTCAGTATACTACAAATTATTGATTGAAACCTGTCAATAAAAAACATGAATTTTAACTTGACATAAACCCTCATAAAATATGGCCAATGTACACTGTCTAGCCAGCGTTGCCAGGTCAGATTTTAAAAAATCGGGAGATCGTCCCCTGAAAAATCAGGAGATCTGCTTAAAAAATCAGAAGAACTAATAATAACGGATTGTCAACGTTCTGGGGGGGGGGGGTAGAGTGGGAAAGCTTTCCACTATCATTATTGAACGTTAATTATTAATTTTAGATGTCAAAAGATAAATTTATTACTTTATGTCAATACAAATTTTATTATGAATTTGCACTTCAAAGGGTACGATAACCCCACTCCCTTAATTGACCTAAGGTAAAGGTAGTTTCCCCCAACCAGTGGCGACGATCGGGTGCCAAAACTGAGGGGGGTTCAAGGATTCGGGGATACATATTTTTAAATACTCTACCTGATAACACCTTAGATTGCTTTTATTTAAAACTAGCCAAAGTTACAGGATGTAATTTTTTTAACAATACATTCAAAGCATGCTCGCATTAATGGTATCATGCCTGAACCCCCGAAATTCCCTCGAATTAAAACTTTTATTTCAATCACGGAAGGTAACCAACCAGTATTAGACAGATTGGTTGATTCATATGGTTTATTTTACTTCGCATCTGCCTCATTTGTCTAATCGTAAAGATGTGAAATTGATGAAGGGACACTCACAAAGAGCTCCCATGCCCAGTCCGGGATTCGAACCCGTGACCCAGTATTAGACAGTTCGCAGGTTTTTCTTCAACTTTTTTCCCAGTCACTCCAGACAATGTACATGTTAATTAAAGCAGCTTTATGCATTCGAGGATTGCCTGGTATAAAATCGGGAAAGAGAATTTCTACCGCCACGGTATTGATTGAGTATAAAGGGACATAAGAGCAATTGTAGTAGAAGTTACGCTCAGAAATAGCTTAAAAGAAAACAACGCTCTAAAAACATGAACTATTATTTCTAAGTTAAGAGATGATTAAGAAAAAATAAAACTGCAACGTATAAGTCTGCAACAGCAGTTTACTAAGCCGACCTCCGTGGCTGAGTGGTTAGCACAGAGTCGGTAACGCGTCTGACTACCATGCAAAAGGTCTCGGGTTCGATCCCCGGCCGGTTCAAATCCGGGAATTTTTCTAACGTTGGAAGCGGCCCCGGCTCCCACGCAGCGTCGAATAACATGGGTATCTGGCGGAAACCCTGGGGGGGTAAAGGCAGTCAGGGGCGTGATGCTGATCACATCACCCCTACTTACGACCGGATCAAGGAAGTGTGGGGCTGTGGGGCGTTACCGCCACACCCCCTATACGCCTTCATGGCGTGGTGCTAAGCACAAGTTAGCACTTTACCTTCTCTTTACCTATGACATCAAGGATCCCGTCTCGGGATCGAATCTCGGCCTGGGCATGGTTGTCCCTTCATTAATTTCATCATATCATCACTCATCCTCGTCTTCGCGTTTAGCCAAAACCCAAAAGTGGAAGAAATGCGAAGAAAAATAAACCAAATCAATGAATCGACAGTTTACTAAGAGCTCTTATAACCATAAACTTTGGCTGCATTTGTAATGTGGACTTCCTTTTTTATCAGAGTTAAAAACCTGAACCTGTATCTAGCATTTGCTTCCAATAAACACTACCATAAAACTGAATACTTGTTCGTATGTGTGGGTGGCAACATTGGTATTTAGTTGTAACCAGTTTCCAGTTGCCTCCCGTTTGACAAAAACCGCACCAGATGTGGAAAGTTAGGACACCCGTTTTGAAGTTCCCAATGCACAAAGGGCTCAAGAAGCCGCGCGTCTTTCCCAATATCATCAAGCCTGGTATGACCATATGACCCTCCTCCCCCACATACCTACCTCTCTCTCTCTCTCTCTGCGGAATATTAATGTGTCTTCGCATTCCACCAGCTGAATATGTAAATTTTAAATCAACTTTCGATATTTTTAAATAATTGTTCATTATAAATATTTAAGAAAGCAAAAAATCAGGAGATTTCCACATTTTCTTGAAACTTGTCAGGAGATCAGTAGATCATGCTGAAAATCAGGAAATCTCCTGCGAAATCAGTAGACCTGGCAACACTGTGTCTAGCGGACAAACAGTTCTGGCACAGATTAATAAGATCGCTTACTTCCTATCTCTCCTTTGTAATCTGTGCGTATACCAAACCGGGCATGTGGAGCCACCCTACGGCTGTTTCGAAACGTAAAGCGTTGTCATAGCAACCTCTCCGCCAATCATATCTGACTCTTGGCAGTGACAGTTGAATGCGTCTCAGCGCAATGATCCGCTCTCCCCACCCTTCCATTCCTGCTTTTATTTTCTGCTAATAATTCGGGACATATCTCGTAAGGTCGAATTAATTATTTTATATAAGTGCATAAAAATGTTCTACAAGGATAAATACCATTGTTCAGTTAATGCACGTTACGTTTGAATGATTTCTACATCTAAGTTACGAGATATACAGAATTAGTAGTCCAGAAGCACAAGATAGGAAAATAATTTCAAGTTCCTGAAATTCCAGCACATAAATCATTCCGTTGTGCATGAAAAATGGTCCGTGTATTATCCGGGGCAGTAAGTATTTTTATTTCGTATTCTCCCTATTATGCGTTGCTTTTCTGACATTTTGGGCAAATCGCGATTTTATCTTGTGTAAATTCTACGGCGATTACTTTGTTCGTAGATCAATGCGTTTTACCCCTCCCTCGTCGTTGTTTATTTAGCGTCGCATTTTTCCAATTTTTGGCTAATCGCGACGATGCTATGAAAAATTGATGACACAAAGAAAGCTCTAACAGGGATTTGAACCCAGGATCCCTGCATTAACTGAACAATGGTATTTATCCTTGTAGAACATTTTTATGCACTTAAATAAAATAAATACTACGACCTTACGAGATATGTCCGAATTATTAGCAGAAAATAAAAGCAGGAATGGAAGGGTGGGGTGAGCGGATCATTGCACTACCCAAAGTGTTCTAAAGGGCGCTCGAGCCATGTTGCAACATTTCCGAAATTGTCTCTTTCTCTTCATAACAATTGCTGCACAGTTTAACGTGGGTGGCAATCTGCAGGATACATCACACTTAATATCAGCAACTGTTTCTGGTGCCGTCACTGTAATTTTCTCCCTTGTGTAGGCCTACCATATTCAATCGCAAGATGTAGACACTTCTGATTTACCAACGTAGAAAATTCCATTCATCTGTCTATGGCCTCATAAAATGAAAGACAAATGCATCCACTTTCTCTGCAATTGATATCAGTGGAGTACCCTGGGGGGGGGATTTGTTGCTGAAAATGCCAGGGAAACAAAAGACAGGATTCGAAGGTTTTGTCTCAGGAAATAAGAATAAATCATAAAACGTATATTAAAAACTACTGATGGAACATTAGCGCTATTCATTTAACGAAACCATTACAAATCGGCTGGCGGCTTGTAGGTATAAAATATACTGGAATAAAAGATATATACATATAGTCAGTACTTGTGTTCCAAACTTAACCACCATCCTAAGAAAATTGGGGACCTACAAGTGAGTAGCGTAACCCGGTCTGGGAAATCTCTTATAACAGCTGAGGGTTTGATGTGCTGACCCTACGTCACCCCCTTACTGGTTGAAGATCTCCACACCTCTAGGTAGGGTTGTGGGAGGCAGACTGATAGACCAAGGCCCTTCCAGGGCTGTACAGCAGTGGATCTCAACCTTTTACAGTCGGGGACCCACCTTGAAGGATATTACACTTCGTGGGACCCACAAGATGGGAACCAGCGGAATTACTTTGTAGGGTGTGCACCTAGTCTATTATCATATATTTGCTCTTTTACAACAACACGGCCTGAATTTAAATTGTTAAAACAGTATATCTAAGTAATTTAAGGTAATAGGTTTTTAAGACCCAGTTAACAAAGTTTCGAGCCCAACTTCCCAACCCACCCAATGTCCCCTCAGGACCCAGGAGTGGGTCGCACCCTATAGGTTGAGAAACTATTCTGTAGAACCATGGGTTATGTTATGCTGTAGATGAAAGTAAATATTTTACACCACAGTTAATTTCTATCACAACTTACATTCAGTGTTCTGTAGATGAAATAATATTTTGGAAAATACATCATAGAAACTAGTTCAGTGCCATCTGCCATGAGAGAATAGAATAAAATAATAGCTATGAGTGACACAGCTCATTGGGGAAGTTATCAAACAGAATAATTTCTGGAATAAAATTTTAATTGTTTTAATTCTATCAGTCTATTTCTCTGTAAAAACTACTATGATGATGATAATGAATAGTTATGGGAAAATAGAGTAAGAAAAGGTCACATCTTACACAAGTTAACCTAGAATGAATATATAGCAACCACCTCATCTCGAAGTTGTACCTATATGGAGACGCATAGCGGTTCGGATCCCACTTTAAACTGTAGGTCCAGTCCCGATTGGCCTTACTGTGAATAAAGTTGACTTAAAACACCAAATCAATCAATCAATCAATCGAAGTTGTATGAAATTTCACTTTTCTGGTTTGCATGAAAGTAATTTCAACCCATTTCTAAAAACGTGTGGATGTTTGTAAGATATATTATTAACTAATCACTGCATGCTTATTCATTTTAGTATTTGTCAAACATCCCTAATTTTTAATCTAGAATGGGAGTAGGAGTATGTCATACAAGCGAGTTTTGTTCGAAGTTACTTACTGGAACCACTCTACATATTGACTACAATTTCATCATATGGCATTACATATTTCATAGTTACACAAAGATCTGGACTCGAAATATGAATGTCTTAGAATACAAAACAAAGCAGTAATGGAGTATGTACGATCAAGGTAGATAAGCACACTCCCAGCCCCCACTCCTAAACACACACACACAATGGGATTATAAATACACCACTGAAAGATCTTATCCTGCACAGATATGTATTTTATATATTCATATACTTAATACAGTACTGAAGATGATACAATCCATGCATTCAGAATAAATATTCCACATGAATTTTAAAGTTAATTAAAAAACAAAACAAATGTGCAAATTTCCAGCTGATGACAAAGAAACCAACAGTATTTTTTGCAATTTAGAGAGATTTCACACCAAAGTGACATGTGACATATGTCACTTGGAAATGAACCAATGAACAGCAAAGTTTCACCCATAGTGGATGCCATATTGACAAAATCCCTGCTACTCATTATCAGCTTCTAAATAATGTCGCACATGTTTCTAGTCAGTCTAAAAGAAAGTGAACATAAAGAATTAATAAATAATCATTCTTTCAAGCTTCACACTATCAGGTCGATCATTGGTGCATGATGTTTCTCATACCATCCCTTCCATCAACAAGTAAATTTAACTTGGTTTCGTATTGAACATAGGTGTCTCACTCATGATGATTTGCTGCAAGGGCAAGACCATCCAATGTGTCATGTCTAAATGTTAAGTGATTGGCTTATTCCTACCTAATGTGTAGATTATTCCTTCCTCAAACTTTTGATCTTACGAATTATTGACCAGGTTGGGAGATAATCACAGCACCTTAATAAATGTCATTACCTTTTTGAGAAGAGCGTGGCTCTTATACTGTCTCTGAGGAAGTTCGTAGTTTTGTGTATATCCTTTTCAAGTCTTTATAACATTTCACTTTCAACCTTTCTCAAGGGGCTCTTCACACCCATTTTTTAACTCAGGTATGGGTTCGATACCCGGTGGAGACCCATAGTGTTTCGGATCCCACTTTAAACGGTAGGTTCAACCCAATTAGCCTTTTTGTGCATAAAGTAGACCTAAAAGAACATTTCAAACTCAAGTAAGGATATTAGATAAGAGGATTCTTCCTCACATACATTGAATGGCTCAATATGGTCATTATGCCTACAAGTCCCAAAATTTATTTCAAGCATCTTACTTCCAATTACACATATAAATTATATTGTTACCATTAAACATATGGAATATAGAGTAAAAGACTATAAGAAATCCTTAAAACCCTACATCAATTAATTTCCACTGTATTGAATATTATCATAATATTGTTAATAAAATTCCATTAGACAAACCATTGATAGTCATACTGATAGGTTTCTTGGTCGGACACTCACTATGGTGACATGTTATACTTCATCAAGAATGAATTTACATGTTGAAATACTCCAGAAGAAGAGAACAGTTTCAGAGTAAGTACATTACTCCTAATGATTTAGTACTCATATTGTGGAAATGTAAAACATTATATTCTATTGCTAATAACAAATGTAAGGGAAAATAAACAAACACATTGTTATTCAGGTATATATATATTTATTGAATCACTAGTAATTAATATATTTTGCATAAGGTATGATAATCTCGTTGAGGTCCTACAGACTTTCACTGGAATAAAAGTTACTGGAATTATTAAAGCATCATTAACACACTCAACAAACATTTCCATAGTAGGTTCACATATGTACAGTCTCAAACAGAAAAATATGTGCATTTTATTTCCTTTAATCAAACTGTTCAAATATTTTACAGGACTGTTTAGCTGAAAATCATATCTTTTTTATCCACCCTGCTTGGAATATTTAGTGAAACATTAAATACATTTGTTTCTAACATCCTCAAGCAATGTATTGTGTTGTTAGGTGTTATGTACTTTTAGCAAAATTTATCTCTAAAGCATATAATTTTTTTTAAGCAGAAAAGGGAAAATACAATTTCTTACGCATGAGCCACATAACTGATGACAATGTTATTCCATAAGAAATGTAATATACTTACAGTAGAATAGGTAAGACAAGAAACTCCTCGCGGCCTCACGCCCAAGCCATACGTAGGGGAAGGACGCACAGAAGCAGGGTTGGCAGTGCATACGGGTCAAATGTCTACGCAGAACGAGAACACAAGAAAACTAAGCAAGACGATTTGAGTGGTATGGTGGTAAACATACAACTGAATGACCGCGTTTTGCTAAGATGGAATCAATTTTGAACATCTTCAAACGGGGTTTGTTAATTTTCACCAAGGAATACAATTCTGGTGTGCGTCAAAGGGGGTGTTGTTTTGAACGAGCCACTGAATGAATCATAATGTCTTTTCGGGAGGAGGAAGAAGTCGCAGGATTTATTTGTACGTTATGGCATGAGGCGTTGTCAACAACAACAACACTGTTTCGTGTCAAATTTGTGGTATTAATCGCCAAAGATTTTCCAGATTTGAACATTAACCTCCAGCATGTACAACAATTACACGTTGCCCTTTAGACACCGGTGCTTTGACGGCAGCCGCGGTTCCATCCACCCAAGCTTCTTTCTTTGTTGTCGATCTGTGAAAATAAGTCCGTCAACGTAAACAATGGGTCGTCCTTGTCGACGAAAGATTTTTATGGCTTTGAGGTACGATGAACGTAAACTTCTTATTTCGTCCTTTTCTATAAGCAATTGTCTATTATTTTCTGCTTTTCCCACTTAAACTCTAGGTCACGTATTATCTTCCGCACACACCAGACACTGCCTTGGAACTCTATTCTTTGTTTCAAAACCCTTCGGATACCTTCCCCGTCCGTAAGGTGAAATTCGTGCACAACACGCCTAACAACACACTTATCGAACTCGTCTATATGACTTTTGATTTTTCGGCGAGATCGTGTTCTATGGGGCGTATGAAAGTGTTTCTTCAACGTAGTGCATGCTTTACTTTCTATTAGTACAATTCTTCTCACACTGCTGAAGGAAACACCACATGCGCGAGCCACCCTCCTTTGCAATTGGTTTTCGGACATACGAACTCCCACCTGGTCTTTCATAAATGCATTGACATTATATACAATTTCTCGCCCTTGGCTGTGGATTACTTTCCGTCCACCGAGTTTACTTGCTTTCTCTGAACTGCAAGCTTCCATGCTAGCAAGTACACTGCACACAAAACAAACACACACTTTAAATGAAGACAGGCAAGTCGATCGCATTGTTTCTCGGTGCTCACACAACATTAAGACGTTCGGCAACCCTGCCTGTGTGCACGATAGGGGAAGTTTGCGCATGCGCTTGCCGCGTTTCCGATCCAGCACATCGATGGGAGAGTTTCTTGTCTCACCTCTTCTACTGTACTTGGTTCTACATCTGGGTATGCATCATGCACTAACTTATTTATATTAGAATTCATAAACATTTTCTCTGAAAAATTGTCTCCACAAACTCTGTAACTTTTGTATGTTTTGTGCCTCAAGTCCTTTCGCCATATTTTCTCCAACCATATCTCAGCTCTACGAGAAAAATAAAAGATGAAAAATTATTTTAGGAACATATAACTATGCAAGACAAAGCATTCTGCATTTTATGTCACTGAAAAAAGATAAATTCCATGATGCAAGAGTTGTTTGTGAGCTAAGGTCAAAGCGTGTCAACACAAAGAAAAGTTACTGAAAATGAATATGCATTAGATCACTGTATCCGTTGAATAAAGTAGTGTCAAATGTATAAGGGTCCATTCTATGATAGCTCCTTCAACTATTGCAGAAAATCTTATGAGCTTGTCACCATTCAATTGATTTATTTTTACTCAATTTTCACATTATTTCTCATCGTAACTAATTCTTATGGCACCATACAGTGTGTGGCAATGCAAATAAAAAAAAATATTATAGATATTGCACTAAACTTCCTAACATATGAAGCAAAGTTTTACCAAATTATCTTTTAGAAAGAGTCCCTGAAGCTTACTGCCTAACCTACAACTGGCTAACAATGCAATTTTTGTCATTGAATGGATCATGGAATCTACTCCCGGGAGTGCTTTCAAGAAAAATGTTATGACACAACATATTTCTGAAGAAGATACCAGGACAGGAAATATGCAAACAAAACAAAATCACCCATACCATCTAGTAGATCAAAGCCCATGACCAACAACAAGAGCTATTACAGCAATAATATTAACTACAGGTATAATTAGATGATTCCATCAACATAATATATTATTATATTATTATTAATAATAGGAGTAACATCCATAATTCTGTAGGGTTGGATTAAAGCACATAGATTAAAATGCGATTTGAAACACAAAATCTTCCTCCCGTGGCACCAGTGAGAAAGGATTGTTTTTACAGTAACACATGTGTAAATGTTTGTAAAATATTTTGCATATATTGTACATGTAAGTTAGTTACACTCATTTCGTTTCCAAAACTACTGATTACTTATGATTTGGTTCAATGTATGCTTTCGTAGTTAGGTTAGGCAGGCCGGGTTTGGTTCTCTTAACATTATAAATAAATTCCCTAAATTCATTTTACTAAGGTTCGAATTTACTTCTACATTAATTCTCACTAGTCTACGATACTTATAGTCCCTTGTCAATCGAAAATACATTGTCCTTGGGAAGCGTGCAAGCTTGCGTAAGGTAATTTTTAAGTTGTTTTTTCAACATAAATATTTTTTTTAAAAAAAATCCAAAGAGTGCTAATTACTTTAAGAAAGGTTCAAATTTCGTGTGACAATGATTGCTAAAATTCTACGATAATTAGTCTTCCTGCTAAGAGAATTTTTAAAAAAATCATAGAACGATAGGAACCTTAGGTTTCATCGCTTTAATATTTACATGCTATTTTTCATCTCCTGTACATGCTGACAAAGTTTTATATGCTAGAAGAAATAAACTTCATGCAGAAGCGAATAGGAGCGCGATAACTTGCAACTTTCTGCATTAACATGCACAAATTAGCTTTTCTGAACTTCAAACAAACTTCAAGTCATTCCTACTATTCTCGTTGGCTTCCTATCCTCCTGTGTATCTTATAAATAGCATTAAGTTACAAAATCGAACCTTTATCCTTTCAGACATTTTTTTTAACACATGGCCTTTTACTTAAATGAAGGAAAATACAGAATACGAAGACATGCTAGGAATTATTTTCCGTGGAAACTAACTTTATAGAAATTATTTTTACATAAAGAGCGAACAGAATTCATAAATAACTAACCTTTCAGGATATGACAGAACACGAAAAAAAGACAGCTCTGGATTCCTCTTCTGACAGTTTTTACAATAAAAATCTGCACAATAAGCCATTGTTTTTATTTTTTGTTCTTCTACATCCTTATTAAAATAGTTAGTGTACGTCCATGACAGATCATATGGAACGATGTTACGTCATGTAGAAGTATTGACTTTAAAAATAGGATTTTTCTTATACATGTTTAAGAAGGGAAAGGCATTTAATAAAATACAAAATCACGTACAAGTGATCATCATTGATTAATAGATAGATAAACTAAATTTTTAATGAGAAAATTAGGATTTAACATCGATAGTGGTGCCGACTGGTAGCTGGTTAATTCATGCACGAACAAATGAATTCCGAAATTAACCTTGTTCGGATTTTTGCACCAGTGCGGGAGGTCAAACTGAGATGCTAGCCCCGCTCTCGCCTTTATATTGGGTCGGTGACGCTAGCGTAAGCAAGTGGAAGAAATATAAACTATTAAAAGTATATTCTTACATTAAATATTAAGTTAGTTTACCAAATTAGAGGTGTAACCTGTTTTTAAATTGATACATTTCTTATTACACATTTTTATCAGAAAAGTCACAAAAATAGAGGTGCGACTCGTACAAATTGTGACGAGACGGGTTTGTTACAGTATCCCCCATTTTTTCACATTTTCTCAATTTTTTACATTTCTCGGTTTTCTCAATTTTCAGTTTCTCTGATTTGGACAAACACAAATACCAGTGACATGCACTGAGGAGTAGCTAGTCTAGCAGAGATAGATCAATCAATCTCACGTCTCTAATTATTTTCAAATCACAATATTTCTTATCTTGAAGCCTCAGTTCATATGCAACATTTCTTTCCACGCGCTTCTCGTCCCTCGATGTCATAGACATACTACTACAAGATGTTACAGCTGCGGGTTAAAAATGGTTGACAGTATGGCGGCACTGGAAGGTCGTTTCCTCGCGACCACCGACGGCAGCACCGTCGGGGAAAAAAACAGAAGACGAACGCTATGCGCAAGGACTCGCGGATTGCTCGAAACGACAAAACACTATCGTGTTCCGTACCATTCGCGTTCCGATACTTTCTAACCGCGTTCAGAAGATTTGCGCGTATAATACATTATACGCGCAAATTGACTAAACGTAGTTAGAAGTGGCGGAAATTAATTATATGCAATGCTTTCGTTTAAAACTTTTCGCATTAAAATTGATTTCTATCACAAAAATAAAAGTATACGAAAATTATATGGAAAACGCACTATTACCAAAACTTCCTGAAATTGCACTCATACTTTAAGCGGAAATATATAATTTCCTCTAAAGGCATTTTTAAAAACATTCTTCATCATACGAAAATGACAGTCTTAAAATAGGTGACTTTTTTTTCTTGGGTGGAGAAATGGAATGAAATAAGTATACAATAATTCAGAACGATTTATGTCATGCTAATCCAATATTTGCCAAAAAAAAAAAAAAAAAAAAAAAAAAAAACTGACTGATCCTTCCGCTATACAGGATTGTATTGCAAGATATTACACCGATCAATAAAACATTTTGTTTACCACATATTAAAACGGTCTCCCCCATGGCGCAGTGGTAGCGTCATTGCCTTGTAATCAAGGGGTCCCGGGTTCGATACCCGGTGGAGGCACAAGTGGTTCGGATCCCACTTTAAACTGTAGGTCCAGTCCCGATTAGCCTTACTGTGCATAAAGTGGACTTAAAACACCAACTCAAACCAAACCAAACATATTAAAACGAAAAAAAATAACTGCCTACAGCAACTACGCTCCATTCGATAATAAAAATTTCAATACTGTCAGGGATCAGTTCACATACCTAATGGCCATGGACGTCCGAAAGGGGGGAGGGGCACGCCCTTCCCCCTAGATAATGAATATCTGACAAAAGGTATATATTTCACACATAATTTCATTTCAGTCAGTAATTTATGTTAATTATTATAAGGGCGTTGAAAAACATGATAATTTCAGACTGAAGCAGTGTTTTTTGAAGGGACATCACTATTATGGGGGAAAATATGACTCCTTTGCCCCCTGGAAAAAAAAATTGCCTTACTTGCCCCTCCCTGGAAAAAATCCTGTGGACGCCCATGCTTATGGCACTGATTGGAAATAGGTTAGTCTGCACAGAAACAATATAATAATTACCAAGAGAATGCTCGGAAGTTTTCTCAAAAATCAAATAAATAAAAAGTACTAGGTTGAATGCTACGAAAAAGGTTCAGCCTTTTAACACAAATTTACTGTCATGA
The DNA here is from genome assembly GCF_977018435.1 of Lepisma saccharinum. Taxonomy (NCBI): domain Eukaryota; kingdom Metazoa; phylum Arthropoda; class Insecta; order Zygentoma; family Lepismatidae; genus Lepisma; species Lepisma saccharinum. Next base: position 72,481,413 of record NC_139236.1, read on the forward strand.
CACTGACCATTAAGTTGAAGTGAAATTTCATACCTTATTGTAGCAAGTGCAGCAGCACCTACTATACATATATGCTTTTTACACTGAAAGAAAAGTATGAAAATATACTTTGGAAAATTAATAGTTGTTCCTTGAAGACTTCTATCAGCATTTAAAGCAATTGAAAGAATGAAAACCCCTAATATTGAAAATTAATATTTCTACTTTAAAAAAACAGAAAATATTAACAAAAATAATATCTACACACACACATATATATATATATAAAATGATATCTACAATATCTCTCACATAAAACAGCTTATTTAAAAACCAAATACTCATCATTTACTAAATAGCTGAACATGAATGAAGAAATGTTGATTTATTTCCCTCCACGATGAACTTTGTGCCAGCTGATACGAGACTTAAACAGAGAAGTGCCATATTTATTACACTTCCCACGTCCAAGTCCCATACCGGACTTTGCATTTGTATCTCTTCTATCTTGATGTGTGCATAAAACACGCACACAGGTGGATAATTCCTACAAATTAAATAAATGCTCTAGTGCCGTACAGTAGGATTCATTTTCTTGCATTTTCATCTTCAAATACTATGTACTGGGAATTGCCCAATGGGTAACATAGTTTCCCTGGTGACACTAACATTTCAGTAGCCAACATGCTAGAATGCTCACCACATAAATGAGAGTACACTTTGAAAAAATAAAGTTGACCGACGCTATGGCAAACAAACAAAAATAATGTACTTAATGTACTCACTTTAAGAAATGCATGACTTAATTATCAACTTTGGCTGCTTTTTCCTAAGGACATACAAGCACCATTACAAGAATGAAAAATTCATATTGGACCTTGCTACTCCATACCTCCTTTCTGTAGTTATTACGCATAGTTTTATAACATGAGCAACTAGTATTTAATGAAGTACAGCATAAACAGTGTGCAGCAGAGACTACTTACTTTCATACATCTCACTGGACTTGATTATCTGTTATATCAGTAACTACTGTACTGCGTGTATCATGATACATGCATGTTACTGAACACAAAAATGTTCATCAAAATAGATAAATTGTGGAAATGATCACACTCTGAAGTGTTGTTTTTTTCCCACAGAAAGGTTTCTCCGAACTGCAAAGTTATTCCCACAGTTGTTTGCAGTACTGAAAGCACCTTTTCATTCTCTTGTATAGCTTCTAAAAAATAAAAAAAATCACACAATGGGAACCATGATCTTCAGTAATTATTCTCAAAATAAAAAAAAAATGTGCAACTACATTCATGAGGTGTTGAGACTTGCAGAACAAGTTATTTTCACCATTTTGTTTTATTATGGTAACAGTTTCATACATCGGAGACACATTTCTTCATTTTTACAGAAGAAACTACTTATGGAAATGAGTTTCTCTAAGGTTTCCAACGTTAGTAGAGGTATTTTCTTTCATCGTGGTATCTATTTGACCGGGAAATCATGTCAGTGTTTCCAACCCACCCTTTTTTTTAACTATTCTTGCCTAACCTAACCAAACCTAACCTTATTGGAATGGTTCGTGGGTCTGTCCGTCAGCTACCAGTGCATAATGTACAATTTGCACACGTGACGAACACAATAATATGTATTTTGCGGTGAAGGTTGGAAAACACTGATATTCGAAAACAAAAGAAGCGATATCATTCACAAAGTAAGCGATATAGCACCGTTACGTGCGTTCAGTAGCACTTAGATAAATTAGTAGAAAAAGTGTTTGTTTTCGTGTAAAAAGCATATTGGCACCTTGAACTATGTTCCACAATACACAATTGGTAAGTACGAACCATGCAAAACACAAAATATCTGATTTTAATGTGTCTCGGATCTATGAAACTGGTACCTTTATTATTAAGTACAGATGCTATTATATTTCACACATTGTCAATTTTTGCAAGTTAATTCACTCAACTAACCACAGAGCTTAACACAAATTAAAAATTATGATTATTGATTATTATTACCACTTTTTAGAGAGAGCAGTGATATCACATGGTATAGATGATTATTTTTTGAGACATAGAACCTAACAAGCAATGCAAAACAAAATCTTACAAGAGAACGTGACTGTTTTATAAAATAATTCCCACATTGTGAGGAATCATGAGTTTAGGTGAAAATTGCACAAAAACGAGGTTGACCACTTGGTGAAAATAGTAACTGAAAATATGTTGCTTTCAATACAAAGTTGCATTTACCTCAAATGATCCTTAAGCATTAGCTACATACAAATAGAAAAGGCTGCGACTATTTTCAAATAATTACCAGAATCATAACATAAGTAGGATAGGATCATTAGGTTTAATTATCTGATTATTTCCGCGCGTGTGTATAATTATAAAAGTAAGAGAACCAAACCTGGTCCACCTAAACCATTCAAGCAAGAAAATACGAGAGGAATTAAAAAATAAGTTATTGTAGAAGCATAACATCACAGAATAAGTTATACACGTGGAACTTGTCCCTTACAGAACAGTATATAATATTATTACCATTTCATTAAAATTCCTGAGTTTTTATTTTAAACAACAAATGATACACAATTACAATCAGAAAGTTCGATTTCGATACTGAATGCAAGCCTGTACCACAGAGATGAAATGAACGGAATTTGGTTCGCGTTTGGCGATACTTCTTTATCACTTTTTGAAAAAAGCTTTGATACGTATTACGCAGTGATTTCATACAATGTAAATTACGATTTCATTAACTACATTAGGCAACACTTATCGCATCCCCAAAATAATATTCTAATGACAAGAATCAGACGACACAATTTCAAAATGTAAACAGACTGGTCGGCCGGATGAAGCTACTTATCCAAATTAGAAACTAAATATTGTGTAAATGAAAGAGTTGTAGAATACGTACATTCCTGGTACTATTTGTAAATATTACACGTATTCTACTCTCATTCTCGCAATAAAATTTAGTAGAAGAGAAGGTTCGTGAATATGGACACGAATTTGACTTCAGCCGGTTCGCGAGGAACAGTAGAAACACAGAATACTAACTACGCTCAACCAATCTCCCATAAGACTGAAACAGCCCTGCTCGATGTGATCAGCTGGCAAGGCTGGATCAAGACCATCTTGAGGTTCAGGCCACAGCGCTCAGTCAAGACGTCATCATCTGGAGGCGATCGTCTTAACGCTGTAAACCCCTTGTCGTATTTTTATCATAGAGAATTAAGCTATATTTCTTTCTTTTATGAAGTTAAATTTTGGCATTTACCTTCCCGACGAATATAGTTAGAAGAGAAAAGTAGAATTTTGAATATTTATACCAAAATGTTCATTCAGGAAGTCACTATGGCCACCACAAAAAATTCCTAGCATAGCACAAAGAACGGGTTGAAAACCGTTAGAAACTTCCTGGCGGAAAAATTTAAATATTGTATATATTTGAAAAATATTATTGGGAATGTATGTCAGCTACAGTAAAACTCGTAACCCCTTTTGTATGAACTGTTGTATGTAAAAATCAATTGATTAAATCAAAACCCCGCATGTTAGGTTGACCGCAAACTTTCCAAGTTACCTAATGAATTAAATTGTCTATAACTTTACCAAATTAATCAACCAGATAATGCAGACATTCTGTGTAGCTATACAATCTCAATACAAAAACTTACGAAAGTTATTGGTACAAGGGCAATGTTACATTTCTGCGTATAAAGACTAAACGTAAATCATTTGTCACATTGTAATTTCGACCCTATTGACTTATTGAACGATAATAAACAAATTGAATCTTTTCATTGTAGTTAGTAAGATCTGTGACAATAACTAGAGTTTCCAACATTTTCATTGAAAAGAAAAAGCAGATTAATATTTCGATCTTAGCGTTCACTTGGGAAATAAACATTTGGAATATTTCTTCACACTGTCTTTACTCTGTTAATAAAATCGTGAAGAATGTTAAAAAATTATGAAACAATAAACATTATCACTGATTTAATAATCAAAGTTACGAACATCGAAGCTTCACAAATACAAAAAATAAAAAGCAGTTCATATGAAACAGTTTTATTAAATTTAATACATTTGTAACAAAATGCTTTCTGTGTGAAAACATTTGTGTTTGAAACATAAGTAATATATTCTTAGATAATTTTACACACGAATATTTAATCGAAGTTCTTGTTACACATCGCACCCTCGTATTTGAATGCACAACATATCTTCCATTAGCCTCCGATTAGCCTAAAGAAGCATAAAGCGAGCGAAAATAAGAATGTAAATGTACACATCTATCAACTTTGCCCTGTCGTATAGCTTTCTTTCATTAAGCATATTTCGAAACTGAAAATTTGTGCAAATAATATGAATATGTTATCGAATGCTTGTATAAAAGTTACACTAACAAACTGCTTGTAGACACGAACGTATATTTTAAACGTTGACTAAATCTTGAAATTAATTTGCAATCATAAGCAACAACGTATCTTAACGTCAACCAATGTTTGTAATTCAGGGTAAATTTAAAAAAAATGTTGGCAAGAGATAAAACATGAACACATTTAAGAGTATATTGCATTCCTATTCCGGACACATGAAATGTTTACATCATGAACTATTACTCTTATTTATTTATGAGTATAAAACCTTTGTTACTTGTATCTTTTCGTAGGGGCCGAATGGCATGGAATTGCCCTAAACATGTCTCATTTTCAACGACATCTTGAAGAAATGTGAACGTTACTCTTACCATTTTCATCATAATTGCCTCTGCAATTGAGTACACAACACTTACACACCAGACCTCTTGCACATTTAAGCATATTTACACGTCATGTAAACTCAATTACAGTTCTTAAATTTGCATTACAATCCCATATTCACTAAAAAGGTTCAACATTGATTCCGAAGAAGCAAATCAAACATGGCGGCTATCTCGCCTCCAGTTGATGACGCTTAGTCATGTGACCGGATCAAGCCATTAGGCTTTCAGATAGAGAAGGTAATGGCTGGATACCCTAGCTGGAACTTCTTCCGCCTTACCAGTTCCAGGTATACACAACCGCCCGAAGCGAAAGGGAAGATTTCTGCCTGTACTTCCCTTGCCCCCCGCTTCAATGATTGAAAGCCCGTGGTTTCAGGTCCTCCAGTCTATCTCCTATAGGACAGATAGGGGATTGGTTTCCCTTCGATTCCTTTGTAAATCCTCTAAAGAACTCAGGGGAAATTTTCTGCAGTACTTATGTTCTCTGTATTTACACGACCTTTTAAAAATTTTACAATATGTATGTATAATATGGGATGTAGTTTTATTTGTATATGAATGGGAACGTACTTGTATTACGTGCAGACAAAAATGTTATGATTTCTTTTCTCTCTTTTTCAAATATGGAAAATATAATGATTAAATAACAAAAATCTCGCTCTCGTTTTAGTAGTGTTTTATTTAAATATACTAATAATTTGGCCTCCAATAAAAATGGGAAAGCTAAACAGTCATAAATACGGATGTATTAATTTGGGCAAGAAAACACGCGTTCTAATTATTGTTGTTGGTTTGGCATATTTGACTTCACCTTTCTGCCACATTTGGTTATCGCGAAAATGAGGATGAGTGATGATATAATGAAATTGATGAAGGGACCTCACAAAGAATAATTCAGGCCGGGATTCGAAATCGTGACGATCGCGCATTCTTGTTCCTATGTGTTGTACTCTGCAGTGAATAATGAAATAATTTGGAATGAAAAATGTATCCCAGAACTACAAAAAGCCAAATAAATATTGTTGAAGAAACTACAGAAAAGTGTGTTTTGTTACCTGTTCATCCCCTCTAATATATTTAATTTTTGCCACCTTTCATCACTTTTTCTAGCTGTATATATTTAATCGCGATAAGTAGCTAATGAGCTTATGGAATTCACAAGGGACAATCATAAACAGAGAACTCTGGACTCCTGATTTCACAGTGCTCTGCAGATGCACTGGAAGGAAATTATTTGTATTTTCTTTTTCCTTTATTTTTCCATCACTTTACCTAACTTCTGCAATGACGATGATAAACGTTGATTAAATTAAGCGGATGAAAAGTGGTTACAAAAGAACACTCATGCACAGAACAGGGCTCAGTAACGAGATCGTGAGATGGAGAAATCAGGGAAATCAAGCAATGCAAATTGTTTGGAAAAGCGTTAATCATATACAAATATGGTGTTTCAAAAATCCAATTGAAATTTTTCGTACCACTGAGTAAATACGCAGTTTGCTTTACCCATACCCATGGACGTCCGCAGGATTTTTTCCAGGGAGGGGCAAGGAAGGTATTTTTTTCCAGGGGGGGCAAACGAAGGCAAATTTTCACCAAAAATAGTGTTGTTCCATAAAAAACATTGCTTTAATTTGAATTTATGGTGGTCATGCAATAATTAACACAGATTATTGTGGCTAAAATGAAATTATATGTGTGAAATACATATTTTTTAGTTGACTTTCATTTTCCAGGGGGGGGGCATGGCCCCCCTTGCCCCCCCTTCCGGACTCCCATGCCCATACCCACGTATCCGAATAGTTAGAGCTTTCCACTCATCTTTGTTGTCGGCCGACCTCCGTGAAGGAGTGAAAGTGGCCCTGGATTGGTACCAGGTGGAGGCACATATATTGGTTCAGATCCCACTTTAATCTGTGGGTCCAGTCCCGATTAGCTTTTATGTACATAAAGTGGACTTAAACAACAAATCAACCAACTGCGGGGGAGTGGTTATCGCTGCACGCTATGACACCAGGAGTTCCGAGTTCGAACCCCGACCTCAGCATGGGTGTTTTTTGTGTTTGTCTCTTCATTAATTGTATTGTACCATCTTCGCGATTAACCAAATGTGACAGCGACGCTAAGTAGCATAAATCAAATCATTGATTGATTGTTTCATTTGGTTTGTTTTACTTCGCTTTTCCTACACTTTTGGCTAATCGTGAAGATGATACGATAAAATTGATGAAGGAACAAACACAAATAACACCCATATCCAGGTCGGGGTTCGAACCCGGGATCTCTGCTTAATAGTCAAATCAACATGTTTTGGATTTTCGAAAGTGGGTGGGATTAACGTGTGCTTCTTTTCAGTAGCCCTTCCTCATTTTGCAATCCTTTCCTTTCTTTGACGTTCTATTTTTAGGAATACTGGGCCCTAAAAGGGGGGGGGGATTATGACCCACACCAACCTCCGCTTGGGCACGCCACTGATTGCTACCCCAAGCGTCGACATCACCGCACGTCACTGACAAATACCCATGTCTAACCCGAACTCGAACCGGAACCCCTGGCGTCGCAGCTCGCTGTGATAATCACTCTGCCACGGAGGTCGACATCACATCGGGGAGGCCAGTAATTGGGGTTTGCTTGCTTGATTGATTTGATTTATTTTACTTTGCTTTTCTGCCACTTTCTGCTAATTGCGAAGATCAGGATGAGTGATGAGATGATACGAAGAAATTGATGAATGGACACTCACAAACAACCATGCTCAGACCGATATTCGAACCCGGGACCCCTGGCGCAGGCCCGTAGCCAGGAATTCTTTGTAGGGGGGGGGCGAAGTCAATCCTAGAGGGGGCATTTTTTTAATATATTGTGTCGCATTGGCAGATATAGCAGGGTACACAGAGGCACTTGCTCCCTCCCCAAAAAGAGATAAGAGTCATTCCATGCGAAATCAACACAGCTTCCAACCTGACCATCTCCGATTTTCATAAAATTTGGGGAGTTGAAACTATGCATGGAACTTAGTAACTATGAAAATTTTTAGTTTCCTGTGTCTTGTAATTGTTAAATTATTCAAGGTCAAAGTTAGCAGAAATTGCTTTTTTTTGAGCCCGCTTAGCTATACTAAATGTGCTGTAACTCCGCCACTATTTTGCCTAGGAAGCTCAAATAAAGTTTATTGTACACAGAATTGATATGATATGATATGATGATATGATTTATTTGCATCCAAGGACTACAATTTTGTACAAATAGGTACATCTGTAGTATAGGACATGTCAAGTAGAAGTACATGATAATAGTATTTGGTAATTTTAACATAAGATACATGCATATATGTTGGTGTATAATAACCCTTGCATATCAAGATATTATACTATACAATTTTAGTTTGTTGTGCAGCATCAAGCCCTGCATGTATGGTAACACCATACCTTTTAACATTTATTCTGGTTACACATAGTATTATAGGACATGTCAAATAGAAATACATGATAATAAAGTTTAGTAATTTTAACATAAGATACATTGCATATAAAATATTATACTTGAAAAATTTCAGTTTGATGTGCAACAACAAGCTCTGCACGTATGGTAACTAACCTAACCATACCTTTTAAAATTTATTCTGGTTACAGATACACAAGACCTTCAAAAGATGAGTGTTGCCTCTGTATATTCTTGTATGCTGTAAAATGAATGTTTAATTAGCATGGTTTTGATTTTGTTTTTAAACTTTTCCACTTTGGGTTCGTGTCTTAACTCTCTGGGCAACTTGTTATACAGGGCAACTGCTGAGTTTTTAGGTCCCTTCTTGTCTTCATTCGAATTTTATCTTTATTTCTCGTGTTCAGGCTATGGATATCTTTATTGGTTTTGAAAGTACTAATATTTTGTTTGATGTATACCAGACATTCATAGATATACAAACAGGGTAATGTCAGTAAGCGGAAGTTACGGAAGAGATTTCTGCATGAGTATTTCCCATTGACCCCTGCCTCAATTCGAATTGCTCTTTTTTGTAATTTAAACAGTATGGAGCTATGTGCCTTGTTTCCCCAGCTCATGATTCCATACCTTATTACTGATTCAAAGTTTGCTACATGTAGACTTCTGACAGACCAAAAGCTGATAATATTTACCATTACACGCAGTGCAAAACAGACTTTACTTAATTTTTGTTGAAGCATGTCGATGTGGTTTGAAAATTTCAAGTGTTCATCTAAAACAATACCCAAAAATTTGGTTTCTTTTGCATGCATTAAGTCTGTTTTTTGGGACTTAACATTAATATTTAAGTGTTTCTTTGTTTGAGAGGCAGTAAAATTTATGTAATTTGTTTTGCTTGTATTTAGAATTAAATTATATCCTTGAAACCAGCTATCAAGCTTTAGCAATTTGTTGTTTACTTTATTTTTTAAGGCATGCTCACAGTGATCTGTTAATATAATGTTTGTGTCATCTGCATACAATATAGCCTGTGCCTCATCCAAAAGTTTTGGCATTTCGTTTACGTAGAGCAGGAATAGAAAAGGTCCAAGTACGCTGCCTTGGGGAACTCCACAATTTATTTTTTGAACTGGAGATTGATTATATATTGTATTTCCATCAGCATTTAAGTAACATATTTCTACAAATTGTTTTCTTTCATGAAGATATGATCTAAACCATTTATGTTTCAGTGATATATATCAAGCCCACCTTTCGATAAAAATATAATTTTGTCACGTGACCTTGCCCTTTGACCTTGAATATCTAAAAAACATGTCATCACCAAAAATCGTGAAAAAAATATATTTGGTCCCTCATGCCATACTCTAAAACATATCAAAAAATCATTCTGGGACTGTAATGGGATCAGAAGATACAAAATAATATGTGTAACTATGTGACTGATAAAAGCCTCATTACATGAACTATGACGAGTCAAAAGTCCTTTAACACCCCCTACAAAATTTAAAGGATTTATCCTGATCATGAAAGAAATAGGTTAGGCACAAGGAGATCCCTAGCTGTGTCTGTCAAGCGCAGGTCCAGCATATTTTTGACCGCCATATTGAATTCAACGCAAAAAATTCAAAGAAAAGGGGTTGATGTGATATATCAAATCAGGCTAGAATTTCACGAGAAATGAAGCAGCGAAGGTTTTTCCAACTTATTTTTAGGCAGCAAAACGTTATACGCATATCTTTCACTTACGATATATGCACATTATAGTGTTGTCAATATTCCTGTGAGCACACTCGTTGACGTCTCTCACTCACATAGAACATTTGGCAATGTAGCAGGTGCAACATCATCGCAAGCAGCAACTATGCCTTCTCTCAGATGGTCAATATCAGGGACTTAGCCTCCCCGATGGCGAAGTGGTAGTGTCGTCGCCATGTAATCAAGGGGTCCCAGGTTCGATACCTGGTGGAGGCACAAGTGGTTCGGATCCCACTTTAAACTGTAGGTCCAGTCCCGATTAGCCTTACTGTGCATAAAGTGGACTTTAAACACCAAATCAATAAATTAATCAATCAATCAATCAATATCAGGGACTTTTAGTGCATGCACCATTCTCTTCAAATGTTTCTGAAGGTAAAAGTCCTCCTAAGCTGTTAGATCTGGAGAATATGCAGGCCTTTTAATAGATCCCCGTCTGCCCATCAATCTACCTAGAAATTTACCATGAAGAAATTGCCAAAATGTTCACATAGTGTGGTCACACACTGTCCTGTTTCAAAACTCTGGAAAAGTGCCATATCCCGTAAGCAAGGATGAAAAACCTGTTCACATTCAAGAAGCCCTCACCATTTAAGGTTCCGTTGTTGAATATGGACCAACCATTCCCGTTCTCCATACACTATACCACATCATTAGCTTACCAGCAACAACCATTCGGCTGGGATCTGTCTACTGTAGATTAACAAATCACAGTATTGCATATTATTTTTATTAACTTTACCGTGAACATAAAAATTAGCCTCGTCACTGAAGAATTTTTCATTCCAAAGGAAGTGTAACGTAATTGTTTGAGATACTTTTCCCAATATTCTCTTCACTAATCAAGTATTTGGTGAATGTTGCTGATTAAAATCATATGGAATGGTGCGTATACTTCTTTCTCTCCCAAGATGTCAACGTGATCTCGACGAGTTCCTAACACGTTAGGAGCATTCTTAATACTTTGTTTTTAACACCTTAAAAAGGAGAAAATGGTTACAAGCATGTAGTAATAACTTTTTGCTGGTTAAAGATACTTTGGATAAACCTTCGCTGCTTCATTTCTCGTGAAGTTCTAGCCTGATTTGTATATCACTTCACACTCTTTCCTTTGAAATTTTTGCATTGAATTCAATATGGCGGTCAATAATGTGCTGGATCTGCGCTTGACACACACAGCTAGGGATCTCCTTGTGCCTAACCTATTTCTTTCATGACCAGGATAAATCCTTTACATTTTGTAGGGGGTGTTAAAAGACTTTTGACTCGTCATAGTTCATGTAATGAGACTTTTATCAGTCACATAGTTACACATATTATTTTGTATTTTCTGATCCCATTACAGTCCCAGAATGATTTTTTGATATGTTTTATAGTATGGCATGAGGGACCAAATATATTTTTTTCACGATTTTTGGTGATGACGTGTTTTGAGATATTCAAGGTCAAAGGGCAAGATCACGTGACAAAATTATATTTTTATCGAAAGGTGGGCTTGTTATATATCACTGGAAAGCTTGTTCAATTCCCTGTACAATAAGCTTTATTTGAGCTTCCTAGGCAAAATAGTGGCGGAGTTACAGCACATTTAGTATAGCTAAGCGGGCTCAAAAAGGGCAATTTCTGCAAACTTTGACCTTGAATAATTTAACAATTACAAGACGCACAAAACTAAAAATTTTCATAATTACTAAGTTCTATGCATAGTTTCAACTCCATAAATTTCATGAAAATCGGAGATGGTCAGGTAAAAAATTGCACATATCTGTGTTGATTTGGCATGGAATGACTCATAAGTAACAGAAAAGGGATGATATTTTGAACAAACTACGAAAAAAAAACTTCGAGCAACATTAAATAGCAATATTTCAATAATGACTTTTCCGGATTGCCAAAGAATATGAAGTTTAACATAAATAGGCTAATAGGGACTGTATCTACTTGATATTTACAGATAAATAATGTTAGGAGACGATTAATATGTACCAACAGCTTTGAGCCTCTCTGCAGAGCTGATTAAGGGAGCCCTTTATAAATCATGCTTCATAATGATTCCCTCTAGTTTCCAGTATGCAAGATTTTTACGCACAATGGAATCTAACGAGAATCCAACAACACCATTGTGTTGTATTTTGCAAGAAAAATCGAATTAATTAAATAATAATGGTTACCATATTATCTACACTTTGATGAATTGTGTAAAAATTTGTAATACATTTTTTTGTACTTGCTAAAACATTAAAACATGTGTCCCTTAGTCCACCACGGACTCTATTACCTTCAAAGGGGAGACTCTTGAATCACTGCAGACAATGTTTGCCTACTGGTTAAGTTAATTATTTTGCAAAATATTGTGTGAATTGTATTATATTATAGTTGAAATACATGTGTTTGACACCTGGCAAACAAATAGGAATTCCTTGATTGACCAATGACTTCTTGGATTACAGTGTCATCATTAATATTTCATATTAAGTTTCATGGAAAGAAATTGTTTTAATAGGGCGTAAATAATTTTACTGGGCACCATGGTATTCTCTTTAACATTTTTTTTTCATATAGATCGTTTGGCTCCCAGGGCTGACTCACGCCGCCCCATAGCTATGGCTCTGAACTTGGACTATAAGAATAGTAGAGATTGCGAAGCGATGCGAGTAAGAAAATTTTACGAAATGCATTTTTATTTGTATTAAATTTGAAATTGAGGGGGGCAATTGCCCCTCTGTGCCCTTTCCAAGTGCCCTTGGCCGTCTGGAAGAAAATGCAAGGAACACGTAAAAACTAATTCCATCATGAGTATCCAATTGTCCTGCTATTCTTAGATTCTCCAAGTCTTGTTTTTTTTTTTTACTTTAATGTCTGCCCCCCCCTGTGGTTGCGGCACTGTTTATGAGTGTCTCTTCATCAATTTCATGTTATCACTCATTGTTACAATTAGCTAGAAGTGGCAGAAAAGCAACGCTAAGTAACAAAAATCAAATATCAACTCCCTCTCTCTACCACATAAATCACTTGCCAAAAGGTAGACTTGGGAAACAAAAATTTAAGCAGTTCCAAGTTCATAGCAACACATCCAAGAAAAACATCCAAACACATTAGGCACCTTTAATACAAGACTACTCAAAATGTTACAACTGTTCTAGATACTGAAAATTGCGAAATCATTTCCCGAAGTCTGAATCTGCAAGGGAATTTTTCCTTCCAATCCTGATACATTATATGGAATCCCATACACCCTAATAAATCACAAAATCAATAAGTGTCTTTGTTATGATGCTAGAGTAACACATGATATAATTGTAAAATTAGTGAAAATTCCAGGTAGGAATGTGATCTGTATTTTTCACAGGGTGGGCAAAGCAGGCTCTCAGGGGTGGGGGCAGTTGCCCACCTCTAGCTACGGGCCTGCCCTGGCGTCGTGGCGCGATGTGCTAAGCACTCCGTCATGGGGGCCGGTAATGGGGGTTTGCATTTGCCACTGAAAGACACACACACGAATTAAAATCACATACAGGAACAACGCTTTTTTTGCCACGGGAAACAGCTTCCAAAATGGTAAGGTGCCGACCAACCGAACCAAACCGAACACAACCTAAAGATAAAGATGGTCAAAATTTGCCGACAACGGAGGGCAGCACATGAGCTTTATTTGTGAATCCAGCTTTCCACTATTTCCTGTCATAAACATTCCTCACAAAAATACAGGCACCACTAATGGCTGACCCCTTGTGTCGGTACTAAGAAAGGACAAACTTTTGAGGGTGGGCCGCCCACACCCTCTTCTTCGATTTTAGGGTAGTACGATGCGGAAGAGTTAAAAGACGTTGGTGGGGGGTAGGATCCTTGGGCCGGTTTACTCTCCGTTGTTGGAAACATGTCCACTCCTGAAATCGAGATGTGCAGTTATTTTTGTTTTTACTTCTTCAGAGCACTTTCCTTTGAGTTCAACTTCTACGTACCTATGGTTGCAGATTATGCTAGGTTTAGCACCATTATGCTAGGGTTGGCATCACGTGTTTACAACTGCGGGAGGGTTTCTCTGACATCAAGATGGAACGGCCTTCCGAGTTTCTCATACTTCAGTGCTACAAAGAACATAGTGCTGTTCTTTTTTAGAGTAATAAGCAGGGGTGCAATTTTATAGATGCTAAAAACTTTTAAAACGGCAGACATATAGCACCCAAAATGATGGAAATACACGTAGGTACTTGATAGCACAAGTATGGACTTGATTGTTTTGGTAAAGGTAAAGGTAAAGTGTTCCCCTGTGCATAGCACCACGCCATGAAGGCGTATAGGGGGTTTGGGGGTAACGCCCCACACTTTCTTGATCCGGTCGTGAGTGGGGGTGATGTGATCAGCATCACGCCCCTGACTGCCTTTACGGTATTTTATTGTATTTTTCTTATTTTTGTGTCACTTTGTTTACTTTTGGTTAATCGCAACGAATATGATTAATAGTAGCTAGATGAAATTGAGTATAGGAAAAATGCTTTATTAAAAAAAAAGAAGAAGAAATGTGAATTTAAGCATATTACAGGGAAATTGTGGATACACTGCTTTTTCTTCATTGTTACCCTCCCCTTATTTTCCTATGATAATATCTAGCTCTCAAAAACTCTGGCTTTAATCGCGGCATTGAAGATGAATGGTGATAAGATGAAAGGATAATCACGAAGGAACATGGACAAGACGAAACAGAACCCGTCATAGGATTACACTGGCTGTGAGTTTACATATCGAAGCCTCATTAATCTGCAACAATGCAGTCCACGGTGTACTAGGTGGAATAAAGGTTGATACTTGAGAGTCCTCCGTAAACACCACTTCCTATTTTAAATAATATTGGTGGTTTACTTTGATACCGCAAGCACACACACGTGTGTGTAACAATAAGTAATCGTTACGCAATATTAATAACCATATTGGTTTTGACAGTAGAATTTTACTAGAAATGGATGTTGTCTGTTATTTCAGTTTTATAATGTAACATAGATGCCGACATAAGCCCTGAGTGGTGTGTACTTGCACCAAACTAACTGAAGCATTGGAACTACAGACTTCCCTTCCTCTTTCTATCACCCTGGCACTTCCATACTAGGATTTCAAATATGATGATGGATCTGTTTTATGGGAATATAACTCCAATTAATCCTCTGCTGGGAATCTCATGTATATAGTTTATACCACAATCGAACGTAGCACCTTTTATTTCGAGGCGATTGTGTTACCCACTACAGTTCGGGGTGGTCCCTGTCTGTTTTCCAACTGGTTGAAGACTTCAAGAATGATGACGTTGGATATCAAATTTTACATACATTTATGGTATAATTTCTTAAAAAATAATCTTGTTTGTGAGTGCAGAATTAAATATTTGATGGCATGGAAGCTGGACTGATGGCAAGAGGTATCTGTAGCCCTTGGAGTGTCTCAAAATGCCATTTCTCGCCTGCAGATTCGGTTCCAAACAACGGGAATTGTGCGACGAAGGCAAGGTCAAGGCCGTCCACCAGCAACAACACCAAGAGACAATGGAAACGTCTTGTTAAGAATCGATTGGAACAAATGACAGGATGCAACGGAACTACAACATGCCATTCTCACAGCAATAGGGTGCAGGTGTCATCTCAAACTGTCTGCAATCAACTTCTTAAAGACGGCCTCTATGCATATCAACTCATGGTGTGTGTTCCATCACCGTACAGCTTTCAATCCATAGAAACTTGGCTGAGGAACATCGCAATTGGTGCCACAATGAATGGGGTTGAGCGGTGTTCTCTGATGAATAGAGATTCGGCCCCCAGCCTTACAATAGACGTGCCTAATCTGAAGGGAATGTGGAACACGCTATAACCCTGTTTTTGTTCAAGAAACATTCTAAAATAGAAGTGGTGGAATGATTTTTTGGGTTGGAATCAAAATTGTGGGACGTACGGACCTCCACGTTATCCAAAATGGCAGTTTGACGGCCCTTAGATATGGAGACGAGAACCTCAGACCTCTTGCCATGCCTGGCGCAGATGCAATAGGTGATCGTTTCCTTTTCATCGTCGATAATGCTCGTCCTCACAGAGTTCTGTTAGTGCACAACATGCCAGAGGACGAGGGAATACTGAGTATGGAGTGGCCACCGTGATTACTGCACTTAAATCCCTAAGAGAATGTCTGGGATGCACTTGGCAGATGCTTCTAGGTAGAATGTCACCTCCCTCAACTCTTTCAGACCTGAAACTGCCCAAAGTGAAGAGTGGCGAGGAATCCTCCAAGCTCTCATCGATCACCTCATCGAATCTATGCCACACAGATGTGCAGTGGTGTTGGCCATTCGAGATCACACACCATACTAGGGGTGAGTTACTACTGTGACCATGTCCGTTTCTGAGCTGTTCTATTGGTGCACACATTGCTCTATAGTGATGCACATCATTTGAGCATTGGTTCAAGCGACTGTAGGGTCTTTCTGTTACTTGTACTAATCCATACTCTACTGTATCTGTTCTCTGAATGTTCTTTCAGTTGCATAAACATCGGCTGTACATGGTTTTCGTCTAGTTCTTTCTGTTCCTCTATTGATCCAAGAAGAAGGCGATGGATAGTTATGGCAGGTCAATTATCAGACAAGACACTATTTGGTCGAATTATTGTGACAGCACAGAATCAGAATCTTCAAATGGCTTTCTCTTAGAACCATTATCATGGGCATTAGAGATATACTTGCAGTGAAGAAATATCTGGAAATTCAGCCATAGCGATTGATGGTATGGCTCTTATTCAGAGAGTAAAAGAAGAGGAAGAAGAGGTCTGTCTGCCTTGTCCATTGCTTTCCAGAAGGAAATACTAGTCCAAGAATCGATGTCTGTCTGATACGTACAATGAGACGTCTATAAAGAACAACAAACGGATAATCACAAGCGAAGAACTTGGGCATCAGTCAAAGAGCATCTCATCTTCCCAGATTGTCAGAAAGTGAAGGAAATTCCTAAGGCATGTAATGAATAAAACAACTCTAATTGCATTTCTTGTTAACGAATGTAGGAAACCAGAGCATTTTGTAAATCTTTTGAATAAAACACTTTGCGAACTGTGGAGATAAATGCTGGAACTTCACATCTGAAGGAAGCCCCAAAGTGCTCCATCTCAACAGTAAACATGAAGAAGAGATGGTAATTTGTTGGTAAATACTGCCACTGCTAATGAGGGTTATGAAGTGGTAATGAGAGGCTATTCTGTGTAAAGAAGGGTAAGATAGGCATATATCAACTTGCAAGAAACATGCTTAACGTCCACTATAAGCAAGCAATGAATGATTCACGTACACCTAGACCAAGTGGGAGAAGGTGGACATTGAAAAAAAAAAACACGATGGAGCAGAGGAGCTGGTAATGGATTGGATGGAGTGGCAGCCAGTACCTCAAACTTTGTTAGATCTACTAGCTTGCAACTCCATTAGAATCTCTGTCTCCCCAATGGTGCAGTAGTAGCATCACCGCCTTGTAATCAAGGGGTCCCAGGTTCGATACTCAGTGGGGGCACATAGTTGTTCGGATCCCACTTGAAACTGTAGGTCCAATCCCAATTAGACTTACTGTGCATAAAGTGGACATGAAATACTAAATCAAGCAACCAACCAATTCATTAGAAACTACAAACTGCGTCTTCTGTCTAAATAACATCAGTTGCACTGACAAATGCAGACGTCCCACATGTGAAAATCAATGAGTGATGACACCTATTCAGAATATGATAATGATGAATATAAATAATAACATTATGTTTATGTTAAATCGTAACACACATGCATATTTAAGATTTAGTAACTATTATTATTGAAAATTGTAAGTAAAACTTATGCATTTAATCTATGTCAGTATATAAGCAATATAATAAAGTTTTATTATTATTATAAGGATTATATTAATATTATTACACTTAATAGTTATAATTATTATAAAATAATATTGAATTTAATAAGTCTGATGAAATTAAATTTATTTATTCAAATATTGTGATCAATTTATATGCTTTTTATAAAAAATATGAAAAACCATTATTTTTCGGCTATGGTTACTAATTCAATAATATTATATAAAAAGCAAAGAGTTATGGGATGATATAACACATTTTCCAGTTCCAGGCATCCACACCTTGAAAAAAAAATCATATGAGAACCCATCCCCCCCAAGTGGTACCAATTGCCTAAATTTGAGGTCCTGGCTCATGGACTATGAGTAATGATTGATGGATTTGCTTTATTTTACTTCTCTTTTAGTGCCACTTTTGGCTAATTTGCGAAGATGAGGATGAGTGATGATCTGATGAAAATTGATGAATGGACACTCACAAACATCCATGGCCAGGCTGGGATTCGAATCCAGGTCCCCTGGCATCTTATCGCGATGTGCTAACCACTCCGCCCTCTTCCTTGAGTAATTATACAAATGATAAAAGGAAGCACTTCATGAGTAATTTGTTTCTCTATATCTTACATAGTAATGTATGTAACTATTATTCGCTACATAACTTAGGCTTAATTATATTTGTATGTCTAAATGCAACTTTGTCACCTAAACTGAAACTGCCACATGTGCCTCTGGAAATAAAGAAAGGCATAGAAAGTCATGCAGGCCTCCACGATGGTGCAGTGATAGCGTCGTTGCCTTGTATTCAAGGGGTCCCAGGTTCGATACCTGGTGGAGGCACATAGTGTTTTGATCCCACTTTAAACTGTAGATCCAGTCCTGATTAGCCTTACTGTGCATAAAGTGGACTTAAAACACCAAATCAACAACAACAACAAGAAAGTCATGCAGAATTTGAAAAGCTAAGGCATCTAAAATGTGTAGATTATTGTTAATAATTTACTACATACCTGGTAACTTATTCTTCACTAACTGTTAGCAGCATTCCCCCTCCCCCTGAAGTTTTATCTTGCAACTTCTATCTTGCATCACACTATGACTGTCATTGAAATCTAAGACAAGAATGAAAATTGTTTCGAAAGAGCTTCGGAAGGGGGGACATCTGTTACCGCCTATCAGTCAATCGGTCTGAATAGGCAAGAAGTAGAAAAATCCGGATTAGAAAGACAAGTCTTGCTTTGGCGTTCATGAAGCGGAAAATTTAAGAGCAGTGTTTCAAACTGTAAGCAAAATTTACTGAAGAACAATTTTACAATATTTGCCATCAAAGTAATACGTATTTCTAATAAAATTCAGAAACATATACCGGGGCCACGTGGACGTTTCCTGGGGTCAGTGCCCCCTGCCCCCCTAACGACGTCCCTGATTCTCACTTCTATTTACAACAGCTTTTTTGGGTACAAGCCCCATGGAACTCGAGGCCCCTTCAGACACGAGATCCCGGGTGGTCGCTCACTTGGCTCCCCCCTTGCTGCACCTATGTAAGGGGATACAAGGAGTCAAAACACAAACTCTTGTCTGGTGGCTAAGTACGTAGATCTATTGGCGTTGCCAGAAATTTTTATTGGAGGTCAGACCAATGATAAAACTTTATTATTAATAATAAAAGTAATAATAATAGTAGTAGTATAAAAACAATAACCCAATTTATTAAAAATATATATTATTATTATTATATGCTAGGGGAAACTTTTCAACTCAATCCTCCACATGAATAATTGTTCAGCGCAACTGTTTATGTTTTTTGGTCTTTTCCATCATCGGGAAACTACAAATTATTTACCTTCCTTGGGAAAAGATTGGATATCTCCATCTTAAAAGTGGGATTTTAATATATTTGATTTCAACGCCATCATCTTAAAATGGCTGAACTACATATTATTTACCTCCCTTTGAAAAAGATTGGATACCTCCAAGTTAAAACGTAATTTGATTCTAGCGCCATCATGGGAAAATTGCTGAACTAAATATTATTTACCTTCACTGGGAAAAGATTAGATACCTCCGTGTTAAAAGTGTGATTTTCATATAGTTGATTTCAGCACCATCATCGTGAAATAGCTGAACCACAGATTATTTACCTCCCTCAGGAAAAGATTGGATATCTCTATTTTAAAAGCGTGATTTTAATATGTTTGATTTTAGTGCCATCATCGGGAAATGGCTGAACTACATATTATTTACCACCTCAGGGAAAGATCAGTGGCGTATGCTGGTTCTAACAAGTGGGTAATCTCCGACCCTTGATCCTCAAACTCCAAACATTTCCGTGCAATTTATGTCAGGATCCATATTGGATTTAGGAATATTGTGTCGGAATGTTTGTCTTATTGCTACGACCACAATCAATTAATTCTCGTTATTGCAGTTTAATATACGTGTAGAATTTCAAGTAATAAAACAAGACAGTATTATAAAGCTATAAAAAAACAACATGTGAAATATAAAATGAAAGACATGCAGTAGTGAAATAAAAACCCGCAATATTAATTTAAGTGCAAAATTCAACTTACGCCAGGACCCGATTACTTGTGCTGTACCACATCCAAAGCAAGCTGTTTGTCCAGTTGCACATCAATACGTGTCTGTCCAAAACATTGCAGCTTAAGAAAGGAAATTATGTGACTTTTGGATTTTTTCATGTTTGGCACAAGTGTTGCAAAGATTACAGTATCCGCCACGTGTTCATACATTCTTTTCAGCCCCGAAAAGTAAGCACGGCCAACAAAAAAGCAAAGCTTATTAACACTTATCAAGTGCCCACCCAGCGTTGAATGACATGGGTACCTTGGGGAAACCCTGGGGGGTAAAGGCAGTCAGGGGCATGATGCTGATCACATCACCCCCACTCATGACCGGATCAAGAAAATGTGGGGCGTTACCCCCACACCCCCTATAGGCCTTCATGGCATGGTGTTAAGCACAGGGGAGCACTTTTTTTTATTAACACTTATACTTTCTGTCAACCATGGTGTTTTGTCATAATTTGCTTGCAAAAATGCCTCACATGTTCCCGATGTTTGTCTTTCTGTGTAGAAATAAGTTCAAGCGATAACACTGGCCTACCTGTATTTACAATTTGCAACTTCTCCTGAAAAGATCTTGTTCCAAAAGGTTTCACCAGCAAATCTTGTATCACATCCATTACCCTTTAACACAGCACTATCACGACAAACACTAACACCTAAATAAATAATAAACACGAAGCACAGCACAAATCCAACGATTACACGCATTCAGTTTCACGTGCCAAACTTCTGTTGTTGTGTTCCTGGCTCAGAATGAAATTCCCTATGAATGATAGAAAAAAATCCCTTTCCGAGCTCGAAATGACAGGTTTTAAAAGTTCGAATCATTTCAGGCCAGAGCCAGAATTTTATTTCGGGATGGGGATCATCCCTTATTAGTAGCCGCCACATCAAGTTGAAACAGTGGGGTTAGAAGTCCTGAAAATGAATCTCAGATTATTACAACGTATTATGCAAGGTGTTTAATCCTGTTAATGAAGTAAAATTAATTACCAGTATACACTTTTTAAATTAGATATTTGTAGGATTTCGGGAAGGGGGGTTTCAGCCCCCCCGAGTCCTCCACCTGGCTACGTGCCTGATGTGTTTTTTTGTTTTATTTTTAATTCGTTCATCTTCATCACTATTAATCTAAAGAGGCAGAATATAGCAACTTAAATTAACTAATATAATTATATATATATATAATTTATTTTTGATATCTTTCCCTTTAAAAAATATTCAGTTTCGTGAAAGAAGTATTCTCGCCGCTTTTGAAGATTAGAGAGGAGAAACAATCACTATTTTTGTAAATACAAGGATGGGTGGAGTCAGCATATAGGTGCTTTAATTGCTTAAGCTTTGAATTTTAATTTAGTTTGCTTCATCTTCAATATTTAAGCTTTTTCCTTTTGATAAATTTATGTTCAAGTAACAGAAATCAGCAAGACAGAAGCAAATGTAAAGTGAAAATTAGCGTAGAATTGGTTTGCCCATGTTATTCAATTTTCCTGTTCTTCGCACTCTACCGGGTATGTTTTCCCTAGTTCAGCGGAGGGAACGGAAAAGGCTCTGAAGGTTGAGAGTGCGACCGGTGGACTCTCACAAGAAGGAGGTTACCCTGGGCACGGAATCACTGCGCCTGAGAAGCAGTGTTTCCTCCCCCTCTTTCCTCTCTCCTCCCTCCTCGACAAGGGTTGTAAGGGAAGCGGGAGGAATGACGTCAGGGTGAGATTCCCTGAAGTCATTCCACAGGCTGGAGAAAGGTTCCCGGAAATTCAGCGGCAAACGGTTGGAAGCATTCGCGTGCTGGAAGCAAAGAAATGTATGCATCGAAATTGGTTTGGAAGAATATTGCGAAGAAATGTGTATATAGATATTTCTTTTTTTTTTAAAAAAAAAAAAGAAATACAGCCGGGTCATCTGCGATTACCTAGATGACCCAGAGTATACGCCGCTGGGAAAGATTGGAAACTTCATCTTAAAAGCGAGATTATAAAAAAAAGGTAAAAAGGTATAGTGTTCCCCTGTGCTTAGCACCATGCCATGAAGGCATATAGGGGGCGTGGGGGTAATGCCCCACACTTTCTTGATCCGGTCGTGAGGGGGGTGATGTGATCAGCATCACGCCCCTGACCGCCTTTACCTGCCAGGGTTTCCCCCAGGTACCCATGTTATTCGACACTGGGTGGCTGCCGGGACCGCTTCCATCGTTAGAAAAGTTCCCGGATTTGAACCAGCCGGGGATCGAACCCGGGACCTTTAGCATGGTAGTCAGACGCGTTACCGACTGAGCCACGGCGGCGATTTCACCGCCATAATCGGGAAGTAGCAGAACTACAAATAATGAATTTCCCGTTCCAGGTATCTATCCTTTCCCAGAGGGAGGTAAATGAATCTATAGTTCAGTAATTTTCTGATGATGGCACTGAAATCACACATTAAAATCATGGTTTTTAACATGGAGATATCCAATCTTTCCCCAAAGGAGGTAGTAAGTAATGTGTAGTTCAGCAATTTCACGATGTCAGAACCAGGATCGGTAAAATATTTCCCGTTCTGATCCCGACTTCCCAGGATCCCGAGCAGTCGGGAAATACCGTATGGTAATTTTAAGAAGTTATTAATTCTCGACGTTTTCTGCATTGTAAGTGTCTGGAACTTGTTAGTTTTTATTCCAGAAATGCAAAACAAGATCACTTAAGGCGAAAATAATTTGTAGAACTTGAGATTTCCAGAACATCTGGAAACACCCAACGATTTACTTCATGTGACACCACTACTCGTCACACCTTCATACTTCCAAAGTCGCCCTGAGATTACTTTTGACCATCCTGAAAGTTTTCACAAAGGCCCAATTTATGGCCATTTTACTTGTAAAGTTACACTTACATCTCCCTTCCCCAGATGGAAATTACTGAATAAACCCCTACTATGAAATCCTCCCAATAGGTTTACTTTTGTGGGAATCGTGAACATCTATTTTTCACTTCATTATAATAGATCAAAATAGGCATTTGCCCTAAATTTCTAAGTCTAATGTAAAAATTGTCTAGATGCTCAGATCAAAACACACCACAGCAAGTGAAGCACTACTGAACAACAGTGCAAGGATGGTCTTAGGAAGATTCTGTGGACAGAAAGCTTGACTAGGGAAGATTTCAAACTGATTTGACATGCATTTGGAATGAACCAATAAATATCAATGTTTCGCACCATAGCTGACACACCACACAAGCCTCCATTCTATTTGCAGTCCACAAGTAACAAATGTCACTTCAGCATGTAGTGTCCCTAACAATGTGTTTAAAAATGGCAACTTGGCAAAAATACTTTCTTGTTGGGATGAGACAGATTAATCAGTACTGGTATAGGCATATCAGGTTTATCGGTAAAATATAGTGTTTTGCAAGTAGTTATTGTAATAATTTTCATATCAATGCACAGGCAGAGAATGAAAAAGTATAAACAATACAAACATGAAAAAAACATTTATTCACATACACTGTACAACTCATATTTTACACATAAATATTGGACATACTTTTTATCACAGTCTCTTCACATTTACCATCATAAATCGTTGGGGAAACATGCTGTCTTTTGCTGCTACTGTGGACTGGTGAGTAAGTGTATTCATCAGTCTTGCATTTCTTGTGCTTCCTCTTTGGTCTTTTAGATGGCACAACTTTATTTGTTTTACAGTTCACTTTAGACCTTGTCATGTCATAGTGTAAATAGCATAGGCCAATGATAAGTGGTATAAACAACAACACAATTGGCAAAAGAAACGATAGAGGGATGTTACTGCCCTGCATCACAAGGCCTGCAAAGATAATAGAAAAGTACAACTTCTTACTTGAAATATGAAACCATGTTAGAGAAAATTTAACTCGGATACAACACTGTAAGTTAATTTTAGCCTTCATAGCTTTTTCTAAAGGCCAGAAGGTTTAACCTGGCACGGCTCCCGTCAAAACCTTCTCCATCATCTGCAGGGCATTGTTGCCACTGATTTTGGTGCAAGCAAGCAAACGAAGTGACAGGCCATGCTGTGAGCAGTTTTTTGGGAGTGCAAGCACAGATCTCTCCTTCACCAGAATATTCACGTCTATATGGCAATGTGGCAACAGAGGACTCACATTTCCTGTGAGAAGGAAACGGCGACCCCTGGTAGGCAGGGAACAAATCACGTGCTGTCCCCAAGGCTTCTGCCAATGGAAGAAAACACCCACGTGATGCCTGGGAAAGTTGCTAGCAGAAGATTGATTTTATCTGATTTATTATTTTATTTTACTTCGAGTTTTGTGCCTCTTCGCTAATTTGCAAAGATGGGGATGAGTGATGAAATTGATGAGTGGACAGTCACAAACAACCATGCCCGAGCGGTATTCGAACCTGGGACCCTTGGCGTCGCAGCGCGATGTGCTAACCACTCAGCCACAGGGTCCGGCTGCTAGCAGAAGAAAATCTACGGTTTGGCGCCAATTGCACCAGGTTAAACCTTCTAGCCTTTAGCATCTCTGTGCACACACACGCACACATATTAACAAAAAAAAAGATAATGTTTTCGTTGTTTATACCCACCCCCTCCAAATACTCCTATGCTTAGTTTGAGTGTGGAACTGCATTAAATAACACTACTAAAACCTAATGCTTGAAGTGAAGCGGGATGCAAGGGATGGTCCCTCGCAGCTAGCAAAAGTTTCTCAAAGCATCCCCACAGCTGTCTCATTGTTACTTCGTTAAACCACAGGAGCATCCCCCAAATAACCCCAAGGCTTGACCAAACAACTCCCTCCAGCTAACATTTTCCATTTCAAGTGCTGCTAAAAGAAGTGCAAATTCCTAGCTGGGTATGTGCTTGGTTAAGTTTGGGATAGGTTGGACTGGATCAATGGAGTAGGTGAGGGGATGCTTTGCAAATTATCCTTGCTGTAGTAGATGCTTTATGAAAATTTTCATAACATACCCCCACTTTAAACACTGACTGCCAAAAAGGAACTTTCACTTGCTTATTTATCCTTTAATAAAATTAAAGGCAAGAAAATGATAGCCAGGAGTGGATAGCTAATGGATATCCATAATATCCATGGATCTTATTGAGGCATTATAGATATCCAATGGATGATCCTTGAATATTTGTGCTGCATGGGTTTATAGCATCCTATAAAATGCAACTATCACTATATTATTAATATTAAATTATAACATGCAAAGTTGAGGTGAGAGATATTCAGAGAATCCAAAAGCTAACAGATGTTGATTTCAACAGTTACTATTATTTTCTGTTATTTTTAATCTGATGATGTAAAATTGTAATTGAATATTCTGGAAGTTAATTCATCATACCAAAATACTGTACTTATCACTATGAACAACTTGGTAATATTTTGCATACTCAATAGTGAAAGAAATAATGTTTACTTTTATTAGCTTAAAAGAATGTTTATATCTGAAATATTAACAAACTCAGAAGTGTTTAGAACACATGTAAGTTCACTGTGACTGAATTTTAAAATGTCAAAATTAAGTTATTAAATGATTTTGCATATCTTACTTAAATATGTTACAAAACCAAATTTTGTCGAAGTTTGTTCTAATTCCACTTCATGCTCAGATAGGCTACTTGGACTGGACTGAACCACTGTCAAGGGAGTCTCTACCAGGGATCAAACCCAGAACGCCTTGATTACAAGGCTAGAGTGTTGCCACTATGCCACCAAGGAGGGCAATATAATAGAAAACATGACAAAATATGAAGTAGGGATGATACCAAGAGATTTGAGATGAGAATGAGATCAGATCCTTCAAGACTTGTTGAGATGAGACGGAGAATAAAACAGATCTCTAAAACTAGGACTGACAAGATTCTGTCTTGTTTGAGACTTTGGTATGATACCTGAAAAATTTACCTAAACTAAATTTACTTTACTGTATTATTAATTCAGATGTACCAAGTGGATATCCACCTTATCATAGATAAGTCATCAAATTTTATTTGGCAGTAATTCCAAAGAGAATACATTATTGACGTTTTGAATTTTTTGTTTTTATGTCCACTTATGCACAGATAGGCTATTTGGGACTGGATCTACAGTTTAAAGTGGTATTCGAACCTCTTTGTGCCTCTACCTGTTATTGAACTCGAGAACCCTTGATTACAAGGTGATAACATTACCATCACCTCTTCGGTGAAACCTCTGATTAGTGGCAATTGTAAGCCTGTACTGCAGTTGCATATATTCAGGATCAAATTCTATTTTTCTTGGGTTGTAGCATCAAAACAAAGCTATGAAAGGATAAATAATTTGTAGAATTGAAGATTTTCAGTGTTGGAAAATCTTGAACATTTCCCGTCTCAAAATATTCCCATAAAATATCCATCCCACACACCCTTAGATATCCTTGGTTAGTGATTCCATAGCTGAAATATCATATCCTGTATCCATTTCAATTTAGAATGCATTGGCATTTTAAGGTGGATTGATGAGCTAAATAAATAACCTAATAAATACTTACGTGATTCCTGGGTTGACACAACAGTAAGGTAAGCACCACGGTAGGTATATCCTGCATTGTTTGCTGCCAAACATATGTAGAATCCTGAATCATGCTCCCTTACCAAAGGAAGATTCAGCTTACTTAGGAAAGTGGTGTCATTTAGATTCACATGTTTACTTGAGTTTACAATCTAGAAGGAAAAACGTTCAGCTAGATTAGGTTCAAATATAAAATTAAAGGAAAATTCATCCTCAAAAGTGCAGAACAATTTATGTATGGAGACAAAAAAAAATCATGTAAAAATTTGAAAGAGTGTATTGCAGTTTATGAGTTTTATTTCTTTGAGAAATAATTGCTTTCCCCTAAAACTTTGTCATGTATATATTTGTTTCTATTAACAATAAATTTTCATTTTAAAAACTTAAACATTAACATGATGAAATATTGCTTGATGATAATTATAGTTTTCATTTATTTGAAAAGCATTTCAGTAAAATTTCAAATACGAGCTTTTCTTTCTGAAGGAAAAGGCCACCAGCATGGGTTATTAATATTAGTAGTTCACTCATTTGTGAGGAATAAATGCGTACTGGAGTTTTTCAGTAACTTTATCAAGTGATCTAAACAGAATATTTTGTTCAACTACTGAAAATTTAATAGATGAAAGCTTTTGTTTCTATATATATATATATATATATATATATATATATATATATATATATATATATATATATATATTACTCTTGCATAAGCATCAAGATGACATAAAAATACGAGACTGATTATTTGGTTTGAATAACAAATATGTTCTTGTCAGTGGCGAAGCGTGACATTCTTACGTAGTCATTGCAAGACTTGCCAAACGTCAGGGTCAATCTTTCAACTATGGAAGGGGAGGGGGGATTTCTACATTGATAATGATGATAACAGCGTTCGTACAGACGTGTGAAGTAGAGATGGCAAAATTCATTTTCTTCTACGTTGTATATGATCGTAAAATAAGGAAGACTAAACTTTCTTAAATTCTACCCGAAAAATGGAAAAATTGTTAAACGTCTCTCTCCAAAATCCGGGTAGTAAAATTTCCGAATCGAGATTTTAAATTTTCTGGAATCCTGATGTTGTTGACCATCCCTGGTGTGAAAGTAAGATATGTTAGGGAAAAGGTTCCGTCTAAGTAAGTATGTCTGCCATCTCGAGAACAAAAATCTTGATCAGTCTTGTCATTCGTAAGCATAGTAGTACTTCGTGTTTTGTAAAGTAAGAACATTATTTTCAGAAAACGATATTTGAACCGCAAGATCAAAATAAAGAAAAAAATTGAAAAGGAGAAATACTGTGAAGGAAATACAATGGATCCAGAACTGCTTTTCCCCCCAGCTCTTTCTAGCATTAACCGTGGGAAAATTTATGCTTTTGCTTACTTATGATGTCGCTGAAAGCCTGCCATGTTTGTAAACAATGGGGCTGAAAAAAGGCCTCTTATGACCAGACCTTCAAGAGCGGGGGAAAAGCAGTCGAAGGACCTTGGATTCGCAGACCTGCTGCAATGAGTTGGCCCACCTGACACCATTGCACTCAAAAGGAAACGAAGTGGGATGGTTGGGCATGGGGGTAGAACTGGGCTCTCCTTTTGATTTGCTAAACTTAGCGAATCTCGTGCGTATTTCTAGCTGTTTCATGGCATCGAGTGACTAATTTCACTCAAATATGCGAGTATTCTGACTTATTTTTTTCTTCTCTAAAATATTTAAAAAGCCTTTTTTTTTCATTATTTTGTTTTGTCATCACCATCTCCCGATGACCGGACGCTTCACCTCTGGTTCTTGTGAAAGTAATAGCTGATAGATCCATCTTAAATGATTAAGATTGTCACATCAAATTTAAACTTTAATGTTAAGGAGTACAGAAATAGTGTTGGCCATGTTTTCCTCACATTCATTTGCTACACAGTGCGCACAAACTATAAATAAATGAAAGGTAATTACCTCATACATGTCTCCATTGTATTCTATGTGAGAACTTCCCAAAGTTATAGTGTGTCCCAGGTGCCTCAGCCACTGAATAGTAGGAGGCATTTCACTATGAATTTTGCACTGTAATATGATGGTAGAACCAGAAATCGCTGTTGTATTTTCTGGTTGGACTTCAAGCATTGTCGGCTTTTCTTTGGATCGTCCTGAAAATATGTACACAAGGTCTATGCTTAATTTCTTGGTGAAATATTGCAAGAATAATGCAAAACAAAATTCATATTTGATCGATTGAGTTGGTGTTTCAAGTCCACTTTATGGGACTGGACCTACAGTTTAAAGTGGAATCCTAATCACAATGTGCCTCCACCAGAATTTCATATTTTAAATTTATATCAAATAACATCTATAGTTGTCCAGTCGTTAGATCACTGTGCTGAAAAATCAGGATTCACAGATTCAAATTCCACTACAGGCATGTTAGTTAATTGACAGTTATCATTCATCCCATATTCTTATTGAAAAATAGAAATATAACTTACATTTGCAAGCAGCAAATTTTTTCAACTTTGGTAAAATATCACCATGTATATGAAAGCACATACACCTTAGATTTACAAATCAAAATTCAACAAATAATGCATATAAATTACATAAAGTGACAGTACATGGTTGAAAATTATGGTTAACTACTAGCAATGAAAATGGTCATCACGCATAGAACTCAAGGTTCCCAAAAGTTGGTAACACTGTTGTTTATGAACGATACTGCCATTTTGGGAGAAAGAGGGAAGCTGTAGTGACAATTCGCATGTACCAACTCATTGTTTGTTTATTGTGCAGGGAGTGAGGTTAGCGATCCATATCATAGGCAGCTCGTGGTTCAGAATGTTGGTGGTTGCAGCGAATATAATACGAGGCATATTTTTAAACTAAGTTCTGTTTTGATTTTACATAATGATATTACACATGTTGTAATAATTGTATTTTTACATGAAAGCCTGGGCCTACATCTACTTTTCAACATAATTGCCACCTACATTGAGGCACTTATTGTATTGTAAGACCAGCTTCTGAATGCCATCTTCATAGAAACTGGCCACCTGATGTGATAACCACTGCTGCATGGCCATTTTCACGTCGTCATCTGCGTTAAAGGGCTGACCGGCAAGGTGCTTCTTTAAGTGCAGGAACAAGTTATAGTTACTGGGTGCTAGGTCAGGGCTATAGGGAGGATGATCCATTTGTTCCAACCAAATGACGCGATGTGATCTTGGGTTTGATGCACCATGTGTAGACGAGCATTGTCATGAAGCAATACGATCCCTTGACTGAGCATGCTGCGCCTTTTGTTTATTGCATGACCCAGTTTATTCAAGGTCTCACAGAACACTGCGTGACACTTCCGGAAACTCCGTACATAAAGATGAAATCGTAAAGCGTCTGTTTTCATGCACTTTTTCATCAACTTGCTGCACCAGGTCATCGTTAATGACGGACGGTCACCCACTTTGTCCCTTGTTGTGCATGTTTGTATGGCCATCTTTAAATGCCCTCACCCATCTTATTACCATGCTATCACTCATAGCATTGTCTCCATACACTTCTGCAATCTGTCGATGGATTTCGGCTGCTTTCACGTCTTTTGCACTTACTTAGAAAACGAATGACAGCTCGTAGTTCACACTCCGCGGGACTGTCTACTTGGCCGAATGGTTGCGTACTGCTGTCTGTGGCAAGCACATAGATTCAGGTCCTGCGAGTGCAGTGCTACAGTGGCTAATTGCAAAACGGAACTTACTTTAAAAATATGCCTCGTATATATATGCTTATACATAATTTTAATTTTTATATACTTATAATGTAATTATGTATATTTATAATTTTATATGTATTATATTTGAGCTGAGCTGATGCCAATATATCGGTTGTAATTTGTTCACCAGTACCGGCGGCTGATATGTTTTGGTAGTTTTCGTCTTTCCCAGGATCCACAAAATGCCACGTGACACTTTTGAGGAATTTAATTAATAATTATCATGCAAAGTTTGAAGTTTCCATTTTTTCGGCAACAATATTGTGCAGAATTGTGTGTTTTGTGATTACATAAGAAATACTTTAATGTTCTGATTCAATTGTTTAATATTTTGAAGGAAAACTCTGATGAATCGACGCTTGTAATTGAACTGGAATACTGAACAAATAATATTAATCAGTATTTTGAACAATTTTCAAGAATTGGTATTGGTATCGGTTGGAACACGACTTAACAACAGTACACAGTCGCAACTATGACAATAGACAATTAGTCCCAACCCCCACACCACAACAGAGAAAATAACAAGCACCCCATTTAGGTATGATAAGTTATATTTTAAACTAAATTAGGATTTTTGATTGGTGGTAAGGTTAGTAACTTGGGTTAAGATTCTCCACAAAAGAAAATATTTATCTTTGCCTAAAGTGGACATTTTGTCTGTTGCTCTACGACACAGGACAGAACTTGCTTGCTGTTCGTACGCTCCCTATGCATTTAACATTCACATGTGCTGGAGTGGTATAAGAGTTTCTGAGATGGATGCGTGGCACTGCAAGATGATCCAGCCAAGCATTTTTGAAAAAGGGGGAAGGGGGGGATTGAAGTAGTCAGTCCTCATTTTGCCATCCTTTCATGCCTTTGACATTTTTTTTTTAGGAATACTGTACCAAAAGGGGGACCCCACCCCCACTTTGAAGACATGCTCTTACAGTTCCTCTGGAAATTTTTTGTCGTCTACTAAGTTTATGTCCACCCAAAATAAACTTCGCTTAATGAGCTAATAGTAATCGTCTTGGCTATCCACCCCTTCGGAATGCCACTGGTGCCACCATTTTGGACCCGAGATCAAACAGCAAAGCCAACAGTGGAAACATGTGAATTCTCCCCTAACAAAGAAGGCCAAAGCAGTGCACACAAGTTCCAGGAAGTCATGATGACCTTCGATTGCAAGGACCCACTCCTCATCGACTTTCTCGAGCCTTGGCATTAGCTAGGGAGATGTTCCTATGGTTTAATATGGTGACAATGAGGCAGCTGGGGCATGTTTTGCAAACCCCTCCCCCCTTCCCCCTTCACTTCAAAAACTGAGTTCCTCACTTACCTATCACTTCCAGAGCATACCCTGCAATTTTTGTATAGTTCTTTCCAAGGCAAGAATAAGTTCCTGTGTCATTCGGTGTCAAATTCTGTATGAACAGAACATTCTTGCAATGACCATATTTTCCTGTTTCTGAACAGTTAATGGGGTTCCCATTCTGAAATGAAGGATTTGAAACAATCAATTAAAATTTATTTACCCTTGTTCAAACACAGTTGATAGTAAAAGATGCAAGTTGTTACCAGTATTGGTCAGGGCTGGATTGGTCCACCGGGACACCAGGCAAAATTTCGATGTGCCTTCTCAGTGCTTTTCTGAAAATACACATTCGGCACCTTTTTCCCCATAACTGCTCACAATCGGCGCCCTGTTGAGCAAAATTGCCACTGCCCTCTTGACAGTCCCAGTCCAGCCGTGGTATTGGTAAGTTGTTTTGAGAGTAAATGAGTTACAGTTACTCAAATGAGAAAGAAACTCAGTTACAGTTATCATTACATTTAAAAGTAACTAAGTTATTTTTCCAATTACTTCATTCTAGCTCAACTATAACTCACATAACATGCTTTGCATGAATTGCAAACTCGCTGTTCTTTGGTATCAGTATGATGACAAAAAAAAAATAACATTAATTTTCATGAAATTATAATTAACCTAATATATTTTATATATAAAAGTATAGGTGTAATAAAATTCAAAGTAAACCACTTTACTTGGAAATTATGATTAATATTTTATTTTTATTTTAGAACACCAAGAAGCTATGCCATGCAGAGGATGATTGCCAGATATTATTATATATGCACTCTTATGTCCTGTTATAAAATAAATACATTTAGGGTACCTGCAGTGGTAATTTAGAGATAAAAGAAAATTTTTCTCAGAATTTTAATATTTTCCATATTTTCATAGGAACACACAGGTTCCAGTGGGGGAGGGAGGTGTTCTGTAGGTCACATCAGACCCGTACCCAGGGGGGGGGGGCAAGGGGGCCATGGCCACCCAATCGAGCCACGAAATATTTTGATGCAAACCTACAAAAATAACATGGATAATTTTTTAGATTTTGCAAGAATTTAGATCTTCTTCTTGTATAAATACATGGGTTGTCTCTGGAGAGAGGGAAACTCCAGAAGTCTGCAGTCTACTATCTTTGTAATTTTAGTATTATAACCATTTATGCGAAGCTAATAAATGTTCCAATTTGGTCCGGACAGTTCACCATATTTACTCCCGGTTTTGACTTTTTTCGAACTGCAGTCTTGATGAGAAAATGTCCTCTTCATGTGGTTAATTCACATTCAGACATGTTCTTCATTATAAGGATAATTCCATAGCGTTGGTGTTCACATTCAGGGTATAAATTCCCATGGCAGAAGGAGGGATCTCCCACCTTCCCACCAACAAACTTGTTCTATTAAAATTTTCCCCCCATTACAATTTTCCGAGGGTAAGAGTTTATGTTGTAACAACGAACATAAGCAACTCGTTTGGACTTCAAACATACTTTACTATGATGGGGCAAAAACGTACTTCTACAGTCATAGATAAGATTTTAAAATTATATCAAATTGGGCTAGTAAGAAATGGAGCCATATCTGCGAAGGCCCCTGGAACATAGAAATTAGACCGACCTGTCATTTCTCCTCCATTTCTCACCTCCTTTCATCAGGAATAAAACAGCACTTACATGTTAATTTAATAGGAAACTAATGTCTTCTTAAAGTTTCTCATTTTTTGTCCCTCAACCTAGTTATCTTTCATTTGCAATCGATTTCGCAGATGTGAACAATAACACACACTACTTCATTGTGTGGGATGCACAACCGACTGTCCTCTTATTAGCCACATTTCTTGAATGCTAATTATTCTTTTCATCGGATTCAACGGAAAGAGTAAGTACATAAAATTTCTACATCTAGGTAAGGGGGTGCAAATTCGGTGCAGGAGGTGCGAAAATCATTATCGTCCTGGGCACTGAAATCTCTAGCTACAACTCTGATGACGAACCTTTCGAGAGACCATTAATAGATTTACACCATTATAAAAACATAACACAATAAAAGTATGAAAATTTAATTATCATTTTTAATAAAAAGCAATAATTAAATAATATCTAACAGTTATTAAAAACATGTCACTTATCTTCTAATTTCTTGACATTTTGAACCAGTCGTTAAAGGAATTAATTTGCTAGTTTATAAATGTAGCAAATTAATTTGTTTATAAATGTTTATAAATATAGGTATAAATAAATAAATTAATTAATTAATGGTATAAATTGATTATTTAATAATTTACATATATTTCATGACAATTATATATATAAATATATATAAAACCAAGGTTTTGGGCTTGGCCTCCCCCCTCAAAAAAATCCTGGGTACGGGCCTGGGTCACATGCCTTCAGTTTGATATTGGAAATAATTTTGTTGAGAGCATAGAAGGTGGGTGGTCTCGATGATTCATTATCTATTGAAAATCAGCTTTTGGCACAGATTCTGCTAGGTAGAGTTCTGTTTGCATTTGAGTACTCAGAGAAAGTTTTCACCTGCTTCTTTGTCAAAACTAAGAGTGTTTACAAGAAACCCTACAATGAATGCATATCTCTTGATAATAAACAACAAAAGTGAATTTAAGTAAATTCCCACTGTCCACTAATGAGAAAACAGAAACATAGCAGTAACTCATTTTGTTTCAAGTTACTTTAAAAAGTAACTCAATTACAGTTACTATTTCCCAAAAGCAAACTAGTTACAATTAACAGTACTCAGAAGCAACTCATTATTTCCAAACTCTGGTTGCTCATATGTTTTATTTGGAATAACTAGAAATAAATGAAATAGCATTTTGAAATAAGATGATGGCCTGCATTTAAGACTTAAATCTGATTTAAAGGCCAATTCATGTCTCAAAAGATTCAACTGTGAGCATGGACATCCGCAGGAATTTTTCCAGGGAGGGGCGAGCAAGGTAATTTTTCGAGGGGGGCAAAGGAGGTGTATTTCCCACCATAATAGTGATGCCCCCTCAAAAAACACTGCTTCAGTCTGGAATTACCATGTTCCTTCAATACACTTATAATAATTAACATAAATTACTGTTACTGAAATGAAATTATGTGTGAAATATATAATTTTTAGGTGGACATTCATTTTCCAGAGGGGAAGGGGGGCATAGCCCCCCCTTCCGGGCATCCACGACTGTGAGTTGCATATCAATTGCATCTATTAAAAGGATATTTGCTAATACACAACCCCTGTGTATATCTCTGCCAACTGAAAAGAAATACGTACATTTTCAGTAGTTCCACATAGGTTGGGTCAGTCTTAAAGCACGCTGTACCATTCTGCTACCTACCTTGAACCAAGAGACACGCAGCTTTCTTGGCTCCGTTTGAAGGCAAGTCAACTTCAGAATGCCACCTACTGGCATTGTAAGGTTCTTAACAGGAAACAGATTTATGGAAGTGTTACTTGATATGCCTGCAGAAAAGAACAAATAGGAATTTAGTTTGCTCTCACTTCCACATATGATACTCTTTATTGGTGAAGTTTTTGAAATAGTTTCAATTCACTGAGAAGATTGCTTTATAAATTTTCTTGGATACTAACTATGGTGAAGTTTTAACCTGCAGACAAAAATCAATGATGGCTCTCCCAGCAAAGAAGACAAACTGTGGCATGACCAAGGGAGTGGTTAGAGGGATTCATACTCTCCCTAACAAGGTAGTGGTAAATTCCAATAGACACTAATTGTAGTAGAGCCCTATTTGAACATAGTTCAAAAAGAGACACCATTTCCTTCAATATAATTGTCCACAAGAAATTTAAAATTTCTTCTTTTTCTATTTTTCTTTCTTCAGAAACCTATTTTTACTTTTCATCACTACAAAAATTTCAATTTTTCCACAAACAAGAAATTTCCCTGACATTTCCATGAATTTTATAGAAGAAAGTAAATTCCCTGACTTTTCCATGATTTTCAGATTCACACCCTGGAGGGGGAGTTATGTGAAGGTAGGGCCCCACACATTCACAAACTTAGCCATTTGTGGAGCTAACGTGATCAGCAGCATGGTCTACTTGCCTCTACTGGCCTAGGGTTGCCCTCAGGTACCTATTTTATTAGAACCCCAGAGCCATTCTATTTCATGTGTTATCAATAATTTGTCAGTATTAGAACTTACTTATAATGTGAAGAAGCGACTGGCACGTAAATTCTTCATGAAAATAATGAAAATTCTGGAACTGATGGTGCCATCCTGCATCTCTCCCAACCCCAAGCTTTCCACCTCAAGCAAATGAGATAAATAAAGGCTCTTTTAGCCCAAATATACATTCGTGGTAGTTAGTAGTACATTAAAAATGTTACTGCCCCTCAAAAAATTTATCCCTTTGATCTGCCTCTTGTTCATTTTTTTCTGGTGCTATCGTAGGAATTATCCGTTAAAAAAAAAAAAATCTGCAGATCGTTATACAGACGTCCAAATTTCACATGTTCAGTAACTTATGAAACATAGTGTATTTGTTGGTTTAGAGCATGCTTCTGTGAGAAAAAAAAATCTCAGAATCCAACATTTAACACACACCTTTCTCCAGTTTTGAGTTCACAAAGAGATGTGTGCCCTTCAAAGTGGAGCCTGCCCGGTTGATGGCAAGGCAAATGTAGTATCCAGCATCTGACTGTTGCACTGTTGGGATGGTCATTTCACTAATGTACTGGTTTTCTTCCAGGTTCCTCTGTTCAACGTGATTCGTCAACTGAAAACAAAGTGAAATTGGTTCATTTAACTGAAAACTGTTACTTCTTTTAAGGAAAATTAAAGCAACATTGACAAAAACATTCAGTTTACCAATAACTTAAGACGTTTTTTTTATTTGCTTTATTTTACTTCACTTTTTGTGCCAGTTTTGGCTAATTTGCGAAGATGAGGATGAGTGATGATATGAAATTGATGAATAGACACAAACATCCATGCCCAGGCCAGGATTCGAACCCGGGACCCCTGGAAAGACATTGTAGACTCTGCATATTATCTGTTACCATTTAAATTAAAGCATGACTTATGGCTTTTGATAGGATGATTTATTATAAATACTAAACATATATAAGAGTCATTCCATACCATTTTGACCAATTTTGAATTAATCTGTTGCCTCACAATTTTTAAAATTAATAATATTTTATCCACCTATTTCAACATCTTTCAAGTGTTCAAAACCGACATTGAAATTTTTTTTGAGGCTTGTGTTTGGATCTGGCAGACATTTTCAATCAACAGCGTGCGGTGATTTTAGCATTTTCAGACCTTTACGAAAATTGCTGTAACTTCTGTTCAGTAATTTCAAATGTAATGATCCAAAAACTATTCACTTAAAAAATAAATGTTCTTTCTTTTTGTTTATTATAATTCTTGCTTCCAGATTAGTAGTTTCCATGCTATACTACATTTTTATGCAGAGTTAGAACAGATCTTTGATAAATTTTCTCAGTATGATATGAAAATACTGTTTGGTGACTGTAATGCACAGATTGGCAAAGAAGAGACATTTAAACCCACGATTGGTAAAGAAAGTCTTCATGAATTAAGTAATGATAATGGTATAAGATTGATTACTTTTGCAACCTCAAAGAATTTAATTGTGAAAAGTACCACTTTTACACATAAAGATATCCATAAATATACCTGGTCTTCTCCAGATGGTAAAACTCATAATCAGATAGATCATATTCTCCTTGATAAGAGAAGGCATACTAGTATAAATGACGTTCGTACACATAGAGGTGTTGACTGTGCCAGTGACCATTATTTAGTAATTGCTAAATTAAGAGAAAGACTTGCAGTGATAAATCATAAGCAACAAAATCTAAAAGTTCTAAAATTTAATACAGGAAAATTTGCTGATGAAAGAATTAAGAAAGATTACCAAATTAAATTGTCCAATAGATTCGATGTTTTGCAGGATTTAAATGATGATGAAAATATAAATGAATTAGACGTAAATAAGAATTGGGAGCACATACGTAATGCAATAGAATCAGCAGCTAAATAAAGTATAGGATACCATAAACCGAGAAAAAGTAAGCCGTGGTTTGATAATGAATGTCATAATCTAATAGAAATAAGAAATCAGGCTAGACTTAGGTGGTTAAATAACTCTGATGATACAAATCTAATCAATTATAATAGAATAAAGCGAGAAGTTAACCGCACGTTTAGAAGTAAAAAAAGAGATTACTTGAAAAGCAAAATTAACGAAATTGAAACAAACAGCAAAAATAAAAATATCAGAGATTTATATAAAGGTGTAAATGAGTTTAGAAAGGGGTGGCAACCTAAAGTAAACTTGATAAAAGATAAAGACGGTGATTTTCTAGCTGACCCAAGCGATATTCTAAATAGATGGAAGAACTACTTTAATGACCTTTTAAATGTTCATGTAGGAGATAAATCAGAAGTAAATGAAGTACACACAGCAGAACCTTTAGTTCCAGAACCTAACTTGACTGAAGTTAAAGATGCTATTAAAAGGCTAAAGAATAACAAAGCACCTGGCATTGATTTAATACCAGCTGAGTTAATTAAATATGGTGGAAATTCGTTAATATGTCAAATTCATAAATTAATTTGTTTAATATGGAATAAAGAAGAAATCCCTCAACAGTGGAAAGAATCCATAATTGTTCCTGTCTTTAAAAAAGGTGATAAAATGAACTGCAATAATTACCGTGGAATTTCTCTACTCTCAACAACATAACGGTAAAAAAGGTAAAGTGTTCCCCTATGCTTAGCACCATGCCATGAAGGCATATAGGGGGTGTGGGGGTAACGCTTCACACTTTCTTGATCCGGTCGTGAGTGGGGGTTATGTGATCAGCACCATGCCCCTGACCGCCTTTACCCCCCAGGGGTTTCCCCCGGGTACCCATGTTATTCGATGCTGGGAGGGTGCCGGGGCCGCTTCCAACATTAGAAAAGTTCCCGGATTTGAACCAGCCGGGGATCGAACCCGGGACCTTGAGCATGGTAGTCAGACGCATTACCGATTGAGCCACCGCGGCCACCTATAACAACATATAAAATATTATCTAACATTCTTTTAACAAGACTAACCCCATATGCTAATGAAATTATAGGTGATTATCAATGTGGATTTAAACGTAACAGATCAACTACAGATCAAATTTTCCACATTAGACAGACACTTGAAAAAAAGTGGGAATATAATCAAAATGTCCACCAGCTATTCATTGATTTCAAAAAAGCATATGATTCAGTCAAAAGAGATAAATTATATAATATATTAGTAGAGTTTGGAATACCTAAGAAGCTTGTTAGTATGATAAAAGTATGCACCAGTGAAACAGAAAGTAAAATTCGTGTGGGTATTAATGTGTCTGAAAAATTTACAATTCATGATGGTTTAAAACAAGGAGATGCATTATCTCCATTGCTCTTTAATTTTGCCTTAGAATATGCTGTTAGGAAGGTAAAAGAAACTAACGAAGGACTAAAATTAAATGGTGTGACTCAGTTGTTAGCTTATGCAGATTATGTAGACTTACTGGGGGATGATGTGAATACAATTAAGAATAATGCTAAAATATTTTTCAAAACTGCTAAAGAGATAGGTTTGGAAGTTAACAAAGAGAAAACTAAATATATGCTTACTGGCTGAAACCAAGTGTTAGGTAATAATCAAAATCTAATTATTGATAAAAACTCATTTGAACCCATTTCCAAATTCAAATACTTAGGAGTAATATTAACAAATGAAAATTATATTAAAGAGGAAATAAAAAGTGGGCTTAATTCAGGAAATGCATGTTACTTCTCTCTTCATAAACTTTTGTCTTCTCGTTTAATATCTAAGAAACTAAAAGTTAAAATATACAAAACAGTAATTTTGCCTGTAGTATTATATGGGTGTGAAACTTGGTCTCTTACATTGAAAGAGGAACATAAATTGAGAGTATTTGAAAATAAGATCCTTAGGAAAATATTTGGACCTAAAAGAGATGAGGAGACAGGTGAGTGGAGAAGGCTACATAATTTAGAACTACATAATTTGTATTCATGTCCAGATATTATTAGAATAATTAAATCAAGAAGACTTAGGGGGGCAGGCCATGAGGCACGAATGGGAAAGGAAAGAGGAGTTTACAGGATTCTTGTTGGGAAACCTGATGGTAAGAGACCTGTAGGAAGGCCAAGACGAAGATGGAGGGACAACGTTGGTAGGGTTGGAAAAGAGTATATAGATCTTGCTCAGGATAGGGACAGATGGAAGGCCTGTGTTGCTGCAGCCATGAACCTTTGGGTTTTTGAAGGCTGGAGAGTTAGTTAGTTAGTTCATGCTATACTACAATAATTCCAACAGAATTTTTTTCTTAATTTCTCATCTTTGGGGCACAAAATAACCACGAAAGGGGCAAAACACCTTAACCATATTTCTTGTGTTTATTGTGCGGTGCCAGGTAAGTCCAAAAATTGTTAAACATATGAGGTGCCTAGGCCCCCTTTCTTTCTATAAGCTCCCAAAAATTGAAAATTTTGAGAAAAATCAGAAGTTTGACCCTTTGTATCCCCAAATGGGGGACGGAGGAAAAATCTGAATTTTTTTCCACAGTGAGAACACCTCAGGCTGAACATAATATTAAAATTGGGTGAAGGTTTTCTTCCGAATAAGGAAAATATGTTCATGGTCTTCTCGTTCTGTCAAGATACAAATTTAAATCGGAAATTTTTCAACAATTATTGAAAATATGTTTTGTTCAAAGTTAGTTTCCTTTTTTTAAGTTAAGTGACAAATCCAAGCGTAGAGTGACCCCATTTACCATTTAAAATTGTCGACATACCCCATTTTACCCTGCAACCCCTCTCCTCTAGAGGCAAGAAAGGTACATACACACACACACCATTATCTCATCTGTCTCTAGACAGTCAGCAGAATCCCCCCCCCCTCTCTAGAAATTTCTTAAATACCACACTGGCAATAGTTACATAAATTAAAATCAAAATTCACATTCAAGGTAGAAAAATGACAAAATATTAATGTCTATGTTTGAAAAAGATATGATTATACACTGCTGGACAAAAAAAAACGGACACTTGCATTTTTTGTGATAACGCATAAATTCTGATACGAAGGCTAACTAAATGTTGCAGAAATTATTGGAAATAAGAAAACCTGAATATATTCAACAGAAAGCAAATTAAAATTTATTGTTAATAAGTTAAATTAGAACATAAACGAAAGTTACAGAAAACTACCAAAAAAAAAAAATAGAAAAAAAAACAGCAAAATTTTCTTTAATATTGTTAACTGGTACTGGTGGGGTATATAA
This sequence comes from Lepisma saccharinum, assembly GCF_977018435.1. NCBI lineage: Eukaryota > Metazoa > Arthropoda > Insecta > Zygentoma > Lepismatidae > Lepisma > Lepisma saccharinum. The sequence continues at coordinate 72,522,761 of NC_139236.1, forward strand.
GATGTCTAGTAGCGGGTGTTACCTCCCCTGCCATCAATTACAGCTTGTAACCGCCGTGGCATACTTCGAATAAGGTTGGCAATCACTTCTTGAATAGCACGTCATAGCTCTTCAATTGTTTCTGGAACTATTCCGCGGTTTCTGATATGTCGTTTCAGTTGATGCCAGATGTGCTCTATCGGATTTAGGTCTGGACTTTGTGGTGGCCATTCTATAATCGCGTAATCCCAACTTCGTCAAGGTAGTCCGTGTCAATATTCGCAATATGAGGACGTGCATTGTCATGCATAAAAACAAAATCTGGGCCTATGAATGGTGCATATGGTACTACATGATCTGTCAAACATTCTGTAATATACCTGTGAGCTGTCATTTCCCCACTCTCTACAAGAACCAACTCTGTACGTCCTTGTAAAGAAATGCCTCCCCAGACCATGACACCACCACCTCCAAAGGGTGTTATTTCAACGAAACAACATTGTGCATAATGCTCAGGTCTTGTATATACATGTTTGCACCCGTCTGATGAATGTAGGTTGAATTTTGACTCATCAGAGAATAAAACCTTTTCCCACTGCTCCACATTCCAATGTAAGTGTTGTGTAGCAAATTCCAGTCTTCGCTTCCTGTGACATGCTAACAACCTGGGACCTGTAGACGGCCTCCGAGACAATAAACCACTTTCATTCAGTCTTCTATGAACTGTTCGTGAAGAAACCACAGCTCTATGAACATTTCTCAAACGCCGTGCCACAATATTTGAAGTCGTACGACGGTCTCTTAAGACTATGATACGCATGTAACGATCTTCCCGTGCTGTTGTGCATTGTTTTCGACCAGAACCTGGTCTTCTACCATAGGAACCAGTTGCATCATACCATCTGAGAACTTCGTGGATAGTACTTCATGATATATTTTGCACCCTAGCAATATAGCGCACACTACAACCATCATCACGAAGAGCTACTGTTTTTACTACCTCTTCACGTCTCATTTTCAAGCTAGCAAACTTACAATACACTTGCAAGAAAAACATCAGCAATGACAATGTCAATAATATCTGTTACTATGGTCACTATGAACCAAAATTCATGCCTCTCTAGACATTAAACAAAATAACATCAACAGGAATTGAAAATCAATAAATTACAACAAAATTGCATGAAATTAATTTTGAGCCTACTAGGTGTTCCAAATAAGTAAATACGAGAAAATAAATAAATAAATAGATAAATAATAAATGGAAAAACTATGGAAAATGATCAATGTTTCAATACTTAACTGAGAGCGTAATTCATAAGTAATTGCTATTCAGATGTCAAATATTAAGGTGTCCAGTTTTTTTTTTTTTTTTTTTGTCCAGCAGTATACATTGAATATCCAACATTGAACTTTCTTAGATAGAAAAAAAAATATGTCCACAAATAGATACCTAGTGCTAGGCATTGTGGATATCGAATGGAAGTCCTTCGAGATTTGCGTTGCATGTTCAAGTTTTGAAGTTGTCAATGAGTACCTCGGAATGCTTCGATGGTAAATTGTACCCCTCAGTTCCATGATTACAAGCCACAAAAATTAATCTAATACATAATGATAATGATTTGAAGATTTTCACTCCAAGAGTTTTAATGATATTTGCGTGGTTAACAAATTTTGACTCACCCTGTATATACATTCAGTACATAGTTTCATATTTAATATATACTTTTAATGTGTATGCGTCTTTTGTCTTGCAGTTTCTTCATTTCCCAATTCTACACTGTGCTCAATTAGTATTGTGAAGCAGCTATTTTTGGGTAAATTTAGTCTAACATATTTTTCTTATTCGGAAAAACACCTTCACCAAATTTTAATATTATGTTCAGCCTGAGGTGTTCTTGCTGTGGAAAAAATTTCAGATTTTTCCTCTGTCCCCCATTTGGGGATACAAAGGGTCAAACTTCTGATTTTTCTCAAAACTTTCAATTTTTGGGATCTTATGGAAAGAAAGGGGGCCTGGGCACCTCATATGTTTAACAATTTTCGGACTTACCTGGCACCGCACAGTAAATACAAGAAATATGGTTAAGGTGTTTTGCTCCTTCATGGTTATTTTGTGTCCCAAAGATTAGATAAAAATTCTGTCGGAATTATTGTACTATAGCATGGAAACTACTAATCTGGAAGCAAGAATTATAATGAACAAAAAGAAAGAACATTTATTTTTTAAGTGAATAGTTTTTGGATCATTACATTTGAAATTACTGAACAGAAATTACAGCGATTTTCGTAAAGGTCTGAAAACACTAAAATCACCGCACGCAGCTGATTGAAAATGGCTGCCAGATCCAAACGCAAACCTGAAAAAAAAAAATCAATGTCGGTTTTGAACACTTGAAAGATGTTGAAATAAGCGTTTAAAATATTAATAAATTTAAAAATGGTGATGTGACGGGGTTGGTCGAAATGATATGGAATGACCCATAAACAATTATCCCTGGCATGAACCATTTGAAAAAGGCTCTGGGTTTAGGAATGCCAGAGAATTAGCTGGAATCAAGTTTCTTTCTTAAAAAGCAAAACAATTTACAAACAGCATATTGTCCTGCTTCTATTTAAAAGGGTTTAAAACGTTTGTTTTTAAGTCCACATTTGTCTTGTGACCATCATGCTTTAATCATATTTACATTTGAGGCTTCTTTTTTGTTTAATTTTGTTTTAAGTCCATTTTATACACAGATAGGCTAATCAGGATTGGACCTACAGTTTAAAATGGGATCCAAACTATTATGTCCCTTCACTGGGTATTGAATCCAGGATCCCTTTATTACAAGGCAATGACGTTACCACTATACCATAATGGAGGCCCCTTTACTAATACTTATATTCTCAAAGATAATTATGAAAAATTGTAAAAATTTTCAAATAATATGGGTGTAAAGAAAGAAATTAACATACACGGTATGATATGCCATCATAATTAACTATGTTGTCCCCTGTCAAGTTAACATCCAGACGACGCAGCCAGTGTGTTCGTAGAGGAAGTTCGCTATGCACTGTGCACTGGAGAACTACAGGCAATCCGGAATTCACCGTTACATTTTCTTGCAGAGAAAGTTCTGGGGGCTTCTCCTCTGATCTCTCTGAAAGGCACAGAAGGAAAAATATCATTAAGAATCTAATTTAAAAAATAATGTCAAGATAAATATACATTATCTCCTGAAGGAGATTCTGAACCTTTCAATGATTGAAGTGGTGAATTTCACACCCTTGTTGGCGTTTTTTATCTGTTTTGTGATCTGAACAATTAATGGACGTCATCAAGAAATGTTTCTCAGCATCAGGGCAATCACTACAAGAGACTTTGTATCTCATCAGAAAATGCATTCAAATTCAAATTCTTTATTTGCATGGGCGAGGTTCAGCCTGAGGTGGAGTGGGAGGATGCATTCCTTTCAATAGTCTGGAAAGTGATTGTATTTGTTTCACATACCATTTGCTATACTCTGTTCCATGAATCTCTAGAGTGAGCTAACGAATACAAGTTTCTGCACAAGTAGTCACGCGTGTCGACCAGTGAACACGTTGCGAGGGAGAGGGATTGCGAGTGGGGGAAAAGGGACTGCAGTTACCAGTCTTTGCAGCCACGCATACTGACTCAGCTGCACCCATTCGCTTTCTCCCCATATCTGCCATTATGTGCGGCCTTGCTCCAGAGATTCCCAGAATAGAGCATACAGAATAAACAGCTGTTATTTTTTGCAGAGAGAGAATCTTTATCCTGTCACTATTTGCACGTGGTCATTTAACATCGCTTTTCTAGCTCCTTAGGTGATAAAAGAGATAAATAAACAGGCCAGGACCATGCACAACTCAAACCTAGAATTTTAGGGAGTTTTCAGACCAAAGCAACAAGTGACGAATGACGCACTGAGGTGACAAGCGACACAGGCACCTTCAGCCTGTGGAAAAAATATTCACCACACTTGTGCAACCACCAGACTGAGGTGGCACAATTCCTGATATCAGTGGTGGCGATTGGGTTCCAAAACTGAAGGGGGGGGGGGAGCAAGGACAGTTTACTTTCCCTTGGTAGATAAGGTTTAGCATAGTGTGGGGCAAAAGTGGAAAGAAGTGGGGGAGGACAACTTCCCCCTATGCCCCCTCTAGTCGCCACCACTGCCTGATATTGAAAAACGGACCAATCTAAGAAACATATGCAGCTTGTCATGTTACTTTCCTATGAAAGGATGCATTTATTTCTGAAGCTTAATTTCCAAATGGCACTAGTCGCTTGTCACCTGTCACATGTCGCTTCAGTCTGAAAGCTCCCTTAGGCACAGGATTATGACATGAATATTCATTGTCAAGGCTGTCAATCACTTGTTGCCAATAGATGTAGTATGTCCATGAGTTCCAATCCAAGTTTTTAATATAAGATAAAAGCATGTGATTTATGTAATATAATAATATGTAATATGCAATACCAATGCCTGTGCCAGCCTTCTTATTTTCCAATTCACCCACACTTTGAGTTTATACACGTAAATAAATGCTTGAGTGGTATTTTGAATATGCAATGGGTTATTTAAGCATGCATCATGGAACATTTCAAAGATAGTGTTCCTAAATATATCTCAATTAAATTATAATTAAAAAAATATATCCAGCTTACCAACTACTTCTAGGTGATATTCTTTTATTTTTGATCCATTGTAATGGCACGTGTAGGTTCCTGATTCACTGGCTGTGAGATTTCTAAGTTCCAAGTGATTCTTGCAGCGATCATTCTTCTTGGAGGCAGATGAACAATTAATGAGACTGTCATTCTGGGGGGAAAAATGAGATTTAAAGAAATAGTATTTCCTCAGCTAGAGTGACTTTCACACAAAAGTAATTAAAGTTGCATGACCACCCTCGCAATGGCAATGCATGCATATACTTCTTAGAGGAGCACATTATTTATTTTATTTAGTATTTATTCACCCTGTTTCCATTTTCTGCTGGTATACGTTACTCACAATTTTAACATTTATCCAGAGGCGCAACCACAAATTTTTGTCTGGGGGGGGGGGGCAAGTACCAGGATCAATGTATCAACAATAATAATAATAATGTCATTATTATTATTATTATTACTAGTGGTAGTAGTAGTAGTATCAAAAACATTATTATCCTCATAAAGAGGGAGTAGAAGTCGGTACTAAAGCATTTATTTGGAACAAACTATTTGAAATACTTTTTTCAACACCGTCAATTTCATATTAGCTAATAATGGAAAACAAGCACACAAATTGTATTTTTGAATGGCAGAAAATGAATGATAAATGCATTCCGAATATAATTCTTTTTGTACGTATAACATGTATAACTTTCATTTACAACATATGTTTTACACATATGCAACATGGAGCGATATAAAATAAGAAAATACATATGCAACATGCTAACATTAATTGTGCACGTATTCAAAGTTTATTCAATACATATATACAACACATATTATTTGAATACCTTACATTCTAGAAAATAATTATACTGTGAGCGAAGCAAGCAAGAATATTTTTAGATCCAATTTTTGCAATTGAAATAATATTGATTTAATAGGGCACAAATAATTTCACTGGACGCCATGGCATGCTCTCTTTTACAACTTTTTTAAAATTTAGATCGCTCGGCATCCATGCCCGACTCCTGCCGCCATCTAGCTAAAGCTCTGAACCTGGCGATACTGGGATAAACAGGCTTTCCGAGCGAAGCGAGCAAGAAAATTTTGCGAACTGTATTTTAATATCCATAAGATTTGAAATCGAAGGGGGCAATTGCTCCTATGTGCACCCCCTGCAGGTGACAATGGCTGTCAATGTTTGCCCCTAATAGGGCGCAAATAATATTACGGGGCCCCAAGGCATTCTCTCTTTCACAACTTCTTTTCATTTAGATAATTTGGCACCCATGGGCGACTCCCGCCGCCACCTAGCTACGGTTCTGAACTTGACGAGACTGAGAAAAGCCAGGCTTGCGAGCAAGAAAATTTTACGAAATGTACTTTTATTTGCATAAAATTTGAAATCGAAGGGGGCAATTCTCCTCTCTGCCCCCCTTGCAGGTGCCCTTGGCCGTCAATGTTTGCCCCCCCACCCTTGCCCCTCCTAGATTTGACTTCCGTCGAAGGTTGGAGGGGGCAATGCCTCCCTGTGGTTGCGCCACTACATTTATCATACACTATCATTGTATTGGGAATAGAGACACTCATGCAACTGGTATTCGCGATTAAAATTACCACCTGAGCGCTAGTGTTGCTTCCAATATGGCCGCTCTACGTAAGATAGATCTTTGTTTACATTCAGCAGCAGTACGTAATAGCAGCGTGTTGTCATTGCTGGTATGGAAGAAACGTTTAAATTATATTTAAACATTGCGAATGCGATGTGAATTCCAGGAACTATATTGAAGGTGAAGCTGTGCTGAGAGCGAAGCATTTAATTATGATAATAAAAATAACACGGAAAACGCACACGAAACTAATGTACATTTGTTGTTTCATCTGCACTGCACCTCGGTTGTAACTGCCTAACTGGGGCTCTCAGAAATGATTTGAAAATAAAGCAATTCACCTGTATTGCAAAGCTTGGGAGGAAATAAATTAAAACATGCTGTTGCAGTTTTTTCCCCAAAGAGGCAGGCTGATTTAATAACAACACCGGATAATGATAATAATAATAACAACAATTTCATTGAGGCTATTTTCAGTCTTCACTGAAAATTAACATACTGAATGAAACAGCAACATTAGCATGTCAATTATGTTTTTCTGACTTACCTTTATGATAAGGGACATTAATTAATTCTCAAACTATTTTCATCTTTGCACTTAATCGACTTGCACCTGTTCCAAATTACATACATAATACATTGTTTTCGAAAAAAATGTTATATTCATAAAGAACAATTTAAAACTTACTTTCATGGCAATAAAATCATCTTTCCGAAAGATTATTTCGGAAAATAGAGTGAACAGACTCCTACATTCTTCGTAATTTCCTTGCTGCATTTCATTACGCCAATCTTGTCATTCAATTGTTTTCTCTGGTTTATTTAAACATTTCATTTTGTTGATTCCACGGGGTGGAAAACACATGTAAGCTTTTCACTTGCCCTGAACCAAAAAACGATTTAGAGCAAAAAACTGAACAGTATACGCTACTTTTTCACATGTTCCCCATTCTTTGAACGGCACAGATCATATATCACACCGCGAAGTGCAGCGAGGTGTCCTACGTGGAGTAGTTCCTCAAAATCTCACCAGATGGCATATCGGATAATTTTAATCGCGAATAGTTACTTGTATTTTCATAAACTGTGCCTGCTTGTATTTTGTTTATTACTATTATTCTTTATTAAAGCTCAACTTTTTCTCAAATTAACCTGCCAAGGGACAATTGACAGATTTGTAGATTTAGGATAAATTGAAGAGAGTGCGTTTCCTGATATTCTTTTTCCATTTCATGTTTTTTCTTTTTAATTTTTGTCTTTTAAGTCCACTTTTATGCACAGATAGGCTAATCGGGACTGAACATACAGTTTAAAGTGGGATCCGATCCGAACCACTATGTGCCTCCAGCGGGTATCAAATCATGGGTTCTTCGGTTGCATGGTGGCAATGATACCATACCAACATGCCATGGGGGAGGGGAAGCCCCTTTGTCCCTTTCAAAACTCCATCATAATACATACTCTTTGTCTCAATTTCCACTAAAAAAGTAGAACAGGTATTGACATTTCTGTACATGATAATGAATATATTATCTATACAGAACAGAAGGTTGACATTTTTTGTTTATTTTCCGTGATACAGAGTTTGGAAAACGGAAACTTCTTTCACTGATAGTTTCTTAATATTTTTCCAGCTTTGACTTTATCCCGATATTTTAGTCGCAATTAGTCACATTGCACTATTAAAAGAAACACTTCCTCCAGAACTACTTGAGTTTGAAAAGAACAGAAAAGCTACACGGGACATAGGCACTGATGTCCCTCAAATCGCCGAATTATTTTATCGCTAGTGCGCACTGGAGAATAGTACGAGCAACTTTTTTTCTCCTTGATTACAAAATCGCCCAACTTTTTAATCGCTAGTGCGCTTTCGTCAATTGGTGCCCTGTTATGCCCCTCCCCCCTTGCAATGCCACCCAATAATTCCGCACATATAATTTAATTTGTTATTTGCGTTAAGTATTATAATGGATGGACACAAGATTAATACAGATTGTTGCAGGAAAGCGATAACTTCAAAGTTGAAATGGTGCCTTGAGAAAAAAATGCCCGTCCCCATCGGAAAAAATCCAGCGGACACCCTTGGAGGGGGGGGGGGAGAATCGACCTTCTCGTCCTCATTAATACACCTATGAGTCATCATCACTTTTGACTTCAGTCTTATTCTGCTCTGAAGTACAAGTGCATTATGCAATTGCCGTCTCACAAGCTGAGCGTGTTGAGTGATCGATCCCCAATCTTGTTACCGAAAGTTCCGAGTTCGAGTCCCGGGGTGGGTATGTATGTTCCTTTGTGAGTACTTTTTCATTAATTCATTTTCATGGTCGTAATTAGCCTAAATGAGCAAAAAAGCGACGTAAAATAAGAAAAATATATACTAAAATGTACATGCAATATGCAATTGAGAAGCGTATGGGTTTCAGGCATATGCCAAATCTTGGCACTTTTTTCTTTTTGTATGAAGATTGCACCCCTGAAATGATACGTATATACGCCACTGGTGATACAAAAGAATTCGGGATCACTCGTCACTCATTCTAACACGCTTCTGAAGACGCGAAAATCCCAGGTGTTCGGATGGTTTGTAAAAAGTGTGATTTGTGATTGATGGAGATGTGCCAACGTACACAGAGACATGCCACACACACACACACACACACACATAGCCTACACCAAGGCATTGACTGCGCAAACTAACCTTGAACCATATTATTTGCAACCTCTGAGATTTCTGAGAAACACAGGTGAGCTGGACGCTGGTTCCAGCAGGCCGGAAAAGGTGCACGCTCGAGTTGCTCAAATCTTCCGTTGCGGCTGAAAAGAAAACACATTTATTTAATTTACTCTTCATTCAACCAATGAGCAAACATTGTGTTAGAGTGAGATTATTTCCGTAACATCTCTGGCCGTTCTGCGCTTGCACCTTGGGAGCGAGTCATAACTCCCGACGCCTCCAATCAAGAAGTGAACCGCTGACGTCATCTCTACGCTGCGCCTATAGCTAACTCTATTGCTCACGCTGTACACTGCTCGTAGGCTCGCTGGCTAGACTCGCGCAGTCAGCTGGAGATGTCCCGAATGCACACCGGACTCAACCTAACGATGGTCCTCCCCAGAGGAAGGGACAGGAGGGGAAATTAATTGTCCAGGGGCTTTGAGGGACCCAGGAGGAGGTCAAGGTTTTGACCGATCGTGCGTTATATAACGTCACTTTTTCACTTTTGGCTAATCGCGACGATGATGAATAGTGATGAAAAATCGGGAATCCCTGTAGAAGCCCGCCTCCATCCGCATACATTCAGGAGCATTCGCTTATGTCCTGGTTCCTTTTTAATAATAAAGCAGTGCCCCTATACGCCTTCATGGCGTGCTGCTATGCACAGGGGAACACTTTACTTTTTTTACGTCTATTTCTCACAATTAAAAAAAAAAACGTGTTAGAATGCTCCTAACGCGTGAGGAACGTATCGAGATCGTACTGCTGTCTGGGGAGAGATGTCCACGTGCCATTGCCATCCAGATTTCGATTTGCTTCCACTATCACAACCATTCTACTACCTCGTAGTCAAAGGGTTCCGGGTTCGATACCCGGTGGAAGCACACAGTGGTAAACCGTAGGCCCAGTCCCGATTAGCCTATCTGTGCATAAAGTTTACCTGAAAAAAAACCTCATATAACAATTTCGCTATCTACTACTTCTCCAGTCTCCGCTTAAAGGGACACGATGGGAAGTAATTATCTATCTGCTGTCACTAATTGGAAATAGACTTATAATTATAAATGGGGAAAGTGGTGGATAGAACCCGCGAGTGTTTCACAGTGTTTAAAGAGTCAATAAATTTATTATATTTAAATAATAATTTATTTCAAGAAAAAATTATGACCCCACACCCGCCACTCGAGCGGGTGGAGAAAATATTCGTGCTTCGCTAGTGAAAAATTCGGACATCTCCTGGCAACCCTGCTGCTAGACCCCGTGCGTCGTAGAAGGCATGTTTATTTATTCGTAACTGCTTCAGGTGCTTGTCAACCGAAAGATCGGAAACGTTTGTCTGTGAGCCTGTAACATGGTTAGATTCCTGCATGAACGTGGGAGTGATGCGGTAGTTGCAAGTAAGGTGACCAAGAAATCTCGATAACATACACCCGAATTTGAAATCATCACGTATCGTTATTGAAAGCAGCAGTTAATCCCAAAATTCATATGATGGATAAAAAAATAATCTCTATTTGCTTACAATTTTTTTCCGAATTTGGCCATCGGTACACAAAAGCTTCGGTTCATTGAGATGTTTGTGAATAATATTATGCGTTCATAAATCATTTTTTCCAAATGTGTTTCTGAGTTGGAAAATTTATAGTGAAAGTAACTTTTCGGCAATACATATATCGAAGCATATCTAATAGATTTGCCGGCCCCTGTGGCGGAGTGGTTAGCACATCGCGCTACAACCCCAGGGGTCCCGGGTTCGAATCCTGGCCTGGGCATGGATGTTTGTGAATGTCCATTCATCAATTTCATCCTATCATCACTCATCCCCATCTTCGCAACTTAGCCAAAAGTGGTACAAAAAGCGAAGTAAAATAAAGCAAATCAATCAATCAAATCAATCAATCTAATAGATCTAAATATGATCAAAAAGTGAAACTGAAATCTTCTTACAAACTTGCTAAAAATATTGAATTTACATGACAATATGAATATAATGGACAATATAATAAGTTCTTGTTACATCAACTTGATTGTGTAATATGTCAAATTTGAACATACAATGATATACCCACACACTTCGAGATTAACCAAAAGTGATAGAAAAACGAAGCCAAATAGATCAAGACAATGTATGCACATTATAAAGAACAGTAAATGTAAAGAACAGTAAAATTTATATAAGTCTACCTTATATTAATACACCCTGAAATCAAGGATTGGTCGGATATTCGAATAAGACAAAGGTGTGTCTGTCCGCTCATATATTTCATCTTCATTCATCCTCATTGTCGTGAATAAGCCACGTAAAATAACTTAAAATACAACAAAACTTATTTCCCTTAGATTTACTTGTCGCATATAATCTCGTGGTGACAATTAGCCAAGTCAGAACTACCGCCTATGTATACAGAGCGCCCAAATCAAGCTACAGCCTGACAATTCTCTGCGCATATCGCAAACCAGCTCCGGAACCACTGACTCAAAAATTATATTTTTGAAAGGAAATTTCGATGTCAACATATAAGCTTACATCTCAGAACAAAGCAGCAATAAAAGATTTGAACTCACCTTTCAAAAGGGAAACTCGCGTAGTGCCATAGAAGAACAGGAGCAATATAATCATCAGCCAAGCCATTCCTTCATCCTGCAATAACAAGCATCCGTTAGTTACTAAATGTTCCACGTTTGCTATTAACATATTCATCTCAAGAAACACATTTCTAACTTTTTACCTCACATCAAGGACGTGGGAGGATATTTATCGGGTGGGACCCAATCATCAACAATAAAAAATCTGTGCTTGAATAATGTTAATGGAAAATAACAATTTGCAAATTTACGTATCTGTTGCAAAGTAATAATTGTAATCCATAAAACGCCACTATTGAAACTTACATTATGAATAATTTTTCGAATGTAGCATATTTCTTACTTTGGAGGCATTGAAGCGCCGTCCATTGCCTGTTCAATTGATGTTAGCGCGACGTTATACGAGATCGTCGTAACGTTGGCGATCAGCTAAGCTTGGCCTCATAGTCTATTTGACCGGGACATAGACGCTAGTTAAGTAGTGTGTAGCATATTTCTGTTCTTAGATAATTGAGACGATATAACAATAGAGTACCGTACTCTTAATAATAATATACTTGTATGTGATAACTACTCATTTTCAAGGGGCCTCGCCGATGACGTAGTGGTAACTGTGTTGCCTTGTAATCCAAGGATTCCGAGTTCGATCTCTGGTGGAGGCATATTGCACAGTGGTTCTGATCCCTCTTTGAACTATAGGTCCAGTCTCGATCAAACTTGAGCGTAAAGTGGACTTGTAGATTTAGAAAACTATTATCGTTCAATTCAGTCTGCTACATTTTCCCTTTACAATTTAGAAATATTAGGATATATAGGATACAGATATTTGATATACTACTATTTCTCACATAATTGTCCTACACTTACATGAAATATGGAATATCAAACAAGGTCCATGGCAAGTGAAGGCCGAGGAAACCAACATTTAAATGTTATTGAGAGGTTCGTTGGTTGATTACGTTGAATGTGGCAAAAGTGGCATTCGTAAAAGGGAGAATATAGGGTGATACTGATACTCCTCCTTCTCTCAGATGCTCTGGTGTAGGGGAGGAGAAAGAATGTTGTATACCAGGAAAGAGGTGGAAAATAACGCATTGAAAAGGCTAAGAGTAACCTAACAGAGGGTTAGTTTTACGCTCGCATTTGTATCTATGTAACACCAAAGACTGTCCAGCGGGTTTTCATTGGGTGAGCGTGATAAACGTATCGAGTTCCCATGTTCTGTCTTTCTAAAGTCTGGAGCTAATTGCGCTCACAATGCTGGGTGAACGCCGAATTTTTAGGCTCCCTGCAGGATTGAACACAGGACTGGTCATCAATACTATACACTTACACATTTGACTTCTCAGAAGTAGCAGTCGTAAAATGCAATTTCAACATTCCGTCCCAGAATTGTCCGACTTGTAAATAAATAGTTTCAAGGTAATGAACCACGACATTAGCTATTTGATTACTGAATTCATTGCACTTCATCAATGACGCACACAGGAATTTTGGTAAATGGGGAATGTTTTTTTATTATAACCATTCTTACATGTTTTGCCATCTTTCACTGCATTTAACGTTCTATTGTTTAGAGAAGTTGGGCAAAAGGGGAGATATTCTGGCCTCCACCAATCCTTCTGACTACGACGCCACTGTCCTCCATTAGTAATGCATGAGCTTGCATTTAAATATCGAAGGAAAAGATACGTTCGAAAATGCAAACGTTCTCACTCACCAAAATGGTTGCGTCAAAGGCCGTCAAAAGCTTGTCAATTAGAAGTTTTGCTTATTAATGAGCATCCGCCTGGCATATTGGTAGGTAAACACAGGTGTGAAAAGAACGTGTGAAACAATTGCTAAACAAACAAAGCAGAGGTGATGTCCAGCCTTTCCCTATAATTACATTATTCGACTGTGCTGACAAGCAGTTGGCGTTTTGTGTGTGTCTGTAGGTACGTTCTGAAATTCTTCAGCGCGTTCATAACTTCCTATGCAAACGTTGATATTCTTACGCTAAAAATAAGATTTATACTCGCGAATTTCAACCGCGCTTTGCTTATTTGTGTAGGAATTCGCATGCACCTCCAGTTTTCTTGGAATCTTGATCATAAACTTAAATATGTATTTTCGCAGGACGCATAATTCCTGCCTTTACAAAGTGGGCGAGGTAGCGTTTCTAACGTCAATGGACGCTTGCTCAGTGAGACCCATTGAAAACTTCTTCCAGGGATAATTTTTTTTATCTAGATCACACCATTGACATTAACCGGGTTTGATATTTCAGGTAGCCGACCTCTGTGGCCGAGTGGTTAGCACAGCGCACTAAGAAGGGCAGGGGTTCGAATTCGGCTTGGGCATTGGGTGTTCTTTGTGAGCGTCCTTTCATCAATTTCATCATATCATCATCACTCATACCCATCGTCTCGATTAGCCAAAAGTGGCAGAAAAGCGACGCTAAATAACAAAAATCCAATCCAAAATCGAAGATATTTCAGGTGTAGAGAGAACTATTCGCAAAATATCATAAACCTTGCAATCTTGCTTTATGCACTAAATTCTAACATCACTAGTTCGTATTTTCGGTGGTTCGCATCACCTATAACCCACATAATAATTTTCATTAAAATTGAAATTAAAATGAATAGCATTCAAAAACAAAACTTTTCTTTGGAACTGATAGTTATAGAATAGACGTTGCCAGTGTACCCCTAGTCCTAAATCCACCTATACGAGATATGTAGATAGTCCACACTAGATCTGGATTCTGGAAAGCTTAAGGGGAGGTATTTTTATTTAAGATTTCATGTTGGCCTGCAGCCAACGCCTCGATAACATTAAATATCATTGAGATTAAAGGTATGAGTCACTACTCCAAATAGTTAAAGGAGATTTCACACCGAAGCGACAAGCGACACGCGACACATATCGCTTGAAGATTTCACAAATCGAACGCAGGTTTGTGCGGCCTGTCATGCTGCTACGGTGTGGAACGTTGCTGTTGATTGGCTCGTCATGTGTCGCTTGTCGCTTCAATCTGAAATCTCCCTAACGTGCAACCTAATAAGTAGTGTTGCCCACGAGACGAGACTTTGGTCTGTCTCGTCCCGTCTCGTGAAAATGCCGTCTCGTCTCGAAGGGTTCTGTCCCGTCTCGTTTTGTCTCGTCTCGTAAAAGTAATGCAGGATATCATGCCAACAAAAGTTAAAACTGGAAGACATCACAAAATATTATTCCCGAAAGTGGGTAAAACCTTAAAATATTTTGTTCGCTGTATAGTGAGAATAAATAAGGTTCGTTAACCATAAGGACATTAATCTAATATATAAAAATGGATGTATGTGTCTGTGTGTATGTATGTTTGTTCCGGCATAACTATCGAACGCCTGGAGCGATTTCAACCAAACTTGGTACGCGTATCACTTGGAATCTCGAAAGAAATACTGTGGTAAGACAGCCCTGGAGATGGGGGTGGGGAGGAGGGTGACATGTAAAAATAATCGAAAACGAGCGATATTAGTGTAGAATCCATAGTTTTCGGGGTGTCTAAGATGAATAGCGATACTCCTAATGCCGTTCAACTCCAAATTCATCACCTATCGGGATGGGGGTTGAGAGGGGGTGAAAATTAAAATGTACAAAAATTACCAAGATTAGTGTCGAATCCATAGTTTTTGGAGTCGCTAAGCTAATTGGTGACATTAGCGATGACCAAACTTAGTACACATACTAAGAAATACTGTGGGGGTAAGACACCCCTGGCACCCCTAGGGTCGGGGGTGGTAAGGGGCTGACATTTAAAAATAATCGAAAACGAGCGATATTAGTGTGGAATCCATAGTTTCCGGGGTTGATAAGATGAATAGTGACAATCCCAATGCCGTTCAACTCCAAGACACCCCTGGCACCCATAGGGGTGGGGTGGGAATGGGGTGACATGTAAAAATAATAAAAAAACGACAGCTATTGGTGTGGAATCAATAGTTTTCGGGGTCGCTAAGATGAATAGTGACACTCCCAATGCCGTTCAACTCCAAGACACCTCTGGCACCCCTAGGGGAAGGGATGGGAAGGGGGTGACATGTAAAACGACCTATATTAGTGTGGAATCCATAGTTTCCGGGGTCGCTAAGATGAATAGTAGCACTCCCAATGCCGTTCAACTCCAAGATACCTCTGGCACACCTAGGGAAGGGGGTGGGAAGGGGGTGAAATGTAAAACGACCGATATTAGTGTGGAATCAATAGTTTTCGGGGTCGCTAAGATGAATCGTGACACTCCCAATGCCGTTCAACTCCAAGACACCCCTGGCACCCCTAGGGGTGGGGTTGGAATGGGGTGACATGTAAAAATAATTTTAAAAAACGACCGATATTAGTGTGGAATCAATAGTTTTCGGGGTCGCTAAGATGAATAGTAGCACTCCCAATGCCGTTCAACTCCAAGATACCTCTGGCACACCTAGGGAAGGGGGTGGGAAGGGGGTGAAATGTAAAACGACCGATATTAGTGTGGAATCAATAGTTTTCGGGGTCGCTAAGATGAATAGTGACACTCCCAATGCCGTTCAACTCGAAGACACCTCTGGCACCCCTATAGGGGAAAGGATGGGAAGGGGGTTACATGTAAAACGACCGATATTAGTGTGTAATCCATAGTTTTCTGGGTCGCTAAGATGAAGAGTAGCACTCCCAATGCCGTTCAACTCCAAGTTCATTTTACACTATAGTTAGAATTCAATGTTTTCCTGTTTAATAGAAGATTAGGATAAATAAATACCCGAGCAACGACGGGCAATCTGCTAGTATTTAATATAATGTTTATTAATTACCAATAGGTAGAGAATGAAATCTACTTTGTTGTTTTTCTGCCTTCAATCAACTCTTTTATCCATCGTACACTAAGGGAGCTTTCAGACCAAAGCAACAAGCGACAAGCCGCATGGGGAGTTGCACCGAAGTTACGATCAACACGAGTTCCTTCCGTATATAGGCTAGGGCTACCATACGTCCTGGTTTTCCCGGACATGTCCTCTTTTCGGACCCTGAAATTTGTGTCCGGGCAGGTTTTTACTTTCTGTTAAAATGTCTGGGTTTTTACTTTTATCCAATCATCACGAAGTTACAACTTTTCGAATCATTAAACATCTCATGTTGGCAGTATTGGACAATGCGCTAAGTGTTAGTCGTTTGTTGTTACAGTTTCAAGTTCCGGTCGATGTGATTTCCGCGTCATTCGTTTGTTCATATTTCGAAGTGGAAGTTAGAGCTTGCCAACACGGTGTAAGCTACTAATATACCTAAAAGAAAGTGCAACTTTACTAATGAGTTACAAGAAAAGTATTAATGTTTTAGACGTGGTAGAGACGATTATGAAGGCGAGTGTATGGTTTGTAAACCCGGTACATATGTGTCTGTGGCAAACAAAGGAGGGCTAGACAGACTTGCAAGCACACGTGGAGTGCGAAAAGCACGAAAGAGCCATCAGAGGTGAAGCTTCATCTACAAAACTGACTCAGTTTTTCACGAAACCTGGCAGTGAACATGAAGATAAAGTAAGTGCTGCAGAAGGTTCTTTCGCGTTTCATACTGTTAAGCATCACAATAGTTATAAAGTGTGGACTGGACTAATTCCGAATACACAATCATAAGAATACGTTAGTTCAATATATGAGGGTGGACGTCAATACTATAAAGTCAGGTTAGGTTAGTGGCAGTATAATATCATGGAGAATAATATTTTATTTAATGGTGATAAATTTTGTGATTTATGTAATGTTTTCATGCTTGTGAATAAATTGATGGTGTGTGTGGCTTTCGAAGAAAATGTCCTCTTTTTAGCATTTCAAAATATAGTAGCCCTAATATAGGCAAATATTCACCTCATAGTATGCACTACCAACTAACAGACCGAGGCTACACAATGCACGATATTAAGTTTCAGCGATAAAGAACAAGAACACCTTGTCGTGTTACTTCGGTTCGGGAGGTCACATTTACTGAGTGTTCGATTCCAAGCGGTTGCTTGTTGCTTCTCGCCTGTCGCGTTCCGCTTTTGTCTGCAAGTTCCCTTGAGGGGGCGTTCAGAACGAAGTGACAAGCGACATGGTAGTTCACACGTGACACAGGCAACTTCAGTTTATTAGCAAGCATTCACAGTCCGAGGCAACAGGACGCACGATATTCAGAAAACGGTCTAATCTGTTCAACACGCAAGCGATAATCGACCCCGAACAGTTTGTTGCTTCGCTTCGGTTGCAAGGTTTCATGTAAGGGAGAGTTCAAACCGAAGCGACACGCGACACATGCTGCTTGGGAACTAGCCCATCAACAGCAGTATTGCACACCGTGGCGGCATGAGAGAGGGAGAGGGGAGAGGAGGGGAGGGTTTATTGATTGATTGATTGATTTAGTTTATTTTACTTCGCGTTTTGTGCCTCTAGGCTAATTTGCGAAGATGGGGATGAGTGATGAAATGATGAAATTGATGAATGGACATTCACAAACAACCAAGCCCGACCGGGATTCGAACCCGGGACCCTTGGCGTCGCAGCGCGATGTGCTAACCACTCGGCCACAGGGTCGGGCTAGGGGGGGAGGGTTTAGGTCGGCACGCGGTCATAATACATGAAAACCGAATACATGTCGTTGTTCAACATCTCGAATCACGAAAAGGGTTACTTGGGGAAATTATGCGATCAACAAATCTTAATTTTTATCTAAAACATTTGTACATGCACGCAGCGAGTAATGAGATGTGGGCAAAACATTGAAAATTTGCGGCCATTTTTCAATATCCAAGTCTGATCCCCCCCACACACACAAACATAGAGGTAGGGAGGGGAGACAAAAAATGTTTGGGCGAAAGAAGAGATAGCAATAAAGAAACGAGACAAATATACACACGGAAAGGGAAAGATATAAGTGAAGGAAGGAGAAGAAATATAGGAGAGAGAGAGAGAGAGAGAGAGAGAGAGAGAGAGAGAGAGAGAGAGAGAGAGAGAGAGAGAGAGAGAAAATATAGAGATGAAGACTAAGAAATATAGAAACGAACAACACGTAAGCACAGAGAGAGGCGAGTAAAGGAGAAACGAGATAGGAAACAAGGAAGGGGAAAAGATAAAGAAATGACCGAAGGCCATTGAAAGGAACAAAACTCTAAAGCTCTCTCAAATATCACCACTCAACTATTGAAGTAAAGTAGAAGTAAGAATGAACAAAGTGATAATACAACTGAGAATTACAAGAATAAGAAGGCAATTTTTTTCCTTCCTTTACCCTCGCTGTGGGTTCTCATGCACACAAAAGACATTGGTTTGTTTCTGACACCATAACATTAAGTCAAAAGTACAGGAACAGTATTGCAACATTGAATACATTACACAACAAACATTGTGTTATAAACTGAGGACTAATTGAAACAAGGAAAAAGAACAAGTACTGAATAAAATACGATAAATGAATAATCTGTCAGCCGTTACAATCGCCAGTTTAGTCGCCTTACAAAATGTGGTTTCCAGAGTATACTCCGAGAAAGAGAGTGATATTTAAGTACCATCTGAATTGTATTCGACTGCTACGTTTTGGTAATCGCAACGATGAAGACAAATGACGATTAGGAGGGACTCGGAACTGAAACTTTGGATGGCGAGATTTTTTAGTTGACCGTTCAACGGTCTCGACCACCAAGCTGAAAAACACACTATTGCTGTTGTTGTTATCGTTATTAATAGTAGTAGTACTTGTTGTTGTGGTAAACTCGAAAGCTACAACATCATCGCCTTGTAATCAGGGGGTCCTGGGTTCGATACCCAGTGGAGGCACAAGTGGTTCGGATCTCACTTTAAAATAGTAGGTTCAGTCCTGATTAGCCTTACTGTGCATAAACACCAAATCAACCAAATCGAAAGCTAAAAACAGCAGCAATGGGACACGGTGCACTGACCATGAAACATCCAACGAAAAGTCAATTGGCAAGCCTTGGCCTGCGTCACGGTGGAGTATTATTATTATTATTATTATTATTAGTAGTAGTAGTAGTAGTAGTAGTAGTAGTACTAGTAGCAGCAGCAGATATAGCAACAACAGCAGATATAGCAACAGCAGCAGCATCAGCATCACAGAACCACGGAAGGTGAGATATTTTCCTTATTTCCAAGTTATGGTACTTTGCGCACAATGGCTAATCGACAAAAACATGATCCACAAAAATTGATGACCGAGCCAGGAATCCAGTCCAGAGAAGACCTCAGCAACGAAGCGTTAATAGAGTTAATATAAATAACAAACGCCTGGATTGGTTCATTGGTTGATTTGGTGTTTTAAGTCCACTTTATGCACAGATTAGGCTAATCGCGACTGGACCTACAGTTTAAAGTGGGATCAGAACCAGTATGTGCTTCAACCGGGTACCGAATACAGACGCCTGGACGAAGCGTTGTTGAATCATACGTCGATACCCGTAGACTAATTCAACTATATTATAGAAAGTTGGTGAATTTTTTGGCGTGTTGGGAAAAAAAGAAGAATTAAGCACTTGGTTCAATAAAAATGATTTTTCTACTGATGGATTCTCTATTGTTCAGAGCTTAAATGCAACCAGTGAAAGATTAATTAACCAACCCCTTTTGATAACTTAACAAAATCGAAAAAGTACCCTAATATGACGGTCATGTCTAGGCTTATCTGATTTTATATCTGTCTGTCCATCTCTCTGTTCGTGCCAATTACAAGACCTAAAAAACAAAACCGGGTGGACGGATAGTCTTACAAAATAATAACTCAATGCAATATCAACAAACTCCATCGGGTCCTCTATCTTGCCGCAAGAGTTTACAATCGATCTCTCGTTATCTCGGATGGCAAATGGGAAGAACTAAAATTATCGTATGCAGGGTGGCTACAAACAAGCAAAAATAAAATTCCCTGACTTTTCCAGGTTTTCCAGGACAAAATTTACATTTTTCCCTGACAATTACAAACTAAACTAAATCGATGTTTTTGCAAATGGAAACAATAAACTCATACAGATCCAGGTATGGATTTGTTAAGTACCAATATTATCTTCTATGAAATTGACTTAATTTCTCTATTCTCTATGATTTGAGTTCAAACTGCAAAATAGTGAATTTGAGAAAATTATTACAATTCACAAGCTAGGGAAGGATTACGGAATTTTGTCATACGCAGTAAGTTTAAAATAAAATACTTGATTATTTTTAAAGTTACGACTAAATGAGATAAGAGTGAAGAGTGAATGATTAAGAAATACAATTTGTAATTTATCAGTTTCCTAATATATTCTCGGTATTATATGTTGATATTTCTACTGAGGTTTGGAACCCTCTGCTTTCAAGAACCATGAGTGCAGACTCATTTTTCAATGCGTAAATCTACTTCTCTCTTCTCTGTAAAGCAAACAACTTAACTCTTGCATATAAGTGAAACAATTGAATCGAACAAAATAAAGTGTCATATTTCCTTACATTATCAATAAGATTTCTGCTTCAGTACAGTATATTCAAGTGAAGTACTGTGAAACTGACAACATGCAGTTATACCATTATTGCTGACGAAAAGGATATGTAGGTATTAGACATTAACCCAAGGCATTTATAGAATTGCATTGTATAGGTACCTGATTTAGCTAACAACACATTAAAACAGGAACACTCTAATAATAAAATCTTCTGAAAGTTCATATACGAGGGGCATCCCGAAAAAACTTCAATGGTGCCTGTACGCAGCACTAGTGGTCGGAGAGCGACACACACACACATGCAGGCAGGAAGAAGTGACATGTAGCTGTAATCTGATACAGTTGCAATGCAGCCTTTTTAGGACAGTTCTAGGTTAAAGATTGCAGCTCTCATACAGTCTCCCACCGACTGCGATGTAGCCTACATTCAACGCTCAGAATTTGGCACAGAGCCACCAGCAATCGTGTGAGGTGTGCAGACCGGACGTCGTGAGTGATAGTATAGTCAGACGATGGTGCAGACAATTCACGAAAATCCAATCGAATGTGCACAACCCCATACAGCTGAGTACACACACGGGCCCTTTGCATCACTTCAGGTGAAAGATCTTGGACCACTCCCTGTACAGTCCTGGCCTTCAATGTACCGACTTTCATATCTTTGTTTAACTGAAGAGGTTTCTGGCAGGGCAAAGATTTGACAGCTACACTGCGGTAGAGATAGTTCCAATCTTTGTTGTCAGCAGTGGCGAAGCTCCTATGAGGCTTTTGAGGCTTAGCCTACCCAAAAAAATGTTGAAATTAAAATGTTCTTGTACCCTGTAACAATCAATGTTCGTTAAAACGAATTAAACTATGTAATCCGAACGTTTGGTTCCGCCGATCCTTCCATATATCTCGTCAGGCAGGCCAGAAAGAGAGAGCGCGTTCGGGCCGAACTGTGAGGCTTTTGACGAAAAGCCTCGCGTTTAAAAGGCAGCTACAGCGTTAGCTCTGTGTAGGTGGGAGGGGAGGGTAAGGGGAGGGGACTGCCGATTCACTGGGTGAAAGCTGCTAGCCTTAGAACCAAACCTGTTGTGCTTCTAGTCTTCTTGTGCAAAGTGCGTCGTTCACGCGCTGCATTGTTGAATGTTAATTTACTTCAAGTGCATCCGCGCGTGTGTTTGTGCGTGTGTCACACAGTGTATTTGTTATAAAAATATAATACTGTGAAATTGTGTTGGAAACTCTAAGATGATTTGCAGTAAGTAAGTGAACAAGACTTCGTGGCTCTCAGATGCTTAACCTACGAAATCTTGGACACACTGACTGTACAACTGGAAATACGTTTTGGAGATCTTGAAAAGATAAAATTTGTTGAATTGGTAGACCAAAATAGCTTTGGGGAATATAAACTACATTTTCCTGTGATGAAATTAATTAACCTTCTGTCCACATATCCATTTTTCAACAAAGAACGATTACAAAATGATTTAAAGAATATCTATGCTGATGAAGAAAAGCATTTACCTCCTGCAGACCTTCTAAAATTCATAGTTAGCAATGATCTTCAAACAATCTACAAAGAAGTAACACAACTTATCAAGTTGGTCTTGACATTCCCAGCTTCCTCCGAAAGAAGTATGAGCACCCTCAAGAGAGTAAAAAAAAAAAATTTCCGTAATTCAATGAAAAATAAAAGATAAAGTTCTCTCAGTACAATAGCCATTGGAAAAAGACTGGTTAAAGAACTTTCCATTGATCAAGGCTTCAAGGAAAGAGTAATTGATACTTTTGCGACCAACAAGAATCGACGCATGAACCTGCTGTATATAAAAAAAATATAAGCAGATTTTTCAGCCTACCCAGTATTTACGCCTTAGCTTCGCCACTGGCTGTCAGACACATATGCCATGGGCATACAAAATTTAGTGCCATGCTACGACAAATGCCAGATCAATGGTGGTGATTATGCCAAAAATTAGGTTAGGACTCACTGTTATTAATGTAATAAATTATAATTGATATTCTTCTTTTATTTATGCCTAATCGGTAGGGACCTTGATATTTTGTTATTTTTTTAAATTGGTGTATTTTCTTATTTTTTATTTTTTACTATACGGTGTTATTTTTCCCAAAATTCACATTTTCATTTTAGCACATTTTCTGGCAAATATCTGAAATTATACCTTCATGGTGTTTTTAAACTACTGTTTCAAATTGTAAGTCACATGGCTTACGCCTCTTCGTGAGAGTTTGATACCTTGAAATTTTTGGGGGGGAAGTTATTTTCCATGGTACCCATTTTTTAATTTTAAGGTAATGATTTTAGATAATGGAATTTTCCCCGTATATTCTGAAGGGTGCATAATGACTATAAGTGGCGACGCACCCAAAAAATTAAAATCAATCAATCTCACGTGACAGATACAGATATATTATGGCACCAAAAATTGGTATTATCTTTTTTTGACTTGTTAGTGTTACGTTTCTCAGAACTCGCGTTTTTATTTTAGAACATTTATCTGTCAAATATACTGAAACTTAATACTCCATTGTGCTTTTAAACTATTATTTTAAATTGTAGGTCACATGGGCTACGTATTTTCGTGACAGTTTGATATGTTGGAACAGATTTTTGAGGAAGTACGAGGGTCACTATTTATATTTTGAGCCTTGGCAACACTGATTGAAGTTAGGCGCGATTTGACGTTTGCACGGAATCGTCTGGCATTATTGACCATAATGTACTTCAAATGTTTTGTCAATAGCTTGATTTGTGTTGTTTATGTTGCCTTGGAGATTGCGCGACAACAATAAAATGGAATTAACTCGTGGACATTTTCGTGCGATGATTTCTTACGATTTTCGACGTGGATTATCAAGACAAGAGTGCATCGATCAACTTACTTCCACATTTGGCGATGAAGCCCCATCCTTTGCCACTGTGAAACGCTGGTATAACGAATTTAATCGTGGCCGCCATTCGCTCACCGACGAGATTCGCGAAGGTCGTCCAAAATCAGTTGTTCTTCAAGAAAACATTGATGCTGTGCAAAATCTAATACTGCAAGATCGTCATGTGACATACTGTGAGATTGAGGCAACCATAGGCATTAGTTCCACCAGCATATATAAAATATTACATGATCATTTAGCTGTGAGAAAGGTATGTTCTCGTTGGATCCCACACAATTTGACTTTCCAAAAACTCAAAAAGACGCTCGCGTCAATTGGTGCAAACAAATGCTCAATAAATACAATCGTGGTGCTTCAAAAGACGTATATAAGATTGTAACAGGTGACGAATCATGGATACGAATGCATATGAGCCGGAACGTAAACAGCAGTCGACTGTATTGGTGTTTCAAGATGAACCCAATACAACAAAAGTTGTTCGCGCTCGAAGCACATCGAAACAAATGGTCGCCTGTTTTTTCGGTAAAACTGGTCATGTGGCAACTGTGCCTTTAGAGGAACGTAGAACGGTCAACTCTGAATGGTACACAACAATTTGTTTGCCAGAGGTCTTCGGTCAAATACGGAAAACAAACAAACGCCGTCGGATCATTCTTCATCAAGACAATGCCAGCTGTCACACATCTCGTCTAACAACCGACTTTATGAACAGTCAAAAAATCGAATTGATGGGTCATCCGCCGATTTGGCACCCAATGACTTCTTCTTGTTCCCGAATGTCAAGAATAAATTGCGTGGACAACGATTTTCGTCGGCGGAAGACGCAGTTGATGCGTTCAAAAACCATATTATGGAGGTGTCTCAAGAAGATTGGAAAAACTGCTTTGACAAATGGTTCGAACGAATGCAAAAGTGTATTGACCATAAAGGAGAATACTTCGGAAAACAATAAAGCAGTTTTCAATGCCAAATTCCTGTTTTTTCATTGTTAGGCTCAAAATATAAATAGTGACCCTCGTAAAAGTAAAGTGCTCCCCTGCACTTTTCCATGAAGGTGTATAGGGATGGTGTGATCAACACCACGCTCCTGGATACCTTTATTCCTCAAAGTTTCCTCAAGGTACCAGCTTCATATGATGCTGGGTGGGCACTGGAGCAGTTTGAATAGGTGGAAAACATCCCGGTTCTCTCCTGCAGGGGATCGACCCTGGGTCTCTCGCATAGTAGTCAGACGGCCTAATGACTGAGTTCCATTATTACTCGCTCGACAAATGCCGATGGTGCGCACTTAGCTTGATAATTCAAAACATATCTCGTGCGACAAATACGAAGATGTGGTTCCCATGTGACGGTAGATAAGCACTCGATCTCCTGTTAGAACACTGCCACTTTGCTCTGTGATGCAAATGGTTTTGATAGAAGTTCAAAAAATCGTGAGAAATACATGATTTAATGTGGCTGTCAGAATTATTCCATGAACGTATAACTCTATAGTTTACTCTTGAGTAAAATGTCGGAAAACTTGCATGTTCTATGTACAGAAACATGGCCTACAAAAGACAAGAATGTTGGATTATATGGAATTTTTCGTTGTTTAAGGACATTTCTTTTTTAAAAAAATCGCTAAAAACGCCAACAATTCGCATTTTATGCCAAATTTCAATATTTCGAACGCGGGAAAAATGTGTCCAGACATCACTGCACATTCCTAAACATAACTTCGCAGCAATTATCATTCTTCACGGTTTCGGCGTTTGCGAAAAATCGATGTCCCTACTAATTGGAAATTACTTTCTGGCCACCCCTCGTATAAATCAATAGATGGAAAGTGAAAATTTAGCAGGGCTGGCAGAGAAAAGTCAATTCTTGAAGAAAGTGATTTGCTTTTATGATTGAATGATTCGAGTAAATATGATATTAAAATATTTACGTATTTATTATTAGTATTTTATTTCATAATATTGGACAATAACCTTACTCAGTGAGTGATTAGTGACCATATCTCACGAGTTTAAAGAGACAGGACATAGAGTGGCGTTAATTTCATTGCAATACTAGTGTTGCAGTAAATTTGAGGTTGGGAGCAAGCACTTGCCAATTTTTATAACGTTCACCAATGCAGATTTATGTTTCACTTTTTCGTGATAGTATTCAATATATATCCCATTTGGTTGGAATCTTCTTGATATCTAAGAATAGTGCAATGTCATTGTAAACTTGTGCGAAACCAGTAATACGTCAGGATGATGAAAGAAAACCTTCGTAAGCACTGCTACATTAAATAAGGTGAAGTGAGCCAGAAGAGTAATAAAATTCCAGCAGCATATTTTCAGTCTAAAGCTCTTCTTGTTTATGCATTCGATTTTTCTTGGATGTTGCAGTCCATGCAATTTCTGTCGCATGTTGTAGTGAGATACTTTGTCGGTTGGCGATATTCGACAAAAATCGTAGGTATCAATGGAACCTATTTGTTTCCATGTTCCTTTAGTTTGCCCAACAAAATGGCTTACTACGACGTCCGACAACTATCGGACGGCACTACCCACTCTTATCCCCTCCATCTGTTGACAAGCCCCCTTACTACTCCCATACTAACAAGAAAAAAAACTATAATTCAATACATTTTTCACGTAATACAGATTAGAGGCTTTACCTTTACTCCCCGATGATACCATATGGTATCATGGTGCTGATTACGAAATGAATGTGCTTTTTGGACCTTCATACTCTTATGTTTGGGTGGAAACTCTGACACAGGTCTGGAGCAAACTGGGAAATTCATATTGATGACCAACTTCCCCCCCACCCCTCCGCAACATATCCATGCCACATTTCCGAACAGAGTTTCACATTTTGGCTCATTATTCAACTTGTATGGCACCCAGGAACATGAAACATGTTTCAATCTCTTTGGAAATGTCCGTTCTTTGAAAGGAATACTAAGGTTTGCGCATTCTCCCCAAAATAGCGGGAGAAGAGGGGCAAACTCCAGATTTTTTTTCATTGAAATTCGGTGGTCGTGCCCCCAAACCCCTCCTTCCTCAGTTCGGCATTCTGAATTGTACACGGTTGCATGCTACGATGTTTTAGCTGGAAAACAAAACTTATCAGAAGTAGATTGCTCCCATAGTACCAGAGTTATAACAATTTTCCTCCTAAAATGCAAATTACCTATTTTTCGTAAAAAAAAAAAAAAAAAAAAAAAAAAAAAATCACATTTTGAATTATTATTCAACTTGTATGGCACCCAAGAACATGAAACATATTACGTTCTCTTGAAAAACGTCCATTCTTTGAAAAGAATACTAAAGTTCGCGCCTTCTTCCCAAAGAGAGGGAGAAGAGGGGGCAAATTCTAGATTTTTATGGTTTCTTCATTGAAATTCGGGTGTCACGCCCCCCAAACCCCCCTTCCTCGATTCAGTTTTCTGAATTGTACACGGTTGCATGGTCTGATGTTCTAGCTGAAAAACAAAACTTATCCTAAATAGATTGCTTACATAGTCCAGAGTTATAACAATTTTCCTCCAAAAATGCAAATTACCTATTTTTCGTAAAAAAATAATAATCACATTTTGGCTTATTATTCAACTTGTATGGCACCCAAGAACATAAAACATGTTAAGTTCTCTTAAGAAATGTCCATTCGTTGAAAAGAATACTAAAGTTCGCGCCCTCTCCCAAAAATAGGGGGGAAGAAGGAGCAAACTCCAGATTTTTATGTTTTTTCCATTGAAATTCGGGGATTGTGCCCCCAAACCCTCTTCCTCGATCAGGCATTCTGAATTTGATACGGTTAGATGCTATGATGTTTTAGCTGCAAAACAAAACTTATCCGCAGTAGATTGCTCCCATAGTGCCCGAGTTATTTTCCTAAAAAAATGCAAATTACTATTTTCCGTAAAAAAAATAATCACATTTTGGCTTATTATTCAACTTGTATGGCACCCAAGAACATAAAACATGTTAAGTTCTCTTAAGAAATGTCCATTCGTTGAAAAGAATACTAAAGTTCGCGCCCTCTCCCAAAAATAGGGGGGAAGAAGGAGCAAACTCCAGATTTTTATGTTTTTTCCATTGAAATTCGGGGATTGTGCCCCCAAACCCTCTTCCTCGATCAGGCATTCTGAATTTGATACGGTTAGATGCTATGATGTTTTAGCTGCAAAACAAAACTTATCCGCAGTAGATTGCTCCCATAGTGCCCGAGTTATTTTCCTAAAAAAATGCAAATTACTATTTTCCGTAAAAAAAATAATCACATTTTGGCTTATTATTCAACTTGTATGGCACCCAAGAACATAAAACATGTTAAGTTCTCTTAAGAAATGTCCATTCGTTGAAAAGAATACTAAAGTTCGCGCCCTCTCCCAAAAATAGGGGGGAAGAAGGAGCAAACTCCAGATTTTTATGTTTTTTCCATTGAAATTCGGGGATTGTGCCCCCAAACCCTCTTCCTCGATCAGGCATTCTGAATTTGATACGGTTAGATGCTATGATGTTTTAGCTGCAAAACAAAACTTATCCGCAGTAGATTGCTCCCATAGTGCCCGAGTTATTTTCCTAAAAAAATGCAAATTACTATTTTCCGTAAAAAAAATAATCACATTTTGGCTTATTATTCAACTTGTATGGCACCCAAGAACATGAAACATGTTTCATTCTCTTGAGAAATATCCATTCTTTAAAATAATACTTAAAGTTTGGTGTTTCTCTTCAAAATAGTGGGAGAAGAGGGGGCAAACTCCATATTTTTATGTTTTTTTTCATTGAAATTTGGGGGCCGCGCCCCCAATCCCCCTTCCTCGGGTCGGCGTTCTGAATTGTACACGGCTGCATGCGCTGATATTTTAGCTGAAAATCAAAAGTTATCCGAAGTAGATTGCTCCCATAGTGCCAGAGTTATAACAATTTTCCTCCAAAGAGTGTTCGAATTTAAAATTCCCGCCGAGAAACCAGGGCGAGAGAAATTTCTCTCTCTCTATCTCTCTCTCTCTCCTCCTGCCATCACTGGTTTCTGGCGCCGTGGTTGTGTTGCGCATAAAAGAAGGGGCCTAAAAGTTGAGGCCGAAACTTACGAACGAGATTTCCTGTTCCCGTGCAGAGTTCCATAACGATATCTTTAAATAAATAAATAAATAAATTTAAAAAATAATAAAAGTCAATGAAGACGAAATTCCCTGACATTTCCCTGACTTTTTTTGACATCACAAATTCCCTGACTTTTCCCGGTTTTCCAGGTTTTCCAGGTGTGTCGCCACCCTGGTATGATAAAGATCTAGAGAATGCTAGTTTAACGAGACAAATTATTTTGATGGGCTCTCGGTCTGTCTATTGGGGTCAAACAACTGAAAATAAACAATCGATACATTTTTAACGTTGAGACCCCTGTAAAAAATCGAGCTATAAATATGAAACTTGGTAAGCCGAGATATCAAAATACCAACATGATGCGATATTTATATTCTCGATTGACTTTACCGTAAGAATGTTCTGGTCAATATTGGAAGCCAATTCACACATACAGATTTCTCAGCAACTACACAGGATGAAAACATAAAACTCGTCAGACAGAAACAAGTACATGATAGTGATCTAGCGTTATCTCGATCTGAGTGTCTGTCTGTCCATGGCAGCGAAACGATTCCAAGCCAACAATCCTCATATGTTTAATCTTTACAAGTAAAAGCTACAAATATGCAACTTGTTGTGTGCTGAATAAATATATAAAATATCTACTTAATTCTACAAAATGTTATCGGTTGTTCTGTTCATGTCAGAAATCGAACTAGAAATATATTTTCTGGGGGGAAATGCCGATACGATAATAATTATTTTCTTTAAAAAAAATCGTAATCTCGATTTGTCTATTTAGTACGTCACGAAAGCTACAAAGATAAAATATTTTGTGTTATGTAATCAGATTCATATGATAATTTGTTATGACAAGTTATCCCCAATCGTTCGTTACAAAATATCTGCAACTATTAAATCGGAGATATACAAATGTTCTGATGGCGCACATCGGGTTACATAGTAAACGAACTCCAACTTTTTCTTCAGTTTTCATCTATTATGTTCATTGAAGATTTATTGTTAGCTACATACATCTTGGGAGGGCAATCACCTAATTAGTCGTCATTTAGTCTTTTATATTAATTGTTGATTCATTGTTAAATTTAGAATTCACTCACGAATGCAACAGTTAAATAATTAAACAAGATGCTTGATGATTCGTGGTCCAACAGTTAGCGAAGAGGGCTAACACCAAAATCTCTTGGATGAGATCAGCGGTGAGGCATGAATAATTGTCTTTATTACCTCATACACCATTGCCGTACACTACAGAAACGTCAGAAAAAGAATAAGCCTCATTATATTTTTTTAGTGAAAGATACCGTATTCCAGAACAAATGCAGTGAATTAGATGCTACGATTTTCAGTACACGGATGTTGCTAACAATATAAAACACACCAGAACATCTTCAAAGTGCTGGCTCTTTCTAAGAAAGAAAAAGGAAATCGTGCCGTGGGCGCTATAAAGTAGTGTTACTTTGCAAACAAACACACCTCAGCGCTTGTCAAACAGGTCGACTTCCAAGGCAAGGCATACTAAACTAACAACTTACATCTTGGCCGCACCATGGCGCTGGTAACCGCCCTACTGCTCTTCGGTTGGGCCTAAACCAAACTGAGCTCTCCGATTCTCCTACACTAAATCGAGGTGACGTTTTCAAGACACTTCACAGGTCACGTGACCTGCCAAGCACGCTATGTACATTAAGCAAAAACGCAATTGAATAATACACAAAACTAAGCTTTGTTTAAACGTGTGGCGAGGGTTGAACTCTCAAGAACAAACAAACACTAGGATTCAAAGAAATCTGTTGACCCAATAATAACACGGTAGGCCTTGCTCCTTCCAACGCCACTGCCAAATTATCTCTCACGACGCATATATCTGGTCTAAGACGAAAATAAAATATAGCTGATTTTCTCGTAGCAAACAATAACAAGAATAGAACAGTTTATTTTTAATAAAAAGTATTCCGCAGTTCGCTCGTGGCGAAAAGTGCAATTAGTTGACTAAACACGAAACCTGCTTGTCAGTGTGTTTTAATGGAAATTTGAACCTTACAACATCTTTCTTCTCTTGCCACTTGAAAGTATTGTCGTTACAGTGCAAAATAGTGTAAACACGTATCTGAAACAGCAAACTGAAGAGCTGAACAAATTTAATTTCTCCCCGAGAAGTTAACACAATCGAATTAGCACTAAAACCAGACACGTTGAATGCTTTGAACGGAATGTTAACATTACTCTCTGCTTAGAACGCCCAGATCTGTTAATACTGTGAATGCAGCTAGTAAGGTAGCCGAAATGTTAACATTTTACTCGTTCGACTGAATGGAATGTTAAAAATGTTCCTATTATTCTCCAGCTAATACATTTTTACATTTGGCGAAATTTTGACATAATCATCTTATAAAGGTCTATACAATTTCTAATATTCTAAAATTTATTGAGGACACGTTGCGCTTTTCAATTTATGAATTCAATTATTTCTCTGGGCATACAGTTTCGTCATGGCAATGAAGATTCTTACCTTGATGAGTTTACTAAACGTAAACCAAGTCTTGCTTTCCTGTTAGTACAGTGGGACAGGAATTTCATAAAGTCATAAATTCTGAGTGTGTCCAAATCACATAACCTCTGCTCTGTCAGCACACCAAAACAGGCAGTTAGTTGTATATTCTGTTTCTCCTTGTGTTTAAGATAGAGTCTGTGCTTGCGATAATGTCGTTAAATATTTGAAACAAGATAAGAAGCTTGCTAATCTGTGAAGGCAATTGTGTTTACTGGACATTTCCTATGACCCTTATCTTCAAACAATAAGACAGAAGTCGACAAATTCTCCTGATTTTGTAGCCAAGATAAGATATCAACTGCAGTAGAACCGTGTTGATTTGCGTTGTGAGCTTCGGGCGACTTCGAGGAAGACAACGTTGACATAGAATGAAATTGACTGATTTGGCGGCGCAACAATCATAATTCCATTGATTTACATGACCCCGTTTACATACACGAATGTATGTACAGTCGCCGGCAATAATAATGGGACACCTAGATCTTGAAATGCTCGCTACACTACAAGGCGTTATGTGTGTTGCCTAACTCTACGGCGGAGTTAGAAGTTGCCATTGAAAATTTCCTATTACAAATCCTCTTATCGCCGTAGAGTTAGGCAACACACATAACACATTGCAGGGAAGCAAGCATTTCAGGATCTAGGTGTTCCATTTTTATTACCGGTGACTATACTAAATAATTAACACCAATAATAATTCATAAGGAAAATAAACTAATGTCTCTTACGCTTTACAGTGGTCGAAGTGGAAATTCCTAGCTGGGGGTAACTTTGTCGACTTTCCGGATAGATGGGCCTAACGGCGGGAGACGAGGGGTTACTTGTAGGCGGGAGAGTGCCTATGCAAATTATCCAAGCTGGGGAGGGGATTTATGAAAATTTTCTTAACCAGGGGATAGCATCCCCCCCACTCATCGATTCGAGCATTTCCTTAAATGAATTATTCTGATTGATATTATTCCGAGAATATTAAGATATATCATTCTCACATATATTTTTGCGTTATATATTCTGTTGTACAGTCATGAGCAAATTGCCGTTCTTAGGGAGTTCTTGAAAATCACTTAAATTCCCACAACTTTGCCCTATTCTGTAAAAAAAACCTCTTCATGGCGTATTGCCTCTTGGTTTTTACCATTGCATTGCTTGTTAACAAAAGGAATAAACATTTAAATAATTTTAGTATGAGTTTCAATGATTCCATAGTAATGGCAATTTCCAATTGACCGTACCCCAGGTACCCAGCGTCGAACGACATGGGTACCTGGGGGAAACCCTGGGGGGGTAAAGGCAGTCAGGGGCGTGATGCTGATCACATCACCCCCAATCACGACCGGATCAAGAAAGTGTGGGGCGTTACCCCCACACCCCCTATACGCCTTCATGGCGTGGTGCTAAGCACAGGGGAGCACTTTACTTCTTTTACCGTACAGTGGAATGCGTAAATATTAACAAGCAAATTGTCCAACCTCGTGTTAATGCATTTATTGTACCCAATGAGAGGTTCAAGAACTGAAACAAAATGCCAAACAAGTTGCTGACAACATTTGCACCAGCATACGTGAAAAATATCTTCCTGAAAAACACATAGGATGCAAGGGAAAAGTTAATGAAAATACCTATAGACAATTTGCCGAAGCAATACTTGTGCATCCCACTGTACTAAGTATATCACGCGGGTAATGTTACTCTGTGTAATATATGTGGAAGTTGTTGCAACGCATCTCTCAGTGGAATTTGTTATGATGTAAGTTTCTACTTGATATTGTTATAGTTCATCATCTAGGAATATTCTACGGTGATTATTTGATTTATATAACATATTATTAAATACTAATAGACTTGTAGCACTACTAATATGCGTAAAAATTCGAAAGTGGGCGATGTTCCTAGGTTGAGGAATGAATAGTTTCTAATTTAGGCTATATACGCGCGCGCGACGTGACGGTAAATATTTGGAAACTGGAAGTTTACTCCTTATTGCAAATTTATATATATGTAATTAATTCAATTATTATCAGCGCCGATTAAAAAAGCTGTTCTTCAATTCAGCAAACTCTATAAGTAATAGAAGCCAGCCAACTGTATTCAGAATGATAAGACCAACGTGTAAAAAAAGAGGCACAAGGCGACAATCTTAACACGTCTCTTACTTCACCACTGGGAGCAGCACTGTTCAACAGGAAAGGACATTCTTCTTCTCCGGCACTCGAGGTGAAGTAAAGTGTCCCAGGAAGAGCTGAATCACGGTTGAGTAGACAAACACTCAAACATACACAACGATCATTGTTCACACCTATCTCTCTCTGCAAGCGTTAAGACTAATGTGAATATTCAAGAAATCTTCTTCACACAGTCTCGCGTACACAAAAAAACCTATCGTTCCAAGGTCGTTTCCCTGGCCACGGTATCAAAGATAGCTTTTTCTTCTTAAAACATAAAACTTGCTGATAAAAGCTGTTATCTCCGTCAAGTGCCACATAAAGCCCAAATTAATATGTACACTGTCAACGCAATTAAGGAAGGCATGCTAATATAGCCGTATATCTATTGCAGTCTCGAAATTGCAACTACCTCTTTCAATAAAAAGTTATGTTTTTATTCTGTCACATTGATATGCATAAACAACGATAGCGTACAGTGGGATGCATAAGTAATACTAAGCAAATTGTCCATCACCATGCACTTTGTTTTACTCAATGAGAGCATCAATGATTGAAACAAAACGCCAAAAAATCTGCTGACAGTCTCTGCACCTGCATACTTAAAAATGTATTCCTTAATAAAGACGTAGGATGTAAGTGAAAAAACTATAACAATAGTCATAGGTAATTTGCCGATCAATACTTGTGCATCCCACTGTACATCTACACGTAAACGATGTAGAGTACGAATTTAATCTGTGAACCAAATGCAGTGGCTCGGCAACAAAAAATTCTTCCTTGAAATTTAAGTAAATACTTTGAAATGTAGGGACTACACTTACATTAAATAATTATACAAGTCGAACCTGTGCCTATGAATTATCATAGATTACAATTATATCCCTTTGACGCTTATTAAAAAACAAGTACGTGCCCTCTTCTTTACAGAAAGCGGGTTCCAGTCGAATATTCTGGATTGTAAATAACGCTATTACTTTACTAATATCAATAGATCTTGCCCTTTGATACAACACTGAGGATACGGAATCCTCTAACTGAGTCATATACTACTCCGGAAGTAGTTCTTATTATAAGCTTCAATTTTGATTTATATCGTTCTGCTGTACCGACAGTTACGTCCCACAAAAATACTTTTGAGTAATGACTATGTCCAAAGAAGCATTAAATACTGCTGTTTTAAAATTAAGTCTGTGGACTTACCAATCTTTCACTCACGTCAGACGTAATTAATCGAAATTACATTTCGTGTCGAACTCTTTTATTTTCGAATTTTTGTTCCTAGTGATTTAGCCGATGATAGTGCTATCAGAAAATTCTGTCTGCATCAGGATAACGAAATTAAAACACGTTTAACCTTTAAACACTAGGATGGGTGAAAATTCACCCAGTAATATACTGCAAGATTTGCCACTAGATAACAGCATTTTACACAGGTTTGTACTTCTGGCTATTCTCAAGAGGTTCATTGAAGAGTAAGATTCCGGGATGTCTGAATGTCGCACCTGAGAAAAATAATTTCATACATTTAGAAAATGCCTGTTGACTACAGGGACGTCGTTAGGGGGGGCCTGGGGGGGCTTTGGCCCCGGCAGTTGTAACTCTGGCCCCCGCAAACAAAATTTTGATCGATTAAAAATTATCCTAAATTAATACTACATATTATTTTCTGGTAAATTTGTAGCAGAGTTGGAAACACTGTTCCGAAGAAAATCTTCGGAAGCAAATGTAGGACAGCAAAATTCCACCCTTTCCTTGCTTACCAGATTATAACCAAGGTCATAAAATCTGCCTGCTTAGAGGTTATTACCCTTGCCCTAAGTTCCTGGAAACCAGAGATCCGACCCTTTTGTTGCAAATGACCCTTCCAATACAGATGGAATCAAAGACTCCGCCGTGGCCGAGCGGTCAACAGTAGGTGGTCGAGCGACATAGGCTATGGAGAGAGTTCTCCAGTACTGGCATTGTTCTGAGATTTAAAATTGCTCTATGCTTCAGCTTCAGAGCCACAGATTAGCTTTGTGTTCTTGCTTGCGAGGAAGGTCTGCTATCGGGTTCCTACGGTCACTGTGTATTTGTTCGTGTGTGGGAAGAGTTCTAGCGTTGTTGTGCATTTCCGTCTTGAATGGATAAATTTATCAAAACCGGATATTTTAAAACTATCTCAAAACATGTGGAAGATGACGGCAATGAAGAGGGTTTTGGTCCAAGTTCTGACGTTCGAAAGTTAGACAAAACAAGTGAATGTACTACTAATGTGAAAACAATTACTGATCTTGGGGTAGATAATCCTAGGCAACCACTTTTGCAAAACTATCCAAATACAACGTTCGGAAAGCGAAAGCGGTCATTTCAAAAACACTGGTTTGCATCTGCGCCGTGGCTAGAATATAGTGTGGAACTTGACGCATGCTTTTGTTTTCCATGCCGTAAATTTGGCACAGATTCAGGATATGCAGAACCAAATTTCAGGAAAATAGGGATGCGCAACTGGAAGAAAGCATGTGAAAAAATCAAGGAACACAAAGGAACGTCATACCATATAAAATGCATGGAACTGTGGGCGAATTACAAAGTGAGTAGTAGTGTATATTGGGCGTTTCAAAGTAATACTTTGTAGGTATTCTCTTTTTTTACCAATTGAATATCACTTTTTGACATATTTTGACAATTTTTTGTCGATGTTTTAGCGTTTAGCGATGTTTTTAGTACAATTTTCACTGCAAAACTTTTTCCCCCACTCATACTTGGTAGGTATATCACGATCTTACGTGATACAACTTAACCTATCCATTTTATTCGTGCTAAACTACACGAGAGCTTTTTTGACCTAGTTTAGAGAGTAGGTGGAACCGTACGTTCTGGAGCTATCCTTTGACCTACTTTTTATTTTACGACGTTTTACGCACTAAACTAACCTACAATGAGAGAAAAATGGATAGAAAAAGCTCTGGCATCACTTTTTAAGCTTTTATTTACCTCCTGCAAATCTTGCTCTTATGCTACCTCGTCTTTTGACCTACTTTTGAAATGACTTACGACATTTTCCTATAAGGCTGTCTCCTCTTACTGTAAGGTCCCTCAGTGTAATCTACTACGACCTGCTAATATAGGCTTCTGCTCTCAGCGTAATCCGTTTTTTTTACGGACTAAACTAATCTACAATGAGAGAAAAATGGACAGAAGAAAAGCTCTGGCATCAGTTTTTAAGCTATTTTTTACCTCCTGCAAAATCTTGCTCTTATGCTAACTCATTCTTTGACCTACATTTTTGAAATAACTTAAGACATTTTCCTATAAGGCTGCTGTCTCCTCTTACTGTAAGGTTCCTCAGTGTAATCTACCACGACCTTGTACTCTCAGCGTAATCTGCCACGATGTTTTTTTTTTAAACTCATGTGTGATCTTCTACAATGTGTGTGCCCTCCCCCTGCTACGACCTAAACGGGACACCTCTCTCCTACGATGTTTTTGGATCCCCCACTGCTACGATGTTTTTCTCTCCTCACGATGCAAAAAAAAAAAAAAATGATATTGTAGCGACTGTGCCGCGTGAAGGGGCACCACATGGTTCAGTGAACAAATAGGAGAGTGGGAGAGAGAGTACAAGCAAGCGCGCCGCCCCCCTCAATTTGTTTAAGAAATTCGATTTGATCCTAAAACTCTGCAAAACCTATTGGAGTGCTTTGGGTGTGTTTTAGATTAAAAATTTTGTAATTGGGATTGTAGAAAAAGCCATTCTTGCTCGACGAAGGCAATATATTTTAAAACTGCTCCGTGACCCTCTCGTTCTTCACGTCGTGGACGAAGGACTTCTCGGCGACCAGGATGACACTGCATAGAGTATCCTCGGGCAACGGACTGTTGAACTCGCAGACGATCTTGATGTTTGTGCGATCGTTGACCACCACCTGCTTTCTTTTCGTGGTATTGATGACGGACATGGGCCTGTGGGTTTTGAATTCGCTGGGCGTGTAGTACATGTCCACGCTTCCCTCGGTCACGCGTTTGTAAGAGGTGTAAGCTTCGTAAAGTTTGAGATAATCGTCTTTGGTCATGTCGAGGTTGTAATTTTCGCGCGGGAAGACTTCGTTCCTGCCGTTCTTCAGATAAACGTTCTTGATCTTGCAGTCGTCGAACTTGCTGGAATCTTTCTCCTGATTCTTGTCCCTCCCGGTCTGAAAGAGCACCACGACGAAATCTGGCATGTCGAACTGTATGTTGTTGAACTGCGTCGTCACGTCGAATTCCATGTGACTTCCGGACGCTAACTTCTGCACGCACTGGTAACCGTGAAAGTGAATCGGCACCTGCGGACTTTTCAAGATCTCCGCTTTGTACTTGAGGGCGTAGTTCGTTTCGTATTCCACGATCGGCATTCTCAATTCCATGCTCCGGATGACGCATTTCGCCGCTTCGGGTAAAGTGTTGGCTATCGGCGTGCCGTCGGCGTTCAAGTTGGTGTATCGCATCAGTGCGTCGTTGTCGTTGGCCGCTCTTCGAAAGGTGACGCGCAATCCTCCCTTCCACATGATCTCCTTGTAGTCGGAGAAGAATCCCGGCAGCAGACGCATGGGAAAGAGCACCGTGTGACTTGTCGTCGATATTTTGGTCCCCGCTTCGAACCCCCCGGCCTGATAGTATGCCGCGTCCGTTTTGGATAATTTCAACGTTCCCACTGCCGTCGACGTGATGCCTGGATAATCGATTCTGTCGATGACGGTGTTGTGTTTCCTCACCTCCACCTGCGAGAACAGGTGAGGCACGAAGTTGTCCACGAGTATCAAGTTTGCTGCTGCGGGAAACGCTTCTCCGCTTTCCTTCTTCACCACGTCGAATTGAAGGTAGAGGTCCGCTCTGTGAGGATGAACGAACCCGTCCCCTACGTCCACGTCGTATTCGATCTCCCGGTTCGCTTCGTTCAGATTGGCGAACGTGCGACGGTTGGGAGGAAAAGATTGCAATTCGTAACTTTCGATTTGTTCCATTTTACACTATGTGTGTTATTTCTTATACGTTGATCTCCACGATGGCAGTGGTCGTGGCACCTGCGAAATCCACCACGTCTCCTTTCTCGTTCGTCACCACCAACTCTATGTCGTCTATGCGGTTGCGACATACTGGAAAATAGATCGGCGAAGAGGGTGTGTAGATGATCGGTTCCATGAATTCGGAACTGGGTTTGAACGTGGCTATGATTCCCGTCTGCTTGTGACTTCCTAACAATCCGTCCGAGGATTTCGTGATCATGCCTTCCGCCACGTTGCAGTGTACGTTCAGAGTCTCTATGGCCAAGAATTTAGGAATGTTGGTTGCTACGTGCTTGATGCCAGCTTCGAGTTTGGTGTCGTTCTCGAAACCTAAAAGTTCTCCCATAGTGCCCAGGTCCACGGTCTCCGTCGCGGACACGATTTCCACTCTGTGCGTGACCGAATTTTGAGAAAGGTACGTGCCTTTGGGTAATTGAGCTTGCAAAGTGGAAAGATTGTATTGACCTGGCGTGACGACGATGTGTTCGCTTCCGACGCTAATTTTGTTGTTGTGCTGCGTGACGTTAGGTATGAGGTACATGCTGTAGAATGCACGCAGAGCCACGGATTTAGGATAGACGATGTCGTCGTGCAGCGTGAGTTTCAAGATCGAAGATTCGCTCGTGAGATGGAACACGCCCATTGTCGTGATGCTGTTTGAGGTTCCACAATGCTTTCTGGAAAACTTCCACCTGCGGTGGCTTATTTATTTTAGAGAGAAACGCGAGCACGGAGAGACAGAGATGACCGCAGTTCTCGTCTCCGAAATTTTGAATGCGTTCGTCGTTGTAGTATATAGAGGTTTTGTTCGTTTTCAGGTATTGGACTAAATTTGTAGGTGGAACACCTCCGAAAGAATCGAAAACCAATGCTTTGTTATTGTCGTTTTTGTGGTAACATATCCAATGCGTGCCTGGATTTTCTTGACTGTCCAAGTTGACTACTCCGCATTCTCTATTTTTAACGGTTGAAGGTAACGAGTCGGACATGAAAACTCCTCTGAAGTGTTTGATTCGTAATGGTTCGATCAGAGATTCAATGTCTCGGTTGGTGAGTGCTGCTGTTTCTTTTTTTTAAACTTTTTCATCACGCCCTTCCCCCCTTTCTTCTCCATGGCCAGATTATGACGTTTCTGTTCTTCCAATTCCGCCTTGTTCTTCTTCGAGTCGATGACGGTTTTCGCGATGGCGGCGCTTCCGCCGGCCAAACTTCCCACGGCCCCCAATGCTGCCAGGATGGCCGGGATGCTGAATATGAAACCTCCGATCTTTTGCTGTTTCCGCGAACGCTGCAAGCGTCTCAATTGTGGAGTGCTGAGAAGTAATTTCATTCCGTGTCCTTTCGACAAGCAAGAACGTTTCTTCTCGCGTTGTTTCTTGGTGAGTAACCCATCGAGGGCACCTAGATTTTTAAGATTCGAATATGGTATCTGGTACACGACACCCTTGGGCTTCATTTTTTTTGATGCTATATGTTATCTGAGAAAGAGAACAACTTTTTTTTTCCGTTAGGTTTACGATGTGTGTTATTTATATATCGTCTCACTCAAAACAAACTGTGGCGATGTGTTATTTATATATATGTATTCTGGGAAAGAAAAAAAGTTTTTGCTTCGCCTAATGCTATCATGTGGTTTACAAGATATTCAGTTTCAATGTTCGACGCGTACCATTCTTTGGTAAATCTTCTTCTCCCCTGCCTCCACTCGTGCAGCTCGTCTAATTTATCGTCAATTTTTTTGTTTGCGGCTCGAAAGAGAGTCTCTGGGGATCGGAACATTTTTTTCATTCCGCTTATTTCTCGGAGGTGATCCATTAAAATCATTTTGCACGGTGAACGAAATTCTGGCGTTACTTTACACAAGTCTATGAGTTTAGTTACATCCCCGGAACGTGAACGTAAATATTTTGTGCAATACTTCGGGAGGAAGTTGAGTTATAGAAGTTGACATTTTTTTTTCATGGTATGTTATTTATATATTCCGGGGGGGTTGGGGTGTCTGTGATTAAACAAATTCTATTACGTGCTTCGTTTTCTTACCAAGAAGTTCCTTTGTCCCCTTGTACACGATTCGAGTTTTGTTCTCGATTAAAATAGCTAGCTTCTCGTCGGATAACATGATAGCGTATCGATCTGGTAAAAATAGACTGTATTGTCCGTTGAGCAACAGACGCACCTTGGGACCATACTGGGTAGAAACAATTGAACCGGAAGTTATCGTGTAAGGTTTGTCGATTTCCAATTCCTGAATTTTTACATACTCCACTGACAAATTGAGCATTTGTTTTAATGCTTGGAGATCACTCATTTTTTCAGTCGTCATATCGAAGAGAAATTTCAGAGTGTTAGAGAATTTTAATTTTTCACAATGTGTGTTATTTATATATACCGAAGAATTTTTTTTTGAGATCTCGTAGATTTTTTTTCACGATGTGTGTTATTTATATATCAAGTTTTCATTTTACTTGTACATTTTTTTTGACAACTTTTTTTTTCTGACGGTAATAATTTTTCCACGTCAACTTTTTTGACGAGACAATTTTTTTTTTTGACGAGACAAATTTTTTTTTGACGATAAAAAATTTTTACGATAAGGCAACTTTTTTTCTGACGGTAATAATTTTTCCAAGTCAACTTTTTTTGACGAGACAAATTTTTTTTGACGATAAAAATTTTTTACGATAAGGCAACTTTTTTCTGACGGTAATAATTTTTCCACGTCAACTTTTTTGACGAGACATTTTTTTTGACGATAAAAAAATTTTACGATAAGATAACTTTTTTTCTGACGGTAATAATTTTTCCAAGTCAACTTTTTTTGACGATAAAAAAATTTTACGATAAGGCAACTTTTTTTCTGACGGTAATAATTTTTCCACGTCAACTTTTTTGACGAGACATTTTTTTTGACGATAACAAATTTTTACGATAAGGCAACTTCTTTTTTTTCTGACGATGTCCACGTCAACTTTTTTTTTTGACGACAAATTGTTTTTGACGATAAAAATTTTTTCCATGGCAATTTTTTTTTTTTGGACATGTACATTTTTTTGACGTATATTTTTTTTGTCTCATATTTTTTTTGTCTCATTTTTTTTGACACGTACATTTTTTTTGACGTGTATATTATTATTTATTTTTCACAGTGTGTGTAAGAGGAAGAAAGCTCGTGCTTCGGAAAACGAGATGATGTGCGTTACAATATCTGCCATCTTCTGTTCAGACTTGCACCAATCGTCCGTGTCTATTCTTTCGTTTAATTTTTTCCCCGCGGCGAAGAGAAGAGTGTCGAGATCACCGCACCTCAGGCCGCTGATCTCCCGAAGATGGTCCTTGAGAACCATTTCACAAGGGATGCGAAATTCCGGCGTCGTTCTTGCTATGATTACAAGTTTATGTACATCCTCACAAACTTTGTTTACTGCGTGTTTGAATATTTTAGATAGTAGCTCGGGCGGCAAATCAGTTATACGAGACATGTTATTATTATTATTTTTTACTGTATGTTATTTATATACCCCACCCCAATTTTTGTTTCGTGTTCATGGCGATGGTGGTACCCAGTGCGGCGACCCGTTCACCCAGATATGCGTCTCTGCTGACGAACCTTTCGAAAGCTGCGTGCTCTAACTTTCTGTCTGCTTCGTGACGTGCATCCAGATCCGTCTGCGTGGTGTTGTAAGCGATGTCGTGATCTTTGCATGCGGCGTCCAACGGATTCACACCCTTGTCTCCTCTCTCCAATCTTTTCTCGAGTTTGGTACCCGGTCCGCAGTACTGGTAGCCAGGTAAATGCATCTCGAAAGGTAACTTGTTGATGATGTCGTTCACGAGTCCCTTTCCTTCGGCCACGTTCCAGAATCTCGGAGGCAGCGTGTTGATGATTTTGATGAGGTAAGCTATGCCCTTGTCGTCGTTCACGATGAAGTTGGAAAGTTTCGTGCTGATCATGTCCACGATGCCAACCTTCTCGTTGTAGAAATTACGATTGCCTGCATTCTCTTCGCCGGCTATCACCAACAATCGGTCCACGAGCTTCCTCACGTCGTCCACCCAAACGAATTCTTTGGGTAACGTGTTGTAGCGTTTGACGCCGCTGCCTGTTTTGATCTGGTTCCAAATCGGTTTGATGAGATTCCTGTACTTC
Source organism: Lepisma saccharinum (assembly GCF_977018435.1). Classification (NCBI taxonomy): domain Eukaryota; kingdom Metazoa; phylum Arthropoda; class Insecta; order Zygentoma; family Lepismatidae; genus Lepisma; species Lepisma saccharinum. Next base: position 72,565,662 of record NC_139236.1, read on the forward strand.
TCGCCGCTGCTCGATTTCACCCTATTCTGCGAGGCGTCGTTGTTTTGGTACAAGGCATCCGTCATGATTAGAATTTCCTTGTAACTTTGGTAATCTTCGTCGGTGTAATCTTTCGGCTGCTTTTTGGCGACGAGTTCCCACAGTCCCACCGTACCCGGATACCTGGTCCAACTATCCTTCTCGCCTAAATTAACTTTAATGTCGTTGCCTTCGAAGGTCACCTTCGATTTCCCAATCTTCCACACCACACCGCCGCCTTCGTTGCTTTCCATGCTCGGATACAATCCGAACACTTCATCCTTGTCGAATTTCCCCGTGCTCAGGTAGTCTCGTGCCAAAGGTCCCAACTCGATCTTATCCGAAGACGACGACGTGCTACCTATGGCTCGACGTCGTGCCGGTACTTCCTTCAGTTCGAACGGCGTCGAAGGAATGCTCGAAATGGGCGTGGGTACGGCATAACTTTTAGCTGCGAGTGGTACGAGTTCGTTGATCAAATTTTTATTTTGTTCCGTGACACTTTTAATTTCTTTACCTAGACCGCTGATGGCGTCGATCACAGGTTTATCCTGACGTTTCTTCTCTTCGTAGGATCCGCGATTCTCGGATTTCCAACCTTTGAAGCGTTTCGCGAGGTAATCGCGAAGCTTGAGATTTTCGTCTTCGATTTTTCGTTTCGTCATAACGTTATTTATACACGTCGTTTCTCACAACGTTGCAACGTTTAGAAAGTCGTTGATTTTGTTTCTGTATTTTGCGTCGTTGGGTTTCCTCGTCATGTCGATCGTCGCGAATCCGAAATCGTCACTGTTCCAGCAGTGGGAGCAGAATTTAGAAAATTGATTGTAGTTCATGTCTCCGCCTACGTAGTCATCGTACGCGTGCTTGAGGTTGGTGTGATCTTGACGAAACAAACATATGAAATTAGCGTTGTCGCGTAGTAACTGTTTTGGAATTTTGGAAAACGTTTGAGCTAGGTAGAAGCAATCCATTTTTTTGTGACGACCTTGCGTGAAAAAGTTGTGAATTTCATTTTGATTTTCCAGGATGACGTCGTCGAACACAACAACTGAATTTTCACGACAATCGTCGAGTGGTTTTATTTCCGAAGCGAACTTTGCAATGTCCAGACCATCGTACAGTTTCATCAGTTGCTGGTATTTGGATTGCTCCAAACTTTTCGAGAACACGTACAGGTGTCTGTTCTTCCAATCTAACCAATTGGGTGCGAGGAGAAAATTGTCCACGAGCAGTGTCGTTTTCCCACACCCCGAAGGACCTACGATCAGACAGCGGATGCTGTCGGGGAGCAACTCACCGTTTTTTTTTTTCGTTTGACTTTCCGAATCCGGTAGACGCTTCACCACATTCCACATACTCACAAGATCACTTCGTTCGCGTCGATCCAACTCTTTTCAGGAAGTCCCAGCCATTTGACAAACAGTTTGTCACCTTTCCTACGCAATACTTTCTCGATGAGGTACGTGTCGGGGTGTTTCGTTTTAGAGAGTTCCTCTTCGTAAAATCTTCCTTTCAAAATCTCGCCGCTACTATCTTTTATTATATACGTGTGTCGGTTTCCGGGTAAAACTCGAACCACCGTAAAAAGTTCCGTGCTCCAATTTTTTGTGAATCCCTTCTCGAAGGTGCGTTTGAATTTGCTGATCCTCACCTGGTCTCCAATTTTGTATTTAGCTTTTTTTGTCGTGGGTGTGTACTTTGGACAGTAAACTGTAGAAATTAAACGCTGCTCGTCAGATTTCGTAACGTCAGCTGGCTTCATGCCTATCGTTCTGTGTACCGTATCATTATAGGTATCGACGAGTTCCGGCAGAATGTCGACCCATTTGTAATTTCCCCGAAGCGTGAATCGTTTCCACATGTGTGTTTTCAAGGTTCGATTAAATCTTTCCACGATGCTGGCTTTGATGTGACTGAAGGTCGAATAATGTCGAATGTCATGTTTTTGAATAAACTTTTGGAATACGGCATTGTAAAATTCCTTCCCCTTGTCCGTGTGCAAAAACCGTGGTCGTCTGCCGCCGCTTTCGCGAAAAATTAATTTGAATGCTTCCGTGACGCATGTTCCCGTTTTCGCCTTCAAAGGTAGAGCCCATGCGAATTTCGAAAATGTGTCTATGACGGTGAGGAGGTACTTGTTGCCCTTGTTCAATTTATGTACATTTTTCAACTTGCCGCTACTCATCTCGACGAGGTCACTTTCCCAGAGGTCGTCGATGCCCTTGGTTACCACAGCTAACCGTTCGTAGTTGCGGCGTGCAGGTTTATGCAATTCTTGGACGATGGCTTGCCTAGACATTTTTTTTTAGAGATTACGTTTGAAGAGAAGCACCAGCGTGATGGGATTCAAAGAGGGTGGCACCTCGCTCCTCAACTTTTTAACACGAACGTCCAGCATGAGAATCTCTTCTGCGTGGTCCACACGCTTGGTGTGGCCGAAAATGTCGTTAGGCATTTTTGGTTAACGGTTATTTATAATAGGATAGACGATTCGTAATTCTACGAAGAGAGGAATGAGTTTGTCGTAATCTCCGAGGAGTTCCACCTAAAGATAATCTCCTGCAGACACATCGTACGCAATGTTAGAAAGCATCTTGTCGTGCTTGATTCGAAAAATGTTCTTGCCGGTAGATATTTTGATTTCGCCCACGTTTTCCGGATTCACGGTGATCCGAAGTTTCCCGTCGATCGGAATTTCGTAGAAATGTAAATTGTTGTTGAAGACGTAAAAAATCTTGCCCACGTCCTCATCCAATTTCGTCCAAATGCTGTTGAGGTGAATGATCAACAGACCGTTGAGTTTAGATAACACGGAAGGTAGATCTGTCGTCGTGCGGTGTACAGTCTCCATTGTTTGCTTTCGGAAACCAAAAAGATTCATTGTCCTTGCTATTTATTTTATTGTGTATGTGAGACAGTTAAAGTTTTTTTTTTTCATTTGCATTGCCTACAATTTTTACTAATTTTTAAACGATAGTGTCCCCAAGGCAACGTGTGGATTCCACAAGACAAAATGCATCTTTTATCGTCATGTGGATCTAATGCTACTTTCCTAACTTTGTTTGTTGTAATCACGTGGTCTACACTTTGGATTCTTTGTTCTATACTTAGTATCGTCGATTGTGAGTAAAGGCAATCGATGTAATCGTGGAAGGTGAGTTTGTTCTCCACCGTATTCTTGCCCACACCTTTTGCTTTCTTCGTGACGCTACTCTCTGTTCTCATGGCATACATCTTTGAACGCAAACCCGCGAACTCGACAATAACATCACCGTTACATTCATCTTTCAGTTTACCTAGGACTTTTTTGTTACGAGATGGAATTCCAAATCTGTTGGGTTGAGGATACGCAGAAGTATCGAAATACTCAAGCATGGAAGGATTTTTTATGTCTTCGTATAGGTTAGGTGTTTGTATGCTGTAAATGAAGCTGTCGGTGTCCGTGTACAAAAGTGATATCTTATCATTGAAGAAGGGTTTCATCACGTCGTAATGAAATTCGAACATGTAAAGTTTCGACAAGTCGAGAACCGTTGCGCCAACGTAAATTGGTTTTCTGAATTTCATCAATTTTATATCTAGATTGAAAAGTTCCAAATTCTCGTTGTAAATTTTTCTCGACTTGAATCTAGGATCGGCCACCCACTTCATGCATTTATTTTTATCCGAAACCAATTTCACGTCTACGTGATTCCGTACGTTTTCCATCGTCTTGCCATACACCGCGTTATTCATCAATTTAAAAAAATCTTTGTCTAAATCGGAAGTGGCAACCGTCCTATGTTGCGTGTTAGTTTCAATGTACGGTTTGAGCCACTCGGAATGTTTAAACCTGAGGACTCTTCTAATCTTCGCTACCTTAGCACCCTTCCCGATCAAGAATCGGAGATTCGAGTAATGAACAACGTATCTCTTTTTCCCCTCTAGAGTCAATAAAAGCTTGCATTGATTAGAATGAGGCGAAGATTTGAACTCGGATGCCGGTGGTAAATCGCTGAACAGATCGTGTAAGTGGTCGGGGAATTCGATATCCACCTCTGCAAAAAAGCCATACTCACTATCGTCGAAATTTTCTATGTCTATTGATGCCCATTCGAATCCTCCGTAAGGAAGTTTCTGTACCATGGCATGTCCGTAGAGGTTATTAACGTCGGCGTAGAAGATGTAATTCGATGCTCGATTTGAATCATAATCTTCTTTCATGTGCACGTTGTTGGCTTTTGCATATCTCTGCACACATTGCACCATTCCACCTCGTATCCCTCTCTCGATGAAAAGTAACATGTCCACGTCCGATATCAGTTCCAGCTTGACCTTTGTCTGGAATAACATTGCCGACCACGCTAATCCCGGTAGGCTGTAGAAATACGCTGGATCTAATTTGTAAATATTCGTTGCCGTTTTCCTGAACGCTTGAAAAACATCCGCGAGTATCGTCACGTCTAATTTTAAGTATGCGTCGTGGTAGTCTCCGAGTGTCCTACATCCTAATTTCTCCCACATGAGTTGCGCGTGTTGGTATTCTTCGTCCGTGATTCCTTTCTCTCTGAGTCTGCTGTAAAATTCTCTTGGAAGTGGGAGAGCGTCGTCGTTAAATTTAGAATCATCACTAACGTATTCGTAAGGATAAATCCCTTTACGTCTAACGAGTTCTATGTCTACGTTGGGAAAATTAGCTTTTGTAATTTTGAATTGTTCGTCTAAAAGTTTGCCGGCAAGAGCGTCCAGGATGGCAGAGAGAAATCTGTATGAATCCAGAAACCTCATCTCGATGGTATTTTTAGTCTCGGGAATCATAACTTTCTTACTTATAGAGATGTATCGTTCTTCGTTTTGAGCAAGAATATCTATTTTTTGAGTGTCGTATCCAAGTTTCCTAATTAAGGGGTGAAAGTCGTAATTAGAACCATTGTGAAAAAATATGGGGACGAATTTCGGTTTTTGGATTTTAAGGTTGCACGCATTGCAGATTCCGCTTATGAAGCGACCGTCCGTATGCGAATGGTGAAACACTTTACGATTGTCGTCTGTGAAGTGGTTATCGCACACGGGACACTTGACAGTGTCATAGTAATTTTGAAGTTCGATAGCAGATAACGGAAGCATCGGTTTCGATGTTTGCAGCATGCATCCAATTTTCCCAACCTCCTCGATCATCTTTTCGAAGAAGCGTTCGATTGCATCGGGTCCTCGGTATACGTACGGTTCGTCTATTTTATCCCGTCGCAAGACAACGTAACCGAAACTGTTTGGTTCGTGAAGCTGGTAAGGTGTGGTGGAAGAAACTTCGGGATCCGGATCGCAGTACAAGAGTGGTTTGAGGAACGCCTCGAAATCAGCAACGATGATGGCCGGATGTTCCAACAACGCCTTGTGCATCCTGAATTCTTCCACTTCGTTCTTTTCGGGCATCAACATTCGAACCGGTCTGTTGTTGCTGCAATATATTTTATGTTGAACAAGTTTATCGATAGCAATCTGACGTCCGGTGTATTTTCGATAATCGGATTGTTGTCGATCGTCGAACGTGGTTAGGCATCTCGGGCAAACTTCGATGCAATGTTCATGCTTGGTTGATTGACTTCTGACCAAGCGTGATAGTGAACGAATTAGTGTGTAATGGTGAACACTGTCGTTTGAAATTAGAAGAAGATTAATCACACGAGCATCATCATCGTCGACATCGCTTATCCTGACGGGATGCACGACATGTTTATCCAACGTATAGGAATACACGTTGATGATTAAGTGTTTTCCTTCTGCATCTCGTGCTCGTGTTTCGAATTTTGATATATCAGAAATGGTCACCGGGTATTCGATGCCAGACATTGCATTTTCCAGTTCAGGTTCATGCTGCTTGTAATGATAAACCTGTTCTGGATTATTTGACCAATGAATCGGTCAACACACACCAGAGAAAACACTTGTTATCGCTGTTCTGTATATTTAACACAGCCCTCTTGTGTTGAATGTTCGGTGGAAGAGGAACGTAGCTGGAAGCGCGAAGAGGCGAGAATCGGTTCACGTAAACGGTTAACGTGTGAGGACTACCACACAGAGACCATCCCGACCCTTTAGCCTCGAAATCGTCGTGTTTCTTAACCAGTTTATTTGAAAGATCGGAATAAAATTCGTCCAAATTATCGACGTCCGCCAAATGAAGAGGCTGGTTTTTTGTTCGATGATAAAAAACTCTTGTTGTACCATCGACTTTTTCGTATTCGGAAAATAGATCAACGTATACTTTTATGGAATTATTTTCCAATTTATTTTTTAGAATATTTATCACGGATGTTTTCGTTTCACGCAAGAAACTATGAATGTCCCGGCCTGGTTCCGAAGTAAAAGAAAAATCCTGAATATGACGGTTGAATGCAGATCTAATTGGTTTGCGTTCATCGAATAATTTAACTTGTTTGGAAGTGGAAGCTTCCGTTTCTGAATTATCGATTTTTCTTTTCAATGTTTCCCGCTTTGGTCGATGGTTTGCAAATTTTAAGGTGTTTACTTAAATTTGCAATGCTGATCATCTTTCCACATCGAGCACAAGGCTTAGAAGGTAACGAACGATTAATTCTCGAACCTGTTTCGCTACATCTTGTCCTGTGTACCGATAAATTGTTCCTTGAGATTAGCTTCCCACAAGTAACACATTCAGTTTTATCATTTTTACGATTGAAACTGATGGTGGATGCCATTATGCTTTCTCCAAAATCACAGAAATCAAAAAGTCTAGTATATATAGCGATACAATTTTTCAGGTATGTTATATTATATAGAATTTCTTGGGGGTGAATACAAAAAACTCAAGAATTCAATCTATACTGTGAATAGAATTTCAGGTATGTTATTTTATATAGAATTTTCTTGGGTGCGAATACAAAAAAAATCAAAATTCAAATCTACTGTGAATATAATTTCCAGGTATGTTATTTTATATAGAATTTCTGGGGGGAATACAAAAAAAATTAAAATTCAAATCTACTGTGAATATAATTTCCAGGTATGTTATTTTATATAGAATTTTCTCGGGGTTCATGCGTCATGGTCGCAGCTGGACTCTCCCCTTTCAACGTGAACTTTGGGAGTGGCGCGCCTTCCACGCCGGAACGTCCGTTCCGCCTAGCACGGAAGTTGATGTTTATCGCGGCGTCACGAATCCCACACCGGCTGCACGGAAGCAGATCTTCACGTGTATTTCTCACGGGACACGCTCAACGCCACTTGCATCCGCAAGATCATGGCCTTGCGTAAAAAAATCAAAGAATTTAAAAAACGATAAGACTTTACCGCCGGGCAAACTGCTCGAAATGGACGCCAAACAGAACACTGCTAAATTAATGATTAATAGCATGTACGGTCAGATGTAGGAATTGAAAGACGTTCCGGAAGAGATTCGCCCTCACGTGAACCAATTTTACGTTCGAAGGCCGTACGGGAAAACGTTGGGGGCTCGTTCGTTTCCAAGAACCCCCAGCTTGCGCTTCTCTGGTTACTTTTCTATCTCGGACCATCTTATTGAAATCGCGCGACGTGGTCGAAAATTTCCCCTCGAACCCCAGCGTCCGCGCATGATGTACATGGATACGGATTCGCTTTTCATTCTCATGGACAAACGCCATCAGGCTAACCTGATCGATTACCTGCACGAGCGGTTGGTTCCCGAACTTGCGGGTGAAGGTTGAATTCGTGCTGAAAAATTTTTTCGCGCTAACCAAGAAAAAATACGTGGTGCAGCTGGCCGATAGCGACGAGGTGCAATTCAAAGGGTTGAGGACCGCCATAGACGTGCGAGAGAGAAATATTTTGCTAACAATCTTGAAGAAAGCATGGGGCGAATACTTCAACACTGGATATCGCACCACGGACTCTGTGCAACAGATTGTCACGAGCATCGTGTGGCCCACGGCGAAGGCTTACCTGGAGTTCGTGGAAAGGCACGCGACTCAATTCGATCTGGGGAGGAAGCTCGATCTGTCCGCCCCGTCTGCGAGTTCAACAGTCCGTTGCCCGAGGATACTCTATGCAGTGTCATCCTGGTCGCCGAGAAGTCCTTCGTCCACGACGTGAAGAACGAGAGGGTCACGGAGCAGTTTTAAAATATATTGACTTCGTCGAGCAAGAATGGCTTTTTCTACAATCCCAATTACAAAATTTTTAATCTAAAACACACCCAAAGCACTCCAATAGGTTTTGCAGAGTTTTAGGATCAAATCGAATTTCTTAAACAAATTGAGGGGGGCGGCGCGCTTGCTTGTACTCTCTCTCCCACTCTCCTATTTGTTCACTGAACCATGTGGTGCCCCTTCACGCGGCACAGTCGCTACAATATCATTTTTTTTTTTTTTTTGCATCGTGAGGAGAGAAAAACATCGTAGCAGTGGGGGATCCAAAAACATCGTAGGAGAGAGGTGTCCCGTTTAGGTCGTAGCAGGGGGAGGGCACACACATTGTAGAAGATCACACATGAGTTTAAAAAAAAAACATCGTGGCAGATTACGCTGAGAGTACAAGGTCGTGGTAGATTACACTGAGGAACCTTACAGTAAGAGGAGACAGCAGCCTTATAGGAAAATGTCTTAAGTTATTTCAAAAATGTAGGTCAAAGGATGAGTTAGCATAAGAGCAAAATTTTGCAGGAGGTAAAAAATAGCTTAAAAACTGATGCCAGAGCTTTTCTTCTGTCCATTTTTCTCTCATTGTAGATTAGTTTAGTCCGTAAAAAAAAACGGATTACGCTGAGAGCAGAAGCCTATATTAGCAGGTCGTAGTAGATTACACTGAGGGACCTTACAGTAAGAGGAGACAGCCTTATAGGAAAATGTCGTAAGTCATTTCAAAAGTAGGTCAAAAGACGAGGTAGCATAAGAGCAAGATTTGCAGGAGGTAAAAAAAAGCTTAAAAAGTGATGCCAGAGCTTTTTCTATCCATTTTTCTCTCATTGTAGGTTAGTTTAGTGCGTAAAACGTCGTAAAATAAAAAGTAGGTCAAAGGATAGCTCCAGAACGTACGGTTCCACCTACTCTCTAAACTAGGTCAAAAAAGCTCTCGTGTAGTTTAGCACGAATAAAATGGATAGGTTAAGTTGTATCACGTAAGATCGTGATATACCTACCAAGTATGAGTGGGGGAAAAAGTTTTGCAGTGAAAATTGTACTAAAAACATCGCTAAACGCTAAAACATCGACAAAAAATTGTCAAAATATGTCAAAAAGTGATATTCAATTGGTAAAAAAAGAGAATACCTACAAAGTATTACTTTGAAACGCCCAATATACACTACTATCAATTAGTTTTGTAAAACAATTATATATATGTGTGTGTGTGTGTGTGTGTGTGTGTGTGTGTGTATGTATGTTCGTAGATTAAATTTAAAAAATGAAATATGTGTATGTCTGTATCCAGTGTTCAAATTGAAAAAATGCTGAGGGAAAAATTTCACAGCTTCCCTATTCTAATTTTGAGAATTGTACCTGATAGAAAGCCAACTACGTTGGGCAGAAATTTCTCTAGGGGAGGGGTTTCAAGAATCCCGTATCTAAAACATACGGACTGATTTATATAAATTTCTTGGGTTCAAAGTAAATAACACAAATTTTCCAATTAGTGTACAAGGTTTCAGTAATCACTGATCTCGTCTCAGTGGACTTTTATTTAATATCAGAATTATTTTTCTTAGAGGAAGGCAAATTAATCAGGAAATATTTTCTCATTAAATATATATTGTAATTTGCAAACCAACAACAGTATTAATTTTAATGTAAAATTTAGTTCAGAAACTGACAATATATATGTTGATATTAATGTAACATTTACTTGAAATTGAAAGAAATGATTGCGTCAAAGTCTGAGCAATGGCAAAATATGATCTAGAATATACTTATGAGGGTAAATTCTTTACATGGTCAGGAGTTAAATTAAAAACTCCCCCCCCCCCATTTTAATTCGAACACTGGATGTACTTTGATTTTCGTCAAAGATATGCAACGGTGATACAAGAAATTAATGAATGGAGAGTAACAAAAGGCACGCCTGCCTGTCCAGGGGAGGACATCGCGTAGTGGTAATGTCGTCACCATATAATTCCATATATATCCTTGGTTCGATATCTAGTGGACGCACATAGTGGTTCGGATCAAACTTTAAACTGTACGTCCAGTCCCGATTGGCCTCCTATTTGTGCATGAAGAGGACATAGAACATTTGGGGACAAAATCGTAATTCGGGAGCTAACGTGCTCGGCCACTGAGGCGGCTAAAATTCAATAGGTTTCCATTTTGGCTATTTTACCTTTTTTCCTACCTCGTAGGTTAATTTTTACGACAAGTCGATGTGGATTGATGAATGATGGACGGATGGAAAAGTGATGGGAGCATAGACAAACAGAATGAGTCACCAATGGCTGGTGGAGGTTTGAACATGGGATCTCTGATTTCATAGCCCTTTACGCTTACCACTCCGCCACGAACACTGGAATAAATTAAATAAGTAATGCCATGGTTTAGAATGAATGTCGGAGAGAGTGGAAGCCGAGATAATAACATGTACACTAATGCATTGTTGGCATTGCTAGCAGATGTTAACGGTCTACCGATACCTCGCAGAACGGATAAATAATTTTTACCTATATTTGCATTGTTTTAAAAAATATATACAGCACTGACGAACGAAGGAACAAAGCTAATCTCCACTGTCTAGAGCAGGGGTTCCCAAACATTTTCGTTTCACGGCGCCCTTCGTGTTTCAAGATTTTTCCACAGCGCCTACGTCATGAATGTAGGCCTATCTAGTACTTGCTTTGATTGACTGAATTGATGTTTTAAGTCCATGCATAGTAAGGCTAATTGGGACTGGACCTACAGTTTAAAGTGGGATCCGAACCACTATGTGACTCCACCGGGTAACGAACCCGGGACCTCTTAATTACAAGGTGGCGAACTCTAACACTACGCCACCGGGGAGGCCCTATCTAACACTTGTAACGCTCTGTTAGTGTGCTTACGTTACTTGCCTTAAGTTAAAAAATAAACATATTTAAAATTCAGAAACATTTTTTATGTAACAAATACAAAATAAGAACATGTATTTGGAACAATCATATCGATGACTGAATTTCATTGAAAATATTGGAACATCACGCGGCGGCCCCGTAAGCCTACCAGGGCGCCGCGGCGCAAACGTTGGGAACCACTGGTCTAGAGATTACAATTTCTGTAAAACTGAGTCCTAGGTTTAAATCCTGAAAGAGATATTATTTTCTTTCATTATTACAATAACTTGTCATCGTAATCAAAAATAGTTTAAAGTCCATTTTATGCTCAAATATATTAATTGGAACTGGATTTATAATGTCAATTGGACTCCGACCCATTGTGTAATGTGCCTCCATCGGGACTTGAACCTGGCACTCTTTGGTTATAAGGGAACGTGGTAAAACACACCTGGGAGGCCCGCCGTGGTGAACGTGTCGTTATAAGAAATATGCAATATAAGGCAAAAATGTGAATTTATTCTTGAGAATGTTTAAAAACAACAAGAAAAACCAGAATATTTGAGTCGCTAATAATATTCTGCATATTACATATAATTGTGATGGCCGTTTGCGAGTTCCCCTTCATTAATTGCCATTCATAATCGTCAACATTGCGATTAACTAAAAGTAACAAAAAAGCGGTACAAAATTTGAAAAATAAAATATACATAGAATAAAAGTAAATGACAATTAATGAAGGAAAACTCACAAATGAACTGAAAAGAAAGGTACTAACAAGTTGATATTCACTACCTACTTTTGGGCTTTTTGAAGTTGTCATTTTTGGCGCCAATTTACCTGTCTATTTAGCATGGTTTGTGGCTATTATAAACGCGCTCCCTACTGATAACACGAACTGAGACAGAAATAAACAAAGTGTGAAAATACCTAAGTCAGTGTCTTCATGACACTTGTACAAACCACCAACGTCGTTTTGCGATAATGCAGGGTGCAAGTTTAGAGGTGCACAATTTTCGAAAGAAAAGTGGCACGCGTCCTATTTTTCCTATTACATCTCGAGGCATTGGTGTACACATGGGGGAGCTGATGAGGCTACAACTCTCCCGAAACTTTGAGAAAACAAAATTTTGAAATGAAATCTGTAAAGAACTCGGGGAAAAAAACAAATTGGTAAGTGCAACCCCCACACCCCCTAAAATGACCCTAGATACCATTTCTCTCTTTGAACAACTTTAAAAAGGAATCCCAAAAGTGGTAATTACCAAATATTTTATATTGTCTCTCTCCACCTCCCCTCCGAAAGAAAATCCTGCGTACGTTTGTGTCTGGAGGAGAGTTACAAATCACTCGCGTAATGTAAAGTGCTGCTTGCGCTGGAATACTGCTAGAATTTAAATTTGAAAATAATTTCAATGTTAAAGGCGTCATCATTATTACTATTATTAATATGATTTTGTAACGTCCTATTATTGTTATCATTACGTCCCTGCCTAAATTCGCAGCCAGAAGTACGATTGATTGATTGAGTTATTGTTTTAAGTCCACTTTATGCACAGTAAGGCTAATGGGGACTGGACCTACAGTTTAAAGTGGGGTCCGAACCACTATGTGCCTCCACCGGGTATCGAACCCGGGACCCCTTAATTACAAGGCAACGACGCTACCACTGCGCCATCGAGGAGGCCCAGAAATACGAATAAAACGCGATCTTCTATCTTCAGGAAAGCAACGTCTTGACAAGGCACAAGGCGCTCCTAAGACCAGCACAAAGCTTGAATGGAGACAATACAACAAGCTTGTTCAACAAATGTTGGCGCGAAGGTTGCGGACAACCAAAGGCGGCACTGCGTCCCAAATACTCTCTGAACTGCCTGTCATAAAATATTCCTGCGAGAGGACAGTCGTCACCTGTCGAACCTGACAAATTGCAAGGAGCGGTCTTTCTTGCTTTAAGGGAACAAGGGAAAGATGGAGAAGATAAAGGGAAGGAAATGACAAACAAATGGTAGAGAAGACTTATCCCTGGATTGTACCCCTGCTGTTTGAGAGCACAGTTTCTAAAAGGCAACACGCAAATATGGTTAAATTTTCCCTTCCGCAGTAAATCTTTGTTTCCGATTCATTTTGTTCATTCTGATAGATTTTGCTTCTATCCAGGGTGCCAAGTACCAGAACGGTCCAATGACCTCGGTGCCCTCGAGCAAGGAATAACTTGAGTGAGGAGGCAGGAGGGCTTTGGGGGAGGGAGGCGGGGCAGATGCAAGAGGACGAAGAAAATGTAGCAGTTTACTTACATGATGACTCGTGAAAGTAAAATTGTTATTGCTTGCTTGAAAGAATGAAAGATATGAAATTAGTAATATTTTTCTAGTTTGCTTCGCTCTCAATATAAGCGTTTCTAATAAGTAACAAATTATAATTGTTATCCCAAAAAACTGTGTATGTGTGTGTGCGTGTATGTAATATGTTTTGTTAATGATGACATACTGGATACCAAATAATGTAAAAAGTAAAGTGCTCCCCTGTGCTTTTCACCACGCCATGTAGGCGTATAGAGTGTGTGGAGTTTGGGCTCCATACTTTCTTGATCACGGCCGAAGGTGGCCGCCTTTACCCGCCAGAGTTCCCTCCATGTACCCACTTTATACGACGCTGGGTGGGCGCCCGTGCCGCTTGAACAGATGGGAAAAAATCCCGGTTCACCTCCGCCGGGGATCGAACCCGGGTCTTTCTCATGGTAGTCAGACGCCCTAACTATTGAGTTCTAGGACACCAAATAATGACTAAAACTATATGCGGGAGTGCTCTGAAAATACTAAATAGTTAAAATCTGAAAATGTGTTGTGCTTATTGATACACAGAAATTATTCTCAGTTGTAATTGATAATGGTAATTATGAAAATATTTCGTTAATAATTGTATTACAATTAAAGAACGGGTACAACAGTTTTTTCAGTGATTTTATAGTAAAAACAGTATGCTATTCAGCGCAGCTTTGTGTTTGTGTGAATTCACTGAAAACCGCAAAAGTAGATTCTCTACGCCTAGCTGTATCTTTTCTTCGTGTTATTATTGCTGGAGCCAGAAGTGTTTTTTTTTTTGCATGTCTCAGCAGAGAGGAATTTTCAAAAACATCTCTCCTCTGAAAGTGCTAAGCAGATTTCGTAAATTCTGAAAAATGAATATGTGTAAGATTTCATCTGTAGGTTTGTTTGTTTGATTTGTTGTCTTCACTTTATGCACAGAAAGGCTAATCAGGACTGGACCTACAGTTTAAAGTGGGATGCGAACCACTGTGCCATTATCTCCACCGGATATCGAACCCGGGACCCATTGATTACAAGGCGACGACCTTACCACTACACCATCGGCGAGGCCCTTTCACCTGTAGGTGTGGAAGAATCCTCATGATGGTTGCATTTGTAGCTGTGTTGAAAATAAATGTAGTAGTTTTGTCTTTCCGGAAACTTAATATCAAATATCTTGACAGACAATAATGCAATCCACAGGAGGATTCCCCAGAATAGCTAAATAGGAAAAATCCTGCACAGAATAATTTATCAGATGTCAAGAAATCAGCTTAGCACTTCCACAGTAGTTTCGATAAAAAAGAAGAAGTTGTCATTGAGACAGGCAGAAAGTAAAATACATTAAGAAAACTGTAAAGTAATAGTTTAATAGTAGTACTTTCATAAATTGATTTTCTTCCTGAAAATTCTTGAACTCTAATGTTTATTTGACCTCCAGTATTCACATATATATTATATACACTTCGTAGTAGTTTTATATACCAATGCACTATATATGTAGCAATATTATAATGTAATATAATGTACATATAAAACATTATATATATATATATATATATATATATATATATATATATGTGTGTGTGTGTGTGTGTGTGTGTGTGTGTGTGTATGTGTGTGTGTGTGTGTGTGTGTGTATCACACAGAGTTGTTTAACTTTACTGTCTGGTAATATTTGAATAGGAACAAATTTTAGATTTGGCCCCCCCGAACTGATCAACCTAGCTGATCCCTGGTTGACTAACAACAACTAACGCATGTAATCCGATAAATTTGAATGTAATAAATAACAAAATAGATTAACTTAAATTAGTAGTATCTGCACTGAAATAGCCAGTACCTCAGGTAAGAAACGAGATCTCCAAGAATCTCCGCAGTATCAAGTATTGGTCAGATATTAATACATGCAAAAAGTGAAGTTTGAGGTGAAAATGCCGCACTCCTTTGTGAGGTGTCTGTTAATGCTAATGGGTGCAATTTGTAACAGTGTACACATACTCACGTACAAACAACCACCGGCATTTTATGCCCCCTTGTAAAAAGTTGAAAGCATTTCCTCTAAACAAGAGAATGTGTTTGCTTTCCTCCCCCTTTACTGGTAAAAATCAGTACACAGAAAGGTAAAGTTTCGTGTGCGTCAGAGCAAAGTGCAAGTGAATTTGTGAAAAGTGAGTGTTGCCAGGCGATAAATAATTGTAGTAGGGCGAAAGAAAATTATGGGGAAATGTAGGGGCTGGTCCTCAAATAATATTTTGTTTTATAGTCAGTTGCGAGTACATGAAAATTTTTAATGAGGTGCGAAGAGGGCATAGTGGCATGAAAAGAGCACCAAAAACTATATTGTAAGAAATTATATTCAACGACTTTTCTTATTAATAACACAAAGAGAGAAAGAGAGAGAGAGGGAGAGGAATGGAAAGTTGAATTCTATTCCTGTGAATACTTGACAATCTCTCCATGCTTAATTTCTTTGATGAGACGCTGGATTTATTTCCTTATTTTACGCCGCTGTTTTGCATCTAGGTTAATCATGAGGACGGCAATGAATGCTGATTAGATTAAACTTATAAATGGATACTTGCACAGAAACGCCCATGGCCATGCCAGGACTCGAACCTGGGACCTTCCGGTGCGATATCCTGAGTCTATCACTCAACGTTCTTGGCCACCGAGACGACGATTCAACAGCTGAAAAAATCTGAATGCAATTATTAAAGTAAAAGTGGAGCGAGTTTGTCCCGTCCCCCTCTTCGGTGACACTTGTACCCAACTGAGTCTTTGCGAAACAAATGCCGCAGAAGAAGTATCGGCACCTTGTCATTTCACACATAGCATTTGCCAACGTAGATTACTAAATTTGCGCAATGCATTGCTTAGAATTGGATACTGGCAACCATTACAATGGGCATCCAGCGCGAGTCGTGTCAGTCTGACGTTCTGTGTATTCAAACTTTCAAAGCATTTGACGCTCTCGTCGCTTTGTTACTCATCCTGATAAATTGCTTTGGGAATCAAATCTCTACAGGGTGGGCCAAAAGTCACGATCGGAAATTGATATAACAATATTATTAAAATGAGGTAATCAATGCAGAATTTGTATTGAACTGAGCAAGATACATTAGAGAGTGAAATAGGACAAGAATATTTGTGAGATTAATGTCAGTGAAGCTCTCAATGCTCAAACTTCTCGGTATGTTGACTATTATCGGTGCAGCACAACTGAATTCGTCACTATGTACGTCGGCAAGACTCTTCAGCATTTCGGTAGTGTTCATTCTGAAGACATGGGTAAATTCTCCTTTCAAATCCTCAACGGAATTCATACGAATTCCGCTAGTACGCTAATTCATATGAATTCCGCACCTCTATCGGAAAAAATGACTCCTAACCATAGTATTGGGATCGACAGACCTATCGAAAAACAGGTGGATTATTACCCCACAGGGCATGTAAGAATGATAAACATTCTTCTCAATCTACGGCAACTTTGTATGTCATTTTTGCTTGTGAATAACACGTTCTTGCACTATAAAGAGCATCCGATCGTGACTTTTGGACTACACCGTACATGCCAGAAACAGAAATTTTTGATTTATAGGTAAACTGCTAAAAATTGTCAGCAGTGCGCTTTGGGGAGATTCTAGGAAATTCGCTGTCTTTTCGAGGTGGATAAATACACGTTATTGTTGTTGTTACTATTATTACAGTAGTAGGAGTGGCAGCAGCATCAGTAGTATATTTGTAGTAACTATGACTAAAGGAAAGCACTAGGAATATTTATAACTTCATAATAAATTATTCATTATTTTCCACTAATCTTTTACCTGAAAATTCACTGTTCCACTGCTGGATCTACTGAAATTTCATTTTTCACCAATTACTATTACTGCTTTTGCATAAATTTATTAATGTATAAATCTGATAATATCAGAAAGTTGACTGATTTTATGAAACTAATACAACTTAAGTTCAGAGCCGCGGTGGTTCAGTAGTTACGGTTTCTGACTGTTGCGTGGGAGACCGGGGTGGGTTATGTGAGGTGAGATTTATTCCAACTTCGTACCTGCATAAAAGCAATTCTGGTTTTCACCCAGCCTGGGGATAACCTTTGGGGGTAAAGACGGCCAGAGCGTGGTTCTGATCACATGGACCGGATTGTGAATGTATGCGGCTGTACGTCCACATTCCTCCATATTTCTTCACGGCTTGTTGCAATGTTACTGGCAATGGTTCTACATTATCATGCATTGTCTATTACTTTAAACTATACTAATTAAATCTAACACTACATTTCGAGAGAGCGTCTTTTCTCTCGTCGTCAGGTGAACAAATCTCTCCTTGCCGGTGGTGAGGATCGAACCTACGACAGACCTGTGGTTTTAGGCTCTCTCGAAAAGCAGTGTTAGAATTAATACAGTTTAAGTAAGACAAGGGATAATGTGCAATTAACATTTCTTGCTAACAAAAAATAATGTGACGTTTAAGATTGCATAAAATCACTTCTACTTTACTTATTCCTATACTTATGTAGCTTCCAACTACTCCTCCCCCTCTCCCTGTGATACTCGTTTGTAATAAACTATTTTTAGTTTGCTTTAGGCTCTCCCTCGAATTGAAGCAGTGGGTGAAGAAATTGTTATCGCGTGTCACTAGCACTCACAACGAAGACGTTGCACACGCCACCTTGTTTCAGATTAAACCAACAAAGCAGTGGCGAGTGATGAGTTGCCAGCCATGCATTGCTCTCGAGTACATCTCAAACAAACCTTTTGAAACTTTATGACTCACTGCCCAGGCTCTCAGGATTGGGCAGGGGAGGAAAAGGATTTGCAAAGGAGCTGGCCAACTGACGACTGAAGCAACCAAATAGGCGAGACTATGGCTAGATACAGCGCCGAATTATTTAGTCTATGTACATCCATGTTTCACAACCTGTGTTCCACAGATCGTCAGGAGTGCGGAGCAATTTGTTCGCGGTCCGTGAAAATAATTTAAGACAGAGAATACGTACTCCAATCTGCCTGCTCTTCATTAGTATCTATAAAAAACATATTATCACATCTCTCAATTAATCCCAACGAAGACTACTACAGAGCATTCCCTGACATTCGCTACGAGACTCGGCGGCAAGCGGCCCGGCATCAGCGCTTGTCTTTCCCGGTGAACGGGTCCGCGACAGTCGCTTATATTAAACCTCGTAAAAAAGTTTAGAGTAACAAGGTCAGTTCTGAATAAAAGTGGAAAGAAAAATGGGGAAATAAAGTATACAAAGACAATCCGCACACCAACCGTGAGTTAAAAGAGAGTATTGTACGAAAAATCGGGAGAATTACAGTAGACGAACTTGCACGTGTAAATGCCAATTTCCTTCGGAGATGCCAGGAATGTGTTGCAGCAGAGGGACATCATTTTTAACACCTTCTGCAGTCAAGGTTAGTACACAATATGAAAACTGTAATTTTAATAGCCGACTCTAGCGACTGTCGCTGACCCGTTCACCGGGAAAGACAAGCGCTGATGCCGGGTAGCTTGCCGCCGAGTCTCGTAGCGAATGTCAGGGAATGCTCTGTGTTATATTTTGAGTAAAGATGGAAAATATTACATATTGCACTTCATTACTATGACATGATAGGTCATATTGTACTGTCACAGTTTGTCATGTCATACTGTCATGATTGATTACACATACGACATTCATTTTTGAAAATGTCTCTCGCAACATTCGAGAACACAAAACTTCGGCCTATCTGAAAGCAGCAAGTGTCTTATTTGCGAAGAAACCGTCGTTTATTTTCATCATTACTATATACTGAGGGGGGGGGGGCAAGGACAGCTAACTTCCCCTTGGTAAATAAGGTTTAGCATAGTGAGGGGGCAAAAGTGGCAAAAAAATAGGGGGCAACTAACCCCCCTACTCGCCGCCACTGTATATACTACATGGCAAAAAGTATAACTGTACCCGCTTCCCGCCACTCCGTGCTGAGTCGCGTGGACGCTGTTGCCGATACACTCGTGTCGTCTGCTTCACCGCACAAGAGCCTTGCACATTGCTCGCAAGGTGCTTTTTCTAATTTGATTTTGAACATTCACCGTCATCTCCCTCGGTCGAATTCGAACGTAAAGCTCTTCCATGCCGAAAACCTACTATAAGCGTTACACCATAAAAAACACACTTGCAAAGAAACCTTCCAATTTCGTACACGTATTCTATTTTGAGCCACTTAGCGCCAGAAAGAGGAGAAAGCCATAATATGCAGAGGCCATTGAGCTTTTCAACAGGGTGTGGGTGGCGAGCATTGGCAACGTCGGTGGCCGGTTCGCTAACGTGATTGGTTTTCGCTGTACTGCCGCCTGCTCTTTTGGCGGGAAGCCTGTAGAGATATAATAATATATACACCTGTATTTCATTAGTAACTCAAGACTATCAGGAATAATACTTTATAATGTTCAGACACATTTTGCTGATAAAAATATGCCTCAAATAAATCAACATTTCTTACGTACTTGTACTTACGTATATAAATGTAGTTTTTGAACGATTTTAATGCTCATACCTAGTTAGCGCTTATTTGACGTTAACAACTCGATCGTATACAATTTTCCAGTGGTATAATTTACTTCAGTCTCATTACATACAGGGTTTCTATAAATTAGTTATACAAAAGTAACCGTCAATTGTGAAGAAAGTGTATGTGTAACAGAAATGGTTTATACATCAATAAATACAGCATATCTTCAAGTTTATTGTCGCACGTTGTTAGTTACAGACGCCATCACTGGAGGCGTGAGCGTTTGTTTATTTTACACAAGTACTGACTTGGATTGGTCGCGGTGGAACGATTCCGTGGCCACCTCATTCGCCTGATTGGACCCATGGATTTCTCTATCTGGGGTTACATTAAAGAACGTGTGTTTGTTCCCCCTCTTCCAAGCAACGTCGACGAGGTGGCCACGGAATCGTTCCACCACGACCAATCCAAGACAGTACTTGTGTAAGATAAACAAACGCTCACGCCTCCAGTGGCGGCGTCTGAACCTAACAACGTGCGACAATAAACTTGAAGATATGCTGTATTCATTGATGTATAAACCATTTCTGTTACACATACACTTTCTTCACAATTGACGGTTACTTTTGTATAACTAATTTATAGAAACCCTGTATAAAATGCGCGAAATTGGCATGGAACCTAATTATCGCTGCACTCGCAATGATATGATGCGCACGTAGTGATAGTGAGAATCCACGTTTGGTAATTGTAAATTTTCTCACGGAACCATTTATTTTTTTTACAGTAAGCAGCAAATTAAGAAAACATCCAAGATCCGACTTTGTAGTTGCATTTCATACTACTTATCGAGTTAGCTATTTTTCCTTATACAAGTATTATTCTACTGGAATACTAATTAAATGGAATTTGTTTCTATTATCGATTATCATATTTTATCGATTATCATATTTTATCGATTATCATATTTTATCGATTATCATAAATGTAAGTATTCTTCTACAATGAATTTAACGAATTCAATTTTCATGGGTGGTAGAATAACTAACCTTTCTTAGTTTATGCACGTTAAAACCTCGTTTCGAAGCCTCAAGCTCTCTAACAACGACAATTTTCACCCTGTATTGTACATTCATACGGTACAGATTCACGTTTATAGGGTGTGTTTTAATCATTACATATTTAGTGTAATTTTCTCTTGACTGTGCAATATTCTATAATAGAAGAATTCTTTTACAACGCTAATTTTTTTTCACATTCAGGATGGGTGAACGGGTGGGAATTTCCCAACAGATGAGGTTACATAGAAGACCAGCAAAAGCTGAACCTCGTCCAGCAAAAGTCAATTATTCAATTCAATTCAATACTGTGTAATACGTTGTAATAATAATGGCAACCAACCTCGCCGGTAATAACATAAACTTCAAATAGGTAGATATATTTCGGGAGATAAACACCAAAATTACTTTCTTGCCAAACACGTGTCCTCGTTATCAGCACTACTTGGGCGCTATTGATTAGAACTTGTGAATAATAACATTTTCCTTGTAGCTTTACACTATGCCAATTTTGCCACGAGCATCTTAAAATATTAGTTGTGGAATCACATCTTCCACTCTTATCAAAACGTTAGTTTAAAAAACACGAACTGTATACTCAGTTTTCGATGAAGGAAAATAATACTTTTACCCGCGCATTTTGTCTACTACCGTCAGTGGCGTGGCGTGGATTTTTAAAAGTGTTACCGGTTATCAGTAGGACATTTAAGGGAGACTTGGGCGCCTCCCCACCTCATGCCCCCCCCCCCCCAATGTCTTCCAAGTAGTTCATATAATATTAATCTGGTACGTATGCAATTCAATACTAGATTTTGGTAAAGTTATTAATCAGAAAAAAAAATGTTGACATAAGGACTAAAGTGAAACCGCAAACATTGGTTGTTGACACAATAATACGTAATTTGATACTTACAGAAACATCGAAGGCTACTTATAGAGCAGATCAATCCGACTTTGAAAATAGTTATATGATGCTGGGATCCCGGGTTCGAAACCTAGCTTGGGCATGGGCGTTTGTGATGTCTATTCATCAATTTAATCATATCATCACTCATCCCCATCTTCGCAAATTAGCCAAAAGTGGCACAAGCGAAGCAAAATCAATCAAATCAAATCAAAAAACTTCTATGATGCTGTCATAAAGAGAAGTTTTTCATTTGAATTTGAATTTTTGGGTGCGTCATGGTCCATGTTATCCACATCTGAATTCGACACGTTTTTTTTGTTTTTTCACCCGAAAATAGAGTACATGGCCAACAAAAGAGTTTCGACAACTGCACACATCCACATAACCACGGATAGTAGTTATACCACGAAACATTGAAATGTCGGTCATATCCAGCAGACGACTTGGTTTTTAAATCGTTCAAAATAGGCTTTGGCCTCCCTTTCGCCACAATTTCGATGTTTTCTGCAAAATAACGAACCGAAAGATTGCTTCAAAATATCTTCTATCGCACGATTACACACACTGTCCAGATAGGATGAACCTGCCACCTCGGAACTCGGAGCAAGCTTCATAAATTAATTGACAATGCCCGAAAACAACATAAAGACGAAAGACACCAGTCACAAAACTCCCACTGCACAGTCCCTCCCACAAACCGTTGTTTACTTTTGTAACACGTGAAGCACCCTCCTTGCCCCCTCCCCTCTCAGCATCGGCCCTTCCCCAATATTTCCTTCGGAACCTGCAAGATGTCCAGTTCTACTAATGTTGCCATCTTAGTTCATTTGAAACCAGATTTGCCCAAATCGCGAAACATTTTCGTTTCAAATAAGACGTATGTAGAGTAGATGTAGTCTTCATCTGTTTCCTAACTACTCCCACTCCCATGTTTCGCTAAATCCACTGAAATCTCATTTCTGACACCACTACCATTTCGTATATTTTACGTCCTTTGCGACCTTTAAGGCTTTCGCTTTATAGGATAATCGTGACGATGACGATGCGTGGTGAATTATTGAAATAAAATTATTATTTCTTTGTGCATGTAATTATTAATTTTTATAATTATGTAAGTAAAATAATAACAACGAACATTGAAATAACCATTTCTTGCTGAGGATTCGAACCTGCGACACCTGACACTTCAGAGCGTGCTAAGATAACAATCGGGAAATTATGCTTGTAAGTATTGTTTTCACCCAAAAACAGTTCTACCACCTCAAAAACATTGCTTCAATCCGAAATTATTGCATTCCTGCGACAACGTATGTCAATGTCAATCTGTATTATCAACAATTATCACAAATTCCTGTAACCGAAATAATATTATATGTGTGAAATATAGAATTTTAGGTTGACATTTTTAGAAGGACAGCGGACCCCTTGACCATACCCATCCCTCTCCTCTCCTTCTCGCCCATGATGTCGAAGAAGGACAAAGAGGACTTTCATAATCGCTGATATTTAGTGTAAATACAAAATATCACTTGGTAGTTTGCTTTTGCCCCAGTGTGATTTGATTTTTTTAAATTTTGATTTGGCGATTTAAGTCCACTTCATGAACAGTAATGCTAATCGGGACAGTTTAAAGTTGGATCCGAACCACTTGTGACTCCACCGGGTATCGAACCCGGAATCCCTTGATTATAAGGCGGCGACGCTACTAACACTGCGCCATCGTTCCCCAGTGTGACTGGACACCTTCAGAGTAAGATAGACCCGATTAGGCGACTTAGCTCTTTTCTGTCAATTGAATATGGCAACACTGGTATGTTTCCTGTAAGGATCACCGGCAACTGCGCCGGCTAAACAGCCCGCCTCCTCCTCCCGCCATAACAGTCTTTACCGCTACGCCAAGTCTTCCCTTCCCTTCCCTCATGTTGCCTGTGGAGCGTACCGGATCAGTCCTCCTCTTCGCTTTTGCGGTGTCAGAAAAAATGTCAGTCTGCAATGTTTACTTTACGACAATATTACCAGTTTATGTACGTAATAATATTTTAAGACAGGTTCTTCAATTCTTTATATTTTAGTGTTACCTGCGGTAACAGCGGCTACATGCACGCCACGCCTCTGACTACCGTGGATTTCACACAAAGATAAAACTACAGAATCGACACAATCAATGATGCTCAAATGCTTACCGTGTTTCCTCCCTGGCGTATAAAGTTACTTGTATCCACAGAGCTCCATGATTAAGTTGTTCCACACATCGAACGGTTGAAAAGCATAGCGGGATGAAATTTGGATAGCTTCCTCGCTACTCACCTAAGAAAGAAGACTAACTCGATGATAACGAAGAGGGGAGAAGTACTGATAAGCTACATTCTACGCAAGCTGGATACTAGCGCCATTGTTTGCGTAAGGAAGAACAGCAGGCTGTTTTACGTAATGCATCGTTTTTGGAGCATGTCAAAGGTTCACACGGTAGAAAGAAGTTTCCTGTTTTCTTTAGAAATCGATGAGGCGACGACGCTAGTAAGTAAAGAATGGCGATGAAATAAAGGGAAGCAAAGAGAGGAAGATTAATAGCGAAAGCAAACTTTCGTACGTTGTTGTTCTAACAGTCTATAAAATACACAAGCTATCACGGCAAGAAGTCTCGATCGGTCTCCCGGCAGGGAATTTTCCCAGGGATGGGGAATTTTGTGAGGAAAAATGAGAAACAAATGTGCAAGAAACAAGATTAATTTGGGATTCTGCTTGATAGAGCTACATTAACGCTTAATTCTATCCTTATTGAGACAATTATTTCGGGCGGTGCTGCGGAGTAACGCAATGTAATATGCAGACCGTTCGGTTTAATAATTGCCTCTATTATATTGTAACTACTGGATTTAAAAATATTCCTGTCTGAAAGTGTGGGGAAATAGGTTAGGATCCGGCAATGAACCCGGGACCCATTTATTACAAGGTGACAGCCCAAATCAGTTCTGTAGGAAAATATGGTAAAACATAGAAATGGCTACTATAGAAAAATACGTCCTTTTCTGCGGTCGTATAATCGTTTCTGGATTTCAAGAGCGGGTATGACTCATAGGAACCGAACTCGAAGACTTCTTGGTCAAGCTCCGTATTTCGTTCGTCTTTTGACATAAGCGCGGACTGCTTTCGTGGTTAGGTTTAAATCTCTTAGTATAAATACACTACATTTAGCCTAACTACGAAAGTATTTAGCCTGACGCCCAAAGACGAAATACGGTGATTGACCAAGAAGCCTTTTGAGTTGGGTGCGAGAAGTGAGGCCTTTCAGAGCACGTCACTGGATCGAGGTAAAAAAAAAAAAAGATGAAATTTACAAGCAGCTGCGACTGGTAATACTGAGAGGAGAGAAAACCGTGACTAGAGAAAAAAGAGAAAGAGGAAGAATCGAGAAGAGCAGGAAAAAAACAGGCGGAAAGAAACACAGACGAAGTGCAAAGAAGCAAGGCGATGATTTTACTAATATTGAAAGAAAAGGAAGTGGTTTAGCTGGGAACTGGATGTAAACAACATAGTATATATTTTTTATAAACAACAGGGACATTCCATTGACACGGGTGGGACACGCAGACGACATTTTTTATATTAAAGTAACTATTCTACTGATAGTTAAGCAACATTTTTGTTACAGTTTCTCTGCTACGAAATATGAAACTTAACACTGTTTATTAAACATAACTAGTCTTAAAATACTTTCCCAGATTTGTAGCTGCAAGTGAAAAATTTTGTGCCACGGGCGGGAAAGGCGAAACACTACCTCTTCACTTAATAAGAAATTTATTTTAATTTCTGCAAATTGTCAAATGATGAAAAATAAATTAGTTAGGCAAAGAGAGAAGGTAATTGACCTTTGAATATCCCAGTGGAGTTGAGGGGGAATGCAACAGTTATAGGAGAAATTCATTACTTTTTTGCGTCACGAGTGGGACACAAGTATAGAAAACACAAGTAAATCAAAAACTTAAAATAAAATAATAATATGTAAAATAACTTCTACTTTCCAACTTAATTTATATAATACTTGAATTTTTATGCAAAAGACAAATTTAGATTGTTCACTCACAAGATAGGATAAAGTTACAGCATTGCATTTAATTTTAAAAAATGAGGTTCAGGGGCACTTTCCCATGGAATGCCCCAACAGTAAAACATAAAATTTCCGGACTATTGAACAACTGCTGTTATTCAATTTACACATTGTAAAACTGGTGTGAAATGAGAGTGTATTATAGTGACAAATATCTACTAGAAAATTGATTTTCTTTTGCGCCGAAATTACAGATTGCTGTAAAGAATGTTAAAAAACAAACCGTATTTCTTTGTTTCTTGCAGCACAATTGCGCGACATTAAAAAGTTGATTCACGAGGTGATCGGTATTTTCTTTCATTTAAGCGGCTGACGGGATGATGTTATCTTCGTATACGGAAGAAATACAACACACGTCTTGAAATATTACGTTAGTTGCATGACGTCGTTTTTGGAGGTTGGCTTATTCGTAAGATAAGGAATGAATGAATGGGTTGAAATTTTTGGGTGCGTCGGCAAGTATGGTTTAGGTGAGCAGGCCATGTGGCACGAACGAATGGGAGAGGAGAGAGGAGTCTACAGTGTTCTTGTTGTGAAACCTGGTGGTAAGAAAACTGTAGGAAGACCAAGACAAAGATGTAGGGATAACGTTGAGATGGGCCTAAAGGAAATTGGTAAGGATGGAAAATATTGGATTGAACACATGGAAGGCTTGTGTTGCTGCAGCCATAAACCTTTGCGTTTAAGGCTCGGCTGGACCTTTGGAATGCGAATGGGTGATTTTTTTCAAATTTTCCTCTCCATTCGAAAAACCTCTTGGATATTTCAAAATATGAAAAATTACATACGCTTAGAATTGCTGCGGTGGCTCAGTCGGTAACGCGTCTGACTACCATGCTGAAGGTCCCGGGTTCGATCCCCGGCCGGTTCAAATCCGGGAACTTTTCTAACGATGGAAGCGGCCCCGGCGCCCACCCAGCGTCGAATAACATGAGTACCTGGGGGAAACCCTGGGGGGTAAAGGCGGTCAGGGGCGTGATGCTGATCACATCACCCCCACTCACGACCGGATCAAGAAAGTGTGGGGCGTTACCCCCACACCCCTTATATGCCTTCATGGCGTGGTGCTAAGCACAGGGGAAAACTTTGCCTTTACCTTAGAATTTTGGTGTAGTTTTCTTTCACTGTTATCTAGATATTATCAATAGCTTAATAGACTTACGTAATCACCGTGAAAGAAAACTACACGAAAATTCACGTCAATGCTCTAGAAGGAATTCTAAGCGTATGTAATTTTTCATATTTTGAAATATCCAAGAGGTTTTTCGAATGGAGCACATTCCAGAATTTGCTGCTAAAGTAAAACAAAATTTATGTTTAGCAGCGAATTTGGGAACTTTTGGTGGCCATCTGTAACTTTGGAAGCCATTTTGAAATTGTATAATGAATACGATATTCTAAATCGATTTTTGAGGCAGAACTAACTAATTATCCTTTTTATTCTTGCACTTAATATCATCGTTTAAGCTCAAGATGGCAAGTTCTGTGGTAAAAACAGATTGGAGCAAGTGCTTGTTTTGTCAAGTCGACACAGGTGGACTGCTTGTTTGCCCAGCCTTTACAACAAGGACGGACAGAGGACTATTAAGTCTGGCCGAACATGCTTCGACGCTGAATGAGTTGGAGGTGCTACCAGAAGATGTAACCAAACGACTGAAGGAAGGAGGTTCGTTTTTAAATACCTTGCAATCTAAACAGACTAAATTTCACAAAAAACTGTCGTTCAAAGTACAACAAGACCATAATTGAGCGTGTCAAGAAAACAAAAAAAAAAAAAAAAAGGCTGAAGACAAAGTAGTTGTGGAACCAAGCTTCATAAGACGCACATCATTGGCTGCATGCTGTACAACCACAAATGTTTGTTTCTTCTGCAATAAGCCTCCGATTGATAAGAGAACCTGCATGATGTCGCAACTCTGGAGATCGAGCAGCGAATTCGCGATGGAGCAGTAGTTCTTGGACGACAGGATTTGTTGGTCAAAATGTACATAGGAGATTTGGTGGCCCAGGAAGCATCATATCACATGAATTGCATTTCGGGCTTCTATAACCAAGTTCGGTCAATGAGAGTTAGATGAAAATAGGTGAGACAGGTTTCTTAAATGTTGCATTTACTGAGCTTGTCATGTACATGGAGTCCTGCTCTGGATAACTTTTCAAGTTATCGGATTTGAGGAAGATGATCAATGACAGGCTGCAACAACTGAAGGGAGATAACGCATTATCAATTTCGTCGCATCTTCTGCAAGAGAAGCTATTGAAACATTTCCCAAACCTTCGCTCTCACA
The DNA here is from genome assembly GCF_977018435.1 of Lepisma saccharinum. Lineage (NCBI taxonomy): Eukaryota > Metazoa > Arthropoda > Insecta > Zygentoma > Lepismatidae > Lepisma > Lepisma saccharinum. The sequence goes on from NC_139236.1 coordinate 72,593,855, forward strand.
CGGATCAGCCTAAACCTACTATTCTAGCGTTTGATGTTGCAACAGTTGTCCGAGATGCCATATATCAGGAACCTCACGATCACTTCATTGAGTTGGCAAGAACTGCAAATACTTGTCGAGCTGAAATGTTTAACGTACAGGAAACGTCATTTAAAGGAAGTATTATCGAAGTTGTGCCAGACATTCCACTAGCTCTGCTGACACTAATCAGAATGCTTCTTCACGGAACAAACATCAAAGATCAGAGTGAGGAACTGGAATCGCCTGCTGTGGTGAGTTCAATTGCTCAACTTATTATGTTCAATGCTACAAAACATCCGCGTACACTAGGGACTCATGTTCGCGGTCATACAACGAAACGCGACCATCCATTGCCGCTTTATGTCGGACTGCTTGTTCACACACACACCAGACAGAAAAAAACTAATTGACAAATTGGCTCATCATGGACTCTCAGTATCATACAATCGTGTTCTACAGTGCTCAAAGCAAGTCTCTGATACTGTGTGTCAGATTCATGAAGATGAAGGGATTATTTCCCCACCAGCTTTGCAATCAGCTGTTTTCTGCACAGCTGCCTTCGACAACATTGAACAGTAATCACCATGGATCAACCTCTCTACGCTCTTGGAAAGGTCTTTCAATGGAATAACCAACAGCAATACAGCGAAAGGTTGTGCTTATGATTTGTGCCTTCCACATCAAGATGAACTTTATGATTGTAATTGGGGATTTACTAGAAAAATCCGGTATTATTTCAGCCTTGACACATGCCGAAGTGTGTGGCGAGGGAAAGGCTCAGTCATTTTTGAAAGCCTCTCATTCCAGACGGGCCCGATACATTCATGAAGTTCTCTCAGCTGCTTTGCATATTCTCTCAATGCTCGCCTATGATGCCTACAAAGCAGATAATCCAGACAGACAGCTTGATTATGAGAATTGGAAACAACAACAATCGGCAGATTCAGCCGCATTCTACTACTGGCATGTGATTCTTCGTCTGGAAGTGTTGAGAGCTAGTTTTGAACACTCTATCCACTCTTCAAACTTTTGCCTATACCTTCAGACATTGAAGGCCATGGCTCCATGATTCTTCGTTGTTGATCACACGAATTATTCTGTGATATGGAGTTATTCTCCGTCGTCGCCCCTGAAGTTTACGATGCATTCAGTTCTGGGAAATTCACAGTGAAGAAACCCAATGCACGTTTCTCCTCGATTGCGCTTGACCAGGGTCATGAGCAGGAAAACAAGCTAGTAAAGACCACAGGAGGCGCAGTGGGCCTAACAGAGGATGCAGCTGCATTAAGGTGCTGGATGATTGCTGGGCCTGAGATAGCTTCCATGCTGTGAGAGTACGGAAGATCACTGAGAAATTATTCTGGCAATGAAGATAACAATGAAGAAGGCCATCACGAAGAATTGGAGATCCACCAGAAAAGGTTCCAGAAACATGTTAAATGTCTTATATCTGCACTTTTGGAAATGAATAACCCACTATTGGATGATGAATTACAATCTATAGATTCTCGCATCATTGCTGGAGAAAGAGCTGAAGAATGTATGAGATCATTGACAAGTCTTGGCAATACTCAATATTCAAAATACATGGAGGATCAAATCATTTCAAGGAAGGTTTCCATCTTCAACCCCATCAAGAGAAAGAATGTGAACATATTTAGTGGCGCAGTTCAAGTTAAAACAGACGACAAAACTTACTGTGGCAAAAACAGACGCTGCCATATTTTCCAAACTGTACATTGAAAAGAAAACCAGCCGTTCCCTCCGTTCCTCTCGGAGACAGGAAAATTGAGACCGGCAGTAAAATCTGAACTTCTCAAATGTTTCAACGAAGAAGAGGAAGCAGACGAAGATTTGCTGGGCATAGACAAGCCAGATAACAATAAAGAAAATACTGAAGCTCGTGATGGGAATTATCAGTCATCCAAATGATAATGCCGGGCACAAATGTGACATTCACCGATTACTGCAACACTTTCATCAAGTACGTTACAAACCAGCAGGGAAATTGAGTAGATGTCGTTTTTGATGCCTATCCTGATGAAAGCCTCAAAAACTGTACACGAGAGAAGCATGGAACAGGACTTCGTCAACGGGTCACACCTGCAGGAAAGCTACCAACAAACTGGCAAAAGTTTCTTCGTTCATCGGAGAACAAGGTTGAACTCTTTAAACTTCCTAGCCGATGGCTTCCTCACAGTGCAGCATGTGAAAACAATTCTCGTCACTAGAGGGAAGGAAGTTGTGAGTAACGGAAATGCAGACGTGTCCTCTCTCAAGTCTAAACAGGAAGAAGCTGATTTAAGACTCTTCCTTCATGTCTTTCATGCTGTGAAGGAAGGTAACACACACATTCTAATTAGAACTGTGGATACAGATGTGGTTGTCATTGCAGTTTCCTTGTTCGGTTAGCTCCAGTAAATGAACCTGAAAAATGTTGGATTTATTTCGGTGTCAGAAAAGCCTTACATGTTATCGCCGTTCACGAACTCGTGAATAGGCTTGGTCCCGACAGATGCAGTAGCTTGTTGTTCTTCCATGCATTTACGGGTTGTGATACCATGTCTGGATTCTGTGGAAAGGGGAAGAAGTCATTTCCTGAAGTCACCAAAGTATTCCAAGAGTTATCACGGCCTGCATGAGCAATTGAGGAATATCATTTGAAACTTCTCGCGAGGTACGCTATCCTGTCTTATAACATCACAAACAACTTGGATGATATCGACCAAGCAAGAAAGGTGCTGTTTGTCCGGGGACGAGCAATGGACAGATTACCACCGACATTCGCTGCACTTCTACAGCATACTAAACAAACATGTTTGCAGGCGGGATTTATCTGGGGACAGATTTGGTTGCAAATCCAGAATATTCCAACTTCGAGGATTGGGGATGGATGAAGGAAGGTAATGTTTGGGTTCCATTCTGGACTACAAAAGAAGGAACCACTGCCTCCGTGAAGGAGCTCACAAAGTGTTCCTGCAAAAGTTGTATTAGAGGTCGTTGTCTGTGCAGACAGTCAGGCCTTCCATGTATGGGCCTTTGTGTGTGTGTGAGGGATATTCCTGCAATAGGAATCAACATTAATTTAGTGGCGTAGAAATATATTGCAAACTTTGTATGTATACTGTAGACCAGTTGTAACATTCCTGTAGCATTAAATATTTGTACTTTAAGTGTTATTAATGTAAGGTGATGGTGGTGGCCATCTTGGTTTTCAGCATCCATCTTTAAATTAAAAATGGCTTCCAAAATTACAGATGACCATCAAAAGTTCCTAAATTCGCTGTTCAACATAAATTTTGTTGTACTTTAGCAGCAAATTCTGGAATTTTCGGCCGCTATCGCGGATTTTGGCAGCCATTTTGTAATTGTATACCAAATCTGATAATTCAAGTGGATTCCTAGTACTCTAAAATATACATATATGTGGACACCTATATTACCTTGCAGTGTCAACCGATTATGTCTGCAGCAAAGTTTTAGCCGCCATTTTCAATTTCGTTCAATTTGGCAGGAAACAATGATTTCTCGACATGTTCCCACATCCAAATTGAAGCGTATACATGAAAGCTACGTGCATGCCAAGTTTCATGCTTTCTTCCGGAAAGGACCATACTTTTGTAGTGGAGCTGCACTATGACATATTATGAATGAATATGTGCGAGAATAGAGGAAGAAGCATGGGAATCCTGCATGGGAATACTTCATGCTCTTGAATGAGCCAGTCCATTGCAAAATTGGCTCCTTCGTTTCCCTTCGGAAATGTCAAAAATCGCTCGCCCAGATGAAAAATTTATCTTGGGCTTTCCTTTTGTATGTAAATATGTGTGAAGATATTAAATTCCTATAAAGGATTGTAAGAATAAGTATTATAAACAGAATATGATAAAAAATTCTCAGTCAAAAGTTACATGTAAAGTATTATGTTGTATAATTACATAATCACAGTAGTGCAGTGAATTTTTTGTCCAGCTAATAAAGTTCGATGTACCCTGATATATATATGTTTTGTTGTCAAATACAGTTATTGCAATTACTATTTTTCAAAGGTTAATTCAAGTGTATTAGGTTCCACCTTAAGGAAAAAAATTGTCCCTCTTCCCCCAAAGAGGAAGAAATCCGTATTTATGCTTTACTTACCTTTACCCCACCAAATCTCTTAACAAATCGGCACCTATGCACATCACTCCCTTCCCATTTTTTTAAAAAATTGAGTTGAATTCAATATGGTGGACATCCACTTGGAACACACCAACGTGGTTCCCCCTAAGCCTAAAGCCTAAAAAGCCTTACCTGTTTCTATCAATTGTATCCAGCCTTTACTTTTTATAGGGGGTGTTAACGGACTTTTGAATCACCCTGTAGGCCCTCGTATGTGAGTTTGTCAATGTGACGTCAAGAATTACACACACAGATATTATATATGTGTAATATATATATATAAAATGTGTGTGTGCAGGTAGGTAGAGGGGGGCCTTTGGTAATATTTTGCAGGGGGGGGCAAGATTTGTAGATCCGGTACTGGTTCAATGAGTCAAGTAAAATAAAAATTAATTGCATTAAAGATTGATTTTGGTGTGGATGTGCCATGTGCAACTCAGCAAATAGGTACAAGTTGTAGCTGTGCGCTCAACTCCCAGAAATATTTTCGAAATGGTTGTGCTGAAAGTAATGCATGAAAATCGGTTTTCTTTGCATAATTTTCTTATAGTTCCTTATTTCTTGTCTGCAGATGGGAAAGAATGGTTATATAGTCTCTAAACAGCTGACTGCACTGTGTTGAACAATAAAAACTTAAACCTCAAACCTAATGAAGTAATAAGAATATAACTCGGGAAAAAAAAGCCCATTTCCTGCTCAAATATGTCTTACTGGAAGACTCCATTCACCCCCCCCCCCCACCCCATGATTACGTGGAAGATTACATGCTGACCCCTGGGAAGAAATTTCAGAGCAGAGGAAAACTGTGAATGCCTCGCTGAGAGAGATGAAACACAGTTACACCTGGCTTCAGAAGTCGAACTGCTTTGTTAGACCTAGTTTGCAAGAATAGATCCAAAGTGAAGCCACAAGTTAAATCGTGAGGTGCATTTCAGGAACTTGCTGTTATTTGGCAGCAGTAAGTTTTGTCAATTGTTAATTGTGCTTCAAATCTGCTCGTTTATTAAATACCAGTTTATAAAATAACCAACTGAAAGCTCTCGTCATGAAAACAGTCCAGTCAAGGTTGCAGTTTCTAATTGCCACCTCCACACACCCCGGCCCTCCAGGGTTGCCACACTTCTTCTAAGCTGCTCAGTCCACACTTTGTGCCAGTGGCGGATTAAAGAAGTTCTCTCGGAGGGGGCGGACACCCATTATGGCACCCCCCACCGAACTTTCAGCATCCAGTACACTTCCCTCAGAAACTATGGTCCTACCATATATATGTCATAAAATCACTGTCGTAACTAAAACGTTCGAGGCTCAGTCATGTGTCAGGTTTCTGCCCATCCAATCAAACAACCAGTAAGTAAATCTGGAAAAAAAGTGTAATAGTCGTGTTCCAGGATGAAAGTAGTGACGTCGCGAATGGTCTCCAGTTTTGTGATCAGAGGCGTGCAAAAGGGGGGTTGATGAGAGTAATAACCCCCTTTGTCCAAATATTTCTAAAAAAGAACGTAGACCTCTTTCGGAAATCCTGAGCACGCCATCCTCCTCCACGTACGTTTAGTACAAGCCTGTGTTACTCAATAAGTGATATACAGTGTAATCGAAAAGTCCCCGCACTCATACTTTGAAAATATGCTACGAGGTCAGTAGGCAACATGAGTTGGCAACGTTGTTAGTAGTGACTGGTATGACCTTGAAGAATGCGATAACGTCCCGGGAGAGCTGCACTGCTATTACAGTCAGTGGTGTGTCATTATTGTGCAGTCGGTCTACAATGCCTTTTAAGCGAGCGCAGCGAATCGCTTTGTTAGAAGCATATTTTGAGTGTAAGACATACAGAGATTGTGTGGAGAAATGGAGACGTCTATTCCCTGATGATCTTGTTCGCCGATTTCGTGAAACAGGCTCAGTGCATGATCGACAACGAAGTGGAAGACCCAAGGTTGTCACACACGAATTCCTAGAGAACGTGAGTCAGCGAATGGTGCAATCTCCAAGAAAATCTATACGACGTTTGTCACAAGAAGTTGGAGTATCATATGGATCCACACAGAAGGCACTGAAAGTAGCCAAGTTTCACCCATATCGTGTGAAAGTCGTCCAGGAGCTGAAAGCGTTAGATAAAGATAAGCGTATCAAGTACTGCCGGTGGTTCCGTGCTTTCACACGCAACAATGTGGCCATTCTCGATAAAACTTTTTTTTACCGATGAAGCATGGTTTCATCTCAGTGGATACATCAACTCACAAAACACCCAAATGTGGGCAACTGTAAACCCACATGCCCTGCATGAAGTACCGCTACATTCTGCAAAGGTCGGTGTCTGGTGTGCCATTTCACGACGAAGGATTGTTGGACCCCTGTTCTTTGAGGACACAGTGGATGGCGATGTGTACAGGGATTTGGTGCAACAATTCGTGGCTATGTTGGAAGAGGATGAGCGTGAATGTTGGTTCCAACAAGATGGGGCAACGTGCCATACTGCAAACGACACAATGGCTATGTTGCGCGAGTTTTTCGGGAACCGCATCATCTCCAAAAATTTGTGGCCCCCTCGTTCCCCCGATCTCACGTCCTCCGATTTCTTTCTTTGGGGGTTCCTGAAAGAAAGAGTATATACACACAACCCTCGCACATTGGATGAACTCCGACAAGCAATTTTTGACACTATTGTTGCAATTCCAGGGGAAACATTGAGGAAGGTGTCGCGGAACATGTGTAAGCGTGTAGACATGTGTTTACAGGAACATGGCGGCCATTTTCAACACTTCCTATGAACTGGAAACCAAACACTACTTTGCAATGTCCATAGAGAGTGCAGCATAACCTCCATTGTGTGTTTATGTGATTATGTTCTGTTTGTGTTGCGTTATGTTTGTGTTTTGGAAACTTTTTCCTCATGCACTTAAAGTTATATGTCATCTTGTTTGTGTTTTACCGACCGTTGCCATTACAGTATACCTCACTTTTGGTTTACATTTATTTTTCTGTGTAGTACAAGGACTAAAGCATTTATATATGTACTCCTTTCGTTCCCATGTGTATTACTTTCTACACAATAAATTCTTAAAAAGTGTGTGCGGGGACTTTTCGATCGCACTGTATTATTGATTTCTCCAATTTCATCTTTATTTAACTGTAGAACAATAAAAAAAGAATGTTCATTATACATTTTAAAAAAAGCTGGATGGGGGCCCGCTGCCCCAAACAGGGTTGGCATGTTTAAAACAAAATGTCCAATTCCATATTAAAAACACTAAGTTGCTGACCAATGCAGTTTATTAAGATAAAAACACTTAACAGGTAACGTTTCAACCCTGTATCAGGGTCTTCCTCAGACGAAGAACTAAACTAAAATGATGAAATATATTATACACAGAAAGATTACATACACATAGCAGGGTCACAAGCCATGTAATCTTTATGTGTGTAGTATATTTCATCATTTTAGTTTAGTTCTTCGTCTGACGAAGACCCTGATACAGGGTTGAAACGTTACCTGTTAAGTGTTTTTATCTTAATAAACTGCCTTGGTCAGCAAGTTAGTGTTTTTAAAACAAAAGTGTTTTAAACAACTTGTTTTAAATGTTTAAAACAAAAGTTTTTTAAACATGTTTTTTTTAGTCTTGTTTAAAACACTTTTTGATACTTCATGTTTGATAGTTTGTGGTTATTTGCGTGTTTTGTAACTTTACCTTTTCATTCAATCCTTGTCATTTTGTTTATTGTGCATAGAAATCTGTTGTGTCACCTCCCATGGATGCTAATGTTTAGCTCTTGGGTATGTCATAAAATGACACAATGTTTGATGTATTTCATCCCAACTTTGTAAATGTATCAATAATAATAATAATAATAAAGCCATTGTGAGGGCTGCAGGAGAAGAATGATATCCCCCCAAGCCTTTAATTCACCCTTGCAGAAAGCTACTAAGATTGATAGTTGTAGCCCCCTAAATATTTTCATCTTTGCCTTAGTGGCGCTGGCGTACATGTCAGGGTCAGCTGCTCTCTCTCCCTGGCTAAGGCCATTCCACAGTGAATGAGCATGAAAAAAATGAGTGAGGTGGCAGAGGTGAAGGGAATATTTTCTAGATCCTTTGTGAAGGGTCGGTCACCTCACAACTTCTTTGATCCACCCTAGTAATATTATACTAGTCCGTTACCTTAAGTTCATTTCATGCTTATCATTCATCAACCTTACCTCTGTTCACCCTTGTCCTTCATCGCCTCCTATCTTTCGTCTCCCTTTAATCTTTCGTCAGCTCCTATCTTTCATTGCATCCACTCTTATCTTTTTCGCCCCTGTCTCTCACCGCCTTCTATCTACCATTGCCCCCTTCCTACGTCATTCTTATCTTTCCCCCCTCCTTAATAATTCTTCGCCTCCTATCATTTGTCGACCATATCCTTTGTCATTCTTTTCTTTCTTCGCGCAGTCTCTCGGCACCCTTATTTTTTGTAACGTCCTATCTTTTGTCATTCTTTGTTTGCCCCCTGTCTATTGTCACCCCCATCATTCGTCATTCTTATCTTTGTTCGCCCCAGTCTCTTGTCACCACTATCTCTCGTCACTCTTATCTTTGTTCCCTCCATTCTTTCGATATTCTTATCTTTGTTCGCCCCTCTCTCTCGTTGCCCCTATCTTTCGTCATTCTTATCATTGTTCGCCTCCTGTCTCTCTTTGCCCCTATCTTTTGTCATTCTTATCTTTGTTCGCCCCCTGTCTCTCGTCGCCCCTATCCTTCATCATTCTTATCTTTGTTCGACCCTTGTCTCTCGTCACCCCCTTATTATTCGTCACATCCTATCTTTCGGTATTCCTATCTTTGTTTGCCCGCTACCTCTTGTCGACCCCCCTTATTTATCATTCATCGCCTCATATCTACCGTTGCCCCTTCAGCTTTCATCCTTGTTATCTTTGTTCGCCCCTGTATCTCGTCGTATCCTAACTTTCGTCACCCCTATTTTACTCACTCGCCGTTAAGCTTCCTTCTCCCTCATAACAGTAATTCTTTGTAAAATACCACAATATTTGCTTTATTGCATTTCAACCGTGCACATTATCAAAAAAATTAAGTAAGGCTTTTAGGCTCTGTCGCCCCCCGTTATTCCACTCTTGTGAGTTTCTTAATTGATACCATGTGTATTATATTTCATTGCAACTGTGTAAATTATTTATCAATATATGAAAAAATAAAATAGGTCCTCGGTGGAAGTTGCCCACGATGCCCCCTCTGCCTCCCCTTTAATCCACCCTTGCTTTGTGCTTTGTATGCATGCGGTTGATTGTGTCTTCGCTGGTGTATTTTGTACAGATTATTTGTTTTTGCATTCATTATGAACGACATTGAGGTGAGGAGCAGCATCCTATGTACGGTACAATAGAAGGTGGAAGTGATGGTGACGTATGTGCCTGGCAAACAAACATTAAAAAAAAAGTAAGGTAATCATTGGAAACATTTAAAAGTTTTTCAGAACTCTTGCATGTAACGAAGAAGCAAGCAAGAACATCAACTTTGCACAAGTACAAAAACTGACGGCTTAAGCTTGTGGGATTTCTGAAAAGTCTGTGCACAATGTATCAGCAGTACTTGAACTTCGGCAGAGGCTCGAGGTGTGAACATTGTCTTCGAGTCACCGCTATTTTTGCATACACTAAAGAAGCCATTGATCCTAATTTGGAAATGAAGCTGCATTTGCTTTGATGTAGTAGCGGCAGTCTCTACAAAGATCAGCAGCTGCTGTCTCTCCTTCGACAGCATTGTTGTTAAGAATCGTTTTCCCTTTTGTTTATTCAGCCTGCCCATTTGTCCTTTGCGGTTTACATTTTATAACCACTTTCGTAAACATAATATAGTATGCCATTGGCCTTCCTTGAACAAGCCTTGTTCATTTTAAATTAGAAAACATGTGTTTGTTGCCTGTGGTAAAATCTTGCAAAAATGAAACACCCCCTCAGTGGCACAGTTCAATAAGTGGTCGAATTTTGCTCTGCTACTGAAGTTTACTGGTTACAGTCCTGGCCTTGTGTTCTTTGTGAGTGTCCATTCATCAATGTCATCAAATCATTCCTCATCGCTGTAATTGGTCAAAGGTGGCAAAAAAATCGGTGCTAAATAACACACACAAAAATTAAGCCAATTGATAAGTAGAATTCACTGTCAATGGCATATTTTTTAATGGAAACCTACTAAAAGTTGATTGGTATTAACATACGTACATGCTTTCTTTATTTTCAACATCGTATCCCCTTAATTTGATTCCACATTCCCCCCAGCACCCCTAGATGATTAATCCTGGTGCCGCTACTGTTATAGAGAGATTGTGATGATTCTTACAGTAGACAAAGTAGAAGTATGTGGACTTAGGGGAATATTTTGTTCTCCCAGTAAGTAAATGTAGCCAGACACAAATCACAGGCAATCCTCTAATGAGCGCAAGATTGATGTGTTCTTAAAATTAATTTCAATGTTTTATTACAAACTTTCTTGCTGAAAGTTTTTACGTGATCAAATAAAACACGAGTTAGCCAGCGACGATACTTTACATTACATAACACAAAAATTTTTGAAAATCTTGGGACGTTTTACTTTTTTACTTCACATGCTTACACATTTTGTGTATAAAATATGTAGGCATCTATGAACCTTAAAATGTTTCACTATTTTTTCCAACCCTCTTGTGTCACTGCTTTCATTATTATTTTTAGTCTGAAGTAAACATAATGATTTTCTATTGAATTTCATGGAAACATGTTTTTATATTTTCTGAATGGCCAAGAAAGTATTCCAGTGTAAAGATACCTCGTAATATTCTTTATGTTAAGTACTATTTTCTAACATTTTTTTTTTCAGAATTATTATTGAAAATTGAAATGGTTGGCAACACTGTAGGTGGGTGGCGTGACCTTGACTGGACAGTTTTAATGGAGAGAGGTATAGTGAAATAGTTTATCTTTGTTGCATGTAGTAAATATACAATGTTCACCATAAGGAATTGACGATGACATTATCTGCAACACAATTTGCAGTCCCCCCACCATTTTTTCCCACTTTTTCCCCTGCACTATGGCATCTTAATACTCCTTGTCTACGAAGAGAAAGTAAACTGCCCCTCGACCTCAGAGTTTTGGCACCCAATTGCTGCTTCTTCACATTCTCACTTCAAAGGCCATGCCCGAAAGGTGCAAGACTGTACTTGAAGCGAGCATCCTCCGAGTATGGTCTTTGAGTGTGGTCTTCAACTTGTGGACTGGAAGTGAAAGTCTTTCGAATTGCACTTCGACTGCAGCGCCAAATACGATCAGTAGATAAAACTGAGTTCTTGTTGTTTTCCCCACATTTTATACACTTGAATGGCTTATTGCAGAAAGGGACCTGAGTCACATTTTTGGGGTATCGGAGTTAATTTTTTCATCTCCACTGTGTCTAGCAGCATACTGCAGGGGGGTGCATTGAGGGTTGCAAAATTAACTATTCATTATGTTGAATATTTGAGCCAACAACGGCACATTTCTTTCTTACACTATTAATATTATACGATTTTTCATTGTTTTTCTCAGAATTGTGCAAAAGTGACTCAGGTCCCTTTCTGCAATAAGCCATTCACTTGTTTTTCACCATAGAAATCGCATAGCATTTTTAATGTTCATACACATACATTTCCACACATTAGAAGAACTTTAACCAACAACTTGCTGGCCCATTACGTATATTTAACTTGTGTTGCTGGCTTCCTACCTCCGTGATTTTAAACAAATGAACAACGAGTGCAAAAATCACGTGACCTAGTCAGCAACCATATGTGCTCTGAGCTGTGCACTTGCGTGCTTCTGTTCCTTGCACTTTCGAACTGTACTAGGTGATGTCACTTCCATCAAGACCATACTTAAGTCTGTACTTTGTACCTTTCGGACAGAGCCCGAGTCACATCACTAACAGTCGATTCCGGCAACTACAGAAAGGTTAAAATGTCCCTGACAGACTTCTTACTCATATGGCAGCCAATGCCAGTCCACATTCGAAGACAGAGAGTTCTGCTTATACATCTTTTCTACAAACACCACCTGACAGATGGACCAGCAGACCTTGTCCATGATGAAAGCCAGGATACAGACTGCAGGTGCCGTGATGATGTGAAGTCACAATGTTATCAGTTTTTAATAGTCTTGCAAACCAGTAAATGCTTAATCTGTCCTCTCACATTGTAAATAAATATTGGTGAAGGGCTTGCAGCATTAAAATGATTCAGCCTTCCTCAAGATTCACATATATAGGGTGTTTCTAAAGTTAGTTTCCAACATGTAGGAGGTGATTATAAAAGTGAAAATAAACACAGAAGTTCATGTGACGAAATGCCGAAAACGGCACCCATCCCATTCGGATTTATTGAAGTGGAAAAACGTGTGGAAAATATGTTTACAAGGAAACAGTGGCAACCCGGCCAACCATATGACTGTGGCGAAGGGCGTTCCACAAAAAAATGCGGCATGCTCTATTCAAAAAAGCACATGCCAGATGTTTTGAAGTTCATGCGCAAGGGATTCCCCAAAGGAAGCGAATGGGTCTGTTGAAGTTGTGGGGGGTAGGAAAGGGTTTAGCAAGATGTGTTTTCCACGGAAGGTCATATGTGGAGACTAACAACCAAGAAAGCAAATATCCGTAGTGGACATCACCATTACGTAGAAAAACAAAGATGGTGGTGGTCCTGCGCTAGGTTGCATATATGTCGACATGTTTACTGTGTGCAGAGTGGAGGTGCTGAGGGAACCACATCAGAGACGATTTTCAAACTGTCTGCCATTACCTTCCACACAGTGATGACAATGCTGAATCAACGATTGTCTAGTGCGAGCAAACAACCTCGCGCTGTCTGCTATCGTCACTGCAGCAACATTAATGCATGCAACGAGATCCTCGGCTGACACGACAGGTGTTTCGTATATGAGGCGTTTCATCTCTCCGGGCATAGAAAGAAGTCCAGGGGAGTGATGTCCGTCAATCTTGCTGACCATGGCACAGGCCCACCCCTACCAATACACAGATTGTGGAACAAGCCATTGAGGAAGTGACACACATTTCTGTTGAAATGTGGTGGTGCACCATCATGTTGGAACCATAGTCCTTGCCTCAGTGCCAAGGGCACATCCTCCAAGAGTTCAGGCAAAACATCATGAAGAAATGCATGATATGTGCCACCACACAGGCGAACAGGGAAAATGTACGGCCCAATCAAATGGTCATGCACTATCCCACACCACACATTAACCGCAAACCTGTGCTGATGATGTGCCACGAGAATTGCATGTGGATTTGCAAAACCTAAAATGTGACTGTTTTTACTATTGAACGTGCCCATTTTGGTGAACATTGCTTCATCGGTCCAAACACCCTGTTCGCAAAATTTGGGAGTTTCCATCTGATGCAAAAACCTTTGGCAAAACACCACATGTGGGCCAAAGTCCTGAGGTAAAAGGTCTTGTACTTTTGGAGTTTGAAAGGGTACATCCCCTCTTTGGACAGAACGTGCCACACATTAACATGGGAGGTGTTGTAGGCACTGGCTATAGCATGCATACTGGTGTCAGGACGATCTTTGACAGCATTTAGCACCGCATCCACAAACTAATCTGTGCACACACTTTACGTGGTCTTTCAATTTCTTGACGGGGTGGTAGCACTGTTCCTGTTTCCCAAAGTCGAGTATGCACTCTTTGAAAGAAGGTGTGCAACGGCAGATTCCTATTTGGAAAACGTTTCCCCTACAAATGCCGTGCTGCATGGCTATTACTATTACTTCCTGTCTTGCCATAAATGAGATGCATGTCTGCCAGCTCCTCTGCGGTGTATGCAGCCATCCCTATTGTTGGATATCTGCCGGCCCATAGGCGACAAACACTATTTTACTGTACACGATGTGCCGTGCCTATCGATAACACCTAGCAGTGCTTATTTCGAAGTTTGCCCAATCCTTCCACTTGTATGTTTTCAACCGCAATTGTGTGATGGTAACCTGATGCGCAGTGATGCTGATATCGCAGTACGTGAAGCACGAATGGCAGCGACCGGTGCTTTCCTGCCGGAAGAAAACTACTGTGTTAGCGCCCCTAGCGGGAAATGCCAAAGTCAAGGTCATGCTTTGGCTTTTCTGCATGTGGGTACGTACAAATATTGACAACACAACATTGTGACCAAAAACATCACCCGGATTACCCATGCTAATCACTCCATAAACCCTTCCCTACCCTCATGACTTCAACAGACCAATTCGCTTCCTTTGAGGAATCCCTTGCACATCAACTTCACACATTTGGGATGTTTTTTTTAAAATAGAGCATCCCGCATTTCTTTGTGGAACGCCCTTCGCCGCAGTCATATGGTTGACCATTGTGCCACTATTTCGTTGTAAACATAATTTTCGCACTTTTTCCCACTTCAATAAATCCGAATGGGTGCCGTTTTCGGCATTTCGTCACATGAACTTCTGTGGGTTTTTTTCACTTGTAGAATCACCTCCTATGCGTTGGAAACAAACTTTAGAAACACCCTGTATATGTTAAGCTGATGAATCAGCCTAATGTGATATAGTAATGATTGGGCCCTGAATTTGAGTCTTAAACATACAAGGAAACCAAGATTTTACTTTCCAGATTTTATATTTTCCAGCATTATACATTCAATCTTCATGGTCACAACAGAGAAAAATGCTATAAAATTTTCCCCGATTTCACATTTTCCTGCATTTTAAGTTTATTCAGCTATTTTTTCTCCTCGAAACAAAAGATTGTGGAAAGCCACGTATTGTACTTTATTACAAACAACAAATCATTGTCAGAATTGAGGCACTTTTTAGATAAAAAAAACTCAAAATGTTGAAATAACAAGCAATATTATATCAATTTTCACACCTTATGTTTCAGTTCTGTACATGTCCATAAAGTAGAAGATAATATAGTTATATTCAACAATTAATCCTAAACAATGGAAGGAAGGAAGGATTGGTAATCTTGTGCTTACTAGCGAAAATGAAAAGTTATACATTAAGTAATTTATTAAACAATCCAATCACAAAACAACCATTACCCTTCAGAACAGTTTATTATGTGGACTTCAAAATTTTATAAAAAAAAAAAACCACTTGATTACAAACTGTTATACAGACAACACAAAATGTAGAGAGGAAATAAGAGAAATAAGCACTACTGATAAGCTTCCATATTCTCAAGGCTGGGCACAGACTCTGGCACATACTCTAAAATCAAACTTTCACCATTCACCAAAACATCTTGTTGAACAAGTTCACTAAGCGACTGACCCATCTCAGCACTAACAATGGCTCCATCACCGTATCTGAACAACCGTAGCTTGGGTGCATGCAGTTCATTATTTCTGTTTTTGACACTGACCAAAGTCGCCACAGTATCTATCACTTTACCAACGCTCCAATGCTTGGACACAAAAACCGGCTTGCTTCCTTGATTCAACTCAAGCGGCAAATATATAAGAAAATAAACCCTTTCTTCAGCAGGTAATGACTTTTGGCCAACTGCCTTGCCTTTCAGTTTCATGAGCTGGACCTGGGCAGCTATTTTGCTTGATTTTGGTCTCTTCTTTGCCTCATTGAGTTTCTTCATCAGGTGTCTGTCTACCTCTGCTTTTGCTTCTTGGAATTTTTGGCCTGGAAGTTTGCAGCGAGCAATTTCTTCCTCTGTCGGCTTCTGCCATGATGGGCAGTCGTGGTCTTCTCCATGTCTATGCTTCAAACAGAAGTGCTTGTTGCACCCTTGGCAAAGCATTTCTACTTGATCAATTACTTTGCAGTTCTCAACTTCACATGTCCATGATTGAGTATCAAAAGCCTGCAAATCAGGACAAACAAGAACTGTATACAGACTCTAATTATATGCACATGAAACAAATGAAATAGTAGTTTAATCACAGCTTTTACAAAAAATATAATGAGAGGACTGCAATGTTTACTACATACATTGCAGAAAAAAGTCTGGAAACATGAATTCTGGCAATTTGCATCTGTTTGTCAACAACAAAAAGAATCCTCTTCAATGATTGAAATATGATATCCTTCGTTACTAAACACACACCATTCAAAACATGTTGAGCTTTGGTAACAGATTGCTTTGATTGATTGGGTATATTTTACTTTACATTTGTGCTACTTTTCGCTAATCACGAAGATGAGGATGAGTGATGATATGATGAAATTGATGAAGGAACACTCACAAACACACATGCCCAGGCTGGGATTTGAACCTGGGACCCCTGGCATCATAGCACACTTTGCAAACCACTCCACCACAGAGACTGGCTCCATATGCTTTGTACTGACTATATTTAAACTGATTCTGTTGATTACTTCATCTTGTGAGAACCTGAGGAATGTAACTCCAAAAATGCAGTGATTTTTTGTAACCTATCTACTAACTTTGAAGATATTTATTTGGAGTCAGATCAACATCTCAAAATAATAACAACAATAAATATTTAATAAATCAAACATAGAATAACACAAATTGAATATATATGGTAAAAGCAATTTGCTGTAGACTGATGTAAGAGAAATCTATAGATTACTGTGTCAAATGAGGTTCAACCAGGAGGCTATGTTGAAGGAGAGGGGGAGGTCACAGCTGGATGTTGGAATCCAGCTCTTTCAGAAAATTTATTACTACCAGTCTGCAGGATACTTTACTTAGAACTGAGTAGTGCATGACTTTGTGAAGCACCATAGAAGTTCTAGAATTAAACACTACTGCCCATGTTTAAACTTGGTTAATGAAATGAATGCCATGTATACTTTCATTTCACATACCTACTTATTTCCTTTTAAACAAAATGTTTCTCACATTTTCCTGTATCAATACACTTTACCTTCATGGTCCAAATAATTACACATTTTATAAAATTACTCACGATTTTATCCATTTTTCCCAAATTTTAATAATTTAGCCACAAGTCCCTGAAAAATTTAGTGGTTCCACTGTTGAGGTTATGTGTTTCTACTTAAAAAAAGGTTGAAAGTCTTCTTCTTGGACTTCTTTCACACAAGTACAGCTTTTTAATTTTAGCTTCTTTAGACTGGCTGTACCCATTGAACGTTAAAAAAGAAACACTGATATAAGCTTTGCATGTACAAAAATGACTGTGCAACTTGTAAATGCAAATTCAACCGCCAGGTTTATCATAATAAAAAGACACTTTAATGAGGAAACGTAAGGACTTACCAGTGTTGTAATTTCCTTGGGAGTAGTGCACAAGTGTGAATCAGCCTTGTAATGCTCATTGCAAAATATCATTCCACACTGGTCACAATTGAAGGGAAGGAAATCCAGCTGGTTGCAGCCTTTTAAAGAGCAATGCTTCCCTAGTTCAGGAAACTCTGCCATTGTTTTCTCCCTGAAACCAAACACTTCAATGAAACAGAAACTGCAACTCTAATAATTTGAATTACTCTCCAAAAGTTACTACATTTATATGCACTATTTTTACTGAACTGATTTGTTACTTATATCAATTGTACTTTATCAAAGATGATAGTACAATTGGTAGCTAAGTCATTAATCATGTTTAAGAACAAAAATATTTCTTCCCTCAAAAAGTATTTAATTAGTAAGTGTGGAAGAAATGTACATACTTTTAATCAGCATTTGTCTTCATTTAGGAGTGAACTATGAAAAAATTTAAAAGTATGTTTACAATGAATGTTTTTTTATTGTTGACAGTTTTGATGCATACGCATATATCACTAGGCTAACTGCAACAACACAATAAACATAGAGGGTACAAAAGGACATTCCAATTTTCTACAACTAGATATTCAAGGGTTTTAATGAAAATTAAAATGTTTTTATAAAATGAAGCTTTACAATGTCTATTCCATTCTGCCAAATTGTTTGCACTTTTGACCTTACTTACGTGAAATTTAGAAAATTTCGCACTTCCACATTGCACAATTTAATGGTTAAATCCTATTAATTTCGACGATCCACTGTCTTCATTCACAAAAGGGTACAGCGTTTGAAGCGGAGATGGTACCGCGTCACCGCATTGTTTGTTCCCGCGCAGCGGTAGTTGCAATTTCTCCCATTCAGCAGCGCTGGCGTGTGCACCCTGGTTTGCGTCGTCTGCTTCCTGTTGTCAGGTGGCATTGCCAGTCGGTGGTTGGGGGACTGGGCTGTGCTGCTCGGCAAGGTGCTGTTCCTGTTCCCCGCATGGCTAGAGGGGAGGTTGAGTATGTGCACCACATCTTTTCCTTTTCAGGTTGGGGATCTTTCTGAGGACAGAGTGCCAAGTCGGGTGTGCCTGTCCATCGTCCAGGTTCAGTGCAGATTTCTGTTGGATGATAGCATGTGTTTCTTTGACAGTGTTTTCTATGACAGAGCCGGTTGGGTGAAGTATGGATATAGAGGAGATGGTGTGGTTAGTGGAGTGGAGGTGTTGAGAGAGGCCTGATTTTGTTGTGTCATTTTTGGCATCTTTTACATGTTCGTTAATCCGTTCTTGGACAGTGCGGATTGTTCTGCCACTGTAGGTGTTGTGGCATTGGCATGTGGTCTTGTAGACACCAGGGGATGCAAGTTTGGGTAGGTAGTATCTCTTGAAGTTGGGTAGTGCTCTTCCGATTTGGGATATGGGTTTGTGTGCCACTTGGATGTTGAAAGGTTTGAGGGCCTTGGCAAATTTGCCAGATGTGGTGGGGTGGTATGGAAAAGCGATCCATTTGGGTTTAGGATTTTGGTTTGGGTTATCTCTGTTTCTTGGGTGTCTGAGCTGGGCTTCTGGTTTTGCACATCACATGGATAGTTGGCACTCGGTGTAACCGTTGTTTAGTCCTATTTCAGTTACGCATGCTATTTCACCATTAAGGTCATCTTCTGTGCAGCTGTGTGTGAAGGCTCTTCTGCAAAAGTTCATCCATACTCCAGCTTTCTGTTTTGGTGGGTGGTTGGATTTTGCATGGATGTACTGGGTGCCCGAACCAGGTTTCCTGTATACGGATGTGATGAATTTGTCTTGGTGTCGTAGGATGCTGAGGTCGAGAAAGTTGAGGTGACCATTTTGTTCCCTTTCAACGGTGAAGTTTATGTTAGGGTGTATGTTGTTGAGGGCAGTTAGAAGGGTTAGGTCATCTTCCTGTTTGTAAATGACTATGGTGTCATCGGCATATCTTCTGTATCTTATATGAGCAAACTCTGGTTGGGTGAGTATTGACTTCTCAGCCACATGCACTACAATGTTGGATAGGGGTGCAGAAAGGGGGTTACCCATCGCTAGGCCTCCTGTCTGGTGGAAGATGGGCAACCCCCTTTCTGCACCCCTATCCAACATTGTACTGCATTTAACCATTAAATTGTGCAAGGCGGAAGTGCAAAATTTTCTAAATTTCACATAAGTAATTTTAAACCGCGTTTACCGCAACCATCATGAACTCTTGACCTTGGTCCAAAATGTACCAGGTTTGATTCACAGTGTGAGTCCCAGGATTTTAGTGTTGCCCCAACATAAAGAGGACAACTGGCAAATTACTTGAAAAGTAGAAGTACCAGACTCCAGTCTAGAAAACCAGGTATAACAGTGGCATTTGAATTTGATGCACTGACAGCGCATCATTCAACTCAAAGCTACATGGCAGACTTTGGAACAGTGAATATACACACCAGGAAAGAGAAGAACTAGGTTGGTGTAGAAAGTGGCCTCATCATTATCATCCTTCATTATTTCCTGCCTCTGGTTGGGTCGGCAAACCTCTCCATTTTTTCCTTGTCTTCCACCACTCCTCTCTTTCCACGGTGTTCCAATCTTGTCCTCTTCTACTAACACTCTCCGCTATCTGCTCTTTCCACTGACACCTTGTCTCTCCCTTGGCCTTATTCCCACTCCATGTGCATTGTAAGCTCTTACTGGTAATAGGGCCTCCCGGATGGCATAGTGGTAACATCGTCGCCTTGTAATCAAGGGGTCCGGGTTCAATCCCTTATTCTTTTCTCTAATATTTCCTCATACACCTTTGCTGAGTGGCACATTAGTGTTATTCTTCTGTAGTTTTTACATTCCTTTCTGTTCCCCTTCTTGACTATGGGAACTATTAGTCCCTCTGTCCAATGTCTTGGCACTTCTCTCTCTTGCCACACTGTTTTCAACACACTGTACAGCCACTGCATACCAATCACTCCTGCTCCTAGTATCATTTCCACTTGCACTTCATCTACTCCAGGTGCTCTACCTCTCTTCATTCTCTTCAAGAGCTTCCTACACTTCTTTCCATGTTAGATTCACTTTTCCTTCCTGTTTTCTTTCTCCTTCACTTCTTCATGTTCATTTCCTTTTTTATCAATGATTTCTCCATATTTTCCTTATTTCTTCATCCTCTTCTACGTTTCCCCTTTCATTCCTTACAGCTGTCTCCTCTTTCTCTTCTCCTTTCTCTCACTAATCCATACAATACTTTCTTGTTCCCATCTACATCTTCTTCTAGCACTTTAGTCCATTCTTCCATCCACTTTCTTCTTTCCTCCTTTACTACTGTCCTTGCCTCTTTCTTCTTTTCCACGTACTCTTTTCGTGCCATTTTGTGATTTAACTTTAAACCATTTTCTAAATGCATCATTTTTGTTTTTCACTGCCTCTCTAGTTCTTTCAATCCCGCATGGTGAACATGGTCCAGCATGTTCTAAAATCATAATCACATCCTGCAGTTTGTCTTGCTGCATTTAGAGGGCATCAACCCTAAAATCATCAAATTCCTGAACAGTTTCTAGACAAATGCTTTGAAAGATGTGCAATGCATTAAATTTTGTGCAGAATTTACTGTTAACAGTGCAAAATAATGTAACAAATAGAGATTATTGACTGAAAAACCAATCTGGTATAAAATGCCAAACACTGAGTTCAAAACCTAAATGACATATTCATTTCATTATGCATGCAACACGATGTATTCTGATGGAATTTTCTTTTGGAAGAAACAACAGCATGAATGCATTTGGCATTTGTATCCACGAGGATAACAAAACAGCAGAATTATTGGAATCAAATTATTGGCAAATTTACCAATACTTCGACAAGCCATGATATTGATAAGAAAGCTAATTACAAAAATGGGTTTCTAAGTGACGATTAGAAAGCACCTTAAATAACTGATTGATTGATTGGTTTGGTTTATTTTTCTGTCACTTTTGGCTAATTGCGAAAATGAAGATGAGTGATTAAGGGACACTTACAAAGAACACCCATCGCCAGGCTGGGATTCGAACCCAGGATCTCTGATATCGTAGCTAACTACTCTGCCATGGAGGTTGGCTGCACCTAAATACAATTAGTTAAAATAGCAAGGAAAACGTTATATACATTTATCAAAACCTGAAAACTCTGAAATGTTGGCATGATAAGGAGAAAATTGCAGTTGCTAAATTTACTGAAAACACTGAAATTCCTCCAGCTTACATCCTAGCAAGAAAAATAACTTACTATCTACATTGCCACTACATTTTTATGATTGCCTGACAAAAAATAAAGTATATGGATTTTTTAGTGTAAATTTCAATGATCCAAAGCTAAATTTTCTGTAAGGAAAGAATAATTTTGAAAATATGTCAAATATTATGAATCATAAAAACTGGATCTCCCCTACACCTCACTAGTGACTGAATTAGAACTAAAATGTCATTGCTCATGTTAATGCTTGTTTTGCATTAGAGACCACACATCCATCTTGGGTTGCCAGAAAAAAAAAATCATAAGCACAACTGTTCTTTACTTTTTCAACTCACCTTGTTACTATCAGTTATGAAATCCTTGATGCTGTTCACTCAATGTCCCCAATGCCAAGTCAGCCCACTTCTGCTCCTGTTCCCTGAGGGTCATATGGGAATCCCCATTATCTGCTTCTGGATCAGGCAACTCAACTAATGGAACAGCCACATCATCATTTGGAAGCTGCTCTTCCCGCCATCTGTCATCCACAATGTCCAGGAGCCGACCATCAGTTACTACCTGGCTGTCCATGCTACCTACATATTGAAAAACTCTTATCGTTATGAATATTAGCAGGATGGCAACCTTAGTATTGAAACAAAAATTGCTAAGGCAATTCTGGCATGTTTAACGTAGGGTGACCCGGGGTAAATATTGGACAAGAATCAAACTTCAACTATAGCTCCCACATTTATGTACTTTTCTAGCCAGTAATTTCTCTGGTATAGACTATTTGATATATCCGTCGGATACCATTGTTGAAATTTACTAATTCCCTTCAGGAGTAGAAAAAAATAATAAAACTGTGTCCAAAAATTGCACCGCCCTTGGGGTAATTGTTGGACACACCGGGGTAAATATTGGATTTTAGTTTTCAATCTGTTCTGCACAGTACAGAGATGAGCTATAGGGAGTAAATCCTGGACAATGGTGTGTACTATACGTGCTGTGTGTGAGGTAATTATTGAACACCATATGACTGCAGCAAAAAATGTATAACAGTGAAATCTAGTAAAAATTAGCAAGAATCTTAGTTTTTCGGGCAACCTTTTAATAATTTTAATAATGATTGCACAAATGGTGTTTTTTAATCACACAAACTATAACAAGTAATATTATTTTCCCGTAGTTTACGGTTATTACGAGCATAAGAAAACAGTTTTTCGTTGCGACGTTTCAGGAGAACACACGCTCCCTTCATCAGACATGTATTTTCATTTTGACTAAAGATACAGTTATGTATTGTTATAACAATGAAAAACTGTTTTCTTATGCTTGTAATAACCGTAAACTACAGGAAAATAATTCTACAATGCAAGCAATGTGTACATATAAGAAAAATTATTATAACAAGTAAATTTAAGCATATTGAGGTGCTGTCTGTCACCAAACTACAACTAACTGACTGAACTAATTCGAACTATCTACATTTATAAGTAAACACTAAATAAAAAAAACTAAAACTTTAAACTTATTAGACAGCTTCTTTGTTCAAGTAGGCTTACAAACATTGCACAAATGTATTTTAATGTTTTTTAATCAAACACACTGCAACAAAGCATATTGAGATGCTATAGGCTTACACTAGGTTGTCACTTTCCACATCATCTTCAATAATTACACGATCAGACTGCACAGTACGGAATATTTCGTTCCTGAGTCTAGAGATACTTTGATTTTGATTTGGTGTTTCAAGTCCACTTTATGAACAGTAAGGCCAGGGTGGGATGACGGGGATTTCCCCCCTCTGGGTACTTGTGTCCCCCCTCAGCTTGATAAATTTTATTAATGGGGGAGAAATGTTATATGGCATAAAGTCATTATCTCATGCTGTCCCTAGACAGTCAGTAGAATTTCCCCCCACTGGAAATTTCTTAAATACCACACTGAGTAAGGCTATTCGGGACTGCACCTACAGTTTAAATTGGGATCCAAAACACTATGTGCCTCCACCGGGTATCGAACCTGGGACCCATTGATTACAATGGAACGACACTACCATCGGGGAGGCACTAGAGATACTTTGAAACATTGACCTTACTTCATCATTACAAGTTATTTGAAATGGATTAACTGATATGGTTTGCACAGGACCATAAAACACATACAGTGTTTTCACAATTTCAATCTATGGTTGCGCTGGCCACCAGTACCTGTTGCAGTCCAATATTCAAGCTGTCCAACAATTACCCCATAGCATGTCCACCACTTACCCCGCTGTGTCCAATAATTACCCCATAACTAAACATACATGTCATACTGTTACTGTTCATCCTACAATGGTGTTTTTCAGCACAAACCACCTTCATACACATATCCAAGACTGGGCATTACAAAATTCAAGATCAACTAAAAGAAAACAAACATATACACAATTTTGTTTCATTTGAAAAAAGTTAAAACCATTTTTTTCAAGCGTTTTGGGTTATTAATATATTTTTTGAGAAACTGTACTAATCTCATCCCAATAATTAATCAGAGCATTGCTGGATATGCAATTAACAAATGATGGTTGGTTAGATGTAACAAATTATGATACAACATGGTTTTTGATCCCTGTCCAATATTTACCCCGATTTTCTGTGTCCAATAATTACCCCGGGTCACCCTATACTTTTGTGCCCTACAAAAGCACCCACTCACTAACATTACAACTCATTTATGAATCGATGGAAAAAAATTATATTAAATATAAAGGGCTGATTTAATATTTTTTACAATGAGTTTGAGCGAGTATTCTACCTTTTACCTTGTATGGATTATTTCTCATAGTTTAACATAGTGGTTCCCAAAGTGTGTGTGTGTGTGGTGGTGCAATGTTCCAATATTTTCACTGAAATGACACTCACTTCTTAGTCTACATATAGTTTTAGTATTTTACACATAAAATGCTTCTGAATTTCAAGTATGTTTTTATTTTTTAACTTAAGGCAAGCAACCTACCCACACTAACTGAGCATTGCAAATGTTAGATAAGCCTACATTATGACTTGGTGGAAAAATCTTAAAACACAAAGGGTGCGGTGAAGCGAGAAAGTTTGGGAACCACAGGTTTAACACAAAACTTTGCTTACTTCCAAAAAAGCACAGCCACCACCCCCTCTTCACACGCCTGTGCCTACTCTTCCACTGGAAGAAGATATTCAAGTCATTTCACGCTCCTGCCCCCACGTTATCATACCATAGGCAAGCAGGATCATGAAATAACTTAATTTCTTAATAATGTCAGCACCATTAGCAGTGATTCTTATAATGAAAAAGAACATGCCTGAATGTATACTAACAAAAAAATGTGGGTCATTTTCACAAACTGGCTGCAGTCAGAATAAAGTCGACTCAAGAATAAAAAAAGATTGCCCTGACTAAATTGGAACATATAGTATCCTAACACTTCTTAATTGTATGCTTATGTTCATGTTTTCCACTTTTACTCTTGGAATATAAGACTTCACATGTAAATTTGTGAAACCTCACTATAGGTATAAGGCAGATCGCTATAAAATTGGAATTTTATATTTAAAAATAGGAGGAGGGCAGGGAAGAATACTAGGTTTCAATAATACATAGTATACACACTTTATGTATTCTGAAAGCATAATCTGGTAACAGTTCCGAATGTTTAATGATTTTTTTAAAGTTTTATAGGAGAAAGACGAAGTATTGCAGAATTGTAGAAATGATTGTCACAGTAAATTTCAACCTTGGTAAAAGTAATTACTACTGTTTGGAGATCTGAAAAGTGCCTTACACAAGCACCTGCCACAGGGGCAGTGCCAGAGAGGCGTGAATGGACACTCACAAAATCCATACCCAGGTCAGGATTCGAACCCGGGACCCCTGGCATCGTAGCACGATGTGCTAACCACTCTGCCACAGGAGCCGGCAAACTTTGAATACGTACACAATTTAGTTAATATGATGCATATGTATTTTCTTATTTTTTGTTGCTCCATGTTGCATATGTCTAGGGTGACCAGACACACAAACTCGAAAAAGAGGACAGTGCATGGTGAAAAAGGAGGACGAAGTCCTAAAAAAAGAGGACACCGCAAAAAAGAATCGCATCACATTTGCAATTTTTACTCTTAAACCTAGATGTGGAAAGAGGGGGGCTGTCAGGCCCCGAAATGGACCGGAGCTGACCGGAACGGCATTCTGGTTTCATGAATATCTGGAACCTTTACTGTTCCATCTCATCACTGTCGTAATCGGAGATAAAAATAAATCCAACAGCATGATAACGAAAGTGTTCCGTTTTCAGCAAATTTCCATTTTGAACCCTAGGCTATGTTGGAAAGAAACTTTTTGGTCAGGATGGGACCAACACAGGAAACAGGAAACGTTTTTAAACCCTGCGTTCGGGATGGGAAAAATTTGCAATTTCGGGACGGAAAATGTCCAAAATTGAATGATCTTTTTTTGTTTTTTTTTTCTGAAATAAAAAAATAAATTTTGAGAGGTTTCAGACACTTACAATGCAGAAAAGAATTTAAAATTTAAAATGTCAATTTGGAATTTGGAATCCTGACTGTTTGGGATATTGAAAGTCTGGATCGGGCCGGGATTTTTCCATTTAACCTATTTCCAAAACTGAATTAATATTTTATGTTTAGTTTAGGTTGGGACAAGGAATATAATTTTATTGCCGTGAACATTTCTGGCACACTTTCATCAACAGGGGAAAGTGACTGACTACTTTACACCCTGCCTCATATTCGTTTCTCCCATCCCTAAAACCTTAAAATTTTCTCGTTTTCATTGTTGAATTTACACTTTCGCTTCGGTATTTCATAAAAGTAAATATTAATCAATTATTAAAATTCTCAATACGTGTTTCTGTATCGCGTACATATGAATCATAATGGAAAGTAGAAACTTTATGATAGTATACTCTCTTATAATCAGTGCTCGAAAAATTTTCTTCAAAGCTAGGCGCCAGGAAACCACCTACTAGCAATTGTGCATACTACAGTATGTTTCAAAAGATGCGCAATCCAAACTTTGAAAAGGAAAATCATAAGAGATATTTACACCAGGTTTTATGTACTAAACTAATCCTGTAGGCTATCACTGGGTTCATAAATTTATGTTAGCATCTATCTAAATAAAAGCAATTGCATTATTTTCAAATACATTGTTACTTTGCTGAAAACATCTGAGAACTTATTTTCAACAATAAATACCAACTCTTAAACAATTTGTGGGATCATTTGTTGGTGTTGGACTGGTTATAAAACCGTTGCTTTGTGAGGTACATCAGAAGCAGGGCATTTTTTCACGAACTTCCACAACGCTACAGAAAATGATTTCCGTAAGTACTTTCTCCTGTAAATTTGAAGACCCCCATAGTAAACTGTTACCTTTGACTGCTAAGAGCCCTTAACCTGATCTGCCTAACCTAACTACAAAAACCTGTTCGAAGCCCACATGTGACCTAGATGGCAGCAGCAGTCATTAACCAGGACGACAATAAACATATGGCTGGTGGCAAGAGAAGAATCATAGATGGAAGGAAAAGAATATTCTAAAACAAAAACACAGTATAAAATGTCAAAGTGTGAGTTTCAAATTGAATAGAATTGAATAATATAAATTGAGCCTAACAGGATCTCAACGTTTACTCTTCTTATCCTTCTTGATTATTTGATATATAAAATATAATTGACCTACATTTTGTTTCTTTTTCAACGACCTCTCCTTACACTATGCTATGTCACAAATGCACCTGTTACTATTTTTTATCAAATTAGCACAGAAAATATGGTACTAATTTACTATACATCGGACAGATTTCTTCATTTTTATACAAGAAACTACTTACGGTAATAACTTCCTGTAGCACTGTCTAACATCTGGAAGGTGTTTTGTGTGATGTGGGAATGTTTCATAGTGGAAATTCATGTTCTTTGTTGAAAATTAATTCTCCGACGGACAATAGCCATTGGCACGTACACCTTCGTACATCATCACGCATCGATCGTGATTGTGTTTTGTTCATGTTCATTGGGTATCCAGTTTTTTGAACTGTCTGCGTTTGCAACGAAAATTAGAAACATGGCATGTCGTGGATGCGTGGTGAAATTCGTACCGGGTGTGGAAGATCCAGTGGATTTTTTAATTTAATTGAACATGGGATCGTGAAGAAAGGAAAGGAATGTCGAAAATGTGGCAGTGAATGTAAGCTACTCATTAGAAAGAATGGGCTGTGGGTATATGCCTAATATGACATGTCGTGGCTGCGTGGTGAAATTCAGGTAAGTTTTCCGTATCCTGGAAACGGATTTATTCACATTTAAAAGTTTGGGGCTCATTTGGGGGCAGGTGACTCCCGCCAATTTCTAACATGCCTTTCACAGGGACTCTATAGAGAAAGCCAGATAGCCGGAGCGGAGCAGAGGCGGGGCCAGGGTAGCGGTAGGGGGCGGTAGGTCAATTACCCCAGGGGCGGAGTCCGGAATCAGTGGAAAATTTAGACTCAAAAATTTCAAAACTAAAATAATTTTTTAGTTTAAATTTCCCACAGATTCCGGGATGGATAGCCCCAAAAATCATTCACGGATAGCACCACGAAACATTACAAGTTTCGGTAAAATTTCAGTAACCACCAAACATCTCTAATTCCCTTATTTTCTTATTTTTGACATTGATACTTTCGTATTCTGCATTCCTAAGGATTCTTGAAGGTGGCATTTCGTTTTTTCCACGCAAATAATCTCAATTTTAGACATATCGAGTATTTTTTTTTTTGTTCGCTTTCGCTTGTGTTACACGCGATATGGTGGAGAAATCTTAACTAGTGTTGTCCATGATCAGTGGTTGTGCAGTGTTGCAACCTTCTTCATAGAAAAATACCTACTTCCATGTTACTTATTTGGTATTTCTTTCCAGGTTCGAAAAACGGACGAATCATGCATGGATAGCTCCACAAAGGATTGATAAATAGCCCCATGAACCATGCATGGCAAGGTTAGGTTAGGTTATGTTAGGTTAAGCAAATATAGTTAAAATTGTTTTTCAAAATTAGAAAAATATTTTTTTTTAGGTTCGAAAACCCAACGAACCATGCACGGCAAGCGTAAGTTAGGTTAGGCAAATATAATTAAAATTGTCTTTTAAAAATAGATTTTTTTTCTTGGGTTTGAAAACCAGATAGCCCCATGAACAATTCATAAAAAGCCGTACAAACCATTCACGGATAGCCCCACGAACCATTCATGAATAGCCCCAGGAACCATTCATAAATAGCCTCAGGAACCATTCATAAATAGAACCACGAACCATGCATGGATAGCCAAATGAACCATTCATAAATATCTCCACAAACCGTACACGGTAAAGGTTAGGTTAGGTTCTGTTAGGTTAGGTTCTGTTAGGTTAGGCAAACATAGTTAAAATTGTTTTTTAAAATTAGAAAAATTGAAGATAATTTATTTTTGGGGACATTCCAATTCCTTCACAATTTCATGGTGAATTACATATTCTACTGGATCTTCAACGTCGTGCAATTTTACCACGCATCTTGTGCACGTCATGTTGTCGCAAGTTCGTAATCAGAAATGATGAACAGTAACGCACGTTTATTTACGTTCTACAACTGTTACACAGTTAAAAACCGTATATTTGGAAACACTGACCGGTTGTTGCATCATTAAACGCACGTAGTATACGGACATCAAGGGAACAGCTTTCGTGCATCGGAGTCAAATTAATGTCGAAAATTAAATGGTTTACCGGCAAAAAAATTTAAGCAATGGGGAAAACACACTTCCAAGACCTTCCTAAAGTATAAATAAACTCATTTCAGTAAGTACTTTCTCTTGTAAAATTGAAAAAAATACGTTTTCTGGAAACGAAAATTTTACCCATTCACTTTTTATTTTTTAGTTTACATGCACTATTGTCGGTAACATTATAGTATAGGGGAGACGGATTTCTTCAAATTTACAGGAGAAAGTACTTACGGAAATCATTTACTGTAGCTTTGTGGAAGTTCATGAATGTAGTTTTGATCCATTTTAATGCGAATACATGTTGTTTTCTGCAAAAATCTGTCCGACATGCTGTTTCTGCTGCCGCCATTTGCTTTCTGCACGAGAGCACAATGCTCTGTGTGTTAAGATGATGTAACCCCATAGTCAGTGTTTCAAACTTGCAGTGTTTTCACTAGAACATATCGATTTTTTTTTTTTTAACTATGCTTGCCTAACCTAACTTAACCTTACAGAAAATGGTTTTTGGGGCTAACGTGAATGGTTTGTGGGGCTAACATCAATGGTTTGCGACGTATTAGTATCATTTCAAATCCGGGCACGAAAGTAGGTATTTTCAGGTGAACGAGGTTGCAACACTGCATAAATCGTCAAAACACTCGCACAACGCGCCCAGAACCAGTACGCTATCGCCCGCCATAATGTGTTACACAATCGAAATATCAAGTAACAGTAAGTACTCGTAAATGTAAGAAATAGACATTATTTTAGTTAGAAATGCATTATTTCACCTTAGGAAATGTTCCGCATTCCAAAATAGTGCGTTAGCAATGTAAAAAAGTGCGAAATATATGATTTATAGGTGTCTCACCCATACTAATACCCCATTGTTTATTTCCAACCTTTTTTTTTTTTCAGGTGCGAAAACCGTTTGTAGCGGGAAGATGATTTCTGCTAGAGAATAGTTGGTTTTGTTTTGGACTAGACAGTCATTTTGAACACGTTTAGAAAATAAGAATTTTAAAATTTAGTTCCATTAACACTATCAAACGATTTAACGTGGAATGAATCTAACATATTCCAAATTTCCAATAATGAATTCGTTACTGTGCAAATATGCACAATACTGTACATAGAGAGAGAAAATTTAGATATATGTAGGCTACCAAAATACAATTATTTTAAAGATAAAGGACTTAACCATACACTCAATTATATAAAATGCTTTTCAAATTGCTTTTATGAGTAAGTATACTAAACTACAATCACCTTGATATAAAGAACCATGCCTAAATTTTCCACATCCGCAAGCATCCTTTTCCACAAATATTAATTTCAGGAAATTTTTCAAATAACTTTTTTTAATTCAGGAAATAAAACATTATTGTTTAAATAAGTATACCAATAGTAGAATATGTAAATTTTAAAAAATAAAGGTAAAAAATATATATTTATGGAGATGCTGCGATAGGGTACATATTGATTGACTTTTTTGTTGCCATCCTGCGGTAGTCTGTGAAGCCGTGAATTATGCCGTTGTTTAGTCTGTGTTGTTGCAGTATCTGTTGACCAATTGCTGTTGACACAGAAACCAGGAAAATCCGTCTGCCAAGTGCGTGTCATCATAACACAGGAATAACCATAGACGAATAACTGAAACTGATCCAAGGAATATAAACTGATCACTTAAGGGAATCGTTTCTTGTGACATGCAGCAGAGCATAGTTGTGTAATTTTCAAAAATCGGATCATCAGTGAGGAAATAAATGTAAGGAACAAAACTGACACTTTCAGAATTTATTTACATCTTGTTTTCGTTACTGGTATTTCTCTTCTCGAATCCGCTTCATGTTGCGGTCTTGTGCTAATTTGTGGTCTTGTGAATGGAGTCGTTTCGAAACAGGTTCCTAGATAATTGTCTACCAAGCCTACCTGTCTTTCCCCTTTAGCATGTAGTATGGTGAATTTGACATGTTGAATTACTGAATAACTATTCTTTGGGTACTAGTTTACTATCCTTCGGACAGATTTCTTCATTTCTACAGAAGAAACTACTTACCATAATAAGTTCCTGTAGTATTGTCTAACATCTGAAAGGTGTTTTGTGTGATGTGGGAATGTTTCATAGCTGAAATTGAACCATTGACGCATAGCCCCATGAACCATTCATACATAGCCCCACGAACCATTTCCGGTAAGGTTAGGTTAGGTAGGGTCACAATAGGATACAATAGTTAAAAATTGGTTTAAAAAAAATATGCGTAGCCCCATACACCATTCTCGCAAAGCCCCACGAACCATTGACACATAGCCCCCAAACCATTTGCGGAAATGTACGTTCTTCAGTTACAAAAACACTTTTTTTAAAAAAAGAAATTGATCAAAAAAACGTGATTACACGTTAAAAAATTATCCACGAAGCAGGTAGGTAAGTACAAATGTCAAAAATTGATGAAACTCAGAATTTACAGGTGTCCGAAGGATAGTAAACATTTACCCTAATTCTTAGGACTTATTTTCCCTGTGGAGAAACAATAAAATAAAACAGGCTGGAGATGAGAAAATTACCTTTCTCGCAAATACCAGGTGTGCCGGTTAATAATTACTAATTTCGTCGCTGAATGGCGCTGGAAGCAAGGGTTGGTGCACAGTCTCAACTGTTACGTCAGTGTGTTGCCAGGACAGTACCTGTCAAAATGCTGTGGATGTGCAATCGAGTGCGAGTGATCGTGATATTGGGTTTGTGTGGTAAACCTGTAGACCTTCAAACCAAATAGGGAGCATGTGCGGGATTGTGTCCTGCTTTTGTTGTTCAATCCAAAGAAAAACGTGGGTGAAAGCCATTGTATCCTTGTGGAAACGTACGGTGACAATGTCCTAACGCAAGATGGGCGTGTGCGTTGGTTTCGACAATTCAAAAGTAGTGATTTCGACTTGAAAGACAAAGATCGCCTGGGCCAGCCGAAAAAATTCCAAGACGCCGAATTCCAAGCACTGTTGGATGAAGTCGATACGCAAACGCAACAACAACTGGCAGAGAAGTTAAATGTTGGTCACCAAACCATATCTGATCGTCTTCATGCCATGGAAAAGATCCAGAAGGCAGAAAAATGGGTCCCACATTATCTGAACAACATACAAATGGAAAAGCGAAAAACGGTGTGTGAAGTGTTGCTTTCTCAGCATGAAAGAAAGTTTTTTTTGCTTCAGATAGTGACTGGGGACGAAAAATGGATCTACTTCGAGAACCCAAAATGCGAAAAGTCATGGGTTGACCCAGGACAACCTTCAACATCGACATCAAAACCGAATCGTTTCATAAGGAAGACAATGCTGTGCATTTGGTGGGATCAGAAGGGTGTGGTGTACAATGAGCTTCTGAAATTAGGTGAAACAGTGAATGCCATTCGCTACCATCAACAACTCATCAATTTGAACCATGCATTGATCGAAAAGCACCCAGATTTGGCGACAAGACACTGAAAAGTGATTTTGCAGCACGACAACGCCTCATCACACACAGCGAAAGGCATCAGAGACACCATTTCTGCACTTGGCTGGAAATTCTGGCCCCACCCGCCATACTCACCAGACTTAGTCCCTTTGGACTACCACTTGTTTTCATCAATATCTCACTCACTTTCCCAGCAACACTTCAACAATTACGAAGATGTCGAACAATGGCTTGCTGACTGGATCACCTGAAATTTTTAAGGAACATTTTTTCTGGAAGGGCATCCACAATTTGACGGACAGATGGGCACAATGTATAGCTAACGATGGCGCATACTTTGAATAAAGCATTTGTTACCTTTCTCCCCAGATACACTTGTTTTCTTTCGGATCAGTTAAGAATTATTGACCGGCACACCTGGTATAAGCACCAATTCATTTACAGTGGATCTTTTGTAGATTATAATTTCGTGATGAATGAAATTAGTGACTTGCTCAATTCTGAAACTTTGAAATTTTATAGTATTCACCTATCAGAAAATAGTTTTACTGTTTATGTGTCGTATTCTATTATTAGTATTAATTATAATCAAAAAACCTTCAATTACGAGCCAGCATATTAGAAATCATGAACACACAATAAAATTCCTTTTCGAGAAATTCAAACTGACATTTTGTTCAATTACATCCAGTCGTGTATGTTGTAAACCCCTATAATAATAATATAATTTAATAATCGAAATAGCAAGGTGGTTGTTATTGACCGGTAATACTTGTATGAAAACTATGCCAAGCCACTGAATCATAAGTGATTACTAGGGAAAGGAAATTTAGGTAAATAAATGTTTTTTCTGTGATAAGATAAAGACCCTCATTTTTGCCAAAATTCTGATCATAGCCTTATATGTCAGCACAGCAAATTTTATTTTACTTAAAAACACATATTTTCAAGTTTTCCATATGTAAATACATATTTTGCGAATTAAATACATAAAATTGCTCATTGACTTCAGCTACCTCGAAATCCTCGAAGGAAAAATGTTTATTCTCCGCACCTGTTTCATATCGAGAGTGCTAGGTTTGTTTAGTCTTTGAACACGCTCGCTGGATTACTTCTGGTGCCTCGCCTACGATCCTATTGGGAGAAAATAGCTGTAAGTAGCTGGGGCTGACTACACGTAACGATAGCAAGGCTTTTTAACGAAGCAATGCAACTATTGTGACCGGAAGGCATAAAATTTGACAATGTTCTTCTCGTGACAGATGCTGCAGCTTACATGAAAAAAGCTGCAGTAGGCCTTGCCGTTAGCTACCCCAAAAATGTGCACGTTACATGTGTGGCTCATGCGTTGCATAGAATATGTGAAAAGATAAGAGCTCTTTATCCCATTGTCAATAAACTGGTTTCAAATGGGAAGAAAGTTTTATCAAGTTGTCTAGAAGAATAGACATTTTTAAACAAAAATGTCCTGATGTTCCCCTTCCCCCTATACCTGTAGTTATGCGATGGGGCACTTGGTTGGATGCAGCTGTATATTATGCCCAGAACTTTACCAAATGTTTTAATTGTTGTCACATATTTTCCTGTTTTTATCACATATGTTCAACATTTATGACACATAAAAAATATTTCTGAGTTTTTTAGCACATAAAATTCCGTTTCCTAGTGATTACTTACTGTTCGTCACGTGGCCAAGCATTTTTCCCTTCCATATACTCCAATACGCATAGCACTTTGTCATTTGACATGAGGTTCTTTGTGTTCCGAAATGCTTTCATTTTGAAGTTGGTGTGTCAGGTTTAGGGTACTCAGCATTAAAAAACTGTTCCTGAATGCTTTCATTGTTAGATTAGGAGAGTCAGGTTTAGAACCCTTAGCATTTAAAATAACATCCCACAATTCTTCCCTGCTGATCACATAATATCAAGCACAAAATGCTCGTAGAGCCTTACATAGCAGTCTGGTGCTGATATGACCCAGCTGTTCATTGAGAAGCATACTTGCATATTCACCGAAATACGTGAAAATGGACGCTCTACCAATGCCGTTTTCGTATGTGTGTTCCTTCTGGACTCCCACTGTTCGTGAGCCAGAACTTTTTCCCTCGCACAAACTGCCAGTGTGTTCTCCTTCATCCAGGAATAGCCTTTCGGTGACGTTTTTCGGACTCATTAAACTTGGTGTGGTGTGTCTTGTGTTGTAGTTGTGCTGTCTAGTATGTTTGTGTAGTAGTTGTGCTGTCTAATTTGTTTGTGTTTTTGTCTTGTGTAGTAGTTGTTATCAATATTTTGATTTTGATAACAACTCGTTTGAACCAGTTTCCAAATTCAAATACTTAGGAGTAATATTAACAAATGAAAATTATATTAAAGAGGAAATAAAAAGTAGGCTTAATTCAGGAAATGCATGTTACTTCTCTCTTCATAAACTTTTGTCTTCTCGTTTAATATCTAAGAAACTAAAAGTTAAAATATACAAAACAGTAATTTTGCCTGTAGTATTATATGGATGTGAAACTTGGTCCCTTGCATTGAAAGAGGAACATAAATTGAGAGTATTTGAAAATAAGATCCTTAGGAAAATATTTGTACCTAAGAGGGATGAGGAGACAGGTGAGTGGAGAAGGTTACATAATTTAGAACTACATAATTTGTATTCATGTCCAGATATTATTAGAATAATTAAATCAAGAAGACTTAGGTGGGCAGGTCATGTGGCACAAATGGGAGAGGAAAGAGGAGTTTACAGGATTCTTGTTGGGAAACCTGATGGTAAGAGACCTGTAGGAAGGCCAAGACGAAGATGGAGGGACAACGTTGAGATGGACCTAAGGGAAATCGGTATGGATGGAAAAGTGTATATAGAACTTGCTCAAGATAGAGAAAGATGGAAGGCCTGTGTTGCTGCAGCCATGAACCTTCGGGTTTAAGAAGGCTAGGGAGTTAGTTAGTAGTAGTTGTGGTGTGTTTGTGTTTATATTGTGTAGTAGTTGTGGTGTGTTTGTGTTTATATTGTGTTATAGTTGTGATGTGTTTGTGTGTGTCTTGTGTAGTAGTTGTGCTGTCTAATGTGTTTGTGTTCGTCTTGTGTAGTAATTGTGCTGTCTAATGTGTTTGTGTTTGTCTCGTGTAGTAGTTCCTCCATTCATATTGGGGGTTAGGCGTAGAGCTGACAACTCTGCACTGTAAAAAGACATGTCAACAAACAGCAATATAAGGCCATGGATGTTCCCAAGGTAAAATATTCCGGAGGTAAAATAGTCCCCCGTTCCGATCTCTGGCTGGGGACAACTTTGGGAGGTCCCTGGACTAAGGATAAGATCTACATTAGGAATAAGGATATTAAATTAGGCACCTGGAATGTTCTGAGCCTTTACCGGCCTGGGGAATTTCAGTGTACAGTTAATGAGATAGTTAAGTATAAATTAGATGTGGTAGCTGTCCAGGAATTTAGGTGGCCAGGAGAAGGGAATTGTGAAACTAAAAATTATACTTTTTTTCTATGGTGGTACTGAAAATCATAATTTTGGAACAGGCTTTTTCATAAATAATAGAATTATATCGGCTCTTAAAACAGTAGAATATATTAATGATAGGATATCATATGCAGTTTTACAGGGTAGGTGGTGTAAAATTATTTTAATAAATATACATGCACCAACGGAAGATAAAGATGATAATACTAAAGATGATTTTTATACAGAGTTAGAACAGGTCTTTGATAAATTTTCTCAGTATGATATGAAAATTCTGTTAGGTGATTGTAATGCACAGATTGGCAATGAAGAGACATTTAAACCCACGATTGGTAAAGAAAGTCTTCATGAATTAAGTAATGATAATGGTATAAGATTGATTACTTTTGCAATCCAAAGAATTTAATTGTGAAAAGTACCACTTTTAAACATAAAGATATCCATAAATATACCGGGTCTTCTCCAGATGGTAAAACTCATAATCAGATAGATCATATTCTCATTGATAAGAGAAGGCATACTAGTATAATTGACGTTCGTACACATAGAGGTGCTGACAGATATCCATAAATATACCGGGTCTTCTCCAGATGGTAAAACTCATAATCAGATAGATCATATTCTCATTGATAAGAGAAGGCATACTAGTATAATTGACGTTCGTACACATAGAGGTGCTGACAGCAGTGGCGTGCGGTGACATTTAAAATAGGGTACGCAACAAGTGGCCAACCGAAATGAATTATGGGGGCCAGAACCCCCCCCCCTCCCTGGCCATCATGTTATTCAGAAAATAACTTTTTTCTACAATTTTATAATGGGAAATTTCTCATCCTTGTATCAATATCCAAATGTAACGAGGTAAAATATATGTATGATATTTTATATTCGCAAATATATTCTGATAGTAGCTACGCAGAGTCCAACAATTCAACTTTGATTATTT
The DNA here is from genome assembly GCF_977018435.1 of Lepisma saccharinum. NCBI lineage: Eukaryota > Metazoa > Arthropoda > Insecta > Zygentoma > Lepismatidae > Lepisma > Lepisma saccharinum. The sequence goes on from NC_139236.1 coordinate 72,631,103, forward strand.
CCTTCATGCAGTGCGATGAACATTGAACGGGAAGGAAACGGCTCAATCATTTTCCGTCCTTTCAAATTTCATGTAATAAATTTGATAAATCTCAGTATCCTGTACTATTTCACAACATCTTTCGCAGAGGAAACCAACGAATAAGGCCAACAATAAAGTTTCACTGTTTTTCTACTCAGTCAATCACTCAGTAGAGATATTTTTTCTTCTTCTCAAAAATCAAAATGACTAATATACTGCTTACCATCCTTCACAACTCCTGCCTGAAACAATTTTTCCAAATCAGGAACAGACCTTCCATTTCGGATTGTTTACACTTTTTTCGTAAATTCCGAAAATCCCTTCTCCAGTATGTCATCAATAACTCCCGGTCCCCCTACTTTATCACTTCACAGCACCGACAAACAATAGAGATCCTGTAATGTAAATAATATGAACGAAACACTCGCTGCAAATTTCACACGACAGAAGAAAGCAAAAGTCAACCTCCCACAGTACGTTGTGTCCGGTCCGCTATGCCCGAAAACCACGCGTTCTTGTGGACGAATGAATCGGAGTTGCCAGTCGACAAAGTATTTTGTAGAAGGGAGATAATTAAGGACAAGTAGAAAATACGTCAGCATACATCCCAGAACACTTCAAAAGCTAAACTACCGTACATCACTTTGCAATGTCTGGCGGAAGAAGGGGGGGGGGGCTCATTCTAATCCCATTGTAAGCATTGTGTTTTATTATGTTTTTCTTTTATCATTCATTCATATCGTTGGGTCAACAATCAACACCCATGCTATGGAACTCAAAGGAAATGTTGATCCCGAAAGGAGATAAACAGATACTTTCATACTCTGAGAATTGTGCGAAACTTGCAAATTGTTCACATATTTTCCCCTCGACACAGTGACAGTCCATTCTGGTCCTCACCTCCCTATGGGTCATTCCATATCAATTCAACCAAAAAAAAGAGGTTTGGGAACCCACCATCTCAGATTTTTATGAAACTTGGTACATTCAATCCTTCCATGGTGGTAAGAAACCACATAAAATTTTTCGCCTCTAACTCATCTGGTTTCAGAGTTATGGCCTCTCAAACTTTCAGCCAAGTCTCGTTTTCCTTCATTTCCGAAGCCCTCATTGAAACCTGCAGTGCTTTACAAAAAAAATTCTATCTCGCTCACACATGATTCAATCCTTTTGAAATTTCACAACAATATTAACCAAACAATAGGCATTTCAGAAAAAAATATGACATCACATGATATCAATATTTTAGTAAAACAAAAAATTAATAAAAACAAAATTAGCGGGATTTTGTTGCCGAAAACATGCCTTGCTAAAATTTCAATTATCATTAAAAGGGAATGAATTAATACCAGCATAAGTATTTTTAAAATTAACCTGGATATTTATTCTAACTTACCCAGCAATAAAAGTTATGGTTATTTTATTCCTTCTATAAATATAATATACTTATGTCTGATATTTGGATGAAATGGCTTCCGGAGTATTAAAATATTTTGGTTAACTCAAAATCAATCAAATAATGTGTTATAAATTAATCAGTGAAGCAAACTCGAATTTCTATACTTTTGTTTATTCTTTGAGCATTGTTGTCTTATTATTTCCTTGCTTATTTATAAAATAATTGATCCATATGTAAGCAAAATATATATGGTTCAAAAAAATCTTTGTTTAATGTTGTGTTCTTTGTAAGCAGCAGTTTGATGATATGTCAACATTACCTGAGAAAGAATAGCAATGAAGATGACAATAATGATAATAATAATAATAATTTATATTATTTTATTAATATGAAATCATCATTGAACAATATCAGTTATTATGGAATCCCCTCCTGCTTCAACATTTGGTGTTTGATGATTTATCTTATAGATATTTAAATGTGATTGACCAAAACACAAGTTTAAAAATTACTGGATATTCCATATATTGCCCATATATATTTTTTACCTTTCCATATATGTGCATGCAACATATACAAAAATTTACTTTGTGACACAAGTTGTATACTTTGACACGTTGGATTATCTTGTCCATTGAACTTAGAACCTTTTGCCATCCAGATGTTGTTTCTGGTGGATCAACAACAGCCAGCACATGGGGAATTGTTACTGCACATATATCTTCATGTCTTGGCCAATAGAATGATGGGGAAGGAGCATGGGGGTGAAGAAACTTTACAACAACATCTCCTTGATCTTCATCCACTTGAGATACCATTCCAAAATACCACAACTGATCATACTTACAAGCAATGTAACATCCAGGAAAAAGTTCATGTACGGTTACAATAAAAGATTGGCGGTTTTTCAGACTGTACGTGAGAGATGGGGTCTCATCTTGACTGATTCTTCTAGCCACAATGGTGCCTGCAGAATCCAGAGGTCTCAAATTGTGGAAACTTCTAGTGCCTGGAACTGTTTGTACATCTGTAAACCAGTTTTGAAGTGTCAAATGGGTTGAATCTACTTCACCTTTCTCAATAAAGTGAAATGCAATATTTGTAATTTTTTCCACACAGAAATTGTAAAAATCCCCTGTTGTTGTGATCTGTCTCTCAAATGGTCTCTGTAAACTCTGTTTTCGTGCCAAGCGTTTTGATGTTCCGCCAATCCCATTACATTCTGATTTCCCATGGCTTGTTGCAAAAATTGACCATTGTGCCTCTAGCTGGAAATCCTCTTCATGCAGACACAAGTTGAGAAAGTTATATTTGTTTTTGTATTGAGCAGCACTCCTGTCACGAAAATAGTGTATTTTCTTGACATGTGAAAAATTTTCTTTCAGAAATCTCACGACTATTCCTTGAATTTTGTAAACCATGTTCACATCATGCTTCAGGTCATTATATATGATACAGTGTGATGAAACAATCTTTTCCCCAATAGAGTTCTTACAGTAGACTACCACAGGATGTACAGTACATGACTCAGAAGTCCAGTGGTAACCTTGGGCCTCATCTTGGATTGTAAAAGATGATCAGTTGTGGTATTTTGGAATGGTATCTCAAGTGGATGAAGATCAAGGAGATGATGTTGTAAAGTTTCTTCACCCCCATGCTCCTTCCCCATCATTCTATTGGCCATGACATGAAGATACATGTGCAGTACCAATTCCCCATCTGCTGGCTGTTGTTGATCCACCAGGAACAACATCTGGAAGGACATACCACTTCTCAGACATCTGCATGATATCAGTGCAGGAAAGAATCATACATTTGGATGGCAAAAGGTTCTAAGTTCAATGGACAAGATAATCCAACATGTCAAAGTATACAACTTGTGTCACAAAGTAAATTTTTGTATATGTTGCATGCACATATATGGAAAGGTAAAAAATATACAGGGTGAGTCATAAGTCTCCATACAAATGGTGAAAACGGTGACTAATATTTATTTTTTCTTTTCAGGCAGGTGAACCAATGAAAAAGAAATGCCACTAACGAAGGAAGAAAGGATTGACATCATTCTGTTGGCTGGGAGTGGTACCACCCGTCATGTAGTACGTACATGCAATGTAACACACAGAATGCAGGTAACCCATGACACCGTGGCCAAACTTATCAAGAAATTCAGAAGGGCAGGTTCATTTGTTGCTGTCTTTGGTCTTCCAGGCCTGCTTTCGTCGGCAACGAACTTTGGCCAAAGTGTCCTGGGTTATCTGCGTTCTATGGGTTGCATTGCATGTACGTGCTACATGACGGGTGGTACCACTCCCAGCCAACAGAATGATGTCAATCCGTTCTTCCTTCGTTAGTGGCATCTCTTTTTCATTGGTTCACCTGCCTGAAAAGGAAAAACAAACATTAGTCATCGTTTTCACCATTTGTATGGAGACTTATGACTCACCCTGTATATAGGCAATATATGGAATATTCAGTAATTTTTAAACTTGTGTTTTGGTCAATCACATTTAAATATCTATATGGATAAATCATCAAACACCAAATGTTGAAGCAGGAGGGGATACCATAATAACTGATATTGTTCAATGATGATTTCATATTAATAAAATAATATAAATTATTATTATTATTATCATTATTGTCATCTTCATTGCTATTCTTTCTCAGGTAATGTTGACATATCATCAAACTGCTGCTTACAAAGAACACAACATTAAACAAAGATTTTTTTGAACCATATATATTTTGCTTACATATGGATCAATTATTTTATAAATAAGCAAGGAAATAATAAGACAACAATGCTCAAAGAATAAACAAAAGTATAGAAATTCGAGTTTGCTTCACTGATTAATTTATAACACATTATTTGATTGATTTTGAGTTAACCAAAATATTTTAATACTCCGGAAGCCATTTCATCCAAATATCAGACATAAGTATATTATATTTATAGAAGGAATAAAATAACCATAACTTTTATTGCTGGGTAAGTTAGAATACATATCCAGGTTAATTTTAAAAATACTTATGCTGGTATTAATTCATTCCCTTTTAATGATAATTGAAATTTTAGCAAGGCATGTTTTCGGCAACAAAATCCCGCTAATTTTGTTTTTATTAATTTTTTGTTTTACTAAAATATTGATATCATGTGATGTCATATTTTTTTCTGAAATGCCTATTGTTTGGTTAATATTGTTGTGAAATTTCAAAAGGATTGAATCATGTGTGAGCGAGATAGAATTTTTTTTGTAAAGCACTGCAGGTTTCAATGAGGGCTTCGGAAATGAAGGAAAACGAGACTTGGCTGAAAGTTTGAGAGGCCATAACTCTGAAACCAGATGAGTTAGAGGCGAAAAATTTTATGTGGTTTCTTACCACCATGGAAGGATTGAATGTACCAAGTTTCATAAAAATCTGAGATGGTGGGTTCCCTGACCTGGTTGAACTGACGTGGAATGACCCCTATACGAAAAAAAACAACTTGCTAGTGTAACTTTAACCTCACATAAATATTTTATATGTGATAGTTTACGCGTATATTAAATATGATCTTCCACCACTACATATTCTTGCCCTCCTGTCTGATTCCTGTATCACTTTTTATAATGTATTTTTATTGCAACCCAACAGTGATCTATCTACGCGTGGCTGCTAAATGCTAGTAAGCTAAGCATTCCAGAAAAAAATATGTTGACTACTGTCAACACTGCATACGCTGTCAAAATCTTGGGTACCCTCGATGCTTAGAACCTGGAAAGAAGTGGGAGAGAGGGTAGGCGCGGGCAGACCCAAACACGTGGTCGGGCTGATATGAGCCAATGGGGTTACCTTCCGAATTTCTAGGGTACCAAGCACAAGAAACAGCGTCTTTCTGCGGAAATCGGCAGGAACGCGGATCGGGTGGGTGTCGGTCACAATCGGGATCATTCGGGACTGCCTTCAGGAAGGCAGCAGCGTGTTCGTGCGGAAATCGGAATTTCTTGCAGTGGAACTGCTTTCGGAGCGATAATTGTTGAATTTTCATGTTCGGGGAAGACGAAAAAACGTTTATTTTTTCTTACGGTGTTGTGGGTACGCAGTGAGTACCTTGCGTATCCTGAATGCACGCCGCTGGCTGACAGTGCCAGTGACCATTATTTAGTAATTGCTAAATTAAGAGAAAGACTCGCGATAAATCATAAGCAACAAAATCTAAAAGTTCTAAAATTTAATACAGGAAAATTTACTGATGAAAGAATTAAGAGGCCATATCATGGGCAGCGGAAAAACAGACCTTCATTCAGAACACTTTTACTCGAAAACTATTTGAGACATTTGAATGAGCTTTGTGGTGAATTGATTAGAAAGGATGAATCTTAACAGTGAATATTGAAATTTTTTTATCACTTCCATATTTTAAAAGATATTAGCTGTCAAATATCTCACTTTTTGGATCGGCGTATAGAGCCCGATTCTAAGTCACTGTAAAAATTAAACCTTGCAAGGCTTTCTTGCATCCTTCCTGAGTAAACTGATTTTTTGTTTTTTCAAATTGAGAGGCCCATTGTGACAATACGCCATTTGCAAACATTGATATGCATTTTCAAACAGCTTTGAGAATGGCTTTATTCGAGCCATAGCAGGGCTGGCCATCGGCTGGCGGGGTCATGTCAAGTCCTACAAGTTCAGCCGTCTGCCGATAGATGACTCTGACCAGGTTTTACAATAGTGGGCGTGGCTTCGCTTACTTCTTCTTCTACCCTTGGTATTGTCTTTTCCCTTGGGGGCGGCTTTTGACCGTGCTCCGACCATTTCGGAAAATCCAAAGTTGATTTCCTTCACCCGGCTGTTTTTTCATTGTGTTCCATTTGTCTTATTTCTATTTTCCAAAAGGATAAATACATTAATACAGAGACTGTCCCAATTGAATCTTACATACATTATAGCAAAATTAAAGTTAGTTTTGTCAATTACATGCTTAAATAGGGTAATCGGGACTGGGGCTACAGGATAAAGTGGGATCCAGACCACTGTGCAGTTCTACCGGGGATCGAACGTGAGACCCCTTGAATACAAGTCGAGATAATTACTACTAATTTCATCGAGGAAACTCAAGGACTTATTTGGGGAGGGGTCCGGACCCCTCCCCAAGAAAGACTTTCCAAGTGCAAAAATTAAATAATGAAAATATATTTGTGTAGCATTCATTTATTACATAATCGATGGTTATAATTTCCTTTGAACTTATTGATTGATTTGTAGTTTCTAAGTCCACTTTTTGCACAGAAAGGCTAATCGGGACTGGACTTACAGTTTAAAGTGAGATTCGAACCACTACTTGCATCCACCGGGTATCCAACCCGAGATCCCTTGATTACAAGGCAACGACGATACCACTGCGCCATCGAGGAGGCCCACTCTTTGAACTTATTGGAAGAAAGATTGGAATTAGGGGGCTTAGAAGGACAGTACCAATTACCTAAGATTTATGATTGCACGCTACTATTTATTACAATATACATAAAATATTAATTAGGAACTTTACTTTTCGCTAACCGGATCTAACATTCTCTTTTATTCAATAAATATTCAATTCTTCATCAATTTGAAATGAATTTCTTTGTCAGGGCACTTGTTTTTTATGCAAATTATGCCGATCTTAACTACAGGTAAGCTAGATAATGAATACGTGCTGTTATCCGATCTTTTTACCTATTTAGGTGGTAATAATATAATTTTAACTTAAACATCATATTATTATTATTATTATTATTATTATTATTATTATTATTATTATTATTCCTGACACAATAGGTTCGGTGTATTTCTAGATAAGTGCCTTGGGAGGTCCTACAGAAATTACAGCGAAAGGAAGTGAGACAGTCGGGTGCTCTTTCAAACTGTAAATCTTGTTCTTGTCCCAAGTTATGTAAAAGCTCTCTCGTTTTCGTCTCGATCTCTGAATATAATTTCAATTATAGTCACATTAACTTCAACGCATTTTAAAAATACAATTTGTGTCTATACAAAGAACACGCTTGGGCAATACATTCACATTTAGAGAACACCGATCTATTTCATAACGAGGTAAGACAACTATGCTGAAGGTAGATATTTAAATTTTAAAAATATTTCACTGCACATTCAATTATACTATATGTAATGTTATGTTATAATAATGGAACCCACATCTTGCAATTTTTTTAATTCTAGTTTCATTGATATTTTACTTTGGATATTATGTGAATACATTAATCGTGATGGAGGGAGAAAACACACCGGAACGACAAGTGACCGGCGACACGTGTCGCTTGAGAATTTCACCAATCGAGCGTAGGCATGTGCTGCTGCCTGTCATGCCGCTACGGTGTGAAACGTTGCTGCTGAATGGCTCTTTCCCAAGCGACATGTGTTGCGTGTCGCTTCGGTGTGAGTTGTCCCTAAGAGGGCGAGTGACAATGAATTCAATTACATCTTCATAGCTTCTTCATGACTGAAAGAAGCTACTCGTGTCGCATGTCGCTCGGATTGGGAATTTCTCTCAATATTGTGTATCATGTCGACTCGGTTTGTTGTTCGTGCATGTTTTGCTTTAAAGTGAATAGGCTCTTGTTGCTTGATGTGAATGTCCCGTGTCGCTTGGGAACGAGCCAGTCAACAGCAACGTTTCTCAATGTAGCTGCAGACCGAAGTGACAAGCGACACATACCTCCAGAGAACAATCCAATCAACAGCAACGTTTCACACAGCTGTAGAATAACATGTCATACAAGCCTGCGTTCAATTGGTGAAATCCTCAAGCGACACGGATATTTCATGCCATCTAAAGCAAAATATTCACTCTGCAGGGCGACACGATGCACGGTATGAAAAAGAACTCAGTCCGAGGGACCCACAAGCAACAGACAACACAAGCTGAATGGTTGGTAGCATTTATTACCGAGAGCTAGTTACCAAGAGACACGTGTCGCTTGTCGCGTGTTGCTTCGATATGAAGTATCCCTAAAAGTAAGCAGCTTTTGAATAGTTAATAGGTAAACAGCAGTGACAGCGCCAGACTTTCTTACGTGGGAGAACTACTGGATACCTGTCAAAGATTTGGGTGGACCACATCTTCACATAAATATATTTTGATATTCAAATTTTACGTGATCGATACTAAGAGGGTCCCTACCCTTGCAGCCACTTCTGTAGCCTTTTTAGCACATATGCTCTTAAGCTGACAATAACTATTAGTTCATTTTCAAATGCCATTTTAACATGAATTAATTCAGAGAACAACCAGTGTATCATACAGGTATGAATTAGCGCATGACTTTCTAATGTCACTATATGTTTGCATTCACCACACCTACCATAGTTTATCAGAAAGATATTAATTTACATTGAAGAACGAGATCAGATCCTGCGTGGCCTAGGGACACGAGATCGAGTATGAGACTCCGTCTCTAAAATAGAGCCAAACCAGAATTGGAGGTAGGATATTTATTCCTTCTCATGTGTGAGCCGACGAGCTGTAGCTATGTATACAGTTGTGAAATACGTTTCCTACCACACTTTCCTTTTCGTTTTGGAGAAAAACTACCAGTTGCCCTGTAAATTCTAATAATTTTTGACACCGCTGATTTCCCAACACCAGCCACTTCAGCGATTTGCCGCACAGTCATGGATGTGTTCTCACTCAATGTAATAATTCTAGAACGTTTTCTGGGTGTTATATCCATACTGAAAACACGTAGGAACACGGAGCACAACAAAAGCATGTTTACTACAGCCAAGCACTCACAGAAGTCTGTTGGTTAATAATTGGCATTGCACCACAACGACAATAATGAAACAACAAAAATGCTTCAAACCTTGCAATTGTTGCAATTGTTGTAAACAGTATCAAGTACGCATCAAACAGTTAGCTGATACTACTAGTATAAGTTTATGTTACATATTTATTCGATTATCTCCTATAAAGAGTGGAGGACTGTGGAAGGGTGATTTTTCTCTCTTTGTCCGCATTAATTTGCGCAGCACTGTATGTGTGAGTGTGTGTGCACGTATCTATAGGTTAGATTACCATTCTTATATATATTTTTCTTTGTATTTCTTATTTCTCTGTAATTTTAATATATATTTTTATTTTTCAATATTTTAATTATTTCACATTCATTTTCTTTGTAAACATGGTCAAGTGGAAGAAAAGGCTCCACAGTCTTAACTTCGCCATGTAAAAGAAGACGAAATAAATAAATAAATAAATAAATATAGATACATTGTTTGAAAAGTAATAATAATTCAAAGGAATTTTAATGGTACACTTCTATGGTACGGCTAAATGATCGGGCAAGAAATTTTATGTTAATTGCGCAGTACTTCCACATTTATGGTAAACACCAACAAATACTGCTGTTTCACTACATCTAACACGGATGATCTTTCTTCTTCCTAGCCGTTACCTCATTTCTGCAGGTTTCATTTTTTTAAATTAGTATTTCATACTCTCGGTCTCGACTACTTCAAACATACCTGAACGTTATTTATCAACTTCATTATTTACAGATTATCATAATCGAAATTACAATCATAAAGATAAATCGTAAGTGTCAACTGTGAACCTGTGCGCATTAATTTCACATATTCAGGCGAATTCAGTTTTCCGAGGTTCTAAGAGTTGAAACAAGACGCCAGCCCCATAGATCAGTCCCTGGGCAGGATTGGGGTTTGATGCCTCCCTTTCCCCGCACTACTAAGCACAGACATTTTATACTTTCTTCTTATGCAATGGTTTTTAATATTTACATATTACAAATTGTGAAATGATGAAACAATTAAAACTCAGTAAATGAAACAACAACAACAATAATATACTAGACCTTGGTGGCGTCCCTTCATCATCATCGCGATTAGCCGATGTTGGCTAAAAAATGACGCTAAATAACAGAAATTGAATAAAATATATAAATAATACTTGTTAAATTTGAAGATCAGTAAAGCCGGCGAATGGCAAAACTGTCATAAAAGTAACAACAATAACAGCGGTGCAGCGTAGCGACCATTTTATTTTCGGAAAGGGTTTGCGTTCCTAGAAACTACTCTATCCCTCTCCAGTAGTCGGGGCATCAACCCATCTCATGGTAGGTGTAAAGAAAATCCACCCACTGTTTATGAGTTAGACTGTAAATATTTATTTCCCACCAGAATACTTCCGATCTGCAGCAAATTTGAGCACCAGACCTTGAATATAGTTGTTTTTAATATACGAAGATAAAAATATACTCGTTCGTCTAGAGAACAATCCAATCAACGTTCGTCTAATATCACTAAGGTAAGGACTTAGGGCAGTGCGGGCTATTCTCAAAATTATATTATTGGTATCCTGAGATCCATGCCAACCCTATTAAACAAACACTTCAACTACCCCAACTTACGAGGAATTTATACTCAAGCTCTCAGCCTCGAACCCCTGTCCTTTAGTAATTTCAAGAATCTGAAATATTACATGCAGATATTCTGAAAATACACAGTTTCATTTCATGCAATGTACAAAGAGAAATGTCATTCCTTTAAATTAACAGTTCCTGTCACGTTTCACACAGTTGTAGGATAACATGTCACACAAACCTGCGTTCAATCAAGCGACACGGATATTTCACACCGTCTAAAGCAAAATATTCACTGTGCATGAGCGAACAACAGGCCAGGGCGACGCGATGCACGGTATGAAAAAGAACTCAGTCCGAGGGACACACAAGCAACAGACAACACAAGCTGAATGTTTGATTGCGTTTATTACTGAGAGCCAGTTACCAAGAGACACGTGTTGCTTCGATATGAAGTATCCCTAAAAGTAAGCAGCTTTTGAAGCACAGTATGAATAGTTAGTAGACAAACAGCAGTCATAAAACATATGTAATGATATATATATATATATATATATATATATATAGAGAGAGAGAGAGAGAGAGAGAGAGAGAGAGAGAGAGAGAGAGAGAGATAGATAGATAGAAAAAATTGTCTATAAATCCGCACCCTAATCAAAACTTATTCAACATATCAAAACATATTTTTTCATTCATCAATTTTTTACGCTTACAATAACCTCTAATTATTACTAAATCAATTTTTGTATTTTCCATCTACTATCTTATTCTATTTAGCTCTTGCCAGTAGGCACTTTATCTTCTTATGTACATTTTTTTTGGCCTCCATCTCATCAGACTTAGGCTATCATTCATTAATTTCCTCAATTATCTCATCCAACTCGTTTGCATTTCCACCCTTCTACATAGGAGTTGTAGCTTACCTGGCGAGGTCAATTGAACAGGGGAGGTCAAATCAGCGTTAGCTTCCATCGTATACATTGCTCTCATCTTCAGGGATGAGATGATGTTGCTATGTATGTGCTCGAAACGTTGGAAGATAACGCCGATATAATCTGGCTGGTACACCTGTTCGAATCTTTCTACATGCTAAATTGAAACAACAATCTTTCGTAATCATTAAACAGGATGGAATAAATAGCGAGGAGGCTTTTGTAATATTAGTAATTTAAATTACATCCCCATTAAAAACTGAGCATCCTCCATGGCGAAGTGGTAGCGTCGTCGCCTTGTAATCAAGGGATCCCGGGTTCCATGCCTGGCCCAGTCCCGATTAGCCTTACTGTGCATAAAGTGGACTTAAAACACAATCAATAAATCATTAAGAATTAATTTTAAAATGTTATAATGAATTTCGGGTGAAAGATTCAATATACTAACCTTCATTATTAATTCAATACCTAGAGAATTATAAAAAATTGGGGGGAGGTTGTATTTATATACACGAACACTCGGGAGCCAATATAAGTTTACAACCTGCAAATCGGGTTTTCTCTACCGATTCAATATCTCCAATGTTGTTTGTGCTGCACCTGATTCAAAATCGGTCATACTTTATTTCGGAAATTATTTTTGGGAGAATAAAGACAGTCGATAGGAGAGCTTGACTGCCGTTCGATTCCCGGAGGAGAGGGTGAGGAAAGTGGGCTCTCCCACTGCATGGGGTGCATCTACGTACAAGGGACTCTACTATATAACTACGTGGGAGCATAGAGACGATTTGCATCGCCTCTATAAATAACCGAGACTATGAATATGTAAAGAGCCACCACCACCCACCCACCAACATGCCTTCAAAACACATTGCATAATGCAGGTGGGTGGCTTTACCAATATATTTCAAATACAAGTAGCTAATTATAGTAACAAAACATATTTTTATACATAATTGGATTTTTCAAAATTACAATAAAATAACAAAGCAACCCATTTTGTTGTAATTCTATAAAGAATAAGTTAACATAGGCCAGAATCGGTGAACTTCCCGTTCGGACAAATGTCGCAGTTGAAGTAGTGGTCTAAACAGGTAAAAACTGCTTACTGGCACGTAATCTGACTTAAATTTGGCATAAAGCAGTCTATTTTTTTAGTTTGAAAGACCTTGTGACATTTGTCGAGCCGGGATGAAGTTCTTCATAACTAATGAGATAAAGAAAAAGGAAAATTTAATTCGTAACACTACTAACGGACTTATTACGCCATTCGCATGATGTAATTAATAAATACAATAATTCTAATTACATGATTATTAAAAAGCAAACATTTCTTTGTAAATAATAATGTAAAATGCCTGTTTTTGACCAATCCCTCCCCTGTTGTAGGTTTGTTATCCATGAAATATCAATCTGGAAATTTTGTTTCACAGGTATCTGTCATAGAGTAATCCTTATGCTGTAAATATAATTTTTTTTAGCTCCCCATCGGAGACATCTGGGCTCAAAATTTTGAAAAAGAGAATCAAGAAACGATCAAAGAGCTATAACAGTAATTCAGTCGAAATACTCTGATATTACATAACTTCCCTAAAAAAAAGGTCCTAAACTTTGAATTTTGGTCAAAATCAATATGTTGAAGAAATACACGAAACATACAATGTAGCTTGAAATGAACTGAGAACAATGTTTCTTTACCCAAGCTAGATGAGTTATCATAATTACCGCAACTGTCTACAAAGGCTAAAAATGCCGCAAATCATAAGTCAAACATGGCTGCAGTTTTTAAACGAAATCAAGTTTAGGAAAATACTACCGTTGCATTGGGGTTACAACAACAAAAATATATATAAATAGAAAAAGTTGACCATTTTGTTAATTATTATCTGTTTGGAAAACATGGTATTAAATAACCATATTTTGCTTTAGACCTAATATTAATTAAAATATGCAAGTTTGATTAAATTAGTGCATATATTGCGTATCAGTGAAAGTTTTATAAAAATAGATCAAATACATTCACAGTGTTGGTTTTATGCAAGGATAATGTTGGAAAATTTTCCGCTTGAAATCATTCACACTGAGAATCGAACCTGGGTTTACTACGTGGCAGTCCGATGTCATATTTTCTCTGCTTTTCTCATATATCAGTTTTTACTCAGTCCCACATTTTTTCACATTCACATTCAGAACATAAACATCCATGTCTTACTCGGGATTCGAACCCGGGACCCCTGCTGTCGAAGCGCGCTGCGCTAACTACCTCGCCCCGGAGGTCAATAATTGACTACTGGGACGTCTTATTCGTTGAAGAGAAGAAGCTTTCACAATTATGTATGTTACAAGCCACATATTGTTGCTGCAGAACTCTATATTATCGTCTGGAATTTTGACACGAAATGGTAAGATCAGCTTTCGGCAGTGAAGACCTGAACAGCAAAACCTAGGACATATCTGAGGAAAGAAATGACAAGGGTTTTACGACCTGTCAATCACTAACTGCCCGTGTACCGGAGGAGGCGTGTTCTTGAGGAGCCTCGCGAAGCGGGCCTGGACAAAACATCTGGTGGTGTAAACGCTGTGCGCGCTCTATCGGCAAAAGGAAGGCGAATTCGGAAAAGGCCGTTCCATGATATACAGTCTTAAGAAAGATTACCAAATTAAACTGTCAAATAGATTTGATGTTTTGCAGGATTTAAATGATGATGAAAATATAAATGAGACAGACGTAAATAAGAATTGGGAGCACATACGTAATGCAATAGAATCAGCAGCTAAAGAAAGTATAGGATACCATAAACCAAGAAAAAGTAAGCCATGGTTTGATAATGAATGTCATAATCTAATAGACATGAGAGATCAGGCTAGACTTAGGTGGTTAAATAACTCTGATGATACAAATCTAAGCAATTATAATAGAATAAAGCGAGAAGTTAACCGCACGTTTAGAAGTAAAAAAAGCAAAATTAACAAAATTGAAACAAACAGCAAAAATAAAAATATCAGAGATTTATATAAAGGTGTAAATGAATTTAGAAAGGGGTGGCAACCTAAAGTAAACTTGATAAAAGATAAAGACGGTGATTTTCTAGCTGACCAAAGCAATATTCTAAATAGATGGAAGAACTACTTTAAATGACCATTTAAATGTCCATGTAGGAGATCAATCAGAAGTAAATGAGGTCCACACAGCAGAACCTTTAGTTCCAGAACCTAACTTCACTGAAGTTAAAGATGCTATTAAAAGGCTAAAGAATAACAAAGCACCTGGCATTGATTTAATACCAGCTGAGTTAATTAAATATGGTGGAAATTCATTAATATGTCAAATTCATAAATTAATTTGTTTAATATGGAATAAAGAAGAAATCCCTCAACAGTGGAAAGAATCCATAATTGTTCCTGTGTTTAAAAAAGGTGATAAAATGAACTGCAATAATTACCGTGGAATTTCTCTACTCTCAACAACATACAAAATATTGTCTAACATTCTTTTAACAAGACTAACGCCATTCGCTAATGAAATTATAGGTGATTATCAATGTGGATTTAAACGTAACAGATCAAATTTTTCACATCAGACAGACACTTGAGAAAAAGTGGGAATATAATCAAAATGTCCATCAGCTATTCATTGATTTCAAAAAAGCATATGATTCGGTCAAAAGAGATAAATTATATAATATATTAGTAGAGTTTGGAATACCTAAGAAGCTTGTTAGTATGATAAAAATATGCACCAGTGAAACAGAAAGTAAAATTCGTGTGGGTATTAATATGTCTGAAAAATTTACAATTCATGATGGGTTAAAGCAAGGAGATACATTATCTCCATTGCTCTTTAATTTTGCCTTAGAATATGCTGTTAGGAAGGTAAAAGAAACTAAAGAAGGATTAAAATTAAATGGTATGACTCAGTTGTTAGCATATGCAGATTAAGTAGACTTACTGGGGGATGATGTGAATACAATTAAGAATAATGCTAAAATATTTTTCGAAACTGCTCAAGAAATAATAGGTTTGGAAGTTAACAAAGAGAAAACTAAATATATGCTTACAGGCCGAAACCAAGTGTTAGGTAATAATCAAAATCTAATTATTGATAACAACTCGTTTGAACCCATTTCCAAATTCAAATACTTAGGAGTAATATTAACAAATGAAAAATATATTAAACAGGAAATAAAAAGTAGGCTTAATTCAGGAAATGCATGTTACTTCTCTCTTCATAAACTTTTGTCTTCTCGTTTAATATCTAAGAAACTAAAAGTTAAAATATACAAAACAGTAATTTTGCCTGTAGTATGATATGGGTGTGAAACTTGGTTCCTTACATTGAAAGAGGAACATAAATTGAGAGTATTTGAAAATAAGATCCTTAGGAAAATATTTGTACCTAAGAGGGATGAGGAGACAGGTGAGTGGAGAAGGCTACATAATTTAGAACTACATAATTTGTATTCATGTCCAGATATTATTAGAATAATTAAATCAAGAAGACTTAGGTGGGCAGGCCATGTGGCACGAATGGGAGAGGAAAGAGGAGTTTACAGGATTCTTGTTGGGAAACCTGATGGTAAGAGACCTGTAGGAATGCCAAGACGAAGATGGAGGGACAACGTTGAGATGGACCTAAAGGAAATCTGTATGGATGGAAAAGAGTATATACAGGGTGTTTCTAAAGGTCGTTTACAACGCTTGGGAGGTGATTCCTCACACGAAAACAAGCAAAAAGTCTAAGTTCCATTTTTACGACTGAGGCTTCGTTTCCGAGATAGGAGCCTCGCAAAAGGTGACAAAGTGAACGTCACACCTGACTTGGACGAATACTATAACAGATAGAGAGGCGGTTCCAAGGGAATCATAAAGGAATCGTATGTGCTCAGTCCGGAAGTCACTATGAAAAGTTCACTGCACGCATGCGCAATGGAGTCCTCAAAGGAATTGGGGATTTCCAGCAAGAACAATACATGGAAAGGGTATGTAACGCAGCAAGAAGGACCGTGACAATGAGAAATGCGTTAAAGACAACACATCCCGACCTCAAACATGAAAACATGAGCACCGAACACAAAATCCGAAAAGTTGAGCACGGTTGCATACCCCAGTTACACGCGAGGAATGAACGAATCATGTCATGTGGCATACGAGAGACACATTACTCCACCAGGAGGAGGGAAAGAAAAACACATTATCAGGTGATTGCGACAACGTGTATTTTTACACGCGACAATTACGTAATATCCCCCCACACACACAACAAACAACAAATGCTACAATATCTTACGCACAGACAGTCCGTGTCACTGTACACCAACTGAAGATGTCACTTTCACCACACAAAGGGGGTGGGGAGCAATACCAAGAGTGTTCTCACTGAGATTTGCCGAGGGCAATAATCACAGACGGTTTTCAAAATGTCTGCCATTCACTTCTACGCAGAGATGACAGCGACATTTCAAGGATTGTCGAGTACGAGCAAACAAGCCAGATGTATCTGCTACCGTCGCGGCGGCGACGTTGATGCGACAACGAGGTCCTCAGCTGATGTGACAGGTGTGTCGTATACGAGGGTTTTCATTTCTCCCCAGAAGAAAAAATCGAGAGGGTTGAGATCTGGCGACCTCGGTGGCCAAGGCACAGGTTCATCCCTACCAATGAACCTATTGCGAAACACGTCATGCAGGAAATGTCGTACATTACAATCGATATGAGCTGGTGCACCATCGTGTTGGTACCACATTTCTTGCCGCAGTGCCAAAGGTACGGTCTCCAACAGTTCAGGCAGAACGTCACTAAGAAATGCATGATACGTGCGACCATTCAGGCGAACAGGGAGAATGTATGGTCCAATTAAATGATCATGTACTATCCCGCACAACACATTCACTGAAAACCTGTGCTGGTGATGGGCCACAAAAAGTGCATGTGGGTTGTCAAAGTCCCATACATGACTGTTTCTACTATTGAAGACATCAATCCTGGTGAAAATGGCTTCATCTGTCCACAATACGTTTGCCCCGAAGTGAGGGTTTGTGTCCAGATGATGCAACAACCATTGGCAAAACTCCATACGAGGGCGAAAGTCACGAGGTAACAGTTCTTGTACTTTCTGCAGTTGAAAAGGGTGCATTCCTTCCTCTGACAACACTCGCCAAACATTCACATGAGACGTGTTTCGTGCCCGAGCGAGCACGCGCGTACTAGTTCCAGGATGTTGTGCGACCGCTGTTAACACATCTTCTGCAAACTGATGTGTGCGTACACTTCGGGGTCTTCCAACTTCTTGCCGCGGTGGTAACACTGACCCTGTTTCACGCAGTCGATTGTCCACTACCTGAAAGAAGGTGTGAGACGGTAAAGGTCTATGTGGAAAGCGTTCTCCATAAAGACGCCTTGCCTCGCGGCTATTACCACGTGCCTCCCCATACATGAGATGCATGTCTGCTAGCTGCTGGGTCGTATACGCAGCCATCTGTGTAATAGGGAGCTGGAACTGCAAAGTATTGTTTTTGTTTAACACTGGCACACTGCACAAATTGGCCGTATCACCGTACGAACACCACAGACCAATTGTTGCGATACTTGATTTGTCCACTCCACCACGTCAACTTCTTTCAATACAACATACTAGTACTCTTCAATGCGTATGACAACCTAGAGCGAACTGCTGATCATATCCCAGCACCTGCAACACGACTGGAACGACTGCCGGAGAGAACCAACCCTTCGAGCTCCTCTCGCGGGAACAGCAGTCATGAAGGTCAAACGTAGACTACGAGAGCCAGACTTGCCAGTGCAGCGCTTCCAAAACTGGTCTCTTTTACGTCACAATGATCGCGTGCGAACACTTTTGGTATTGCTCCCCACCCCCTTTGTGTGGTGAAAATGACATCTTCAGTTGGTGTACAGTGACACGCACTGTCTGTGCATAAGACATTGTAGCATTTGTTGTTTGTTGTGTGTGTGTGTCGGGGGGGGGGGGGATATTACGTAGTTGTCGCGTGTAAAAATACACATTGTCGCAATCACCTGATAATGTGTTTTTCTTTCCCTCCTCCTGGTGGAGTAATGTGTCTCTCGTATGCCACATGACATGATTCGTTCATTCCTCGCGTGTAACTGGGGTATGCAACCGTGCTCAACTTTTCGGATTTTGTGTTCGGTGCTCATGTTTTGATGTTTGAGGTCGGGATGTGTTGTCTTTAACGCATTTCTCATTGTCACGGTCCTTCTTGCTGCGTTACATACCCTTTCCATGTATTGTTCTTGCTGGAAATCCCCAATTCCTTTGAGGACTCCATTGCGCATGCGTGCAGTGAACTTTTCATAGTGACTTCCGGACTGAGCACATACAATTCCTTTATGATTCCCTTGGAACCGCCTCTCTATCTGTTATAGTATTCGTCCCAGTTAGGTGTGGCGATCACTTTGTCACCTTTTGCGAGGCTCCTATCTCGGAAACGAAGCCTCAGTCGTAAAAATGGAACTTAGACTTTTTGCTTGTTTTCGTGTGAGGAATCACCTCCCAAGCGTTGTAAACGACCTTTAGAAACACCCTGTAGATCTTGCTCAAGATAGGGACAGATGGAAGGCCTGTGTTGCTGCTGCCA
The DNA here is from genome assembly GCF_977018435.1 of Lepisma saccharinum. Taxonomy (NCBI): domain Eukaryota; kingdom Metazoa; phylum Arthropoda; class Insecta; order Zygentoma; family Lepismatidae; genus Lepisma; species Lepisma saccharinum. Next base: position 72,650,427 of record NC_139236.1, read on the forward strand.
TGAACCTTCGAGTTTAAGAAGGCTAGAGAGTTAGTTAGTTAGTTACCTTGCATAAGCTACTTTTCAAATGATAATGTCGCTGGCAAATAATAGAGGGCGAATATTTTTAACTCCAAGCTTCACACTTACTTCTCCAATAAATTAATGCACTCTAAGAGACTTCCAAGTACAAGGTTTGCCATTTTGCCCATTTTTTTTTCTTTTCGAAATAACCCAACCCCGAGTGGATTTTTGTTGGTTATTTTTTTTTTCAGATTAAACCTGGGCAAAACTGGGTTTTATTGTGTTTTTTCATGTTATGTTTATAAATATATATATTTTAAAAATGAAATATATTTTTCCCTGATAGTAATATATTGGAACATTCAATTTGTTATGTTTTAGTTCACTGAATTAAAATCTATTTAATATTTTCTGTTAACATAGTTAAGAATTGACAATCAAGGTCTCACACCTTGAAATTATTAAACTAAAAACATACATAACCCGTGCCGCAATAAACTATTGAGGGTCCAGGCTACCTACCGACTGCCGGCCACACTCCCACCTGTTCCTACTCCGAGGTGGGAGATCATACAACCAATTACGGGCTAATGTGTGGTCAGCACGACGTACCCCCAGTTGTCATTGTAGGTTTTCGTGACCAGGTTACGCTACTCATTCATAGCTCCCCAATTTAAACATGATGGTGAGTGTTCGCCAGTCTCATACACAGGCTGAAGTCTCAGGAGAAAAGCTGTTACGTTTCCCCAATGAGACTCAATCCTGCACGCATCCCATAGCCGGAGCCCAAAGCATAACCACACAGCCACAGTGCGGGACAAATGATTAAATTATCTAAAATGTTATGTTCTGAAATATTTGACCAACAGTTGGATTCTACTCTTGCTGTATGGCGTAACAGTTAATAGATCTGTGTTCAGTTCCCAGGGCTGCGCATTGCAATACTATACTAATACTTGATAACTGTGATGGTTTAGTCACCCTCTGTTGCAGAGTGGTTAGCACAGCATGCTGCTGTACCAGTGGTCCTGGGTTCGAATCCTGATTCAGACGTGGATATTTGTGTTTGTCCCAATTACAATACAGAGAAAATACAGAAAATTGAGAAAATAGATAGAAAAGGGGGATATTACTGCTTAGCGATATTACTTTTATTACGTAAAAAAAAGTAGACAGGCTGGCTGACTGCCATGCAGAAGACCCAGGTTCGACCCGGGCCAACCCTGCGAAGTACTCCTATAAAACTTAAGAGAATCATGAAACATTTGGAACAATACCATATTTTGTTCTCTTTCAGCACAACTTGACTTCTTCAAGAACCATTCATCATGGCACAGTTCGTTCCTGGTACAGCAGCTGAACCTACATCGGAAGTGGAATTAACAATTTCTTGCAGGTAATAGTCTTGAGAATAAGATTCTAGCTGCTAAAGATTAGTTGGCTGGTGGGGAAAAAAAGACAAAAAAAACTGATAAATGAAATGTACTGTAACTTCATAGCAGTTATTCCCAACCTCCCCGTCCACCCAGATGGAAAGTTCTTGATAAACCCTGCATTATAGGACTAAAGAAAACACACAAGGGTATGTGGATTCTTTTGTATTCTCCCAAGTGTTCTCTTTTCTTGGCCCATGAGTTTGGGGAGTGCCAGTGATAGCATGGTTCACCTAACAGAAAGATTCTTGCTTACCAGTCAATAATGGTGGAGATTGACTTTTCTTGTGATGAACTACAGAAATTTCTTTGACAACTATACATAATAGGTGAACATATTGACAGAGCCATTACAATAAGGCATATTAACTACTATCTTTGTTCTTCTTGGGCATTATCCACTAACCTGATAATCCATATGTTATGAAGAAGTATGCCAAGAATATTGCACCAATGTAAGTAGCCTACGCTATAATTGCTGTACACACATATAAAAAAATTTATGTTGAGTATTATAACCTTCTGCCCATAAATCTGTTCTGATACACTCGCCTAACTTAGTACCCCGACAGTTTGTTTCTTTATACAGCATGTTTGCAGAAGATACAATTGAACCTGCAAGTATATCAATATACACTGTAAAACACATCTTATTACTAAATTAGTTGTCCGTACTACTGAATGACTCAATCTGATTGGTTGGGATGGTCAGGGCCTCAGAGAAGACAGACTATGCCGAGTCTTGAGGTATCGACACTGGGAGATAAGACATGCTGAAACAATACTCCACAGAACAACATGGGTATATATGTCTCGAAGATTGTGAGTGTGATAGAATGAATTTCCTTTATTTTATGTTAGTGCCCTTTAAGTAATTATATTTGCCATTACTTAATGATTTATTCCATTAGTTTCTTGACTTTCCCTTTGTTTGACCTACTCACTATTCAGTCAGCCATTGAAAATTCATAGTAAATGGAATACATCACTACAAATTAAATTATGCATAGGCATGCACACAAAGAGGCAAATGCCCTCCCCTAATCATGGACATGAGCAGATTTTTTCCACGGAGGGACAAGCAAGGTATTTTACCATAGGGCATATTACCTCAATACTAGTGTTGCCCCTCAAAAAATCTCTAGAATTTGAAATTATCGCATTCCTGCATTCCCATTATAATAATTATTGTAAATTATTATTACTGAAATCCAATCATACACGTGAAAATGTACTTTTAGGTTGACATTCGTTTTCTAAGGGGGAGATGTGGCCATCCTTGCCCCCTTCCAGATTCACATGCCCCTACATTATATTTTAACCTCGAAATTTAGGATAGTGTAATCTTATCGCCGTTATTATACGATATTACACTCTTAAAAAAAATGAAGTAATGAAGTATTTTCAAGCCGATGAAAGTTCAGAGAAACTACGGAGAGTGGGTGCAGTGGAGCAACCACAGGGGGCAGGGGCATTGCACCCAAACCTTGGACGGAAATCAATTTTAGGGGGGCAAACACGGAAGGAAAGGAAAGCAAGTAGCAGGACAAAAGGATACTAAGATGGAATTAGTTTTCACGTCTGTCTTGCATTATTTCGGGGTGCACAGAGCTGCAGTTGCCCCCTCGATTTCAATTTTTATACAAATACAAATATATTTTGTAAATTTTTCATGCTTGCAATATCTGCTTTTCTTGTAGTCTTGTCTATTACAGAGCTGTAGCTAGGGTCGGCAGGAGTTGGTCCTGGAAACTGAAGATCTAAATGAAAAAAAAAATCAAGACAGAATGCCATGGTGCTCCATGAAAATTTTTGCGCCACATTAAATCAATATTGTTTTCATTTTGCAAAAATTTGGATCTGAAAATTATCTTGTCTGTAATGCATTGTAAATTACGAGAGAGAGAAGTACTGCTGCTAAATGGTTTTCTTTTAAATGCATGAACAATTGTTTGGAGCAAAAGGAGCATGCACATTTGAGAGACAATTTATATGATTTATGTAGGTTTGTTATGGGGCAGATGAATTAATTATTCATGTATGTATTGAGGGGAAAAAATCGAACGAATCCCAAATATGACTTTTGTTCTTTTTTATTTATGAATTAGATAGCATATATATGTGTGTGTTGGGGGTGTATATATGCACACACCCATCGATGCAATAAATCTTAAACAGGGATAAAATTAGGTTTTACTTTCCCAGCTGAACTTTCATCAAGGCTCTTGTCAGCCCCCCCTAATCAGAGGGTCTGCACACACCTATGAAATTATGTATTATTCTTGAAGAAAATTCTTAATATTTGATTGATTGTTACATGAGAGAAGACAAGTCCAATTTGTTATTTGATCACCTCATTAATTCTTGAATAAATCTGAAATGAACTTCAAGCCTTTAGATATAGAATAATGGACTCTGTTATCAGTTCATTTTCATCTGTGCTCAGATTTACTTGGTGGATCCTGTTTCTATCTTCATGATAGAGATGCAGTTGAATATAGACCATGTATTACTCTGTACATTGAGCCTTTAATGAAGTCAAGTTGTAACATAGAAAACTGACAAACATCAGATATCAGGCTTTTAACATTTGTCAGTTTGGAATACAGTCGGTATTTTATTTTTGGTTTGATTTTTGCAGATCCTCTTTTTTGTTATATCTCACATCATTTGATTCATCTATATTTCAGAAATGTGCTGGATATGGATGTATTCTCAAAATCAGACCCTTTTTGTGTGGTCTATTCAAGATCTTTTGAAGAAGCAGCCTGGCAGGAGATTTGCCGGACAGAGGTCATATACAACAATCTTAATCCCAACTTCGTAACAAAGGTTCATATGTTTTATCGCTTTGAGGAGAAGCAGAACTTGAAATTCGAAGTGTATGATGAAGACAAGAAAACGGCATCCCTCAAAGACCAAGATTTTCTGGGTTACTGCCAGTGCACATTGGGCCAAGTAGTTGCGAACGGGAAACTTGAGATGCCGTTGTTAGGAATGCCTTCACACGCAGGGACGCTCACCTTGTCTGTTGAAGAGCTGGCAGCTGTGAAAGATGAAGTTGTCCTTCAGTTCTCGGGGAAGAATTTAAGCAAAAAGGGTTTCCTCGGCACAAATGCATTTTTGGAGCTCTCTAGAGTAAACGAAAGAGGTGAATATGTGGTTGTTCATAGGACAGAAATCATGAAGTCGAACTTCAACCCTGTGTGGAGACCCTTTACGATTCCCGTGCGAACACTGTGTGGTGGTGACGATGAGCGTAGCATCAAAGTTGTGTGTTTGCATTATGGTTTTACAGGGAATTTTAAACCCATTGGTGAATTTTATGTTACCCTGAGACAACTAAAAGAAGGACCTGGGGCCAACAATGTGTTCAGTTGTGTGAATCCCAAAAAAAAACAAGTAAGTTGATGTTGATAGTTCTCCAGTTTTTTAAACATGATTTACTGAAACCTTGTGGTTTGATCGGACTTGAGAGTTATTATTTGTTTAATTTTGCTTTGAAGCATTTGTATATAAAAAGAAATTGAATGTTAGCATATTCTTGAAACTGACTAAGATATTGGGTGGGATGGGGGGAGGGACAAAAAAAGGCAGTGGCAGGTGTTCTGGAAAATTACTTTTGAGATAACATACTAAGAAAATGGGAAGAGGAAACAGAACGAGGGAGAATTTTAAGAAATATGAACAATAGATTAAGCAAGGTGGAGTGATTTAAATCAAGATTTATATAGGTAATTTTTTTAAAAAATACTGATGTTAATCACTTTAAGGAAATAATTTATAGAATAATATACATAAGAATTTTGTATATATCAGAATCACTTTTGGTGAAAGTACATTAATCTCATAATCATTTATTGGTGTTTATTAGGCTCTAAGATAGGAAATATAATATGTAATATGTAAACATACTTAAATTTCTCTTGATCAAAATTCAATCATTTTTATAGGCAAAAATAGCAAACGTTTTGTGTAGAATAATACAAGGTTCATTCAAGGTTGACCGAGACATTTATTTCTGCAGAGGAAATAGGTAACAGAAGAAACACCAAGCTATGTCAGTTTTTCAAAGTATTCTCCGTGTGCGCCGAGGCACCGTTGCCATCGTTCTGGCAGCTCCCGAATTCCTTTGGCGTAGAAAGAACTTGGTTGTTGTTGTAGCCACTGGAGGACATCGCTCCGCAGTGCTTCGTCTGTCGTGAATTTCTTCCCTCCCAGATGGTCTTTAAGGGATGCAAACAAATGATAATCTCTGGGGGCTAAATCTGGACTGTTGGGGGGATGGGGCAGAACTTCCCAGCGCATGTCGGCCAGAGTTATTGTTGTCACATTGGCCGTGTGAGGGTGGGCATTGTCATGGAGAAGAATGACATTTCCAGACAACATCCCAGATCTTTTCTTGCGAATGGACTCTCGTACAGCACCACTCAACAATGTGGAGTAATTCTGGGCATTAATCGTGCTCCCTTTGTCCAGAAAATCCACATGGATAACGCCCTTCATGTCCCAGAAGACAGTTGCCATGATCTTTCCAGCGGACGGCTGCGTTTTGCTTTTCTTGGGGGGCGGGGAACCTTTATGCCGCCACTCCATGCTGCGTCTTTTGGTCTCTGGGGTTGAATTGTGCAACCATGTTTCATCACACATGATGATGGATTGCAACAATTCATCACCTTCTGCTCGAAACCGATTCAGAAGCTGTTCACAGACCGTCCTGCGTGTCCACTTCTGATCGAATGTCAGCTGGCGGGGAACCCACCTTGCACAGATTTTGCGGAAGCGTAAGTGGTCGTGAATGATTGTCTCAACACTCCCGACACTGATATTCACCTCGGCAGCAATATCCCGCACTGTTACTCGCCGGTTCTCAAGAATCATTTGCTCAACACGTGCGATATTCACTGGTGTGACTGCAGTCGGGTGAATGTGTCCATGCGCTTCATATGTCACCAGCTCCCGTCCTTCGCGAAACTGCTCACACCATTCGTACACTTTTGTCCACGACATCGTTTGTTCACCATACTGTGCTTGCAATCGTCTAAAAATCTCAGCTGGTTTCACTTTTTCCTTCACGAGAAATTTGATTACACACCGCTGCTCCACAGCCACAGACACACTGCTTGCCGCCATGTTCCCTGCAACTGCTGCACATGCGCGAAATACGTCATGCCGGGCGCTAGTTACTCGTGAAGGAATACATTACGTCACCCGCACGTTTCATCATGATCCGGCTATTCATCGATTTTTCACGTACGAAAATCCCGGTCAACCTTGAACGACCCTTGTATACAAAATACTAATCATGTTAAACCGTAAATAGTGTCATTATCACTAAACTGTAAATAAACATGGCAGTTGATATTTTGCAAACTATCATTAAAAAATATTATCAAAATTCAGCTACAAAGACTATAAAAAATACTTTAAGTTACATCCAGAATGTTCTATTTTCAATGGAAGAAAAGTTACTGAAATTATTATACACTCTGTAAAGAAAAAATAGCGACACTTGCTCGGATATAGTTTTCACAAGATTATGAAGTGAATTAAAACAATAAGAAAAGCAGGATTTGTCCACCAGCCGTATTTTTGAAGGAGCGTTCTCGAATGCATTAGAAAACTGTAGAACGAGAAGGGGTGCTGAAGCGTTGCAAGGGAGCGGATAGGAGGGACTGAGAGAGGCAGGAGGCATCGTCGGTCATGTTCGTTCGATGGAAAACCTCTCGTCATGTGATGCCTCTCTCACTCCCTCCTATCATCGCAGAAGAAACTGGAGGTGGTTTTGCGAAAACAATGACATTTATCCAACACACCCAATTCTTTTCTAGTTTCATTTATTTTTTTGTTTCGGTGCAAGAGGCTCCCTCTGGTGCTACTCTGTTGCTTTTGAGGTGCATTGTGCAGGCGGGAAGTTCGCATCGCACGAAGCACTCATCGGCCTCCATGCAACAGAGTAGCACCAGAGGGAGCCTCTTGCATTGAAACAAAAAAATAAATGAAAATAGAAAAGAACTGGGGGTGTTGGTTAATGAAACTTGTGAAAACCATATCCGAGCAAGTGTCGCAATTTTGCTTTACAGTTTACAGAGTGTAGTTTCATCATCACACTCAACAGACATTTCCATAGTAGGTTCATATATACAGTATCAGAAACAGAAAAATGTGTATTTAAATATATTTTTTTTTTATTTACTTTATTTAAACTGTTCAAATATTAACATATAATTTTTTATTTACTTTAATCAAACTGTTAAAATATTAACATGTAATTTTTTATGTACTTTAATCAAACTGTTCAAATATTTTACAGGTCCCTTTACCAGATAAAGCCTTTCTATATATCCAACATATATTAAGCCCCAATCCCTCCACTCACTCACTCACCGACATAAATGTTCTCCATGAAGGAAACCCTGGAGCCAAAAAAATGCTCGATTACAACCCCCATAAAATTGTCCAAAAAGGCTGAGAAAATTTAAAAATCACTCATTTAGCCCTCTTTTAAGGGTGAAAATGCCCTTTTCATACGTCCCTAGCAACCTCAGTTTCCAGGGGCTAGAAAACTAATTTTTTTTTCCTCAAGGCTTTAAAAACTTCGCATAAACTAATTAAATTTGAAAATGACATACCTTCTTTAAATATTTTTTGAATGCCTAACAAAATTGCAGAAGAGTCAATTTCGATATCTAAAATAACAATAAATCTCTTCCAGACGCTTCGATTTTTGTGAATGGCACTGATTAATGTACGTGCAGATGTTGCAATGCCAGATGTCAAAAGTGCACAGTCAGATTTGACTGGGGCGACACATGGTGTCCAAAAAAATTACAAAAATTAAGATATATATTGACACAGTCCAAATTAATTGTTATCATTAACAAAACATTATTACCACGATGTTCATGAATTTTAGTGCTAATTTTGTATGTTTTAGTGCTTAGTTCAGAGTTTTTGGTGCCTTCAGATATTTTTCTTATCGTAGAGATCATCAGTGATGCAGATGATTCAATTCAAAGTTAGATTGATTGATTGATATACTTTATTTTACTTCGCTTCTTGTGTTACTTTTGTCTAATTTGCGAAGATGGGATGAGTGATGATATGATGGAATTGATGAATGGACACTCACAAACATCCATACCCAGGCTGGGATACGAACCCAGGACACCTGATCAGTTTTTATTGTACTTACGTGAATCAGACAAAAGTGACATCTACGTAAGAAGATTCAGTCCATAGGTTACATGAACAGCTATATAAATACAACTTCGTATTCAAAATACGTAAATAGTTACATGATGGCTGTTTTAATGTTTTAGAGATGTAATACTGTCATGGTTGCAATGTTTGCTGTTGACCATGTAAACGGATCTTGCTAGGAATGTTATTTCCACCCCGCATAGTACTGTAAATGAGTTATATCTGATTTTAGTATTTCAAAATATAAGCTTCAGTATTAGTTACAGAGCCAAGGTATTTATTTGCAGGGAATGACAAAAACAATTATCTTTCAATTATTTTTAAAAATTTAAAAATGAGAAAGGAAGTAAGTATTGTTTTTCCAGTTTGGTGTTGCTGTTGGATTAGTTTATATGAAATATCTAACTAACTATTTAAAAATGGACAATATTTACCCAGTTTATTATGAAAATAGACAAAAAATATGTTGACAATATTAGGGCACATACACACCCAAAGTTACTTTCTAAACTTTTCAAATAAACTCACTTATACAATTGTTTCCCTTCCTCCAATAGAAGATGCAGGTAAAAAGGTAAAGTTCTCCCCTATGCCATGCACCATGCCACGAAGGCACGATCGAAGGTGGGGGTGATGTGATCAGCGCCATGCCCCTGGCCACCTTTACCTCCCCCCCCCCAGAGTTTCCTCCAGGTACCAACTTTATACGATGCTGGGTGGGTGCAGGAGCTGCTTGAACAGGTGGAAAAAATACCGGTTCTCCCCCTGCCAGGGATCGAACCTGGGTATCTCGCATGGTAGTCAGACACCCTAACTACTGATCTACCATGGCATACAAGATGTAGACATTTTCAAAATCATTAAGATCCTTAAGAACCCCATCTCTTAACATGAGAGAGTGCACACAGCTTTACCCAAGTTCACATATGCGAGGGTACAAAATGTGGCCTGGCCAAGTTCAAAGTGGGAAAAAATCTTTTTAAATAATAAAAAAATGATCGTCATGTTTTAGAGTATAGCATGATGTGCCAAATACATTTTTTTCATGAATTTTGGTGGTGACATGGTTCGAGATATTCAAGGTCAAAAGTCAAGGTCACATGATAATTTTTTTCTTTTTATCCAAAGGTAGGCTTGGTAAATATCATTGGAAAGTTTCTTCCATTCCCTGCACAATAAACTTTATTTCAGCTTCCTAGGCCAAATAGGAGCAGAGTTACTGCACATTTAATATAGCTAAACGAGCTCAGAAAGGCCAATTTCTGCGAACTTTGACCTTGAATAATTTGACAATTACAAGACAAACGAGACTCAAAATTTTCATAGTTACTAAGTTCCATACGGTTGGGAGCTGTGTTGATTTTGCATGGAATGACTCGTTAACTATCTACAGAAATGTGAAATAGACAAATGTTATGTAATAAACTCTTACAACAGTTAGATTAAAATTTTGAAGAACATTACAATAATGTTGTAGTTGCAGATAAAAAACACACACGAATTATGATTTTGTATAACTTATTTCAGAAAAATCCAGCATATAAACAATCAGGTGATGTGCAATTGAATCATTTTGAACTGCGAAAAGTTTATTCCTTTGTGGATTACATAATGGGAGGAATGGATATGAATTGTACCATAGCCATAGATTTTACTGGTAAGTAAAATTACTTACGATATTTGAATAATAACAATAATAATTGTTCTATTATAAGGTAAGTATTGTAGAGTTACGGTAAGGTTGGTATTTTATGTATTAACCACACATGTTGAAGTAAGTGAGTATGGTAGCCTTAGTGATATATTTTGTGTCTTTATGATAAGTTTTGATCACAGGAAAGCAAATATGAAGTTATTATGATATAAGTGAAGCAAAACTTTTTTTTAACATACACACATAATCTAACAATAATCAGCATGTTTTTGTTCCTATGTTTTTCCTATCATGCACACATTGTTCTCTGTGATAATTGGTGAAAACTACAATTTTCTATAGAAACTGCATTGGTCTAGATGGGAGACCAAGGTATGATTACTTGGAAGTGCCAGGGTTTGTAGTTCACATCTGAAGTGCTGCCCACTAATTCTTCAATCCCCCTGGCACTGTACAAAAAGAACATTGTTACAGTGTCAACCAAATTCTGTTACTATATAATTATGTTATGCATGTATAAATTAAATCAGATATTGTATGCTTTGCATGGGCAAAGTTTGAAAGTTAGAACACGAAACTGGATTAAAATAATGCCTTAGTGTGGCACAGACTACTTTTCAATTACGTACAGGAAATTTAGTAACTATTATGTTATTTCTGCATCTGCCATATATTATTTTTTTCCTTCCACAATTTAATATATGAAATTAAGTGAACATGAGCCCCAATAAATTCAATAACAATGCCTCTAATGCAGTTTCTGTCAATCTATACCCATAAAGTGCGTTACCTCAAGAATTTTAAAGTGTTGGTGATTCTATATTTCATTTTGCAATACATTTCTTGATTACATAAGTTACAAATTCCAATTTTTTTGTTTTTGTAGTTCTATTAACACTTATTTGTCGTCTTACTAAAGCTAGCATTTGTAGAGTATTTTCTTTTACCAAACATTTCCTCTTGTACAGGTATCTTGGTCTTGTATAACATTGTTGACTTTATAATAACCATGAGGAACAGCAGTTTGCAGTTGGAAAAATATTTATGGTAATGTACCCATGGAGTAGAAATCTGTAGTGTAGTCTCACTTAGAATAGCACTGTAGAAAAGGTGGATGGATATCGGGCATTTTTGTCCATATTTCATCTGTTATATTGTACATGTGGAAGCGTCACAAGTTGCTCTGGGGTGAAGTAGAAATTGAAATCTGAGGACGTCTCTAAAGTGTATACAGGAGCTTTAGACAGTGATGTGTAGATGTATTGTACACTCTGGTTATTTCTTAGAATTGCTTTGTAGTAGCTCTTATGAATAATTTGCTGTTGATAGCTTATTATGTGTGTTGGTCAATGTTTTCCTGTGCCATATGGTGCCCGTGTGTAAGTTGGGTGAGAGGAAAAAGCTTGTCAATAAAGCAAAACATGCTGAAGGTTGATCATTTTGATGTTGTGATGTGTAGGATAAAGGTTGAGCAGCACATTTCAGGATCAGTTCAGGACTGGATCTTGTTCGACTTCCTGTTAACATAACAGTCTGGGTATTTTCAACCAGAAAGTGATGATGATAATTGTAACCAAATAAATTAATACTTGAGAACATTAACCTCCTCACATATAAAATTTGGATATGCAATTGTCTTTGTCTCCAGTTACTTGCAGCACATCAGCTGTCTATAAATTAATCATTAAATAACATTAAATAGTGTATATAATCTGTATTAAACCTGAAAATATGTGTGGTAATTCAAACTTGCCTCCTAGATGTTTCCACTCTAGAATCTGTAAAGCTTAACGCCCACTGTTACACGGAGAAATGTGTTTACAGAATGCAACCGCCACATTTCTCAGTGGGCGATGACCTTTAAGATAACCTGCAGACTTCTAGCACAGAAATTTCATGCTTCTGTTCCACACGTTTCCCTGTAGTGGGCATTACACCATTTGATTTCAATAGAAGCAGACAACAGAAGTTCTAACTCACGTGAAATTTCGTATTTCCATGTTGCACAATTTAACGGAGATCTCCTCTCCAGATGCCGTACCCTTAGTGAATGAAGACAGTGTGTCTTCAAAATTAATCAGAAATATCCATTAAATTGTGCAACGCGGAAATATGAAATTTCACGTGAGTAATTCTTAAATCGTGTTTACCACATCCATCATGAACAGAAATTCTGTTGTTGCATTTCCCCACGTCTTAGTGAACCTTAAGCTTTATTCAACTAATCTGTGTCACTGCCAAGTCCAGACACAGTAAGAAAAAAATACCCTGTACACTAAGAGATCTGCATGGGCGGTTATGACTCACACCATAATCCTGGATCTGCCCAATCGCTGTGGCAGTTCTCGGGACCCAGGTCTCCATGTGGCACACAGCTAGGATAAAATTGGGCTAGCGTCATCGCACTACGGTTGCGCTGGGCGGGATCCACGTGCATTCGCATTGCGGGCAGACTGTACGCTACACAGCCATGGGTATTCTTGGCACAGCGCTAAGGCAATCATTTGATGATAACTAAGGAGACGGTTCAGAATTCCCAATGAAACCTACATAATAGATTCAGGGTTAGAAACCATGTGTTTTACATGATTATTTCAAACTTTGTTCCAGTACAAAATAAATTACAAGCATAAGTAGCAGGATACACAAAGGACCCAGAAGAATCACAGTTTTCAAGGTTGCCAAAATGGCGTAGTGGTTAAGGCAGGTGCTTACGGTAGTGAGGGTCTTACGTTCGATCCCCACTTGAGGCAACTTTATTTTCAAAACTTTTTTTTAATATCTCGTTGCATTTCTATATTTAATTAGAACATATTGGTAAATTGAATAAAATACCTAAAATATAACTGATTTACCATTCTTATGAATTCGAGTCTTATGTGAGTCTTAGCAATAGCTTAAAAAGATTGTGTGGTTGTAAGATGAATGTTTAATTACGAATTTACCGACATGCATGGTAGAGTGGCTAGCACAGCGTACTACGATGCTAGGGATTCCAGGTTTTTATTCCGTCCTGGGCATAGGTGTTACTTGTGAGTGTCGCTTCATCAGTTACCATATCATCATTCATACTCATCGTCGCAATTAGCCAAAAGTGGCTAAATTAAAAATCAAAATAAATTGCGTATTTATGAAAGAAGAAAAGAATTATGTTTGTTGGCATAATGGCATAGTGGTTAAGGCAGGTGCTTACGGTAGTGAGGGTCTTACGTTCGATCCCCACTTGAGGCAACTTTATTTTCAAAACTTTTTTTTAATGTCTCGTTGCATTTCTATAGTTTCTTTGAAGTATTTATTACAAAATGTAAAAGGGGAATATTTTGTTTTGTAGGTTTGAAGGTTGTCAGTAATTCGATCAATATGAAGTAGCCTGGATGTTGAGCTGTCTTGTTTAAAATCACAAGAGAAAAGAGACTCTGAATTGGTCTCTCATAAACAGAAACTTAGAGTTGAAATTTCACTTGGTTTAGGACCACGCTAAAACCCTGGTAAAGACTTGTCCAGTTAAATTTGAATCCTACCATAACAACTTAAATCTTAAATGAGTCGAGCGATACTACGATCCAACTTCTAGGAAATGCATTTTCTGATATGGAAAAGTGCTTTCAAATGGGCACCCCAAACTATTTAGTACAAGGTAAGAATGCTTCCTATGCCCTTCATGTAATTGTAACACCACTGACGTATCCAATTTTATCTGACCTAGATTTGTGGTTAACTATTAAACCATGGCTACCAGTACTGGACTGTGTTCCCTGTTGTTTGAAATTAATAAACCTATCAAACGGGAAGTCACTCGACACTCGTTCACATTTAACGTTTTCGGGATTTCTCCTGAGCAGCCTTTTCATGCAGTGACATTGATAATTCAAATAATGTATTATCAGTTTTAACAATATTTGCCTTTAACAGTGATCCTGTATTGCCTGTCCGCCCCTGCTTCCTACGGCCATGCTCGCAGTGCAGTAGACAGCGACGGTCATCGGTTGCCAGCCCGCTGTTGAACCACGCTGAGTACTGATGGATACCAGAAAGCTTTCTCTTCAGATGGGCGAGTCGGGTTGGTTCCCGACAACAGCTGCGCAGGGCAGAGTGGGTGGGTATTTCTTACCATTAGGCCGGGCGGGTCGTGGGTGGGCAATGGATAACATTTGCAGACCTCTACTGTACACCCTGTTGACACATGATGGAGATGTGTAGACAAACATATTCATATCTGTTCATCACGTGAGCAATATCCAACCCTGAAATGTGGGGCTGAACTTTAACTCTGGACATTTACATCTTTATTACAGGCTGTCATGGTGCCAGTTAGATTGTGATTGGGCACCTGTACATATTTGGGAGCTGTATAGAATCTTGGCACACTGATCCATTCAATATCAAAATCAAGCAGTGAAATGTGGCTTTGTTAAAATATTCCTGATTACACAAATATTGTGTAATTCACAGACACCGTATAAAGTTGAAATAAAATATTTATATTGGGACAGACTTTTAATGTTTTGGTGGCCTCAATTTATATGAAATTCATAAATGTCAAATGCTGTTATCAAAGCCTGATCTGATTATTTGCAGCTTCTAATGGGAACCCCCAATTGCCAAACTCTCTGCACTATGTTAGTGACAGGCCAAATCCATACGAACAGGCATTAGCTGCTGTGGGTGAGATAATCCAGGATTATGATAGTGACAAGTTGTTCCCATTGCTTGGGTTTGGTGCCCGTCTACCACCAGATGGGCGTGTGTCCCATGAGTTCTTCGTCAACATGCATCCATCAAATCCCTACTGCGAAGGAATTCCAGGTATTGCTAGGTCAAAGTTAAATTAATTAATAATTAAAAAGTCAATTGTTGTGCATGCACACAATGTAGATGTAAAGTGCATAGAAACTTGATATGTGCAAGAGTGAAGCAAGGTAAATTTTGGTCATATTTTACATAACCTTTTCTACATCTTTATGTTAATTGCAAGAATGGCGATGAATGGCCAAGATACCCACATCAATACCCTCCCACCCTCCAACTGAGCTGGGAGTGAAGTAAATAGATGACAATGTTCCTTCTATTATGAACACATATTCCACATGGAGTATGTGCTTCTGTTTATGTAATTCCTCAAACTAGTGTTGTACAGGGTCCGGCGGAATGAATAGCCTGATTTGAGTCACGTAGTACGGCGTCGCTGTTGCGCCTGCGCAACGACGTGTGTGCGTGCTGCATTGAGGAAGGACTGCCATTTGTAAGTATGGCTTTGTGGAGTTCGGAATATCGAGCATTCGCCGTTGAGCCGTATTTAAAAAATAACGAGTCTCCAATCACCGTGCAGCGGCTCTTTCGTCGCCATTTCCAGGTGGGCCGACATCAGAACGTCCCGGATCATAGGACGATTGTACGGTGGACGCAACAATTCAGGACTAATGCATCATGTGCAAAAAAGAAAAGCCCGGGGCAACCAAAGACACAACGGACTCAGGAGCGAGTGGAGGAGGCCGTCAAGCACTGATCCAAAGTCCTCGGCGTTCTGCTGCCAGACATGCCTCGGCGCTAGGAATGTCACATCGTTCCCTGCGGCGCATCATCCATGAAGACCTCCACTTCCACCCCTACAAAATGCAGGTCGCACAGAAACTAACCGAACAAGATAAACATGCCCGACGAACCTTTGCGTTGCGTTGCTTGGAACTTTTAGCAGCCGAGCCACAGATGCGAAACAACATACTGATGTCGAATGAGGCTCATTTTGATCTGCACGGTGGTGTCAATAAACAGAATTACAGATACTGGGCGCTATTTAATCCTCGTTGGCTGCATGAGCAACCTCTGCACAGTGAACGTGTGAGGGTGTGGCATCGTTTGGCATCATCGGTCCATATTTTTTTGAGGATCTTCATGGACGTGCGGTAACGGTTAATAGTGATCGCTATGTCCAAATGTTACATGACTTTCTCCTTCCAAGGGTGATCAGAGACATATGGTTCCAACAGGACGGGGCAACAGCCCACACGGCCCGCCGGTCCATGACTGTCTTGCGGCATCATTTTCCTCGTCGATTGATTTCCCGATTTGGGGACATTCATTGGCCATCACGGTCGCCCGATTTGACTGCCCCTGACTTCTTCTTGTGGGGCTACCTGAAAAGTCAAGTGTACGCTCCACGTCCTCATACCGTGGCTGAACTGAAGGCAAGGATACGTACAGCTGTGGAGGAGATCCCATTGGACATGCTGGAGAGGGTGATGCGAGCTTTCGTTCGCCGCCTGGAAGAATGCGCTGAACGTCATGGCGACCATCTGTCGGGCGTTATCTTCAAAACCAAGTAAAATGGCATATATGGTATGTAATGGCATCTATTATTCTTTGTTTTTAATGTGTGTTTCAATAAATGATTCGATTTGTTTCGACGTTCTATCCTTTTTATATCCTACTATTCATTCTGCCGGACCCTGTACAAATACAGTTCTTGAAACCATGTACTATGTCATGAGTTACCTGTTGCCGATGACTGTGTGCAGGTGTATATTTGAGCGTGTACACATTTAGCCAATTTTGTATTTTAAATCACTTTTCTGCCACTTTTGTGTAACTGCAGTGGTGAAGAATGCTGTTTTCATGATATGAAAACGATAAAATGATAGTCACAGAGAAACACTCATGTACAGGCCAGAACTTGAAACTCGAATCTTTCGTGGCGAGATCGAGATTGATATGCCAGGCTACCAAAGTAGCATGTGTTTAGGCAAGGCTGAAGAAGTATTTTAACAGCCAAACAGTCTTGCGGCAGAATTCACACTTGGAATTTTCTCTTAATTTGTTGATTTTTCTCTTTTTCTACAGGTGTTCTGGCTGCATATAGAGAATGCATTAGACAAGTACAGTTATATGGGCCAACCAATTTTAGCCCTGTGATCCGTCATGTCGCTAAGTTTGCTGCAGCTCACACGGATGGTTCGCACTACTTCATCTTACTCATCCTGACTGATGGGGTTATTACTGACATGCCGCTTACGAAAGAGGTAAGTAGTCATAACATAGTCTAAGCATTCCTCATGAATTGATGAACTGATATTTGCAACCCCTAAGATAACTCTTGCAGCATAAAAAAAATACTTGCAAGCTTTTACAGGATTTCACTGTACACCATGAATAAACTTTCAAAGCATATAAAGATTATTTGTGTAAATAACTTTTCGTAGTAACATTTTGATCATGAAGCCTCATTTCAATATTTTCAGACCTTGAAAAGAGCTATCTGTTAACATACAACGAGGGACACACCATATTGATTTACATCTTTTCTACAGACAGGACACTTAGATTTTGGTAGATAGGTGCACCATCTCGATATAAATCTCCTAGAATTGAATGCACTTGCACCACCAATGTGATAGCCTTTCCAGGTTTTTCTGGAAACTAGGGATGTGCCGAAGCCGATTACAGATGTATAAAAATCGGCAGAAATTGACATATCGGCATCGGCAAAAATCCGATATTTAAACCGGTACAGATTATACTAGAGGTTTACCTTCTAATAAGTTTTTGTAATAAAATTATTGCAAACTCTCATTCAGAGGTTCAACCTAACTCAAAATCTGAAATAAAACAGTGCATTGCTGAACCAGGATCTGCCGTTGTATTGGAAATTCAAAAGTGAGTATTCAAACCTGAAGCAAGTGCTGAGAAAATACTTGGACATACCTGCTGCATCAGTATTCAGTGATTGAGTGTTCAGTGTTGCTGAACAGATTTGCGATAAGAGAAGAAGTAGGTTACTTCCTGAAGTGTTTCCAAAACTCTTGTTTCTGAAGTTAAATCTGGCAGCAGTACATTTCTAACATTAAGAACAGGAATTCATTATGCATTTCAAAGAATGGCTTGTGTACTAATGTAAAATCTCTTGAGAATCCATGTTCTTCTTAAAGGTTCACATAACCACCTTTTGTAGATGCAAATGTACATTCGCATCTCTTGAGAATATATATGCATATACATATGATATGCAATACAAATGTACATAGCAAATTTATTTTTGTCATGCTGAAAATAACATCCCATTTCAGTTTAATAACCTTATGTATAGGAATCGGTTAAATATCGGCATCAGTATCGGTTCCAAAAAATTATCGGTGAGTACATCGGCATCGGTACATTTTCAGCTTCGTCACATCCCTAATGGAAACGTTTTGGAGGTGTGCCACACCCACCTGCACAGATGTTGGCAATGTGGCTTCTGTTCCAAGATTTCCATCTCAACAGATGCTAATCACTGGGGATCAGGTCGAGGAAGCTATACCAGCCAGACAGGAGCAATCACTAGACTTCAGAGCACTGTCAGTATACTCATGAACACAGTGGAGACTGGTCAACAAGGATAGCACTGAATGACTTTCTGTGGAGAGTCTTGCTGCTTCATAGAATTACACTGGCTTGCTGGCCAAACACATTAAGTGGTTGACTTCCTATCTTGCAGCCGAAATTCTCTGGTTTGAATCCTGCATTGGGCATGGGTGTTATTTGTCAGTGTCCTTTCATCAATTTTATCTAATCATCACTCATCCTCATCATCACAATTAGCCAAAAAGTGGCAGAAAAGTGATGTTAAATAACAAATAGCTTTATAGAAATACCACAGAGTGAACACTGATAAACAGTCCAGGTGTTGGTGTGTGGCATCCCCCAAAGGCATTAAGTTCAAGCAGGTTTATATCATAAAGGTGGGTGTATCTACAGATCTAAGTGTTCTTTATCTGTAGCAAAGACAAGGTGTAAATCAATATTGCACACCCTGGTACTATGTTATCCAATAGAAAAAATAAAAGTGAATGGCAACTATGAATCTGCTGCATGCTTGCGTACATACAGAATAATAAACAGTTTTTTAAAGGTTCATAGCATGAAAACAATGCCTGAAAGGAAAAAATATTGCTAAGAAAAGTTGTCCACCGTGATGTCCTCTCAGTTCTATGAAGTTGGTTGATGCGCGTATTTAACATTTTTTAAAAAATTAATCATATTGGATTCTTTATTATTCCCTTTTCTATTCATGCAACAAATAGAGAAATCACAATATTGATCTCATGAACCTGCCTTTTGCCATAACACATACAATTTGATTTTCAGGCCATCATTCAGGCATCTGTTCTCCCTATGTCTATCATCATTGTGGGTGTTGGCAATGCTGACTTTGAAGCTATGAACGAACTAGATGCAGACACCGTCCCGCTAGAAATGCACGGTCGAGTGATGGCGAGAGACATTGTCCAGTTTGTTCCCTACCGAGAGTTTCAGAGAATCCACGACATGCACAGAGCCAAGGCCTACTTAGCAAAAGAAGTCCTTGCAGAAATACCTGACCAGATCGTGGGCTACATGAAAGCGAATAGGATTGTTCCTAAACCTCCAACGCAATGGGGACCACCTCCTCCATATTCAGCCTCAACATAAAAAGTTTTTAGATCTGTGTTCAACTCGGTGATATATCTAAATTAGTATGCGATTACTTTTTTTACATTGTCTCATAACATTTTCATGACAACATACTGACTCACTAAGTAACATATTTCCACATATTTGAACTTTGTACATACAAATACAACCCAGAAGTTAATATGTTATGCTCAATCCACAGGTTTGTATATATGGTCATTGCTTAGTACGTCATTTTTATCAGCTCGCCTCTGTGGCAGAGTGGTTAGCATAGCACACTACAACATCAGGGGTCCCTGGTTCGTATCCTGGTCTGGGCATAGGTGTTCTTTGGGAGTGTCCCTTCATCAGTTTTCATCATATCACTCATCCTCATCCTAATTGTTGCGATTAACCAAAAGTGGCAGAAAAGCAACGCTAAATAACGAAAATCAAACCAAACCAAAATTTGAAACTTGTATGTGAATATTGGCACGAAACAAAACTTACAAAGTTCCTTTTATTATTATGTGTTGAGTTGTCATCCTATTGTGTTGACAATGGGCTAATATTGAAAATATGGTAATCAAAAGTGAATGATTATCACACACCAAAAGTATAATCTTAAATTGGTAAGCTATAATAAAAAGTAAAAGGCAATAAAATAAATAATTGGCACTTAGAAAGGCTCTAAAATGTACTTATATTTATAGAAGAATATAGTACTGTATGAACAGAAAAAACTAAGTGACAATTTAGACAATAATATTAATTTTTAAGATTCTTAATATTCAAAAACTGACCTCAAATATACAATTGATCTTATTTGAAGCACAATCTAAATAGAACAAAACATTTGTATTTTTTAAGCTTTCGGACTTCATATATTTTGATACTGTAAATTTTATAACACATACACCGTCTTATCCAAAATTCTAGCTAGTAATTTTAAGCACTACGTGGCTATTCCACATGAATTGTTTACCTATTTTCATAGCTTCACAAGCTAAAATCTATGAAAAACAGAAATGCAACTGTTATCTTGTTATCAGAAAACTCTTAGCAGAAACCAATGTTGATCAGATGTGGACTTCATTGACATTCAATAATAGCTTATTTCTACCAGAAAAGTTTTCTTGAATTTATTGTTTCATTCTTTAACAGAAATTGTAAGCATGAGACCATATGAAAGAGAAGGAACATACACATTTGTAGAGAAAAATAATATATCCCTTGTGATAAAATTCTATTGAGTTGAAATAAGTTACTTGGGGAGAAAATTTGACCGTGCTTGAAGAATGAAGCAGCCAAGTTCATATGTCTGAGTTAATGTGAAGAAATTGGTGTAATAAATAGTATTCAAGTTTTCGACACTACATTTTTCTTTTCGACTACCTCCTTACACACACACACACACACATATCAGTGCTGTGTAAAGAAAAAACCTTATAAGCATGTTTCAGTATATTAACTTAAGATATCACATGGAGACAGATTACAGCTGTACCCTACCTGTCTGTAAAAAGAGGATAGTGAAAGCTGAGAAGATGTAGGTAATGGAAATTTTGATGGAAGTTAATTATTCTGGCAGGAAATTTACATTTTATGTTGAAAGACCTTTCATACTTCATAACACAAGAGCCCCTTTCGGGCAGTTTTTTTATAAAGTTATTTATAGTTAGTGTTTTGATTTCAATCAGTGTTTTTTTCTGGCCTTCTTATATTGAAATCTGGGACTCCCCCAGTAGATCAATCCCAAGACCGCTTGTTCCAGGGATAAGAACAAGATTCTATGGACATGGGGACTATCCGCAGAGATTGATGATTATAATTTTTTTCATAATTGAGCCAATCAGTGAAACAACCACTCCAAAATACTTAGCCTAGTAGTTATGTTGCCGCCTTGTAATCAAGCTTTGATACCTGGTTGAGGCACGTAGTGGTTCAGATTTCATTTTAAACTGTAGGTGCAGTCCCAATTAACCTCTCTCTGCATAAAGTGGACTTAAAAACAAATGCAAGAATTTCATTGTAAACAAAACTTTTCCCTCCCACGTCTGCCACTACCTACGTATATGCAATCTAGCAGTTTGAGTTCCGTGTAAAGTGTTTGTTATCCATGGTATTCTCATTATTGCAGTTATCCTAGAACTAGAACATGAAATGTGTATAAAAACATACAAATATGTTTAACACTCAGGGTTTCAAGTGTCTATTCTGGCACTATTTTCTTCCCATATTTATGAGATTTCATTACACACATCACAAACTCACACAAGTTATGAAGATTAAGCAGTTAAGCACAGTTAACTATACAGTTTATACCATTGACAATTCAGGTAAGTATGTGTTTGTTGTAATTTTAGAAACAAATTTTATATATGTATCCATTACGTTTTTTGTAAAATAAATTCAGGGTTCTTTATACCACTGTTATTGTCCATCTGTAAGCATAACAATTTTGCTATTAATATTACAGACTTTCTTATATTACTTATGTAATGAGTCAGCAGAAAAAGTTGTAGACCATCAAAGACTATTGTTGTGTACATGCATATTGAATGGAATTTACAATATATGTCAGTACAATGAAACCCCAATTCTATGTTCCCAGACTTTACTTTTCGTAAAATATACATCCAATCTTCATGGTCCCAATAAAGCAACATGTTATAAAATTTTATTGAAATTTACATTTTCCTGTAATTCCCTGAAAAAAAGTAAAATCGAGGTTACAATGTATATATAAACTTTTATTGATAAATATGTTGTTTGTGTTAGTCATGAGTCCAACTGTGATCCCCCTTTTCCTGACGTAGAAATGAGGCTATTTTCTTTTTTATACAGCATTTTTGCAAAGGGTGGAATTAGATCCATTTGTTAATTGTTTAGTCACACCAGTGGTGTACCAGGTAAACCAACTTTTTATATATATATATATATATATATAATGGATAAAAGCAAGGAGGGCCAAAAGGGCTAAGTAAAAATCAAATAAGGTAAAAGGAAACACTCACCGGACAGTAGGAAAATTCAAAATTTTCGCTAATTTATAGCATCATCGGTGTGAGAAGAAACAGAAGACGGAACCGGAAGTTGGGGTCCTGCAGAGTTGCCAGGTCCCCATTGAAGAAGAAGCGGTGCGTAGAACGAAAAAAACACTGTTTCGTCACCAGGCTCGTCGTAAACTGTGAGTGTGTAGGATGAGTTGGGAGGGAGGGCGGGAGGGTGGGTGAGGGTTGGGCATTACTGGGTGGCCTTGTTCAGGCCAGGTGGAGTGGTTGCACTCATGGCCGATATATAGGCCCTCTCCCATCTTTTGCCAACACCTCTGTTCGCAAAAGATGGGAGAGGGCCTATATATCGGCCATGAGTGCAACCACTCCACCTGGCCTGAACAAGGCCACCCAGTAATGCCCAACCCTCACCCGCCCTCCCTCCCAACTCATCCTACACACTCACAGTTTACGACGAGCCTGGTGACGAAACAGTGTTTTTTTCGTTCTACGCACCGCTTCTTCTTCAATGGGGACCTGGCAACTCTGCAGGACCCCAACTTCCGGTTCCGTCTTCTGTTTCTTCTCACACCGATGATGCTATAAATTAGCGAAAATTTTGAATTTTCCTACTGTCCGGTGAGTGTTTCCTTTTACCTTATTTGATTTTTATATATATATATATATATATATATATATATATATATATATATATATATTGGCAGAAAATTTGAAGTTGTCGGACTTTTGTTTTACTTGCATGCCTGCATTCATTGTTTTATTTCTATTATATCTAATTAATATGTAATAAATATATAAAATAAATAAGAATTATTGCTATAAACAAGGTCAAATTTTCATAATACGCCACTGTGTCACACTTTCTTTTTGTTCTGTACAGGGTGGCTAGAAAGTCCCTTTACACCTCCACTTATTTCATCCCTACATTCATAATATAATGTTGTGCTTCCATTCATGGACCCACACACTTGTCACTAAGTGATCCTCCAAAGTTAAGTCACTGGTATCTGCCATTGTTGTTCACCAAACACGGAAAGGCGCAACAATGAACTGGTCAACGCATAGACTTTATTCTCCCTCCGCAGGTAGTCATGTGGCAGTTACGCTGCAGGCATGTGGCAATTCACGTGAGGAGCACTGTTGCCATATCAATGATCAGGATGGGAGGTAAAAATCTTAAATATCTTTCCATCTTACATTGTTATACGCATTTAGTTCGGGTGTAAAGGGACTTTCTGGCCACACTGTACAATGGAGCTTCCATTGTTCTTCAAAAATGTAGTGTGTCAGAATGAGCATTTAAATTTAAAAAATTGATAAATTTAACAACACTGCACATATTTACATATCTCTGTTGTGTTTTGTGAGTTCAAGCAGTGTGCAAAATGGGAAGGCACTTTGGTTGTGTTTTTAAAATTGTTTGTCTTGAGATTTGTGACTTTCTAAAAGTCCAAGATCAGGTGTGCGGATAGGTGTATTACTAATACATGTTCCACATGCACTATTATGATATTAAATGTTAAACCAGGTGCTATATGACACAGTGGTGATAGAGAGAATTTGGTTTGACTCAGGATATTCCCACTGATGTGTTCGAGTTAGTCCCAGAGACAACATGTTGATTCCATTCTATTTGTACTTTCATATATTTTATGTAACCATCTTCTTCATTGCAATCAACAAGGAGGTAAAAAAATGACATGAAAATTATCAAAGAATACAACTGTGTGTATATATACACTATGTACAGTTATTGTGGTTTTGATTTCTGATCTATATTAAATATGTTAACCAAGAAATAATAAGAATCAACAAAGTTCAAATGACAATTTTAACTGTGCTAAGCCTAACAAAATGCAGAGGTATTGGAATCAACATTCATGTATTTTGTGTAAACCATGCAGTAGTAGTATATTGATCATTTTAGTAACAATCTGACTGATTGAATATAGATCCATTGTTGATTTCCCTAGTGAAAAAACAGGCACATTGCAACAGTGCCTGAAATTGGATCATTGTTTTTGACAGTCAAATGCAATGTTAGAATGTTTGAAGAGCTGTCCATGGTCTGCGGAGAAACTTCTACAGTGCATATACATGTGGATAAATTTTGGATAAATAAATTTAAAACATGTGTCAAAAGTATTTACTAATTTACACATATGAAAAATGTGTGTTTTTAGATACATTACAAATGTTTATAATATGGGTGGTGTGATTGTACAGTTCAAGCACAGTTGTATGAATAGCTGATGAACAACTGTAAGCAAAACGTGGGTTTGATACCTGTTGGAGGTACATAGTGGTTTGGATCCCACTTTAAACTGTAGGCCCAGTCCCGATTAGCCTTACTTAGTGGACTTAAAACACCAACTCAATTAATCAAACTGTAAGCAAACATTTGTCATGCAGATGAATGTTCTAAATGTAACCAACAAAAAATTAAATTGACTTCCATTTCATTATTTGGATCTTTCAGTTCATGTTTATTAATGAAGCCAGACGTTAAGCTAATTTATGTAAGCTTGCTCAGACGGTTGACTTAACTGACGCTGCTTGTTCATACCATTAGGTTAACAGTGATGAGGTGAAAGGACACACCATGGCCTTTATCAAAGGTGCCATTACAGCATTTATTGTCAGTGAGTGGGGGGGGGGGGACCATGGATGAATGAGTGGATTGAGGAGACATTTCAAATTAACAGTAAATTGACATGCCATTGTGAATTGTTGATTGTTAATAACAAAATATTGGGTAGTAGAAATTTAATGTGATTACTGAGTAAAGTTGCTTTCATCTTTTCCAGGGAGGGGCTTGAATGATCCCAATGACTGACTCTCCCTGGCACATACACAGATCAATGTTTTAATGGAGTTAGTCACAAGCCACACTTTCATATCACCCTGGGAGTACTAGTTAGTTATTGTTAATAGCATATACCCACTACCTCCATAGATGATACAAGGAGTAATACTTTTGTTTTTGCAGCTGATATTCCTATTGCCAACATGGTGATTAGCTTGTTACCAAAACACTTATTACCTGTACACAGTCCTAGTGCCTGTACACAGTCCTACTGCCACCCAGGCAACTGCTACGTGTGTGTTCAATTCTATAGGGACATTGCATGTATGAACTACTACTTCACTCATGGAAAATGTACTGTCATTGATGTTCTACATGCATTTCCTTCTGTAATGTACACAGCAACTTCCATAACCCATTTACATCAGCTTGCAAGCCCTTTTGCATGCTGCCTCTGTAGCAAGGCTGTAATACATTCAATTTACATTTCTTAAACTGGTTGTTGTTTTGAAGCATGGGACACAGCACTTGTTTTGCAACTGTAAAACCTTTCACATACTTTCAGTGCCTGTACATTGCTTGTTTCGCCACTAGGGTTACCAAAGCTGACTTGCAAATGTATCATTAAAAAATGTTTTTGATATGTTTTGTGAGTGGCTTGCTATTGTAAATGTAGCTTTGTACATGACGTTTGTTATTATTCACAGTGAAATAATATTGTTTAAAAGCAGATACACACCTTCTCTTACTGTTTAGTAATATAACTCGATGTGTCACAATTTTATATGCACCTTCAAAGTTTTAGATTGAGATCGTTGTGTCCATTGTCATGATTAATTTTACAATGTTGACAATACTTGTGAAACATTCTTTTTTTTTTTTTTTTTTTACATCTTGATAAACTTGTGGCAAACACAATCGATGATGTCTGTTTCATGTTTTACATCAGACTTTCTGTGTCATAAAACACTGCACTCTATTGTTGAGTTCACAAGACAGTTGGAAATAACTCTCTAATGTTGTCATTTTCTTCCAGTCTAAAGGGCAAATTTATCTTGACTATCACAAAAATTTATTTCTAATTTTCAGTTATTTTAGACACTTCTTTCTATTTCAGTTATTTTACTTTGCATTTCTACCTCTTAGCTTAGTTGCGATGATTAATAATTATGTATTTCATTAACTGATTAAAGAGATGACAGGACAAGAGACAATGATACACCCATGCCTTACCCAGGGTTCGAACCTGGATTCTCTGGCTTTGTAGCACATTATACTGACCATTATGCCATGGAGACTGGCATCATAATAATTTATTTTAGCATTTTATGGTACAGCAGATATACATTCCCTAATATCTTGAACAGTTGCAACAAGTTGATGAAAATTATATACCCTCATTCTCAATGTTGGCATCTCTAGAATAAAGTCATCGCAGATCTACAGAGTTTGTGTCTACGTATATTGTGGGGAAGTTTTCAGTTCAAATCACCCAAAATGTAACAAAACTTGCAGGTTTTATACGTTCAACACATCACCATCTGCTGGATCCATCCTCTGGATGGGTCAGAATCGACCCATTTTTTGTCCTGTTTCTCCATCATTCTGCCCTGCACTTTCCCTTATTCAGTCATTTATTCGACTATATATTCCTTCCATTTATATGTGTCCCTCAGTAGCCCCTCTTCCCACATTGTCTTTACATGTCTGTACTGCCTCATTCTTGCTCTATCTCAGTTCCTACTATTTTCCTGTTGTCTCCTTACATGTCTTTTCTATTCTGCTTCTCCTTTTCACCTTTTTTTTTTCTTATTGTCCACAATTGAGAACCATATGATTCTGTTTGGCGACTCCTCCTTTCCCCATATGAGATACTTCACTTCCTTTAAAAGTTTTTATATTAGAGATGGTTTTGCAAATTTTAGTTTTTCATGAGAGAAATGCGTGATTCAATTCATTTTTTCTGTTTATTAGTTTTCTCTCTCTCTTTGCATAACTGCCAGTACCAATAAATAAAGTACCATTTACCTCAGATCAATGGCAATTCAATGTAAAATGCATAATATTAAACACTAATGAATTGTTTGGTTATACACATGCCTCTGATATCATCAAATGAGAATTGTCTCTACATTTGAGTACAGAGGGCTCAAAAGGTTGTAATCACTCCAAATTGTCAGTTTGTGACATTAATACTCATATTTTTGTACTTCCTTACCAATTGCTGTGAAATATAGCAAATTGTAGAATTATATAAATGTTATCAATGTGTGCTGCCATAAAAGTGTTTGATTTCAAAATACATTAAGTGTGTTCATGTTATGTATTGAAAACAGCTTTAAAAGACTGATTGTTATATTATTGTATGTGTGCTTTAATAAATTTTGTTAAAGAAATGTTAGTTTTTCTTTTTATTGCAATCTACGTATATTCATAATATTTTACATGCAATTTTGCATTTAAAATTACATGAAATGTGAAAAAAATCAATGTGTCAACTGGAAGTAACTTTATAAGTAAACTAAATTAAACTCCGAAGAAGTACAGCCCTGTGAGAGCCATACCCTGCCAGGCAACTTTCCATTGACAGATGCATGTGGCTTCAATGTAACATGTACAGTGTGATCAAGAAGCCATGCAACCTGACATGTACAATAGAACGTAGTGGTATACAAGGGGCAGTCAAATGAAAATGGGTCAGCCACCAAAAAAGTTTCATTGAAAATATATTACCTCTAAAGTAATCTCCATAATGGTTAACACATTTATCCCACTGGGGGACAAGATGGTCAAATACATTTTTGTAGAAACTTTTCTGCTGCTAATGGATCCACAACCTTTCCAGTCACATAAGTCTTCCTCCAAGTGAAACCGATGTCCACGAATGTGTCTCTTCAGATCGCCAAAAATGTGAAAATCACATGGGGAAAGATCTGGCTGTAAGGAGGATGTTGAAGTGTTTCCCAGCCAAGTCCCTCAAATGAATCTCCCACCAGATTGGAAGTGTGGGAGCGAGTGTTATCATGGAAAATGGCCATGCCGTTCAATAGCATTCAAGACGTTTTGACTTAATGGTGCCCCTCAGTTTGTCCAAAGTGTCTTCATAGCACCTTCCATTGATTGTGGCCCCATGCTCGAGAAAATCGACAGGCAGTGGACCCTTGCAATCGGAGCTTTGGACTTCTTCAGTGAGGGAGAATCCATGTGTTTCCACTGTTGACTTTGCCGTTTGTTCTTCACCGTACACAACAGACATGTGATGATGAATTTCTCATCCTCCAGCACCCTCTGCAATCAAAAAACGGAACCACACCTCTCTGCTCATCTTTACTCCCCTCCAATCTGATATTGGACAAATATGCATGTAGCTAACCTCACTTCCTGTGCAATGAAGAATGAGTGTGTATGTGCAAGTTGTCACTATGCTTCCCTCCTTACCCACAGGTGGCAGTATCGTTTGTAAACAGCAGTGTTACATGCACACTGAGTTCTATGCCTGGTGCCCTTGTTTTTTTATTTATCTGGGTCTTATACTTGGAATATGCTTCCAAATTCTTCAATGGCTCCATCATAAGAGTAAATAATGCTCCACAATGATTACATATACATACTGTGTGTGGGGAGAACAGACTGCTCACGACACCAACAAACAGCCCACTTACACTGAGTGGTTAACATAAGCTGTGTAATGAATCGCAACCTACCAGTGCTGTCACATACTGAGAGAAATATAGTGGCTGTATTGAGTATGATAAAACAGACATTTGAAGATTAAATTGCGTGAATTTTTAATCACTCTGTGTATGAAGTACAGTAATTGTAGTGATTTGTAATAAACGAGACCTCAATGTAAATATATCACATTCCAGTGCAATTTTTCTTGTCAATAGCAGAAGTGCACAGAGTCATTTTGAAATGTATTTATGGAAAGTAAAGTAGTTTTTAAATATATTTGTGTGGTTGACATTGTATCCTATTTATCTTCTAATATGTGTGAAGGTTTTCTCTAGTATACTTCTTTATTAATTTTAATTTGATACACTATTTACATTATCTTTATATCATTCGATCAATTTTATTTTCAGGCCATTATTGATGCATCTACTCTTCCAATGTCAATAATTATTGTGGGTGTTGGCAATGCAGATTTTGAAGCAATGAATGAGCTTGATGCAGATACCGTTCCACTGGAAATACACGGTCGGATGATGGCAAGGGACATTGTCCAGTTCGTTTCATACAGGGATTTTGAAAGAGTGTATGATGTTCCAAAAGCCAAAGCTTATTTAGCAAAAGAAGTGCTAGCAGAGATACCTGGACAGATTGTAGGCTACATGAAGGCAACTAGAATTGTTCCTAAACCTCCAACACATTTGAATGCTCCTCCCTTGTATGAAGCCTGAAAATGTTAAATTTTCATTCATTTTCTGCTGTGATATTTTTGTATTTATTGAACGTGAATTGTGTTATTTTGAGTCAGAAAGTGTAAAAAGTATAAAAATCTAGAATTAATTTATTCAGCACACTTTCAAACTGCATATGAATATATCTTTATAAAATTGTTGCAAATTTAAAGAAACCAAGTGTAATCTGTATTTTTTTAAAAGATGTTAATGTATGTTCAATGACATAACAGTAAAAAACAACCTAACGTAATCCAATGATTACAACTCCTTTCTTCTATAAACAAATCACCGCTTTTGGATTTCGAATCCCCGACCAAATAAATTTATACTCAAAATAAAATTAATACTCTCATCTCCCTAGAAACTATGTAAGCAGATGTGTTTGTAGAAACAAACATGTTGGCTATCTCATTTATGACGTTGTTGATGATTACCCAATTTACATTGTTTAAAATCTGAATACAAATATCATATACTGAAATAACTATGAAGACAAAAGAAACCACCATGAAAATAGATGAAAACCAAACTTCTTTTTCAAAGAAAAATGCCATGATTCTGTACATATAATTAATAAACATTTTAAAATTATTATTCCATTCAATTAAAAAATAAAAAGGAGAGCTTCTGCTGAAAAAGTTTATGCTTGAATATGTCATGATTTCTAAATGATACTTCTTCCTTTCTGTGTGTGTGCAGTAACAAACAGAGAATCTAGAACTTTGTGGAGGTGATTCTCTTTTGGTCCCTAGAAGAATCTTGCAATGGCTGCAAATCGGAGGATGCCAATTGTCTCATCATATAACTTGGGTCTCTGATAAATGTTGACAATGATACTAGTTTTTCCTTTTCCTGAGAGAAATGGCCGTAACATATTCGTCAATCTTGATTCTCTGTATGGAACCATGGGCATTTCCTTCTGTCTTTGCCTTTCTCATTGAATGTTAAAGTGATCCTACCGTACTTAATCACTCTTGTTTAACCTAATGAAATTTGTGGAAATTTCCCTTTCTGAATCTTTACTTTCACACACCAATGGAGTTTGAAGTCAAATGTTCATAATATTTTGTGAATTGCTAAAGAATGTAAAAACTTATTCATGTGTGAAATTTAATGTGTATATATGCTCTTATTTACTTTCATTTTTCTGATATATATGTTCTTGTATATTGCTAATAAATTGTTTTAATATGAACCAGGGTAGAACCTTTCTTCATGTTACCCCTTTAAACATATAAGAACTATTTGTTTTTTACTGCTGTTTATCAGGTATCTGAGCATCATATTACCACAGACAAAGGTAATACATTTGTCTGTGATGTACTTACTATTCATGAAACATATGGAGTAGATGAGCTATATTCACAAGAATAAACTTTCCTGCTTTTCTCACATTGATCCTAAAATTGAATTTGCAAATTATAATTTCTTCACATAATGGGAAGTCTATGCATGCAGTAATTGCGTTTATTTTTATTTTACAATCCATGCCAGCATGTTCACTCAAAAAACATTGGACTGCCAATATGTATGATTGTTATCAAGTCATATTTGATTAACTCCACATGAATTGTACTTGTAATGCATTTTCAAAAAATTAAGCTCCATTAAATTTAAACATATTGATGTATAAGCTTCAATTAGTACAATGATATTAATTATTTTGGGAAAGAAGTGCAAGAAAGATCAGAAGAGTAGGAGTTTTAGGAAAAGTATTTCAGACTGTACTGTAAATTTGAAGAAAATTAGTGCCTTTGGATGTTTCAATGTATTATGTGATATATAAATTAAATGCAGAAAGTAATACTTGTTTGGCGGAAGTATAAGTTAAAAATAGAAATGTTACAGAAAATCCAAGATTTACATTATGTGTAAAGCAAATTTCTCCCGTGGATAATCGAATTACAGATTATGGATGTTCTCCACTTGATTGCAGCCCACAAAATCATCCTTTTGTGATTAATAAAATTACACTTTCAACTGCACAAGTGACCAGCAGCATTTACACTCCTATAATTGTCCAGCTTCCTGCTTACCCACGGTTGAGATTAAGAGTAATTAAAGTAAAATCCCTAGTCAGTAGTAACCTAATAGATTAAGAGTTACATATTTTCCTAGCAATCATAAGTATTTATCTATAGTTTTAAATGCTGCTTTTAAAAATTAGTACAATGCTCTTGAAGTGCATGCATATACATTTTTATTGAGACAACGAGAGCTGCTAACATATTAATGGCCCCTTATATACAATTTCAGTTAAAACTTCGGCCAAGTAATATCAGATGGTTGGTTATATTTTTATAAGATTTCAAATATCATTTTTAAATTTCGTGGCCCAATGCTGTGGCCGGGATGTACTACAGACATTAATTGCACTGCAATTTTTGCCTCAAATGCACGTGAAATTTTGATCATTAAAACGTTATTTTTATATGTGCGAAACTTTTCAACCAGTGTTACTACATTTTCAACGTATTGGAACAGTTGGATGAATAAATAAATTCGTCTTGTAGGGGAGAGTTTGAGACTATAATTAGGTTCTCCCTGATATAAACACAGCCATTTCATTTAGCTTCCGACAAGGGCGGGAGAGAGGGCCCCGGATTATTGGAGGGAATTGATTCTCGAAGAAGCCAAAGGAATGCATCGTGGTGAAGCCAGACAATACTCGACGAGCAAATGAAGATCGATAATGCTGCCTTCAGAGTGGCATTTGTGCAGAAAGAGGACCGAAGATGGCGCTAGAAGTGCAAAATACGGCGAGATAACGGATTAGCTCCCATTTTATTCAAAACTGGAAATTTATGATTACCTATGTTCGTATCCATTTCCAGTTCTTTTGTTAGGTGTTAGTTCAGGAAAACCTACATTCGCCATTTCACATTCTGCAGACGGAAACTTTACTTTTACCTACCTGATGGGCTGTCTACAAAACATTTCGAACTTGTGTTGTGTGTACATATTCAAAATTGCGTGAAATCTTCTTAAAAAGATGGGAAACATTCTAATTCGTGGAAAATTTGCAAACAAAATGCCGATGAGCAAAATTTTCTAAAATAAATATTAAATCCCCGTCCATTCTCGCTTTATGAAGGTCATATGTATGCTGCCTTTCTCTTTTTTACTAACCGGGCAGAGTTAAAAGCAATCAGAAAATGCATGAAAAGGAACAAATATCATACCGCGAAATATAAATACCACAACTTGCGTAATTTGGGTTGGCTGATAGATTGATGATCTAAGGTTACATTTCTATTTTTTTCGTATCTGAATCCCAACTCACTTCTGTTTGTAATTGTACATAATGAAAAGAAAATGTTAGATAAAAATTATATACAATACGAAAGTATTATTCAATGGTTTTTTTCGTAATTTTATGGTGTTCTGTAAAAAAAGTACAAATGTTATATAATAAAAAAGGCAATGCAAAACCTAAACTTGCGGAATGAACCATATATCTAGGGAAGTTGAGTGGGTTTCTTGATCCTACCGCTTTGACTCTGCTTTCCAGAAAGAAAGTCGGGATGTAGGAAAAAAATTAAAAAATGTGAATGATCCTATCTAAGCATAACGTGGTCCTTGGAGGCACATAGTGGTTCGATCCCACTTTAAACTGTAGGTCCAGTAACGGTTAGCCTATTTGTGCATAAGTCGGCTTAAATCTTGAGAGGATTTTCTTTTCCGATTAAAAATGTTCAGGTTATCTACAAACAAACAATAAAAAATAAACCCTAAACAATTAAGCATAGCAAGTCGCAACATGCACTCTAAATGACACGCTAATTCGAGTACGAATACGATCATCGCTAATCAATTTATACTCAAACAATGTCGATAGAGACAAATAAGGTCGATGTAAGAAATCTACACAAACTAGGGTCCTCCTTTCCCCCTTTGGGCGCCTGACGGCGGCCACCCGGACGCCAACTCCCGTCAAATCGCGTGCGATATCTCCGCTATGGGAACAGCTAGCTTCGAAATGACTTCAAGTTCTCAGAATCATAGTTACAATTACATTCAAAATAAGCACGTTAATTGTCACGGGGGATGTTGGAAATGTTATCCTCGTGCATCCACACCTTTTTTGGCATGTTTTTAGGAAATTTCGCGTAGCTTTGGTAACAAGACACGCTAAAAAGAGCACTTTAGTTTCCTAACAGCTCGTGGCGCCAGAGTGCCAACTGAAACACACATGGCTTTGAGCATAAACTTGTGGATTTCTTTCTTAACCCCATTCCATTTC
This sequence comes from Lepisma saccharinum, assembly GCF_977018435.1. Lineage (NCBI taxonomy): Eukaryota > Metazoa > Arthropoda > Insecta > Zygentoma > Lepismatidae > Lepisma > Lepisma saccharinum. The sequence goes on from NC_139236.1 coordinate 72,684,597, forward strand.
AGTAACTTCGCGATCTCAGTTCAGTCGTATTTTTAAAGTGATTACGTGTTACAAGTGTTCTTGCGATTTTCTATTGTTTTGTAAAGTGTTTGTTAAGTATTATTTGCGTTTTGCTATAGTTTTAATAATGGTACATACGTACACATTACAACAAAAAGTTTTCATGTACGATTCGTATGTGATTACAAATTCTTGTGGGAACGTTCGTAGACGATTTTCAACAGAATTCCCAGGTGTGCCTGTTCCACACAGAAATACCGTGCGAAACCTTGTGAACAAATTCAGGGAAACAGGATCTATTCTCGATAAGAAGCGAACGGTAAAACGGCATGTACTTACCGAGGATAAATTGGACCAAGTCGGAGAAAGATTAGAACATACTCTTCAAAAATCGCTCCGACGACTTGCACAGGAAACAGGAATTTCCGAAACAGCAGCATGGCGAGCTACCAAAATTTTAAAACTGAAACCGTACAAGGTCACTGTTGTCCAGGAACTGCTACCACGTGATAATTAGAGTCGGGTAAATTTCTGTAACTGGATTTTGGGGAATGTTAATGGTGGGGTGATTGATCCACGTTTAATATTCTTCTCTAACGAAGAATGGTTCCATTTAAGGGGTCATGTTGCGTCACAGAATAACAGGTATTGGAGCTCCGATAAACCCGATTTTATACACGAAACTCCTTTGCATGACCAGAAAATCGGTGTTTGGTGCGCAGTAAATGCATACAGAGTTATAGGGCCCATATTTTATGAAAATACCATAAATGCACAGAGATACAGGGACAACATACTCACACCATTCTTCGAACAACTAACTGATATTGAATGCCAGTCAGAGTTTTTCCAACAAGACTGCCACTTCACACACAGCTCAGGAGTCGTTGGATTTCATTCAGGAAATATTTGAAGACCGGGTTATTAGCAAAGGAGTGTGGCCCCCACGGTCCCGTGATCTCACCGTATGCGATTTTTATCTATGGGGGAAATTGAAAAATAAAGTCTATGCAACAAACCTCCACACATTAGAAGAACTGAAGAAGAATATCAGGAGAGAAACTGAAGCAATATCAGAAGCTGAACTGTTGCGTGTAAATGAAAATTTCCTGAAAAGATGCCAGAAATGTGTGGATGCAGGAGGACACCATTTCCAGCATTTCTTGTGACAAGGTACGTGCTTATTTTGATTATAATTGTAATTGACACTTTAATGATTGTAACTGTATTTGTTGCAGGAATGAATTTGCAATAATTATCATAACATAGTAGGTCATTACAGTAAAAATTGGCATCTCTGAGAGTCCGATCTGCCACCTTCCAAAATATTTTTTCTTAATTATAAGGGCCGTGCCCTCCCGTCCCTACGCTTTCGACGCCAGTATTGCTATGAAGTCAGAAGTACACCCAGCGTAAAGAAATTATTGTAGTTTAGTGAAACAAAAATAGGGGACAGGACAGTGCCAGTGGTGCCAACTTAAATGAGCCTGTGGAGCTCGAACCCACACAATAATTTGCCTGTTATATATATATTTTTTGGAAATATAGTCTCTGCGATTAAGAAAAGTTTTCATCATTATAGACTGAAAGAATTCTCGCAAGTTTAATTACTAACTGTTTTCAAAATGTTACATAATTTTTATATGAGACTTTTCAGTGTCCTACGTATATTATTTACATCATCCACGGTCATCACTATTACAAATCTATGGGAGGTTAAATAAGAGCTTATAAACAGGATGAGGATTGATAGGCACTAAAAACTCGCAAAATAAGCAGGCAAATAAGAACAAAATACAAAATAAGTACTAATCGTTCTGCACCGTCCTACGACGCCAGGGTCCCGGTTCGATTCCTGGCCTAGGCATGGATGTTTATGAGTGTTCATTCATCAATTTCATCATATCACTCATGTCCATCTTCACAAATTTGCCAAAAGTGGCACAAAAAGCGAGGTAAAATAAATGAAATAAAAAAAATAATAAACATGCTGAACATTTTTCATTATTTTCATGGATTAGACAATGAAAAAGCTGTTATCTTCGAAAGAAGCACTTGTGACTAAAACAGTCACAAAAGAACACTACACCTGTGAAACATGAATACCACTCACTCAGGCACATAGTGGTTCTGGTAATTTACAATGCATTACAGAGGACAATGACACGAGCAAGAACATTTTTGGATCCAATATTGATTTAATAAGGCGCAAATAATTTCACGGGACGCCAATGCATTCTTTCTTTTACAACTTTTTTGCCTCCTCGGTGGTGTAGTGGTAGCATCGTCGCCTTGTGATCAAGGGGTCTCGGGTTCCATACCCAGTGGAGGCACACTTGTTCGGATCCCACTTTAAACTGTAGATCCAGTCCCGATTAGCCTTACTGTGCATAAAGTGGATTTAAAACACCAACTCAATCAATCAATAAATACCACTCAGAAATGTCACGAGACGATTTTTAAACATAAACGCCTATATTATCTGACCAAGGAACAAGAAAAGGCATTTTATGGCAAATCGTTAGCCTATTGCATAAAATTTAAAACAAATCTCCGGGATCAGCCTACAAATTTCCTAAAACCGTGCCAAAAACGAGTGGATGCACGAGGACAACATTTCCAACATCCCCCGTGACAATTAACGTGCTTATTTTGAATGTAATTCTAACTATAATTCTGAGAACTTGGAAAAGTCATTTCGAAGCTAGCTGTTTCCATAGCGGAGATATCGCACGCGATTTTACGGGATTTGGAGTCCGGGCAGACGCCAAGCGTGCCGCCGTCAAGGCGCCCAAAGGGGAAAGGAGGACCCATTTCAGCGTCGCGTCATCTCAGACTCGAACTCATATCTACATTCAATTTGAACTATCTTAAATCGTCTAAAATCTTTTTTGTGAGAAGTTTTAATAATAAACTATTAGAAGATACTGTAAAGATAAAAGTGCGGCGGAAAGCAACAAAAAATGCAAAAGTGTTACGTCAAGCAGTGTGAAACAAAGTTTCAAAGGATTTAGGTTTATACGTACGTAGGAATCGCTATACGAACCAATTGTAGCATATACGCCTTGCAATTTATCGATGTTATTATGCGTTGTGCTTGCACCAGAGACGCTTTTCCGAAAAATGTTTTTTTTTTTTTCTCGTCTATGGCATTGAGCAAAAAGGTTAATCTACTGTGTTCTGGTAACAATATAGATAGTGTAATTAGCTGGATCTCACGCATGTCGTTTTAAGCAGCCTTTGAAGAATGAACCCAAGTTCTATTTCGGCTTTCAAACCTACGAGCCAGCATTGTTCAAACGGCCATTGATGGACGTAAGAAAGATATTTTTTCTCGCCATCGTTTGACCTTCATAAGCCTCTTCCAGGGACGACGTGTGCTCTTAGCCTTTTTTTCCCGTCCGTGCTGAGCAAAAAACCTGCCTCTCTAAACCCAAACAAATTGTACTGCACGAGAAATTTTCAGGGATGACAGAATTAGCTACACGGGGTGCCAGAAGAATGAAAAAAAAAATACCCTAAGAGGGTGAAAAAGGAAAAGAAACGTCGGGAACCGATAATCCACCCCACAAGCGCGGTGCGTGGGGTACCGAAACTGAAAAGATACCCAATAACGTTGGCCTTGGGGGTGGTGAGTGGACCCCCAAACTATTAGCCCCTAACACAGAAAGCAACTGTTATCTTTGGTAAGGGACTGAAAAAAGCGCAATCTAAGCGATTATGGGTTAATAAGGACGTCTCAATTCAACGTTTTTTACTTCATCGCCGTTCCCACGAAGGGATTAAGGAAGCGGCAGTGTTGCCAACTGTATGTTTAACTTCTTATATTTTTATTTTAAGTCGATTTTCTGTCCATTTTAGTGTAATCGCGATGATGAGTATGAATGGTAATCTGAAAAGATGAAAGGAGAGGCATGCCGGAGCTCGAACCCGGAATCTTCTGCTGTGACGAGAACGTGAGTCGACCCATCTACGAGATATGTCACCGAGGCGGTAGTCAAGTCTTCTCGAGAATATGCTTGGTCGAGCTTCAGGTATAATTGCGGGGATGCTTTGCGGAATGCTAAAAACTATAGCCGGTAAAGGTCATATTGTGGGATAACTCATGTGTGTTTATACGAGCACTTGTATGGTGTTCGGGAAAAAGCATGTCTCAAACTGCGATTTTCTGTTGCTTTCATTAAAGTCACACTGAATCAATTAAAGAAAACATTCTAAGTATAATTTTATATTGGCCATGTGTAAAGATTCTAAATAGTGATCATCCAACATGTACATCATGTTTGCTATTAAAAAGAATAAACATAAATAACTGTCCTCTATGAAATTTAATTTCTTGACTTAAGTGTGTTTTCCCGAACAGGTTAGATTTGTTCGTGGCCTCCGTGAAATGTACAGGTAACGCTTTTGCCTTGTAATCAAGGGTCCTTGATTCGATCCCATTTGGAAGCGTATTGCACAGGGGTTCTGTTCCAACCTTAACTGCAGTTCTAGTTCCGATCAGCCTCTCTGAGCATAAACTTTTTTAAAAAATCACCATAAAGACCATCCAAGTGAATAACCAGAAAGCTTCTATTTCTCCTTCAAATTTTTGCAATGGGGATAAAAAGACGCCATTCAGATAGCTGTCAACTTGAGTAAATTAAATTAGATGTTAATTCAGAGCTTGAGATTCTGGCAGAAATGCCAATTTTCGTGATACAGGTTTCGAAACTTGATTGTATTTGTATTTTTTTTAAAATTTTACATCGATTAATTTCGACGATGAGGAAAGCTGATGACGTGATGGAACAGAAGGCATAACGAATCTAGAACCATCACGTCAAGAGATTTGTCAAGAATTGGTCATTGGTGGAAAATTGATTCAGGGAACTTGGGGAGGGGTGGGGGTAAATCAAATGGCTCGAATCCAGAAGACGGCCGAGTAGGTAAGGTAGTGGACTCGGTTGGAGGATCTAATTCCAATGTCGGTCCTTGTCGAGTTCCTTCAATGGTTTCCTCAGCCATTCCAGGAGAACGACAATTTTCTCTTAACGATTGTCAAACTAAAATTCTCGCAAATATTGTAAAGCACTCTCATTGTGCCTGTTTATGTTTGTATTCCTATTTTCCTAAATTTACGTAACCAATTATCGGTACCGGATCCGCGTACTCGATTCTCACCCGATGCAGATAGAATATCACGGATCCAAATAACCTCTTTCCATCCCTAAATAAAGTCAATCTCCAATTGAATCGGGATTTGTGACGACACCATGACGAGAAATGTTTACATTAATTTATACCTTAGAACTTGTCAGATGGTAAAATACACAAAGAAGTAGCAACACTGAATGCCAGTCCTCCGGACATGATTTCCCCCTCAGTCACGGAGCATACGCCTCCTGGCAGCAAGGATCGAACTCCTGCAGGTTGCTAATCCTTCGCCACGCCCACCCGCTGAGAGGCGCGTGCGCCAACAGCGGATCGAGTGTTGAGGCGGTCGAATGGGGCTTCCAGCCAATGGTAACCTGATACTTTGCTTCTTGATTAACAGGACTCGGAGAATAAACACTTACGAGCTTACAGACGTCTGCTGGAAATTTATAAGCACGCAAACTTTTTTTCTTTTTTCAATCTCTCATAACTTGGCTCATGCGAGTCTTAACCCCATTTTCTAATACTCTTGCTTTTCACTGAAATACTGACGTCAGAGTGACTGATGAACTGTAATAGGACTAAATGAAGTGACATTAAATTTGCCTTGAAGCATGTGAATTATCAATATGGAAAAAAGAAATTAATGGAAAATTCCAGCATCTACATAATGTGACGTTTCTTACAGCAAGCGCTTTATTGGACCTACTGCTTTAATATTTATAAACGTGATTGGAGAAAAATATTAATGACACAAAATATCATATTGCTCTACAAATTAAATAAAATGCCTTTTGGAGGTATCGTCGAATTTTCAACCGTAAGCGAGCGAAGGGAGAGTGGAGGATACAATCAGCTGCTTGCCATGCAATCCTGCCCCTGCGTTGCCAAAATGTACGGCGTTCTGCAACACATTGTCGCCACCTTCATTCAGTGTCAAGTAAAATTAATCATCATGGCGAGGAAAACGGCACACATATATTGAACGTTGTTGAATTCTTTAACAAAGAAGCAGGGGAGAGAAGTTATAAGTATGGGAACACGGTAGCGCTCGAGCACAAGCGAAGATACATATTTATATCTGGGAGGGGCAAACAAATGACTGTCCATTTTAGTTCGCGAGTTCGTCGCGCTCTCTTCTTGGCACGACTGTGCGTCGCCAGAAATTTTTGTAGTGGGAGGGGGGGCGTTAGACGATTGATAAATCTTGAATAGTAGAAATAATAACAGTAATAATAATTATTATCATGCTTATGATTATAATTATAACATAATTATTACAAACTAAGAAAACTAAACCAATTTTATTCCATATTTATTATTATTATTATTATTGGGGATGAAGGAATATCCAGCACAATATTTTAAATTATTTTGTTATTAACATTTACACATAATCTGTTTTCTTATATTACGTGCATTTTTACTTCATTATTCTAAAACACTCAAAATGCTGACCAAGGCAGAATGTATTGTAAAGTAACCCTCTAAATTTTAAAACGTGACGTTTCAACCTTATAGCAAGGTCTTCCTCAGACTTTGAACCAAATTAAAATGAAAAAATAAAGATTATTTGCTTTGTTCAGCATTTTGAGTGTTTCATAAAACATGGAAACAAGGCTTAATAGTGTTAACATTATTATGCTCGAATACTAACTAATTAACTTATCTCTGTCAGGCCTTATTAACAAAACAAAACAAAAAAGCGAGCTTTTTGATGTTTTGTAACTTAAAATTAACGATGCCAATTTCCGGAGGGGGGGGGGGGGTCGGAACCGGAATGACCGGTTCGTTCCCCTCCCGATGTCCATGAATGCAAAATAAGAGTTCTAAACTGAGAGCAACGCGCTACATGACTTGTAATTTTACAATGATTTTGATTTCAGCACTTTCTTTAAAAGCAAATGACATCTCTTTGCTATGATTCCTCGCTCTGTGATGACGTGTAACTTGAGCAAAACATTAAAATACTTAAAACGAAGATACTGTCTTGCGCGTAAGCCTAATCCCCGCAGCTGCACATTGGCTTCTGCTCATCTTCTGCTGGCAAATGAAGATCACTGTCAAAGGGACGGTTGGGTTACGCGGCTAAAGGTCTGCAGATTACTCAATGTTTACCCGCCACAATGGAAGGCCACGTGTGCTGAGTATGATGGCGATTTGCTACAAAGGAGGCCGATTGCGGAGCACCGAGACACGTGCTGCTCGGTCGTTTTAATCACTCACTGGTTTGCGCATCTAAGCCTCGGAAAAGTTACTGCGCAGCAAATGATGGTAAGGAAAGAACAAGAGAAATACCTTGAACAATATCAAAAAGAGGAATTACGTCAAGGCAGTGGCGGCGATTGGGTCCCAAAAGGGGGGGGGGGCAAAGGCACACCCGGGAATATGCTATGGGGAGACGATGGGGTTCAACCAAATGAAAAATAGGAGTCTGCTAGACCATGCCACTCGGGCCCGTACTTAGGGGAGAGGCCATGGTCCCCCCTCGAACCATGAAATATTTAAATATGAACCTATAAAAAACAACGAAAATAACATCGACGATTTTCCAAATTTGTAAAAATTTCAATTTTGTTTTTGCATAAATGAATATGTTTCTTGTGTAGAAGTCTGTAGTCTGGAATGTTTGGTAGTTTTAGTTTTATAACCATTGATGCAAGTCTGTCTACCAGACGTCCGATTTGACCGAGACAGTCCATTACTTTTAATCCCTGTCTCGACTTTTTTCAAACTGCAGTCGTGATACGAAAGCGTTTCTTCCTTTTGTTTTTGATTGATTGATTGATTTGGTGTTTTAAGTCCACTTTATGCACAGTAAGGCTAATCGGGACTAGACTTAAATTTATAAATATATTACTTTCTAAACAGAATTATGACTTTTCAATGACGCTCGTATAAGAAAATTAACGGAAATTTTGAAAACATTGTTAATTTCCGGAACACATAACTATTTGAATACTTCAGAGAATTGAATGTAAGCAATAAGCACTAAGCTGTAGCAAAAATTAAATAAAATCGAACACTTAAAAACATTGTCCACGGGACGAGACGGGACAGGCTTTTAAAAATTCGAGACGAGACGAGATTGACCATTTATTTATTTATTATTTATTTATTTATTAAACACTACAGGCAAATGCCCAGTTACAGTGCTTTGAGGTTAACTGAGTTCAGTTTACATACATATTGACAAAACAAGTAATTAAAAATTGGTAAGAGAAAACAACAAAGACAAGTAGAAAATAAGTACGTATAAGACGGAACAGAATAATCATTACATAACAACAATATATAATACAAGGGTGGTACAAGGATATCATAAAGTATACAACATATTTGGTTACAATGCTATTATATACAGGGTTCACATAATAAGTTTGCTTTTAGGTCTAAATAGATCAATGTCAGGGGTATTATTGGAGACTATATTGTACAACGCGCACATCCTCCTCATGGGATCCATTTCAGCCATCCTGGTTCTACCGCGTGAAATTTTAAAGAGGTCATTTCTGGGTCTTAATTTTGAGCATGGAACGTAAAAGTTTATTTTTGCGAGAAGTGCGGAGGAGTCTGTTTTTCCATTGACAAGTTTCGAAAGGAATGTTATCTGGTGCATCTGTCTTCTTTTTTCAAGGGACGGGACACTCAGCATGTTGCGTAAGATGTCACCCGAAGTGAATTTTGGATAAATGCCATCTAATTTATATACTAAATACCTTAAGAATTTATTTTGGAGTTTCTCTATTTTTTCGATTTCCTTTATAAATAACGGGTCCCAAACGACTGAGGCATATTCAAGTTTTGATCTGACAAACGTATAGTAAAGTAGCAAAAAGGTTTCTTTTTTCTTAAACTGGCTACACATTCTCATCACAAATCCTAGGTTCCTGTGCGCTTCACTGAGGATGCGCGCAGTGTGTGTCTGGAAATTTAAAACTTTGTCAAATGTGACTCCAAGATCAGTTACAGTATTCTCTCTTAGGATTTCTACGTCGGAAATGTTATATGAATATTGGATGGGATGTTTGTTACGTGTGAATGACACTACTTTGCATTTCTTGAGATTGAGATTAACCTTGTTGTTCTTGCACCAATCAAGTACTTCGTTAAGTTCGTCTTGTAATTTCGTACAGTCGTGATCACTTTTAATTTGTTTGAAAATTTTGACATCGTCAGCAAAGATTAATTTTTCGGAGTTTTTTAGTGCATCTGGTAAATCGTTAATGAAAATCAAGTACAGCAGGGGGCCTAGGTTCGAACCTTGGGGGACACCGGAGCTGGCTACGTAATAGAAGGACCTTAGTCCTTGGTGCATGACATATTGTCGTCTATTCTGTAAATATGAAGCAAGTAGTTTTATAAGTTGCGGGGAGAGGCAGATGTAAGCTAGTTTCTGAATTAAAGTATCGTGGTGTACAGTGTCGAAGGCCTTTGAAAAGTCCGTGTATATTACATCGACCTGTCCTTTATCGTCAATAGTTGACGCAACGTAATTTGTTAATTCGACGAGATTAGTCACAGTTGAACGGTTTTGTACAAATCCATGCTGGTGTGGAGAAAGGATAGGTTTGACATGAGAGTAAATATGATTATAAATTATTTGCTCAAAGAGTTTAGCTGGAGCTGACAGTTTCGCGATTGGTCTGTAGTTACTTATGTCTGTCTTATCTGCTGCTTTGGGGATTGGACAAATCTCCGTCGTTTTCCAACTTGCGGGGAATTTTTCTGTTTTCAAGATTAAATTAAAGAGGGTGTGGAGAGGGAACTTGAGCGCCTCTGAGCAACCTTTAATAACGTAGGGGGGGATTAGGTCCGGTCCAGCTGCTCTTTTTGGTTTGAGTTTCTTGATGGCTTTTTCGATTTCTTTTAGGGAGATTTCTGGGATGCTTAAGAGACTAAGTTGGGATTTCGGGAGCGCGTTCGTACGTGTGGTTTCGTAAGAGGACGGTTCCGCGGAAAAGACAGATTCGAAATATGTAGCATAAACATTCTGGATGTTATTGTTATCGATAGGTTCACCATTGAGTTTGGTTGGTTGGGCTGGTGGATTCTTCCTTTGATTCTTAACTAAAGACCAAAATAGATTTGGGTCGCGAGTCAGATTAGCTTCGCAGCTGTTAAGGTAGTTTTGGTAAGCTTTGTTTATTTCCGCTTTTAATTTCGTTCTTAGGGCTTTAAAGTTAGCTTCATGATACCCTACATTCCCTTGTTTTTGTTTCCATTTTTTATGATGGTGCGACTTGATCTTTATACCTTTTATAATATCTAGCGTGAACCAACATGGGTACTGATTAGAATAAGTTGAGCGGGAGAATGGGACGCATTCATCAAATATACACTTAATTATTTCATAAAATTTGTCCACTGCAAGATCGATATCTTTGTATTTATGTAATTGTTCCCAGTTAGCCGATTTAAATTTGTGAAACATACTGACGAAATCAGCTTTCTTAAAATTGTATCGCTTAATACTCGACTTTGAAGTTTTACGCTTAGGATTGGGGCGTGGTACATTTATTCCTAGGGGAGGGTGGTGAGTATCTTCCGGCACCAGTGCATCCTGCCGGAGTATCGTTACATTATCTATATTTGTTAGGACTAAATCTAGGGTTTTACCGTTGGCATTTTGTATAGTATTTAAGTTTTTGAGATCATTAAAATCAATAAAGTACTTCAATTCACGACAGTGGGAACCTAACGTGAGGAGGTCGTTAGTAGGATGAGTTATGTAAGGGATGTTAAAGTCACCAGCGATGAGCAATGGGGCCCCTAGAGGACAATGTGCGGTTATGTGGGAGAACAAAGTTTCATATACCTGTAGGGGTGATGACGGCTGGATGTATATTACAGAAATGTGTCATAAGTAGAGCCAGGAAGTTCAGGCATTTATTTTCGTTAAAATAGGCAGGCAAAAAGGCATTTATAATGTGGAAAATAGGCACTAAAAATGAAAAAAAAAAGGGCAAAATAAACCGAAAAAAGGCACATTTGGAAGTCGCTTACTTTTATCTATAATTTCTGGCAACATGTTAAAATCTACATTGGGAAGAGCATTTCAATTTTCTCCGTCTTGATTGCACATAACTACAAGGTGTTTTTTTAATTACTCAACATTCATTGATAGTAGTCTGTCAGAGAGAATGTTTTTCATAATAGAAAATGATATTTCTACTTCGACAGAAGTTATTGGATCATACATAAAACAAGCTAATGTAGCTGGACGCATTTCGGTAACAGCATTTTCACCTTTTAGAATATCACAAATTGTTTTCAATTGTTTCAAGTCCTCATTTGCACTCACTACCCGCTTGCACTTTTCCGCAACAGCTGACCCCTTTTCTCCTGGCACTTCCATCATCTGCTGCATAGATTCCTCCTACATTTTCATGGATGCTACAAGGTGTTTTTTTAAGTTCTGTAATTGTAATTGTCTCTGGGAATGCACCATAATGTGCAAAAATAAACTTGAATAGCACAGAAGTTTTTTCACTTCACGAATTGAAGCCGCTTCATTTTCTGGAAGAGCATCTATCACCTCACTAACTTTTTCAAGGTTGTTAGCATAATATATAGCTGCTGATATCCAGGTTCCCCATCTCGTCAAGACTGGTTGCGGAGGTAAACTAAGCTCAGATGCAACTTCCTTATTTCGGGTTCGAGAGGGAGATTTCAGAAATATCTTCTTTGTGTTCGAAATCAACCTGTCCACTTCAGCAGTCAATCATACACAAGGAAATGTTAACCGAAAGGCAATATCCTAACTGAGCATGAAATACATTTTTCTCACACTTTTCTCCTTCAGCAATGTTGAAACATGCATGAGTTCAATATTACTTAAATAAGGCGAAAATTATTCACATAATAAACGAAAGAAAAATAAATGCCAACAACGTTTTTTGGGAGAAAAATAATTTATATACACATTTTTTTAAAGAAAATGGTCAAATTTAATTGAAAAGGGCAAAAAAAGGCATTATAATTAAAAATAGGCAGTGGGGTCCCAAATGGGCAAAATGAAAAGGCTTCTAAAACATTCGAAACAACATGAGAAACGTATATCCGGAAAAATTTTATCAATATATGCAGTAGATAAAAAGAGGCATTTTGCCAAACTTCCGGGCTCTAGTCATAAGACAAACGAATATTTTCGAGACGAGACAGCATTTCCACGAGACTTCCACGAGACGAGACAGGCCAAAGTCTCGTCTCGTGGGCAACACTAATTTAAACACTTCCAACTATTTTATAAACTATTTTATTTATATATATATATATATATATATATATATATATATATACATACATACACATAATATATAACATTTTCGGATCTGGCTCCTCCCTCAAAAAAATCCTGTGTACGGGCCTGATGCCACTCGTAAATAAAAAAAATGGTGTGGTTCTTATTCTCAGGCAACTTTGGTGCTGGATGAATTGAAAGTCCTACAAAAGGATGCAACTGTAAATGCTGCTGTGGCTTTCCAAACAGTGGTTCCTGTTATTTGAAAATGATACAAGGGTGAGAAAATTTCCATTATAAAATTGGGGGAAAAGTAATTTCCTGTGAAACAAGATGGCCCAAGTAGAGGGGGTCTGACCCCCATACCCCTCTCCTTCGCTTGCAAGAATTTGTTGAAACGCTGGCCAAAAACTGTACTGCTCCAAAGGTACTGTTAAGATGGAGGAGGAACGGATTTATTTGCACTAAAAGGTGTTAGATATGCAAATATATATTTAGTGAGGGGTGACTCAGTACAAAGTTCACATGACTTTTTCCAATACTATAGGTCAATTCATCTGGCCGATCAGGAGAAGGATTGGTGTGGTCTAGATTCTGTGTTATTGAAGATAATATGGACAACTTGACTAAAATGAAATTCTACAGCCAGTGCAATTTGATTTCAAGAGGACTCTATCCCCTGCCAAGCTTTTGAAGGGATAAAATGTGTCCCTTGTTCCTCCGCCGTTGAATACTTGTGCTGTACTGCGAAAGAACGGTACGTGCTATATAAAGGGAAAAGGAAGATGGAGCGTCTAGACAGGAAGAGCGAAGATCGTCATGCACCTGACACCGGAGTCAGGTGGGGAGCGGGACAACTTCCCCGGTGACACCCAATACTACCTTCCCTCACCCTAAATTAATTCATCTCGCACCAGGCAAAAAGTTAATCCCCGTTCCTCCCTTCAATCACAGTCACGTTACAAAATTAATAAATTGAATATGAAAGATGGGTGGAAGTCATTTTATTCTGCAAAGTATTTGATAATTATGAATGATAAAATTTATAAGAAAAGGATTACTTTATCTAGAGTTCAAATGCGTTACACGAGTTCAATGCAAACTGAGCTCTGGATCTTCTTATCACAAGGTAACGGAAGTTCTAAAAAATGACAATAGTTTCGTCGACAGCGGCAAAAATGTGTTTTAAGACCACTTATGAATAAATGGAAGTGTACGTACATGACATGCGGTTTTCCTGTGTGCTTGCGTGGGGTCTGGCCCAAAGAATCATTTACAACCGTTTTAGACACCAGATCTACTCCTTTGGCGAAGTAAACAGCGTACCATGCTATGGTGTCTGAAGTCCCAGGTTTGAACCTCAGTCAGGATGTGTCATTATGCTTGTACCATCATCGTTTCGTCACTTCATCATCCCTCCTCATCCTCGCGATTAGTTCCAGAAGGTAGAAAAACGATGAAAAATAAACAAAAATAAATAAAACTCTAGAATTTAATCAAATCCTGTTCTTCTTGCCTTTTAATTGCAACATGTACTTGCGCAAATAGCATATTATTTCCCTTGGATTAAATTCGTTTAATTTAGTTACTTTTACGACTCTTGGATATCAGTATAATGCGTTTTGAAACTGCCTTGTTTTGATAAGAAGATAAAGACAATGTTGTTATCAAACAGTGAGTTGTTCGACAGTAATTCTGGAATGCCCATCTGTGAGAATTGCTTCTTAAATCTGGATTTAAGCCCTCTCTTTATTTAAATTTATTTATTTATTTATATTTACGTATAGCTATCATACAATTGTGCATTACCTGTATAGATGATAATTAGCTCGACGAGTACCAGAAGTCAAGTGCCGATCTGTGATGTGCTCTCGTAGTAACTCTCCATTCGGCCACAGAATCGCTTGTACCCGCTCGAAATTTGACTCCATGTGGATGTCCGGCCGAAACAGGAAGAGCAGATATTTCCTTTCGCTACCTGCGGGAGGGTAAGCATAACCCCTCTCCCTTTCGAAATTTCCTTCTTACCTTATAATCCCTTTGACACGTACGCGATCAAACATGCTACGGAATCGGAATTAGCTGGACGTAATTTCCGTTATGACAGCCGTTGCATGTTCACCTGTCTGGCCTTCTCAATTGATATATTTTAAGCACATCATAGGGAACAGCAGCTGATAAAAGCACACTTTGATCCATTTCCCTTTGTATTTTGATGCACCAAAAGTGCATCATTAGCAGTTTATGCATTTTTATGTGTTATTGGAGTCAACTATGTGTCGATTGACGATGTGGGTTCTGTGTGTAGGGTAGACAGACGTATAGGTCAATCAAAATAATTCTAACCCGTTACATTGTCATTGTCTAGGCTTTCAATTGCAAAAAATTAAAAAAAATAACATTTGTTTGTTTCAGAGATATCGACAGATCACTTTTGATGGATTGTTAATCCTCACTACGAGGACCAGTTGGTTTATACTGCGTTGACCTACTATTCGGTAAGGTTTTCAGTCCATCAAATTTCGGCTTTGTACCTCTGAAAGTTTCCGAAATCCAGATAATTGACAGACACACAGAGTGATAAGACCATCATAAGGTACTTTCTTCCAGCACTTGCTAATTAGAACTCCAAAAATAGACCTCGTGATTGGAATAGTTATCTTCTGCAAATAGGAAGACACAGAAGGTAGGCTTTAGCGTTTTGCTTTTGGAGAGATGGATTGGCCGCAGAGGTCCCACACTTTGGCCCGCAAGGTCACCAGACCTTACGCCCTGCGATTACTGACTGTGGGGACATGTCAACACCCAGGAAACCGATAGATCCTGACGATCTGAAGTTCAAGATACGTGATGTGATTCAGAACATTCCGGACGAGCACCGTCAGAACGCAATTCTCGGATTCAAACAAAGATTGCAAGTGTGTTTGGACGCGGTGATCTGTCAATGAAGCAAACCACATCAAACATTGTTTTTAAAGTTCCCTCTGTGAAACAAGCAATATTTCGTTGTAATAAACACATTACTTTAAAATTATAGGTTTCTAGAATACTGAAGGACTTTTAAAACACGCTGTACAAGAATAATTTAATGTTTAGAGAATGAGTTTTCTGTCCTCATGTTGATGGTACAATTATGGTATGCTATATTCCGAATGAAAATTTACGTGATTGTATTTGTTAACGAGCCCGCAATTGTATTTGTTTGTCTAAGATATTAGTGAAAGATAAGATAATTAAAGAGAGACTTACCTTCCCAGTTTACCTGCTCGTGATTTGACCACCTCCACATGTACGCGTATGTTCGCCTCATCAAACAAACAACTATACACCCATCATTGGTCGATTTACATAATTTTTTTGATGTAACCTTCAATAATAAGTATTATATTAGAAATACGTCTCGTTTATTCCGGCTGGTCAGAATTAAAGTTCCCGTACTCGAGCCTTCTGGAGCCCGTTCAAAGCATCGGATTACTATGAAACTTGGTATGGAAGCAATGGAGACCCTAGGGAATTGAATGCTGACGAAAGAAATAGTTCAAATATTCACCACCAGGTGGAAATGTGGACCTGAAATTTGGTGCACAGTGAACAACATCCTCCTGTTGAATCATTGATCACGTGCTTTACGATTCCAAAGGACCTTTCATCTGGTGGTGAAAATTTGAACTTCTTTTTTCATCAGCGTTCGCTTTCCCATGGTCTCCATAGCCTCTATACCAAGTTTCACAGCAACCCGATGCTTTGAACGGGCTCCAGAGGGCTCGAGTACGGGACATTCTGACCATCCGGTACCAAACTTTTTGTCGCTTAATCAACCTACAAAGACTAAATAACCGATTAGTTTTTCAATTACTATGTTCTGTTCTCCTTTCCTGGCGCGGGGAGCCCGCTGGTGAGGAGTGTCGTGTTGATGCAGCGGAACCTGACGATGTGTAAGTGGTAGCTCCTTCATTCTGCTGTTGCGAGAAGCGTTCTATTCCTATGCAAATGAAGCCCCCCTCCTCTCTCCCTTCATTACCAGTATTTAACGCGATGTTAGACTGAATTCTCGTCTCATGAATGAAGAAGCCTCTGTCTCATTATCCGTCTCATCTCTATAACTAGACTTCAGGTCTCGTTCTCGTGTATGTATATATATATATATATATATATATATATATATATATATATATATATATATATATATAAAGTTGTTTTAAGTCCACTGTACGCTCAGATAGGCCAATCGGGACTGTGATTAGAACTAGGCTTACGTAGTCATGAAACTATCGCGAATATCGACACGAAATTTTATGTGAAATCTCTAGAAGGAGCTCTAGAGGATGTAAGTTTTCGAAATTTGCATTATCATAGCAGTTTTTTCGAAAGGAGAGGAATTTTAGAAAACGGCTTGGCTGGCGTTGGCCAAAAGTCCAGCAGAATATTAAGACTTACAATATTAGAGTAATGTATCAGAAAGGAAACGTTCCTTACATTTTATAATACGTACGTAACTGATTTTCATCACACAAATACCCAATAGCGTATTTACGATTTCATTTCGGAAAAGCTTTGGCCTTGTTTTTCGTACAAAATTTGTATCTTTTTCCAATCCAAAAAATCTCGATTGTATTGCAGTTGTATACTCAGAATATTCGCAACACGAGGGTAGTAATCAGTAATTTACAAAAAGTGAGATATTTTAAAGCAAAAATTCGTATCTTACAACGTCCGAATTGGCAATACAAGAGCTTCAGACATTTCCAAAATTTTCAGCAATCGCCCGCGACGCTATATCGCTGCAACACCTCTTCAGCTAAGTGCATACATACATGGTCTTCGATATATCTTTAAAGGAGTATGGAGTAGCATTTTGAGTGTAAAAATTATGTTCGTTTATCAGGAAAGATAAAAAAAGCAATAAAGAATTACTTATTGCACTTACCTTAACTTCACCCTCTTTTCCAGTTTAACCGGCGCCTGAAAACAAAGAAAATGTTTAATTTTAGTGCAAATTGACTGCATGATATATAATTGCTCTAGTTTACTCCAACACATCGTGCGATAATTTATAGTTCATGGCAGCGCTTGAAGTGAAAATTGCTAGCTGGAGGGATGTTTGATCGAGCCTTGCGGCTAGCTATAAAAATAGTTCATATCTAAGCATTATAAAATAGCATATGCAAATTTTACTACATTCATACTGCACATCTAGATGCGTAATCCGAGTGCTCTAGAAATCGCAACATATACCGTAACAATTCTATAAAGAGACGTACACTTTTATCTGCGATATACTGATTGAATGACTCCATTTTCAAACTTTTCTCAGAGGTGGCAAGTGTTCTTAATCGACGAACACGATGGCCATTCTCCGCATGTTCTTTTCTTTTCCAAGTATCTATTATTGTTATGAACTCACTGTCTTGTGTGTCTAACGCAGTTAGGCTACATGTATCTACGTTACAAGATTGAAGAAGGTCCTAAATAAATGACTTTGTACAGGTGTTGTTTTGGCAATTAGTGAATAGCTAAAAAATATCTAATGAAACATAAGAAACAAATTAGTTTCAACATCTTTGTACAGTGTTAGAGGTCTAGTAGCAGATCTTGTTGAAGAGTACAATTTTGAAATATATTAATACCTAAACATGTTGTATTTACTGTATTATTTTATATCTTGTATATTTTATCTGTATAATCTGTATAACAAATATTAGTATTATTGTTGTAAATGCTACTTTCTCTTTACTTCTATCCATAAACAATCTTTCTATAGTCAGAAATTATAGTTTTTCAGATAGTAGAGATGATACTGATTGGTCTAATGGTTTGAGAATCTTCTGAATATTGGCAGGTGTCCAGGATCACAGACTTCTCTATGCGATTATGAAGCGCATAGTCGTACCTAGTGTCTGAAGTCAGTTTTTGAGTCTTTTTGTCACACTTTTAGTGAATGAAACAACAACAATTATGATTATTATTATTTAGCCTTCTACATTCTGGCGTTTATCCCTGGAACGCCTTCCTTTTCCTGCTGCTGTTTGCTGGGTGTAGTCCCCCACCAGTCCTTACGCAGGTGGACACTTTGATCACGTACCTGTCCCACCGAATGAAATTATCTGGCTTGGTTGGCGCACCGCAAAGGAAGTGCAAACACCGAAGGGATCATCCATGAATGAACGCTCCCTCTACACCTGTGTTTGCCCTGAGGCCCTTGCTTTGCCCTCATCCGCGTCAACAATGAAACGCCACGCGACAATGGCCGTTACCTCATCATTTATTGCCTGATTGGGTTCGCAAGGTATCTCTTGTTGACATCGACTCAATCAGTTCCCTCTGGTTTGTTGGGTGGTGGATTTCCAGGGCGGCGAATCAAATACGTTGTGTAACTGGAAAAGTAGCCTTATTGGACGGGGAAGGGGGGGGGTAATTTGTGGAACAGGGCAAGGAACAGCCAGAGCCACGGGCGCCCGAAGGGAGAGTCTGGGGGAAGCACTTGATTCTTCAGGAATAAGGTTGATTGATAGATTTGCTTTATTTTAGTTCGCTTTTTATGCCACTTTTGGCTCGTTTGCGAAGATGGGGATGAGTGATGATATGATGAATGGACACTCACAAACATCCATGCCCAGGCTAGGATTCGAACCTGGGTCCCCTGCTCAGGAATAAGGACAAATGCTTACCTTCTCCCTTTTATTGTAACAATTTCCTCTTTCTTCTTTTCTACACTTATATCTCCTTTCAAGCTTTCTTTCCTCATTTCCCCCAGACCGTTCCTCCTTACATCCTCTCTTCTTAAACATTTCTCATTTCTAAACTTTTCTTTCAATTTTTTTTATTTTTCCTTTTCTCTCTTCTATATTCCTCTTTCTCTCTCTCTCTCACTCTCATTCAGTTTCTCCGTCTCGCTTCTTCATGTTCTTTCTCTCCTCTGTTTCGTTATTTCTCTTGTCTCCCTTTATCTCTCTCTCTCTCTCGTTTCTTGGGTATTTTTCTTCCCTTATGTTTCTCTCTACAACAATGGTTGGTTTTGGAGAGAGTAAAGCTTGACATTGTAGTTAGGTATGAGAGAATGGGAAGCAAGAGGTGACAAGAATGACTGCACACTTTTATTCCCGAGCTTGCCGTGGGCATTCTTATCTTGACTAAGCTGCATAATACTTCGGTGCCTCTTTGAAAATATCACCTTTGCACCCAGAGAAACAAACAAAATTAGATCTGTAAGACAAATTAACTGTTGTGTGGTGCCGCGGTGGCTCAGTCGGTAACGCGTCTGACTACCATGCTCAAGGTCCCGGGTTCTATTCCCGGCCGGTTCAAATCCGGGAACTTTTCTAACGTTGGAAGCGGTCCCGGCGCCCACCCAGCGTCGAATAACATGGGTACCTGGGGGAAACCCTGGGGGGTAAAGGCGTTCAGGGGCGTGATGCTGATCACATCACCCCCCCTCACGACCGGATCAAGAAAGTGTGGGGCGTTACCCCCACAACCCCTATACGCCTTCATGGCGTGGTGCTAAGCACAGGGGAGCACTTTACCTTTACCTTTTTTACTATCAAGGACACCCGCATGACTTCTTCTCAGGGGACAGTCTAAAATTTAATATCTTGTCCTTAGATCATAGAAACTTATATTTTACCTTTTATTATTATATTTTATTATTACTTTACAAATCATAAAATTCAAATTGAATTCAAAATACTTCTTTTTCAGTCAGTGTCGGGATTCTGAAATTTCCCTTCACAATCCTGTCCCAACCTTAGTTACGGCATTCAATATGATTCTAATGTCTCTAGTGAAAACATCCTCTTGTTATAATGTTGTAACTTACAGCCTGTAAATAACAGAAAACAATATTATTTGAAATAAAATATCGCTACAATTTCCCCACTCGAATAACATGAACTTCTTTCAGTTTCAAGGGTGGTTAAAAGTTTGTGCCAGCATTATTTTTGTTCTTGCTTCTTTGCCGCTAAGTCAATGGTGACGAAAGAAAACCCCCCACCTTACGTAAAACTGGCGACGAGATAGATACCCGTTATTCAATCGCTGTCGTCATCTGCCGTCGGATTAACTTTGGCGGAAGTGACGGTCTTTCCAGCCGACTGGAATGAAATCGGAGCTCTCGAACCCTCTCAGCAGGCACGATGGGTAGTTCGGTCAGTGCTGGTCCAGCCATGGTGAAACACGCTGCGTCTGCGCGACTTCACGGGACAGCGGCAGGTATCGTACACAGGCGACAGGTAGCGTTGCTGTAGCTTTTTTTCCTAAGTATTTATTTGGTTAACAATATTCATGCCTTTTTCACTCTTTTAGTGCTGCGATGTGTGTGAAAATATCGTTACACTTCTACGTGTGTGTGATGCTGCAAAGACGGGGATAAAATCTTAGTTGTTTTCTGATTTTTATCTTAAAACATGCACAAAAACAACCTTGTTGTAATGTAAGGTAGAATGACACCTTCTAAAGAGGACTGAGCGAAATTTCTATTTCTATCTTGGCGGTTATGTCACGTCACTTTTCTACCTCTCTAGACTAATCACGACGATGAAGATGATTCTAAATTAGGACTCTGACGTCGCAGCGAAAACACACACACATATACATATATCGCAACGTTGAAACAAATATTATTACAGCGATGTCGGGGAAAAAATAATCGTATCATATTTCAGCGTTATTTTTGATGTATTGTATACGTTATGTTACACTAATCTGATATTCTTCGGTGTATAAACCAGACGGGAAAACCTGGTTCCAGTTCAAGAATCCTACAATGTTTGATGATTCGTACTTGTTACGGAGGGGTGTCAACGGGGGTGGAGTGGGGGAGGCATGTGTTAACCAAATATTTGATATAATATGTATGTACATATATGTATGTGTGATGGATGATTGATGATTATAATTTTCAACAAACAACAACAACAAATATGTGATACGGAGGGATTTCAAGAACAAACGGCGGGAGAGTAAAGGAGTTTAATGTAGTTTTCGTATATTTATTATCTGTAACTGTTGCTTTTTTCCGAGGCATACTCTGTTTTGTACGGAAATTTAATTTCATCGGTTTGTTTCTATGCTGCTGTGTATTGTGGTACAGTCACGGACACTTCTAAGTTATAATGATCCCATTGAAAGTCGATGTTCTTTTACAACCCAGAAGTGTCCGTGACTGTAGCAGGTAGCACGGACTCCATATTATTTCTAAATTTGACTGATTGCTGACATGTTAGCCTCTGTGATAGCATAACGTACTCAGAAGCCAGTCGTGGGGCAAAGTCCTTTTAAGAGACAGAGCGCCTCAAGTCCCATCACCGCTATTGCCTGGCTTTCTGGACGGAGAGCGCACAACCTTTTCTCAATAACGTAATTATTCTCACTATATCAACACCGGAATTTTGGGATCTCCTTAAGAAATAGAGACAAGGACTGTTCCTCCCATGGGAAGCACCCCTAATCTGTCGGCTGCACAGGAACTTTAAAAAGATAATATTGTTGGGTTCAAATCTAAAAAAAAAGCATGTCTTCTTCGTGTATTTATTCTATCTGTATTTGACAAGTTAATCATTTAGCCTCATTGTCACTATGTAGAAAAGGGAAGTTAAATTACTAATATAGTTGTTTCCCGCGTCATGATATACGACCAGTATTTTCTAACGTATCAGTCCAAGAGCCTATACTACACTCGACCCCAGCAACTCTTGAACGATACCGGAATACGCAACAAATATGATATTATGTTATCTTGCTAATGGCAGTCACGATATCAAATTTCACATATTGTCCATTTCTACTTAAAATATCCAATGGTAATGTTAGTTCGATAAATCTTGAGCATTTCATTATCTCACTGTTAGTATATTTATTTAGAACGTAACTATCCTTATCGAAATTTGCAGGCGTCGTGTTTCTTATCCACTTTAATCTCGTACTTTTGTTTTACCTAACGCACGCAGAAGTGGTTCGGAAAAAGGGCAGTAGCCCCAAGTCCCACGCGTTACGAAACCGCATCAGGTTATTCACACAAGGAAAATAATTTAGAGAAGATAATATATTTTTAATACATTCTAAGACTATAGATTTGAACTAAGGAAAAAAAGGGCATTTTCTCAAATTTCGTCAAAATAATTGTAAACGACTGAAATCACACACTAAGCACAGCATTACACTAAAAATACCCTGAATGCTTCAGTCAGTATTTTAATGAAAATAGTGCACACGCAATTTTCATTGCTGCAAATGCACGCCTATATGGAAAGAATATAATTCGTTCCAGCAGCTTGCCTCTTAAAAATGCATGTTGTATTGGTTATAGGTCTCATGTTAGGCTGTGTGTTCCACCTAGTGACGATTCTATCCTAACGAAATATAAACTGTTGGCTTTGTATGCACTGAAACTTCGAGCGAGGTGCTGTTAGAGTTCTAGCTAGAGTTTTCTACAGTCGGGGCGAGAATAGATTTGGCATCTCGTGCACTCTCATCTCACCAAACTTTTACTTCTGTCGTTTTTTTTTTTAGGGGGGAATGCGTTGGTTGTTGCACCTCAATGAAATATTGTGTCTCGTTCAATTTATTATTAATACTATTGTTATCCTCGCTTCTCATAATGTAATGTTTAATTCTAAATAAGGGGGGCGGAGAAGTCCAGCCTCCACCCGCGCAAATTCAGGGGTATGTGCTTTTCGTCCTGCTGCCTTTAAATCAAAACCAGGGCAGGGCGTCTGTATCCTCAGAATTGTGGTACCCTTGTGTTCTTTATTTGTTTTATTTCATTCCAAGTTACTATGGTATCATGGATCATTTATTTGTGTCTGAAGTTGTCCCGAGGGCCGGGGTAGACTCAGATTATTGGTTATCATATTTGATTTTACAATATAATGCTAAAGCAAATGAATATTGAGATAAATATAAAGTTGGATACAGACATCGAGCAAGCAGAGCTGTGACGAGAATTTTCTACACCCAGGTGCAAAATAAAATTTGGCACCCTTTGTAATGAAGTCAGTGTCTATAAGCTACTGTAAAATTACGCAACACATCGAATTTTCGGTAATGGAGCACGTGTCACTGGATAATTTCTTGATAAACTTAGTTAAAACCTTTGCATGTCTAACGTCCTCGACTGATTTGATATTCCCTCTTATTGATAACATTTCAGATGCATCACAAATGGCCATGTTACGCTGTCAACAATGAAGAGAACGAAAATAAAAATAACAAAGTAACACAAAAAAATAATAACAAAAGTAAGTCAAAAATCATTTATCATTTATCTTAATTTACCCAGTACCGTACTGTATTGCGAAGACGTATTATACTCCGGACGAAGAATGTGGCAACAAGACATTTTCGGTTGCCATTGGTGACATCCCGAACGATGCATGCTACGTTGAAAATACAAGCACTTTAGATTGAAACTCACATATTTCCAACAACTTTCGCCTCTTTTTATTTTTCGCTATGTGCACTAGCAACGGAGCTACCATGGGACCGGACCTTTGAATCAACTTGTATTACTAAAATCTAGGAATGTAAATATCAGTTTCACGTACGTTAATTACAACAGTATTTTGTTTATATTTAATTTTTATTTCTCTTACACTTCTAGTTTTGAATTATAGGAATTTATCTATTAAACTATATTATGATGCATTACCTAACCTAATCTAAATCGAACATAACTCCCAATCCCATTTCCAAATTTTGTACAGTAATTTAATAATAATGTATACATGCCAAAGATTTTTTTGAAAAAATTAAAAGATGTTTTCCGAAAAAATGACTACACAAATTTTTGTATCACCTTCAATTTTTTTACAATAACATATCTCTTGTGTGAAATAGCTCCTCAAGACCTTTTCAATGGGTTCTTAATGACTTCTAAAGGTGCAATGATTGCCGAAATATTTGACAGATAAATAAATTTTGCGACTAAATTGCAAAATACTCGCACGCAAGAACTTTCTTAAAACCCTTCTTTAAGATCCATACTTGCAGTGTCATTTCACAAAATGTCGTACTGAAGTTTCAAAAAATCATACTTCCTAGCCTAACTTTTCTACTTCTATAACACAAATTATAAAATAAAAAATATCGTTGAAGTCTATGAAGGATCTCTTTCAATTATCGTTGAATCGAAGTTTCTACGTTTTTAGTAATTATACCACATTATATTCCCTCGCTAGAGGCCCCAAACTTTTGTCTATAAAACTGCCATTTACTTAAAGTTTGTCTTGAAATTTTGCATGCACATACCTTCAAAAATGTAACAGGATCTAACCCCTCCTAATAGGTTTGGACTCTTCCAGTCAGGGCCGGTGGATAGGGGGGGGGGGCGAACCGTGCCGCCGCCCCGAGCGGCAAAATTCGAAGAGAAGAAAAATAAGCCTATTCAAAACTTGAAAGTTATAATATTACTGATAAAACTTGTTCGAAATAGGCTCAATTTTACCCCACATAAATATAGTGAGCAAATACCTACAAAACATTAATCTCGATGTGATAGATGCTGTTAGATTTCTTGCAAATATATCAGAGCACTTTGAAATAAGAAGAAGTGATGAAAAATTCAAGTTACTTAGTCAGTGGCGGCGACTGGGTTCCAAAAACAGGGGGTGGGACAAGGTGCCAAAACTGGTGGGGAGGAAGATAGTATATTTCCCTTTGTAGATAAGGTTTAGCATAGTGCGGAGGCACAAGTGGCGAGAAGTGGGGGAGACTGCCCTCCTCGCCCCCCTCTAATCGCACCACTGTACTTAGTTGATGCGAAAGAATGGCATCAAATTTAGATATAGACCATCTAAAGATAGGCAATACTGTACAGGTCCGAAATTGAAAGAAGCAGTAGTTCCAGTATGACAAAACTTAACTTGTCGAAGATCCGCAAACACGGTACAAAGTCGATTTATTGCTTGATATTAGTAAGCTTAAAGACATGCCATCTGAACATGGGGGTTCGAACCGGTCCGTCGATCACTCCTAGAAATTGGCATAGTTTATTTAAAGTTCGAAAAAAAAAAGTTTTGTCAGATTTGGAGCTCGTTACTTTTATTGTTAATTGAGGAAATAACGACCAGTTAATATTCGAACAGAATAACGAAAGTAAAAATAGCGTTAGATCGATAATACAGTAGTGTAAAATACAGTAACCAGGTTATGTTTTCATATTTTACCATTTAAACTAAAATAACTTCTATTTTTTAACAAACGGCCCTTCAGTACACGGGTGAAATTGTTGTTACGTGACTGGACGGGTTGTGCGTGTCAGGCACCAAACAATTTAATTAAATTAAGAACATATAAGAACTTTTGTAAATAAATAGCTATTTGTTTGAACAAATACGTGTATATATATATATATATAAAATTTTGGAAACATGAAAATCATAATTTTTAAGTTCTTTAACACTGTAGTGTTAACTTTCAGTACACGGGTGAAATTATCTCAAAAAATCTTTGGTCCACCAAGATCTTCCGATCTCACCCCACCCGACTTCTTTCTTTGGGGCTTATTGAAGGGAAAAGTATACAGAAATAAACCTCGCACAATCGCAGCCCTGAAAGAAGCTATACGTCAAGAGATTGAAGCCATTACCGACGCCACTTTAAGAAAAGTATTCCAGAATTTGGAGAGACGTGTACAAAAGTGCTTGCATGTGGAAGGACCATTTTCAGCGTCGGATATGAGCAGATCCTGTTTTACATTGTTCAAGATATGTGCATACAAATTTTCAATACAAACTTTAAGTAAATGGCAGTTTTATAGACAAAAGTTTGTGGCCTCTAGCGATGGAATCATTTAGAATATTACTCAAAGAGCTGGAAAGAAATTCAACAGCAATTTACAACTGACGTCATATGGAACATGGAAGGTGTCGTTGTCACATGTATATATAACAGTTGGGCTGAAAAATTCGTAGGCTAACAAAGTAAAAAATATTTTTTTGACAAAATTCGATTTTATTATTCAATATAGTTGCCTTCGAGGGCGATACAACGATTATAGCGGTCATACAATTTTTCGATGCCATTTTTATAGTACGATTTCTCTTTAGCCTCAAAATAGGCCTCAGTTTCGGCGATTACCTCTTCATCAGTGCTAAATTTCTTTCCAGCGAGCATTCTTTTAAGGTCTGCAAACAGGAAAAAGTCACTGGGGGCCAGATCTGGAGAATATGGTGGATGGGGAAGCAATTCGTAGTCTAATTCATATAATTTTGCCATCGTTTTCATTGATTTGTGACACGGTGCATTGTCTTGATGAAACAGCACTTTTTTCTTCTTCAAATGGGGCCGTTTTTTCGTGATTTTATCCTTTAAACGCTCCAACAACGCTATGTAATAATCGCTGTTGATGGTCTGGCCCTTTTTGAGGTAATCGATGAATATAATACCATGCGCATCCCAGAATACTGATGCCATAACCTTGCCAGCCGACTGTTGCGTCTTTCCACGCTTTGGATTCGGTTCATCACGTGCAGTCCACTCGGCTGACTGTCGATTGGACTCTGGAGTGTAGTTATGGAGCCATGTTTCATCCATTGTAATATATCGACGGAAAAATTCGTGTTTATTACGGTTGAATATCGGTAAACATTGCTCCGAATCATCAAAACGTTGTTGCTTTTGATCGATTGTGAGCACGCGCGGCACCCATTTTGCACACAGCTTTCGCATGTTCAAATATTCATGCACAATATGTCAACACGTTCCTTTGATATTTTTAAAGTCTCAGCTATCTCGATCAACTTCACTTTACGATCATTTAAAATTATTTTGTGGACTTTTTTGATGTTTTCGTCGGTAACAGCCTCCTTAGGGCGTCCACTGCGTGCATCGTCTTCGATGCTCATTTCGCCTCGTTTAAATTTAGCAAACCACTTCTCAACGGTTGATTTTCCTGGTGCAGAGTCCGAATAATGTTTATCAAGCCAAGCCTTGGCTTCAACAGTATTTTTTTTCGCCAAAAAGCAATGCTTTATTAACACACGAAATTCTTTTTTATCCATTTTTTCACAATAACAAAAGCTGCTTCACTCACAATGCTATATCTCACGAACTAATTATCCGGCAGCTGTGAAATTTATACACGTATATTTTGAAGGTTAGTACTAAGTAAAAATCACATGGATTTAATTCTAGTAACGCCATCTATGAGTCAGCCTACGAACTTTTCAGCCCACCCGATACAGCATTGATTTTTTAATTCAGCTCTATGTAAGTAAAGAATATCTTCTGTGCATCATGCTATCTCAGCACAAATCAGATGAATTTTTATTCAAGTCTTGAAATCTTCATAATTTATCGATAGTTCTATGTGACACAACTATTAGGGATAATGATAATTTTGAACTGTGTTGCCACCCAGCGAGAACTTGTGAAATTTAATCAACAATTCGTAATTGTGACGGGTATATATATATATATATATATATATATATATATATATATATATGTGTGTGTGTGTGTGTGTGTGTGTGTGTGTGTGTGTGTGTGTGTGTGTGTGTGTGTGTGTGTGTGTGTGTGTGTGTGTGTGTGTGTGTGTGTGTGTGATATCAAAGACTTTGCTACTCGTCATGTGCTGGTCACTCCATAGACTCCATATATATATAAGAAACAAGAGATGAATAAGAGAGGGTACATGATAAAAGGTAAATAAAGGAACTGGAAAGGGGGTGATTTAAGAAGTCAATTTCGGTAATTTAAGGTCAATTCTGATGTTACTGTAGCTTTCTAAGCAGATTGACCCCTATTACACGATCATTTTTCTGAGCGGCAATTAGATCGGAAATTTTTGCTCAGAAATCATGTGCAGTACGTGGAATGAAAGATACAGAAAGTAAAAAAAGCAGAAATGGGAACAAAAATAGCGGTACAAATAAGAGAGAAACGGGCTAGAAGAATAAAAGAAGAAATGGAAGGATAAAGGTTAAGTACAGCCTATAGAAACGGAATATAAGTGTTTGATTCGACATTAAAGCAGTTGGACCATTCCTTTGTCTAATGTGTCTTCTTCGGACACACACATATACGTATCTTACGTTCCAAGTCAACAATCGACGTCGCTGGTGAAATTGTGTTTATCTACAAGATCTTGGTACAAATTAAACTCCGGTAACTTCTATATTATCGCTGTATTTTTCTATTTTATGCATAATTCTCATCAATAGACGCACTTACTGGATTTATTGAAACAGAATATTAAATGCTAATCATTTTCTTCTTTTCGCGATTAGCCCAAAGTGGTAGAAAAGGGAAGTAAAATAAACTAAAACTAATTATTTTCTTGTCAAACATGGGACCTTAATTAAAATGGACGAAACAAAAATATTCATGATCAAATTGATATAATAATAACCCACAGCGCCACAGCCTTTGAGAGCCTTGGCTTACCTACCGACTGCTGGTCTCCCTCCCACACTGTTCCTAAGTCACCTGTTATAGCGTGGAGATCTTAGACCAGTATTGGGGTGACGGGTGGTCAGCCCGTCGAACCCCCAGCCGTTGTAGGTCTTCTCGACCGGGTTACCGCTCACTCATTCGGAGCTCCCCAATTTCCTCACGATGGTGGGTTGCCACCGGCCCTATACGTAGGCCGAATAAATTCCAACCAGAGCGGATTCGAACCTACGCCGTCCCACAGCGAACGATCTCAAGACGAGTGAACGCCTTAACGCCTACGGAGGAGGACAATCAAATTGATTACAACTTTCAAGTAATTGTTCACCAGAGCAGCAGGAAAGGTTGCTTTGTTATTTTGTTAGCAAACAAAACCTAATCGAACAAGCCTCCGGTCTGAGATTTTCATCTGTGAGGCAGTAACCACTGTATAGTGGAGCATTTCTAGCAGATACAGCAAATGAATAGCTCTGTTTTGCAAACTTCGGCATTTTGATTCGAATCTTGACACTAATCGGCATTATAGAGACCTACCCATAACAAATAAAGGAAACGTAAAGGTACCCCTGTGCATGTGCACACATGTCATGAAGGCATACGGGGTGATGTGGAGGTAGAGTTCCACATATTCTTGATCTCGACTACAATTGGGATGATGTGATCAGCATCACGCCCGGCCGCCTTTACTTACCCCGTAGGGTTGCCCCAGGCCTCAGAGCGCGCAGAAACAGGGAAATGACTGCAAAAATTTCTGGTCCAGATCAGCTGCCCCATGATTCAAACCCGGTCTATACCGTGGTAGCTAGATGTTCTACCAACTTCTTTTTTTAAAAAATAAAAAGGAATACCCCTAATCGGTAGTATTCTATAAACTAGTATTTTCTAAATTTTTCACATATATCGATTTTCTCTATATTCCCTGTATTCTCATTGGAACAAACACAAACATCCATGTCCGAACGGGATTCGAACTTGGGACCCATGGACTTGCAGCGCGCTGTGCCAACCACTCCGCCACGGAGGTGGACATCAACTGAGCTACCACGGCTCTTATATAAAGTATAAATATATTTTGTGGGTAAAGTGTCAATAAGATAATATCAAAAAGAAATATTAGATTCGGTTTTTTAGGAAACTGCAAAAGGTGCAGATGTAAATTTTTATGTAATGAAATATGATTCTATCTTTCTTTCTTTCTTTCCCTTTTGGTTATTTTACATAGCTTTTCTACCTCTTGAGTTAATCGCGAGATGAAGTGATCGAACAAACACAATGATACTCTCATGGCTTACCTAGGGTTCAAACATGGGAGCTCTAGCTTCGCTATTATCACCACCCCGCCATTGCGGTTGGCGAAATCTGATTCTGATTCACAGTAAATGCTAATTCATAATTGAAGGGCTCGGGAGTAAAACATTGTAAGTAACATTTTGGTCATAATTGAATTACAACATAATAAAAGCCATCCTTCAATATTCGCGTGTAATTTGCAAGTCATGTAATATGCATTGGACTCATTGAGCCATTCTGAAATTTGTAAGCACAACACAAAAAACAATTTATATACGGTTAGCTACTAATAGCCCTTCAATTATAAAATGAACTTGCGCTATGCCAATGGTCTGATTAGTACCTATGTAGCATATGGCATTTACATAGTAAATGCAACAACATGTCAGCACACCTTCATTATCAACATTCCACAAACATACCAATTAAACTGAATTATATTATTTATAATCTTTACAAGCAAATAGGCTTTTTAAATTATCGAAGTGAAGGGATAGTTCTAGAATTTTAATTGGAATCAGCAAGTTTGCATAATTTCAACTCCCGAGTGATGAACGTCTTTGGGAGACGTATATTGATCGACAGGTTCTGACGCAAACGTCGGCCATTTTGTTCCGTAGCGTCTTCAATCGCAAACAACACCATCCGTGTTTTGCCTGAAGTTCATTCCAAAAGCCATCAAACTTGAAAGAAAAATGAATTTCGGGGGAAAGACAGATTTTCAAATTAACAAGAGAATCGTGAATTTGATACATGTTTCACTCTATTCTAAGCTGCTGATTCAAACATTTTCCCCATACATTTTTCCTATTCTCTGTCGTGATATGTAGTTGTTGATTAACATGTACAAAATTTGAACTTAGTAAACAATTACTTCAGGCTTCAGAAACCTTATAGACCTAAGAGGTATGTGGCTTGAAATAAGTATAATGACCACTTTGTTCCTTACCTCTTTCATGGTTAATGTGATATTTCAATTGTTCAAAAAGTTCAAAATTAATAAACTTTAAAATAAATATAATGAATATAAACACATGATATCCTATTATAATTTTAGAATTTAAATAATAATAATAATAATAATTCCATTTTTTTCTTATATTGTGCTTCATCCCTACCGGAACATTATTTCATTGTATATTAAAGTTAATACGGGTGCGTTATCACATAAAATATTTATATCCTTTCAATAATAAAAGTTATAAAAACTAAATATGCTGACCAAGGCAGAAATTTATTTTATTATAAAACATAAACTAAACGTAACGTTTCAACCTTCTAGCAAGGTCTTCTTCAGACACTGTACCAAGTACAAATGTCATGACATGACAACAAAGTCTGAAGAAGACCTTGCTAGAAGGTTGAAACGTTACGTTTAGTTTATGTTTTATAATAAAATAAATTTCTGCCTTGGTCAGCATATTTAGTTTTTATATCATGGAAACAAGGCTTAATGGTGTTATAATAAAAGTTACCGTAATCCAAGACGTAGGTGATCTGATTGCCGATTCCCGGATAGTGATCCCAGGTGGGAATTTTAAAGCTATGTTCCTGCATAAAGTGGCTCTCGGACTCACCAAACCTCTAATGAATGGCTATTTGAGCGAAGAGAAGGAAATGTACAGAGGTAATTTTTATCTATTTTTGTTGCATAATAAAGGTACAAAAGTAATTCTTGAAAAATAGAAGACAACCATTTTATGTAATAAATGTCTCGACTGAAAAATATTTCACGGAGAGGATGCAAATTAGGGACGAACAGATGCCCCACCAATGATATAATAAATGCCGAGGCTGCACACTCAGCACACACATGTAAAAAATACGGTGCTACACACAACGGCACAGAAGTTTATCCTGACTGTGGATACGGGTGTCAGAGCTTTGCTAGTCTGCAATACAACAGGTTTACAAGTTTTCACCTTTGAGTGCCTTTCAAGAAGGTCACCCCTTTCACGCTATGGAAAATTCTTCATTTGAATATCACCAAGTGGCTGTAAAACATTTCCTACAACAATAGTAAAAATGCGCTCTACTTTTTCAATATTCCTAAAAATAGCAAGTAGAGTGCATGCATAGTGGCGAGCCAAATGGTATGCCAATGAAAGTTCAAAAATAGCAAACGACATCCTAAGGAGTTCAGTTTTCATTAAAGATTGGTTGTGAGAGGAAAATGTTAGGTAGGTATTGATTGTATGATTCACTGAATCGAAACTTTTGGTATATAGTGGTAGCATATAGAACCGATAGGATGAATTGCTCGAACTTCTCAGTTTGCAATTCTCATTCATGTTGGTGCTATTTATGTTCTTTTAACCTTCTATTAATACGTGTATGTCTCATGTAGTATATTGTTAAAGTATTCTTATTGCA
This sequence comes from Lepisma saccharinum, assembly GCF_977018435.1. NCBI lineage: Eukaryota > Metazoa > Arthropoda > Insecta > Zygentoma > Lepismatidae > Lepisma > Lepisma saccharinum. The sequence continues at coordinate 72,717,025 of NC_139236.1, forward strand.
TTGTATATAAGTAGTGTATCTAGAAAGGGAGGATGAAGAAGAAAACAAATTTTAAACTTAGAAACAAAAATCAATACAGACTATACAAGGTGATGGAAGCTGATGGATTTCATGTGCGATGTTCATTATTTTTATTCTTTAGACATAATGATGAACTTTTAGTAGTGCAGTATTATTAGCGTCATAGTTGACGCTAATAGAAACAAGCGTAGAGGTAGCTATCGCATATATTGTTTGGAGACATTTTGAAATTTACGGGAAATTCAAAGAGTAAGGAGTCAAATCTTGAGAGCATCTCGCAGAGAAACTATTTCCAATTTAAAATTAGCACGTGCGCACACGTGCGGCTTCCTCTACAAGGAAGTCCAATTAGGATCGCATCTGGGGGTCGCCAGAGGAAAACGTCGTGTTGTGAAAGAAAGCAAAGGGTTGTGGATGACCAGCGATTGAAGCCGGTGCTAAGTCATCGTCGAGGATTTCTGCAGTGCACGGGGGATGAAATGACACGAGGGTTCAACGAACACGAAGTGAAACGAAGCGATAAAAGAAAAGAGCGAAGGAAATTGGAGAAAATGGCAGAAGGAAGGAATTAGACTAAAATGGAGCGATAATAAATAAACATTTGGATGGCTAGACTTAGGTGGTTAAATAACTCTGATGATACAAATCTAAACAATTATAATAGAATGAAGCGAGAAGTTAACCGCACGTTTAGAAGTAAAAAAAGAGATTACTTGAAAAGCAAAATTAACGAAATTGAAACAAACAGCAAAAATAAAAATATCAGAGATCTATATAAAGGTGTAAATGAGTTTAGAAAGGGGTGGCAACCTAAAGTAAACTTGATAAAAGATAAAGACGGTGGGTGATTTTCTATCTGACCCAAGCGATATTCTAAATAGATGGAAGAACTACTTTAATGATCTTTTAAATGTCCATGTAGGAGATAAATCAGAAGTAAATGAAGTCCACACAGCAGAACCTTTAGTTCCAGAACCTAACTTGACTGAAGTTAAAGATGCTATTAAAAGGCTAAAGAATAACAAAGCACCTGGCATTGATTTAATACCAGCTGAGTTAATTAAATATGGTGGAAATTCATTAATATGTCAAATTCATAAATTAATTTGTTTAATATGGAATAAAGAAGAAATCCCTCAACAGTGGAAAGAATCCATAATTGTTCCTGTGTTTAAAAAAGGTGATAAAATGAACTGCAATAATTACCATGGAATTTCTCTACTCTCAACAACATATAAAATATTATCTAACATTCTTTTAACAAGACTAACCCCATATGCTAATGAAATTATAGGTGATTATCAATGTGGATTTAAACATAACAGATCATCTACTGATCAAATTTTTCACATCAGACAGACACTTGAAAAAAAGTGGGAATATAATCAAAATGTCCATCAGCTATTCATTGATTTTAAAAAAGCATATGATTCAGTCAAAAGAGATAAGCTATATAATATATTAGTAGAGTTTGGAATACCTAAGAAGCTTGTTAGTATGATAAAAGTATGCACCAGTGAAACAGAAAGTAAAATTCGTGTGGGTATTAATATGTCTGACAAATTTACAATTCATGATGGGTTAAAACAAGGAGATGCATTATCTCCATTGCTCTTTAATTTTGCCTTAGAATATGCTGTTAGGAAGGTAAAAGAAATTAAAGAAGGACTAAAATTAAATGGTGTGACTCAGTTGTTAGCATATGCAGATGATGTAGACTTACTGGGGGATGATGTGAAAACAATTAAGAATAATGCTAAAATATTTTTCAAAACTGCTAAAGAGATAGGTTTGGAAGTTTACAAAGAGAAAACTAAATATATGCTTACAGGCCGAAACCAAGTGTTAGGTAATAATCAAAATCTAATTATTGATAACAACTCGTTTGAACCAGTTTCCAAATTCAAATACTTAGGAGTAATATTAACAAATGAAAATTATATTAAAGAGGAAATAAAAAGTAGGCTTCATTCAGGAAATGCATGTTACTTCTCTCTTCATAAACTTTTGTCTTCTCGTTTAATATCTAAGAAACTAAAAGTTAAAATATACAAAACAGTAATTTTGCCTGTAGTATTATATGGATGTGAAACTTGGTCCCTTACATTGAAAGAGGAACATAAATTGAGAGTATTTGAAAATAAGATCCTTAGGAAAATCTTTGGACCTGAAAGGGATGAGGAGACTGGTGAGTGGAGAAGATTACATAATTTAGAAGTACATAATTTGTATTCATGTCCAGATATTATTAGAATAATTAAATCAAGAAGACTTAGGTGGGCAGGCCATGTGGCACTTATGGGAGAGGAAAGAGGAGTTTACAGGATTCTTGTTGGGAAACCTGATGGTAAGAGACCTGTAGGAAGGCCAAGACGAAGATGGAGGGACAACGTTGAGATGGACCTAAGGGAAATCGGTAGGGATGGAAAAGAGTATATACCATCAAGATAGGGAAAGATGGAAGGCCTGTGTTGCTGCAGCCATGAACCTTCGGGTTTAAGAAGGCTAGAGAGTTAGTTAGTTAGTTTTATGGATCTGAAATAAATTAGTCTACTGAACATGAGAGCCACAAACAAAATTAGAAAGAATCGGAGTGAATACATAGGATATGCTAAGAAATCAGGGAAAGATTCAATCCAAGGGAGCCATATATTTTGGAAGGGGGCAGAATCGAAAAGTTTTCCACGGAGCTACAATAAGTTTAAATTTTTACCAAGCCTGAAAATTGGGGGGGGGATGCATTTGTCCTTCTTGCATCCGCCAAGTTACACCTATGATACAATCCATTGACAGGAATCTGAAGGAAAAAAGGAAATCAAATAAAATTAAGAATACTTTGTAGAAATAGAAATAAGCTATATGGTAATTTAATAGGTTAGACTACAAAAGTAAAAACGGCATTTTAAAACAAAACTAGAAAAGGAAATTGGGGCGGGATAAGCATAAAGTACGAAGTAAATTGGTGAAAATTGTGACAGGAGAAGAAAATTGCAGATAATTCGAATGAGAACATAGGAAGAGCATCCTTTGTGTGGTAGTGGTTATCGCTGTCGTTTTACAATCGAGTAGTTCTGGAGTTGATTCCCGATTGAGGCATATTCGGATTTACTTTAAACTGTAGTACATGTCCAGGATATCTGAGCAAAAGAAAAATTTGTCGAAAATTTAGGAATAAAGGAAATCGGATAGAATCAGATTAAGAGCTACGGAAATTTTCAGGAATCGAAATGAGGAAAGAATATTGGACTGAAATGGACTAAAAGTACAGAGAAATCGAATCGAACCGGAACAATAGAGTAGGGAATTGTAATGGAATAGTATAAGAGCCGAGCAAGAAGAGAATCATGAGGATGGAAATAAAATTGGTTTTATCGCTAAGTGCATCTTCTTGCTGACATTAAGAATATATTTTCGGTCCTAGAAACATTTATCACTCTCATAACATGTATGATACACGCTCGACATATTGACAACCATGCCTAAGTCCTTGCTTGCTCTTTTGCCCCCCCCTCCACCACCATCATTGATTACCATCCTCAGCATCCCTCGGTTTCTGTGAAGAGAAATTTCATCTTCCGCCGGCATCAGTTGTCGAGCTTCGTTTTGAAACCGGGAAACCTTTCCGCAGCATCCGCAGCCAATCACCTGTTGGAATCGTCTCCCTGGAAACCATTATTTCCCCGCGAGAGGGAAGCCTGAGAACATGTTAACATTTAATAACGGAAGCCATGCCTTTTCTCTTGCAGGTATTTAAAATATGGACGGTTGCTACGTGCCCAACAACCCGCACTTCGGGCTGGACCCTTGGTGCGACGACATGGGGTCCTTCTCTCTCGACCTGGATATGACGCCAGGACTCTTCCCCTTCAGTCCCAACCCTTACAAGTAAGTCAACTTTTCATTTTCTTTTGTTGCATGTAGAGGTGTCAACGACAACGGAGCCGAAGGAGGGGGGCATGGAAGTCTCTCCTCTCCCGCCATAAAGTCAAAATTGTAACATTTGGTAATAAGATACAATTAGGAGAATAGTAACAAAAGGAAATGCTCTTATCTAAATAACAACAGAATTCACACCACAACAAATACATACTACGTTGTGCATTTGTTATTTAACTCCGCCTTTTTGGCACTTTTGGATAATCGCGTCAACGAGCATGAATAGAGAGATTAATGAAGGGACAGTCACAAAGAAACATTCATGCCTGCACCAGGACTCGAACCTTGGACCTTCGGTAGCGAGATTGTGAGACTGGCATTCAACGCGGTCGGCCACCGATGTGATGGTGATAACTCTCTGAATGTTAGTGATAATGGTTCTACATTAACATAGAATGTTAATTCGACATTATCCATTGCCTAGTGCTTTAAACTGTACTTATTCTAACGCACCTCTTCTTTAGGCTTCAGGTGAACGAATTTTCTTTTGCCAGTGGTGCGGATCGAACCTACGACAGACCTGTGATTTTACTACAGATCCGGCGCGCTAACCAACTACTTCACAGCGCTCGCTGGAATTATGTACTAATTTTTGCTACACTTATGCTATTATTACTAATTTTGGGTTGTTTGTGTGGTACTGTTATGTTGTTCTACTGAATTCTATGTGATTCATTCCATAGGAGAATCAGGACACCCTGTAGACAAGAGGATAGATGAATCACACACGTACAGATGAAACAGAAAGGTCAAAGCAAAACATGCATGAAATGAATCACACAGACTTCAGTAGAACAACGTAACAGTACTACACAAAAAACACAATTGTACGTACACTAAGGAATATCAAGGAAGCAGCCTTCATAGCAATGGCCCAAAACACTATAAGTCATCCCAGTGTAGAATTGAAGCAAATATGGTCCACTCTCTTAAAAAATTAGAAATTAAGTGAAGCACAATAGTACAGCATTCCGGAGGATGAAACACAGTGATTTGTAGTAAAATCACAGGAACGTCGTAGGTTTGATCCCTACCACCGGCAAAAATAAATTAGTTCACCTCAAGACGAGACCAGGTACTCACTCGCAACGTTGAAACAAAAAGATAGACCATGTACAACGTACAATTGAGATTGCATGTTAATAGTAAAGAAGCATTGTCACTAACAGTCAGTCAAATACACCACATTATTTTTTGTATGAAGGGATGTTGTACCTAAATTTATTGATAATTTTAAAAATTTAGAATCAATTCAGTACTGATTTCGATTGATAACAATGGAGACAGATGACACAGTGGTTCGGATCCCACTTTAAATTGTAGGTCCACCACAATTAGCTTATCTGAGCATAAAGTAGGCTTAAAACTAGATTTGATAATTTTGACCAGTGGCGCTTGAGATCATAGTACAACCACCCCTTTTATAAATTATTCTTCTGAAGTTTTGTCTTTGGTCATTTGGATCAATTCTACGCAGCATTTCAAACACGGATGTACTTGTGGCACAGATAAATGTATTATATACGTTTATCTGTGCTTATGGTATCACGCGAAAAGCAATTTTAAACAATGTTACAAACGTTGTCATTAAGTTCACTTTATGCAGAGAAAAATTCAAAGTAAATTTCTGGGAGTATTTGCGGTCACTGTCAATGAACACAATTAAATATGTATAATAGAATGCAATATAACGATTAGGTTTATAAAATATTTGTCAGCCTGTTGCTGAAATTTTTGCTATCATTGCTGGTGGCAGACTTTTCTCTTTTGTCCACCCTGCGTGAAAACCCGCTCAGCGATCCTGCATTTTGGGTTACATACCAATCAGGCGTTCGCATCGTTGCTGAACTTGCAGGATGTATGTGGCGTTTAGTGGGAGCACAAATTATCTGTGGGGGGAGCGTACTGAGACACAAAAAAGTCCTTGATTTAAATACTTGCTGAGGCAATTATTTCCGCATAATTTGGATTATGCTCAACATTTACTCAAGTCCTTTTTAGTCATTAGAAAATTTACTCCGAAATGCATCCTTATCTCGGTGCTCACTTCATATTTTCCATCTTGATTAATTGGTTTTGTTTATTTTACTTAGATTTTCTACTACTTATGGCTAATCGCGAAGATGATATGATGAAATTGATGAAAGGCAACGCACAAAGAACGCCAATACCCAGGCCGGATTTCGATCCCGGAACCCTTAGCGTCGTAGTGCGCTAGGATAACCACTCCGCCACGGAGGACGCCATTATTTTTATATTTCTCTTCTTTACTTCTTGCACCTATACAGACAGTAGAGAAGTTGTTGTATCAGCGAGTCTAACATAAACTGATAAAGGGTAGATTTCGGTTCTTTTAAAGCTGTTATTCTAACCAAACCACATGCAAGAATGAAATTGAACGAAAACACGTGAAAATCCGAAATTATTGCTTTTAGCTACTTAAATGAAAACGTTATATCTCGGCCCAAAAATCTAAATTAACTCAGAGATATAACAAAAATGCTACTATATTATTAATAGGCCTACTTATATCTTGTTCACCAGTAGGAAAAAAGATGTTCACTTCAAACAATCGTTCAATTCTCAATGGATATTTTTTTTTATTATTTGGTAAAAATTCGACCTATAACATTGTAACAGTAAGAGATATGACATGCGTGCGTGTGTGTGTGTGTGTGTGTTTATGGATTGACGTGTCGAAAGTAATGTTGATTTCTATTTTGTGTTTTACGTCGCTTTCCTATTTATTGCATGAGAATGAATGATGAATAGATTAAATTGAAGATGAGACAGGCACAAAAATACATCCATATGCCTTGACCACGATTTTAACATCTAACTTCTGAAGACGCAGCGAGTGAAGCTGAGCTGAACACTCTGTCACGGATGAAGGCTAAAGTAATGTTTTCGACTGAAAAAATATATATACCTCGGTAACTAAGGTTTGCTAGTATTTTACAAAAGATACTAAAATGCGACATTCAGAATATCACACACACGTCTTGTCTTCCTTATTCTGTACCAATTTAGTTGATACACTTGCACGTTTAGGGACACCCAGCTCTATTTTTTTATAAATGTTCTTAATGTAATGCATCAATTCGATAATTATTTTTGGTATTGTTATTATTACTTGCAGGGAGTTTCCTGTTCTGGGGACGAAGGAGAAGCAGCCACACGACATGGCAGACGTACTTCTGTCGCTGAAGCACGCGGTGGTGCATCCCGGCCAGCTCTCCCCGACCTTCTCCCCCTACCCCCACCCCCAGCCGCAGCCGCAGATGCAGGTCCATCAGCCGTCGGCCTCCGTCTCCTACACCGTCCATCCGCAGCCCCACCAGACGGGCATCTCGGTGAGTTTAACCACGGCTGTCAGTCCGTTGATGCCCATTCAGATTCACGGATGCTTATTCAAATGTTTTCAAGTGCTGAATACATACCCCGACCATTTCCCCGCATGTTGTGTTTCACACTGAATAAATGTGTGTGTGTGTGAATGCGTGCAGAGAAAAACATAAAGATAAATAAAAACTAGGAAAGAGCAAGACACATACACACCATATGTATACATACACACACATATACACACAGTGCTTTTCTCTGGCGGTACGATACCCCGTCCCGGCACCTTTTTTGGTAGGTGAGAATACACCTAACTATATTTTATTGTAACGAAAGAAATAAATGTATGTGCAACTACATAGATTCACGATCATCTACGAACATACAGCACAACATTTTGAGTAATGCTTATAATGAAAAGAGTAACAATAATAAACCAAAGACAAGAGTACTGGAACCTTTCTTCCTACAAAATAAAAATCACTATATGTGTGTGTGTGTGTGTGTGTGTGGATAAATTGAGAGAGAGAGAGATGTAAGGAATGTGAGAAAAGGAAGGAAAAGACGAAGAGAAAGAGAAAAAGTTACAAATAGGTGCATGGCTGATATTTCCCTTTACAAATAATTCTTTACATAGTAAGGGAGAGCAAATTTATGATTTGAAGGAAGAGGATTTGTTTGTGAAAAGTATGTTTAAGGTAGCCATTAAAAGAAAAAAATAGAGAAAAATACTTTAAAGAGAAATTTCAAATTTGTCAGAGCGATTTACCAAATAAAGGACTCATTTTTACATTTAATGAATGGCAATTTTTACAAGTGTTAACATAAGTGGGAGCTATCCACGATCTAGTTTACCCTTTACCTATTCTAACATTACGTTTTGAGAGAACATATCTTCCAGGGATGGTAATGAGAAGAGATAAAACAAGACTCTGAAAGGTGTGTAGGCAATCTTGTTCTCGTCTCGGTCTCGTGTAGTATAAACAACATTCACGAAGTTCTACTCCACGAACGTCCGCAGCGTATAGAAGTCATGAAAGGAAAGCATCATTCTTAATAACGTTTTTCTGTTTGATACCACGTTTTATACTACGAACCTCCGTAAAAACGAAATTTCATGCTGAATATATGCAGCCACGCTGCACAAGTTCTCAGTTGCCACTAATTAATTTACTTTGCAATTACGATAAACAAAATATAAGACATGTCCGAGAATAATCAGGTAGATGTCCGATTGGTATGCCCACTTAAGTCGCGTAATAAAGAAATGTTGGATTAGGTAAAATTTCCAAGTGTAATACACAACGGTTTACAAAGTCTGGAACGGTATCGACAGTCTCGGACATTAAGTCTCGACTTAATTTTACACAAATTGTTCTCGATCTCGGTTTCATGTTAACAAGTCTCGAAGGACCTGGTCTCGTTCTCGTCTCGATTTTTAACAGGTCGCCTCATATCTCGGCATCACACCTAACATTTTGTTACTGATATAGTACGCCATTTGTTAGTTCGGTAGAACAGCCGTTAACACACTGTATCGGTATCATTAGTAATTCACAAGTCCGTTGTAGGTTCAATCTTAATCAGTAAAAGAGCAAATAATTCACCAACAGATCAGAAAAGAGGCACAACTTCGAAAAACATGGTCAGAGTAGATAAATAGTAAACGAGGTAAGATATCATGCCATAAGGAACCATTACACTAACAGACAAGCAAATTTATCACGTGAAAAAGCATGGCGGGTTTAGTTTGTTGATGGAAAAATAAACAAATCCAACACAAACGTCTCTTTCATCACAGGTGATGTCCCCAACAGGCAGCTACGGATCACAGTATTACCAGGATCAAACATTCCCGCCGTCGCAGTCGCAACACAATATGTTCCCGAGTATGAGTGTCAACGTGTCCATGAACATGACGATGGGAGTTCCAGGTATGGGATACAACATGGCGGACAACTTCCAGCACCAGGTTAACTGCCCTCAGGTGAGTGTTTCTTGTACTATTAATGACGGGGACAGTGTCTGCCAACCAGTTCTATTCGAATCTTTTAGAACCGCTGCTGCAGTTACCAGTGGCTGGCTCCTACCATGAGTTTAAGAAACCCCAATCAGAGGGGATTGGAGGATACGATTAGGTTTTAGAAGGCTAAGATATCATTTTGGCGTAGAATTTCAAATGTGACGTTTTGTTCGGCCTGGGAGGATTATTTGATTTTCATTGCTTTTTCATTAACAAATTATGCCGATAGTGGATTCAAAAGTAGAGAACATCTGACTTTAGAATATGCATGTAAAACTCACACAATACATCACTGCACCTTTGCAAAGGATAGAGATTGTAAAAGAGCAGTAGTAAAGGGGGAGGAGTAGCCTTGGGTAGTGAGGGGTCAAAGGGGGCCTCTAACGAGCAAAAGGCGAGGAAAGTTGGAAAAGAGTAAACTTCCGGACGTCTCATGAGAGTATTGGCGTTTCATTAAATCAATATTACAGCCACTTTGCAAAGGAATAGATAAATAATGTTCAAGATGATGTAATGTACCACGTATTGTATGCGCAGATGCATTTTGTGAATCAGCAACGGTCAAAATCGGGAAATACTTTGTCATCGTGTTATATTACAAGTACTTAGTCTATATTTAAAGCACACTCATTATTTTTACAACGATTTGCTATTAGGAATATACTAGCGATTATTTCTATGCCGTATACTCAATTGCACAATAACGCGTTGTAAGTTATCCACATAACAGAGAAATAAACAATACTAAATTCGCCTTCCGAATTTTTGTCACAAGGACAATATTGTCTAAGGAGGTTAACTTTTGCATCAGCTAGCAATCAATATTCAAAAGATTCTCCTGTCCTTTGTTCTCCTGGGTTGACCATTTTTCCAACATGGTGCATGGTACTTTTTACTCATGTAGCAGTTTACAAAAACCTTAATATCTTAAAAACCATTATAGCTAGAGACCCGAAACAAAACTAATTTTGTAGGTAATGAGGTATACTTTTTATGATAAGCAAGTATGTTTTGCTCAAAATTGCATCCTAAGTATGAAAATTATGGTGGAAATTTGGGTAACAACTCTTGAAAAATTGGATTCTTAAGCCCCGATTTTTTAAAGGAAAGAGTTAGTCTAAAGCTTAATTTTTTTTTTATGTGTAGACATACCTGCAGGGTGTCTGCAAATAAAATATAAATTCTTAGAAAGGCACCCATTTTTTGAGCATGGGTTCAAACATGGCCGCTTAATGAATTTTGACAGTTTTCGGGGTTAAGTATCTCAGATGGGTCCTCATGGAAAAAATCGAAATTTATCACAAAGGAAGCCCTGCATGAATCTATGTTACTATATGTTCTGATGCTCCTTTAACACAACTTTTAAAAATGAAAAGAAAAGGTTTCATCATTATAGGTATGCATGCAACTTAACCTTACTCCGCAACGTCACAAATTAGGTTACATACGCTACCTCTTATTGACCAAACGAGGCTTCCTTTGTGCCAAATTTCGGATTTTTTCATGAGGACCCATCTGAGATATATAACCCCGAAAACTGTCAAAGTTCATTAAGTGGCCATGTTTGAACCCATACTGAAAAAAGGAGTGAATTTCTAAGAATTTCTTCCACTGTTGATGATGAGGAAGATGAATGGTGATTAGATTAAATTGTTGGAGATCACAAAAGTAATATCCATGCTTAGGCCGGAACTCACACCCGTAACCTTAGGTAGCGAGATTGTGAGTCAAACATTCCCTCGTTCGGCCACTGAGGGAACTCCCACACTTTATGGAATACGACTTAATTCGAAGAAAAGGTGGGTTATACGACAATAAAATTATGGTGATTCCTTGTCAAATCAGCCTCGGATTGAAACCATTTGCCTTTCAGATTTCGATCATCGGTGGAGGCACATAGTGGTTGGAATCCCACTTTAAACTGTACATCCAGTTCCGATTAGCCCTCTGTGCATAAAGTGGTCTTAAAATCAAACTCAAACCAATAAAACACGTCGAAATCGAAACAAGGTGTAAAGTTGAGACAAAAAGTCTGTAATACACGTTCGGGTCAAATGATATCTCAACACTTTCAGATTATGAAAAACTATATGCTGATCAAGGCAGAAATTTATTTTATTATAAAACATAAACTAAACGTAACGTTTCAACCTTCTAGCAAGGTCTTCTTCAGACTCTGCTCGAAGTACAAATGTAACAAATTACAAAACAGGACGATATATATATACGCAAACATTACTCCCCTCCAGACTATTAGAAAGTTGTTCTGGAACATTCTAGCAGGTGGCTTTCCCTTGTCAACTGTACTTTCGCCTAAAAGGCTAAACATATTATCTTCCATCTAGAACGTGGTTGGACTCTTTATCTCAAGCTCTTTTTCCTTCATTCTTCTTCCTTCTCTCCTCTTTCTCTCTTGTCCTTTCCACTCTTTCTAACACCTAACTGGAAACACGTTAAAAATAGTGAAAGACTATCTAAGAAATAGACAACAATGTGCTATACTTCCTGGAACTAATTCTAACTGGCTTTCTGTTATATCTGGTGTGCCGCAAGGAAGCGTTCTTGGCCCTCTGTTATTTGTATTGTATCTGGATGATCTCACAGACCTCTTTTAATTCCCCCATCTCAAGCACAATTCTAATGTTCGCTGATGATTGCAAGATTATGAGAGAAATAAAACAGCCATCAGACATGCAACTTCTCCAAAATGACATAAATAGATTTTCCGAATGGTGTAAGCGATGGAAACTGACCACAAACCATTCGAAATGCTCTTACATAACAATTTCATTGAAGCAAAACATTCTTAAAGGTAATTATACACTCACCGACATCACTCTAACAAAAGAAGCACAACACCGAGATCTAGGTATCCTCATAGATTTTAAACTAACTTTCGATAATCACATATCAACCATCACAAAAAAGGCAATGCGTATGCTAGGCTTACTTTACAGATTCACCGAAATCCATAACCCGAAAGCACTTTCCATTTACTTCAAAACTTTTGTGTCCCCCATTCTAGAATACTGTTCACCCATCTGGAACATGGCTGCCCCTTCTCATACCTCCCAAGATCGAAAATATTCTCAGTTTTTTCCTCTCCATCGTTCGATATAGAGTGCCGGCCCTTAGGCACCTACCTAAGATAGATCTGCTTGTAAACTTAAACATAAATACTCCAGAATCACGTAGATACGTTGCAGATATGAAATTGCTACATAAGATCATTAATGGAAACCTAAGATGCAGCATCCCACTCCACGAACTCTCCCTCAGAGTGCCCAGACACAAAACACGGAGCAAGGAAACTTTCCACACTGCAACTCCAAGACTCTCACTCATTCAACGTTCACTATTTCATAGGCTACCAAATCAGTTCAATGTCATCTCAAACCAAACCGATATATTCAGTTCATATCCATCTTTTATCACCAACATAGAAAAAAATGTATATAAGTAATGCTTTTGTGAAATGTTTACCTTGGAACTGTCTCGACTTGTTTATGTTTATATTTATATTTTGTTTATTTTATTTTATTTTATTTTATCTTGTTTCGTGCGTTCATTTTAACACTAGTGTACTGTTTTACTGTTGTTTCTTTCCGGTTTAAAATGGCTGTACTGGAAATTTCAATAAATAAATAAAAACACCTTCTTCTATTCTTTGTTTCTCTTCAGTCCCCCATTCCAGTTCATTGTGTCTTCTTCACCTTTCTTCTAATTTCCTTGGCCTCCTTCCATTTTCTCACTAGCATTCTCTTCTCCCTTCCTATCTGCTTAGCCTCATCCCACTCTATGTCATGTCCTGTTTCTCTCGTGTGTTTAAATATCGCATATCTCTCACTCTTAAGCCGTACATCGAAGTAGCCATTGTTCAAAGTTGAATAGCAAACTTCCAAATGAATATCTCATTTCTTCGCTCGTCCTACCATTTATTACGTGGCATCTGTCAAGGAAACATACAGGACTACACAAATTCATTGAAATTGCAGTTTTATTTGTGTAATGTAAGTAAATTTACATCACTCATTTACCACACTATCCCAACATCCACAAAATTTTCTACGCCCTGATATATCCACGCACCCCAATACTCCTCTAACTGCCCCACAAATATTTCGCAACACCCCTAGAATTTTTCACCAATGTCTCATTTATGGTCATGTTGCTTCTCAGTTTAGCTTTACATCCTCCTTACACCCATTCTTTCTCCCTCATGCTTTTGCTTAACAGCGCAACTTTAGATCATGGTGCTTAGTTTACTACATATATGTATCTGTCAGTGGTGCATGCTGGTTCTAACGAGTGGGTAATCTCCGACCCTTGATTCTCAAACTCCAAAAGTTTCCGTGCAATTTATGTCAGGATCCATATAGGATTTAATAATATTGTGTCGGAATGTTTGTCTTATTGCTACGACCACAATCAATTAATTCTCGTTATTGCAGTTTAATATACGTGTAGAATTTCAAATAATAAAACAAGACGGTATTATAAAGCTATATAAAAAAACTGTGAAATATAAAATGAAAGACGTGCACTAGTGAAATAAAATCCCGCAATATTAATTTAAGTGCAAAATTCAACTTACTCCAGGATCCGATTACTTCTGCCGTACCACATCCAAAGCACGCTGTTTGTCCAGTTGCAAGTCAATACGTGTCTGTGCGAAAGATTGCAGCTTAACAAAGGAAGTTATGTAACTTTTGGATTTTTCATGTTTGGCACAAGTGTTGCAAATATTACAGTATCCGCCACGCGTCCATACATTCTTTTCAGCCCCGAAAAGTAAGCACGGCCAACAAAAATGCAAAGCTTATACTTCCTGTCAACCATGGTGTTTTGTCATAATTTGCTTGCGAAAATGCCTCACATATTCCCGATTTTTGTCTTTGTGTGTAGAAATAAGTTCAAGCGATGGCACTGGCCTACCTGTATTAACAATTTGCAACTTCTCCTGAAAAGATCTTGTTCCAAAAAGGTTTCACCAGCAAATCTTGTATAACATCCATTACCCTTTAACACGGCACTATCACGTCAAACACTAACACCTAAATAAATAATAAACACGAAGCACAGCACGAAGCCAACAACTACACGCATTCAGTTTCACGCGCCAAACTTCTGTTGTTGCGTTCCTGGCTCAGAATGAAATTCCCTATGAATGATAAAAAAAAATTCCTTTCCGAGCTCGAAACGACAGGTTTTAAAAGTTCGAATCATTGCAGGCCAGAGCCAGAATTTTATTTCGGGATGGGGATCATCCCTTATTAGCAGCCGCCACATAAAGTTGAAACAGTGGGGTTAGAAGTCCTGAAGATGAATCTCAGATTATTACAACGTATTATGCAAGGTGTTTAATCCTGCTAATGAAGTAAAATTAATTACCACTATACACTTTTTAAATTAGATATTTGTAGGATTTCGGTCCTCCACCTGGCTACGTGCCTGATGTGTTTTTTTCGTTTTATGTTTAATTCGTTCATCTTCATCACTATTAATCTAAAGAGGCGGAATATAGCAACTTAAATTAACTAATATATATATATATATATATATATATATATATATATATATATAAAATTTATTTTTGATATCTTTCCCTTTAAAAAATATTCAGTTCCGTGAAAGAAGTATTCTCGCTGCTTTTGAAGATTAGAGAGAAGAAACAATCACTATTTTTGTAAATACAAGGATGGGGGGAGTCAGCATATAGGTGCTTTAATTGCTTAAGCTTTGAATTTTAATTTAGTTTGCTTCATCTTCAATATTTAATTTTTTTCCTTTTGATAAATTTATGTTCAAGTATCAGAAATCAGCAAGACAGAAGCAAATGTAATGTGAAAATTAGCGTAGAATTGGTTTGCCCATGTTATTCAATTTTCCTGTTCTTCGCATTCTACCGGGTATGTTTTCCCTAGTTCAGCGGAGGGAACGAAGAAAGGCTCTGAAGGTTGAGAGTGCGACCGGTGGACTCTCACAAGAAGGAGGTTACCCTGGGCACGGAATCACCGCGCCTGAGAAGCAGTGTTTCCTCCCTCCTCTCCAAGGGTTGTAAGGAAAGCGGCAGGAATGACGTCAGGGTGAGATTCCCTAACGTCATTCCACCGGCTGGAGAAAGGTTCCCGGACATTCAGCGGCAAACGGTTGGAAGCATTCGCGCGCTGGAAGCAAAGAAATGTATGCATCGAAATTGGTTTGGAAGAATATTGCAAAGAAATGTGTATATATATATTTAAAAAAAAAATACAGCCGGGTCATCTGCGATTACCTAGATGACCCAGAGTATACGCCGCTGGTATGTGTAGTATGCGTGTGTGTGTTAAGTGTAAGTATATCACAGGAAAAGACAGCTTTGCTATTTAGATATTGCTAATTTTTCATGCTCTTTTTGGCATTTATTATTTTGAGGAAACTTCGGGAAGAGATTGAAGCTCCCAATATCCCCACCAACACTTTTTTTTTAATTGAAAGTATGTTTATGGCACAACAACCTTATCGAGATAAAAATTGAATGCAGTTCACATCAAGAGTGACTGGAATCCATAAGAGAAATTCTAAAAACTGTAGGTCCAGTCCCTATTAGCTCAACTGAGCATAAAGTGTAGATTGTTGCTTCTTTGTTCCTTGCAGTACCGTTATCTTGGCATTTGCGAGCTTAGGAATTTGCAACATTAGCACATTTCTTGACACTTCTGTTTTATTTTCATCCTTTAGCGAAATTCCAAGAATTTAAGGGCGCCATGAAACCAAAATGTTTGGAAACCCCTGCCATAAAGGATAATATTCAAACCTGCAGGAAGAACGCACCTTACTTAAGTCTCCACTATGAAATGATAAAAACTTCTTGTGAGTTGTCCGAGATAAAGAGTGGCGTGCTCAGGATTTTCAGAAGGGAGAGGGGTTATGCATACTATTCTTGTTGGTCACTCCTCATCTTTTACTGTCTGGCGTTCTTTTTTTTTTAAGGAATACTAGGTCAAATGGGGTTCTGACCTCACCAACCCTCCTTTGGGCACGTCACTGGAGATAAATGAGTAAGCATTTGTTCATGTTGGGAGACGAAACATTAGTAGATGTGTTGGGTTTTCACTGTGCATTAATTGTTTCGCGATCCAGCTGTATTCAAGAAGACTTCCTTTGTTTCGTGCCGATATGTGACAAGACTGCGGGAGCTGTGACAGACAATTTTGAACATTTGCGAGTGCTTAGGACTGAATATGAACAATTTGGTGGATTTAGGCTTTTATAAGAGCTGCAAACATGGGAGGACAAGAAACATTAGTGGTGTTCAGGCTCGAATCAGAGAGAAATATTCGAGAACTGTCTGCGTCCAGTTCGCAGCCCACAAATTGAATCTTTTGTTGTCGAGTGGATTGTCCATCTTGTGCATGTGTAACAGCTTCGTGAAAACACCCAAAGACACCGTTGATGTTTTGATGCCTGATGAGAAGAAATGGACAAACACACATATTCAGATGGTTCCGGCACACATTGCTACAAAGGAGTAGAGTAGTGAAAAACGTTCGGATTTCATGTTCTGATTAAAATGGCAGCCTGAAACAGTGGCGACGATTTAGGGGATAGTTGTTCCGCATTTTTATGCCTCTACACTATGGCCTCTAAATGCTAAGTCTTGACTACCAAGAGAAAGTAAACTTTCCTTGCACCCTCCCTCCCGTTTTGGAAGCCAATCGCCACCACTGGCCTTAAACATACAATTGTGAGGTTTATCTATACCTTTTAAAAATATGGTGTTCAGCAACCCCTCCCCCCGAAAGGAATTCCTGGATACGTGCCTGGGTGCGGCTTATACGTGCGTAAAAAATACTGTATTTTCAGGGTTATGGATATTTCTGAATGCATTGTTAATTTATTTCATTGCTTTTTCAGATGCAGTGGACGCCAGCTCCCCCGAACATGTCCCCCGTCTACCCTCAGAGCCAGAGTCTGCTGAGCCCGCAACCGTACCCCAGCGGCACCACGTACTCGTTCACAGCCGACTTCAGGCCGCAGGAAACCGCGTCCTCGTTTAAGCCCGTGAAGAGCTTCCAGGCCGTCCGCAGGCGAAGCTTCCCGTCAAAGACCACCGCAGAGCAGCCGGAGCAGAGGACCAACCTGTGTCGCATCTGCGGGAAGACGTACGCGAGGCCCAGCACGCTCAAGACGCACCTCCGGACGCACTCGGGCGAGAAGCCGTACCGCTGCATCGAGTGCCAGAAGTCGTTCAGCCAGGCCGCCAACCTGACGGCCCACGTCCGCACCCACAGCGGCGAAAAGCCGTTCCGCTGCCCCATCTGCGACCGCCGCTTCTCGCAGAGTTCCTCCGTGACGACGCACATGCGCACACACTCCGGCGAGCGTCCGTACCGCTGCCGCATGTGCAAGAAGGCGTTCTCCGATTCGTCCACGCTCACCAAGCATCTCCGCATCCATTCGGGGGAGAAGCCGTACCAGTGCAAGCTTTGCCTCCTCAGGTTCTCTCAGTCGGGGAATCTCAACAGGCACATGCGCGTACATGGCAACGCTGCCTGACGTCAATGGCACGTCACATGTCAGTACATGAGGCGTTAGGCCAATCGGAGTCTGCCTGCGTCAAAATAACAGTGACCATAGAATGGGGGTTGGCAACGATGGGTAGGTAATATTATGATATAACTTTAGAAACGTTTCGACAAAAAACAATGATTTCCGTGTCGTCCACGGATAAGACACAACCTAAATTTGACGACCAAAACTAAGACAAGTAAGATTATTATTTCACATCTCATATATTTAATTTATTTATTTTTATTACTGGCAAAAAATTGTATCTTTGCAATGCTAGAGTCACATTTCCGGCACAAAGTTAAATTTTGTGAAATTTTCCGACCGTAGTCAGCAAGTCAGGCGATTTTTTTTAATGGTCTGTCATTAGGAAATGTTTAAGAAATGCTGGCAACACGATATATCTTCTCCACGCCCATTCAAGTACATATATATACCGCCCTGACTAAATAACAAAGTACCGAAAACGAGAAATGATCTGCAAGTTTTGTGTTTAGAAATCACAGCACCGAAACCCGTTATTTGCTTTCTTCTTCTTCTTCTTCTCTTTCTCTCATCTTGTCCACCCGCCTAAAATAATATATCGGCGATGCGGTATATTGTATGTTTATATTGTAGACATATTTTCTCAATATTATTACACAAGGACTTCAATTCCCCGTGCAACCGTCACGAGTGCGCCGTAGACCTTGCAGAGCGTTACTGGCAGGTGTTATCTCGTAGTTGCAGTAGGAATCATCCTCTCTATATATCATCTAGATAATATCTCGCCCAATGTTAATCGGCACGAATAGATCAGCAGAATAGCTTTGAAAATTAAGCAATTGCCATACTACTTGATATAGTCCTATTAGTGATATGGTTATTTTATGTTATTTCCTAATCTTGCCCTCGGTTAATCACGACGAGAATAAACAAATAAGGGACCAAGCACAATGAAATGACCATGCCTTACCTAAGGTTCGACTCCGTATTTGTTTAATGGTAGAATACTATTTGTGTTTTCCCAGGTATCTCAATCGACAAGTGCAATTTCTTAATTTGTGAAAGTTGTTAGTTTTTCACATTTTTACGCACACGTGCAAGTAGAAACTTCAAAACTTTGGTTCCTGTGTTGATGTAGTCGTCATAAACTTATATGGACACGTAAGGATTTTTTAACATATGCTAATCTTGTGCAAATATTGATGATGAAAATTGGAAGTTAAAAAAGGATCAAGGGGTTGCTCCGAAACCAAGACTATGGATTAAAAATCGAAACGATGAGACACACGACTGTAAAATCGAGATAAGATCACGACTTACTGTGGGAGTCGCATCTTTTTCCACGCATTAATATACAAGATGTAAAGGTGTATGCAAATAATTTCTTCTCCATCAAAAATTGAAAGGCGTGGATACCAGATTAGGTCGTATATGTCGTTTAATACGCATTTTCTGTATTAGATACTTTGAGGCTCGATACTAGAACGAGAAATTTCCCTGGATTTATTATAAACCAGACGAGTCGGGCATACAAGTTTCAATTCGTCTCAGGCACTTCTCGGTATCACCATATATTTGAGGTTGTGTTATAAAACACTGTAAAAAGTGTGTGTGTGTGACAAAATCCATGTATTTTTTTCGATAATCTTTAATATCAATTATTATAAAGATACTCAACTCTGAAAAGGGAACCACCAAACATTGTAGCGTTCAATATTACCAGTAGTGAGCAAATGGTTTATATTGAAAAGAATTTCAGCAGTCGATGTAAAGAATTGAAGAAGTTTGATTTCAGCCCACTATATGCATAGGCTATTCGATAATACATCACTGAAATGTGTCTCCACTATGAATCGAACCTGTATCCCCTTGCTTAAAAGGTGAAAACGTAAACTCAAATACATAATTCGTTTAGCAAAAATATTATTTGCACGGGTTAGGTATGATCAGAGCAGAACGTGAGTTATTTCTTGTAATTTATACCAAATCTAACACACAGTTTATACTGTTTGCATTTATTTATTTATCAATATTTAGACTTTTCATAAAACCTGGGGATTGAATCCAGAGCTTATAATGACGAATATTATTTCGGATATATATATATATATTTAAATGGTACTATTTTCATGTATAAAATGTTGTGGTCTAGTCGGCAGAACGTCTCGTCGGCTTGGGTTCGATTCGATGTGTTAGTGATAAAAGGTAGGAATTTTTGTCATCATGTTCCTTCACATCCTGTTTTGGGGATCGCCCAACCGCTCATATCGATAAGTACCTGAGGTAGATCGGTGAGCGGGTAAAGATTATAGGGTCGTTTTACTGATCACATCACTTTAAATATAACCGAGATTGAGAAGTGTGAAACCGTACCTTCTAAATCCCTACCTGACACGATGCAAAATGCAAGGGTTACCTTTCCTTCTAATGTAGCTTTCCTTTAAATGCATTTTAAATGATAACTAAGATACTCATTTTATTGTTGTGTTTAGCCTACCTTGTTAAAAGTGCGACGTAAAACATAGAATCTAGTCGACAGAATAAACTAAGTTGTTTTTTTTTCAAAACTAAGAATAAAATCCGGGAACTTTTCTAACGGTGGAAGCGGCCCCGGCGCCAACCCAGCGTCGAATAACATGGGTACCTGGGGGGAAACCCTGGGGGGTAAAGGCGGTCAGGGGCGTGATGCTGATCACATCACCCCCACCCACGACCGGATCAAGAAAGTGTGGGGCGTTACCCCCACACCCCCTATACGCCTTCATGGCGTGGTGCTATGCACAGGGGAACACTTTACTTTTTTTTTTACTTTAAGAATAAAATGTATAACACCCGCTACTTAGGCATTAAAATTACGGAAATATTTTTTTCAGTGTGTATTTCCTGGATCTGTCTACGTACAAGTCAAACAAACCACTAGGTGTGTAAGTAGCAAAGCTCGCAGATCGTGCCAACAACCCTTCAATATGTCGAGAACAATTTTTGATGTGGAACTGATTTGACCAGGTAAACTTGAAATGGGTAAAATTGCATTTAACGAAGTTTATATACATAACACATAGTGTTATTATGATCGATAAAAACTGTCTAGTCATGTAAATACAAGGTCATGTATTGTAATTTTTAAAAAATCAAATGTAATTTCATTAACTTTGAATCTACCAAAATTAATGTAAGCTATGTATATAACAAATAAAGTTTGTGTAAAATTTGTTGTCTTTCAAGTGAAAACATACACACACTGCAAATATTTATCTCCAAGGACTAATTAAGGGGAATGAAAATACTCCTTAGAAGCATTGGTTATCATCAATAGCGGCGATTAGAGGGGCGGGCGTGGGGACAGATGCCGCTCACTTTTGGCCCCCACACTATTATAGCCTCTTAACGCTAAGCCTTGTCTACCAAGAGAAAGTAAACTGCCCTTGCCCCCTTCCCGTTTTAGCACCCAATGGATCATATTAGTGGTGACGTCACAGCAGACGACAAAACAGGATTTCAACTAAACAATGGGCCAACGTGCTTTTATCCTATCCTAATCAATGGGAATTTCCATCGGAAGGGGTAGCTTTAATTATTGTGACAGCAGTTATGAGACAAAATTATGATGCGTACCGTACATCAATGTAAAGATGAGATTTCGGATAATACGTCTATATATCACACATACCTTACATAGTAAAGAATAACCAGAGTAAGAAAATCGTGCATTTTTAAGACCGAATCACACGGAACTGGATATCCAGTTAGTTGGCGCTGAACTGGCTACCTGCCCGGATCTGATGGCTGTCTGGATGGCTGCTTGACTGGTTTGGAGGAATAGGACATGTTCTAATTGCTACGGGCTTTCCTCGACTGGATTCTGTAGAACAGCCAATCAGAGCAAAGTTTGCCCATGTGAAGATAACCTGTGAGTTTCCAAAGGGGAGTTGTTTTTTTTGTCTGTGGTTTTCGAGTGCTGGCTGTTTTTGATAGTGTCTCGATAAAAAAATTAAAAAAAAAGAGATGACGTGTAGTGCATTCGTGTTCAGTTCATTAATATTAATTAATTTAGGTATTTATGCAAAGCGATGAGATGTGTACGTGACAAATATAATTAGCCGAAAACGAAAATCCTTATTATTTCAAGTGTATTAGCCGCGGTAGCTCAGTCGTTAGGTCGTCTGACTACCATGTGCGATCCAGGCGGGGGAGAACCGGGATTTTTTCCACCTGTTCAAGCAGCTCCGGCGCACCCAGCGTCGTTTAAAGTGGGTACCTGGAGGAAACTCTGGAGGGTAAAGGCGGCCAAGGCCGTGATCAAGAAAGTGTGGGGCCCTAACTCCACACGCCCTATACGCCTTCATGGCGTGGTGCAAAGCACAGGGGAGCAATTTACTTTACTTTTTACAAGCATATTAAATTAAATGTTTGATTTTTTTAAAAAAAAATTGTGAATGAATCCTGCGAATCTCATGTATGAATATGCATACCCTAGTTAAAGAGTTTGTTTGGTACGCATTGATTGCCATATTTTTTCGAGCCAATCTCTAGTCCCTTCTTTTCTTTTTTAATTTTTAATAAAAGCACAAAGCAGTAATTCTCCTACAACATTCTTCAAATTGCCCGTCAATCTTTACGATTGTCTCTTCGCAATGTCTTATGGGAACAAAAGTCTATCGACAAGTACGGTAACAAGTATCGTGTGAGGCGAAAAGTAGCAAATGGGTAGCCAGTCCAGCGTCAACTAGGGCATTCCTACTGAAATCCAGTTCCGTGTGATTCGGCTTTATACAAAAGTTGGACTTTCCAGTTCCGAGCACTGCCGAAGCCGGCCCGAAGCTCACCCGATATCAAGTCGGTCACGGTGCCGCTGTGGATGATGGGGAAAATATACCTTGCCTATTGGCTGTGATTCCGGATTGGATTCCGTTTGGAGCATTCGCTTTACTCGATTTCCTACTACATTTATTCTTTACATTCTCATCTGTAAGATACAGGTTATTTATGCGTATTCTCCAAAATCTCATCTTGACATTGATGTATCATGCACGTCACATTTTTCTTTCGTAACTGCTGTCACGATTCTTAAAGTTACCCTTTGCAATGGGAAACTCAATGGATTTGGATACGGAAAAAACACGTTTTTATTTGTTTAGACTCAAATCCAGCTTGTTGTCTGCTGTGACGTCACACTAATATGATCCATTGCCGCTACAATGGAATCGCCGTAGTAACCGGTGTGCAACTACAGAGCAGAACGGTTATTTTGACAAAATCCTGTTTCCCTAATGACTGCTTGGGGAGGGGGCGGGGGGTTTAACGTTGTCACTTCTTGCCCAAGCGGTGAGCGTAATTGAATGTTTGACCGTGCGTTTCCTCGCAGGTAAACGTGGCAACAGAGGGTCACTGCCATAAAGGCGGTCTCCGCGCCGGTTCCTGGCCCGCGGTACTGTACTGGTTATCGTTCTTATGAACCATTTTCTATCATATTCCTATCCATAGGTGTGGACTTTAGTGGGGGCTTTCTGCGCATGCTAGTGCCGAGTGTGAGTGCTTTTGTTTCTTGCACACATAGAACATCATCAGTAGCACGAAAATTATATAACATACATGAGTCTCTAAGTATCATTATTACCATATTATTTGATGCATTTTTATTTTATCATATAAATAAATTCGGCAGTGCCTCGTTTGCATATAGCTAGTTGGACCGGCCCCCGGACGGAGTGGTTGTCACATCGCGCTACGACGCCAAGGGTTCCACGTTCGAATCCTGGCATGGGCATGGATGTTTGTAAGTGTCCATTCATCAATTTCATCATATGATCACTCATCCCCATCTTCGAAAGTTAGCCAAAAATGGCACAAAAGGCGAAGTAAAATAAAGCAAATCAATTAATCAATCAAGCATATAGTTGGATAGCTAAGATACGTTTTATTATCAGTGGTAATTCGAGATGTCCCGTGAAAATAAAAACCGTGACATCTTAATAGAATCATTATCTACTAGACTAACAAGAATATCAAATCAGAACAGATGCTAAGATAAAAAAGCAAACTAAATCTAATCGACTTCAGCTGGCATATGCGAATATTAAATTGTAAAATAGCCGTTATGATTAGTGCGATTGTGAGAAAACCATTAGACACAGAAAACTGGGTAAGGACAGAGATTTTCTTTAATAATAAAAATTTTGATAAACGAACAGATAAAGAGATCAGAGCCACTTTTTCAAGATGTCATCCGAAAAACTAAAGATCCAATCTTGCACTGTACTATATGGCATTTCAGTCTGTGACAAAATCTCTACTAGTGTAAAAATTTTCGCAATGAAGATTTGCGCTGTGGCCTAGGTCTGTGTGCTGCAGGACAGATCAATATAATTATTACCCCTCCCTAGACTATACACATATATTAATTTGTGTATGGAATTTAACGAGATTGTTAAATGTGAACACAATGTGGATCTATTTTCTTCGACCTCAAAACTGAAAAGGTTAATTTTAAAACATATGAAAAACAATAGAATATGAGAATTGCATGTCTATTAAATGTGTGTGTGTCTATTTCTATGTATATATATATATATGTATGTATATATATTGCATTAATTTGAGTTAAAATGCATTTCAACTATTGTACAATGAACGCCATAAATAGGTAATATACCTGTTGCGTTCAATTGCTTAAATAAATAAAAATAAAAATAATACAATTGATATGCAGTGAGCTCATGATGTAATTTTCTTACATATGTATAAAAACGTTATGTCAGAACTTCACTGTACAAAATATTTTCTTAGTCTTCTTAGCGGATTAAGATGATCACTTCGGCACGGTCAACCTAATAATAATATTTAAAAAAATGAAAATCTATATAAATAAAATATTTAGTCATAACTCGGTAGTTATATTTAAATACTTTCAAATATTAAAAAAAATATTAAATATGACGTTTTTTTAAAATGCCACAAGACCTTAGTTTCCTAATTTCAACCACTCAGGTCACTCTCCCCTAACGCTCCGCTCACGGTCAAGGGGTATCCACACTAGCGGTCAAGCTTCGCCCCGGTCAAGGTACGATCAACGTGCGTCTGGTGTTGGTTTCTTCACAGAGTACACCCATTTATTTATTTTTTATATATAAAAAGCCTGCCAGTTTTGCTAACTGCAATGTTTAAGGGATTTTTAATGCCGGACTTGGCTATTGCAGCACTGGTGTTAATTAGAAAAAATGACAAAGAAGAAAAAGAATTGCGAAAGCGGGATTCATTGACTTGACAGATTTGACTAATCTTGAGGATGAGAATGAGTTGTAATATGATTACATTGATGAAGGAACATCACAATGAACATCAATGCCCAGGCCGGGATTCGAACCTGGTGTCGTAGCACGCTGTGCTAACCACTCGGACAGGAGGTCGGCTATTATAAATATAATGTTGCTTATTGATGTTACACTTTTGGTTTGAAAGCGACAGACGTTTATTTGCAACTACAATGTGCATAACTGTAAATGTCAACAATGATAACACTACTTTGTCGGTCTAGGTTTGTCATGAAAAATTTCGGGCTCATTGTTTCATACATTGTTGACAGTTTCTTTTATTAGAAAGTTTCCGATACAACACGTGACAAATATACATCAGACGACCCGATTCTTACGCACATCGTGTGCCCTCCCTCGACTTAAAAAAAAATAGGAAGTAATTTTGTATAGTTTTCCGTAAACGAAGAACAAGTTCACTGTTAATCTTGATTCGGGTATAGATATCAAGAATGATTTTTCCCTTGGCTGAGGGTCGACCACCACCTCCTTTCCCTTTGCACACATAAAAATGACAATTTGGTTGTCCGGGAAAATATGACCGTCAATAGGTTAGCTTCTTGATTTTAATTGATGAAACGGGTTGGAAAAAGGTCGTTACAACTAGTGTTTATAGACCGTATTTGTGGTTAGTCCCCTACTTATTTTTTTTTATTGGCTATAATAGTAATTTGGTTGTTTCGGTCAGTTTTTTTACCTAAATTTATCTTACTCGGGTTCATGAAATCGCATATTTTGACCGATGTTTTACAAACAGAATAGAGAGGAAATATTGTGGAATTTTTTTGCTCAATGCCCCATCAATCAATTTTATCATTACTCGCCTTTTTCTGTGTTTCAATAGGCCTTTGCCTTCTGACGGCTCATCTTCTACGCTCAAAACTGGGTTACGTATCCTCTGCAACGTGCTGAAGACTGAACCTTATCAGACGTTCACATCAATGATCGAGCTTCGCAAAGTCGAGCTCCGCCCCCTCACGCTCCGGTCAAATATTATTTCCATCCGATCGTGACCGGACCCCGAGCCGCGATCGAACGAACCTTGACCGGGGCGCCAGGTGTGAATGGTTCTCTTTAAAGATCATTCAACGATATTTGACCGGCCCATGGGGGGAGGGTGATCCGAGCTTTGCTGGAGCGTAGATGTGAATCAAGCTTAAGGGGTGTAAGGTATTGCGCTGCAAGAATGCAGTGATGTTGGGGATGCAAAAAAACAGGTGCTACATAAACCAAGGAGATTATCGTCTACGAAACACCTGCGAGTGAGAAGTGTTTTTCGGCTTGAATGTCCTAAATATAGGACTAAAAGTAAGTTATAAATCTGAAGTTAAAAGATACCTTCGAACACACAAGGCACTCAGGTTATCGACTTTAATCAGAATAAATAAAAATGGACAAAAACAGTACACAGATTCGATGTTAATATTCTGATGAAACATGAGATTTAACTTTGTTTCTAGTGCAAGGGGCAAATGAGGACGTGGATATTTTATTATACTGTTCTGTTCTCTCGTACACACGTCATTCACCCTTGTCATCGTCCTTAAATACCAAAATACAATAAGAAAAGACTCATGCGAGTTAAGCGATCCTAACTTCAATAAATAAATAAAATGTAATAAAAAAGGTGGCAATTAGGCAGAGTTGAGTAAAGAAAATATCAAAATTTTAAATTATAACATCGCTTTGCACTTAAGTACCTTCAATCTGTGTTCGTCTGCTTTCATGGGAGAGTTCAGGAGGATTGAGTAATTTTACATTCTGATACAAATTTCCACAGCATCAGTAGAATATACTATTTTGAGTAAGTTATTTCTTTATTCCTAGTTCTCGTAGATACTATTATATATTGCACATATTCACTAAAATAGGGCTACCATATTTTGAAATGGTAAAAAGAGGACATTTTGTTCGAAAGCCACAGACACCATCAATTTATTCACAAACACGAAAACATTACGTAAATCACACAATTTATCACCATTAAATAGACTATTATTGTCCATGATATTATACTGCCACTAACCTAACCTGACTTTCTTGCAAATGATAACTTTCTAGCTACATTGGGATCAGGAAATAATGATTTTATCAAACTTGATGTGCAGTCCATCACTTTATAACTGTTGTGATGTTTAACAGTATGAAACGCGAAAGAACCTTCTGCAGCACTTACTTTATCTTCATGTTCACTGCCAGGTTTCGTGAAAAACTGAGTCAGTTTTGTAGATGAAGCTTCACCTCTGACAGCTCTTTTGTGCTTTTTGCACTCCACGTGTGCTTGCAAGTCTAGCCCTCCTTTGTTTGCCACAGACACATATGTACCGGGTTTACAAACCATACACTCGCCTTCAAAATCGTCTGTACCACGTCTAAAACATGAATACTTTTCTTGTAACTCATTAGTAAACTTGCACTTTCTTTTAGGCATATTAGTAGCTTACACCGTGTTCGCAAACTCTAACTTCCACTTCGAAACACGAACAAACGAATAACGCGGAAATCATTCTTCTTCTTCTTCTTCTGACCCTGTCAGACAAAACACTGTCGACTTTGGCCAATGTTTCTGTATTTGTACTATGGGACAGCAGTAGTCTGTGGTATGGGATTTCTGTTACACAACATTTCCTTACAATACACAACAGATGACACTAATCAACTTTCAATTTTTACACTTTTACATTCTATGTTCTGTTTATAATTCGATTTGACATTTTCGAGCATATCCATATAAAATCCAAATAATTGGTATTGATAAATCAGATAAAAGAGAAAGTAAAGATATAGGGAATGGAATTTTTAATCTTATCAGATTTTTATATAATATATTTCGTTGTTGAGAGAATTGATCACATTCCAAAAATAAATGTTGGGCATCTGGATTATCTTTACCACATGTAGAGGTAAAGGTGGTATTATGAGCCCCCATTTTGTTTTGTATTTTTTAAAATTTGATTTTTAACTTTTTTGTACAGATTCTTATGATAACTTTTAACTACAACATTTCATACAACTATTGTTAAAATATAAACCAATTTGAGCAACTTTAAGGATATGAAAAAAAATAAAATACAAAACAAGTCAATTTGTGGAAAAAAAGTTTTGTGCTGGTAATATGAGCCCCGAGGAAAAAATAATAGAATAACTGGTTTAGAAAAGTGTATGACAAATTAAATCATACAAACAACATTTTATTCATTACAAAACCTTTAAAAAGATGTTATGATGTGAAACACCATAAAAGAGTTCATAACAAGATCATTGAAAAAATCATTACAAAACCAATTGTAAGGGTAATTAAAATGAATTGAAAGGGTCATTAAGAAACCATTTGAAAAGTTTTATTTTGTTTCTTTGTAATGTATATTTACAAAAGTCGCAAATGTAAATATCCTTCTCGCATCCAGCGCAGTCGTTGTGTGCCCACATTTCACAGATGAGACATTGCACCTACAGTTCTCCTCGGTCATCTGCCGAAAATAGACCCTCGCAGAA
Source organism: Lepisma saccharinum (assembly GCF_977018435.1). Lineage (NCBI taxonomy): Eukaryota > Metazoa > Arthropoda > Insecta > Zygentoma > Lepismatidae > Lepisma > Lepisma saccharinum. Next base: position 72,745,687 of record NC_139236.1, read on the forward strand.
CAGACAAACTGCTTCTTCATCACCGGGACTTTCCACTCCGATTGGTGTTTCTAAGAATTTTTCCCCAGAATCGATATCTGATTCACAGGATTTCTCGTCTGAATCTTGATGAAGTTTCGGTTCCACTGCATGCTTTTTTTTTTTAGTTTGTGTTTGAAGAGTAGGTCTTAGAACAAGAAACATTTTTGATGCCTTTTTCAATCCCAGATCTTTGTTTCTTACAGTCTTGATCGCCTTAACCATATCTTCAGTATTCCAGTTTCTTTCTTTTGGTCTTGTTTTTTGGACCTAGCACTTTTCGTGACATCTGAAAAGATAAAGTTGAAACCACTCCTGTAGTGTATATAATATGAGCCCCTAAAAGTTTGGGGGCTCATATACCAAGCACGATGGGGGCTCATTTTACAACCCTTGCCATATTGGAATTGGAACATGCATAACGAATCTTTGTTACTTGCAAAATTACATAGTATCTACACAAAAATAATATTTTAAACATGCTTTATCCAATGCAATAATGCACTAGGATGAATTTAAATGAATAAGTACTGCAATTAAAAGCAAAACACTTACCTTTCAAAGTTTTTCAGATCGAGAAAACAAAAAGAACACGTTCACTCATAAACTATCAGCTGCAACTGAACGAGAACTATCTGGCGGCAAAAGGCGTTACTAAATTAGCAGTTCAAATCATCGCCACCAGGCTGAGGCCACTCCATGAACAGATATTGGGGGGGCTCATAATATATGAATGGCTCATAATACCACCTTTACCTCTACAATTTTGTTGATGTATAATACCTATTTTCGCTAAATGTGCTGGTGTACGTACGTGACCAGTTCGCAATCTATTAATAAAAACTATAACCTGTCTTGGAAGAGGACATCTGTGGAACCATGGTTGGCTTGCACCAAATTTTCCAGTGATTTTTTACTTTAATTTTAACTCTAGGTAATAGATCTGTATAAGGGAGTCTGATGAAAGATATTTGAGGTAAATCCCTTGCTCTCTTAGCGTACATATCTGCCATAATATTACTCTGGTTAATGTGATGTGCCTTGACATATGTAAACTGAACAGTAATATTTTTGGATTGTGCTTGTTGAGTTAATTGTATAATCAATATAATGAAAATAGATTGACGACATAGTTGAGGATATGATGATGTTAGTGCCTGTAAGACACTTAACGCATCTGTTAGAATGAGTATTTTTTTATAGTTATTTTGTATGGAATAATTTAATGCACGGTAAATAGCATAGCATTCTGCTGTAAAAATTGTAGTGTCTGCTGGTAACCTAAATATTTCGTGTTGATTCATTTCAGGAATATAAAACGCACAACCTACATCCTGAAATTTTTTGGAGCCATCAGTATATATGAAAATTAAATCTGGCCATATTTCTCTATACCGAGCGTGCTGACCATGATCTAAAAATTGGACGTTAGCCTGAGCATAAAGAGGCAAATCTGATTTATATACTGGAGGTGAATGATATGTGAAAGAACGCGGAAATCACATCGACCGGAACTTGAAACTGTAACAACAAACGACTAACACTTAGCGCATCATCCAGTACTGCCAACATCAGACGTTTAATGCTTCCGAAAGTTGAATTTCGTGATCTCTGACCTATGATGATTGGATAACAGTAAAAACCCGGACATTTTAACAGAAAGTAAAAACCCGCCCGGAGTCAAATTTCAGGGCCCGAAAAGAGGACATGTCCGGGAAAACCAGGACGTATGGTAGCCCTAACTAAAACTACTACACTCGTTACTTTTCTTCCACAAAATCACAGCGATAGAACTCAATAGCCCCTCCATTTGATATCAAGCAATGTCACAGATTACAGCAGCGTTGCAAGACAGTGCAATAATTATCCACTCATTTTGTTCTTGCAATATTAGGTTCACGAGGTATCAGATAATCTCTTCTGTAGCAAAGTGTGGTAGCTAATAGAAATGGCGGATGTTGACATTTGATAAAACGACTATATCTCTGAAAACAATGGTCCGATGCCAATTATATTTTTTTTTTCAAATGTTAATCACGGATTTGTAACAAAATTTCGTATTTTTTACCAATAATTTTGTTTTATCATTAATTTTCTAATAATCTAGGAATCTGAGAAGAAAGTGTTCCAAACAAAACTTGTAGCGTGAACATTTATCTCATATTACACTTGTTGTTTTTGGGCTCAGAGTTTATATAAAACGAATGAATTATGTAGTGTGTGCAACGAATTCTTCTAGCAGGATGTGTCCTTAGTCCTATTTAATTACACCTGTTGTAACTGGTATTGACTTTTGAATAGTATATTATTGTTATGTACATGTAATAACATTTAAGAATAATCATAATCGTTATTACTATTATTTGTTGTTGTAGTACTAACTAGCCATTACTTTTTTGTTAACGGTGTTCATGGAAGAATGCTATTGATTCATTCAAATTAAAATTTTGGATACGTCAGCACTTGGACTATTTGCACCTGTCACATTATATGGGTCAAGGCCCTTACAATAGATAAATAAATCACCATGCGTGTGTCTATAATCTTACCAGGGTAAAAACCGAGTCTGTATTGAGCACTCAGTACATATATGGGCAAAACACAACCATACGAAGTTAGTCTCTCCCAAGGTAGGTAGGCCATTCCCGAGGTTTCAAGATATTTTCCTATGACCTATGATCCTGTGCGCGCTATGACGTCATTAAAAGGACAGAATGGAACTTGTTTCGTTAGCGTATACGGAAGCTTGAAATAAATGGGTTGATTCTTTACTTATACACACCATTTCTTGAATGTCGGTAGAATGAGTACAAATCACCGTTTGTGTTCTTGCCACTTGCAATAATAATAGAAGAAAATCGCCTGGAATAAAGTAACCATCGCTTCCCAAAAAGACAAGTTGCTGCAGCAGGATTGATTCAATTTGTTCCTCCAATTTTCGGACTTAGGTACTCAGTGGTGCAACTACTGGGGGATTGCCCCCTCCCCCAACCTTCGACGGAAGTCAATTCTAGGAGGGGCAAACACTGATGGCCAAGGGCTTCTGCAGGGGGCACAGAGGAACAACTGCCCCTTCTATTTCAAATTTTATACAAATAAAAATACATTTCGTAAAATTTTCATGCTCGCTTCGCTTGCAATGCCTGCCTGCTTTTCTCAGTCTCGTCAAGTTCAGAGCCGAAGCTGGAGGGGGGGGGGGTGTCGGCCATGGGTGCCAAATTATCTAAATTTAAAAAAAGTTGTGAAAGAGAGAATGCCTTGGCGCCATGTGATATTATTTGCTCCCTATTAAATCAATATTGTTTTAATTGCAAAAATTGAATCTAAAAATTTTCTTTCTCGCTTCGCTCGCAATATAATTGTTTTCTGTAATGTAATGTATTTAAATAATATGTTTTGTATATATGTATTGAATAAACTTTGAATACGTACATAATTTAGTGTTAGCATCTTGCATATGTATTTTCTTATTTTATGTCGCTCCATGTTGCATAGGCTAGGTGTAGGCTGTTGTACATGAAAGTTATACATGTTATATGTACAAGAAAAATATCTCCGGCATGCATTTATCATTCTTGTGTGCTTGTTATCCATTATTAGCTAATGTAAAATTGCTGGTGTTGAAAAATATTTCAAATCGTTTGCTCCAAATAAATGCTTTAGCACAGACATCTACCCCCCCCCCCCTTTTGCGTAATTTATGAGGATAATAACGTCTTTGATACTACTACTACCACTAGTAATAATAATAACGCCATTATTAAGTTTGTTATTATTATTACTATTATTATTATTATTATTATTGGTACGTTTATCCTGGTACTTGCCCCCTCCAGACAAAAATTCGTGGTTGCGCCTCTGGCCTTACTTCCATATTCGCCTTCCGTATCATCACGTATGCAACTTTCAAAAACCATTACACAACCGGAACTCAGTTTCTAAGTATTGCTTCATTGAATATTGAGAGCAAGATAAGATATATTAGCTTTGAAGTTGAAACATCGCCCGCGAAAATAATACTTTGAACATCTCGTAGGTAGCCAACACTAATTAACAATTGCACTGTGTTACTTTATGTGCGTATGTTGAGAAATTGTGCTGAAAATATAATTTACGACTTACAGGACAGACGTTTTGCCCTTGCACATCCTTTCAATCTTCTCGTCAATCAATGAGAACAGCTGTCATGTAAATAATGCCCAAAGAAGCTATTCAATGTAAAGCATACTTATCAAAGCAAGGAAAATTTTATCAATGATTTTTGTATTATCAATATAATATGTTGTATACATGTCTATTATATTAAAATTTAAAGATATGGTACAAATATAATACTATTTTGCTGGCTTTAATTTATTTTATATGTGCTTTAAAAAGTCTCGTTGGTTCAGTCGGTAAATAATCTGACTGTCACGCTGAAGGATTCTGTTCCCAGTGTGGTTGGTCTCGAAAGGGATTTTCTCAGCAACGTCCTTGCATGAAAACTGCTTTGAGGTTCACCAGTGGTCTAAAAAAATAGTATTTTGGGGGCCGGAACGTGATGCTAACACCACCTTCATAAATGGCCGAGATTTGTGAATCACAGTGCCGCAGGAAAGGGGGGGTACAGGGGTACATTGTACCCCCTAAAATTTTTGAAGGGGGTACTGTACCCCCTAATCCGTAAATCGAGTTGTACCCCCTGTACCCCCCCTTTGGTAATTTGACAGCAGACGCAAGGTGCTACTGTTAAAAGAACCTATTTTCAGTTGGCTCAATAAAAAAGTGTACATTGTTTATAACTTATAAACATTATCTTCCTTACCACAGAAATTCAAATCATTCTAAACTTATTCTACTATTGAGCGACCACAAGGAAAAAACCTTGGACGAAAAGTAACCTTTCCCTTCTTCCGTTCAGCTCGAGCCATAAGGAAGCATGGTCCACTCTTCCCCTCCCTTCCTCGCGGGAGTACGGTGCACAGGAGTCGCGGGTGTTCGCAGGTTGTTTTGCTTGTGGTTCCACTATACATTGTGGTTGCTACTAGTTAGTTCATTGACCTAAGTTCTTGGAAACCTCTTTAAGGACATGAAAATTGTTTAAAATGTGTGTGGAACGATGGAATCAGATATGCTCTCAGAAAATCACGCTGCAGACGAATGCTCCTTTGAGTAGGGGGGGGGAGTACACTTTTCTAAAGAAATGGTGGCTTCGATTCGAAGATAAGATACAAATCTTCATCAGAAGAGTATATGACTGATCCCATTTTCTTTTGAATATTTAAAATGGAATTTTCCAAAACGAAATACTTACACGAACGAGACGAGATACTACACACCAACTTTGGGGGGTACAATGTACTGCTGTATCTCACCCATATTTTTCATAACTTTGTAAGGGGGTGTTCGGAAAACTATAATTAAACCTAAATATTAAGAGATTTTGAAAATAGAGTCCCGATTAGCCTATCTGAGCATGAAGTGAATCTAGAATAAGTTTTAAGAACTTCAGAGTGGAAACCGAAACAAAAATTAACACAAACAAGAACGAGAAGGACCTCGCCACACAGGAGACGAGATGAGGCTGTGACAATTTTCGACTCATCGCATCGCGATATCATTCCTATGTGAAATGAAATTTTTCCTAGATATTTAAACAAGGTTCAATTTGCGATATTATCAGAGGGAGTGGGGGGAATTATTTTTACCTATGTATTAGATATAATTGGACATTAATTGCTTAAAATCTAATTTTGGTATCGAATGCAACACAAACATAACGCCATTTTAAGTTAAACCCTAAAGTCAATCTGTAAGAAAATTACATTAGTCAGATGAATGCACGAGATAAATGAAACTCACTGTAGGTTCTATTGGTAGATTTTGGATTGGATTCGCAAGGTCTTTGAGTGAGATGAGAATGTTTGATTGATTTATTTGGTTTATTTTACTTCGCATTTCTGCCACTTTTGGCTAATCGCAAAGATGAGGATGGGTGATGATATCATGAAATTGATGATCACTCACATGCCCAACCTGGGACCTCTGGCGTTAAAGCGCGCTATGCCAGCCGGCGAGGTGAGAATGTGTTTTGGATTTTCTTTGTAGATGCGAAAATCTTTAACTGTGACGCGCACATGCTTTTGCTTACATTAAAGTTTGCCTTTTCACATAAACGAGAAATTGACTTGTCACCATAAAACACACGCATGTATCTGCATTTAATACCACTACATACGAAAGGAAACCTTGGGCGGTTCTTCATATTGTACACCAAAGATTGAAACGAAAAAAAACAAAAAACATTTTGAGCGTATGCCTTTCCTTGCTTCCTCTGACATCTGAAGGATTTTGGTTTTGTATATGTAATGATAGTACTTTCAGTGCTTGAAGAGTGTCATTAGATACAGCTAATTATATAACAAATAAATGCTTTGTCAAATGTTTCACAAATATTTCAAAGTTAGACTTCTTACGAGTTGGTCGGGAACCATCTCAACTCAGTTTTTTTTCTTTTTTAATACAACGCCCTACAGATGTCCGAGTAAATACCAAATACATGGCTTCTAAAAGACATTGAATGTGGTACACATCTGCCATAAATTGTTTAAAGATATTTTTATGCGTAGCTATGGGAATTTAAAATTAGAATCAACTGAACTGAAGTGGAACTCTATAAGTATGATATATTCATAATGTGGTTTCTATATTCAGTGGGGGGAGATGATTATTCCTCGTTGGGTTGGCTCAAGATCCTCCTCACCCCTTTAATCTCAACATGCATTAAAATGAATAGACGTATCTTTGTTCGCAATTTTCAATTTTCGAACTCCTGATTTTCCGTTCCGTTAAATTCAAATAAGGCTAGAACGAAGTCCAGAGCTTTATATGTTTCAGAATTGTTATCTGGTTTTAAAATCTGCTTAAAAAAACATAAATTCTAAGAAAAGCAAAGAAAAAATAGTTATGCAAATTTTGCATTAAATAACAGGGCATTCGTGTGTGCTGTTCTAAAATAGAATATTTCCCATGCCTTCACATTATACCTAAGTATCAAGGACGTATTTAGGAAGGGGTCCGGACACTCCCCCGAAAGACTTACCAAGAAGTAAAAGTAAATAATCAAAATATAATTGTTTAGCATTTGTTATATAATAGATGGTTATTTCCGCTGAACTTATTGGAAGGCAAGGAATTTGGCTCATACGGCTTTGAAGGGTTCCAAAAGATTTATGCACACAACTAATGATAATATCCATAAAATATTAATCAGAAACTTTACTTTTCGTTAATTGGATCTAACTCCTTGTTTGTTATTCAATAAATATTCAATTATTTTTCTATTTGACATTAAATTCCTTGCCAGGGCAGTTGTTTTATGCAAATCTTGGCGATCTTAACTACACGTAAGCTAGATAATGAATATATGCTTTTATATCTCTATTATTTTACTATCTTTTACATATTTATGCAATGACAACAATACAATATTAATTAACTTACATATTTAATTAATATTTTAATTTAATTAAATATAATTATTATAATTCTAATTATTTATTATTATTGTTGTTATTATTATTATTGCAACACTTGGTTGGACCCCAGATATGTATTTCTAGGTGCAGTAGTATGTGTTTATATATATATATGGGAGGCTGAATATTGTACCCCCCAAATGAAAAACGTTCCTGCGCCACTGGTGAATTATAATCCCTATATTCATTTTTGGCGTGTTACAACGCGCAGAAGGTACGTACTTTTGCTTTTAAAACGTAGTGCATATTTAGTTGCACCCGTGGCCGTTCGGTCTAAGACGTCATGCTTTGGGTCTGGCTACGGAACGCGCAGGTTCGAGTCTCGTAAGGGAAGCTTAACAACTTTCCTTCTGAGGTTTCGGACTGTGTATGAGACCGGTGGTAACACACCATCGTGAGGAAATTGGAGAGCTACGAATGAGTAGCGTAATCCGGTCATGGAAACTTACAAAAATGACTGGGGGGTCGTCGTGCTGACCACACATCATCTCGTAACAGGTTGGATGATCTCCCACCTCGGCAGGTGGAAGTGAGGCCGGCAGTCGGTAGGTAGGCCTTAGCCCTGTATTAGTACACATTTGAATACGTGTCGCGAGAATACATATTATGAAATTTGTTTGACCCAATCAAACATACTGCAGAAACTCTTTCCACGTAGATTTAATAGCCGGCATCCGTAGCAGAGTGGTTAGCACATCACGCTAAGACGCCAGGGGTCTCAGGTTCGAATCCCGGTCTGGGTATGGATGTTTGTGAGTGTCCATTCATCAATTTCATCATCCCCGTCTTCGCAATTAGCCAAAAGTGGCAGAAAAGTGAATTAAAATAAACCAAAGAAAAAAACTAGATTTAATATTTCATATTTGTGTTGCTTGATTGAATTGGTGTTTTAAGTCCGCTTTATGCACAGAATGATTAATTGGGACTGGACCTACAGTTTAAAGTGGGATCCGAACCACTATGTACCTACACCCGGTATCGAACCCGGGACCCCTTGATTACAAGGCGACGGCGCAAACTATGCCATCGGGGAGGCCATATTTGTGTTGCTGCGATGCCAAGGGTCCCGGGTTCGAATCCCGGTCGGGCTTGGTTGTTTGTGAATGTCCATTCATCAATTTCATCATTTCATCACTTATCCCCATCTTCGCAAATTAGCCAAGAGGCACAAAACGCGAAGTAAAATAAACTAAATCAAAATAAAAAAAATCAAATATTTGTGTTGCTTCACGAGACTTATTTTCTAATTGCGCACTGTATTATTAGTAAAACATATTTTATGTGTGTCTTGGATATGGTATGAGATTTAATTAGGAAAAGCCACGGATAATGTAATATTTATACAAAGTAAATTAATGTATTAAGTATGTTCTTACAACAAATGTAACTATTACAGAATGTGATAGGAAGCCATTGCCGAAATTGGCCGGAAGTTTTTTTAAATTACAAATAAAATCTAAAAATTTAGATCCTCAACTCAGGTGGATAAGAGACCAAATTATAATTCTTAGCTAGCATTTACCTCCCATTATTAGAAGTATCATTCGACCGGAAAGCAATCTCTGACTGTTGGCTGATAAGTGCGACGTGCCTAAAATGCAAGAAAACGTAACAGCATAATCGTTCCATTATTTTTGATTTGTACTTGTATTGCTTTTGTTTTATATAAAGTATAATTTACCACTTGGCTAATCGCAAAGATGAAAATGAATGGTGAGTAAATGAAATGGATGAATGGGAGATCACAAATCCATGTGGATAGGACAAAGAACACAAACAGTACAGAGTAATACACAGATTGTTAGCCCACATACCAGAGCCTAGTAAGTCCGCAAGAATGAAGTTTCTAGGATATATTTACCTGGAAGAAATATTGTTATTTGAATGTTTCACGAAAAGACACCATTTATACAATAGCCATCATCTAATTCATTCACCGGCCCAGCAGCCGAGGGCGTTAAGTGGTCGACTTTCGATTTCGCCTCCGAGGTTACCGGTTCCAAGTCCCAGCATGGACATAGGTGTTCTCTGCGAGTCACGCACGTATCCAGGAATTCCTTTGGGGGTGGGGCTGAACCCCATATTTTTAAGGGGTATAGATAGAACCTCACAATTGTATGTTTAAGGCCAGTGGTGGCGATTGGGTTCCAAAACGCGGGTGGAGGGGGGTGCAAAAAGAGTTTACTTTCTATTGATAGACAAGGCTTAGCATTAAGAGACCATAGTGTGAAGGCAAAAAAACTGGGGAGCAACTATCCCCAAAATCGTCGCCATGTTCAAGGCTGCCAATTTAATCAGAACGTCAAATCGGAACATTTTTACCACTCAACATCTCTGTTTCCATGCATTAACATTGTGTGCCGGAACTATCTGAGTATGTGTGTTTGTCCATTTCTTCTCATCAAGCATCAAAATATCTATGATGTCTTTGAGTGTTTTTACGAAGCTGTTACACATGCACGGAATGGACAATCCACTCGACAACAAGAGATTCAAACTGTGGGCTGCGAAATGAACGCAGACAGCACTTGCATATTTCTCTCTGTTTCGAACCTGAACACCACTAATGTGTTCTTGCAGTTCTTACAAAGCCGAAACCTACCAAATTATTCATATTGAGGTGTAAGCACTCGCAAGTGTTCACAATTGTCTGTCACAGCTTCCGCAGTCTTGTCCTATATCGGCACGAAACAAATTAATTCACAGTGAAAACCCTTCCGCTCCCAAAACATCTAGTGTTTCGTCTCCCAATATGATTAAATGCTTACTCATTTATCTCCAGTGACGTGTCCAAGGGAGGGTTGGTGAGGTCATAACCCAATTTGACCAAGTATTCCTTAAACAAACAAAAAAAAAAAGAACGTCAAAGACAGGAAAAGAGGACTGACCACCAAAAATAGTATGCATAACCCTCCAATTCGAAAATCCTGGGAAAATTTGTTCCGGGCACAACTAACTCATCACTCAAAACTTTGATTTTCAGTTGATCTGTGCAGCTTTTTTTTTTTTAATTAACCGCTCCAATACCCGTTACTGCTGAAATATTCACTATAGAGAGAGACCTTTGATCTCTTCGCCCCTCGACCCGAACTAGCACTACACTGAGGCTCCGGAAGTTCCGCTGTCGTCAATGTCTTCAGCTTTAGACCCGAACTGGAACTTTTCGTTACTTTACGGTATTTAGTCCTTTTCATTTTCGAGTCACTAGATCTTATAAAGCCACCAATGGCCACTGACTGTGATCACTAATCGACATATGAACTGTCACACTTACCTTTGAATTCTCATTAACCGATTCTGTTGTATACATCAACCTGGAAATTGAAGCCGCGTATTTTAACCTCATTATATTCTAGAACGTTCCGCAGATAAAACGATTCTAACGAATCGTTGCCAGTAGTTCGACTCCTTCTCTTATTCAAGAACGTTCCCTCTCGCACTTTCTGGAGATTAAAAAATTACAATGAATCGCCCTACGTGTGGCGCTACGTTTGCAGCTTCCAAATGCTGACAAGTCTTTACAAGTGCTGCGACAACACCGAAAGCGCAGGAAAAGTTTTAATGCAATATTATCAACAACAGGGGTTATAGAACATTCTCCGTGTTGCCTTGGTAATTATTTCTCTCTTTATATTATAGGCACATTATTCAAGAAAAAAAAACTAATTTTATGTAGTGTAAACTGAAAAATTTTAAGGATGGCTCCAGCCACCTCATCCCACCTTGGACACGCGCTTTTAACAATAACAGGCTTATAGAACATTCTCCGTCTTGCTTCGATAATTATTTATCTCTTTATTATGGTCACATTATTCAAGAAGCCAAAAACCTAATTTTATCTAGTGTAAACTGAAAAATTTCCTTGGGGGGGGGGGGGCCTCGAGCCACCTGATCTCCACATTGGATACGCGTTATTGACAATAACAGGGTTATAGAACATTCTGTGTCTTGTCTCGATAATTATTTCTCTCAAATTATCATCACATTATTCAAGCCATTAACTTAATTTCATGTAGCATAAACTGAAAAAAATCCTGAAGGGGGTGCTGGAGCCCTCTGATTCCCACCTTGGATATGTGCTTGACTCGATAATTATTTCTCTCCTTAAATTATCGTCACATTATTTTATTTCACACCACAATAAACAAAAAAACTCATTTTATCTAGTGTATTTTCGGGGGGGCTCAAACCCCCTAAGCCCCCCTTGGATACGTGCCTGCTGCGAGTGTCCCTTCATGAATTTAAACTAATCATCACTCATCCTGTTCGTCGCGATTAGCCAAAAGTGGAAGAAGACGCTAAATAACAAAAACAAATATTTAACCTCATCGTGGCGATCAACTGGAGAATCTGAAAAGTAACGTAAAAATATTAAAGGGAAATTCCAGGATATTCAGTAAAAAGTCATATCAGAATATGCCCGGACAAGAACTTTCCTTAGAATTAGACATTTAAAATAAATGCAATAGGTTAGCTGGGGAAAAAAGCCGACAGTGGACTACAGCCTACAGGGACAAGATATCACGCAAATAATGTCTGAAAAATAAACTATGCATTGTTTCGAAATAAATGTATTCTTCTATCGAGTATTTCATCTCTTGTTGTCAAATTAAATTAACAGCTTTGGTGTATAATATCAAAAGATGCATGAAAACACAGCGTTTCATGGGCCATCTGCTACATTTTCCGCATAGCTTTCTTCCGCTCGTGTACTCTTGGTGACGTCACAAGCTCTAGCCAATAACGTGCAAGTCGCGGAGTGGCCGCCTCTGAGCAAGACCATCTCCAGTTTGAGAAGGTGATGCTCTGAGTCTTCCCGATGGCTTAGTGGTGAAGAGTACCTGGCTTCGATAACCTGGAGGCACACAGTGGTTTAAACTGTAGGTCCGCTCCAATTAGCCTATCTGTGCTTGAAGTGGACTCATTATAATTATCAAATGCTTATACTCTTTACTAGTTATTACAGGCGAAATGTCTGCTTTCAAGAAAGTAAAAATCTAAAAACAGAAGATGGACCAAAGGTGGGGAGTTAGCATTACGGAATGAAGTGCATCCATCAAAAGACACAGACAGTTTTGTACAAATGCTGCCGTGAGCAGAAATTTTGAATGAGGAAAAAAGTGGCATGTGTACACACACTCATAGATGCGATTTCTAAAATACTACACACTATTGATATTTAGTACCTAGGGTTCCGATGCAAACTGTAAATGTATTTTCCCCAATTTTTCCAGAATCCTATTTTTTCCCCAGAGTAATCAATACACACTACAATACTATTTGTTTTCCCCTCATATCCATACAATCTTCACCATTATTATAACCGATCTGAGTGATTAATTGGTACTATATTGGCATAGATAGTGCATCATTTTACCAATCTGATATATTTATAAATAGCCTGTACTTTAGAGACCTGCCGAATAACAACATCTTCGAACTGATAAGGAGCGAACATGTAAAGAAGTTATGCGACCTCGCAGATTTAGTGTCTAATATCGAGTTGCGGAGGTACCTGACGGAACCGGAAACCCGGTGCCCACCAGCCCCCCCCCCCTCCTCAACAGGAGCCCCGCAGAAGCAGCAGGATACGAAACCAAGTCCCAACACCCCCTCCCCGGAGACCTCACAATCGCGTCGGGAGCAGATACCAGAGGAAGAAGAGGAGTCGGCACCGGAAGATTCATCCCGAAGGAGAAACTTCAGAGTGTCCACTGGGAGACGAGGAGCCGCCGCCAGGAGAGGGTTACGTCCGCCCAATCAGCCTGGGGAGAGCCATGAAGGTTGCCCGGAGAGAAGTCGTCGAAGATGAAAATGACCTAAAAACCATCTCTAGGGATAAAATAATACAATAGCATAATAACGAGAAAAAAAACAAAAAAAAACTTAAAAGTAATATCAGAACCCCACATTAAATCGAGACTAAAGTTTCTTTAATTTAATAATACATCCAAGATGAGGGACCATAAACTCTTAGAAATTTTAACTTGAAAATTGCTAGACTTGGAATCTGCTGGAATCCAGTAGGCACCAAAGAGACTTAATATAAAAGGAAATTTCGAAAACACAAACAAATTAAATTAAAATTAATTTTTTAACAATGTAAGTGTAGTACAAACCATGAACATACATTTATATACTTATTATTAATTAATATAATCTAATATAAAAGTTTGTTTATCTTTTCCCTTTTTTTATAATTGTTATTATTATTATCATCATCAAGTCTACATATAATCATTTGCGTATTTTATGTCATATTTATTTATCTATTACATATCTAACAATTACAGTTTCCGCATAATTAGCATGCTATCAAAACTTAGTACCCTGTATTACTGATTCACGTTAAATTGTGCGGCTGTGATTTCATTCTGAGATCTCATAGCAGCCTCAGTCTGCACGGACATTGAACCTCGCACGGCCACTGTCGCTAGCGTGGAATGCAGAGTCAGCTTCATGTCGCATAACCAAGTTGACACGGAGTGCTGACGCTGGTATCTTATCGGGCGTGTGTCCTCAACACATAAATGCAACAACGGCGAGATAAATAAGAAACTACAAAACCTCTTACAGTAAGTGTATATTAGGAATCGACATCCACTAAATTAATGAACTAGCCCAGTATTTCAGTGTATTTAACTTCCTTCCAAATAGCAAATTCTCGCCACACACTACAATAAAGCCTGATCTGGAAACCAGACAGGGAACTTGCGTCCGTGCAGACTTATCCAAGCCATCATTCACCCCAATCTAAACTCTCCCCTCAAGCTTAAAACAGTTCTGGATACCAGAATGGTTGTCCCTCCTGTACATAGCATTTCCTACTATCTATATGATAACTAAAACTAACCAATAAACCAACATAAATTAATCCATAACTACTATTAACAAGTTTAATTAATTACCAATCATACAAATGCACAGTAAATTTACAAGAAATCTTAAGACTTGTTCCGGTCACCAGAACGGTCTATTAAAATAATTAAAACTAAAAATTATTAAATGTAGCTATGTATAGAATCTCCATGTAATTTATTTTCTTTTTTGTACTTGTATTTTATGTCTGAAAATAAAGATGAGAAGAAGTAGGATAAAAAGGCGGGGGAACCGTTTAAATTCAGGAAACTGACGTCCTGGTTTATTTAAAGGTACCAGGACATTAAGAGCATACCCTCGAAAGTACGCGGGTGGAGGCGGGCTACTTCGGGAGGTTTCCTCCCTTTAGATATGTATATGTGTTTCAAAAAGTATTATTTTATACTCACTCAATATGTTCTGCACTACTGTCTTCTTCATGTTCTAATTACGTATTGTATCATGATTCATTCCATGAACAAGTGTATCTTGTATATCAATTAAATTCAGAAGGAAAAGCTTTGTAATGAGATAGTAGTGTAAAAGTATATGGGACTGGGACGAGAAATGATGAGCCCCCCTCAGGCAGATTTGGCTACACTTAAAACTAACTCAAGATGTGCATATGAGCTTATTGCTCAAGTGTGGTACCCTGTCTAATCCAAGATTTTTGTAAAAATGCCCTCGGGAATTTCCCGTGAAATGATGAGCCCCCTCAGATTGATTTGCCTACACTTACAAAAGCCACATCTGTGAGATTGTTGTCCATAAGCTTGTTAAAAATATGGCCCTCTTGATATTGTTTTTGCTACACTTAAAACTAAGCCAAAAAGCCACCCACACCGACACATATTTACTTCCGGTCAACTTCCGGTTATACAGTATAACTTAGAATAAACAAGATTCAACAAGACAGAACAAGAATAAACAAGATTCAACAAGACAGGACAAGAATAGACAAGATTCAACAAGGCAGGACACAATATTACAGGTTAGAACCAGTGCAGACAAGATTCAACAAGACAGGACAATAGACAAGATTGGACAAGACAGAACAAGAATATACAAGATTCAACAAGACAGGACAAGAATAGACAAGATTCAACAAGGCAGGACACAATATTACAGGTTAGAACCAGTGCAGACAAGATTCAACAAGAATAGACAAGATTGGACAAGACAGAACAAGAATAAACAAGATTCAACAAGACAGGACAAGAATAGACAAGATTCAACAAGGCAGGACACAATATTACAGGTTAGGACCAGTCCAGACAAGATTCAACAAGACAGGACAAGAATAGACAAAATTGGACAAGACAGGACAAGAATAGACAAGATTCAACAAGGCAGGACACAATATTACAGGTTAGGACCAATCCAAATAAGATTGGACAAGACAGGACAAGAATAAACAAGATTGGACAATTAATAAACAGAAATTTTGATTAGCTAAAACAAACAAAGTTTTGATTGGCTAAAGCAAGCAAGGTTTTGATTGGTCCGACAAAACTATATAAATCAGTGCACAGTGCTGTTTGTTACCATTGCTGGATCGGCAGTGGAACCCACAAGTGGGGGGCAGAATCTGAACAGGCTCTACCAGATTGTAGGAGACTTGAAGCATACAGTCTTGTAGAATAACCCAAGTAAGATCATAGGGACAGTATACACTGGTGCAGTAAAAGCCAATTTTTGGCAGGGGGGCCAAAGACCAAAGTGGTTCCTAAATACAAAATAATTAATAACTCAAGAACTAATTGACATAGAGCTATGCAGTTTTTTTTGTCTGCATAAGAAACTGGGCAAGAGTAGTGCTGTTTTTACATGATATGCTGTTCAATCAGGTTCCTAGGCATGTAGTTGAAGGCAGAGCTATACCGGTGAATGACAGGTTTACACATTTTTGGGATTTTTTAGATACAAGACCTGTGCTCTCTGCAAAAGTTGCATGTTTTATAAGATCCTCAAGATTTACTAGGGAAACACTTACAGAATTTATAAATATGTGGTATCATATCCTATACAAGGATATATTTGAACCCCAAGAAATTTTATATCATAAACCAACAACAAAAATGCCAAAGCCAACATATTTACACACTAAGTATATACACTAAATATACAAAGCACACTGCTGAACCCAACTGATATTTTTTATTAAGTATAGAGTTTTGATTTGAACCCCAAGAAATTTTATATAATGAACCATAACAAAATTCTAATATTTATTTTTGTTTAACAGGTACAACAAGTTCTGAGCACATAAGCAGTTTCTGAGGAATACAAGGCAGCAGCAGCAGCAAGCAAGTAACTTATAGAAGACAGTGTGTATCCTATCTAATTGCATGGATAATCTTGACACAGGATTTTTTGAGAGAAGATGTATTTCAAAATACATAAAATCTAAGTCACTTGTTGATCATTTAAAGCTTAGATTCTTTGGCCTGTCCGAGTATGACCTGTTTACAGTGCAAAATGAAACTGAAATGCAGTGGGTGCTTATCAGTGACAGGCCATTCCAATACCTGTATCTCAAGTTTATCAGCAAGTTTGAAAGATTTGTCTACAACAGGTGCAGGAGAATTGTTATTATGTTATTTGTTTATCGTCTCATGAAGAACCTCAAATGTTTACTTTATAATAATTAAGAAATAAACAGGAGATATTATTATTATATCTGTAAAATTTTCAAGACTCTAGCTTAAACGTTCCGTCTACTTACCTTGCACTTTTTCCTAAGAAAATATGACGAATTCGTTTTTCGCACCCTGCTTCTTAAAAGTCAACTCCACATGTGCCGACTTTTGTTTGGTGCCTCGTAGTACTGGGTTCTAGATGTCAGAACACGTTACTCTTCAATAACACCCTCCGTAATTACTACAGAGGGGTGAGCGCCATTCCCCCACCTTCCCCTATATTAAACTGCAATAACGAGAATTAATTGATTGTGGTCGTAGCAATAAGACAAACATTCCAACACAATATTCCTAAATCCAATATGGATCCTGACATAAATTGCACGGAAATTTTTGGAGTTTGAGGATCAAGGGTCGGAGATTACCCACTCGTCAGAACCAGCATACGCCACTGGTTCAGTTGTATTTTGAAAGTGGGTACGTGTTACAAGTGTTCTTGCTATTTTCTATTGTTTTATACAATGCTTATTAGGCGTATAGTGTTCCAAGTGTTATGCTATAGTTTTAATAATTGCACACAATACAACAAGACGTAGGGCCTCCCCGATGGCGCCTTGTAATCAAAGGGACCCGGGTTCGATTCCCGGTGGAGGCGCATACTGGATCGAATACCACTTTAAGCCGTAGGTCCAGTCCCCATTAGCCTTTAAGTGGACTTAAAACACCAACTCAATCAATCAATACCATGAAACGTTTTTATGTAGGATTCGTATCTGATTAGAAATTCTTGAAGGGATGTTCGTAGACGATTTTCAACAGAATTCCCAGGTGTGCCAGTTACACACAGAAATACCGTGCGAAACCTTGTGAACAAATTGACAACGAGAATCGGTTAAATTTCTGTAAATGAATTATGGAGAATGTTCAGTGGCGTCTCGTGGCCTCAAATTTGGCTGGGGCTTATTTTTTAAAGAATTTAAAATATAATGACAATTCACATGAATTACAAAAAATAGGTATTTTTTTCTTCTAGACTACAAAACTGGACTTACTTTTTTTGAAAGAATTTAAAATGTAATGACAAATTACATGAATTACAAAAAAACGGGTATTTATCTTCTTCTAAACTACAAAACTGGACTTATTTTTTTAAAGAATTTAGAATATAATGACAATTCACATGATTACAAAAGAAACAGGTATTGTTGTGCAACATACCTTTCTACGAACGTTGACTCCTGTTCTTCTGCTCAACAAATTTTGTTATTACTTTTTCATTGAAGCCCTCTATGTTTGAAATGTATTCTTTCTCTATTGTAAGCAAGTGCCAAGGCATTTAGTCTGTCTTGTCCCATTGCATTTCTTAAGCAGGTTTTAATACGCTTCAATGTGCTGAAACATCGTTCAGATTCAGCTGTTGCCACTGGAGGTATTAAAACTATGTTTGTCATTTTTACTGTTTCTGAAAAGGTACCCTCTAAATAATATTAAATAAAAAATGAATGCAATCTACTGATAGAGTTTATGTTTTTCAACTCTTCACTACAATAAAGAACACGAAGTTCCCTCTTTAGTTTTCCCTCTTCTATGAAGGGATAATAAATCTGGGAAGATGCCTCTGTTTAAAGATTGTTCTCTTTCATTATGTCCTCGTAGAGCAAGTTCATGTCGACCACAGAATTTTAAGCAATCGATAATTCTATTTAATATATGCCTATTTTTCCGGACAAATTCATTGTGTCTTGTAATTGACAGTCAATGTCCTTCATCAATTTGTGTTCGAACATCAACCCTGCCAAACTCACTCAAACATAGCGAATGAAAGCCACCACAACACTACAGAACAACACGAGAGATTGAACGCGACGCGAAGGAATTAGCCCCGAATCAGCACTCAAATCCATTGGACTCTCCCCCTCTCTCTCTGCTAGCACGTGACCATCACTGTAGCGTAGGTGGATGTAGGCCACGCCTTCCTTTATTTTAGAAATAAAGTCTCTGCGATTAAGAAAAGTTTTCATCATTAAAGACTCAAAGAATTCTCGCAAGATTAATTACTAACTGTTTTCAAAATGGTACATAATTTCTATATGAGACTTTTCAGAGTCCTATATAATTTACACCATCCACAGTCATCACTATTACCAATCTAAGTGAGGTTAAATAAGGGCTTACAAACAGGATGAGGATTGATAGGCACTAAAAACTCGCAAAATAAGCAGGCATATAAGAACAAAATACAAAATAGGTACTAATTGTTCTGTACATCGACCTACGATGCCAGGAGTCCCAGGTTCGATTCCTGGCCTGGGCATGGATGTTTGTGAGTGTTCATTCATCAATTTCATCATATCACTCATGTCCAATGATCGAAAAATCTTCTTCAGAGCTAGGCGCCAGGAAACCACCTACCAGCAATTGTGCACAGGGTGCGAAATCATTGGAAACCGGTGGGTGGAGAAAGTTCTTAATCTACAAACCCCCCTCCCCCACATTAAAAGTAAAAATAAATCACTCAATTAAAAATATATTATTATTATTAATTACATAAAGGAAATTAATTTGTTACTTTTATACATATCAGATATTGCAAAGCAGCTAATTCCTTTAGTAATGGTTAAAGATGTTAATAAATTATGAAATAGTTGAAGCTGGTTTTATTATGTGTAAGTTTTTGCTTTACGTTAATATAAATTAATTAATTTCATAGTTATTTGCCACGTTCCTCTCACGTGAGCATCTGCCAGCTTAGCACAGGGTAGAGACAATGAGATACCTCTGGGCACAGACCAAGGTTACTAACGCTAAGAAATATATGAAAAGAAACAACAGATTTAACCCACTACGGAGGGTACAATTCGTACTATATTCTTGAATAATTATATACAAGTGTTAATATCTTTGTAAATCCTTTTATACAATATTATTCTTCTATTGTGGCTAATCTTCTTTATGCTTCTTCTTCTTGTAATCAATATAGCCTCTTCTTCTTATGACCTTTTAATTAATATGGCATCTTCTTCTTATAATTAATATGGCATCTTCTTCTTATAATTAATGTGGCATCTTCTTCTTATAATTAATATGGCATCTTCTTCTTATAATTAATATGACATCTTCTTCTTAATATGGCATCTTCTTCTTATAGCCTCTTAATTAATATATCATCTTCTTCTTAAGGTGCCTTCTTCATGCAATTAATAAGGCTTCTTCTTCTTATAATCGCTAAGGCTTCTCTTCCTTGTAATCAATAATATTTCTTCTTCCTTTTCTTTGTCGATCCAAATTGACGGAAATAAAATCAATCCCCCAGACAAACAAAGAGAAAGGGGTTAGTTAAAGATCGCCGCCTAGCCGGCGCTAACCTTAACTTGGAGCTACAGTGTATGCGCTTCCAAATGTGCTTGGGTGCTGCCGTGAGATGGCGCTACACCTGGGAAATAACAACCCAAAAGCCACACGAAACTCTAAGTTCGTGGGAACCGAAAAAGACACAAAATCGAAATTACAATTCGACTTCATTACTTTTGTATATTAATCACTTATGCCGTTACTGAATGATAATTCCCCTTTTCTCCTTATTTATATCCTGTTATTATGTTAAATTTATTTATTTATTTCCTCATAATTAGTATTAATATATACAATCACTATTTCATCATATCTGCTCTTTCCGTTGTCTCTATTTACAATCGTATAAGTTCTCCTGGGTGGTGCCATCTCTTATCCACCTTCCAAACTGAATTACGCAGCATCTTTTATAACCGTTGTTCCTCTTGCCTGCTGCCATCTATGGTCCTTTATTTCAAAGAATAGCAATGTAGTTTGTGTACGTGACACAAAATTCCCCTCCTCTGGGCAAAATTTTTCCTTTTGAGAAGTTTCGTATGCAAGGAAAAATTTTCTTCAACGTCCATTCTTACTATTCACTTCTCATGTGTACTTTTCAACATTTGTTTAACGTCTTCCGTACAATTATATCTTTTTACATTATCTAAGTTTTCTCTTCTTACTTCCTTTGTCACCATATCTTGTATAACTATAGTGTTTCTAAACGTTTCTAATACACTATACGGACCTTCGTATTTGAAAAACAATTTTTTAATTGTACGGTCAATGGCCTTACTTATTGGGTGTGTTTTACAATAAACTATATCACCCCTCTTTACTTCTATCTTCTTTCCTTTCGCTTCCTCTTTTGACGTCCTCTTCTTTTTTTTGTTATACAAGTCATTCAAAAATTCTTTCCTTGTTCCTCTTTCCATAACCTTCTTTGGCCATTCTAAATCATCAAAAATCATCGGCTCTGCCTCATATCCCAAGAAAATCTCTATCGGGCTCATATTCGCCTCAGCTGATATAGAGTTATTTAATAACATAACTATCCTGTTAATTACTGCGCACCACCTTGTATGATGATCATGACAGTACATTCTGAGTAACCTCACAATCTCTCCATTGTAACGCTCAATTGGATTTGAACTTGGGTGATATCTTGTTACATTAATCAATTTTATCCCTTTAAAATATAGATACTCCTTGAAATACTCTGAAGTAAATTGAGTCCCGTTATCTGTCAACATTTTCTTTGGGCTACCATAATGTTTGATAAATCCTTCATCCAACTTCTTGACTATCTCTTTGGTTGTGGCTTTCTTTAAAGGATAGCACATGATAAACTTGTTACATATGTCCACACACGTCAATATGTACAAACATCCCTTAGACCTAGGTAATGGTCCAATTAGATCTATCGAAACCATATCTAATGGCCATTTAGCGATAATATGTAGTTCTTCTTTCTTAAATTTTATCTTTGATGGTTTAGTTTGTACACAAACTGTACAATTTCTAACATGGTTAACAACGTCACTCTTCATAGTCTTCCATACGTAAAATCTTCTAGCTAATCTCAACGTTTTGTCAACTCCGAAGTGGCCAGATCCTTCATGCACGACCTCGAGTACTCTTCTTATCAAGGTTCGTGGTACACTAATCCTTACTTGGTTCGGATTCTCATAACTAACTTGGAAAACGATGCCATTTATAACTTTGTATCTGTTCTTTATCTTTGACATCCTTGTTTTCTTGTTTCCTTCCTCTCCTTTTAACACCTTGATAATATCCCTTAATTCCTCATCTTCCTCTGTTCCAACTCGCCATTCCTCTTCTTTAATACCATTTACTTCTTCCTCAGCGATAGCGTTGATTTCTAGCCTAATCACTTCCTCTGGTTCCTGATTTCCCTTTAAAGGTGCTCTACTTAGAGTATCTGCAACATGGTTTTCCTTTCCTTTTATATCTATGACATCAAAACTGTACTGTTGCAGTAATATTGCCCATCTCGTAAGCCTTGCATTCCACTGTCTTGCAGAATTTAGCCAAACTAGACTCTTGTGATCACATACCACCTTGAATCTTCTGCCTTTCAGATATGCAGAAAACTTTTCTATTCCAAATATTATCGCCAAACACTCTAGCTCACTTATAGTATACGCTCTTTCAAAGTTCTTCAAGCTTCTGCTAGCATATTGTATTACATTATCTTCATTGGATTCGTTTTTCTGAAATAGGTATGCTCCCAATCCAATGTTCGATGCATCTGTGCCTAAAAAGAACTTTTTCCCAAAATCAGGTTGGCTTATGGCGGGCGCTTGTATAAGGTCTTGCTTAAGTCTTTGGAAAGCCTCCTCTTCGTCTCCTTCCCATTTCCATTTTATATGTTTTCTGAGAAGTTCATATAATGGCTTGGCTTTGCTTGCAAAATTGTGTATAAATTTTGATCGCCAATTACATACTCCCAGGAATCTTTGAAGTTGTTTCCTTGTGTTTGGTCTTGGGAACTTGCTTATAGCGTCATTTTTGTCTGGGCACATCTTTATTTCACCTCCAGATACCACATGACCTAGGAAACGTATTTCCTTCCTTGCAAAAGAGCATTTTTCCAATTTGACAGTTAATCCTGCTTCTGCCAATTTACTTAATACCCAATCTATTTTTTCTATGTGTGTCTCCCAATCTTTTGTATGTATACACATATCATCCACATATATAGCAAGCCATTCTCTTGTTTCTATACTAAATATTCTGTTGAGAGCCGTCATAAAAGCTGATACTGACGAATTTAAACCATATGGAAGCCTTCTAAATTGAAATAACCTTGATCCATATCGAAACGCTGTATATTTTCTAGACTCTTCTTCTATTTCTACCTGAAAGTATCCCAAAGTCATATCAAAGGATGTGAAGTATATGCTGCCTGAAAAAGTGTGTAGTAATTCATTTATTCTTTCTACTTGATTTCTGGGAAGAAGCACGTGTTTATTTAGCTCCCTTAAATCCAGTACGGGCCTCACACCTCCGTCCGGTTTGTCTACCACGTGCATTGGGCTTACATGTACGCTATTGGAGTTCTCTATTATCCCCCAACTTAACCATTTCTTCAATTCCTTTTCTACAGCTTCTCTCTTTGCAAAGGGTATAGGATATTGCTTTGACACTATTGGACTCGCTGTGTCTACCTCAATCCTATAGGTGTACACATCCGTCACTCCTGGGCGTTGGCTAAATATTCCCCTATGTCTCAACAAAATATATCTTAAATTTTCTTTTTCCTTTTCCGAGATCCAATGACACTCATCCACTTTGGCTTGTATTTCTTCTTTCGATGCCTTGTATTTATGGTCCTCTATTTCGACCTCTTTTTCATATTCACATTTTACATTTTCATTTTCCATTATATCATCGTAGTCTTTCTTCTTATACACTGCATCATGTTTCTGATATACAAGACTTTGCTTCCTAATGCCTATTTCGCTCTCGGAACCTTTTATTTCATCCTCCATAGGGATATCTACTTTCATGTTCTCCATTGATTCTAGATTTAGCCGTTTTTCTTTTATGTGTATGTGCCCATTGTAGTTTTCTAAGAAAGGTACTCCTAGGATTATATCACACCTCAAACCCTTTATCACCAGAAATTTTACTTCGAAATTCGCTCCTCTGATGCTCATCATGATGCGTATCGTGCCCTGAATTTTGTATTCTTCATTTCCCGCAGCCATAACTAATCTGACTTTGTCCTTTTCAGAAGCGTCTAATTTTGCATGTGGGTATTTCTCTTTAATTCTTTGCCAACATTTATAGCTCATTGCTTCGACAACGCTCCCACAATCGATCAAGCATTTAACCTTAATTTCTATTATTTCTGCTTCCACATACAATGATCTTCCAGGTTTTAAGTTTTCAAAACTCGGCTCTCCAATTAAAAATAACTTCAGAATTCCTTCTTCATTTATCTTATGTTCTCCCTTCATATATTCATCGTTTTCCTTTGCTCTCACACCTGGGAGTTGCTGCGAGAGCTCTACAAGTTTAGCCTCTCGACCGATTCCACATTCCTCGATTCCTCATTTAACTGCTGCCATCCAGCATTTCCTACTTCGTTCTGC
This sequence comes from Lepisma saccharinum, assembly GCF_977018435.1. NCBI lineage: Eukaryota > Metazoa > Arthropoda > Insecta > Zygentoma > Lepismatidae > Lepisma > Lepisma saccharinum. Next base: position 72,770,170 of record NC_139236.1, read on the forward strand.
ACCTGGCTTCTGACTAATTCCACTGCTTCTCTTCGCTCTTCATTTATCTCAGGATTTCCCCTCTCGTTCCTGTCGTTGTAATTGTTTCCTCTAGGTTGCCTTTCTTCTATCTCCATCCCTCTTTCTGAGTTTCTTCGATTCACATTTTGCCAATAATCATTTCTTCCTCTATATCCGCGGTTTCCTCTCCACGGTCCTGTATTGCTTCTATCATAATTTCTTTGCTCTTCCTGAACATTATTTCGCCTTCTGCCGTTTCCGTTATCTTCTAAGAATCCTCTTCCTCTGCCTCTATATGCATTTCTGACTTCTATGTTCCTAATCCCGAATTCTTGTTTCCGGAATTTCTGCTCTGGACGTTGTTCCTCTTCAGGATGATGCCTCTTAGGATAATATCTACCTTCCTTTTCCTTATCCCATGACCTTTGAGTCTTCTTCAGCATGTCATCTGTTCTGAGGTAGTCTATCAAGTCTTCCACCTTTCTTATTTTTACTACAGCCACCGCTTTTTGTGTCCATATTGGTAGCGTTTGTATCACTTGTCTAACCAACTCTTCCTCGTTCCATTTTTCATTCAAATTTCGGAAGCTCCTTAACGTTTCCCATGTGTGTGCTTCCAAACTCTCAACCTTGGACCAATCTATATATTTTCTTTTCAATGTCTCCAATTGCCTTTCCTTAATTTCCTCACTACAATAATATTCCAAAAATCTTTTACTAAACTCTTCGAATGTTCCAAACTTGTGCTGATTTAACTGATACCAGCCTGCTGCAGACCTTTCAAAACATCCTTCGATTAGGTCCAGTATCATATTTCCTGGTATCCTCATTAGCTTTACGTTAGTTGTTAGTTCCTTCAGGAATTTTCGTGGACACTTGTCCGATATATTTCCATTAAACTTGGGCAAGTGTTGTAACTCATTAGGCTTAGGGATTCTTGTTTTATATTTTCCCTCTTCCAAATTACTTCCGTTTATTTTGTCCAACCATCTTCCATTATCGCTCCCTTCTTCACTACTTTTCCATTTCCTTTTCTTCCTCTGATGATTCCTTTTATGCTTTATTTCCTCCTCTGTGTTCGATTCGTCGCTACTACTTTCCTTTTTTATTCTGATCTTTTTATACTCTTCCTTTCCGTCATTTCCTTCTCGATTGAAACCTATTGTCTTATCTTGTATTCTCATATCCTCTATTTTATGTATTATTTCTCTCCATTGTACTTTATTCTCTTGCTTTCCTTTGTCGATCTTACCTTCGAGGGTTTGCATCTTCTTATTACTCTCTAATTCTTCCCTAACTTCTTGTCGTTCTCTAATTATCATTTCTCTGAATTTCAAGGTTTCTTTTACTATTGTTTCTTCTGTCACAATTTTCATTTCTTCTACTCTGTTTTCCACTTCATCTATTTTGGAGATGTTAATATCTATCTGCTTCTTATTTGCCAAAATTTTGTTTTCTAAACCTGTACTCCTCTGCTGGCATTCTTCATTCACTCTTGAAACTTCCTTTTCTATCTTTCTATTGGTTTCTTCATGTCGTTCATCTGACATCCTTATCATATCTTCTATCTTTCTCTCCAATGCTTTCCCGTTTTCTTCACATACCTCTGCCATCTCTTCTATTTTTCGATTATTTTCTTCTAACCTTTCTTTAACTTCTTTGCTGTTTTCTTCCAACCTTTCTTTAACTTCTTTGCTGTTTTCTTCCATTTTCTCTTCCAACCTTCTGCTGTTGTGATCTTGACTTTCTTTTATTTCCATCATCATTTTCATCAACATCTCCATCGTGTTTTGTTCTTCTTTCTTTCCTTCCTTTTTTTTTAACTTTACTTTCCTGCATTCCTTGCATTCGTATCCTTCTCCTCTTTCACATATCTTCTCATATTTTTCTTTCCGGATTCCTTCACATAACCAGTGTTTCATTTCTTCACACATCTTACACTGTATTATTTCTTCCTTATTTCCTTCTTCGCCACAACATATATATTTTCCTTCTTCCATTTTCGCTTTACTTATCTTTCCAAAATCTTATTCTTTGCGTTATTTCAACCTGTGGTCTGTATCGAGCCCCACACGTTGGTCGCCATTAATCAATGCCACGTTCCTCTCACGTGAGCATCTGCCAGCTTAGCACAGGGTAGAGACAATGAGATACCTCTGGGCACAGACCAAGGTTACTAACGCTAAGAAATATATGAAAAGAAACAACAGATTTAACCCACTACGGAGGGTACAATTCGTACTATATTCTTGAATAATTATATACAAGTGTTAATATCTTTGTAAATCCTTTTATACAATATTATTCTTCTATTGTGGCTAATCTTCTTTATGCTTCTTCTTCTTGTAATCAATATAGCCTCTTCTTCTTATGACCTTTTAATTAATATGGCATCTTCTTCTTATAATTAATATGGCATCTTCTTCTTATAATTAATGTGGCATCTTCTTCTTATAATTAATATGGCATCTTCTTCTTATAATTAATATGACATCTTCTTCTTAATATGGCATCTTCTTCTTATAGCCTCTTAATTAATATATCATCTTCTTCTTAAGGTGCCTTCTTCATGCAATTAATAAGGCTTCTTCTTCTTATAATCGCTAAGGCTTCTCTTCCTTGTAATCAATAATATTTCTTCTTCCTTTTCTTTGTCGATCCAAATTGACGGAAATAAAATCAATCCCCCAGACAAACAAAGAGAAAGGGGTTAGTTAAAGATCGCCGCCTAGCCGGCGCTAACCTTAACTTGGAGCTACAGTGTATGCGCTTCCAAATGTGCTTGGGTGCTGCCGTGAGATGGCGCTACACCTGGGAAATAACAACCCAAAAGCCACACGAAACTCTAAGTTCGTGGGAACCGAAAAAGACACAAAATCGAAATTACAATTCGACTTCATTACTTTTGTATATTAATCACTTATGCCGTTACTGAATGATAATTCCCCTTTTCTCCTTATTTATATCCTGTTATTATGTTAAATTTATTTATTTATTTCCTCATAATTAGTATTAATATATACAATCACTATTTCATCATATCTGCTCTTTCCGTTGTCTCTATTTACAATCGTATAAGTTCTCCTGGGTGGTGCCATCTCTTATCCACCTTCCAAACTGAATTACGCAGCATCTTTTATAACCGTTGTTCCTCTTGCCTGCTGCCATCTATGGTCCTTTATTTCAAAGAATAGCAATGTAGTTTGTGTACGTGACATATTCTTTTCTTGCGTATTGATGTAGATTTGTTAATGATCTCGAGAGAGAATGCATTCAATACTCACAACCACACTAATGTGTGTGCGTTTTCGATATTATTCTTAGTAAAGTATATTGTATATTGGAAATTAAAAGTGATTCCTTATCTTTTGTTTATTTTAAGAAAACTCTTCCCCTCGGGAATTTTTGAGGCCAAGATTTTTGGCGAGGGGGATATCTCCCCATCCCCCCCCCCCAGGATTTTGCACCCTGAGAGCATACTATAAGAAGCTGAGCCAGACCCTGTGGCAGAGTGGTTAGCACATTGCGTTACGATGCCAGGGGTCCCGGGTTCGAATAACGGCCTGGGCATGGAGGTTTGTGAGAGTTCATTCATCATATCATCACTCATCCCAATCTTCGCAAATTATCCAAAAGTGGCAAAAAAAACGAAGTAAAATAAAACAATCAATCAAAATATAAGAAGCTGAGCATCAATGTATTAAAAACATCGCTAAATCATGTGAGAAAGCGGAAAATGGGGGGTTGGGGGACAAAGAGTAAGAATTTGTTTCTGATTCTATGGAATGTTCACAACATTGATAAAAAAAAATAATTTGCTAACTTACGCTGTACTGCAATTTGAACCTAGAATTTTCAACATTTCGTATATGCAAACTTAAAAAACTGCAATATTACAGCAAAAGCTCACAGTCGCTAGGTTCACATTTTTAGTCGCCATGGCGACCGGGATTTTTCGAGATTAGCAAAAAGTGGCACAAAAAGTGAAGTAAAATAAATGAAATCAAATCAAAGTAAACATGCTGAACATTTTTCATTATTTTCATGGATTAGACACTGAAAAAGCTGTTATCTTCGAAATAAGCACTCGTGACTAAAACAGTCACAAAAGAACATTATACATGTGAAACATGAATAACACTCACTCAGGCACATAGTGGTTCTGGTAATTTACAATACATTACAGAGAACAATGACGCGAGTAAGAAAATTTTTGGATCCAATTTTTTTGCAGGCTGTAATCAATATTGATTTAATAAGCCGTAAATAATTTCATGGGATGCCAATGCATTCTTTCTTTTACAACAACTTTTGTGCCTCCTCGATGGTTTTTGATTGATTTGTTGTTGTAAGTCCACTTTATGCACAGTAAGGCTAATCGGGACTGGACCTACAGTTTTTAAAGTGGGATCCGAACCACTTGCCATGTGCCTACACCAGGTATCGAACCCGGGGCCTCTTGATTACAAGGTGACGACGTTACCTCTACGCTCCTCCTCGATGGTGTAGTGGTAACAATCGCCTTGTGATCAAGGGGTCCCGGGTTCCATACCCAGCGGAGGCACAGTGATTTGGATCCCACTTTAAACTGTAGGTCCAGTCCCGATTAGCCTTACTGTGAATAAAGTGGACTTAAAACACCGTCAATCAATCAATCAATAAATACCACTCGGAAATGTTACGAGACGATTTTCAAACATAAACGCCTACATTATCTGGCCAAGGAAGAAGAAAAGGCATTTTATGGCAAATCGTTAGCCTATTATTGCATAAAATTTAAAACATATCTCCGGCAACAGCCCACAAATTTCCTAAAACAGTGCCAAAAACCAGTGGATGCACGAGGACAACATTTCCAACATCCCCCGTGACAATTAACGTGCTTACTTTGAATGTAATTGTAACTATAATTCTGAGAATTTGAAATCATTTCGAAGCTAGCTGTTTTCATAGCAGATATATCACACGTGATTTGACAGAAGTTGGCATCCGTTAAGCGTGCCGCCGTCAAGGTGCCCAAGGCTGAACGGCGGACCCTTTAGTTATCCAGCTGAGTCATGAGCTAAATTAGAAATTGATAAATTTCGTGACATAAGAGAGAGGCTTTCGTATGTTGTGTTGTAAATTAGTCCCCTTGTAATATAGCGACTCTTGCAGTTTGTTAATTTATACCAAAGCAAAATGAATTATTTGTGCTTCTCGGTCGCAGAGAAAAAACAGCTGGATTGACAGGTTCACGTGACTACGTCACTGGTGCTTATATTACTCGAACACGGCGAATACTTGAGCTTGGCAGTTTGGAGCAGCTCCCGCGATTGCCAACAGACAACAGGAAGCTTTTATTCAGATAGTTCGTAACAAGCAAATATTCCACGGAATGTAACGTCAAATTTACTTAAAACCAATTCATACGATAAGTTACCCCAGACGTTACCTGCCTAGTATATGTGAATGAAACGACATATTTGCCCCTTTCATCTCTCTATACTGCATTGGTTGTATTCCTTTTAATATTAGATTGCAGCCCGGTTTCAGCTGTTTCGCTCAAAGTGCACCTCAAAAGCAGAAGTATAATATAAGAATAATAATTCAAACAGCTAATTATCCAAAATACATATTTTACAGCTCTATTCTATATGAATGACGTTTAGGTAAATAATTGTAGTTACTGATTAATTCTGTTTGTTTCTGATAACATCTACAATCTGCGCAAGTCTTCACTTCACAATCTCGACCAGGCTTTTCTCTTTCTCATCTGAAAATTACTCTTAAGGTGCGAGCATTCATCGAATGGGTCATTTGTAAATATCTATCTATGTATAAAACGAGGAAAGTGACACGTGAATGACGGAACATCTTAAAAGACATCTGCTGATGTCCCTCAAAATTACTCATTTAATTTCAGTGGTTTTCTTCTTGAGAATATTAATGGTGTGTTTTATACAACAATTTTCAATTTTAAAACTTGTAAATATCGAGGCTTAGCAGCAACTAAAAAATCTCAATTTTAAGTAGTCTTGAGTAACTGTTACGTTCTCTGAACGAGTAATAGCTACAATATATATTTTCTTATTGACACGCAAACAATAACAAAGTTAAGTTACAGGCTGCAATTGGTGTGACGAGAATAAAATACATTATGTAGCACCCATTTGGCAAGAAAATAGGTTTTGGAGACACGGGGAATCAGACCTAGGATATCAGCTTACAAAGCTGGCCTTTAACCGACATGGCCACAAGGCACAGTGAAGAAACCAAGCTATTCGAGTAATTTATCCATAAGATTGCATCTTTTCCTGTCCAGCTCGAAACTTTTGATGTCGTTTCTCGCAAATTACAATAATTTGAAAGCAATACGTTTCATCAGATAGGGTTCATATGCGGTACACATTGTTGACAAAATACAAGTGAAGCTTGTGCATGAAAATTAATGAAGACCTTGTGAAGTCTTGCTTTTGTGGAAAGTTAGTATTCCCAACCCTGAATGATTACAGTTCTCTAGTTCCCGTTAATATAGCGTATTCTGCTATTTGACGACAAATCTCATTAACCAACGGCACATAAATTATATTATTTTAAACTATTTATTTCAAAATGAAGAGTCATTATTCTGGAATCTACGGAGGCATTCATTCATTTGGTAAGAATTTTTACGAGAGTCACAATTCTACTTTTGTGTTCCATTACGAAACCAATGTGCACGTGTAAAAAAAAAAGTAAAGCCCGACAATTTTTATTTTACAAAAATTCATTTTACTGTTCAAGTTAAATGAGAGGACAACCATTGACTTATTTTTAATAGCTTGGATGACTGGTGTGTGTGTGTGTGTGTGTATGTGGGGGGGGGGGTTACCTCCTCTAATGTGGCCCCATGGCTGTGACAAACTCTTCTTCCTTTAGAATTTCTATTATTTTTCCCATCGCATATTCATTGCCAACTTTGCGATTCTGTTTGCCAAAGTGTATGGGGAAGGAGTTCATTTATTCTTCAAAACTTCTCCTGGACTAGGATAACACTAGTTCTGAAAGATTTTTTTTTTTTTGGATCATTTTTAGGAATTGCAACAGCACTATTTCTGTCTCGCTTATTCTTATTTCTTTTAGTTATTTAGTGTTGCTTTTCTTCCATTTTCGGCTACTCGCGACGATAAAGAGACACTCAAAAAAAACAAAAACATCCATGCTCAGGCCAAATTCGAACCCGGGGCCCCTCGCATTCTAACGAATTGTGATAACTAATTCGTCACGAACGTCAAAAATGCGTTTCTTTTTAAAATAAATTTCAGGAATTTTTCACATTTACATTACGTGGAAATTCCAGTTAATTAATATTTACGCAGCAATCTTTCCGTTAGCCCTTTTCTTTGAGTCCGAGACACACGAAATTCCCTGCATATGGTTAAATTGATTGATAGTAAGCAACACTGCTGCTTTCCGAACACTTACTTCGGCTGAACTTCCGGCCACGAAACTGGACTTCAACTCAAACAAGTGTGCCACTTTTTGTGAACAGAAGTGTACATTAATTGAGGAGGTGAATGGATGTTCTGCAAGTATCATTTGCAATTTTGCATTGGCTCAGTTATCAGAATCAGTAAATTTTATATCCATAGTTTAACAGTACTGGGAAACACTTGATATCAGTTCACTTTCTGACATCAAAGTAAATGAAGAATCCCTGTGCACATATAATTAAGGACTACGGTTACAGATATTTGTCCAAGTCAACACCTTTTCCAACTGTATTGCAATGCACACAAAAAAAACATTCCAAACATACCACACATACATAGAAGAAATTTATTATATTTTCACACTTTTGACAAACAGAAATTTACAAATGGACACAATATCAATTAATCTGTAATTGGAAATAAACATATGTTACAAGCCTGTTTTCAAAGCTTGTGTGAAGAAAATCAGCAGGTAGGAGCATATTCTAGCTATTCAATGCGACTCGTTGATCAATTAGATGGTTTTCCCAGAGAATTTTTTTTTTTTTTAATTCTATGAGATTTCCAGGTTTTACCAGGTGTACCTTGCTCCAGGTACCAATTGATCTGATGCTGGGTGAGCCCCAGAGCTGCTTTATGCAGGGACAAGGACCAAAAAATAACGACGTTAATCACCCACCCCAGAAATGAAACCTGGGTCTCCTGTGTTGCAGTCAGATGCCCTACCAAATAGACCACCATGGCTGTTTAAAATAGTGATTTATTTACTTACCAATTTATGAAAGGTGGTGCTGAAACTGGCAACCTTCGTTGTCCACACATTTTTGACATCTCTTGATGATGTTACCCATAAATCGCTGAAGTTCCCATTGATTAATGTTGGTAATTTCTTTGCGGATGTTACGTTTCAGTTTTATCAGGGTGTATAGATTTGATTTTATACAGCACTTTTTAATCTACATCCGAGATAACAATGACATGGAACTCTTATACCAGGAATCTTGTTTCAAATCTCCTTTGAACTTCATGTGCCGATTGAGTTAACATATATGAATCAAATAAATACTCTCTGTGCAGTAGAAACCATTTGCTGAGCCATAACACACTTTGCAGTTGAATACACTAGAAAAAACACAATATGTAACAAGCATGTTATCACTTCAAGAGTCCCCAGACTGATAAAACAGGCCACACAATACAAAAGAAGGACCCTCATCACTTCACAGTCTCCTGTCTACTTTCAGGCAGTGGTGGCTGGCGGCAACTACGATGGGTAGTGCCAACATGATGATAATATAATAATAATATGCCCCTTCCTTGAGGTTGCGCCACTGGCCAAGATGTTTATCCTAGTTTGGTAACGTGGAAAACAAAGTAATAACGCACTAATCTGGTTCATCTTCCCTCACTAACCTATCTTTATACACTACAGGACACTTCCCTAAAAGCACAATTATTACAGGAGGAAGGGAAAAATAAATCCTCTCACCTTCTACTCCCCCATGCACACTTATTCCAACTGGATGTCAAAAATATCCTAGACATTTGTTGTAAAAAGAAATTGTCGAAATGCCAAAGGAAAGTCTCATCACCAAAGAATTTTTAAAAAAGTCTGCATATGGCTCTAGGCGCATCTCTGTTCTAAAAAGTTCATTTAACTTTGGGAAAATACTAGGTTCTGCAAAAGTAGGCAGAAAAGTAGATAGTACCGTTCTCATGAATTACTTCCCAAACGGATCTTACAAATCAGTCGTATTTAGCGACTTTATCTGTAAAGGTGGCAACTGTGTCAACACTGCGAAAGTTCCCTCGCCATGCCAGGCGAAAATGGGCACGGCTGGTATCTTATGGGCTAACCCCACCCCCAGCCACTTTGTTCCCGGCTCACGGTGGAAATGTTCCTCGCTGAGACTTCTTCAACCCTTTGCACGTGTCAACTTGGTTAGATCAGCTCTTGGGCGGCACGAACTGTTGCCTCGCAAAGGGTACGCAACAGCTGGCAATGCAGTGAGGAGGTTGGGGTGGTCGTTACGTCAGCTTGACCGATTGCAAGATTCGAATCTCCTTGTCTGTAAACTATCAATGACCAATGTATTAATTTAACAATACTGGGCAAGGTATGCATTTTTTCTGAGAGTAGTGCTATGGCATGGCGGCTCTCCCCCTTGAGCCGCCGCCGCTGTTTTCAGGACCTCCATAAGAACTGGTTTCTAGCCCCCCCCCTACAAAATCGCCAGTTTACATTAGTGGGTGTCTTAATAAAGATGTATAAAAAATGCATATGCATCAAAGGCAAATAGTTTGAACACCACCTTTCATAAATCTGTTAAATCACTTTTTCTTTTTTTTTAAATTCCTCAGTATTTCCACATTTATATGATACATATTTGGCATATGCATTGTATCTATACAAATAAAAATACAGTGGAACCCTGATTTTACATTTTCTAGCATTATACATTCAATCTACCATGACCTCAATAGAGCACAATGCTACAAATTGTTTTCTAAGTTCTTTCAACTTGGTCCCCTGAAAAACATAAACCAACGTTTCACTGTAGTGCTCTGTAGCTTCCAATGCCGTAAATAATATAAGTTACTACTTTTCAAATCTGGACCACCCCTGTTAATGTGGCAATCTGTAACATTGCGATCCTGAAATACACTGGATCCCCTAAAATGCTAAAAATATGGCCCATTGAACTACAACCTTTTTAAAGGTCCCTGTGGACGGCCATTCCAGTCTTGATGCCAGATGTCTTGCCTGTTCATACGAAAATCAATCATAGGTGGATGTCATTCCTATTCTTTTTTTTCCTCACCATTTTGTCATGTCTTCCAGTCTGAAATTAAATGGTACAATTCATGACAGACTTGACCAAGTTGTAAAATCTTTACCTGCTAACCTGTTTTGTGAAAGGTAAAAAGTACACTAATAGTAGACACATGTTTCAATATTTCTATCTTGCAGCAAAAGTTTACACCAACAAAGAAGTTTCTTCTTCCTGAGTTTACCTTTGTTTTTTAACACAGTAAAAACCACTGATACAGCTGAAAACAAACCCCTCTGGACTAATTCTGGTCAGTAGGGCATGACCATCTATATGGACCTTTAGGAAAGAGTTTTCACACCTGAGAAATCACGATGTGCTACACAGTAGTTCTACCATTGTCCACGGCACGCATAAGGTTCTTGACATGTAAATAATTCAGTTTGTGACGAAAGGAAAGAAAAACAATGCAACTGTTTATTTCATTACAAGGTTTTATTTCAAAGTTTTTGGAAGATCCAATGGCCCTACATCATCTCAGTGACTAAAACTGCTCTATCTACTGAATCTACACAAACTCCAAAGGAAAACACGAAGCAGGTCTAGACTTCTTCCTCCAAATCCTGCTGAAAATGACAAGACCATGTCTACGTCTCTTGCGACTATAAATCATAATCTGCTATTTTTTGTTTTCACTATTTATGTTCCTTGCCATATTTTGTTAGCAGTTTGTGTTTTGCGATTAATTTTTTTAAAAACTTTTCTTAATCAACAGGCACTGTTAAGATATACGACGAAAAATCTCAAAATAAAGGTTACTTAAAAAAAAAGTGCCTCTCGTTATAATGTACTATTTCTTCTTATATAGATATATATATGAAATCTGGTGGGAGCAGATATGAAGAAAAATAAAATGAGTATTACATAATTCGTGCCTTGCGAAACTTAAAAAAAAAAAAAAGCAAATTGTCTTCTTATATGGTGGTATCACACAATTTACTTCACTGAAACACAGAGTGTCTCGACACAATTTGTCCTTACAGCATGTGTGTGTATTACCATAAATATTGTTGCATATTTGTTTTGTACCCAGTCTCTGAAGAAGTAGAATCAAACATCAACCACCTACATACAAGATCATTCTTGAAAGTCAAGCTGGCAGGATTGAGAAAATAAAAACACAGTACTTGTCATGTAGACACATAAATCACAAAAAAAGGGAGGTACCACAGAAAGTAAGAAAAAAAATATATGCATATATATACTTTCAGTGTAATTCTTGAACAGGGGAACTCCAAAGGTGTTCAGTTGGGTGGTTACCCTGTCGTGTTTCTTTTTTTGTGATGTTTCAAATATGCCAACTTCCTTTCTTCTCATGCGTAGTCTCTTTGAACTGGTTATCTCTTCCTCAACAAGTGTTTCTGTTGCGTTGGCACTTTGAAACAAACCATCTAACGTGGAATGATCAAGCCGATATGTAGTTTAGAACACTCTTATAAGTCATACAAAGAACCATCAAGCGAAGAACATCTCAAAACAGTACATGCCAAAATGTAGAAAATGATCCACGAATCTTACCTAGCACATTTCATCATTAAGAAAAATATAAATTTTGTTGTTAAGTTCCTATCATAACTACTACTTTTTTTTTACATTTTTATTATTTTTTAAATTATTCTTTTTTTGTTTTACTCCTCATCAAGGGTGATGAGAAACTATTTAGGAGCGGGAAGTGAGTTAGTCTTATTGTTTTAAATCCACTTTCAGGAAAAAATAAAGTATAATTATAGGATGAAAAAAAAATGACAAAAAATTTTAAATTCCTGACAACATGTACTAAATCACTTCCCCTCACTTCACTTATAGTAGTACAATATTAAGATTTGGCAATCAAATGATGAGAACAGAAAAAAATATACCAAATACATTTCCTACACATGATGCTTAATTGAAAAAACTTTTGAGTTCCTTCATAGGATCTCTCATACATACATGCTAATGTCTCCAGGCTTGGAAATCCACTTGGACACAAGGGGGGAGAAGAGTGTTAAATGTGTGTATATATATATATACTTTTTCCAAATAAGTCACTGAAACCACATACCAACCAGCACAAAAACTGTTACCTCCTACATAACACTGCAGCATTCACAGTTAAAGAGCTAGAAACTGTAATTAGAGCAACCTTTTTTTCTTGCCTCAAAAAGAAAAAAAACACCAATCTTTGTAACAGCAGTTTATCAAATTTCTCTTTGCTATCAACTAGTATCTCTTATCATTACTACTTTTCTTGACGTCATGTACATATCATGTGCTCAGACACAAGTTAAAAAAAATGGGGCAGGGGGGGAAATCAGCACACTAAATGGTCTTGGGTTTGTACTTGAAAGCACTGCTATCAAAACCATTCCAACTCCATCTTCATCATCTTCATCTAAACGAGACATACTGCAGAACCATGTAATGTTATGTCCGCAAAAGGGAAGAACATGTGGACAGCTAACATGACAGATGTTAGTGGACTTCTGATGACTCTGGCTTCTGAGAGTGATGATTTGATGGATCTGCACTGCTGATGGGCTGCAAGGAATAAATGGAGAATCTCATTAACCCTGTCTTAGGTGCATAATTTTCTGTAACATACATAGGCACGTGGGGTACACCTGTCACCCAACTCCTATCTACATTTAAGATCTGAAATACGCCATGCAATAATGTCAGTCGAATACTTAACAAAGCAGTGTTATATTCACTTTTGGTCACGTGGCCGCTTGCATGTTCACTTCAGTCACTCAAACATGCATGTGTGTCCTCCCTTTCCTCACTAACCAACTTCTGTATGCTGTGTGCTGTCCTTCTTCACTTTACTACAGGGTCTGCCAGTGAATTGGGGCATTTGGAAAGTGTTTTCTATTTTTAGCATGAGCGAGGAAGGAGAATGATACCACCAGGTGGTGGGGACTTGAATAGCATTCAGTCTGAAATGGAGTCATGGACTGAACCAGTGTGCATTCGCCATAAAGCATTTTGTAAGAACAATGATAGCTACGCTGCCAAACGTGAATTTCACAAGAAATTCGGGATTCATCGAAACAGTAAAGTGTCGTCGGCTCATGCCATAAAAACTTGGGTAAAACAGGTGGTAGTGTTAAAATTGTTCGCACCCCACAGATGTGTTAATAGGGCCATGAGTAGTATTCGGGATCAGCTTGTTCAGTGTGTGCGGTATAATAGAGGGCATCTTGAGGATGTAATATTTTCAGTGGAATGATGTTATGTTTTGTTTCTGCAAATGCTAAGGTATGTACTTCCTAATAAATGTAACTGTATCATGATATCCAATGCTTTTAACTTTGTGTTAACACTTAAAAAAACCTGATTCACTGCGGACCCTGTATTTTTCTTGTTATGCATTTAGGCACCTGGAGGACAACCGTTCCCCAAGCATGTAACAGAACAATACAGCTGAACTTGCAACAAAGACAAAGAAAGAATGTTCAGCTACAGAAAAGCACCCATGTGCAGTGTAGTTCACAGTGTTGCAATCTCGTAATGAATTATTGATGGGGGTCACTCGTAACCCACATGCCTAAACGAAAGGTTAACTTCAGCACCAGAATCCAGTGTTTTACTATATTCCAAAGATAGGATCAAAAACAGAGGAACTCTATTTCCTCCACATTACAATATAACCTTTCATGTCCTGGTCAAGCAATACATTTTTCACATTTTATATTATCCATAAGTTTCATCATGTCCCTGGAAAATACATGACCAAAGTTCCACTGTAGACAACTGATGCCAATAATGGCACACTGTATTGTTACGAAAATTGGAAATAATTTTATAGATTTATATTACTATAAGTAGCTTCTAAAATGTTTCCTCGTATCAATAGAAAAACAATTTGCAGTTTATTTATCTGAACAAACATTTCAGTATATATATTTAGTGTGCAAAAGAAATGATAACTGATGGTACATCAACTCAAAATCATTTAGTTCACAACTTTCAAATATAAAGTCAACCCCTAATCTGTCCCTTGCCAGTGACGAATAAGAATCAAGCTGGAAATTTGTTTAATTACCATGGGAGTTTTAATTAAATTGGCATCAAATGCATGGTTACATTTTGAAATATCCTGAAAGCATACGCTAGCAAAACTAAGTTTGCCTTGTTCTGTTCCTTTAATTAACCTTAAAAGCAGTAATTGTCTTAAATTTCCATGAAGAAAATTTCTTTCTTGTCTTTAGGATCATTAAAAGGAATAATGGTACTTCCTCTTTCAATCTATGCAGTTATTTTAACTTCATTACACAAGTAAGGACAATGTTACATTAAGCTAAAGGTTTATGCATGTATTGTCAGGCCCTTATCAGTTATTTAAAATTAAAACATGTGCAATTAATTTTGCCTTTATACATGAATGAAAGCCATTGACTATTTACACTAATACCAGATTTATAAAAATACAGGCATTACCAATATGCTATTATCAGCTCATTAATAGATTGCATTTCTAAAATAAGCTCACCAGGCAAAATTAAGTCACTGGCATGTTGAAGGTGCTCGTAACAAGAGGCAGTGGTAAAAGGTGTTGAACTAGGAGGAGCGAGAGAGAACCTGTGAAGTGTGGGACAGGGTCCAGGTGGTACAGTGCAGTGCCTGTATCCCTGTGTGTAACATGGGATGCAAAGCAGATGTTACTGTGGGGCAAAAACGGCTGATTGCATTTTCACAAGTCAAAGGCTATCCTGTGATGAAGTAGTGGATTTTGCAGGCATATCAATGCATACTGTTGTACAGGTCTACCAAGAGTGGCAACAATCTCGGTCTACAGGAAAGTCTTGTCAGATACTGAGGGAACTGCAGGTATCTTTCACTGCGTGTGGCTAAAAATTGCTTCAATTTGAGGCAGAAATTACTGCAAGGTGCCAATGCCGGTGCATCCCAAACCATTTCTGAACACACTGCAAGGAACTGCATAGAATGAACATATGAACTTTTGCTTACTTGTGCACATGAAGTTGCCCAGTTACAGTGGGCAAAGAGATACAACAGTGGACGGTGGAAGAGTGAATGATGCTCCATGTTGAGTTAATTGTAGACCTCGGGAAGATTTCCAGGACGACTATGTGCAAGGTGTGGGAGAGACTGTGATGTTCTATGTGTGTTTTAATTAAGCACAAACGGGTCCTGTGATTGAGGTTGACAGGCAACTTGCCCTTCATATTAATGAGGAAAGGGCTGTTTCCATCCCTGGCTTCCAGGAAAACTTTCATGTTCACTGGGTTGCAACTCTAAATGATTGACATAATAAACATTTAGGAGCAATCACACATCTGGATTGGCCTGCAAAATCTTCAGATTTGAATCCAATTGAAAATCTGTGGGACCACGTTGGACAATGCCCCAAACGTCATGGAAGACATCATCCAGCAGTCCATGCCACAATGAATTGCTGCTGTTATCCAGGCTCATTGACGTGTTAAATGATATTAGGTACAATGACATAATTTTTTTTATCTGGTGAGCTTATATTACTCAGGTTTTGTGCTAAATTTTGCCAATTTATATGAGATTGATACACTACTGCTAAAAATTGCAATGAGTTCAACTCTTGTATATTCATATTTTAACACACCCTTAACCTTTAGATGTTGGAGCCATTTGAGCAGTGTTGGCTTAATGTCTGAACTGTTTCTGGCATCTAATTTGAAATTAAGTACTACACTAAACTAGATTTGATATCTGGGAAACAAATAATGGTAAGAGTTACAAAGATCATACTCATAAAGAAAACATGTGCTTCAGCAATTACAGCAAAATTAAATGTTGGTTGATCTATGCTTCACTCTCGAACAAAGAATAACAGACTTTCAAATCTGAGTACATGTTCCATGCTATACTGAACATGATTATTTCCCACTTGGAAAACTTGTTCAGCATGAGAAATAAAGATAAAAATTGCTGCAATGTTAAAAGCAATTGAAAGATATGTGAATCTCAAATTCACAGGCTTCCCTAACTTCTCATTACTTCATATAGCCATGGCAGCAACCAAACTGTTCATGACACACTTTAAATCTCAAGTAACATTGCTAACATGCATATTCAGGAAATTACCTGAGCTACAATATGTTTGCAAGTCACATATTAAATTACATTACTTTATTGACATGTTGAACCATTTTTTATTTTACCACAAAGAAATATCCGCTCCTGGCACTGTATCCTTAGTGAGCCTTCAAAATTAATTGGGAAAAAAACTATCAAATTGTGGAATGCGGAAACACGAAACTTCATGTAGGTAGTACTGTACACTATATTTTAGAATCATAAACAGCTCCCAGCACTGTCAAATAAACAACATAAAATACAAAATAAAGATATAAAAAGACTGTGTTTTACTTGAAGTTGTGGGACATAATATTTGCCTTTTCCTATAATTAAAAAAAAGGGGGAGGTTATCATAATATTAACCCGTGACTGCAAAGAAATATTAAGTGCCAGAATTACAGTACATGACTATATATTATTTTCTATAAAATTGTGATCACACAAGATACAAGTCAAGCTTTGTACCTGTTCACAACAGGCTTCTGAGCTACCTTAATGGAGGGAGTGGTGGTTCAAGACCAAAGGTTTAAGGTTCAAGTACCCACACTAGATGGTGTCGTACTTGCGCCTTCATTAATTTCATCTAATCCTTAGTCATCCTCATGGCGATTATCCGAAAGTGAAAGTGATGCAAAATAATAATAATAAAAGAGGAGGCGGCTTCCGAGGGAAATAACATTAGAAAAGCTTTCCCCCTGCACAATGAGATGCTGTATTCTTGAACTTTCCCTTGCTGACATGCCAAGGGTACTCTTTTTCTGTATACCCTAGCATGCAATCTTTGTTGGACATTATCCATTCTCCACTTTCCTTTTACCTATTTTAACACTACATTTTGAGAGAGCACCTCTTCTCTCATCATCAGGTGAACAGGGGGGCACAGTAGAGTAGTGGGTAGCACACTGGAACAGTAGTAAATCACAGGTCCGTCATAGGCTCAATCCCCACTATCGGCAAGAAACGAGGAAAAAAGTTAAAGGGTAAACGAGAAAATGGATAATGTCCAAATAAGCATGCTAATCAAGAACCACGGTCACTAACATTCAGACAAGGGAAATTCATTGGGCCAATTTGTACACCTGTACTAAAGTTTATATGTGGGATATCTATTGTAAAAGAATAATCTCAAACTTCTGCTTTATCAGCTAATGGATTCTAGTTATCATATTTGAAGCTGCCCTAAGTTTAGCTCATTTTCAAAAAAGTGCTGTAAACTAAAGCAAGAGATTCAAGAAAAAATTTACTCCTCTGAAATCAGCTCTTTCAGCAAACTCAACTCTCTCATTTGGGATTTCCTGATGGGAGACCCAGGTTCCATTCCCAAGGATTTTACCTATTTTGCTTAAAAAATCACAATTGTAATTACCTGGTATAAACTAATGTAACACCGATTACAATTAAAAAAAATACATTTCTTTCCATAGCAACTACAAAGAAAAATATTAATTATAAATTTCTTTACAATGTTAAACAACCAGAATTGGCTGGAAAATATTTGTAGATTCCCATCTGTAATAATCAGATTAGGGCAACAATTCCTGTTTGTGAAATAAATCCCACAAATTTAATAATAATAAAAAAAATTCGGGATAGACACAGTGGCAAGGCACTGACACAAAAAACTTAAAAAATAAATTTTCCAAGGCCACATACACTGACTTGATTTTAGTTGAAATTCAAATTGGAAGTGAAGAAACACTTACTATGCTATGTGGAATTCCTGGCACTGCAGCCCCAGGAGCTGCGGCCGAATGTGGAGCTTCATGAGGTGTGGTGGAGTGGGCCTGCTGCACGGGAAGTGAGCTTCCGTAGTAACCACCGTTGATTCCCTCCGGGTATCCTGAGCTGAGGAAGTACTCCTTGTTCACGCAATTCCGAAGAACATCTGGGATCCGGCCCACAATTGCACGACGAATTTCACTGGCTGCCATTTCACGCAGTTCAGTACAGGATGCATCTGAGTAAAATGCAGCATGGGGAGTGCACAGCAAGTTCGGTGCATCTTTCAAAGGACCTGTAAACAGAAATAACATATTTATGGACTGGTAACTATTGCTAATGCACACAGAATAAGTGCACTGAATTAGCCACTTGCTAAGACAAGCAAAGTTGGTATTCATGATGATTCACGTTAATGTTAATCTTCAATTCAACAAATCACCAGCTTCTAGTATTCTTACCATTCTGTTTACCTACTATATGAGATTTAATTAGTTGTCTTGATTGACGAAGAGGTTCATGAGGTTAAAAACTTGTTAAGTTTCATACCCCACAAAATTAGATAATGTTATGATAAGGAGAGAGATATAATACAGTTATAAAAAAATTAAATATAATGTATTGCCTGTCACAGATCAAATTTGTAAATAACTACAATGCTCCATTATTGAATTAAGAAATTACGGTTGTTTCATTGAAAAGTTTAAAAATTTTGGTGGTCTACAGCCAACAAATTTCAGAAACCAAAGTACACGAATTCTAATAATTCAAAGGTGCAAAGTACAAATATGACACAGAAAACTGTAATTTCACATTAGTTCCTACGATTGCAAAGGCAACCTGTAAAATTCTAGTATTTTATTTGCTCGTATATGATGCAATTCTCCATCAGAAATGTGAGAGTATTTGTCATGTACACATACATAAAAATTTCAATATTTTTTTCTGTTTTATACTTGTAAATAACTGATTACACACACATATATAATTTAAAAAATATATAAACAGCTCTAGAAAGACAATTATTCTCAGGTTCATAAACCCTTCCCTGTTGATCACAGATGTTGGTAATGAAGTGCTTCTACTAGTTAAAGCATGCATCCTCCACATATGTTGCAACAATTGTGCAACAACCCCTTCGTCAGTGTCTGAATGGCTTCAAATGTCCAGTGAAATTATCTGTTCCCATTGTAAGTAGGGAGACAAATAATGTCTCATTTCTTCATGGTTCTGCCTAAGAAGGGTTCTAGAGGTTGCAGAAGAAAAAAATGGATCATAATTCGTCATAATGATGGACCATAGTGGACCATCATTTTGTTATCTCGGATGTTAAGTAAATTCAAAGTTATGGAATGCATTTGTAGGGGGTAGAGATTTGGCAAATATTCCGGGATTTACAATTCAATTAAGTATTTCTTTCTGCTAAAAAAGAAGCTTGAATTGCTTTCAGGAAGGAGTAAATTACTTCCTTGGGTACCACAAATAACATGGAAAAATGGAATGAAACAAGATTCTTGAAGTTGTTTTTTTTTTTCTTTTCAAATTTGAGTTTTCCTCTCGTAATTGTAGTCCTTCATTGACTGGGGATGTTTCCCTTGAGATTTTACAGATAAGGAAAAGCTACCAATAGCAAGGGAGTTGATCAACATGGGCAGACATTTGTGGTTATGTCACCCTAGTTGCAAGTTGCCTACCCATGTTACCAACATAAGCACTTATGTATATTAGCTGATTGTACCAGTGGCATTAACCATTCATCTACACATGGATCCTACAGTTCTCACTGATGACATTTATTACCTCCACAATTTTAAAGTCAAGATCATCAGGGTAGTTGCTCTAAGATAAAATGCAAGTATAATTCCAGGTTTTCAAGGCAAAATTGCCACAAATTCAATGCTAAAAATACTACAATAACAAAATTCAGGTCCTATTGACATTTTACACTAAACATTGGATTCAAGTTTCTTGTGCATCCGAAGTATCTGAATAACTTACGTTCAATGAAAAATTACAGTAGTGAATGTCAGAAAAGCAGGTTATTTGTATTGATTTGTCCATTACTTTGCTTTAATATGGTTAGAATTTTTTTCAAATTTAGAAAATATATGTACTCAGGGAGTTAATGTGGGTTTTCAGGAACATAGAATTCCACCAAGCTAAAATGGAAAGGAAAAATCACAAATATCACTCAATTTTAGTAAGACGACTAGTTCAATTTTATTTTTCACTACCTACACTACTTTCCTCACACAAAAAAAACACAACTACTATGATAAATATTAGGGATGGGACTAATTAATTGGTACTCTATCGGTATCGGCTGATATAGGCATATCGGTGTATTGGTAAAATTATCGATTATTTTACCGATCCAATATATCGATAAATATCTCATAAATTAGTGCAAAACTCTGCCATTTTGTTGTAATTTTTATGGATAACCTCGATGCCCTACTTTCTAAAAAAAAAAAGTAAATGTCTAAATATTCAACTTCTATTGCACTGCAGTCATCTGGAAACACACATTTATTAAGGAGATCAATGAACATTTCAGGTTCTTAAAGAGCATTTTTAATTTTATATCGGATCAGTAGAATATTGGTTACCGGTATCGGTAAATT
This sequence comes from Lepisma saccharinum, assembly GCF_977018435.1. Lineage (NCBI taxonomy): Eukaryota > Metazoa > Arthropoda > Insecta > Zygentoma > Lepismatidae > Lepisma > Lepisma saccharinum. Next base: position 72,790,858 of record NC_139236.1, read on the forward strand.
TTATATTGGTACTTTATCGGTATTGGCCAAAATTTAATATCGAGCCATCCCTAATAAATATACATAAGAATCTTTATGAAGGTCTAAATGTCATGGCATAAGTTACTAGTTGCTGAGACTTTCTCAAGCTTGTGTTATATAGCACCCAGAATTCAAGTATAATTCCCACATGATTCCAAGAATTCCCGTCACTAGACATCCAGCTAATCCTTGTGTTGTATATGTACTGACCAATTGTTTCCTGCCTATTACACAATGTGGGTTGGAGATTTAATAGTGGCAACACTGTGTATGCATGCCATGAAACTGAATAGGCGGGTGCTTCTCGCATATACCACACGTCAGTTTGATACCTTACCTAACTTCCAGCAAAGGAACTCTTCCTTCCAACACTAGGAGCATGAGCAGTGCTGAGAGGAACAGAGCATTGTTGGAGTTGGTGGCCTAAAGTTGTGTAGTCACAACAATGTTTTTGAAGCAGGAACAGCAGAACTGGATAAAGATTGTACATGTCCATAACTGTACAGCACAACAGTGTCATCAAGGTCTTCGTGAGCCATGCAGGTAATCTGCATTGCGAAAGAAGAGGCAACACTTTCTGCTGAATCCTCTCATCATTTTGCAGGACAATGCTTGGTTGAAAGTAGTGCAACCTGTGGCCGATTTGCTAGCTCGATGGGGCATAGTCCCCGGACTTTAGCCTTTTTACTTTGACTTGATCCCTAAGATGAAGGGTATCTGTTCCAGAGATTCTTCAGGGAATGGACCGCTCCATTCGAACCATCAACATAACAGGTGCTACATACTATGACTTCCACATCACTTGCAATGGGTTTTACACAATACTGGTGAGTACATCAAAGGGCTGGAAAAGTTTCACAGAGGTATCTCTTCTCTTTTGTATCAGTTGTAAATAAATAGTTGCCACTATTAAATTTCCAACCCATCTTTATCTACAACACACAAAAAAAAAGTGTAGATAATGCATGCTAGTGTGGTATTTTATGACAGAAGAACTTGTGCCTATTCATATCCATTACAAATATGGCTTAGACTCACCTTGAAATACATTGTATGGTTCATTTTCGTGCACATCTAACGCTGCAGCTCGGATTCGTCCTTGTTTCAAAGCAGAGGCCAGCGACTCATCATCTACCAAGCCACCCCGTGCTGTGTTCACCAAAAATGCCCCTGAAGAACAACAGAAATAACAAGTATTTTAACCAAAGTGTATTTAGTTCATGCTAACACCAAAGAAAACACCTATAAAAATTTCTAAAGTATATAAGCCACAGGGCAATTCTCTTCGATACATTTGCTACAGCAATGTTCAAGTTGAACTGCAGAACCATTCCACTGTACACGATGCTTTTAAATAACAAATTGGTTTCAGACCATAGTTATTATTTGCATTGCCTACCAAAATATTTCAAGCTTAATAAAGGCAAAATTTAATAATAGGAACTAGGGATGTGACGAAGCTGAAAATTTACCGATGCTGATGTACTCACCGATAATTTTTGGAACCGATACCGATGCCGATATTTAACCGATTCCGATGCATAAGATTATTAAACAGAAATGGGATGTTATTTTCAGCATGACAAAAATAAATTTGCTATGTACATTTCTATTGCATATCATATGTATATACATATATATTCTCAAGAGATGCGAATGTACATTTGCATCTACAAAATGTTATGTGAACCTTTATGAAGAACATGGATTCTCAAGAGATAAAACGTTAGTACACAAGCAGTTCTTTGAAATGCAAAATGAATTCCTGTTCTGCCAGATTCAACTTCAGAAACACAAGATTTGGAAGCACTTCTGGAATTAACCTACTTTTTCTCTTATCTCAAATCTGTTCAGCAACACTGAACACTCAATCACTGAATACTGATGCAGCAGGTATGCCCAAGTATTTTCTCAGGACTTGCTTCAGGTTTGATACTCATTTTTGAATTTCCAATACAGCAGCAGATCCTGGTTCAGCAATGTACTGTTTTATTTCCGATTTATAGTTAGGTTGATCCTCTGAATGAGTTTGCAATAATTTTATTACAAAAACTCTACAATAATGACGAACCATAACCAAATTTTCAATAAATCTTACAAATCTAGAATATAAAACTTATTAGAAGGTAAAAACTCTAGTATAATCTGTACCGGTTTAAATATCGGATTTTTGCCGATTCCGATACCGATGCCGATGTGTCAATTTCGGCCGATTTTCATACATCTGTAATCGGCTTCGGCACATCCCTAAAAGGAACTGACACCAAAATTTTGCTTCGGATTACACAACTACAATATGTGTGAATATAATTCTTTCCAATTTTTTAACAAACATAACCTGATTTAGAATACTTTCTGGAATGGTTATTTAAAACTACTAGCTCAAGTTGCAATATATGCTCTCTTCTCTCATTTACGTAAATAATAATAATTAATTTCTGCTCTACAAATACCAGTATGATGTTTACAAATCAGTGAAAAATTACCTTTCTTCAAGATTTTCCAGTTCAACGGTAACCTTATATGCAACTACATTTATTATTAATAATAGACATTGCATGTGACCACATGGATACTCTGCAAACATTAAAATTGGGATATCTAAATACATTTTGCAATGTAATTGCTACAATTAAATCCTGATGCACACTTTCCAAAATTACAAGGTACATTTCACATGCCTGCAAAAAATCTCTGATGGGGGTAGTGGCAACGTCACTGCCTTGTAATCGAGGGGTCCCACATTCGCAACCTACTTCAAACTGTAAGCGCAGTCCCAATTAGCCTGTGTGTGCATAAAGGGAAAATAAAATGCAAACAAAAGTAAATATGCGAAATTTGTAAGCAAGAAGCAGATCAGAGATACAGTGATATAGTCTAACAGGTGAGCATGCAAGGGCAATCTGTGTAAAATTAGTTCCTCTATTCACAAATAGCACTATTAACATTCTAGCTCCACTTATAAAAACCATTATTTCCGAGTCCGTACTGTATAATTATTATGTATTTCATTTAATTATCTCTCTACATAGTATCTTATCTGTGAACATAATCACACACACAAGCACATCCTATTGAACATATTCACAGAAAAAAAATATTTACAGCCATGCTCAGCAATTCTCTTCCTCAATTTTTCTTATTCAGTCGGGGAAAGAAGCTTTCTAATCATTGCAGGAATCATTTTTAAGGTAAGGAAAAAATAACTCTTTCATTCAACCCTTGAAAATGTTATCTTGGTCCTTCTCAGACAATTTCTCTTTATGAACTCAGGACATCATTTTTTATGTTTGTTTGTATATATATGGAGATATAAAAATCAAAGAAGTCATAGTTGAATGTAAGTGCCATAAAAGTATAGCAGGTTTGTTGAAGGCCTTTTTCTAAAGATAATGATCTGAATCTTAAAAAACAGGCATTTCATGTATGATGATATACAAAACCATAACCAAATGTGAACCATTTGTTGTGGGTTGATGCTGAAACATGGGGCTGCTGATGGTGTTAGGGGACAGCTGAGACTATTGTAGAGCAAAAGTACCATTTTCTTACATGTTACAAATGTTGTAGATCTTAGATTTGAAAAGCTTTACAACATAAATTAAGGTTTTTTATTTTTGTCTAGCACTGTTCATAATAAGACAACACAAATACATATTTAAATCTTTGCAAATTGTCCATGTGACCACAGGCAAATTGTACAAACACCAACTTATGGCCAGAACTTCTTTATTCACTTGTAGTCTCTACACAAACACATTTGTCCTTTGAAAAAGAGAGATTAGAAATTACAAACATTCACAATTGAAACAACAAAGGATAAAAGAAAACTAGTAAATTAAGGGAGCTCTAAAACTAGTTTTATTTCCAACAAGATTTAGTGTATCCTCAGTATCATCATCTAATTCTACAAAAATGGACTGAATGAATAGATCAAATGAATATCTACTGATTTCATCGGTAACCCTTGTTTACAAGGCAATTGCATTAACCATTACACTTTCACAGTTAGGACCAACAACAATGATTTGAGAAAGCACCGAATGAAACAAAATAAGCCCAGATACCTGACGAAATCATTTGTGGTGTTTGCAATTGTTTTCGTTCACATTATCAGCAGAGTTTGAACATTATGACAACATAAAGTGATACTACGTTTTTTTCTTCTATATTTTGGATAATACAACCAAGGTTTATCTCAATACATGTTTACATGTTGTATTTATAATTATTCAAAGTATGCATTATTATTTTTGGGATAGAATTCTTTAGTAATCTACAGGGAAACTGAAACCTTTTTTTGATCAAGTATGTACCTGTGTTGAGCATGAAGTCAGGAAACCTTTTTTTTCCTTCTCTTCCTAATATTTACTGAACATCCATAGTATGAAATTATAAATCAGGATTTTGCTACTTCTTTGTTGGTAACTTTTATTATATTTTCAATATTTTTAACTCTTCATCTGAATGACCTACTTTACACCTTATACTGCAGAAGGCCTTAGAAAGAGGACTTCGCAGGCTAACAGCAGACGTCGCTCGCACACTGTTGCCGATACTCTCCTGTCGTCTGCTCCTCAGCCGAACAAACAGGCCAACGTATCAACTTCTCACTCTCCAATTTCCTCATATAACCATGACAACAAAGAAATTACTAATGACTAGAGGCATGCATATTTCGTTTTTGATGAAAACATGAAATGTGAAATAAAACATTGTAATGTCAATTATTCATGTTTCTGAAAGGTGTGAGGTGCATTTTCCTACCCTGTTTCGTCACGAAATAATGCGAAATGAACTGCAAAATAGACTTTTAAACACAAAATTCAGAGTTTATTTACCAACGCGACACTTTCTGAAGTCAGAATTATCCTGCGAGTTATGCAATTCATGGACAGATTAATTCTGCTGTAAATGTTTGAGAAGTAAAAATGAACCCCTTTATACAGGAAAAAAACATTCTGGTAATGACATAAATGTGTTATTAGAAGGGATATGTTTATTTTGTGTAGTAAGTGCAGTTTTTAAGTAAAATTTAGGATTATATTCACAATTTTAAAACCAAAATGTAATTTTATATACCACTTCTTCACTGCTATAACAGCAAAATTTTACTTTATCTACCACTTTTGAACCCGAATTTTGTACTGAAATTTTGCTTTTTTATTTACAAAAAATGTGTGTGTGTACTAATGACATGCTTTAAAGCTCATGTAACACTATAAACATACATCTCCGAGATATTATCTGAGCTACAGTATGTTCCCAATGGTCTTTAGTCTCTAGAACATACAGCTTTTCACATCCATTAGAGTTCCGATTTATTTCAGTTCTCTTAGGCTGGGTAAAATATAATTATAATGCAGGCATGGATTTATCTGCAGTTTGAAAAATGAGATTCTTATTGAATATCTTCCAATTTCCCTGCTGATATGTTCCGATATTGAATACTGGCACATGCGCATTATTTCCTTCCTTTGGTTCTTAAAATAAATATCCTATTTTCAAATTTTACTTCAGTCATTTCTAAAAGCCAGGAAATCCTTGAACAGGAATAATCATTTGCATTGGTAAGAACAATTAAACATTGCATCTACCAATAATTGAAATTCAAATAATGCAAGTGCTTTTAGAGTTCCCTTTATTTACTGGGTATCTTGATCTATTGTTGATTCAGTACTGATTGTATTGTAAATTCTAATACATTGTTACATTGTGAAATACTTTTTTATAACTGTTTTTCTTTCTTTCATTCTTTCTCTCGATAAAGACATAAGTGAATACAGAAGTTCTAACTAATGAAGAGATTGTATATTATGTGCCAGGAAGGCTGATAAATGTCTAACATGCAAAAGAACAATTCCCATATTTTTTAAACAATCGGGTTGATTTCTTATGCTATTAATTGCATTGTTTATTAATTACAGAACAGTAAAGTGCATTTTGAACATCATTTCAGTTTTATTCGCTATTAAACTGTTAACAACACAACTATTTCTTGTTACAAGTTATGACATTTCCAAAACTTATCATTTGTATTAGACCCAATTACATAATACTGGTCTGATATGAACGAGAAGTTTATGAAACCTCAACATATGTAAAACAAAAGAATGTGCTGTTTATAATATCAAACAGTGTATTAAATGAACACTTGCACAAGGTGACAAGACAGTATCTTGTGTCACTTATTCTATGTGCTTAGGTGTAGTATTTTCCCATTTACTGACAATGTGTGCATTTAGAATGCAATGCTAATTGTCCATTATGGGGGGCTAGTGCTTTGAAATTGAATGTACAATCCAGGAATGAAAAAAACAGGGTTCCACTGTTCATAATTTTTCTTTAAGGAATTGTCTTATTGCTTTAATCAGCCCTTCTGGCTCATAACTTTGACAAGACATGAATAATTTGTAAAATTGGCAATAAATATTTCTCCTATTCTATTCTAACCCATCATGTATGTACCTTTAACCTGACAAGGAAAAATGCTGGAAACAAAATCAAAATAACAGCACAATTGAAGCATACATGCCAATTAGTTGAACAACTAGGCTTGACAATGTAGCAAATACTGTTAGTTTAGTTATAAGATTGATACACCTTTATCATTACCTGGCCGCATCTGCTTGATAGTGAACTCGTTGATTAGATGATGGTTGTGTTCATTCAAAGTACAGTGCAGTGAAACGCAGTCGGACTGGAACAATAAGTCCTGCAAAGAGAACAGAATGACATTAGTAAGTGCCAGTCTACCCAAACTGTTCAAAACTAGAAACATGATTTTTATTATGAAAAATACTTCAAAATTTTGCATTACTTAAGTCACTTTCCTGCAAGCTGCAGATTAGCTAAATTTGGTTATTCTGGAGCAAATAATATACTTCTACTCACATCAAACTACCGTATTTACGCGTGTATAATGCACTTGCGTGTGCAATGCGCACCCTGGTTTTTGATGGGGAAAAGCGACAATTATATCTCGTATTTAATGCACAGTACAATTCAGGTTCAAAAAATGGATTTCTTAGTTGTAGGTTGTAAAGCTGTTGCTTTGCTGATCAAGAGTGAATGACATCATACCTATTCAATGAGTCACCAACCCATGCCACCTACCTCCTCCTCCCTTCACCGTGTTTAGCATCCAAATGCTTTCACTTCTGTAACCACCCTGTTTATTCTGTAGTAGAAGAAAGCAAGATCAAAATTACATCATGGATTTGCAGTGCTCAGGAAGTTATTTTCTATTTTTTCTCGCCCGACAAGACTTCTAATATGCCTCCTGTTTGACAGGAGAGGTGCATGCATGGGCATATTTAGGTAGGGGCTAGGGAAGGGGGGGGGGGTTTTCAAGCCTGATATTAGCCCATCGAAGCGCATGTTGTATATGAACAAGGGACGAGAAACTGCACAAAAAATTAGAATATTCATCATGAAATTTCTCATGTGTTGCTCTTGTGGTGCGACAGTTACACTGAAGTTAGATGCAGGGGTGTGATCTATTCTCTGTAAAAGTTGAAGTCCATGTGCATTTTATGGAAAAAATGTCACTGTTATTTCTCGTGATATTCCACCTTGGAGTGGAAACAATAGCAACTTGGCACACAGTGGTAACACAAATGGAGTCTTTCAACAATGACTTCCTACAATTGAGTTTTTCTGAACATGAAATTAAGACTAGGGATGGCCAAATCCAGATTTCTTTAAATCCGAAATCCAGATAGTAAAAATGGAGAATCTGGATTTTGGAAAAAATCCAGATTTCGAATTCGATCCATCCTGGCTCACGCATATTTTACATGTTTAAATAGCACGTAACTAAGTCTACTGAATATGTTTGCAGCTAATCCCAAACTGAGAAAGAGGAATAGTTGGCTAACTGAAAAGTAATGTGATCAGTGTTGTTGCAGTAGCATTATGCAACAGTTCTTTGTTTCGGCCAAACATGTCCGCATTGCTCAATGGCTCCTTATCTGTCGTAGCTGTTGCACAAGAGCGATATTTTGATAGATTGGACAAGTTCGCGCTTCAGTTTAATGCGCAAGCACTTTCTGACGCCAAAATAATATAATCATTTGCATCTGCTTTCTGAGATTACATGCTTTGGAGCTCAAACAATGAAATCTTATACAACACAAAATGTCAGAAAAGAAATGGGAAAACAAGGAAAAGTAGATAATTTGAGTCAAAAAGAAAGGGAAGGGATGAAGAAAATCAAGAAAAGAAATGATGTGGTGATAGAGCAGGCAGATAAAGGAGGAGCAATTGTGGTGATGGAAAGAGAATGGTACGAGAGGAAGTTTGAAGACCTAAAAGAAAATGGATGTGAGGAGATTTGTGGAAAAGGAGAAGAACAAACTATAAAAGAAAGAATCATAAAAGACTATAGGAGGAGAGGATTCAAGAAATGCATAAAGGAGACAGGAAGACTACCAAGTTTGAAAGGCTTTCCAAAGATACACAAAGAGGAGATAAAGTTAAGACCAGTAATGAACTGCAGAAACAATATTTTGGAACCCTTAGAAAAGAAATTAAAGAAAGTTATTGACGTGTTAGTAACACAGCAAGAAAGCAGAGGAGTTAAGACCAGTGAACAAGTAGTAGACCTCATAAAAGGACTTAAGTTAAATGAGATGAAGACGACAATGTTTAGCTTAGACGTGAAAAGTATGTTCCCGAGCATCAAGAGGGGACACGTTTTGGACATTATTAAAAAGAGAATGGGACAAGAAATTATAGGAGAATGGGATAGTGAAAGGGTAGTGAAGGCGCTGGAAACCATTTGGAATAACGGTTACAGTATAATGGGAGATAAAATAATGTTAATAAGTGAAGGACTAAATATAGGTTCCAGTCTAAGCCCAGCATTGGCTGAATTGGTTATGAATGAATGGGAAAAGAAAGTGATAGAAAAAGGAGGTGACAAAATAATTCTGTTTTGCAGATATGTGGACGATTGTTTTGGCATATGGAAGGGAACGAAGAGGCAGCTTGATATTTTTGCCAAAGAAATACAAGATGAAGAAAGAGGGATATTATTGGAACTTGAAATAGAAGAAGAAGACAAGTTAAGCTTTCTAGATATATTGATGAAAAGGAAGAGAGGACAAGAAATTGAAACCGCTTGGCATCAGAAGAAGTGTGCAGCAGGGGTATTCTGCCACAAAAGAAGTGATGTAAGTGAGGTGACAAAAATAAATTTTATAAAGAATATGGAGGACAGAATCAAGAAAATATGCATGAAAGAATGTGAAAAAGAAGGCAAAATAAATAGCCTATGGAAACAGCTGGAAAATAATGGCTATGAGAAGCAGGATAGACTGGACATAAACAGAAGAAGGAAGAAAACGGGCAGGGAAGAATTGGAAGAGAAAGAAAAAGAGGAAGAGAAAGAAAGAGAGAGATGGTTTGGAATAAGGAGTATGGGGAAGACCACAGAAAAGATATGCAAAGTGCTTAAGAAAGCGGGAATTAAAACTTACAGGAAGGGAGGGAGAAGCATCTTAGGAATAGCGAGGAATGCAAACAAGAAGAAGGAAAACAGAGAAGAGGAAGAGGAAGGGATTATCTACAAAGTGAAATGTAAAGAATGTCAGAGTGTGTACATAGGAGAAACGAAAAAGAGGCTGAAAGACAGGTTGAAACAACATAGGGATGATGTACGACTTAAGAGAGAAAGAAATGCAATATTTAAACACACGAGAGAAACAGGACATGACATAGAGTGGGATGAGGCTAAGCAGATAGGAAGGGAGAAGAGAATGCTAGTGAGAAAATGGAAGGAAGCCAAGGAAATAGAGAAAAAAGGTGAAGAAGACACAATGAACTGGAATGGGGGATTGAAGTTAAACAAAGAATGGAAGAAGATGTTAGAAAGAGTGGAAAGGACAAGAGAGAAAGAGGAGAGGAGAAGGAAGAAAAATGAAGGGAAAAGAGCGTGAGATTAAAAGTCCAATCACATTCTATATAGAAGTAATTGTGTTTAGCCTTTTAGGTGAAAGTAAAGTTGGAAAGTGAAAGTCACCTGCTGGAAAGTTCCAAACAACTTTCTAAATAGTCTTGAGGGAGTAATGTTTGTGTATATATAATACCCTGTTTTTGTATCTTGTTGCTTTTGTACTTGATACAGAGTCTGAAGAAGACCTTGCTAGAAGGTTGAAACGTTACGTTTAGTTTATGTTTTTAATAAAATAAATTACTGCCTTGGTCAGCATATTTAGTTTTTTACAAAATGTCATATATTTCTTTCTGCTTTCCATCAAACTTATAAAGGCCAAGCATGTGGCATTTTTGGTTACCAATTAGGGCCGTACCAGTGTACATCCTGAACGTTGCATGCTACATTAAAAATTCAAGCACTTTAGATTGTAATTCACCTACTTTCCCCTCTTTTCAATTTTCGCTATGTGCACTAATAACAAAGTTGCCTATGGAAACAAACTTTTGAGTCACCCTGTATTTCTAATAAACTGGAATTTAAACACCATATTCATGTATTTCATTTCTGTTAGACTTTCACTTTTGAATATTAGAAATTTGTCCATCAAAATCTGTTATCGTCAATCACCTAACCTACAATACCATATCCTAACCTAACATAACTCCGGATCCCATTGGCTTTCAATTTTTAAATTTTGTATACTTATTGAGTAATAGTGTATGTATGACATGCAATTTTTTTAAAAAAAAAAATTAAAAGACCCATTTTTGAGAAAATTGCTACGAAAGTTTTCTTAACACCACCTTCAATTGTTCTTTTTACCCTGGCTTAGACTTGCTCTATCTCTTGTGAAAGAGCCCTTCAAGATCTTTCAACGAGGGTCACTATTTATATTTTGAGCCTAACAATGAAAAAACAGGAATTTGGCATTGAAAACTGCTTTATTGTTTTTCGAAGTATTCTCCTTTATGCTCAATACACTTTTGCATTCATTCGAACCATTTGTCAAAGCAGTTTTTCCAATCTTCTTGAGATACCTCCGTACGCATCAACGGCATCTTCCGCCGACGAAAATCGTTGTCCACCCAATTTATTCTTGACATTCGGAAACAAGAAGAAGTCATTGGGTGCCAAATCAGGACTGTACGGCGGATGACCCATCAATTCGATTTTTTGACTGTTCATAAAGTCGGTTGTTAGACGAGATGTGTGACAGCTGGCATTGTCTTGATGAAGAATGATCCGATGGAGTTTGTTTTCCGTATTTGACCGAAGACCTCTGGCAAACAAATTGTTGTGTACCATTCAGAGTTTACCGTTCTACATTCCTCTAAAGGCACAGTTGCCACATGACCAGTTTTCCCAAAAAAACAGGCGACTATTTGTTTCGATGTGCTTCGAGCGCAAACAACTTTTGTTGGATTGGGTTCATCTTGAAACACCCATACAGTCGACTGCTGTTTACGTTCCGGTTCACATGCATATATCCATGATTCGTTACCTGTTACAATCTTATATACGTCTTTTGAAGCACCACGATTGTATTTATTGAGCATTTGTTTGCACCAATTGACGCGAGCATCTTTTTGAGTTTTTGTCAAATTGTGTGGGATCCAACGAGAACATACCTTTCTCACAGCTAAATGACCATGTAATATTTTATATATGCTGGTGGAACTAATGCCTATGGTTGCCTCAATCTCACAGTATGTCACATGACGATCTTGCAGTATTAGGTTTTGCACAGCATCAATGTTTTCTTGTACAACAACTGATTTTGGACGACCTTCGCGAATCTCGTCGGTGAGCGAATGGCGGCCACCATTAAATTTGTTATACCAGCATTTCACAGTGGCAAAGGATGGGGCTTCATCGCCAAATGTGGAAGTAAGTTGATTGATGCACTCTTGTCTTGAAAATCCACGTCGAAAATCGTAAAAAATAATCGCACGAAAATGTTCACGAGTTAATTCCATTTTATTGTTGTCGTGCAATCTCCAAGGCAACATAAACAACACAAATGAAGCTATTGACAAAACATTTGAAGTACGTTATGGTCAATAATGCCAGACGATTCCGTGCAAACGTCAAATCGCGCCTAACTTCAATCAGTGTTGCCAAAGCTGAAAATATAAATAGTGACCCTCATAACACCGTCCAAATCCCTTCTGTAGGTGCCCTGGTTGCCGAAATATTGCAATTGAAAGTTAACAAGATGTTGGAAAAAATTGTCAAAATTGCAGTTTGCAACACGTAATTTCGGAAATACAAAATATATGGATCTGCAAAGTTGCATATTTTCCTACCTCAAGTGGCCCTTCTAGAAAACATGTGCGGTATCATGTTGGCTGTCCGAATTATACCGTGCATAATACGCACCACAGTTTTTGGGGCAAAAAATTTTGGAAAAAAGTGAGCATTATACATGAGTAAATACAGTATTTTATCTGCATACTACAGTAAAACCTCATTCATCCAGACCCCGATAAGTTGGACTTCGCTTAATCCAGACAGGCACCCCCCCCCCCCAAAATGCAAGGTGACTAGAAGTCAACAAGAGAACTTCCCAAAGAAAAGGCAGTCAACTACTGATGAAATTCTGTTTCCCGCAGACTTCGTACTGTAGTGTATAGTGTACTTAGGCCTATCCCCTTTAAATACACCATAATAAACATGTTTGTTGCTTATAAACTGAGTTTTAATGCACTTTCTACTGTTCTTTTAGGTTATTTCAGTTAATCCGGACTTTTGTTAAACCGGTCAACTTATCCTCCCCATTAGTATGGATTAACGAGGTTTTACTGTATTACAAATAAAGAGAAGGTGTAGTTGCCTGTGTGAAAAAAAAATAACTCCTATGCTGAACAACACATCATCTTTCCACTTGCAAAACTTCTAATACAGGGTGATTCATAATTCCCTCTGGGTTTCAAACATTTATAGTTCAAGAATTATAACACACAGCAAAAACGTGCATATCAGAATCTCTCCAAGTTTGGTGCGTACCTTACAGGTGACGTGGCTGTCAAAAATTCCGAAATCAAGTTCCTGCCACACACACATTCCAACATATCGTTTTGCATCACACAGGCAGCCAGCCAGTGTCTCCTTGAACTTGTACCAAGCACAAATTGTTATCTGTAGGTGCTTCTGTTTGAAATATGAAATCTCTGTTGTACCACCACAAGACTCACATTTTGTCAATTCCAAGTTGCAGAATGATTTGTGTTTACCAGTGCATGCCATATATGCGTTATCAGCAGTATACTGCCACCTAGTGGCTAAATCTACAATTATGTGATGGGGTCTATTAAGAGTGCAAACTTGGAGAGATTCTTATGTACTGATATGTACCTTTTTGCATTAATATTATTGCATGTGCCTTTTTTGTACTGTTGTAAATTTGTTACAGTATCCAGTGACGTGTAAATCACTGTTCAATATTTTTCATTATGCATAATTAATTTTGATATTGCTTATGTAAGGCGAGCGATTTAGTTTTGTCATTTGAATAGTTCATAAGTATCTGTTGTGAAAATGAAATTCAAGCAAGATGACGAGAGTTGGGGGACAGGTTCTGGGTCATGGAAATGATCGTCAACAAGGTTCATTCTTTACGTTGCACCTTTACGAATATCGACCTTATGAAATATCTCCGTTTCCAGTCGGCGGATCTACACAAAATTTGGACAACCGAAGCGGCACCTTATAAATGATATCTGGATTTAATTTCATTGAGATTAACTGAGTATCCACGACGTAAGGATGAATTGGTTTTTAATAGGCGATTCATGGACCACCTACGAAACCCAAAGACTGACGCCAGAGAGGCGAGGATTTAATCCTCCTGCACTTGCTTGAAGACACATCTTGATCACGTTGAAACACAATAGGCTCAAGGTGAATGTACCTTCCTGGAAGAGAAGCAACACTCATCTTAACGATTTCCCAACTTAAATTTTCGAATCTGGTATAAAACTGCGGGACTCCGAATTTTCAACACAGTTTGTTGCGAATTTCGTTCCGAGAGCGCCTCTATGCTGGAGCTACGTCTACAGTAGACATTTTTTTTTTTCGAGGACCATCAGCCTGTGGCTATCACTGACTCGTGATATGTGTACTTACATCACTCACTAGAGGACGTCGAAGTAAGACGGTGGTTCAGTGAGATCATACGCTGTTACTTTGTTTTGTAAAAAAAGGACTATCAAAAACTATGGCCGACTAGATGGATAAGAGAAGAAGGGACATCAGGTTCCCGAGGGCACTGCCACTATCAGCCGACGCCAATAACATCGATGTACCATGCCATGGAAGCCAGCCATCGCCGACGGCAAACTCCATTCACCACGACGCTACAGCCCGAACATCCAACGCCCAACTGTAACGACGGTGAGATGGCTCGATGCCCAAGAGAGAGAATTAGAGAATTCCAAACCGACGACGAGAGAGAGGATTCCATACTGACGCCCAGCGCTCAAGAGGATTCTGAACCGACGTTTGAGAGAGGAAACAGTGGACCAGAGAGAGAGATGCCCGAGAACAACTATAGGGACGCACGTGTGAAAGCGACAAGTCAAGAGCGCAACCCGAGGAACAAAAGTGCCAAGTATGACCGACGAACACCCATCGCCGCGGTTGCTAACTGAAGGAACATTTTGCACCACAATAAAACCAAGTGTGATTAACCATGCCAAGGAAAGATGCAACATCCGACGATGTAGCAGAGCCTGGTATAGTATTCCTATGTCGATTCTAATCCACGTGCGAATGTATTGTTTTTCTGCCAACGCCTTACCACAAAGGCCAAAATCATATTGATCTGTGATTCTCAACGTGACTCAGGAGTCCAAACCTAACTTTTGTGTCTTGAATTTCATTCATTGTTATAAAATAGGCCGTTTCATGTTTAGCCATAATCTTTTAATTGTCTGCATTTAAAGATAAAGCTCATTTTATTATGTTAATTTTCATGTAACTTGTGAAAGTGTGCTCCATTGTAGTGTAACTAACCACCCAGTCGTTTTAATAACTTATCGAAGGTCGAATGTTTAGTCTTTTATTTGTTGAATATGTATGTTAAATTCCTCAGGTCGTGCAAGTGAGGTATTCTCTATTGTATAGTGATATTGTAATTTTTGCTCTCGCCAATGGTTAATTGAAGTATCCCGGCAGCTGGAGCCTAATTAGGTATTGCATCACTCTGTAGAGGTGTAATTGTTTTCAAAGGACGAAAGAGGCTTGTTGTAATACTCTCGACCGAGAAATTTGGTAAATGTCATACTTGCGGTATAGATGTGTATGTTCATGTGAACAAAAGGTTCAACCACGGCAACACATCATTCTGATAATTGTTTTTCGAGGGCTGGCTCGTATTGATCGTACCGAGCACAGGAGTAAATATTAACGACTTAATTCAATGTCATCTTAAACAAAAGAAAGAGTACGTTGATGGAATACGAATCTTCTACGTGTATTTTTAATGTTGAGATATCCCATGAGAATGAATGACAGAGTGAATGAAAGAATGAGTCAGTGGGACCTTTGAATTTGATTTTAAAATTGTGAAAGCGTCAGCACTTAGGCTATTTTGCTCCCGTCACATTATACGGGGGCCAGCCCCTTATCATTACAAAGAACAACTCTTAACGTTGCAGAATTAAAAATCTTAAAATGTTCTGACTTCTGTTAAAAGCTGAGGCTGTAAAGGTGCACACATAAGGACAAAAGAACAGGACAATACAAACAAAATTATACTGGCCATAGGGCCAGTCGCCAGAGCCTCGTTAGTCTTCAGTCCAGGGTGTACTAACGTGGAAGTGAGGTTGACATTTGGGTGTACTACGTGGAAGGAGCACCCCTTACACCCCAGTCAGTGGGACCTGTATTATGTTTGTTGTTTAAATAATTTTTGATTCCAATACATGTATTTTTACCGTTTGTATGAGTTGTCATTTATGTTTACAGGTACCAGGTGTATCAGGTACAATGCTATTTGGTATTTTATTATTAGAGCCAACAGGTCGCAGGTAAAATTAGAGTGTTATTTATCAAGGTATTGTATCCCCATTCCCGCATTGAAAGGGTAACAGTGACGGTGGTGTTAAATTATAGTTCTTGCACTATAAACATTCGAAACCCTTGAGGGAATTATGAACCATCCTGTATTTTTAAATAACAATGGCTGCATGGTTTAAAACCAGGTGGAGAACTGCATATTTCCAAGTATGCCACACCCTCCTCCTACTACTAAATCTCATGGAACAATCCAAAGATGACCAGATCATAAAATGAGGTACAGGATGCTCCCACCTATTACATTATGTCACTTTTCAGGACAATATGTAACAGCTTTGGCAATGGTAAAAATATCAAGAAAGAATATGTTCTGGTTCATCATATAAGGATGCTGAGGCTATATCCCTTGCTTTAGCCTAACACCCGGACTCTTTTTGGTGGGGGAGAATCGTAATTATGAACTGCTACCTAAAATTTCATATCTAAGTAACTGACTTTAAGTTGCCAATCATGCACTGATTTGTAATAGCATGCTTATAAAGGATCTATGTTTTAGAAACTAAGAGGAACTTCTGAAAAATACTGGTTTCTGCATACTTGAATTGAGCTCATCATCTTAACTTTCTGAACACAAAAAATGTCTGAATAAAGCAAAACAAACAAATATGCCTTGTCTGTAGCAAATGTCACCACTGTAAATAAAATTAAATATTTTGGAAACTAAGAAGAGTAGAGTTGCAATTCATACCTCACATTTATATCAGACTATAAAGCCACATTTATAAACGGCGCTTATGTTTCATCAATTAGAAAAAAAGTTTATGAAAAATTAACTCTATCCATCCTAGACAACACTAATAGGACTGGAAAAGGTAAGCAAATATTGGCTGCTATACACCTCTCTTACAAATAAGTACTTGCTACTTTTACTTTCCGAGAGAAAATGTTCAAAAGAAATACATGCCTCCTAGTTCCTTTCAGTATATTAAAGTTTCATTGCGTTGTTCAGCACACACAGCTGCAAGCAATCCTTGAGGAGCTTGTTTGACATTTTGTCATAAATCTACTTTGGGGAATGGTTCTTGGCTGCCCTTAGCATTAGCCATTTTTTCCCTTTCTTTCTATCTTTTATTTATTTTTATTTTGATTGGCTTTATTTTACTTTGCTTTTTGTGCCACTTTTCGCTAATTTGCGAAGATGGAGATGAGTGATGACATGAAACTGATGAATGGACACTCACAAACATCCATGCCCAGGCCGGGATTCAAACCTGGGACCCCTGGCATCGTAGTGCAGTGCTAACCACTCTGCCAAGGGGGGAGGGGGGGTGGAGCTTTTCTTTCTTTCTGACAATGTTTAAATATATGGTAGTGAAAGTTACTTTTTGACACCACATTTCAAAATACGAGTAATGAACTAGCAACATTACACTACCCAAAGGAAGGATTTGATTTCTCATTGTGAAACAAGGAAACTATAGGTTTCAATTTCAGTGATGTGTATATAAAATAAAATGTAAAAATAATGTTATTTACAGCTCATGTAAAAAAATATTAAATTCTTAAAACTTACCTGTAAAGTATAAACTCTGGTGAGACCTAAAGACTTCTCGATACCATCTGGCAAGTAGGGATCATAAAAAATTACATTGAAGCCAAATGCTTTTGCTCGTAATGCCACAGCGGACCCAATACGACCTGAAAATATAACCATTTACAGATATAACACAACATGCACTTATGTTAATTATAACAAACAACTGTTACATTGTGAAAATATTCAAATAAAATTAATTTTCAAACCTTCTTAATCTTTCAAATCTTGTTCATTGCAACATGTATGCACAATTACTAGTTAAAAACAATACTAAAAATAGTATAAAATTAGTTTAAAAAACTACTTACGTTAGTGAATATGCAATTGTTGAATGACGTTTCAGGGTAAACTGCCCCCTTCATCAGGTTCACAATTCTTTCTAAGCACTAAAACATAATGCTGCATTGTAAAGTGTAATATGAGGATTAGGTAGAGGGTTGGGTTAAAAACACTTAAAAACTGTCCTTGACATATTTCAAAAACCTCACTATTTAAAAGACCCAATAAAGCTGAAAACACATGTATCCATTAAGATCCCTTAGAAACGGGAACTCATAAAAAAGTTAAAAACATGCACGATAGCACGGCTGGCACTGGTGAAACAACTACAATCGGAGAAGAGGTGAAAGCTATTTTCCCTCTATCCCATTCCTACTCTTCCCTCCATTTACGTCACCAATTAAGCGCGAACTCACGTTCTACACTGGCAGCTCTGACGACTTCCGGAGTAACATGGAATCCAATGTTAGGTTCTCTTTTCGTTGCTTTATCCCACTTTTTGAAAAGCCTCACCCATCCCTCTTCCAAATTACCATCATCCCGATTAAGTTTTACGTTCCTCCCCACGCAAATATTTGCAGCCTCGTAAATATTTATTTTCCATTTATTCCCTTCTTTTCTGATAATGTGTTTTTAACCCAACCCTCTACCTAATCCTCATATTACACTTTACAATGCAGCATTACGTTTTAGTGATTAGAAAGAATTGTGAACCTGATGAAGGGGGACAGTTTTACCCTGAAACGTCGTTCTCCAACAATTGCATACTCACTTACGTAAGTAGTTTTTAAACTAATTTTATACTATTTTTAGTATTGTTTATATTATATAGTGAGTAATACGCACCCAGCCACAATATGTTATAATTACTAGTTCTTCCCTTGTATAACTTGTTTAAATGTTCCAACATAGAAAGGTCCTGCTTTGAATAACTTTAGAAATATTGATAACGAGTTAGGTTGAGATGCTGCAAATCCCCGGAGACGTCAATGGAAATAGTCAATATTTTCTGAATTTTAATCCTGAAATAGAACCATCAAAGTTTCTGTGCAAGTTCTGACAAAATATCATAAGTAACTCCTATATCCATGAATGTTCAGAGCAGCTAACCAATTTAATCTTTCTTCAGAAATAGCATTTTGAAGGCAGATCCTCAACCACCTCAACACTGAGAATCATTTCTCATATGAATACATTGCCACCGAGATTGTACACAACATACACAGGAGTGTGTTTACAGAGGAAAATATAGCTTCACTGCACACACCAAAATCTTCAAGATACCAAAGTTTCATTTCACTTAAAGTGGTACTCTCATTACACTATAATGTCTTGAGCAGATGGTTCATCTGATTCATTCTTTTCTCTATTTCCATACATTCCACCGAGTTACACACTCCTAAGTGAATCATTGCAAACATTGTAGGAAAAAGAAGGTGGTGGAATAATTCCTTCAGTTCTCATTCCAAAGGAACAACAGATCATTCTTGAGAAATCTTTACCAGTGACAAAGGCTAGACAAGTAATGAAAATCAATTCCCAAGTTATATTCTGTCAGGTTTCATCAGATACTATCATGGGCAAAATTGCTGCATGAACATGTTACAAGCTATCTGAGTAAAGAAACAGGAGAGAACTAATTGTTTATGTGTTATCCTGCTCAGTTCATTTCATCATCAACTGTTATATTCAGTTGGGGAAAGAAGTCTTTTCATCACTGCAGGAATTGGATGTTCTACAAAAACATAACTGAAGGCACATCGAATGAAAGGCAGTTGTTTTACATAGAAATTTCAATTTTATTCACAGATTTCCAACAATATCCTCAACAATAAAGTTTTTCTGCAAGTTATTGACAATTAAATATATTTTTTGTGGCTTAACATTGTGATGTCCAATGTACAAAGAATTATTACTTAGAATAGAAAAAATGTTGCATAAAGGTAAATATTTAAAGAAAATGTTGTTAATTCACCAGTAAAAGGTAAAGTGCTCCCCTGTGCATAGCACCATGCCATGAAGGCATATAGGGGGTGTGGGGTAACGCCCCACACTTTCTTGATCCGGTCGTGAGTGATCAGTAAATGATGAAAGCTCAAAAGGGTAGAGGCATTCAGCGAAAGCTCAAAAGAGCAGAGGGATTCAGAACTTTAAGGAAAATCAGTCCAAACAATTTCAGAAATGATGTGTTACAATCTAGTAGGGATGGGGTGATATGAAATTTTGGCTGATACCGATAAAGTACTGATATAAAATTTACTGATACCAATATTCTGCCGATTCGATATAAAATTAGAAATGGTACTTGAAAAACCTGAAAGGTTCACTGACCTCCTTAATAAATGTGTGTTTCAAGGTGACTGCAGTGCAAAATAAATTGCATATTTAGACATTTACTTTCTTTAGAAAGTAGGGCATGGAGATTATCCATAAAAATTACAACAAAATGGAAGAACTTTGCACTAAATTATCAGATATTTATCGTTATATTGGATCGGTAAATTTCCCTAATTCACCCTAGTCACACGTGGTCATGTATTTGTGCACGAATATGAAGTATACTTTGAGAAATGTTCTGAAATATGAAAATAATATGTAAATATAACTAAAATATGTAAAATATGAGCCAAAAACCTAATATATCTAAAAAATACGGAAAATAAAAACTGAATTTTTTGAGTCTACATGCCATGAAGCACAAAGATAATACAAAATATAAATGATTTCAGCTTCATACATAAATATGTATTTACATATAAATCCCTTCCCTGTTAATCAGTATCAGCTGATATAGGCATACTGGTGTGTTGGTTTGTTGGTAAAATTACAAATCTGATAAAGCTATAAATATCTCACAATTTAGTGCAATATTGTGACATTTTTTTTATAATTCTTATGGATATAAATATATAATCTCCATTCAGTACTAGTTTTAAAGTAAATGTCTAAATATACAGATTATTTTTTTTTCATTGCAAAAGTTTGGTTCATCTGGTAACATACATTTATAAAAGAAGTCAATGAACCATTTGGAATATTACATCAGGTTGGTAGAATATCAGTTATTGGTATTGGTAAATTTTATATCAGTACATCATTGGTATCAGCCAACATTTCATATCAGCCGCGGTGGCTCAGTCGGTAACGCATCTGACTACCATGCTAAAGGTCCTGGGTTCGATCCCCGGCCGGTTCAAATCCGGGAACTTTTCTAACGGTGGAAGCGGCCCCGGCGCTCACCCTGCGTCGAATAACATGGGTACCTGGGGGAAACCCTGGGGGGTAAAGGCAGTCAGGGGCGTGATGCTGATCACATCACCCCCACTCACGACCGGATCAAGAAAGTGTGGGGCATTACCCCCACACCCCCTATACGCCTTCATGGCGTGGTGATATGCACAGGGGAACACTTTACCTTTTTTTTACCTTTACCATCCCTAGTAAGGATAATCCATAGTCCCTTTGGAATGAATGCACATACGGGGTGTTGAAGTAGTGCACCCATACATTATCAATCTTGACCTTGCTCCCAGAGAGATATGTCATGCAGGGCTATCAAAAAACTTCTCCCCGAGATCACCCTACTGATTGACTGCATATATTAACAAGCATACTAGGAGAAAAAAGAGACAAAAAATGCAGACATGTGAAGAATTATCAGGAAAAGAAGTAATTAACAAGTCTTACCAAGGCCTACGATGCCAAGTGTGTCCCCTCGTATTCTTGCACACCCCTGGGCAGCTTCACGTACTTGTTCTGGACCAGTGAACTTTTTCCCTTCACGAACCATATTGGCCAGCCAGTAGGTACGTCGATATAGGTTCAGGATGAGGCAGAGTGTAGTGTCTGCTACTTCTTCTACTCCGTAGCCTGGTACGTTACATACCGCTATTCCTAGTTCTCCCGCAGCCTGTTGTAAAAAGAAGGTGGTCATATTAGAAGTTGCAAAACTGCATGTCTTTGGTAGTTTTAAATTTATTTAAACTCTGCTCTTCCTAAGGTTCTGTCTCTGTTAACATTATGTTCTTTTCCAATTGAGGTACAGTTTTGCATACATGTGCATTTATTTCAAATCTGCTAAAATGTACTTGCATATTGAAAGAAAAAAAACAACTTCAAATGTGTTCAGGAGTACGCATTTCTCATGATGCAAGCAGATCTAAATGTCAATTAAGGGGGTTCTAAAGCCATGTTAAAGCATAGGCTCAAATTTCAATGGATAAACTTACAACTAATATAGAATCGGTAAGGAAAAAAATTTCCGATATAAAAGACTATTTTAACTAGCCTTATAATTTTGTTACGATTGAAGGTATATAAGTAAATAACAGAAAATAAAAGGTCTCTGTCATGTTCAAACTTCTGCATACAGATGGCACTGAAGTGGTAGTTTTGTCAATATCGGTGCATTTTTTTTTCTTTTATGACTAGTATGGAAGATTTCGTGGTGAAACAAAGGAAAGTAGTGTTTATCATTAAAATTTTTGAAGTGGAATTTCGTCGCAATATACTCCGTGGTGCAGATTTTAGCCAACACTGTTGCCGAGATCTCACTCCGTGTTTTCTAACGATATGATCAATGTGAGTGCTTCAAAATCGTGAAAGTTAAACCAAGTTACCAGAGAATAACGAATCCAGTAAATGTTGGAAGAAGGAAACTTCGGAAAAAACTCAAAGGTAAGTCTTATATTTAAATTCTTGTTGCATAATCCATCAAAAGCAAAATGTTTGCAATATGCAAGAGTGATGCAGAATGTATTATTTATTTATATGTTAAGGAAATACCTTCCGATATAATTTGTGAGAATATCGCTTCAACTTGTCTACCTTTTCAACGCAGCACGCAATTTTCATTACAAACTAAGTTGATAATTCTTTGCAATTGTAAAATCAGAAGAGAATGTTATTTTAAATTAGGCAAAATGCAGATAATTACAGTTTTGTGATTATTACTAGAGCATGAAATACCTTGATATAGATTATATTCTGGCATTAAATCGATATTGCACAAAATGCTCTACTATCGTTCCTTTGATTTTATTTTTATATTTCACTGGTGCTATTCAAATGTATGTACATCGGAATTTGTATTACAAATCAGTCATTCACTATAGTTTCACTTTGCCCTTGTACATGGTTGGAACGAGTCATTTCTGACCTGTTTTGAACAAGATTTTTCTCCTTTTTGTTTTTGAAACTTGAATACGGTTCATAAAGCTCGTAAATGCATTAAGTAGGTTAAGTTAAGTTAGATTGGATTGGAATAGATTTAATGTGAGTTCTGTACAGCGTTATGTTATCTTCTTTCACAGAATCACGTCAGAAACCGGTTTTGTAAGCTGTATAAAACTCTTCGGTTTTCTCCTTTCATAATTTTGAACGTCTTGTAATGGTAGTGCAGCATTTCCAATAAGTTCATGCTTTATGTATTTAAAGTGTAAAAGTACACCCTAACAACTAAAAGAGTAAAGTCCTAACCATCTACCAAACAATAGTTTGTGTGTTTAAGAGTATAGATTAGTAAAGATTATTAGTTCACATATTTTACAAGTGCAAGGCCAATCATTTATTTGTGGGTCAGATTGATTCATTTTCATAGAAATCATAATTTGTCCTCATTATGTTACAAATATTAGATTCAATAACGTACTGAACTGTAAAGAAAGATCTGAGTGACTGAAGTGAGCCGATACCATGAATAAAACCTTTAATAGCTCATGTTATAACAGGACCACTTCCTTAACCATTATGGTGCAGTTTAGACCAATTATATTCACATCCACTTACACAACATCTCTAAGTTTTTATTTTATTATTAATTCAACTTGTCTGAGGTTGTAAGAATGTAATGTAAATGATTCTTTTTTCATCTTTGTTCAGTTCATAGTCTCATACACCATATTAACAAAATTTTTATTTGTTCATTTTGCAGATGAACATTTGAGAATCTATTTGACGTGTTTTCTAAGAATACCTTGAAATTTGTAAAAATGACAACAGATTTGACTAACAATGGCAAACCAATACCGTGGAAGTTTGTGAATATGCTTCTATGGAATCCAAATCGTCGGGATTGTTTGAACTGTACACAATTTGCAGATACAAGGTTGAATGGTGATGGTTTATAAGAAATCAAGAGTCCAAAATATACTCAAGAAATGATGTTGCAAGACTTCTTAATATCTGGTTGCAAGTAGTCAGCAATTGGGAACGGTATATTAGAGAAACTGAAACTAATGGGAATGGTATAACTTGTTTGTCAAGTTATAGCACACATTCCTTGAAATTTTTGTTAGTTCCAATTTTTGACGGTATTTGCCCAAAATCTTAGGATATTCATTGCTTTCTGAATGGGATGATGATTCCAAGACAGGAAGAAGCATACATATCTATGAGAGAACGACATAATGTTTTGCAGGATGAGAAAGAAGGAGAATGAAGTTACATTGAAACAAAAATGTTAATGTGAATTTATACGTATATCCCGAATATATAGTTTTAGTAGTCCCTTCATGCAAAGATTTTTGAATGATTTGAATTTTATTCTAATGGTAATTATTACCATATTGTATCTTAGAAAACTTCTCTCACAATTCTCATCTGAGTAATGCTGAACTCTAAGATATCAACAGTGTTCGGATTACTATTACTTTATTCTAGATTAGTTATATCTCGTAAGACGTGGTTCAGAACATGAAATGCAAGCATGCTATTAATTTCATCACAGATGACCACCAACAACTTGGCATTAGTTTCATATATAGCCTAATTATAACTGCCGGTCTCAGTGTTGGAGTGGTTAGAACAGCGCATTACGACGCTAGGAGTCTGGTTCGAATCCCAGCATGGGTATCCTTTGTATGTCATCCTTTATAAGTTTCATCATATTATCACTCATTCTCATCTTTGCGATTAGACAAAAATGGCAGAAAAGCGTTGGAAAATAAACTAAATCAATCAACCATATAATTATAACTAAGTTAATATACTTTATATGTAAATACAGACGCAATAAAATCCACATCTTTTACTTCAAGATGAAAAAATATTTTATTGCGCAAACAATATATTATTCACTGTGGTATACCAATGAGGATTGTTGGAGATTACATAGCCTTATGTCGACATTATTCTAATTAAAATACGCTTGGATTTGTTACATTCTGGTTATTGGCAATAAATACAGTGCTCAAAAAACGTTTGCATATTATGATTGCATGCGGTTTGAGTCACGATATCCCCAAAAGGTATACAATGTTCATTATGTGAGCAATGACAGACAGAAACCGACAATGCCCCAAGTGAGTTCGGTATTCAGCAGATAGAGGGCAGCAGTTGGCACATGATCCCTGAGCAGATTTTGAAAGCAGCTCAATGGGAGGCATTGTCCGTGTCTTATCCGCTCTTGTGAGTTGGAAACTGCACAGAGAGCGGGTGGAAAATGAAGGGCAACATGCCTCGAGCAAATATTTCTGCTACGAACCGCATTCGAATTGTAACACTGCTGCAAGAGGGATATCGCCAAGTGGATGTCGCTGCCCATGTTGGAGTGAGCCAAAGTGATGTCTCTCGAGTGTGGAAAAAGTTCAGGGAGACACAATCAGTTACTGATCGACCAAGGATAGGGTGGCCATGCAAAACAACATGCAGGGAAGATCGGTATGTGGTGATTTCGGCACGTTGTAGACCCACTGCAACTGCTACCAGTTTGTGGCAGGATCTGCGGAGGGCCTCAGGAGTGAATGTTTCCAATCAGACAGTGCGGAATCGACTTCATGAGGAAGGATCGACATCAAGAAGACCCATACCCAAGGTTCCTCTGAAACCACACCATAAGAGAGACCGTGTAAGGTGGGCAACAATGCACAGCAAATGGAGTCAGGAACAGGAGCACATGCTCTTTACAGATGAGGTCACCATCAGTTTGCACTCGTTAAGCAAAAGCATAAGGGTTTGGAGACAATCAGAGGAGAGATTGAACAAGCCCTTCATCCAGGAATGTCACCAGCAGCAGAAGGGGCTCCATCATGTTTGGTCAACGTATGCCCCTAATTCCTCTCCAGGGTCACATGACTGGTCTGATGTACAGAAACACTATTCTCGAACCCATGGTAGCAGGTTTCTCTACAACTGTGGGGGATGGCTTCACACTGGTGGATGATAACACTCGACCACATCGAGCCAGAGTGGTTCAAGAGTTCCTTGATATGCATGGCATTCGACACATGGTGTGGCCGGCGTATTCTCCAGACATGAACTGTGTGGAACATGCATGGGGACATCTGAAGCGAGCAATTGTCAGCCGCGAAAATCCTCCTGTGAACAAGGTGCAATTGCAGGAGGCTGCCATTCAAGAGTGGGACAGTCTTCCTCAGGAAAAGTTGAATGCTCTTATCCTTAGCATGCCCTGTCGTGTTCAAGCATGCCTTCGGGCTCGGGGTGGCTATACATGGTACTGAACTCCCAACTGTGGATCCCAAGCATGCCTGCGAGCCGTAGGTACACGGTATTGCACTGCCTTTCTTTTGTGTTTCGCATCCCACATTTTCAATCTTGTGCTTCTGGTGTGATTTTGTTTCTTCTGCATGGCTGCACTGTTTTCTTTCTGTTTGTATGTCTCCCCCTGTACTCTTGAATATAATTCCATGTATCTAGTACAATAAAATGATCACAAACCCTGAATATGCAAAACTTTTTTTGAGCACTGTAAGATTGTTCTCATGGTCGCACAATTTCAATAATCACTAATTCATCCATTCTTTCAGGCGAGCATATGATTCAACAAATTGTACACTTCTGTTCAGATCAAGTGGAACATACTTCAACTGTTCCAACCCTAAAAAGAGTGACACTTTATGTGAGCAGGAGTGTACAACTAACTTTCAATTTAGTTACTAGTTAGGTGGAAAAATAACTGAATTTCAGGTACTAATTTCATAAAGTAAATAGTTTACAGTTACTGTTTTTGAAAATGTTACTGTTACTTCCAAAGACAGCTGCAGAACAAACCAGTATTTATTTATTTATTTATTTAATAGAAGATTCCAAATACAGCGTTAGCCATTTTACATTGGAACGTTGGTGAAGAACTGTGAAACAGGACTTTGGACATTGTGTGGAGGCAACATGTGTAAAATTGTACTTGAGTATTATGAAACGAACAAATAATCATTCTGCTGCTCGTTTACCTTTATTCCACAACCATCAGACACCAAGCCACATAGCCCCTACTTTGATTTGTGCTCGGAAGGAAACTATACCTCTTGTCCTTAAGGTTCGGCTGGACCTTTGGCAAATGCCAGGACCACTGTTTTCAAAATTTTCATATCCTCTCGAAAAGCCACTATGAAATTCCAAAATTTGAAAAATTACGTAAGCTTAAAATTCCCTCCAGGTCATTCAGGTAAATCTTCATGTGGTTTGCTTCTGCTGTTGTCGGGATATTATCAATAGTTTAATAGACTTACGCAGCTAAAAAACTATTGAGAAAATCTATGTAACAGTGAAAACAAACCACATGAAAGTTCACATGAATGTTCTAGCAGGAATTCTAAGCATATGTACTTTTTCAGATTTTGGAATATCAGTGATTTTTTGAAGGAGATGAAAATTCGGAAATAGTTGCCCTGGCGTCAAGCAAAGATCCAGCAAAGCCTTAACAAACAGGATACTGGATCTTTTGAATAAAACAGCACCTACGTATTTAAAAAGAGGGGGGGGGGGGGGCATGGAGTTGTTACTTAGAGCACATGATTTGTAGAAAAATCATACGTCTGTAGTAGGTTCGATCCCCACCAATGGCAAAAAAGAAATGTGTGCACCTGAAGATTAGAGAAGAGGTGCTCTCTTAAAATACAGTGCTGTTTTGTATAGTTTAAAACACTATACAATAGATAATGTTCAATTAACATTGCATGCTAATTCATCAAATGTTACTACTTGTGTTCATGTTAAAATTATTCTTATCTTTAAAATTGGATGTCATTTCCAATGTGCTAGTCCTTGATTTGTGCCGAGAGTTGGGATTATTTTGTAGGATCTCTTAAGATTCTCTAATAACACATCAGAGCTGTACATTTGTGTAACATAATAATGCTGTTGATGTTATGTTCTACTGCATTGGTAATTGAGAGAAGCCTGAGCGCACTGAAATATTGGCACAATAAGCAAAACAACAACAACAAAAAATTAACTAATGCTTCCCAGGATTGTGCACACAAGACTCCTGGCACAAGCAGGAACCAAAAATTCAGTTCATACCCGGAAACATCCAATACTTGCTTCTCCAACCAATGAGATATCAAGCCAATATCTGGCTCAACCACCACCACTTATGTATATCACAAGCACATCACAAACAGTCCATTCCAATGTCAACAATTGCTCAAAATAAACCAAATATCCTGTGTGTTGGATATGGAAATATAATGATAGCAGACACAGAGAAATAATCTGAGGAAATGGAATTGTAGAGAATACTGGTATTAACAGCTTAAGATTGTGGATTTTACAAGTAAAAGGTGAATATTAATCTGAAAATGTGCATGTAAACTTATTCATAGCATAGGTATATAAATTGCTTACCTTTACGTCAATGTTATCTACACCACTGCCGATTCGGACTATGATTCGCAATGTTTTAAACTTCTCTAGATCTTCCTTCGTCAAAATGATAGTGTGCCACATCAGAGCTCCAACTGCTTCATTGAGGACCTGAATGAAATAAAAAAGAAGTGGATTAAAATTCTATACAATAATATTCCATCATTATTATTTTTAAATATAGGTATATAGTCATCATATTTAAAGAAAAAAGCATACATGTATTGGATTTGTATATGCACATTTAGCTGGGCGAGAAGCAAAAAGACCAAAACTTGATGTCACTGACATGTACACAGTTCTTGAATTCAAGAAAATATCCTTACTGTGCATCAGATGGTTAAAAATCACAGTATTACTTCATGTAAACATTGATTGAAGAGAATTCAGCTACATGTGAAAAAATAGAATACAGAATATTACTGAATGTGAATATTAATTTCATTGGGCAATATCAACTTCTACCACTGCTATGCATTGGTTTTCTCCATTGGAATTCATTATCATATTGTCATCATGAAGCTAGAAATCTCATTGGCATCCTTGACCAAAAAAGAGCACAACCACTATTTTCACCTAGAGAGACAGTAAATCCAAACATTACAACACTCATATTTTGAAAACATATAACTGGATGCAGTAGCGTACGCAGGATTTCATCAAGGGGGGTGTTATTTCGAAAACTTTCTACAAATTCACATTACCATTGTTTTATTATACTTTAATTAATAATAATAATAATAAATTAATTAATAATTCTTATAATTAATTAATTAGTTTAATTACTACTAATGCAGCTGCTATTTATGAAAGAAATAGAACAAAATTACATTTATTTTGTTTCACAATAATTCTCTAGTCAACGGTTATTTGTATATGATAAGTGAGACATTTTAAGTGTGAAGAAAATCCATAAAAACAAGCAAATATATTAAATTTATTGAAATAATCGAAATATGAAACTCATTCAAGGAGCCGCGCTGGTCTAATCTGACAACTTCGTAGGATATCCGGGTTCGAATTCCAACACATTTATCATTTCTAGGTGATTCACAAAGGACTTCTTCAACATTATTTAATGATGTGGATGTAGACTCAGCATCACTGAGAGTTCACAAGGGGATGTGAAATCAGTAAAGGGAAGAACGTTTGCAATAAGGACGAAGCAAGGTATTTTCACAATTCTCATGAGAGTCACTGCGCGACTTTTTGCAAAAAAAATTGCAAAATTGAACTTTGCGGCCGCTTAGATTGTGTTTGGAATGTTGTGTTTTTCTTCATGCTGCATGGGAATAATAATTCAAATTATTATTATTATTATTATTATTACTGTCGCAGATCTTTGACTGCGATAAATTAGCCATTTTTAATTTTTTTCTACAGCATTTTCCATAATATTTCAAAAGCTCAAGGGGGGGGTTTAAACCCGGTAACCCCCCCCTTGCGTACGCCACTGACTGGATGCACTGGCAATGCCATTTGACTACATCAAACAAAGTGATGATAATGGATTATAAAATTGGTGTGTGACAATCACAACCACTGATTAAAAATAGATGAAGACAAATTTTCAACAATACCAGGTATCACATTCGCGAAATTTACACAAATAAACATAAAAAAATATTTAAGCAGATTTAACTATTATTGGTGGTAGTGGTCATGTAGAGCCACAGTAGGGTGTCTTGACTACCATGCAAGAGACTCAGGTTTGAT
Organism: Lepisma saccharinum; assembly: GCF_977018435.1. Taxonomy (NCBI): domain Eukaryota; kingdom Metazoa; phylum Arthropoda; class Insecta; order Zygentoma; family Lepismatidae; genus Lepisma; species Lepisma saccharinum. The sequence goes on from NC_139236.1 coordinate 72,821,031, forward strand.
CTCTGATAAGAGATAATCGGGATTTTTTTCCACCTGTTCAAGTGGCTTGGGGCATCTACGCAGCATCGCATGAAGCGGGTACCTGGAGGAAACTCTGGGTGGTAAAGGCAGCCAGGGGCTACATCAGCCCCACCTTTGGCCGTGATCAAGAAAGTGAGGGGCCTTAACTCCACACCTCTACATGTCTTCATGGCATGATGCTAAGCACAGGGGAGCAATTTACTCTGTACATAATAGTCCTGTTAACTATTATGGCGGAAAACATTATTGACCTCAAGATATGCATGGAGTACTAATAAATGTACAGTTTCTAATTTCAATCTGTCAAAAATCTATCAACTTTCAGCATGAATGTGGTAAAAAAAAACTTTGTCCTGGCCAATCAAATAAATATTTTTTACCTACATCTGCTAAAAATAGGAATCTTTTCCACGGAGAGTTTAGTTTTGAAATTTCAATGATTGATTCAAGAGATTTTTAAAACTTTTCCAAAATAAGCAAAAGAGTTTATCTTGATCAAATTCAAAACTTCAAAAAGCAACAAACTGTAAAAACATCAAGACATGAAGTACAGCTCCTTATGTTTGATTCATTTGGTTTATTTTACTTTGACTTTCTGCTACTTTTGGCTAATCGCAAAGATGAAGAGTGATAAAATTGGTGAATGGACACTTGTGAAAACATATCCCGGAACCCTAGTATTGCATCATGCTGTGCTAACAACTTCATAACAGAGGTCGGCTCCCTTACAGTTGAACCACATAGATATGTTCCTACTGATACCCTCCACTACAAAGAGAAAAAGGTGCAACAGCTTGGTCCACGTGGATGCTCTTTAACTGAAGGCTACAGAATGAACATTTGTTATTTCTGCAATGCTGCCAATATTTTGGAAACTTTGACATTTCACAACTTTGAATATACGAGGTATAATATGTCATAATAATTACTGGCAGAACAGTTAACTTCAAAAATCCCTCATGCATACACACAAATTTCCAGAACAAAAATACTCTCAGCAATAGGGCTGGGATTTTTATGTGTTATGGTTGCTAGCTCGTCATGTATTTACAGATGTGGAAAGTATCTTCATGACTTGGGAAGTTTGGCAACCTATGCCCAAAAACATAGATTTATATGTATGTACATACATATATCTCTCTCTCTCTCTCTGCATTTTTTTTTGTTTTTGTTTTTTTAGATTTGGAATCTTGTAGTTTAATTTATTCCAAGGATTTTTAAATTATTTTTGCTTTCACTTGATTTATCTACACCCCTTGAGTAACTTCCCCCTCACACAAAAACTGAAAATTCTCGATCAACCTTTCCCCGAGATGAAATACACACTTTCATTCGCATAAAATGGCACATATTCCAACTATAATAATATACCGCGTGAGGCACCTAAAAGTACCACCTGAAATAGCGAAGAAACCAGAAACAGTAGCGATGTGAGGTTTGCGGGAAACAATAATATCAAATGGGGCTCGTAAATCGGAGGTATGGGGTGGGTCGAAAAATATCGACAAATGGGGCATCTGGAGCAAAGTCATATTTTTTTTAATGGAACGATATACAATAACATGCATAATATAATAGAGCACACGTAAAGAAACACAACGCCGTTGGTCTCATGCATCTACTGCACATAGGAACGAAGATATGGCCATGTGAAAATATGTAAACAAACTAACAAGTGGTCCACTTGACCGTCAGTATCACGGCATGTACAAGTATGAGATGTCGGAAGCCATTGGACAAGAGGAAGACAGAACGTGTTAAAGGAAGAAAAAATACAGTAGACATCGTCAGCACCATGTATTTGACAGTGTTACAGCATAATGAAAATGACCATGACAGTATGTCGAAGAACCACAGCGTAAGAAGCGAAAACCTGTCCAAGTGTGTGTTCATAGTGGTGGCCATCAGCTGCGATACAGGCAACGAGGCGCCCACGCAAAGATCGTTGCACAGAATGTAGCATCTCGTAGGGAATGTCCCTACACGCCGAAGTAATGCGGTGTTGCATATCCTCTGGAGTTGTTGGCACATCCCGGTAGACAATGTCCTTCAGCTTTCCCCACAGGAAAAAGTCTAACGGTGGCAAATCTGGGGAATGAGCCGGCCATTTGACAGGCCCTCCACGTCCAATCCGATTTGGAAATGTATTTTCCACACATGCTGTAGCGCATCTTGCACTGTGAGCTGGGCACCTGTCATGTTTGGTACCACATTGCCTCCTTGTCTGAAGTGGTATGTCCTGCAATAGTACAGGCAGTTGCAGTTCATGTTGTAAAAACTGTATGTACCGGTCAGCATTCAGTGTCCCTTGTATAAAAAAAGGGCCAATGAGATGTTCACCCACTATACCACACCACACGTTCACACTCCATGGGCGCTGGCGTTCCACTTGGCGAAGCCAATGTGGATTTGTCACCGACCAATAGTACATGTTCCTTAGGTTGACATTTCCATGATTGGTAAAAGTTGCCTCGTCAGTGAAGAGGATACGTGACAAATCGGGTGTGTCGTGTCGTAACATCCATGTGCAAAACGAACACGGTCCACAAAATCATTCCCGTGAAGTTCCTGATGGAGGGAGATATGATATGGGTGAAACTTGTGTGTGTGCAGAATGCGCAATACACTTCGCTGACTCATCCCAGCATCCCTGGCAATTTCACGGGAGCAACAGCGGCGAGAACTTTTGTTGCACCTGACTCACCTGTAGTTGGCTTGTTCCGCACACGTGCTCGTGGTGTTGCACTTCCGATGTCTCTTTGATTTGATTTGATTTGGTGTTTTAAGTCCACTTTATGCACAGTAAGGCTAATCGGGACTGGACCTACAGTTTAAAGTGGTTCCGATGTCTCTTAATTTAATAAATAACTTACCAAACTGACGTCAAGATGGCTGTCGTCTGTCCGGATATCTCTCTGCGTACACACGGTAGGCTTCTGAGCCATTCTTTCGGCATTCCCCATAAATCAGGATCATGTCCGCTTTTTCTATGTTTGTGAACACCATAATCTTCGCTCTTACCACTACGACTGCTTGCTATGAACTAACACGATCTCGTGGACCTGCTATGAAAACTTGCTCTGCGTAAAGGCAGTTCTGTCAGGCACCTGAGAAGTCTTACATGCAGTGGTACTGACGGTCAAGTGGGCCACTTGTTAGTTTGTTTACATATTTTCACATGGCCATATCTTCGTTCCTATGTGCAGTAGATGCATGAGACCAACGGCGTTGTGTTTCTCTGTGTGTGCTCTATTATATTATGCATGTTATTGTATATCGTTCCATTAAAAAAAATATGACTTTGCTCCAGATGCCCCATTTGTCGATATTTTTCGACCCACCCCATACCTCCGATTTACGAGCCCCATTTGATATTATTGTTTCCCGCAAACCTCACATCGCTACTGTTTCTGGTTTCTTCGCTATTTCAGGTGGTACTTTTAGGTGCCTCACGCGGTATAATATATGAATACAAGTGTCCAATTTGTGCAAACTTTAAAAATGTAAATGACAGCCTATTGTATGCCAATAAAACCTTGTACCCAGGAAAGCCATCTATTTTGACTGACACAAGCTGAGAAACTTTAATACACTTACTTCATAAATAGCTACATCTACAAAGTTTAGAATGTGCTGAATAAGACTGAAAATGTTTAAAATATGCTCAATCATGAAGAAATTGCCAAATGTGCATACATATTGCCGTAACGAAGAAAATTAATTTAGTTTTTCATAACATGCAGTTTTATGTGCTTCAGGAACGTTGTCCTTAGAACAAAAAGTATATCCACACTCATGAAAATCCTTACCCTGCTCATCAGTATAGAATGTGAGTTGAACACTTGTACTTAATTAGCATGTTGGGAGAAAGACAAAACTTTAAACTATTGATAAGAAAAGGTACCAAAAAATGTAACTTTTTATCATTTCTCACATTATGTTTAAGACGAAAGTAAATGTTTTATTTAGAAATGAACTGTAATTTAATACACTATTTTTTCTCTCCCTCTCTCTCTACCTCCATTTCTTCCTTTTCTTACAAACCACTAAGCTAATTACAGAAACCTACAACAATAAAAAGTAATTTCTGAAAGCTTTACAAGTTGGCAAGGGTATAGGTAAAAAACTACTGACTCAACAGACCAAAATACCAAAAGAACTGACAAGTTTCATTACAGTTTATAGATAAAATAGTATTGAAAGTGGGATTTCATTTTGGGGCATTCCACGAAAAGTGGTCCTACTCTAAGCAAATAACAAAATGAATTAACCTGAAGATAATTAGTTTTTAACTGCATTAAGGTTTGTGAATCTATACATTCTTCAAGCGCCACCAACATAACACATTTTTTAAAATGCTTTTCATGCATTCAAGCTATATTATCATACTCAAGGCTTTTTTTTTTTTTTTTTTTCCATGTGTTGGCACCACAAAGTACTTCATATCATTATGAATATTTTAATCCAATCTCATATCCAGACCCTTACATTTTGTGTGTGAAATGTCAGTCACACGTAATGCAGGAATGCTCCATTTAAGGCAAAGAGTGGCAGTTTTGCACCAGGTATGCATTTTTAATATCACCAGAATGGGCAATGCTAAAAGAAACCTATTGTACAAGACTGAATTTCTCATGTTGCAAGTGGAAGCAGTTTTTTAAGTGGATTCTTAAGCTAGATACGACCTGTAAAAAATATGATGATGAATAAGCATTTACAGAATCTCATGTATTCCTTATGGAGAAGAAACATCATGTTACGGCTAATCAAATTTAAGTTTCAACTTTTCCCACCTCAAACAAAATCTTCAACCTGTCTTATTCCCATCCATGTGTTTTTCTATGCCATCGGAAATTTGATATTCCCAAGAGAACAAGTAAAATAAGCGTAATATTAAGTTTCTCCCCCTCCTACAATCATCCAGCGCACAGAACTCTCCTTCTCTAGCTCCCTGCAGGGGGTAGGTGAGGGTAGGAGAGGGGTGGTTTAGGGTCTTTCTAGAAAGACTGGACACTGAAACTGTTCCTCGTGGTCTTAAAGATATCATTATCTCGCATTGAACATCCCTATAGCCAGTCATGACAGATCTTTTCACTGACTACAAAACTAATATTTTTATGAAGAACCACTAAGGTTTTCATTATTGTACCATGTGTTTTCATTTTGTAGTACAAAAAAATTCAAGGGAAATGCACTGTTAACAAAGCTGATGTGGTACCATAACACAGTGAACAGCATAAGAGGAACCACAGAAGAAACCATGGCCCTCAAACTGTAATATTTAATTTTTCCGCCATTTATGGAAAACCAAAGCTCCACATGAAACAATAAGTGACACATGTCACTTGAAGACCAACTAATTGAATGCAGACTTATTCACCATGTCATGATGCTACAGCATGAAACCTTGAATTTCAACGGTTTATTGAAAAGCAACATGTGCCTAAAGATGTGTTTCGTATGATTTCTGCATAACGGTTATTACTACACAGGAAGAAGGAATAAAAACAATGTATTATCTTAGTTATTTAACTGAAAAATGCATGTCATCACTGGTAAGTCATTCTGTATACCCCAATGACGAAAATTAACAAAATCAGAAATGCTAGTCACTAACACAAAAAATATGGACTTACTGGAAATTTTTAACAAAAACCTGATTAATTACAGATCGGAATGTAGAAAATGACTTTTACTAACTTCTTCTTTTTCTATTTTTTGTCCCTGTCAGCATTATCTTGTCGACTTTGGACATCGTTATTGTTTTTTATTTGTTTTAATGTTTTCTTCTAAGGTTGATAGTTAGTCTCACAAATTAATCGGAATCACAAATATATAACAATTATTATAAATAATTCACTTTTTTGTCCATTTTGCAGTTTCTTAAAAATCACTTTATATTTCAAGTCTAGATTTTCGAGAATATGCATACAGCATCCATATTAATGAAGGGGATAAATCTGTTAAAATGGATGAGAGTGATATTGAAAATGGAATTTTTAAACGTTGTAAACCTTTGTAGAGTATGATTTGTTGATCTGAAAAGATTGGACATTCCAGAATTATATGTTGAGCATCAGGATTATTATTGCCACATTTACAATTTTATTAAGTTTTAAATTTTATTTTTGCTAAATGTGCTGGTTACTATTGTCCACTCTTGAGTTGGTTACAAACAGGTAACTAAATGTGCTGGTTACTATTGTCCACTCTTGAGTTGGTTACAAACAGGTAACTAAGTACACAAATGCCGTAGCCTGGATACAAAGTGGATCAATCAGTGACTATTGCCAGAACACACACACACACACACACACACACAGAAATCAATAGTCACCTTCAACTGCATACTCAGTATATCTAAATGAGCAGTGATTGGAAAAATTCACATGAATAATCTGAAGCCAGGTACAACATCTCTATACTACAGCTAACATAGCTAATCTTCATTTACATCTTGCATAAATTGACTGATCCTGCAAATATGTGCATGCTCTGATGGTTTAATTCCACCAGAAAAGTTTTGATGTTCTCTCTTCTGTTCCTATATATGAGTCACATATTTCCCAGAGAGAGATTGCAACTGTCCTTCCCTGTTCCTTTCCTTCCAAGAGGTAACAAAAATTCAATGAAAATTCAACAGTTGCATATCTCTCTTTACATTTTGTATTTTTGTTGCTTTACATCGCATTTCCACCGCTTTTGGCTTTTCGCGATGATGAGGATGAGTGATAACTTGTGGAGCAACAGCCCGTTGAAGGTCCAGGTCTACCTACCGACTGCTGGCCTCCCTCCCACCATGCTTTTAGTCCATTGCTAGACCAATAGCCTAATTAGGAATAGTTGGCAACTACGTTTTTGTGTAACTTTTACTTAATTTTCTATAATAAACTGTGTCAATTTTCAACCATATTTAGCATGATTGTAGTTACATTTTGTGCTTTTTCTATTCACTATGGTTTGTTCTGCAAGGGGATAACTTGAGTAAATTACTTTTTTCTTCTTCTTCCTCTAATTTCGCCAGTATCAAGATGAATGTCAACATTGTACGTCCAGTGAAAAACCTAGAAATTCTATCCAAAATAAAAAAAAATCTTCAACTCTACAATGAACAGCTCATAAAATATGACCCCTTTTAAAACATTTTCATTTATTTGAAAAGCTACTCAGAGGGTTAAAATTACTGATTTGAGGGCACCCCTACAAATTAATTATGGCTTAGCATTTTAAAAGAACAGGGATTTCATTTAAAAGTATTTATCTAACCTCCAGATCTCCACAGGTTTGGCACATTTTTTTCCTTATTGAGCACAAAGCTAATGTGTTTATGACAATTAAAATATGTTTTCATTATTTTACAAAAACATTTAATGTAAAATATTCCAAATTAAAAATAATAATTTTGAGAACAAAATATAATTACTGGAAGGTTCAACTTGTCTTTTCTGTAATTTTGTGGATAATACAAGTTATAAATCAACTTTTTAATTTCTCAATACTTTTCTGTACTGTTTCTACATACATTTTTCTTATTCGCTTCTCGCACTGAGCAATGCACTCCTAGGACAAGTTTTGCTATGTTTTACATTAGCTGCAATCGAAAATTGCAAGCATTGGAAGGAGTCTAAAACATGTGACAACTTTTAGTGACTCTTTTATTGTGTCCATGTTGTGCATTCCTCAGCAGCTTTTGGGTATCCCCCAAAATGCAGTAATAAAAACAAAAAAGTTGCACATATTGCTGTACTTGTATTTTTGTTCTTAGTGTTATTTCTCTGCCATTTTTGGCTAATAGCGACCAGGAGAATGAGTGATGAGATGAAACTGATGAAAGGACACTCCCAAAGAACACCCATGATCATTCTTGGACTCAAACCTGGGAACTTTGTAGGCAAGTGTTCAGCCACCAGGGTCTCGCTTATCCCACACCGTATTGAGCACCTTCGCCTATTGCCATAAATGTTATCGTTGTTAGGTTAGATACACAGTCCAACAATTAAGTAATGAGACTGATTCTATCTGTGAATTAACGCATTCATGATGTAGTGTGGTCCGTAACCCACAACCTGGCAAGACCTCATGAACATGCTGGGAATTATGCTGCCATGTCGTGAGGGGGGGGGGTGTAAGGGGTGTCGTCACGTAATAGCTATGGAGCAGCGAGTGAACATCAAGTTTCATGAAAGTTCATGACAACAGAGCATTTTCACTACAGTTCTTGTATGAACGCACTAAATGGAATCACTAAATGTACCAAGAGGCAAGAAAATGCAGCTCCAAAAGGCAAGGGTGAAGACAATGTTGTGTTTTTTAACGACAGAAAATGCATTATTCATAATGTAATTGTTCCAGAGGGTGAAAGTGTAATTGATTGTTACTATCGTCGTGCTCTGAATGATTATGGAAGAGAACTGAACGTATCAGACCTCAGTATCCTGAACCGGGCAGTTGGTTCTTGCTCCACGACCCACAGAGCAGTAGTTGTCTATGTATTCCTAGTCCAAAAACAAATGAGTGTGTTGAATCATCATCTCTACTCCCCAGGTTTATCCTCCTGTAATTATTTCCCGTTCCCGAAAGTCAAGCTGCTGCTGAAATTATGCAGTTTTGATGAACACAGGACCATCAAACAGGTTGCGACGTCCAATCTTCAAGTCATACCACATGAAGACCTGGAGATGTCGTATTGATCATTGGCCAACCGTGCAAATTGATGTATTGTTGAAGGAGGAATGTACTTTGAGTAATAAACAGGCAATGTTCAATTATTTTGTTTCCCTTTCATCTGATAAATGACTGTCTCATTACTTAATTGTCCGACTGTGGATATTAGGTTTAGGGCTCTTAGCATAATAATACCTTTTTGGTCAAGCCTTGAAAAATTGCAGACCTCACCACTTCCGAATTCATGAAACTCTCAGAGTTAGTAGTATTTGAGGAGCAAAGAATATTAGCACAATAACAGCCAACAGCGATGCATACTTTTTGTATAGTAGGGTTGCCAACTTAGGGAAAAAGTGAAAAATTTGACACACTGTGCCGAAGATAAAATATCATAAGTGTTACTGCAGGTAAGCTAGAATCTTCATGTTGGGCTCATTTTAAAGCTAAAGGATTGTTCTTTTAATAAAAAATAAACTTCTTTACCTTCAATCAAATTTTTATGTCAAGGTCATATCATATGACCTTTGACCTTCAAAATTCTCAAAACTGTATTTTTTTAAACTAATACATATGGTGCATTAAGATGTTGTCTATAAATGACAGAAATATCATCTTGGGATGGCATTGGGAACAGGAGCTATGATAGTCACTGTCCACTGGTGCAGTGGACTTAGGCAGTTGTTGCACTGAAGGTATCCAAGAAGCAAGTTCAGACATGCTCAGTCACTTTGTTCTCAGTGCAGCTACAGTCTTTCAAGCAGTGAGAGATGTCCTGTGCCTGTGTGCTTATTAACATTTCGTCTTGTAAGTGTGTGTGTGGATCCGTTTGCAGTAGATTACAATGGATAAGAACTATTATGTACCTACAGAGTGCTGTAACCCCTTTCATATTGAAGAACATACCAGAAGCAGAAAACAATTAAGAAAAGTTCTCTCATGGATGGTAGAAAAGCTGCCACACCTGCAGATTGGATACAAGATATGTGATGCTTGTAAAAAACAAATTCCAATCAGAACCAGAAACAGAGTGAGTGGTGAAGACACAATGGTTAGAGAACAAAGACAAATTGATAATGGTAGTGATAAGGAAGTGGAGAAGTTCCACAGGGATGTCTCCACTCAGGGATTAAATGAAAGCTTACAAAGTGTTGGGAGAATCACCCATCAAACAGAAAAAAATGAAATCAACAGGTTATAGCAAAAGCAAAATAAAGATGATTACAGAAGCAGTACAAAACAAAATATTCCAACTGCCAGCAGCAGAAGAACAGGTTGCAGAAAACAAAAGTACTGATGGAAAAATATTGGAGGAGTTAAAAGAAAAGTTTGAAAAATGTACAGAAAGAATTGCTAAAATGCAAATCTTGACTATACTTCCTATTGATTGGAGTATTGGAAGAATTAAGAATGAACGAAAGTGCAACAAATCACATGATATGAACTTAAAAAAAGCTAGTGAGGGAATGTGGAGTAATATCATCACCAAATCCTAAACCTGGGAGAGGTTTGAATCCAGGAATACCTATGACACAAAAAGAACTTGTTGTGAAAAGGTTTTCTACAGACATAAGAAGAAGTGAAAAACACCACACCAGTGTCCCCCTTTGAATGCAGTTCGTGGTTTTGTGACGTGTGTTCATGGTCGATGTTTGTCAAAGTTCTTATGAGGTTGTTATCAGTTTTCTTCATAGTCCTTCTCCATCATATATATATATATATATATATATATATATATATATATATATACACACACACACACACACACACACACATACATACATACATTAGATCCAAGAACTGAAACTGGATGGACATATAAGATCCCAGCTTCAGACACTATAAAGAATGCGGTCTTAGAAAGATCGTTTCGCGGGCTTGCAGCAGACGACAATATGGGGGTGTGTCAGCGAGAACCAATCAGGTCCGCGAATGAGCGAGCCCGGTTGCCACAGCTAGCTCGCTGCACCCTTCTGGAAGGGTGAGTGACCTCTGCCTTTTGTAAGTGAGCGCGCTTGTGCTCAAAATATAATACGTGTTCGAGATGGAAATGTTGATACCTGTGTTTGTTGTGGTGTTAGTGTTTGTATTGGTTGTAGGAGGTTTACGTAGTGGAAGAAGTATACGGTCAGATGCGAGGGAATTGGTGGTGAATGTGTATAATTTTTTTCAGTCAGAATTTGACGCGTGCAGAAGAAACGAACCATTTATTTCAGTAAGTTTGGTGATGGCCAGAGCGTGTAAAGCCTCGGCCTGTTTGTTCGGCTGAGAAGCAGACGACACGAGAGTATCGGCAACAGTGTGCGAGCGACGTCTGCTGTTAGCCCGCGAAACGCTCTTTCTAAGGCCTCCTACATTATAACACCTCAGAAGAGAAGATGAGGAATAGGAAATGTCAGTAATCTGCATTATACATAATGTTATTTGTTATTATTATTGTGTACTTTTGAAAAATGTAAACATGTGCATCCTTCCCAGTGTTTGTATCTCACTCAGTCAATGCAAAGTAACACTTTTCCGTTAATCTTATAAATTTCAGCAGCTCCTGTTCCCAATGCCATCCCGAGATGATATTTCTGTCACTTATAGACAACATCTTAATGCACCATATGTATTAGTTTCAAAAAGAGAGTTTTGAAAATTTTCAAGGTCAAAGTTCATATGATATGACCTTGACAAAAATTTCTTTGAAGGTAAAGAAGTTTATTTTTTTTTATTAAAAGAACAATCTCTTAGCTTTAAAATGAGTCCAACATGAAGATTCTAGCTTCCCTGCAACAACAGTTATGATTTTTTTTTCTTCGGTCCAGTCTGTCAAATTTTTCCACTTTTCCCTAAGTTGGCAGCCCTGCTACACAAAAAGTATACATCTCTGTTGGCTGCTATTGTGCAAATATTATTGCTTCCTCGAATACTACTAACTCTCACATTTTCATGCAATTCGGAAATTGTTAGGTCGGAGACTGTGAGATTTGGCATGGAATGGCCCAATAAGTGAGACCCCAGGCACCAAGTCGGAATCACAAATTGCAATCATCAAAACAAAAAATACAGACTTTATTGCCCATTGAAGAAAACCAACAAAATACAGAGCAAAATGAAACAACCTACTTTTACTGACCATTTTCCACCTCAGATAGTGTGTTGTAATTTAAGTGTCATATCTTAATGTGTACCAAAAAAACAAAGTTTAATTTTGGAGAAATGACATGCTAATTGCTGTCGCATGGTGCAGGTAAATATGAATCAGCTGTCCAAATGACCTTACAGATAGGGTGACCAGACACATATAGTGCTCGTCCCCAAAGAAACCTCACTTTACTTCAAAGAAAGTTCCGAAAGATCAGTTTTCCCCCTAACAACCACATGTCAGGTCCACGTGCAGTGCAATAAATCGTCCCCTGAAACCTTTCCCACCAATAGCGTCCCTCCAAGAAATGACAGCTCTCAAGTCCACGTGGACTAAATGAGATGTTGCTAATTCAGTTTCTTTAGAGATTTCTAAACGCGAGGTTGCGGTTCTCTATCTTTGCTAGGTTGTGTTATTGTGTTTTGCTATTTTTTTATATATAATATAAAGACCTTGGGAGTAAATCGTTACAGTGAATGAATGGATGTCTAAACACTGCAGGCAAAAGTGACAACAGCGCTTTGCCGAAAAACAGGTGGTGGCTCGAAACCAGATACGGGTCCGGTCGGCTTCCTCTGCGGTTATGTCAAAGATGCCGAACTGGTGATACGTTCAGGACTTGGGGTATACATTTAATCTACTGTACTTTGAAGCACAGCATTTTACTCTTTTTACAACTCTTGGATGTTAGAATGCAATATCACCATAAGTGAATGCAAATGTAATAAGTAAGCTTCGCTTTAACTTATTTCCAAACCAAATGTAAATTTTAGGTAGTTTAAATTGGGTCAAAAAATATGATTTTAATGCCACGAACATTTCTAGGACTCTTTCAACAGCAGAGAAAAGTGATATTACACTTACGGTAAGTCTTACCTAATATTAGTTTCTTCCATCTTTAAATGCTGGATATTTTCTTGCAAGATCATTGATGAATTTACACTTTCGCGTCGTTATTTCATAAAAGTAAATATGTCTTAATAACAATAATTATCACTACGCGTTTTTGTATCGCGTATGAATAAGTAAAAAACAAACTGGCCGACCTCTGTGGCAAAGTGGTTATCACACCTTGCCACAACGTCAGAGGTCCCGGGTTCGAATCCCAGCCAGGGCATGGGTGTTCTTTGTGAGTGTCCCTTCGTCAAAATCATCATATCATCGCTCATCCTCATCTCCGCGATTAGCCAAAAGTGGCAGAAAAGCTAATAAAATAAACCATAACAATCAATCAAAAAGGAACTGGTCAAATTACATGTGTTTCACAAGTCTCATATTGTGAAGCAACGAGTTAGAATAATACATACTGAGTAGCAAGTGTGAGGGACAGAACGTTTTTTGGTCGGGACGGGATTTTTTTTAAATATGAAAATTAAATGGGATAATAAGATACTGATGTATCTTATTACCCTTTCTGAATGATGACATCGACTTTGATTTCTCATCATTGCAAGCAGAACAGTCAGTAATCTCATGAGGATCAGGAAGATAGTGAAACAGATACTATTATGCCAGAACGATACTATGACAGTGGGATGAGTTACTAAAATGAAAGAAGACAGCTGCATAATCAAGTTCCTCAAAGAATTTTTGGGTACTTTTAATTGACCTCCTTACGAAGACATACAAAGTGTACATAAAAAATTTATCTTGTGTTGCCCTATATCTTTAAACTGAAATGGACCATTTACTTTAAGCTGCTCAGACCTAGTTCGAATTCAAACATTATATGCAGAGAAGAAAAAGGACCTTATAAAGTCACAAATATGTTTTTCTTGTTTTGTCTTTGTTCATTTACCATAAACCTATCGGAAATAAGCATTTGAAGATGTCAGTTGATTTTGCTTTGAAAATATAGAGCTGTATAAAAACTTTTGCCATTAAATTTATTTTCTTGAATTTTCATTCCTTTCTAGTAAAAAAATATTAAAAAACAATATGCACCAAAATTTTATGGGTAAATAAGATACACATGTTCCATGTATCTTTTTACTCCAGCCAGTGTAATAGATGGAATGCATAGAAATACACAGCTTGTTTCTATTACCCCTATTGAGGTAACAAGGTGGAAAAAAAATTGTAAATTATTTTATATTTTTTGTGTGCTCTTTTTATTGCAGAATTGAGCTCTTTTTCTGGGTACATTGGGTTACCAACTATGCAAGAAAAAAATATCAATGCTAGAAATTTAAAAGTGTTAGCTATGTTAATTTTTCATGTTTCTTATTACCCCACTCTCCCCTATACCTCGTAATTTAAGGTGGGAGTGATGTGAACAGCACCATGCCCCTGGCTGCCTTTACCCCCCACCCCCAGTTTTTCCTCCAGGTACCCACTTTATACGATGTTGGGTGGGCACCAGAGCTACTTGAACAGGTGGGAAAAATCCCGGTTCTCCCCCACTGGGGATTGAACATGGGTCTCCCATATAATCAGAAGGCCTGAGCTACCACTACTAAACTATTTTAGTTTGTACAAAAGTTTTTTATACCTTAGTAACTTTTCCCCACACACCGAACATTCATGCTGAGAATAATTTTCTTCTTTAAAAATTATGTTTAAAAAATATCCACACAGACAAAGTTAATACCTAGTGTAAAGTTCACGTGTCTATTGCTTTTTGTACAAAAGTTACGTACATTCAGACTTTTTGGACACCCTGTATTTATATCTTCTATTTGTTGTGTGTGGGGGTAAAATCGTTGAAGAAAATTGTGAAGCCAAGCATTAGTTTATGTACGTGTCCCAGTTACATGTATCTATTGTGAGCAAAGTAAAGCCTTAAGATGCTGGTTTTACTTTCTTTCTATCTAGAAAGAGAGTTACCAGATACTAGAGTTCTATCACCTTCAGAAGGATGGTTTGTATTTGTATTATTTTACATAACTTCCCCTGCGGTCATATCATTGTAATAACTTGGGGTCATCAGTAACTGAACTGTCGAGACATGATTGCTAAATCACCACCACTACTCAAGGAAATCTCTTATCACCTAGAAACTGCAAATTGCAGGGACTTGACAGCAGATTAATCACAATGATAATCTAGAATAGAGTCCACATGGGACCACTTTTCCTCGTTCGCACTCCTTCCAGTCTCCCACCCTTCAGGGTCCTATGCTTGAGCATAAAAATGGAATATCATTTTCATGTGACAATAATCGTAGGTACGTAAGTAAGTACGTGTGTGCATGCGCGCACACACACACACACATATACATAAATTAACTGCCTTAGTAGTTTCAGTCCACAATCGTCTACTTAATTTTCATGTATCATTGTGTATTGGTAAGATAGACTAAACTACATTTTAACATTGAGATGATGACTAAGTTCACGTAAGTTTCAATTTCATTGCATTTTTCACTTCACTGTTCATATTTGAGGGCCCATTACCACAGACAAATTACAGCTATATGTGTACTACTGGGCTTCAAGTGTATAAAATACACTCCGTTACAATACAAGTGTGCATTGATAAAAATGTGTATAAACTTGGCTTTTGAAATGTGAGTTTTAAAAACAGCTGCAAATAGCTTCAAAACAAGACCAAGATCATATTTGTAGGACTATCCAATACTAAGAAAAAGATGTTTCACAAAATTGATAAGTTTTTTTTGGCCAATTTAAAAAATCTGAAAACTAAGAATTGTATTTAAAACCATTCTACCTTCACTGTATTTAAATTTCATTAAGATTGAACTACAATTTTTCTATTTATAGAATTTCAGAGAGCGGTCATTTGGAAAACAGCAAAAAACTGGCACTTTCTTCATTCTCACAACGATAAAAAATCAAAGACAAACTTGGAAAATAAAATTAGTTACCATAGCTTAACGCAGAATTAAATAAGCTAAATTTTGGTGTAACTTGTTTTTATGTACGTTTAGTGGTGAATTATTATTTGGAGTCCAAACTCGAGTATCCATAATTTTTAATCCGATAGTAAAGAAAATGCACATGGTAATGTACAGTTTTTGGACAAAAAGGCATAATGCAAAGGGTATACCTAATAATAATATTCAGGATTGCCCCTTTCGATCCAATTATGACCACAAGGGCCAACTTGTTTCCAAAGTGATGATGATCAAATATTCAATAACCAGGTAAGAAGGCAAGTTGCCTATGAGGAAGTTATGATTCCACTGAGGATTCTGATGAAAAGACTATGTTTGTACTCCGAGACACAAACCCCCTATATGGCAGTGTACAGTATTGATTGATATGGAGTTGAGTGGATATGTTTGCTTTAGTAGAGGTTTTAAAGAAAGCAAAAATCGACAATTTGCTGTGTTGGGATAAACCAGAGGGAAGGCAAGAACTGCAGGAACTTTTCATGTGGTGGAGCCAAACAAATAATCCATCCCCCAAAAAACACTGCTTCAGTTTCAAATTATCAGGTTCCTGCAATGATCTATTATGTTAAGTCTTACTACTAATTATCAGTCCTTTATAATTATTCATGCAAATTACTGTGACTAAAATATGTGTGAAATATAATTTCAAGAGAACATTCATATTCCAGGTCAGGCAACGTTATTCTCAGTATGCACTTGTGATGAGGGCTTTAAAATTATGTTTGTTTTGTAAAATTCATCATCAGATCAGCAATCTGATATTAAAGCTCAAGCAAACAAGACTGTATTATGATTTATGTGTAATTGTAGATACTTGTGAAAAAGATGCTTCAAATCAATGGTAAATACGTATAAGCCAATTTAAGGAAAAACTTCTTGTAATTGATTGCTAAGACCTGTTACAGTAATTTGTTATTTTTCGTTAAAAGTTTCAAACAGTAAAGAGTATTATGAAAAGAAGACCCTTGTTTTGTGAATGTCATATTAAAGGTTGTTACTTTATGAGCATTCAATTCACAGAATTTCTTGACTTTCATGAACCATGTAAAGGTTTGTCTCTCAATGCATTGATATTACATTATATTACCAGTAAAATATACTGTAGTTTTTGTATTGATTGTACTCAGGGATGCCCATCCCCCCAAAGGTCTATGATGCACTCCCCCCAAGGGTAGAACATTCCCCCAGCCCCTTTATGCCGAATTATATACTTAAATTATTTTGTTGAGACAAAACGATATAATACAGACATATTTAAACACTATATGGTTACTTTAGGTATTATTTACAATATGGGCATTCACATGTATATTTGACACTGAATGTAATTTCGTCATTTTGCACCACTTTTAAAATATCAGACCCAAGATGAATACTGTTTCCACAGTAAGTTCCCCCCCCCCTTCCACACGGATTCTAAAAGCATAAGAGGTGGTGTCTCATTTCAACCCCATTGCCCTGATCACCCACAGGTAGGTAGATAATCTGTACATAATGACCATAACTAGAAATCAATAACAAGTCAATCAAACGAAAGGATCCACCACCATTTTTGTGTGAAGATATATAGAATTGGTAGCTTGACTAAAATCTTGTCCTCCCAAAAAAAATTCCCATGATGCGTCCCCTGTCGGCATCCCCGATTGTAGCTACTTAAAATTATTTATTTATTTATTCAGTTTATATTTGTTTCAAATATCTGCCCCTGCCACTTCCCCCTCCTCCCACATTTCTCCATGTCTCTCTCTCCTCCACTGTGTCTACAACTCAGTTAAGCCCTAATGATATGTATGCCATTATATCCTACTTTCATATTCTCCTAATTAGAGGTTTTCATTCTCTCTCATGCAATTACTTACCTACAAAATTACTGAATAATAGAATCATCCAGAAAAATATAAATCAAAACACAATAGTAACTTATAATTGAACAAAAAACAAATCATATAATTGCCTTACAAGAAAATACTTCTGCTTATCAATTATAATTTTCACTTCTGCCTGTGTACAGGGTGGTACAGCACTCACAGACCAGTTGTATTACCACTGAGGAACTCTTCATTTCACTCAGCACCACTAGCTCCGAAACCACACCCAGCACTAGTGGCACTCTCGACAAACTGTTGACCTTACCTTTTCATGAATTTCCGAGGTAGATTGGGCATCGCAAAATGCCACAGTTGCCACATCTTTAAGAATGGGCATTTCGATAGAACAGTCACGGCCATCCAAAAGGGCCACAAGTGGGCGGGTTTGCATAGGGCCGTTTGCAATGGGGCCACGTATGTTATCGATCCGAGGTCGTTTTGGCAACATCTTGCGTTTGTCCATGAGGATTATCACTACACAGAAAAACACAAGTCACACTTCAAGTCACACTTCCCACACCCTCGGCCACATCACGCTGTCCTGACCTGGCCACCTGAAACAGAAGAGAAAACTCTATGAGACATCAAAAATATTAGAACCCATTACTAACATGTATCAACAGTATAGTGAAGTTTAAAGTTGTAGAGACCAATTCAGGAGTCTTATGATGCCAAATTCTCAAGGAAATGATGAAAGTATATAACATACACAAAAAAGCAGAATTCTTATAAAAATGATACAATTTAATATTCTTTATACAGAAATATAATATTGGTTTGAGCACAATTTTGTATAAAATGATTGTAATGTACATTCCACCATACCTAAATATTCACTGTAATTTAAAATTTCTGCTCTGCACTCAAATATCAGCACTGGTAAAGTATTAGTATAAACATTTTTACTTTAATATTGGACTGTCTTACAAAATAATGACCAAAGTTCCTGTGCTGTATTACAATAAAAATTATTACAATATTATTGTACACTGCCAGGAGTCCCGGGTTAGAATCCTGGCTTGCTTAAGCATGTGTTCTTTGAGAGTGTCCCATTATCAATTTCATTATATGATCGCTCATCCTCATCTTCGTCATTAGCAAAAAGTGGAAGTAAAACAAACCAAACAATCAACATTATTACTGGGTATTAATGAACGTATTACACTTGGGGGGAGGAGTCAACTATAAAAATAGGGCGCAGGTGACTTACGTTCATAGCTACAAGCAATCAAGATAAATGATATTTCATAAAATAAAATAAAAACTTTGAAAAAAACCTGGATAAACCTGTCATGGAATACTATAGTTATCTTAGAACTTCCTGCTACTAATGCCATAAATGAACTCTGAATATCAAAACTACAGAGACTACAGTTCAAAAGACACGTTGTATTGTTTTCAATAAAATTAAATGGAAGAAGCTTCAGTTCAAGCTGACACACAAGTGACAATATACTTTTTATTGAGTGTTAGTCTGTGGACATCTTGATGTTTGCCACTACGCAAAGTATCAGCGTAATATCATAGCATTTTGACCTACAATGTTACACGTATAATATTCAAGATAACTGCATTGGTTGAGGATTTCTAGGGGTACGCTCAACACCCAACACATCTGGCCTGACACAGCAAGGAGAGAAGCACAATTCATGTTGAAACCGTTCCGGCATGTAAACAACATGACTCAGTGTGCTTACCCGATTCCCCGCGCTCTCCGCTATCCCTTCACAACAGCTGTAGGTAAAGACGCGAAAATTTAATAATGCATGTTCGATAAGCTGGTTCGCTTTGCGCATGGAATTTAGTTTCATTTTTTTTAATCGCACTCCGCACAACGTATCAATTACTTAGTAAATCGGCTCGTTATCAATTCGAAAGTTACGTCACTTACGAAGTCTCGTGAACAGATATAAGACTAAGAACATTGCCGGAAAGAAATAATGAGGGAGGGGCATTGTTACGTTAATGGGCTGCAATGAACCCAATTACGACCTTTGTGCCATTACTTGCCTTAGGGCTACGGTTAGATTTCCCCTGAAAAAACCGCCATTTTCATTCGCGGGTGTAGCATTACGCCTTCTAGTGATCAGTGTGCCGCTCACGGAGGGAAAAAATGCGTGTGAAGGAAGTGTTCTTGGTATTGATTGGCGATTTCTTGAAGTTTCAGTTCATGTGTTTTTGGTGCGTCCTGTCCGCTCGATCGATAGGCTTGGCAGGGAGCGAGCGGTCAACTGTTCGGGAGGGTGAGATCAATAGAAAGCTGGCCGCCACCACTTCAGACGCTGCCCAGCCAATCCTCTCCTCTCACTCTCCGGCGACTCGGAACCAGGGTTTCCACGCTGCGGGAAATTCCCCTACGCGCAGGGAAATTATATGATCGGTACTTTGGCTGCAATTCTAAAGTGAATGCAGTATGTGGTAATGATGACTATTTAGCGACACGAATAAAAATATTTCCTTCTAAGAAGTGGTGGTCACTACTTGGCCGTCAGGACGTTTAAACGTCCCCCCCCCCTTTTCTCATTGTGAATTTCCAGTTTGAATTAATTATTCCGATGTAGTACCAAACTATAAGTTGTTCAACTATTTTAAAAGGCAGTTAATAAATTTAACCAAAAGATGTTAATCAAAATATACTTTTTATTGAGTGTTAGTCTGTGGACATCTTGATGTTTGCTCATTTCTATCCGAAATATTTTCATACAAATAGCCTTATATTGTTTCAGTGTTAAGAGTCTGGACATTTCGGTACTTGTTTCTTTCAGATTTAAGTTTCAAGTTTTTTATAATAAAGAGCTAAATGGGATAAAGAGGGAAATTTCTAACATGGCGAAGGGATTTTTCTCTTCGCGGAGTTGCAACATTGCTGGAAGCAAACTCACTTATCGAGGCAGTCGAGTAAATCACTCGGACGCAGGCACTGAAATAAAGTTTTCATCAACACTGGCGGAAGTTGGGGGTGGGGGAAAAGGCTACCAAGAGCATTTGTAAATACAAGCATACTCAAACACTTTAACTTCATTTATCAAGCCGGCAAAGTAGTACAAACGTTCACTGCAAGGAACAATGCTGCGAAGGGGGAAGGAAACACACACACGATTTTACGTCCTGTCGAAATGCACTGTGGGAAACGCGTTCCTCCTTGAGCAGTTTCGACACTCGCTGACAAGGCCCGAGTCAACGTTCGGTGGATGCAGGCAGTGAAACAGAATTACAACAGCATGTTTCGTACGCATGCAGAGTCACTTTAGGAGCATTGCATGCGACCTTGGGAACTGCGTACTTCAAACGCCAAGAACGGTATGAATGCTAGAGCTCTTCCCCCTTCAGCAGGCGTGTTAAAGAAGAGCTGCACATCGATGCGATACTTTAAGTGCTTGCGCGTGAAATCCGCAGAGAAATCCCAACTAGATCAGTGGCGGATCCAGCAAACATACTTGGAGGGGACAAATTTTATTTGGGTACCTCACACAGCCGGAAACACACTGACCTCCATCGTCTAGTGGTTACTGTGCTCCGTGAAAATATGAAACTGCATTCCATCTACAACGAAATGTTGATTAACAGTTGCTACACCCACATTCATTCTCTCCTCCCACATCACAGATCTAATTTCTGTGCTCTCTTCTTGTTCGTTCTGTCTGAAACACATGCAATAATACTGACTTAACAATATTCGCATTATTACACCAACCGTGTCGGCCGCTAGAGGAAGTAATCACCTTCTCCCCCCCCCCCCTTCCAGCAGCGGATCCTCATCGGAACTTGAGGGTTGAAAAAGTTACCTCGAAATTTTGAAATTCTAATGACACATGTGGTGAACATTATGTATTTTTTTTACATCACCTTGCAACGTTGCTATTTAATATTCTACGTACGACCAGATTTGAAATTTTGAACACAGGAACGAAAGGGAAGAATACCTAATTTGAACGGTAATTTTCATACAATTTTTCGTGAATAGAAATGAATATTTTATATTACAGACATTTGCTGTATTTAGAAACAAACCACGTGCTGAGTGTTTGTAACACATATTTGCTTCTTGCACGTCACTCTGCCTCCAGTGTGCATTTCTCAGAAATAAATTGAACGACTTGTATTTTTAAAGGGTCAAAATTGTGCATGGAATGAAGACAACCGTATGAAATCGAATCGCAATATTTAGTATTTCACATTCACTTCCTTCATTTGTTTAGCTATGCATATCTTTCCTAAGTCGCAAGGCAAAAATTCGTATGAAACATAAATACATGAACTGTCTTCAATGTTAAAACGCAGTTGCAAATAGTAATAATACATTTATAAAAGCATGTTAATTTCTTTCAATGTAGATAATAAAACAATCCATTCCTATATGTAACCAGAAACGCGTACCCAAACTGTGTTGGTGTAATCAAGGGGTCCCCGGTGGAGGTACACAGTGCTTCAACTCCCACTAAAGTGTACGCCCAGGGACGTAAAAGCAAGAACGAAAAGAAAAATAATGCAAAAGATCTTGCAAATATAGGTGTTACGTGTTCAGGAGATTTCCTTCAGCTTTTATTTAAACCTGTACATTATAACCAAGACATCAACAATAAATTAACGTATTTACTGCTTTCTGCAGCTGATTGACAAAATCAGTTGGAAACAAGGAGTGACTTAGTTGAATGAACTCCTGTTGTGGTACTCACCGGTCAGTGTTTGATATGTTTATCCAAATGAATGGAGCGTTATTGATGTATTGATTAATAGTTACATATGCACACGCACGTACTGTGAAGTATCACATAAACACAGCCCCGATGCCAAATCAATTGTTCCACTTGGTATGCAAAGGGAATAATCAAGAGAAATGAATACAGTGCCACCTCTTTTCTACTTCGCTCTCTCTCTCTCGCACGAAATGAAAATATATACTACTGCTCTAGTTTCAGGTAAATATAGATAACGATTTAATGTAGGCTTTCGTGAAATCCATTATTGTTGAACTGGTTGCGGTAGTCAACGATAGGGTTATTACTAGGGCTGCTTAGAGTTTCGAGAACGTTACAACGCGCCACTGCATTTCATATTCTTCCAAATATTAAATGATCACATCTTAACGATGGCAAATAGAAGGAAGTTTCACTATATTTATTTCATCCGCACTGTATTCGCAGAAGGCAAACCGAAATAACTGGTACAAAGATGAATCAGCACTCAACGACAGCCTACAGAAAATATCTTTATTTAACTCTTAAATCACAGAATGCTTTGCTGCCAAATATACCGAGACATTTCAGAGTTAACACACAACATTTTCTCCTAAAAGAATAATGACCAAGAATGGCTCATTCATACCCTTGTGTAAAGTTGTATTTCTTGTGTATTTGAATTTAAACTGTTTGAAGAGTGTTCAGTTAGTCTTGATTCTGTACATCTTACATGTATTATTTTATATGTAGCTTATGTGTAAGATTTCGGCAAGATTTTGGTGGAACAGAAGTACCAGGATTAAGTTCGCTCGCTTAATAAATAAGTTATGCACTATATATACGTGACTGCCCCGAGAAATTTAGAGCGCAATGACATTTAGGACACAAGGAACCATGGTGGCGAAACAACAGAAATCTCAGCAATAATTTCGCCAATATTTAGGCAGGAGTAGTAGTTGTACTTCTGGATATTTTACGTTGGTTTTCTCTATATCTCTGGATTGTGACGATGGAGATGAATGGTGAATTGAAGAAATAGATGAAGGAACTCAACATAATGAACCGTGCATGTCACCCAGGATTCGAACCTAGAATAGAAATTGTAACTCATTCTCTCGCTGTTTTATTATTGCAGTGCATTCTCTAATTATTATCCAAATGACACTGCACTCTCGCATGTAAATTGACTAACGTATCCCGAGTGTGCCATACTTAATTCATATTTATACTTTCCTTGAGAGTATCGGGTAAGCACCGCAACGAAGGGATCATGACATAGAAAAAAAGATAAACCCCTGGTTTTGCATTGCGTATTCTACCAAGAAGGCCAACGGATATTTCACACGGCGAAAGGTAAAACTTGACGAGCAGAGGGAAAACAACAAGTAATAAGAAGTCTGCAAAGGGCCACTGAAGAGGCCTGAAAAACCGGCATTCGGCGACTCGACTGCTGCTCCATAACTCACTCGGAAAGCAGAGAAATTCCCCGCGGGCTTCGAAAGGAATAACGGCGCTTGAGGGTTCAATTATAAAGGCTATTAACTTCTTCGTGTACCAAAAGGAGAGGGGGGGGGGGGCTTCAGCATCATTGTTGTGTACGGATAACAGTGATACTTGAAAGCAGCCTCCCTGAAGCTTGTACTGGGTCCGATTTCCGCGAGTGAGAATATGACAAGAACAGGTTTTCAATGTAAAGGAAAAAAGGGGAACAAATGAAGACTACAGGGGGAAAAGGAGGCAAATCAGTTTTCCATAATTGTATAGAATAGCAAAGTTAAAGTTTGAAACCAAATAATCGTTAATCTTATTGATGTATGTTGTTCATTACATGTATTATGAAGCAAGCGTATATTTCTTTGTATGAAAATGAAATATGAAAAATTGATTCAAGAAGAGTACAAAAGTTATGACAAAAACTTCTTAATGTAACAGTTTACATCATTATGAAGTGGTGCACAAATTCACTTGTTCAGGTATAGGCCATGTGGTAGGTTTGTGTAGTAAACCTGAGCCTCTCTTGTGCAGAACACTTTCAATTCCTGAAGATCTTTGAACTTTTCGTCTGATATTTGTAGAAGTCCCTCATAAGGTCTAGCAGGGTGTAGAAATTCGTTAGATTCCAGATGAGGCGCAAGCCTTCTGTTTTTTTTCTTCCCGCGCACGATTGTGGAAATCCATGCTGCATTGTAGTGTTTCAGACGGTGAAGTTACTTTCGTAAAATTACTTGCCTCCCTTTCCCCCTGTATTCAACTGACTTACCTCCTCCTTTCCCTGTAGGCGAAATCTTCAAGATTAAATTTCTCAGTGACTAACCTCCCTATTGTTCTGACATTGAGTCCACATAAACTACATCATTGAAACTACATGAATCTGATCTTAACTCACTTTCGACAATTTACTGACTTGCCTCCTTTTCCCCCTGTAGTCTTCAAATTTGATCCACTTTATGGATGCTAAACGAAGGGATGAACTTGATAGAAAAATTACACGTGAATTGAGGGTGCAATAATTCGAACACTGTATTCTGATATCCGAGGTAAGAAACAACGTCGTCGTGGACCGAAGGTCATAACATAACATGAAGTACTGTGCCCAGGACACTTTCATGCATTATTTTCTTGTATCTTTATTGGGTTATGCTTGTGGTCACACAACAAACTAAGTTATTATATTCCTGCTCCTGGATACCGTGTGCAGAACGTAGCGACAGAGCTTTATGAAGGGTGAGCTTGCAAAATAGTAAACATAGTTCAGTCATAAAACAATTTCTTCGTTCTGGATAGTCAGTTTCAAAACAACAACAACAAACGAAACAAAAACTACTCGTTGACGCTTTCCCTAATGAGGACAATTTCTCGCGATGACCAACTGATCCTGTAAACAATCATCTTCATAACTTCAACATTTAATGGAAACTTTCTGATTACACGTATATATTTAAAGCCGTATTAAAGCAATGTTTGTCACACACGAGACCCGGGTTCGGTTCCAGGGTAAGGTGAATTGAGGAATCTTCCATAAGCAGCTTTCGGGTAACCCTTGTCGACCCCACAACATCGATAAACGCACATAATGTTAGCATTCTCTTAGAAACCATGCAGTGACTGTTAAGGACCCCGCGCACTGAGACGCCGGAAGCGCGGCAAAAGAACGGAACAGTTTCGCTTCCGGCGTATCAGTGGGCCATAACCCTCAAGGTAGCCTTCAGACTTCTAGCCGGAAATTCCGTGCTTCGATTCCGCACGTTCCCCTGTAGTAAGCGTTACACCATTTGATTTCAATAGAAGCAGACGACAGAAGTTCTGTTGCCGGATTTTTCTGTTTCCCCACGCCTCAGTGTGCGAGGTCCTTTAAGGCCTATCTGCATTTCCTTAACTGAACTGGCCACCAGGCTCCGGGAACACAATGGACGCTTCTAAAAAGAATGGGCCCGCGGCATGCTTATCAAGTAAGGATTCCGAAAGAGATTTATTTGTTGTTGGCTGCATTCCTTTACATAATCAGGATCACTTGTCGTGGTTGTTTGCTGTTGTGCAACAACAGGCGACTTGTGCATTGTTCTGGCATTCGAGGTCAATCGTTGCGACAAAACAGGTGGTGACTGACACCTGAAGGACGATAAGTGAAAAACAGTTCGCGATGGATATCCGTAAGTGCTGGGGAAATATGGAGTTTCGAAATAAGCGCGATCGTTCACCGGCGTTCCTTGAAGTAACGAATAGGTTTCCGATTCACAAATATTGGCTAAACGACACATCAGAAATGAAATCGACAAATAGTTTGAAGTTAAAACAACGCAAACTATATATCACCCACGGGGCTGACAAGGTGTCAATTTTATAATATTAATAAGATTTAACTATCCAGTGTGAATGTTAATTGTATTTGTGCCTGTTTCGAGACATCGTGGCCGAGACAATCTGAGGACGAACTGACGGAATGCAGACTGGAAATACTAGGACATGATTTAAAACCAAGACCCTTGTTTTCCAGGCTGAGATTTTTATGACCTAAACATCACGAAAATACGCAAAATAAAAAATACACTAAAGACCTAAAAAAATATCAAAACTATGCCCTAACAATTTAAATTTCTTATTAATAAATTGTTTTCTTCATAAGGTTATGAAAAATTAAAGAAAACCTTGAAAATAAGCACAAAGTATAAAGGTCTCTTCATGTTATTTCATATATGAAGATCTCTTTATAGGTCAGTTTATGGCCTGCAATGCACAATGGCTACTTTTTTTTAACAAGTCAAATGTAAATTAAATAATAGCTATTATCTGCCAACAGTCTTGTACTTGGAGAAGCTGCTTCTACATCCACTGAAAAAGGCGGAGCAAAATTAATCCACTGGAAAAAGCCCAGCCTAAAACAAGTTATTTGCATAATGAAACGTTTAAAATATGCCATATCAAGTTTAAAATGGTCAAATGTACACTCCTGTTCAGAAAAAGGCACGTGTTATAAGGTTGGACAGTTGAAGAACGTGACACTTTATCTGAACAGGATTGTACATACACGTGTCCCAAGGAAACGCCTTAATTTAATTACCTTAACATATATTTCAATATCTTTCACGAACGTCATCCTTACCGAAAAATATGCAGTCACAATCCTCAAGAATTATACAGAGGCGTATAAAATAACATGCGAGAAATGCCACTGTAGAAATGTGCCTGGTTTACAACTGCTATTTTTTTTTCAGTCATTCCTACCGCATTTCTCACGAGACGCACCCACGCCAAAACTGGTCTAAAAGGTGAAATTTATTTGAGGTTTCCTGATAAAAAGAAACCACCAAGCTTTCTATTACGATTTGACGGACACGCGGGTGTCCGACGAAAGTTGCCAGTTGCGTGAAGAAAAGGCCGAAACACCGTTAAGAGCAGAATCGATCAAGCCGTATGTTTATTCATTCTACCACGTCGTGATGTTGCAACTTCGCTGGCGGAGCAAGCGGGGGTAGAAGGGCAACTAACGAACTCGCTCTCTCACGAGTTTCGGAACAAAGCAGCGGGGACCTTCCACGTATTCGGTGTCAATTTCTGACAGCAAGGTTATTATCGCATTGTGAGACGCTCATGCTGCAAAATAAGAAAGTAAGATGGGAGACTGAGAGGGATGTACGGTGCACTCCGGCCTCTTTAATGAAGACTCAGTCTGAAAAACCAATCCCCTTTTCCCAGACACAGGAACGACTTCGGAATTCTCCGTGAGCTCTGAGAAAACACCGGGCGTAATTCAGTAATGAACTCCACGCTACCGAGAGTCCGTTTTCACAACTTCATTGCGATACTAAACAGAATAAATGCTATCGGCGGCGTGATGAACGCACGGGAAATTGGTCAAGGAAAAGTGTTTAAAAAAGTCACTGCACCCGTATCACGCATGATAATTGCAATTTGGAAATGCCAAAATGGAAAGTATGGTGTTAGTCCAACGCCAGAGGAACGGGTAAGTACAGATGAGTAGGATTGATTCACTTTTTCTGCCACTTCTGGATAAACACGAAGGTGAGGATGAATGATGATGAGATGAAGGGATGATACAACACGGGCAACACAGAGGATTATATTGGCTGGAGTCCAGACGCCAGAGCCTCGCTAGTCTGCAAAATGCAGTCCAGGGTGTCCTATGTGGAAAAGAGGTTGGCATTTGGGGAAGGGATAATTGCAGATGAGTATGTAGCAGCGTATACCAGCGGAAACAGGTGTTTTTTTGTGTATCTTATAATTATTTTAAAAGCCAAAAAGCAACGCACAATATATTAAACATTATCAACTGTAAAGAATGTTTAGAAAAACATAAGGTGCGTCTCCGCAAAATTCTTCGTTATTAAAGTCAAGAAAGCAATTTCTACGTAACATAGCGTAGTTGATATTTATAACTTAAGACACGAACGGTGGAAATTTGATCCTTGTACACGTTTTAATTATTCGGAGAGTTTACACAATCCATATCGAAGCCGTAACTACATACGACCTCACAATAATATAGTCTTATCTTGACCAAGAGTCCGTGCTCATAGCCTTGTGATTCCAATGGACGATATTATACTGGCTATACGATATAAATTGTACTAGTTCGGTATTCTGGACCAATCGATATATCTGAAACAAAATTTAAAAAACAAAACTAACGAAAAAATATTGGAGCCACCCAAAAAAGGTTCGATAAAATTAATGCTAATAAAACGCGGTAAAATCGAATACGATATACAATTAATGTAATTACGTTAACCACTAGACTACGGAGTTCCGCATGAACAAACACGTACATCCACTAGACAAACGAATGGATGATTATCGAGCAATTGAAACCTCGATTAACGTACTCCTAAATTAGCACTAGACAAACGAATGGATGATTATCGAGCAATTGAAACCTCGATTAACGTACTCCTAAATTAGTGGTAGGCAAGAAAACAGCGGAAATCGCACTTATGTCGCGATCTTTGCATAATTTGTACAGCCTGTGTGTTGGATTGTAATGTGCATAACAGAAAAAAATCCTTGTGCACAACCTGCCAAATTATCACTCGATTTCCTCGCGCTCGGTGCAAGTGCTGCGTATCACCTCAAGCACAATAACAGTTACCAACAGCGGCGCTCTGACCCGTTACGAGGAGGGGGGGGGGGGGAACGTCACCTGAACCAAGAAACTCGCACGGGAAGAAAAAGTGCAGTCTTTCTTCGCTGCTGAGTAACCGGTCCGTAGTTTCGCTTTCCACCCTTTTTGCAGCAAAAAGCGGCACAGAACCGGATTCGGCCGTCGTGGCCAGCTTTCCCGTGCTATCGAGTGCCCGCAAACCAGTATCAACACGCGTTCTAATCTCAAGACTTCCTCAGGAAGCCTACCGATCGATCGCTTCACCATGATAAACATGGATAATACAGTTCCTGTCTTCGTGTCGCTCTGAGCGCGGATTAATCTTTTTTCCCGAGGAGGAACAATTTCCATCAGCAGGTCAGTGGCGTGCCCATGAAGATGCAGTTGGTTTGGTTTCTCTGACTGAACTTACAATTATGGGCAAGTCAGCAGTCTCGGCGCCAGAAACGTTTTAGAAAGGGGGGGGTTACACAAAATTCTCAAGACTTCGAAATACGGAATATTGTATGTGATAATAATGTAATTATATAATGGTCAAAATATTTTTCTTAAACAGGAAACACTAGGGGGGAGGGGGGGCTGGCCCACTCTACCCCTTTGCCACTGGTTACTTACGAGGACGAGGTAAAGTTTCGCATAAGGTGCACATTTACTCTCGTCCCGTCAATACATTTCTCCCGACGTTGATCTCTAAAAGTCGATTATTATCAAGCTAGTTAAAGTTCATTAAAATTGTATTAATAAAAGTATTCAGACTCCCATGTATTTCTTATTGGAGTGAAAATGCTCGCTCTTCAACTTAAAAGTGCCCACTAATCAGAAAAGTGTTTTGGCATTCTTTCGTAACACCAGTTCTTCAACCTTTCCGGGCCTACTGTATGTAAAAATTACAGCGGCTAGGCACCGTAGAACACCCCCAACACCCTTAATATGGAGGCAAGAGTCTTAACATAAACGTAATTAGGTGCTGCCCCGATTAGCCTTTCTGTGCACAGAGTGGACACAAACAACAAATCAAAAACAAACTTCGGGGTAACGACGATGGTGATTGGTGAAGTTCATGACGAGAAATTAAAAGGAACCTTGACCCTGAAAATCTCGATGACTATGATTAAAAAAAAAAAGGCAGCTATATAAGTGGGCGCACAGTAAAAATGAGGCTCTCTCATTACAAACGTGTTCTGTTTAATAATGGTAATTGCCAACGCAAACCACTAAATAAATAGCATTCATCGCAATCACTTTACATAACGAGATGCAAGAGCCAAGGAGCGAGTTTCGTTCTGCCGAGAGTTTACTGTACGAGCCGGGCAAAAATCGGATATTCCTGGTGCTTCACAGGCTCGGCAACTTGAGCAGTCGCTTTCTATCGAGGAAACGAGTTTCAATGGCTGGCATCCGAAGTTCTGCGACAGTCACCTGCGCTGGAGAAGTTGAAGGACGCGAACTCTGGGCGAGCAGTAGTAGTTTGCAAGTTTCCCCCTTTCCTCCCTCCCCCCTAGCTCACGAAGAGCCAACTTGCTCTTCGCGGGGAGAGAAGTTGAGGAAAAGTTTTTATCGATTGCAGAGTTGTAATACAGTTAGTTTGTCCGGGAGTTGTAATGCAGTTAGTTGTTGCGTGTTACTGCTACAACACCAACACTTTGTAATCACAGCTGGTCTGAAACCACTCCGATCGTTACGGATAAAAAAAAAAGGATTGCTGGTTAAGGAAGATTGCCAATTTACATTTTTTCTGCGAGTTATAATTTCGTTTCAGAGATGGTTTAATCTCGCGTGGGGAGATTTAACCTTACATTGCTGTTTTGAATGGTATACGCGAACCAGAGATTTGCTGACTGACAATACTACGACTAAACCTCGCGACAGGTTAACCTTGCAGCAACTTTTCGCATATATAGACCCAAAAGTGCGCGCAGAAAATAGTTCCGCTTCAATACTGAGGATTTTCTCACTGTCTGTGATATGAACAGCTTGGCGGTTAAGGAGAGACTGGCACGGGGATGCTGAGTGCAGTTTTAGAGTGGATTGATACATAAAACCTGCTGCAAACTTAACCTGTCGCGGGGTATAGTTACCGTGTATTCTGTATACAGTTATGACGGGATTTCAATCCAGTCCCTACAGCACACTATGCCAGCATACATAGGGTACTTGAAGGATTAATATCCAGAAATACTGTCATCAAAATGACTAAGGTGTCAGCATTTGGTCAAGCTCTTTTATACAGTGGCTTGGGAATTTGTAAAGAAATTCAAACCACAGGGGCATGAATATTTCTTTTCTTTTTAATAGTAAGAATGGATGATTTCGCACAAAATCTCAAATTGGGCGAGTTTCTTTAATAATCTTAGCTCGGCAGATTTCTTTAAAACATATTGGCCGGAGAAAGATATTATGAACGTACACTGGATTGTATACCTATTTGTGTGTCTCTATTCCAATGGGATTGGCAAGTCTGAGATTGTAGTCATGTTAGATACATAACACGTTCCCGTATTTAGAGTTAGTCAGCTTATTGAATTTGAACAATGTGACTAGTCAGTGAAAAACCCTTCACATGACGCATACCTTAACACAAACATCTATTCATACACACAATGATGACGAATTGAACAACAAGATTTATATCGATTCAAGAGCAATCTCAGCTTGCGTAAGAATTCCTCAACCGTGATTATTTCTATAATCTAAACAGCACGACCAAACATACAGAGCGTTAAGTGTTAGACTTTCGATCGAGGTTCCCGGGTTAAACCCCGGTCAGGACACTGGTGTTTTTTTATCAGTGTACCTTAATCAATTCCATCAATCATCGTCGTCGCGAATAGCCAAAAGTGATACAAAGCGACGCTACATAACAGAAAATTCAAACAAAGATGCAAACCATAATCCACATAGGTAAAACAGCGGCAGCAAAAAAAAATCAGGCGAAAATAGAAGTGGCTCGGTATCTTCGTTGGAAGAGTAATGGAGCGGTATGCCAGAGTCCGGGGTTCGAGTCCTGGTCGAGCATGCATTTTTCACTGAAATTTCTACATAGTAGTACATCTGTGTGCTCCAATCACCTCAGAGTAGAAGCAAAGATAGGGGGAGGGAATATCGCTTAAACGAGGCAGAAAACTGAATGCGTTAACCGTTAACAGGAAACCTAATACACCGTGAGCACGCGGAAATGCAACATCTGTAAGAAATTATGCACCATCAGTTAATCGGACGCTTAATACTAGAGAATGTTACGCAACTTCTCCCCCCCCCCCCCCGCTGACTTTGCATAATTTCTCATCTGTTCGTCGAAGGTCGGCGTTTATGTAAGTGCCTCATCCGCGCTTTCCCACAATGCATTCAGTCCGCCGGGTGATGCCTCGCAGAAATATGAGCAATTGTTTAAGACTTCGGAATTGTCCGAGGGTGACGTCACTCGAGCAATAGATGTATGTAAACACGATGAACATCTCACGATCCTAAAACGCTGAAGGCACAGAGCAGCAATTTACTGGCAAACACGGCACAGATAACATAGGCTGGAGCTGCGTTTACGGCGGACGCTGTACGCGTACCAAGAAATGGGCGGTTCAAGTATCCCTGTCTCTACGTTCTATATTCAAACTCATAAAAAGCACACAATCTTGAATGTTCATGACATCAACAAAAACGCCACCAAAGTTGAGCGTTCTGCAGGGTGTTCTGAAAGTCTCCTTACACACAGTTATTTTCTTTCTTTTCAGATGTCCCTGAAGATTTCTTGGGCAAGAGCTTGTATATATATCATTCTCGCGGATGGATTTTTTTAACCCGCGAGAGCAGTTGAAGGCCGTGGTGTACTAGGAAAAGGGACAAAACACGGAGCAGCCAAAGGAAAGGTAATCTTAAATGTTTTTCTTCAGAGGAACGTTCTTAATTCGGACAATCATATACAGGGTGCATCATAATATAATAAGAATAAATAACTTCAAAAAAAATATTTCGTCTAAACTATATGGAATACTCGTCCGTGGCCGTGTGGTCTCAGGCTTTTGGACTCCGACTGCGGGACGGCTTCGTTTCGAGTTCGCCTGGGTTCTCGGCCTGTGTATAGGACCGGTGGCAACCCACCATCGTGAGGAAATTGGGGAGCTACGAGTCAGTAACGTAATCCGGTCTGGGAAATCACCTATAACGGCTGAGGGTTCGACATGCTGACCACACATCACCCCATTACTAGTTGAAGATCTCCACACCTCTAGGTAGGATTGTGGGAGGGAGACTGGCGGTCGGGAGATAGGCCAACGCCCTTCTAGGGCTGTCGAGCCACGGGTTATTATTATTATATGGAATGCAACAATGATATTTGTTATCTATCAATCAGTAACACTTCAAGTTTCTAGAAATACCCACAAATGGCTACAAATGTTCAATGTGGCTTCCACCAGTTATGGTCTGGGGACCTGAGAAAGTCGCCATTTTCATTAACACTACACAATAACAGTGTTTACAAAACTTGAAGATTTTCTCATTGTTATACAACAAACCTCATCGTTATGTTTCAGATATTTCTTTTTAACAATAAACCTGATAAGTTGTTTATTCTGTTATGAACGCTGTACTACGTCGGAGGCACTACCTAATTTCACCGCATAATCGTCACGCCCTGTTTTTTCAGCGGAAAAATTCGTTTATAACCTTTCATCGCGTAATCGTCGCATCGGAGCGTGAGATAACGAAACCAATGATAGCGGCGTGTAATCTTCTGCCACCGAAAACTATTTTCTTCAAGTCCGTATTTCGCAACACTAGTAAATTTTCTTACGTATAATACGTATTTCGTCTATAACGCACAAATCAGTAACAAATGTGTTAACACTTTTTTCCAGACCTGAAAAATGTTTGCAAAAAGATATGCGTCGATTTGAACTATATTTTCGTATTCATTAGTATTTCGTCCATCCTAATCTTGCACCAAGGACAGTCTAGTAACAAATTGAATATAAGTATCGGTAATACAGACACAAATTATATAAAAAAAAATATAAAAATAAAATAAAAAAAAGCTTCTTGTAATGGTCCCACCCGACCTTTTTGCAAAAACTTTTGGCATAAAATTGCGGCGGTAATGTAAAATACAGTATGCTGCTCTTTCCATTCCAGAGTGGTGGAAACTGGAACTGAACTCTGGCAATGCTCGACTGAGACTATGGCATTAAGAAAATATCTTGATCCAGTACTTTAGTGAACTCACTACAACATTTTGGCCGATGTCTAATCAGCCTTCTTGCAATATGTAATTTGAGATAAAGTGTACCCACTACCACTAAGATAAATCTCGTTCATGAACCAATGACTAAGAAAACAGCTTCGTGCATCTTCTGATATACTCCCGTCACTATTCACTTGTCTGCGAATTAAGAATTGTGAAATATCTCGTGCTGATAAGGTCTGATAAGTTACTGAATGAACTTAGCATTGACATTACCGGGAGCACTTCAACAGGGATAAGAAGGCGTGGCGATGTTTCGGAGCGTTATGTCAAAACGTGTTTTGTTCGGTTGTAAATGTGGTAGCGACGTTACACTGACCCAGGCTCTGCGATGCAAACGAGTGCGTAAACTTCTTGCTAGGAGAACACGTAAAGCAGTTGAGAATGAATCCACAGCGCATTTCAAGTTGATCACGTAACAAGTTCAACATGTTGTGGTCTGCTGCAGGAACAATGGCACGCCACGCAACTGTGTTCTTTCTCCTGTTGCAAACAACACTCTGACATCCCGTTATTCTACCTCACATCATCAATTCTAACCAGAGAAATTAAAATATGTTGGAGTTAAGTTTACGGAAACTCAGCGCAAGATACACCATTGAAACTGTTAGTAAAATTATTCAGTGATAGACTGACAGGTAGAGACATCGATAATTTGATTTAATTTGTTATTTCGCGTCGCTTTTCTGCCAGTTTTTGCGACGATGGGTGATGACATGATGAAATTGATCAAGGGACACTCAAAGAACACTCATGCCCAGGTCGGGATTCGCGCTGTGCTAACCACTCCGCCACGGAGGCGCACATCGATAGGTCACGTGATATCGATTGTTGATTCCCATTGACAGATTAACAAATAAATCGAGACAATTCATGCTGGAATATGCTACTTGACAACGAATTTTATTTTGGTTACTGCAGTACTTTCTAAAGCATCCGTAATTGGTCAAGAGATGAAGGTTTTGTTTTTGCTCAACTATATGTTGAAATCTAGGAAATGCGAAGTCAGATCTTTCTACGAATTATATTTGGGGATAATTCTATATGCATTTTTATGGTCTATATGCCATTCGCAACGAAAATAATAATTGTGATAATTTGGGTGCGTCTGCTTATTGAAGCTATTTGCACACTTGACCATATACCAATAATAATTTTTATTTACTGAGCAATTAAAATAAAAATGTCTAGACTATATATATAAAAAAAACACTGATAGCACTGATTTCGTGGAGATTAACTGCTGATGAACAGCAATGTAAACAAATCTAAAAGCTTCGGCAAAAGTCGAGATTGTAACGAGGTACTCGGCACACGTTTTATGGAGAGGCTTAGGCTGTCCTTTACACCCATCGATGGGAACGAAGGATGGAAGGAAGATGAGGAAGCAGATGTCAAAACATAACAAGCCCTTACTTGAGGGACACATTACGATAAAACACGGGAAAACAATTAATACCCATGCCGTTTCGAGCGTATGGTAAACAAGCACCCTGGCGAATCTGCTCAATATGTGCTCTTTTTATAAGGTTGCAGCTCTTAATTCACTGTCCCCTCCCCAAAAGTCTGCCAAGGGCAATTCTGACATAATCGGCAAATTGAGTCTTGACGTTGACGAAACAATGCCCACGTCAGAAAAGTAGCCAATCAGCTATCAAACTACAGGTGGTGCAATCTCATTGGCATCTGCAGAGACGTTCGTGTTGTTGGGCTACAGAAACGGCAGGATAGGAAATAAGTTACATGTCACGGACGATAACGGAATCCGGCCGTCTAAAATATGCAGTGATGCCGCACATAAACGGAAAGTTAGAAGTCTTCCCTGTGGGTTAAAAAATCCCGCCAAGACAGGAGGAAGCACAGAACAGAAAACACGTTTTGCTTCATTCCTGGAGGAATACCAGAGCCATTGTTTCCAGCGGTGGCAGAAGTTTTCAGCATAAAATACTCCTATAGATATGAAGCATTCCTGTGTGGAAATTAGAGGAACTGAAGAAAAGGTGAGCGAAAGAAATAAATAAGGTGGCAAAGCCATCAGAATAACGCTGGTTACATTGTGTTAATAAACTTTAAAACAATATTCGAATTCAATTCGCACTTTTTGGGTCAAATTTCGTCTCCAAAATTGGTGTTCATATATTCTGCAATTTAATGTAATAGTTCCAAGTCTTGCAAAAGGTAAACACAAACTTTACAGATAGAATTATACAAAGCCTAATCAATGTGAATGAAACGGAAAAGCAATCACCAATAAAGAAATGTGTCAAACAGAGCTATTCTTTTATCTGCACTGGTTTTCAATTTGTACACAGAGGAAGAAACAAACGAAGTAAATTAGAAATTAAATGCCAGAGCTAAAAATTCACGGAAAATAAATTAAAATGCTGTGATTTGCAAACGGCGATGAAGCATGACTTAGCAAAATAATAATGCAATAAATTCTTCAGAGTGGCTATAAAATGCAAATAAATGTCAAGACAAAATTTGTGCATGCCGCATTAAACTTCGGCCCCTCACAGCAAACACAATGATAAGGCAGAATAGATTTGAAGTGGAAGAATTTTGCCATTTTAGGAGTACAATCACGAAATGACGTGAGATGAAGAAGAGAGATCAGAATTAGCTTCCAGGCTAAAAGGAAGGCACTATGCGGATGCGAAACGGAAACTGAAAGGAAAATACTGGAAGCCTTCGAATATGGTGCTCCGGAGAATGTTGAAGAAGAAATGGATAGACAAGAGCAACAATGAAGTGTCCCTGAGACGCGGATGTCGAAACAGGGGCATATGGAAATAGACAGTCCAAGGAAGTTGAAGGATAGTAGGCCACATGCTGAGATAACGACCACAGTTAATAAAGGAACAAAATAAACTGTCAGGCCCAGGACGGAGTACATAAAACAAATGCGAAAATATTTGGGCTGAGACGATAACCATATAGATGCCGATACTTTTACCGATTCCCATTAATAGCGATAATTAAAAATTATAATTATAATCAGGGCTCGAAAAATCCCGGTCGACAGGGCGACTAAAAATTTCAGCCTGGTGATTGTGATCTTTTTCTGTAATATGTACGAAATTTTGATGTTGTGAACATTCCATAAAGTCAGTAACAATTCCTTACCCTTTGTCCCCCAACACCCCATTTCCTGCCTTCTCAAATAATTTAGCGATGTTTTGAATACCGCGATGGTCAGCGCCTAGCTTTGAAGAAAATTTTTCGAGCACCGATTATAATAATGTTCAAAATTGTGGTGTTAACATTAGCGTGTTAAATATTCTACTCCAATTACATGCATAAATTTACCAATAATTTTGCTTTAAAATATTCAAAATTACATCAGATTATTAAAATGCATGTTATATAATCGCAAAAATTCATTTTTCACGCAAAATTGGTGCAAAATAAAATGAAAGTTTGAATTTTCCATAATTTCAAGGATAATTCGACTCCACGATTAAGTGTCGCCCGGCAATTAAATGCAAAACAGATACTTTCGATATTGATACCACTGGTATCTTCCGATACCCATACAATGGCATCGCCTCAGCACTAGTAAAAATGTAAACTGCGCAAGTTACAGGGAAAGCAGACATAAGCAGAAGACAAGGAAACGCAACAGAAAAAGAACAGCATGATATAAACCAGTAGACACGAAGGCAAGGAAGAGAGAAAAAAATAACAAATTATCTTTTGTCTGCATTTGTCAGATGTCTGTACCGATCTTGATCATGTCTCGATATAACATTGAAATGTTATTAAAAGGAACGAAGAATCTTTACACATCGAACAACAAGCACATTTTGACAGCTCCCCACTCAAAGTTGTATCTGAATAAATATCACTGTAGAACAAAAATCAGGTGAACTTTGCATAAACTCTATACTATTCCAATTCAATAGTCTCGGACGAGACGAGACTCGGTCTGGTGTTGACAAGTCGCAAGTCCCAAAGGCGTCATCCTACTTAGCGGTCAGCTTAGTCTTGGAGACGACTAACGTTAGATTAACACCGAAGACATATACCTACATGTATCCAACCATTAAAACTAAAACCTGGCGTCGTCATCTTTACAGATATAAAGGAAACACTTCCCTTACTTGCGTTTCTTGTTTGACGCCTCATTTCAACGCTACGGCCCCTCAATGACTGGCAGCTACGCTCCAAAGGTTTTTTTTGCCACTAATGGATTAACTCTTCAATTATGATAAACATAATATATGGTATATTTATGAATAATCAGGTAGAATCCACTTGTTACGTGTGAATATGAAGTGTGAAACTTTAAATTCCCGGAATGGCCCTGTGAAACCATCTCTCGCGAGACGATGATAACTAGGGAGCGGAAGTTCATGAAATGTCATCTTTTTTTTCTGACATCTCGGACACGATGCAAATTAAATGTACACAATATTACACTTCGTCTAGAACCCAAAAATGATAATTCTAAAGTGCATTTTTTGCCAATTTTCAGGTTTTAGGTCATTTTTCCCGATTTTCGGCATTTTCCCGTCATTTTTCGCAATATTTGGTGTATTGTTTCGTCATATTTTGTCACTTCTTTCATTTTGGTAATATTCTTGAGTATATTTTCACCAAGCTGAACATAGATCTATATATATATATCGCAGGATTGCAATTTACGAGCAAGAGAAATGCTGAACTGATGACAGTCTTTGTTGTGTCGGTTGTTTTTTTTAAAGCAAGATTGCACTTTGTTCAATTTCCTTTTCCTTTCAATTTTTAACCTGAAACTAACAAATTTAATGGTCATTTTTTGCATTTTTACGTCATTTTCCCCCATTTTTAGGACATTCTATAGGTCATATACCTAGATTATTTAGGTCTTCAACTTCCGTTCCCTAATAACACTACCGGACAGTTTTGGAGACTTTGGAAACCTCCGGAACGGGGGTAACGTTGTCAGAAAAGTTAGTAAATCATTGACCCTTCAGGACATTATTTCTTTCTTTTAATTTGGAAAAAGCCAAGAACGGCGGAGGGCTAAGTCAGGTGAATTGGTCCATCATGCGCAAGCTCATTGCCGTGGTGAATACACTTGTCAGACCACAGTTCAGGATTTTCCTCCGAGCATATTCCTGTAACCTTGTCAGCATTTTCAAATAATGCTGTTGATTCATCGTTTGTCATTGTGCAACGAATTCAGAGTACACTATCCCCTTGTAATCGAAGCGAAGAAACGCGCACCCATGTGATTTGATATACTTTATTTTACTTCGCTTTTTGTGCCACTTTTGGCTAATTTGCGAAGATGGGGATGAGTGATGATGAATGGACACTCACAAACATCCAAGCCCAGGCCGGGATTTGAACCCGGGACCCCTGGCGTCGTAGCGCGATGTGCTAAAGACTCCGCCACAGGAGCCGGCACGCACACCCATGTGGTGAACAAAGTGCTTCGGTCGAAGTGAATTGTGTTTTCCGTTGCAAGTTCTGGCGATTTGTTTCCGGATCGCTTTGAAAACAACACATTTCATCACCATAAATGACCCTATCAAACAACGCTGCATTGTGTAAAATATCAGATGAAATGTGACGCCGACGCCGTTTCTCATCATCTATTCAGATTCGAGGCACCATCTTTGCGGAAATATTTTTTTCGAAGTTATACTGACTTACGCTACTTCCTCTGTTGCTCATGAAATTACAACTGATTTCGTCTGTGGTTCATGTAAACCCGTTAGAACCCAAACATGCTTGGGTATACGAGTTTGCCGCCTTTCCGGGAATTAAATTGTCACACCTCGTAAGTCGCACAATAAAGAAATTTTAAGTCATACATTATAGTTTATCGAAGTCTCGCAGGATCTCGTCTCGATTTGAAAAATATGGTCTAGGCACCATATATAGGGAAGAGAGGGGGGAGATACAAGAATCAGTCACATTTGGTCCTGGTTTCTCCACTTTCACGTTTCCTCTTTCAAACAAACCGGAAGTTAATAACACGATGACCCTTGTCTATGAACTGATGGCATTTTAATCGAAGGACATGTGCTAAATGTCACATAGTTACCCTTCAACAAAAAATCAACTTCCAATGCAATTAACTAATAGTCTGGCTTTAAAAGACACGTGCTGGCAACATTGGAGGGAATCCAAGGTAAGTTCTCACAGTGGCTATTATTCCGACATCTTTTCCCTAGGGGAAGTTCACGTTTATTCACAACAGGCTGCGAGAGAAATACAGATGATTCCCAGGCTAAGATTCCCACAGCCGGCTGCAGCGTCCGAGTACCAAGAACAACAGACAACAATCTACACCCATCAAACGCGGAGACAGCAATAAAGTATGGTGTTAACCTTTAAACACTTGCTGGTTCCATCTGGGATCAGGGGTTTATCCAAGATTTATCATCTCGGGTGAGGGTGAAGAGTTATTTAGAGGGATGTTGCGGGTTGATGGATACATCACAGTTTTGGATGAGTGCCTGCAAGCCTCGTACGGCGGTTGGTCCCTTTTTGTACCAGCAGCACGTGACTACGTTTCTCGTTATTTCTCGGGAACTCTTGATATATATATTTTTTTTCGTTTATACATATGGAGGTTGAATTTCAATGTAATGCGAGTGTTGTAGGTTTGAAACTGCTTGCTTTTCAAATATGAAGATACACACAAAAAAGATCATAGAATGGGAACTGTTGGTCTTAAAAGGCTGATGTTTCATTTATTCTGATAGGAACAACAAGGGACTCAAATTTTCATCTCACCTTCACACAAATGCAATTAATTCAGTTTGGTCATTCTGGGAGGGTGAATGAAAATATTTCTCTTTCCACAAGATCCAGGTATTTCCTCGAAAAAAATAAACCAATTCTAGGTATATGATAAGAAGTTTTCCTTCAACGATTTCTTTTTGGATCATTGGACGTTTGAGAAGCGTGCGAATGAAAACACGCTCATCCACCAAAGGTTAAGCTCAAAGAAGTCCCGCGAGTTACTTGATCCCAGGATAAATGCTGACAAGCGATACATATGGAGATGGAATGTCTGACAACAATGAAAGTAAAAGTCATACAGGGTGTACAATAATCTTAGCCTGGAGCGTGAACCGTGCAAAGCTGTGATGCTTACAAATTAGTTCAAGTGCTCAAGCGGACATGACCGAAGTACTATAACTAAAGTGTAGTGTGCCCAGTAATAATACATCGTTAAAATTAAACAACCATTACTTATAGCCTCTAAGCCATACGATGTAGAAACGTTAGTTAGGCTTCGTCGCACATGAGAGCTACTGCAAATTTTTTTGCGGCAACAGCGACAATCGTGCTGAATTTGTGGCTCCTTTTATTTCCGTCCCGGTTACAAACGTAAAACGCTTTTTTGACTTTTTTAAAAAAAAAATCATTTTGAAATGTATGCTGCAAAGTAAGGGAAACTTGTTCTAAATGAGAAAGACAAGACATGCACTAACCCCGATCGTAAAAGTTGTTAAGTGCAAAAAATAGAAGACAGTACTTTCAAAGCAAAGAAACGTTCTTATCCTGACCAGGACTCGAACCTCGATCATTTAGTAGCAAACTCGTGACGATCATCAGACGGTGATTAGTCAGAAGAGGATGAGAATTGCAAAACACAAAAGCAGTCCCGAATACATGAAGAAACAATGCATAAATTTGACACAAAAGAAATGGTGGAATGTGATGAAAATGAGGAAGGTACAAATTACTTTCATCAGAACAAGTAAAGTTTTCTTCACATAGTACCACAATGTAATGTGGGAAGTGTACAGCTGACGGCAAAGATGATGATAGGAAAAACTGTCTATCACCTTACTCATTCACCTTTTTACACTGTGAAAAAAGGCCAAGGGGAGGGCCTGTAGCCATTGCTACAGGATCAGAATTTCATGTCTCAAAAAGAACACCAAAACAATAATAGCGATGGCAATTTGCACACCAATACATTTGCGCCGGCTGAACAACTGTGCAGATCATAAAAACAGGGAAAGCCGAAGGCTTTTGAGATGTTGGGTGTCGAGGATACTGAAAGTTAAAGATAAGATTACAAATGAAGTAGCACTAGAGATTTGGGGCTGGGGCTGGGCGGGGAGTCCAATGGAAGTAATATCTGGGAAGTCCTAGACAGGTCATGTGTTGAGATGTGGTTTCCTGAAGGTCAAACACACAATTCTTCTCCATTTCGAAGCCTTTGCATATCGCATGGGCAAGCTGGTTTATGCGTTCGTTCATTTCACAACGTTAGGTTCGAAGAGTAACTTGGCCAAGAATCCACGGTCGTCGTCTCCCAAGCAAAGCAGCATTAACACAAAATGCATAATGGTTTCCACGCAGTCAGCACAATTTTTCCGCTGAACTTTCACACATACCAGCCCTGTTTGCGTGCTACGTAAGTATGAAACTTACAAAAGTGCTCAAGAGGTTCAAAAGCTGCTTGCTTCGCATTCAGTTCGCGTTCTCACTGGCCTCTACATCAGCACGGTCAGATCAAAAATCAACACAACTCACGTGACGACATTTTATGGGATGACCCTTGGGATTTTCAATTCCTAGCAGTTTTTGGGTGACGTGAAAAATTACCCAAAAAATTGCAGCCAAGTACGTGCATGCTTTCATAGCTACAAAAATAGATGGGAAAATAATACATCTATTTTTATACAATTTGATACTCCGTGAATATGCACTTAGAAATCTCTATCAATTAGGAGGTTAAAAAATGCAACGAAATGGAACTATACTATAAAAAATACAACAAATCTGACAAAAGTACCATCCCGTGGCTCATGGGCGTAATTTTGAAGGAAAGGGGGGGGGGCAGAATAAGTCCGGGACCATTTACTAAATAACTTTTACACTTGCAAGGCCAGACCAACTACTTTTTCTTACTTTGCTCCTCAGGTC
The DNA here is from genome assembly GCF_977018435.1 of Lepisma saccharinum. Lineage (NCBI taxonomy): Eukaryota > Metazoa > Arthropoda > Insecta > Zygentoma > Lepismatidae > Lepisma > Lepisma saccharinum. Next base: position 72,863,981 of record NC_139236.1, read on the forward strand.
AGGTTCCAGAGGTTAACAAAATTTGCAATATTCCTTGCATGCCCACTCCACGATCGCCAGTGTCATAGCTCAGCTATGCAAATATGAAAAAATGTAGGATATTAAACCAAGGTTGACAGGTGCAAATTCTCCTTCAGTGCCCCAGATATAAATCTTAATTTCTTGCTAGTTACTCCCAAGGTTCCTGCATACCAACCCCAGATACCGCAATGACATTTCAGTGGTTGTTACGTCCATTTCGCTAATATTTATCGTACCATTTATCCTACACATAAAATAACGACAAAATGTACCGGAACTCATGGTGTTAGGGTATGGGCACACAATAAGGTATATTTTGACCGCGTCTGCACAAAAACCTCAATGCATTGTGAAACAGAATTTCAGGAAACTGTTTTCTTTTTTAATGTATAATTATCATCTTCACAAGAAAGTTCTAAATATCAGTTTTCTTCTATACCTTCTCAAGCTATGTAGCACATTTCGATATCCACTAAGCAATGGGTGCTGACTAACGTTAACATAAATGACTATCAATATACCGCTTGCATTTCTTCAGAATCTGGCTGATTTACGTAATAATCCAAATGAACCTTACCTCAAAAGTAAACTTCGATGTTGAACAGCCCCTTGAGGACCGTTCGCACCGAATACGAGAGCTCTCCTTCGAATTTTTAGTTTTATTTAAAAGTCCACTTTATGCACACACAGGCTAACCAGGAAACGACCTACAGTTTGAAGTCGGACCCGAAAAACCATGTTCCTCCATCCGGGTACTGAAGCTGGTATACCCTTGGATTAGAAGGCGACGATGTTACCACTGCGCCATCGGCGAGGTATACAAGAGAGCGCTATCCATTCGGCTATGCCTGAGATCATTATCTAACATAAACAGAGGCTCATACTGTATCCCGGGCAGGAATTCAACCTGAGATTCTTTGAAATAATATACAATATCATGAGAATTTACTGAAGCATGGGGAAAAGTGTCGCTGACATTTCTGTACAGCGAAAAAAATATAGCTCAAAATCCATGACAATACTCCCGACTAACAACATTTTAGTTAAGGTTGTCACGCCAGTTTAAGTAGAACAATAATCCTACACTTCTTCGAAAATACCACACAATAATGGCAACCTTAACAGAGATTAGTGTTGTTTGCCTGTATCAGCCATTCCTTTCCTTTTATCAAGCCCCTCGCGCCGAAAGAGACGATGTGAACAGGCTCTGATGGTGGGAAAGTCTTCCACACGACTTTATGCAGCAAGGCCACGTCAGCGATGCGTGTGAAAAACAGATTACAAAACCTGGGGAACTACCCCACGCGTCAGCTGTTGCTGCTCATTGAAATGTTTCGCTTTCCGGCATTTCTCACAAACTTGGAAGACAACAATAGGACTCCCACGAAACAATTCCCATGCTAATATAATCTAAAGATGTGCCAAGTTTTCGGTGAATTTGCTACGCGCGTGCGAACATACTTTAAAGCATTTTCGATCAAACAGGAGACGAATCGTTATCGTGCGCCAATGATCTCAGCAATTCAAACACGTCACTGTATGTTTAACTTATAATCCAGGGCCGTAAATGGGCTGGGGCCCCGGAGGTAAAGGTGCCCCAAATGGCCGAAAGACCGTAGTGGATTTTCCTGACATATTTGTGTTGGACTGGCCCGCTGGAGGCAGATTATAGTGACGTGTGAGGCCCAAGGCTGGTTGGTTTCGTATTAGTGCACGTCTGCTGTAGTTACGCCACGATTTCCCACCATGTTAGAGGGGTAAAATTATGCAACGTTTAACACAATTAAGCTTGGACTGCAACGCTGGCCGGAAAATCTGTGTACGTACAAGTGCCAACAACTGCACCTCAAGCCCCAAGAGTGAGCAGGAATTTTTCGGAGGAGGCTGGAATTGTAGAGGCGGATATTTCATAGCTGTGTTGTAGAGAAGACGGGATACACTATAAATATTTAATAATCACTACTTCTAATCTTCGTTCTAAAAGATGTTGAAAGACAAAAATTGTAATCGTGGATCATTTTGAGGAGGACTGCATTCAGCACTTCGGTCCAAAGTTCTTAACTGCTTTCTTTGGAAAGTTTTGATTTTCTCAAAAAATTGAGGAGCTTAACTTCACCAGGTTCCCCTGCGTACGCCAATGCTCCAAGCTTTTTACGTAAATTGCACCAGTCAAAATTATATTTGGTTCTTAAAGACGCTGTAGAAGCTAACTGGGAAATAGCTCTGTTTTTTTTTAACAGTTCAGAATGTGCATATTTTTTTGTGAACAGTATTCTACGATGGCACGAGTTAAAATCTTGAAGAAGAAATAAGCCGAACCCGCTTAATGCAACAGGAAGATATGAAGCTGTGTATGATGTTAAGAGAGAGGATTTGTGATGTTCGGGAAACTTTATCTGCTACAATATTAAAAAGCAGGAAGTCAAATGAAAGAAGTGGAGCTATCAGCATTAAGGGGAAAATTGAGTCTTTCAATTTCATTTCATTATTACCTGTAAAGTTTTGGAGCAGAATATTGCTTCTAAGGCCTTACAAGCCGAATCTCTTGATATTATGGTTTCGTAGATAATTTAAATCAATTGTTGAAGTGATTGAAATATGCCAAGTTGGGGGGGGGGGTTCAAATTAGTTCTCTGGCAAAAGAATCAAAAAGAGCGCGCAACGACACCAGGATTTCCGGGTTCGAATCCCGGTCTGGGCATGGATGTTCTATCTGAGTGTTACTTCGCCAATTTGATTGTATCATCACTCATCCTCATCTTCGCGATTAGCCAAAAGTTGCAGATGAGCAAAGTAAATAAACCAAATTAATATTTCAGGACCGAAGACTTACCAATCGAGATAGCTGGTTCAAACCATCAATATATAACTAACTATGGACACAATTTGCTCACAACTAGACAATAGTTTTAATGGCAAGAAAGCAAAGTGATACAATCTTCTTTTTGTCAAGTTCTACAGACACTAAGCTTCGCAACGACCCTGAAAAAATTTCAAAAACATTTCCAAGCCTTTTTCTTTTTCAGTCACATTATCAGTCAGTTCCTTCAAATGCAAGATGAAGGACATGAATAATGCGAAAGAGCTTGCTGATCTCATTGTGATACATATAGTTAGTTCGTTAACTTCCAGTTATCCTGACATATGCATGACTTGTTAAATGTACCTTACTGTATTTGTCACAGTAGCAAAGGCAGATACATTGTCTTTTAAATTAATTATAAAAGCCTATTTACGCAGTACCATTTGTCAGGAATGCCTTTAAAGTCTTAAGTATAACATTGTAAACGATAATTAATCAATAATGTACGCATTGTAATTAATTATTAATCTTCATTTGTTAATGGGTAGAGAATGCATTGTGCTTCACAGTATCTATTTTATTGGTTATTTTAACACTCTTATTATAGTAGTCTCTAGCATTTGTAAAAAATGAACACATCTTTAATCATAATCAACAGAATTATATACCACCCCATATGTTAAAATTAAACATTTTTTTTTGTATTAGAAGATCCAGCCACTATAATAGCAGTAACTGGGGCCCCCATGAGTCTCGCTACGTCCGTATTATAAGCATGAATAATAAGGGAATGTAACACGAATACTTTATTATTCCTACCACAATATTGATACCGTCAAGGGTATCTTCATCACGCTACAATAACAAAGAGAATCTACAAATAGGCTAACTGAAACCGGACATACAGTTGAAAGTGAATCGAACCCTTGACCACCTCGATTAGAAGGCAATAGGTTAGCAGCAATTGATTTAAGAGGAACACTTAAACATGTACAGTGATGAACACTTCTGCGTTGTAACAATACTATTTGCGTTCAATGGTGACGTTACAACACAAAAGTGTCCGTGACTGTACATGCTGTTGCTGCAATCGAACTCTTGCTTGATTTATGCAGTGCATCCCGTCCACATGTGTGTTAGAACAGTGTGTAATTTTCATGGTGTGAGTGGCGGAACATTTTCCACATTAAAGAAGGTAAATTTCCTAGGCCTAATTTTAAATTGATTTTCTTCCAAATACTACACAACATATCAATGTTCAGGTCAAATTATGTTTACATGATATATTTTTCTGATACAGTTTAATTTAAAAATACAATAAGCGTGTCAATTCTGTGTCAACCAAGATGTGTCGGCCACACCTCTCTCTTCACGAACTTATACTGTTCTCGGGTTGAACCGTGATAATCTGTAAAATAACTGATCTTCAGAACAGTTCATATTAGAAACGATTCAACAATATAACATTCACAAACGATAAGACTTTCATAAGTTCAAGATGAAATAGTTGCCGAACTCGTCGATGGCGTAGTGGTAATGTCGTAGTCTTTTAATCAAAGGGTCATGGGTTCGATACCTAATGGACGCTCACTTTAAACTCTATGTCCAGTCTTGATTACCCTGACTGTGCATAGAGTGGACTCAAACTTAGATGAAATATACAATTAAATTTCCTTTTAACCGTGGGTATCCTCAGACATACGAGAAAACACAATCATTTTCGTCGAAATGGTGTACAAAAGAAACACTGCAACCACTCTTTCCAGAGACTGTTAACATAAGGATAAATAACTGCCAGAAAATAAAAAGAATTCTACGGAACCACGGCGTTCTGGTGAAGGAATGAGATTTCCCAGTATTGCAGTGGTGGTGACTCATGGACTTTCTTTGCGATGCTAGTATCATCAAACGATGCTGCAAACAAGCGCCAATGGAAAAAAACGTTGGGATGAATATATTCAGAGCATTTTACTGATTAGTCACATTCCATACAAGATGAAAAACTTTCGAAATACCTGGTCACCAATAATACAGTGTACAAAAAAATTAATGTTCTAATATCTAGCAAGTCACTATAATCAAGAATAAATTTTAAGCAGTTTAAAATATGCATTTCAGGAATAACTTTCCCTCCTGTTCAATAACGAAATATTTATGCTGGCCAAATAAAAATAAGTATGCATATGTAAATAGGGAACACTACAGAATTAAAGTCCGTCACACTCAGTTGCCCTAGGTGATATGGAAAGTTTCAAGCGACTAAAAACATCAATTACATGACTCTTATTACACTTTGCGTTCTTCCCATTGCACAGTGACGTTATTATTATTTCTGGTTCATTTTTATTCTTAGCCGAACGCATTTTCTCACTTCTCCCGAATGTGCTTATTGAAATTGAAATTTTCATCGTTTTTTCAATGTATATTTTAATTCCCTGTGACGTCAGTCCCACACACGTTCAATGCGGAGTAGTCTCCTATAACGGGGATGTGAAAATAAAGCTCCAATTTACAATCAAATTAATGTTTCGTGATAATGTTCCCGTTTAGGCATATCCTGAGCTAGATAAGTTCCGGTTGTGAGTATGTTCTCTACAGGATATTACTACAAATGTCATGTGGGGAACCACGGGAAAGGGGGGAGGGAGGATTTTGATAATTATTGTTCTCCGGAATTGTGTCGATGGAAAGGCACGTTTCCATGGAGGTTCGAGAGGTTCTTCCTATCTTTTAATTGTAACTCTTTTCGTACATGGGCGGAGTTTGAACGTTTGTTTTTGGGGGGCCAGACTGGGAGAAGCATATGATGTACCTGAGGGTTATTGAATATCCCCCAGTTTATAAGGGGTTCGGAGGCCTTCCCCCGGAAATAAAAAAACAACTTAAAAACACTTAGTGTTAGGCCTTTTAGATTTAAAAATGTTAAATTTCCTCGATTAAGTAAACAAATATTAATTAGTATATTGGTTGTCAGTTTTAAAAGAAGCAAAACAGTAAGATTATTGCATTTTGCATTCCATTAAATTTGTTTTCATACAATACTCGTATTACTTTAAAAAAAGTTACGGTGCAATAGTAAGCTTCAGAAATTTTACAAAAATTAAATTGAAAAGTTCTTTTGATGCCCCAGCAGTAACTGTTGACTCGACACGAAGTCATTTTACGTTTTTCTTTCTTCAAACTGTACACATTCAATCAAATCGTCTAAAACCCGCTATTGCCACGCAATTACCGCACATACCATCATGCCAAACGTCAAAGATGTGCGGTATGGCTTCATAAAAAAAATGTAGTAACTGAACTTAATCATGCGTTATTTTTTATAGTCGTTTTTAAAGTTGCGGGGGGCCAGCCGCCCCCGGCCCCTCCAGAACTCCGCCTATGTTTCCGTATATCTTTCTTCTGGTTTTCGATATCATTTTTCAGATTGTCTCTCTTGGGTTCGTGTATACTTCCTCTCTTCTTGATCAGTTCATTTTCTGTTCTTTGATTAGGTTTTAGTTAGTCCATTTTATGCACAGATAGGCTAATAGGGACTGGACCTACGGTTTAAAGTTGGATCCAAACCACTGTGAGCCTCCACCGGGTATTGCACTCGGGACCCCTTGATTATAAGGCGGCGACGTTACCACTGAAAGGCCCCATTTTCTATGTTCTCTCTCCCGTTCCTATCTCTTATCTTCTTACAACCTTCCACTGTACAGTTTTCGGTTCTATTCCCAATTGAAGTTTCTTTATCTTTTGCTTCTTTAATTATCATTCTCCTACCCCTTCTATTCTCATTTGCTTTTAAGCATTCTGAGGGCAGGTAAATATGACCACTTCAATAAATCCCACTTGAAGACGCAAATTTTCGATTTTGGCCCGCTTTGGAAAATTTTCTCCGGACGATCATGCAGCCCGCACTGAACTCTTGCAGCCTTTCGAGTTCGTTTACGGAAAAGACCTGCATGCATCAGCATTGGGAACTTACAGACATGTCTCCGTTTCTCAGAACTGGTGCGACAGTGAAGACCAGATATAACCGGTGCATCGCAGTAGCAGCGAACGTTTAAAATTACACGCCTTTGCGATTATCGTGGAGCAAAAGCTTCGCCACCTCGAGTCATTATGGCATTATAACTCCATTAAGCCTTGTTTCCATGATTATGAAAAACTAAATATGCTGACCAAGGCAGTAATTTATTTTATTAAAAACATAAACTAACGTAACGTTTCAACCTTCTAGCAAGGTCTTCTTCAGACTCTGTATCAAGTACAAAAGTTGTACTTTTGTACTTGATACAGAGTCTGAAGAAGACCTTGCTAGAAGGTTGAAACGTTACGTTAGTTTATGTTTTTAATAAAATAAATTACTGCCTTGGTCAGCATATTTAGTTTTTCATTATGGCATGTTCAGCTAAATACACTGTACACAGGCACGCACTTCCGCTGGACACTCTCCAGCGATCCTGGGCAGACGAGGGAAGTAACACACATACGCGTACACCTGGACACACCAGTACTCGGGTTATTTGCCTCTTCACCCATTTGAGGATGGGCTTTTCGAATGTGTCGCATCATGCAAAAAAAAATCGCAGAAATAGAACATTTTCGTAGAGAGCCGAAATCCGTTTTACGAGTCACGTTAACAATAAATACTTCTTGGCGAAAAAATAACAGTATGTATAAAGCTCCCACAGAAGAGGCAGCTTACTAGTATGCCGACCTCCGTGGCGGAGTGGTTAGCACAGCACGCCACGGTGCTCGGGGTCCCAGGTTCGAATCCCGGCCTGGGCATGGATGTTCCTCGTAAATGTCCCTTCATCAATTGCATCATATCATCACACATCATCATCTTCGCAATTAGCCAAAAGTGGCAGAAGACAGACACTAAATAAAAATCACATCAAATCCTTTTATTAGTGGTGAAATTCAGCTGTAGCACAAGCGCTATGGATGCATATTGCTTTAAATAGACAAGTCTACGAATGTATATTCCGGATAGCGTACTGGTAACCCTGTACCATTGTAATCAAAGGGTCCCTGGTTCGGTGAAACGCGCACTGCACAGTGGACCACTTTACACTGAAGGTATGGAACCTATTATATTTTGTCATTCAGAAGCAAACGAATATTCGGACAAAGAATACTAACATTCGATAAAAATAAAAAAGACGCATCACCTTGTTTTTTTAAACAATAACGGCTTTTCGTGTTAACAGTTTGACTGGTACGTGAAATCGTTTATTGATGGCGATGCGCAAAAAAGAACGCCCTCCCAGATACAGATATGTTGCAACTCAGCACGAAAGTCCACAGGCAGAACCACAGATGTTACCAAATGCAATGGACCCGTGTTGCTATTGAAGTCACGTAGCACTGTGGGCACTGGATCATGAATCGTGAACGATTTCACAATTTCTTCGTCTGAAACAGAGAAAACAATCGCAGAAAACAGAATTGAGCTCCACTACAAGTTCGTTACACTTATGGCCGTATCCGGAAATTTATTTAGGAGCAACCTATTCACAATAACTAAATCGCATTGAATGAATTATCGCCATTACATCTTATGATAATTTCTCTATTCGTATTTTTTTTCTGATTTTTACTTTACGTCCCCGAGGAAGAGGATTATCGCGACGAGGATAAATGACGATGAGATAAAACTGATGATGTGACACTAAAAAAGGAACAATTCGAATGCGGAAAATTTGGAGGCAAGATTATAAGTGATACTAAAGGCAGTGTATTGCAAACCATTGTTTTCTTCGTGGACATTTTTTTCCCAAATTAACATTAAAAAATTGTGGTAAGAAATTCTAATGAAGAAATATTACTTACTACTCCTAACGTACCAAAACTGGACTAAAAATATTATTTAATTTAAAGCTTCTTTTATTCGAGGTTAATAGCTATGGAACGGGAAAACAAAAACATAAAAATACAAAAGCAAAGTTACTACAGGAGGAGTAAGATTTATACGTAGGAGGGTTATGGGGCTTTGGCCAACCGAATGTCCTCGATACTACAAAATTATTGTTATCGTCACGCGTTCACTAAAAAATATTTGCTACAGCCATAGGAAACACAATTCATATGGAGGTTGAAGTCCACTAATCGGAACAGGATCTCCATTTCAAAGCGTAACCAGCACAACAGTAATATGTCTCCACCAGGGATCGAACCTATATTATAAGACTCGTGTGAACGTTAACTTAAAACACTAAATCAATCAAAATTCTGTGAAGGCCGAAGCTTCAAAAGATCAAAACTAAATGTATTATTGTTTGCACTGAGTCATAATTGTGTACACGATACTATTGAATTAAATTATGTATATTTACCTCGTAATTAATGAATGTAATAGTTCTCAAAGTATTCTATGACAAGATCTGAAGCATGCTCTACACGTTACTAATAGAGTTAGCAATGCAATTATGTAAAATTATCAACAAATACGTCATGCAGAAATAAGGCTACTTTGAATAAATAACGATATGCGAATACTGTAAATCTAAACCTTTACTAGTAGGTGATTAGACATGGGAGTTTGAAGGGCCTGTCCTAACACCCAACTTAAATGAGATCACAACACCCAACTTAAATGAGATCACGTGGACTGGAAAAACAGAAATCATACCGACAAAAAAAAGGCAACCAGCAGTGGTTTGGCAATGTCACTGTATGCACCACCAATCGTTGAACAATATTAACAATTTTGTCAATAGTTGACTTTTGGTCACCATGCACTTCAATGATAACAAATAACTTCCACTTCACACTCTCTCACAGGGCGATGCGCACCTACGACGTACCTTCGAATCTCTTGTCATAATGACGGATAACTTCAATTAACACTGGCTTACAACCTTGACATTATTTAAGCGCATCTGCACGACGTGGACAAACCGTACATGTTTAGTCTATCTCCAGGTGTTAATAATGCGTCACGTTCATAGCTCCCTCAATGTTTAATGCAAGGGGATGCAAAAATCCGCACGAACCAAATGACAATAACATGCAGGTTGCATCGTGTAACGAATGCCACAGTTCTCGAAGAACAAAGTCTTTGTGACAAGGCATATTCAGCACTCCTTGGAAACTTAAGATTACGAAACACAGAACTATAACAACATTCCATTTCTGACCCTTGCACACACATCATGTGTATTTTTTTTATTTAGCGTCGCTATCCCACTTTTGGCTAATCGCGGCGATGAGGGGGGGTGGAGGTACTCTCAAGGAATCACAACGTGCAGGCCGGGGCTCTATCTGATTTCTGTTAATTAGAGAGCTTTTCTGACACTTTTAGGTTAATCGCGACGACGAGAATGAGTGAGTGATACGATGAAACTGATGGAGCACTGACAAAGAACACATGTCCAGGCCGGGATTTGACACCCGGGACCCTGGCATCGTAGCGCGAACCACTCCGCCACGGAGGTCGGTCTCGTACCCGCAATCTTCGGTGGGGAGATCGTGAGTCGAGGAGGCTGTAGATGCCGCAACATCAGAATAAAGTTTACTACAAATATTCAGTTATTGATGAGCACTTGCAATATTTTGTACGCGATGATATTGGATGGTATTCGCAGGGAGGAGTAGGGGAAATTCCCCCTATGGTTGCAAATTTTTGAACCTTGGGGAGGAGATGGATGAATCGGATCTTACGTAAATATCCAGATGCTTGGGAACAAGTTACTGGAATCAGCCAGTTTGTACGACGTACAGCTGCCGATGTGCAAGATGGCGTACGGAGAGTTAAGACAAAGCCAAATAAAAATATAAGTGATGAGTTGTTTGATTTTCCAACACAAGTGAGGAGTTGTTTGATTTTCCAACACTTTTTGGCACCTCTGGAGACTTGCAGATCAGGAATCGAAGTTGAACCCTGATGAAATCGATTATAGTACCTCACGCTACAGCATGTAGCACGAAGTACTGGGAGAGTTGATACGGACATCCATTTAATTTATGCAGGGACACGAAGTTGTCTGACAAGTTCCTGCACCAAGATAGTTGACAAGATTCATCCGCAGTGCAACAATGCTGATTACAAGTACGCAAGAACTTAAAAGGAAGACAGACAACTCGTAATGCGAACCCGTGACTCACAAATAGGAATTCGAGATTGTAATTCAGAACACTTGTCTGTTTTCTAGAACAGTTTGGCGGTTTTGAAACAATAAAGAGACCACCAACAGCACTTTGTGCACGTCTACCTAGACTGGCACGCGCATGTGGTCAGTAAACACGAGGGCAGACGATCATATAATGTATAAAACACTGTTATGGTCATCCGTCCGCATACATAATTTATATGTGTGCACAATTTCCGAAGACAATTGTTCTCGGTGGCGCATTGAAAAGTGACCTACATTCGCCCGCAACCAAGATACTTTTTAAACGTGCCGCACTGAAGAACCTGGCAGTTGTATTTAATAATAAAAAAATCCCTCTTCTGAGCATACCTCATTAAGGTTTCCACTCGCACGTTTGGTTTGGTATTTTGTATTTTTAGAAATGGCCAACCTATGCTCTCGGCACATTCCATAAATCGTTCGTTACCCCTAAATTCGAATACTGCCCTCCAATTTGGTAAAAGGCATTTCCTTCAAATGAAGGTAGGCTAGACTCCGATCTAAATTTCTTCCGACTATTGTTCGTCACCCGATTTCCATCTGCAAAAGCTAATTTTACGAAAATGTTAAAATACCAACACTCCTGATGAGACACATTTGAAAATTACTTGTATACATAAATAGCCAATGTTTCCATACGAAGAGAGAGCCTATTTAGAAAATTCGGTTTCGAGTGCCTTCTCGCACTACGCGAAACCAAGGTCATACCTCATCTAGTGTTTCTGTTCCATAGATTGAATGATTACCCATTAAACACAATGACATATCAAAATAAAGACACGTTTTTTGATGACACTTCAGAAGAATGTTGTGTAAGGTAAAGTTCCCCGTGCATATAGCACTGTGACATGAAGGCATAATTAGGGGAGGGTTGTGTAAGACTTTATAATTTATGCTGAAATAGGTTAATTGGGGATTGATCTACAGTTTAATGAGCAAAGTTCCTCGATCGAGGACCATACCGGGACCTCCTGATTAGAAGATTGTAAATTGTCGGGTCGAGTAACCGACGCGGGAGGCTAAATAGAGTGCGCGATTCAGACAGAAACAGTGCAAATTTCACGTACGGACGATAACAGTGTTTTTACAATCACCTCGGGAGGAATGGACGTAAATTCTTTAGCCCCATTTTGCATTAAATAGCAAGAGGCTAAGTCCCTTCCTTGCACGTAATTACAAGGCCTCGAAGCACACGAAGCGGAGAGAGCGAGAGAGCATGCTTCTCACCCACGCGTTCCATCCGGTCCGCGCTTCAAGGCACATCACACGAAAAGTTGTTTGGCTCCTTCCGAACACGAAGATGCTGCCTCCTTCCCCGTCGCATCCCAGCCCCTCCAAGCTAGAACTAATATGTAAATCAATGAAGCGAGTTGGAGTTCGTAAATCGCTTAATCGAAAATGGTAAAAGGGCGGATGTCAACCAATGAACTGCCACTTTCCAATGCGCATAAGGACTAGTCTATTCAATTCTTGCTTCAGTAACGTATAAACGGTAAGCGATATCGACGGCGTACCATGAAACAAGCATGTCCTAGATTCACATTTAGTATGCCGCTGTGGTCCCGTGCGAAGAGACCCTGAGGGACGAGCAACACTTCGAAAGGAATCTTTAGAAATAAATGCAACCTTTCGGTCCGGAGTGACACGACAAGCTGTACATGCCACATGTCGCTCGCCTATCACTCGGAGGGAGAGTTTTCCCGTCGTGTCGTCTCGGTCTGCTGATCGCGCATGTGCAGTGAATACTTTTTTTTTTTACAGACTCAACGAGGAAGTGCTTATTCCGGTGTGTGCAATTCGTGGTAGTGTCGCTTGCTACTTCACTGTTAAACCGCCTTGTCGCGGGTTTCAGGGTTCAAGTCCCGACCTCGGTCAGTGGAAAATCTGAGAAGACTCCCTTTACTCTCTTTCACTTTTTCCTCTTTCTTTGATTATATTAGATAGGATAACCACAAGAAAAAAAACCGACCCTGTAGTTTCATGTAATCATGCTCGCTAAAAATTAAGCATACAGAAGTTGTGGGTGGGCAAACAATAACGTAGTATTCTGGTTACTTATTTCAACCAACACGCACGTCAACATGGAATAGGTTCCATCCCACATTTCTAATAATATAAACTCGAAAGAAAGTGTACACTTAAGGTGAAAAAGTATCATGGATAAGAACGGACAATACAAGCATGTGACAGCCAATAGCATTATGCGTCACAATGTGTTAATTATTTTAATAATTCCTGGCAGGTCGTGAATATTAAGCGTTCAACAACAACTCCGGTATAAAAAGGACAGGATCAGCACACGAAAACTTGACACGTGGTCAAGTCCTTACAGCAACCGTCACACCTGCAAAATCCAGAATCTCACGCTCGCTCCTTGCTATCTGGCTCATACGCAATCTTCCCTCCTTTATATATATGTGTATGTGTGTGTGTGTGTGTGTGTGTGTATTAAAAAAACAAAAACGGGCGATGCTCGAGGAAACGAGCCAGAAAGAACGCGAAACCTCATGAATGTGTTCAATCACTGGAATTCAAAAACAGCTGAACTCCCTCGTGTGTGTCCGTTGCGAAGGCAAAGCGATAACTTGCCGCAGCAGCGTCTGTTAGGAGGTACTGGATCTCGGGATGCACATGATTTGAGAGGTTTCGGAAGAGGAAACCACACGAGATAACCCACACCTCACGGTCATCACGGTGCTCCAATCGAAACGATACACGCAGCCTCGCACCGGCAACTGTGATGAATCTCCTTCGTCAGCGTTGCCATCTTTGGAACAAGGGACTCACCACATCATACTCACAAAAAAAAGTCCAAACTAGCTTCTTATTGCCGACGACTCGTGGCTCTTGAGGCCTCCCCGATGGCGGAATGGTAGCGTTGTGGCCTTGTAATCAAGAGGTCCCGGGTTCGATAACCGGTGGAGGCACATAGTGGTTCGGATCCCACTTTAAACTGTAGGTCCAGTCCCGATTAGCCTTACTGTGCACAAAGTGTACTTAAACACCAAATCAATCAATCGTGGCTCTTGAAATTCGATTTAGTATCTAGAATCGCGAATGCTTCGTTAAACACAAGTGGTCCTTTTTAGTCAACGCATCACCCTGCACATAAATCTGCCATGTATAATTTTTTGTTTACCTAAGGGACATTTAGAGGGTCTGAGGCCAATATCAAGATTTTGTCTTGCATGTTGTTCAAAGTTTACACAGAACTTAGCTGCGTTTTGAGCGTGATCCACCTATTTCGATAAAAATCTAGTGGACACACTGTGGGTTTCGGATCGTGGTCTAAAGCAACTATATATAACCATAGACAGTGGCGTGCCCAAGGGCGGGTTCATAAGGGTATTAACCTCCCCCTTTGGCCCAGTATTCATAAAAAAAAATTAAAAAAAGAACGCCAAAGACAGGAAAAGATGGCAAAATGTGGACTGACAACTAAAAGTAGTATACGTTACCCACCTTTGACAAATCCTGCGAACGCCACTGACCAGAGACCATTCTATTTCAACTTTCTAAATTATCCAATTTGTTGCAAAACCCGATACGGCAAAGCTCAGATGATAGTTAGAGAAATTTCATTATAGATGGCAATCCTGAATCAAATATCGCAACGAAACAATAGAAATGCAACTGTCTCCAATGATCAAAACAGTTTGTGCTCAAAGCTGGAAGCTCTTCTAGGATAGAAATCGCGCGGTCGATTACGCTTTCTACATTAGGGGGGGGGAGTTTATGCCTTTGTCTGGGAACTTGGATCAGCGCGGCAAAAGCGACTTGCTTTCAAGGTCACCGAGGGGAGAGGGCGGGAAGATCTGACACTGGCATGCAGGCGATGTTGCCAAATGACGCTACGGGAGTCATTCACATAACAGGCCTCATGTTTGTTAACGGTGTGTCGCCGAGGCATGACCTTGGACAGCACGTGAACGTTGTCCACACAAATGGGTCATTTGAAGAAAAAAATTACAATCCGCAATAATTCCGAAAATATGTAAGTAACAGTGTAGCCTTTACAAGAAGTAAACTTACCGGGAGAACTGGTACTCGATAACCCGCGAGTGAAAGCTTGCCCGAGCGGTTAGGCCTCAAGCGACAAGGCACCGCACAAACCACTTGATCGCTGGCATCTTGTGTGCGGGATATTGTTCCGAAACGGTGCAATAGTGATTTTCACCCGCGACCCCGAACTGCCTCACAAAGGAAGTTTCCTCGGATGGCGCGTTTGTCAGCATTCGAGTGGGAGGCGCTCCCTCGGGCCTCACCAAAGGGGGACGCCACCAGGGAGGGAGACAACGTGGCTAGCCACTTGCAGAGGCGTCTGCTACGCCCCGGCATTCATATTGCCAAACGATGCATTCGAAAATAAACACGTTAGACAAACACAGCGAGCGATTTACACACAGTATTTTTGTGCTTTGCTTATTCAATGTCCCTTCGGGGATGCAAACCTGGAACTTTCACAGGCACGTATCTAGAAATGCAAATAATCGGGTGGGTCACGCGTGGTCGGCACATCGAATCCCACAGGGGAAAAATCAATGAAGATACATAGACAGAAATCTTCCTATTTCGGTTATTTACGTTGATTTTCTGTGCGACGACGAGGATGAATGACGATGGAACAAACGCATTAATGCAAACCTGGGACGTCTGGCTTCACAGTACATTACGCTAATCACGCGCCACGGCAAAGCAAAAATTTGAAATGAAAACAACACTTCTATAGAGAGCTAGCTATACCAAAAACCTTGTTCGCTCAGCTGATGAAAAATTGAACCTCCCAATAAACCATTAATTATGAGTGACTCAATACAAAACTGATTCATTCTACAGTTCAACGGAACATTGAACTTGAACATCATATCAGGAACTCTTTAAGTGGGACTGGGCCCATTTCGACCTACATACGTCCTTGACCACTGAAAACTCAAACAACATATTAAACTTTTACCGATCGATATACATATATGGGAGAACGTTAAAAAATTACTTGGGGATTCCTTCGAAAATCCATAAACAATAATTTAAGAAATACATACAATCAAACACCAACTGTAGTATACTATTTCAGATAATATGTAATGCAGCTGTCAGTACCACGAAAAATATAATATGTACAAAGTGATCAATGAACGCAGTTCATAAGAATTGTTTGTATTAGAAGTCTGCATTTTTATCGCAAGCACAACCAACAACGGCATATCTCGTGCGTGTAAATAATGTTGATTTTAAGAGTATGTCGCAACAGAGAATAGAGGGAAGGGCGAATTCCATACATTATCATATGCTGTATGTCACTTTTAAGCTACCTGCTCAGTGACGTTTATTGTGTCCATTATGGCATGTTCCACTGGAAGATTGGAAATAAATTTCCTTCAAAAAGAAAGAAAGCTTTCCCCCCGCACCACGCAAAACACCTAGGGTAAGCAATGCTGGTAATCTAACAGCTCATATATTAGATAAAAACCTGTCGTACAGGTGCTCGAAATAACGAAAACGATAAGAACACAAGTGTGAATCGTGTACAAGAAAATCGAAGCTAAGCAATTATCTATGCCCAATGCTACCGAGAGTTGAACACAGATCATGTGTAAATTGTTATAAAACAATACCGAATTGGGATCTGTGCTGCTGCTTAGGTTAATTGAAGTCGGTCATTGGCACGTTTTGATTGATTGATTGATTTAGTTTATTTTATTTCGCGTTTTGTGCTTCTTGGCTAATTTGCGAAGATGGGGATGAGTGATGAAATGATTAAATTGATGAATAGACATTCACAAACAACCAAGCCCGAGCGGGAGTCGCAGCGCGATGTGCTAACCACTCAGCCACAGGGTCCGGCATTTGCACGTTTTGTTTCTTTCCTTTCTACCCTAGGCAATTAGTGAGAATGGGGATTTCTGAAATTAAGTAGGATAATTTGTTTTTATGTCCACTTTAAGCTCAGCTAATTAGGACTGTACCTAAAGAAACGTATAACTGTGCAATGCGCCTTCGCCAGGAATCGAACCCGGATCCCCATGATTACAAAGCGACATTGGTAGTGAATACACAGTGAAACTTGTTTGTGGTAAACATGTTGAAACTGGAGCTGGTAACCTTCGATGATGAAATCGGGAATCCATCATTGAACGCACTCGGCGACATGGGAGCTATACAGACTTCACAAGATTCTTCATATCGCAATATAAATATTAAATATGCTTACATTCAAGCGCCATAAGTAAACTCATAGTGTGCCTACTGCATAGTTTCTTTACTGTTGAATGGGCAGTTTTGTTTTGAAATCTGAATGCTGTTTTATAAAGTAATGCTGGTTAATATCTTAAATTAAAGCAAAATTCTATCCCAATCTATGAAGATCATAGAGGACTTGCCTCTGTTGTGTACATTCTAATAATACTGACAGTATACACTAAGATGGAAACTTTTCTGCAATACTGTGTTGTGCCTTGCGATGGCGAAAACAAACCATCTCTCAGGGCCAAAAACTACAGTTCATTTTCCAACTTCCCTTGGTATTTTTCCCCTGACCCAGGTATAAAACTGGACAGACGGGATATAACCCTCCCAAGCCCTTTCTGTGAATAGCAGGGAGGAAAATTCCGACACCTTGAAAAACATCCACCCGAAGTTCGCCACCAATGTTCAACACAGGAATACTGCTAAATATCGGTGATTTGCATAATAAATGCTGAAGTCGGGCACAAATCAAATGTGTACACAATGAATGTTGGCAATGGCATGGCACATGTGAAGTATACATGCTTCACTTCACTAATTAGGTTGGAATGTGTGATTGGGCACACACACATTAGGATTAATTAGGTTCAAAAGATCTTCTATAGAAAGGTCGAAATGGATTAAAAGACATTGTGTATATATATATGAATAGGAAGAAATTAAGATGACAGTCATGAAGTAGGACTGTATATACGAGGCGAGTGACTTCTCTTCATATAGCACAGTGAAATCGTGGGTGGTAGAGTTCAGGAGGGGGAGGATGAGGAGACCGTGTGGAAAGCCCAAAACAGTGGTGACCCTGGAAACTCTGGATAGTGTTCACGACATGATCCTCGCAGACAGGCAAATTGGTCTCTCACGTATTGCAGAAACCCTACGGATCAGTGTGGAGCATGTGCATTACATCGTCCATGAAGTACTGCATATGAAAAATTTGTTGGCCAAGTGGGTGCTAAACTTCTCACAGCTGATCACAAGCGGGCAAGCCGGGACTATGCACATAGTGTGTTGGGCCATTTTTCAGCGAGTGTATCCAACTTTATTGAACAAATTGTTACTGTGAATGAAACACTATTACATGTATATGATCCTGAGACCAAAACTGAGTCTATACAGTGGCGCCATAGTGGGTCACCAAGGCCGAAGAAATGTCGCAGACAAAAATCCGCAGGGACAGTGATGGGTGTCATGTTTTGGGATTGTGAGGGGGTAATACTTAGCGAATATCAGGAAAAAGGCACTACATTGAATGCTGAACGATATGTGAACCTTCTGGACAAATTGCATGCCGCTTTGAAGGAAAAAGAGGCGAGGAAACCTATCCAAACGCATCGCCTTCTTGCAAGACAATGCTCCTTGCCATAAGGCAGGCGTTACGATGCAAAAACTGTGTGAATTGAAGTTCAATATCATTGACCACCCCCCTTATTCTCCAGATCTGGCCCCCTCAGACTATTATATTTTCCCTTCGCCTTCTTGCAAGACAATGCTCCTTGCCATAAGGCAGGCGTTACGATGCAAAAACTGTGTGAATTGAAGTTCAATATCATTGACCACCCCCCTTAATCTGCAGATCTGGCCCCCTCAGACTATTATATTTTCCCAAAACTTAAGATGCACCTGAAAGGTACTGAATTTAGTGAAACAAAAGACACCACAACGGCTGTAGAGGCATGGTTTGCAGCACAACTCTTTTTTTATCACGGGATAGAATTGTTGCAGGATCGCTGTACAACGCGTGTCAACCTGAAAGGGAACTACGTTGAATAAAATGCCAACACTGTGTCCCTGACACCCTTTTTTCACTGCTAGGATGGAAACTTATCTAATTACCCCTCGTAAATGCAGGGTGCCTGAATTTTAAATCGATTCTACTTTTTCTTTATATATATATATATATATATATATATATATATATATATATATATATATATATATATATTGCTTATGGAAATTTACCTTGTCTTTTATTTAAAATAAAGAGTAGAGTATGCGTTTTTCTGGATTAAGTGTATCATTAATACCATACCTTCTTTAGGAAGGCCGCTCTGGCACAAGAATTAATTACTTTTAATCCAATCTTGTATTAATTAATTAATTAAATATTTGAAGATCACATTTCCAAATGTGTAGCTTTATCTTAGTTGGGTTCATAACTTTCTTAGCCCAAATTTGAAAAAAAAAACAGCCTCCGGATCCTAAATTTTAGTTTTGTCTAGCCCAGTATAAATGCAATATGACCCCCTACAGGACACCAAATAAGTATCATCACATGAACTTTCTCCCCAATTTTGAACTCAGCCTCCCACAAACTCTTGAACATATATGAGGCATGAATGTGTTTTTGTGTCCATTGGTATTAACTTTTCACTGAATGATCTAAATTACTGGTGCAACATGGAATTCAAGGAACATGCAGGCGTGTTGCCTGATAATGTTCGCATGAGCACGTGAACACTCATGTATCTTAAATTACGTACATATTAAATGCGCACACATATATATTTTTATTCGAAAAAATACTATGTTTGATGTACGAGTATATACACAAAATTTACTCTGACACGACTTCTTTCACATCTGATAACTTTTTAGATAGTTGGTAACACTGACTCCTACGGTGTCCCACAGAGGGCATTGAACACAATTGCTGTGTATGTTGCATAGAGCTGACAGCTAAGGGGCTGTTGGCCACTATACCCCGAAGATTTTCACTTCGTTGTGCAAACACTGATACAAGTGACAATACTTCTTACATTCGGCACCAGAGTGCAGCATATACAAGACATGTCTAGGGGGACTCGAAAAGGTCTGTGCTACATAGTTGCAAACTTTAGCGACAATTCGCTAAACCTGGCGGATTTTAAGGGGGAGAAGGACAATTTCCCCTAGGTCCTTCTTGCATTACTTCAAATATAGCGGGATTTTGGGAGGAAATTGTTGAAAATAAATTGAACTGCTATTCTCACTTTTTCAATTGAATATGAAGTTGCAAGGGAGGAATAAATCTGCATTCAGTACAAAAACATTATTGTGAACACGTATGCGAATCGTACGTGACGCCACTGAGTACATGCATAAGCATACCTACTTATTATTTCATTAAATATGTTCTGTTCAAAGGCAAGGTGGAAAACAAAACACAACAAAGATAGTACAGATCTGAGAAACTATCAGTTACTTGCCATGTGATTAACTTGTGTGTTTTGCTCTTCTAAACATGAAAAATACTAATCTATAGTGGAACTACCAGCAAATGAACCTGCACAGACACGCGACTCATGTGCACCATACTCCCGCAAGGAGGGGAGGAACAGGGTGGACCATGCTTCCTTATGGCCCAAGGGGAAGATGCATGAAGGATTTTAGCCGAAGGTTCTTTTGTTTGTGGTCACTCTATACTCTTCAGTGTGTGAGTGGGTGAGTGTGAACTCTGGCATGCCCTTGGGTGTAGATTACATTCCAATTTTAGCTTTTGATACACAGGGATAGGTAAAACTAAAAACAATTCATGCACCATATTGTTTTTCTCAGAACCCAGGAATTTTTTGTGCAAATACAAGTTAAGAAATCCATGAATGCAACTAAGAGAATGCTACACATTTTGAAACGTAACATTAAAACACTTATTCATTAATACAAGATTGGATTAAAAGTAATTAATTATTGCACTGGAGTGACCTTCCTATAGAAATTTCAACTGGTAATAATGTGAATACCTGCAATAATTTCTAACATATGACCGACACTACCATTTTGTTGCAATTTTAAAATCCACATAGCAACATTACAAAAATTTGCAATGGCATGTTTACTATTCTGATTTAATGATAGATGTGATACAGAAAATACACAAACATGAAAAAAACATGTACTGTACTATTTATTTTTAAACAAGAAAGGGAATGAAAATTTCCCTACAACAAAGCAATTTATGTTTTTAGAACTTGATTGAAAAATCGGCAAACGGGAGTCTAGTAGTTGTCTATCCCTGCCCTAGCGTCCATGATTAATATATTCTGGAATAGGATACATAACACAGCTGGTAGATCTAATAATTTGATTGAGAAAAGTACACCAAAATTTAAAAATGCAATTGCCAGTAGCATTTTGGTGCAAACAGCTACTTTTTGCTCCTACAACTCGACCCAGCTGAAAACATTTCCACTTTTAAGGGTAAGTGTCTGTGACTATATCAGGAAGGGAAGACTACTGGAAACTACATTATGCATCACACCTTCATTTTCCCTCATCATCGAGATTAACACAGAACACAGACTTATTATTAGGGCTAGGATTTTCATGCAAATGCATATTTTTTTGGTAAGGCATAGAAATGGGTTTTACACATAAGTGGATTAATTGGGATGCCTTTGTTAGGCAATTTTTTGCATTTTTTAACCCTTTTTGGAGTAAAGGTCATTTTTTAAGCTTTTTGAACAGTTTGTCATTTTTCGACCTTTTAAGTCATTTTATGCATTTTCCTACATTTTGGTGAAAGAAGTGGCATTTTACATGCAAATGTAACTCTATGAAGGAGAGATGTTCCCGACTCTCCTCTCATTGCCTTCAGCGCAGTTCTGAATGACTGTGTTTGAAGAAACAAAGAAATACTGTGCAGTATTCAGCTCAAACAATGCGATTTCCTACTCTATCAGTAAATATATTGTCGCCAGATGGATTATTGTTAAAAACAAGGGGTACAACGTTTTGTGCTCTGTATCGGACATTTTGTCAGGGAAGCAATTTGCACTCTATGGAATTGAAAGTGACTTAACAGCAAGTGCTATTGTTCATTTCAAGTACGCTCCTCTTATGTCAGTGGAAGTCTAGAGAAATTTTTTCGTGTATAAGGCCCTCTTGTCCAAAACCAACAATCATTCACTTTTGAAAATTTTCATATGATTTTCGTTGTGTACTGCAACTCTGTACTTAAAGTGTAAAAGATGACAAAAGTGAACTTTCTTACTTGTACTACCATATGAAATTAACATGTGATAGATACTGTAACGTTAATTTGTAATTTGAATCTCTCTTGGCAGTTTATAAATTTATTTTACAAATCTTTCAGAATTTTTAGGTCATTTTTCTAAGTTTATATGAAATTTCTTGCATGTAGTAGGTCATAAATGCATTTTTTAAAGGTAATTTTTTGGCAACTTTAAGGTCATCTATATTATCAATTTAGTGTTAAGTACTGCCACTTAAGTACCTACGAAACATAATTTGAGTATGCTCAATTTAATACCAACAGAAGGCACAGAATTCACTTACTGCCAATAAACCAAAGGGAAAAACACTCGCTAACCTGATAACCCCCCTCTCCCTTTCCACACACACAAAAAAATAAATTCTGGCCAAATACCAAGAACATTAATGCAACCTAACACTAAACTTGGACTTTAAATAAAAGTAAAACTAGGATATCGTTCTTTAAGAAATATTATCTACTATCCAATATCAACATAGCCCGCTGAACTAAAAACTAAGGCAGTGCTTTCATTATTGCACCAGTCATGTTTAAATTCTTTCTTCTACAAAATTAAAGGCTACGAAACTATGAACAAAGATGCTTGGCAACATAACATGTGAATAACATAATAGAAAGCAGAGAAGAAATACTGACTTAACCAACATATTAAAATTTGTCAGCAAATATAGAAAGACAAAGCTTAAGAAAAGGTTCCAAAACGTGATGATAAGAACTAAAAAAAATACAAATTTCAGTCACAAATAGGAAATACTGTATGTTATAAATAGTGACAAATTACAAATCCAATCGAAGCACTGATTTTAACACACCATATTTCACCCTGAATGTATCTCCCATGGTTAAAATTCAAAACAGCTATAAATTTTACGGCAGGAATGTGTGTTCACCAAAAAAAAAAAAAAAAAAAATGCATGTCACCATTGGGAAGATGTTATATGTGAAAAAAAATTTCACACAAACCAAATTTAAGAATTGTACTGTATAAGCTGTAACAGCACACAGACAACAATGGTGATGATTGTTATGTGGTACAAAATCTGCTGGGGCATTGCATTTCGTGTGGGGCAGTTCACACATAAAATGTAAGGTTCTAGACACAAGATTGGATTAAAATACTCATAATAAACTGATTTCATAGAATTATTAAGAACTTTGAGGTGTCTGCTAACAAATGAAAAAACTTGAGTATGACGACAGCCTCCATGCATGAAAGAAAACGTGTTATGTGTGCGATGCTTTAAAACTCTAGCAAAGTTTGAATTCATATGTCTCTCAAGCATATAGGATACAGATCTCCATTCGCTACGATACTTGGCGGCAAACGGCCCAGCATCAGCGATTGCCCAGGGTTTCCCGGTGAACGGGTCCGCGACAGTCGCACGCTACAGTTCTGTTTTTTTTTTTTCGCTCTCCCTGCCTTCGCTCCCTTTCCCTTTCTGTTGCAGACTGACGCCAGTATAATCCTCCCTCGGAAGTTGTGTTGTGTCCATGTGTTGAAGATTGTGGCTTAATATGGCACCACAAAAGTTTACATTACAACAAAGGATTTATCTTGTCGAGCGTTACTTAGGAAAGAGGAATTGTGGAGAAGTGCGACGATGTTTTGCAATGAAATTTTCTGTGGAAAGAAAAATGGGGAAATCTAAAAAAATAAAGTATACAAAGACAATCCGCACACCATCCGTGAGTTAAAAGAGAGTATTGTACGAAAAATCGGGAGAATTACAGTAGACGAACTTGCACGTGTAAATGCAAATTTCCTTCGGAGATGCCAGTAACGTGTTGCAGCAGAGGGACATCATTTTCAACACCTTCAACAGAACACCTTCTTTAGTCAAGGTTAGTACACAATATAAAAACTGTAATTTTAATAGCAGACTCTAGCAACTGTCGCGGACCCGTTCACCGGGAAAGACAAGCGCTGATGCTGGGCCGCTTGCCACTGAGTCTCGTAGCGAATGTCAGGGAATGCTCTGTACATTCACAAACACTAAAACCTTAATGCAATTAAAAACACTAATAATAATCCAGATTAACTTTGTATTTACATGGAGTAGGACCACTTTTTGCGGAATGCCATGATTCTCATGATACTATATACTTGTAATTTGCATCTCAAGAACAGTGAAAGATATTCTCAAAACAGAAGATGCGAGAGATTAGCTCTGATATATTATTTGTAGAAAATAAGTGCAGCTATGTATGTGTGTGTACAATTTCTTCCAAATAATTCTGCAGACAAAAAATTACAGTGATCTTAGCAAATCCCTTTTGGTAACTATCAAGCTAATTTTTATCACCATGTTTCTTCTATTTGTTTCACCCATTGGTAGCTTTGAGAATTCAATCAAAAGGCCACACAAGCTGCTAACATTCTCTGCATCAGCAAACGTATAGATCCATTCCTTAAAACAGGCATGAAGTAAGACAAAAAATCATGACAATTATTGTGGATAATTCACCTCAACCTAACTTGAGCATCTTAAGCACCAGTCAAATCGTCCATTACTATCTGTACTTGCTTTTCTCAAATATGTTGCATGTTTCTAAGGGAAGGAATTGTACTAATGCTGTTAACTGTTTTCTTAGAATTTTGGATAAAATCAATATCCTGTGGTGTAACAGACTTCGAGGGCCAAGGTCAACCAACTGGGCATAACTCGCACATGCCTCAGTAGAGATGGATGATCACGAAACCACTTGACGTGTGGTCAGCATGATGAACCCCTAGTATTTGTAGGTTTCCATGACCAGGCTACACTACTCATTCGTAGCTTACCAATTCCCTAATGGTGGTAGGTGCCACCTACATACACTAGCAGAAATCTCACCAAAAGCCCTGATGCCTTAGACTCCACATAAATGCAAAATGAACAACTTATTGTCACCATTCACAAAAAGCCATTTGTCTCGGGTCATATGGTCACAGTAGTCAAGGAGATCATTATGTGGACTTTGTGTTTTTCTATATAGGTGAATTTAAATAGGCTTGGTGCCATGAATTTAAAATATTAACCCTAGACTCCCAAATGACAATGATTCCACAATAAGATTCCACCAAGATTCTCTTTTCACATGCCTGCAAAGATAACTATAATAGCTGCCATGGTGTCTGAAAATGTTAACCTGGCACCTGTATTTTCAAATTCAATGCTAAAAAATATTTCGAGTTCGCTTATGGAAATTTCCATTACCTTATTTTGCATGTTTTTTTTAATGTTTGTGGGTTTTCTGTATAACATGTATCATTAAATCAGAATAGTAAACATGGCATTATATTTTATGTTCACTTATGCTAGCAGAATTTTAAAACCTGCAGCGATATGGTAGAGTCGGCCATGTAATAGAATGTATTGCATAGTTATTCATGCTGTTACCAGTTGAGCCTTCATTAGGAATTCCGACTGGCGCAAGAATTAATTACTTTTAATCCAATCTTGTATTAATTAATACATTAAATGTTTTAAGATCATATTTCAAAATGTGTAGCCTTATCTTAGTTGAATTCACGGCTTTCTTAGACAAAGAAAAAATGATGGCTCCCGAGGAAAGGGGCCGGCACCTGAATTAGTAATAGTATTTTCTACCCCCGTATATGAGAATTCTTTCACAGCTTTTTTAATGTTTGAATGTACATCTATGGTAACCAAGTTCATTTTTCTCCACATGAACCATTACATCATGTGGCACTACTACTGTATTCAATTTGTTATTCTCAGAGAATACATATATTTCAAATTTACTTGAATTTAATGCTCTGACTTTATATTCCTTTTCTCTTATGGTTAGTAAGTGATCAGGATGAATGGTGATTATAAAAAAGATGAAAGAGCACACACAAAGAAACGCTCGTACTTTCTGGCAGTAAGATTATTTTTACCACACCAACACCATTCTGCACCATATGCCCAAGTACTAAAAACATAAAACTCCCTCTAGTTGGGTAATCTTGCAAACAAAAAGTAAGCACATCAAGTCCACAAATGCTTCTGTAAGCTCTCACAAAGACAACTTTTGTTTAAACCTGAGAAGAAAACTTTTCATGCAGTATTTCTTTTGTATTGTATAACTTTTCATGCAGTGTTTCTTTTGTATTGTATAACTTTTCATGCAGTGTTTCTTTTGTATTGTATCTTGTAGTTAAGTTTTGAGTGCGTAACATACATGCATTTTATAAGTTGCATATTTGAGTAATTGAAAAGTGTATGTGGCTATCTTGCACAAGGGTTGATATTTTACCTAACAAAAGAAATGTCATGTGAAAACAAGGTTAACACCATGCACTACTTATGCGACACCAGCATTAATTCAATCAACAAGCTTCAAAAAAAAAAAAAAAAAAAATGCAAGTCAAACATGTAGCCATCACCTAAATTGATATATCATATGAGCTGGCATGAGTGGGATGGGGAAAAAGTGTCATGCATATGTCAACTCTTTTTAGTTTAAACACAATGTTCATTTGAATATTCAAGTATTTAACATGTGAAAGTTGAAGGTCGTTATTGTGGCTGAAGTATCCGAGCAGTAGAAATGTGGATTTTATATAAAGACGTTCATGTTATAATCTGTAAAATTGATTTAAAAAAGGACAAAAATATTACCTTGTGGAAACATTTATTTTTAAAATCAAAATTGTTTGTTACTTATTAAAATGACAGTTTACTTAACCTCAAACCTTCTCAATAAATACAAAAATGATGCATTTCTTCAAGTCTCTGTGGACTCCTTAGAAGGGAATAGCAACCCTCTGTGTGTCCATGGACGACTGGTTAATACAAATCCCTATCTTACAACAGAACACAATACACAATGGGTTTTTGGGGACCCAAAAAAAATAATCCAGAGACAGAGAATTGTACAAAGTACACAAAAAGCCACATCCAGATATAAATGAAGACACATGTCGACCTGGAGTTTGTTTAATGGGTAATTTAGGAAACTTTCCCTGGCTTACAATACTTAACTAGTACAAGTATAGGAAATGGAATAGATAATGTAGGCTACAACAGAATTTCAGTGGTATGCATACATTGAAGACTATCCACAATATATGTACAGTGCTTTTATTCTAATAGTGATGAAAACTGTTAAAATGAATAGGGACTATTAGTAGTGCATACATACAAAAAGGACATCCATGCAACGATGTGCAAAATTATGAAAGTTATCAACTACAGATACTGATAAGCCAAATCAAATACCATTGTGCTGGAACCAACCATCAATTGTGCACATATCAACTCTTGAACATCTAGAAACTGTGAATAAATGATCAACTTCATTATATCATTTTCCTCCAGTTCCCAAATTGAATTATTCTCGAAAAAAACATGTGGCTATCAAAATGATGCCAATTAACAGCGAGTCTAAAATCAGTAGATGGTTAATTGAAAACGACTCTCTACACAATGAAAGTTCTTTGTTCAGGAGGCTCTCATTTCGAAAATCAACTATCTATCTTCAAACAAGTTTCAAATAGCCTATATCCCTACGTATTCCATACACAAAATTTAAGAAATTTACATAATCTTACACAGGTACTCCTCCGAAGATTATCGAAGACTTCAATTTATATCGATTTCCTTGCGAATGCTATTGGCAGGTTCAGAACAGTTACAAATTTGATGAATATTACATCGAATTCAATACGTTTGGCATATATGTCTGGACTGTTTGTCATTCACACGTCTGCAATCTCATACTGCATGCTTAACACAAACTAACTCCAGTAGTTCGTTTTACTGGGAGTCGATATTATGTGCATATACACACACACATAAAAATTGTATCTGAGGAACCATCAGAATGGTTAAGTTTCGCCAACTTCAACAACTAACTTTCCACAAAGCTCTCCCGGCAAAAACAAGTCTTTGCCTTGGATCGCACTGCAAATGCCAACCAACCAAGATCCACCCAAGGAGCGATCTTCCTCACCGATTGAACTCCATGGGATGTGCGTTATTTAGAAATTTCCTATACACACCGAAGCGTGCACAACTACAATTCATATCAAAAGTATTGTTCCTTTAACATTACGCGTCTGCAGGCTAGTCTACCTACCTTCGAGAAGCCGGCGGGCAAAACATGGTTCGCATTTTAATAGGCACTTAAATCCGCTTCCTCACAGGGCCAAAAGACCATACTTAATCGTAACCATCAACTACTTCGTCAACATTATAACTTCCTTGAGAATAAAATATAGATGAACAAAAGCAGTCATTGGTTATCAATTGAAAGAAGAAATGGGTCACCCGGCAAGTTTCTCTTCGAGGTATTGATCCAGAATTACGGCACTTACCTTGTAACTTGACAGAAACAAAGACTGGCCACGCTTCCTTTGATTCCAACTTCAGTATTCACTTCTTCGACCAGATTCACACAAATACCACACACACTAAAGTACTATCCACTAAGAGCTAAAATAAATGCATCCAGTTAAATGCTTCATGAAACAATAATTTATAAGTTCAAGTACACTAATTTGGCCTTAAACAAAACACTCCAACAAACACGAAGAATCTCTCCTACTTCACGAAAATGGTGTCTGGTCTCGTGAGATCTCGTGTGAAGATTCAGTAACGAGATTTCACGAGACCAATCAGCTGAACAGTGTTTGCATTTAATAGG
The DNA here is from genome assembly GCF_977018435.1 of Lepisma saccharinum. Classification (NCBI taxonomy): domain Eukaryota; kingdom Metazoa; phylum Arthropoda; class Insecta; order Zygentoma; family Lepismatidae; genus Lepisma; species Lepisma saccharinum. The sequence continues at coordinate 72,892,800 of NC_139236.1, forward strand.
AAGTTCGAGATCGAGACAGAACTATTTTTCCAACGTCAACAAATTTGTGAATACCAGTGGACTCTATTATTTTTTGTGCTTTTTCATTAAGCATCTTAAAAAACAATTGTTAAATCAATATTCTAAAGAAACGTCATACGACTACACATAAGTTTACAACAAGCGACATAATTATTCGAAAATATCAAGTTAGAAAGATTACGCAGTCAATCAAAAGGGTCGACGAATTTTGCTGAAGGTCGAGCAGGCTTATTCAGTAATTGCTGTAGGCGTTTATCGCCTAAATATAATGAATTGTCAATAAGCATTACTTGTTGCACAATATTTGTAGCATGGCTGATGTAAAATCCTTAGAACACCCCACACTTAAGGTAAGTCATTATAAAAAAAATAATTTAAAAACAGTGATGGCTGGCATTTGCAACTGTATATTTCAAAGTTATTTTGTTGGACAAAAGTTTATGTAATTCGTATAGTTATATTCAAAGCAAAAAGTTCGTAAAAAAATAAATATGACTAACGTTTATCGTGTAAAAATGGGAGGGGTTTAAAAAAAGCGTTCAATATAGAAGCAAGCTACAAGGGTTGGTGCATAGGATTTTTTTTAACCAATTCCCTTCTTAGTTCATTATGGGTCGACTCTCATTTCTGTGTAGAAATGAAGACACATTTAAACTATTTTTCAGGTTACTGAACTAAACATGATTATATTTAGTGGTCTATGTAAGACCTGCGATGCTTATGTGAAATTTGAGATGAAATTGTGCGTTAAATTTACACTGCTACTAAGCGATTAATATCTATTTCAAACCACGATCAGCTTCTGAACGAATTTCTTGAGAGAACATGAAAATTATGGCACTTGCAGTTAGAACTGTTTGTGCGACACTTCAAAAGAAATATTTGCTACAAGCTACCATATGCTACCTAAATCAGTGTTGCTTTAGAGTGCTGTAGTCCTATATTAAATAACGGAAGAGTGTATTATTGTAAATTTAGAGGGGAGTTCTCGCTTCTTGGTTTTGGAATGGCAAATGAATTATTGCCTTAACAAATGAAAATTGGTTAAGGTATGAGCATAATTGAAGTCCATTAAAATTTAGGTTCAAAGTTAATTCACGAGATTTGTGCTTCACAAGAGTTATTTATGAACCTACAGAAGATATGAGTCTTTAGAAATTCCTCCTTTTTTTCACTTGAAACCATTCCACAGTAAGTTACTAGTAAATACTTAACCAAAATCACAATGTGTTTCATTATTGTAATTCTATGTTTCATAAACTAAAACTAACATGATGTACGTGTCTACTTATACATTTGATCCTGTCAGGTTCCATATGAATTGCTGAACAAGAAGTTCAGAGCTGCCCAAAAGCAGTTAGATAGAGAGGTTTCGCATGTTCAAGCTGCTGCATTGGAAATAGATCGGGGACTTCAGTCACCAACTGTAGAGGCAAAGGAAATAACACATCTACTTGGAGGTATGGTGGAGCGTTTGCAGCTTCTCAAGCGTAAGGTAAGCTTATGTTTGTTATTGTCATTTGGTATTCCTTACAATAATTTGCTTCTTCGTATTGTTCTCTAGTGATAGTTTAGCAGCCTACATGTACAGTCTGCATGGAAAGTATTGATGCCAACAGCATTTACGTCAATTATTTTCGCGTTTTTACATAGGACCACCTATCTCCTAAACGACACCGTGTAAAGAGTTGTCGTTCATGGGCAGTAAACTACCACCTGCGATCTTCCTTTGTTCGTAGCTGCAAGTTTCAACTCGCTCAGTTTCGAATGGGAGACGTTGTTGTACGTGCGCACGTGCGTGTGGTATTTCCTGTGAATTTTGGGCTGTTGTGTTGGTGTTCTGAGTTGATTTTGTGTGTGAAACGATGCCTTACAACATATTGAAGCCTGGTGATACTGAGCAGGTGATTGCCTTGTTTAGAGCAGGCATAAAAAGCACAGAACTCGCGACACAAACAGGCGTGAACCTGAGAACAGTACAACGTTTGGTGAAACGCTTCAAGGAGGAAGGTGGGGTCAAAATGCCTTGCCCAAAACCTAAGTCTGGTCGGCCTAGGAAAGTGTCTGAAAAAACACTGCACATCATGAAAAGGCAGCTAAGGAACCAACCTTCGTTAACAGCTAGGGAACTGAAAGAAAAAAATCCTCTGTTGCTTGATAATGTGTCCCTCCGGACAATTCAGGAGAAGATCCATGATGACTTAGGGCTACGCAGTTACAGAGCTCGCCCGAAACCTCGCCTTACAGAGAAGCATCGTAAGAAAAGACGGGATTTCTGTAAGAAATACAGTACCTGGACTGTTCATGACTGGAAAGAAGTGTTGTGGAGTGATGAAGCCACTTTCTTTGTTACTGGTAGTGGTTCCAAGCGAGTGTACCGTTCTCCCGGTGATGATCCCACCCTTCCTCAGTACACACATCCAACTATAAAACACCCTCCCATTATTATGGTCTGGGGTTCCTTTAGTTATGGTGGTGTAGGAGAGTTAGTTATTCTTCCTAAAAACCAGACCATGAATCAGTACTCCTATTTTGAGCTCTTAAATGATGTTTTGGAAGTGTCCTTTGAAAAAAGTGGAGCATCTTTTTTTATGCAGGATAGGGCTCCTTGTCACACAGCCAAAAGTGTGGTTTCATGGCTCAAAGATGCTTCCGTCCCTTATTTTGATGATTGGCCAGGACAAAGCCCCGACCTCAACACAATTGAAAACCTGTGGTCTATCATGAAGCGACGTTTAAGGAACAGGGACACATCTACACTCCTTAAGCTAGATGCTGCCATAAGGGACATTTGGGTCAATCTGCCAGTTAATCTCCTCCAAAGCCTGGCTTTGAGTGTTCCAAAATGACTGACAGAATGCCGGAAGCATAAAGGAGGGTCGACAAAATACTGACTACAAGGTGAGTAGTACAACATTGATTTTGTTGTTTGTTTGGTGTATACATCTGTTGTGGTTCTTGCTTTCACTGGTGTGGCATCAATACTTTCCATGCAGACTGTACAGTTTTCTGATGCCTGAATTACAGGAGCTGATAATTAAAATTAAAAGTATGGACTAGAAGTTGGCTCTAAAGAAAATGTGGTAATCAAGGTGTACTCAACAAATGAACTCGGGTGTGTACATTCATACATGACATTCTAAGGATTTATTCATTAAAAAAAATGTTCAACTAAATATGTCAAACATTTAATACATTGGCAATAATATGGATTTTGATAAGAATGTACAATACCGGAACCTTCCGTAATTTCTATAGCTACTAGTTCTTATACTCATGAAATACGTAGTCCCGATGAAGTATCTGAGTTTAACATGTGGGGGTAACGTGTTGAAATTGTTAATTGATGTGTAGAAGTTGTAAAATAAGCTCTTCAATTAACGCGATCGTTCTCCGTATACAAGCATGGAGACCATGTTTGTTCAACGTAGCGTTTACTTGTTCAGTAATCTGTGTGTGTGAGGAAGATGGCGACTTTGAAGGTAGGAATAAAGTTATTTCTTTCGTAAGTTTTTTTTAGTAACTTTTAGTTGGATACATATTAATACAGTGCATTCATTCATAATTCATTCAGTCAATAATTTAGGACACTTGATAACGAATGTGTAATTAAAATTTTTCGCTCAAGTGCTACGAAACCGACATTTTTTTACGGTGCCCCACAAACCATTCATGCATAGCCCCAAAAACCATTCACTCATAGCCCCACAAGCCATTCACAGTAAGGTTAGGTTAGGCAAACATAGTTAAAATTTCATTCTAAAACGTAAAATATTGAAATAACCATTGTTTTATTACAAAAATCGGGAAGGGCTCCGGTATTGTAAATTTGCTCCTGGATTTACATTATTGGTTAATCACATTTGTGTGTACAAATCTCATCCCTTTGGATAAATTTCTAAATTTTAATGAACGTGATTGCACATCATCTTGGTTACTTTTTCAGGACTCTGATGGCGTAGTGGCAACGTTGTTGCCTTGTAATTGAGGAGTCCCGGGTTTGATACCTGGTGAAGGCACATTGTACAGTGGTTCAGATCCCACTTAAAACTTTAGGTTCAGTACCGATTAGCCTATCTGTGCATAAGTGGACTTAAACAGCAGTATCAGTTACTTTTTCTTTCATCAAGCAGCAAACAGAAACAACCAACACTAGGAAACCACAAACAATTGCTTTCCCTGTTCCACAGAATCTAGTAGAGAGAGCCAGTTGGAATTAGAACATGATCTAGGTCATCTTTTTACCTATTGAAGCAAGGTAGAAATTGTTCATTACCATCCATTTATGTTTGATTGTTATAAATTTTGTAGAAGAAAGGTGCGAGTACATTGTGACAAGTTCTCTACATGACAATTATCCTGTTAATTGCTTTTTGAAATTCACACTGTGTAATCCTTTTAGAGCCAACTAACGGCCAACAACACATTCAGCACATTCATTTTTTTTTATTAGGCTGAAGAGAGCATATCTGAAGAGCTGGAAGCCGCATATGTGTGCAAACGTCGCTTGGAACATCTGAAGGAACACTCATCATCACATCCAACAACCTTGAACTTGTGGCGCAGACGTCGCTTAGACCGGATGCTTGTTGAGTATTTTTTGCGAAGAGGTTACTATGGTGCAGCTCTGCAGTTGTCAAAGAACTCCGACCTTAAGGACTTAACAAACATCGACGTGTTCCTTGTATCTCGCGAGGTGGAACAGAGCCTAGCCCAGCATCAGACTGGGAAGTGTTTGGCTTGGTGCCATGACAATAAGAGCAAGCTTCGCAAGTTGAAGAGTACCATGGAGTTCAACTTGCGTATTCAGGAGTTTGTGGAGCTTATAAAAGCAGATCGCAGGATAGATGCTGTCAAGTAAGTTGTATCAATTGGTTACCCACTTATTGGTATGGGCATCAGGAGAGGGTGGGGCTGGGGTGGATCTTAATGTGGTTTGCTTTCACTGTTACCTAGATATTCTCAATCTATGTAAGTATATTTAACCCTCCATCATCCGCGTCCTCATTGCAGCTAGAGTGTCCTGCGCTCGGCACTCTGTGCCGCCTCATCAAAACTAATGTTATTTACGTGAATTATTGATGCAAATCGAGGATGTATTACACCAACACTTAACTGGATATCAGGCTTAATATACATGAACTCAAACATATCCATTTCGGAATTTTTTATCAGCAATTAAAAGAAAAGTAAAAAGAAATGAAAGAGTCTCATAGAATTACAAGCTTGGACTCTTGAAGCAAATGCATCAAATATTATTCTAAAAGTAACTAAAAATTTGCCATATAATGAAGGCACTAAAAAATTAACTCACCATTGACAAAAATATCAAAGTATTTTCCAAAAAACTTCAACGTATTTTTCAAATCTAGTTGAAATCGTACAACTTATATGGGCATACAAAAGAACTATTTGTTCCAAAACTCTTTCAAAATCTTACTGACTCGCAGTAAAAGCAATCAAATGTGGAAGAAACTTACAAAATATTTTTAAAATGTTCTAATCTCAATTTGTTTCTCGTACTCTTACGAGGTATACGTAAGAAAATACATGCTGACTCAAATACTATAAGGAACCGAATGTTGTTACTTTTCAATATAGTTATTTTGACAACTCTGACATCTTGTATGGGTACTGCAATGGTTTTTGAATACAAATAATTTGCATTCGAACAATGTACCGTGGTCTTATTCTTCTTATTTGACCCAAATTCATGGCTGGCATGCTGTGATTTAAGATATGAAACTTTCCCGTGTGCGGTTTTGGGTGCCGCCAAAGGAGGCTGGTCACTTCAGAGGCGTGTAAGCAACTGAAAGAACGACAGAAAAAAGGCGTCAACTCCTCTTATGTTTTCGAGGGAATAGTGAAGATAAGATACCTACAGGTTTCCCGACCATTATTGTGCTGGTAAGAAAAGTAATTCAATTTTTTTAAAAAAGGCGGCACTTAGTGCCGCTGCGCGTGTTACGGAGGATTCAACAACTGATAAAATCTAGACAACAGCTAAAGCAAAGTGTACAAAGATTCACGTGAATGCTCTACAAGGAATTCTAAGCATATGCAATTTTTCAGTTTTTGGAATACCAAAGCTGTTTCTTAAAAGATGGGGAAAAGTTGAAAACAGCTGTCCTGGCATTGGCCAGAGATTCAGCTGAGCCTTAAGCATTTCCATAAGACCAACACTCCGAAGCCACAGACAAAAAAACTTTCCCTGATAATTTTTCTCTTCCAAATGTAATTTACTTCAATTATTCCGAAAATAAAGTAGAAGTGAATAAGACCCCATGTTTGGTTATGACAGGAGATGTCAATTTAACAGTATGGGCACATGGAACTTCCAACTTTCACATTCATTTCATATATTCTCAGTCGATTTGTTATCTTCCTGTGCAATTGTGAATATCCTTACACAATGGGATCTTGAACTTTCCAGCGTTACTGGGAATTGCTCCTCATGACAAAATTACGTTGATCGTTATAGGAAAAAAAATTACTAATACACAATTGTATATTCTCCCAGAAGCAGTATGGTGGTTTTAATTATGCAAGTCATTATGCTGTGAAAGCCTACATAACTTAATTTTGTTTTCCAGGCATGCCAGGAAGTATTTCTCTAGTTTTGAAGATGACCAGCTACAGGATGTGCAGCACTGCATGGCTCTTCTTGCATTTCCTACAAATACAGGTACAACTGCTTATACAGTAGCGCAGGGTGTCCCGTAAGTCATTTTGCCACACTTTCACCACACGATAGTAAGTAGCTGAGTTTGTATAGTACTTTCAGTTCAGAGGTCTGTGTTTTATGATGGTGTTGGTAGTAAAATAGGCTTTCAGTTCTTATACAATTAGATAGAAATTCCGTAACTATAATTTATTCAGATATTGATTTCACTGGCTCGCCGGCGAGGCTGTACATTGATATTATATTCATTTCATAATAGACCAAGTACAACAAAGTATATGGTTAATTTTGCTCGTAGTTGTAGTTGCTGATTTCAGGCTGGTTCGATAGATGTCACTTGTATCTATGGTCAAATTATTTTGTTATTAGTTTGCAATCTTTAAAATTGGTTGCCAAAGTTGGTGGGACTGTTCTTGTTCTTGCTCTGTGTGTACAGTTGGATTGTTCTGATGGATTTCATAGGTTTCTATCATGAACAAGTGTAACTAACTAACCAAATGTATGTATGAAAGAAACCTACACAATTGTATATTTTGGGGATATTTTTTTAACACAAAAATTAATCAAGCAGGTTTATTTTTTCTCCGGTATTAGTAACAGTAATAAGACACCCAAAAGAATTTATTTGGCTTGTAATGTAAAGACTTTGAATCTTGTATTTGGAATCAAGAGTCTGGGAATAGCCTGAAAACAGCAATGCAAGTGCCTCTATCCTCCCTAGCATCCGTGTTTACTATCAAAAGCTGCTTTTAGATGACTGATAATGCATAACATTACCATAGCAAACAATGTTAAAAGGTAAGTCTCACATAAATTGGATGGTGAAAAATAAACAGTTTTTTTTATTTCCTAATTACAGCACAATTAGTATGTTGTGATAGAAATATACATGCACTACTGTCTAGGCATGCAACTTTTTAAATATTTCCCAATTTTCAAAGCTGCCTGTGTTCATCAGGGAAGGGTAAGGGATTATAACCAGTGGTCAGAAGTAGCGTCACTACAGTAGCTAGATACAAAATCTGTAGCTGTAGTGACGCTACATTTTGAAAATTGTAGCGGTAGTGAAGCTACAAAATTCCTGTATTTGTAGCGAGAATTTTGCTACAGCTACATTTTTCTCAGCATTTTGAGGTGAATTTTGAATGTGGCAACAACGTCAGAAAAAAATTGACAATGACCCTTAATTTTGCAGGAAATTCATAAAAACAAAGTCTACTATTACATTAAAATACAGATTATCTAGATTGTAGGTTATAGATATCTGCATGTTATTTAATTAGTATCTGAATAATTCAGATATCCAGATAACTAACTGACATATATGAATATATTCCAGCTAGCAGCTACATTTTTTTGATCTGCATCACTATTTTGGGGGAGGAACATGCCTCATTTGTTGCACCGCTGGAAAAAAGTGCCTCATTTCATCACCCCCGGAACAAATCCTGTGGATATCCATGGTGTAAGAGACACCAAAATGTCATTAATTGCTGTGTGAAACACAAGTTGCAGTGCAAAAACTAGCCATGGATTTTCCACTGCACTGACAAAGGAATAGTGCCAGCAATAAATGGCTCAGTACGTTAACAGCATTGATCATTGTCAGTATATAGGATCTCACCAGTAAGAAATTATTGTAACAAGAATGAAAGAGTTTCTGGAATTACAATTATTTTCGCGATAATATTTGTTCACAAATTTTAAAATTACAATATGTTTAGAACACTCGGGTTTACACAACAGTTTCCTCAATATATTGTATCATATTGTAAAAAGTACGTACAAGTTATTGACTTTCCTGCAGAAACGACAATTTTCTTTAGTTAATATAGGGTCATTCCACGTCAAATCATCCAGGCCATGTCACCCACCAACTCCGATTTTGATGAAATTCGGTATGCTTATAGAACTTTTGATGATGATTACAAAAATGACAACTTTTTTGAGTTTGGTCAAGGGGTTCAGAAATTACACGTTATTAAAAATCTCCGTGTACGCCACTTGCGGCTCCACTTTGAATGACACGCATTAGGTTATAAATGATAGTGTCTTCTCTCAGGTTTGCCGTAGAAACTTAGTTTGTTTTTGTTTGCTCAGGATAGTGTAAGCTTTCATTTAAATAAGGTTTCAGATCAGTTGTCAATAATCATGTATTTTATGTATAGTTTCATGTATTTTTTTAGAAAAATAAATGACTAACTTCAAGAGCGAATTTCGTGCAATGCCCCCCCTTCAATTTCCCCCAAATTTTATATACAGGTAGCTCAGAGTGTGTACTGATGCCTGATGGAAAAATTGGGATGGGCGGTTCAGAGACAGGGTGATAAAAAAATAATTTGCATTAAAAGTTAATCTTATTAGAAATGCTTATGTATTTAGCACAAAGTCTCAAGTACAATATGTTTTGAGGTATAATATTCAAAATTTCTGTTCACTATGTGTAAAGGTAAGCATAGGCGTAACCTGGCGGGGGCAAAGGGAAGCATTTGCCCCGTCTAAAATTAATAGATTAATTAAAAATTAAAAGTTAAATATATTTTGTGAACCTCCTGGCACTTGAGGATCAAACAAAAAAAGAGTAATTATTGTGATTTTTCAAATGTATTTAGCAAGTAATCTTTGACACTATTCTTATGGGATGGAAAACTTTGTGATTCTCTCAACCCAAAGACAGTTCCCAAGTTACGCCCATGAACATAGTAGCTAATAATACTTACTCTATTGTACTCTATGCATTTCCAAAATTTCATGCACTATAAATTGAGCCGTTCACATTTGCTGTTCCCAACTCTAAAGAAATATATATCTGTACCTACTCTGGATGCTACGTAAAAGGATTGTCTTGGAATTGCTGGTGTGGCAAGGAAGCTATGCTTTGTTGCATGCTAACTTCATCCACGATTTACTTCAATTCATATCTAATTGTATGTGAAAACATCAGTGTTTTAGGTGAACTGTCGAGCTAGGAAAAAAGTCATTGTCGAAGGAGTTGATATTTGGATCTTGTTGTACTTGGAATGGAGGAGAAAGAAGTAGGTGCAAGTGGAATCATTGACACTATGACAATATAAATAATACAATGTCATAACTACATTTGAAAATGGTTAAGCTAAGTCCAAAGTTCCACATTTGTGCAATATTTATAATAATTTAGTCATATGATTGCTCAAAATTTTATTCAAATAATACAATTAAATGTATGAAATTACTACTTAAACCTATTCCATTAAATATGATGTTTAAAAAAGCCAATTTGTATATCATGACAAAATTATCAAATTGTGAAATATTCTGAATTCATATTCATAACAGTTATTTTTGACTGACAAAAAGAAAAACAAATATTTTAAATCATATGTGTTCTTTCTGACAAGAAAGATATGATACTTTCAAATTTATAATTAAATTTCTTGAAATTATGTACATTTGCATTGGCATCAAGGTTTATATACAAAGGTCAACTCTTTAAAATTGTTCACTGTATAATATGATGTCATACTTGGTATTTTGTATCAACATTCAAAAAATGGTATTTGTAATCATTAGATAAGTATATTGTGATATACATAGTAAAATAGCTGTATAGGAGCAAATATGTACATTTACTAAACAAACATTCAAGGTGTTAAGCAGTTATGGACAAAAATATAAAACAAAAACAATTGAAGATAACTCATACTAAAAAATCTGGCTTGAACTAGTTGCTCTAATACTAGTTGTCTGTGACTTTAAAAGGAATCTCAAGATGGATTGGACATAAATAAAAATGTGACGATTGGTGAAGGTTTGATATCATTAAAAATCTGGATATTTTGAGAGATTATACTTGATAAGTTAATCTTTAATAGTTTGTTTAAACTATATGGAGACATTTTGTTGATAACAGAAGCTTGGAAATGCTTTTATAATGGAATAATCTGTAAAACGAAAAAGAAAAGATTTGGAACTGGTGAAAAGTGCCTAGTTTAATAATTGGGAGCAAGAAATTATTATCTGCTGGCATCTGCATTAACTAGCTAGTAAATGAATATTGCATTATCTAAAATGAAATGTTATGAGAAATAAGACTAAGTGAGTGTAATATTTTCTGCATTTTTGATGTGAACAAGCCAAATGTGAAGTTTTGAAAATTGAAGGAAGCCATCTTGTGGACCTGATTGAGGAATCTGACATGTTGTGTGTGCTCAGATGTAGAACTGACGCATTCCCAAATATTTAGAGAAGGACTTGCTCTGCCTCGCAAGGAGACAGTAAAGAAGTGTTTTCTTCATATAAATGTTCTTTCAAATAATTGCATAATTTGATGCTATTGTAATTTTTGTTGTTTCTAGTTTTTCTTTCATTTTTATCAATATAATAATTATAAAGTTATCAGTATATGTAAATTTAAATTTCCTTTCCAATATAGCACCATAGCTGCTACCTATTGCGCTGATACTGAGTTTGAATTATACTGACCAACTTGGTTAAACTTAGATTATGAGACTCAAATGGTACAATTATTGGATAGGAAAGAATAAGTTATTGAGTTGTGAATATTCTTGTTTCTCATATTAGTTTCAATACCTAACATTATGGAGAAGGAGATCACATTGGCTGACATTGTGATGATGCTCAAATCGCAGCAGGAAGGTATCTCTGCAGTGCAAGGTCAGATGAAAGAAAGCATTGAAGCCAGTAAAGCTCAAAGTAAGGAACTTAGAGAAATTAAGGTAGATATTTCACAGTTCCGTAAGGAATGCTTAGATAGAACAGAAAAGTTAGAAAAGAAAGTTCAATTACTGGATCAAAGGATGAATGATGAGCTAGTTTATCTTGCTGCGGATATGGATAAAAAATTAGACGATACAGTTAGTAATTTATCCAAACAGTTTACTTCTCAACTGGATCAATGTCTTGAGGTTTGTGCTCAGTGTAGTGTATCACTTGGTACATTAAGTAATGATCTAATTAAGTTACGAAGTGAAACCAAGTATGCTAATTCAACTGAACCACAGGTTGATGTCAAATCTATTGGCATACAACATGATGAGGTTGATAAAGAAGTTATGTCTAGCAGTGCAAGGCATATTATTATCACTCGTGTTCCAGAGAATGATGCAATTAGGAGTGATGTTGATAGTGATAAGTCAGTGGATATTAGTACAAGGCATAAGTTGCATGATGTAAATAATAAAGACAATATCAACTCTTCTTTGGAATTAGGTGTTAAGAATGCACTTCTACAAATAGAAACCAATATCATGAGTGTAGTTAATAATGCATTATCACCAGTATCAACTCATGATATAAGAGCAGTTAAAAATACAGCTAAAGCACAGCGTGACTTTAAACCTCGAATGAGTTCTCACACTGTAAATCAGAGACAATCTACAGTTGGGAATAAAGATGAAGTTTGTCATGGTTCACCTAAAAGTAGTCTTGTTAGACATAATATAGGAGTGAATACTGAATCTGAGATGTATAATAGTACAGATTCAGATCATGATAGAGTAAGTATGCTTAGTGGTCCATACCGAAATACAAGATTAGCATCTAAGCGTCGAAAATTGAGGAAGAACAAATCAGTTGCTAATAATAATGTTGATGACAAAATTTCATATGCACAACATGATGCTGGTCATATGACTAATGTTAGTCATTCAGTAGATGTTCCATTGACTAATTGTAATAAGAGTCAAATTAAAGTTCTCATTAAACCACAGGACTTGAGGCATTTCCCTCATTTTGATGGGATATCTTTAGAGTTTGCACCATCGGAATTCTTAGAAAAAGTAGAGGAAAACCTAGATATTTATGACATCAAAGAAAGTCAATTCTTGAAGTACATACCAAAACTTCTAACTGATTTTGCTAGAACTTGGTACTTAGAAGTAAAGAATCAGTTTACCACTTATTCTGAATTTAAAGAGGCTTTTTTGGCACATTATCAGAATGACCGCTGGAAATCAGTAAAGTTGACTCAAACTTTGAATTCTCCTTTTACAAAAGAGAGTAATGTAAGCCTGTTACAATATGCAAATAAGAACTACAAAATTTTGAAGTCTACTCAGCCTCATGCTGAAGAACCTCATTTGATAGCACAATTAGCCTCATTATTACCACACAGGATTAGTGAACACATGGTGATTAATAACGTACGTACATTGCACCAAACGTTGCAAGTAATTGAAAATTTTCAATCTTTAAGAAATAATCCTGCACGGTTCAATGACATGAACAGAAATAATTATAATCCAAAGAATAAGGCTAGAGTAGCAAATGTCTCATGTGCTAATGATCAAAATAGAAATAAGGATAGGTATTCTAGTAAATCCTATAGAAATTCTAGGACTTTTAATAAAAATAATAACAAACAATCATCTTCTGATGTTGGTAATAGAGTTCAACAGCAGCATGATAAACAATCATGTGATACAAGGATGCAAACCACAGTATGCAGAGAGAGCAATAACAATGGTCCTGGTTATGATAAAATAGAATATTACCAATCAGATAGTGATGGTGGCCGTAGCAAAACTAGTGACGGTGGCCGTAGCAAAACTTATAGAAACTCTGTTTATACTCGGAGTTCAGCTTCTAATTGGAGACTCCAAAGCCAATAACAAAATTAAATTTAGGAATCAAATTAAATATTTAAGTAATCATATACATGATATTTATTTATTTATTTTGTAATGTAAAATTAGTGATCTTGTGCAGAAGTTTCTTGCCCAAGTTAGACAAGTGCAAGTTGATGTTTCTTTAGCTTCTATATCTTACATAGATGTAGTAACTGCTTAACACATCAACTTAAAAGGGTGGTTGGTTGGGAGTATCTTCTAGACTGTTGGTCTAGGGAGGTATATTTGGCCACAGTACTACTGTTCATTTTGATGGACAAAAATACTATATAATATTTTGAAGTACAAGTTTGTGATTTATTTTATGCACAGTTCAGTTGCATGATCATTATATTTAAGTTTATTAGACTTAAATATAACTCCGCACGTTTGTGGGAAACTTGGCATTATTATGCACAACAAAAGCAAATTTTTAAAACACTTTAATAGTTCATCTATGTAACAAACTTGAATAGCTGGTGAAAGATCTTACCCAAGATGTTAGTTAAGTAATGGTAGTGTACCAAGAATGTAAGTGCATTTAAAATGCTTATATACGAGAATTATTTTATTTGCTATTAGGGAATTGTTAAGTCAATAATTCCTGAAGATGAATTGTTTCCTCGTATATTTTATGAAGTTGGCATGTAGCAGAGACATCCACTAGATGATCCAAGCTCGTCACTCATAATTCCATGCTACAGTTGCATGAAAGCATTGTGAAGTGTTCACGTAAAGGCAATAGTAAGTCCTATTGTGACACTTAATGTAGAAATATTTATTATATGAATATATATATATTTCTTTTTATGATGCACATGTATCTCTGGTGCTTTATCAAGTTTGGATTCTTCCAACAGTAATCGTGTAGTGTTGATAGGTTAGGTATTTATGATTTCAAATACACTTATCAAGCTAAGCCACACGATGATGCTGCTATATATATATGATGATTGAAGGTTGACTATTTCCACATCTTAGGGGTATAAATTTATGAAGGAAAAATACATATTAAGACCAGTTATACTAGTTTTTTCAGGGAATGTAATGTTCCATTTATGTTATAATATAAATGTACTTAATTACATAAGTGATTACTCTGAAATCACACATGACTACGTTAAAAAGATTTTAGTCAATTAAGCCTCAGAGATATATTATTTTCTCAATGCACTTGAACAACAACAATTAACAACGTTAATTTGTGATTTATTTTGACAGCATATTAAATGACTTTGACATGATCATACGATATCTTTGCACTTGAAGATATTATAGTAATGAGCTTTCACAAGGTATTGTCAGTGTGATGTCATTCTCTATAAGTGTGATCTATATTAAGAGTAGACACAGATTGATTAATTATTTGACGATTTCAGATAGTATTTTCTCAATTGCAAACTCAAAGCAATTCTGATAATCAAAAATTGATTCATGGTTGTAAATTCTTTTTAATACACACATGTATATGTTTGACAGTGTTATGCATCTGAGATTATGTATCCAATATTTATGTTCATACTTCATAAATGTATAATGCAATATTTTCAAACATATTACAAAACATGATAATGATATCTTAACTGATAACATATTGTTTATTTTGTTGGTTTGAAGGACAAAAGATACTGCTTTGTTTCACAACCATACCCATGAGGGTTGGTTGGTTAAGTTCTTCTCTTAGACTGTTGCTTAAGGGAGGTACTGTGAGTCACAGTACTTTATGCATAATTTTTCGTTTGTCAGATGTCAATGTCAAAATTTTTTCGTGTTTCTTTCCTTGAGTCTGAAACTTTAGTTCAGGTATGAAGTATTCATGTGTAGAGTTTGCCTTAAGTTGATCTTCGTAATCCGACATTGGTCCTCATTCATATATCTTGATCCTTAGTTGTGATTAGCTGTGGAAAAATTCAATATAACAAATATTCTTTGTTATGTGTATTTTGGAGTGCAAAAAAAAATGTATAATATAATGTGATAGCATGTGCATAATAGATTTTAATGCTAAGATTTAGCTGTGGCTTAAAAACATTTTATAGAGCTCTGAGATTCCAAGAGTTGAATTGTAGGCTCAAATAGAAATAAACTTGACAAGAAGCAAAGACGTTTTGATCTAAGCTTAAGTCAAGTAGTAGGTTCCTTTAAAATGCTAGAATGCATTATGGCTCCAAAATGTGTTCACAAAGGGCAGAATAGAAAATTCGTGCCGTGACACTGTGAGTTCAGGAACAACAGTTATTTATGTTTTATAATTTTTGTGCGCACATCATAATTTATACATTTCTTGCATGAATTGATTTGTGATATAAGAAATCTTATTTTTGGCACTCCATAAATCTGAGGAATGGACAAATGGACAAATGGATGAATACCCAATGGGAAACTTAGTTGGATCATAGGTAACTTACTCTACATATAAAAAATTATAATTAATATATTTTTGGCTAAATAAAGATTAATATAGAAATTATGCTCTCAGATTAAGAATGAAGTTCTTAATGGTGCTTCATTGGTTCATAATAAATAAAAATGTTATGTAGCTACATTGTGTTATGTAAAAATGGTTCATATGGAACTTCACTAGATAATAATTGTTGGTATGTAGAACTTGATTTTTTTTAAAATTTTGTTTTGCAACATTATTATGTACTAAAAACTCATTATGTGTAGTTGCACTGTATTGGTTCATGATGAACAAGTTCTGATTGTATTGTTGGAAAACAAATATTCAGTTATATTCAGATGATTATAATGGTAAACATGAAAACAGTTTGTAAATATAGAGGCATTATATTAATTATTATATGTTAAAAGTCTCAGTAGTGCTCAGATCTGTTGTTGTGGGTTCGTCCTTTGTTGAGCGCCAGTATGACAATATAAATAATACAATGTCATAACTACATTTGAAAATGGTTAAGCTAAGTCCAAAGTTCCACATTTGTGCAATATTTATAATAATTTAGTCATATGATTGCTCAAAATTTTATTCAAATAATACAATTAAATGTATGAAATTACTACTTAAACCTATTCCATTAAATATGATGTTTAAAAAAGCCAATTTGTATATCATGACAAAATTATCAAATTGTGAAATATTCTGAATTCATATTCATAACAGTTATTTTTGACTGACAAAAAGAAAAACAAATATTTTAAATCATATGTGTTCTTTCTGACAAGAAAGATATGATACTTTCAAATTTATAATTAAATTTCTTGAAATTATGTACATTTGCATTGGCATCAAGGTTTATATACAAAGGTCAACTCTTTAAAATTGTTCACTGTATAATATGATGTCATACTTGGTATTTTGTATCAACATTCAAAAAATGGTATTTGTAATCATTAGATAAGTATATTGTGATATACATAGTAAAATAGCTGTATAGGAGCAAATATGTACATTTACTAAACAAACATTCAAGGTGTTAAGCAGTTATGGACAAAAATATAAAACAAAAACAATTGAAGATAACTCATACTAAAAAATCTGGCTTGAACTAGTTGCTCTAATACTAGTTGTCTGTGACTTTAAAAGGAATCTCAAGATGGATTGGACATAAATAAAAATGTGACGATTGGTGAAGGTTTGATATCATTAAAAATCTGGATATTTTGAGAGATTATACTTGATAAGTTAATCTTTAATAGTTTGTTTAAACTATATGGAGACATTTTGTTGATAACAGAAGCTTGGAAATGCTTTTATAATGGAATAATCTGTAAAACGAAAAAGAAAAGATTTGGAACTGGTGAAAAGTGCCTAGTTTAATAATTGGGAGCAAGAAATTATTATCTGCTGGCATCTGCATTAACTAGCTAGTAAATGAATATTGCATTATCTAAAATGAAATGTTATGAGAAATAAGACTAAGTGAGTGTAATATTTTCTGCATTTTTGATGTGAACAAGCCAAATGTGAAGTTTTGAAAATTGAAGGAAGCCATCTTGTGGACCTGATTGAGGAATCTGACATGTTGTGTGTGCTCAGATGTAGAACTGACGCATTCCCAAATATTTAGAGAAGGACTTGCTCTGCCTCGCAAGGAGACAGTAAAGAAGTGTTTTCTTCATATAAATGTTCTTTCAAATAATTGCATAATTTGATGCTATTGTAATTTTTGTTGTTTCTAGTTTTTCTTTCATTTTTATCAATATAATAATTATAAAGTTATCAGTATATGTAAATTTAAATTTCCTTTCCAATATAGCACCATAGCTGCTACCTATTGCGCTGATACTGAGTTTGAATTATACTGACCAACTTGGTTAAAACACCATATTCAAAATACCGTGGTCAGCATACAAATGATTTCTTAATTAAAATCGTTCAAGCAAAGTTGACTCTGTGTTTCATCATTTATTTGCAGTAGTAATGGAAGTATATGAAGACATATTATGTACTAGAAACGCAATTTGTAATTTTTACACAAATCAATGTTCATTAACTGTAAGTTTCTTTCACAGGAACTGTAAAGTAACTCACAGTTATTTTCAAAGTACCAGTAACTGTAACAGAGTTACTTTCGAATGAGTAACTGTAACTTGGTTACTTGTAAAAAGTAACTTACCGAACACTGTAAATAGCCTGTAGCCTAAGTTAAAAAAACAGTGCATACTTAATCTTCCTGGTCCTGTTGTATAGTACTTTGCAATCGCTGACACATTGTATTGCGGGTTGTTGTCATTTCACCTTACGTGATTAATAAGAAATTTATGCCTCTAATACTATTTCTACGGAATCTATCATTGCTGCATTTGTTACTTGATACTGTAGATGTCTATACAAGTCTTCTAAGTGTTCCAACCACCCCATCACAAGGAAGTTTTCTGTGGCATGTGTCAAAAAGAAGTTGCATTTCGAAAAACTTCAATCAGCACAAATGTGTGTTATTTATTCTTACTTCATATTACGTATTCCCGTGAAGAGTAACAAAAAAAAATTCCATATTGAGATAAAATGCACAAAAGGAATGTTCTCGAAGAAAATTTGCTAAACTTGGGAATGCTAATAATGATGATTATAAAATTTGCTAAACTTGGGAATGCTAATGATGATAATTACAATTTTTTAGAAAAAATGAAGACAGTTTACACTAACTTAGATACAGTGGAACCTCGATTTTACGTTGTTCAGGGGACCAAGCTGAAAAAACTTAAATGCGAGAAAGTGTAAAACCGAGGAAAATTTCTTAGCAATTTGCTATGTTGGGACCACCAAGATTGAATGTAAAATGCAGGAAAATATAAAATCGAAGAACTTGAAATCAGGGTTCCACTGCAATTATTATTTGTAAATTTTAATTAATCTATAAATTTTGGATGGGGCAAATGTTTCCCATTGTCCCCGCCAGGTAATGCCTATGCTTACCTTTACACATAGTGAACAGAAATTTTGAATATTATACCTCAAAACATATTGTACTTGAGACTTTGTGCTAAATACATAGGCATTTCTAATAAGATTATCTTTTAATGCAAATAATTTTTTTATCACCCTGTCTCTGAACCGCCCATCCCAATTTTTCCATCAGGCATCAGTACACACTCTGAGCTACCTGTATATAAAATTTGGGGGAAATTGAAGTGGGTGCATTGCACAAAATTTGATCTTGAAGTTAGTCATTTATTTTTCTAAAAAAATATATGAAACTGTACATAAAATACATGATTATTGACACACTGATCTCAAACTATATTTAAATGAAAGCTTACACTATCCTGAGCAAACAAAAACAAACTTGAAGTTTCTACGGCAAACCTGAGA
Source organism: Lepisma saccharinum (assembly GCF_977018435.1). NCBI lineage: Eukaryota > Metazoa > Arthropoda > Insecta > Zygentoma > Lepismatidae > Lepisma > Lepisma saccharinum. The sequence goes on from NC_139236.1 coordinate 72,911,881, forward strand.
GAAGACACTATCATTTATAACCTAATGCGTGTCATTCAAAGTGGAGCCGCAAGTGGCGTACACAGAGATTTTTAATAACGCGTAATTTCTGAACCCCTTGACCAAACTCAAAAAAGTTGTCATTTTTGTAATTATCATCAAAAGTTCTATAAGTATACCGAATTTCATCAAAATTGGAGATGGTGGGTGACATTTTCACAAAATTCTGGATGATTTGACATGGAATGACAATATACATAGTTTTCAAATTCATTTATTTTTCATAGTTTTCAAATTCATGTATTTTTCCTACTTTTGCGTCACTTTTCTGTAACTTTTGTTAATCATGACATCATCCTCATCATCCTTTGCCGTTTCCTGCCTCTGACTGGGTCGGCATAGAAGTAAAGCCTCTCCATTATTTTCTGGTCTTCCATCACTCCTTTTTTTCCACGGTGTTCCAATCTTGCCCACTTCTCCTAACACTCTCCACTATCTGCTCTTGCACAGACATCTTGGTCTCCCCCTTGGCCTTATTCCCACCCCTTGTGCATTATAATCTTTTACTAGTAGTCTTTCTTCACCCATCCTCTTCATGTGCCCGAACCATCTCATCTGTGCCTGATCTATCCTGTCCTGAAGCTTCACCACACCCACTGTCTGTCGGATCTCCTCATTCCTTATTCTATCCCTTCTAGTCTTCTCCCATAGACTCCTTAAAAATTCGTCTCCACTCCCTGCATCTTTTTCTTGTCTATCTACATCATGTAATTATTTGCACATATTATGTGTTATATATTACCTTCTTGCATTTCATAGGTACATCCCTGTTCCATGTTAATCTTCAAACTCTTTGATATAGTCCACCACCCATTTGTCCTCTTTTGTTTATCTCCCCATCTATTCTTCAACTCTTCTCAATCATGACAATGAGAATGAATGGTTTATTTAATTATTCTCTTATCTATAGTCGCTTTCTGCCACTTTCGGCTAATTGTCAGAACGAGGAAGAATGATGAGGAGTGTGGGGAATGGAGAAGCAGGAGGATGCCATCCTCCCAACTTGGCGTCTTTCGTAGTTTTTGTTTTGAGTCCATTTTATGCATAGATAAGCTGATCGAGACTGGATCTGAGCCACTATGTGCCTCTGCTGGGTATCGAACCTGGAGCCCTTTTTTAAACAAAGGGCCCCAGGTACTTTTCATTCAAAATTCTGCCTTCATATCAGTCTATTAAATAATGAAATATTTATTCGCAAGAAAAATATGTTGATGTGAACATAAATACGTAATTCTACCAAAATTCATTTGTGAATAGTTGTAATCATTAATTTGGGCAACACCCTAATTGCAATATTCATATATCAAATTTGAATTGAAAACTTGCATAGGTATGTTATTCTCAAAAACTATAGTAAAAATAAGTAACTGAAGTAACACTGCTATCAAAATTATAGAATCATGATAATAAATAACAGCATCTATTTACCAGTAGTAGGTGATTTTTTAATATCCACATGGTTGTTTTTAAGTTTTTTTTATGCAGAAGTAGCTCAAAAAGTAGCAGAGTAGCGAACAGGAATAGCATAGCGAGCTACTTTTTGGTAATTGTAACTGTAGCGAAGCTAAATTTTTGTAAGATTAGCGATAGCTGTAGAGAAGCTACTTTTAAAATGTAGCGTTCTGATCACTGGATAACAAGTGAAAAGTTTAGAAAAAAATAAATATTACTTATCGCGGGAAGTGGGTGATAACATGGATGGCCACAATCGTCTGTATACTTCTCTTCCCTGATGAAGAATCCAGGTTAATTTGGAAATATTTAAAAGGTACGTGTCTAGTCAGTAGTCCTTGTACATTTCTATTGTAACATTTTTGGTGTAGTCAGGTTGGCTACAAACAAGCAGAAATGTAATTCCCCAACTTTTCCAGGACAAAATTTACATTTTCCCCTGACAATTACAAACTAAACTAAATCCATGTTTTTGCAAATGGAAATAATAAACTCACACAGGTCCAAATATGGATTTGATGGTACCATTATTACCTTCTATGAAATTGACTTAATTTCTCTATTCTCTATGATTTGAATTCAAACAACAAAATAGTGATTTTGGAAAATTATTACAATTCACAAGCTAGGGAAGGATTACTGAATTTTATCATACGCAGTAAGTTTAAAATAAAATACTTGATTATTTTTAAAGTTACGACTAAATGAGATGAGAGTGAAGAGTGATTGATTAAGAAATACAATTTGCAATTTATGATATACACGTTAGATCCTGACTGTTTAGTCTTTACGCATGACCAATATAAAATTACTCATAATATCGCGAATATCCCCATATTCTTTTGGTTCAGTGAGACTTTAAAGAAAGCACCTGAAAATTGTGACTCATTTGCCTTTTCGCAAATACCCTAGAATTCTAACATATACTTGCATTTTTATTACATAAACAATACATCATGATGTAAACAGAAACCAATCTGACTTCCGTGTTACAGAGATTAAAGCATTGTTTTGAAAAAACAGGAACCCATGGCTGGAATAGATGGTTATTATTGCATGTTGTTATCATATTTCCTCCTATTGCCACTGTAAACTGATCCTCACGTGAGGAATAAAGTGAATAAACAAAGAAAACAAAAACCTATTCTAACAAGTGGTCTCGGGTTCGATCCCATTTTGAAGCATATTGCGCAGTGGCTCAGATTCAAATGTAAACTGTAGGTGCAGTTCCGATTGGCCTGCTTTGACTTTAAAGTCGATTTCAACTTTAAAAAATATTACCAAAGCTGCAAAACTTGGCGATAAAAGACAGAACATTTCAGTATGCAAAAATATTAGGCTTAGCTAAAAACCTTTTAGTTGGGAGGGGCGATCTCCCCTATCGCCCTCCCCATGGATCCGCGCCTGCCATTGCATATGATTTTAATCAGCGACATTCACCAAATAGTTGAATAGTGAAGAAAATTGGGAAAAGTATTTCAAACAATTACGTGACACTTCCTTTAGATTGAAAAATTCTTCAGTGACTAGGCTAATTTTTATGTTCACGGTGAAGGTAATAAAAGGAATATGCAATCCCTGTGATCTGATAATCTACAGTAGACAGATCCCAGCCGAATGGTTTTTGCTGTTAAGCTAATGATGTGGTATAGTGTATGGAGAACGGGAATGGTTGGTCCATATTCAACAACGGAACCTTATATGGTGAGGGCATCTTAGATTTGTTAAGTTAACAGGTTTTTCATCCTTGCTTACGGGATATAGCTCTTTTCCAGAGTTTTGAAATAGGACAGTGTGTGACCACACTATATGGACATTTTGGCAATTTCTTCATGGTAAATTTCTAGGCAGATTGATGGGTAGACGGGGATCTATTAAAAGGCCTGCACATTCCTCAGATCTAACATCTTAGGAGGACTTTTACCTTCAGAAACATTTGAAGAGAATGGTGCATGCACTGAAAGTCCGTGATATTGACCATCGAGAGAAGGCATAGTTGATGCTTGCGATGATGTTGCACCTGCTACATTGCCAAATGTTCTATGTGAGTGTGAGAGACTTCAGCGAGTGTGCTCACAGGAACATTGACAACATTATAATGTGCATATATCGTTAAGTGAAAGATATGCGTATAACTTTTTGCTGGCTCAAGATATGTTAGCAAAACCTTTGTCGCTTCATTTCTCGTGAAATTCTAGCCTGATTTGATATATCACATCACCCCCTTCCCTTTGAAATTTTTGTGTTGAATTCAATATGGCGGTCAACAATATGCCGGACCTGCGCTTGGCACACACAGCTAGGGATCTCCCTGTGTTTACCTGTGTAATAATGGATCTGCAATAACTGTATACTCCTTGAACCAAAGACAATGTATACTTTCTGCCTTGAAGAGCAGAATTTCGCGTAACTGGCTGTGGTTGACGTCACACTGGACGGGTGCGGACACAGAGTAAAAACAAAAGGACTCACTACTTGGTTTCCCCCGTGAACCCACTCTGTGAATTTGAGCCCTTTGTTTGTGATTCATTCAGAAGCAACCTGATCAACTAGTTCATTTGCTCATTGTTGTAGTTTTTACATTGCAGAGATGTGTTACACCCGAGAAATTAGTGATTTTATGCAGTAACAGTGACGTCATTATTCGAATATGCACGTGTTTTGTGCATGTAGGACGAATTTATTTTTTAAAAACTGGTGCGAAATAGAGGAATTAAACGTACGCTGGTCACATATTGTTGTTAGGTTAGGAATGTTGGTTTGATGCCGATGGTAATACAAACATTATACCTTCAGTCACAAGTTATTAAGTCAGTCATATATAACATATTAGACCTTAATACGTCTGAGAATTTGATATTTTGGTTTCACCTTCATGGAATTGCTAGCCATTCAACAAGAGTCTAAATAACTAGATTTAATTTTAGAAGCAACTGAAGTATTCAGTGTATTGGCTAACTGTTTTGTGCATTTCGTTTCAGAGCTGTCACCTTACAAGGAGCTTCTAGATGAGTCCAGATGGGATAAACTGATTGAGCAGTTCCGACAGGAGAATTACAGACTGTTTCAGCTCGCCTCCCAGTCAGTTTTCACTGTTGCTCTTCAAGCTGGCCTGTCAGCTTTAAAGACACCATATCCTTTACTTATATATGCTGTTGAATATCTAGAATTGATGAATGAAAGTATGATGTCAAAATACAGTAATATAGCACAAGAGTGCAAAAAAATTTTTTTTTAAGGCGGCAATAAAAAATGCATAATTCTGAAGAGGTGAATGGTTGCGCTGAAGTAGTAAGTACTTCTTCAGGGTATATACGAGGGTAAGTTGATAAATTCGTGGCCTCCCCTATATGACATGGATATGCTCAACAGTGCTTGGTGGCTTTATTCAACACATTCTCCTCCTCTCACAGAGCACTTTTCACATCGCTGCTGCAATGCTTGCAGATCTTGCAAATAGAAGTTTGAAGATTGCTCTGCAAATCAAGCCTCTCTGCAATTAATAATGGCATCTGCGCCATCAAAATGCGTACCCTTCAGAACCATTTTTAATTTGGGAAAGAAAGAATAGTCCGATGGTACCTGCTAACATTGCTTTCATGTTGGCCATGAAATTTTGAAAATTTGTTGGTTCCCATTGTGATCAAACCCAGGACATCTCTCACCTTACGTAAATACTAACAGTTTGTCTATGCAGGAAGCTGCCAGTAGCTTGATGGTATAGAGCTGCTGCTTCTTTTTTTTTTACGATATTTAAAATGTTTTTTTTTAAAACGTTTGTTATTATGTGATTGCTGTGTAATATATTTAAAACCTGGCATAAATATCTATATGTAGTTTATGTTGCTAAAATAGTCTATTACTAGATTCTTTGAAAATGGTTTTGAATCACTAAGAGAGAGAAAAAATAAGCATACTAATGAGAACATCAATGAAGTATGGGTTACCTCAATAAAAAAATGTGACTAAAGTGGTTCCGGCCAAAGAATGTACTTGGAAAATCTATGTTTGTCTTTTCTGTCGAAAGCCAGGAAGGGTCAAGTGAACCACTGAACCAGTCTGCTTTGTCCAGTTGCCGCGGTAAGGGGAAATTTTTCTTTTTGAGTAGTTTTTGAAACAGGTAGCACCCTCAACAAGGCCAAGTACGGCAAAGCCTAATGGTTGCCGCTGTGTAGGAAGCGAATGGGTCTCAGATTCCCTGCCTCTCCCCTGAAATGCGAGCGAAGGGGACATGCTGACAGGAAGAGGTGTTGTGTACAACTGGACAAAAATCAGGTGTGTAGCAACCGGTAGCAACACCACTTTTGCTCCATTGCACTCGAGGCAGAAAGTCTGGGTTTCCTCAAGTCCATTGTTTGGCTGTGCGGACTTTAGTGAGTTTTATTTTAGAAATTTGTCAACACTTTGCAACAGTGTCACCTTGTGTGAAAATTTTCCATACGGTGTGACCCAGATAACATTACTGCAATGTTCTCTCCTTGCCTTCCAGATGCTTGAGATGTATAGCATCTATAGCTAATTGTTGTTTTCATGTTTCTGTCTTTTTAATGTTCTCCTGATGAAAATCCATGTTAAGTGCTTGAAACATTGATACTTACAACGTAAACAGTAGTAGAGTATGTCCATCGGGAGGAGGTGTCAGATTGTTCTTTTGACCCCCACTGGTTGATTTCAAGTTACAAAAAAAAATAGAAAGCTTGTTATCATTAATAATGGAAATAAAGTTTATTTAGTTAGCAATCTAACCAAATAACCATAAAAATTATATTACATCGAAAAAATTTAGTATAAAAGAACAAAACCATGTTATATTTTCATATTCTACCATTTAATCCAAAGAGTAATGGTTCCATAGTTTCCAAAATTCAAAAATAATATGAACAAGATTTTTTCATAACTCTTTTCTTGAACAAGCTGTGTAAAAGTTAATAACAAATTACAATGACTATGAATTTCAATACACTAGCCGTGTGAAATTTTAATAAAAGTAATTGAAACCATTGTGCTGGATTTTCACTCATCTGGTGGATCGCTGATCAGTCTCTCCCCATTAAATGATGATGATAATAAATTTGGAATAAAATTGGTGTTTTTATTAGTTTAATGGTTATTATTGCAATATAACAATTATAACTGGTAATAATATTTATTGTTATTATTTTTACTAATCAAGTTTTATCAATAGCCTGATCCCGCACAAAAATTTCTGGCAACACCCATGTATCAGAGTAAGGTAGAAACCACAGAATGTCACAGTAGAAACTTTTTCTATTAAGATCAGGCATTGGCTTCACCTTAGTGTTAATGTAGATGTTCATGACAATTATAGCTCTTTTCCGGTCTTACGGTGGGTGCCCTACATGCTGGCAAGGGAAGTGAGGAAGCTACCAATCCGGCCTGATAAGAAATGCAGCAGCCTTTAGAACAAGCTGCACGTAGTAGTTCCTCCCCTCGACGTCGTAACTCTCGGTGCCACCGCTGTTGTCTGGTTGGTCTGCTACGTATTCCCACTTCCCTTGCCAGCATATAGATGCCTGCCGTAAGAGTAGAAAATACCTATAGTAATTATGCTGAAAGTATGTTATATATCCTTAACTTGCACACTCAGTGCTATTGCGCAAGTGAGATGCGGAACCCAAGCTGTCCTGTGTGCCAAGAGTCTCTGAATCTCCTTGCTATGCACCTGCCTTTCGCCCATTGCTCTCAGTCACGTCTGGTGTGCTACATCTCTGGATTACCTCTCAATGAATACAACCAGCCAATGATGCTCCCCAATGGATATGTGTATGGAGAACAAGTAAGTCACATGAAATAAAAGGCCCAAATTCTGATTATGTAATTCATCACATATTTTCTCTGTGAATCAAATTCTCTACTTACTTGACAGGGTGTCTACCAAAATAACAAACCCAAAATTCTTGACTTTTTCATGACCTTTTTTTTTTTCCTTTTTCTTAACATTAATTTAATTGCCCCCTACTGACATAGACATGTTTAATCAATGAAAAACCCCTACCACAAGGCTGGTTAAGATGAAAACTGAAGGTTCACTTTTTAAGAGATTTAGACTTGCTTTAATTAATAATGCATGTAAACATTAATGCTTCAGGCTTCATCTTGGATGGGCAATGACCACATTTAATATTTTTACAAAACTTCATGCATAAAAAGAATGTAATTCTTAAGAAACAAACAAATCTTAACCACCACTCGATACGATTTTATATTTCCAAGTATTCAATTTTATCAAATCCTAGTACAGGATATAACCATGTAAATTCACTATAATGTAAAAAATAGCAAACATTCTTGATGACATGCATAATTTCTTGACTTTCTTGACCTACCTGTTGATTTCATGACTTTTTCTTGAAATTATTGACTGGTAGACACCCTGCCTGAAGGTGTAGGAGGGTGTGATTTAGTGCTCATAGTATTATAATTGAAGGGCTCGGGTGTAAAACATGGTAATTGACATTTTGTTGATTTCAGAGTTCATTAGGAAACTATACAGTAGATAAATTGCTTTCGTGTTGTGTTTACCAATTTCAGAAGGCTTCACTGAGTTCAATGCAAATTGTATGATGTGGAAATTTCACTCTAATATTGAAGGATGGCACATTTTACTTTGTAACTCAAAAATAACCAAAATGTCACTTACCATGTTTTACACTCGAGCCCTTCAATTACTATACCATATGTTCATATTGTTACTATTCAGACATTTTGATTGCCATAATATTTTCACTCTCCTGTGAATGTATACACTATTTTCTATTTATCAGATAGCAACTGACATAGTATAGTTACTTGCACCGTGTACACATCATAGCGTGAATATTTTCTGAATCTTCAAAAAAAAAAAAAAAGGTAAAGTGCTCCCCTGTGCTTAGCACCATGCCATGATGAAGGCGCATATTGGGTGTGGGGTTAACGCCCCACACTTTCTTGATCCGGTCATGAGTGGGGGTGATGTGATCACGCCCCTGACTGCCTCCCCCCCAGGGTTTCCCCCAAGTACCCATGTTATTCGATGCTGGGTGGGCACCGGGGCTACTTCCATCGTTAAAAAAGTTCCCGGATTTGAACCGGCCGGGGATCGAACCTGGGACCTTGAGCATGGTAGTCAGACGCGTTACCGACTGAGCCACTGCGGCCACAAATTGCACAAAGTAATGTCCTGAATTTTAAATGTGTTCCGTCATGAAACCTCCACAGCTTGTAAAATTCATTATGCAATGAGAAAACCCATGACCAAATGTATTAGTATTTTGATGATGGTTTAGTGCATGTTTTGGTTAGGGGTTGACCTGATGCTGATGTATCAATATCACTAAATGTCGGTTGGATTTTATTTACCAATACTGGCTGATACTTACTCGTCTGGTGTTGTGATGGTTTGCGAGGTCTGCAAAAATGGCATGGAAGACTTGCACAGAGTCTAATTATCTGGGAAATTATGCAAAATTTGCAGTTTCCATTGATTTTGTACCAGCATAATTTGAAAAACTGTATGTTGTGATTTCACAACTGGTATGTTTATATTCTGAAGTAATTTTTTAATATTTGAAAGCAAAAGTCTGGCAAAGTGATGCTTATATTTGGAGTGGATTCTAATTCTAATCAATATTTTGATCCACTTTTAATTGTTACAACTTTCAAATATTTGTATTGGTGGGAATAAGTAATAGTATTGGTTTGAAATGCTATCAGCACAGTCCTAGTTTTAATGAAACCTTAGGTTAGGCTACCGATATAAGAAAGACTATTTTGAATTGCCCAAATACAAAATTGGCAAACATAGACACTTCAAATTGCACTTGTCACAGCCACCCTGTAAATGCCGAGAATGTAAATTGTTACCAATTTGATAGATATTTCTTTTAAATTTATAGATGTATCTTTTAAAGATCTTTATAAAATATTGATGTTTGATTGTTAATGTGAGAGAAAATGTTTTCATGTAGATTTTCTCTTTCTTTACATAGGCTTTGCAGCAAATGGCACAAGACAACAATGGTCAGATTACTTGTCCAAAGACGAAAGATTCTTTTCCATTCAAACTTGCTGAGAAGGTCTTTGTTATGTAATGAAAATTGCAATGCACATATATGTATACATTGTAAAGAAATTTGATGTTGAATTTATAATTGGCTCATAAATGTATCAAACTTCCAGTATTAGGTAGTGTATTAACAAATTGTCATAAGTTAAAGCATATTTCTCATTTTGCTCAATTGGGTATATATATGGATCCATAAAAAAGCTATGATTGAAAGTTTTTATTTGTTTCTTGAAATTTTTTTGCCAACATTCACTTTAATTGCATTGGAATGTTTATTCTTGAAAAATCCAGTGCTTTTTATTATTTAAATATACAGTACATATATTAATTACATATATAGATTTGAATTCTAAAGCTATCCAGTATAGCATTTATGTAAATTATAATCACATTTTTCTGCATGCAGTGAGCATTGTTTTGGTGTATTTAATCATGTCTCAGTATATGTGTTTGCAACTGTCTTTTTGCCATGATGTGGATTTAGTTTCACTTACTCATTCAATATGCAAGTGAAACAGTTGTCTTTATTTTTGAAGGCATGATTTTTATGTCAACTTGTTGTGACTTCCATAAGTGCCTTTATTATGAATATATTTGTCAGACTTGAGCTTTGTGTCCGATGACTTTGTAGTATGTATGTATATATTAGAATGTTGGAGAAAGCAAATAAGAAAATTTTTCTGGTTTTTCAATGTGTTGTCCTTAACATTATATTTGCAATGATATACTTGGATTTTTGCTGTGCCATATCACCACACAGGTTTGCATGCGTATTGTTTCTAATTCTAATCGCTTATGAAATTGATGCCCACGTGATTCAGAGCAAACAACATATACCAAGAATAGGGTGACCATATGTACTATTTTGAAACAGAACAGTCTCGTTTCAGAGGCATGTCCCGATTGTCCCATCAATATTATTAAAAAGCCAGTATTTGTTCAGTTTTATAAAATCCAATCCCGATTAGCCTTTCATAAAGTGAACTTTAAAAGAACTTTACACTAAACATTGTTTTCTGAAAAATCTCAACCACAAAACTGAATCATTCTGTTTGCATTCAATTGTGCCTACATTTCGAGCATCAGATAATATTAAATAGCAGGAATGGCGCATGCCTTTTCAGGCAGGCAGGCCACATTTTTCATTTGGGTGGGGAGGGGTGAGGCAGTTAACCTCTATTCCTCTTTAAGGTTTTTGAGAAGAGTTCCTTGACATGGAGTAAGTAAATTGTTCGAACAATGGGTCACTATTTGGAATAAAATGTAACATTCTGATCAAGATATATCTCCAAAGAGCATTAAATACTCACTACGTAGGATTACGAAATATCAGCAATATATGGAACAAATTACATAAATAAAAAAAAACTCGAATACTGACGTCGGAACCCTATACTCTTGCAGTAACTAAACTTTGGGTAGATACTGGAATAATTAGGAAAATGTTACACTATTAACTCTGCTATAAAGGGCATGATAAAGGAAGCAATGCCAAACATACTTTAAACAACGACGGTAAAATCTGTGAAATGGTCAGCACCCCTCCCTCACTGCTGATCAATAACAAAATAAAATGAAGTGAAGATACTAATTACAGAAATAAGAGAAAATAAAATACCTTTCTTTCCATTTATGATGATGGAAGAGCTTCTCCAGTTTCTGCGATGAATATTTTCCTTCGTGCGATGAACTGTGATGACAATGATGGTGAATGAAGCCTATATGCATTATCTAACTCCAGGCGAGCGGCTCCTCCTCGTCTTTTAATAGAGGGAGGGGGCATGGACTTCGATTCCAAAGTTATATAGTGCAGAGTAGTTGTTTCACTATAATATGTCAAAATTTCACACTTTTAACACTGGGGGGAGGGGATTTTTCTCCTCATCCTTTCTGCACCTCACCATGCCAATGATGTAAACTAATATTAATGTGTTATGTCTTTGTATAAGAAATCCATTCTGCGGTTTTTCAAACATGCTAACTTCTCCATTACTCTTTTGTTGAAGTCTGGAGTTTCATGAACAAGTTATTTTTCGATAGATAGCATGGCCAATGCATTTAATCTCTTCTCTTTCATGGTGTTATGCATAAAAGTTTTATTGCGCTTTAGCGTAGAGAAGCACCTTTCTGATTCCGCAGTGTTCATGGGAGTGGTTACAATAACATGTAACAGCTTCACAATTTCAGCGTATACCCCTTCTAAGTTGTTATGAAGGAAAACTGAAGGAAGGAGGTTGCTCCACCACTGATTCTGAAATCTTTTCTCGTGTACAACGTAGTTAGTTCAGTTTTCAGTCGTGGCTTATTTAGAAAGGGGTATGCATCACCTCACATTCAGGAAATTTTAGAGCATATGTCTCAAACTTATTTCACCTGAGAAGTGTTGAAGCAACAAGATGCCCTGTGAATGAGAATAGCTCACGGGCTTGCGTTGTTATGGTATCGCAACTTCTAGAGATGCTGCTAGCCTCCCTGTTGCCGAGTTCGATTCATGCCGACGTTTTGGATCACTCACCACCTTCCTCGGATGAACGTTCTCTTCCGGATATACCATTTCTCATGTCCGTGACTTCATTTTCAAATTTGTTTATAGCAGCATGCACTTGTACTGGGTCCGTGTTCGTTTTCTGAACTTCGACGTACAAGTGGTCAACATGTGGCATGATGTGAAAGAGTGATAGCCAATACATAAAGGTGTTGTTTTTCAATTGATAGCATAAACCAGCTGCCTTTCAAATTGTCACACCGTCGAATTCGGCACACTGTTCTATATATTCAATAATTTCCGTCCTGTATTCAAATATTGTATTCACCAGTCTGATATTGAAATTCCACCACGTAGGAATTGCCGTGGGCAACCGCTTTGATGCAACTGATTCTAAAGCATCAATTCTCTGAGGTGACCTCAAAAAGAATGTAGCAAAGCCAGCAAGATGCATGAAGAATGTCCTGACCCCACTTATATGCAGAGTAGCCTGTTGCATGGTGAGATTTAATTGGTGGGCATAGCAAATGAATAAAATATGCATATTCATAATGTTTCCTAATAAGTGTTTGAACACCTGCATGTTGCCCACTCATTACAGCTGCCCCATCGAAGCACTGAGCAATTAATTTATATGGCTTATCTTTTAAGAACTGACCTATTTCGGATAACAATATTTCTGCAATATCGTTTGCTCTGGTACGAGCAGGATTAAAAAATCCCCAGAATCGTTCTTAAACTTTTCCACATCTCTCATAGCGGAAAATGAGAACAAGTTGTGGCTGTGAAGAAGAATCTGTAGTTTCATCAGCCTGAATTGCAACAAAATGAGCATTTTCTATCTGAATGCTTATTTCTTCTCTGCATACTTCCAAAATGCAGTCCAAAATTTCATTTTGAACCGTGCTTGAGGTTCCCTTAAATACACTAGCAGACTCAAGATGTTCTTTCAATGATGAATCAAGTTCTGCCGCAAAATTTACAAGGCCACGAAATATTCCTCTTGTTAAGTAAATCTGCAGATTCGTCATGACCTCTCAATGCACATTCAAATACACAGCAAAATTTAATGCAGTCTATAATAGTTGATAGAATTTTCCTGTTCTTGTGAACCATATCATTGTGCCGTTTCACTGCTATTCGATATGATGAGTCCTGCCCGACCCTGTGGCCGAGTGGTTAGCACATCGCGCTGCGACGCCAAGGGTCCCGGGTTTGAATCCCGGTCGGGCTTGGTTGTTTGTGAATGTCCATTCATCAATTTCATCACTCATCCCCATCTTCGCAAATTAGCCAAGAGGCACAAAACGCGAAGTAAAATAAACTAAATCAATCAATCAATATGATGAGTCCGGTTGTTTAGCAATGCTTACACGACCCAGTAATGCAAGATCCGTACATGGATTAATGTGCAATTTGGAAGATTCGTGGCTTTTTATCTTTTCTGACAAATGTTTCATGTCCTTTATACCTGTACGTGTCCAAGCAAAGTCGCCCCCAAACAAAATACAAGGAAAGCAAAATAAAGCACTGCGTTTATCGCAACCACAAAGCCACACTTTTTGTTGATACCAGTCCATGTTGATATTCCGATTTACTTGCTTTCCCTTATATGTTGAAGAATGCTGAATTGAAATATTTGGTCGATGTGGTCCTAGTAGCTTTATCTGCAGTTTCTCTTCCATTGTCAATGAATTGAAAGGCATAGATATTAAAGTTTCTACATGATTCAATGTCATTTTAACATGGACTAGCGTCGCAAAATGTCTTCCAAAATAGTGAAAAGAAATATTCTATATTCACCAAGTATCCACTAATATCAATGACTGACTAGGAAGATGATGCAGCGTTAAGTTCAGTTACAACACGTTACATTGGCCATGTACCCCCAAAAAGTTAGTTTATACTTACGAAGATATTCTGCATGTCAAGTTGCTGGAACACAAACACAATCACACAAATAAACACGTACAGTAACTATAATCTCGTGAAAAACTAATTATTTTATAAGCGACCAATATGCAGAGATGGAACGCAACGCAACGCAAACTCACACACTAAAAAGCATTCGAGGGATTTCTTTCCATCTTATTGCTGCAGGCTGGAAGAATGAATGAACTGCCTGCCAAGCGTTGGAAACACTGAACGGTGAACGAGGCAAACATGAATGGGCAGGGCACCTCGTTCACTCAGGGCAGAGCTGAGATTGGATTTTCTCCAACAGGACGGAGAAATATATTAACCTCGCACAGGGTGCACATCCTGTAAGTCTGGTTGCAGCAACGTAGGAGTTGAGGAAAAAAAACAATTTTAGTTATGTGTATATACCGATCGTCTCTTCAGATGAACTTTTTATGTTAAAATTATTGTGGGGCAGTGCCCTAGTTGCCCTTTATAGAAACTGTTAAATAGGAAAATGTGTGTTTCAGTTGAACAAAGAGAAATTATCCAAGGTTACAAGTCTATAGACTACACTCCCAAACTCCATAGTGAAATTTATTTTTTTGATTCAGTCATTGCCCAAAAAGTAAATTAAAGTTTGTCCTGCTAGAACAAAAACTGGAGCAATTTATGAACAACATTTTCGGGCTCCATTCTGATGATGCCATTGTTCAGTGCCCGAGCGGAATTTCTTCCCTTTGGGATTATACTAATGTCAATATTTTGATTGTAAAGAAGGGTGTACAGAGAACAAAATTATTGAACTAAAAACTATCCCAGATGAATCTTCTGGAACCATTTCATGTTACGGTAATTGCTGAATATTTGTTTGCCAGGTCATAATGCAAATGTTGAGAGAGTATTTTCATTAATGTCAGCACAATTGGACTCATGACAGAGATATTAATTCATAAAATCTCTAAAAAATTTCGTACTGGTTCAGTATATTTGAAAATAGGTTGACTGTTCATTCACTCATATATATATTTTTGAGAAAAATTGGCTCCTTGTTTAGTATTCATTACAAGTTTGGAAATTTTGCATTTAAGAATTCATTAAGAAAACATATTTTTTTTAAAACTGAAATGTACCAATTTTAAATTAGTTTCTAACTTGTCTAGAAATGTGTATTATTTATTGCAAATGTTTTGTGTCCTACATTTTGACTTATAAAGTCCTACATTTTGGGACATTGTGTCCTACTTTTCCCGTATAGCAATCTGGTAACCAACCCTATATCTATATAATTAAAGTAAATCAGAAATGAAAGCCAAATATGAGTATGAGATCTAACAAAAGAACAAAACATAATACAACCATTTCAACTATTTTGTAATTCATTGACATTTTTAACTAGTTAGCAAAGGGATTGATTGACTACTTTATAAATATCTGATGGATATATATGACAGATCACAATAAATATCAGCAGTGGCGGTACCAGGATTAATCATCTGGGTGTGGGATGTTGAAAATAAAGCATGTTATATGCATGCATGTTTTAGGAAAGGCACGACAACAGATTTTTGTCTGGGGAGGGGGATACCAGGATAAGCGTGCCAATAATAATAATGGCATCATGGTGGTTATTATTATAAGCAGTAGCAGTAATAATAGTATCAAAGATGTTATAAGAGACGTCTGTGCTAAAACATTTGAAATATTTTTTCAACACCTTAACTAATAATTGAAAACAAGCACACAAACTGTATTTTTGAAAGAGAAAATGCATGATGAATATGACATGTATAACTTTCGTGTACAACGTATGTTTTACACATGCAACATCGAGCGATGTAAAAAGTAAGAAAATGCATATGCAACATGTTAAGACTAAATTGTGTTTGTATTCAAAGTTTCTTTAATACATACATGTATAACATATTATTTAAATGCATTACATAATCAATTCATCTGCCTCATAACAAACCAACAGAAAAAATTATATAAATATATCAAATGTGTGTGCTCCTTTTCATCCAAACAATTGTTCATGCATTTAAGACCAAACTGCTTAGCCACAGATCTTAGCAGTAACAGTCTGAAGTACATAGTTGGTCTTCTCTCTCGGGTAATTTACAATACATTACAGATACATTATCATTCCTTACTATTTTATAACATTTTTATTTGGATTGTTCGCCGCCCCTATCTATGTCTGAACTTTATGAATTTACGAAATGTATTTTTATTTGCATAATGTTTAAAATCGAGGATGGCAGGTGCCCTTGGCCATCTTGAAGAAAAAATAGAGAAATACATGAAAACTAATTCCATCTTGAGTATCATTTTGTCCTGCTACTCTTAGATTTTCCTAGCCTTACTCTTTGTTTTGTTTTTTTACACACACACACACACATATCAATGTTTGTGCCCTTGATTTCTGACCAAAGTTGATAAGTAATGGGACCCGTGTGGTGTGCAGGGTCCAGACAAAATTCAAAGTGCACATCAACTTCATCTTTTTTAAAATCCCCTTCGGCTGCACTATACCCACAAATGAACTAACATTTCTTCCCAAAACTTTGGGCTCCTCAACAAAATCTGAAATGGTACTTTACTAAACATGTTACGTGGAACATGTAGAACGTACTCACAAGTAAACTACCGATCACGATATAACTCACGTTAAATAATTTCCCGAGCATGACCTGATGATATCTTGAAAGCACCTGAAATTTTTGTTCCAGTGCAACTTGGAGAAAAGAGAACAACAAGTATGTGGACAATAAAACCATTTAAGAATGACAAAAAAAAAAGAGAACTCGCTGAGCTGCAGTCAAATATCAAACAACCAGGCCATTTAAAACAAAATGAAGAAACAATTCTTAACAACAATACTGACGAAAGAAAAGACAACGGCCTCTGATCTATATAGAGACTGCTGACAGTACAGGAAAATATATGCAGCTTCTCTTTCAATGTTTGGCTGTTGTATACAATAACATCAGTTACAATACCTAACATTTGGGCACTCAATGTAACTACTACATATGACTCTGTAAGAGTTAATGTTTTCAACATAGGTTTTGATTAAGAGGTGCGCAAGCACCCATTCATGCCCCCTGGCGCCGTCCCTGAATATCAGACGTACATTGTGTGTATGTCACCAAAATTCTTCATTGATTTTACACCCTACGTAACCATGCTTTGCACACACACACACACACACTTAAGAGATCCCAGGTAATATACCTGGTGAAGGTACATAGTGGTTCGGACCCCAGTTTCAATTGTAGGTCCAGTCATAATTAGCCTTCTGCATAAAAGTGGACTTAAAAGAAACCAAAACTCAAACAAATGCACACTTTTACATTTGGCAATGCAAGAGAGGCCCATGTGTTCAGCAATTCCTCCCCCCCTCCCCTCTGCCCTTCGCCTACAAGGGTTTGGTTGTGCACTCTACAATTGGTGGATCTCGACAATTTATGACCAGTGACAGGCGGAAAGACATCGGAAAGGGAATCATGCTATAAGCAGTGCTCGAAGTGAGAGGAGATGTGTGATCTTTCTTATTTAGTTATTGTATACGGGTTCCTTACGATTTCATTTGAATGATGTTATTGTCTTACTTTACTGTAAACAGATTTGAATCACTACCTCATAAATAGTGCACAAGAAAATTCAAAGGGAATGAAATTTCAATGTAAACCATACAAACTAAAGCTGCACCAAAGTGGTATTTGTAGGGGTATTGCCCTCTTTGGATTCTCCGTCATCTCCCATAGTTGCAAATTTTTCATGGCCCTCCTTCAGGATTTTTACTGGTGGGGCCTGGGGTAGCAAAACACCCCCTTCCCAATGCTGTTTCACTTTGCAAGGCTCCATACCAGTCTCATTTGTAACTATCAGTTTTTATAATAATAAATGCTTAAAATTATACATAGTTAATAATTGTAGGTTAACATTAGTTTTCCAGGGGGAACGACGACTCCATTACCTCCCCTTGGGATGCCCATAGGAGAATTTTTATATATTTTGTACTCTGATGCTTCAAAAGAAATTACTGAAGAAGTTATTTAAATATACCACACAGCCTTAAACTGCAGCCTTATTTTATCCTATAAAAAAGATGGATGAAAATTCCATGATAGCTCTGGACACGCAGCTGCTACTACTACTACTACTTGGACTGAGTACATTTCACATAATAATATTGTCTTTCTATCATTAAAAATCTCATTGACAGTTGCATTGAGGTATTGAATTCAACTGTGCCAAAGACTTCTCTTGATAAACTTATTGTGGTTTAGATATATGTTAGGAGCAATGAAAATGAGCATTTAGTGACGTGAAGAGGAGCAACACCAGATAAAGGTAAAGATAAAGCAACACCAAATTATTTTTTATTGCCCATGGCAGAGAAAGACTGTGGGCGTAACTTGGGATTTAATTTTGCATAGGGGCAGAATAAAAAAATATTCTATCCCATAAAAATAGCGTCCTGGACTATTTGGCTAAATAACTCAATCATAAACAGTATTCATTACTTTCCCAGTCAACACACCAACGTTGCCACAACGTTGTATTTATGATGAATGTTGTATGTAGGGGAAGAACGTTGTGATAATGTTGCATCAACATTACAAAATAAACATTCCACTGAATGCACTTTAGTTTGGATGGTCACCACCATAAGCGCCACAAGCATCAGATCGGAGTGTTTTGTTTAATCTGAATTTGTGTGTGCACTGTCCACGAAAGCTTCTATTTCCTACAGCGTACACTAGATGGCAGTGAGACTCAATTGCAAAACAAACATAAGTTTTAATAACACAAATAATAACTTCGATTACAATTAGTGAAAAAATGTGTTTTATTATCCTTCGAAAGATGTGTGAATATTTAAGTTGTAAGGAAGATCAGAAAATGAAACGTGGTGAATACAAGTGAAACTCCCATGCTAAATATTTTTATCCCAGACTATATAAACAGGAGCTAAGTAGTGCAAAGAGCCTCAGAGAAATTGTTCCCAAGGTGGATACCTCACGGTGTACAACTAAGCCTTGGTCACTCACGCGCCCGCGATGTCATCGATTGATCGGAACAGCAATAGATCCATATCGCGGCACTCCAGCCACGGAAGCAAATCCAACCAGTCGTCAGATGCTGAAAGTACCTCAGGATGGGCCACTAACAGCCGCTCTACAAGAACGCACCCACCAGGATTCGTCCGAACATCAGATTGGGCCGCCATGGATCCAGAAAACCCAGATGTACAGCTCCAAGACCCTGAATCGAGATCTGCATACCAGCTCATCATTGATGAACAACCCAATTGACCACATTGCCTGTCTGCACTTCCACCGCAGCAACAGCGATTAACTGTTACATCTAAGAGCAACTCCACCAAGCGGGACAAGCTCCAAGAGAATCCACTTGCTTCTTTCCTCCAACGGAAGGATCTCACGGACGAATCAACTCGGCCTAACATGCGAACCCGGCCAGAATATGACGCCGAAGGCTACCAGTTAATGCAGCATAAACATGCTGGGAAAGATGCTTCAGTCTTACCTCTGGCATTCACCGTCCCGACTTCGAACATGTACGAAGGACTATCCAATTCCACCATCCAAGCCCCCGAGAAGGACAACCTTGATTATGACAACATGCAGGTCGAAGCAGACGACCTGGACCCACCGTCCGCGATCCCAGTGTTTCGGGTTCCTCCCATCTTTGTCTACAACCAGGCAGAAGTAACAGATTCATAGGAGATGCTGTTGCTCGCACCGGCATCCACCCACAATGTGTTCGCATTACCATGAACAATATTCGCATTCAGTGTCGCGGTAAAACAGACTTTGACAAACTTACTGCTTATATGCGGGGAAAAAAAAAATCGAATTTGCAATTGCCCCTCAACGGCAAAATCGGCCGCTGAAAGTGGTGCTTCACAACCTACCCATTGATTACAGCTGTGAGGAGATCGTGAAGTCCCTTCGTGAACAGAACTATGACATTGAATCTGTAAAGCAGATGTTCAAGTACGACGCCCAGACAAACTCCCGGAAGCGAATGCCGCAATTTCTAGCCTCCCTCCATAGGGGACCGAACTCATCGAGTGTGTACAAAGTCCAGTTCATCTCGTTCTATCATGTGCAAATCGAACCTTACCAACAACCATCAATCATACAATGCTACCGTTGCCAACGGCTCGGGCATACCGCAACCTCCTGTAATGCCACCCCCCGATGTGTGAAGTGCGCGATGAATCACCCAACTGCCGAGTGCCCTAAAAAAGATCGTCGACGATCCGCAAAGTGCGTCAACTGTGAAGGAGACCATCCTGCCAACTTCCGTGGCTGCAAAGTGTTCACAGATATGGAGCAATATCGACAGAGAAACCGACAACCCACACCTTCTCAACCTACTCCAAGAACCTCGACCTCCGCTACAGCTCGTCCTGCTCATTCCTGCTGCACCTATCTCCAGATCGCAGCCGCAATTATACGCAGGGAGGGCCCAAGCTGCGTTACGAGGCCAAACCAACAGACGACGAGAAGAAGAAGCTGCCTCCAACCAAGATTTCACTTCCTTCCTCGACACAATGTCAAAATGGAACCTCTCCAAAATCTGGACACATATTAAGAGGGGTTTGCAAAAACTTAGTCAGGCTTCGACTGGTATGAATATGATCACGGCAGTCATCCACACATTGATCGAAATGCAAGAAGATGGCTGCTTTCAATAGACAATCGTACCTTACTCAAATGAACCTGCTCATCTTCAACGCTGATGGGATAAAAAAAAACTCAGGAATTTAGCCAACTACTTAACTCCAAGAATATCACTGCAGCACTGATTAATGAAACACACCTCAAGCCTCATCTGGATTGAAGACTCCCTCATTATAGAATTTTTCGCCTAGATCGCCAAGGACAACAGAAAGGTGGACTGATGATACTTCTGCGCAAGGGCATTCCAGTCGTGCAAATTGCCACCCCAGTGATGACATCTCTTAAAGTCCTGGCAATCCAACTCAAAACCAAGACCTCCGACCTCATCCTTGTCGCAGCCTACCGTTCACCGCGGGTGCCCTTTAACGAAGATGACATCTTGCACCTAGAGACCCTTGGACAATACGTCGTGATAGGGGGAGATATCAACGCCAAACATACCTCCTGGAACAGCAGAAGTAGTATAATTGGGTTGTTTCAAAATAATACTTTGTAGGTATGCATTTGTAGCCTCTTTTTTTATCAATTGAATATCAGTTTTTGACATATTTTGACAATTTTTTGTTGATGTTTTAGCGTTTAGCGATGTTTTAGTAAAATTTCCCTTTTTTCCCTTTTTTTCCCACTCATACTTGGTAGGTATATCACGATCTTACGTGATACAACTTAACCTATCTTTTTTTTCTTACGATTTTTTAATTTTTTTTACGATCCTAAGTGATATAACTTAACCTATCATTTTTTTTTATTTACGCACCGAACTAACCTACAAGGGATTCTGTTTGTTTTAATATTTCAGTATTTTAAGGTTTTTCACAAATTTTATATAACCTAAAATGTGTTGGGTGTTGATTTTTTTTTTAGTATGTGGCAATTTTTTTAGGAATTTTTTAAAACTGCTCCGTCACCCTCTCGTTCTTCACGTCGTACGCGAAGGACTTCTCTGCAATGAGGATGACGCTGCACACGGTATCATCGGGCAGCGCGTCGTGGAACTCGCACACGATCTTGATGTTGGTGCGATCGTTGACCACCACCTGCTTCCTCTTCGTGGTGTTGATGACGAACATCGGCCTGCGGATTTTGAATTCGCTGGGCGTGTAATACATGTCCACGCTTCCCTCCGTTACCCTCTTGTAAGCGGTGTAAGCTTCGTAAAGTTTTAGGTAATCGTCTTTGGTCATGTCGAGGTTGTAATTCTCGCGCGGGAACACTTCGTTCCTGCCATTCTTGAGATAAACGTTCTTGATCTTGCAGTCGTCGAACTTGCTGGAATCTTTTTCCTGATTGTTATCGCGTCCGGTCTGAAAGAGCACTACGACGAAATCTGGCATGTCGAACTGTATGTTGTTGAACTGCGTCGTCACGTCGAATTCCATGTGACTTCCCGACGCCAACTTCTGCACGCACTGGTAACCGTGAAATTGAATCGGTACCTGCGGACTCTTCAAGATCTCCGCTTTATACTTGAGGGCGTAGTTCGTTTCGTATTCCACGATCGGCATTCTCAATTCCATGCTCCGGATGACGCACTTGGCTGCTTCGGGTAATGTGTTGGCTATCGGCGTGCCGTCGGCGTTTAAGTTGGTGTATCGCATCAGTGCGTCGTTGTCGTTGGCCGCTCTTCGAAACGTGACTCTCAGTCCTCCCTTCCACATGATCTCCTTGTAGTCCGAGAAGAATCCCGGAAGCAGACGCATGGGAAAGAGCACCGTGTAACTTCTCGTCGATATTTTCGTCCCCGCTTCGAATCCTCCCGCCTGGTAGTATGCTGCGTCCGTTTTGGATAATTTCAACGTTCCCACTGCCGTCGACGTGATGTCTGGATAATCGATTCTGTCGATGACGGTGTTGTGTTTCCTCACCTCCACCTGCGAGAACAGGTGAGGCACGAAGTTGTCCACGAGTATCAAATTTGCTGCTGCTGGGGGAAACGCGTCTCCGCTCTCTTTCTTCACCACGTCGAATTGAAGGTAGAGGTCCGCTCTGTGAGGATTTCCGAATATAGGTTCTATTCATATTTTACTCACGTATAGGTGTACATGATGAATCCGAAAATAGATTTGTCCTAAGTTTTACCGTTTCCAAGATAACCCCACTTACGGTCGCCATTTTCGATTTCCGAACATAGGTTCTATTCATACTTTTACTCACGTATAGGTGTACATGATGAATCCCCAAACAGATTTGTCCTAAGTCTTACCGTTTCCAAGATAACCCCACTTCCGGTCGCCATTTTTGATTTCCGAACATAGGTTCTATTCATACTTTTTTCTCACGTATAGGTGTACATGACGAATCCGTAAACAGATTTTTAACAAGTCTTACCGTTTCCAAGATAATCCCACTTCCGGTCGCCATTTTGGATTTCCGAGCATAGGTTCTATTCATATTTTTTCTCACGTATAGGTGTACGTGATGAATCCGCAAACAGATTTTTCCCAAGTCTTACCGTTTCCAAGATAACCCCACTTCCGGTCGCCATTTTGGATTTCCGAACATAGGTTCTATTCATACTTTTTCTCACGTATAGGTATACATGATGAATCACCAAACAGATTTTTCCCAAGTCTTACCGTTTCCAAGATAACCCCACTTCCGGTCGCCATTTTCGATTTCCGAGCATAGGTTCTATTCATACTTTTTCTCACATATAGGTGTACATGATGAATCAGCAAACAGATTTTTCCCAAGTCATGAATTGGAGGGTTCTATGACCCTGTTTGTAAAAAATTCGAGATATTTACAATTTAAGATTTTTTAACGCTGGACTTGGAAAATTTTCGATTGATGAAAAATTGGTTCCATGACGACCTATGTTTATTTTGGTATGGGAGGACAGAGGACACCAAGACTCGACCGACGCACTAAACCCGACCTCTCTACGACTATTCGTTCAAAAGTTACGAGTGATCAAAGTTTTTGGGAGGGGGTGGGCTAACTTCTTACCCCTTGACCCCAGGACCATCAAAACTTAGTACACGTATTCTATACCTCCAAAATCGACAGGGGGGGTAGCTTCGCTACCGGGATGGGGGTGTTTTTCGATATATTTTTTCGATAACTTACCATTTTCGAGATATTTGCAAATTTAAGATTTTTTAGCACAGGACTTGGAAAATTTTCGGAACGTTTTTTTTTTTTGGTTCCACGACAACCTACGTCAATTTTGTTATGAGAGGACAGAGGACACCGAGACGATGCTAACGCAAGAAATCCCAGCTCTCTATGATCATTTTTTCGAAAGTTACGAGTGATCAAAAACATTTTTGGCAATTGGCCCACCCTTGACCTCCAAGAACCTCCGAAAACTTGGTACACGTACTCTGCATCACCAAACTCGACAAGAGGGTCAACGGGAAGGATATTCGCGCTATGTCTTACCATTTTCGAGATATTTGCAATTTAACGCTGGACTTGGAAAATTTTCGATTGATGAAAAATTGGTTCCATGACGACCTATGTTTATTTTGGTATGGGAGGACAGAGGACACCGAGACTCGACCGACGCACTAAACCCGATCTCTCTACGACTATTTGTTCAAAAGTTACGAGTGATCAAAATTTTGGAGGGTGGGCTAACTTCTTACCTCTTGACCTCAGGACCACCAAAACTTGGTACACGTATTCTATACCTCCAAAATCGACAGGGAGGGTAGCTTCGCTACCGGGATGGGGGTGTTTTTCGATATATTTTTTCGATAACTCTTACCATTTTCGAGATATTTGCAATTTAAGATTTTTTTTTAACGCTGTGGACTTAGAAAATTTTCGATTGATGAAAAAATTGGTTCCATGACGACCTATGTTTATTTTGGTATGGGTGGACAGAGGACACCGAGACTCGACCGACACACTAAACCCGACCTCTCTACGCGTACTCTACGTCACCAAAAAAAATCGACAAGGGGAGATTTTTCGATAACTCTTATTGTTTGCAAAATACTTAGGTTTTTTTTTTGATAGACGACAACGACGGAGTCATCAATGAGTAAACATCTGAACTCGGTGAACAAGTCAACTTCTGCAAACATTCCCCGAGTGTGCGTGCGTGTGTGTATATGTGACGTCGACCTGTTAAGAATGTCACGTCAATAATACTATAGTTCAAATCACAAACCCTCACACCTTCTGTAAACAAAACCACCTGCATGCAGAAAGCATTGCAAACTCATAGAAGTAAAATAATCCACACGAAAATCCAGCGTTGTTACAGGATTTATTACGTAAGGTAAAACAATGGCAAATTTGTAGTATGGGATACGCTGCCGCAAATGACGTCTCACTTTAAACCCAATGCTTTTTTTCTTTTTTGTACTTATTGCTTCACCTTTATGATTAACTCTTTGCACCAGTAATCAGTTCCCATAAATTTGGCTTTTTTTTTTTTGCATGCGAATTGAATATATTTTACTTGCATCTCTTTAGACAAAATGATATAACATGGTAATGTATATTTCTAAGGATGATATAGATAGGAGTGTATTTGAAATTTGTTTGTAGATTTTATGTAAATTGTATCTTATGTAAATAAAATATATAATGGGCATAAACAGCCATATGCAATGCTGTAAGTCCAATAAATATATTGATGATGATGACAAAGAAAGTTAGTAAATTTATTGCGGTTGGAAACTTTGACAAGCATCCTAATAACGATTTTTGTTCCGCCAAATAGAGTGCACTTCGTAAAATAACTTGGTGACATGGCAAGGCAAGATAAGTGTGAACATTTTGTAGTAATATGCATGTAACTTTCAATGAGCTTAGAGATTTGTGTACATAATAATATTTTATAACATTGGTTATTTTCTAAAAATAATCATGTGAACAGCAAGGAAGTAGTGCAACTTAGTAATATTGCCTGACTTATCCTTAGAAAAATAACATGCCGAGTTCTGTGCGTGCGGGAAGGTC
The DNA here is from genome assembly GCF_977018435.1 of Lepisma saccharinum. Lineage (NCBI taxonomy): Eukaryota > Metazoa > Arthropoda > Insecta > Zygentoma > Lepismatidae > Lepisma > Lepisma saccharinum. The sequence goes on from NC_139236.1 coordinate 72,937,457, forward strand.
TCAGTGTTCTCCAAACTTGTTTTCAAAACACCAGCAAGGACAGCCTTTGAAAAGGGGTGAGAAACAGATTCTACTCAATATTTATGTAACGTTCTGTCAGTGGTATCCTGAGAAACCAGTAAATGAAGTGGCTAAGTTGGTATCCCAGTGCAGTGGTGTGTGTCAGTGTCTGCAGTTTTAAGGGGTTATGAAAGAGAGAATGACCGGGAGAGTAACAATGTATGCGGCTGCATATTCGTCTGAAGTTTTGAGAGCGGGTTCTCACATTCAGAGGCTCTTATATAAAATGAATAGGTGCGGCGAACTATGAGTGTAACAGCAGATGATTGCGGTCATGGATCAGCTATGAAAATATTGAAACATATGATGTACTAATAAAACGTTGTTGCATTGTAATCAAATGAATTCGTTGAATATGTAGAATATGGTAGGATATATCTTAAAATGTTAGAAGCTTCAAAAAAAAAAAAAAAAAAAAACTCCTGTAGGATTTTCCGTGCAGCAGTGAGACACACTAACTAACTAACTAACTAACTCCCTAGCCTTCTTAAACCCGAAGGTTCAGCAACACAGGCCTTCTATTTGTCCCTATCTTGAGCAAGTTCTATATAATCTTTTCCATCCCTACCGATTTTCTTTAGGTCCATCTCAACGTTGTCCCTCCATCTTCGTCTTGGTCTTCCTACAGGTCTCTTAAGTAGGCTTAATTCAGGAAATGCATGTTACTTTTTTCTTCATAAACTTTTGTCTTCTTGTTTAATATCTAAGATACTAAATGTTAAAATATCCAATAACAGTAATTGTGCCTGTGGATGCGAAAACTTGATCCCTTGCATTGACATTGAGAGTATTTGAAAATAAGATTCTTAGGAAAAATATTTTTAAAAGGGGATGAAGAAACAAGTGAATGGTGAAGGTTACATAATTTAGAAGTATATAATTTATGTTAGTTTTCAAGTATTATTAGATTGATGATTAAATCACAAATACTTAGGTGGGCACGAATGAGAAAGGAGATTTTACAGGAATCTTGTTGGGAAACCTGATGGTAAAGGACCAAAACGAAGATGGAGATGAATCTAAAAGAAATCTGTAAAAATTGGAATATAATATACATAAATTTTGCTCAGGATAAGTACAAATTGAACTGTAACCACGAATTTTCAGAATCAAGAGTGCTAGAGAATTAATTAATTAATTAATATTTAATGTAATAAAGGTAGTAATATAGTATTCTTATTGAGGAGAGAATTTCTACAAAACTTATTTTTCCTCGTACGTTTACTAATAGCAGTTATATTTGACATGTTTGAATAATCGCGAATCAACGTACGGAAGCCGTTGGAAGCAGTTTGAAGACTGAAATAGCTATAGAAGGACACTTATTATAATGTTAATATTTTAGTATAATGTTTCTAGGAATTGCTTCTCGATAATGTTTGGTATTTAATTTAATCTGTTGTTAGATAAAATAATTATTATAATTTAAGGATGGAAAATATGAACAGCGAATGAATGATACGTTTGACTAATCGTGAAGATGAATATCACAGTACGTTTTTATCGTTCTTCTATAAACGTTGAAACGTTTTAGAAAATATCGACGAGAAGTTACACGGTGCTCTTTCCCATGCGTCTGCTTCCGGGATTCTTCTCGGACTACAAGGAGATCATGTGGAAGGGAGGACTGAGAGTCACGTTTCGAAGAGCGGCCAACGACAACGACGCACTGATGCGATACACCAACTTAAACGCCGACGGCACGCCGATAGCCAACACATTACCCGAAGCAGCCAAGTGCGTCATCCGGAGCATGGAATTGAGAATGCCGATCGTGGAATACGAAACGAACTACGCCCTCAAGTATAAAGCGGAGATCTTGAAGAGTCCGCAGGTACCGATTCAATTTCACGGTTACCAGTGCGTGCAGAAGTTGGCGTCGGGAAGTCACATGGAATTCGACGTGACGACGCAGTTCAACAACATACAGTTCGACATGCCAGATTTCGTCGTAGTGCTCTTTCAGACCGGACGCGATAACAATCAGGAAAAAGATTCCAGCAAGTTCGACGACTGCAAGATCAAGAACGTTTATCTCAAGAATGGCAGGAACGAAGTGTTCCCGCGCGAGAATTACAACCTCGACATGACCAAAGACGATTACCTAAAACTTTACGAAGCTTACACCGCTTACAAGAGGGTAACGGAGGGAAGCGTGGACATGTATTACACGCCCAGCGAATTCAAAATCCGCAGGCCGATGTTCGTCATCAACACCACGAAGAGGAAGCAGGTGGTGGTCAACGATCGCACCAACATCAAGATCGTGTGCGAGTTCCACGACGCGCTGCCCGATGATACCGTGTGCAGCGTCATCCTCATTGCAGAGAAGTCCTTCGCGTACGACGTGAAGAACGAGAGGGTGACGGAGCAGTTTTAAAAAATTCCTAAAAAAATTGCCACATACTAAAAAAAAAATCAACACCCAACACATTTTAGGTTATATAAAATTTGTGAAAAACCTTAAAATACTGAAATATTAAAACAAACAGAATCCCTTGTAGGTTAGTTCGGTGCGTAAATAAAAAAAAATGATAGGTTAAGTTATATCACTTAGGATCGTAAAAAAAATTAAAAAATCGTAAGAAAAAAAAGATAGGTTAAGTTGTATCACGTAAGATCGTGATATACCTACCAAGTATGAGTGGGAAAAAAAGGGAAAAAAGGGAAATTTTACTAAAACATCGCTAAACGCTAAAACATCAACAAAAAATTGTCAAAATATGTCAAAAACTGATATTCAATTGATAAAAAAAGAGGCTACAAATGCATACCTACAAAGTATTATTTTGAAACAACCCAATTACACTACTAGCAGAGTGGCCAACCCAGCTGGAAATAGACTTTATGATCTTCTTCTGCAAACGGAGTTTTCCAACAGCGCACCGCTTGACCCCACTTTCTACCCAAGAGGGCGAGGTCAGCCAGACGTAATAGATGTCGTCCTTACTAAAGGAGTCAGTTACAGCACCACACCCTATGTGGAATCAGATCTTCTTTCCGACCATCTGCCAGTCTTTGCTTCCATCGCACAGGGAGTCTATTGCCAGCGATTCTGTCCCCTGCAGGAACATATCACTGACTGGAACAACTTCCGTCGTGAAACACATCACCAACTCGATCTCAGTATTCCACTGCGATCCCCTCGGCAGATCGACATGGCTATTTTACATTTTTCCAACGTACTGGTAGACGCCTGGAAGAGAAACACCCGCACGAAGCCTGACCCTGTGGCCACGAGAGCTTCCCCGGTGCTCTTCATCCTGTTGAAATTAACACGATGGGCACGCCGAAGATGGCAGAGAACTCAATATTTGCCACACTATGCGGAATGGACCCTCATAGAGAAGGCATCTTCACCAATTCCTACTTCGGGATCGTATTGCTAGATGGGACAACAAACTTCGAAACCTTTCATCAATGGATCCTTCCTTTTGGAAGCTGACGCGATCGCTGATCAACAAGGATAAAGCGCCTCTTTCCGCAATAACCACACAACATGGTCCTGTCCTTGATCCTCAGGAACAGGCCGAATTGATGGCTGACCACTTCGCCCAGAGGTTCACCCCCAACAGTGACTTGCGGGATGCCTCAACAACACGTTTGGTTATTGAGGGACTACACTCCCTAAAACGCATGCCACTCGGTCTCGACGTGCCTCATGTCACCCCACGAGAAGTGTATGCAACGACTCGACTGCTGAAATCCCGCTCGGCCCCAGGCATCGATCGTGTTCCTGCAGAAGCGCTCAAACACCTGACAAGAAAAGGCTACGTGTTCTTAGCCAAACTTTTCACACACATGCTTCGCCTTGGTTACTTCCCACGAGACTGGAAACTAGCAAAGGTAATCGCTAAACCTAAACCGGGTAAAAACCCGCAAGAACTCAACAACTATAGACCAATCAGCCTCCTGACCCATGTGGGGGAGACGTTCAAACGAGTACTTCGAACCAGACTGGCACACTTTTGTGACCTTCATCACTTGATACCTGACCACCAATTTGGCTTCCGGTTACATCACGGTACAGCGGAAAAATTGTTACGTGTGATAGATACAGTGGCGGTCAAACTCGACCGGAGACAAAAAGTATTAGGTCTCTTCGTGGACGTGCAAAAGGCCTTTGACAGTGTGTGGCTCCACGGGCTTTTGTACAAACTCCACCGAATGCACATTCCGACCACATATTGTCAGGTCTTGTCCAGTTTCCTCTTCGGGAGAAGTTATGTAACCACTATTAACGGCCACCAGTCGTCTTCATGCCCCATCCTGGCCGGCGTTCCGCAAGGTGCAGTGCTTTCCCCTCTTCTGTTTCCACTCTATCCAGCTGACATTCCAACACCTGAAACAGGCATGTTAGCCACGTATGCCGATGATACGGCAGTATTTGTCTGGGACAAACGTCTCGAAAACTGCGAAGACAAACTGGAGAAGTACACCACCCGTTTTGAGAAATGGGCCACAAAATGGAAGATCAGGATAAACCCGGAGAAGAGTTTTGTTACGGTCTTCGGCCTTGGGCCCCGTACCAGAATGAGCTCGAGTCACCCTCTTCAGATGCCGAGTGCCTCATCGTGATCAAGTGAAATATCTGGGTGTCCTGAACAGACGACTGAAATTTGGACCTCACACATGCGGCCTGCAAGCGCGCACGCATGCGTCTTGGCTACCTATCTCCATTGCTACGTGCGCACACACTTCCTTTTGCCACACGCCTCCATGTGTTCACTTCGATGGTTCGTCCTATTCTACTCTATGCCAGTCCGGTATGGACCCAGATGGTACAGACCCATTACAAAAAGATCCAGATTGTGTAGAACAGAGCACTACGCATGATTGGGTCCTACCCCATGGACACCCGTATCACCCAGATTCATGATGATCTGCAATATCCAATGATAGAGGAGACGCTCCAAATCACCAAACAACGCATATGAGCCAAGGTTCGAGCCCACAGCAATCCACTGATAAACTCCATCGGGACACTCTGTCCCCGACGGCGTAAGGTACCTCTACCACGACCATGACAAAGTGAATCACACTCAGATTCTAGGGAACCTAAGTAATCTCTTCATATGGTTTTTAACAAATGTATAATATGTGCACCTGTGCTTGTATTCAAATTTTGTGTAAATTATTATGATAAATCCTTGTATATCTTGTATGTATTGTTTGTAGTTAGTTGTATATGTTGGGCACATACCCACGACCTGTCTCCTGCGACAGTAGCAGGAAACACTAATGTAATTGTAATTATCAATGTCCCTGTACACATTTACTATGTAAACAACCCACATCCCAGTTCAATAAACAATATGCTGGACATGAAAAGTTCTGACTTCGAAAAAAAAACTGCAAAGAGAATCTGATTACCAGGGTGTAGTTAGAGATTGGATAATTCATCAAACTCTTCACACTACCAATTGCCTATTTTGGTGGAGCAGGAAATTTTTTTATCAGCTGTAAAGAGAAACTGTGACGCATATGTACATGGACGTCCGCAGGATTTTTCCAGGGAGGGGCAAGGAAGGTATTTTTTCCAGGGGGGGCGAACGAAGACAAATTTTCCCCAAAAATAGTGTTGTTCCCTAAAAAACATTGCTTAAATTTGAATTTATGGTGTTCATGCAATAATTAACACATATTATTGTGGCTAAAATGAAATTATATGTGTGAAATACATATTTTTTGGTTGACTTTCATTTTCCAGGGGGGCCACGGCCCCCCCTTGCCCCCCCCTTCCGGACGCCCATGCATATGTATTATATACAAAAATGCCTTGGCAAGATTGCTAATAGCTTACCATGCGAAATAACCATATTTTTAAATATGCATTGTTGTTATATTCGTAAATTACACAGGCAGGAAGGTAATGTTGCAAAAACGTTGCGGCAACGTTAACCCCTTACATACCTAATGTTGCTACATAATGTTCAGTATATGTTGCCACAACGTTGTGAACCAACGTTGCAGCAACGTTGAAATAAATGACCCTTAAACGTTTAAACGTTGTCACAACGTTGTATCAACATACACTGAACATTGTAACAACGTTAGGTATGTTAGGGGCTAACGTTGCCACAACGTTGTGGTAACATTACCCAGTGGCGTCTCGTCCCTTGGGGCTTCCGGGTCTTAGCCCCTAAAGAAAAACGGACGTATTGATGTAATTTTCAATCACCATAATACATAAGGGGTGCGTTCCGAAAGTCTTAACGAAACGAACGCATTCAACGAAAATAACTGGGCTCGTGAATCTGGTGAAACCAGTTATTTTACAGACTTATGGGACACGCTAGGCGAAAGCGCAACGTTTTGTTTAGAGAAAGTTTCCGCATGGCGTCAGCGGAAGGAATGTCCTTATGGCAAAAATAAACTCTATTATGGCTACTCTTACTCATTTTAATCACATTCTAAGAATGGTCAAGGCATACTTATCTTGTGCATGTTGCTTCATATCGCTATCTGTTAAAATTATAATACATTTTCCGAACTAGTGCAGTTTGAATTCATCAGCACGCGCTTTGTCTGCAAGGAGCAGACGATTTTCACGGAACAAACCAGCATCCTGGCCCGTGCGTTTGGTGAATCTCGTTCTTGCACGAAACGCACGGAATGCGACTTTTGGGACAGCATAATGAAACTCACGAAACGCACGGAAGCACTTATGGAACGGCCCGTTACCATAACTCGTTTAACGCGTTAAACTCGTGCGACTTTCGGAACGGGCCCAAATATCACACAATCTTTTAAAAGGCGATTTTTACCGACGTAAGTTCATCGTCAGCAGCAATGGATACGACAGCGCTCCTAGCGGCATTGATGTCAGTTATCATCTCGGGGCTCGTCGCAGAGGAAGGCGTGGTCTACGCTACACGCTACAGTGAAGGTCACGTGCTAACAGAGAGAGCGAAGGGAGGGGTGCAATGGGTTTGGATGTTGATTCGGGGCTACTTCCGTGGCGTCGCGTTCGTTCGATACCGCGTGTTGTAGTGTAGCGTTGTGGTGGCTTTTATTCGCTATGAACAAAGTGGATTTCTTGTTGGCAACACCATTTCCGACATTGAGTGACCAAGAAAAACTTGTTGTTAAACAATTAGGTCCTCACCATCCGAGTGTTACATTAATACAAAAACACAAATCACAATCACGCTCTTTCAATCCAGACTGGTACAATAGAAAACCGTGGTTGACAGCTAGCGAGATCAAGAAAACTCTCTTTTGTTTTAATTGCCTTTTGTTTGGTGGTGATGCTTCATGGACAGTTCATGGTATAAGTGATCTCAAACATCTTTCTGAAAGAATTAAGTCACATGAAACTAGTTCTTCGCACATTGGAAACTCGTTAAAATTGAGTTTGGAAAGGTTGATGTTCGAACACAAATCGATGAAGGATATAGACTGTCAATTGCAAGGCACAATGAATTAGTCCGGAAAAATAGGCATATATTAAATAGAATTATCGATTGCTTAAAATTCTGTGGTCAACATGAACTTGCTCTACGAGGACATAACGAAAGAGAACAATCTTTAAACAGAGGCATCTTCCTAGATTTAGTAAATGAGATTGCTAAGCTAGATAACAGTTTGCATGAACATTTAGAGGAATCCAAAGTAAATAAATACACATCAGCCGTGATACAAAATGAGTTGTGTTAACAAAACAGCATGCGCTATTGATTGCTGCGATATAATTATTCATCAAGCCGAAGAGAGATTTGTGGCAACTGAACATTTGGACTGTTTCAATTTAGTTGACCCTGCAAAATGCAATGACTGGAGGAAGTCTGATTTTCTCGATGATTCGTGTAAGAATTGTGCCAAATATTATCCCTTCATAGAAGAGGGAAAACTAAAGAGTGAATTTCGTGTTCTTTATTATAGTGAAGAGTTTAAAAACATAAACTCTATCAGTACATTGCATTCGGTTTTCATTGAAAATGATTTAGAGCATACCTTTTCAGAAACAGTAAAAATGACAAACATAGTTTTAACAACTCCAGTGGCAACAGCTGAATCTGAACGATGTTTCAGCACAGTGAAGAGTATTAAAACCTGCTTAAGAAATGCAATGGGACAAGAGAGACTCAATGCCTTGGCAGTGCTTACAATAGAGAAAGAATACATTGCAAACATAGAGGGCTTCAATGAAAAAATAATTACAAAATTTGCTGAGCAGAAGAACAGGAGAGCACAGTTCTTGTTTAAATGAGAACCAACGTTCGTAGAAAGGTACATTTCACAGCAATACCTGTTTCTTTTGTAATTCATGTGAATGGTCATTATATTTTAAATTCTTTAAAAAATAAGTCCAATTTTGTAGTTTAGAAGAAGATAAATACCTGTTTTTTTGTCATTCATATGAATTGTTATTACCTTTTAAATACTTTTTTTAAAAAAATAAGTCCAGTTCTGTAGTCTCGAAGAAGAAAAATACCTATTTTTTGTAATTCATGTGAATTGTCATTATATTTTAAATTCTTTAAAAAATAAGCCCCGGCCAAATTTGAGGCCACGCGACGTCACTGACATTACCTTGTTGACTGGGTTGCTTCTCAGGTCACAGGAGGTTAACAAAAGCACCATTGTAAGTTTTAATATACCTGAAAATGTTGGGATGAGTGCCCCCTGCCCCTCCAATTTACGCACCTCCCAACTCCTCAAGTGGTCCAAATAAATTATAATCACAAGGGTGAGTGATAGGACTGTAGGAAGGATCTTCCAGCACGGTGCAGTGTATTTGCGCCTTTGTTTCGTGAGTTCAAACGACGGTATGAGGTCTCGCGTTGTCGTGCAGAAGAATGATATTACGGATGGGGTTATCCTGTCTTTCGAACTTGTAAGCTGCTGCCTTAACTTTGTCCAAAAGCGTACAAAAATAAACAGCACCACTCTTCCGTACATGAAGAAAATCAATAAGCACCACTCCCTTTGTGATTTCAGAAATTGGTTGTAAGCACATTACCGGTCGACAATCGAGTTTTCACCTTTACAGGTCCTGGCTCATCATTAATGCGACAACAGCGGGTCATTGCCAAAAAGGTGATGCGGGCACCGTGCTGGAAGAAACGCTGGCTTAACTCTAAAGTATCGTTTATAGGGTGACCAGACACATACATTCAAGAAAGGAAAGAAGACAGAGCACGGCGAAAAAGGAGGACAAAATCATAAAAAAGAGGACACCGCAAAAAATTGCAACACAGTTGCTATTACCATAGTTACTCATAATTTAAGCAATATAAGTAGGTGTTCTTTGTGAGTGTCCCTTCATCAAAATCATCATATACCCATCTTCGCGATTAGCTAAAAGTGACAGAAAAGCGAAGTAAAATAAAGCAAATCAATCAATCGAAAAGAAACTGCACAGCACAGACTACATGCGTTCCACCAGTCTCTGAGGGCGAAGCGCGTGGAATTTTGCCCATTTAATTACTTTGTAGTAAAACATAGGCTTTAATGTTTAAAGTTCGTTTCATGGTATTTTTAGTCCAAAAACGCATTTTTATAGTGCCTATAAATGCCTATTTTGCTTAATCGTGCCAAAAATGGCTATTCTGCACATTTGGAATACTTCAGCTTTTTTTTTTTACGTGCATTTAGCTTTCCCTACATTGAAGAATGCTTTGTTGATGTTTTACTGATATTCGTCAGATTTGAGGGTCTCAATGCAAACATTGATTAAAATATATTTTTTTTTGTTACAATGGTGCAGATTGTTTTTTTTCATGATTTGTTCAAATTCGTATAGTCGTTAGCACAAGCTCTTTTTGTGAATTTCGATCTAAAGAGTATTAATAGTTTGTTAATCGGTAGCGCACTTTTTAATAAAGTATAACTGTGCATTGCCTATTTTAATGTCTTTTTTTAAAAAAAAAAAAAAAATAGGATGCCTTTTTAAGTGCCTATTTCAGAGGTTTTTAGTGCCTATAAATCCGCACCCTACTAATGACTCAGTCGGGCAAAGTGATCTTGTTCAGCTCCCAGATGCTAGGCGAGAGTAGAGAGGCAGCACTTCGTTCCTACGCGTCAGCAAAAATTCGATGCGACTGGTGTTATGTTACATCCGGTGTAGCGGGGTACGAGCTGTCTTATCGTTGAGTCAGCAGAACGTGTCTGATCACGTTGAAGACATCGGAAGCGGTGGGGGAGGGGGTCAATGGATTTGTCACGTTGTTTCTTGATGTATGCTAACCTAACACGTGCGTATGTTTGTGTGTCTGTGGAGGAAATGCGCGCGCAACCATTGCGTATGATTCAAAGATATGAAGAAATGATTTAAAGATGGCGCCGAAGGTGCTTTACCCCGAAAGCTTAGCGGCTAAGGTTATTGCTCTGTAAAACAAGAGGCGTCGAGGGTTCGATTCCTGGTAGAGTCAATATTGATTGATTGATAGATTGAGTTAGTTTTTTTTAAGTCCGTTTTATGCACGGCAAAACTAATCAGGATTGGAGCTACAGTTGAAAAGTGGTGATTCGGACCACTATGTGCCTCCACCGACTATCGAATCTGGGACCCCTTGATTACAAGGCGACGATGTCAATATTGAATGGTCTCGATTAGCCTGTGTGTAAATAAAGGCAACAAAATGGTTGAGTTCGAAAATCGAGTTGGGTTAGTGGTTAATGTTGTCATCTGGCAATGAAGAGGTCGCGGGTTCGATTCTCTAGGTAGTTAAATTAGGCCAATTGTTTAGTCCCGCCATTATAGGTCCCCGATTAGTCCATCTGTGCATAAATAGTGTTTGAATAAAATCAATATGGCGGCCTTTTGTTAGTGGTTATTGTTGTCGCCTGGTAATGAAGAGGTCGCGGGTTCGATTTTCTAGGTAGTTAAATGAGACCATTTGTTTTGTCCCGCCATTATAGGTCCCGATTAGTCCATCTGTGCATAAATAGTATTTGAATAAAATCAATATGGCGGCCGCGTTTTGTGTTTAGCGGCGGCGGCGGCGGCGGCGACCGGGCGCGGCGCGGGGCGGGGCGGCGCGGCGCGGGGGGTGTTTTTTATTCCGCGAGATGTTTTAACCAAGTGGTTGAGGGTTCGATTCCCAATGTTGGTGAAAATTGGATATTCAATTGTATTTGTTTAAAAGTTCCGATTAGCTTTTTGTGCACAAAGAGAAAATGAACTAATTGGAAATAGGATGTTTATGCTGTAATGAAAAGGTCCCCGGGTTCGATTCACAATGTCAAATTGGCTGATAATGATGTTGTTTTTAAAATAAAAAAAAAGAAGTGTGAATAAATTAGAATCTGTTGTTTTGCCGTGTGGGGCCCCAGTAACGATTAGCTTAAATGCATAAAGAGTAGGTAAAATAAGCAAGATGGCCGTCACTATTGTTTTGTGATCAAAGAGGAGTCACAGGTTCGATTCAATCAAAGGAGGCAACATTCTATGTTTCAATTCCATGTAAAAGTCTAAAGTTATGTTTCGATTAACCTCAATGCATAAAGAGGAATTAAACAAAAACAAGCAAAATGGCGACAGATGTGATAAAAGAAAAATTGAATTAGTTTTTTTATAGTGACAAGAAAAAATAGCGAATCACTGTTAGAAATAGAATGAAAATAAAGATACTTGCCTTTGCGTGTCCAGCGCTGTGCAGAAAAGCTCTCATGCTTTATCTCCGACAAGTCCACAATACACAATTTTTTTTATTGTATAGTTAATTATTAATGTTGTTATTAACACAGATTCTTACCAGTGTGAAGAAAAGCTCTCATGCTTTATCTCCGACAAGTCCACAATACACACTTTTTCATTATATAGTTAATTATTAATGTTGTTATTAACACCGATTTTTACCAGTGTGAAGAAAAGCTCTCATGCTTTATCTTCGACAAGTCCACAATACACATTTTTTCATTATATAGTTAATTATTAATGTTGTTATTAACGATTGTTACCAGTAAAAATATAAACCATGAGGATTTTTAAAGGGGTGATAAGTGAAAAAAAAGCCAAGACATATATTTTATCCCTGTTTATTACCAATATTTACAAAATTCAAAAGAGCCGCACACACACACACACACACATACATATGTAAAATGTTTATATTGTGTCACCAGTTTATCAGCATGTTATTTAACAAGTTTTTATTCTTCAAGTTTGTTCACTCACCCACATAAGGAATTGTGTCACTATCATATCCATTTTCTGCTGCTGCAACCACTGAATTAAAATGTTTCACTATTTTTTCCACAAGCATGTTCTCGCAAAAAACAAACACTTCTTTGGAAAGTCTTTTTCCGTCGATGTTTTGTATAGACAAAGGCTCAGGTTTTGTACATCCATGTAGATGGGAAAGCACAAACTTCTCCTTATTACATGCATGGACAGGGGAAATATCTGTGCAACCGAAACATTGTTCGCGAAGGTCGAGAATGCAAGATTCCACACAGTTTCCAAAATATGATTTCAGATACGGCGACACTGTTTCACACATAACTTTCGCATGCTCGATGCACACAAATATGTTCATAAAGTTCCGCCACGAACTTTCTGCGATGAACACTATCTCCAGGGAACCGTAAGCTGGTTTCTTCCTTATAATGATCTGATGGCGATTGTACAGTGTGGTTATCAGCAATTCATGTTGCTCACTTAGTGGGTAGGAAACACGAGGCTGCTCACCTGGAATAGCGATGTAATTGTCGATTACTGGAAACAATTCCTGAAGAGCGTGCCACTCCTGCAACTGTAGTTCAACACCGGCCGCCCCGCTTCTGTGTAGCCTGACCACAGGTTGGAAATCCAGATGAGAGGAAAGTCCGATTGAGATAACCTTTGTTTTCGAAGCATTCAAATAGTAGACGTGATCAAATAATATCGACTGGCGTATAAGACTAGTTACTTGTTTTTGTTCTTCAGGTAAATGCTGATCGCTCTCTTTCTGAAGAACCCCCTTGAAATTAGTGTACGGTTGAAATCTTTTTTTCAGCGGCATCGAAATAGAGGATTCCATGACTAAGAACTGCGAGATACTGCATGCCGCAGCGTGCAGATATACATTTGAAGAAATGCGTGGGTGTGTTTTTGAGACGCATGCGCGCGTAGCAAACCAAGCATGTGCTGGACAAAAAAGGTGGAGGGGGCGGGGCGTTACAAAGATCAATGGTGAGAGAAAAATCAGCAGAATATCATAAACGTCATATTGAGGAAATATTGGATAACAAATATTAATTAATTTAATTAAAGCATCAACCGCATTGTCGATCTGAAATTAGGTTTATAGACAGGGGGCAAAATGGAAAATATCGACGATGTTCTAGTATTGGATTGTTTCTGTATTTCCATCGGTATAATCCTCCACCACATTTGAAGCATACTGTTTTATCCTCTTTTTGAATGTAAAATAATCCTGCTTCGGACAGAGCTTCTACAAACGGGAATTCTTTTGATTGCCAGTTTCTGAAAGAGGACAATCTAGCATTGAAAGATCCCATCTCTGGATATTGCGTCATTGTTCTGTAAAGACACAAAACAAGATAAATATTATAAGTAAGCTGTTGTAAACTGTAACGCTACAAAATTATTAATATACTATTAGGACTATATGTAACTTGTATAAAATTTCAAACAGTATTTACTGTCAATATTTTCTAGTATACGTACCGAGTATTATAAATTTAATTTACGAGTCAGCAAATAAGTTGTTATAATATTGTCGTTTTTTATCGGTACTGGGAATAAAATTTGAAATTTATGCATGGGTTTACCAGAGGCTCTATGGAATAAATACAGAAAACAGTAATATCCACAGTACACAGACCCGTAACTTTGTATCTGATGAGTGTTGTACGTATAGAATTTAGTTACTTTCCAAAAATCGCAAATGGTTATGCACATGTGGAGGTTTTCCGTAACTATCAAAAAATTGCCCCCGGGAGTTACTGTCTATGTAAATTGCTACCCAGTGCTTCCCGGGGCTATCTTTGGGGTCTGTATTTACAATCAACGCTGCTGGTAGTTCCACTTGTACAAGTAATTCATTAGCTGCGAAAACCCCAACATGATGATTGTCAAAGGCTCTATTTCATATTAACCCGTGAAGCAAATTTAAAGTCGACAGCATTGCTGGACACTAAATAGTAATATTGTGCAACTCACCTTTTTATACTTCAAAGTAGACGGTACACGTCACAGTAGATTCCAGAACCAATTTGATCTGGACCACCAAGCTGTTTATCGTTGTTGAAACAACGGAGAGCTATCTAACACAACGCTGATGCTCGGAATATGTAGGCGGGGTTTACAAACGCGCATGCGTACAGTGGTAATGCTACCTGGCATTTGTTGTGCTGTTATAAAGTGAGTTTTGTACTATAAGAAAATTGTCTGTATGTGTGTGTGTGTGTGTGTGTGTGTGTGTGTGTGTGTGTGTGTGTGTGTGTGTGTGTGTGTGTGTGTGTACATATATATATATATACAGACACACACACATATTTATTTATTGATGAAGTATATATATATATATATATATATATATATATATATATATATAATACAATACAATATAATATATATATATGTAATTTGAAGATACAACATATCAGTAAAATCTAACAACTAGAAAAATATTCATAACATTCGACTTTTATATTATATGTAATTTAAAACATTCTTCACAGTTTGAGAAATGGAGTGCTTCTGGAAACACCCGTTCTCTGCAATATTGGCTGGTCCATCAGGATGCGGAAAAACATATTTTGTGAAGCATTTTCTCCAGTGTTTACCCCAAATGGTAAATTTAAAATTCAACAATATTTTGGTGTGCTACGCGGAATGGCAATCTGTACAATGATTTCCCTGGTTTTGTACAATTTCGGGAAGGAATGCTTAATATTGACCAATTTGTGCCAAATTCTGGACCTCATCTTATTATTATCGATGATCAGATGAGGGAATATGATCAAAGAGTCACAGATTTATTCACAAAAGGGTGTCATCATCGCGATATTAGTCTTTTCTTTATCACTCAAAATCTATTCCATCAGGGAAAAGGGAATAGAGATATATCTTTAAATAGTCATTATATTGTATGCTTCAAAAATCCAAGAGACAGAGCCCAAATTAATTATTTATCTAGACAAGTATACCCGGATAATCCAAATTTTATAAAAGATGCATATTACAATGCCATCGCTGAACCCCATGGATATTTGCTGTTTGATCTGAAGCAGAACACTCCGGAAGAAGTACGTTTTCGGTCGCGGATATTTCCCGACGATGATATCAATTATGTATATATTCCTACAAAAAAAGCAAGCATAATCACTAGTCGTTTATTCTGTCATCATGGCTCCAAGAGTGAAACACGCTAAAGTGCTCCAAGTTTTGTCGGATGCTAAACCAGCTCTTCGCACAGCGATATTACAAGCTGCTGATTCTTCCTTAGTTAATTCAATCTGTGAGTGTTGTTACAATGTTCTAAAAGGGAATGTTCCTCTTTCAACACCTCAGAAAACAAGATTGAGCCGATACAAGAAGGTGATACGTAATCTCTCTGCCAAAGGACACTCTACAAAGCAGAAGAAACAGATACTAGTGCAACACGGAGGATTTCTACCTGAGTTATTAGCCCCTTTAATAGGAGGTGTGTTATCAAGTTTATTTAAGTGAAAAAAAATCTGAACATGGAGCATGCCAAAAAAATGGTTATAATACCTCAAGAATTTATGGATAACATAAGACATCCTGTTATGTCTGCACCGTCTACATCCTTATCGCAATTGGATCAGGATATGCAAGTAATTTTGAATCTCAAAGGTCTTTCGGATGATGAAAAATGGAATCGTTACAGCATTGTGCTCCAAAAATTTCTGTCTATTACTCGAAAACAAAGAGAACCTGTGTCGCTACCGATTACAGAATCTACTGAGAAGTTGACTGATATGAAAGAAGAAATTCTAGCTGCTACACCTAGCATGTATCGTAGAAAAGCCGAACTGTTGTATGAACGTCTTTTACATAATAGTAATATTGATTGGGATAAATATGGGGCAGTTTTTATTAACAATAATAAAATTGAAGGCTCAAATATTGTCGATCTAGTATCGGATATAATTCGACCACGAAAAACAAGCAATCCTGTTGGGTGGCAACTGTTCAATAGAGCTCTGGCGTTATCTAATATTCCTCAAGAATATATTGGAAACCCCCGGAGACAGGAGTTTATTCAAGAGATTGTTTTTGGCAACCCCGGACGCCATATTCCGCTGTCCGGAGCTAACCAAGAAGAGGCACAAGAATTAACAGAAGCAGAAGAAGAAGAAAAGGAACCAATTTCTTTTGTATCATCATTTCCAGGGCACAAACGTAAACGTACTGTTCCAGTTTGGTCAAGATACAAACCATGAGCGAAAAAATATTAGAGAATATCTGGTACAATCCATCTCATCCAGCATCTTATTCTACAGCTTCAACACTATGGAAAGCTGTAAAAAATCCATACCATTGTCAACAATCAAACATTGGTTGACAAAGCAAACTGCATACACTTTGCATAGACCTGTAAAGCGTCGATTTCCGAGATACTTTTATTTTGTGCATAATATTGATGACCAATGGCAGGTTGACTTGAATGACATGCAGAGTTTGCGGAATCACAACAAAGGGTACAGATATATACTCACAGTTATCGATATTTTTAGTAGGCATGCTTGGGCTGTCCCTGTAAAAAATAAAACTGGTGTATGTATAAAAAAGGCTTTCCAGCAAATTTTCAAACAAAGCAAAAGAAAACCTTTGAAATTACAAACTGACAAAGGGCGTGAGTTTACCAACAAGTAGTGTAATTGGCTATATTATTGGCGCGAGAAAGTATGAACCCCCCTCAGGCAGATTTGCCTACACTTAAAACTTGCTCAACATGCCCATATGAGCTTTTTGCTCAAGTGTGGAACCCCGTCTAATCCAAGATTTTTGTAAAAATGCCCTCGGGAATTTCCTGAGAAAGTATGACCCCCTCAGATTGATTTGCCTACACTTATAAAAGGCACTTCTGTGAGATTGTTGTCCATAAACCTGTCAAAAATATGCCCCTCTTGATATTTTTTTTGCCCACACCTAAAACTACGCCCCCCTCACCCACACCCACCCACACCCACCCACACTGATCTTGACCTTGACCTTGAGATGATCTTGACCTTGATCTTGACCATTTTTTCGATTATTTTTTCTATTATTTTTTCGATTATTTTTTCGATTATTTTGACCTTGACCTTGACCTTGACCACACCCACACGCATACACACCCACACCCACCCACATACACACCCACACACACCCACACATATTTACTTCCGGTCCACTTGTGGCCTATTTCTGGTTTATTTATATTGCATCATGTTTTGCAACAAATTATTACCCAATATTATGCATTAGACATGTGTTGTTTTCTGATTGGTTGGTTATGACATAATGTGATGATGTGTTATATTCTGATTGGCTTATTGTTTCAAATGTTTTCAATGCGGTCCGTGCTTAGGGTATATAAAGAGATTTTGCATTGCATATCAGCCAGTATTGTGAGAGTTGTTAAAGAGTGAGGGTGTGTTGTTGCAGTGCTGCTCATATTTTTTAAACACAAAAATATTGCAGATTTGTATAAATTGAATTACAAATCTATTTGATTTAATGTATAGAATTTTTAACAACCTGTCATAGGTTTATTAAGTATAAAGTTTTGATTTGGACCCCAAGAAATTTTATATAAATACCAAAGCCAAAAATATTCACACACATACACACATACACATATACACACACACAAATCACACTGCTGAACCCAACTGATATTTTTTATTAAGCATAGAATTTTGATTTGGACCCCAGGAAATCTTATATAATAAACAACAACAAAAATGCCAAATCAAAAATATTGTAATCAATGCAAAAAGAATATATCCAGCCCCAATTGGGCTAAGCATCAAAGGAATTGTAATCCAGACAAATGCAGAACTCCCACAAAAATTTGCCCTAAATGCCATAGAAAATATAATCTGGAATATTTCACATATAAACATAAAGGTACTTGCTCTGCACAGTCATCAACATTGCCCCCTCAACCATCTACATCTGGTCTGAAAAGGAAGCATGAAACACCTGTTAATGCTGGACCAGCAAAGCAGCCACGCTATGAACCCATCCATAGCAGTTTTAATGGCCAACTTAGGGATCACCGGTTTGTATCAGAGCCAAAATGTGGTATTAAGAATTTTTTGAACAGTATAAAACCAGATGTGCAGGCAATTCTAAATGCACAAAATGGCTCTTATAAGCTGTCTCTCAAATTGTTTACACAATATAAGAAGCCAAATGGCACAAAATTTACACAGCCCCACATAACAGAAACTGTACCGGTATATTCAAATGCAAATTCAGACAAAATAATAAGCAGTTTGATAGATCAATTGAATATTAAACACTCTGAATTTGCAGCAAAAGAGTCTGGATGGAGCCTATGCGGTTCTCCACACAAGTTATATATTAATATTTCTGAATTCAACCCATTACAAGGATCTACATATGTGCCTTTACCTGCCAATATTAAAAACAAAAGAGCCGTGGTTAACATAGAAAATAATGATGAGAAATGCTTTTTGTGGTGTATTTTAGCTGCTTTGTATCCAGTTTTAAGGGATCCTGAGAGAATAAGTTATTATAAACAACATGAAAATGATTTTGATGAAGCAATGGAGGGTTTAGAATATCCAATGTCTGTTCAGAATATTGATAAATTTGAAAAAAAGGCCCGGGATATTAATGGTAAACAATTATCTATTAATGTATTTACTTGTTCTACTGGCCGTGGCAATTGCTTAATAGATCCTCTCAGAATCAGTACACTTGATGATGAATCTGCTGTTCCGATTGATTTGCTCTTAATTGAAGGGGATGGCACATATCATTACACTCTGATACATAATCTTGAAGCTTTAGTCAGAACACAACTAGACAAATCCAATACAATATTCAAGTTGTGTAGAAGATGTTTAAGTGTATTTGATGGTAGAAAAATGGTGAATGGGGTTCGGGAAGTGAATGCAGAAATTGCTAAAAACAAGTTAATTGAGCATCTGAAATACTGTGGCAACCATAAACCTGTTCATATGGTGATGCCCAATCCAAGTGAAAATGCCAAATTCAAAAAATTTGAAGCCCTGTTGGAACACCCAGCATACATAGTCTGTGATTTTGAATCAAATCTCAAACCTCTTGCATTCTGTAGCCCAGATCCTGATGAATCTTCAATTACATCATACCAGCTACATGAACCTTCCAGTTTTTATTATGTGGTTGTACAGGATGGGGTTGTTAGTAAAGAAGATTTATACATGGGAGCAGATGCCATCAAAGAATTTGCACATAGAATAGAAAATGAGTGCCATGACATAGCATCTAATATCTTATTAAAATCAAAACCTATGTTGCCTTTAACAGAGGATCAGATTGAAGATTTCAATAATGCAGAAAAATGCCCGGTTTGTGATTGTGAATTTTCAGATACAAATATCAAGGTTCATCACCATTCTCATACACATGGTAAATTCTTAATGGCCCTGTGCAATAGCTGTAATATTAAGATCCAGAGACCAAAATTTATCCCTATATTTTGCCATGGTGCATCCAATTATGATTTTCATCATTTGATCAGGTACGAGGGGTTTGACAAGCAGAATTTAAATATTTTAGCTGAAAATAATGAGAAATATATTGCCATTAGCAAAATAATTAAAGTTAATGGTGTTCCTATTCACTTAAGATTTCTTGATTCATACAGAATTTTATCGGCTAGCCTGGCCACACTGGCCACTCAATTATCTGATGATCAATTCAAAATCACATGTGCTTTGTTTCCAAATCAGGAGCTGAAATTAATTAGGCGGAAGGGTGTATATCCATATGATTATGTTACAGATTTTTCTAAATTTGATGAGTGTTCTCTGCCACCACAACAAGAGTTTTACAGCAAAATCAGAGCATCTGGAATCACTGATGAAGATTATCACCATGCCCAGTTGATGTGGAACAATTTAAAATGCCAGACATTTGGTGATTATCACAAGGCATATTTAAAACTTGATGTGACCCTCTTAGCTGATATACTGCAGGCATTCAGAAAATCTTCCAATCAAAATTATAAGCTGGATCCAATGTATTTTTACAGTGCTCCGGGCCTAGCATGGTCTGCAATGTTTTTAAACACTAAAATGCAATTGGATCTGATCCAGGATCAAGACATGTATCTGTTTATGGAACAATGTATAAGAGGAGGCATGGTGCAATGTTCTCAGAGATATGCCAGAGCAAATAACAAATATATTCCTGATTATGATCCAGCACTGCCATCAAATTATATACTGTATGTAGATGCCAACAGCCTCTATGGTTATGCCATGATGAAAAAACTGCCATATGCAGGGCTTGAGTGGGTTGAAAATTTCAATATTGAAGATCTTAAAGATTTTGATGATAGTCACTATGGCCTGTTCTTAGAGGTTGATCTGACAATTCCTGATGATTTACACAACACATTTTCTGATCTGCCCCCAATTCCTGAGGTTGAGTGTTCACCTGGCTCTAAACAGAAGAAATTGATGATGACTCTAGAGCCGAAACAGGATTATGTCATATATTACAAAAACCTCCAGTTCCTGATGAATCATGGTGTTCAAGTGACCAAAGTTGGAAAAGTTTTGAGGTTCAGGCACTCAAGATGGTTGAAGCCATATATTGATACAAACACAGAGCTTCGAACATCTGCATTGAGCCAATTTGATAAAACTTTGTTTAAATTGATGGTCAATTCAGTGTATGGCAAAACAATTGAAAATGTCAGAAAACATATTGATGTTAAAATAATTACTGACCCCAGCCGGAGCAAAAAATTGATAGCAAAGCCCAACTTCAATTACAGAAGAATTTATGATGAAAATATGGCACTTTTTAATATGAAAAAAACAAAGATTAAGTTTGATAAGCCTATTTATGTAGGGGCTGTGATATTGGAATTGGCCAAATTACACATGTTAAAATTGTATTATGATGTGTTAAAACCTTTTTATAAGGATCGTGTAAAACTGATGTACATGGACACAGATAGTTTTGTTCTTGATATTCAAACAGAAGATGTTTATCAAGATATAGCACAGCCTGAATTGTTTAAATATTTTGATACCACTGAACATTCAAAAATTAAACCCCACAACAAAAAGGTGCCTGGCAAGTTAAAAGATGAGACACTTGGTGATGTTATTGTGGCATTTGCTGGGTTAAGGGCCAAGATGTACAGTTTTGAAACATGTAGTGGCGCTGTTGCCAAAAAGGCCAAGGGCATTGGCAGAGTGACTGTAGACAAAGAGCTTGAATTTGAAGATTACAAAAATTGCCTCAAATCATGTAGCACAATCAGAACATCAGAATCCAGAATTCAGAGTGTGGATCACTTGTTGACTACAAATGTTGTAAGAAAAGTGGCTCTGGACCCACATGATGATAAGAGATGTATTTTGTCATGTGGCATACATACTCTACCATGGGGTCATTGTGATTTGAAAAGTGGCAAACAATGCCCAATTACAGAGCATGATTTGAAATAAATAAACATGCCTATGAACTTATTTGGGTTCAAAAAACAGGCTATTATGGACCTGCCAACAGCACAACCCTCTTCTGATATAATATCTAAACTAAGTGCTTTGTTAATTATTCATCTGAACAGCATACTTACAGATGTTGATGATGAAACAGGTAAAACATTGTACATATTTAACAATAATTTAAATCATTACCAATTACCTGTAGGTGGTCAATTGCAATTTATTACAACCCCTGAGGGTAATGTCAATATTTCAGTAGGGAGAAATATTTATAGAATTAAGCACTCAAACATGATTTCTGGCACTGTATATACTGTTTCTGCTGGTGACTGCTTATATATTGAGGTCCCTGGATCATATGACAAGCTTATACCTTTTTTATAGAATTAAGAATTAGATATTCAATAATAAATAACCACTAAAACAAAATGCCTAATGATATATTTGGCCATACAAGGCATGAAGATCACAGTGATGAGATTCTGATGCTTGATGTCAGAGTCAAGAAATTAAGAAGTGATTTACAAGCTTTACAAACCACACTGAATGCCAGTCTTCAACTAGAAATTACAAATTTACAATCACAATGCATGGATCCTCTTCTTAAAATTGATTCTGAACTCAAAGTGCTGCTTCAGAAATATACTGATCTGGCAACATTGGATAATTTTCAAAGTTTAGAAGAAGCTGTAGCAGCTCTTCAAGCCAAATTTAAGACCCATGCCACCAACTCTGAGCAATTGAAACAACAATTGGAAGAGCAAATAAATAATGTCCAGGCACAGCTCCAAACAATTGTCAAAAGCATAAAATCACAAGAAGATTTTGATCTAGTGATTTCCACTCTAAAGGAACAGATTCAATCACTCCAAATACCTAATCTGGACCCTCTGAACAATGCCATAGCCGAGGTTAAAGAAAAAATTGAGACACTTGAAAATTTTATGAACAACTTGCCATCTTCTGATGCTTTGAGTGCAATAACTCGGAGTGTTGCCAACATTAAGCTGCAACTTGAAACATACGCAGATTTTGGAAAAATTCAAATTACCATAACCCATCTTGAGGGTACAATAGCAGCAGTGCAAAGTGATTTGACAAATGTACAAGAATCCCGCCTGCCCGGTTTTGTAGACACTCTTGTAAGTGTCCAGCAACAGATCACAAAACTTGAAAACCTCAACACTGAATCTGAGCTATCTCATTTTCATCACTTGATCGATGATATCCAAACAAAACTTGAAATTTTACAACAATCAACACCTACTCAGGCAGATATAGCCCTGCTTCAAGATGCTATGCGTGGTGTGGTTGATGCTTCTGAATTAAATGATGTAAAATTGGCACTTGAATCTTTGCAAAATACTGTAACAAATCTGCCTACATCACAGGAACTTAAAAATATTAAGAGAGCAGTGAATCGCATATTGAAATCAGAAGATATCAAGAATATCCAGACAGAGATCAAACAACTCACTCAGACAGTGGCTACTCTACCAACTAATCAACATATTAATGAACTGCATGCCCTGTTTGAGGATATCAGAAGACAGGTCCATGATCTTACTGCTCAAAATTCAAAATTGGCAGTTATTGAAAATTTGCAACAAATTGTAGCTAATATCAAGCAACAGCTAGGGACCATGGAATCCAATCAAGCAAATGCCCTGTCTGTTTTTGCCACCCAGCTACAAGAAATTGTGCAACAATACAAAAAACTTCTTGTGGACATAAAAATCAAGCCAGGCCATGATGATCTTGTTAGGACTATCAATGAGCACCTTGAATCTGTAACAAGCAGATTGCTTACAGCAGAAAAAGAAATAACAGGCATAATCGAGAATCCAAAACATACAGTAATTCTTGAATTGTACAGCATCCCCAACAAAGAATATGATTCACCATTTACACCAGGCGGCAAAATATATATGCTGTCCCCTGCACAATTTTATTACCAGTTTTTTGTTGGGGGCACACTGAGACCAATCAAGATCAAATATTGGCTACAACCACAGGCACACCACTACCCTACCTTATCAATAACAAATGCTGACAACAAAGCAAAAATCACCAGTGTAGAGTTAGAGGATTTTACAGACCCCAATACATTAGAAACAGCTTATGCTGAAGATGATGGCTCTCTGGAATTTCATATACAAATAGGAGACAAACTGTATTTAGAAAATCCTGTAGTATCAGCTGCTGAACACCCCATAGTTGCAATATTCTTGTTTTCATATTATGTCTAGACAAATTATTGTTGATGAATTACACAGACAAGCCAGACATAATTGTAAGAGACTGCCAGTAGTCACAAAAGGCATAGATGATTTATGGCAGAGCGACTTGATTGAGATGGCAAGTGGACAGCTGAAAAACTTAGACAAAATCAACAAGGGCTACAAGTATCTACTCACTGTAATAGACACATTTTCAAAATTTGCCTGGGCTGTGCCACTCAAATCCAAGACGGAAAAATGTGTTACAGAAGCCATCAGGACAATCATCAATCAGAGTGGAAGATCACCGCGCTATTTGCAAACAGATAATGGCAAAGAATTTTATAATTCTGTGTTCCAACAATTTATTAAAAGCCAGTCAATACAACATTATTCGAGTTACAGTGATCTCAAAGCCTCAATTGTAGAGAGATTCAACAAAACCCTAAAAAATCTTATGTATAAACAATTTACACTTCAAGGTAATTATAAATGGATTAATATTCTTCCAGAACTTCTACATAAATATAACAACTCGGTCCATTCCACAATCAACATGAAACCCTCTGAAGTAACTTCATCTGATGAGCAAAAATTGATCAGGACTGTTTATTATCCTAGATACCAGCCAACAACAAGAAAGGCCAAATACAAGATGGGTGATCAAGTAAGAATCAGCAAATATAAGCACTTATTCAAAAGAGGCTTTACAAGAAACTGGAGCACTGAATTATTTACAGTGGTTCAAGTTAAACCTGGGACCCTTAACACATATATAATAAAAGACCACCGAGGAGAAATTCTCAACGGCCTGTTCTATGAAGAAGAACTCAACAAAACTAAACAGCCTGACACATATCTCATAGAAAAAATCATCCGCAGAAAAGGCAACAAGTTATTTGTCAAATGGCTAGGACTTCCAGAACACAGCTGGATCGATGCAGACAAAGTGATAATATGAGCACCTGGGATGTTATAAAAAGGCTGCCAGAACCTGAACAGCAGATTCAGAGAAATGGCAAGTTGCTGCCTGAAAATATTAGATGTCTTATTGTTGGGCCATCGGCTTGTGGTAAAACTACACTTATGATTGATAATTTTTTATTGGCACCCAACTGGTTAGACTGGAAAAACAGGCACTTGTATGTCTTCTCTAAGAGCTTGGAACAATTAAAATATCAGCAGCTGATGAAGCTATATGATGGATTGGATATAGCCACTTTTGAATCAGATGTTAAGCCACTTCATGAATGTCTCGATAATTCTGTTGTTGTGTTTGATGACATTATACTGGATAATCAAAACAAGGTTAGAAATTTTTTTACACAGGGGCGACACAAAAACATTGATTGCTTCTACCTGGCACAGACTTTTTCAAAAATACCGAAGCAGCTGATCCGAGACAACAGCAATTTTATATGTGTGTTTCATCAAGATCATACCAACCTCAAACACATACATGATGAATATGTAGGTGGGGACTTGAGCTACAATAATTTTTCCAAGTTTTGCAGCAGGTGCTGGAACCAGGACAGTT
The DNA here is from genome assembly GCF_977018435.1 of Lepisma saccharinum. NCBI lineage: Eukaryota > Metazoa > Arthropoda > Insecta > Zygentoma > Lepismatidae > Lepisma > Lepisma saccharinum. Next base: position 72,962,879 of record NC_139236.1, read on the forward strand.
ATGGGTTTGTCACAATTGATATGACAAGAAAACCCAATAGTGGCAAATACAGAAATAAAATCAACAATTTTCTAGACATTGAAACATATATAAATAACCATGAAAAGGCCAATTATTGATGATCTTAAATTAAGAGATTATCTTGTAAAAAGATTTAAGGGATGGAAATCACAGAACCGAGGAATTTATGAACAACACAAACAAACAGAACACCCTATTATTGATGCTATTAGTGAATTAGGTAAAAAATATCAAAACTGTTACAGAGCAAAATCAAAATTTGATCACAGAGCTTGTACCTGTAGCTGCAAGGAACATATTAGATTATCCAATCACCCCACTTTCCAGTATTCATACACCTAGTCCTGTTGCTCCTCGAAGAATTGAAGCTACTCAGGATCCTATTCAATTGGGTCTTCTTGCTCAAAAATATTTAAGCACACCTAAAGACAATAAAGATGAGGTCTTTGGCTTATATGCTGACACAGAGCGTGATGGTAACATCATACATAGGATTGGCAATTTCAGAGTAACATTTATGGGAGATGATATAATTGTATATTCAGAATCTCATCTTGGAGAAAGAGGTGCTTTTGTTAAGTATCTTGGCACACCTGGATTGTGGGAACTGATGACTAGGAAAAGGCCTGGCAGCTATACAGATCAAGATTATGAGCATTACAAGGAAATATTAATAAAATCAGATGCTCTATATCAGAACAATGATCCCACACAAAAAAGAGTCAAGTCTAGCAGTGGAGCAAAATACAACAATTTAATCAAGCCCATATGGTCACAGATCAAGACTGGCAGTGGAATCAAACAATACAACACCCTGCCTAAAGAATTTGTGTGGGTTGATGATGTCAGGAAACTTGTAGATAGGTTATTGGTGATAGCTGGGGAGGAAAATGCTGGCAACCACAATTTTTACAATGAAAAGGTTGAAATTATGGACATGATAAGCACAAAATTGTCTAATTTTATAGTGAATGACACTAAGGGGATTGGATATCTTATAAAAATTATTAATACTCTACCACCTAAATTTTGGAATATTTCTGAGGGCCGGGGGTTGGTTAATGACATTATAAACAAGCTGCCATTTGAACTACACATTCCAGGCTATCAGTATTGTGGTCCAGGCACAAAATTGGACCATAGATTAAACAGAGGGGATCCTGGTGTTAATCCCCTAGATGCTGCTTGTAGAGACCATGACATAGCATACAACACACATTCTGATCTTGACAAGAGACATGTTGCAGACAAGAAATTAGAAGAGGCTGCATTTGGTAGATTTGTAAGCAAAGATGCTTCTTTAAGTGAGAGAATAGCAGCATTGGGAACCACCATAGCTATGAACACCAAACAAAAACTGGGGTGGGGGCTGTGAATATGTATATAATAAACCTACAATGAAGGCCAAGGGTGTTATGTATCAAATACCTTATGCAGGTCTTAAATCTCTTAAAACTATTGATAGTCTTTTAACCAAAAAGCAGCGCAAGAAAAAAAGCTCTTGTATTGCCAAGGGACATGGTATGAAATTGTTGCTTAGCACCCCCCAATTAAAAAAATTACAGCAATCCAGGAAAAAATCACATGTGGGGGGTTTCATATTTACTATCCCGGCCATCTTAGCAGCACTTGGGGCTGTTGAGAGCTTGGCTGGGGGATCAGCTGCTATAGCAAAAACAGTAATAGATGCCAAGAAAAATAAGGCAGAATTAGATGAATTGAAGCGCCATAACCTGGCCATTGAGAAACAAGGCAAAGGTGTTAAGAGAGCCATGAATAAGTTTAAAAAAAACAAGAGCCGCTTACAAACCAAGATATTGAAGCTTTAATCAAGCCACTGGGCATAAAAAATTTTAGAGGTGTGTACATGTCTGATTCTTTGCCAGAGCAACCACTCAACAAAGAGTGTGGCATTGTTAATTTGGATAAGTATAAAAATCAGGGCACTCACTGGATCTGTTATCTTAAATATTTAAACAATGAGGCATTTGTGTTTGATTCGTTTGGAGGTGTTCCACCTGAAAATTTAATAAAATATCTAAAATCAGCTAATCTTTATTACAATAATGCCCGTGTTCAAAACTTCAAAGATGTTAATTGTGGACATTTGTGTTTATCTGTTCTTAGATATATGTCTCAAATAAATAAACTATCAATTGAAAATTTTCAAAAAGCCCTGTGGTATCTGAAACATCATGGTGGTATTCCATCTCACCAGCCAAAATTCAATATTGAAACTCAAATTACATGATGATATAGTGTATCCCAAAACAATAGCTCTCAGAGCATTTTATGGCATGTACTTGATCCCTAATATTACACACCACAACAACAAAATTGCAGTTGGTGATCAAAAAATTGTCATTACTCCAGGGCAATATAATCTATCCACTCTAAATGCTCAATTACCCAGAGGTATAGTCTTAACTCAAAATTCTGTCACTCACAGAGTAGAGATTGTATCTGCTACAGAAACAGTGGATCTGGGTACTATAGGAGAGCTGTTAGGCTTTGAGAACAACACAAAACTTGAAGCGGCCATCAAACACACTGCTATTAATATACCTAAATTCTTAGCCATAGAGACTCTGAATATTCACTGTAATGTGGCCGAGGGTATGATCACCAAATCAAATGGCATAGGCACTCACAAACAAACTGGCATCATTGCAACATTTAAACCTAATTCTGAATTTATGGAGCCAATCATCTACACTCCATCCCCAACATTATATTTTCCTGTGTGCCATAATAGAATAGATAACATTGAGTTGATGGTTACTAATGAAAAAGAAGAATTAGTTGATTTTGCTGGAGCCACAACAACTGCAATCATAGAGATTAATATTTAAATAAAAATACATACAAAAAAAATGGAAAATATTGAGAGTTATGAGCTACAATCATTCCCCCCAAACACGAGGACATTTGCAAATTTAAATCAACCCAACACAGAGATTGAGGTTGATCTTGATGTAGGGGATGGGTTTATACACCCCCACAGAGCAGATCTATACATCAAATTTGATGTTGTAAAGCTCGATGGAACAGATTATCCGGCAAATTCAAATATAAGATTGGTAGACAATTTTGTGCCGCATATGTTCTCTGAAATTGAGATCAGAAAGCATGGTGTTGTTATAAACAGAGTTGATTATCCCGGCATTACCTCCACAGCTTTGGCCACACTAAAATTATCCAAAACCGAGGCTTCTTACTACAAAATAGGTGGATTTGAGGCTGGTGATAAAATATTATCTAAAAGCCACACTGTACTGTTCCCTATGCGCCAGGATTCTTCTCAGATTACAAAGATATTATGTGGAAGGGTGGTTTAAGAATCACATTTAGAAGAGCTGCCAATGATAATAATGCTTTGATGAGGTACAGCACATTAAACTCTACAGGGGAAGCTCTGCCCAATACCCTACCTGATGAAGGCAAATGCATTATTCAGACTATGGAACTAAGAATCCCGGTTGTTGAATATGAATCCAGTTATGCTCTTAAATACAAAGCAGATATAATAAAAAATCCACAGATTCCTTTACAATTTTATACATATCAATGTGTACAAAAACCTGCCGCTGGTACTTATTATGAGTTTGATGCTACAAATTCATTCTCCAGTATACAATATGACATGCCGGATTTTGTGGTGGTACTGTTTCAGACTGGAAGACACAATAACCAGGAAAAAAATTCAAGTAAATTTGATAACTGCAACATCAAGAACATATATCTTAAAAATGGCAGAAATGAGGTATTTCCTAGAGAAAATTATAATTTAAACATGTTCAAGGATGATTTCCTTAAATTATATGAAGCATTTACAGCATACAAAAGGGTCACTACTGGCAATACTGACATGTATTACACACCAGATGAATTCAAAGCACAGAGACCCATGTTTGTAATCAACACTTCAAAAAGGAAACAAGTTGTGGTTAATGACAGGACAAACATTAAAATTATATGTGAATTCCACGATACACTCCCTGATGACACCATATGTAGTGTTATTCTTATAGGTGAAAAATCATATGTTTATGATGTAAGAAATGAGAGAGTCACAGAGCAATTCTAGAAAAATTACATTATCTTAATACTAAATATACAAGTTGAGCCTGGTGCCCAATTGAACTTAAACCGGAAGTAAATATGTGTGTGTGAGGGGGGTATGTGTATGGGTGGGTGTGGGTGAGGGGGGTATGTGTGTGTGTGTGTGTTAATACGTTTGGCCTAGTTTTAAGTGTAGCCAAAAAAAAATATCAACAGGGGCATATTTTTGACAGGTTTATGGACAACAATCTCACAGAAGTGCCTTTTATAAGTGTAGGCAAATCAATCTGAGGGGGGTCATACTTTCTCAGGAAATTCCCGAGGGCATTTTTACAAAAATCTTGGATTAGACGGGGTTCCACACTTGAGCAAAAAGCTCATATGGGCATGTTGAGCAAGTTTTAAGTGTAGGCAAATCTGCCTGAGGGGGGTTCATACTTTCTCGCGCCAATAATATAGCCAATTACACTACTCCAACAGTATTGTGCAGGAATATTTCAAAAAACAAAATGTAATTTATTTTACAACAAAGAATCCTGATATTAAAGCTAGTATTGTTGAAAGATTCAACAGAACTTTAAAGGAACGCATGTGGAAGTATTTTACTAAGCAAAGAACCAGCTGCTATGTTAATGTACTCCCAAAGCTTTTGAAAGCTTATAATCATAAAATTCACTCGAGTATTAAAATGGCACCAGCAGATGTTACTCCTGAGAAGGTTTTGAAAGTATGGCACAATATGTATGACAAAAAACTCAAATCTGATTCATCTCCACTATTGTCATTGAAGATGCCATTCAAAATAGGAGATACAGTGAGAATAACAAAAACCAAAAAACGCTTTGACAAAGGTTACATGGAAAATTGGACAAGGGAAATATTTCTGGTGGAACGTATTTTGAAAAGAAATGCTCAAGGGTATGAATTAAAAGATCTACAAGGACATAAAATCGATGGAACATTTTATACGGAAGAGTTGCAACTGGTCCGCTTACCGGATATGCATGAAATTGATAAAATCCTTGCGACCAAAGATAAAGGAGCCAGTAAAAAGTTGTTAGTTCATTGGAAAGGTTACTCCAGATTATTTGACAGTTGGATTAGCGCATCGTTTTTGGAGTCAAAAAAAGAGAGAGAGGCATAAATTTTTGTAGATATTCTCATCAGTGGTACAAATAACCTTTATAACACATCATGAGAAAAGCAAACGCTTTCTACATTACTTTGCCTAGTAACAGTTCCATGAAATATTTCCCAAGTAATACTCTAACTAATTACACCACAAAGCTTCAGAACCGTGTGGAGTTGGACACCAACAAATGGGAGATGGCATTGGTAGAAGTGCATTATCCTTATTCAATACTAAACATTACAAGATTTAACAACTATATTCAATATAAATCTATGGATGATGTCAAATGGAACGAACTTCGAATATCCGAAGGCTATTACGCATCTATAAACAGCATTGTTGCAGAAATCAATAAATATTCTGAAACATTAAATTTTAGTCTCCGAAATCATCCTGCGTACAAACATGTGACTGTTGATATATCTACCAAGCAGAGAAACATAAATGTACAATTGTCACCTCAACTGGCACGGATATTAGGTTTTAAAGCGACCGATGATCTATCAGAAGTAAAAATTGGACGCTCGCCTCCAAATGTTGTGAGAGAGATTCCTTCCCAGATGTATATTTACACAGATATTGTGGAATCACATATGGTAGGAGATGCTATCGCCCCTCTATTACGTATTATAAACATTAATCCTATGGAACATACTTTTCGAAGTGATGGTGTGCAAATTTTCGATTCACCACATTACATCCCAGTGCAGAAACATAATTTCGAACAAATAGAAATTGACTTAAGGGACAGCACTGGTGCACACATCCCATTCTCCTTCGGACTAGTGTGTTTGAAACTTCATTTTAGATGTTGTGGTGAAAAGCTGTGATTATGAATGACCCATATTTTCAATACTACCATCAACAAGCTGGATCTGGTGTGGGTAACATATATTACGGTGCTGCCTATCAAAAAGGACATGGCATTGGAAGTTTTCTTGGAGGACTTTTTCGGTCAGCTTTGCCTCTTATCAAGAAAGGAGCGAAAGCTGTAGGGAAAGAAATGTTAAAAAGAGGGGTAAATGTGTTAGGTGATGTTGTAGACAAAACACCCCTAAAACAGTCACTACAATCCAGAATTTCGGATGCCAGATCAAATCTTAAAAGAAAAGCTGAAACAAAGCTAAAGGAAATGATTGGTTCAGGTTATCAGGGGCATAAACATTTCAAAAGGAATCACTCTGCTTCGGGACAGCGAACTGGAAGGACCGCTCAGAGAAAGAAGAGATCCAGTGCCAATACAAACACCAAGAAAACAACCAAACGCAACCGTAAAAAATTCAAATAACATCAGATATTTTTGATTAGATATGGCGCTAATTAGGGAGAAATCATGTGAGTGTTTTAAAAGTGAATTGGATATTTTCTCGGTAAAACCTACTCAGACAAGCATCTTAGAACACCACACCATCGGATACAAACCTGTTAGTTCTCTGGTAGATAATGCCCCCACCGAGTTTGTAATACCTGGACATGGTGATGATTATATGGATTTAGCACACACAATGTTGAATATAGATGCCAGAATTGTAAAAGCGAATGGTCAGTTATTGCTACCCACAGATAAAACAATTGGGCCTGTCAATGATTTTCTCAATGCAATGTTCAGCGAAGTACAAATCTACTTAAATGACAAACTCATCTCGTTTCCATCTCACATGCACCCATACAGGTCTTATTTTGAAAAAGCACTGAACTATGACATATCTGCAAAATCATCTCATCTCCAAAGTGCATTGTGGTACAAGGATACAGCAGGCGCTTTTGATAACGTTTCGGAAGACAACAAAGGCTTTACAAAACGTAACCAACTAACAAAACAGAGTAAAACATTTGATATGTTTGGTTACTTGCATTCTGATATTTTCAATCAAGAGAAATTTTTGATCAATGGAGTGGAAATGCGAATAAAACTGATTCCTTCGAAAAACACTTTCTGCTTGATGGGATTAGATGAGAGTGAAGGCAAAGTGGAAATTCTGGATGCTACACTATATGTGAGAAAAGTACCGGTCAGTTCATCCATCAAACTTAGTCACAATCGCATACTGCAAAAACATACAGCAAAATACCCTCTAACAAGAGTACAACTTAAAGCTGTAACTATTCCAAAAGATATTGTTTCAAAAACAATTGACAATGTGATACTTGGACGTCTTCCGAAACGATTAGTTGTGGGGTTTGTTACCAACGATGCATTCAACGGCACTCTGTCTACAAACTCATTCAATTTTCAACATTTCAATTACAACTTCTTTACTTTATATGTTGATGGAGTCCAAATTCCCGGCAAACCACTTCAACCAGACTTTGAAAACAACAAGTACATAACAGCATATCACACATTATTCTCTGAAACAGGGATACACTATATGGATGAAGGAAACAATATATCGCGTGAGGAATACCCCCAGGGATACGCATTACTTGTTTTCGATATAACACCAGACGCAGCTGCAAGTGCCATATCCCACTGCAGTCTTCAACGGCAAGGGGCTGTTAGCTTGGAAGTCCACTTCAAATCGGCTTTGGAATCTACTGTGACTTGTGTTATCTACTCTGAATTTGACGCTCTCATGGAAATTAATAATCAAAGAGATATTCATCTGGATTAATTGTATAACAAGGTGAGTTGCACAATATTACTATTTAGTGTCCAGCAATGCCGTCGACTTTAAATTTGCTTCACGGGTTAATATCAAATAGAGCCTTTGACAATCATTATGTTGGGGTTTTCGCAGCTAATGAATTACCTGTACATGTGGAACTACCAGCAGCGTTGATTGTAAATACAGACCCCAAAGATAGCCCCGGGAAGCACTGGGTAGCAATTTACATAGACAGTAACTCCCGGGGGCAATTTTTTGATAGTTACGGAAAACCTCCACATGTGCATAACCATTTGCGATTTTTGGAAAGTAACTAAATTCTATACGTACAACACTCATCAGATACAAAGTTACGGGTCTGTGTACTGTGGGCATTACTGTTTTTTGTATTTATTCCATAAAGCCTCTGGTAAACCCATGCATAAATTTCAAATTTTATTCCCAGTACCGATACAAAACGACAATATTATAACAACTTATTTGCTGACTCGTAAATTAAATTTATAATACTCGGTACGTATACTAGAAAATATTGACAGTAAATACTGTTTGAAATTTTATACAAGTTACATATAGTCCTAATAGTATATTAATAATTTTGTAGCGTTACAGTTTACAACAGCTTACTTATAATATTTATCTTGTTTTGTGTCTTTACAGAACAATGACGCAATATCCAGAGATGGGATCTTTCAATGCTAGATTGTCCTCTTTCAGAAACTGGCAATCAAAAGAATTCCCGTTTGTAGAAGCTCTGTCCGAAGCAGGATTATTTTACATTCAAAAAGAGGATAAAACAGTATGCTTCAAATGTGGTGGAGGATTATACCGATGGAAATACAGAAACAATCCAATACTAGAACATCGTCGATATTTTCCATTTTGCCCCCTGTCTATAAACCTAATTTCAGATCGACAATGCGGTTGATGCTTTAATTAAATTAATTAATATTTGTTATCCAATATTTCCTCAATATGACGTTTATGATATTCTGCTGATTTTTCTCTCACCATTGATCTTTGTAACGCCCCGCCCCTCCACCTTTTTTGTCCAGCACATGCTTGGTTTGCTACGCGCGCATGCGTCTCAAAAACACACCCACGCATTTCTTCAAATGTATATCTGCACGCTGCGGCATGCAGTATCTCGCAGTTCTTAGTCATGGAATCCTCTATTTCGATGCCGCTGAAAAAAAGATTTCAACCGTACACTAATTTCAAGGGGGTTCTTCAGAAAGAGAGCGATCAGCATTTACCTGAAGAACAAAAACAAGTAACTAGTCTTATACGCCAGTCGATATTATTTGATCACGTCTACTATTTGAATGCTTCGAAAACAAAGGTTATCTCAATCGGACTTTCCTCTCATCTGGATTTCCAACCTGTGGTCAGGCTACACAGAAGCGGGGCGGCCGGTGTTGAACTACAGTTGCAGGAGTGGCACGCTATTCAGGAATTGTTTCCAGTAATCGACAATTACATCGCTATTCCAGGTGAGCAGCCTCGTGTTTCCTACCCACTAAGTGAGCAACATGAATTGCTGATAACCACACTGTACAATCGCCGTCAGATCATTATAAGGAAGAAACCAGCTTACGGTTCCCTGGAGATAGTGTTCATCGCAGAAAGTTCGTGGCGGAACTTTATGAACATATTTGTGTGCATCGAGCATGCGAAAGTTATGTGTGAAACAGTGTCGCCGTATCTGAAATCATATTTTGGAAACTGTGTGGAATCTTGCATTCTCGACCTTCGCGAACAATGTTTCGGTTGCACAGATATTTCCCCTGTCCATGCATGTAATAAGGAGAAGTTTGTGCTTTCCCATCTACATGGATGTACAAAACCTGAGCCTTTGTCTATACAAAACATCGACGGAAAAAGACTTTCCAAAGAAGTGTTTGTTTTTTGCGAGAACATGCTTGTGGAAAAAATAGTGAAACATTTTAATTCAGTGGTTGCAGCAGCAGAAAATGGATATGATAGTGACACAATTCCTTATGTGGGTGAGTGAACAAACTTGAAGAATAAAAACTTGTTAAATAACATGCTGATAAACTGGTGACACAATATAAACATTTTACATATGTATGTGTGTGTGTGTGTGTGCGGCTCTTTTGAATTTTGTAAATATTGGTAATAAACAGGGATAAAATATATGTCTTGGCTTTTTTTTTCACTTATCACCCCTTTAAAAATCCTCATGGTTTATATTTTTACTGGTAACAATCGTTAATAACAACATTAATAATTAACTATATAATGAAAAAATGTGTATTGTGGACTTGTCGAAGATAAAGCATGAGAGCTTTTCTTCACACTGGTAAAAATCGGTGTTAATAACAACATTAATAATTAACTATATAATGAAAAAGTGTGTATTGTGGACTTGTCGGAGATAAAGCATGAGAGCTTTTCTTCACACTGGTAAGAATCTGTGTTAATAACAACATTAATAATTAACTATACAATAAAAAAAAATTGTGTATTGTGGACTTGTCGGAGATAAAGCATGAGAGCTTTTCTGCACAGCGCTGGACACGCAAAGGCAAGTATCTTTATTTTCATTCTATTTCTAACAGTGATTCGCTATTTTTTCTTGTCACTATAAAAAAACTAATTCAATTTTTCTTTTATCACATCTGTCGCCATTTTGCTTGTTTTTGTTTAATTCCTCTTTATGCATTGAGGTTAATCGAAACATAACTTTAGACTTTTACATGGAATTGAAACATAGAATGTTGCCTCCTTTGATTGAATCGAACCTGTGACTCCTCTTTGATCACAAAACAATAGTGACGGCCATCTTGCTTATTTTACCTACTCTTTATGCATTTAAGCTAATCGTTACTGGGGCCCCACACGGCAAAACAACAGATTCTAATTTATTCACACTTCTTTTTTTTTATTTTAAAAACAACATCATTATCAGCCAATTTGACATTGTGAATCGAACCCGGGGACCTTTTCATTACAGCATAAACATCCTATTTCCAATTAGTTCATTTTCTCTTTGTGCACAAAAAGCTAATCGGAACTTTTAAACAAATACAATTGAATATCCAATTTTCACCAACATTGGGAATCGAACCCTCAACCACTTGGTTAAAACATCTCGCGGAATAAAAAACACCCCCCGCGCCGCGCCGCCCCGCCCCGCGCGCGAAATTTCTTTTTCCACATAGGACAGGACTAGCACCGGAAGTGATGATGAAATCCTAATTAAGGGGCCTCGCGCAATCGTCATGTAAACAAATGAAGATCAGATACCGAAGCGTGTTGTTTGTTGTCTTATTCTGTATATCAATTGAATATATGTTAATTATAAAGAAGTGTGTGAATAATTTGTCGGATTGATATCATTTTCAGGTGAAATCCTTTTACAAACTCCCGAAAGTTAGTAGACAGTTGAATCAATAATGATAATAATGCAGTAACTGGAGTATAAAATTATATTGAAAACTGCAAGATACAAACTCGCCGAAAGTGAGTAGACAAGACAGTTGAATCAATAATGCAATAACTAGAGTATAAAATTATGATACTGAAAAATGGAAGAGGAGCTGTGACGAAAGAAATGTCTGTAAGAGAAACCTTAGCATTGGCGTAATGATCGTTTAGTGCAAGATTCCAGCAATATGCAACATGTTAATATGGGTATGTACTGCGAGGCAGTGATTTATCAGCACAAACCCCACATTTTTTCACAAATGCCCAATTTACAGTTACTTTGGCTGTAAATTTACCCCTACACCCCTCTAAATGCAATGTTAGACCTAGCCAGATTAATATTTCTCAATAAACCTCTTCTGTGAGGGGTTGTAATTAATGCACTGTTTTTTTTACATTAAATAGTTAATGATATTTTAGTGCAAGCTTCTTGAAACATGTTGATATGAGTGTGTTATGTGAGGCAGTGATATATCCGTATAACCCCCACATTTTTTCATAAATACCCAATTTATAGTGATTTTGGGGCCCAAGTTCCTTTTGTTTTATTGCGATTTCATCATGCTACGTACGTAATTTTTACATGGTTCGATTTCGATTTACGTCTGTTAACACATACTGTGGAGTTTGGCACCCTTGACCCTGTGTACACCCTCTATAGAATGTGAAAGGTTTTGCATGGTATATGAATATTTCGTTGTTTGTGAACGTTTTCAGATGATTTTAGCTCGCGAAAATGTGCCACTGTGAAATAAAGTGTTTCTTTACCAATAAGAGCCTGAAAGTTTTGCGCAATTGAATCTAGCACCCAAAACGACATTCTACAACAGCAAGTATAATTTTACATAGTTAGGTTAGGTTTGGTACCATAGTTAGGTTAGGTACCAATAGTTATTATCAACTTGTTCTTTTGCTATTTGAGTGTGCATACAAAGGGTTTTAATAATAACAAGCGGCGGAAGCACTCCAAAATGGCAGGTTTTTGCTTTTGCTGGTCATACTTTATGATCGAATATCTCAGTTATTTGTGTTTTCCGCACGCTGCAACTAATTTTATATTATGCAAAACATCAAAATCTGTCGATTAATATAAATGTCAATGTAATTCAGGAGGGGTATGGTGGGTAAACGGCCCCATGTGCTTGACACCAGTCATTCGTGTATCAAAATGTTTGAAGATTTTGTTCAATAAGCTTCTACAGGTGCCATGATTGCCAAAATACTGCAATTTAAAGGTGTTGAAAAAATTGCACATTTTGCACTCATACTTTCGTAGTTAGGTGGGTCAGGTTTAGTTCTTTAAGCATTTTCACATGGAATGACCCTGTTTAGAATTTGATGATAAATTACAGAACACAAAGTTAAAATGCCATTACGTCCATGATGAAAAGGACCAAAATATATACTTTAGGAAATGAGTTCATGTTAATGCTAGTATAAATTCTGCTTTTGGTAACAGTTAGATATAGTGAAAACAGAATTCTTCAAATTTACAGGAGAAATGATGGGAAAGTACTTACGGAATTGAGTTCCTGTGGACTTTTGGAAGCTGGGAATAGTGTTCTTTCAATTCGTGCAACTTATTCGGCTGGTAAATAATGTCATTTTCGACATTAATGTATCTCCGTTGCACGATAGCTCGTGCCACCATTACCGTCGACTACGTGAATCAAATGTTCCGTGCATTCGAATATGTAACCCCCTGTCAGTGTAGCAACCACGCAGTCGTTTTACAAGATGACGTATGAGCGAGTTTTTTTTTTCCAATTTAATTTTCTATTTTTGCCTAACCGAACTGAACCTAACCTAACCTTCTGTGAATGGTTTGTGGATCAGTGTTAGCCTAAAAACTATCTTTTTTCGGTTAATAAGTGTTAGTGTAGCAACCACACTGTAGTTTTACAAGATGACGTGTGAGCGGTTTTTTCCCCCAATTTAATTTTATATTTTTGCCTAACCTAACTGAACCTAACTTAACCTTCCATGAATGGTTTGTGGATCAATTTTCGCTTAAAAACCTTTTGTGAATAGTTTGTGCGGCATTTTTCGGTTCATAAGTTTGGAAACACTGCATATCAGCTGACGATAGACAACGTGAGTCAAGATTTGCCCGCCATATTGTGTGTAACGAAAGCGAATTAGCAACGACCAATAAATACTTGTAATCTGAAAAATTACACTTTTTTCAGTGAAAAAAAACATAATCCCAAGTTGAAAAATGTTCCGCTATGCAAATAAGGTAAGTACAAATGTAAATTATTTGGAGTTAAATGTGTTTTCACTATATCTAACTGGTACCCTGCTTTTTATACAGTAACGCACAGGTTTCTGAAAATTTGATCTAGTGTACCAGATATAGGCCTATGTAATAGATGTAATATATGTAATAGAAGAAAAACACTAATGAAGGCATGCAAGTAAATAAAAGAAAATGGAAATCCAACAACTTCAAATTTTCTGCTTTTTTAAAATTTTTCATAAAATTCAATCTTTACCTACAATTGGACATAGGTTTCCCTGTAGCAAGATAAATTTCCCTTCACATAACAACATTGTCTCTGCCAAGCACCCTGAAGCCTCATGTTTTTAAATAACCACTCTCCTACTTTCTTTTCGTCTCCCTTACCTACAATCTGGGAGGAAACCTGGTCATCAGAAGGGTGTGATGGAGACCAGTTTTTAAGTTTTTGTAAATAATTTACTTAAAAAATTCTGGTTTAGAAGCTTGTTTTCGTAGCTTGCAGAATATATAATGAGCAATAAACCATACTTTAAATGAAATACAATATGAAAAAAGTTGGTTTACTAGCTGTAATCGTGGTAATTGGAGAATGTGCCACTGTAATTTACATACACAGATATGGACATCCGAAAGGAGCCAAGGAAAATGACTGTCCACTTAAAAACTACATATTTCACACATAATTTCATTTCAGTCACGGTAATTCATGTTATTTATTATAAATTCATTGAAGAAACATGATAATTTCAGACTGAAATAGTGTTTTTTGAGGGGTAAAAATATTCCTGCCCACCCCCCTCGAAAAGATCCTGGAGATGTCCATGTACACAGAAGTAAGACAACTTATAGTAAACTTTATTTATATAAAAAGGCTAGGCAATACCAAATTCAAAAAGTTACATATATTTTCAACCAGATATGATGCATCATATACATAGCTTAAACAGTTTTTAAATATCAGTAAAGTAAAGTGCTCCCCTGTGTTATGCACCATGCCATGATGGCGTATAGGGGGTGTGAGGTTAGGTCCCCACAATTTCTTGATCACAGCCGAAGGTGGAGGTGATGTGATCAGCACCATGCCCCTGGCTGCCTTTACCCCCCCCCCCCTGAGTTTTCTCTAGGTACCAACTTTATACGATGCTGGGTGGGTACCGGAGCTGCTTGAACAGGTGGAAAAATTCCTGGTTCTCCCCCGCCGGTGATCGAACCCGGATCTCTCACATGGTAGTCAGACGCCTTAATGACTGAGCTACCGCAACTACATTTAAATATCAGTAAAGAAATTATATGGGTCATTCCTTGTCAGACCAATTTCAGAAAGTCTTGGATATTAGGTTTCTCTGAGAAATAGTTCTAAAGCTATAGCCTGTGGAAGAAGGTGGTGCACAACAAAAATTGTGACCCATATTTGATCAATAAGTATTGTAGCTAACTGCAAGGTTCAATAACTTTGGAACTATTGATCAATCACAGCTTGTTTAGCAAATACAAAGTCAAAATATGTGTTAAAAGGTCTTGCATGCCATAACAGGCATATTTTGTGTGCATAAAGTTACAACTGTGATCCACCCAGGAACATGGTATTAATAGTAACACTGATGTCGGCTGAATAGACACACATTAGATTATTTCAATATCTATCACATGTGGCTGAATGTACTAGAAATGGAAGAATCACTGGAAACTGTCATATTTTCAAAGTTGATGCTCCGATCCCATCAATTTTTCTCGCAGATATCATCCTATTTTTTCAACTTTAAACATTAATTAATATGTACCCTTGAAATTTAACATTAATACATGAATTATGGAATATTGAAAGAGAGTATCAGGCCGTGTCCAAAAGATGCAAGACCATACTTGAAGCGAGTATACTTCGAGAATAATCTTGCAGTGTGGTCTTGAAGGTGTTGACTGGAAGTGTAAATCTTTCAAACTGCACTTCGACTGCAGTGCCAAATACGATCAGTAGATATAACCGAGAACACGTTGCTTTTCCACATTTTAAACACTTGTGTTTCACCACAGAAATCACATAGCAAATGTTCTTATACATACATTTCCACACATTTGAAGAACTGCAACAAACAACTTGCTGGCTTTCTACCTCTGCAATTTCTAACAAATGAACAATAACTCCACTTGTCATGTGACCAAGCCTGTAACTTGGCGTGCTCTTTAAAATCTCTGTGTACGCCACTTGCGGCTCCACCTTGAATAACACACAATAGGTTATAAATGATGGTATTTTCCCTCAGGTTTTTTATCACCCTGTCTCTGAACCGCCCATTCCAATTCTTCCATCAGGCATTAGTACACACTCCGAGCTACCACGTATAAAATTGGTGGGAAATTGAAAGGGGGGGGGGGTATTGCACGAAATTCGCTATTGAAGTAAGTAATTTAGTCTTCTAAAAATTACATGGAACTATACATAAAAATACATGGTTATTAATACATTCATCTGAAACCTTATTTGAATGAAAGCTTACACCATTTTTAACAAAAGAAAAGAAACTTGAAGTTTCTACGACAAACCTGAGGGAAGATACCATCATTTATAACCTAATGCGTGTCATTCAAAGTGGATCTGCAAGTGGCGTACACGGAGATTTTAGAAAGTGCGTTAACTTCTGAACCCCTAGACCAATCTAAAAAATATTGTTTTTGTAATCAGCATTAAAAATTGTATAAGTATACTGAATTTAGTCAAAATTGGGGATGGTGGGTGACATGACCTGGATGAATTGACATCCAATGACCCCGAAGCAAGTGTCACTTGTTACTTGGCCTGTACTATTTTCTCAGGGAACTTTCAGACCAAAGCAACAAGTGACATGTGTCAGTCACTTGGAAGCAGACTCTCAGTAAACCATTCAACCTTTTAAAACAAAGTGTGACAACGACCTAAACATGTCATTTGCATGTTGCTCGGACTACACTGTTTTCTCAATGGTATGCACGGTGAATGTTTTGCTTTATACTGAATGAGACTGTGTCGCTCGTCATCTGTGACTTCAGTCGGAAATCTCCTTCAATGGCGCACATCATTTCACCTCGGTCTTGCTTGTGCATGCATGGTGGATGTTTGCTTACAGACTGAAGTGGCCCATCTCAGTTGTCATGGCCCCCCACTGTCATGTGTTGCTTTGGTCTGAATATTCTCTAAACTTAACAAGATTGTTAGCTACTTCATCAGACATTAAGATTTAATTTAGCCTGTAAATCACAGAGAACAAATTGCTAGTACTATTGTTGTAAAAAGGCCGGCTTTTTGATAGAAGTTTCCTTTTATAATCACGAATGGGCCTCTGGAGTGGAATAAATGATTAATGTTGCCTTGTAACAAGAAGATCGAACCTCAGTGGTCAGAGTGCCTCCGATCTCATTTCAATCTGTAGGTCCAGTCCAGAGTTGTAAAATAGGATTTTTTTGCTTGACATTTGCGACCAGTCTTATTTGCTTCTGCTTCAGTTTTAGTGCCAGTGTTTTTCAACTGCTGGGCCGCAAAAATCCATTGCACCCAGGGATTGACAACAAATTTAAATCTAATTTTATATTTTACAGCAAGTCTATACATAATTGAACCATGATTATGCCAGAGTTGATATTTAAATATTAATTAAGGGTGCATATTAATTTCCATATAAACTTTAAAGATCAGAAATGTATTTATCAGTGAAATTGTTGGGATCAGGGCATCGACTTGTAAGAAATAAATTTACTGGGCTGAGGTCTCACAAATATTGAGAATTTTGCAACAAGCAGCGAAAATACACCACTAAGCCAAGCGTCAGGTTAACCTTGCAGCAGGTTTTATGTATCAATCCGCGCGAGAACTGAGCTCAGAATCTTCCGTGCCAGTCTTTCCTCAACCGCCGAGCTGCTTACATCGGAGACACTGAGAAAATCTACAGTATTGCCAACCGCACAACACATCAAAACCCGCATGCATGTCAAGTGGATTGTATTTTTGCTTCTCTTTGTCTCCTGAAACATAACATTTTAAAAGTACTTTCTGCGCATATATTATTTAATAAATGTGTCATTAATATAAGAGCGAAACAACTTCTAAACATGAGAGCATGTGTGTATATTTCGAGCACGCAAAAATAAAAATAAACAAAGATAAAAGTAAACAACGATAGGCCCCTCTTGAATTTAATGACAAATTATTGTTTTTGGTTTAGAAAGAAATAGATTTATGAAAAACTTGGTTGCTTCGTTCGCAATACATCCGTTACTGTAAGACACACGCACTTCAAGTTGTACCACCAAAAAAGCATGATTTGTTATTGGTGATATATACAATCAGGTGCATTGTCTGTCGCTATTACTCTGGTTTCAATTTATGAATCACTTCACTAAACCAGGATTCAAATCTTGGTCTGTCTATTTGTTGCTGATAATCACCCTTCCCTTTCTTTGCGCGGAACAGTAAATATGCGCCTTCAACAAAGCTTTCATTGCCGCCAGTGGGTGAAACAATAAGCCTCCCCCTTCCCCTCATCGTCGGTTTCTTCAGCCCTGGCGGTGGTTTTGCATGGTGGTATCCTTCCATGGTTTATTCCCCCTTCCCCCACTCACCGAGTTGAAGGACGTCTCGTCCAAATAATAAACATGTTTCTTCTCACTGCGATATATTTTAATACCGCGGAGATTCTTTTGTCGTCAAACAACAAACAATCGTTTCCTCTTGCTAAACTCAAACCGCAAATCATTCAACACCCGTGATACAATTCATGTGCACATTGACGGCAAATCACCTCACGCCCTGTTTTACTTTGATCTTGTTGCCGCAAGGAGGATTATGCATTTAAAACAACTTGCTTGACTTTGAAGAACATTTCCTTTCGGATGAAGCCCAAAATAACATTCGGGTAAAACCGCGCGCTGAACAGGAGATTCAGCCATTCTCGCCGCTCTACAATAAACATAGGGTTAAAATAGTGGGAGGTGCAACACTGGTATCAGCGATTTCACGCGCTCTGCAACGCATTCAGTCTCGCTCGACTCGCTCTAAAGTTTCAATGTCTCTTCAACGCATTACAGATTCGAGTTGGCGAATCTGCGGTTCTAAGTTCGTCTGCACAGTGATTGCAACCAATTAAGTCCATACCTGCTAATCAATGTATTATTTTGTCTGTATATTACAAATTAAATAACTGTTTTCTTGCAAGTATGCAGTTGTGTCGGAATAGAACCCGTCTCAGTGGAACTATATTCTTGCGCGCACATTTGGATCTACATATGCTAAAACCTGCTGCAAGGTTGACCTGACGCAGGGCTTAGTTGCTCTGTGACCAGGTTTAGCAGCCATTTATCCAAATTATGCATGATGTACTAGAAAGCCAGAATACAAATATACATATTTTACTGAACACAAAATTTAATGTAAAGAGATTTGATACTAGACTTTCTAAAGGTAGAGCAGTATTTTCTTTTTTGCTTCATGTACGTGTTCGTATAACAAATTCAAACATTGTAAATAGTATCTTACTGATCATACTATTAGGTTATATTAAAAAAAAAAACATACAAAACTACTCTAATTACATGAATATGTTTATACTACATAGATTTATTTAATAAGCCAACCAAAATATGAAGATAACACTCGGTAGGAACCGTTTCAACAATGTTTATGTCTATCTACGAATTTCATATTGTAAATTGTATTTTATATTATGAAATGAGTGTCCACTTTACAGTAGGGAGCTAAACGAAAACAATGAAACAGGAAAAATACTGCCAACTCCTGTATTTTCATTGATTTGACACACTTTTGTGAAAAAAGCTGCAGAAAGCCATTTTTTCCCCGACCATTTCCAATTCTAATTCTGCATGGATTTTTCTCTGTGCACGTGAAAATAGCAACTTTTGTGAATCAAAATTCCATTGAATTTATACATGTCTATAAATTCACTGAGGCACGTTTTTCACAGTTCAGCTTTATTTTTATCAAAGAAGGAAAAGAAAGCTGCGTGGAAAATAGAACAGAATTCTCTCAATCTGTTTACTTTGTTAGTATCCTTTGCAGAACAATCTATCTGACAGATGGAAGATTATTGCAAGATAAAATATCTCGGAAGTTGATGTTAAATTGAGTTTGAAATTTTTATACAATTAGCAATCTTTCATAGATTAGTATATGCCGTAACATTTGCGATTTATGTTTGTAGATGCATTTCGAGTCTTAGTATGTTAAATGGCAAACGTAAACTCTGCACCATAAATTAAATATTTTTTTTAAGTATGTACACCATTTAATTGAATTAGAATTTTTGGATCCATTGGAATGACTCAGACCCTTTATATTGTTACTATATCTGTGTGTGGGTGGAGAGAGACGGTACTAATATCTAGGATTGAAAGAGAGAGAACATCTATCTGCATGTACCCTTGAATTTTTGGAAAATTCGCCTTTAACACATTGACTGCCGTGTGTATGATATGTCATACACAAGACTTCTTGCTTCTGGGCCACGTGTATGCTACTCCATACACAAACAAGAACCTGATTCTTGGCCGCGTGTATGGAAACGCATACACAGTTCAAGCAAAGCTATATGACTGTTAAATAGCCGTGGCGTACGGCTAAGATGGGGCAGTAATAATTTTAATTTCTGTAATGTCTTACAAGAATAAAAAATCTTCAAAACTTTATTTACGCTTACGTATTCATTTCACTAGCACAAATGTATTGACAACTAAAAAAGAAGGGTAAATGTGTAAATACAATTTTTTTCTGGTTGAAATTCACAGCAAACGATTATACATTACGGAATACATTGCTAGTATATCATAATTCTTACAAAACGATTCGTTATATAATATTTTTTTGTAAACTTATGTTCCTTGTAGATATATAGATAGATATAAGGATGACATATTTTGTACCGAACACTTTGGAAGTTCAATGATTTTTGTTGAAACACTCCCGGCACATAAAAGGATTTTTGGGACATTTGTCACATACTGTCTTCACCTCCCCCAGCAAACTTCCTCCTTGTCGAGTCAGAATTTCCACTTCTGCCATAGATTTTGTAGCAATGTACACAGCGTCCTTGCTTCTTTCTTCCATTATCCCCTACTTTGTCTATCAAGTGATGAGTTGGAGTTTTTATGCCTTGTTGCACAGGTAAAGTGAGTTGCTGTAAAGGAGGTAATTGTTCAGAAAGAATACTTAGGATTACACGTTCCCTGAATTCATTTATGTGTATGTTACTGGACTGGATGCAGTCACTGTAGAGAATGTAGGCATTCACGAGAGCCGTTCCCCATATAAATTCAATAATAACTTTCTTGTACCATTTTGTAGTCTTTCGCAGAGCATTCCCATATGAAGCCAACTGACCACTTACGTCAATGAAGGACTTGCTAGTATTGTAATCAACAATTGCGGTAGGCTTTCTAATTTCTGAACCACGTCTTTCTGTTACAGTTACCTCTTCAGCAGAGTGAACTGTAGATAGAACTAACACATCTCTCTTATCTTTCCACTTCAGAATAGTCGCACCTTCCTAAGTTTCCTACAATATCACCTTTCCTCAATTTATCTTGAACAACATCTGCTGGCAAATATTTACGGTTAGACCTAATTGTACCGATTAGATGTGTATTATTGTCAATGGCAAGGTAAGCAAGAGGAACGCTGGTGTAATAATTATCTGTGTAAAGGCGCCGGCCGTCACAGAGATCTCTTACAAGCTGTAACACAACAGTTTCAGGAACTGACATGTTACCGGACGTTTATATTTCCAACATAAAGAATAATGTTCCATGTATAGCTCCTGCTGGCACACAACTTGAAAACGTTCACTCCGTATTTATTCTTTTTGGAAGGGATGTACTGCCGAAATGAAAGCCTTCCCCGCCATGGTATCATACTTTCGTCGACACATTTTTCCCCCTGGTGTGTATATGTCTTGGAATTGTGAAATGAGTTTGTTGGTGATGTTCGTAATTTTATGTAATCTATCATTAGGGACAGCATGTGAATTGTCTGCAAAATGCCACATTCGTAAAAGCTGTTCAAATCTGTTTCTACTCATTATACTTCGGGGAAGAGGAAAATCATACAAAGCACTAGTGCTCCAGTAGTCTGATAATTTTGGTACTTTGATCACCACAAAATTTTAAAACAGCGCGATATTCGGAAAGAACAAGACAAAATGTGGTAACACAAAGCAAATAATTACGTGTATGAAATCATATACACGTGGCATACGTCAAATTGAAAACCTACGCCGCGTGTATAGAAATGCATACACACCACAAAAACCTCAACAATGGGCTTAATTTCAATTGTATTGAGATATTATGCATACACATTTCATTCACAGTTGGCCAGTAACAAGAAAATCGGATTGGCCCAGAAGAGATACATTTTCAGTTACACGGTGGCAGTCAATGTGTTAAAACTGGGAATTATACTTGAATATTACCATGGTCCTAAAGTTGCCATCCTGCAAGATCACTTAAACAAAAAAACAAATGTATTTTTGTTTAGTATCACTTTTCTGTCACTTTTGTCTATTCATGATGAAGAGAATGAGTGATGATATGGTGAAGAGACAGTCATAAAGAACACCCATATCCAGACTGGGATTCGAAACCTGGGACACCCGCCATCTTAGCACACTGTGGTCACCCGCTGTCACAGAGGTCAACTAAACAAATAATGAATACTATTTAGGAACAACACAGGAATAGAATTATCCAAAGGCACCCAGAAAATTCAATAGTGGTTCTTTGCAAACATTTTTTGTCAGACAACAAAGAACAAGGAAAAGCATGTTATGGTGAATGATACAATGGCTAAATGTAATGAAGACAACAGTATTGAGCCATGAGAGATAACACAGGTCAATATAAAAGAAGTAAAATAGAGGTTTGTGATAAGGGATGGAGTTCAATCCAAACTTAAAAATTGTAATGTGGTACAAAGGTGCCCGCAGGATTTTTTCTCAGGGAGACTCAAAGTAAGATTTCATATCTTGACCCTCAGTTACAGAAATTGTTACCTTTTCTTGTTATTATTATTTTACAAATTATAAAATTGAAATTGAGTGAAAATACCTTGGCGCTGTTGACAAATTCCAACTTGAGTCCACTATTTAAAAAGAATTTGGATTCGCCTTGCTTCCTTTCCATAAATATCTATCACTTTGATGATGAACAATTCTTTATCATTTTGAAATTTTTCATGATGCATTGATATCAAGCAGAGAGCACTTAATCTGCTCTCCATCGTAGCACCAATGATCAATGTTTTTATGCATCAAAGGTTACTGTATAAAAGAAAAGTAATTCAAAGTGACAGCATGTGAATTGCCAACTTGGGGAAATGATTTTCGACTTTTGGGAGATCCGGCCAAATCAAGAAATTCCAAAGGATTGTGTTGGGAAATAGTTATTTCTTGGTATTTTTTCTGCTAAAAGTGTCTAAATTTTTTGAAATTAATGTTTTTTTATTCCAGAAATGCAAAAACAATCACTTAAGAGGGAGGGGGATAGTGTGTAGAATTCAAGATTTTCACCATGAGATCTCTTCGTCAAGATGGGGGAGGATTTTCTCTTTATCGTTAATCAAATAGACATGTGTGCCAATTGTAGCGAAAATAGTCGCATACTCACAGCCAATGACTCCAGCTCCTACAGTTCACAAATTTTGTAAGTTTCCCAAAACATGATTGGGGAGGGAAATCCTATCATACGGAACTGATAAAATTTGCCATTTCTGGACCAGTTTCGGGATGGGGAACTTGCAAAATTTGTGAACATGGTGAAAATCTTGAATTTTACACATGTTCTCATCACAAATTTTTATCCTTGGACACCCCTAGTTATGGCAGTCAAATGTTCTTTCCTTACTTTGTTCGACATGGCAGTAATTGCTATAACTTACAGTTTGCAAGTCACAAAAAAATATTACTCCCTCTGTCCCATAATTATTGTCCGGTACAACTTTGTTTGTTGTCTCGTAATAATTGCCCGATATTCAAACTGTGACATTGATGTAGGCAGAAGACCATGAAACAAGGGAATGAGTCATACAACTTTACTACTCAAGGATCAGTACAAATTGTACTTTTCATCTGCCTCTTCGGCTGTCATTCCTGTACTACCATTTTGGTATACCGGACTATAATTATCGGACAGAGGGAGTAGTATTTATCATAAAATGTCACCACTTGAATTACATGGTATTTTCTCATATCTTAGCTTTTAACAAGTCAGAATATTTTAATAGTTTAGTAAAACAACATTGCAATTATGCTATTTTAGTTATGGTAAGGGCTGGATCCTGTATAACGTGACAGGTGCAAAATAGCCTAGGTGCTGACGCACCCAAAATTTTAAGTTCAAATTCAAATAAATGTATCTCCAGAGTTTTTTACTCCTTAAACCACTCTATTCTTGTGAACAAATTGTTGCGATTGCTGTACAGAAATCTGAACAATTTGATTGAGTTGGTGTTTTAAGTCCACTTTATGCATATTAAGGCTAATTGGGACTGGACCTGCAGTTTAAAGTGGGATCCGAACCATTATGTGCCTCCACCGGGTATCGAACCTGGGACCTCTTGATTACAAGGTGACAATGCCATCGGGGAGGCCAGAAATCTGAACAAGAATTCATAAAAACAGTAGGACGGAGCCATGTTGGTATCGATAAGTATCTTTTGAATTTTCTCCACTGTTGTCAATGATCTTGAGTGACTAGACGAGCAGCCAAGAGAAACAACTCTTTAGTCAAGATATGTCATTTTCAAAGGTTCATTCACCTTTGTGACTTGGGGGTCCAACACAAGAAGTTCCACATAGATTTTCGAGAAATGCTGTACCCTTTTGGAAAGCAGATGACAAGAACCAAGGCAGAACTGATGTGCTGCACCCAAATGTGACATCGAAGGCATGTAACTGCCTAGTGGTCAATGCTATGTGGAAAAATGAAACAAATCATCCATTGCCAATTCTTGCTTGCAAACTCTTGGGTAAGAACGTGGACATTTTCAAAACCACCATTATCATCATGCTGGGCCGATTCCAGAGTTCTTGGGAAAGGAATGAATGTCACTGTGTGGAGGGAGGGTTGTGGATTCCTACTCTTCTGTGTAAGTCTTTTGTGGGACTGCTGACTGACTGCAGCGACTTGTTTTTGTTGCACATGACAGAAAAGAATGGGCAGCAGGGGCATAAACAGAGCTGGTCAAATTAGCATTATTATTTTTCCATATTTGTATATATTTCTATGCCATTTTCCTCCCTCTCCAGGTTAACCCAAACAACAAGAATCTTGATTACATCAAATTGAAGTAGGGACGCTCATAATAATCCACTGCAACACTTTAAAAAGGCTTGCAAACTTTCAAAAACTTCTTCTTTTTGCATCCTGTGTGTCTAGAAAGAAGTTCACATAAAATGTCACAAGACATTTTAAAGTGCTATAATGCTACATGAGAACAATTTACGAGTTATTTAATGTGATGTGATGAGTTGTCATAACTCAGTAACTACACTTTCTTATTTTAAACTGCTGCAATTATATAATCACACAGCCCTCCATTTTGGGGGAAAAATTTGGATGGTTTCAAATCAGTAGGCGATTCTGAAAGTATAATAGTGTTTTGAGTGCAGATCACAGAAATGGCATCCATTTTTTTCCCCATCATGTCAGGATTTTTCAAAATTTCACAATTAAAATTCTCACATTCACCATTCCATTACACTTATTACAGACTGCAATAAACTAAATTTAAACATGGGAAATTTCGGTTGTTTACAAACCAATAGACTATTCTGGAAGTATTTTGAATGCTGATGGAGGTTATGACAAATTTCTTCCCATCATGTCAGATTTTTCTCCATGTCATTAGGTTCAATTAAGCGCCACCGTATTATAACATTCTGTTTTCAACACCTTCCCAAACACTCAATGTGTAATGAGAAGAAAGTAACACATGCCAATAATATTTTCTCTTTCGAACAGTTCTTCATGTTATGAATGGGTATAATATCACATCTTTTTTATTTGGAGTTCTTCATCTTGTTTCATTTATACATACGTGTATACATCTCTCTCTCTCTCTCTCTCTCTCTCTCTCTCTCTCTCTCTCTCTCTGTGTGTGTGTGTGTGTGTGTGTGTGGTGAGAGAGAGAGAGAGAGAGATGAAGGAATTGGGAGCATAAAAATTGAAATCTCCATTTGTTAAAGCATAGCTCTGAAACTCATTGGTTGAAAGCTCATTCACCCCAATTTCTACCGGATGCAGAGTCTAGTAATAAGAAATTTCCACTCGGCTCTGCACAGTCAGCAAGGCAATGGCCCTTACCAGCAGTGATTGCACCTCCACTATAACTTTCCACCAGCATCAAGGGATACCCCTGGTGAATATCTTCAGGTGCAAAGTCCACCACATCTCAAAGGAATTCTGAAGTATAAAAATAAACCTGGAGATGGTAAATAGACACCATCGACGCTGATTGACAAGATCACATCATCACGAGGTCGCAACAAGCGTGCGGTACGATTGCAGCAGTCTGGACTACAGAGAGCCAGAAGCCAAGAAGCCAGCCCAAGTCCGGAGAAGTAGCGATCCAGCGATAAGCCACCAAAACTCCTGCCGCCTCCTATCGCTGTCAACATCTAAGCCAGCAGTCTCCAGCATCTCTGCCCAACTGTCGCCGACGCCAATAGCCGAGGGCCAAATCATCACGCAAGTGGTGAGTATCATTCAACCGACTAAGGCTCCCAACATCCTTAGTCCACACCATTCAGGGTAGAGGTGGTCAAGGGTGACCCAAACTGAAATCTTATGTTTATTTAATTGAGCTACGTCCCGGCATGACTCGATCCCATAATTAACCAGATGCCACACACATGTGTGTGTGTGTGTACTCTTCAGATTGACCCTGCAAAGAAATAGTCGAATCTCATTAAAGAACGTTACAGGAGGCAAAATATTTTTTGCTATTTTAATGTTTCAAAGGTATTATACTAAAATTCTGTGCAAAGAAGCTGTTTAACAACACCTGGTACGAGTATTTTTTTGGTATACTCAATCTAAAATTTTGTGTCAAGACATTCTTCTGAGGACGACAACTACCATCTTTCTTTAGATGACTCATGCACTGTAAGTAGACTTCTGTCACAATATCTTCTCAACTTTCTAAACCCAATCCTTAGACTTATTTATGCACAACCATAATTCCTATTTTCCATATAAGGAAGGGGGAACACTAAAATTTTGTTGAAATTCAGTTGAAATAGCCATGCTTACGAAGGGTTTGTGGTTCTTTGCATGAACAACATGAGTATGATGATAAAATACAGTTATGTGCCCAGTTTCTTCATTTACTGTGGCTTCAATTCTTGCTGGACAGTTTACACGTTCGATTGCTAGTTGACGAACATACCACTGTTTTATGCATCCATCCTGAAATGTTTTTTGTCCTGATCTGTTGAAATACTTGGTTCTATTCAGTTCCTGTTTCCACTTCAAAAATTCTACAAGAATTGTACATGCTTGCAGTTGTAAGAAATGTAATCAGTGCATTAAAATCTCATGGTAATAGAAGAACCATCACATCAGATAATAAATACTTGCAGTAGTGGAGTGTCAATAGAGATGGGAGACAGTGTCTATCTCAAACTTTTCATTAGTAAATGCAAATAAAATATATATTGATTTCTTTAAATGCTGTATCTGGCAAAAGGATGAGTGTAGCGAGTTCATAATCTGACAGTAAAAACAGAACACTAATCCAAAACAAACCGAACCATACCTCGTCGGAGGCTGCAGCAGGAATGGGATGAGTACTGATGGATGATGTCTGGTTTCTATTTAGACAGGTTTCTATTTGCTATGCAGAAGTAAACTAGCTGATTGGAAGAATTTATTTAATTACAAGTATTGACACCATCATTCTTGACCGATCCTCTATTGCTTGACCAGAAGTTTTGTGGAATGAACAAATGATGTGATTGATTATTCAGTTTGTGTCCTTGATTTCTTTGTTTTGAGCTTCCTCCATTGTTTGTGAATCCACTAGGTTTGGAAAACAATGTGTATCTTTTCTTGTTAGGCACAGTGCCAATCATTATTGACTTCAGTAGTAAACATGGTATCCCCCAGCTAGCAAAATTTTCCCAAAGCATCCTTCAACAGTCCCATTGTCACCATGTCAAACCATAAGAGCATCTCCCACAGGGTGTTTACCACAATAACATCCAAAATTCTTGACTTTTCCATGACTTTACATTTTCTTGACCCTCATTTTTTTCTTAACATTTATTTAATTGTCCTCTAATTAGGTGTAGTAAAGAAAATATATATTTTTATTCAATGAAAAACCCCTACCGCAAGGCCAGTTAAGATGAAAATTGAAGCTCTACTTTAAAAAGAGATTTAGACTTGCTTTAATTATTAATACATGTAAAACTTAATGCTTCAGACTTCATCCTGGATGGGGAATGGCCACATTACTTTAATAGTTTTACAAAACTTCACACATAGAAGAATGTAATTCTTGAGAAACAGAGTGAACAAATCTTTACCACAACTCAATACAATTTATCAAATCCCAGTACAATGTACATTCACTATACTGTAAAAAAAAATTAGCAACAATTCTTGACCACAAGCATAATTTTGTGACTTTTTCTAGACTTTCTTGGCCTACTTGCTTGACTTCCTTCACATTCCTAACTGATAGACACCCTGCCCCAGATACAATTTTCAACTTCAGGTGCTAGTTTAATGCAAATATTACATCAAACTGCAAGTTACACCTGCAGGCTTCATTGCCAACAATTTTTTCTGGCCTTCACTACATGCATATTTATCATATTGGCAGGGCCTCCCTGATGGTGTAGTGGTAACCATCTTGTAATCAAGGTGTCCCAGGTTTGATACCCAGTGGAGGTACATACTGGTTCAAATTTCACATTAAACAGTAGATTCAGTCGCGATTAGCCTTACTGTGAATAAAGTGGGCTTAAACTCAAACTCTTAGTGGGTATTGTCGATGTTAGATACAAGCCATTTGATCATATAAGCAAATATCAGGAAGTAGTTTGGCCCCAAGCAATATCATTAGCTCAGGAGCTTGACAGTCAACATGTTAAAGGATCCCACATTCAATTTGCAATGGAGATACATTACTCAGTGGTTCAGATCCAAAGAGGCCTGAAAACAAAAATTTGGAGACCTTGTATTATTCTGTAATACTGTTTACCATCAAATCGAACATGGCCTCATCACGAATATTTGTTTTAATTGTTTTTACTAATATGCATTTTAACTTAGTGGGTCCATACACATGGTTTAAATTCATGTAGCAATAAAACTAATACATTGTGCGAGAGATTTGCATCCTTCAAGACTCTTATTCGTTTCTCAGACAGTGTATCCACATAAAGTTATTGTGTTAAAATGATAACATAGGTTCCCTTGAGTTTGTTCTGAATAATAATCCACATTTTTGAGAGATCTTAGGGAGAATTCACACCATTTCATCATTTCGAAGTGACACCAAACTGACAAGTGATGGGACACACTTGTAACTTGATGATTTCACCAATGAAATGTAGCCTGCAATGGTGCTATGGCTTGGAAATCTCCCTCAGTCTCATCTTAATGGACTTAATCACAGTACACCCAATCTGATTAATTTATCATTGCACAACAACTATTCCCCACAGTACCAGACAGTGTTTGCTTCATCTCTACTTGTGGATATTTACCTTCCGTTATTGAAGGCTTTGTAATTTTTCAAGTGTACGCGAATGTCTATAATCATATACAGGGGCATATCCAGAAATAGAATCTTAGGGGGGATCCAGCCAGGCGTGCCCATTCCCAATGGCATGCCCCCCCCACCCTACATCAAGTATTTAATGATGACAGCGTATCTATTATTATTATTATTAATAAAATTTACTACATACGAAGTGAATCATGTTTTGCTTAAAATCATGTTTCACACACTAACAAATAGTGTTTAATAGAACGAAGAAGAAAAAACAGTTTTGCGGATAAAGTGAGTATTAGTTTCTCTGTATTTAAATAGTGTTTCTTACTGCCTGGTAGTAATGCAATATATTGTTTTTAGGAATTCACCACTGCATGTATTATTCTGACGGAAAAAAAACAACTTTACTTACTGTACCAGAACAGTTACTCACGGTGGAGTTCGACATGGCTGAAGATAGGGATACATTTACAGTATGACTGGCACAGTGGGCACACATGCCTTTTGGGTATTGTTGATTTATTCACGATTGAACACACCTGCCACTCACATCATAACCTTGACCTGTGATTTTTTTCCATGTCAAGACCAAGTTTGTGACATTGTTAAAAAAGAACTGATGTCAGATTTTCAGCTGACATATCACCACCCAGTGTGAAACTTGTAAACTTTTAGTGGATATTATTCTCAGAATCCACAAACCATGCACACAGAAAGAATTCTTCTATACCTGCTACATCGTGTCTCATCGGGAAGTATTATGAATCAACCATAGTATTTTCCAAATTTGGGGGGTATGGAGTTCCAGACCCCCTGATCACATACACACATGTATGCATGAAACAATATTAACTAATAATAAGCATGGTCATTTGAAATGTTGTGTGTTCATTTATAAGAAAGTGATTAGGGTGGAGGCACCGGGGCATGAGTTTACAATACCGGACCACACTCCAATTTCTATAAAATTTCGCCTACTTACTAATTTCGGTGTCCTGATGACGTAACTGTAGTTCATATTTGGCAGTCACTTGTTAATATTGTACATTTATGTCTAGAAATTGTAAAATAACATTGCGATTTACCACGGTGATTGTCCCTACACAGCAATTCGGAACTATCTTTCTTTCGCATTTCATTCATGGTGTTCCTTTATGCACAACAATCTTGCTGACGTAATGAGGAATGCCTATGAGGTTAGGTTAGGTTCCATTAGCATAAATACAAAGAAAAATTAATATTTTAACTACGAGAACTATACCTTGTCTTGCCTGTTGATTTCTTCATGTTGGGAAAATGGCATCTTCCGTGGAGCTATTGTTCTTATGGTAGGGTTACGTTACGTTAAGAAAACATAGTTTATTTAGTTTTTTCCTCGATTTCCATACTTGACCGCCAATTATTACATGCAGATTCGTGTTTAGGAGTTCACAATTAGTGAGTAGGCAACATTTCATAGAAATTGGAGAGGGGTCCGGTATTGTAAACTCTTTCCGGCAACGGTTATGGTCACCTTAAGACATTTTTGTACTGTAGATGTAATTTTGTATCATAAAAAAATTGATATTGATTTTGGAAGATTTGAAATGTATAGTTTGAAGTTTTGTGAATCTTGTCATATGGTCAAATTTATTCTATACATAATTCCCAAAAGATGAAAACATTTTAAATTTTTGATGACATGTTTTCCCACTTTTGGCCACTCTGTATCTAGTTATGGGCATCACTTTCTCCATCTCTAGATTTTAGAAATTTCTTTCATAGGGGAGCTACTTTATCTGTGCCTTCACTGCCCCTGTTGCAGCCTCCCGTTTAGACAGAAATCTGTGAATTTGACCTTGATGTCATAATCCACATTCCTTCCACATCTGCGTCAAAGGTCAACAGCTCACAGGTTTTGGGAAGGAAGGGCTGGAATACATGGTAGGCACTATGATTGAATATTGTGCATTCATTTTGTATAATGTATATATCTGTATCATCAAAATTGTTTTAGTAGTCAAGTGTGTAGTAGAGGATGATGTCAGTAGCAGTCAATTAACACCTCAAGAAATGTTTTAGAAGATACATAGAAAAACTAGTTTTACAACACACACATTTAATACTGTTAAATTTTGTTAATTTTAAATACATTTAAATTTTGAATGATTTTCATCTTTTTTATATTTTTTTCCTTGCTGTAGAGGATATTGAAACGATGAGATGAAATAGAACGATCTCACTGCAGTACATGGGCTGCTTTTTTCCTCTAAATAGACGAACAAAATTTATATCCCCTGAAAGTACGTACATTTTCCGGTGGTACTTTTCCGATTACTATTATATTACTACGCATAAAAAAAGTTTTTCCTACTACTAAAAGCAATGCATTTCTCCATTTGTTCACGTCCATATTGTTTACACACAGTTGCTGTCATTTGTTTTGGGGTCTTCCTCTCCGCACAAGAGTTTTGCTACCTTGTCTTCCAATGTCAGACGAGGAATGCTTGCAAGGTTAGGTTCCATTAGCATAAATACAATGAAAAATTATTCTTTGGGCTAAGAGAACTAACCCTAACTACCTATCAACGTAGGCACTTTTTGCTTTAACTAGATTTGTGCAGAAATGTGTGCCACCATGTCACTTTTTCCCCCAACCTGGATACGAATTTCTAGTTTCTTTCAAAGAAAATTTGGTAAATGTCTGTTATATCGGAGACACATTTCTTCATTTTTACAGAAGAAACTACTTACGGAAATGAGTTTCTGTACCATTTGGAAAGTTCATGGAGGTATTTTCTCACCGTAGAATGCTGCACAACAAGAAACAAGCACTTTTGATATAATAAACTTGCATTTTGTGCAAAGCGACAACATTATGCTGTTGTTTCCATTATGTACCTGCAGATGGCGCAAGCGTCGAAAGTCACGCGGTCTCGCCAGTGTTTCCAAAGGTGCCTTTTTTTATGAGAATTTTTTTTAACTATGCTTACCTAACCTAACCTTGCCGGAAATGGTCTGTGGGGCTATCGTGAATGGTTTTTGGGGCTATCCGGCAATGGTTTGTGGGGCTATCCGTCAATGGTTTGGATGACATAATGAACACGAAAGTAGGCATTTTTCGGTTAAGAAGGTTGAAACACTGCATACCCACTCCAAATTGACAAAACACAAGCACGACGCGCAATGATCCACAGCTGTGCGTGGCACATTGTATGTTCCGCAACGGAAGAAAGGAACCAAAAGAATTTCTCGTAATGTGAAAAATCTATGTTATTTTTGTGTAAAAAGCATAATGGCACCTTTAACTATGTTCCCCAATACATAATTGGTAAGTACGAACCATCCGAAACACAAAATATCCGATTTTAATGTGTCTCCGATATAACATACATTTACCGAAACACAGTTTCATACATCGGAGACACATTTCTTCATTTTTACAGAAGAAACTACTTACGGAAATGAGTTTCTGTACCATTTGGAAAGTTCATGGAGGTATTTTCTCACCGTAGAATGCTGCACAACAAGAAACAAGCACTTTTGATATAATAAACTTGCATTTTGTGCAAAGCGACAACATTATGTACCTGCAGATGGCACAAGCGTCGAAAGTCACGCGGTCTCGCCAGTGTTTCCAAAGGTGCCTTTTTTTATGAGAATTTTTTTTAACTATGCTTACCTAACCTAACCTTGCCGGAAATAGTCTGTGGGGCTATCGTGAATGGTTTTTGGGGCTATCGTGAATGGTTCGTGGGGCTATCATGAACGATTTTTGGGGCTATCCGGCAATGGTTTGTGGGGCTATCCGTCAATGGTTTGGATGACATAATGAACACGAAAGTAGGCATTTTTCGGTTAAGAAGGTTGAAACACTGCATACCCACTCCAAATTGACAAAACACAAGCACGACGCGCAATGATCCACAGCTGTGCGTGGCACATTGTATGTTCCGCAACGGAAGAAAGGAACCAAAAGAATTTCTCGTAATGTGAAAAATCTATGTTATTTTTGTGTAAAAAGCATAATGGCACCTTTAACTATGTTCCCCAATACATAATTGGTAAGTACGAACCATCCGAAACACAAAATATCCGATTTTAATGTGTCTCCGATATAACATACATTTACCGAAACACAGTTTCATACATCGGAGACACATTTCTTCATTTTTACAGAAGAAACTACTTACGGAAATGAGTTTCTGTACCATTTGGAAAGTTCATGGAGGTATTTTCTCACCGTAGAATGCTGCACAACAAGAAACAAGCACTTTTGATATAATAAACTTGCATTTTGTGCAAAGCGACAACATTATGTACCTGCAGATGGCACAAGCGTCGAAAGTCACGCGGTCTCGCCAGTGTTTCCAAAGGTGCCTTTTTTTATGAGAATTTTTTTTAACTATGCTTACCTAACCTAACCTTGCCGGAAATGGTCTGTGGGGCTATCGTGAATGGTTTTTGGGGCTATCGTGAATGGTTCGTGGGGCTATCATGAACGATTTTTGGGGCTATCCGGCAATGGTTTGTGGGGCTATCCGTCAATGGTTTGGATGACATAATGAACACGAAAGTAGGCATTTTTCGGTTAAGAAGGTTGAAACACTGCATACCCACTCCAAATTGACAAAACACAAGCACGACGCGCAATGATCCACAGCTGTGCGTGGCACATTGTATGTTCCGCAACGGAAGAAAGGAACCAAAAGAATTTCTCGTAATGTGAAAAATCTATGTTATTTTTGTGTAAAAAGCATAATGGCACCTTTAACTATGTTCCCCAATACATAATTGGTAAGTACGAACCATCCGAAACACAAAATATCCGATTTTAATGTGTCTCCGATATAACATACATTTACCGAAACACAGTTTCATACATCGGAGACACATTTCTTCATTTTTACAGAAGAAACTACTTACGGAAATGAGTTTCTCTAAGCATAGAATGGTAAAACTGCCCTTGCCTTGGCTAGGGTTCGAAGACCAGACTTTCGGCAACAAGATCGTGAGTTTCATGAAACAATTTCCCTTCCAAAGAATCGAATTCACCAAATCTTTCTTACGTGAATAACTTCCTCCAAATTTCCAAGCACTTTATACTGGTGTCATTTCAAGCTGCAGCAATCCACTGACATGTAATATTACCTTAATTTGTTGTACATTTATGAGCTCATTTGGCATGTGCATTCAATGACTCTTTTTGTAGGGTTTTTGCACAAATGTCGCAGAGAAAAATTTCCAGAAGCAAATGCCACATCTTGGCCACGAAGTTTGTATTTGTGTTTGCTTGTGCCCCTAATCAGCCCATTAGGGCAATGTCGCAATGTTGCTAACTAACAACTCTCATTTTTGTTTAAAGAAAACGGCATATTCGCATATGTCCGTAGCTTCTTTCTAAAGCTATTTCTTTTTCTGGGTTGGCATCTCTGATTTTGTGAGGCCCCGGAATCTGGATTTCATTATCACTTCCGGTGCGGGTCCTGGGATATGTGGAAAAAGAAATTTCGCGCCCCGCGCCGCGCCCGGTCGCCGCCGCCGCCGCCGCCGCTAAACACAAAACGCGGCCGCCATATTGATTTTATTCAAATACTATTTATGCACAGATGGACTAATCGGGACCTATAATGGCGGGACAAAACAAATGGTCTCATTTAACTACCTAGAAAATCGAACCCGCGACCTCTTCATTACCAGGCGACAACAATAACCACTAACAAAAGGCCGCCATATTGATTTTATTCAAACACTATTTATGCACAGATGGACTAATCGGGGACCTATAATGGCGGGACTAAACAATTGGCCTAATTTAACTACCTAGAGAATCGAACCCGCGACCTCTTCATTGCCAGATGACAACATTAACCACTAACCCAACTCGATTTTCGAACTCAACCATTTTGTTGCCTTTATTTACACACAGGCTAATCGAGACCATTCAATATTGACATCGTCGCCTTGTAATCAAGGGGTCCCAGATTCGATACTCGGTGGAGGCACATAGTGGTCCGAATCACCACTTTTCAACTGTAGCTCCAATCCTGATTAGTTTTGCCGTGCATAAAACGGACTTAAAAAAAACTAACTCAATCTATCAATCAATCAATATTGACTCTACCAGGAATCGAACCCTCGACGCCTCTTGTTTTACAGAGCAATAACCTTAGCCGCTAAGCTTTCGGGGTAAAGCACCTTCGGCGCCATCTTTAAATCATTTCTTCATATCTTTGAATCATACGCAATGGTTGCGCGCGCATTTCCTCCACAGACACACAAACATACGCACGTGTTAGGTTAGCATACATCAAGAAACAACGTGACAAATCCATTGACCCCCTCCCCCACCGCTTCCGATGTCTTCAACGTGATCAGACACGTTCTGCTGACTCAACAATAAGACAGCTCGTACCCCGCTACACCGGATGTAACATAACACCAGTCGCATCGAATTTTTGCTGACGCGTAGGAACGAAGTGCTGCCTCTCTACTGGCGAGCATTGATCTACCCAGTGTGAAAGCCTTCTCTATGCAGCACATTTGCTATGGTCGATGCTCTTTCCAAAAAAAAGGACATTTACCGATTTCTAAAAAATCCGCCCGGACACCGGACAGACGCCTAAAAAGGAGGACATGTCCAGATAAAAGAGGACGTCTGGTCACCTCTCTGACTCACCGTACAGCTTCGTCAGGCCCGTAGCTAGGCAGGGGCCAGGGGGGGGGCTGAGCCCCCCTGGCGTTGTCGTCAGCCCCCTGGTATTAGGTAAAACTATTGCATAATTTGTTTGCCGTGAGAAGTGAAAATGTAGAGTGTGGATATTATTTGCTCATAACTTGATAGAAGGATAAATTCACAGTACATGAAGAGCAGCTAACACATTTGTTCATCTTGTTTATAAACCGAAGTTTAAGTAACGGGAAGTATTTAGAAGGTTCTCCAAATTTCTTCCACAGGGGATCTATGCACCTTCGCTCCCCCTCTTTCGGCTTCCCCTTGTAGCAGGTCCTTTCCATCTGCATCAAAGGTCATCGGCTCCCAAGTTTTGCGAAGGGAAGTTTTATTGCCCGGTCGGGGGTGGAATATAAGGGCTTGCCCATGCCCTGTCGGGGAAAAACATTGACAAATACACTTTGTTGAGTTCTTCATTCGTGTAAAGAAGGTTTTGCGTTTGCGCGGGTGTTATTGTGTTTCGTATCTTCGTAAAACTGATTCCTGTGATAGTGAGTGGTTTTAGTGACGAATAATATAACCATGTTTCGTCCTTGGTGTGTAGTATTGTGATATTTTAACGATTCCCCAGCATCATGGATAAATTCATAATTCGTAAAAAAACGTCTGAATCTTTGACCACGGCGACCACCGTACCTACTCTTTCCCCATCTACGGCTGCCTCCAATCAAGAAGAGGATTTCTTGCCTACAGAAGTAAAGGACATTTCCAAACCAGGTGAGGAAATTAAACAGCTAAAACTCAAACATTACCCCCGAAATGCTGATGGACGGTGTTTTCAAAGTGACTGGTTTAAAAGGTTCAAATGGTTAGAGTATTCGCAATTTTTAGATGCAGCATTCTGCTATGCTTGTAGACAATATCGGCCTTTCGGATGCAAAGAAGTGACCTTTACATCTAAAGGTTTTAAGAACTGGAAGGCAGCTCTCGATAAAACCAAAGCAGAGCTAGTGAAACATGATGCGTCACTTACACACATAGAAGCAATGTCAAGGTGGGCAGAAAAGCAAAACCGTTCGTTGGTGGGAAAATCTATTTCTACACTAGTCAACCAGAATGTTCTTGAAAAGAATCAATATTATATCAAGAGCATTGCTGAAGTTATTCAGTTCCTTGCAATAAACGAATTGCCTCTTAGGGGAACGTACCACTTAGAAGAACATGAGGAACAAAGCCTGTTTCGAAATCTTTTCGAGTTCACGCTTCGAAAAGATGAGAAACTGGCAGACTGTTTTAAGCAGGTGCCTAAAAACGCATCTTACTTGTCCCCTGAAATTCAAAATGACATTATTGAAATAATGGCTGACATCGTACGTGAAAACATTGTTAGTGACATTAATAGTGCAGATGTTCCTTTGTATACTTTGCTTGAAGACGGTACACGAGATAAAAACAACAGAGAAAACGTAGCCGTAGGAATCCGCTATGTAAAGAATGGGACAGTCATGGAATCAATTCTGTGCATAGAAACACTGTCAGCTTTTGATGCAGAGTCTTTTGCAGATCTAACACTAAATATTTTTCAGAAATATGGTTTGGATAGTGCGAAATTGCTCAGCCAGTGTTTTGACGGGGCTTCAGTTATGAGTGGGAAGAAAGGTGGTGTGCAAGCTTTAATCCAGCAACGGCTTGGGCGTCTAATTCCTTACGTTCATTGTTTAATTGTTCATCGGTTACATCTGGTAATTGTTAAATGTGTGGATGAAATTTCTCCAATTAAACACTTTTTCGAACAGAGTTCCATGTTGCACAATTTTCTAAAAAAGGGAAAAGTTGCCATTTTATACGAGGGGAGAAGTCTTTCGCGACTTTTAGAACAACGTTGGTCAGGACATTTAAAAATGGCGAGAACAATATTTGAAAACTACAGAGATATAATTCATGTTTTGCAGTTGGTGAAAAATGGAAATTTTAACGGGGATGCCGTAGCAGCAAGTGTTGGTTTGCTTGTAGTCATTAGCAAACCTCAGTTTCGGTTTTGCTTAGTGTTCATGAAAAAGATCCTTGAAATATTAAGCCCAGTTGATAAAATGCTTCAAGCACGTAATGTTCATTTGGATGCTGGTAGAAAGATGATTGAAGCTGCCACAGAAACATTAAGGAGCATGCGTCAGGAAGATGTGTACGAAGGCATTCTGCAAGAAAGTAATGTACTGCTAGAAGAGGATGGAATTCATGAAGATATTGTTGAGCACCCCACAAGAAAGAGAAAACGAAATACACAGTTGCAAGACTTCGTTATCACTGACGTCCTAGGAGAGGAAAAGCTCACATCTCTCACACAAATATTCTACGAATGTTTAGATCTTGTGCTAACAGAAATAAATAGACGTTTTACCAATAACGACGACTTATTGGAGGCTATATCATCGGCTGAGTCCCTTCAATTTAGCAACATTGAATATTTATCAGCCTTTGGAATCACCATTCCGTCAAAAGAGGAACTAACTGCAATGCATATCTCAAGAAACTGGATTCCCCTGATACTTTTAAAGAACTGTACAAAACTAGAATGGCCTACGAAGACACTTATGCTCTACTTGCTGGCATAAGAACTTTTGCATGCAGTACAGCGTTGTGTGAATCCACTTTCTCTGTGTTAACCCGCATCAATAGCCCTCAGAAACTGTCAAATTGCAGCAAGCGCCTGGCAAATCTTGTTTTTCTGGCATTTGAGAAGAAACGAGCATCGAACATAGATATGTCGAGACTGCTTCACAGGTTCAACAACATGAAGAATCGCCGACTCCAACTTTTTTAAGGCAGAGGTATGTACTGTAGTCACTATTATTGAATATTGTGCATTTTTCATATGCTAACTAACTAACTAACTAACTCTCTAGCCTTCTTAAACCCGAAGGTTCATGGCTGCAGCAACACAGGCCTTCCATCTTTCCCTATCTTGAGCAAGATCTATATACTCTTTTCCATCCCTACCGATTTCCCTTAGGTCCATCTCAACGTTGTCCCTCCATCTTCGTCTTGGCCTTCCTACAGGTCTCTTACCATCAGGTTTCCCAACAGGAATCCCGTAAACTCCTCTTTCCTCTCCCATTCGTGCCACATGGCCTGCCCACCTAAGTCTTCTTGATTTAATCATTCTAATAATATCTGGACATGAATACAAATTATGTAGTTCTAAATTATGTAACCTTCTCCACTCACCTGTCTCCTCATCCCTTTTAGGTCCAAAGATTTTCCTAAGGATCTTATTTTCAAATACTCTCCATTTATATTCCTCTTTCAATGTAAAGGACCAAGTTTCACATCCATATAATACTACAGGCAAAATTACTGTTTTGTATATTTTAACTTTTAGTTTCTTAGATATAAAACGAGAAGACAAAAGTTTATGAAGAAAGAAGTAACATGCATTTTTCATATGGGATACAAATATTTGTGTAATCAAAAGTGTATGAAGTGTTTAGTAAGGAATGAGGTCAGTAGCATTCAATTAACACTTCGAGAAATGACCGTGTTTTAGAAGATATTGAAAAAGAGGATATTATTTGTATTATATTTCTATTTCTTTAATGTTTTATATTAACTTAATGACCCCCTTAACACACACAAAACAGCTTACCTTTATTTAATGTGAAACGTTTTTTTTTTAAAAGTCACCTGATAAACCGTGAGCCCCCCCTGATAAACCGTGAGCCCCCCCTAGAGATCAATTCTAGCTACGGGCCTGAGCTTCGTATGTTTCCATTTTCTCATAAATAAATAATTAACAGGTAGGGGGGAGTGCTCACCACAAAACTAATTGTCTACCATTTACTTTAACCATAATTTAACTGATATTTTGCAATGTTCCACTTTATGCACAAATAGGCTAATCGGGACTGGGCATAGTTTAAAGTGGGATCCGAACCACTGTGCAGTGTGTGATCTTTTCCCTTCGCCCCCATCACCCACTGTCACGTTGCAGCGTGACCTTGTGCTTGTGGCGAGAGCGAAAGTCCTGCCCAAAAATAATCCTCCTTTGGTCCTGCTCACAGGAGGAACGCTTGGAAATCATTTGTACAGAACTGTCCAGCTGATAGCCGGCTCTTCATACCAGTGTTGCCACATGAAGGGAAATTTCCCTTTTTGAAGGGAAATTTGGAGGTAATTTTAAGGGAAAAGGGAAATTCGATGAAAAATAGCGAATTTCCAGGGAAATTTTAAGACAGACTAAACAATGGGCCCGTTCCGAAAGTCGCACGTGTTTAACGCGTTAAACGAGTTATGGTAACTGACCGTTCCATAAGTGCTTCCGTGCGTTTCGTGAGTTTCATTATGCTGTCCCAAAAGTCGCATTCCGTGCGTTTCGTGCAAGAACGAGATTCACCAAACGCACGGGCCAGGATGCTGGTTTGTTCCGTGAAAATCGTCTGCTCCTTGCAGACAAAGCGCGTGCTAATGGATTCAAACTGCACTAGTTCGGAAAATGTATTATAATTTTAACAGATAGCGATATGAAGCAACATGCACAAGATAAGTATGCCTTGACCGTTCTTAGAATGTGATTAAAATGAGTAACAGTGGCCATAATAGAGTTTATTTTTGCCATAAGGACATTCCTTCCGCTGACGCCATGCGGAAACTTTCTCTAAACAAAACGCTGCGCCTGCGCTTTCGCCTAGTGTGTCCCATAAGTCCGTAAAATAACTGGTTTCACCAGATTCACGAGCCTAGTTATTTTCGTTGAATGCGTTCGTTTCGTTAAGACTTTCGGAACGCACCCATTAATTATATTAAACATTATAACAGATTCCAGTTTTGAAAATGAGAACTTATTATTTTTTTTATTTTGTCATATACATTGTTCTGTGAGGAAGGGTGGAATTTGGATTGACCCACATCTGGCTACCGTTTGGGGCCGGAGGTCTTTGGCCATTCACCCTTATGGGAGTGGGAGTCCGAAGGTATTGTTTATTTATGCTTTCCCCGGTTCTCTGAATTTTACCTCAAACACTGCACGTGCAAACCATAAAATTATCTTTGTCGCAAACCTATCTTTACTTCAGTCTTCATTGGACACTGGGTGGGTTATTCGTCGTCAGCGAGGTTTGGTGGAAGGCTGTGCCCGTCTTGGACGACGGGAGAACAAGGGAAGCAAAGGAAACTATCTGCAACTCCAGAATATATTAGAAAAGTTAAAAAATTCCGTGCAGAGTGGCAAGAAGTGACCAACAATGGACTAAATTTTAATAAAAAAACTTGCTGTGTTTTAGAAGTTCCACCTAATATGTGAAATTTACCAGAATAGAACATTTGCCCAGGTATGTACTATATATATCTTTTTTAATAAAACGCGTATATCCATGCGCCAAACTTAACATTTTTATGGGGAGGCAAAAATGTGATTTTCCACACAAACT
Source organism: Lepisma saccharinum (assembly GCF_977018435.1). Taxonomy (NCBI): domain Eukaryota; kingdom Metazoa; phylum Arthropoda; class Insecta; order Zygentoma; family Lepismatidae; genus Lepisma; species Lepisma saccharinum. Next base: position 73,004,230 of record NC_139236.1, read on the forward strand.
CTTCATATGTGCGCCTTACTAGAGTCGTTTTCACGTTCAGAAGACACAATGGGCTCTTATGGGCAATGCTTTTCTTATGGGAAATACGAGCGCGCTGTTGTGAAATTTCTGGATTTACAAATTTAGCTTAAGTAAAATCGGTACCTGCAGTTTTGCAGGAAATTTTGTACAGAATACGATGGTGAACACAAAAAACTGGTAACTTGCTTACATAATTTTAGATAAATTAAAAACGCAAATTTTCCGTAAAAACACAATTTTTACATTGTTTTCATTCCTAACGTTGAAACATGCTGTAAAATTGAAGCATTCATTATTAAAAAAATTGACACTGTTTTTTAATTGTCATAGGTGATGGTGGTACTCAGAATTTATCAATACTTTAAAGCATATTCGCATTAAAAAATATTCAAATAAAGTATGTGGAGATTTTTTATGTTCGTGCAGTAGAAAATGTCGTCGCTGGCCATTTTTTGTTCCGTAATTCCAAGTAAAAACTTTCAGCGACGAAGTTGTGGAGAAAATAATGAAATTATTTTTTATAACCACTCAAAGTTTCCCAGAAATATTACTTCCATGCATTTGGAGTTTCTTTTTAACCCGAACCGCGCGCGAAGTAAGGAGACGTTGTCTGGCCATCTTGAGCCGACTCACCGCAGCATTCCGGCTATCACCACCAAGTTTTCGAGTTGTTATCTTATTTCCATCCAGTAAAAATATGAACTTCATGCAATTTGTTATAATAGAATTGAAATTACTTAAATTTAATAATTGACAATTATTTCCAATGCTGCTGTTGTGAGCAACATTAGTGCTGTCGCAAATACACGTTGTTTTCGTTTACATTACTGTCGACATTAATACTGAAATGAAGATCACCTTTCAGTTTCCAACGTACACATAAATTCATAGACACCATATTAACCTTTGAAAGGCTTACCAACACGTGACAAAATATGGGGCTTCAAGATAGAAATATGACATGCCTTGCTTGAGTCATTCACGTCGGTTGCAACTTGAATTTAACCCATGTGCCAGGTTCCCCTTACTTGAGTGAGAGATCTACTTTGGTCTGTTTAGACTTTTTCCCTCTCCCGAAAAAGTGTTTTCAGTTGTGTGAGCTCTCAGTGATTTTTACTTTTTTAAGTGATTTCTGAAGTGTCATATTTGTGCATTACACTCGCGTGTGTAGTGATCGCAATGGATCATATTAAAAAGGGTAACTGTAACGTTCACAGTATAATATTAATATTAATAATTACATATAATTATCATTATATATACAAAATATGTAACACCTTCATTGTGAAGGAAGGTCATCATTTCCCGGCGACATGAGCTAGCGCTGTATTGGCAACACTGTTCGGTTTCTCCATAAGCGCCGTTGTGTCTTCTGAACGTGAAAACGACTCTAGAACATCATTTTGTGTAGAATATTTTTAATTTTCTTCTGATGGTGTGATGAACACAAGGGGCATTGGCCTCCCTAAATCCAATCTCTGTTTGTGTGTTTTGCTTTTTACTGACGAAAATCTTCAGTTGCCAACTATAACATAGTTTTAGCTTTCATCTCAAAACAAAAAAATTAGCTTGGTTTAGAAATAAAATCTAAATCTTCCAAAAAAAAAAAAACATTTAAAAGTTATTGATTGAATTGTTTATTGATTTGGTTTATTTTACTTCGCTTTTCTGCCACTTTTGGCTAATTGCAAAGATGGGGATGAGTAATGATATGATTAAATTTATGAATGGACACTCACAAACAGCCATGCCCAGGCCGGGATTCGAACCCGGTACCCCTGGCGTCGTAGCATTTAAAAGTTAATTTTATACATACATACGAACATGGGTCAACGATAATATTTAATTAATAATAATAATAATAATAATAATTCTTTAGATGAAGGGAAAAAATGGGCGAAAAAGAGAAATTTTACCTCTTCGAAAGGGAAATTGTGTGTACAGATTGTGGCAACACTGCTTCATACTCGCCGCGTAAACTGTGCCAGACACAGACACATGTGGACACATGCGTTCATTTGTCCTACGCAAAAATAAATAAGTGCAGATCCCCTTCGCTGGCTGCCTCTGCAGTTTCCGAAAAAACACTGGAGTAGATGGGAAAATACTTGACGTCGTTTTTCATCGATTATCTGTCATTTTTAATTATGATTAATGGCTTTTTTATTCATTTCGAGGGGTGACGCTATTGTTAATTAATCTAGCGCCACGTGGCGACACGTGTCGTGGGTGGAGGAGGAGATGAGTCATCGATGACTCATGCACACGTGTGAGTTTGAAATTAATGGTTTTCCATTAGTGCACAAAAGATACTATTATGTATTCCGTTTTTGACCTAAGCTAACCTTTTGTTGTATATTATATATGCGTTTCTGCCGGATATGAGTCTCAGATGATTTATACTGACGTTGGAGTTTGGAATTAATGGTTTTTCCATTAAGGTACAAAAGACACTATTGTGGAGTTCGTTTTCGGACTATTCTAGCACTATTGTTGTATATTATATATGCGTTTCTGCCGGATATGACTCAGGGGTGCTTTATGCACACGTGGGAACTTGGAATTAATGGTTTTTCCATTAATGTACAAAACACATTTTCGGCCTATTCTAAGCCGTCACGTCCGGGCATTTTGGCGTCGGTGGTGAGTCATATTTGGTATAATTAATGATCCGGATTTACCCGTATTCAACCGGTGCCGACGCGTTCGATCGGAGGTAGAAGATATTATAACACATGTTCGCTTTAAAGGCGAAGAAATTGAACGATGTATCCTATATGCAAACGAAGTATGCGAGCGGAATCCATGTTAATAATATTAACCTGTTACGGAAGAACCTGTTATGTGGTTGCATTCATCGGCACCTCTAACCGCGCGCGTTCATGGATACGCGGGGGGAAGAAAGGGTCGCCATTGTTACGGTCCCCTTCGCTTGGTCTTCTTCCGAAGTTGAATGGAAGGCAAGTGTCGCCAAATTTTTACACACGAGTATTGATTTTCTTTGAGGTTCCAATTTTATTTGGCAGAAGTAATCTACGCGGTATTTCTGCCGCCTTTCGTAACATTGCAAAGACTATTTGACCAAAACCGTAAGGAATTTGGCTGAACTAGGAACATTCAGTTCCAGTATCTACAAGTTAAAGTGGATGGCATCCACTATTTGCCCTTATTTCGGGGTTGCGAACCACAGACCATTTGATTATGGGGTTATAAACATCAGGATTCATGTAAAATTGACCAGATGTTTTTACTGTTAGAGACAATATTTCGCATTTTTTGTGTATTTTTACTCAGAAAACGCTATTTGAACGATTCAAGCAAGAGTTCGCATGGCAATTTAGACACACAAACTGTGTTTCTTCAACTTTAGTTGAAGTTTAGGTTTATTTTTTACTCTAATATCACAATTTCTTCTATTCAGACAACATTTTTTATTAAATTTTGGACTCACAAAGACATTTTTCAACTTTTAACTTGTTATTTTAAAAGTTTATTTCCATTTTTTACTCTAATATCACAATTTCTTCTATTCAGACAACATTTTTTATTAAATTTTGGACTCACAAAGACATTTTTCAACTTTTAACTTGCTATTTTAAAAGTTTATTTCCATTTTTACTCTAATATCACAATTTCATCTATTCTGGCAGGAGTGTTTATTCCAGTTTAGACTTGCAAAGATAATTTTTTCAACTTCTTTTATTAATTTTTCTATTTATTACCTTTTGTATCTTATATTTATTAATTCTTAACTTTGAGTTTTGTTCTTTATTTAAAGAATTTCTCTAATCACTAAGGAAGAAGTACTTTTAAGTAAAACTGTACCCACAAACTTTATTATTACTATTATTATTATTATTATTATTATTATTGTTTTTTGTTTTGATGTAGTTGTTGAATCTTGTTGTTGTTGTTAGGGTTTATTGACTTCCACTACGGTATTTTTGGTTTGCTTCGTAGGAAAGTTTGTTTATTTTAGAGTTTCCTCGGTATTTTCTTACTGTTAGGGTAGGTAAAGTTTCCTAAATATATGAGTAGGGTTCCATATATTCTTGTTTTTGCATGTTTTTCATATGATGTGATCACCACAACTCTCCAAGTGCTTTTACTGCATGTTTCCATTTTTATTGAGGCTTAGTGATTCCTAGAGCCACTTTATGCATGAGAGAAAGCTTGAAAATTTTGATCTCAGATAGTCGTCAACCTTATGTCAGAGTATTTTCGAGTATATTTTAGTCTTATTATGGCCCACTAGAATATCACGGCTTGCTTATTTTTTAGGTATGTTGCGCAGTTATTGTATTTTTGCTTTTGCTTTCTAGATAAACTGTATGAAATGTTTAATATTTGTACTTTTTGCACTTATAAGAGGCCAAACTTTTACTGTAACTAAAATTATTATGTCTCTAGGCACTGAAACCCCTTTACCAAGAGTACTATAACTGCATGTTTATTAATATTGTTTCTTTCATCCCTCAAATATAACAATTTAACAATATAATGACTAATCACAGGACAAGTCGAGGTTAGCAGATGACTACGTGGCTCTTAAGTCCACCTGCCAAACTTTTCTTACCATGCTATTTACTCTTATAGTTTTTTATTCGGGGTACATTTCAAGTACTACTTGACTTTTTGAGTGTTTGATTAACACCAGGGGTTATTTGTATCTGTTATGCTGTATTATTTGAGGCTTCTAATTTTTATTCTACAATCACTATATGTCCATGAGAACTAAATTCTACTGACTGAAGCTTAAAGCTTAGGCTCTGCAGCATGTTGAATGGTTAAGCACTGGTCAATATGAATTTTACAGAGGCTAGTAGGAGGCATAGGAACACACGCCAGAGCATTATTAGCGTGCAAGAAGCACTTTCAGGGAGTACTACGAGGAAACGAAGTTGATTTTTTTGAGGGCTTTACCAGTTACACTGCCAATATTTGCTATTTCAAGTAACTACATGTACCAAAACATTTTACAGCCCAACACTAACTAGACTTCAATTTATACTTTATTAGGTGCTAAATGTAGCAAGAACACTGATTGTACATACTTTTGAGAATCCAACTATATCAGGATTTTTTCTATGTAAGTATATTTTTATTGATTACTAACTTTAACAGACCAATCAGGAAGACGCCAAAATTCACTAAACTTAGTACTATAGTGTAGGTGATTGCATGAAAAGTAGAAATTATAACATCCTCAGCGTCACGATTAGTCACAAAAGCAAAAAAAAAAAGCGAAATCTTGTGGATGTTATAATTTCTACTTTTCATGCAATCACCTACACTATAGTACTAAGTTTAGTGAATTTTGGCGTCTTCCTGATTGGTCTGTTAAAGTTAGTAATCAATAAAAATATACTTACATAGAAAAAATCCTGATATAGTTGGATTCTCAAAAGTATGTACAATCAGTGTTCTTGCTACATTTAGCACCTAATAAAGTATAAATTGAAGTCTAGTTAGTGTTGGGCTGTAAAATGTTTTGGTACATGTAGTTACTTGAAATAGCAAATATTGGCAGTGTAACTGGTAAAGCCCTCAAAAAAATCAACTTCGTTTCCTCGTAGTACTCCCTGAAAGTGCTTCTTGCACGCTAATAATGCTCTGGCGTGTGTTCCTATGCCTCCTACTAGCCTCTGTAAAATTCATATTGACCAGTGCTTAACCATTCAACATGCTGCAGAGCCTAAGCTTTAAGCTTCAGTCAGTAGAATTTAGTTCTCATGGACATATAGTGATTGTAGAATAAAAATTAGAAGCCTCAAATAATACAGCATAACAGATACAAATAACCCCTGGTGTTAATCAAACACTCAAAAAGTCAAGTAGTACTTGAAATGTACCCCGAATAAAAAACTATAAGAGTAAATAGCATGGTAAGAAAAGTTTGGCAGGTGGACTTAAGAGCCACGTAGTCATCTGCTAACCTCGACTTGTCCTGTGATTAGTCATTATATTGTTAAATTGTTATATTTGAGGGATGAAAGAAACAATATTAATAAACATGCAGTTATAGTACTCTTGGTAAAGGGGTTTCAGTGCCTAGAGACATAATAATTTTAGTTACAGTAAAAGTTTGGCCTCTTATAAGTGCAAAAAGTACAAATATTAAACATTTCATACAGTTTATCTAGAAAGCAAAAGCAAAAATACAATAACTGCGCAACATACCTAAAAAATAAGCAAGCCGTGATATTCTAGTGGGCCATAATAAGACTAAAATATACTCGAAAATACTCTGACATAAGGTTGACGACTATCTGAGATCAAAATTTTCAAGCTTTCTCTCATGCATAAAGTGGCTCTAGGAATCACTAAGCCTCAATAAAAATGGAAACATGCAGTAAAAGCACTTGGAGAGTTGTGGTGATCACATCATATGAAAAACATGCAAAAACAAGAATATATGGAACCCTACTCATATATTTAGGAAACTTTACCTACCCTAACAGTAAGAAAATACCGAGGAAACTCTAAAATAAACAAACTTTCCTACGAAGCAAACCAAAAATACCGTAGTGGAAGTCAATAAACCCTAACAACAACAACAAGATTCAACAACTACATCAAAACAAAAAACAATAATAATAATAATAATAATAATAATAATAATAATAATAATAGTAATAATAAAGTTTGTGGGTACAGTTTTACTTAAAAGTACTTCTTCCTTAGTGATTAGAGAAATTCTTTAAATAAAGAACAAAACTCAAAGTTAAGAATTAATAAATATAAGATACAAAAGGTAATAAATAGAAAAATTAATAAAAGAAGTTGAAAAAATTATCTTTGCAAGTCTAAACTGGAATAAACACTCCTGCCAGAATAGATGAAATTGTGATATTAGAGTAAAAATGGAAATAAACTTTTAAAATAGCAAGTTAAAAGTTGAAAAATGTCTTTGTGAGTCCAAAATTTAATAAAAAATGTTGTCTGAATAGAAGAAATTGTGATATTAGAGTAAAAAATGGAAATAAACTTTTAAAATAACAAGTTAAAAGTTGAAAAATGTCTTTGTGAGTCCAAAATTTAATAAAAAATGTTGTCTGAATAGAAGAAATTGTGATATTAGAGTAAAAAATAAACCTAAACTTCAACTAAAGTTGAAGAAACACAGTTTGTGTGTCTAAATTGCCATGCGAACTCTTGCTTGAATCGTTCAAATAGCGTTTTCTGAGTAAAAATACACAAAAAATGCGAAATATTGTCTCTAACAGTAAAAACATCTGGTCAATTTTACATGAATCCTGATGTTTATAACCCCATAATCAAATGGTCTGTGGTTCGCAACCCCGAAATAAGGGCAAATAGTGGATGCCATCCACTTTAACTTGTAGATACTGGAACTGAATGTTCCTAGTTCAGCCAAATTCCTTACGGTTTTGGTCAAATAGTCTTTGCAATGTTACGAAAGGCGGCAGAAATACCGCGTAGATTACTTCTGCCAAATAAAATTGGAACCTCAAAGAAAATCAATACTCGTGTGTAAAAATTTGGCGACACTTGCCTTCCATTCAACTTCGGAAGAAGACCAAGCGAAGGGGACCGTAACAATGGCGACCCTTTCTTCCCCCCGCGTATCCATGAACGCGCGCGGTTAGAGGTGCCGATGAATGCAACCACATAACAGGTTCTTCCGTAACAGGTTAATATTATTAACATGGATTCCGCTCGCATACTTCGTTTGCATATAGGATACATCGTTCAATTTCTTCGCCTTTAAAGCGAACATGTGTTATAATATCTTCTACCTCCGATCGAACGCGTCGGCACCGGTTGAATACGGGTAAATCCGGATCATTAATTATACCAAATATGACTCACCACCGACGCCAAAATGCCCGGACGTGACGGCTTAGAATAGGCCGAAAATGTGTTTTGTACATTAATGGAAAAACCATTAATTCCAAGTTCCCACGTGTGCATAAAGCACCCCTGAGTCATATCCGGCAGAAACGCATATATAATATACAACAATAGTGCTAGAATAGTCCGAAAACGAACTCCACAATAGTGTCTTTTGTACCTTAATGGAAAAACCATTAATTCCAAACTCCAACGTCAGTATAAATCATCTGAGACTCATATCCGGCAGAAACGCATATATAATATACAACAAAAGGTTAGCTTAGGTCAAAAACGGAATACATAATAGTATCTTTTGTGCACTAATGGAAAACCATTAATTTCAAACTCACACGTGTGCATGAGTCATCGATGACTCATCTCCTCCTCCACCCACGACACGTGTCGCCACGTGGCGCTAGATTAATTAACAATAGCGTCACCCCTCGAAATGAATAAAAAAGCCATTAATCATAATTAAAAATGACAGATAATCGATGAAAAACGACGTCAAGTATTTTCCCATCTACTCACTGGGTTCGTAACTTTTACTACATGTGAACACATCGCATGATACAGCATATACACAGAAAAAATTAAACCTTTTAGTTTAGTACAACGCCGTAATAAGAACATATTCGATTTGAAAGAAATCTGAAAATATTACACTTATTCAAAAGTTATTTTTATACCAATGTTGCACGTTGAACTATGTTTCTATAAAAATGCTGTGGCTGTAAGTTTTCGTTTATTTAATGATCAGATGGTACAAGGACATTTTTTTACGATTTTATTTATTATGTCAGTTGACACATACTACGGAGTTTTAGCGATTACTTACTGTGTGTTCGTTTTAGAATGGTTTTCTCCTTCCATATACCCCTGTTTTAGAATGGTTTTCTCCTTCCATATACCCCTATATGATCGTGTGGATCGACTGAAGATGACTGGACCCCTCTCCGATTTTCTTCATATTTGGCATACTCACTATTGGACAGTGATCAGAACGCTACATTTTAAAAGTAGCTTCGCTACAGCTACAGCTACTCTTCCAAAATGTAGCTTCGCTACAGCTACATTTAGCAAAAAGTAGCTCGCTACGCTACTCCTGTTCGCTACTCGCTACTTTTTGCGCTACTTCTGCATAAAAAAAATGAAAACAACCATGTTGGTATTAAAAAAATCTACTACTACTGGTAAATAGATTCTGTTATTTGTTATCATGATTCCATTCATTTGATAATTTTGATAGCAGTGTTACTTCAGTTACTTATTTTTACTATAGTTTTTGAGAATACCATACCTATGCAAGTGCCATATCAATTCAAATTTGATATATGAATATTGCAATTAGGGTGTTACCCAAATTAATTATTACAACTATACACAAATAAAATTTGGTAGGATTACGTATTTATGTTCACATCAACATATTTTTCTTGAGAATAAATATTTCACTTTTTATAGACTGATATGAAGTCAGCATTTTAAATGAAAAGTACCTGGAGCCCTTTGACTACAAAAGGGCCCCAGGTTCAATACCCAGCGGAGGCACATAGTGGTTAGGATCCAGTCTCGATCAGCTTATCTATGCATAAAATGGACCCAAAACAAAAACTGGGAAAGACGCCAAGTTGGGAGGATGAGATCCTCTTGCCCCTCCATTCCCCACACTGTTCATCACTCATCATTCTTCCTCATTCTCACAATTAGCCGAAAGTGGCAGAAAACTACTATATATAAGAGAATAATTAAATAAACCATTCATCCTCATTGTCATGATTGAGGGAAGTGGAAGAATAGATGAGGAGGTAAACAGAAGAGGACAAATGGGTGGTGGACTATATCAAAGCATTCGAAGATTAATATGGGACAGGGATGTACCTATGAAATGCAAGAAGGTAATATATAACACATACTATGAGCCAATAATTATGAATGGAGCAGAGGCTTGGACAATGACATAGAGAGACAAAGAAAAGGTGCATTCAGTGGAGATTAAATTTTTAAGGAGTCTTTTGAGGAAGACTAGAAGGGATAGAATAAGAAATGAGGAGATCCGACAGACAATGGGTGTGGCGAAGCTTCAGGACAGAAAATATCAGGCACAGATGAGATGGTTCGGACACATGAAGAGAATCGATGCAGAAAGACTACCAGTAAGAGCTTACAATGCACAAGGAGTGGAAATAATGCCAAGGGGGAGGCTAAGATGTCGGTGGAAAGAGCAGATAGTGGAGAGTGTTAGGAGAAGAGGATAAGATTGGAACACCTTGGAAAGAGAGGAGTGGTGAAAGACCAGGAAAAAATGGAGAAGTTTGACTTCTATGCCGACCCAGCCAGAGGCAGGAAACGGCAAAGGATGATGATGATGTCATGATTAGCAAATTTAGAGAAAAGTGACACAAAAGTAGGAGAAATACATAAATTTGAAAACTATGTATATTAACTAAAGAAAATTGTCGTTTCTGCAGGAAAGTCAATAACTCGTACATACTTTTTGCAATATGATAAAATTATTGAGGAAACTGTCATGTAAACCTGAGTGTTCTAAACGTATTGTAATTTTAAAATTTGTGAACAAATAATATCGCGAAAATAATTGTAATTCCAGAGACTCTATCATTCATGTAACAATAATTTCTTGCTGGTGAGATCCTATATACTGACGATGATCAATGCTGTTAACATACTGAGCCATTTATTGCTGGCACTATTCCCTTGTCAGTGCAGTGGAGAATCATCGCTCGTTCTTGCACTGCAAGTTGTGTCTTTCACAGCAATTAATGACATTTTGGTGTCTCTTACACCATGAATATCCACAGGGTTTGTTCCGGGGGTGATGCAAACGAGGCACTTTTTTCCAGTGGAGCAGCAAACGAGGCATGTTTCTCCCCAAAATAACGATGCAGCTAAAAAAACGTAGCTGTTAGCAGGAATATATTCATATATGTCAGTTAGTTATCTGGATATCTGAATTATTCAGATACTAATTAAATAAATTACGCAGATATCTATAATCTACAATCTAGATAATCTGTATCTCCATGTAATAGACTGTCTTTATGAACCTCCTGCAAAATTAAGGGTTACTGTCGATTTTTTCTGACGCTGTTGCCACATTCAAAATTCACCTCAAAATGCTGAGAAAAAATGTAGCTGTAGCGAAATTTTCGCTACATCTACAATTTTCAAAATGTAGCGTCGCTACAGCTACCGCTACATATTTTGTAGCTAGCTACAGTAGCGACGCTACAATTAGCTTGCTACTTCTGACCACTGCTATTGGAGGCCTCCTAATCACGAATCTGAAGTTAAAAACTGTCCGAAACGTCTAGAAATGAAAGCTAAAATAAAGCGTTAGTTTTCGAAATGAAAACCGTCGAATTTCGCGAAATTTTTTGTTTCACAAGCAAATATATATTCCTGATAGTACCACGACACCAAATTTTAACTATGTTTGCCTAACCTAACCACACGTCAATGGTTCGCAATTATTTTGCAATTTCTAGACGTTTCCGACAAATTTTAACTTCAGATTCGTCATTAGCAGACCTCAATTAGTAAGTATGCCAAATATGAAGAAAATCTGAGAGGGGTCCGGTCATCTTCAGTCATAGATTCTGTTGTCACCAGCTATTTGTTTACTATTGTCTTTGTACAGGCTGCTGCTGCCACCTAGGTCACATGTAAGGTGTGAAGGGGTTTCATAATTTGGTTAGGCAAGTCAGATTTAGGGCTCTAAGGGATTCAAATAATACCCCTAAACAGTGACGTGAGGTGACGTCGACACTTGGGGTAGCAGTCAGTGGCGTGCTCAAGGGGGGGGTTGGTGTGAGTCACACCCCTCCTCCCTTTAGGGCCAGTATTCCTTCAAAAAGAAGAATGTCAATAACAGGAAAAGATTGCAAAATTATGAATGAGTACTAGAAAAAAGTACACGTAACCCCCACCCACATTCAAAAATAAAAAACTATTTGATTTGACTCTAAGCCAGAGATCCTGGGTTCGAATCTCAGATTGGCCATTTGTGTTCTTTGTGTGTGTTCCTTCATCTATTTTGTTGTGCCAAAGGTGGCGGAAAAGCGAAGTAAAATAAACCAATTTGAGCAATCAATCAATGATTTGATTTCATTTTTGTTACTTAGCGTCGCTTTTTGTCACATTTGGTTAATTGTGAAGATGATACGATGAAACTGATGAAGGGACGAGCACAGGGAACGCCCATGCCCGGGTCGGGGTTCGAACCCGGAATGCCTGGTGTCGTAGCGCGCTGTGATAACCACTCCCCCACGCTTGGTTGATTTGGTGACAGGAAACAAAACACAACACACTTTTTTGTAGTTTCTTCAATGATATTCATTTGACTTTTTGAGTTCTGAGATACATTTTTCATTCCAAATTATTTCATTATTCACTGCAACACATAGGACAAGAATGCGCACTCATCACGGGTTCGAATCCTGGCCTGGATTGTTCATATGAGGTCCCTTCATCAATTTCATCATATCATCACTCAATCCTCATTTTCGCGATAACCAAATGTGGCAGAAAAGCGAAGTAAAATAAACCAAACCAACAACAATATGAACACGCGTTCTCTTGCCCAAATAAATACATCCGTATTTATGACTGTTACAGGCCAATATATTAGTATATTTAAATAAAACACTACTAAAACGAGAGTCAGAGAGAGCCTGAGCACATATTTGTAATTTAATCATTATATATTCCATATTTGAAAAAGAAAAAAAGAAAGAAAGCATAACATTATTGTCTGCACATAAAACGTTCCCATTTTATAAATAATAAAACTACATCCCATATTATACATACACACATATTGTACAACGTGTAAAAGGTTGTGTAAATACAGAGAACATAAGTACTGCAGAAAATTTTACCCTGTGTTCTTTAGAGGATTTACAAAAAAATTATGAGAAACCAATCCCCTATCTGTCCTATAGGAGATAGACTGGGGGACCTGAAAGCCTGGGCTTTCAACCATTGCAGCGGGGGGTGTGGGGGCAAGGGAAGTAGAGGTAGAAATCTTCCTTTTCCTTGGGCCGGCCGTTTCTACCTGGAAACTGGCCTGGCTGAAGAAGAGCGAGCTAGGGTATCCAGCCTGCTTTGCCCGCGGAGAACACCGATGGACGAGAAGTGCGTGGAAAAGAAGGTGTTGCATATGAGCTGTGGTGGCTTTAACAAGACAGTAAATATTGTGATTTGAATATAATTCGAGATGTGAGATTGATTGATCGATCTCTGCTAGACTAGCTACTCCTCAGTGCACGTCACTGCCCCTAAATGCTTTCGTGGTTAGGTTAGGTGGGCCAGGTTTAGGGCTGTTATAATTACAATAATTTCCCTAAATTCTTTCAAAATCTCATCATGTTGAACCTGGTCTCAAGCATGACACACACCCCTTTGAGCCTTGTGTCGACAGTAACCTGTGGAATGTATGTCGCTGGGAAGTGGGGATATAGTTAGGAGGAAGAGGAAAGCGTTCATAATGGAGTGTAAAAGCATTGTTGAAACATTAAGAAAGTGCTCCAAGTCTAATTAAGTCTCAAGAGTAATTAATTGTAAGTATGTGTGAACACAAATTTTTCATTGGAGGATGATTATTTTTCCGGCAAGAATTTGCAATTCCGGACTTTTCTGTAATTTCTATTCTACTGCTTATATACATGAAATAATTAGTCACGATGATTTATCTGAGGTTTACATGTTGGGGTGAGGTGTAGAAATTGTTCATTAACGTGTAGAAGTTGTAAAATAAGCTTTTCTACTCTCGCAATGATTCTCCGTATACAAGTATGGAAACCATATTTGTTGATATGAACAATTGATGTTCGCAATTAGTTATGCTGTCTACAGCATTGCCACATTGTTGATTTCATACTTGGAGAGCATGGATCCTGTAAGAATGGCGGAAGAGAACAGTAAAAAAGTTGTTAATGTTGTACAGATTGATCGGACCGTACCTTAGAATTCTTTCGCCTAGCCGGTAAGCTCTACGATCCCACACAGAAATGCATCAAGGATGGCGAAGAAGACAACAGTGACAATCACGATGTAGAAGAGCATGTGGAATTTGGACTGATTTGATTACATGTAAGTTTGGCAACAATGCATTGATCGTAAAATTGCAGGATACGAAAATGACATCTTCGATGAAGAACGTTTGCCATTAAAGTGCTACGAAAATAAGAGTTTTTGGTACTATTATAGTATGGGTGAGACACCTATAAATCATATATTTTGCACTTTTTTTACATTGCTAACGTACTATTTTGGAATGTGGAACATTTCCTAAGGTGAAATAATGCATTTCTAAGATATTGTCTATTTCTTACATTTACGAGTACTTACTGTTACTTGTTATTTCGATTCTGTAACACATTATGGTGGGCGATAGCGTACTGTTTCAGGGCACGTTCTGCGAGTGTTTTGTCAATTTATGCAGTGTTGCAACCAAAATACCTACTTTCGTGCCCAGATTTGAAATTATGCTAATACGTCGCAAACCATTCACGTTAGCCCCGAAAACCATTCACGTTAGCCCCAAAAACCATTTTCCGTAAGGTTAGGTTAAGTTAGGTTAGGCAAGCATAGTTAAAAAAATTAAAAATACTCGACACGTCATGTTCTAGTGAAAAAACTGCAAGCTTGAAACACTGACTATGGGCTTACGTCATCTTAACACACAGAGCATTGTGCTCTCGTGCAGAAAGCAAATGGCGGCAGCAGAAACAGCATGTCGGACAGAGATTTTCGCAGAAAACAACATGTATTCGCATTATAATGGATCAAAACTACATTCACGAACTTCCACAACGCTACAGAAAATTATTTCCGTAAGTACTTTCTCCTGTAAATTTGAAGAAATCCGTCTCCCCTATAATGTTACTGGTTAGTTTAGGTTAAGCAAACAGAGTTAAAATTTAAGGTCGTAAAACCCTGCACAGGTAGCCCCATGAACCATTCACGGTAAGGTTAGGTTAGGCAAGCATAGTTAAAATTTGGGGTCGTAGTAATGTCAGGAATATATATTTCCTTCCTTAAGTATTCGAAGCGCAAACAAGATCTTGCGATAAATAATGAGCAATCATTCATTGTCGGTTGCGATCACGGACCCCCTTATTTTGCAATTTCTACACATGAAAATACATTGTCCATGAGAAGCGTGGATGCTTGCGTAAGGTAATTTTTAAGTTGTTTTTCCAACATAAATAACTTTTTTTCTTTTTTCAAACGGCTACTTTAAGCAAGGTTCAAATTTCGTGTGACAATGATTGACAAAATTCTACGATAATTAGTCTTCCTGCTAGGAGAATTTGAAAAAAATCATAAAACAATCTGACGTTGAACTGTTACCGCTACCTTCACCACCTGGTGAAAATAGTCCCTCCAAAAAATAAAATAAAAGTTTTAAAAAATTGAAAGTGATAGAAATATATCAAATATATCTAAAGGCTGGTCGAGTGAGCGGGAGGGTTACTGGCCTGTCTGCTCGACTTGACCCTTCTATGGCGAGTAGCTGTTTACACACAGTTCTGAAACTGTTTACACACTTTTTTTTTCATGAGAAATGAATACAATAATGCACGAGGACATGTCTGGAAAGAAAACAAATTTCCTTGATTTTTCTATTTTCGATTGTTCTTGGATGTGTAGAACGTAAATTACTTATTTATAATTTTACTTCTCCGCGGTGGCTCAGTCGGTAACGCATCTGACTACCATGCTAAAGGTCCCGGGTTCGATCCCCGGCCAGTTCAAATCCGGGAACTTTTCTAACGATGGAAGCGGCCCCGGCGCCCACCCAGTATCGAATAACATGGGTACCTGGGGGAAACCCTGGGGGGTAAAGGCGGTCAGGGGCGTGATGCTGATCACATCACCCTCATTCATGACCAGATCAAGAAAGTGTAGGGCGTTACCCCCACACCCCCTATACGCCTTCATGGCGTAGTGCTATGCACAGGGGAGCACTTTACCTTTTTTTTTTTTTACACCAAATACATCAAGTCTCATCTCCTACACTTATAGCATCATACGTAGTTTGTTTGTTGCTATAATCGGCACAAATTCCATGGACATTGGACACACACAACATAGACTCTATACTGTCCTCAGAAAGTGTTTACATTGACAGAGTGATCTGTTGAGTTTAAGCGCAAGTGAAAAAATCGATAGGAAAGGAAGCAACTCGCTCGAGTTGCTGTCCTCCGTTTATTCAGAAAATAAACCAAAGGCTGAACTTTAAAGTACAGCTAAAATGAGCCATTCGATTGTTATGGTCAGATCATAAAAACACTATTATATCTCCATAGTTCAACATGCTGAAAATTAATGAAGCATAGGATGTAATAGTGACAGTCAGCAGTGTGGGATTTGTTTTTACCAATTTCCATTTTTAAGGGGTTAATAACTGTTAGAGAAACCTTGAAAGCACTTTCATCCAAAACCAAAGTATAACATAACAGTCCTTTTTTCTTGTGAACCCTCAAGATGTGCCAGTACGAAGTCCCAAACATGTGTCTCATTCTTGGATTTTCTTTAATTCTCAACATCTTTACTTTGTTGCTATATTATTTTAATGAAATCCCTGCTACTTTCCATGGCATTAATTGGCTCAACACTTAACAACACTCCTTATCTAATATGAAAGAATACATGGAGTGAAAGTTAAGAATAGATCTCACATCTTTCCTCCATTTCTCCCTGGGCTTCAGTACCACAAGATGTAATCATGATCACTTTACTACTCTGACACAGCACTGTGGATGGCACCTTCCAGTGAATTCACAACATACCTTCTACTTTTAACAGAAATCCAAACGCTGTGAATTCACTTTCCCACCAATTCCATCCTCTGTACTTTTGCCATGATTTCATGCAAAGAAGTTTCACTCAGGTGTAAAGCCAAAGTCTTTCTCAAAAATCTACAAGAGTGATAAATTGTACTTATTTCTGAATTGTGGTGCTGCATCATCAGAGAATATTTTAACTTCGTTTAGGTTTGGGTACTTGCTTTTTAGTGTTTAGTTCAGTGTTGGATGGGAGCATACTATAAATATTTGCGATTCGAAATATTTTTTGTATTTTAAGAAAAAGTGGATCATTAACCATCATTTTGATGGACTTCAATCTAGTGAATTCAGTTTTGTTCTTATCCATTGCTGCTAGCCATCTCCAATAGTTATTTTGATATAGCTTAGACTGGAACAAATAGTTTTTGTTCTTTATCCAGGAGTAATGCTTATTGCTTGTTAAGGTTGGAACAAATATTTAGTAGGGTGACCAGATATTTGTTGACCAAAAAGAGTATAGTCGATAGGTTGAAGGTGCGCATGCATTTTGCTCTATCACGGGGTCCGCAAAAATCCCGCGCGACTTCTTGACAGTTTAATCATCCTGGAAGTTATGCAAAATTAAAACTTCCTTTTTATTTTACACTAATTTTGCACAAAATACTATATTTTGTGGCTACATATTATCTATTTTAATATTATGATGCAATTCTTGAATATTCTAAAGCAAATTTCTTGGTATGTTGATGCATATAATTGGAGGAGAATATTTACACACCAATATTGATCAATATTTTGAACAAATACTAATTATTGCAATTTTCAAGTATCGGTATCGGTGGGAATCGATAAGAGTATCGGCATCGGTATCGGTTCAAAGTGGTATCGGCTCAGCCCTAATCATTATCATTAAATTCCAATCAATTTGAAATATGTTTTGCTTGTTTATGGAATATGAAAATGACTCTTGAAATTGTTCATAGGAAATTCTTGAGTCAAGGAGTAAATACTTCAGTTTGTTGACATCTTGACGTTTTCCGTTCTGTGGATTTTAAGGCATTTTTATGCGTAAAATAATGAATGAAATTAAATAGCAAGGAAAAGAGTATATTTGGAGATTTTTGCAAATTGAAAAGAGTACAGTGTATGAACCTCTAAAAGAGTATAATACTCTTAAAAAGACTATGTCTGGTCACCCTATATTTAGTCATGTTTGAACAGGTAAGAAAATGTTAGAAATATTAAATGTACATTTTAAAGTTATGTTTTATAAAGTTACAAACTATGAAGGCTTGCAGCAGTATCATATTTTGTGTGCCTACAAGAATTTTTTTTTTTCACTTTTTTGTTACAGTTGGAACACACAATTACAGCTATGACTATAAAAATTAAAATAAACTACTGTATATACTCACTTCAAAACTCTTTAAATGTGCTGCTCCATTTATTAACATGTCATCATTAAAATTGGAGGGAAAATATCAGGTACTTTGTCACAATACAAAGGCACATATCAGAGTTGCCAACACCAAATCATTCTTATGATGTTGTAAGTTAAATGTTAACACTAACTTTGAAGTTACACAGTAGAAATTTCACTTAATTGCAGTGTTCACAAAATTCTGGGTTTTAACTTTTTTTCTCATGCATAAAATTTTACAATTTAGGAAAAAAAATTAAAATACACTCTAGGTTCACTTTCTGTGGAATATCTGAAGTGTATTTTTGCTTCTCTTCTATATTCCTACGATTTTAATTTCCAGTCTTTCACAAAATTCAGTGGAGTAACATAAGAATTGTAAAAAAAGAAAAAAAAAACAATATCTAATCCCCTACCCATTATTTCAGACCTTCACTCCATGGGTGAAAGAAGCTTGGTTGTTCTATATGGAAGTCAAACAGGGACTGCTCAAGATGTTGCAGAGAGAATATGGAGGGAAGGTAAAAGGTATGTTTCATGAGTTTTTCACAAAAACTCCGTGTTGAGGTTAAGAAAGCAAACTAAAAACTCTGAAAATTTTCATTATGTGTCTGATGTTTGTGGGAAAAAATATGCATTTTAAATCAAAACAACTAATGTATGTGCATTTAACACATATTGAACAATCAAGATTCAAGAATGATAATGCTGAATTAGCACAACATAATTATTTGCTAAAACTAAAACTTTCACTTGTGTGATTTGGCATCAGCAAAGTGCTTCACAGTGTATTCAACATTAAACTGTTCTGAGTACCAGTGCGATCTCCTCCGAACACCTCTCACTCATTTATTTTGTCATTTTTAACATTCGTACTTACCTATTCTGCATTGCGAAAGATTCTTTAACGTGGCATTTTGCTTTTTTCACAAAAATAATTTATATATAAAGATATATTTTTCTTCAAAAATACATGAATTCCCAGTCGAATAGATTCCACAATGGAAGAAAATACCTCCACGATCTTTCAGAATGCTATAGAAACTCATTTCCGTAAGTAGCTTCTTCTGTAAAAATTATGAAATTCGTTCGGTGGAGATCGCACTGTTACCCTGATCTGTTTGCCTGTTTTATGATTGGTAACAAACATATATCGGAATTCTTATGGAGCATTATGTTCATACCTATGAAACATTACTCTCATTTCTTTGTTCACCATAGTTAATCATGGAGTAACTTTTGAGATAATTAAGTAATGCAGAATACAATGAAATATCTCCTTGGGGAAAAGCAGACCTCTTATAATTTACATCAAAAATGGCATTGTTATCATGGTTGCAGTTTTTTAAAAAAATATATTAATAATTTTTTTGTTAAAGAGTGATAAAACTCTTTGATTGTAACAACCTAGTACTTTCTTATTTTTAGCATTGCATCTATTTTAAATGACAAATATGTAGTATTGTCTAAACTAGCAAAAGCAAAGTTCTACATCTGAAGACTTAATCATCTAATAATTATTTTAAAATAATAATAATTTTGGATCAATTGTTGTTGCATGAGTGAACCTTCAGGTGTAGAACTGCTAAAATAATAAACATTTTCTCTTGAAATCTAGTTGGATGGTGGTGACATTACTTTCATTCTCGACTTGCAAAACAATGCATATTATGTTAGAAAAAACACCTGTAGCCCATGTTTGTATCTTTCTTACAGGCTACACCTAAGAGGTCCTGTGAAAGCTATGGATGATTTCCAACCTTCACGACTCCTCGATGAGCCACTGGTCGTGTGTATTTGCTCAACAACTGGACAGGGTGAAGAGCCGGACAACATGAAGAAATTCTGGAGATTCCTGCTGCGGAAAAACCTGCCAACAAATTCTCTTAATGCCATGAAGTGTGCTGTTTTAGGATTGGGAGACTCGTCATACCAGAAATTCAATTTTGTTGCCAAGAAACTTTACCGTAGACTGCTTCAATTAGGAGCAAAGCCTTTAATCAGCCTTGGACTTGCTGATGATCAGCATGACTTGGGTCCAGATGCTGTTGTAGATCCATGGATCAAGGAATTGTGGAATAAAGTTATGCAGCTGTATCCTCTGCCAGCGGGAGTGAATGCATTAGATAATAAGACTCTGGACCCACCTAAATATGAAGTTACTTTTGTTGATGATCTAGGTACTGTAGTGTTGAACGGATTTACACCTGATTCATTGGCAAAACAGACTACTGGATTCTCCCAAGCCAATCCTAGTTTTGTGACAGTGAAAGACAACATTCGATTAACTACGATGGATCATTTTCAAGATGTTCGCTTGATCAAGTTTAAGATTCTGGAAGAGAGCCTAACCTATGAACCTGGAGATGTGCTAATGGTGCAGCCGCAAAATCTGAAAGAAAATGTGGATGAGTTCTTCGAAGTTATGAAATTTAGTCGCAACCAATTGGTGAAGTTGGAGCAGAATGATCCCGATGTGCCGTTACCTCCCCAGTCAATTCTTTCTTCTACGTGCACCCTTGAACAATGTGCTGCTCATTGCTGGGATATTCAAGGACTTCCACGACGATATGCATTTGAATTACTTTCGAAATTCACTTCCAGTGATCTGGAAATGGAGAAGCTAGTCGAGTTCACAATGGCCGAGGGACAGGAAGAGCTTTACAACTACTGCTACAGGCCTCGTAGAAACACACTGGAAGTTCTACGTGACTTTCCCTTTGCTGCTGCCAATGTTCAGCTCGAGTATTTGTTTGACTTGATGCCTCAGATAAAGCCAAGGGCATTTTCCATTGCCTCTTCTCCCCAGGTATGTGCTTTAAAAATGTACAGAGAAATGTAGGCTGTAAGATACATGTATTGGGTGGCACACGAAAAAATAGCTAAAGTTAGTAGCATATGCTGTTGAGCCAGGCTACTTTTTCATGCACCATCCCGTATATGTGAATACATATATATTTAGGACAAATTTATTAGTCAATGGGCCTCCCCGATGGCACAGTGGTAGCGTCGTCGCCTTGTAATCAAGGGGTCCCAGGTTCGATACCCGGTGGAGGCACAAGTGGTTCGGATCCCACTTTAAACTGTAGGTCCAGTCCCGATTAGCCTTACTGTGCATAAAGTGGACTTAAAACACCAAATCAATCAATTATTAGTCAATTATGGCAGTTGATGGGACTCACTGTGCTGGCCCAATGTAAATCTGCTTGGCAGGCCTTGGCTCTCAAAGGCCTGTTGTGCAATGGAATTGAATTAATGAAATGTGTATCAAGTACTCTAAAAACATTTTGAACATTCTGGATAACTCAGAAAAATTGCAGGAAAAGTACATTTGGAGTTTATGTATGTGGGAAGCCTAATTTTCTGCTTGTATCCAATGAAGCAAGCCCTTTTGCTCAAACTTAAACGAAAGAGCCTATTATTTACCTTTATCAACGAGTTGCTTCAATGAAAACTTGATGTCACTATTATGAAGCTGCATATATTAAGCACTTATTTATCTACATTCATTTTTTACCTTCTCTCATATTCATAATTTATACAACGTAATTTTGTAATAAATGTAATGTGATCATAATTGTCATATTAATTCAACATAATATTTTTTCGCAAAATATAACAAAATAGAAATTAATAACAACAAAAATACATTACACATTATATGTATTAAGAAAAAAATTAAAAAGTATAAAAAGGAAACAACAAAAGTAAAGTGCCCCCCCCCCCCCCCCCGTGCTTTGCACCACGCCATGAAGGCATATAGGGGCTGTAGAGTTAGGGCCCCACACTTTCTTGATCACGGCTGAAGGTTGGGGTGATGTGATCAGCACCATGCCCCTGGCTGTCTTTACCTCCCAGAGTTTCCTCCAGGTACCCACTTTATACGATGCTGGAGCTGCTTGAACAGGTGAGAAAAAATCTCTGCTCTCCCCTTCCGGGGTTCGAACTCGGGTCTCTCGCATGGTAGTCAGACACCCTAATGACAGCTACCGTGGCTCAATTAAACAAATTAAAATCTTTGAATCAGTCACACCAAGCACTAGTGAAATGCTTCAATAAGTGCATTAATGTAGAGGGGACTTACATCAAGAAAGAAGTATTTTCTATACATTCAAATGTGTTGTTTGAGTTGAATGCCCCTCGTTCTGGGACAGGATGACTACTCACCCGGAATCCCGGAAATTATGCATGAATTCTACGTGAATTTTTCTCCATAGACGTGAAAAATTGCAACTTGTATTAATCCAAATCACAATAATTTTATACATATTTATTAATGCTCTGAGGCAAGTATTTCAGTTTATTTTTCTTTTTATTGAGGACAGAAAAGAAAGCTGTGTAGAAAATAACACACAAGTAATTCTCTCAGTTCGTTTGGTTTGTCAGTGTCCTTTGCAAGACAGTCTATCTGACAGATGGAAGATTAACTTGAAGTTGATAGGAATATTTGAGTTCGACATTCTTATACAGTTAACAATTTTTCGTAGATTAATATATCCCACAACGTTTGTGACTTGTGTATTTATGTGGATATGTATTTCGAGTGTGAGCATGTGAAATGGCAAATGTAAACTCGGCAGCTTAAATTAAATATTTTCAATATATGTATCATTTAATTGAATTGAATTAGAATTTTTGGATAAATTAGAATAGCACAGACCCTTTATATTGCTAATATATTTGTGTGTGTGTGTGTTTGTATGTGGCTGATGAGAGGTGGTAATACGTAAGGCTGAAATAGAGAAAATGTCTGCTTGTACCCTTGAATTTTGGAAGTTTACCTTGAAAACCGGGAATTATACTTGAATTTTATCAAGGTTCTACAGTAGCCACCCTGTGGGACCAGACTGCATAAATTTACACCAGTTCCACTATCAAGATTTTAAGGGTAGGGTATTGATGGAGCAGTGATACTGATAACCAAAATTGTACCAACCTGATATAAAATTGCAAATTACTGATTGACATGTCCCATCCTTAAGAGAGTGAGTTAAAGAAAGAAAGGTTATTATTACAAAAAGCAGAAAAACAAGAAAATGCCCAAAAGGCAATAGAAGTTCTTGAATATTTTGAGGTGGTCCGTAGCACTTTTGCATTATGTAGTAGTTGAATAAAATATTAGATATTTTCAGGTTAGAATAAAATATTAGATGTTTTCAGGTTGTCCAGTATATATTATGATATTGAATGCTGTCTGGATGTCCCTGTCATTATCTTATATACTTAGCTCCTCAATTGAAAAAATCTCTCATACCGCTTTGTTCCAATACATAATGGTTGTTGAATAATAGAACTGGTGTAAATTAATTAGTTGACAATCAGATAGTAGTATTTTGTTTCACATAAATGTTATTATATAATATAAATATTAATTTTATCAATCCAAAATTCCTTTGAATAGCCTGGTCGTGTGATAGTCATTTCTGTGACTGTTCCTATGATACATGAAGAAAATGCATGTGTAAACTGAGAGGTTACATTTTTTTATATTTTAAATGAGGCTCAATATTTGTTACCAAGTAATGCACCACATTCATCAGAATTGTGAAATGACAGCTTAAATTTGTTGTAGGTGCATTCCAGCATTACATGTGTGACATTTCGCACATAAAATGTAAGGGTCGAGACATGGGATTGGATTAAAATATTCATAGAATTATTGACTACTTTGTGGTGTCTGCTAAGAAATGAAAAACTTGAATATGATGACATAGCATGAATCCATGAAAAGCATTTACGAAAATGTGTTACATGTGTGAGGTGACACCTTAAATATGTAGCCAAGTTTGACTTCAATTGTGTGTGAAGCATGTATGCTATCAATGTTCTTCTTTCCACTTTTTGTACATGCAAAATAATCTAACACAGTTATTTTTAGTGTTTTTGCATATAGGCTACAGATGTTAATGATTTTTGTTGGTGAAATTTGCAAATTATATGCATTCACAAACATTTAAACCTTAATTCAATTAAAAGCAATAAATAATAATTTTCAGATTAATTCATTTTGTTATTTACATGGAGTAGGACCACATTTCGTGGAATGCCCCTATAATGTTTCCTTATGTCAATCAATATTCATCTTTCTTTCCCCAAATTTCTTTAATTCAAGGCACATCCTGGGGAAATTCACATTTTGGTTGCTGTTGTTGAATATAAGACAAAACTTGTCTCTCCAAGGAAAGGATTATGTTCCACGTGGCTGTCCAGGTTGAAACCTGGTGCACAGGTTCCAGTCTGGATTAGAAAGGGGTCCTTTCGCTTTGCACAGTCACCTGTAAGTATGATGCAAGTTCTGTTAATTATGAAGGGTCTCCCATCTTTTTAATGCTGTATTGCCCTGTAAGGTGTCATTGCCAGGGCTCAAAAAATCCCGGTAGCCAGGTCGCCATGGCGACTAAAAATTTCAGACTGGCAACTGTGATCTTTTGCTGTAATATATACGAAATTTTGAAGATTCTAAGTTCAAATTACAGTACAGCGTAAGTTAGCAATTTTTTTATCAACGTTGTGAACATTCCATAGAATCAGTAACAATTTCTTACTCTTTGTCCCCCATTTCCTGCTGTCTCAAATGATTTAGCGATGTTTTGAATACTGTGATGCTCAGCTTCTTAAACATAATGTTTCAAAAGTCTCACAACCCAAATTTTGAAAATGTATATCTTTTCTGCATTATAAAGCCTCATCCATTGAGATATTTCCAATGCTAAAAAATTAACAGTTTACGCCACACAGAAAATTAGATAAGTTAATAACTGGCAGAAGGCAGCTTTAACATTTTTCCAGAAATGCACTTCTGAGTGAGAAAAATATGTAAGAAATTATCGAACGGTCATAATTAGATGTCTGTCATTTACGACCAATATTGGTCATGTTCAACATTTGATGGATTTTTGACTGACAAATTTATGTGAAAAAATTACATTTTTGGGACATATCTCCGTAAATGGCAACATTAGCAGGTCGAAATATTGTCAACAGACGCACGCAACATGTGCCTAAGTATTGGCCATACATTTACATGAAAAATCATAAATCAAGATTTTGTGCCAAAATTGAACTCTTGAGAATCCTAGACTGACCCTGGTTATCCTGAATTCTCTTTGCTCACTTTCGCAGCTACTCTGCCTGTTTATTTTAATTGATTCAGCATGGCTTATATATTGGAGCAGCAGGTGTGCTTTGCTGAAGAGTATTTTATGATACTACTAATTCTTACACTCATGTGCAAGAAGTTTTCAAAGAAAAATTCCCTGCTTCTGCTGTACCTCACAAAGCAACTGTTTTACGACTAGTCAACCACCAATTCTCAGATGTTTTCAGCAAATTAACAATGTTTTTTTTTTCTTCAAATAATGTAACTTCTTTTATTTGGATAAATGCTAACATAAATTTATTAACTCAGTGGTAGCCTACATGATCAGTTTAGTGCAGAAAACCAGGTGTAAATATCTCTTATGGTTTTCATGATATACATTTTCAAAGTTGGGGTTGCACGACTTTTGAAACACACTGTAGTATGCACAATTGCTAGTAGGTGGTTTCTTGGCGCCTGATTTTCAGAGCTGGCACCTAGCTTTGAAGAAAATTTTTCAAGCACTGGTCATTGCTTTGATTTCTAGTGGGGCCACATTTCACTTTAACTTGTCCAATCTTGTTTAGCCTCCCTGTGCATAAAATTAATTTTAAAACTAAATCTGCTATACTTTTGTCATAATTCACACGCACACAGAGAATTAGAAATCAAATGTAATGATACTTGCAGTATATAATCAGTAGCAATTGATTAAACAATGACATTTGAATTCTTTAAAAGCAGTCAGTGAAACAAATGCACAAAACTGTTTTACATTGTCACATTTGAATTTATCTTCTTATTAGGGATGGGCAGATATGAAATTTTGGCTGATACGGATAAACTACAGATATAAAATTCCAAATGGTCTTTGAAGAACCTGAATAGTTCATTGACCTCCTTAATAAATATTTGTTTCTAGGTAACTGTGGTGCAAAAGAAGTTACGTATTTTGACATTTACTTTTCTAAAAAGTAGGGCATGGAGATTATCCATAAAAATTACAACAAAATGACAGAATCGTGCACTAAATTATAATATATTTATAGATATATCGGATCAGTAAAATAATCTGTAATTTTGCCGATAAATCGATATGCCTGTATCAGCCAATACCGATTAATCTGTTGTTTTTCACAATTCATATCTTTAGTAAGGAAAAAAAGCTATTTTCTATGAATTCCAGGGAGGATTGGGGGGTGGTATTCCTAGTTTCAGCCAGAGTTATATGTTATGTATTTTGGTTAATTATTGTGCAAGTTTATTTTAGTTAACATATTTCCAGACTGTTCCCATTGTAATGGTTGGACCTGGAACAGGTGTTGCTCCCTTCAGAAGCTTCATCCAGCAAAGGGTACACAATGGCCAAGGGGGCAGCAACTTGGTTCTGTTCTTTGGCTGCAGGAACAAAGCAAAGGACTTCCATTGCTCTGAAGAGTGGCATGAACTTCAGGATCATAAACTAGTCACCATATTCTGTGCCTTTTCACGGGATCAGCCAAACAAAGTGTAAGTGTATCAAATAAATGAAAAGTTTGTATCTTGACACATTCTTCATTCTCTTTTTTTGAGATTTATCTTACAAGGCAAATATGTAGTACTTTTTCAAAAATCGACTTCACACGTCGAGCAATGTAAACTTTTGTTATATTTCCGTGTATTGTTTTTGTAACTTTTCCATAGTATAAAAGGGTACACCAGTTTTGTTTTAATATGGAGTCTGCATCAGTTTAATATGATACTTAACAGTTTAGCCTTTAGATAAAAGTGCTCATTTTAAACAAAAAAAAATGCACTATATTTCTGATAATGTATCCTTGGCTTTGGACGGTACTAATTTTTCGAAACTTTATTAATGCATGTATAATTTGCTAGAGTAGGAGCCATGGTTGGTAGGGCATCTGACTGACATGCGAGAGACCCAGGTTTGATTCTTGGGTGGGTGGTCTAAGGTCGGAATTTTTCTGGCCTTGCCCCTGCATAAAAGTGGCTTTGGGGCTCACCCAGCCTCAAATCAATGGATACTTGGGGTGGGGGTGGTGTAAAGGCTGCCAGAGCATGATGCTGATCACATCACCTCCAAAAAATTGCCGACATCAAGAATGTGTGGGACCTTACACCCCTTCATACACACATATCCTCTAAATGTGGCTTCATGGCACTGTGATATATGCATGGGGACCTTTACCCTACATTTATAATATACTAGAGCAGGGCTCGAAAAATTCCGGTCGCAAAGTCGCCATGGTGACTAAAAATTTCAGCCTGCCGACTGTGATCTTTTACTGTAATATGTATGAAATTTTGAAGATTCTAAGTTCAAATTGCAGTACAGCGTAAGTTAGCAAATTATTTTTTTTATCAACGTTGTGAAAATTCCATAGAATAGTAACAATTTCTTACTCTTTTTTACGCCATACAAAAAATTTGATAAATTAATAACTGGTGCAAGGCAGCGTTAAAATTTTTCCAGAAATGCACTTTTGAGTGAGAAAAATATTTAAGAACTTATCGAAGGGTCATAATTAGATGTCTGATAACTGATGCCATGTCAATCTGCCATTTACGACCAATATTGGTCATGTGCAACATTTGATGGATTTTTGACTGACGATTTTATGGTTCGAGTGAAAAAGTGACATTTTTGGGACATATCTCTGTAGATGGCAACACAAGCAGGTCAAAATATTGTCAACACACACACGCAACATGTGCCTAAGTACTGGCCATACATTTACATGAAAAATTTTAAATCAAGATTTTTCCTGTTATTTTATTGATTCAGCATGGCGTATACATTTGAGCATCGCGTGTGCTTTGCTGAAGAGTATTTTACTACTAATTCTTACAGTCATGTGCAAGAAGTTTTCAAAGAAAAATACCCTGCTTTTACTGTACAGTGGGATTCATGAGTATTACCGTGCAAATTGTCCATCACTATGTTCGTGCACCTTATTTGACCCAATAAGAGCTTCAAGAATTAAAAGAAAACTCAAAACAAGGTGTGGACAAAATCTGCACCAGCATACATAAAAATCCATAACTTAAGATCACACAGGATGTAAGAGAAAAATTAATGAAAATAGTCATGGACAATTTGCATAATAATACTCATGGATCCCACTGTACCTCACAAAGCAACTGTGTTACGACAAGTCAGACACCAACAAATGATCCCACAAATTGTTAAGAGTTAGTATTTATTGTTGAAAATCAATTCTCAGATGTTCTCAGCCAATTAACAATGTTTTTTCCTTCAAATAATGTAATTGCTTTTATTTGGATAAATGCTAACATGTGATAGCCTACATGATCAGTTTAGTGCAGAAAACCAAGTGTAAATATATCTTACAGTTTTCATGATATACATTTTCAAAGTTTGAGTTGCGCGACTTTTGAAACATACTGTAGTATGCACAATTGCTAGTAGGTTGTTTCCTGGCACCTGATTTTCAGAATTGGCACCTAGCTTTGAAGAAAATTTTTCAAGCACTGTACTAGAGTATTCAAATTTCCTTTCTTTTCCTGCTACTGTTTTTTCAACAGCATTTTTGCTTGATAGTAAGGATTCATTTCAGGCCATTATCGTGATTTTTTTTTAAAAGCATTGAAAGTTTCACAGTACCTTTATTTATTTACAGATACGTTCAGCATAAAATAAAGGAAAAAGGAGAATTAGTGTGGAATGCCTTGTGTAAAGATAACGGTTACTTCTTCATTGCTGGAAGCTCCAAGAACATGCCAGATGATGTTAGGACTGCGCTGAAAGAGGTTTTTCAGGAAATTGGGAACTTAGGTTCAGGAGAAAGTGAAGAAATGTTAACGAAGTTGGAAAAAAGTAACAGAGTTCAGACAGAAACGTGGTCCTGATTCCAGACGTTAATTATTATTATTTCATTTGTAGTGTTCAAGTTAATAAATTGTAAAGAAACCATAAAGTACAGGTGTTTGTAGGTTTTAACATTAAGTGAATGGTGATATACGTAACTGAATATAGAAGACACATTTTTGTAATGATCTCTGAAGAAAATGTGGGTGTTCAGGATGTTTGTGATAAGCAAAGGAGAAAGTATGATGCAATTATCTCCAAGAAAAATTGTCTATTGGTTATTATTGTTATGACTCTGTGGGCCTTAAATCCTATTATTGGAAGTTGTGGGTAGTGTTGACTACTCAGTTCTACATCATTTAATTCAGGAATGAGAAACACTGATAGTCAGTTTTTACATCTTTTGTAATTTGACATTTTTTTGAAATAATGAATGAGTATTAGTGCTGTTGACTGCAATTTGTGATTTTTCATTACTGCATTTTATGGTGTGTGTGAATATGGCCACTTTTGTGAGGCAACAGATTTTTTTTAGTTAAGAAAAATCAGTTTATCATTTTTCCTGACCTAATAATAACTATTATTATACTGACAAAGTAGGCCAGTGGTGTGAAAGCATTTCTTGAGCATTAGTGAATTTTTAATGTGTGCCCCCCCCCCCCTTTTCTAAGACTGAACTCTTATACATTACGAGGTGAATTGCATTAAATTGGGAATTTTTTCTGTATTTCAACTGAAAATAGATAATTGGATCAAACAAAACTCTTATTAATCCTGAAAATAATTTAGAAAACAGGCACACACTTTATTTGGCAAGTAATGATAGTTTTCTTCATATAAAAAAAAGTGTGACCACAACAGTCTTTTCTTCTTTGTACAAAAATTCATTCCAATCCATTGATGGTCAGTCTGAAGGAAAACCAAACACTTTCAATGTCCCTGCATCAATTTTTCTTTCATATTTGTCCTTGTCATCGCATGCATATGCAAGGAGATACTTCTTCGGATGCCACGCAACTGTGAATGTGGCTGCTTCCACTGGAATGTCCACCACTTTCTCCCCAGTTTCAACCTCACCAACATCGATCACCAAGTCCTCGGATGCAGATGCCAAGAGACGCCCATCATGGCTGAAGCTGATTGTCCTGACTGGCCAGTCTAGCCTAGAGGCAAAATACTTGATAAACATAATGAAAGCATTGCAAATAAGTTAACCAATTAAAAAGCAACAAGGTTATTTGGTCTTTTTGTTGTTTGTGCCTTCCTGCCCCCAATTCCTGTTAAGTAACAGTACTAAAAAATAAAAAAAGCATCTAAAATTAACTTTCTTTGTCCACTTCTTTTATATTTGCAGTGTGTGTATAAATCGCAAAACTCCCGTATTATTGCTCAACGTATAGTAGAATTGTTACGTGAACAACTAACTGCAATGCATTGTAATGAAAAATCATGTTCCCAACCCAACTAATTTGACTCAAATAATTAAATATAGCTCTAAAATGTACACTAGCTCTCATGTAAAGTAGGTGAAAGCTAATCGAATTTATTTTTGCACTGCAAATGATTGGAAAAATACCTGCACCCATTTCAAGCTTTTGCATATCACTTGGAATAGGTCGAAGCATGCACATTTTGTTTTTGATGGAAACATGAAATAACACATTGTAATGTAAATTTTTAATGTGCATCTTCCTACCATGTTTTGTTATGCAAAAAGAATGGCAAAATAAACTTTTAACCTGAAATGTAGCGTTTATTTACCAACAACACTTTCTGAGGCTTTAACTATCCTGTGGATTAAGCAAATCATGGAACATTGATTAATTCTGCTGTAAATATTTGAGAAGCTAAAATGGACTCCTTTAGACAAGAAACTTAATATGTGACAAGTACATAAATGTGCTATAAAAAGGGAAAAGTTTATTTTGTATAATAAGTATAGTTTCTAAATCAAATAAGGGTTATTCACAATTTTAAAACCAAAATGCCACTTTATATACCACTTTTGATCCTGAAATATGCCCAATTTTTTACTGAAATCTTGTTCTCTATCACATATACAGGGTGATTCTTATAGAACTGGCCTGATGAATTTGCTAATAATGCTGCAAGTAATTCATATAACAGCTCATGATTATGACATCATAATCCATGGGCTGCGCTGAGTCTAATGGTGTGCAGATGATCTGATAGGTGGCAGCACTTATGCTGCAAAGTTAAAGCACACAGCGGAGCACGTACGAACATGCCCGGGGGCTTACTGATGGACAGGGTGTATGCAAACAAACCACGTAAGTTACAAGCTTTAAAGGACAACATTTAGACAAATCATGGACATCACCAGAGGAACACTGAGGCGAGTCACAGCAAATATGCAAACGTGAGTGGAGGTGTGCCTTCTTGAAAATGGCAAAACACTTTCAGCACATGCTCTGATCACAATCAACAGCACACACTATCCAAGGTATGTCATGTATAAATTACATTAATATCTATATGGTATATTTCATACTAGAGCTCATTTTGTCAGGCTGGTTCTATAAGAATCAATCTGTATATGTTGCTCTAGGAGTATTGGATCCTGAACTTTTAGGGCTAGAAAGATAATCTCACCACTCTAATTTTGGGAAATCATTTTCTGATTTTCAGGAACATGAATACTGTAGTTAGTACATTAGGAGTTGTCAATTCCGAAATAATACCAATAATAGACTGCTTATGAACCTTGTTACTGTTAAAAACTCCTCCCATTTTTTCTTCTGTGCATGCCCCTGATTAAAAGTATGCAGGATTGATTGAATGATTGATTTGATGTTTTAAGTCCACTTTTTGCACAGTAAGGCTAATCGGAACAGTTTAAAGTGGGATCCGCATCACTATGTGCCTCCACCAGGTATCGAACCCTGGACCCCTTGATTACAAGACAATGACACTACCACTACGCCATTGGGAAGGCCCTAAAGGTATGCAGGAACAGCATCTGTTATGAAATTTGATCAAGAAGATCAACTGTAAGACAAAGATGTGCCTATTAGAGGCTTCATACTGCCTGACTATGTATGTTGGAGAATTTGGGAAGGTCATCACATTGACTTACCTGGAAAAAGTACGAAGGCAGACCAACTCAGATACATCCCATAATGAGACAAGGGCATCAGCGGAGCCTGTCGCAAAATACTGGCCTGTTGGATCAAACTCAATACAGATGCAGGTCCCTGGATGAGCTTGGAGAACATGCTGGATTTTCAATTCTGGGTAACTGAAAGTAGCAACAAGGAGATAAACAACAAAGAATTCATGCGTGACTTTCAAAAGTAATTCTTAAGATATGGGAGGGGTGATAGTGGCTTTGAACATGTGTACTTGCCTGAAGAGTCTCTAGGGGAAGCAAATTCAATGACTAATTAAAGTAATAATTAAATTATAAATAAAAAACTAAATATGCTGACCAAGGCAGTAATTTATTTTATTAAAAACATAAACTAACGTAACGTTTCAACCTTCTAGCAAGGTCTTCTTCAGACTCTGTATCAAGTACAAAAGTAACCAGATACAACAAGAAGGGTAATATATATACACAAACATTACTCCCTCCAGACTATTTAGAAAGTTGTTTGGAACTTTCTAGCAGATGACTTTCACTTTCCAACTTTACTTTCACCTAAAAGGCTAAACACAATTACTTCCATATAGAATGTGGTTGGACTTTTTAATCTCACGCTCTTTTCCCTTCATTTTTCTTCCTTCTCCTCTCCTCTTTTTCTCTTGTCCTTTCCACTCTTTCCAACATCTTCTTCCATTCTTTGTTTAACTTCAGTCCCCCATTCCAGTTCATTGTGTCTTCTTCGCCTTTCTTCTCTATTTCCTTGGCTTCCTTCCATTTTCTCACTAGCATTCTCTTCTCCCTTCCTATTTGCTTAGCCTCATCCCACTCTATGTCATGTCCTGTTTCTCTCGTGTGTTTAAATATTGCATTTCTCTCTCTCTTAAGTCGTACATCATCCCTATGTTGTTTCAACCTGTCTTTCAGCCTTTTTTTCGTTTCTCCTATGTACACACTCTGACATTCTTTACATTTTACTTCGTAGATAATCCCTTCTTCTTCCTCTTCTCTGTTTTCCTTTTTCTTGTTAGCATTCCTCGCTATTCCTAAGATGCTTCTCCCTCCCTTCCTGTAAGTTTTAATTCCTGCTTTCCTAAGCACTTTGCATATCTTTTCTGTGGTCTTCCCCATACTCCTTATTCCAAACCTTCTCTCCTCTTTTTCTTTCTCTTCCAATTCTCCCCTGCCCGTTTTCTTACTTCTTCTGTTTATGTCCAGTCTATCCTGCTTCTCATAGCCATTCTTTTCCAGCTGTTTCCATAGGCTATTTATTTTGCCTTCTTTTTCACATTCTTTCATGCATATTTTCTTGATTCTGTCCTCCATATTCTTTATAAAATTTATTTTTGTCACCTCACTTACATCACTTCTTTTGTGGCAGAATACCCCTGCTGCACACTTCTTCTGATGCCAAGCGGTTTCAATTTCTTGTCCTCTTTTCCTTTTCATCAATATATCTAGATAGCTTAACTTATCTTCTTCTTCTATTTCAAGTTCCAATAATATCCCTCTTTCTTCATCTTGAATTTCTTTGGCAAAAATGTCAAGCTGCCTCTTCGTTCCCTTCCATATGCCAAAACAGTCGTCCACATATCTGCAAAACAGAATCATTTTGTCACCTCCCTTTTCTATCACTTTCTTTTCCCATTCATTCATAACCAATTCAGCCAATGCTGGGCTTAGACTGGAACCTATATTTAGTCCTTCACTCATTAACATTATTTTATCTCCCATTATACTGTAACCGTTATTCCAAATGGTTTCCAGCGCCTTCACTACCCTTTCACTATCCCATTCTCCTATAATTTCTTGTCCCATTCTCTTTTTAATAATGTCCAAAACGCGTCCCCTCTTGATGCTCGGGAACATACTTTTCACGTCTAAGCTAAACATTGTCGTCTTCATCTCATTTAACTTAAGTCCTTTTATGAGGTCTACTACTTGTTCACTGTTCTTAACTCCTCTGCTTTCTTGCTGTGTTACTAACAGGTCAATAACTTTCTTTAATTTCTTTTCTAAGGGTTCCAAAATATTGTTTCTGCAGTTCATTACTGGTCTTAACTTTATCTCCTCTTTGTGTATCTTTGGAAAGCCTTTCAAACTTGGTAGTCTTCCTGTCTCCTTTATGCATTTCTTGAATCCACTCCTCCTACAGTCTTTAATGATTCTTTCTTTTATAGTTTGTTCTTCACCTGTTCCACAAATCTCCTCATATCCATTTTCTTTTAGGTCTTCAAACTTCCTCTCGTACCATTCTCTTTCCATCACCACAATTGCTCCACCTTTATCTGCCTGCTCTATCACCACATCATTTCTTGTTTTGATTTTCTTCATCCCTTCCCTTTCTTTTTGACTCAAATTATCTACTTTTCCTTGTTTTCCCATTTCTTTCTTCAGTATGGCTGCTGTTCTTCTTCTAATCTTGTCTCTTTCTGGTTCTTCTTTTATATGGAGCACTGCTTCTTCAATGTCATATATAACTTCCTCATAATCTACATTTCTTTCTTTAACTTTGAAACCTCTGCCTAGTTTTAAAACAGCTTCCTCTTCTTTTGTTAGATCTACATTCCCTATTACCACAACTCTTCTTCTGGTATCCTCTTCTTCTTCCTCTTCTCCTCTTTCTTCTTTCCATCCTAGTCCCTCTCCTTTCTTCTTCAATTTTATTTTAATGTTAATGAGTGAAGGACTAAATATAGGTTCCAGTCTAAGCCCAGCATTGGCTGAATTGGTTATGAATGAATGGGAAAAGAAAGTGATAGAAAAGGGAGGTGACAAAATGATTCTGTTTTGCAGATATGTGGACGACTGTTTTGGCATATGGAAGGGAACGAAGAGGCAGCTTGACATTTTTGCCAAAGAAATTCAAGATGAAGAAAGAGGGATATTATTGGAACTTGAAATAGAAGAAGAAGATAAGTTAAGCTATCTAGATATATTGATGAAAAGGAAAAGAGGACAAGAAATTGAAACCGCTTGGCATCAGAAGAAGTGTGCAGCAGGGGTATTCTGCCACAAAAGAAGTGATGTAAGTGAGGTGACAAAAATAAATTTTATAAAGAATATGGAGGACAGAATCAAGAAAATATGCATGAAAGAATGTGAAAAAGAAGGCAAAATAAATAGCCTATGGAAACAGCTGGAAAAGAATGGCTATGAGAAGCAGGATAGACTGGACATAAACAGAAGAAGTAAGAAAACGGGCAGGGGAGAATTGGAAGAGAAAGAAAAAGAGGAGAGAAGGTTTGGAATAAGGAGTATGGGGAAGACCACAGAAAAGATATGCAAAGTGCTTAGGAAAGCAGGAATTAAAACTTACAGGAAGGGAGGGAGAAGCATCTTAGGAATAGCGAGGAATGCTAACAAGAAAAAGGAAAACAGAGAAGAGGAAGAAGAAGGGATTATCTACGAAGTAAAATGTAAAGAATGTCAGAGTGTGTACATAGGAGAAACGAAAAAAAGGCTGAAAGACAGGTTGAAACAACATAGGGATGATGTACGACTTAAGAGAGAGAGAAATGCAATATTTAAACACACGAGAGAAACAGGACATGACATAGAGTGGGATGAGGCTAAGCAAATAGGAAGGGAGAAGAGAATGCTAGTGAGAAAATGGAAGGAAGCCAAGGAAATAGAGAAGAAAGGCGAAGAAGACACAATGAACTGGAATGGGGGACTGAAGTTAAACAAAGAATGGAAGAAGATGTTGGAAAGAGTGGAAAGGACAAGAGAAAAAGAGGAGAGGAGAAGGAAGAAAAATGAAGGGAAAAGAGCGTGAGATTAAAAAGTCCAACCACATTCTATATGGAAGTAATTGTGTTTAGCCTTTTAGGTGAAAGTAAAGTTGGAAAGTGAAAGTCATCTGCTAGAAAGTTCCAAACAACTTTCTAAATAGTCTGGAGGGAGTAATGTTTGTGTATATATATTACCCTTCTTGTTGTATCTGGTTACTTTTGTACTTGATACAGAGTCTGAAGAAGACTTTGCTAGAAGGTTGAAACGTTACGTTAGTTTATGTTTTTAATAAAATAAATTACTGCCTTGGTCAGCATATTTAGTTTTTCATAATCATGGAAACAAGGCTTAATGGAGTTATAATTATAAATAAGTTCGTAAAAGTACAATCCTCCTCCAAGTACTCACTACTATAGATATACGAGGTGTGACACAAAAAAAAACAAAAAAAAAAAAAACGGATTGATTGCATAAGTGAAAAAAAAAGGAGTTGGCAATAATAGTTTTGGTGACGTCATGTGACACCCCTTCTATCTGTGCTGCAAGTTTGGACTCGCCCGGTCTCGCGGGTTGGGAGTATTGAGTCATTGAGTGAACACCTGCAACCGTGTTCTGCCGAAAAAATGTCTAGTGTGAAAAGTTAACAAAGAATCAACATCACATTCCTTGTGAAACTTACTTTCAGGGTCATAGGTAAAAATCCATGTCTCATTGCAAGTAACAACAGATTCCAACAAACTTGGCTCATTTCTAAGGCATTGTAACATGTCCTCACTCGTCTTTACGACACAGTTTTTGGTCATCTGACAAAACTTTTGGTACAACCTTCGCACAAATCTTCCGCATGCTCCATTCCTCTGTTAAAATGCATCGAACAGCTTCCCTATCCAAGTTAACTACCGTAACTCAGCCACTGCACGAACACTTAATCTTCGGTCACCTTGTATCACTTCACGAACTCTTGCAATGTTTTGTTCCGTAATTAGCAGTTCGTGGGCACCCTGTACGTTCATTGTCATCCACACTGTCCCTTCCCTCTGAAAACCGTTTATGCCATTCAAGCATGCGTGTCCTAGACAAAGTATCATCCCCATAAGCCTCACTTAACATTTGGAATGTTTCTGTTGCAGATTTCTTACGTTTCACAAGGAATTTGATATTCATTCTTTGTTCACTTTTCAAAGCTTCTGGGGGGTCTTAAAAATATCATCTACTGGCTTCCCTGCCTTATGGAGTGCTATAACAGGCACACAGTTTTCACACTCGCCTCATTTCGACATGAAATCTACACATAAATGTTCTATCACTTCTGTAGCTCAAGTAGCAATGAGATTGGATAAGTTGTTGACCTTCAGCACCAGGTGAGGAGCCACCTTCCAAAGTTGTAACAGTATTTATGGTAATACTGGGCAGTGTTACCCCATACATTATTAAAAATATTAGGTGGTTATACAGAAGAACTCAGATTTTATATTTTCCAGGGGATGGGAAAAAAAAAAAAATCAAGGAAAAATAATTTTGCTATGTTGGGACCATCACCATTGAATGCATAATATGGGAAAATGTAATACCCGGGAACATAAATAAATCAACACTTTGTAATGCCATTTTAAAATGTTTCACTTTGGTCCTCTGAAAAGCGTAAAATTGAGGTTTCCGCTGTGTAATTACAGTTTCACACATTAACCCGTGCGTAACCCGTGCCTACTTACCAACTGCTCGCATGAAAAATAAACCAAAAGCCAACAAAGCAAGTTTCCAGAATTACTATTAATTACTCAGTGCTTGTGATTACATAGACACTTATCAATATATCATTCTAATATATCTGTACTTACACTTCAGAGGACCACTGGGAAGGGCGATAAGGTCTTTAATTTTGTTTTAAGTCAAGGATAACTTCTTTCATCAGCTCAATACTACTTTGCAATATAATCCATGTACTAGCTTACCTTAATATGTGAACACAACCTTGCCCATTGGTGAGAAAGAACAGATTACTATCTTTATTCCATGATATTTCATTCACTTCGAATTTATATTGTTGCTCTTCTTTTATTTTGTGGGTCCTTGCATCTATGAAGGTTACCAGATCCTCTTTGTTGCCAACTGCAATGGTGTTTCCATCAGGAGACCACGTAATGTTAATATTCTCACCTATAAGAAAAAAAAATATGACATTCTGCCACCATGACACTAGTGGATGTGCAATTGCGGGAATTTTCATATTGGTAAATGAGTCAACAAACATGAGTAGAGCTTATTTTTACTTTTACTACATATGCAGAGTGTTGCTTGTAGATTAAAACCCTGAAATTATGTTATCTTGTCAATGAGTGGAGGCAAATCAATGACATTCTAATGATGCTTAGTTCCAATGAAATTGAGCAAATGACCACACAGCACTGAATGTTTGCATTTGATTGGGAATGCTTACTTCTAAAGCTTCAATTGTACACAGTTTGTTACTGTATATCATTTATTTCTAATAACCCCTCCCCCTCCCCCCACACACACACCAAAAAAGAAGTCCAGGTTGTAAGATAAGATGATCTTAGCGTCCACAGTCTTGAAAAAGACATCTTGGGGGTAAAAAAACCTGCATTATAGGCATTAATTCAAGTGTTGCATTATTTAGCTGGAGATAAACTTGTTATCAGTTCACATAGTCGGCTGATTACTAAACTTGTTGTACTGATGTATCTGTATGACAGCAGCTTTGCTTCCCTCTGACATGTTAAGCATGACTGTCTCCAGTGAGCTATCATAAGGATTTTGTAGGCAATTGTTCCAATCTAGTAGATTCATCCAGAACTGAGCCTGATGTTTACGTCATTTATCAAGAAGGGATTCTGTCATTTCCAGTTACCAAACCAATTGGTGATTTAATGAGTTCTAACCACACTTGTTTCACAGCACACATTTGCACCATAAACATACATTCTTCTACTGAGTATGCAATTTCAGATTTGAGTCTTTGTCTCCTGCTGCTGCCACTGGGGACAACTTCCAGCACTTGCTGTAATTTGCTCCATAAAATTACAGGTACCTGTAATGAAAATGTTATTGTTTTTTGTCCATTACTACATAATACAGTTTTTAGGGTTTAGACCTATGTAAGAATCACCCCGAATTATAGAAAATATTTACATTCTTGTTCATTTGCAAGTATATCATCATCATCCTTCGCCATTTCCTGCCTCTGGCTGGGTGGCATAGAAGTCAAGCCTCTAAACTTTTTCCCTGGATTTCCACCACTCCTCTCTTTCCAGAGTGTTCCAATCTTATCTTCTTCCCCTAATACTCTCCGTTATCTGCTCTTTCCACAGACATCTTGGTCTCCCCCTTGGCCTTATTCCCACTCCTTGTGGTAGTTTTTCTGCATCCATCCCCTTCATGTGTCCTAACCATCTCATCTGTGCCTGATCTATCCTGTCCTGAAGCTTTACCAACCCCACTGTCTGTTGGATCTCATTCCATTGCAAGTATATGAAGTGCACAATCTCGCACAAAAAATAATTGGCCCGAGAATAGTTTGATTTTACAATTCAGAATGGTATCAAATTATAACACAGGATACTGTGGTGGACAGCATTAATGTCAGGAGCAACCACTGCTTCTGTTGATTTTAAACATTGTTACAACCTATTTTCACATATTTGATCTTTCCTACAAGCTCTGTGATACGATGAAGTTCAATAGCTTACATAGTTACAAAACTATTGCAAATATCTAGGCAAAAGCAAACCACACAAAAGTTCATGGGAATGTTCCAGACTGGATTCTAAGCGGATGTAATTTTTTATATTTTGGTAGCATCAGCAAAGGTCCAGCCAAGCCTTAAGATGTTGGCAAGGAGGGAAAGTGCTAACCCCCCCCCCCCCCAGCTCTCTTCAGAGATATTTAAGAGTAAAATTGAATTTCATATTCAATGATGATAGACTGGAGTTCAAAGAGCTATAAAAATAAGCAATAGAAAACAGAACACACACAACTGGGTGTTAAATATTTTCCACATAAATGTTTGAGAAGTGCAAGACAATATGAATAAATTGATTTGCATATTTTGGTAGTTAAATTTGTAATGGTATTCATTACAAACATGCATACAATTGTAAATTGGATTTGGCCATTAACAACAGTTTAAAAGCTGAAATAATTAAACATAAATTAAGACAATATAAAATGTAGCAAAGATATAACCACTTGACTGTACCACAGATTTTTAAATCATTTGACTGCTTGCTTTACTCTTGCACATGCATACAATGATGATAGGTAACAATAATAATAAGAAACGTGTTTGTCTGTGTGCATGTGTATTATTACTGGGACTCTCCCTGATGTAGTTACCTTGTAAAAAAAGGAGTCCTAGTTCCGATACCTGGTGGAGGCACATGGCAGAGTGGTTTGGATCCCACTACAGTTAACTGTATATCCAGTATCTATTAGCCTTTCTGTGCATAAAGTGGACTTAAAACAATAATTCATTCAATCAATCAATCAGTATGTGTATTATTCTTTCAAATGAAATTAAAATTTCTTTCCCTAATCCAAAAGGCACTGCAAACCCCTTAGGGTACTGTATTGTTCAATTTTAGAACAACAAGCAGAGACTGTGACAATATCTTGTAAAAAATGAATATGTGGAATAAATATTCTGACTGAGATAATGTTAGTATGTATTGATATAGACAGGGATAGACAAACTAAAAATAATTCGGGCAGCAGCCCCTATTTCTCAGGAACCAGCATATTTCTTTGCAAATACTGGACAATAAATACATAAATCCAACTAAGATAAAGGTACATATTTTGGAATGTGACCATAAAACATCTAATTTATTTACTAATTAAAGATTGGATTAAAAGTAATTAATTCTAAAGAAGACTCAAAAGGTAACAGCATGAATAACTATGCAATACATTATAATATATGGCTGACTCTACCATATCGCTGCAGATTTTAAATTCGGCTAGGTCAGTGCAAAAATTTATAATGCCATGTTTGTTTGTCTGATTTAATGATACATGTGGTACAGACAACACACAAACATTAAAAACCATTTACTGTACTCATTATTTTTTTAAAAAAAGGGTAATGGAAATTTCCATAAGTAAACTTGAAATTATTAAAAAAAATCTTGGTAAATGGCTGTTATATCGGAGACACATTAAAATCGGATATTGCAACGTCCGCGCGCCGGAGCACTGCACACTACACCACGGAGCGGTGCAAAAGTGTACCCATATATGCTAGCTTGTAGCCAGCCGAAGACATGGACTCAAAGTATCTCAGGGCTTGCGGGGTTTAGTATGGAAAGGTCAAAGGTCAACTTGTAAAAGTTTATTTATATTTATACATGCATGTAAATAACCAGTTTAGCACATACGCTCTTAAATCCTCCTCAGTGAGGTACCTGGGCAGTATTAGTATTCTTATCTAATTTAGGGGGAACCAACTAGTACAGGTAACCAATAGGAACCTTGGTAGCCGTCACGTGCCACGCCGTCTGGGGACAACATGCGAAAGCGTCCAATCAATAGCGAGGGACGGGCCAAGGGGCCCGCGGTTTCACAAAGGTGTTGGTGTGAAAGGACGCCGCAAAGTCAATCCAGCTACGACAAGGGAACGGTTCGGTCCCTTGGCATGTCCAGTCAGTAGCAAGAGACGGCAAGGTACAAAGGGTAGGTCTGGAAGCACCCAGGAGACTTGGGCTTGGGCCGCCACGACCCAAGGGTAGCACATCAAGCTCTTATGGGGCAGACCAGGTAGGTAGGAAAACTGCTTTTCTTTTCTCCTCCTTCCTTCTCAAGGAAGCTATTGGATCCTGGTAGGGGAAACTTCCAGACTAGATCTGGGAACCAGGTCTTTCGCAGTCGGCATCTGGCAGTCGACTGAGCTCCGGGCCTCGCTGCTTTGTTTATATACTGTTTGGTGGCAGCACTGAGGCGGGTGGAGAAGATCGGAACTAAGCCGGCTGCAGCGTTGCAAACTCCCTTCAATTCACGAGATGCAACTCGTGCGTTATAAAATATCAAGTTTAGCATTGTAAAAACCACTAGCATGTGGCGATATAAACTTAACACTTGTGTGCTAAACTGAACACGTTACATTAAAGAAATTAAAAGATAAAGAGATTTAACAATGCAAGTTACAAATTAAACAACAATTACTGCACAAAAGATAACTGAATGAGTAAACCACGCAGGGTATTTAGCATGCTTTCTTTAACCAAAACGTGTGTGCCATAACAATATATGCTTAACAACAATGCACTCAAAATTAGATAAATCAAAAGCGTAAGCCTCGCAGGGCATTTCTCAAACATTAATAATTATATATGAAAGAATATGGCTATCACGCAGGATAGCTACATGTGATGACCACGCAGGGTCGTTACATATGCCCCTCTCTCGGGCAAAAATTTTGAGGAAAATTAAAAAGTTTAAATTTTCAGAAAAATTTTTGGTAAACCAGAGTCTATATCTCTTTTACTCTTCAATCACTAAGTCTTTTCTTCATTCACTATTTGTCTTCTCCGTTCGGGGGAACACCTGAAGAGACGAAGGTTGTCAAAATTCACTCGGTCGACTGGGTTCTTGGTCGTCGGGTTCAACAGCAGGGCAGTGTTGCTTCGAACATCCGAGGCGACATAGGGGCCAATGTATACCTCAAACAATTTGGCGATAGTCCTATTCTTTCGGGAACTTAACTTGCGATTCCTGACAAGAACCAAGTCACCTTCTTCTAATTGAAGAGCGTCTCTTTTTACTTTCATTCTTCTATCAACAATTGTTGAGCCTTTCTAGAGGGTTTGGATATTGCTTCGTCGTAGAGATGGTGAAGTAGTCCAGAACTTCATTAGACAGGGATACACGGAATAGCAACCCAAGAGGAAAACATTTCGAAATATCTGAGACAGGGTGCATGGCAAGTTAATCAGCGAACTCAAAACCAATAAATTCATAATGAGACAATATTAGCTGGACGAAGTTCCAAATCTTCCAATCTTCATTCTCCAGTAAAGCCATCAGGAAAAGCGGTAAAGAATGCGACTTGTAAGGAACTGTCTCGGCACACTGCTTATATCCAACATTCTTCAATGGTACGAGCTTCTCAAAAATAATCTCCAAATTGCGTCTCAGCACATTTAGGAACTCCTGCTTCTGGGAATCTTTTAGAATATCTACCGTGTCGACCTTCTCACTGAGGTCCGCGGGTTTATACATCCATTTCTTGTCTCTCTCTTGGACATTTTGGATATACCTCACAAGTTCAATATCCAGTGGATTCCCTTCCTCATGTTCAGGAGTCTTCCCGAAATTCAGCTTCACAGAGTTTTTCCTGAAATTTATCTCTGCCTCGTGCTGCCTCAAAAATGGCATGCCCAAAAGAAGATCCGTACTAAATCCCTTCAATATAAATACTTCAGTACTGAAAGTCATTCCACCTATTTGTAGCTCTACTCGCCTACTTCCAAAAACTCGCTTTCTGTGGGTACCAGAGAAATCAACTAATCTTATTTCTGGAACCTTTTGTACCTGAATGCTTGGCATTTGATCCTTTAGTTTAGTCCAGACATTATGACTTAGAATTGAACATTCGCTTCCGGTATCAATTATACAGTTTATCGGTATTTCCATCAATTTTGCAGACACTGCTGGTGATTTGTAACTGGTCTTAGAGGCTCGTGCAGATTTCAGATCACTTTGCAAATTTATTTCCTCTGTTTCGGACAATTGAAAATTTACTTTTAGTTCCTGGATAGATCTTAGTGGTCGCTCCTCCGAGGCCCCTTGCCTAAATGGGAACGAAGCACCTAGACAAGGCTCTAGTTTGTTTGACTAGACTGTGACCTTTGGTTATGCAGGAAGTCCCGGGTTGTCTCTAGGGCTTCCTCCTGCTCAGAGGTCAAGTCTTCTCTGGTTGGTGACTGCCTTCTAGTCTGTTCTGCATCCCGAGGTGAGTATCGTCTAGGGGAACTCCCATCCTGATAATTCCTTATATCAGGGAAGCTTCGACCTCTTTCTGGATAAGGTCGATTAAAGTTCCTCTGACCATCCTGTTGGCTGCGGTCCGCTCCTCTCCAGCCTTGTCTTCTATAAAACTTTGGAGTCCTCGCAGCATTCCTTCTCTACCGCTGGTTCTGGTCTCGATGTTGCGGACTTTGAAGCTCTTATTATTGATTCCAGACTCTTTACTCTTGGGGTCTTCCTTATTTCTCCAAGCATCGGGATCGTCATAGATGTCGAAGTCCTTGAGAAAACTGGTCAATTCATCAACTGATCTTGGAGCATGCGCAAGGCAGAGGTTCCAGATACGATACGGCAGCTGTCCTATTATTAGATTCAGCACTTCACTTTCGCTGAAATTGTCACTCAAGTTTCGATAGGCAGCGTAGATGCTCCAAGCGAAGCTCTCCATATTCTCGTGGACTGGGCGAAAATATCGTCGATTTCTCACAGCAGTTAACTGTCTCTGTTTGGCTTTCTCAGAGGCAAACTCCTCCTTAAATCTTAGGCAAAAGTCGGCATAGTTGACAAAACTATCTATGTTTCCCGCCAGCCAATGTTCAGCCTTGCCTGCAAATACTCTAGGAAGTAACTCAAGTCTATAGTGCTCAGGTATCTGCATAAGCTCGAAACTGACATTGAGCTCTCTGAGGTACTTCTCTGCCGATTGGGCCTCGATATCGCCTTTGAATTTTGGTACGTGGGCGATATCAGCCATCCTAGGCATCTTGAAATCGGCTCTACGTCGAGGAGGAGATCCATCAGAACTGTCTCCCTCTCTAGGTCGCTTACCTCTATCTGTTAGAACGGTTCTTTCGACGCAGTAGGGACTTTGCACTACTCTAGGAGGTTCAAAGGTGACCGCTTCCGGGTTTAAGCTTCCACCCCGTTCAATAGAATCCGGGAGTACATCTGAAGTGGCTTCGGTTTGCAACTGCAGTCTTTGAAACTTATCCTGCAGCTCACCTACTCTTCTAATTATAGTTCCAGTTTGTTCATGGATCTCTCTTCGAAGGGACACTTCCAGTCTCTTGGTCTCTTCACGGAGAGAGTTCACTTTTTCTCCAGCAGTTGTTACAACTTCTTCCCGGAGATTCCGCGTCAATGCATCGGCA
Organism: Lepisma saccharinum; assembly: GCF_977018435.1. Lineage (NCBI taxonomy): Eukaryota > Metazoa > Arthropoda > Insecta > Zygentoma > Lepismatidae > Lepisma > Lepisma saccharinum. The sequence continues at coordinate 73,049,220 of NC_139236.1, forward strand.
GCCTCCTTCTGCTCTCGTACAGTTTTTTCCATCTGCTCGGTCCTTTCCCCAAGGGTTTTTACCACAGAACTCATTGCTTCAACCGAGACCTCTATCTGTTTAACCCTCTCGGGATCCTCACTTTCAGTTTCTTTCCTAGTAACTTCCCCTCTAGACTGGACCAGTTCTAAGCAGGTATCTAGATTCCTCTTCATCTGTTCATGCTCTCTTTCTATCTCTCCACGCCACTCAGCTAAGGGCTCTAGTTGTTCTTCTACTACCCTTACTACCTCCTGTTGGCAAGAGATCCGGATTTTCTCCAACTCTTCTCTAACACTTTCTCGTTGGTCAACCTTAAGCTGAGAGAAAAACGTTCGCAACTCCTCCCTACTTTTCTCGGCTTCTAGCTGCCTCCTTTCATTCTCTGCCTCTTTTTCTTTGTTTCTCTTTTCTTCCTCTTCTTCCTTTTCTTTCTTTCTCTTTTCTTCCTCTTCTTCCTTTTCTTTCTTTCTCTTTTCTTCCTGACTTTCCACCAGGACACGGAGAACTTCTAACTCCCTTTCTCTTTTCTCTTCAGCTTCTCTCTTCTCAATCTCCCTTTTCTCTTCAGCTTCTCGCTTCTCCACCTCTCTTTTCTCTTCAAGAGACTTTATCAGAGTCCTAAACTGATGTACCTCTTCTTTTCTTTTAGCTTCTTCTTCTGCTTTCTCTCTTGCCCTTTTAGCTTCTTCTTCTGCTTTCTCTCTTGCTCTTTTAGCTTCTTCTTCTGCTTTCTCCTCTTTAATACGGGCTGTCTCCTCTTCCTTCTCAAGGAGTCTCCTCTCCTCCATGGATTCGACCACCTGTCTCAGCTCTATCAACTCTTTCTTACGAGTTTTCTCTAATTGAGCAGTTTCCCTTTTCCTTTGCTTTTCATCAATCTGTCTACGCTCTTCCTCTTCTTTCTTACGTTCCTCTTTATCTTTCATTAACCACTCCAGCAGCCAATGGTCTGATTGGGTCTTACTTGGAAGACTTGGTTCAAGCAGGGACGCTACCAAGGGTGCTGATAAGCATGTTTTACACCTAGCCTCTGCATCAGTCTCTGAGGTCTCTTCTTGCCCCTCACATCTCAAATGGAAATTCTTGAGACACTGGAAACACTGGAAGGACTCCATCTCGGCTCCAGAATCATCACAGCATGCGAACCCAGTCTCACCTTCCATGGTTTTTCTCCCTCTGCTCCGTAGACTCATTCCGGACGTTTCTTTTTCCATTTTGTCACAATCGTATATATGTCACAACACTTTACCTTCGTGAATTCTGTATGGTTTCTCCGAAAACACTTCACTACCTTCGTGAATTCAATGGACGAACACTGTCACTAACTCTTGCACTACAACTAGTGAGCCACTTCTAGTCCATATACGGCTTCACCACGTAACAAATCTGACCCCACGTTTTACAAGTCGAGCCCTGTGTTTTTGCAAATCAGGCCCCACGTTGGGCGCCAAAAACTTTTGCAACGTCCGCGCGCCGGAGCACTGCACACTACACCACGGAGCGGTGCAAAAGTGTACCCATATATGCTAGCTTGTAGCCAGCCGAAGACATGGACTCAAAGTATCTCAGGGCTTGCGGGGTTTAGTATGGAAAGGTCAAAGGTCAACTTGTAAAAGTTTATTTATATTTATACACGCATGTAAATAACCAGTTTAGCACATACGCTCTTAAATCCTCCTCAGTGAGGTACCTGGGCAGTATTAGTATTCTTATCTAATTTAGGGGGAACCAACTAGTACAGGTAACCAATAGGAACCTTGGTAGCCGTCACGTGCCACGCCGTCTGGGGACAACATGCGAAAGCGTCCAATCAATAGCGAGGGACGGGCCAAGGGGCCGTGGTTTCACAAAGGTGTTGGTGTGAAAGGACTCCGCAAAGTCAATCCAGCTACGACAAGGGAACGGTTCGGTCCCTTGGCATGTCCAGTCAGTAGCAAGAGACGGCAAGGTACAAAGGGTAGGTCTGGAAGCACCCAGGAGACTTGGGCTTGGGCCGCCACGACCCAAGGGTAGCACATCAAGCTCTTATGGGGCAGACCAGGTAGGTAGGTAGGAAAACTGCTTTTCTTTTCTCCTCCTTCCTTCTCAAGGAAGCTATTGGATCCTGGTAGGGGAAACTTCCAGACTAGATCTGGGAACCAGGTCTTTCGCAGTCGGCATCTGGCAGTCGACTGAGCTCCGGGCCTCGCTGCTTTGTTTATATACTGTTTGGTGGCAGCACTGAGGCGGGTGGAGAAGATCGGAACTAAGCCGGCTGCAGCGTTGCAAACTCCCTTCAATTCACGAGATGCAACTCGTGCGTTATAAAATATCAAGTTTAGCATTGTAAAAACCACTAGCATGTGGCGATATAAACCTAACACTTGTGTGCTAAACTGAACACGTTACATTAAAGAAATTACAAGATAAAGAGATTCAACAATGCAAGTTACAAATTAAACAACAATTACTGCACAAAAGATAACTGAATGAGTAAACCACGCAGGGTATTTAGCATGCTTTCTTTAACCAAAACGTGTGTGCCATAACAATATATGCTTAACACCAATGCACTCAAAATTAGATAAATCAAAAGCGTAAGCCTCGCAGGGCATTTCTCAAACATTAATAATTATATATGAAAGAATATGGCTATCACGCAGGATAGCTACATGTGATGACCACGCAGGGTCGTTACAATATTTTGTGTTTTGGATGGTTCGTACTTACCAATTGTGTACTGCGGAACATAGTTGAAGGTGCCATTATGCTTTTTACATGAAAATAACTTCGATTTTTCACATTACGAGTAATTCTTTTGTTTCCTTTCTTCCATTGCGGAAAATACAATATGGCACGCACAGTTGTGGATCATCGTGCGTCGTGCTTGTGTTTTGTCAATTTGGAGTGGGTATGCAGTGTTTCAACCTTCTTAACCGAAAAATACCTACTTTCGTGTTCATTATGTCATCACAAACCATTGATGGATAGTCCCAAAAACCATTCACGATAGCCCCACAAACCATTGACGGATAGCCCCAAAAAACATTCACGATAGCCCAAAAAACCATTCACGATAGCACCAGAAAACATTCTCGATAGCCCAAAAAACCATTCACGATAGCACCAAAAAACATTCATGATAGCCCAAAAAACCATTCACGATAGCACCAAAAAACATTCACGATAGCCCCACGGAGCATTACCGACAAGGTTAGGTTAGGTAAGCATAGTTAAAAAAAAAATTCTCGTAAAAAAAGGCACGTTTCTAAACACTGGCGAGGCCACATGACTTTCAACAATTGCGCCATCTGCAGGTACATAATGGAAACAACAGCATAATGTTGTCGCTTTGCACAAAATGCAAGTTTATTATATCCACAGTGCTTATTTCTTGTTGTGCAACATTCTACGGTGAGAAAATACCTCCACGAACTTTCAAAATGCTACAGAAACTCATTTCCGTAAGTAGTTTCTTCTGTAAAAATGAAGAAATGTGTCTCCGATATAACAGACATTTATCAAAATCTTTTTTAGAACAATTTGAAAATCCAGTTGCCATATGAAAATTTTCAGGCACCCTGTATTTGTCTACCCCTGGATATAGATATTTGAAAAAACACTTGCACTTGGTACAGAGTCTGAAGAAGACCTTGCTAGAAGGTTGAAACGTTAAGTTTAGTTTATGTTTTAAAATAAAATAAATTTCTGCTTTGGTCAGCATATTGAGTTTTTCATATCATGGAAACAAGGCTTAATGGTGATATAATGAACATACTGAAAAAAAGGTTCACGGGAATTTTTGAAAATGGCGACCGTGGAGCTGTACTCTGCAGAGTAAAAATTATATGAAAAAAAAACTAGATATTTTAAAACTACCTCTGACAATGTACTTTAAACTTCATCTAGAAGGTAATTTCCTCTCAATCTTAATCACCAAGGTTCATTTCAATACTTAAAAATATGGACTTACCCCTTGTGTTTATAGTTGCAGCACATTTCTGTGACCGTGTGTCCCAAATTCGTACTGTCTTGTCCCCACTTGCTGTACTAAGAAGATCAGGATTTGAAGAATGCCAACACAACTGATCTACACTACCACTATGGCCTCGGTACAAGAAGTCTTTATTCTGAAATACAAAACTCAAATTAAAGCATTAAATATTTTAGATAATGGTGGAAATATAGAACTGTATCAAGCTTGTTGTAAAGGATATACTAGGTTTAGTTACTTAAACATTGATGGTACATTGAAAAACCGGCTCTTTAACAAACTTTGGAACGACTTGAGATGACCGGACCCCTCTCTGATTTTCTTCATATTTGGCATATTCACTAATTGAGGCCTCCTAATCACGAATCTGAAGTTAAAATTTGTCGGAAACGTCTAGATTTTGCAAAATAAGCAAAAATAAGGCGTTAGTTTTCGGGGTAAATATGCGATATCGCCCGAACGGATTTCTTCAAATTTACAGGAGAAACTACTTACTGAAATCAGTTTGTGTAGCATTGTCGAAGATCTTCGAGGTATTTTCTTTCGCGGAAACTGAAAACTTCACCATAGAATGCTGCAGAACAAGAAATAATCACTTTTTATGTAAGGAACTTACATTTTCTGACATTATGCCGTTGTTTCCATTATGTACCTGCAGATGGCGTGAGCATCGAAAGTCACGCGGTCTCGCCAGTGTTTCCAAACGTGCCTTTTTCTTACAAGATTTTTTTTTTTTAACTATGCTTACCTAACTCAACCCAGCCTAACCTAACCTTGCCGGAAATTGTTCGTGGGGCTATCGTGGATGTTTTTTGGGGCTATCGTGAATGGTTTGTGGGGCTATCGTGAATGTTTTTTGGGGCTATCCATCAATGGTTTGTGATGACATAATGAACACAAAAGTAGGTATTTTTCGGTGAAGAAGGTTGAAACACTGCATACCCACTCCAAACCGACAAAACACAGGCACGACGCGTGATGATCCATGACGAGTGCATGCCATATTGTCACCCAAACAAAACAATACAAATAATGACTCGTAATATAAAATGTTGACACTATTTTATGGAAAAAGGCATAAATTCACCTTAAAAAATCTTCCGCAATGCATAATAGGTAAGTATCAATACTAAAATTAACAAAATATACCAGTGAGAGGCGTTCGGGCGATATCGCATATTTACAGTTTTCGGAATGGAAACTGTCGATTTTCGCGAATTTTTTTGTTTCACAAACAAATATATATATTGCTGATACTACCACGACACCAAATTTTAACTATGTTTGCCTAACCTAACCACACGCCAATGGTTTGCAATTATTTCCAATTTCTAGATCCTGATACTACCACACCAAATTTTCGTAACGATAGTATAAGCCGGAGACGGATTTCTTAAAATTTACAGGAGAAAAGACGAGAAAGTACTTACGGAATTGCGTTCTTGAGAACTTTCTGAAGCCGGGGAAATTGTTTTTTCGAATCGTGCAACTTATTTGGCCTGTAAGTAAGGTATTTTTCGTCATTCATGCATCTCCGTTGTACGATAGCTCGTGCCGCCATTACCGTCGACTACGTGAATCAAATGTTCCGTGTGTTCGATCATGTAACCACCTGTCGGTGTAGCAACCACGCGGTAGTTTTACAAGATGACGTGTGAGCGGTTTTTTTTTTCCAATTTAAGGTAAGACTCTAGTTTACGTCCTTTTCCTAAGGAATACGTGTCATATATCATTGGAAAGCTTATTTTATAAGGAATTCAACAACGTAAATCCCAAAGCGAGGAAAAATTTCCTGAAGGAGTGAATCGAGAAAAACCGATGTTGTCCGTATATGCGTAATTGAACGTACTGTGGAATTTTTTAGATGATGAAGCACATATTTAGGGGTGAAATAAGTGCTAATGGAACCTAACCTCGTAGGCATACCTGGACCCTGTGAATGGATAGTGGGGCTATCGTGAACAGAAAGTGTAAAAAGAAAAAGGTACTTACCTGAAGAGATGCCGGGTGCCGCACCACGATCGTGCACCGCGAATGCAAAGAAGCAATCACCATGCAGATAAGGACGTAATGTAGAGTCTAGCCTCAATTTTCGCTTAAAAACCTTTTGTGAATAGTTTCTGCGGCATTTATCGGTTCATAAGTTTGGAAACATTGCACATCAGCTGACGATACTGCATATCAGCTGACGACAGACAACGTGAGTCAAGTTTTTCCCGCCGAATTAGCAACGACCAATAAATGATTATAATGTTAAAAATAACGCTTTTTTCATGGGAAAAAAAAGTGATCCCCAGCTTGAAAAATGTTCCGGTATGCATATGAGGTAAGTAGCAATGATTTTTATTTGAAAATGAACGAGTTTAATGTGTCTCCGGCTTATACTACAGTTACCCAAATTTTAACTATGTTTGCCTAACCTAACCACGCGTCAATGGTTCGTGAGGCTAGCGTCAATGGATCACAATTTCTAGACGTGACCGACAAATTTTAACTTCAGATTCGTGATTAGGAGGCCTCAATTATTGAGTATGTCAAATATAAAGAAACTCGGAGAGGGGTCCGATCATCTCAAGTCATACCCTAATTTATTTTCATACAGATCCTAACTTCTACACATGTTACAAGTAAAATATGCGAAATTTCTATTGGATGCCCAGCCCAGCCCTTGCAAACTTTTCCAAACATGAAATTCTATCCACTCTTCAAATTCACGATCCGTCCCTTCGCCGTCAAGTTTCAGATCTAACTTTTCTTTTCAAAATCATGAATGGACAACTTTTCACTAACGAACTCTTGCCACATCTTCACATCCGGATCCCACGTACCAACAGAAAATGCAACAACTTCTTTTATACAAAAACCTCAAGGCTATCCCTAGAACAAAGGTCATTTCTCTATAGGCTACAAACAAGGTACAATACACTAATTGATCCTCCAGGCTTCCATCTATCTAAGCAGGCTTTCAGAAATGCGTGCATCAAGCAGCTGAAGAAAAATTAATATTTGTTATACCCTTGATATTGTTTTATTATTATTGTTTAATTTTTATTATTTTTATTGTATTATTCTTGTTACATATGTGTGCGTGCTTCTCATTTGTTAATTTCTATTTGGAGCGATTTTACAATACAGGGAATTTCTCCATTTTGTTTGAAATTCGGCATACTCACTAATTTTGGCCCCCTAATCACGAATCTGCAGTCAAAATTTGGCGCTCGCACGTGGAAATAGCAAAATAATCGAAATTAAGTTCTTATTTCCACACCCTCGATTTCCGAATTTCCCGCCGGTTCCGGGCTCCGCCCCTGGGGTAATCGACCTACCGCCCCCAACCGCTATCGCGGCCCCGCCTCCGCTCCGCTCCGGCTTCCCGCCTATATCTATAGACTCCCTGTTAAGGGCATGTTAGAAAGTGGCCGGATTCACCTGCCCCAAATAAGCGCCAAATTTTTACGTGAGCGCCAAATTTTAAGTGCAGATTCGTGATTAGGAGACCCAAATTAGTAAGTAACCGAAAATTCAAACAAATTGGAGAAATTCCCTGTATTGTTAAATTATACCTTCTATTTTTCTCGCTGTTGATATCCTGATTTAAAATGGATTCTTTCTGTATTCAGGATTTCTCAAATAAATAAAAAAATTAAAAAAACTACAGCCTTACCAATCTGTCCCTATCCAAAATGTAGATCGCGACACATTTATCAAACGAACCAGATGCCAAACGCCTCCCATCACAACTCCAACCAACGGAATGAACTTTTGACACATGTGCATTATATTCACGCGATTTATTATGCGTTTTAAAATGGTTTTGAAGTTCTTCTACCCTATTATTAGTCGGCGCCATCATATTTGTTTGGAGTACGTCAAGTCGGCGACTACAGCTATCGGAAAAACACTTCATACAATCTCGATGACCAAAAATTGTCCATGATCATCTTATTTTCAAACACTTAAATTTTACATCCTTCAACTTTACACTAGGTATTTTATATTGGTTATGTGAGAGTATGTATTTTCTGCCTTTCTGACTGTTTTGTTTCAATTCTACACTCTCCTATTACACAAAACAAGCTGAAAGAATGTAGTGGTTAAAGGTGGATAATTTGAGAACAATCAACTGCAAATTATGAGCAAATTATCCATCGCTATTTTCGTTAATGTCGTGTTTTTCCCTTCATTCCATACTTTTTAAAGTAAGAAAATTATACCCTTACTACAACAGATGTTTGCCTTTGCTCATAATCATTTTATTGCAAATTTTCAACCTCAAATTGCGCAAGACAGAGTGAATGACACGATGATGGACACTCTTATTATCATCTTCGCAGTACGCTGTTTACTTGTACTAGGGTTGGCGAATTTAGCGGGGAAGGCGGGGAGAGAACAGGGGCACGTGCCTCAAAGCTATGATTAAGTAATATGAAATTGAAAAGTGATGACTTGGTTTAATCTCAACGAATCAAAAAAACGTTTGAGCAATATAAAAATGGAATCCTGTAATAATATTCTTTTCCAGGCTGCCCAAAAATAAAAACTATATCACAAATAGTCTAATCGGTACTTGAGCTTTTTGAAACTGAAATGCAGGGGCGGCGCCAGAAATTTTTCACCGGGCGGGCAGAAGCTGTATATTGACAGATTAAGGTGGGCAGGTATAAATGTAAGGCCATATACATATCGTCGGTCCAATGACATAACGACGTATCTCATTTTTTTGCGAAATTGAGTTATTAATATCGTTGTGATCATACTGGTGCCCTGCATCACCTGGCAAATCGGCGTAACTCAAATCCAATTAATAAGGAAGTTATGAATATTTTTTGATTTTGCGTATCTCAATTTGTTAAAAAATTTGGTATGACATAGCGGCGTATCTTGAGTTCCGTCGTTATGTCAGATAAAGTAAATCCTAAACTGTTTCGCAGGTTGGCGTATCTCTTTTTGCTTACAGCAGAAAAATGCAACAATTGGGGCCAATACACTCACAAAGAGGAAAATAAAGCAATGCAGAAATGTATATTCAGTGTTTACAAATCAGCGGTCACAATCTTAAGAATAGCTAAACGGTCTAACAAAGTATAATGAAAGAAAGAGGTAAAATGAATTATTAGATACATTTTGTTGATGTCGGAAATAGCACAATTTAACATTAGCGGCACGGTTTTTCGAAGAAGGATCAAAGCTGTATATTAAGCATTGTTTGTAAACTCTGTTAGGCAATATGCAACGTTGTCAAAATACTCTCAAAGCTTTCAACTTGTCCCGATCATTTTGAGATCAGCAACCGTAGGAATAAGATGGACGCCTTAGTGCTCTGGGAAGATAGCTCAAGAAATATTGTTCCATCAAGAGAACTACACGTGATCGAAAAGAGGAAAAATAACATCAAAGCCGGGATATCTGTAAACTTTTACTGGCCTCCAGAAAGGAAGTGGTACAAAGGGACTGTCATAGAAACATTGAATGAAGAATCTGCCGTATCATCTGACGAAGATGTACCTCTGCCTTATCTGCTGAAGAAGAAGGACGATGTATCATCCCCTACACAAGAACAGGACGAGAGTGACTTTCATGCCGAAAGTGAATTTCTTTAAGATGTCAGTGACCCGGATGATCCAGATTATTTGCCAGGAAAATCGCAACATTGTGAAGCAAGAGGATGCAAGGATGAGGTCTTCTCCTCGTGTTCCAGATGTCACATCCTGCTTTGCTGGGATTATTTCGTTCAAAGATAATGACTGTACATTACACAAGAAAGGGGCGTTATTGACAATTCAAAATGTGTGGTAAACAAAGTGCAGGATAACAATGGACATTTCCACTCAATTTTTTTTACAACAATTTTAAAAACTACACCCTGGAAAAATGACCCCTGCAAGTTCTCGCGTTTCTCTGCGTCCAGTTTAAGGCAGAAACGAGACTTCCAAAGTTGTGAGGCTAGCGTTGCTCTGAAAACACGCCGCCGCCATGTTACTACGTCACTCCTTAGGGAAAGCTCGTTTGTCGTCTGCTTCGAGCGTCCAGTTCCGGATGGGTAGCCCACGGTGAGCGAACACGTGCAGCAGATTTACAATCTGTACCGATTTAAATACTGGAAGAAGGAGCGATAGGAGAAAGGAAAGCTATGCTTTGTAATGATCATTCTTCTATGAAATATCCGTGCTGCTCACGTGCAAGGTAAATGGAAGGGTTCAGTTGCGTGTGTGTTCTCAGGCCATGCGAAATATATTGCTTATAAAATTGGTTGCTGACCAGACACTCAAAAATATTTTTTAAACTTATATTTATCGATATTTACCGTAACCTATGTAGTGCAAAATAGGAATTTTCACATTCTTCACTTTATTTATAAAGCCTATTTAACTTTCTTTTCCATATAGCAATTTCAGTTTGTGTTCCATTTCTGTTGCGCAAATTATGATAAAATATTTTTGTGCAGATAAGAGAAAATACACTGAGAAGATTACATTAGTTGCACAGTACATATCTATACTTAGTTTATGTATAATTATTACAAGGAAATAATGTGTATAACCATGGGCGTATTTAAGGGGGTTTCAACGGGTCCAACCCCTCTCTTTTTTTGGTTCACTACAATTACCAGTTTCCTTGTTCTATCCGCTTGTTCATGAAAAATTCCTTAAATTAGAGACGTATAGGACGGGATACGGATGGGAAGGAAATTTCGTAATTCCACACACCAGATGGGACTGCAGACCAATATCTGCAATTTCCTGATAGTTTCAGAATTTCTGCGATAAGAAACTACATTGAGACTGTCAAATCAGTTATTTCCCCCCCCCCCCCTCGAATCATATTAAAGAAATTTGGTTCTTAAAAACGTAGTGACATAAGATGAACAGAAAAGTATCAATATTAATAAGTAGTGTGACTACATACACACAACTTTGTCGGGACCAGCACCCCCTCCCCAACAAGCTTCCGGCCAGCAGTGTCCTGGATTTTCACTTACGAAATAAACAAACCCTAATCATACCAAAAGTTGATCCATCCCTCCCCCAGTGAACTATATATACGCCCATGTGTATAACAATATCCCATACTGAAATGGTACGATATAATTATTTTGAATTTTGTACTGCGAAAAAAGCCGCCTCATCTCGTTACCTCGCATTAATTGGTTGGTTCACAACTTCACCACTAAGGATCCTATCGAGACGAGACATGGCAGCCTTGGTCTCGTTCTCGTTGAGAGTTGAAAATGTCTGTCTCGTGTTTATTTGTAAATGTCTCATTGACAGTCTCGTCTCAATTTATAAACATCCGTCTCGGTTTGGGAGGGCAATTCTCGTTCTCGTCTCAAGTCTAGAAAAATATAGAATTAACAACGTATGCAAAGGCTTATCATTATAAATACAAAAAAAAACTTTCATATATATATATATATATATATATATATAATTTTTTGACTCCTCGTTTCGACGGTACAGCCCTCGAAAACTAAATATTATCCTGCTCATATATGCAAACCAAACTGCAGATTCAGAATTACCAGGAATGAACTGGCGTTGTAATTATTATACACAAAATTCATGCCTATCTGAGGAAGTCGCATGTTCCAGGTTTGACTCGACCTGGGCATGACTGTTTCCTTGTGAGTGACATTTCATTGAACTGGAAATTGTTACATGGGAGGATGTTTGCTTGAGACTTTGGGGACAGCTAGGGGGATGCTTCTATTGTTGATGTTAGTGTTGATCAGGAGACGAGGCATGTTCCGTCTCGTCTCATAAAAGGAGATGGGACAAGTGAATGATTTCGAAATGAGATGGGACAGAAGAAAAAGTTCGTCTCTTATCATGGCAGGTTGGGTGATACTTAGATTGTGCAGTTGGTGGTAGTGTGTGTGTGTTGGGAGGGGGGGTGTACTCCTGCACTCCGACTTCGAATACTGCTTGTAGTTATTCATCTTCATTGTAGCGATTAGCCAAAAGTGGGAAGAAATGTGATGTTAGAGATGATACATAATAAATTAACCATGCGTTCTCATCGTTGCGGTTAAACAAAGTGAATGGAAAAGCGACGTAAAAGTAGGCTAAATACAAAAATTTGCAATATATATTAACTGAAGAAAACTGTCATTTACTGCAGGAAATTTAAAAACTCACCGTACCTTTTTATACCGTATCACCTCTTATATTGCAGAAATTGGCGTGTAAACCAGTGTGTTCTAAAAGTATTATCTTAAAATTTGTGAAGAAAATATTATGACGAAAATAATTGTAATTCCAGAAAAGGCATTCCTATAACATAAGTTCTTGCCAGTCAGAACTAACCTATGTATTCGCAATGAACAAGGCTGTTCACGTGTTCAGCCATTGACTGTTACAAGGTTTGCTTTGTCAGCCTAATGGGAAAACCCTCTACCGAGTGGCTGAATTATAGTAAATACTACTATACTGCTAGGGCATAATTCATCTCCAAGAAATGGAGCACAGATGTTTGCACTGGAAGTTGTAAGATTCTTGTTTTACACAGTAACAAGTGAATTTTCTGTCGCTTCCGCGGCTCAAGCTAAGTTGACGGGACGAGCAGAAGCCCCGCCTCCACGTATTTCTAAGTGATGACGTCAGAGGACCTCCTGTCTGTGGAGAGAACGTTTTCAAATCTGTGACGTAGGAGGTGAATTTCAGCGGTGTTTGAAGGCGTGTTTCTCGAGAACCGAAACAAATATCGCCGAGATATTTTGCACATCTCATGTTTGTGTCATTATCTGTAAAATGAATGGATTTAAAACATTTTTCATGTCAAAGTGGAAATGTCCATTCTTTAATATGTGATAGCAATGCTATCACTAGAGACCACATTGCAACAAATCCTGAAAGTTATGATGTCGACGGTCACCAAAAGAAGGCTCGACTAGAGCTTCTAGAAAAGGAGGGAAGAAAAATCTGAGTATGAAGTATGAAGCTAGAAGATAAATTTAAGCAGCACGTTGCAGAGAAAAGTAAAGTGAGAGAATTGAAAGCAATAAGTAAGACTACAGCGACCTGTTCTGCTGTTTTTGATCTGCAACAAGTTATTCACTTGCCTATGTCGAACCACTCATCCGTGTTCTACAATAGACGTCTGGCTAACTACAGCTTCACTGTCTATGAACTGAACACGAAAAATTGTCATTGTTTCTTGTGGCATGAAGGAATCAGCAAGCGTGGATCATGTGAAGTAGCAACGTGTCTTTACCAGTATCTAATGAAAGTGGACCGAGAAAAGAAGAACACAGTTCATTTATATGCTGACAGTTGTGTTGGCCAAAACAAGAATAGGATTGTGGTGGCTGCGCTTATGCTTGTAATGCTAAAAGCAGAGAATATAAAATAAATTGTGCTCAGATTTTTTGAGCCTCATCATGGGCAAAACGAGGGAGACTCTGCGCACAGTGCAATCTCCAGATAGTTACAGAAAGTTGGAGAGATATTTGTCCCTTCTCAGCTTGCACCTATCATAAAACTGGCCCGAAGAAACCATCCTTACATCGTCCACACAATGCAGATGGAAGATTTTCTGAATTTTAAGGCAATTGCTGAAGATCTGAGGCTTTTCCAGCTTAAGAAGACCGATGATGGTATTAAGTTCAGTTGGAAAGATATTCGTGAACTACGATTGCAGAGCAAGAAGCCAGATACTATCTACATAAAAACAAGTTTACTGCAAGAGAATCCCGCAAAAATCGTAGTAAAGAGATATAATACTAAAGATATACGTAGCTGCGAGAATGCCACCTCCATTGAACAAAGAATCTGTGAAAATAGCGCAAGAGATATATGCAGATTTATTGTCAATGTGTGAAGGTCCTTTTCCCGTTGTTCCAGACAGTGACTGCAAAAACTTTTACGCAAATTTGAATCACTGAATCTGTTCTCCACTCTATTCCACAAAAATGTTTTATTGATGTTTATGTAATGTAGCCAAATTATCTCCTAATGTTGTACTCTTGTTATGTAGTAATTTTGCATGTATAGCTTTTTAATTGTACTTGTGGTGAAGAGTTTTGTAATTTGTACACGCACTTAAAGCATGTAAATCTAAATAACTTCAAAATAAAAATAACCATTCACTTTGAAAAAAAAAGCGTCATGAACAATAAAATTATAAATATTATATAGTTTTGCTCACATTTTGACTAAAAAGGAAAATTTCTCAAATCATGAAGCTGTAACTTGATACTAATTTGCATGGCGTATCTCAAAGATATTTCTGTGTGAGTAATTATTTTGATCTGACATACCGACGTATGTCAAGAAATTATGAAATTTCAAGCACGTAACGCAACACATGTAACATTCAACCACATTATTTTACAGCAGAAACATAATACAATTTAATGATAAAACTTGTTATGGGGTAAATAGTTTTCTCACAAACATCTACGAAAGTGTGTGCGAAAACGTTTTTTGCTTCTCCTGAAAAGTTGGAAAAAATGAGATAAGTCGTTATGTCATTGGACCGACGATATATGTATATGTATCCCCTCCACTCTTACACTCCCGATTTCACTACACTTCTTTTCCCTTTACTTTTATCTTTTCTTTTTTACTCTTTAATGCCTTCTTATATCTTTTTCAGCTTGTTACCTCTTTCTCCCTTTCACTTTCTCTCGTGTGTGTGTTTGGTGTCTTTCCTCTTCCTTTTCTAATCTATTCTCGCATCTTGTTCCACTTCTTTGTCTCCGATGGACACAATTATTTCAAGGAAGTGTTTGTGTGTGCGCAGCCATACGTTCTAATCACATTCTTTCATTCATGTCAATGTAGTGAAATAAAGGTGAATCGGTTGCATCATATTTTGTCCTTCAAGTGCAAGAAATACAAGACACATACTCAATTTTATATAGCTATCCGGCGACAGTGATAAAAAGTGTGATGGTAGACAATGGTGAAGAATTAAATTACTTTCTCGTAATTTAAATGCATGTTCCTGATCACTTTATTTTCATCATATGAATTTTTTGACGGAAACTTGCACTTTTCTTGGCTTAGAAGGTTATTGCAACTGACAAATGTATCTGAATGTATGTTTGCAAGGACTTGGGGGCAAGGACAGTTTACTCTTTTGGTAGAAAAGTCTTAGCATTAAGAGGTCATAATGCGGATGCAACAAGTGGCAAAATGTGGCGGGGGGAACATTCCCCTTGTTCATCCTAATCGCTGCCACTGGATATTTGGATTAAAATCAATGTCTTATTGGGAATGTACACACACACACACACACACACACACACACACACACACACACACACACGTGGAAAAACAAAACAATTCTTTCTTCATTCTGCATAAAGTATCCCAAGGCTTATGAAAGGCTATTTTGACAAGACATCGCCCATAAGTAATAATCAAGTAACATTGAAAAATCTGTTAAGAATTGAAGAGATTATTTGCTAAGGTGCTATTCGTTTTCTGAAGTTAGTCTTCTTTACTCATGCGGGAGAAGTAACACACGTATGGTTAGATGAACACATGCACTGAGGTAACAAATAGTTTACATTTTGTAGCATGTGATTTTGGACACAAGGAATTCATCGAAATTGATCACCATGCCCGGTAATTCATCTCTTTTTCACAGATGACTTGGGTTGTATGGCGTGACCTTTTCGAAAGCGCTCAAATGTCAACCTCTATCCTGCCCAGCATACCCTGGAAACTTTAATATTGCAGGTTTGATTTTGATTTGATTTGATCTAGCTTATTTTACTTCGCGTTTTGTGCCTCTCGGCTAATTTGCGAAGATGGAGATGAGTGATGAAAGGATGAAATTGATGAATGGACATTCACAAACAACTAAGCCTGAGCGGGATTCGAACCCGGGACCCTTAATCTTGCAGGCAAACGAACGTCTGGCGCCTGGAACCACAGTCAAAATAATAGTTTGTGGTGGATTGTATTTTCAGTGTCTGCGTGCATTTGTTTTCGTCCTTCGTCACAGCGCCTTGAATAACGTAGTGTGGAAAACGACCCAAGAAACTGGTTCCCCGAGACGATGACAAGTAGATGGCAGTGCGATCGACCCAGGTGCTAATTTTGTTATGAAAGTAATGCGGCTTAGTTAGTTTTTGGAATATATTGTGTAGATTTGTTTCTCTAGAAAGGCGGTAAGTGAATTGATGGAAACAGTTATATTTGTGGAGTGATTTGCAGTCTCGAAATGGCATTAATTTACACAGAAAAGTAACATAAATACGTTTTATTTGCAACGCAACACGAGCATCAACATATCGCCTGTGAGGCTGGACGTCAAACGTTGGATTGTGTACACAAGTTTATTTTTGTATACTAATAAAATTGAAATAGTGTCATGAAGGAGAAAAAATGTTTCGTGGCGTACATATTATGAAATCATTTCCCCGAAATGCAGATATTCGAAATAATTTAATTTCATATTCCATGGAGTTCAATTAGCCGATTACATACATGCCTTCCCCAAAATTCTGTGGGTACCGTGAGGTTTTCTTTAAGCATAGAATATTCTATGCTTTAAGCGAGGGAATGGACAAACTTTCATTAAATGTCAAACTGTTCTTTGGCTTTTTTTTTGCACTTGATCCACACATTTCTCTGCATTTTCTCTTTCCAGGAACACTTTTTGTGAAATAATTTGGCAGATTTGGAAACTTCGTAGGCGCTGCATCCTTTGTTAATAATATCCTCCCCCTTGGCAACCTTACCTCCTTACTATTTATTACGTGAACATAATCTCTGATAATGTATTGTTCATCGAAATGCAATTCACAAACACCAGCTGTGTCATAGAGTTCCTTGTCAGCTCTGGGAATTGCACGATTCCACTCGGCTAATTTATCTTTTTGTTTTGGAACACTATATACAGAAATAACCTTTTCTTTACTTGAACGATATCCACTAGAACAACCAGGCAGAAAACAGTGGCGACAGTTTCCAGACATGGTGAAAATATAACTCAACCAACGCGTTGTTTACATTTTTCCAGTAAGCGGGAAACGAAAAGTGTCATATTTCACGCTTGCGAGTTTTTGGGCGGTAAGTTGGACAACACACGAGTGGATGTAAAGCAGATCTTTGAAAAATAAACGAGTATTGTCTATGTGAATTTCCATAAAAATAATATTTGTGACAATGACAATATTAATGAACCTTTCAGGATAATGCATACACAATACTAATTCTCGCAGCAATTGTCATGTTACGTGTTACCATCCATACCTATGTTTTCTTCCGTATTGTTAATAAAAAACTCAAGGACAGGTCATGATCGACGGTTCATAACATTCTTTAATATTTTCGCGACTACAGCACCAAATATCATAACAATTTTCTGATACAAAGAAATGTTACAAGGAAAAGAATCAGACGTTGCAGCAAAAAACCCATTTACTTCCATTATAAGCAGTCGAACACCAAGCACCGGGGTCAACACCAGCGCCTCTAGCGGATCATTTTCGAGTGGAACCAGCGATAGAGGGCAGAACCATGCCGTTTTCCACACTATGTTATTCTAGGCGCTGTACTTTCACCTAATCACCATTGAACCTCATCGTCGCCATTAGCCAAATTAGCAGAAAAGTGACTTCACATGGAACAAATCAGTCGAATCAGCAAACAACTTTCTCTTTCAAAAGTGGCGTTTCATTAGTTCATTCGCTTCGAAAGTTGAGGTGGTAGTTTCAATTTCACATTGTTTCATTCTTGGATCAAGGCAGCTAACTTCGTGAACAATAACGTTGTTTTCCGAAAGTCTCAGGCAATACACCCTCTTAAATGAACGCATCTTCTGTGATGATAAAATGACACGTTTCCTGCGAGTTCTTTCTGTATATTTTTTTTCTCGAATGGCATAACGTTGTCACCTTCTAATGAAGAGGTTCTGGCTTCTACTACCCCCTCCCCTGATGGAAGCACAATGCACACTGGTTCGGACTCCACTTTAAACTGTAGGTTTAGTCCCGATTAGCCTATCTGAGCATAAAAGTGGATTTAAAAACAAACAAACAAAATTTTCTAATGGATACTTCGTGACACCTTTTTTCTTTACTTCATCTGCATCTATAGATTCTGTTGACCTTTTCGGCTGAACCTCTGATGCTTCTAAAGTTTAAACCATTCTCATCGTGATTGATTAGTTCTCTGACGCCCTCAAAACAAAGCTTTCCTACCAACCCCTTTCTTCTTTTAATTCTACGTAAGTTAATCACAAGGAAAATCTCATCATTACGTAACTAATAGGCTATTATCAATTCAATAATTTTGTAGCTTTTCCAAACCCACATAACTGTTACATCAAAATTTATACACCTCGGTATTGTAGTGATTATTGTGATTACTTCTTATTAGTATTTATTAGTAAATATACTAAGTTGTTGTTTGTATCTCATGTAGATATTTGAAGATGACATGTATGTAAAACTTGTAATGAAATAAAGAAAGAGACTCTTCTGGAATTTCAATGTAGACCTAATTAAAAAGTCGAAATTTTTATTGTGTTGCTGGAGGAAGCAACACAAAGATGTTTTTTTTTTATTTGTTTATTTAGAGATTATTTTAATCATGCGCAGGCCGGGATTTATATATGTGAAGGCCCGGAGCTTACAACACCAAGACCCCACCCCAACCCCTTCCACAGTTTCAGTTATAACTTTTTGCTTAGCTACATGAGGTGGTTAGTTATACGTATTTCTACATTTTTTCATCACATCCGAAGTACCTTCTTTTTTCTTTATGCAGTACTTTTCCAAGCAGTTTTCCCCAGTGAAGGCCCAGGCCTGCAGCCCTCAAGGTCACCCTAAATCCTGATCTCATCTTGACCATACCCTGCATAATTTTGCACCTCCTAAGCGTACTAGCTGCTTCTAATCATAGAAGTATTCAATTGATGACAGTTTATTTTGTTTAAAGTTCTCTAGTAATTTTTTTTGCTTTCTAATGACAAAGTTAAGACAGCTTTTTATGGGATGATGACATGTGAACATTTCTAGTATAGATAATATTCATGAGTAAAATATACATGTAATGAATACCAGAATATACTTATTTTTTTAAACATTCACATATCCCCAAGTGTGTGTACTAAGTGAATTTGATTGGGAGGGCACAGGATTTTTTGGGTGGGCGCTTGCCCACCCGTGCCCACCCCTGTCGCCGACCCTGCTGAAATGTGCCGCCATGACATCTTGATTGCAGGTAGATAGATAACGTTAATACACACCAGCAGAAGCAGTGACGGCGATACCAGTTATGCACCTCTTGCAGAACCGATTAAGAGGATGTTTACATTTCTGTGCTTCCTTTGCGCTGGCGAGAACTGCACTTCTGGTTTTGAAAAGAATAACATTGAATTCAATGGTGTAAAGGCAGTGTCTTTGGAAAAGGCGACAATATTTGTGTGGCATTTGGTTTCAACATGAGATAGGGAACAAACAATTGTTCTCAGGTATCTGTGCATCGTTTTCAGACAGACCCGATACGGAAAAATCGGTGGATTTAGGCAGTAAAGCGAAAAGATTGGACACAAACACGAGGGAGTAGGCTCTGCAGTCGGCACTTCATCAAATCAAATGAAGATATTTTACGTCTTTCGAAAATTGTAATTGTCTAAAGTTGGAACTATTTATAATCATAATATAACGCATTTGCCTTTTGGTTGTTGATAAGCGCTCTCTCCATGGACGTCAGTAGGTCAGTCAACCCCCCCCCCCCCCGGGAAATTGGCATCCTTCATTTCAAGTTGCAAAAAAGCAGGAAGTTTGTTGATTGATTTAGTTTATTTTACTTCGCGTTTTGTGCCTCTTGACTAATTTGCGAAGATGGGAATGAGTGATGAAATGATGAATGGACATTCATAAACAACCAAGCCCGAGCGGGATTCGAACCCGGGATCCTTGGCGTCGCAGCGCGATGTGCTAACCATTTTTTTTTTAATAAAGGAAATACCTCCTGCACGGAGGTATCCCCCACCATTCACTCTTTTTCTCACTTTTACACTTTTCAATTCTTACATTTTTCTTTCTTTCTTATCAACTGGACGAACACAAATATCCATGCCTTACCCGGGACTCGAACCCAGAACCCCTGGCGTTGTAGCGCGCTCTGCTAACCACTTCACCACGGAGGTCGACTACCATTCGGCCACAGGGTTCCGCTCAGGAAGTTTGTTATTTTTATTGTTAATAACAGAAATAAAGTTCACTTGGTTAGTATTCGAACAGAGTAATCAATGTAAAATATGCATTAGATCGAAAAAAATATGTGAAAAATACAGGAACCAGGTTATATTTTCATATTCTACAATTGAATCCAAAGAATAAATATGGTTCCAAAGTTTTCAGAATTCGAAAAATTATAATTTTAGATGACGTCACACAATACATACTTTGTGAGTATTTTTTCGAACTTCTAAAGTCCTTTCTTGAACGACACTTACAAAAGTTAATAACAGAATACAATAACTGTGCATTTCAGTATAGTAACTATGAAATGTAAAAAAGTATTAATGGAAAATAGTTGTGCTGGATATTCACTCGGCTTGTGGATCGAATAGCATGATAATAATAAACAACACCAATAATAATAAAATTCCAATAAACTTTATTTAATTAGGTATATATTATTAGTGTATAACAATAATTTTAACCGTAGTATTTATTATTATTTCTTTTACTGTTGTAATCTAACTATTTCAATGTTTATAATTAATGTAAGCTTCATTTCAACCTGGAGAAGTCTTTTCAAAAACGAAACTGATAGTAGAAAATCAACATTGCCTTGGAAAATATTAGTATTGTTCTGCATTCAAAGGATCCGGGAAATTGCCAATGTTTTCTAGGTACCTTTTGTTTCTCTCTCGTATCACTCAAAAAATTCAAGTGATCCATTTTGTTTCCGATCTTTTATAAGAAAATAAGCTCGGTGACGATCTGTATTCCACTTGTTTACATTGAAAAATTCGCCAAACCGGAAGTTCTTTCCCCGCCATCAATAATCGAATTGTCTGAACGATCATTTTTGTTTGCTCAGGAATAACCCCCATAAAATTGAGTCTCATAATTTTTCATTCAGTTTCTAGTGTTCTAGAATTTTACGTATAAATAAATCTAATGGCAATTGAAGAAGACCATTAATATGCAAGAGATGAATCGAATAAATGGATTAATAATAATAATAACAATAATACAATTTCATTTTATCTACGATGTAATAAATACAGAAAAATCGTAAGGTAGAAATTTTTGTACTTCCATGAAACATGAGACTTGGGATCTACCTTTGTTCTTATTCCCTATAAAGGGAAACTGTCTCAATTTGTTTAGTACTCGATAAACAAATAGGAACACCTTGAGCAATTAACGAGTATTTCTATTAGTGTCATTAATGTTGAATAGATATATTTGGTTGTGGAAACAATATCATACCAGCATAGGAGTTGTCAGGATATCAATCTTTAACTTTTCCTTCATTTAATGCATTTATCACTGCACACGCATATTGCTCATCGTATTTCATATTTTTGCACAAAAGAAAGAATTCGTAAGAGTTTTTTTTTAAAGTTATTTAAACTAAATGGGATCTCTGGTGTATCATGTATCATATCCTGTCGCTTTTCATCATCGCGATTAGCCAAAAGTGGCAGAAAGAACGCTAAATAACAAAAATTAAAAAAAAATCAATGATTATTTACATTGTATTCTCTTTAACTGGCATGGCAAGTATCCAAAAATACATATTAGGTATAATAGCTGAAATATATATTTTGTGTAGGGCCTACCTAATGACGTAGTGATCAGTGACGTGCACTGAGGAGTAGCTAGTCTAGCAGAGATAGATCAATCAATCTCGCATCTCGAATTATATTCACATCACAATATTTATTGTCTTGTTAAAGCCACAGTTCATATGCAACACTTTCTTTTCCACGCGCTTCTCGTCCATCGGTCTGATCTGCGGGCAAAGCTGGCTGGATACCCTTGCTCGCTCTTCTTCCGCCTGACCAGTTTCCAGGTAGAAACGGCCAGCCGAAGGAAAAGGAAGATTTCTACCTCTACCTCCCTTGCCTCGTCGCTCCCCGCTGCAAT
This sequence comes from Lepisma saccharinum, assembly GCF_977018435.1. Classification (NCBI taxonomy): domain Eukaryota; kingdom Metazoa; phylum Arthropoda; class Insecta; order Zygentoma; family Lepismatidae; genus Lepisma; species Lepisma saccharinum. Next base: position 73,071,281 of record NC_139236.1, read on the forward strand.
GGTTGAAAGCCCAGGCTTTCAGGTCCCCCAGTCTATCTCCTATAGGACAGATAGGGGATTGGTTTCTCATAGATTTTTTTTGTAAATCCTCTAAAGAACTCAAGGTAAAATTTTCTGCAGTACTTATGTTCTCTATATTTACACAACCTTTTACACGTTGTACAATATGTATGTATAATAGGGGATGTAGTTTTATTATTTATGAAATGGGAACGTGTTATGTGCAGACAATAATGTTATGCTGTCTTTCTTTTTTTCCTTTTTTTCAAATATGGAATATATAATGATAAAATTACAAATGTGTGCTCAGGCTCTCTCTCACTCCCGTTTTAGTAGTGTTTTATTTAAATATACTAATCTTGGCCTCTAACAGTCATAAATACGGATGTATTTATTTGGGCAAGAGAACGCGATTTCATATTGTTGTTGGTTTGGTTTATTTTACTTCGCTTTTCTGCCACATTTGGTTATCGCGAAAATGAGGATGAGTGATGATATGATGAAATTGATGAAGGGACCACATATGAACAATCCAGGCCAGGATTCGAACCCGTGATGAGTGCGCATTCTTGTCTTATGTGTTGCAGTGAATAATGAAATGATTTGGAATGAAAAATGTATCTCAGAACTCAAAAAGTCAAAAGAATATCATTGAAGAAACTACAAAAAAGTGTGTTGTGTTTTGTTACCTATTTTGTTTCTGTGCACAAAGTGCACTTAAAACACCAAATCAACCAACCGTGGGGGAGTGGTTATCACAGCGCGCTACGACACCAGAAGTTCCGGGTTCGAACCCAGACCTGGGCATTAATTTTATCGTATCATCTTCGCGATTAAGCAAATGTGACAAAAAAAGCGACGCTAAGGAACAAAAATGAAATCAAATCATTGATTGATTGCATGATTTGGTTTATTTTACTTTGCTTTTCCGCCACTTTTGGTACGATAAAATTGATAAAGGGACACACACAAAGAATATCCATGGCCAAGCCGAGATTCGAACCAAGGATCTCTGGCTTAGAGTAAAATCAAATCTTTTTTTTATTTTCGAATGTGGGTGGGGGTTACGTGCACTTTTTTTGGTACTCATTCATCATTTTGCAATCTTTTCCTGTTATTGACATTCTTCTTTTTTTAGGAATACTGGGCCCTAAAGGGGGGGAGGGGTGTGACCCACACCAACAACCCCCCCTTGAGCACGCCACTGACTACTACCCCAAGTGTCGACGTCACCGAACGTCACTGGTAGTGATAACATCGTCGCCTTGTAATCGAGGTGTCCCAGGTTCGATACCCGGTGAAGAGTTTTCAACTCTTGTTTGGACTTGACGCCTGCTTTATGGACTCGCCTCTTCAAAATTGCCCATAAATGCTCAATGGGATTTAAGTCTGGACTTTGAGCTGGTGTTTGTAGTAGTTTGGGCACATTCCATATTAGCCAATTCATGTTAACTCGCGTCTTATGCTCACTGTCATTGTCTTGTTGGAATCTGTAGATAGGCGGCATGTCCATTTTTTGGGCACTCTGCTTTACATTGTTCTTCAATATGTCCAAATAGACATATGCATGCATGATACCATCAATAAACTGGATGGTACCAACACCTTTGGACGACATACAGCCCCAAATCATTAATGATCCACCACCGTGTTTAACTGTTGGAACTGCATTAATGTTATCATTATCTTTATTTGATTTTCTCCAGACCCTATTTATCCTATCTGACCCGTACATATTAATCTTGGACTCGTCTGACCATATGACACTATCCCAAACTTCCTGGTCCTTGTGTTTGTGCTCTTTCGCGAATGGATGTCTATTCCTGCGATTTACCTTATTTACATACGGCCTCTTTCGTGGTATTCTGCCATGATATCCATACTTCCACAAGACACGTCGGACAGTTTGATCGAACATCATCTTGCCAGCAACATTTTCTACTAACGGTCGTAACTGAGGAACACTTAGTCGGGGGTTTTCTCGCACTCTTTTTAAAATAAAGCGTTCATCACGTTTATTCAACCGTCTCTCTTTTGGTTTTCTCGGCACATTCTGTGTTGAACCTTCCTCTATAAATTCGTTTACTATGTATTGAACTGTGGAGTGTGATTTATTGACTGTTTGTCCAATTTTTCTTAACGAATAACCTCTAAGAGCCAAATTTATAATAGCATCATTCAGATCGGAACTAAGTTCCTTCACCTTGCCCATTTCGAACACGCTGATAGATAGACGATAGGCCTACAACCCTTGGTTATTTGTCTATGCCTACAACAATACCTACGCCAGCATTCCGCTTGACGGGGAGCGCGCCTGCATGTTCAAACTTGTTACGAAGTTGCAAACTGCACAAAATCGCCCGAATAGCGGTGGCGCTGTATGCGAGGAAGATTGAAACTCTTGCCTGTACGAATAACAATGTTGCATCTCCTCTATGGTTGCATGAAACAGCGTGTTTTTCTCTTTTCACACAAATTATATGCTCTGTTTATGCACTGTGAACATACATTTTTATTGACATTTGTTGGTGAAACCTTCATTAACATTAATTTCCAGGTACATATGAAAATGATTATATTTACTAGTAGATATGACATTTTTTCCTCGGAAATTCTATGTGTACGAATAACAATGTTACATACTGTAATTGTTCGGATCCCACTTTAAACTGTAGGCCCATTCCCGATTATTATTTCTGTGCATAAAATGGACTTTAAGAAAAATACGAGTGATGATAGATGAAGGGACACTCATAAAGAAAATCCTTGCACAGGCTGCGATTCGAATCCGGGACTCCTGTCGTCATCAACAATCTCAAACCATATGCTGTATTTTGTGATGTAGGCTATGAACCATATAACGAAACCAGTGCAGTACACAGGGACTTTGAAATGAGGTTGTATATCTTTTTAATAATCATTGTCATATTTTTAGAAAACCTGAGCTAAAATAGGTAGTGAATAAAACTTTTTTTTAAAAAAAGAGATATGTAATAAGCTTCAATTTATCACATCTTTCAAGGTGCCGTTATTAAGAAATGAAATGATTCACAAGTAGGATGAAAAATCAAACCGATTTTGCTTCCACCAACAATCATTCTTTCCTTTAGCATGCATCGCGTGAGAACACAGATTAAACGGTTGAAAGCTGCCATGCGGGTGTCTACGAGACATCGTGCGGTCAAAGTAATTGTAGCTCATGTGACGTCACAGCTTGATTAGCGCAACCCGCCATTTCCACCAATTCAGATCCTATTTGTGACTTCCTCTTTAGTACGACAAACTCCACGGCACGTAGGGGGCGCTCTCAAAACAAGACCCATTCACTGGAATGGTCGCAGGCAACCCGCTCGCTGCCAAGTTTGCAGACTTCTATTTCATATTTGGTAGGGGGGAGGCGATTGTGGTGTTCAACCTCTCCTCCACTGAAATATTTCTAAAACAATGAAATGCTTACCAAGGCAAACTTTTATAGTATAAAAAATATACATAAAAATGTAACGTTTCCACCGTCTAACAGGGTCTTCTTCGGACGAATATTCACAAGGGTGGAAACGTTTTTATGTATATTTTTTATACTATAAAAGTTTGCCTTGGTCAGCATTTTTTTGTTTTATTAACATGGAAACAAGGTTTAACAGTGTTACCATTGAAATATTTCATTTCATTTACATTCAATGTCCTGTTATGACGAACTGTAAAAATAATTTCTTCACGCAAAGAAGGAACATGAAAAAATCAATTAAAATGTCCCTGTAACTGACTCTCATTTTTTTTTTTATCTTCCTCACATTTTCCTTTCTTTATCCGTTATCATTTATCTTCTCTTACCTTCCTTCCTTCTTTCCTTTTTTCCTCCCTCATTTCTCTTTCACTTCTATCCTTTTTCTCTCTTTTTGCATTGCTTTCTTTATCAGTTCTGTTACTCCCGTTTCCTCTTTTCCTTTAATTTTCTTTTTACATTATTTTTCTTTCCATTTCTTTACTTCCTTTCTCATTGTTTCGTACTATTTGTGTTACAGATAAATCCCTCTCTAAATAATATTCATATTAAGGGTCCCGAATTCGAATCACCGCTGGACATGGGGTAAAATAGACCAAATCAATCAAACAATATTCATAGAGTGAAACAATGCTCTCAACGGAAACTTAATTCCCAACCAGACATCCATACGATGACCTCAGTCTACTATACTGCACCAGGACTGCAGATTCGGGATTCTCCCCTCTATTTCAGCTCCAGACCTTTTGAACTGTCCATTGCTGGTGTTACGTACTCAAGAAAGAAGACTCAGATATCCCATAGCAGTCCGTTATCATGGTCCCCTTCCTTGGATGAATGAGTATCTATAAATATGTGCGTCAATGTCTGAACCTTCGTAACTCGGATGAGTAACTCCTACTAACACCAGCTTTTGTTGTACAGTGGGATTCATGAGTATTACCATGCAAATTGTCCATCACCATGTTCGTGCCCTTCATTTGACCCAATAAGAGCTTCAAGAATTAAAGACAACTCAAAACAAGCTGTTAACAACTTCTGCATCAGCATACATAAGAAAGAATCCATCGCTTAAAAACACATAGGATGTAAGAGAAAAATTAATTAAAATAGTCATGGACAACTTGAACAGTAATACTCATACGTACGTCTTTCAGGCTTGAATTACCTTACTTTCCCACCTCGGTTTTCCCACACTGTCTAGGCAATACACGACGCAGCCGAGGTTTCCAAGCTTGCTTGGTTTATCTTCAGGACTTCCCTTCTCTGTGTTCTTGTAATCCTTTTCTTCTCTTTTGATTCCGATACCTGTTAAAATACTCTACCGGTATAGAAAACAGAACCGCACATGGCCTACCAATTGAAGTCTTTATTGAAGTACATAGTTCATTCCCATTCGTTACATTCCATTTTAGGTCCAAATATTTTCTCTAATTTCATTTTTTAAAAGAAAAAAAAACAACTTAATTTATACTCCTTATTTAGCGTAAGGGAACATGTCTCACATTCATTCAATACTGCTGACAAAATTCCCGTTTCTGTATTCTAACCTTCAAATTATTTGATGTGAGACAAGAGGATAACAATTTACGAACAGAAATCTAACGTGCATTGCCTTTATTTAGCCTACATTTTATTTCTTCAACTTCCACTTGTTAATACGTATTATTCCTAAATGCTTGAAATTGGAAACATTCAAATGAGTTATTAATAACCAGTGTTTGGAAGTAACTAGTTACAAGTAACAGTTATATTTTTGAGAAAATGTATAACTGTAACTATTTACTTTTAAAAGTGAGTAACCGAGTTACTTTTTAACGATAGAAGTAACGTCTTAACAGTTACTTTGCGACACTTAAATGATTATGTAAGTGTCATAAATTATTGGCGATTTTGGTCTCAAAGTGAGCCGGAATTAGTTTCTGCTGTGATATCTTTGATACATTAATTCTTGCAAGCAATAGATGAAGAGGAAAAGAGAAAGTAGTTGTACTAAATTTATCTCCTGGCTGTGGTCAGTCGGTAGACTCCAACCAGGTGCCAGGAATTCCAAAGTTTATCGTATGTTTCATCTCTCGTTTGGTATCAGGGCCTCTCCCATGGCGCAGTGGTAGCGTCATTGCCTTGTAATCGCGGGGTCCCGGGTTCGAGGCACAAGTGGTTCGGATCCCACTTTAAACTGTAAGTCCAGTCCCGATTAGCCTTACTGTGCATAAAGTGGACTTAAAACAACAACTCAAACTCAAACTCGTTTGGTATCAGTTGTGTGCTGTGAAGTGTATCTTGTTTCTGTAGTTTGTTCCTCTGTGACCTTATAACTTCCCCCTTCTGTAAGCAGCATCCGATAGTTTTTTCCTTTGCTATAATATCGGATTAAGCTTAAAAGGGACATACTGCAATATTTCAGTGTTTTTACGAAAGAATTCAACGATACTGGTAGTATGAATGAAACTGAAGAAGACGAGAGCTAGCAAATGCGCATATGAATGGAAAACAATGTATTTGTTTCCACGTGATTTAATTTATCTCAGTTCCTGATAATTTAAAAATGGAAGTAAACATTTTTCCGGTTAGAATTCGTTTATTTATGATTATTCAGCATTTCTGGACGTTTTGAAAAAGTAATATATTTTGGTAAGTGCTACTCGTTTAAGATTTAAATGAGAACCCATTTTCTTGCAATAGCAGGATACGACAGATCTCACCATTATTATTGATACAACAGTGAATTACAACACTCAAGTGGCAAATTAAAGAATCAGGAAGACCCTAGCATCATTCTCGCTTGTTTATGTAATCGTATCAGAGAGTACTGAAGAGGTAAGTTTAAAATGCCATTTTCACCTTCATTGATAAAGCACAATTATAGGCTACTACATTATATTTTTTATCATTTTCTGGTTCATAAACACTTGAAATTGTACAACAAATTTATTTCTCTCTGACACGCCCTTTATGCGAAACAGACCTCCGTTCTTAGAATATATTCTACGTGAGTGATATCTCTCTCCCTTTCTATACAGTTTCTAGAAATCCCCCACCCACTCCAATGGACATTCCTTAAGAACAACAATGATAATAAATACAAATGTTTAAGTTGCAGTAATCCAGGTCAACCTCCGTGGCGGAGTGGTTAGCACAACGCACTATATGTCATGAGTCCCGGATTCTAGTTCGTTTCGGACATGGATGTTTGTGTTCGTTCCAATGAGAATACAGAAAATTGACACAAGTGAAAACTGAGAAAATGTTAATAACGGGGGATACTACCGCATAGGGGCATTCCTTTCGTTTGGGTGCCTGACTACCATGCGAGAGACCCCGGGTTCGATCCTCGGTGGAGGAGAACCGAGCTTTTTTCCCACCCGTTGAAGCGGCTCCAGCGTCCACCCAGCGTCGTATAAAGTGGGTATCTGGAGGAAACTCTGGGGGGTAAAGGATGCCAGGGACGTGCCGCTCATAACATCACGCCCACCTTCGGCCATGATCAAGAAAGTGTGGGACTCTAACTCCACACCCCCTATACGCCTTCATGACGTCACGCAAAGCATATGAGAGCACTTTATTTTGTAATAAATATAAATACGAAGACTTATATTATGTACCAGTAACATAAGTAAAAGACATGTTAGTCTTCACAAAATATTTTATTACAATTAATAATGATCGATTTGCGTAATTTGGTTGCAAGAAAATTTTCAGCAGAAAGTAACTGTAAATGTAACTTACAGTTACTTTTGAATTACAGGTAACTGTAACTGAGTTACTTTTTAAAATGAGTAACTGTAACTAGTTACTTTTTTTCCGAACACTATAATAACAAACAAAATAGTATCTAATTATTAAGGAAAACTTTCTTTAAAAGTGAGTTATTATTTTAAAACATGAAAAGTGCTTGGGGATTCCATAGATGTACAGTTCATGTTTAATAGGACATTGTTATGCAATTATCAGACGAATCCATTCATCTATCAGTTTGGCGTAGGCACAGTCCGTTGATATAAAATGAAATAGTAGAAATAATAATAATCACAATCACGTAACAATAATAACAACAGTAATAACTATTATTATTAAATCCTTGGGGAGGCATTTCTACTCGATGCACCAGATGAGTGAATATCCGGCACTGTTTTTCGTTATTATTCACATTTCATACTGTCAATATACTGAAATGCATATATGTTATTAACTTTTACACAACTCCGTCAAGAAAATTTCTTGGAAAAGAAGGGGGGGTGAAATCCATTCACATGAAGTTTATGTCGTGACCTTCACATAAAAAATGTCATTTAATTCTGGAAACTCCGGGATTCCTGCATTTTACATATATTTTGTTTTCTATGGGAATACTAATTCAATGAAAATGTATGCAGTTATCAAAATAATTATTTTGTTTTTTAATGATTTGAAACAAATTATGTCAGTTTTCAGGGGCGGATCCCTCTTTCCCTTGCAATGTTCGTAGTTTATAGGAATAATCTGGAAGCGAAACTTCCACCAAGTACAATGGAACATCTGTTCGATTGGCTACTGTGAGAGAGAAACCAGCAAAGGCAAATGCTTTTGGCTGTCTCGTTCTCGATCCGTCTAGGGGTCTGGACTCACTCGGCTTATAGCTGCAGCGTATTGTCCTTTTAACAAGTTCTGATTAGGTCTTTGTCACGCGACAGCAACCTCTCCGACTGAATGCTGGCACATACAAAACTTGTTAGGCTGGCCATTATGAGTCACTTACAGCCTCCAGCAAAGTTCGTACAAAAGCACCCCTCGCTGTTTCTTGTGTTCGTGATTACGGAACTTTATTAACTGAATCGCCAATTTAATAATAACAGGATTGGGGAAATAGGGGCGGGGGAGGGTAAAGTAGCATTGCTGTCTGAAGTCTTACTCGATGTAAGCATTTGCTTGCACCTAATGAAATCTTCAAGTCTTTAGGGTGAAAGCTGTGAAAGATTCAGAATTAAGATTTTGTGCATAGTGTGGGCAGTATCTGTCGGGTAACGGGACGGGTGTTAAAACTTATCTTTTCACACGCATTTTATGTAATTATTATTATTAGTTCTGTTCTTTAAAATTTATAATGCATTTGACAAAAAAAAATAGATTTGGGCCAGGATTTCGTTTTCAAATAAAGCCCAATCTTTGATTTAAAAAAGTGTTTGAAAATTGTTAGATAATAATTCTAAAAGTAACAACTTCCAATGTACCGAACCTGTAACTTTGTGTAGCAATTGGGACTATTGTATTCATAAGATATTAGTCTTTCCAGAATGTTATCAAAAACAATAAGCTCACATACAAGAAAACGTGCGATTTTTTACGGTATTTCATTAGAGAACATGTTGCAAATGTGAAATTTGCGAGAAACGTTCAAAATCACGTAAACTACTATACTTGCATCTTTTCTTGCAACCTAGTATGCATGGAAAATGTGTTTAGAAAGCCATTTCATCCCCTTTCGGGCGAAGATTAACGTCTTTAGGTGTTATCACGATTGTGGAAAACTAAGGTTCACACAACATTTGTGGGTGATTTGATTGATTGATTTGGTTTATTTTACTTCGCTTTTCTGCCACTTTTGGCTATTCGCGAACATAAAGATGTGTGATGATACGATTAAACTGATGAAGGGTCATTCACAAGGAATATCCTTGCCCAGGTCGGAATTCGAACCCGGGACCCCTGGTTTCGTAGCACGCCGTGATAGCCACCTCGCTGCGGTAGATCGGATTGGGTGATTTGAGTTACATTTCCTTGCACAACATGAAATTATAGTAATCAAAGAAAAGCGAATGGCATTTAGCATCTAGTCTATTTTAGTTTGGAGCAGTGTGACTTGGCAAAATTTTGAGCGGGGCCCGTGCACGACGAGCCCATGCCTGTCTACGCTAGTATACAGTAATTTATTGCATTTCTCTTCACACAAGAAATATTTTATCTTATTATTGTATTTATTATTTTACGTCGATTTTGTTCTCCTTTAGGCTAATTGGTGAAGGGACATACATCAGGCCGGAACTCGAACCAAGTGATTTATCCATACACCCCAACACCCCCTAATACACCCAACTTTTCCGAAACACTCCATATAATTAAAAAAAATCATCGTTATGTTGGTACCAAATTTACCTTTATATAACCCCTCTAAAGCAACCTTACACCCCCACATAAACGAAAATTTCTGGATAAACCCCTGCTCGAACGCAAAACTTTGGATGGCTCGCTCGACAACTCAACACAATTGGAACAAGAAAACGCTTAAAATATCCACACAAAAGCTGATCTACTCTAAGCATTTTCAACAATGGTTAATTTATCGCCACTCGCCAGCCCCAGTGTATTGGATTGCTTAGCGCTAAGAAGTCAGGGCTATAAAGTTTTAACCCTGGGTAAAGTCTTGATCAGGGTGCGAAATCCTCAACAATCTTGGCCTCAAAAATCCCCCCACCAAAAAATTCCGGGGGGGAGTTTTTCTTATAACAAACAAAAGATAAGCAATTACTTTTAATTTCAAATATACTTTACTAAGAATAATATCGAAAACACACACAAATTAGTGTAGTTGTGAGTATTGAATGAATTTTCTCTCAAGATATCGTTAACAAATCTACATCAATACGCACAATAAAAGTAAAACAAGAATGCAAAACAATAATTACTATGAAATCTACTTGATTTATATTAACATAAAGCAAAAACTAAACAAAAACTTACACATAATAAAACCACTTGAACTATTTTATAATTTATTAACATCTTTAACCAGTTGGTAAAGAAATTATCTTCTTTGCAATATCTGATATGTATAAAAGTAACAAATTAATTTCCTTTGTAATTAATAATAATAGTATTATTATTAATAATAATAATATATTTTAATTGAGTAATTTATTTTTACTTTTATTAAAATTACAAATATGTACATATATCGTATAATATACACATATGATTGTGTACCAGTTTTCAATGATTTCGCACCCTGCTCTTGATATCTAACTGTGCATGTTCCTTCCTCTATGCTTTCATCTTCATCATCGTGATTAACCTAGGAAAGTGACGTGAAACAACTCAAAATAAAAATAAGCATGCAAAATTTCCTCCAGAAAATCCCAACTGGCTTAAATTTTTTCCCTACACCCCCTAAACGACTATATTCCCCCACCACGATGGAAAATTCTGAATAAAACCCTGATTTTCGGAACTGTCATCCGTTTCGAGCACTATTTACAGTGTATGGAGGTGTTCATTTTTTACCGCTGCCCATTTCTTTCCTATTGCTTTTTCATTCTTTATTCCTTTACTTTCGTATTTTACTTTGAAACTGATTCTCATTATCGTGGCCTTTTTTACGAATCCATCACTGAATTTCCATTTACTTCATTTCTATAGGTTCTTTCTTAACTTTTGCTCTTCCTCCCTCAGCTCCATAAAGAGGAGTTTAATATGAACCCCATGTCCTGGACCATAGGTCAGACAAACTGTTCAAACTTAGAAGGCTGGCTACCTCCGAGTTTGCCTTTCAGTCTTCTATTAGAAGAAACGTTTTCTAAATAATATCAAAGAGTGCCATCTTTTACTTATTTTTTGTTAATTTGCTATTCATTTTTGTGTTATTTTGTTACATTTAATTATTTTCTTTTATTTTTTGCTTTTTCATTGTTGACAATTTCATTGTAAAATGGCCACCTGTGCTGTATCTGGAATTTTCTCAATAAATAAATAAATATAGAGAAAATGCAAATTTTACAGTAGTTATTTATGTATATTCTTTGCGAACTTTATGGACATGATATATATGGATCATCACTGTTTAGAATCTTTACACATGTCCGATAAAATATTATGCTTATAATATTTTCAATTGATTCAGAGTTACTCAAATGAAACCCGAACACCCTAGATATGGGGAAATAAAAAAATAAAAAATAATAATTAAAATACTTTTTGAAGCTTTCCTGGCGGCGAATGATTAGCTTTTCTCGGGAAATCAACCAACCAACTTACCTCGGACACATCTCTGCACTTCGATCCCTGAAGATGAGAGTGACGCTAGCTCTTGAAAGCTCGGAAGCCTATCCGGAAATCACCTGGTTGATATCCCGAAAAAACCTCTTATATACGTATATATATATAGAAAGAAGGGGGAGAGCAAGAAGCTACCATTGCGCAATCGGGGAGGCCTTCCATCTCTCTCTTCCTCCTTTCGAGGAGAGGGAGAGGGAAAGAAGGAAATTTACATGTACAAGGGTTGGATAAAAAGTAATGGCAACACTGCTGTGCCGTGAAAGGGGCGAGTCACAGCGCCACAACCGTTTCGTGGTTGATAAAGGAATGTCAGACGAGGAAGTATAGTGAGTGGGAGCGATTGTATCTTATACAGTCAAAAACAGCAGTGCTCTGAAGCAGAGGACGAGAGTGCAAGCGCCCTAACAATATGTTTAGGCAAGAAGAACAACGTCTCTTAGGCAGACGGTCAACGCAGCCTACTACTGCACCTTCTTGCAACAGCACCTTCGTCTCGCATTAAGAAGGACGCGACGGCACGTTCTGGCACGGTGTCCCATCATCCTGCTTGACAATGCAAAGTGTCACACTGCGAACACTGTGACGGCGCTCCTGCATAACTGGTAGTGGGAGGTACTGGAACATCCGCCGTATTCACCGGTATGAGACCGTGTGATTACGACCTTTTTGCCAAAATGAAGGAACCACTGGGCGGGAAGCACTACGACACGCGCGAAGCCATCATACGTGCTATAAGGCGGTCACTGCGGGACATCGACAGAGATGGACGCGCTGACGGTGTACGACGCCTCCCATGCGTGTGGCAGAAGGTCGTAGAGATGGGGGGGCGATTACATTGAAGGAATGTAACACGTGCTCCTCTGCCAATACAGTCAAGCAGCAATTATACCAGTGTTGCCATTACTTTTTATCCAACCCTTGTATATAAATGTTTTAGTGCACTGCAAAAATGGTGCGGTGTTTATTTCAGTAAGACTGTTAGTGGTTTGTGCGCGTAGCTCCAAGTTTGAAAAGGGAAGATGTTCCAAAACCATAAAAAAAGTAGAAGTTTCAAAAATCAAGAAGACGTAAACTTTTGGAACACATTGTTTAATTAACGGCGAATTACCGCCCTCTAGCAAAGATAGAAAAATAGATAAATACAGCCCATGCATACAATTTTGTATGGTACAGTGCCATCCACGAGTATTACCGTGCAAATTGTCCATCACTATTTTCATTAATTTTTCTCTTACATCCTGTGTGCTTTTAAGCGATGGATTTTTATGTATGCTGGTGCAGAAGTTGTCAACACCTCTTATTGGGTCAAATAAAGTGTACGAACATGGTGATGGGCAATTTGCACGGTAATACTCATGGACAGGCACGTATCCAGAGGGGGGGCTTAGGGGGCTCGAGCCCCCCCCCCCGAAAGTTTTAGGTTTACACTAGATAAAATGAGGTTTTTGGTTTCTTGTGGTGTGAAATAAAATAATGTGACAATAATTTAAGGAAAGAAATAATTATCGAGGCAAGACGGAGAATGTTCCGTAACCCTGTTATTGATAAAAGCACGTGTCCAAGATGGGGCACAGGGGGCTCGACCCTCTCCCCAGGAAATGTTTCAGTTTACGTTAGATAAAATTAGGTTTTTGGCTTCTTAAATAATGTGAAAATAATGTAAGGGGAGAGATAATTATCGAGGCAAGACGGAGCATGTTTTATACCCCTGTTATTATTAATAGCACGTAGCCAAGGTGGGAATGAGGTGGCTCGAGCTCCCCCCCTCAGGAAATTTTTAAATTTACACTAGATAAAATTAGATTTTTGGCGTCTTGAATAATGTGAAGATAATAAATTTATAAATCTGAGAGAAATAATTATCGAGACAAGACGGAGAGTGTTCTATAACCCTATTATTGTCAATAGCACGTATCCAAGGTGGGAATCAGGAGTCTTGAGCCCCCTTCAGGATTTTTTTCTGTTTACAGTAGATAAAATTAGGATTTTGGCTTCTTGAATAGTGTCAAGATAATTTGAGAGAAATAATTATCGAGACAAGATGGAGAATGTTCTATAACCCTGTTATTGTTAATAGCACGTATCCAAGCTGGGGTTGAGGTGGCTTGAGCCCCCCCAGGATTTTTTTATTTTACACTAGATAAAATTAGGTTTTTGGCTTTTTGAATAATGTGACGATGATTTAAGGAGATAGACAAGTATCGAGGCAAGACGGAGAATGTTCTATAACCCTGTTGTTGATAATATTGCACGTACACTTTTCTTGCGCTTTCGGTGTTGTCTCAGCGCACTTGAGGACTATGTAGAGACTTGCCAGCATTTGGAAGCTGCACAACAAAGGTAGCGCCACACGTAGGGCAATTCGTTTTAATTTCTAATCTCTGGAAGGCGGGAGAGGGTACGTTCTTGAATGAGAGAAGGAGTCAACTACTGTCAATATTAACGAATCGTTTTATCTGCGGAACGTTCTACAATATAATGAGGATATAAATATGCGGATTCAATTTTTCGATTGATCTGTACAAAGAATCGGTTAATTAGATTTCAGAGGTAAGTGCGACAATTCATACAGTCGATTGGTGATCAGTCAGCGTCCTCTGATTGCTTTATAAGATATAGTGATTCGAAAATGAAGACATTGACGACAGCAGAACTTCCGGGCCTCAGTGTGGTGCTAGTTCGTTTCGAGGGCCGAAGAGATCAATGCCCCCCCCCCTCTCTCTCTCTCTCTCCTCTCAAGTGAATATTTCATCAGTACCGGATATTAAAACAGAAATAAACTGCATAGATCAACTGAAAATCAAAGTTTTGAGTGATGATTTAGTTTTGCCAGAACTAAATTTCGTATATGCAGTCTGAGAATTTCATGACATAAAAAAATACTTTTGTTTAAGCTTACTGGCTTCGAAACACATTCAAACACTTAACTATCATAAAGAGACAGCCGAAAATTTTATGAATGAAGAGAAGAGAAAGCAGGAAGATGTTGCATATGTAGACATTTTAGGTGGAAATTGCAGGCTCTACCAGGATCCAAATCAGGGCTCTACCAACTGAGCCACCTAGTCATCCTTGACTTCAACCGATTTTTCGTTAAAATGTCTACATAGTACATGTCCTGTGTATATCAAATCGTAAGGTGTTGCCTGTATAGTGAACAAGCACAGAAAATATAGGAGAGAGAAGAAAACTGAGGAGCATTATCACCGGTTGAGGATAATTTTTTTCTGTGGCCAACAAGAGCTACTACTTCGAGGTGACAATGACAGTGGCCTAATAAGGGAGATTTCACACCGTGTCGCCTGAAGATTAGGTTTGTGCGGCCTTTTGTGTCGCTACGGTGTGAAACGTTGCTGTTGATTGGCCCATTCCAATCAACATGTATCGCGTGTCCCTTCGGTCTGAAACCTTCCTAAGTCTTGAAAATCCAAGTCACAAGGATGGAAAATAAGGGCCTTGTTAAGGTTAGGTGTGAAGGCAGGCAGACGACAGCACCATAATGGATCATATTCAAACCTGCAGGAAGAACGCATCTCCAATACGATGATAAAAACTTCTGGTGAGTTCATTTTAAAAAATGTGTCTGAGATAAAGAGAGGCGTGCCCAGGATTTTCGGAAGGGAGAGGGGTTACGCATACTATTTTTGGTGGTCAGTCCTGATTTTGCCATTTTTCCCTGTCTTTGAGGTTCCTTTTTTCGTTTTCTTTTTTTTAAAAAAGGAATACTGGGTCAAATGGGGTTATTACCTCACCAACCCTCCCTTGGGCACGTCACTGGAGATAAATGAGTAAGCATTTGATCATACTGGGAGACGAAACATTAGATGTGTTGGGAACGGAAGGGTTTTTCACTGTGCATTAATTGTTTCGTGATCCATCTGTATTCGAGAAGACTTACTTTGTTTCGTGCCGATATATAACAAGACAGCCAGGCACGTATCCAGAGGGGGGCTTAGGGGGCTCGAGCCCCCCCGAAAGTTTTAGGTTTACACTAGATAAAATGAGGTTTTTGATTTCTTGTGGTGTGAAATAAAATAATGTGACAATAATTTAAGGAGAGAAATAATTATCGAGGCAAGACGGAGAATGTTCCGTAACCCTGTTATTGATAATAGCACGTATCCAAGATGGGGCACAGGGGGCTCGACCCTCTCCCCAGGATATTTTTCAGTTTACGTTAGATAAAATTAGTTTTTTGGCTTCTTAAATAATGTAAGAAGAGAAATAATTATCAAGGCAAGACGGAGCATGTTTTATACCCCTGTTATTGTTAATGGCTCGAGCCCCCCCCCCCTCCTTCAGGAATTTTTTAAATTTACACTAGATAAAATTAGATTTTTGGCATCTTGAATAATGTGCAGATAATAAATTTATATATCTGAGGGAAATAATTATCGAGACAAAACGGAGTGTGTTCTATAACCCTATTATTGTCAATAGCACGTATCCAAGGTGGGAATCAGGAGGCCCAAGCCCCCTTCAGGAATTTTTTCTGTTTACACTAGATAAAATTAGGATTTTGGCTTCTTGAATAATGTGATGATAATTTGGGAGAAATAATTATCGAGGCAAGACGGAGAATGTTCTATAACCCTGTTTATAATATTGCACGTACACTCTTCTTGCGCTTTCGGTGTTGTCGCAGCGCACTTGAGCACTATGTAGAGAGACTTGTCAGCATTTGGAAGCTGCACAACAAAGGTAGCGCCACACGTAGGGCGATTCGTTGTAATTTCTAATCTCTGGCAGTCGGGAGAGGGTACGTTCTTGAATGAGAGAAGGAGCCAACTACTGGCAATATTAACGAATCGTTAATATGCGGAACGTTCTAGAATATAATGAGGATATGAATACGCAGATTCAATATTTCGGTTGATCTGTACAAAGAATCGGTTAATGAGATTTCAGAGGTAAGTGTGAGAATTCATACAGTCGATTGGTGATCAGATCAGTCAGCGTCCTCTGATTGCTTTATAAGATATAGTGATTCGAAAATGAAGACATTGACGACAGCAGAACTTCCGGGCCTCAGTGTGGTGCTAGTTCGGTTCGAGGGCCGAAGAGATCAAAGGTCTCTCTCTAAAGTGAATATTTCAGCAGTACCGGATATTGGAGCGGTTTATTAAAACAGAAATAAGCTGCATAGATCAACTGAAAATCAAAGTTTTGAGTGATGATTTAGTTTTGCAAGAACTAAATTTCGTATATGCAGTCCGAGAATTTCATGGTATAAAAAAATACTTTTGTTTATGCCTACTGGGTTCGAAACACATTCAAACACTTAACTACCATAAAGAGACAGCCGAAATTTTTTTGAATGTCGAGGAGAGAAAGCAAGAAGATGTTGCATATGTAGACATTTTAGGCGGAAATTGCAGGCCCTACCAGGACCCGTATCAGGGCTCTACCAACTGAGCCACCTAGCCATCCTTGACTTCTACCGATTTTTCGTTAAAATGTCTACATAGTATATGTCCTGTGTATATCAAATCGTAAGGTGTCCTTTATAGTGAACAAGCACACAAAATATAGGAGAGAGAAGAAAACTAAGGAGCATTATCACCGAAGGAGCATTATCACCGGTTGAGGATAATTTTTTTGTGGGCAACAAGAGCTACTACTTCGAGTTGACAATGACCGTGGCCTAATAAGTAGTGTTGCCCACGAGACGAGATTTGGCCTGTCTCGTCTCGTGGAAATGCTGTGAAATGCTGTCTCGTCTTGAAAATATTCGTTTGTCAAAGGGACACATGATCAATCTCGTCTCGTCTCGAATTTTTAAAAGCCTGTCCCGTCGGCAACACTACTAATAAGGGAGATTTCACACCATGTCGCCTGAAGATTAGGTTTGTGCGGCCTTTTGTGTCGCTACGGTGTGAAACGTTGCTGTTGATTTGCCCATTCCAATCGACATGTATCGCGTGTCCCTTCGGTCTGAAACCTTCCTAAGTCTTGAAAATCCAAGTCACAAGGATGGAAAATTAGGGCTTTGTTAAGGTTAGGTGTGAAGGCAGGCAGACGACAGCACCCTAAAGCATCATATCCAAACCTGCAGGAAGAACGCATCTTACTTCAATAGCCAGTACGATGATAAAAACTTGTGGTCAGTTGATTTTAAAAAATGTGTCCGAGATAAAGAGAGGCGTGCCCAGGATTTTCAGAAGGGAGAGGGGTTACGCATACTATTGTTGGTGGTCAGTCCTGATTTTGCCATTTTTTCCCTGTCTTTGACGATCCTCTTTTTTTTCTTTTTCTTTTTTTTTTTTTTTAAAAAAAAGGAATACTGGGTTAAATGGGGTTATTACCTCACCAAACCTCCCTTGGACACGTCACTGGAGATAAATGAGTAAGAATTTCATCATACTGGGAGACGAAACATTAGATGTGTTGGGAACGGAACGGTTTTCACTGTGCATTAATTGTTTCGTGATCCACCTGTATTCGAGAAGACTTCCTTTGTTTCGTGCCGATATATGACAAGACAGTGGAAGCTGTGACAGGCATTTTTGAACACTTGTGAGTGCTAAGGCCTGAATCTGAACAATTTGGTGGGTTTCGGCTTTTATAAGAGCTGCAAACATGGGAGGACAAGACACGTTAGTGGTGTTCAGGCTCGAATCAGAGAGAAATATTCGAGAGTTGTCTACGTCCAGTTGGCAGCCCACAATTTGAATCTCGCGTTGTCGAGTGGATTGTCCATCCCGTGCATGTGTAACAGCTTCGTAAAAACACTCAAAGACACCATAGATGTTTTTATGCCTGATGAGAAGAAATGGACAAACCCACATACTGAGATGGTTCCGGCACACAATATTAATGCATGGAAACAGAGGAGTCGAGTGGTAAAAAATGTTCCGATTTCACGTTCTGATTAAAATGATAGCCTTACATTGGCAACGATTTAAGGGATAGTTGCTCCCCATTTTTTATTTTTTTGCCTCAACATTATGATCTCTTAATGTTAGCCTTGGCTACCAAGAAAAAGTAAACTTTCCTTACAACGCCCTCCGCACCCCCCCCCCCCCCCGTTTTGGAACTCAATTGCCACCTCTGGTCTTAAACACACAATTGTGAGGTTCTTACTATACCCCTTAAAAAATTGTGTTGAGCCCCCCCGAAAGGAATTCCTGGATACGTGCCTGCTCATGGATCCCACTGTACCTAGAAGAATATATATTTCCACCTATTTTTTTTTCCTGCCGCTGTCAGTGTGTGTCTGTGTGTTTGTATAATTTTCCCAGTTCAAAAATTAATGGAGAAAATGTGTTTGGTATTCTTTAAAAAAATCTATGTCATTACATATCGATAGCAAAATAATTTTGTGTCTAAAACTGGGGTCACGAGGGGTCAGCCAATTTTTCGGAAGACTCCTGGACCAACTTTGCGTTACCACCGACTTTTGGTCAACAAGATGGCTACCAAGACCAACAACCAATTCCATACTGCGCTGTTTATTCTCTTAAAACAGAAAACAAACTTATCATAGTATTCTAAACCGCGCAATGACACTTTTGTCACAGTTTTTGCGTTGTTTCAACAATGTTCAGAGGGCGCTGCGTTCTGTGAGTCACGTCGAACCCACTTCCTGATGAGGGATAATGGAGCTTGAATTACACAGTCCCCCGATTGGGTCAGCAGACTTATATTAAGCCAATCAGGGTAGCGGCCGCGGCAGTGGGGACATATAGAAGGTAGCCGACAGTTGTCTTGCAAGTGCTTCTCCTGATGGATATTTTGGCGTTATTTATACATTCATCGCAGGTAAGTCTATAAACAAATCACGTGATTCTTTCATGTTGTGACGTAGTTGGTGTTATTTTTGTTGTAGCTGTTGTGTTAATTGCACCGAGTAATCCTATTAGGAACCACGTGTACTGACGAATATAAGGAAAAGAATAGAACAATGTTGAAGCAAAGCCGTGTGATGCAATATGTAAAGTATAATAGATCTTTCCTTGCACCAGATTCATCTTCCGGAAGTTGACGTTTTGCCGTAACCTAGTGCCGGCGCTAAAGTGGGGTCAGGGGCGACCTGAACTGTTAAAAACAAAATAATTTTGCTATGATTATGCAATGACATCATTTTCAAGTTACTGTTGCCAACATGCTCCGAAATAACTTCTGGGAAAACATTTTGAAACTAAACTTCAAAAATGATAAGATTAAGTTTCATAAGGAGAGTGTTGTTTCTTCGAAAATGTTAGTGAATATAGTTGCTAATGCATACTAACTTCCTTCTTACTCGTTGAACTTTGTTTTTTGTACAAATAACGCAAACCAAATGGTTACCCCTACCTGTACTACTTCAATTATCGTAACCAATCCATAATCTATGGTCTCTGTTCAAAGAGCTAAATGGGAGATATGATTGTTCAAGAATGGGCAAAATATGGGAAATAACGGCAAGTGCACTTTATATGGAGTAAACTACCCTAAACATTTCAACATGGGCAATGCGGAAGCAGGGCCCGTTATATTCACAATATCGGCCATTTGTGGAAGTGATGTGATCAGCAGCACGCTCCAGTTGGCTTTATACCCCTCTCGTACCTATTTATTAGAGGCTGGGCAAATCCCAGAGGCTCCATGCAGGGGCATTGCTCGGAAAAAAATATATACTACGTATAAAAGCCGATGGATATTATGGAATAATTTCTTAAAATAATTTTTATGTGCCAGCACTCGATACTCACCTTTATTCACTGGCACGCGTTTAATAATATTCTGTCGTCGCTACTGCTACAAGAGAACTAGAAAAAAAAATGAAATTGGATGAAATACACACGAGGCACAACTTCGAGAGAGATGAGAATCACTTATCGACGTCATCCCAAAATTACCTCTATTAACATTCATTTAGTACAGGAGGGGAACAACGATAAATGGTTTTGAAATTTCGGACTGTTTTCTAATTACGACCAAGAAAGATAAACTGTTATTACTGTTTGTATCTATGTTAGTCAGTTGCAAATTCAGAGAACAGATAAAACTGTGTCCATCCAGTTCCCCGTAAGAGCAGTGTCATAATTTGAATTTTTGTTTCTAAGTTTACTTTATGCATAGAAAGGCTAATCGGGACTGGACCTACAGTTTCAAGTGGGATCCGAACCACTGTACCATGTGCCTCCACCGGGTATCGAACCCGTGTCATAATTGAATCGCGCAAAGCCAGGTAATTTTCCAGTCTAAATTTTAAATTTAGTTCCCAACAGAGAAATATTTTTTCTACTAGTTTTGTTATTATTGACAATGAATTCGAACTAATGATTTGTTGTTTTGACATCAAAAAGGAAATTTAGCAAAATTTCCTTCCTCGCAATACAAATCTTTCTGTACGAGCCACATCAATTTTGTACTTGAAGGTTTTCGTTGTTTCTTCCTCTTTTTTTTTAAGATAGAAGTAAAAGTTCACTAAGATGGGTGCAGGAAGCACTGAATTCTATTCTCGCCCCAGGCATAGATATCTCTATCCATGTATTTGCAACACGTTCCTTGTCAAATCAGATCTCTCTCTCTCTCTCTCTCACACACACACACACACACACACACACACACACAGACTTACACACTATTCTTTGACATTTAATAACGTAAAGCTTGCGGAAATAGGCTGCTGATTAAAACTTTCAAACATACAATGTTATTTCAAGTTTCCAGTTACTTGTCATTTTCAGTTTTTCAATCTGCTGAAAATGTGTAATTGTTCTATGAATAAGTTCAGGAAGTATTCGGCATTTTTATTGGAGGGGAGAGAATAATTGTTCAACTTCGACGACGGTGCCAGCTAAAAATGAGTGGGTAGGGAGGGGAGGGGGATTCACATCTTAGACCACTAAATACCCCATAAAATGTATAGTTGAACTAAACGAATTTGTGTATTTTTCTTGTTTATTAAGGGGGCGGGTCGATCAAGAGCGCCCCCCATGGTGGTGCCGTTGCTGCTAAGTTTTTATCAATGGCATATACAGATTGTGGCATATGTAGATTCTTAAGTTCTTCGTTGATTACGTTTAGAAATGCAAATTGAACACCGTGAAGGAAGCCGAAAAACATAAATTCCCATCGCAAAATCACCATCCCAGATAGCACGTAAGTTAACTGCAAGTTAAATCGACATTTGATTTAAATTGCAGTTAACTTACGTGCTATCTGGGATTCTTCGACATTATTCAAATCAAGCCAGTCCAGGGCCACACCTGGCGCTTTTGCGGGCCCTTCTGCACAGATTCGCAAGCGCTCCTTCACTTGTACAGCTATTTTTACAAGTTTTGGCTCTATCTAATCGCAATAGTTGCTTTAGAATAATCCTACAACGTAAGTAAATAAACTGATGTGTTTTTATGCTTTAGATGAAACTGCATCCTAACTGGTGCAGCCAGATCAAGGTACAAAACACGGAAGAATTCTACCATTTTTGTGTGTCGGACGTTCTTTTTAAAATAAGAAATCTGGGTAAAAAATTAGGGGTAAAAAGTTTTGGTGAAGGACAGATTTTTGTAATGCTTATTATTTGTTCAGAAATATATCTTTTAATGATTGTTTAATCATCAATATATTTGCAACAAAATATATAGAACTTAACTTAGGATTTTTATACACCTAGGCCCTGGCCGTCAAGGGTTGTTGCGCCATAGGTAAAAAAAAAAAAAAAATACAATGCTGCTTTTGCATTTGTGAGCAGATATAAGTAAATGTCCCAAGTTAATAATTGCACTAAAAACTCGTTTATCCGAAAAGACTTTAATATTGATTCACTAAAAATAATAGCGTAGACAAGCGATTCCACGTGATATAACATAACATATAGTGTAGCTCAATTAACATTATTTTATTGTTTACTGTGCCATATTCACAACAATTTTTAGATGACAGTACATGTTGAATACAATATATTACGGATTATCCGAAAAGGGCGTGGTCCCATCCAGGGCCGGATTAAGATGGGTGCTACTGATGCTGCAGCATTAGGCCCATTCCTGAAATAGGCCCAGATGAAAACAGACGAGAATTTTCCGAAAGCTGAACAGTTTTCTTTTGCTATATTAACCTGAAAATAAATCTCAGAATGAAATTTGGAGACCCAATTTCGGACGCCTAGACACAGCGTTACTTATTATACAGTTACTATTATTCTTTGCACTGTAACGTAACTATAACGTCGTCGTGTTTATTGTTCACCGAAGATGTCAAGCATCAGGCCCAATTTCGTATTAATCCGGCCCTGGTCCCATCAAATTCAGATAAACAAGTGTTTATCCTGGATCATTCATCCTATTTTTTCAATCATCAGACATCTCTGAACCATGCCATTCCAGTTAGTACGCCACTGAACAAATCATCGTGTCAAACGATCACACCCTTCCCCTTCAAGTTCTAAAACTACAGAAGGGATTATGTTTCGAGCAGACGTTAATTTCGGGGCTAGAGGAGAACTCACATAAGCTGAAGTAGCTAATACCAGACTTGCTCATTTTTTCTGAGCAAGGGAACATCTGCAAGCTCACGTGACTAACAACGTAGAATGGCATGATGACGAAGAGGGGGATGCTTGCTTGATTGTATAATAGTCCATTAACTAATGCGACGTTGCAAGCGAGTCTGCTATCATACCATGTTGTCCAGTCCTTACAGCAAGTACACAAGCTCAACGGCGCGACCCTTATGTCGTCACAAAATCAACTTTCGAGTAGCCAATAAGTTTACGCTCTCGCTCTCTGATTCGATTCACATTTCGGAGTTCACCCAGAATCTTGAGAACCATCGGACTCTGGTCTCGAAAGCCAAAAAGCAGCGGCGATGGAACTGACTACGCATTACTCAATTAAAAAGGCGTTTGACTGGCGCTCAAAGGCCTATTGCACGACGAAGTCGCATCACAAGATTGTAAAAAATAAATTATAATTTAGGCAGAACGTCTCCCTAAGACTTAATGACCATTTGCGACTAGTTGTTATCTCTAAAATACTTATTATTTTTTTTTCAATTTGAGTTGTAAATAGGGCAAGGCATTTGATTGATTGATTTGGATTATTTTACTTCGCTTAGCCATGGACGTCCGCAGGATTTTTTCCAGGGAGGGGCAAGGATGGTATATTTTTCCAGGGGGGGGGCCAACATGGCATATTTTCCCCAATAATAGTGTTCATCCATCATAAAACATTGCTTAAATTTGAATTTATCATGTTCGTGCAATAATTAACACACATTATTGTGGCTGAAATTAAATTATATGTGTGAAATATGTAAATTTTGGTTGACTTTCGTTTTCCAGGGGGGGGCCACGTCCCCCCCTTGCCCCCCCTTCCGGACGCCCATGCGCTTAGCCACTTTTGGCTAACCGCGAATATGAGGATCAATGCCATCATAAAATTGATGGACACTCACAAAAAACACACATGGCGGGGTTCGAGCCCGGGACCCCTGGTGGCTTCATAGCGCGCTGTGCTAACCACTCTGCCACAGAGGTCGGCGCAAGGCATTTGATGATTGAAAGAATGCTCGAATATACAAAAATGTATATCACGAAAAGGTTGCATCACGCCATGAAGGCGTATAGGCGGTGTGGAGTTAGGGTCCCACACTTTCTTGATCACGGCCGAAGGTGGGGGTGATATGATCAGCACCACGTCCCTGGCCGCTTTTACCCCCCTCCCCAGAGTTTCCTCCAGGTACCCACTTTATATGACGCTGGAGTCGCTTGAACAGGTGGAAAAATGACATTTTCTTTACTTTTTGGCAATTTTTTTGGGCCTTTGTCTGAGAGATAATGGTATTTTTGTTTTCAGATTTTATTATTACTGAATATTCCTGCTTGTTAATGCTTGCCCAAACAATGTTTCCAGGAAACAAAGTAGACCTATATTTTCGGTTTTTCAATAAATATTGGGATAGAATTATTTTTGGTATATGTATTTCAAATTACAGATATTTGATAGTTCTGCAACAATCAGTGTGTTTCATACAGAGGGTGTCCAGGGTCACAATGCCCCATTCCTGAATGATTACAGCAAATTTAATTATTTTGTGCTGCCATCCATTATACTGCTCTCTAAAATTAGCATAGTACCTGTTAAGGAACTAACAACAAATTTTTAAAAAAACATTGGTCATTTTTTTTTAAAAAATGGGTCAGTTCTCTTTTACTATTTTTATGTCATAAATGTCCTGCCTACTTATAATACTACAAAATTAACTATCATCTTAAATTTTAGTTAATGATCTCACGTTGAAATATTGCATTGTATGCTTAGAAAATGTAGTTTTTTTTGGGGGGGGGCTTGCTGTTTCTTGGAGCTACCAAAATTGCATGCCAAATCGAAGTGTATTGCAAAAGTTTTAAAATTACGCCAAGCCAAATATTGCAGCTGCTGTAAGAGCCGAGAAAATATTGACCATTTAAAAAAATCTTCTTATTCAGTGATTTTGGAACATTTTTCAAAGTGTTAAAATTCAAAACTTAACAATGGATGATCAAAAAACCTAAAACTATTTGTTTTATATGAAAGTATATAGGTACAAAAAATGTGTGAAATCCACATCATGTTAGGAGGGTAGGAAGTAATGCTCTATTCTATTGTACATGATTAATTCCAAGAGGAAGGAGATCAACCACGAATTCGAGGGAGAAAAAAAAGAAAAAAAAACAACTTTCTGACAGTGTTGCCATCGCAGAGAAAATTTAGTAATTCTAGAGAATCAAAAATATCCATTTTTCAGAGCTTTATAAAAAAATATTGATAGCTTCGTATTACAATCAGTGGCATACCCAATACTTATGTACGAGGGATGTGGGTTATGTGGTCTTCTGGTTAGTAATCAATCCTATATTTGGCCATATTCTTTTAGGAATTCTGCATCAAGGACAGAGTTATGACCCCCACCAACCCCCTTCTGCATACCACTTATTACAACAGTCTTATACTATACACACACAGAAGTTTACAACTATACACAAACATGATCTGGTATAGTTTTGAATTTGCATATTTAATGTGAACAATTATTTTATTTTCTTAATGAATGAATGCCAATGAATTTACTTGAAAAAGTCATGTCACAAGTCGTTACTTCCTGGCTCTTTTTTGGATAATACCCATAATATCAGGATAATTCAGTAACAGATTTCCGAATATTCAAATTGTCATGATACCTATCACAGATAATTAAAAAAAAACCTAATATAATCTAAAGAACGGAAATACAGTCGTTTGGTTAGCAAATTAGAATATCAGATTTTCAATTAGCAATCAATCATATATGTAGATACTCTTCATTCATATATTCTGCTACATATCTTACAGATATCTGGATATTTCATAATCTGTCAAGCAGGATATCTGAACATCTTTCCACCCATTATCTGACTACATCAAAAACAATATCAAGATCACAATATCCGTCATTTTGAAAGCCAAAGTTTGAAAGAGACTTGATTTTACGATAATTCAACACAAATAAGATCTAGTGTTGAAACTTCATCGACCAGTGTTGGCCTTCAGTAGTGACTAGTGCAGTATTCTCTGCTATTGTTGTCTGCATAGGGGACAACAATTACCTACTTGGCTAACACTAAGTTTTCTATTACATTATTAATGTGAATCTTCCACAATAAATAATAGAAATTAAAAAAAAATCATGAACCAACTAAGTTATGAACAGTCTATCAGTCAAACTCCACCACCACCCCCTTTTGCTATGCAATTGTTAAAAGGCAGTGGGAAGGATGTCAGATAGTTTTTGTGCTAGCAGCATCTAATTTCCGGCAAGGGGAAAATATTGATATCTAATTATATGACATAAACGATGCTGTGCAATCAAATTTAAGTTAATTCCTGTGTAAATTATTTTCATAAATAATTGGTTGGTCCTGTAGCACTGCAGTTCTTATTGTAGAGCCGTGCCTGGGGCCTTTGGGGTTTAATAATTCTGGGCCGAAAATTATCCTAGTGGTTCTTTTGGCCTTTCACATGTAATGATCTGTACTGAGCATAAATGTTATACTTGTCAAGTCAGCTGTGATTTGAACCAAAAAGAAGCCTTATGCATTGAAACTATTACAAAACTACCTTTGAATTGGTAACTTTGTAGGAGTTTATTTTCGTGATCATTTAAACTTATTGTTGAAGCTTTTTGGATGTGAGTAAAGTGCAGTTACATTAATTGAGATAATTGTGCAAATGTACTACTAACTGTACGAGTTAAGTGGCAAAATAAGGGTGGAACGGATAAGGGAAACAGGCTCCCTATACAAACGAAATACTCATCTGAAACCAACAGTGTTGTTTTGTGCATCCTATTTCTCCTATTGTATGTAGATTTGTCTTCTCGAGCTAGTCATGTCTTCCACAACCGGACAAGAACATTTGATAGGGAGGATCGAGTCTCCTGGGGGTAAGCGTAACAACTTTTCTCCTGTGATTTCGGCCTGTGTATGGGACTGGTGGCCAGCCACCATCATGAGGAAATTGGGAACCTACAAATGAGTAGCCCAACCAGTGAGGCCGGCAGTCAGTACGTAGCCCTGGCCATCATGGACTGTTACGCCAAGGGTTATTATGTAACATTCAACATACATAACCTCCCTCCCTATACACATTTTAGACTGCTCATAATCTGCTGTAAGGCATGTGCACAGTCCTCCTTTGGAATAGAGTTCAAAATAGCCATCACGTTCTTGTGAATGGTCTCCACATTGTCAAAACACACTCCTTTCAGTATTGTCTTCAGCTCTGGGAATAGGAAAAAGTCAAATGGAACCAAAATTCGCAATTAATGTAGATGGTTAATCACTGTGACCAATTTTCTAGCAAGCAATTCCGATTCAATTAGCAAAGAATGTGCTGGAGCATTTTCATGCATGAAAATGCTCCAGTGGATTAATACGTTTCTGTTCTAACCCTGCTAATTGTTTCCAAAAGGCGATCAAGTACCTCTGTGTAGAATGTCTTTCACAGTGTGCCTATTGGGAGGGTAAAAATTTTGCAGTGGATCCATCCTAATTGAATCAAAAATGGGATGAGCATTGTTTTCACTTTCAATTTTGTGACCCTCACTGTTATCAGTGTGCCCTCTCCAGCTGTTTGACATTTGATGGATGGGTCATACTGGAAACACCATGATTCATCACCTGTAACAATGTTCTATAACAAGGGTTTCCAACTGGCAGCCCGTGGGCCGCATGCGGCCCCCGTTGCCTTTTTCTGCAGCCCGCGAAGCTAATTTGCAAAATACATTAATTTTATTTATTTTTATTAAAATACGTTCTTTTTTTACTGAAGGAACGGATGCTCTGTGAAGAAAGACAATATCACAGGTAGAATTGATTTTGCAGTCAATAATGATCATCAGATGAATCTAAAGTGACCTAACTTTCTTCACACCATGCATTCCACCCCTTCGCTATGCGGAATGAACTCGCCCGCATTCCACCTCTTCGCTATGTGGAATGAACTCACCCTCTTCCGCGAAGGCTTCACTCTGTGTCTTTAGAAACAAACTGCAGAGCGGCGCTATAGAGATCTGTTTTTACTACGCACGAAGTACGAAGAGATTTCCAGTGTTCCAACTCGGATTGTACTGTGACTGATAGTTAAAGTTTGTGCAAATATTGAAATGAGCAATATCTCCATTAAACGTAAGATTGAAAATCAAAATAGCTTCTCCCCAACTTGAATTGCGTGATTTGCAAGGCGATGTGTTCCTTCAAACTAGGCAAGAAAAGGAACGAGAGTTTTTCAAATACCTTTCAAAGGAATGCTTTCCAAACCTTCTTAGTTTTGGGCAAAGAATGACATGGATGTTCGGCAGCACATCACGTGTGAAAGGGATTTTTCTTCAATGAAGTTCATCAAGAACCGCTACAGAAGCAGACTGGCAGATTCATCACTGCTTCACCTTCTGAGACTTTCAAATACAGAAATTAAATTCAAATACAACTTTAATAAAAGAAGCAGATCGGGCTCAATTTTCACATTGAACACTTACTAAGAAGGATTCTTATTTGTATGGTGTGTCTTTAATTTCTTTCAATTCATCAATAAGTATTGGGTTTTTGTGAAATAAATTGTAATTATACAGAAGGTTGTTCCACGTTGATGGTAACGATTTCGGTCAACAGGGAACAGCACGTAGGCATAGCACAGAGCAGCCAGAGCCAGTAGGACGAAAGTAGTGTGTGTTGACTTGCCAAAACGATGGTTGGTGTATGAGTGAATGTTTATATGGCACCAAAAATTCCAGTCTTTTGGGAGGGGTACATCTGTACCCTTTCCGACGTTAGTTATAGTTATAGATAATTACACAGTGCCACATGAAAGCATTCCATGTGTCAAAGAAGGGCATCAATGCAGTGTTCAATCGCCATAGAACTTGCACTGTACCTGTTGCTGGAACCAGTCAAAGTGGGCCTCGGACATATCGGAAGCCCAAGCGTTCCTCCGATGTTGTGCAGAAAGTGAGATCCTTGGTGCGATGTGAAAACCCTGTAACGCAAAGAGTGATTGCACAGGCAGTGCAATGTTTCCCTGCAACTGCAAATCGCATCATAGCCCAAGATTTACAACTTGTGCGGAAGCACAAGGCTCAAGTTCATAAGTTTCGTGCCTCACATGTCCAAGAGAGGAAGACCAACAGTCAGAAGCTCTACGAACGCCATCTGGCAGGGGACCGCTGGAAGTATGTGGTGTCCCTGGCCATCTACTATCGTCCACGTGATGCAAGAGGTCGATCTGAGTGGGTACGTGAATGTGCTGAAAGTTTTCCACGCAGGTTCATGGTTGTTGGTGGTTACTGCCATAACAGCAAACTTCCACTGCTCAGAGTGGAAAAAAGGCTAAAATAAATGCAACCTATTACCAGACGAATATTTTGGAGCCACTTTACAGACATGATATTCCTTCTCTCTATGGCAGCGACACACCTCGTGTTGTCATCCACCAGTACAAGGCTTCCAGTCATACGGCAAAGGAGGAATATGATCGTTTGGGCCAATGTGTTCTTCAACGCAGTCTCCTCCAATGGAAACTCGGCTGCAGGGCCATTGCTGCAAGACAGGGGTATCACGTGGAGCACCACCGCTCGTGGCGTCATGGTTTTTCTTAAGGTGAGGTGGGTTCTAACTTTGTTACCATGGACATGAAACGACCTTCTGTACAATTTTGATTTGTAATTCCATTGTTTTATTGCCTCATTTTAGAAATGTAGGTCATGCGAAAGTATTACATTTTCAGTTCAGTACTTACAATTTTTGTAATTTTTAACCCCCCCCCCAAAAAAAAAAAATGCAGCCCGCCTATCAACTTTTTAAAATAATTTTGGCCCTCGGACCTTTTGAAGTTGGAAACCACTGTTCTATAAGAAAATCAGGTGGTCATCGACCCATTCAACAAGATTTCATGATTCGAACAAGTGTTCTTTGATTAGCAGCCAGTTTAACTTTTCGAACACATACATTGTGAATGTTGACTGGAGACTGGGTACATAAGATTTCATGATGCTTCCACAAGCTGTTTCTTTTGCTTTGGTGTAAATGAGTATGGAACAAACTTGGCATGTTTGCCAAGCTTATCGTGTGTGTGATAATGTGAATACTACCCACACTGATGCCAAACTATTCTAATAACATTTTCATATTCAGCCGATGGTTGGCCGACGTTGCAGTATGAACGCACCCGACATTATCCTCATTTTTGCTTGTGGAGAAACATCCCACTCTTGGATTGTCTTCCAGTCATTCATGCAGTTTTTAAAATGTGCATATCACTCAAACACCTTGCTATGGCTTAATCAGTCCTTTCTACATGCAATTTTCATCATCACTTTTTCCACATTTAAAACAAAACTTGATTGTGGCTCTTCATTTCATCTGGACAATTGTGGCAACAAAAGAAAGCATGCACTCTTCAGCTGTCACCGCTCACTACTGGATGTGTCCTATGCAATAAAATTTCCATAGGAGATGAAGGAAGGTTCATACTAAGTAACTCTAGAAGCGGCACCACTTGTATGTCTACACCAACAATAGTCTAAATGCAGTGTAATCCTCCTCCCTCCCCTCCCCCAAGTAAAAAATTAGCAACCAGAGATCGGATGCAGAAACAAGATAGGGAATTTCCCCTCATCCTCCCTTCAAATACCATCTGTCATGATGATGTCCTTATACATTGACAACCAAAATATATTTTCTAAAAACTGGGGTTTTTCTGTAAGGGGTAGCCCACATTGACCCTCCTCTAGCTTCACACCTGTTTCCCCACAATATAGTGGAAACTTATTTATTCATATTATTTATTATTCAGCAAATCTCTTTGTAGGCTGGGAATTATTACAAAAAGCACACTTAATTTGCTTTGATATGTCAGAATCATAAATGAAAAAATCATTTCATTGTTGAATAGTGTTAATATGCCCATCCGGCTTTATGAGCATAACTGGTAACCATAGTGTGCTCTTAACCCAACTTTTACGGTATTTCCAAGAATCTTGCTTCAAAAGAGAGATGGAAGTGTTGCTAACTGTATGGCCCTGAAAAGAATGTTATCTATATCTAAAAGAATAAGTAATAATATGCCAATACAGAACTGTGATATTAATATTTTCATCATATCATGGTATTGTAAATTAGTAGAAGAAATTTCTGTCAAGTAAAATAGTGCCAATCATAAGTTCTTCAATTACTGGTCTTCACACAAACTACAACATTTAGCAAAGCAACCAAAGCATTCTGAAACTATCGAACCATACTCCACAATTTGAAATTTATTTGTTTTCTTAACAGCAGTTGAAAGGTTGATAGTGTATCTCACAGTGTGCATTTATATATTCTGGTGTTCAAATTCAGCAATGTTATTTTTAATACACAACAAATATGCACCTCCCAACACACACAATACGATTTTATTTATCTAGCGGTTACCATTCACTTCCATTTTGCATCACTTTTCTATCTTGTGGTTTAATTGTGACAGTCAGGTTGAACAGATGAAATGAATGAATGGGACAAACTGATTGTGCCACTTCCTGCATTCGAGTACTGCATGTACCATCCTGGCCTAATTCTTGAACTGAAAAAGGAGGAAAGACTCAAACTTCATGCATGATCACATCATGTTCAGTGGGTGGCAGAACATATCAACACCAAGCACCAGGGATACAAGCTTGCATGTAGCTGATATTGAGCAGGTTTCTAACCTGGGACTTTTGGCTTCATAGTATTTGTCACTAGCCACTTTTAGCTCTACTGTTATATACATATGAATCAAAATAAGTATTATGTCATGAAAAAGATAAAAAAAAAATTAAAGAAAAAGCATAAAAATGTAAAATTTACCAAGGCAGATTTGGAGATTAGAGTGAAGAATAATGTTCTGTTTGTCCCTTGCCTACTTCCTCCCGGCATGGATACAGCAGTAACAAGATGACACAAATGTTACAATAGGCAGCACAGCTGTTTTACTTTGTTTAATAAAAACGAGAGTCAATGCTTGTTCAGACACTACTGTTGATATGACATTATACTGTCCATTATGAGGGTATTCCTTGCTCATGCATTATCATGTAAGTCTTGAACCACAAGTGTGTAGATCCTTGCATTAACTACTCTACAAGGAATTGCAACTGCAGAGCTCTGTTGCAATGGCTGATGATTGTTAAATCAATATAGCTCGTTGGAATTAACCCCCCTCTGCTTCTCAGCAGGCAGTGCCACCACTTTGGTCCACGGCCAATTGTTCTTAATGAGGCTGATGACTTCTTTCCTGCTGCCCTAGAGTGCAGCACTGTCGGAAACTTGAACTGATTGTGTCACTTCCTGCATTCGAGTACAGCATGTGCCATCCTGGCCTAATTCTTTTTTTGTTCTTGGAATGACGGATGTTGAATTAGAATTGTACTTGAACTGAAAAAAGAGGAAAGACTTAAACTTCATGCGTGATCACATCATGTTCAGTGTGTGGCAGAACATATCAAGACCAAGCACCAGGGGTACAAGCTTGCATGTAGCTGAATGATTAGTGCTCTCTTCTTTAGTGCAACTGGTCCTAGTTTCGATCCCTGCTGGGAGTTCCAAAATTTCAGTGGCGAACCAGCATTATCAGTGCAATTGGGGAGCTACTTGAAAGAAATAGTGGCAGACTCCAGCTTTGAAAGACTAGTAACAATACAACTTGATGAGCTGGGCCCCTTCTCGAATGTGCCGATTTCACTTTCCTCAGACAGAGTTTTATTTGAACCTTCCCAATGATTTATCATCAATGTTGTGAGGAGATGACAATGTTTCAACAAATGTTTTATGCTTTTTGAGAAGAGCAGGTCTTTTACGCTGTATCTGAGGAAGTTCATAACACTATCCTTAGCTTTTGTATGTGTTGTGTTTTGTTCTGTGGAGGTCCCATTACAACATGCACTTTTAATCCTTCTCAAGTGGCACTTTATATCTCTTTTTAAGGATTTTAGATAAGGAGATTTTTCCTCATGTACTTGGAAGGGTGCAAAATGGCCATACATGCAAAATGACCCAAAACGTTTAACTATCTCAATTAATCAAGTGGTCCCACACAGTGGCCGTGCAATCTAAGGTGGGAACTTTGGGCTCTGGCTACAGGATATGTGTAGGTTTGGGTCTCCTTGTGAAAGAGTAACAACTTTTCCTGAGATTTCGGTCTCTGTATGGGACTGGTGGGCACCCACCATCTTGAGGGAATTGGTGAGCTATGAATGAGTAGCATGACCCGGTCATAGAAAACCTACACCACCAAATGAGGGTTCTTCGTGCTGACCATACGTCACCCCGTAACTGGTTGAATGATTTCCCACCTCTGGTGGGAGCGAGGACAGCAGTCAGTTGGTAGGCACTGGCCATGATGGGCTGTTATGCCACAGGTTATTAATCAATCAACAATCTTCTAGATAAGATGCAATGCACGTAATATGTTTCATGCATGAACTGGAAGCAGACTGTTCCTTTTTCCCTAATGACTAAATCAAAAATTAATTTTCATTAATTTATAATAAAATAATATGTTTAAATATAAAGACACCGAGGCAACAAAGTTCAAAGTAAATTCTTATACTTGAAGGAATAACGTCATGCATATATTTTGCTTCTGGGAAAAGTACACACATGAAATATATATATATATATATATATATATATATATATATATATATATATATATATATATATATTTGCAAACCATATTTTTTTTCCATTATTGTTAGAATGTACAGACAAAAGTAACTATTTTCCTGTAGTTTACGGTTATTACAAGCATAAGAATTTTTTTTTTTCGTTGTGACCTTTCAGGAGAACACACACTCCCTTCATCCGACATTTATTTTCATTTTGACTAAAGATACAGTTATAACAATGGCTAGCAATTTTTTTTTAAAAAAAGAATCTGTTATATAGTGGATGTTGTCAATGTTATATTGTTGTAATATAGCAATTTAACTGTGAAAAGAAGCAGTCTGTTTTATTCTTATTTAAGACAAAAAATCTTTGATCACAGTATTTTTTATTTAAAATTATGAATCCCAAATATCATCAGGTAATTCAAAGTCATCATTCTTTTTACAAAGTCTCTTGATGTTTTCTGTTACATTAAATTTTAAAGATGGTGGCTTACTCCATTTGTGAAAAAGAAAACTCCATACTGGATCTATGTTACCATTTTCATTATTGAATTTATTCCAGTGTTCTTCTGCAATGAACGAAGCTTTCCAGACATTCAACTCTACATACCCCGTCAATCTTTTTAAAACCCTTCTCTTTTTAATCAAATGCTTCTCTTCGATGATGTGAGCTGACAAACCTGTTCTTGGGTTTAGATTTATAATGTCCAAATCGCGTTCGTGCCATCTTATTGCAATTTCCTTGCTGTTTGTCCTACATAATCCTTTGAACATGAACAACTTATATTATATATTCCTGTGGTTTCCACATCTGGTAGAGAGTTTCTCATTGTGAATTCATTAAATGTACATTCCAAACTTCTTGGTGATCTAAAAATAATTTTGAAATTAAATCTTCTAAAAATTTTGGCAATTTTATGTGAGAATCCCTTGTGGAATGGAATGCACACAAATTTCATTTCAACAGATTTTTCATCTTTGTCTGTATTTCTCTTTTCCTTTAGTTTTCTTGAAACTTGTTTTTTGATTTGGTTTATTCTGTTAGTGTGAAAGCCATTTCTTTTGCTATATTAAAAAGCCTTTCTTCTTCATTTTGAAAATAAATGTCTGATGAAGGGAGCATGTGTTCTCCTGAAACGTCACAACGAAAAACTGTTTTCTTATGCTTGTAATAACCGTAAACTACAGGAAAATAATTCTACAATGCAAGCAATGCGTACATACAAGAAGAACAAAAGTAACTACTTACAGTTACTGTTACATGAAAAAGTAACTTACTTGTAATTGTGTAATCAAGAATTTTACTAAAAAAACTCATTTTTCATGTGATACTTAGTATTTTCCATGCTTGTGTCAGTCTATTTGTCATGCTGTTCTGCCTAATGAACTAAATCTCTTTCTTTCTAATTGCAGAATCATCATCCTTGATTCACAATCACGTCACCTTTCACCATCATGGTGAAACCCCCTGTTCCGTTCCTAAGTACTAGTGCCGCAGGAGTGTGAAACTCAGAAGCCTCCTGCTGCTCGAGTGCTTATCAATGGGAAGGGACACCCTACAGAGTCAACTGAGGCGTAAAACTCACAAGAAGGTAAGATCTCACAATACTTCTCAACAAATCTGCTTGTTATGTTTATGCTAAACCTTTGAATGAATGAATGCTTGAATGAGTTAAAATTTTTAGGCATGTCGGCACACTTCAAAGCATATGAGGAAAAATCCTCTTACTTAAGGCTCAGGTGGACTTTTGACTGACGCCAGGGCAGCTTTCTCAAATGTTCCTCTCCTTTCAAAAAACGAAAAATTACATATGCTTAGAATTCCTTTTAGAGCATTCATGTGAATCTTCATGTGGTTTGCTTTTGCTGTTGTCTAGATATTCTCAATAGTTTTGTGTCTGCATTAAGTGAAAGCAAACTACATGGAGATTCATGTGAATGCTCTAGAAGGAATTATAACTAACTAACTAACTCTCTAGCCTTCTTAAACCCGAAGGTTCATGGCTGCAGCAACATAGGCCTTCCATCTGTCCCTATCTTGAGCAAGATCTATATACTCTTTTCCATCCCTACCGATTTCCTTTAGGTCCATCTCAACGTTGTCCCTACATCTTCGTCTTCCTACAGGTCTCTTACCATCAGGTTTCCCAACAAGAATCCTGTGAACTCCTCTTTCCTCTCCCATTCGTGCCACATGGCCTGCCCACCTAAGTCTTCTTGATTTAAGCATTCTAATATCTGGAGATGAATACAAATTATGTAACCTTCTCCACTCACCTGTCTCCTCATCCCTTTTAGGTCCAAAGATTTTTTTAAGGACCTTATTTTCAAATAATCTCAATTTATGTTCCTCTTTCAATGTAAGCGACCAAGTTTCACACCCATATAATACTACAGGCAAAATTACTGTTTTGT
This sequence comes from Lepisma saccharinum, assembly GCF_977018435.1. Taxonomy (NCBI): domain Eukaryota; kingdom Metazoa; phylum Arthropoda; class Insecta; order Zygentoma; family Lepismatidae; genus Lepisma; species Lepisma saccharinum. Next base: position 73,107,354 of record NC_139236.1, read on the forward strand.
ATATTTTAACTTTTAGTTTCTTAGATATTAAACGAGAAGACAAAAGTTTAGGAACAGAGAAGTAACATGCATTTCCTGAATTAAGCCTACTTTTTATTTCCTCTTTAATATAATTTTCACTTGTTAATATTACTCCTAAGTATTTGAATTTGGAAAGTGGTTCAAACGAGTAGTTATCAATAATTAGATTTTGATTATTACCTAACACTTGGTTTCGGCCTGTAAGCATATATTTAGTTTTCTCTTTGTTAACTTCCAAACCTCTCTCTTTAGCAGTTTTGAAAAATATTTTAGCATTATTCTTAATTGTATTTATATCATCCCCTAATAAGTCTACATTATCTGCATATGCTAACAACTGAGTCATACCATTTAATTTTAGTCCTTCGTTAGTTTCTTTTACCTTCCTAACAGCATATTCTAAGGCAAAATTAAAGAGCAATGGAGATAATGCATCTCCTTGTTTTAACCCATCATGAATTGTAAATTTGTCAGACATATTAATACCCAGACGAATTTTACTTTCTGTTTCACTGGTGCATACTTTTATCATGCTAACAAGCTTCTTAGGTATTCCAAACTCTACTAATATATTATATAATTTATCTCTTTTGACCAAATCATATGCTTTTTTGAAATCAATGAATAGCTGATGGACATTTGGTTATATTCCCACTTTTTCTCAAGTGTCTGTCTGATGTGAAAAATTTGATCTGTAGTTGATCTGTTACGTTTAAATCCACATTGATAATCACCTATAATTTCATTAGCATATGGGGTTAGTCTTGTTAAAAGAATGTTAGATAATATTTTATATGTTGTTGAAAGTAGAGAAATTCCATGGTAATTATTGCAGTTCATTTTATCACCTTTTTTAAACACAGGAACAATTATGGATTCTTTCCACTGTTGAGGGATTTCTACTTTACTCCAGATTAAACAAATTAATTTATGAATTTGACATATTAACGAATTTCCACCATATTTAATTAACTCAGCTGGTATTAAATCAATGCTAGGTGCTTTGTTATTCTTTAGCCTCTTAATAGCATCTTTAACTTCAGTCAAGTTAGGTTCTGGAACTGAAGGTTCTGCTGTGTGTACTTCATTTACTTCTGATTTATCTCCTACATGAATATCACTTGGGTCAGCTAGAAAATCACCGTCTTTATCTTTTATCAAGTTTACTTTAGGTTGCCACCCCTTTCTAAATTAATTTACACCTTTATATAAATCTGTGATATTTTTGTTTTTGCTGTTTCAATTTCGTTAATTTTGCTTTTCATGTAATCTCTTTTTTTACTTCTAAACGTGCGGTTAACTTCTCACTTTATTCTATTATAATTGCTTAAATTTGTATCATCAGAGTTATTTAACCACCTAAGTCTAGGTGGAAGGAATTATAAGCAGATCTAATTTTTTACACTTTGGAATATCATAGCAGTTTTCCGAAAGGAGAGGAAAATTCGAAAAAAGCTGCCCTGGTGCTGGCCAAAGGTCCAGCTGAACCTTAAAGTTAAAAAAAAGGGTGTAAAGAACACATTGAGAAAAGTTCAAAAGTGTAAGGTTGTAAAGAGAGCTGCATAGGACACACGCAGTACATGAAAGAGGTAAGGAGTCACTGAAAACTTCCTCAGAAACCGTATAACAGGCCTGCTCTTCTAAAAAAAACATTTCTTAAAACACTGTCATCATCTTCCAACATGAATGATAAACAGTTGGGAAGATTAAAATAGGCACAATTGATGAGAATGTGCTGAACACTTAAAATAACATTACACACACAACACATTGGAGGGTCCAGCCCTTGCAGCAAATTACCATGTGTGAGACAGCGGTGTCCAATCTGAAGCCGAGTTAAAATGACCTCTTCTCGATGGGAGGGATGGTACGAGAAACATCATGCACCAATGGTGGGCTTCACAGCTTTAAGCTTGTTCCCCGTTACCTCATTCCACTTTTCCTGCTAGGTGTCAAGAATGGAGAAACAAAACACATTCTACAGGTCCCTGGCTAGTCTTTTAATTATCCGAGTGATTTAGATTAAACTCAAGAGACAAGGCAGAGGAGGGCCTACATAAACTAAATTACTTGACTACATTCACATATATGTCACTGTATTGAGAGCAGTATATGATGAGCTTTGTAATTTGAAATTTCAATTCATACGTAGTACATCTTCTGTGTGTGCTAAGTCATAAGGTAAAGTACATCTCCATGCTGGAAGAAAATAAGCACCACTGACATTATCAGACATAAGCCAGAAAAGTAATAGAAGAGAATGGAATGGTGGTGATTATTTACAAATAATTATGGAAAGGAACGAAAGTGATGAATTAGTCTCATCAAAATAAAAAGTATGGCAAGTAACTGCATCACTGTACTGTAACTACATTAAAATTGATTTTTGGATCTCTCGTGTCAGTGCAAGTAAATGATTTACTCAATTGTTAAGAAAATTAATAAGAATTTAGTGTTGAAACGGAATAAAATGTGTTTTTTTATGAAATGAAAGGAGAAATTCTCAAAAGAGTTGAGTGGCAAGTATATCAAAATCTACAGCATAACTCTTGCACATATGAGATAATACTATTACCTACTTAATCAGAAAATAAAAAAGTAACAGAAAAAATAAAAGCTATTGACAAATAGTAGTATTACAGTTGTAATAAATAAAAGTATACTTCTATAATAATAATAATTAATGGAGTAACGTATGGCACACAAAGGATTTATTATAACAGCTACCAAGCCAACCTAGCCTCCCCACGATTCCATAACTTACTTTGTACCTTCTCATTACTATTGGGTACCCTTGGACATGTAAACCCTATTGCCATCTCACTTAAATTGTTGCTTGTCCAGTTGCACTTGTTCCCTCAATTGCAGGAAGATGGCAGTAGTGTTCACATGTGCAAGGGGCCCAATAGCAGCAAGAGATTGTAACATACCTAGAATGGAGATTATACTAAGAGCTTCAGAAGCTTAGAAACTTCAAGGAGAACAACCCCCTCTATATAACGGTGGGATTTATACAGGATTTGATGGACAAGAACATGTCAACTTCATGCAAGTCAAACAACTGTGTAACAGACTACACTACAGCAAATTAATGATTGAATTAATTTCATGTACATTATAGTTTTATTTGATGAAAATCAATATACATTTCTGTTGAATCAAAACTATCACTAAGTACATCCGTCAGGTCTTATTAATTCATTAAATTACAACTGTCAACTCTCTTAATGCATGCAACTATCATAATGTATTGTGATCCTTGATTTCTCTCTACCCATTATCTACAATGGAGCACTTAGAAAAGTATCAAATCCTTTATAAATATCCATACTGGTACATTTTCACTTTACGACAAGTGATTACATTTTTTAAACTTCTATTGCACTAACACTACTGCAGTCTGTTTATTGTTCTTTCAACCATTCTCTCGCCGTTCCAGTAATATTTATTATTTTTCGTAATTTCTTGCATAATGCAATATATGAATTTCATTAAAACGAATAATGAATTGGCACTTGGAATCATTTTCTCCTATGTTCATTCGTTCTTTCACACACTTCTTACACATGCCCGAAGGATGGGGATGATTCATTCTCATTTGCTCATAAATGAAATGATGCAATGGAAGGAAAACAAAAAAAACAATATTTCTTTCCAAATTTCTAGAGAAAGAATACTAACGGAAACATAAGAAGTAAAAAGGTTCCTCCTGTGGATATATGATATCCAAAACATGCAGTTTAATGGGTACTTGCAAATAAAATGAAATGAGTCCCAAGGAATTGGTTGATTAATTCACACTTTTTTCTTGCCCACTGCATGTTGTGGCATAAAAGATGAGCAGATATGAAATAATTATTCTGATTGTCAATTTCAGTTGTAAGTTTGCAATGCAACAACTTTCAATCCTTGCATCAGCAAATTGTAATGGTCAGCAGACGTAAACTCTACTTACGCCCAACTCGATGGGTGAATATGTGAGAGTTGCTGTTTTTTCTTCTTAGAAAGATGTTCAGTTCGAAGAAACTTATGAGCAAATGTGGTTCATTTTGGTGCTTACTGAGGAGGTTTCTCACTTCATGAGATGGACCAAGAAGCAGGTAAACCTATTTCTGCTATTTTACTCGGCAAACTTTTATTTGTGAATAGAAGAGCCAGAAGAATGTGTCTATCAATAACAGACTGATATGTTGTTCAAGGAAGAGAAGGGAGTGCATGGGTGTGAATATGTAGTTCTACTTCTTTTTATGTAAGGCTGAGAATGATAAATTGTATTCATAGTGCAGGATCAAAACAAGATTTGCAAAGTTTGTTGTCTAATTACTCCTAAGAGGAGTATGATCTCCACATTCCTTTGTATACAATGAACTCAATAAGTCAAGTAATCGGTTACTAACTCCAACTTTATACATTATTAATTAGTTGAGATCTGTGCTGATTGGAGGACATTTTTAACCTTTCTTCCATAAAATATACACTATACATACCTATATACATCACACTTACCCATATACACACCATCTTAACTTTTTGATATGACCAAACATGTGCTATGACACGAAAAATACTGTGAGCAAGTGGGTACGCCATACAAGCAACAGATACTTGACCAATTTGTGAGCAACCATGCATACAATGGGCTAGCACTTTTTAAAATAAATTCCTAGGTATTTGCCTTTAGGAAAAATATAGGTTTGGTTAGTGAGCCTCTTAGTATACTCAAAATGAGCATTACAGCCAATGTTTTCGCATAGAAATTGATTTCACTAGGATACATTAGTTTTAATTCATTGACTTGTTGTTTCACATTGACTTTATGCACAGAAAGGCTGAACTTACAGTTTAAATGGTATCTGAACCAGTGTGCCATGTGCCTCCAAAGATAAATTAGTGCCATTTCATACCGAGATTGTGGTACGCTGTCTTAAACAACTGTTGCTATTTAAAATTTCTCCAAGATGAACCAATATATTCACATAATCTGAATATATTTTGAAATAAAACAGTCTTTTATACTTCCACATTTAATGTTACGAATGTAAAAACGTCCCTTGGACAATACTCATTTTGCAATAATTTACCAAATAAACTCATGTTTATTTATGCATTTAATGCAAACACATACTTCATTTTCAAATGCATTAACAATCTGCTTATTCAAAGAATACTAAATACGCATTAGCAAACATTAATAAAATCCAGCTCACTGTTACATCTGTAAAAACAAACTTACATAAATATACACAGATGTGTGTGTATATACATAAGCATATAGTATTATTACATCAAGCATGTCTTTACAATTTATGAAATCTTAAAAGAGATTTCTTTTAAAAAAATATTCTTTGGGTATACAGCCTGATACAACACACAAAATAATAATAATACAACTTATCATAAATTTATGATCTATCAAAGTTTTCTTACCAATTCCAGACTAAAAATAATAAAAAATCGAATTAAATCTTGTATAAATTTCTCATATTTTTGGTGTTATTAAATATATTACACGTGATCTATATGGATTTCAATGCACCCACGCATGCACGCACGCATTCACACACACACACAACAGGTTGAAAAATTGGTTTTGGAAAGAAAAAGCAAACACACACATACATACATTCATGCATATTAGAATTAATAACACACAAACTCATTTGCGTATTTGCACTCCTCTAGATATGATTCCTATTTTCTTGTGTTCCGTAGCATTTAAATAGTAATAGTTTTAAAATTCTGTAACATTGCTAATTTTTCACACTCTAATATTCTTCATATGACCACTAGAACTCTTACTACTAAAATACGAAACATAGGCCATTTTGAATATTAATAATAAAAAAAAAACCTTGGAAATGTGAGCTATTGTCGTATTGTTTACACTTGGTAAGAATGTGCTGATATGTGCTGTATTTCTCAGTGTTCCTTCTCAATCATATTTTCCCCTTACCATTTTTAAATGTAACTAAAAGGTCTTATATTTAAAGAAAGAGAAATAAGAAATAAATAAATGCACTATTTAACAAAAAAAAAAAAATCACTCTTGATTTACTACCTTGCAAATCTCAAACGTGGTATGGCTGTCCAGCCTTGTGGAGATTCGAGAAACACACATAGCACTATATATTTGCACCACATCAGCACACATCTGTTTTGCATGTCCAGGAGTGTTCATTGCTACTTAAATGGTCCACGATACTCTAGAAACAAACTCTGGCATAGCCATAGAGAACACTATGCCGGCACAAATTCCCGTTATCAATGAAGCTCCGCCGAACATACCTGCAGTAGCTGCATACTGTGGTTCCACCATTCTGTAATGGAAATGATCGTCTGAAACAATGATTGTCCACAACAACAATAATGGCATAATAGATGACCACATTAATGTTTGTATTGGATATCCATCTACAATGCAGTGTTGGAGAATAAATCTGTACAAAGATTGGGTTGAGGTGACTGGTATGACAAGAGATTAATTTGCTTACGCTTGCAGCTGAAGACTTGTTTGTTTCATTTTTGTACTAACCCTTATATTTGTACAAGCTGATTAAACAAATGCATTAAATGTAATATTAAGAATGGGTCAGATATGTAAGTATTGTGTTGGTATCAGCTGATATATGCATATCAGTATAGAGCTTCATCAGTAAAATTTCTAATAATTTTACCACTATATATCTATTAATAGCCTTTAATTTAATGTAAAATTCTGCTATTTTGTTATTTTTATAATTGAACAGAACCAAATTTATTGCTGGGCGAGGTTCAGCTGTTGCTGTTCTACTACCTAGCCAAACGTACAGATTAATAATGCTAAAATTAAAACTTACAAAGATATTTAAAATAAAAATCGACCTTGTCCCACCATAAAGTGGCTCTGAGGCTCACCTATCCTCAAATCAATGGGTACCTGGGGTGTAAAGGTGGGCTAAGCGTGGTGCTTTTCACATGACCTCCAAAATGACTGAAATCGAGAATGTGTGGGGTCCTACCCCCCCCCCCCATCCTGTAAATGTGCCTTCATGGTACAGTGCTATGTGCACGAGGAACTTTACCTTTAAGACAGTATTGAATTATAAAGCATGCTTCATACCCTGGATTTGTAAAGTAAATGTCTAAATATGCAATTTCCTTTTTTAAGGAAAACCTTTTTGCAGTCAGCTGATTATATACTAAGGATGCGAATAAACCATTCATGGTCTTATTGGAAAATTTATATCGGAATACTATCAGTACCTATAATTTTTGTATTGGTATTATTTATCCGCATCTACAAAAAATTCACATTGATCCATCTGAGATATAATTAATGTTAATTAAATATTAATTACTTTCTCTTTTAATTATCAAAATTTCTAAAACTATGCATTTATAACAAATTTGTAAATTCAAGCTTTTGCAGATGCTTACTCTCATCTTCCTAGGCTTTATAATGTATTTGCTAAAAGCTATTATCACCATTAATTTATTACAAATGAAACTAAATAATTGCTTACCCTGGACAGTACATCATTCCGAGCGAGCTGTAATATCCGCTAGTTAATCCGAGCAGGCTAGCACCAACCCAATATGCCCAGTCATTCTGGATGAAAACTGGAAACGATCTGTCCAAATTCTGTGGCAGGTAGTTGCACGCTATGAAGAATGGGATGAAGAGAAGCCTCAGGACAACAGGAACTACTAGGTACTTTGGTGAAGGCTGTACGGAAGAAAAAAGAAATGGCATCAGACTCAAAATTTATTCCCTACGGTGAGTTGTATAACATCTATAGTGAAACATTTACTTTACATTTTTCTGGGGAAAACATAAAACCTGGGAACACAATATCAGATTGCACGTATGCCTATCTTATTGCTATATGCCAAAAGATGCATCAATTGCCAATCTCAGTTTTCTAGTGGTTAGAGCAATGGGTTGTAAAAGGCAGAGGTTCTGTAAACGACCCTCACCTAAGACAATGGTATTTCTTTTGGAGGTGAATTAATGCACTTTATCCATTTTGATCCCTTAATGCACAAAAATGTAGTTTGTCAGGATATTTTATTCAGATATAATTAATATACACAGCACAGAAATTGAAATAAATAACACATTTCCATTGTCTGAAAAAAAAATTCTGGTTTGTATCATTGAGGAAAGAAATTTTTACAGGATATCAAATCTCCATTCCTCAAGAATTCGCCATATTAAATAAACAGGGAGTCAAAAAATGAAGCATGCATAAAATTAACAATGTCTTTGACATAAAAAGTTTTCATTTCTTGATGATACAAATAATAAGTTTGTGGGACTAAAATCTATATATCCAAATTATTTTAATTTTTTGTTGTCGTTTACTGTTCTGAAAAAAATATTTTCTCCTGTCCCTATCAAAATATATTTTTGTAACATTGATTGATTTGATTTATTTTACTTCCACATTTCTGCCACTTTCTGGCTAATCATGAAGAGTGATGATATAATGAAATTGATGAAGGGAGACTCACAAAGAACATCCATGTCCAGGGTGGGATTCGAATCCGGAACCCCTGTGCTAACCACTCTTGCCACGAGAGTTAGTATAATATTTTTTTATAACAGAATTCTACTCTATTCTGGTAACACTATTAAGCCTTGTTTCCATGTTAAAAACTAGTTTAGTTCTCAGTTTGAGGAAGACACTCATATAGGGTGGAAATGTCATGTGTGAAGTCATCTTAATGTATAATAAAACTGCCTTGGTCAGCAACTGTAGAATTCTATTGTGAAATATATTTTTTACTCGTAAAAATTCAAAAATTGTTTAAAGTGTATGGTTCAAAATGTGTGTTATAACTATGACTGCTAAGTTGCAATAGTGCATGATATTATTAACTTTATAGTATTGTTCAGTTACATATTGTGATCTTTGGTGATCCCTGCAGAAAAACAAAATGAAACACGAACACAAGGAACTTACAAATAAAAAAAACTACAATGAAGTGAACATTTAAGAAAACTACAAAGTGAAAACTTACCCAAGTAAACCACATTGGAAATATGTTCCCTATCATTGCAAACAAATTAAATGTTAGGAAACACGTCACTGCTGTGAAGTACTTCTCAGTCAGGAAGAAATCTTTATCCCACATCTTGATATCTGAAACAAAGAGGAGAGAGAGTGATGAATGGCAACAAAATGTACCACTGAGCTGTTAACATTCAAGGCAATGTGCATTAGAGCTTCAGAAATACAGATCTGCTTTCAGAGGCTTCCGTGGAAATTCTGAAAGCAATAATTCAGGGTCCAACCAACACCATGAGTTAATGACATGTGTTATTTCACTTGGCATTGTGACAGTGATATTAGTACAAATAAGTAAATGTGAGCAAAGGAAAACTTAATCTCATAATAATACATCACTACATATACTAGAGTGCTGCAATGAGTGCTTTTCGCTCGAGCGGCAAATAGTTTGCACGGGCAACGCTAGATGGCATGCAGAATTGATAGGTTTTAAGCTCGGGCGAAAAAAGTTTGAACGAGCGGAATACACTCGAACACTATTAGTACACATATTTCCATCATTTGTCTATGGTAATGGATCCTCAAATATGAATCGTGCAGTAAAGACGAAGTGAAATTGAAAAATAAGTGAACATAGTCATTATCTCCATGTTAAAATGCAGTTTTGTATATCTTACCGAGATATGTGAAAATGAAATAGATGATTATGGGCTGAAACTACCAAGGCTGACATTTTATGTTTCTTCGATTATTGTCACATTAAAATGATGTTAGATTGTATGTTATGTCCTCCTCTGTAGCCGAGCGGGTTAAGGCGTTCACTCGTCTTGAGATCGTTCGCTGCGGGACGGCGTAGGTTCGAATCCGGCTCTGGTCGGAATTTATTCGGCCTACGTATAGGGCCGGTGGCAACCCACCATCGTGAGGAAATTGGGGAGCTCCGAATGAGTGAGCGGTAACCCGGTCGAGAAGACCTACAATGGCTGGGGGTTCGTCGGGCTGACCACCCGACACCCCATACAGGTCTAAGATCTCCACGCTATAACAGGTGACGGAGGAACAGTGTGGGAGGGAGACCAGCAGTCGGTAGGTAAGCCAAGGCTCTCAAGGGATGTCGCACTGTGGGTTATTATTATTGTTAGATTGTATGTTATAACTGCATTTTATTATTTCGCAGAATATGATTATCATTTTTGGTAAGTGAACAATGATGTACTTGTGGCACTGTGATACGAAATTTGTAATTGCTTAGGCAGCTCTGTCAGCATGTGTATCCATTTTACGTTTCGGTCTGTAGATATTGCATACTTTCATATGTATTGTACTTGAGCCTTACATAATAATATGCGGAATTATGATTTAGAATTGTAATTGCATGGAGTGGTTTCCTTCCATGTATGGGTTTTAGGTTGACAGTGCTGCTCATTAGGTTCTGAAATACGGGACATTGCCAATCATTCCACTGCGAGTGCAGTACAATCGAGAATGTTTTAAGCAAAAGTGGTCCAATGCAGTACTCTAATAATATACACAGTGATCAGAACACTACAAAATACAAGTAGCTATGATACAGCTATTTTACTGCAAATGTAGTTCACTAGCTCAACTCATTAATGTTACACATTAATTTATAACTGTTGTGCTACTTTGAATATTCAATAATCACATGCCAGTGTTTCACCATGACCATATTTAGAACTTTATTTAGGAGTTGAAGTATTTATATACAGTATTATTATTATTCATGATGTGTGAAAACTGTTGAAATTACACAAAAAATCTCTGTACCATGTTGCTTAGTATAAACTAAGGTCTTTATGTAATTATTATTATTGCTGTGAACCTGCAGTGTGCAAGTTAATAGCCATCATTTCGCTCTTTCATTTAATGAAAATTATTAAATTGCTATGTTCATTACAACTTGCACTTGTACTATCTTGTTATTAGTGCAATTTATGTTCTGGAATCAACTGAATGAAAAGTCTTTCAAACTTCTAATTTTCTTTCCTGCTTTCAATACTAATTGCAGTTCATTGACAAATTATTGCAGAACCTGTCCAGATTAGATGGTTTGGACATATGGAGAGGATGGGACCAGAAAGAGTATCAGCAGTAGCATCCCTGCACAAGATGGGGGGGGGGGGGGAATAAGGCCCAAGGAAAGAGCAGAATGCTTGTGGAAAGAACAGGTAGTGGAGTGTAAGAAGAGGATTGGACTGAAACACTTTGTATGAGAGAGGAGTGATGGAGGAAATTAAGAAGTTGAAACTTTTGGTTTCTATGCCGACCCAGCTAGAGCCTGAAGGATGATGACTTTTAGCAGAAAATAGGGTTGTATATTTGAGTTATGTAACATCACAAAATGTAAGAAATATGCAGAAATAGGTACATACAAAATGTAGCAGCACATATGTGTGTTATGTCTACTCTTTAACATGTTAACTGTCACAGGAGTTGTATTTAACTCACAATAGTTTTATGGCTGAGGCCTCGTGAAGCATATTTAACTCGCATGTCTCTTCACCTTGGGAGCCTAGAGGTGTACAGGCAACTCACACTACCATGCTATAATATACATGATCCGTGAAAAAAAAATCCAGATAGTTCGTGAAAATCTTATTTAGTGATGCTGTTATTGTTACAATTAATACAAACAATTTTAAAACTACGACGATTGAGTGATTCATTTGCTTTATTTTACTTCCCCTTTTGTGCCACTTTTTGGCTAATTTTCAAAGATGGGTACGAGTGATGACATGATGAAATTGATTGATGGACACTCACAAACATCCATGCCAAGGCCGGAATTCGAACCCGGGACCCCTAGCATCGTAGCGTGATGTGCTAACCATTCTGCCATGGGGGCCAGCCTTTTAAAACTATGGATCAAATGTACATTAACTTCCTTTATATTTATTTTTGCATTAAAAAAAAAAAGGTCACTCATGAACTGTTTTCACGATTTTTTTCCCACTGTGTGTTTGGCCTTGAATTATTGCTGGCCAGCTCATTGAATGATATCGATAAAATAGTATATGGCAGTCATGTTACAAATAACAAGACTCAATACTCAGAAAAAAAAAACAATAAATATGCTGTGAGCCAAATATAACTCACATGGCGTGCAGCATAATAATTGATTCTAGCACCATGCGAGTTGCCTATGACTCACGCACATAAAATGATTAAAAATAACAATTTTTCATCTAATCAGCAAGAAACATATTGCTTTCGAAGTTTTTATTGTATTCTCATAAAAAATCTTGACCCCCGGGATTTTTTTTTTTATTGTGGCAGTCAACATGTTAAAAAATAAAAAGGTTCTTTCAACGGCCAGGAAAATAACACTAATGGATTAAACTTAACCATGAGAGAGCATTCATTATACATTAGTCCTAGTGCCTTACCTGCATGTATAGCAGGGAAGATGGATAACGTGACAAAGAACACCATGAAAACATTGAAGCATTGTGGGAAGCACTTCTTGAAGATAGTGAAGTAAGGAGTCGAAGGTTTCACACCTTTGTTTTCATTCACTTTGGCAGTCTCTTCTTTCTGAGCCATGTGCTCATGGTAACGATAGAACCTCTGGAAAAGAAAACAAGTAGATTTGTGTATTAGCGAGCCTTATCTTTACCCGAGAGGCCAGGTTTATGCCTTCCTGTCTATTGTGGCAATATTGCTGGACATGCACATACTCTAGAACAGAATTATTATAATCATTTAATAGCAGAGATGGTTAATTGAGAAGTGACCAACATCTGAAAACAGAAGTATGATTTGCTTAGCATTTAGAATTAAAAACTTCATGATTAGGAGAGAGTGGGGGAATAAGAAACAGGGGTAACAAGAAACTTATTTTTTCTTTTCTTAATTTTTGAAAGTAAAAATTTGAAAAAAATTCACAAGCTAGCCCCATTAATTGTCTATCACTGTAAAAAAATAATCAGGAAGATTGTGGTTATGTTTAAGATTATTCCATCATTTGGTTATGCTTGTGTGAAACTTTTGCATGGGAAAGTAGCATTTTCACACAAATATTATTTTCTATAGAAAATACAGAGTATACATTCTTGATATTTTTACGTGATTCTGTGGACAAAAGATAGGACTTTCTGGTGTATTTTGTTAATTTTCTGTCACAAAAATAGATAGTGATTATTGTCATGTATCTTATTACCCCAAATATGAAAAGTAAATGGGGGTAATAAGATACTGCAGTATCTTATTACCCTTTCTGAATGATGACGGCGACTTTGATTTCTCATCATTGCAAGCAGAACAGTCATCTCATGAGGATCAAGAAGATACTGAAACAGATACTATTATGCCAGAACGATACTATGACAGTGCGATGAGTTACTAAAATGCAAGACAGCTGCATAATCAAGTTCCTCAAAGAATCTTTGGGTACTTTTAATTGACCTCCTTACGACGACATACAAAGTGTACATAAATACTTTATCTTGTGTGGCCTTATATCTTTAAACGGAAACGGACCATTTACTTTAAGCCACTCAGACCTAGTTCGAATGAAAACATTATATGCAGAGAAGAAAAAGAACCTTATAAAGTCACAAATATGTTTTACTTGTTTTGTCTTTGTTCATTTACCATAAAAGCTATTGGAATTAAGCATTTGAAGATGTCAGTTGATTTTGGTTTGAAAATATAGAGCTGTATAAAAACTTTAAACATTACATTTATTTTCTTGCATTTTCATGCCTTTCTAGTAAAAAATATAAAAAAACAATACGCACCAAAATTTTATGGGTAAATAACATACACATGTTGAGTGTATCTTCTTACTCCAGCCAGTTTAATAGATAGAATGCATTAAAATACACAGCTTGTTTCTTATAACCCCTATTGAGGTAATAAGGTGAAAAAAATTGTAAATTATTTTATAATTTTTGTGTGCTCTTTTTATTGCAGAATTGAGCTCATTATTTTATTCTGGGTACATTGGGTTACCAACTATGCAAGAAAAAAATATCAATGCTAGAAATTTAAAATTGTTGGCTATGTTAATTTTTCATGTTTCTTATTACCCCATGTGTTTCCTATTCCCCCACTCTCCCATAGTACCCTATTTTATTTTTGTATTAAAGCTTATAATTTTTGAAAAACACATTTTCTCCCAATTATTTTAATCTACGGCATATAATTTAATTTAATCACATAAAATTACAAAGAAGAAAATGCAGAGAAAATTGTAAAGGGAGTACCAAGAAAATACAGAACATGAAAATAAAACATATAAAAGGATTTATATCGACCTAGTACTGATCTGTGTAATACTCATCACAATTTTTATAAAAAAAATGTTTAATTTTGTAACACTTTAGCCCTGAAAAGTGTTTCAAAACTTATACACTGCTGATGTTTGTAAATATTTCATGCAACAATTTATACTACTGTCATTTCCTATTCCAATTCATATAATGGAATTTTACATTTATTTTTTTTTAACACTGAAGGAACATTGTGTTGCTGATGCAGGATTCTCTTTTCCGTTTTACACATCATTTCGTTCAATGCAAAAACTCATGTCACTGCCTGTAAGAAGAAACTACGAACATGGCAAGTAAATTTCAGAGGAAAAATGTAAAAGTTTTAACCTTCAATAAAGCTTATTTCAAATCATGGCTTATTTATTTGACATATGTATTTATAATTGTTATGAATTTAACACAATCAACCAATAAAGGCATATTCGTTTATCAGTAACATTGCAAATAAAAGTGCACTATCATGTGACTTTCTTGTTGATTATTTTTGTCAATTTTGTATCCGTATTGGCAAAAAATTTCCTATTGATCCTTCCACAATTAAGATCCAGATTTAAACAAAAACTTAAAACTGCACATGACAGAAAAATTTGGAAAACAATTTCAGATTGAGAGGATCGGAAAAAAAGAATAAGAACATTACTAAAAGACACGAGTGATATTAAATAATCATACTTACATTTAGAGGTAGAGCGAAGTAAGTATCAAAACAAGCCAGTAACACAAACAAGGCAGTAATAAAGTAATAAATGGCTGCTGTTCGCACGTTTGGAGTACTTGCTATGGATACTATGTTGATGACAGCAGTGAGAGTTCCGCTGACATTCTGGAAAAACAATCCACAAATTCTTACATACCCAACTGTAATGCACAATAATCACATTTGCTGTAAAATGCATGATCTTTCCAGTTTCTAATAAGATGCATAACAAAACACAAACAAACTTGATACTTTTCTAAGCTGAACACTCATTTATTTGCAATACCAAGCACTTTACTTTCTGCATAGAAAAATAATTGCTACACACATGTTGTCAGGGTCATAATAAGATGTAAATAGCACAAAGTAATATTATTTAAAAACAAGGTTGAATTCATAATTGGGAAAAGAGAGATGCGGTAGTATATAAATATGGAGAAACTAGTACTCACTTTATCTGCAAAACTGTTTTTTCTTCTTCGTTCTATTAATTTCAGTGGCTGCTGCCACCATCCTCGTAGGAACTTGTTGTACTGTTGCTTGGTGTGCACGCGGATAAAGAGAGTACTAGTTTCTCCATATTTAAGAAGATTGAAGATGGTGAAGAAACGAATTTTTGTTTTGTTTATTGTAGTATAAAATAAAATATAACAGCTCATTTGTAACTTGAAATATACTTCTCTGATGTTAGATACATCAAAACTTAAACAGATTAAACATTCATTTAAAAGCAATTCAAAATACAAAATGCTATGTAGAGCTAGATATAATTTCTCAGCAACTAACAATATCATGATGCTGTAGCTGCTAATATCCTGTTTTTAATATAACAACACAATTTGCCAGCTGAATGCTATTTTGTGGTATCTCCACTTTTCGTTGGAGATTACTTGATGACATTATCATGTTCCTTACAGGTTAACGAGCCATGTTCCGAAACGATGTACATGGTTTTCAAGTGGCGTGAATTATCAACATTAATAAAATGTTTGAGCAAATCTTGTAGTGTATTCAAAATCCTTACACATCAAATTTTAATCAGCTCTCAGTCCAGATGGACACACAACATAGTATTCAGCTGGCAAATTGTTAAATTGAAGCATTTTTGGTAAATTAACAATATCACTTTTTTTCAAGTTTGAAGGCAAATTTTCTTAGTTTACTGAATATTTTTTCAAAAATCCTTCATGTAAAGCAAAAGCCTTTTATTTTTTGTAGAAGAACTATGATAAGAGAGATAATGATAAATGATCATCATTGTAATTGTAAACTAATAGTTGTCCCCCAAATAATAAGAAAAATAATATAAAGAAGAAGAAAACTTCACTTACTGTCCCTAAAATCACAGATCCTGTGTATTTTGGAGGCAATTTTGCAGCCATTCCATACACCGAGTTTTGGTAGATGCCATTTACCACTGAAATGAACAAAACTCTTTTATAATACAATTACTAGAATTTTATACTTTAATATAAATTAATAACTAATTTAAAACAATTTAAATAAAGTATGACTACAGGCTCAAACATTTCTTCATGGATCTGTAAGACAAAACATTACATCACTTCATAACACAGAGCAGAAAATACGTTGAGCTAATAATAGTTTTCTTTTAATTTACGTATTTTACACGCAGGTACACACAATGAAGGCAGTCTCTTTTGAAATTAATTGGACAAACAACAAAAGCAGCTACGTGGAAGTATAAAACTTTACCTACTCAATACAATCAAAAAAGTTCTTGATTTGCTTGGCACAAAAGTTCTACTACAATGCAAACTACGTGGATACAACAATAATAATACAGGTAATGCCTTTTGTTATTGTTTTTCTGCTACACACCTGATACTTTAAAAAAAAAAAAAGTATAAAACTGCTCATGTTTAATCTCAGACAACTGTGGCCTAAATATATTGTCCATTTATTCTTTGACATGGATTTCTTCCAGAATTTAAAAATAAATAAGTTAAAAATAAAACAAAAAATAAGCTATTGCCATTAATGCAAACATCTCGTAAAACAATACTTACTATTGAGTACTATTACAATTGCTAGAGTTGCCCAGAAAAATGCCCCAGGCCATGCAGAAGAGTCCACCATTGCCAACACAACAGTGACAATAAATAACAACACTTCAATGAATATACTCCACACAATTCTTGTGGTAAGATTTCCCCTGGAAAATAAATACAAGACATTAGCCTTACCAAGAACTATAATGTTTTTGCTCCAATGCCACCCCAAAAATTAACTCATCTGGTACATATGTAACTAGGCACACTGTCAACAATTCCTGCAATTTCAAAATCTCCCACTTGATTAAGTAAAACTTAATCCATGCTTTGTGTGTAAAAAAAAACAAAAAAAAGCAACAATATGTAGTAATAATAATAATAATAATAATAATAATAATAATAATAATAATAATAATAACAACAAATTTCTAAAATTATTAAGACAAATTTCACGAAAATCAACTGAAAACATATAATATGTAATAAAGGGTTGAGTTGATGACACTTTGAACTGACACCAATGCCGATATTATCAGTGGTACTGATAATGATGCTTGAAAATGATAAGAATTGAAAGTTGTTCAAAATATAGATTAATGTTAGTCTGTAAGTTCTTTTCACACAAAACTGGTGCAAAATGAAGGAAAAAAACTTAGAATTTTGCATAATTTGCATGATGATTTGACTCCATGAAAGTGTCGGATAGCAATTTTGCGAAGTCCGTGAAAAACAAAAAATTCTGCAAAAGTATCGGCACAGGTATCGGTAAAAAAATTTCAACTGAAACTTTCCAAAACCGATACATCGGTATCGGTTCAGCCTTAGAGATTAGCACTTTTGATAATAAATAATATACATATATATATGAAAAAATATAAATATGCTGACCAAGGCAGTAATTTATTTTATTAAAAACATAAACTAAACGTAACGTTTCAACCTTCTAGCAAGGTCTTCATCAGACTCTGTATCAAGTACAAGTACATATATATATATTCTATTTACTGATTAATTCTATACCAATGTATTAATCATTGGCCCAATTAAATATTGGGCCAATAAAAGCATTGTGGGGTGTTGGGACACTGCCTTTGTAAAAAGTTAATTAAACAGTATTTCTTGAAGTGAAATTCGTCTCACTTTGATTGGTATAACTACTTCAAATATCAGAAAATTTTAATGACAATATAAGAATCTTACCCTATTTGAATAAAGATATTTAGCCAGTTGAAGATTAGATTTGGCCCCTGAGATGCGAAACCAAGGTACTGTAGAAAATAAGTTGCATAATTTGATTCCGTTCCTGTGTAATCCTTGCTGAGTTTGTACAAAACAAAATACTGCAAAGAAAGAAGAGAAAATTTATGTGAAGTTAATATTTTTTTTACATTTTAAGTCTACTTTATGCACAGATAATCGAATTTGGATTGGGCCTACCATTTAAAGTAGGATTAAAATCACTATGTCTCCACCAGGTATTGAATCCAGGGTCCCTTGATTACAAGGCAAGGACACCATTGGGGAAGCAATTATGAAGAGTACAGACAGAATGAGTCAAGTCAGAAATCATACAAAATCTTGGATTTTCCGAAAAACTTACAGACATTAACTGACGTCTTTTTTTTAATTTCACAGTTCGCAATTTATAAATTGTGAAGATTATGGTTCTCAAGATATGTATTACATATAATTGTATTACTTGCAATAATCTTATTACAAACACTTAAATAGTTTCAGACTTCTGAGTCATCTTATAATAACAAGTAAAATTTTGTTTAGCAAATTTACTTTACATAAAAAAATATTTTCTCCTGAATATTAAATCAAGCAACATGTCTGATAGATAACATTATTATATTTCTTTAAACAAAGTTAACAAAATAAGAGTGTAATATAGTGATCAATGCTACAGAATAATTCACTTCAACAATTCAACAAAATCTACAATATTATCCTCGTAATATCATATATTTTACTTCATTTGTTAACAGCTATACCAGTTTTGCATTTTGTCGGCATTATGCAGGATACTTTGTAATAATACAGAAAAATGTAAAATTTGATAAACAAATATTTTGAAGCTGTGCTTAGGGCACCTGGTTCAATGAAAAAAAAAATACCTCATACGTAGAAATCAGTAACTTGCTTTCAAATGGCAGAAAAACCTTCAATACATTTTGTGCAGTCTCCAGATGTGGCACCCACTCCTAACATTCTACATGACAATGGGTTAATGATTTTAATATTGATAAATTTGTAACTCCCAGGGACCCCCAAACAGCCATCAGCTCTAGGATTTCCATTTTACTTCCCTGGCCAGAATACAAAACAATATAACATACATGTTACCATGACTTACAACACTATTAACAATATTTGCAAATACCCTAATTTTAAACATCTTACAAATTAAAGTAAAAAATGCAGTCTCAACCAGGCATTAATTTCACCTGATTTTTCACTTCCACGGTTTTACATTGTGTGAAATTGTGGATACCACGAGTACACTGTTTAAACTTCTTTTATTACAATACTACTGACGGGTGAACAATATTTCTCCTGTGAAGATCATTTCATCAGTTGTGTTATGCTCTTGTTCAATTGTAGAGCGAACTAAGAGACACTAAAACTTTCTGTAGTAACTAGTAACTTAATATTGGCTGGCAAATACATAAATATACTTTTGTTTGCAGATGATTGTAAACTCAAGGAGGTCTCATCGCAACATGACGTGACAATTCTTCAAAATGCTCTCACAGAACTTGTGAAGTGGTGTCGTCAGTGGAATCTAGAATTAAACCCTCAGAAATGCTCTTTCCTTACTTTTTCCCTAAAAAAGAACAAAGTGGTGTCTGCTTATGCTATTGAAAACAATCCAATCCAAAAAGTTTTCACTCAAAAGCACCTATGTATTATCATGGATGAAAAACTCACTTTTAATTATCATATTATAGCTACCACTAAAAAAACCATGCTCATTCTTGGCCTTCTATACAGATTTAGTAAAGTTCAAAAGCCATCAACTCTTGCCTTATTCTTTAAATCTTTCATTTCGCCCATCCTTGAATACTGCTTCCCAATTTGGGCAAAACCAATCTTACCAGAATAGATACTGTTCTCAGTTTCTTTCTTGCCATTGTTTGCCATAGAATACCTTCTTTCAGACATGTATCCAAATCAGACAGCATGGCTGCTCTGAATATTCACTCCTCATCCTTTCGTCGTGATCTAGCTAACATGAAATTTTTATACAAGATAATAAATGTCAAAATCAGAACAGATCTCCTAATCAGTGAATTCACACTTAGGGTACCCCAAAAGCAAACGTGCAACCTGCAACTCTTCCACAACCCAACCACTAGGCTATCCCTTCTTCAACGCTCCTTGTTTTACAGGCTGCCAGAAATCTACAACAAACTTCCCCTGGAAGAACGTAATTTTTGTATATTACTGACCAGTTTTTATCTTTTGTTTCTACTTTATGTTGTTTCAATGTAAAATGGCCAAATAAGACTGTATCTGAAACTCTGAGTAAATAAATAAATATTGGATTTCATATTAAGAAGTTTTCTATTATATCATGTAAAACTCTAATATTTATAAAAATATTGTCACGTTTATATCTCTAATGTGCCATGGAATATATTTCATTTTCAAATAAGTTTGTTTGATACCATAGAGTCTATTTTTTTCCAATATTCACAAGTATAATATTTCAAGATTTCACATACCCGGTGGCCGCGGTGGCTCAGTCGGTAACGCGTCTGACTACCATGCTCAAGGTCCCGGGTTCGATCCCTGGCCGGTTCAAATCCGGGAACTTTTCTAACGGTGGAAGCGGCCCCGGCGCCTACCCAGCGTCGAATAACATGGGTACCTGGGGGAAACCCTGGGGGGTAAAGGCGGTCAGGGGCGTGATGCTGATCACATCACCCCCACTCACGACCGGATCAAGAAAGTGTGGGGCGTTACCCTCGCACCCCCTATACGCCTTCATGGCGTGGTGCTATGCACAGGGGAACACTTTATCTTTTCTTTTATCACATACCCCCGTGAGAGGGCATGGTAGCCCTTGGGAGTCTGATGACCACAGGTAAAGAACTGCTGATCTAGAAGATCATAAACAGATCTCCAAGTTTTCTGAAATCAAGGGGTGTAGTTCAAAAGTTAACTCAAACAGTCCTGTAGTTTACTGTTAACCCCAGATGGGCTTAAGTGCTGCTTTATTAAAGAACCCACCCTGGAGAAAAATCACAACTAATGTCACAAAATGCAGACATGGAAATTAAAGCATTTCTGAATATTGTGTCCATTTTAGAAACACAAATGTTACAAGTATATAACTTACGTCTCTGGCAGTAATAAACATATTCCAAGGCGTTAATGTTCCAATCCCATGAAGCATGAATGTCCAATAAACCAGCTTCCACCTGCAAAGAAAGAAAAAAATAGACAATTAAGAAACTGGAAGATCTCACTAATGTGAATAAAGAAACACTAGTCTTTATCAAATGGGTTTCTGTTTATGTAAAAGTCATGCTTCCAATACAAATTTGGAGTAGTACCCAAGTACTCAAGGTCATCAATACACTGATGATCATGATCCTTGGCATGTAAATGTTGATCGAAGCTGGGTTACTTTATAACTGGGACACCCCGTAGTACCACATAACTATTAGAAACTATATAACAGTGAATGCAATCAATGCAAGGATTATTTTCAATGCCTTCTGGAAATTATTGTATGAACATATGTAATTTTCAGAACTTAATATATCGTCGGTCCAATGACATAACTACGTTTTTTTTTTTTTTTTTTTTTTTTTTTTTTTTTTTTTTTTTTTTTTTTTTTTTGCGAAATTGAGTTATTAACATCGTTGTGATCATACCGGTGCCCTGCATCACCTGGCAAATCAGCGTAACTCAAATCCAATTAATAAGGAAGTTATGAATATTTTTTGATTTTGCGTATCTCAATTTGTTAAAAAATTTGGTATGTCATAGCGGCGTATCTTGACTTACGTCGTTATGTCAGATAAAGTAAATCCTAAACTGTTTTGCAAGTTGGTGTATCTTTTTGCTTACAGCAGAAAAATGCAACAATCGGGGCCAATACACTCACAAAGAGGAAAATAAAGCAATGCAGAAATGTATATTTCAGTGTTTACAAATCAGCGGTCACAATCTTAACAATAGCGAAACGGTCTAACAAAGGATAAGGAAAGAAAGAGGTAAAATGAATTGTTAGATACCTTTTGTTGATGTCGGAAATAGCACAATTTAACATTAGCGGCATGGTTTTTCGAAGAAGGATCAAAGCTGTATATTAAGCATTGTTTGTAAGCTCTCTTAGGCAATATGCAACGTTGTCAAAATACTCTCAAAGCTTTCAACTTGTCCCGATCATTTTAAGATCAGCAACCTTATGAATTAGATGGACGTCTTAGTGCTTTGGGAAGATGGCTCAAGAAATATTGTTCCATCAAGAGAACTACACGTGATCGGAAAGAGGAAAAATAACATCAAAGCCGGAATATTTGTAAAGTTTTACTGGCCTCCAGAATGGAAGTGGTACAAAGTGACTGTCATAGAAACATTGAATGAAGAATCTGCCGTATCATCTGACGAAGATGTACGCCTGTCTTATCTGCTGAAGAAGAATGACGATGTATCATCCCCTACACAAGAACAGGACGAGAGTGACTTTGATGCCGAAAGTCAATTTCTTGAAGATGTCAGTGACCCGGATGATCCAGATTATTTGCCAGGAAAATCGCAACATTGTGAAGCAAGAGGATGCAAGGATGAGGTCTTCGCCTCGTGTTCCAGATGTCACATCCTGCTTTGCTGGGATCATTTCGTTCAAGATAATGACTATATATTACACAAGAAACGGGGAGTTATTGACAATTCAAAATGTGTGGTAAACAAAGTGTAGGATAACAATTCTATAATATGTGATAGCAATGCCATCACTAGAGACCACATTGCAACAAATCCTGAAAGTTATGATGTCGACGGATCACCAAAAGAAGGCTCTACTACAGCTTCTAGAAAAGGAGGGAAGAAAAATCTGAGTAAGAAGTTACGTAATGAAGGCTATGAATACTTCAGTTCAACTACAGGGAAGGTTGTTAAGAAAAGAAGATTGCTGAAACCCCCCTGCACAGGCTGCACCGACAAAGGAAGAAAATGTTATGTACTGAAGAACAATGAGAAATCACGAATACTTATTTTAAATGGATTTTTCGATCTTGGAAACTTGCAACGTCGAAGGGAGTACGTAGCACGACACGTTGATGTAGAAGATACGAGACAAAAAACCACAAAACAAGCATCGAGACGTACAAAAACACAATTTTACTATCTTTCCCTGGATGGAACAAGGCTGAAGGTTTGCAAGAAGATGTTTTTGAATACTCTTGGAATTAGCGAACGATTTATACGTACGACAGTGAACAACATTCAAGAAACAGGCATATTACTAACCGAAAAACAAGGTGGAAGATACAAACATTTGAAAGAAAATGACGAGAGGAAGATCACATAAATCGCTTTCCACGAATGGAGTCTCACTATTGTAGAAAATATTCAAGAAAGGAGTATCTGCATTCTGATTTATCTGTAAAGAAGATGTATGAGATGTACAAGGAAGAGATTGACACAACATGTCGAGCATCTTTGCTAACATACACAAATGTTTTCAAGGGTATGAATCTTGCATTTCATCAACCCAAAAAAGATCAGTGTGGATTATGCATTACGTACAATGAGGGATCTGATGAAGATAAAATGAAGCTAGAAGATAAATTTAAGCAGCACGTTGCAGAGAAAAGTAAAGTGAGAGAATTGAAAGCAATAAGTAAGACTACAGCGACCTGTTCTGCTGTTTTTGATCTGCAACAAGTTATTCACTTGCCTATGTCGAAACACTCATCCGTGTTCTACAACAGACGTCTGGCTAACTACAACTTCACTGTCTATGAACTGAACACGAAAAATTGTCATTGTTTCTTGTGGCATGAAGGAATCAGCAAGTGTGGATCATGTGAAATAGCAACATGTCTTTACCAGTATCTAATGAAAGTGGATCAAGAAAAGAAGAATACAGTTCACTTATATGCTGACAGTTGTGTTGGCCAAAACAAGAATAGGATTGTGGTGGCTGCGCTTATGCATGTAATGCTAAAAGCAGAGAATATAAAAGAAATTGTGCTCAGATTTTTTGAGCCTCGTCATGGGCAAAACGAGGGAGACTCTGCGCACAGTGCAATCTCCAGATCGTTACGGAAAGTTGGAGATATATTTGTCCCCTCTCAGCTTGTACCCATCATAAAACTAGCCCGAAGAAACCATCCTTACATCGTGAACACAATGCAGATGGAAGATTTTCTGAATTTTAAGGCAATTGCTGAAGATCTGAGGCTTTTCCAGCTTAAGAAGACCGATGATGGTATTAAGTTCAGTTGGAAAGATATTCGTGAACTACGATTGCAGAGCAACAAGCCAGATACTATCTACATAAAAAACAAGTTTACTGCAAGAGAATCCCGCAAAAATCGTAGTAAAGAGATGCAATACTAAAGGTATAGCTGCGAGAATGACACCTCCATTGAACAAAGAATCTGTGAAAATAGTGCAAGAGAAATATGCAGATTTATTGTCAATGTGTGAAAGTCATTTTGCAGTTGTTCTAGACAGTGACTGCAAAAACGTTTATACAAATTTGAATCACTGAATCTGTTCTCCACTCTATTCCACAAAAATGTTTTATTGATGTTTATGTAATGTAGCCAAATTTTCTCCTAATATTTACTCTTGTTATGTAGTAATTTTGCATGTATAGCTTTTTAATTGTACTTGTAGTGAAGAATTTTGTAATTTGTACACGTACTTAAAGCATGTAAATCTAAAGAACTTCTAAATAAAAATAACCATTCACTTTGAAAAAAAAAAAAGCTTCATGAACAATAAAATCATAAATATTATATAGTTTTGCTCACATTTTGACTAAAAAAGAAGATTTCTCAAATCATGAAGCTGTAACTTGATACTAATTTGCATGGCGTATCTCAAAGATATTTCTGTGTGAGTAATTATTTTGATCTGACATACCGACGTATGTCAAGAAATTATGAAATTTCAAGCACGTAACGCAACACATGTAACATTCAACCACACTATTATACAGCAGAAACATAATAGAATTTAATGACAAACCAAATTTGTTATGGGGTAAATAGTTTTCTCACAAACATCTACGAAAGTGTGTGCGAAAACGTTTTTTGCTTCTCCTGAAAAGTTGGAAAAAATGAGATAGGTCGTTATGTCATTGGACCGACGATATTTCAAAGTGAGCTCCCACACAGCTGAATAGTTGGCACTCTCACTTTCAGTGTGAACAGTCCTAGGATCGATTTCTGGTAAGAGCTTCAAAATTTAAGTGTTTATCCAGCTTTGTGAGGATAATTGGAGAGCTACTTGAAAACAGAAGTGGAGGACTCTGGTCTCGAAGTGCTAACCATGCATACCCCGATGAAAAACTGCTTGGCAGCCTTGACCCTTACAGAAGGAAGATCTAGTCTCGTTGTCTACTCTGACCACTATGGCACATCATTTCCGTTATACCTTTTGAAAGGGTCGACCACCGCAGCGGAGTGGTTAGCACAGCATGCTACGACGCTAGGTGTCCCAGGATCGAATCCTGGCGTGAGCATGTGTGTTCTTTGAGAGTGTTCATTCATCAATTTCATCATATCAATCATCCTCATATTCGCGATTTGCCAATATTGGCAGAAAAGCGAAGTAAAATAAACCAATCAATCAAACACGTTTTGAGAAGAACTAATTCTTCAGAAAAATTATCAAATCCAGCTACTTGACAACACGATCGATGAGAATGAGAGAAGAGAGAGAGAGATCACAAACCTTTTCTACTCCCCATACAGCACACCAAGTTTCAGACATATTTCAGAAATATGGTTTCGCGTTGACATTACAGAAAGCATCACATGAAGTCCCAGTTTTGTTTCTGAAACATTGCAATGTTATCGTTTCATTGTCTAGTTTCTGGAACGTCTCGGAGACATTGCAACGTTGGATTCAGTCATCATCGGCCATCCGGGAAATTTTCTGAGGCGGCCATGTTGTGTTTACGTTTAACGCTGACCGGGAGTCGTGCACATCTTATGAAGAATAATGTTGTTTATTGAGTGGTAAGTTGAATATTATTAATACCAAAGTGTGTTTAATTGTGTTATACTTATGCACGCTATATATTTAATCTGTGTTGTGTAACGTGTGTGAGAACGTGAGTGGAAACAAGGCAGGCGTTATCAAACCAGTGTTTAAAGAAGTATTTCGTCTTGTTTGTTTAATTGAAAATACATGATGTGAAGAAGCATGGAACTTCTCGCACCTCATGAAACTAAAATAACAGGGAATAAAGTGCTTACCTATAAGCAGTGCACATTTATAGTATACCGAAAATAGATTGAATGGAAGAGACGGAAAGTACTTGTTGCTGAAAATGTATCATTTTTCGGTTACATTATAATTACCACCTTCCTAATTTTGTACAAAACTTGCCCTCTTAAAAAAAGTTTCTCACCTCCCTGTGCATAGTGAAGAAGCGTAGAATACTTTGAACTACATAAGTTGTTACGTTAGTAGTTTTTATCTAATAAGAAATACGTTTCTACAAATTCATTCTGCGATTTCGATACGTAAATCGAAGGCTGCAGCATTGTCACGTGCATTTTTTTTTTAGCTGTGTGGATTGTAGCTCGAGTTTTAGCGAACAGGCTACTACTGAAGATCACAGCATGATTTACATGGTGCTCCTATAATTCAGATTCTAATTTTACAGGACGCAATGAAATGTTGCTGCATTACAATTACCACAGCTTGAAGTGGGTGAAAGAACAAGTAACAGAAACAATATTTTTTTTAAATTTATTTGCTAACTAATTTTTGTGTTTGTGATTGCGATAATTTACCTTAAATCAGCAATGCACACAAGAAATACTTTTCCCAACTCTGTGATTACATTGCTTCAAAATATAATTGTCACATTATTGCAAACTTATGTAATCAGAATTTGATCTAAATATGGAATATACAGCATCCACCAAAGTAAAATTTTGACAGAGTGACTAGTGAAGCAAGCTTAGAGTTGTTTTACCAGGTTTTAATCTGTGCATGCGAATAATCTCTGACCTGACCTGGCCTGTTACACTGCCACACACATTCTTTAGTTATTGGTGGGTATAAAGATTACATTGGTGTGTGTGTTTACATGCAGGCAATCATTACTTTTTTACCTCCACACCATGCAGTTGGAAAAATGTATCATGTATGGACTAGTGTATCACGTGATGAAGATAATATTACATTCATAAATGGTTTGGTCCTAGTTCCAATTGTTTAATTACAATTTCATTATGGTACACAGGCATTTTTTTCATGGTTCAATGTCTGTTTACACATGTACTTCAGAGTTATAGCAATCACTTTCTGTGTTTTTGCTTTGAGATTAATGTTTCACTTACATGTACTTCTCAATTGCAATCAGCCATTTGTTTACTACCATCTTGATTACGGACTACTACTGCCATGTGTGCATGATGCAAAGGGGTTTCTTAATAAAGTTAGGCAAGTAAGGTTTAGGGCTCTTTAGTTTTCAAAAAACGCCTCTAAATGCTTTTGTGGTTAGGTTGGGTGGGCCATTTATAGCTCTAAGTGTTCCAAATGAAAAATGCCTTGTCGACAAATGCTTGCGTAAGGTACTTTTTTCGTGTTTTTATTTATTTGCTAATGAGTTGCACTTTGGAATTCCAAACAGTGGTAATTACTTTCACCAGGGTTCAAATTTATTGTAACAATAAATTCTACAATTTTGCAATACTTAATCTTCCTATGAAACTGAAAAAAATCATTAAACATTCGGAACCATTACCCTTCCAACACCTTATAATGTGATTTCTGGTCTTCAGTACTTCCTGCTATTCTCACAACCTGGTGAAAGAGTTCCATGAGTATTCTCACCACTTGGTGAAAGTAGTTACAGCCAAATTTTAAATTACTTCTGAAACTCAATTCTTACTAATTCAGCTCTCATTTGGTGGCTAAACCATTCAACAATAAATAGCCCATGTACATTGAAGTGCAATTGTAAACAAAGTAGATGTGGTACTGGTTTAAATGACTGCAATCCTCTGAAAGTGACACATGCCATGACTGGACACAGTGTATATTATAATAGAGTGACTAGCTTTGCCAGGTGATTCAGCTAGAACCTTTTTTATTACTTCTTTATTAGTTATGAGAGATACATGTTAATCAGCAATGGATAAGCAGCATGTTTCACTCATTTTATATTTTGTGTTGGCGTAGCAGTATGGTATCTTATGCAGGCACTGGAAGTATTGTCAGACTTCTAGAATATTTTATTTTACTGTTCTGTAATTTTATAAGTAGTTTATGTGAAATGCAATATTTTCTACTTGCTTAGTCAACGGGTTCAAATTATGGAAAATTTTGCATTTCAGTTTGCATACAAATGAATTATTCCTTATACAATTTATGATTTTTTTTCTTCTAGGCACTGTTTGCCAACACCAGCCAAATACTAAAGAGCAAGAGGTGTCTGATGTTGTGGCTTGTGCAGGACAAACTTGGCTAGACAGAGAAAACAAGTAAGTAATAACGTTCTGTGATGGGCTAATTTGTATTTTTTTTGGCTCAAGGAGTCATAAAAAACATTATGTTGATGATCCAAATTAACATGTAGAAATTACACATGTGCTGGATTCATTATTGTGCTTGTTTCAAAGTGTAATCTCCCATTATATACTCCATAATGTACAGTGATGGCATCAGCACCTTTTTTATAACTGCCACTAGCCACTATATTCATGTAAAGTCAAAGATAGCAAGAAATCTTAGCAAAACTCCCCCCCCCCCCCCATATTTGCCAAGTGTAAACACAGTAGTTATTTTCGGAATGATTGAAGATGACCGGACCCTTCTCAGATTTTCTTCATATTTGGCATACTCTCTAATTGAGGCCTCCCAAATCACGAAACGTCTAGAAATTGCAAAATAAGCAAAAATAAGGCGTTAGTTTTCGGGCTGGTAACAGTCTATTTTCGCGAAATTTTTTGTTTCACAAGCAAAATATATATATTGCTGATACTACCACGACACCAAATTTTAACTATGTTTGCCTAACCGAAACTAACCTAACCACACGTCAATGGATCACAATTATTTTGCAATTTCTAGATCCTGATACTACCACGACATGAAATTTTAACTATGTTTGCCTAACCTAACCACACGTCAATGGTTTGTGGGGCTAGTGTCAATAAAACTAACTCTCTAGCCTTCTTAAACCCGAAGGTTCATGGCTGCAGCAACACAGGCCTTCCATCTTTCCCTATCTTGAGCAAGATCTATATACTCTTTTCCATCCCTACCGATTTCCCTTAGGTCCATCTCAACGTTGTCCCTCCATCTTCGTCTTGGCCTTCCTACAGGTCTCTTACCATCAGGTTTCCCAACAAGAATCCTGTATACTCCTCTTTCCTCTCCCATTCGTGCCACATGGCCTGCCCACCTAAGTCTTCTTGATTTAATTATTCTAATAATATCTGGACATGAATACAAATTATGTAGTTCTAAATTATGTAACCTTCTCCACTCACCTGTCTCCTCATCCCTTTTAGGTCCAAAGATTTTCCTAAGGATTTTATTCTCAAATACTCTCAATTTATGTTCCTCTTTCAATGTAAGGGACCAAGTTTCACATCCATATAATACTACAGGCAAAATTACTGTTTTGTATATTTTAACTTTTAGTTTCTTAGATATTAAATGAGAAGACAGAAGTTTATGAAGAGAGAAGTAACATGCATTTCCTGAATTAAGCCTACTTTTTATTTCCTCTTTAATATAATTTTCATTTGTTAATATTACTCCTAAGTATTTGAATTTGGAAACTGGTTCAAACGAGTTGTTATCAATAATTAGATTTTGATTATTACCTAACACTTGGTTTCGGCCTGTAAGCATATATTTAGTTTTCTCTTTGTTAACTTCCAAACCTATCTCTTTAGCAGTTTTGAAAAATATTTTAGCATTATTCTTAATTGTATTCACATCATCCCCCAGTAAGTCTACATCATCTGCATATGCTAACAATATGCTAGTGTCAATAATTCACAATTATTTTGCAATTTCTAGACGTTTCCGACAAATTTTAACTTCAGATTCATCATTAGCAGGCCTCAATTAGTAAGTATGCCAAATATGAAGAAAATCTGAGAGGGGTCCGGTCGTCTTCAGTCATACCTTATTTTCTTTCTTTTCGTAAAATGAAATGAAATGCAAACTTCTTTTCCAAATAGTAATAACCCGTGATGCAACAGCCCGTGAGGACCAAGGCCTATCTACCGACCGCCAGTGATGATTAATTGATTTGGTTTATATTACTTTACTTTTCTGCCACATTTTTGCTAATTGTAAAGATTATTATTATTATTAGAAATTCTTTATTCATGGATGCAGTTCAGCCACGGCCAGGCTGGGATTCTAACCTGGAACCCCTATCATTGCAGTGGAATGTGCTAACCACTCCATGGAAATTTGTGCGATATTCTGTCTTAAACTGTGATGAACAAAGGTCTTTTTGGTTAATAAAAAGTGGCCTTTGGTTAGAAGCCCTAGCGAGGCATAGGTATGCTTTTGCTCATATTTCTATCACATCCTCTTATCAGTTGGCTGCAACAAACAAACACACAATGTATTTATTAAGACTGAAATGTAAAAATATTTTGTAGCCCTGTAGAACAGATATGGGTTGCAGAAGTTCAAATATATGGCTTGCTTTTATTTTACTCAAGGATAGTTTCATGTCAATTGTGGGTCATTCCATGTCAAAGCAACCAAGTAATTGGTTGCATGACCATTTTAGAAAGAAAAAAAAATCATTTTTAGTACAAATGTTGGTACATGTTTGTAGATATTAAAAACAATATCCCAAAAAAAGATTGTATTTAGTTCTCCTGGGCCAGCCATTTTTCCAACAATTGCCCGTGACTTTTTTTTGCTCATGTAGAAGTTGACGGATTTCACAGATCTTCAATTGTCATACCTTGTAATTTTAATTTCTGGTAAGTCAACTATTAAAATCCTATGTTACTATATTTTCCGATTTTTTAAGCCCAACTTTAAAAAAGAAAAAGGAAATGCTTCATTCATTATTCTAGGTATACATGTAGCTTAACATTACACACCAACGTCACAAATTAGATCGCATATATTATGTCATATTTACCAAACAAGTTGAGTCTAAAAGTTGAGATTTTTACTGTGAGTTAGGTTCATGCAGGGCTTCCTCCATGCCAAATTTCAGAATTTTTCAAAAGGACCCATCTGAGAGATTTAAAACCGAAACTGTCAAAATTCCATAAACAGCCATGTTTCTTGACCCGGTCGTGAGTGGGGGTGATGTGATCAGCATCACCCCCCGGGGTTTCCCCCCGTTACCCATGTTATTCGACGCTGGGTGGGTGCCGGGGCCGCTTCCACCGTTAGAAAAGTTCCCGGATTTGAACCGGCCGGGGATCGAACCCGGGACCTTTAGCATGGTAGTCAGACACGTTACCAACTGAGCCACCATGGCCACTGTCTTGTTACCCAAATTACCACCTTAATTTTTGTTCTTAGGATGCAATTTTGAGCAAAACATACTTGAATATCATAGAAAGTATGATTCATTAACTACAGAATGAATTTTGTTTCAGGTCTCTAGCTTTACTGATTTTTGAGATATTAAGGTTTCCGTAATTTGCTACATGAGAAAAAGAACACCTTTGTAATGTTGGAAAAAGGATGTTCCAGGAAAACTAAAGACAATAAATATTTTTGAACATTGTTTCTGATATCTAGAAACATGTACTAATAAGTTTTTTTTGTCTAAAATGGTCACACAACCACCATTGGAGGGTTTCTACCAACAAAAGGAGTTTGAGAACTTATGATCCTCAATTTTAATGAAACTCAGCACATTTCATCTTTCATTGTGGTGAGAAACCACATGATTTTTTTGGTATTTACCTTGAATTATGACCCTTTCAACTTTTAGTTATTCCTTTTCTTTTATTCCATTCCCAAACTTTCCAGTGTGAGCTGCAGTGTCCTAGAAGAAAAAAATTTTGTCGCTCTTCAAATTATATAATGTGTTTTGAGATTTCACAACGTTAACCGAACAATATAGATTTCAGAGAAAAATGTGACATTCATATTCCAGCATATTAGTAAAATATTACCTGGTTTTGGCCCAAAAACAAGGTTTACTAGAATTTCGATTTTTTTAAAGGGAAAGTTACACCAACTCAAATATTTTTAAAGTAAAGTTTCATATATATAATCTAACTTACACAGAAATAAAATTGATGGTGTTTTCATTCCTTCTCTGATTTTAAAAAAAATGTATATGACATTTTATAGTTTTCAAATTATCTCTAAGAATCTAGATATCACAGAATCAATTTTTGGAGTATACAATTTTAAATAAGGTTTTCATGGATGCCAGGAAGGTGTCACCTTAAAATTTCATACTTCACCCATATAATTTTATTTCAGTCACAGTCATTTGAGTGAATTATTAAAAGGATATTGCAGAAATATGATAACTTTGAATTGACGGTGTTTCTTTCAGGGAGTGACACTATTATGGAGAAAATATGCCTCCCCCCTCCCTTTTGAAATAAAAATCAGTGCTTGGCCCTATCTGAAAACATCCTATGGTCAAACATGAATGTTTTGTTCTTACCTTTATAATTACTAATATTAGTTTATTTACATTTACTATGACAAAGACACATCTTAAAAAGTAGTTGAATACTACTATAACTTTTTAATACATGGAATAAAATTAACGAGGAATGTAACTTGTAGTACAATTTGTAGATTTGATCCCTCGGTTTAGAATGAGACTTTGTGTAGTGTTTGAGCACGTTATAGCTACTGATATACCAAGGTACTAGCATGCACTAGCCAGCCATTTTCAACAAAAAGCACTTCATAGTTTTCCAACCGCTTCTCAAGTAGTGAAGATATTGTCCAATTGCCAAGTGGATCTGGTGGTCCAGTAGTAAGGCACCAGTTTGGCTTTTCCTTCCATGCCCTGCGTTCCTGCCATCCATGAAAACGCTATTTAAAATTTTATACTCCAAAAAATGTGCTTCAATGATATCTAGATTCTTAAGAGTTAATGTGAAAAGTATAAAATCCGGTAGTCATTAAAAAAAAGCAGAGGAGGAATTAATCACCTTTTAGTTTATTTCTGGGCTAGTTAGATGATATATCAAACCTAAGAAAAATCGAAATTGTAGTAAACATTGTTTTTGGCCTAAAATCTGGTAATATTTTACTAATTTATTGGTGTACTAAAATGTGAATGTGATACGTTGTCATATTTTCTTTCTATTATTTTGGTAATGTTGTGAAATTTCAAAGAAGTTTGAATAATTTGTAAGGGAGCTAGAATTTTTCTTCCAGGACAGTGCAGCTCACACTTGGAGGCTTTGGGAATGGAAGAAAGAGGAATTACTGAACAACTTAGAGAGAGAGAAAAACTATGGTTTCTCACCACCATGAAAGTATTATTAAATGTGCCGAGTTTCATGAAAATTTGAGATTATGGGTACGGTGGTCTGGTTGAACTGATGTGGAATGACCTTATGCAAAATTTTGTTTCTTTAAATGATATTTCTGCCCACAGAATGCTAATTCAGAATTGATGTTACATGACATTATTCTCTTTACAGGTAAAACTGAATGTTGTTCCACTGAGGCTGTCTGAGTGAGAACTTGTGGTCTGCAGAAATTTCAACTGAACAAAAAAATGTATTTAGACAAAAAAATAAAGACACTTTTGTGAAAAAATATATATTCCTTTGATAATATTTATCCTTTTATATTTGTTTCATGTGAGAATTGTTGTTTGAAGTCCACTTAATGTGCAGATAGGCTAATCGGGAGTAGACGTGCAATTTAAAGTGGGATTCCAACCACTGTGCAATGTGCCTTCACATGGTATTGAACTTGGGATCCCTTCACTGCAAGGTTCTTATTTATATTTCTCACAGTGTATTCTGAAACTGACGAACCTAGCCTAGCACAACCATTTTGAAAATCAATGGAAGATATAATATAAACCATTCAAAAATCATGTCTTGCACGTTCTCATTTTGAAATGTTTTGGTATAAGTTAGGAAATCTATGTAAAATTGTTTTCATGAAGAAATGGTAATGTCGGAAATCGTAGAACATCTTTGAAGCAACAAGACAATGGAAATTTCTTACAAGAAACAGTAATAGCATTGGTAATTCTGACTGGCAAGCACAACCTCTGATACTGCACATTTTCAAGATTATAGAGAATGTCAAAACACATTTCATCAATTTTTAAACTTTGATTTGCTGTTATTGTTCAATTCTTATTTATATTGTTAGTTCCCAAAAATTGCCCAAGTTTAGCTTGTGTCCATTTTGCTCTTTTTTCTTGTGAACTGATAGTTTTCCAAGTTTTTATTTTTTACTGATTCTTTTAATAATAATAATCCATGGCTCCGCAGACCTTAAGGTGGCACGGCATACTTAACGGTTGCCAACTTTGTGGTCAATTTCTCCAATTATGTAAGTATGTAGGATATTCTTATCAAATGTATAGACTGCCAATTCAGGTAACTTGTAGGTCACTCTGCATGATCTCCAGAAAGTATCCAATAAAGTATCTCAGATGTTTCCAGAATAATGCATAATGGTCAGAACCAATATTATTAGAATCTAAATGGTGTAAATAATTCACAATAGCTATGTACAAGGTGATGGTAAATTACAGACATGCAAGTTTGCAGTTTAACTGTTACATTAATTTTGAATTTTTATTTGGGATGATATGCTCAAATTATCTGTTCATTCTTTTGTAATTAATATATAGAATATACCTTATTGTACCAGATTTTTCATCATAAAGTGACACAATGCACAAAGTAAATTTTAGTATTTAGTAAAATGTTTACATGCTTCCAGTCTATCATCAATTAGTAAAGTGGGCGAAAAGTGACTGGAGCATGATGCTGATAACATCACCCTCAATCCAACCTTCCTTGTGACGTGGCACAGCAAACCACAAAGAGCTTTGTTATTGCATGTAAAACTCTATTCCTTTGTAAACAATTGAAGGTATTAATGATGATTACCAGTTTAATGTTTCATATTTTCTTTTGAGGTGTCTAAAGTTTTTTGTTTTTTTTAACTCTAGCTTTGTCTGACATGAACGAATGTATAATCGGCAATTTTATGCACTTTTTCTCCTGACTAGATTAATTGAGATATGTGGTCAATTGATGGGAGATAAAATAAATATTAAGCATCATGCCTAATGAGGTTTCAAACCCAAGACCTCTGGCACTTGCACAGCATCACAATACTTGATTTTAAAAGAAATACTGTGAATTCTATTTTCAGGAAATTATTTACAAGTAAATATTGTAATAATATTTGAAGGGGGTTTAACCCCAAACCCCCCTCAAATATGCCATTTATGAATACAGTACTGATTCCATTCAATATAACAATAATGTGAAATAATATCACTGTAATGTAACTGAAATATCACAAAACTGTACGGAAATGTATCTGTAATGTTACACTGACATGTTTCTGCAATGTTACATTGACACGTTTCTGTAATGTTGCACTGACATGTTTCTGTAACATTACGAATGTTATGTTAGATTCGCGGACATTTTTACATTGCTGAAACATACCTGAAACATCACAGTAATGTTTCGCAATGTTGCTGCAATGTTACAATGTTTCAAGAGTTACGTATCCGTAACATATCTGAAACCATGTTGTGCTGTATGGGTCCCTCACTCTGACAAATATCCGGACTGGCCATTTTAGTCAAGAATTGATCTGATCCTCTCACATGTAAAGGGATATAGAAGAGATTTTTCATTATGAGATAAAGATTGTCGTTCTCGATGCTATACCAATTATAAAATCGGAACCAATCAGATTCCTTAAAAGTGTTGTAGGAGAGCCTACTTTACTGTATAGGGGAGAATGGAATACCGAAAACTTTAAGGCCAATAAGCTCTCATGGCTCCCTGTCCGCCTATATATCTATTAGGTCGGTTAGCAGGATCAAGTTTGCAAACTGAAGCTATAAAGTCGCAGTGTTGCCTCGAATTTCAGAGGGAAATCTAGGAGGAAAATTCCAGAAAGAAGGAACATGAAAATTAACTTTAAAAAGCACTCAAATAGTGAATTTGTATTATCAGTGCTATAATGCAAAACCAAACTGCAACATGTTTACATCGGTCATATCGTTGTTTCTGAAATATGACTAAACGGGAGAATTTTAGGGGAGGAATTTTTATCGGCTGGAGGGAATTCGCGCGAAACGGTCCATAGGCCTATTTGGAATAACCTGTATGACGCAATGCGGATATGCGGCACCTACGCAGGAGGGAAACCAGGTGTTTTCGAAATCTCCCCTTCCGGTGCAGACGCGTTTCCCAATCCCGATGGGTGAGAGAGGCAGATGGTGGCCTTCTTTCGCAGACCTCTCTCCCCCGCAAGCTCATCCCCATGGCCAGACTCTTCAACCAATTGTCTCTCTTCTGCGACATCGTAGAGAAGTTATCGAACAATGGATGCATACAGTCCCGCCATAATGGAGCCACTTCTGTGCGTTGAAAGAGAGCGGATGGAACCGGAAACTTTTTTTTTTGTGGGGGGGGGTCGTTAAATGTCGCTTTGTGCTCCACGCTTCGTGCGGTTTTCGACTGTTCAGTAAGCGTTCCGCCTGATTTTTTTTCCCGAATGTGGTGGTCGTTTTTTAACAGTGGCTTGCCCGAAAAAAAAAGTGGCTGATCGGGATTTACCGTAAAGCCGTTACGTTAGCAGTATTTACAATGTGGGCGAACAGAAACGAGTGTGAATGCAGAGGAGAATAAGGCAAGGCCAAAGTACCTCAAGTGGGGATGGCAGAGTGTATTTTGCCCTCTCCAAATATTCACTCTCAGTTGATGTAGAGAACTACAAGGACACACTAACCTTAACGGTCATTAATCAAAATCTGTTATAAGTCACTCGCGTGATGCATCTGGCATCATCGACTTTAACACAATCAAAATCTCGAAAGCAGTGATCGAAGCGAAGAGAGGAACTAGGGCTATTTGTGCACGGCAGGAAACCCACCGTGAACGATTCGGCAGAGCACAGACAAACTGATTTGAAGGAAATCTTTAGCGCTCCGTTCACACCTGTTCACCTCGCACCTTAGCGGAACGGCTGGGATGCCTACACGACAATTAAAACCTGTCCGTTGCCGTACCGACCGTTCATTATTGGTTTCGCGCATAAAGCATACCCTACTTGTTTCATTGCAGTCACCATGTTGAACCATACAAGCACCAAGGAACGTATCCAGAAAAGGGGGGGGGGGGATGACGAGGCATCTCCCAAATTCAAGAACCAAAAATAAAATTGAGAAACAATGGGGACATTGCATACCATATCAATCCACGTTCTTTGAAAAGTAAGAAATTACCCTACAGTAATATTTATGGATCATTCGTATTCTACTTTTAGTCCAGTAAAAGTAGGCAAAATGTCATCAAAGAATGGAAAAAATTCCAACAGAGATAAAAATTGGTAGATATCACGAGTATGGTATTTCAAACAACATACTAAAAGTCCCCGACAATCCGAGTTGTGCTCTGTCCGCCATATTGGAAAATGGCGGATAAACGGTGACGTTTGATCATAATTGCTTTATTAACTAAAAATGGTGAAGGTTGAGCCGAAAATGTGTTCAGACATAAATTAAAGAAAATAAAATTTCCAATAACTGTAAGAAGATAAATTTTTGTGATTTAACCAACCTATCTAATAATGTTAAAAATAAATTTAACCAATATAATCCAATCATGTAAAAAATAAATTTAACTCTGTGGAAACTTTTCCCATTATTTTGTAATCAAATTTTCCTGGTGTTGATTGAAGTTTTACACTTTTATTTCGCGACTTGTAACGAATGATATATATTACTGACCAAGCTTCTTCCAATCCGCTTCCCCTCATCATGTATCCTATCGCTCCCTTGTACGACATAAGCATGTGGAATCCACCTAGACGAAGGACAACTGACGACATATCTCCGTTGTCTAGATTTGATTTGATTTGATTTGATTTAGTTTATTTTACTTCGCGTTTTGTGCCTCTTGGCTAATTTGCGAAGATGGGGATGAGTGATGAAATGATGAAATTGATGAATGGACATTCACAAACAACCAAGCCCGACCGGGATTCGAACCCGGGACCCTTGGCGTCGCAGCGCGATGTGCTAACCACTCGGCCACAGGGTCGGGCTCCGTTGTCTAGAGAAGCCGCAACAATTTCAGAGGCTTTCAGATAAAGAGGTTGGTCGAAAGTAACAATACATGTCTTTTGACCATGTTTCATGTATTCTTCAACTGCGAACATAAGGGATGAGTATATGGCATCTGGACTTGTCGGCAGCAGCTTTATAAATGGTAATATACTTATTTCAGAAATGTGATATTCCTTGCTACCTTCAG
Source organism: Lepisma saccharinum (assembly GCF_977018435.1). Classification (NCBI taxonomy): domain Eukaryota; kingdom Metazoa; phylum Arthropoda; class Insecta; order Zygentoma; family Lepismatidae; genus Lepisma; species Lepisma saccharinum. Next base: position 73,146,039 of record NC_139236.1, read on the forward strand.
TGGCGAGCTCCATATAAATACTCCAACTTGGACTTGGTGACAAGGTAAGGTGATTTCCACACATCTATACAAAATCAAGAAGTGATGCAACATGCACTGATGGTGCTACCTGTTTGGTGTATTCAATTTCTTTAATCTTGATTTTCTCCAGGCCACGGACAGCAGGCACAACGTATGTGCGTAATGGAACATTACCAAATTTGGCAAGGTAACATTCTGGTGGTTGCTTCTTCAATCCAACAATTTATTTTCTGGGATGAACAGATGTTGCAGGAGTAGTGCACATAATGCTAACCGTATTGTGGAAAGTTCCTAGTCTGTCCAAGGTCCGAACATTGACGTCTGCATTATCAAAAACAAACTGATTCAATAATTCCTTGTCAACAACAATTTCCTCATCACTTAACATTGCAGAACTAAGATACAATACGGCTTCATTGTAGGATGCACATAAACTCATGCTTGATAACATATCAATAATATTTATTGAACCAAAATATCTATGTGGATGAACTGCAAGTCCAATCTGAATCATTGAATTGAATGACCGTGGTCTTACTGCTGATATAATAACATGCTCAATACACGCACATTTTCTTTTGATGGAGTCTTCATTTCCTTTTATTCGTTTCATAATCACACCCTCTGTAAAGACCCTTAATGTCTCTGGAACCATATCATCAGCTGTCTTCAAGCATTAATGTGGATTTGGATACATATCTTTAGCATATGTTTCAGATCGTATATCTTCCCGAATTATTGCGGCAGCAGTTCTAACAATTCTAAGTCTTTCGTTCTTTGGATCTTCTTCTTTCTGTGTGTACAAACTTTTGGATAATATTTTATATCCTGTATCACGGAAACATACTGTAGTGGTTTGCCCTTTACGTGTTTTATTATCATGTCTTCTCCATAGTGATCAACTAGGTGTTTCTTAAGAGTTGTTTCTGAGACATCAGTATTTTGTGGAAGATATTCCTTCATCTTCGTCATAAGTTGATTCATCGATTATTGACACTCATAGTTATCATTATCAAGGTAGCAGCATAACTGCAGAAATGCTATAGAAATACACTCATCTTCAGGCCTACCACGTTTTCCTGATGTAGGTGAGGATATGTAAAATTTAGTGAAACAAGGATGGTGATACCTAGCCTCAAATGCAACTAGATCAATAACGGTATGCATTCGATCAAGCACTGTCCTTCCCCAATCATCGTTCCTCTTGATGGCAGCTTCAATGATTTGCTCCTTGAATGTTAAGGATCGAACTTCAAATATTTTAACTCGTCTGTTCACATTTTTGTTTTTCATTTCTGCTTGAAAATCAACTTCACTGCAAGACAAGCAATCACATTTGAAGTGAAATATATGTACTGCTGATCGAAGGAGTATTGAATTTTGTGGTGAACAATTACTTGCAGCAGTAATACTACTCTCACGAGTATGGTCTGTACGGCACTTAATATGTAACCTCACATTCGTCTCATTTTCCAATTTCTCAAATATTCCATCTTTTCGACGTAAACTGCTGCTCTTTATAGCATTTAAGCCTTTTATCACAACCATAGTGTCACCTTCACTCAACGTTTGTTCACAAATAATACAATATTGGGTTATATCCATTGTTGCCTTGCCAAAAAGGTTATTCAGTTTGTTTTCTGATGATCAGATCCATTACATCGAAGTTCCACAACGGGCAGCACCCTTAAAGAAATTACATATATTATTAACAGTGAAATGGTAGGTTAAATCACAAAAATTTATCTTCTTACAGTTGTTGGAAATTTTATTTTCTTTAATTTATGTCTGAACACATTTTCGGCTCAACCTTCACCATTTTTAGTTAATAAGGCAATTATGATCAAACGTCACCGTTCATCCGCCATTTTCCAATATGGCGGACAGAGCACAACTCGGATTGTCGGGGACTTTTAGTATGTTGTTTGAAATACCATACTGGTGATATCTACCAAATTTTTATCTGTTTGAATTTTTTCCATTCTTTTTTCTAATTTGCCTGGACTATTTGTTGTGAAGACTTTTGTTGTGAAGACTTTTTTTAAAAAAGAAAACTAATTAACTCATATCAATTTACAGAGTCTGCAATAAGTGTTTAGCTTTCTCCAGTGCTTTGTTTAGTCACAGTTCATGTCTTAAGTACAGAACAACCAAGGTTATCGCTTAGTTTAAACAAACAAACAAATAAAGAACAAATTTCTTGAAAATGTTGTCCCTATTGGACACACGAAACATAGGCTCAACGCGCCACACACGAAATAAATTTCTGGATAGGATACTGCAACAAGCACCCCCTACTTCCCCCAAAGGTTCGAATAAACAGCCCCCACCCAAAAATTTCCATTTCAAGGGCCACTCGAAACAAAAGATGGGGAAAATCGATTTTGTTTGCTCAAGAGGAAAATGTGACTGAAAGAAAAGGTGCCTTTGTGCATATTTGCTACCGATTTTGCAGAGAGGACAAACTATGATGAACATGAACTTGTTTACGAATCTTTCGTCGCAGTTGTTCGACATGGAATCTAGGTGCGGCTATTTTGTAATGTTCGACCACAAAATTCGCCCCACGACATGTTAGTACGGTTGTTTGTATTGGCAAAGAATCGACGTTCCATTCCTGAGCAGACCGTACAATCGGCCTATGGAATGTGATTATTGGCCAGACGCTCTGGTTACTTCTAAAGCAGCTCGCGTTCCAGTCGCAGAAGGCGGCGCTCTCAAAGGAAATCATCGTACGCCCGGAGGAGAGCACTAAGGAGCTCAAAATGAGAGCGATGGGAGACGTGGGCAGAAACCAAACAAGTATGGGGCTGTGTTTACGGCAGGAGGTGTGAAATGGGTCCACGGAATACGTTAGACCTGTTTATATCGGCTACCACGAAACGAGGCACCTGGGGGTTCAAGGGCACTTACACAGGTAAAGCAAAGCGAGCGACCGCTAGAGCGCTACCAGGCACAGTTTGACCAGTAAACTCCTCACAAGCCTCATCACTTGCTTTGGTAGAAGCAGACGGGTCGGGCATCAGCGCCATTAGGTAAGTAGCCTCAGAAATCGCATTTCTGGTCGAGAGCCCGATCTGGAAGTTTGATTGATTGATTGATTTAGTTTATTTTACTTCGCGTTTTGTGCCTCTTGGCTAATTTGCGAAGATGGGGATGAGTGATGAAATTGATGAATGGACATTCACAAACAACCAAGCCCGACCGGGATTCGAACCCGTGACCCTTGGCGTCGCAGCGCGATGTGCTAACCACTCGGCCACAGGGTCGGGCTGTCACGGTATCTAGTGACATGTGAAACGCAGTTCGATATAAATTAATTTTATATCTTGATTCATTTTATGTTCAAATATAAAAGTGTGAGGTTCTTTTTTTGTGGATAAATTTGTATCCGAGCCAGTCGTCGGGAGTTGGGGACGAGTTTTTCTTGAGTGACAGCCGCCGCCTAGAACATGACATATTTGCACCAACGCGGAGATAAGGAAAGATTATTTTCGCCGCTACCGGGCTCGAGTCGCAGCAGGCGTTCGAACCCATGTTCACGGATGACCAGGGAAACCAGCTAGAGCCCAAGCCTTAAAGGATCCAGGACGCGTCGCCGACCGCGCCTTTCAAGACAATGGACAGAGGTCATTTCCATCCCCTGAGAAAGCGAAGCGAAGCCACCTTAGCGTGGGTTTCAACGGACGAATTTGAATCTCTTATATATATGCGGTGCTACCATCCCAGAAACAGTTTTTACCCGGATTTCACAGAGAGAGCATCTCCGCGCTACACTCTCGCGTGATCATTGTTTTGTGTCCGTGAACTTTGTTTCCTTACGTACCGTGAGCGAATTGCGGATAGAGAGTTACCAGTGTGCGCCTTATTTTGGTGAAGATTACGCGGTGATTTGTTTTTTGCCAAGCGTTAACTACATAATCATGGGCGGCTAAAGGAGATTGAGAAGGGAGTCTGTCGACTTCCCTGAACCCGCAACGATGCATCGCCATCTTCCGATGAAGCCAGTCAGCCAACGCCAAAGACGACACCAAAGCCAAACACTGCCCAAAGCCCGAAGGACGTCTTCAGAACGACGCCGATCGAAGCCCGTCACCAGAGAGAGAGATTGAAGGACGACTCCAGAACGACGCCGATCGAAGCCAGAGGGAGAGATTGAAGGACGACTCCAGAACGACGCCGAATCGAAGCCCGTCACCAGAGAGATTCCGAACCGACGCGTGACCACGTACACCCGACGCTAGTGACAAGAGGAACGCCCGAAGTTCTGAGGAGGTGCAAGTACACCAGATCGTCGCAATTATTCTTCGTCGCGATCGACCTCGGAGGACAATTTCGCCACAAAGGAACCGTGTGCAAGCGCCGCGTCCAGGAGAGATGAAGGACCACGCCATGTAGCAGAGTCTGGTACAGTATACTTCAGAGGGTCTCATATCCATGTAAACGTGCGTCGTTAGTATCAACACCGTACAGTTAACGCCGAAGTCTCACTTATTCGCGAAGTTACTCAGGAAACCCAGAACCTAAACCCCCGCGTCTGATAATTTTTGGTATTGTTATAAAAAAGGGTAATTTCATGTTCAGGTGTTCTAATTTAATTGTCTGCATTCAGGGTTAGAAGCTCCATTTCATTTCTTTAATATTTAGTATAAATTGTCAAAGTGTGCTCCATTTCTTGTGTAACCGACCGCCCCGTCGCGCCATTTAATTTGTCAATAGTTGACTGATGAGTCCTTTTAATTGTGGAAAGCGTAGTTGTTTTTATTGCAAGGTCGTGTGCGTGAAATAGTATTATTTGTTGCATGGTGGTTTTTAAGGTAATTTTTGCTCGCGCCGACGATTGATTAGTGTATTCCGGCAGCTGGAGCCAATTAAGTTTTTGCATCACTATGTAATTGAGTAGTTGTTCTCATTGGACGAGAGAGGCTTGTGTGTAATACCCCCGTCCGAGAAACTTGTATAATGTCGTGCTTACGACTCGATGCATACGTTCATTCGAACGAAAGATTTAACCACGCCGACCCAATTGTCTTAGTTAACCGCTTTCCGAGGGCTGGCACTTAAGTTAATTTAAAAGAGCACGGGAGCTGGCAGACAAATGCCCTAAATTCACATGAAGGTTTAAAAAATTAAAAGGAATGATATGTTAATGAGATCCATGATTTGTATCCATACTTCACATGTAAAAATACCTCATGTGTGTGAAAGAGAATAGAGTGAATGTTGTGAGAGTGAGGAGGCTTTGTAAACAGTTGTTGATTGCAATATTTTTTTGTTGTTACAATATATATATTCACTTTTTTACCGTTCGTCAGTGTTGTTATTTGACGTTTTTCAGGTACCAGATATTATGCTATTAGTGTTTTATGATTGTTCGAATCTACATATCAAAGGTAAACAAGACAGTGTAACTTTTCAAGGTATTAATCTCCGCCTCGCAATAGTATGACAATAAACGACCGTCTCAGTACCGAACTTGATAACTGGACCGTGAGTCACGACCGGTTTCCCGTACACATAACGACGTTTGGCCCCGTGCCGGGGTATGATTGACACGTCTTTTCGGGGACCGTGAGTGTACTCGTTACAGGGCTGCAACACAGAGGCACAAGGGTACAAGAAAATGGGAAGCGAGAAAACAAACGACTGTCAACTTTCGATCGCGAGTTTGCCAGGGTTTTTCACATCTTGCACATTGTTGAGCTGTACAACGGACAGATCCGGCTTGTTAGGACATCATAATTTTCACAAATTGTGATGCACTTTCTCTGAGTGTCCATGCATCTTCGATCACTCAAGTAAATAGTCAAACTTCGGTGAACACTGTGTGGACGTCTATGTGGCACCTTGCCAGTCGTTTCCCATTGGCTGATTGTGCCAATAATCTCTAAACATCCCTGTAGCCCCACTGATGGCGTAGTGGTAATGTCGTCGCCTAGTAATCAAGAGGTTACCGGTTCGATACCCGATGATTCGGATCCCACTTTAAACTGTACGTCCAGTTCCTAAGCTTCCTGTGCAACAAACAAATAATATTTCAACCGGGAAAGTGGAGCACTGAGATATTGCCAAGATTTTGCAATGCGAGGAAACGGCGTCAAGGAACAATCGGGTTCAGGTTTCGAGACTTCTGAATCACCCTGTATTAATTTCGTGCTGTACATGCATACCCTAGTACGGTCTGAATGCCAGTGTTACCCTCAGAGCACAGACTTGCGGATTCTCATCCGTGTGCGTTCATTTAGGCGGAATCGCCCGCCTTCACTTGACAAAGCGAAAGCAGCGGGAGATCGCTGAACGTTGCACGCGATATTCGATCACCCCCATCCCCCTTCCGAGGGGCGTTTCCATAAATAGCTAGTGGTGGAGATCAAAGGGTCAGTTGTTACATTTGTTATCTCGCGACCAGCAGACGATTGTGTCGCTAGCGTGCTCACAGTTTTCCATAAAGCACAGTCTTACGTCATTTGGACACGTATCACCCACAAGTGTGCACAGTCCCTTTATCCACACCGTCTCAATAGCCCTCTCCCCCTCAAATTTCTAACAAAAGCGTAATGATCATATGAAGTATCAACTTTACTCACCTTTCCCTTAAAATATCCCTACAGCCCCCATGTTATTCTGTATAGGTGGGTTTCATGTGACGCCAGAATTCGCACCGCCGCCATATTTGCGGCCGAGTTGTTTGTCGTCTGCAAGAAAATGCCCACCACATGGGCGTATATATAGTTCACGTGGGGGGGGTCATATATGCAAATCCAGGACACTGCTGACCGGAAGCTTGTTGGGGGAGGGGGGTTTAATGGACCCGATAAAGTTGTGTGTATGTAGTTACGGTCACGCTACTTGGTATTGATACTTTTCAGTTGATCTTGTGTCAAACAACTTGAGAATGTTACGATGTTTACCTGGTTTTCTTGCACTGCGATTTTAAAAACTAAATTCCTTTAAGAAGACTCGAGGGGGAAAAAAATATAACTGATTTGACAGTCCCAATGCAGTTTCTTATCGCAGAAATTCCGAAACTATCAGAAAAGTGCAGATATTTGGTCTGCAGACCCATCTGGTATGAGGAATTTCGTAATTTCCTTCCCATCCGTATCCCGTCCTATACGTCTCGAATTTAGGACAATAAAATAAGCCCGAAGAATTTTTTATGAACAAGCGGATAGAACAGGTAATCTGGTAATTTTACTGAACCAAAAAGGGGGGGTTGGACCCGTTGAACCCCCTTTAAATACGCCCATGACCCACCACATAGGGATCCATTCACCTTGCACGTAGCGTCATGGCCGTAGGCAGGAAAAAATTTCGAGAGGGGGGGGGGGTTTCACTCATAATTGTTCCCATGGACGTCGCAAGAAATTTGAATAATAGAAATAAATAATGATTATTAATTAATAATAATTAAAATTTTATAATAAATAACTAATTGATTCCAAAAGTATTATTATTGGTATTATTATTATTACTGCTGTCCTTATATCCTTGAGGAGACTTTTCTACTCTATCCATCAGAAGTGTGAATATGCAGCTCAACTGTTTTTATTTATTTTACGTTTCATGTAGTGTAGTATACTGAAATGCACAGTTTTTATATTTTGTTATTAAATTTTAGGTACCCCAAGAAAAAGCTTTAAAAGTAATTATAACACCATTAAGCCTTGTTTCCATGATTATGAAAAACTAAATATGCTGACCAAGGCAGTAATTTATTTTATTTAAAAACATAAACTATCACTTGATACAGAGTCTGATGAAGACCTTGCTAGAAGGTTGAAACGTTACGTTTTAGTTTATGTTTTTAAATAAAATAAATTACTGCCTTGGTCACCATATTTAGTTTTTCATAACTTTCAAAGTAAGAGTTTAGTCATAAAGTTTATGTTGTTTGACCATTCACATAAAACTTAATATTTGGAATTTTGAAAACTGTGGAACCAGTTACTCTTTGGATTAAATGGTAAAGCATAACCTGGTGCCTGTATTGTAACCTCAATATTTTCCATCTAACGCCGTTTCTCTTTGGTTATTCTGTTCGAATACTAACTAACTGGACTCTATATCCGTTATTAACAATAAAACTAACAAACGTTCTGCTATTTTACAACTTGCAATAAACGATGTCAATTCGGGGGGGGGGGGAGGGGGTCAATCGACTAGTTCGATCCCACTTTCCGACGCTCATATTGTTCCTGTACTTACCAAACACCATTATATACAAGCACTATGCACTATATAAGTATGTGCCTTATAGGACCGCATATAGGTTAAATGTATGTACTATATCGACCGCTGGGTGAAGGCTAGTGGATGTAATGCACTACGAAGCTGAACTCTTATAAAGGGCGATTTAAACCCTTATCGAACAGGGAATTTAAAAGTTGGAATGGGAATTTTGGGACAATCACAAGGGAATTTTCAGTCTGATCCAGGAACAGCACTGGAAAGAGGACAGCAGACGTGAAAATGAACGGGTCGCGGGTGGGCTGCGATTCTGAGAATTAAACTAGTTTCGCTCAAATTTCAGAATTCAAAATGTTTGAAAATTCTAACTCGATCATTTCAGAATTGTCTCTCTCGGTTGTATTTACGTGAAACTGCGAATAATTTTTTTGAAAATGTGTTACAAATGTTAGTTTCTGAACTCCCATTAATCCAACATGCCAGAAGTTTCGGGAGGGGGGTTCTCCTCTAAATACGGCCATGCGTAGCGTTCGTTACACCTGCGCCAACTGTACGTTTGTTGTTACTACTGTGTAAAATTTCGGTGACAATGCATACAATTAACGACAATGTTGTGCCATCTAGAAATGGCGGTAATTTTTCGTGTTCAAGCTCTTTGCGCAATCGAGACAAAAAGATATGGAGAAAAGGCGAAGTTTTGCGGTGTAGATCCATATGAACTGGACGATAACGAAATGAAAAGGGGCCTAAACCTTTGGCCAACTCTGTTAAATTACTTGACCCAGCAACCTGGAATCAATTCGTCTTCGTCTTTATTAGTGGTTCGGATTCTGCTTGAAATATTTACATCCAATACAAATTTACTAATATTTTCAAGGCTCTGCCATTATCGTCTGTTTCCCTTTAAGGTTTGTTCAAGCGCTGTGACTTAAAATGTTGCAATTACTTTGTAATTGACTCCTTGCTTTAACAATTTTGGATATGCTGTCCTCCGTAGCGGAGTGGTTAGCACAGCGCGCTACGATGCCAGGAATCCCGGGTTCGAATCCCTGCCTGGGCATGAGTTTTCTTTGTGAGTTTCCCTTAATAAATTTCATCATATCATCACTCAGCCTTGTCTTCACGATTAGCCAAAACTGGCAGAAAAGCGAAGTAAAATAAACCAAATCAATTTGGGATACTTTGATGTATCATTAATATGTTTTCATCAAGCAGTGCTTTTTTCTCTGACAGTACGCAAAGCCTGCTACCGGCACCTTTTCTCATGGATCGGCTAAAAATTAATAACAGTTTTTGTTAAATAACGAAATATAAATAATCAAGTACAAACGTAAAATTATCAATATGAATTTAACGTTGAATGTTATGATTTTTATCGCCAAATTTATCGGAAGTATCAGCACCTTTCTACCAAACAAAAACAAAGAAACACTACTTGCAAGTATGATTAAACACACCAGCTTGATCCATTTGTACTAAAAGTCACAGAGAAAGGTGACATATGAACTTACCTGAGAGAAAATGTTCAGTCCACAGTCTGTAATGTTTGCTTTAATCTTCTGATCAACAATTATCGAGTTCCGTGACGTGAAGCGCACCTTCTGTTCTTTCTGGCAAAATTGGAGGATAAACGTTTGTTTCTGTTAAACAACCGAATACTGCACAATGTACCATCGCAAATAAGGCTCAATTATTCCGCCCGCTTGAATTCCGCATGCTTACAAGAACCGGCCTCAATCATGGCTGCTCGATCCCACAATGCAACAGTTTGTGACGTAGGTAAAACACACCTATAATGTCTACTTGCGTTTTCTGATTTGAGACCTCTAGTGTAACGTTGTCTTGAGTTTATTAAATAAGAACGTGAGGCAAATGTGAAGTTCACGTGGGGGAGAGGCGGGTAGCCCCACACAAAAGGTTATTTGCGCAATTCGCACGAGGTAAGATCACTTCATTACCTGTCAGGTTTCTCTCCACTGGGGACTCCGCAGCATGTCATTTGAGATGAAACCTGGGGTGACTTTCGTTGAAGGCACTGAAATATAAACCTCTCTGTCCCAAGGTACACCCTGGGCTGCATTCTTGCAAGCTAACGTGGACCCACAGCCAGTATAATCCTCGGTGGGGGGTTGTTTCGTGTTGTCCATATGCGTTTTGCAATTGTCCCTTCGTCCATCTCTCCTCCCCTTTCACTCCCATCGTCGAGATTAGTCAAAAGTGGTAGAAAGGCGACGTAAAATAAACTAAATCGGATCAGACGTGAAACACTGTGATAACGCCTGAGCATTTCATTTTTGTGCTGAACAATATCTGCCACACAGGTAACATATATGGACGTTCCACAGTTCGCTTGGCTAAGATAAACTAAATTATTCTTGTACAAGCGAGGACATAGTTGTGTAACATATCGTACTTTGAAAGGAAAAGTTATATCAATGTCATATCTGAAGGTGATAACGGTGTAGGGCGGTACAAGCGGACACGATTTTCGAAATGCGATTATTGAAGTTTGACATGAATAAGATATATTTTCCGTAGTAATACCTGGGACTTCGTCTGTTCTAATTTGTAAAATTAATAATAATGAAGGCAAGGTATTGGATGATTTTGATCTTTTGTATAAAAAAAACAGTTGGAAGATTGTTGGAATATATAAAAATGTGTTATGAAATAAAGACAATTTTGTTTCGCCATTTTCGTGCGATTACGCACTCAGGCACCACAACTTTCATTGAATGTTACTGTTTCTGGTGCCTTGAGAACTTTGTCCGCATTCGTTTATGAGCCCAAAATGGGTGGGGAAGAAAACGATCAACCTCCAAAGGTCGGCTCCAAATTAACACATTGCTAGAGGGCCTAATGGCTTTGCTCCGGCCTTACGTTCTGCCATAACGATGAAGTTCAGGCTTGAGCAGGAGTGGAGGAGCTGCTTGCGTTGAAAACCAATGTAGGGAGATGCACCCTCCTTTTTTGCGGAACCTGTTCACCTGTTCTGTCATAATTACACTGCTACGAACCCTCCTAGACACAGAAAAAAAAAGTGCCAATTGACACAAATATGTTGACTCCAGTAACCAGGAATTGTAAATAAATTCAATTCCGGTCCGGGAAAGAAAATCAGAAAACGTCGAGTTTCTGGACCGTAAATTATCATTAAAGTATTTCAATTCGGTCCCAGAACATATTTTGCGGATCAATTTAAATACGGTCCAGTTCGGTAGATTCAAACGAAACAATGCGCTACTTGGACCGAATTTAAATTGTGCGGGGAAAAATTCCGGTACCATCACGGAACCCCAAAAAAACCTATTAGAATTTATGGGTTCCTTCCTGGACCTTTAACAACCATGCCAGCAACACATTAAAGTGCAAAAATTGCTAATGATGCACATCTGATCTGATGTGATATGCACACACAAAGATATGCATAAAACGGTACTTTTATCAGCTGCTGCTCCTTAATTAGAACTTCAAATACATCACTTGACAAAATCAGACACGATAATTTCAAGAATTGCACGTTTAACTGTGTCAATTGATGCATCAATTTTGACTTGATGCATTTCTAAGTTTCTTGATGAGTTTCTTTTTCTCTTAGTTCTACGTCAACCTCCCTCGTTTCATAGTTTCCAACCCTCTTACAACGCTACTGTATCGCCGCTCACTCTGCAATGCAGTATTGATTGATTTAGTTTAAAAGTATGGTAACGTGCATGAACGACAACAGGATTTGGACGAAACAAGACAGTCTCATGTGGAGATTTCTTATTTTGCGTCGCTTTTATTCCACTTTTGGTTAATCGCGACGTCGCTAGGATGAATAATGATTATATGAAATTGATCAAAGGGGTGCTCATGAGGAAAACGCCAGCGTCTAGTTGTGGGACTGAACTCGTAACATTCTATTTTGTTCTTTTACGTCGCTTTTCTACCTGTTGGGTTAATGGTACTGAATGATGAATCTGAATTTGTCGTTTTAAGCCCACTTTATGCACAGAAAGGCTAATCGGGACTGGACCTGCAGTTTAAAGTGGGATTCAAATCACTGTGGCATGCGCCTCCACCAGGTAAGAAACCAGGGACCCCTTGATTACAAGGTGACGGCGTTATCACTACACCATCGGGGAGACCCAAGGGCGGATGGATAAATGATGAGTAGAAGTTGTAAGGGCACTTTATGCACATGTAAAACTAGAAGTTGTAAGGGCACTTTATGCACATGTAAGCTAATCGGAACTGGGCCTATATTTTAAAGTGGAATTCGAACCACTACATCCTTTCACCGGATATCGAATCCGGGACCCCTTAATTACAAGGCGACGACGTTAACGCCACGCCATCGGAAAAACCTTGGATGAATGGTGACAGGACAAACACAATGATACATCGCTGCCAGACCAGAGTTCGAACCAGGGATCTCTGGCTTCGTAGCGAGTTACGCTGACTGCTCCGCGATAGTGAGCACACTTCTCAACGCATTCAGCCAACGAGTCGACGTTAAATAATTTTGTGTGGGGTGTAATAAACTTTATGCAAGTCAAAATGGAATGGTCTGAATTAACTGAGAAGTGGGCCTGGAAAAATAACAGAGAAAACAGTTTTAAGAAGATCGGCACCGATTGAGTGTGTTGGTGGGAAATGGAACGTCATAGAAGTGACACACAGGGGACTTAGGGAAAGAATGTAAATGAAGGGAAGGCGGATGGAAAATAAATGACTGACTGGATTAGAAATGCAAATTCTGCAGCATTTGAGAAGAGAGCTGAAGACAGAACATCCCAGGAAGAGAAATTGAGAAGACGTTCTGACGGTGCTGAGATGCATCATAACTTGAAAGCATCAGCGTGACGTCAGGAGTCATATTTACATATGACACTGAAATCATGGGGACGAGTCATCTGGAGGACAAACACCACACAGAAATGCTTATTTATTTGAATTCTTGTTCTACGCCACAAATGAAGACCAAACATTTCAGCAATGTACTGCACAAAGAACAGGACGAGTTTCTTTCTTACATACAGGGTGTTCTGTAAATGTGGACTCATCGGAGTATTCAACAGGACGCCCCGCCACATTACGTGCTTACAGCGCGGCAACATCTCAACATACAGTTTCCCGCACATTTGGGCTGTACGCCAAGGATAAATGAAAGGTCCTCCAAGGAACACAGATCTCACTCCTTTAAAATTGGTTTCGTGAGGACACGTACAAGCAGTGGTTCACAAGGTCAAAATTCAGAGCATTCTTCTTCTGAAAGAACGCACCGTGCAGGGCAGGCGTGCAAGAAAATTTCTGCGACTGTAATCCATAAAGTGTGGCAGAGAGGGGAGATTTCGTCTTCAATTGTATACGCGATGCAATGGCTAACACACTGAACAAACTATGGGCTTTTCTCCTATAGGTCAAGACTGAAGGAACACACTGTAGAGCAATTCCAAGTGTAGCTTCAAGGCTCGTCTTGCACTACAAGGATCCTGGGTTCGATTCAATAATGAGACGGGTCCTAGAGGATGCATTTGGTAAAGGTAAAGTGCTCCCATGTGCATAGCACCACGCCATGAAGGCGTATAGGGGGTGTGGGGGTAACGCCCCACACTTTCTTGATCCGGTCGTGAGTGGGGGTGATGTGATCAGCATCACGGCCCCTGACCGCCTTTACCCCCCAGGGTTTCCTCCAGGTATCCATGTTATTCGACGCTGGGTCAAAAAGATTCCCTACATGCTAATACGCTGGAGAAGAGAAAAAGAAGAAAAATCCAATTTGTCTCATGATATGGCTTGTAGGGTCGCAGAAAAAAATTTCCATCTCTGGTGAATACTGAAAAGGTCACATGAAAGAAAGACGACCGGAGGAATTACCAGCACATGCAAACTGAGAAATATCTGATAGAGGGCATTGAATTGCAGATTGCATATCCGTCATATGTTGGGTTGCATGTGTATTTCGAAACCGATTTGCACCAGTCGCAGTGCGAAGATAACGTACGTTCAAAAGTTAGCAGCGCTAGAAACTGTATGCGAGAAAAACTGCAACAAGAAACCTGCTATCTCCTTCGGGCAGGGTAGAACTGTAGAATAAAAAGCGCCCCTAGGCATCAATGCCATTGGCAGCCCCTGAAAGCGAGAGAACAAGAACTAATGAATGGCCCTGTCTCTGAAGAGGACAGATTCCTTAACGACCTGGAGAATAATTTAGCTCTGGAGGAGTTTTAGAATACAGTTGGTGTATATTTATAAATCTGTAGATGTGAAGGACCCACGACTTGGATAATAAAATATTTAAATTCAGGTTTATTATTACTTAGTTCATTTTCATTTAAATGTCATTTTTATACTGACTCGCGATTTCTACGAGCTCAAGAGGCACTTTTCTGGTAACATTTCAGAGATCACGCGCTCCATTCATTAGACCTAGTAGCAAAAGCAGAAATATAAATATTATAGATTAATAACAATATTACTTAATTGTGCAACTTCCTGTTTTCGACGAGATATTGCATGCAGTAATATTTATAATGAAAACGATGCGTGTATTACTAGTATAAACTAGTATAGATGACTTTTTCCAACACTACGCCAAGAAATCTTGCGTTGTCCTATTTTTTCGACGATTATGCTTTTGATGTCTTTCAACTACCGCTGTATGAGCCCTTAATCGGCGAGACTCTTCCATCCTGGAGAACAGATGATAATCGCATGAACTTATGTCAAGCGAGTAGGGAGGAGGTTCCGAGTCATTCCCGACGTTAGCGTCGTTGGAGATCCAACATATTGTCACGTATGATGATGCACGAAGTGTGATGGTCTAAATGGATAGCAAGGCAGATATTGAAATTACAGTTACGGCGAGGCACAGTCACATTTCTGGCGCAGCACATCGTGTAACTTCAGCTCAAAGTTGCTCCTGCTTGATGAACTTGTCTTAGTATGCATACTTTGCGAGACTACACATTGGTGTGAAGTTCATCGTTATGCATGTCTAATTGGCAGTAACTCGATAACTTGACACCATCTTGAACACGCACGTCATATGCCTGCAGTGTTGCCACAGCTTTGTGTGCCAACTTTGTATTAATCACGGAGTTTATCCAACTTAGGATAACAACAACAAAACATTCCTTTCACATAACGTGTTATGCACGATCTACGATATATCAGAAACAAGCAAATGCACTCCAAGCATCGAAGCTGATTGGGATTGTACTTTCGACTTTTATGTCGAACTTGATCTACTGTTCAGACATTAAACCAGAGACCATCTGATTACAATGTGACTTCAGCCACTAGGCTATCGGGCATGCGCTAGTTTGTTTCGAACTTAAAATTTTGTGTACAGTCGTTAAAGCACAGCACAGTCAGTTGCAGTTACACTCCAAGCATCGAAGCTGATTGGGATTGTACTTTCGACTTTTATGTCGAACTTGATCTACTGTTCAGACATTAAACCAGAGACCATCTGATTACAATGTGACTTCAGCCACTAGGCTATCGGGCATGCGCTAGTTTGTTTCGAACTTAAAATTTTGTGTACAGTCGTTAAAGCACAGCACAGTCAGTTGCAGAATAATAGCTGAGAAATATTCAAGCGACCCACTCTTGTTTAATTTTCAAGATTTTTCTTCATGCAATTCTCTTATCAATCAAATTACATTTAAATAAGATAAAGAAACAACATCGATATCATTAGCAGTACGGCATAAACTATTCAAGCGGAACGAAATAAATACAAAGTATGAGGATGTGAAACTTGAGATAACTGCAGCAGAAGAAAAATGGTGCTAACAGTGGCGTGGGTGGGGTTGTTGAGGATACAACCTCAATGAAATTCCGGGCACGCCACAGAGTGCTGCCTCGAAAGCCTACGATGCAGTCGGCGGAGGTAGTAGATAAAAGGAAGAAGTAGTCGCAAGGGCAGACAATAACACATCAGATGCGTAGGAGAGATCCTTATGTGAAGGAAGGGACGAGATCACACGGGAAGACCAACACTAAACACCATGGTACAAATCAGAGACGTCAAAACCAAAAGGTATGAGGGAAGCCAATGAAATTGCACATCATTTAAAAGGCCACGCTGAACTCTTGGCCTATGGCAACAAAGACATTTATTAAGAATTGAGGACTAAAAGTGGTAAACGTTGTAAGTGCCAAAAGCGAAAGTGTTGGGAAATCGCATCGTTCAGCACATCAGCCCGTAAGAACGTTCACACTAGTGACCTCTTTACACGCCCTTTGAACTGCTTAGAGGGCTACCAGCCAGATTTCACGTTTACCACATTATAAAGCATGGCACATTTCACAGTTTAACGTGGAAAACGGTGTTTGAATTATTGTGGCACTTAAAGCGTTTACCAATTTTAGTCTTCAATTCATTTCCTTTAAAAAAAAACCGCTATGATATTACAAATTCAAGTGAATCTCGTGGATTGCTTTCGCTGTTTACAGTTTCGTGGCCCATGAGTCTATTTTCTCACAAATATCTAGACACCGACCAAAGCATGGTACATGAAGATTAATTTCAATGTCACAGAAGAAAATCTAAACAGATGTAATTTTCTTTATTCAGAATATGGCATATAATAGCGATTTTCGGAAAAGGACTTTGCCATGGACGTAACTAGGAACCTTACTTTGGGAGGACAGAATCGAACTTGGGGCTTAATTTTAGAGGGAGAGGACACAATCAAAAACGTCACAAATTACAAATATTACTCCTTATTATGTTGCCCCTCAGATTCCAAAATGTTAACAAAAGTACTCTCGTAAATTTTAATAAACTTAAAAATTTTGGGGTGTGTGCCCTCCTTGTTTCCGCCAAGTTACGCCTATGGAGTTTGCTACCTAAGACGAATGGTCCAGCGTGGCCTTAGCAACCAATCACAAGACTGGGTGACATTCAACACAGTCCATCTGTCTCAGGAATGGGCGTAACTTAGGGCTAAATTAGGCGGGGGAGTACATTTGAAAAGTAATTTTAAAAAAATACTCTATTTCTTTGTTCCGCTGCTATCAGAAGGTTAACAAAAATACCCCTAAACTGTAAACGTTAATAAATCTAAAAATTTCAGGGGTGGGGAGGAACAAGTGCAAAACAGGATACCAAGTACCCACCTATCTTCAGGTCCGGGACACAAGGGCTGGCTGGGCACCTCCAGCTGAAACTCGCCCGCTTCATCATCAATCATCGGATGAAGATGAAACTCATCGTCCAGCTCGTCCTCGCTGGCCGTCTGCATCTGGGGCTCCCCATCGTCGTCCCGCTTCAGATGAAAGAAGCCGCCATCTGGAATGTGGGTCCTCGGCCGAGCCACGTCTTCCACGGATCGCGCCCCCCGCGAACCGACCAGTGACCCGCCACCGTGGGAGGTCAGGTGGTTCCTTGGCGACGGCGTGGTGCCCGGGGTGAGGTCCTCGGCACTCGCTAAGGGTGCCAGGTAGCGCGAACCCTTCCCCGTCATGCCGGCGCACTCGACTGTTGTTGACGCGGCCACATTTTCTTGGTCTCTCCACAAAAATCCTATCGATCCGCGGACTCTGGAACTCGCACGGAAACTGCGCGATACGCTTCAACCGTCGTCGCCGGCCCAAAGGTTACGCCGCATGCACTCCTGGTTGAAATTGATCACACGCAATGGAACGCCTTCCTCAAGCACGAAAACATTAAGAATTTTAACCTAATAACAGAGTAGGAGCAGAATCCACGGAAGTACTTGCATACGTTGTAGGTATCATCTGTACTTGCATCTTTACTTTACGTCGCTTTCCTTCTTCCCTTGGACAATCGCGACGACGAGAATGGCGTAGTGGTAACGTCGCCGCTTTGTAATCAAGGGGTCTCGAGTTCCATACCCGGTGGAGCTGCACAGTGGTTCGGATCCCACTTTAAACTGTAGGTCCAATCCCCATTAGCCTACCTGTGCATAAAGTGAACTTAAAACACAAACTAAAACAAAAATGAGAAAATAACCGATTTGATATTATGGGAACATCAGCACATGGGCTATTTTTGCCCGTCAGAAAATACAGGGATGAGCCCCTTAACTTTGCCCGTCTGAAAATATAGGGAGGAGCCCCTTAACTAAGACAAAATTGAGGACAGGCCCCTACAACAAAATAAAAAGAGAATTTTATCCTATATGCAATCTCACGGTACAGCTCACAATTAACACTTTACAGAGTAAAGTGAATTTCGTTTAGGTTAATTTTTCAGTTTCGTGCCAAAGTCGAGATCGAGAATCTCGGAGACTTGAATCGATTTTACAGAGATCTGTTTTCGTCTCGTCTCGAAGTACGAGACAAGGTCTTTCTCGTCTCTATACTATCCGTAATAGCGCAAAGCTTTCGAACGAGATCATCAGATCTTTTTTCTCAGAGCAGAAACAAAAACCCTATACTTAAATCTAGACTAAGAAATTCCCTGAAATTTAACACGTTAATCCAGAAATATATTTACATTTATCGGGGACACAATAAATTTTCCAAGCACTGTACGGCAGATCGAATGTTAACCCAATTTCTCGACATTAGGGATGATACCGAGGTAAGTCGCGTCTAGTCTCGAAATTCGAGACAAGATCGAAATTTAGTATCCAAAACTTTCGGTGTCTTTCGAGACTTTGGTGCGTTGATTGAAAAAAAAACAAACAAAAAAACACCTACACACCACATATACTTTTCTATGCCACTTCTCCTGACATACCAATCGAATATCTGCCTGTGTTTATGGGAATTATTTAATCCAGGGTGGCCACTCTAGAATCATGATACAATTCAAGTATAATTCCCGGTTTTCAAGGCGAACTTCCCAAAAATTCAAGGGTACAAGCAGATGTTTTCTCTAATTTCAACCTTACGTATTACTGCCCCTCACCACCTACACACACACAAATAGTATATTAGCCCGACCCTGTGGCCGAGTGGTTAGCACATCGCGCTGCGACGCCAAGGGTCCCGGGTTCGAATCCCGGTCGGGCTTGGTTGTTTGTGAATGTCCATTCATCAATTTCATCATTTCATCACTCATCCCCATCTTCGCAAATTAGCCAAGAGGACCAAAACGCGAAGTAAAATAAACTAAATCAACAACAACAACAAATAGTATATTAACAATATAAAGGTTTGTGCGATTCCAATGTATCAAAAAATTCTAATTCAATTCAATTGAACAATACATATATTTAATTTAAGCTGCGGAGTTTACATTTGCCATTTCGCGTACTAGAAATAACTAACTAACTAACTCTCTAGCCTTCTTAAACCCGAAGGTTCATGGCTGCAACAACACAGGCCATTCATCTGTCTCTATCCTGAGCAAGATCTATACACTCTTTTCCACCCCTACAAATTTCCTTTAGGTCCATCTCAACGTTATCCCTCCATCTTCGTCTTGGCCTTCCAACAGGTCTCTTATCATCAGGTTTCCCAACAAGAATCCTGTAAACTCTTCTTTCATCTTCCATTTCTGCCACATGGCCTGCCCACCTAATTCGTCTTGATTTAATTATTGTAATAATATCTGGACATGACTACAAATTATACAACCTTCTCCACTCACCTGTCTCCTCATCCCATTTAGGTCCAAATATTTTCCTAAGGATCTTATTTTCAAATACTCTCAATTTATGTTCCTCTTTCAATGTAAGGGACAAAGTTTCGCATCCATATAATAATACAGGCAAAATTAATGTTTTGTATATTTTAACTTTTAGTTACTTTTACGTAACAGATCAACTACAGATCAAATTTTTCACATCAGACAGACACTTGAAAAAAAGTGGGAATATAATCAAAATGTCCATCAGCTATTCATTGATTTTAAAAAAAAGCATATGATTCGGTCAAAAGAGATAAATTATATAATATATTAGTCGAGTTTGGAATACCTAAGAAGCTTGTTAGTATGATAAAAGTATGCACCAGTGAAACAAAGTAAAATTCGTGTGGGTATTAATGTGTCTGACAAATTTACAATTCATGATGGGTTAAAACAAGGATATGCATTATCTCCATTGCTCTTTAATTTTGCCTTAGAATATGCTGTTAGGAAGGTAAAAGAAACTAAAGAAGGACTAAAATTAACTGGTGTGACTCAGTTGTTAGCATATGCAGATGATGTAGACTTATTAGGGGAAGATATAAATACAATTAAGAATAATGCTAAAATATTTTTCAAAACTGCTAAAGAGATAGGTTTGGAAGTTAACAAAGAGAAAACTAAAGATATGCTTACAGGTCGAAACTAAGTGTTAGGTAATAATCAAAATCTAATTATTGATAACAACTCGTTTGAACCAATTTCCAAATTCAAATACTTAGGAGTAATATTAACAAATGAAAATTATATTAAAGAGGAAATAAAAAGTAGGCTTAATTCACGAAATACATGTTACTTCTCTCTTCATAAACTTTTGTCTTCTCGTTTAATATCTAAGAAACTAAAAGTTAAAATATACAAAACAGTAATTTTGCCTGTAGTATTATATGGGTGTGAAACTTGGTTCCTTACATTGAAAGAGGAACATAAATTGAGAGTATTTGAAAATAAGATCCTTAGGAAAATATTTGAAACAAGATAATCCGTGTAAAAATACTGTAAGCTTAAGTGTAACCCTACTTCAAATAATAAATAATAATAAAAAGGGATGAGGAGACAGGTGAGTGGAGAAGGTTACATAATTTAGAAGTGCATGATTTATATTCATGTCCAGATATTATTAGAATAATTAAATCAAGAAGACTTAGGTGGGCAGGCCATGTGGCACGAATGGGAGAGGAAAGAGGAGTTCACAGGATTCTTGTTGGGAAACCCGATGGTAAGAGACCTGTATGAAGGCCAAAACGAAGATGGAGGGACAACGTTGAGATGGAACTAAAGGAAATCGGTGGGGATGGAAAAGATTATATAGATCTTGCTCAAGATAGGGACAGATGGAAGGCCTGTGTTGCTGCAGCCATGAACCTTCGGGTTTAAGAAGGCTAGTTAGTTAGTTAGTTTCTTAGATATTAAACGAGAAGACAAAAGTTTATGAAGAGAAAAGTAACATGCATTTCCCGAATTAAGCCAGCTTTTTATTTCCTCTTTAATATCATTTTCATTTGTTAGTATTACTCTTAAGTACTTGAATTTGGAAACTGGTTCAAACGAGTTGTTATCAATAATTAGATTTTGATTATTACTTAACACTTGGTTTCGGCCTGTAAGCATATATTTAGTTTTCTCTTTGTTAACTTCCAAACCTATCTTTCTAGCTGGTTTGAAAAATATCTTAGCATTATTCTTAATTGTATTTATATCATTCCCTAATAAGTCTACATCATCTGCATATGCTAACAACTGAGTCACACCGTTTAATTTTAGTTCTTCGTTACTTTCTTTTACCTTCCTAACAGCATATTCTAAGGCAAAATTAAAGAGCAATGGAGATAATGCATATCCTTGTTTTAACCCATCATGAATTGTAAATTTGTCAGACACATTAATACCCACACGAATTTTACTTTGTTTCACTGGTGCATACTTTTATCATACTAACAAGCTTATTAGGTATTCCAAACTCGACTAATATATTATATAATTTATCTCTTTTGACTGAATCATATGCTTTTTTGAAATCAATGAATAGCTGATGGACATTTTGGTTATATTCCCACTTTTTTTCAAGTGTCTGTCTAATGTGAAAAATTTGATCTGTAGTTGATCTGTTACGTTTAAATCCACATTGATAATCACCTATAATTTCATTAGCATATGGGGTTAGTCTTGTTAAAATAATGTTAGACAATATTTTATATGTTGTTGAGAGAAGAGAAATTCCATGGTAATTATTGCAATTCATTTTATCACCTTTTTTAAACACAGGTACAATTATGGATTCTTTCCACTGTTGAGGGATTTCTTCTTTATTCCATATGAAACAAATTAATTTATGAATTTGACATATTAACGAATTTCCACCATATTTAATTAACTCAGCTGGTATTAAATCAATGCCAGGTGCTTTGTTATTCTTTAGCCTTTTAATAGCATCTTTAACTTCAGTCAAGTTAGGTTCTGGAACTAAAGGTTCTGCTGTGTGTACTTCATTTACATCGACTTCAAGATATCTTATCTTGCAATAATCTTCCGCTTGTCAGATATATTCTTCTACAAAGGACTCAAACAAAGTAAACATACTGAGAAAATTATGTTTTGTTTTTCGCGCAGCTTTCTTTTCCTTCCTCGATAAAAGTATAAGATAAACTGTGAAAAACTTGCCTCAGGGCATTAATAAATATGTATACATTGAATGGGATTTGGATTAATAAAAGTTGAAATTTTTCACGTCTACGGAGAAAAATTCAAGCAGAATCCACGCATAATTCCCGGACCTAATAATTCACGCATAATTCCCGGAATTCAAGGAATTCCCGGTGAGTAACCACCCTGTAACCAATCCATTAGTGACAACTGTGCTGTGTGGTTGCATATATTCAGGATAACATTCAGTTTTTCGAGGAGTCGTGGCATCGAAATAAGGCGTCAAACAGAAAAATCATGAAAAATTATTTGCCTTAATGACCTTCATACGCTGTAAATATGTATGCAGGGTGTTGCTGCATAGGTTGTTTATACTATATACGTATTTCGAAGCTCGAGACTAGAATCCGAGAGATGTTCAGAAAGTAAGGCGAGACCGAAACGGTACCAAAATAACCTACCGCACGGAGGTACAGTATTCGGTTCTTCTAGATGGTTGCGGATGTCCATGTAGTGCAACCGAAGTGCGCAACTTAGAAATATCTCATTCTGACTTCTACATGATAATTTTTAACTCCTTCCCCTACAATATCTAGAGACTAAGCCGGCCTGCTTTAAAATGGACGTCTCTTCACGGTCCTCGCAAAGTCATTGTTTTCGTCATAAAATTCGGTTCTGGATGGCTTGTACTCGGTGAGAACATTTTTACGACTTTCAAATGGACTTCTTGAAGAATGAATGGCTCCAACAGTTCCGTGGCGTCGCTAAAATATCCTGCGTCTGACACCGGGACGACGCAAATCTCAGTGTAAAGATCGCCTTAAATTAGGTAATTGAAGTCCCTATTTTTCCAATGTCTACAGTATTTCTCAACAGTTCACGAACATACAGTTACAATTGAATTCTTGATCATCCCGTAAAAGATCTGAAAGAACAAGATTTCTTATTCTTTTTTATTGCTTCAAACACCTTCTACAGAAGCGTACAAACTTACAGATTCCTCTCAATCCCGACAAGGCGTGAATAGGCCTGAGCGACATTTCGATATATCGATATCGAATAATTTTTAAATATATCGACATCGACGATACCGATATTTTCATTCTTACATTTATCGGTATAAAATACATGTACTAAAAACACCATGGTCTTTCTCCTAGTTGAAATTAGAATTCAAACATCCATCTAAAAGATATTTCGATTTGTCGACCTATATTATCGATATTGACGCCGATATTTCCAATTTTCGATATATCTATTTGATATAAATATTGAAAAGATATCAAACTTCGATATTGAAAAATAGGGCCGTACCTGTGGCCACCACATGTTCCTTCGATGTTGCTAATTCTTGTAAGGACACCCACGACGAATGGACAGCGAAGGAGAGGCGTTTATTGACCAACACAAAAATGTTGCTGCGCCGTAAACCTAGCCCCAGGTTATGTTTCCTTGCCTGTTGGGAGAAGGGGAAGTACTACTTACCGTTTCAGATCTTTCCCAGGAAAAAATGTAAGCTGTACCCGGATTTGACAGCCCGTTTATTATCTATAAGGAATGCTGAATTTTCAAGCTGTCAAATCCTATTTTACAACAATAGGTGAAAAAAAAAATTAAATCAGCACAAGTGCACGCGATGCAAAATAAAGAGTACGTGTCGACCCCCGTGGCGGAGTGGCTTCTACGCCGCCAGGGGTCTCGGGTTAGAATCCCAGCCTCGGCATGGATGTTCTTTGTGAGTCTAACGTCAATTTCATCATATCATCGCTCATCCCCATTTTCGCGATTAGCCAAAGTGACAGAAAATCGAGGTAAAATAAACCAAATCAATCAATCAATAAAGAGTAGGTAACTCGGTTGTGAAAAAAACATCATGAAAAACATGGTAGAATGGATAGTTTTAAAATAAAACATACAATAAATAAGGAACATAATAACTTTGGACGTTATTCTATAATTTACTGAATCGGTCAGATCAAGATGTAATATTAGGAAGATGAAAGAAGTGAAGAAAAAAGGAAGTATCAGAACGGAGATATCACGTAGGTCTCAGAAAGACAGTATGGTTGGGGTCACGAATATTTTTCTTAAATATTTACAATCTTATAGTCCAATGCCTACAAATTTGGGTTGCAGTAGAAATAGGTCTCGGGTCAACAACTTTTAGAACAGAACGTTCGCATATGCAGCTATTCACACCAGGCATTGTCAGAAACACAATACATACGGCTGCAGTGTTGCCAAAACATTGTCCTGAAAATCAACCAGATCGCCTCTATTTTTCGAAAACCACAAAATGCATGAAAAAGTTCCATGCACCCATAAAAGCAGACTTATCGCTGTAGCATGCATTCGCATCCAATAAACTGAACTGGTTAAGGGAAAAGCACTGATTGGATCGACTACATACAGACTATTCCTGCAATGTATAAGATAAAATCTTCGCCAAAAAGCAAATGGAATAAATCAAACCTACAAAACTCGAAAAAAATGAAGGAATATCGAGCAGTATTACATGAAAAATTGAAAAACCTCCGGGGAAGCAAAGGTGTTAACGAAGATTGGGGTAACATACAGAATGCGATAAATGAGGCAGCTAAAGAAGTTATACAAAAAGAAAGATATACCCCCAAAAATGAATGGTGGGATGAAGATTGCAGAAGGATTATTCAAGAAAAGAACAAAGCAAGAAGGAGAGCAATGCAAATAAAGACCAGGGCCAGCCAAGAATTATATAATGTAAAAAGGAAAGAAGCTAATAAAATGTGTAGAGGGAAGAAGAAGAAATGGTTGAATGATAAAATAAGGCAAATTGAAATTAATTATAAGAAAAATGAGACAAGAAAATTTTTTAAAGAGATACAATCCTTTAAACAACAGCAAACAGTATCGCCAATGATGTGTAAAGATACAGAAGGTAACATCATCTCAGAAAAAGCACTAGTCCTAAATAGATGGAAGGAATACTTTAAAAAGATTCTTAATAATAATGTAACAACAAGTATGCAGGCACCAATAGAACAGAATGACAATAATCAACAAGAACTACATCCTCCATCGTGGAACGAAATAACACACATAATACAAAATCTAAAAACAAATAAAGCTGCCGGATCAGACAACATCCCTCCAGAATTAATTAAAAATGGAGGAAGAACATTGAAACAGAAGTTGCACAAGCTGATATTAAGTGTATGGAATGATGAAAAGTTACCAACTCAATGGAATGAAGGTATAGTGTGCCCAATTTTCAAAAAGGGAGATAGATTAAATTGTGATAATTACAGGCCAATTACACTCCTAAACATTGCATATAAAATACTTGCTATAATACTAAATAAAAGGCTATTGGAATGCACTGAATACAAACTTGACGAATATCAAATGGGATTCCGAGCCAACTGATCAACTATAGATAATATATTCATAGTAAGACAGATTTTTGAAAAAAGCTATGAATTTAATATTGGACTCTACAACTTGTTTATAGATTTTACCCATGCATTTGACTCGGTGCACAGGAACAAAGTAATAGATGTTTTAAAATCATATGAAGTACCATCTAAACTAATCAGACTAATTATGTTAACCTTAACCAACAATAAAGGAAGAGTCAAAATTAACAGGGAAATGAGTGAAGAATTCGAAATAGAAGGTGGAGTCAAGCAAGGTGATCCCTTATCTGCAACGCTGTTTAGTATAGTGATAGACTCTGTATTGAAAAAGATGAAATTGAGAGGAAACATATCAACAAGATTAAAACAATGTATTGCATATGCCGATGACATCCTTATAACAGCAAGGACGAAAAAGACATTAATAGAAACATTTGAAGAACTAAAAAGTGAAGCTTTGAACATGGGGCTCGTAACTAATATGCAGAAAACTAAATATCTCAGATGTGTAAAAGGTAAAAGTAGATTACAAGACCTAATTATAAACGACGAGAGAGTAGAAGAAGTGAGATCTTTCAAATATCTTGGATCAGTTGTTAATGGCGACAACACAATTGAAGAAGAAATTAGAGAGAGAATTATTCTAGGTAATAAAGCATATTTCGCCAACTTAACCCTATTTAAGAGTAAACTAATATCTAAATCTGCAAAACTGAGACTTTATTATAGCATAATAAGACCCATATCCACATATGCATGCGAAACTTGGACCCTCAAAGACTCATGTAAACAGAAACTCTCAATATTTGAAAGGAAAATCTTAAGAAGAATTTATGGCCCTCTAAAAGAACCTGATGGAAATTGGAGAATACAAACCAACGAAGAACTCAACAAGTTAATCAGGAATGAAAATATCATAAATTTCATAAAATCACAAAGACTAAGATGGTTTGGGCACGTAAATAGAATGTCTGATGAAAGACTAGTAACAGAAATATATAAATGGAAACCACTTGGGACACGAGCCATAGGAAGGCCAAAGAAACGGTGGGAAGATGAAATAATTCAAGACCTGAAAGACATGAAAGTAAAGAATTGGACGAAGAGCATCCGGGATAGGAAAAAATGGAGAGATGTTGTTGAGAAGGCCAAAACTTTCAATACATGAAGTTGTAGTGCCTCAAGAAGAAGATAGTCCAATGCCTACAAATTTGGGTTGCAGTAGAAATAGGTCTCGGGTCAACAACTTTTAGAACAGAACGTTCGCATATGCAGCTATTCACACCAGGCATTGTCAGAAACACAATACATACGGCTGCAGTGTTGCCAAAACATTGTCCTGAAAATCAACCAGATCGCCTCTATTTTTCGAAAACCACAAAATGCATGAAAAAGTTCCATGCACCCATAAAAGCAGACTTATCGCTGTAGCATGCATTCGCATCCAATAAACTGAACTGGTTAAGGGAAAAGCACTGATTGGATCGACTACATATCCTAGCCTTATTAAGAAAACCGTGTCAATTCAAAAATGTATTTTCCAATTTATCTGCAAAGGATGGATGGAAAACTGCTTTCGCAAATCGAACAAAAATTGCGGTATTTGATTTGATATTAGTTATTGAGCGTCGCTTTTCAGCCACTTTTGGCTAATCGCGACGATGAGGTTGAGTGATGACATGATGACACTGAAGGGTCATGGCTCAGTCAAGTTGGTCAATTGCAGAATGGTGTCCTCCTTTAATACACAAGCCTGCATACTTTTCGGCATGGAAATCTTTGATGACTATGATATTTCAGTTGTGTTTGTTAAATAATTAAGAAACAGTATACTATATATTTTTTCAATTCAAATTTGTTTGAGAGGGTTAAAAACATCCCTGGCAGGAATAACATTTTTTGTGGTGGTTAATCCCCCGCATCCCCCCCGTTAATTCGTATACTGCTTTAGCCGGTTAATCCTCAACATGACACCAAGTCGGTAAACGTACCAAGTTGGTGACACTGCCACCGAGACAGCAGTTGACGCGGCAGCTGTTTACACAGGTGTTTGTATGCAGCTGAATACTCTTGATAAGCTCCACAAGTTGGGGTTTGCAAAGACCTCACCCGACTAGAAGTATTCACTACAAAGCCGTTGTTTCCCTTCTGGTACCAAGGTGTTAACAGGATGGCAAATGCACTGAAAACAATGGATCCGGTCAAAAAAAAAAAAAAAAAAAAGAAACAACACTAAGTGATTCGTAACGTAGGAGTGCCGGTTTAACAATCCTACATTCCATTTGAATGGTATGTGTTTTATGTAGAACGTGACTTCTAGTGTAACTGATAGCGGTAACGACACCAGGGGGGAGAGAGAGAGAGAGAGAGAGAGAGAGAGAGAGAGAGAGAGAGGGAGAGGGAGAGGGAGAGGGAGAGGGAGAGAGAGAGAGAGAGAGAGAGAGAGAGAGAAACAACTAGAGTAAGGTTCGGGAGAAAAGTTCACAAAAATTTCTCAGAAGTTGGAAAGTTAATATGGATGTTTACCTGGTAACCGAAATATCGTTCCTTTCGGTTAACTGGATTTTGGAACACCCTATATTGATAGCCCCGTTTAGCGTCGTCACAGGCCATGGCCGTATTTAGAGGGGAGGTTTCTAGGGTTCAAACCACCCCCCCAGAAACATCTCACATGTTGGATTAATGAAAGTTCAGAAACCAAAACCCGTAACTCATTTTCAAAAATGTATTCGAAGTTTCACAGAAATACAACAAGGACACAATGTTGAAACGATCCATCTAGAATTTTCATAAATATGTAATTCGGAAACTTGAGCGAAACAGTATTTTATCTCGGAATTGCAGCCCACCCGCGCGACCCCTTCAATTTCACTTCTGCTGTCCACTTTCCAGTATTATTCCTGGGTCAGACTAAAAATTCCCTTATGATTGTCCCAAAATTCCTTTCCAACTTTTAAATTCCCTGTCCGATAAAGTTGAAAATCCCCCTTGATAGGAGTTCAAACCTCGGATCTCCAGTTTCGTAGCGCGTTACGATCGCGATTGCGGTTACAATACATGCACAGGGCTGTTTTTAAAAAAATAAAAATTAAAAATAACTGGTTACATAGTTTTCAAAATTCCAAAAATTAAGTTTTAAGGTCAAACAACAAAAACTTTGACTAAAATTTCCATCTAACTTTTAAAGCATTTTCATGAAGGTATTTAAAATTTAATAACAAAGTATAATAATTGTGCATTTCAGTACACTGTATGGAACGTTAAAAAAAAATAAAAAAGAGAACTTGTGCTGGATATTCACTCATCTTCTGCTGGACTGAGTAAGCCTCAAGGATATAACAACAGCAATAATAATGATAATAATGATGAAAATTATTATTATTTTGGAATAAAATTAGTTTATAATTATATTTTAATTATTATTATTACATATTGTTATTATTTATATTATTCAAATTTCTGGCGACGCCCAAGAGAACAATTATGAATGAACCCCCTCCCCCCCCAAAAAAAAAATCCTGCCTACGGCCATGTCACCGGCTCATAGCGAACGAGTTATGCGAAAGAACACAACAAACTTCCTTAAAAAAATGACTACTTGTCATCCAAGTTGCATAACTTACTTTTACAATGGCTCAAGGTTGTGTTCAAAAAACGGGTTTTAGAGGTCCAACTCTCAACAGAAAATACCTTCGATAATAAGGTCTGGGCTATGGGAGTATCATTGTGTTCGTATGATTTGATTCTTGTTATTTAGCGTCGCTTTTTTGCCACTATTGGCTAATCGCGAAGATGAGGAAGAGTGATAATCATTATACTCGTATGTCAATACATATTTATGTATGAAGCTGAAATGAGTTATATTTTGTACGTATTATCTTTGCACATCATGACATGTAGACTCGAAAAATTCAGTTTTTATTTTCCATATTTCAGTTATTTTTACATATTATTTCCAAATTTCAGAACATTTTTTCAACATATACTCCATACTCGTGAAATGACTACATGTCCCCGTGTGACCGAAAGAGTTCAGTGAATACCTTGCGAATAACTGATAAAGTCCGATACAACGTTAAACAAACTAAAGCTTATGGCCTTTTTTATACCCTCCAATTGCGTTAATTACAAGCTTTCTGTCATCCGAACTATAATGTTTTCTTCTCACCTCCAAACTGCTTGCTTTTGATATTGTAAAACACTTGAAACTCCTGTTTATTTACAATATGTGGTCAATACTAGAGAATGAGGGTTCAAGCATCGTATCCTGGTTGTTACAAACGTTATTTGGGCAACGTTGGAAGAGAATCCAAGTCGAGAAGCCATTGCTAACCGCTAACCCCAGCTTCGCTTCTAGTTGCGCACGCCACAGAACGATTTTGTGGCATCTACGGGATTCGCTTCTAGTTTCTCTTCAAAACAGTCAAGGTAGAATGTATTTAATGTACTTTGTGTAGTGTCTTATATTATTTAAAAGGCAAATTTTTGCAATTTTAAGGCCACATTTAACTCCATATTGTGGTGAAAATAACTTTACATATTTGGCACATTTTTACTACATATAAATCCGTTCCTTGGTGATAATATATGAAATTGATGAAGAGACAATCACAAAGAACACCTATTTAGGGATTCGAACCCGGGACCCCTGGCGACGTAGCGCGCTGTGCCAACCATTCGCTCGTCATCACCATTTCATCGTGCATCCTCAGGTCGCGATTAACCCAAGAGGTATCAAACCGACGCGAAGAATGATCCAAATAGGAAAAAGTTTGCAACAATGAAGTTGAACGATGCTCAAATGAAACGGACAAAGGGACACGCACAAAGGAAAGCCCACTTCCAGGCCGGGACTCGAACATGTAACCCATTGTGACGAGATCGTGGATTGACCACTGAACTCGACTGTACATGCCTTTATTTGATCTCGTCAACTGTTATCTGGCGGATGAAGAATAAACATATGGCACAAGATAACCAAGTGGATACATTTTTAATACTTGCTTTTCCCACAGACATGTGTACACATATGGCAAATGGATGGCATACGAAGGCAGGGACACACATTACACCTTGCATTCAATATGATATGCTTTATCAGGCTTTACAAACAAGCACGGAGTAGATTAGAGATTGCATCAGCAAGCGGTGTGCTAAATATAATATGCAAAAGGTAAAAAAGGTAAAGCTTTCCCTGTTCTCTGCATCGTGGCACGGAGGTACAGTCACGGACACTGCCGGGTTGTAATGAATACATTGACTTTCAAGGGAATTGTTACAAGCCGGCAGTGTCCGTGACTGTACATAGGGAACGTGGAGGTGATTTGATCGGCACCACGCTCCGTCAGTCTTTAGACCCCCACCACCGCATGTTCCTATACTGATTACAGTCTGGGTGAGCCTCAGAGCTACTCAACGCAGGGGCACTGTCAAAAAAAACTCCTACCTTTGATCAATTACCTTGGGAATCGAACCCGGTTCTCTCGTGTGACAATCAGACTCCCTACCGACTAGACAACCGCGGCCCACAAAAAATATATAATATGCAAGCAAGGAGATTTTTAAGGTTTACATACTCCTGGTGTCCACAGTCTACAAATTTGGCAAGGTTCGAATTCACAGTAATAAAACAAAATATCATATATTTTATATGTACTATCAGTGCACATACTATGGATTATAAAACTGATACGTAATAACGAAGCGTATAACTAAGCTGCTCGTCAAGTCAACCTTGCAGCAGGTTTTCGCATATGTAGTTCCAAACGTGCGCGCAAGAACATAGTTCCACTGAGACGGGTTCTATTCCGACACAACTGCATACTTGCAAGAAAACAGTTATTTAATTTGTAATATACAGACAAAATAGTACATCCATTAGCAGGTATTGACTTAATTGGTTGCAATCACTGTGCAGACGAACTTAGAACCGTAGATTCGCCAACTGCAATGTGTAGTGCGTTGAAGAGACACTGAAACTTTAGAGCGAGTCGAGCGAGACTGAATGCGTTGCAGAACGCGTGGAATCGGCGATACCAGTGTTGCACATTCCACTATTTTAACCCTATGTTTATTGTAGAGCGGCGAGAATGGCTGAATCTACTGTTCAGCGCGCGGTTTTACCCGAATGTTATTTTGGACTTCGTCCGAAGGGAAATTTTCTTCAAAGACAAGCAAGTTGTTTTGAATGCATAATCCTCCTTGCGGCAACAAGATCAAAGTAAAACAGGGCGTGAGGTGATTTGCCGTCAATGTGCGCACGAATTGTATCACGGGTGTTGAATGATTTGCTGTTTGAGTTTAGCAAGAGGAAACGATTGTTTGTTTTTTGACGACAAAAGAATCTCCGCGGTATTAAAAGATATCGCAGTGAGAAGAAACATGTTTATTATTTGGACGAGACGTCCTTCAACTCGGTGGGTGGGGGAAGGGGGAATAAAACATGGAAGGATACCAGCATGCAAAACCACGCCAGGGCTGAAGAAACCAACGATGAGGGGAAGGGGGAGGCTTATTGTTTCACCCACTGGCGGCAATGAAAGCTTTGTTGAAGGTGCATATTTACTGTTCAGCGCAAAGAAAGGGAAGGGTGATTATCCGCAAGAAATGGACAGACCAAGATTTGAATCCTGGTTTAGTGAAGTGATTCATAAATTGAAACCAGAGTAATAGCGACAGACAATGCACCTGATTGTATATATCACCAATAACAAATCATGCTTTTTTGGTGGTATAACTTGAATTGCGTGTGTCTTACAGAAACGGATGTATTGCGGACGAAGCAACCACGTTTTTCATAAATGTATTTCTTTCTAAACCAAAAAAAAAAATTGTCATTAAATTCAAGAGGGCCTATCGTTGTTTACTTTTATCTTTGTTCATTTTTATTTTTGCGTGCTCGAAATATACACACACGCTCTCATGTTTCGAAGATATTTCGCATTTATATTAAGTAATGACACATTTATTAAATAATCTATGCGCAGAAAGTACTTTTAAAATTTTATGTTTCAGGAGACAAAGAGAAGCAAAAATACATTCCACTTGACATGCATGCGGGTTTTGATGTGTTGTGCGGTTGGCAATACTGTGGATTTTCTCAGTGTCTGCGATGTAAGCAGTTCGGCGGTTGAGGAAAGACTGGCACGGAAGATTCTGAGCTCAGTTCTCGCGCGGATTGATACATAAAACCTGCTGCAAGGTTGACTTGACGAGCAGCTTAGATAATTTGAAGGTAACGTGCCTATTCTGTGTAATTTCTACTTTGCATCTCAAATGTTTCTTTCGAGCCACAAAACTGGAAAAGAAGTTTTAATACTCAAGAGTTTCTATCTGTTGGGTTAACGACTAATTCGGTTCTGGTGAACATTCCCGGGTTTAGAGACATTCAACCTCGGATGATGAGAGTGAAGTTAGCACTCGAAAGTTTGGATTTTCCTCCAAAACTTATCGCCTGGAAACTCAACCAAGTTTCTTGAGCTTCTTTATTTTGGCTTCTTAAAGGTGCATATTGTTCTACGTAGAGCAAGTTTCCTTAAGTTTCATTGCCTGGGATTATACGAAGCATCGGATTAGCGAGAATATACTGCATACCCCTTTAGTACCGATCTTTATTCTCGGAGCTCGTTTTCCAATCTTTTGAGGTTGATTTTCCCTGCATCGGCGTTTATTGGATAAAAATCCCCGGTTTTTTTCTCTCCTCGCCTCTGTAATGCTAGCAAAATTGCCACAGAAATTCTCCATCAGATTATAAGGCGTTAAATAGGGTCTACTGCAAAGTAACTGAAATGTAGATAACCGCTTCGTATATCTGAATACATCCCGTAGTAAAGTAATTTTGGTTTAGGTAAAATTTTCAACTATTGCACATTAGTTTATCAAAATCAAACTAAAGTAACTTTCGATAATCACATATCAACCATCACAAAAAAGGCAATGCGTATGCTAGACCTACTGTACAGATTCACCGAAATCAAAATTAACCCGAAAGTACTTTCCATTTACTTCAAAACTCCCCCCCCCCATTCAAGATTACTTTTCACCAATTTGGAACATTGCTGCCCTTTCTCATACTTCCAAGATCGACAGTGTTCTCAGCTTTTTTCCTCTCCATCGTTCGATATAGAGCGCCTGCCCTGAGACACCTGTCTAAGGGAGGTCTGCTTGTAAACCTACACATTAATATTCCAGAATCTTGTAGATACGTTGCAGACATGAAATTGCTATACAGGATCGTTAATTGAAACCTAAGATTTAGCATCCCACTCCATGAACTCTCTATCAGAGTGCCCAGACATAAAATACGGAGCAAGGAAACTTTCCATAATGCAACTAACTCCCAGACTCTCACTCAACGTTCATTATTCCATAGGCTACCGAATCAATTCATCATCATCTCAAACCAAGTGGATATATTCAGTTCATATTTGCCTTCTATCACCAACATAGAAAAAATTAACATGTTTTAACATGCCATCTCGGTATCATACCTAACCTAAAACTTTTGGATCGCTTTAGGTATTAATTTTGACTTTTGATGTTTTATGAGTTTGTTCATATAGTTGTAAATGTGTCATACGTCACTGGGAGCTGTTGAATGCCACAGAGGAGGAAATCCTTCAAGAGCTCTCAGATCAACACGTCACCGCAGTGCAGTGAATAAAGACCAAAAATCCGAAAAATTGTTCACTTTACGTAGAAAAAAACTGGATCTACATTGATTGATTGATTTGGTGTTTTAAGTCCACTTTATGCACATTAAGGCTAATCGGGACTGGACCTACAGTTTAAAGTGAGATCCGAACCACTATGAACCTCTACCGGGACCCCTTGATTACAAGGCGACGACGCTACCACTGCGCCATCAGGGAGGCACCTAGACTGGATCTACAGTTTAAAGTGGAATCCAAACCAATACGTGCCTCCACCGCCTATCGAACCCGGGCCCCCTTGATTATAAGGCGACGTTACCACTACGCCATCGGGGAGAACTTTATGTTCTATGAGAAAATGACACTCCTTCTTTCTACTTCGGTTATTTTACGTCGCTTTTCTAACTCTTTGGTTAAGCGCTACGATGAGGATGGAACAAAAACAATTACATACATCCATTCCTTAACCAGGTTTTGAACCTCGGACCTCTGGCTTTGCATCGCATTACGCTGACTCTGCCAGGGAGGCCACAACAATTGTTATCGTGATATTCCCTCCTCTCTCATTGATTTAAGCACGAGCGACACGCGATTTCTTCATAAATTTTCCAGTGAGATTGCACTTGAGTCACTCAGATGCTAGAGTAAGGCACCGTGTTGCTTTCGCGTCGCGTGTAAGAAATTCTGGACATAATCGTGTCCGGAAACTTTCCAATGAGAATTTCCGAAAAAAAAATTCAATGGACGTACGGATTGTAAGGTTAATTAATTAAAGACAACTGTCGTTCTGTGCAGAAGGGTTATACCGTGCGTTCATTTCG
This sequence comes from Lepisma saccharinum, assembly GCF_977018435.1. Lineage (NCBI taxonomy): Eukaryota > Metazoa > Arthropoda > Insecta > Zygentoma > Lepismatidae > Lepisma > Lepisma saccharinum. The sequence continues at coordinate 73,181,356 of NC_139236.1, forward strand.
ATCTGCAGCCGAGAGATCGGGAGAAGCGTGGCGGGCGGCGCTGACGGAGATGCCGACATTTGCGGCCTGTAATGCCCGCTTATTTTTATAGACATATGCAGACATTTATATAAATATTGCAAAACGATCACTAACCTGTGTTATAACACGCAAAAGTTCTTCTGTAATTCATCCAAGTTCTGCTCTTATATACACAAAAAAATACGCTTTAGAAACGATGTTAAGAGCCACAGATAATAAAACATTTTAATCATAGTTTTGACCAGTAACGTCCTGCTTAAGTTTATATCCTTGAAAGAGTTTTGTGCCGATGGGGATCGTTTGGAGGTTTTGAATGTGCAACACTGTATCAAGATTACGCTGTAGAAGAAACCGTTAAAAGTCAATAGTGTTCGTGAGCTTCCTTGCAATCCGAAATCTCCGAGCTCGAGTTTTTTGTTCCTTCGCGACTAGATGAAGACAGAGTTGTAAATATAGTGGCGAGCAATGTAAACCAAGAGCGTGTTAATTTCGTACTGTGCGCAAGAGTGTTATTCTTGGTTACTTGCAGTTACTTGTTTGTGTTATTGTAGTGTGTATGTGTGACGTGTCAGTGAGACGATTGGAATGCCAGCCGCAAGATTCACGTTAGAACAAAGATTTTTTTATGTATGACACGTACCTACGTGAAAACAAACTCGTGTCGAGACGTGTGTAAGTAATTTGTACAGAAATTCCCATGCGTTTCAACTCCACACAGAGATACGGTTAGACATATTGTCCTTAAATTACGAGAAACTGTATCGTTAAATTTTAAAACACCTAAGCAAAAACGACGAATTCTAACCGAAGCAAAACTCGATCATATTGGTGCAGCGTTAGAACGTTCTCCAAACAAACCTCTACGCCGTGTTTCACAAGAGGTGGGCGTGTCAAAATCATCGGCACATACAGTCACTAAGCTACTAAAATTAAAACCATACTCTTATAACACAGGTTAGTGCTCGTTTTGCAATATTTATATAAATGTCTGCATATGTCCATAAAAATAAGCGGGCATTTCAGGCCGCAAATGTCGGCATCTCCGTCAGTGCCGCCCGCCACGCTTCTCCCGATCTCTCGGCTGCAGATCGAAATGGACGCACGGTATATATTCAGGATCACATGCAAGTTTCGAGGACTCGTAGAGCCAAAAGTGAGCATCAAACGGAAAAACTCTGATAAAGAAGGTTGTGTTCTTCTTTGACACCTGTACGCTGCAGAACTTGTATCTGTGTGATTAACACCAGTGTTTCTGAAACGTCGTCATCTTGTAATGAAGGGGTCTCGGGATCGATACCCAATACAGGTACACCCAACGGCAAAAGAAATAGTAGGCAAATCATACATAGCTATTTTCATTTTTTGTATTCTGCATCATGTGCTGTTATAGCTGTTTGTATAGTAAGATAATCTGTGTAAAAATACTGTAAGCTCAAGTGCAACCCTAATAAATAATGTGATCATCACATTGTGGGAAACAGACTGGATGAAAACGGTGATGGATAATTCGCCTCAAATTTCTTTTGCCGTTGGGTGTACATACTGGTTCGGGTTCCACTTTAAACTGTAGGTAAAGTTCCCATTAGCCTTTCTGTGCATAAAGTGGACTATCAATTAGGTCCTCCTGAAATTCCTAATTTTTGTTTGCGCATCAATTTTCATTAGCAAATATTTAAATTTGTCGTCTGCAAACTTTGGCATAATCCAACTTTTACTCTTATTAGGCCATAATTTATTTATTAATATTTTTACCTATCTTTTCCTGCGACAAAAAAACATCAGTGCTTTATCTGGGAATCGAAGTCGAGTTTCTCAATTCTGAGAGCGGTCAAATGAAGCAGAGAAAAGTACGGAGAAACCCTATTGAGGCCACGTACGAGGAACACCCAAGCGTTGCTTCTTGTATCCATAGCAACGGGTCTCCTGAACAGCTCGTTAAGCACGGTGAATAGGTTGTTAGCAAAGTTTATTGCATGAACAACGGAGCAACACGCGGTAACAATATAGCTATCAGCACCTCGTTGCAAACTGACCTAAAAATACTCATTCATCTTAGTCAGTGGAGCTGCTGTCCTCTTTTCTACTTCCTTCTCATCTTGCTCAAAACAAAAATACTTTCGATCTCACAATTATCTCATAGAAGGGCGTGTTGTGGAGGTGAGCTTTTGGTTCACCCCCCCAAAAACACATTCGAAATATTAATATGAAGCATGAAAAAGAGGCTATTACCCGCCGCCTCCCCTTCATGCATACAGGGTGTCGCCATAACACACAGGCAACTTTCACGGCGTATGGATGATATAAAGACAAACGATTCTTCTTTTGTCACTTTTTTTTCAATAAAGACTCGTTTCGAAGCTGACAGCCTTGAAAAAACATAATTTTCTATACTGTATGTACGCAGCAATGTAGCACAGATTCATACTTCCCACTATATACACAGACGCAGAGGCCAGGTTTTCGGGTTCAAATCCCTGCGTGTATATGGGTGTTATTTGTGAGTGCCCCTTCATACGTCCACACATAAGCCGAAGTGGTCAGCGTAAGACGCTAGGAAGATAGATGACCCATGTTTGAACCTATGTGGCTTTTTCTGTTATCCATTCAATCAGTTCATAATTTATTCTCATCGTTGCGACTAACCAGAGATATAGAAAAGGGACGTAACACAGCATTAATTGAAAGTAGAAGAAGCGTGTGCGATGCCGTGCAACACCTGCATACTTTGAAAGCATGTAGAGGACACGAAAATGAACAACTTTTCTTTCTAACGCTTCGAACGTTAAGACTTCGTTTCGATGCTGCGAATCCTCTCTTGTCTATGGCTAACCAGTGGCGATGGCCACAGTAACAAGAGCTGAAGCCATGGCCAATTTGCAAGGGAAGCCAAGGCTCTGCACCTTTTGTCATCACCTGATGAAACAAAATCGTGAGAACAATCATGAGAAATATTCAGAGCATGAAGGATCCGCGTTGGTTTACATGGGTGCAAATAGAAACAACCTTTTCCGCTAACTGCAAGATAACCATATATAAAGTTCTCTTTCTCGATTTTCATGAACCTACAGTTTAAATTAGCATCGGAACTCCTGTGCAATATCCCTCAAAAGGGGATCGGACCCGAGACTCCTCGAGAGAATAAGTTTTTGTTGTATTTATTTATGAAACTTCACACTACAGGCAAATGCCCATTTATAGTGTTGTACATACCATAATACGAGTAACTGACATAAACATATAATTCATACATGACTCTCTCACGACATGAATATATATATAAAATTGTATATAAGATGAACACATAACTCTGATTACATAATTATAAGTTTTATATATATATATATATACACACACACAAACATACGTATATACGTGTACCATTGTTATTAAGTTATATAATGACTATATAAGTATATAATGTTGCCTAAACAACAAGATGATTGCACAGATTTACATTGTATTTAAAATATTTAAGAGAAGATACAGACTTTGAACGAAATTAACGCATTGAGATAAAAATGAGAGTAAACAATTCAGTGATTACCGTATTTGCTCGTCATCTTTCATATTACATTGAGAAGATGAATATAGTAGTAACTGATCGTTCAGTTTACCGTGGCAATAGCCAATAACCATCTGGACCCCTATTTTCGCAAAACAATACTCTAATCATTAGAACACGGAAGTCAGATTTTTCCGTGATCTCCGTGAGGTGACTGAAATTCGCCCCTCGCAACTGTAACTTCCGGATCCGTCGCTGTCCTACCGTCCTGTAACCATGGCATAGGTTGGATTCCCAGTGGAGGCATATTCTAGTACTTCGTATCTCGTTTCCGACAAAACGAGGTTAATCCTGTGGGTTTTACGCCTTTAGCATTTGAATCCACGTAAGAGATACGTGGCCAAATGGAAGGTTCCCAACTGCCTCTTCCCTCTCTGAAGGAAACGCAAGGTAGGCATGGAACCTGCACATCTGTTTTTCCCATGCAATTCCGTGCCACGAAACCCAATATCCCCTTCGCCACGAAGCCGATGCCCGGATTGGTCTCCCCGGCCCAGTGGAACGGAGGTGGTTACCGACACCTGTCGGCAGCGGCTTCGTCGCCGTCCCATATCCCACGCCGCATGCATGAACACGCACGCCTGAATGCACAATACGGGTTGCCGCAAAGCCATTGTTGCCAGTCATATGCGAGATAATTTATTGGAGGGATGCTGTGTCGAACCCCAGGGAGATGATCGGCCTGTATCATGCCTTTTCTCACACATAATGGCCGTATACGTGAAAATTGAAAATGTCGAAGAGAAAAGAAAATAAGAAAAATTGACATGTTATCGAAAGAAAGAGCGAGAGGGAAGGGGATGGCTTTTTCCGTAGGATCCTTTACATTTTTGCAAAGTTTTTCTTTAATCTACATTTTGCTTACATTTCTTGCAAAGTTGTTGTTTTTTTTTTGTTTGTTTGTTTTTTTAAGTTCCGTTCTGAAATGAAACAATACGCAATTTGGACCGAATTTAAATTGTGCGACAAAAAAAGTTTCCGGTACTGTTGAGGAACCCAATAGAACTCATTAGAATATATGGGTTTCTGGACCATTAACAACCCAGCTTCATGCAAAGGCTAAAGCGGACGCTTACAAGACGAGCGACAAACCATTTACATTATTTTCTCTTGACAAATCGCGACGATGAAGATGGTTATTAATGATTTTATGAAATCGATAGGAACACTCCTAAAGGAACAAGAGGCCGTGACTTGGAACACAGAACCTTCGGTGGCGAGACCAGGAGTCGGCCTCTCGAGGCACTCGGCCAGGCTGCAGCTACAAGACGGGCAAAGAATATTTTTGCAATAGTGTTAAGTGTTTTCATTGATCTATTTGGTTTATTTTATTTCGCCTTTTTGCTACTTTTGACTCATCGCGAAGATGGGGATGAAAGATATGATGAAACTGACGATACGAACCATTTACAATATATTCATACGAAAAGTCGAAAATTTGAACGAACGCTGTATTCCTGAAACTAACCTGGCAACAGTGTTAATATCTGCATCGGTTTGAATTTCATCCGGTACCGACCATATGGTGCCAGGTGCAATTAAATTGACATGTAGTATGTACCAAAATTTTAGTGCAAATTCATTTTCGTGCGGATTTACTGCCGATAGAAAGGTACACGATTGACGTAATGGGTCCACTCGGACCGCTCACACAAAATGTGAGCGCACTAGAGCGAAGAGGAAACAAGAAGGCGAATATAGCTGCCGGGATGACGTGTCTCTTCGGCATACATTCCTTTGAAAAATTAAATATGCTATATTTATGCAACATATGCCGCGTTATTTTTGTCTCCGGTTTCAACACATTGTGCATCGGATTGAGGGTACAGCCAAGAACGCACACATGGAACTCAAGTCCCGCCTATACATGAAGCACGTCGTAAAAACGGGACGCTCAGAACACTTTAGGTAGCCAGCCGACTCGATAGTCCTCGATCTTCGTGAGACCGCGGTCCGGAATTCCCTTTTTCTTAAAGTCGATGCCCCGATCCAGATAATATTACTAATAAATACCTTTCTACTTTTTAAAGCTTTATACGTTAATTAATATGTCCCTTGAAATTAAGTATTAATAAATACAGTATGGGATGATCATATAGAGCAGTGGTTTCCAACTAGGTCCGAGGGCCAAAATTATATCCAGCAGGAATGTATAGATCGAGCACAAGGAAAAAAAACCTTGGGACGAGAAGTCCCCGCGCAGCTTTCCCTTCTTCCCTCCACCGCGGGCCATAAGAAAGCATGGTCCACACTCCCCCTCCTCTACTCGCGGGGGTACGGTGCATAGGAGTCGCGGGTTTGCGCAGGCTGTTTTGCTCGTGGTTCCACTATAGTACTTACTTTCGCATGACCTAAATTTCTAAAATGAGGCATTAAAAACAATGGAATCACAAATCAAAATTGTATAATTACAATTTATTTCACAAAAACCCAATACTTGGATGAATTGAAAGAAATGAAAAACACACCACACAAATAAGAATCCTTCATACTAAGTGTTCAATGTGAAAATTGAGGCCGATCTGCTTCTTTTTAGTAAAGTTGGAATGTTCACTTCAATTTCTGTATTTGAAAGTCTCAGAAGGTGAAGCAGTGAAGAATCTACCAATCGACTTCTGTAGCGGTTCTTGATGAACTTCATTGAAGAAAAAACCCTTTCACGCGTGTATGTGCTGCCGAACATCCATGTCATTCTTTGTCCAAAACTACGAAGGTTTGGAAAGCGTTCGTTTGAAAGGTATTTGAAAAACTCTGGCCCCTTTTCTTGGCTAGTTTGAAGGAACACATCGCTTCTTGTTCTTCGATGTTAACGCCAAGAGGATTGCTAAATAGCTGGACGCTGCTTGAAGTTCTTCAAAATATTTAATCTGGAGTCAAACTCATCCATTATTTCTTTAATATTTGCACAGAATTAAAAAATGTCCAGTGTTTCTTCATCATCTGCTAGCCACCGACAGCTTGGAAAATGGACCAGGTTATTCCTCTCCAAAGTAACGTTGAAAATCTTTAGTTTATTACGAAACCCATCTATGTTTCCCATTAAATCTGACACCAGCTGGTTTCATTCCTGCAGTTTCAAGTTCAGTTCGTTCAGATGACCTGTGATATCTGATATAAACGCCAGTTGTTTAAGGAAGTCCATACTGTTCCTTCAGTAAAAATAGAACGTACTTTAATAAAAATACATAAAATTAATGTATTTTGCAAACTGGCTTCGCGGGCCGCCATTTGGAAGCCCCTGATATAGAGAGTAATACTTTGATTATGTCTAGGCTTGCTGACCAATTTACAATTAGGTTTTAAATTACTTGTCAACCATTGAATCTAACGAACCTCTCTACAACTAATGCAAGGCCCGGCGGTTGAGAAACACCGTTAAGTGGTCGACGCACGACCTCGGTACCAAAGGTTCCGGGATTGAGTCCATAAATGGGTATTTCTTTCCTAAATGTCCATCAATTTCATCAAAAGTGGATGAAAAATCATTTTTTTCTGGGCCTAAACCTGATAGCAGTCCGTTTCCCTTCAATTAGAACCAGATAACATTTTACCACCTTTTTTGCCTTCAAGTCATTTTTCAGTATTCTTTTGTTGCATTTAAATTTTTTTTCAATTTTCTTTTTTGCTTTCATTCACATTTATGCTTTTTACCAGACGTTCAGTCTTCTGGTCGTTGCAACACACGGCAATAACGTTGCTCTACGTACACAGGCCCCTGACCTGCTTACGTTGCTCATTAGAATATAGGAGCGGGAAGTGATTTTTCACTCACGGGGAGCAGGTTAAACAGCAGAAATTCCAAAATGGTCATAATGTTTATACGCATAAGAACTGTGTGGTTGTATTTTGCAACTTTCCGCAGCAAATTTCGAATTCTATCACAAACTCTACAATATTCTGGAGCTGGATAAACGTGCAGGTAAAATTTCCCACCACTCTTTCCGCATGCACGCTTCCGGCAGAGAAATTTTTCGTTTAGATTCCCACTACGTTCCATCAGGCAGCGGCAATTCCAAAGAACGCAATGAATTAAATTACGCATGTAATTAGCTGATGAGGAAAGGGTTTCCGCTGTTCCGCGAGATGTCGACTTCCTCCACCCGCAGGCGCTAAATGCATTACGCCCCGCGCGAAGCAGAAAATTACCAAATTGAAAAAAAGCAAACCGTCTGGCGTGGAATGTCGAGACGAAAAGGGCGTTCTGCCCAAGAATGCGACATCGTTTTACTTTCGCGAAAAATCCCTCCGCGTGAAAGGTAAATTTCCCTCTTTGTAGGTCAAAAATCCCCCCTAGAGCTGATTTTAACGATCAAGTTATGACCCTTTACCTTTGACTGACGAATACAGCACAAGTTCTGCGTTCGAGTATTGGTTACGTGGCAACTAGGGATGGTATACTCAAGAGTAAATTGCCCTTATGAGGAAATTATTGACAAGACACGCTGAAATCCCAACGACTTGCATCGTTTATTGGAACTTCATTTTTACCATACCTGTTTTTCTTTTCTGACGAAAGGAATATAAATTACGGTATATTAATTTTAGGGTGGACTTCTATTACAGCTGACTGTACATCGAGTTTTGCTTCTGGTAAACAAAATTGTAGCGCCATGCAAAGGTAGATTGTTTTAGCACATCTTGGGAGACAGTGTACAAAATTTCAGGCACGTGGTTGAATGCGCTGACCGTTTACGTCCTTCATTTGAAGTCGTGAACGTGGTGTGTGGCATTTCGATGTGGATTCGAGAAAGGAACACCGAGTGTGCATCACATTTTGTGCAAATCCAGAGAAAAGTGCGACCGACACCCGGGGAAGAAATTATTAAATTAATGGATAGGGCATAGTGTATGATAATAAATATCACGCGCACGCGCACTTAATATATTTTTCCGGATAATTTGGGGAATTATTCCTACCCCCGCATTGAATTACACATACTCTCAACCCAAGAAATAAAACAAAAAACGTGAGTGGAATCTAAATTCTTATATTATTGCTCCATGCCAGCTAGAGACGACCTAAATGACGTCAAGTTTAGTGCTCTTTGTGCATAAACATAAGATATTTAGCACGTTCGAACTATCCTGCCGTTGCGCTTTAATTTATTAATTCTTAGGTTCAGGAGAATGCAATTTTCGGAAATTTATGACTTGCTACATAATCTTAAAGCTTTACTAAACACATTTTTAGTATCGATTTTCACGAGAAACTTCGGTAAAAGTAACGTTTGAATAGCCATTCCATCGCGTCCCAAATGACGATAGAAAATATTTTGGGACACAACGACTGTTTGGCAATGAACAGCCCATTGACACGTGCTCGGTTCTCCAGGATTTTGCTCGGTTGGTTGTCATCCTTGGCTACAGAGGAAGAATTCCCTCCGCCAAGGAAAAGTTTCCCTCAACCTGCCACGACAGCAAAGAATCACAACATTCCGTTCCTTCCGCCGCTGACAGCCCAACAGAATTCCAAAATGCCTCCCGTCTTCTCTCGCAGTTCCGGCGATGGGAGATCGCGCGGGCCTTCGCTTTGCAACTGGAACACGATCCAATTAAGAACTGGAAGCGGGGAGGAGACACGAAACAAAAGGGCGATGCCAGATTACACCCGATTTGTTTCCGCCGGGGCAGATAAGGAGAAACTACATCCTCTGAGAAGGGCTCGGTCTGTATCTATTACGACCCGTTTCTGGTCAAAGTTAACTCTGCAACAAATTCTCGCTGGCTGTCACTACAAAGAAGGAAACTTTGAAAATGGGCAATAAAAAGGGAAATAGAAGGACAGCATGTTCCAAAACAAGAGACACAGTATCCAGAAGAAAACACAATCTGAAATATGCAAATCGCGATCCAAAAGAAGGAAACGGGAAATAGGCTCTAAAAGATTGTAAAAAAACAAAAATAGAGTAAATGGGGGAGCAAAGGCTTCAAGAGGAGAAATGTGCTCCAAAACAAAACAGAACAGAACTCAAAGTAGAAAAACAATGTTAAAAAGAAGGGAAGCAGAATCTGAAAGCGGGATGTAAAAGGAGGGGAACCGGGATGTAAAAGGAGGGGAACCGGGATGTAAAAGGAGGGGAACCGGGATGTAAAAGGAGGGGAACCGGGATGTAAAAGGATGGGAATCGGGATGTAAAAGGAGAGAATCGGGATGTAAAAAAAGGTGCCCTAAAAGCCTTTAAAAGGATGGGAAACACACTAAAGGGGAGGAACAGGCTCTAAAGAAAGGGAAAGAGATACTAAATGAAATATTCCAGTAATTATCTAATTAAGAAACACATTATGATTACAACTCCCAAGCTGAAAATTAAAAAAGTATGTTGAAAGATCTAGCTTTCACCGTTGCTCTTCCAATAACATGGACATTGACACACAGTAAAAACTGATTTATTTGAATTAACAAAACACGTTTGATTAAGGTTACAAAATCTGGTAATTCTGACCAAATTATTTAGTAACTAAAGAAATGTGCACGATTACGACAAAAGCATTTGGTAATGAATAACCTTTTTTGTCGCCTATATTTGGGTTGCTAGAAACTATTTCTTGGTCATTAAAAACAAACTTCTTTCTCTGTGTAGAGTACAAATATGTCGGCACTTTGCGTGCTAATCTAGAATTAACATTTGCTCTGTTCATACGTCAATGGCAGACCTATCTCTGGTACTGTCGGCCGTTGTCACGTTTACTCATGCGTTATCTGAAAGGTTAGGAGGACTCAAGTACCCACGACAGGCCTGGTGATATTCAAAAGCTAGTCAAGTCGTTCCATTATCAAGTTAATCTGGTTTGACCGCAGTTATATGTATTAATAGGTTGAAGGTACATTCACAGGACAAAATTATTGTACAGATGCTCATGTGAATACAGCTGGATAGGCTGAGTACTTCTAAAATCAGGCCTGTGTTAAATATGAGGTATCAAGAGTTAACCACTGTTTGACTTGATTTTATTTTTGTTATTTAGCGTCGCTTTTCTGCCGGTTAATAGCAACGATAAGGATGAGTAATATGAAATTGATGATACAAAGAACAGCCATTACCAGGTCGGGTTTCGAGCCCGGGACCCCTGGCGTCGTAGCCCACTGAGCTAACCACTCCGCCGCGGAGGTCGGCTGTTAACTCAAAGGACGACTGCCCTGTCGTCTACGAGACATCCAAATTAACAATAAACCGTCAATGAATAGTAGTGTTTGCCCTTCCTTGACGTATATAATTAAGTGATCACCCCTTCAAACGTCCAAAAGTAGCAATAAATCGTCAAATAACAAATGGTCACCACTTTGCACTCCGATTAACGACCATATGTCGTGGGGGCTGGGTGGTCTTTTATTATTCGCTGTCGCCCTCCATATTACTCTTAAACACCACCGGAATTGCTATTCCTTTCTGCGAGGCTCTGGCGTCTGGAATCGCAGCCAGCATAATCCTGTGTGGGGCCTGTGTTGCGTCATCCCTATATGTTTGTGACCGTCCCGTCATTAATCTCATCTTATCACCACTCATCCTCATCTTCGCGATTAGCCAAAGGTGGTAGAAAAGTGAAGTAAAATAAACTAAATCAATCAATCAACGACGTCGTTAATCAGCCACTGATGCGGATACAAAGGCTTCTCTAGACACGATACGAGCCAACGCGTTGAAACGTCATAATCTGGATCTACAAAAGGAATCGAATACATCCAAAAAGGGAGATATATTAACATTCAGGGAAAAGTTATTTTATCGATTCTTTATTGATCGCCGCAAATTATTATGGCGTAATCTTTAGAGTAATGACATTTGAACGCACTTACTCAGATAAATATTTTCGTCAACATCCTGGTGAGCAGTACAAAAAAACTCCTGCGAAAACTTTCCTATGTTTATCCCACACATTCACACTTGATAAACTTCTGTTGACCTTACAACCTGCAGCAGCTCAATGCTTTGTTAAACCGCATTTAACAAGAAGCCGATAACTAACTCTTATGCCCATTATCCTCATGAACCACTCCACTGTGCCATCATTAGAGATCTTGCAGAGAAAAAGGTTGGATTTGTGGTTGTGTTACCTGTAAATAGTCTCCATGGATGTGATAAATAATCCGACTCACAACAGATAGAAGCGTGTGTAATAAAACGTTCCATTCAGTACTAAGCAATCATGAAAGAGCTCCCGCATGAGGAATCTACTAATGGCACAGAACGACGTTGATTGATTGGTTGTTATATTATGGGCACCTCAGCATATAGGCTATTTATTCCCGTCACACAATACGGGGATAAGCCAATTAATTAATATTGTAAACAGGGCCCTAACAAGATGACTAAAATTTTCAGAGAAATCTTCACTTCCGACGATACTCATCTTCTTCAGAATGACATGACAACAACATTTACTTCCTGGTGTGTAACATGGGGCCTTACATTACATCCTGAAAAGTGTACTACTCTTACCATCTCTCTCAAGAAGAACCTGTTAAAGTCATCTTATTCCGTCTCTGGCAATAACATCCAAGCAGTATCCTCTCACAAAGACCTAGGCATTGTTTTCGACCATAAACTCGCATTTGAAGAACATATAACAGGCACAACGAAAAAGGCAATGCGTCTCTTATAGGTTTACTGTATCGTTTCACTGAAATTAGTGACATCTCAGCCCTTACCTTATACTTCAAATCATTCATTTCCCCAATAATAGAATACTGCTCTCCTGTCTGGTCCATGGCGTGTCCTACTCAACTTTCTAGAATCGATTCAGTCTTTCACTTCTTCCTAGCTATACGTAGTTCGATACAGGGTTCCCTCATTGCGCAATTTTATCTCCGCATCTTTTGTCTTTTCTAAACTTACAAACTGCTTATCAACGACGTTTGCAGAATGATTTAAGTTATTTATACGAAATTGTGAATGGCAAAATCCGCTGCAACACACTCCTTGAGGAATTCCACTTTCGAGTACCTATGCGCACAAGTCGCAACACAAGATTATTTTATACAAAGAAACCTTGAATACAAATTCAAAAAAGATTGCCACACAATACAATGACCTCTCATCAAGAATCGATATATTTTCCTCCGAGTTTGCCTTTCGGTCTTCTATTAGAAGAAATGTTTGTAAATAACATCAAATAGTGCCATTTTTTGTTTTATATTTTTGTCAATTTGCTATTCTCTTTGTGTTATTTTGTTACTTTTAATTATTATTCTTTAATATCTTTTTGCTTATTATTATTATTGCATTTTCATTGTTGACAATTTCAGTGTAAAATTGCCACCTGTGCTATATCTGGAATTTTCTCAAAAATATAAATAAATAAAATATGTCTGTTGAAAACTAACTCAATTTTTAAAACCAATACAGTCATAAATTCCTTAACAATAACTAACTATACTATCTTCGAGGAAAAATATTCCATATCCTGTTCAAAAGTTGAGGCTGTAAAGTGGCACTCAGCACAAATAAGGACGATAATCTGGCCGAGTGGCGTGCCCAAGGGGGGGGAGCTGGTGGGGATCACTACCCCCTTTCTATTGCTCAGTAATCCTAAAAAATTAACGTCAAAGGCAGGAAAAGATGGCGAAATGAAGGATAACAACTAAAGAAAAGTATACGTAACCCCATCCTCTCGAAAATCCAGGGCACGCCACTGATATGGCCGTAGGTCCAGACGCCTGAGTCTCATTGAATTCCAAGACTGCAGTTACCGGCGTGTACTATACGTGAATGCGAGGTTTACTTTTGTATACCGTCTCAGGTTACACCTTACACGTCCACAGAACGACGTGCTGAACAAGTGTTTCATGAAGGAATTTGTCTTGGCATTCCTGCTTGCTCCTTCCAACGTTTGCAACCACGCGTTGGCGTTATAACAGACTTGGTTGCGGTTTGCATGAATTAAGATATATTCGTAACTTGCCATCTTCAGTAAGGTAGTACCTTACAAACCACTAACGTTTTCATGATAGTACAATGGGCGGATAACGTAACAGTAGGCAAACTGTCCACGACAATTATCGTTCATTTCTTCTACACGCTATGTATGCTACATATGAAGGCGAAGAGTGACAGGTGAGAATTTACTTCAATATCGTCGGAATGGGCACTGCTACTAAAAATAATTGATTGATTGATTGATTTGATGTTTTTAAGTCCACTTTATGCACAGTAAGGCTAATCGGGACTGGACCTACAGTTTAAAGTGGGATCCGAACCATGTGCATCCACCGGGTATCAAACCCGAGACCGCTACTAAAAAGAAACCCGACTATACAAGAAAGTATGAATTTCTCCTCATGTTGAAAGTGGAAGCGATTCTACAAGTTGTTAATAAGTTGGACACAAATGAATGAAAAACATAAGAATTTTAAGATTCCCATGCATTCTTTATGGAGAAAAAACAACAACAACTTCACGTTACGGCTAATCAAATGGGATTTTTAGACTTTTTCCTACCATAAATCAAATCTTCAACATGTCTTCTTTCCATTAACGTATTTTGCTATGCCGTCAGAAGTTTGGTAATCCCAGTAGAACAAGTAAAATAATATTCCCACACGCATAATACTAAGTTTTCTCTTGGTATAAATACGACCTTCCAGCGTACAGATCTCTCTTTTCCCAGCTCGCCGCGGCGAAAGAAAGTTGGGGAAGGAGCTGTTTAAGAATATCGCCCAGTGAGACGCGGCAACAGAACTTCTGTTATCTGCTTCTATTGAAATTAAATGGTGTAACGCCCACTACAGGGAAAGGCGCGGAACCGAAGTGCGGAATTTCCTCGTCAGAGGTCTGCAGGTTATCTTAAAGGTTATCGCCCACTGAGACGCCGGGAACGCGTCTGTTGCGTTCTGTTACCGCGCCTCAGCGGGCGTTAAGCTTTAGGGTTTTGCTGCACAGAAACTGTTCCTCCTGCCCTTAAGGCGTTTTTATTTCAATTCTCAAAGCTGACATGGTGTGAAACACAGTAAAATGGTGAGGGACAATTTGTGTACAATTATCCCTGCCTACACCTTAATAAACCAAACGAAGCTTCAGGAGTGACAAAAGTCACAATCACTAGAAAACCTCTGAAAGTTAAGATTATTGACACAAATGCTTAGACGTCCAGATTGTTAAAAATGGCATTTCATTTGAGAACTCCCAAAGCAACGTTCCGGCAATGTTCACTACAGAATTAACAGTGAGACTACTATTTTCTCTGAACAAAGGCCATAACAGCGTTAAGAAGAATGGAAGCATAGGAATCTTGCAAAAACTTTCCGAAAACAAGCGTGTCCTCCTTCGACACCCGCCCACTCCTGACGTCCCTCCTGGAAGAAATGAGAAGAGAGAAAGGAGAAATATGTGGCAGCTGCTGAAAGACGCCGTCGCCCTAACAGCTTGAACAAACTTGTTCCAAACTCGCGAAAAGCTGGTCTACTCACGGGCAGGTTTACTCTGTCAAAGCAGGCAATAACAGTTTTTCTTGCAAAGAGGAAAGGCTTAGTTTTTCCGAGTTCTTCGGATCTGTCGCACAACTGGTCAAATACTGAGAACAGGAAACAACATTGACAAATAACGTGTTGCCCAGTAAAACCAAATTCGAAAGGACGCAATACGGGCAGGTACTTCATTTCCACAATACCAGATCATACAGAATGGACCTAAATGTGAACTTATAAACGACCATAAACTCAGGTAAAAACAATGCAATAAATCGCATATGAAAACAACTTTTAAAGAAATGATATTGCACTAACTGTGTACCTGTATTATTTACAGATTCTTTTAAATATACATATAGTAACTGTGGAAAGAAAGGTCAATTGTATGATTTGCCTGGCACAACTTTGTCAGGAACAGCTGTCAGAAGAAAGTTCAATAATCCTTGGAATTCTAATATCTTGCAGCAAGATTGGGCGCCTCCTCATTATACTTTTAATGTGCCAGTGCTAAAATGAATCATTCAAAGTTTAAGCTGTACTTCTACTAAGTACAGACTATTCTCCTTTTGGGGGTCTACACTTACCACTTAGTTTGAGTCTATGCAAACTACTCTGCCATAATTAAACCCGCCCAAGGCTCCTGGTTCACGTCCCTACCTGCGCTTCGGTATTCTTTTGTAAGTGTTGCTTCAAGAATTTCGGCTAACCTTAATCAATACTTAACGTCGTGATTAACCTGGAGGCAGAAAAGCAGTGCAAAATAACATAAGTAAATCCATAAGTAGGGATGGTGTCTAGACGAAATTACAAGTGTCTCGTTCTCGTCTCCATTTATAAACATCAAACTAGGTTTCCTCTATAGAGTTATAAACAATATATACAGGGTGTTACTTCGCAAACTTTCATTGCGTGTAGAAACATTTTTCTTCAAGTTTTTGTCCGACGCCTCGTGTTGACGCCACGAACCCTCGAAAAACGGAATCCACGCAACGCAGTCCAAATTGGCACTAATAGACTGACTTAGTAATTACCATAAACAAAAGTATGACTTTTCTAAAAATAGTCAGGTAGATACCTACGAAGTATGTTTCAAGAAGTCATCTATGTTCAGTTTTACAGGCTCACGGCATCACGTACTCTCTAAATATACATTATTCCACTATTTGCGATAAAATAAAATATTGTTCTATCAAGAGAAGGAAACACTGTACTGTTCCCACAGCACAATGACAAATTACCATTTTTCGTGAAGTACCCATCTGTCGCTGAAACTTTCCGTTCGATGTGCCTTGACAACGCACCCACCAGCAGCGGTGCAGATAAGCAGGAGATTAGACTGGTAGAAAGGTCAGAAGTTCGCCCACACGCTTTTCCTCCCATCTCGACAGGAGACTCACAAGTTCCGAAATGCCTGGAATTGGTCTCATTCTCTCAAGTCTCTCCGCGACACTGAATAAAGTTGCTCCGAGTTTAATTGGCTCATTCATTCTCTGCTCCATCTCGGGCTACACTCCGTCTGTGGCAAGGTATGCGCGACACTCTGCCAGGATAAAAAGAACGATAAACATTGCTGTGAATGGACCTCTTCAATGCAGATGTGCGGTTATATATAGATTTCTAGGGCTGAGCCGATGCCAATGCAATTTTATTGCCGGTGACTGTACAAGAAGCTGTGCGACTTTCACGGCGAAAGTTGCAGCTTGCAAATTATGCAACCCAGTGTGTCAATAGTGCAACTTGGGCTGCGTGGTTATAAGGATGCATTGACATGTATTTTACTGTACTGAATTATCAGCAATTTTGAACATCCATATTTTTTCCTATTTCAAGTTTGTCAGTGCATTTAAGTTGCCCAATAGTAGTGGGGAGATAGAGATCTACGTCTTGAAAACGTAGCTATAAGGATGTTCTGTCAATCCACAATGATTCAGCCATTTACGTTGGTTGCTAAAGCTAATTGATCCGTACAGCCAACGGCAAAGATAATAGTGGACAAATTTTCCATTACTATTTTCTCTATTTGTACTTCCTGTGTTGATTTAAGGAATGGAATGCTGTTCATGCTCATTGCCGTTTCTATTACAATTCATGGTCATTATGAACATGTGAGAGGGAATGAGATTGCGTGGAGGGGGACCGACTGAAGTACTGCTTCGCTCTGCCCACTCGATTTCCTCCCCCTTATCTGCTGGTATCCGTGGCCTTGATTCAGAGATAGCCGGGACAGAGTATAGGCGAACAGCATATGATATTATTTGATTTGTTTTTTAGCATCGCTTTTCTTCCAGTTTCGGCTAATCGCGACGATGAAAATCGGAGATGATATGATGAATGGCTTCTCAGGAAGAACACCCATGCCCTGGCCGGAATTCGAACCCGGGACCCGTCGTAGCGCGCTGTGATAACCACGCCGCCACTGAGGTCGGCGTAAATGCAATTATCATTTCCGCCTTTACAAAAGACGAAAACCGACACCGTACACATACAAAACGAACAAACCTTAAGAGCACCACAAGCCACTCTCTCCTCAAGCCCACCCACACAACTGGCTTCCCAACAAAGACCCCAAAAATACACCAGGAAGAAACCAAACGGTGTTCTGTATACTTTAATTACTCGTTTGTGCGTGTGGCCTGTATCATATTTGCGCTGGCAAAACCGCAAAAGAACAGAGAGAATGATAATCCTACTCAAACAGTGTGCCAGACTCGCACTCCGAGGCATTTGTTAAAGACTGGTGACGTAAATTCTAACCTTCTCCGTTCACGGCCCACCCACAATAACAGAGTGATTGGTTGGCCATTGATCGCGACAAAAACTGCGCGCGCACCTTTCTGTGCAAGGTTCTTAAAGACGAAGTACCACAAAACAAGGTGTGTAAACTCGGCAAGTTGTCTGCGAAAACAAACCATAAAATCACGAGGAATTACGCAACCTTCTAGGTGCTGTGCTCACGACCACTAGATCTTGGTCAATGAAAAATGGGGAAAAGCGTTGATTTTTGTAAGGACGGGACAGAGAAATAGCGATAATAGAAGAAAAAGTTTTCAGAAATAAAGATAAAAATTCGTCTACAGATAAATCCGGGGGAAAATTGAAGCAGGGATGGAAATTGCTCAAAAAGATCAAAATTACTCAACTGGAAAAAAAATCTAATTATTGCCAATTTAATTACAGCCAATCGATAAATTAGAATTTTTAAAGTGAAACTCATCTTTCAACAACAAAAAAGTATTATCTGTAAGTCTACTTAGTGAACACACATTTCTTTTTATCAAGACAATGTTTTCGTTGTTGTACTACTGGTTTTCATTTTGCACATAAAAATCAATATTAATAACATAACATGGTGAATAAGAATATCAGAGGAAAAACCCGAGTCCTGAAACCAGAAGATACATGTTTTCAGAAATTATGGAAAGCCATTGCTCAAGAAACCCTGTCATAGCAGGGCTACTTCGTAAGTACAATAATAGTTACTACTATGTTAGGAAAAATTATACAAATAATGTATTATTTTTAATTACCGAAACAATGTCAGTCCTATTACTGGGAAGTGATCATGTATATCCAAAAATACAATAAGTAAAATTACAAATTGCAGTTACCAATACAAAAATACTGACTTCACTGACCAAAAAACTGACTGTTACTCATAAATTCCACCTCTGTTTTAAGGACGTACGCCTCAAAATAAAATATCTAAATTATTATTTATGTAATCTTTTTTTCAATATGTTACATGAATTCGTTTCGAATTTCAGATTTTCGACACCTTTTGCTAAGGATGGTGTCGTGACAGAAACTTGGCTATCTCTCGGCTCGTATAGGAGGAGGGCCGTTTTGTTCTCGAACTTGTCTCAAAATACACAGCATATGCAACATATATAGCTACACAAACAGGATATTACCCCACAAAGTTTTGCAGCGCATAGTAGAGGTCACTGCGACAAACAGACGTTTTATCTTTCTTTTTTTCTGCTTGACGGATCGTTAGGGATGGCCACAAAATCCGGATAACTGATATCTGGATTTCAAAATATCGGATATCTTGAAAACTCGGATATCCAGTTGGAACAGATTTGATGAAGGATTTGCAGAAAATCTGTACAGTGGAATACGAAAATGACGAATAAAATACTATGTGGAGAGTTGTCCGTATAATGCACACATTCGGATATCCGGACATTTCGAATAATCCCAATTTCCGGGTAATTCGAATACCGTGGGATAATTAGGATAATCCGGAAAAATATCTTTATCCGGATTTGGCCATTCCTAGTTTGGATACTACAAACCCTTGAAAAATTGAAATTTTATGCCGTATGTATGCAACCACGCTGCACGGTTTCACAGTTGCTACCAACAACTTAACTTTGCAATTACGATAAACAAAATGTTTGACCTGTTTAAAAATAATGATATATATCCGATTGGTTTATCTGAGTAAGTCCTAGCAATTTTCGGTTTAGGTAAAAAGTTTCAAGTAGAATACATTCTAGTTTACCAAAATCTCGGACATTAATCCCCGTGTCGGTATCATTTCTAGTTTCCTACCCTTTGCACATGATAAATATATATTTAAAAAGTTAATGTTAATGTTAAGTGTATACCGAAAATACCGCTAGCCACTATATATGAGACTATGAATGCTGTATTTTTTTCCAGGTATCGCACCCTCCTCAAATTCCAAACCATGTCGCCTATGCTGTCGTTAAAGGAAAAAAGTAAGAAGTTCAAAGTGTCGGGACATTATCACTACAAAGAAAGTGCGAGGGGTAGGTAATTCATAAATAGTGGAAATGTGTAGTATAACAGTTGTCCCAACTTTTCTCCCAGCGTGTCGCCACCTTGATTAAAAATAAGATATGTCGTGCTTACCTGTCAACCGGAGGGTTCATTTCTAACTCGACCTGGTCCATGGTGACCCCTTTGAAGTTGAGCTCATCGTTGGGCAAATTGGTCTCCTCCCAGCTGGGGGTCAGCTTCACAGGTTGGACGAGGGGCGGCTCGAGGAACGGCTGCTGTTCGTAGTAGTCAACATCTGCAAGAGACACGGCAAGATGTCTTCAAAACACATGTTACACTAGCAACAGGGTGATTACGATATCTCCACACAAAATGTCAAATAATGGTCGATACAAGTGATCCAAATAGGAAGAGTCTTCATATGTAGTCGCATTTCTGCAGCTAGCATTTTATTGGCACACATGACCATTCCCTTGAATCGTGCGTATTTTCTAGTTTCAAGTATGCACGTTTCCCATGGCCTGTCAACTTCAGTAGTTCAATTTTAAAATGTTCAATTCTGGAGGCAACCTGCTTCTTGCATAAATACGAATCTTACCCCAAATATAAATGAAATAAACTCATGTGTGTATGTTTGTGATTTCTTATTAAATTTAAAAAAAAGTTTTAAAAACTAAAATGTATCATAAATATCACTCAGTAAAACTCATATTATTTATATGTATACACACACTCACAGCGACAATTCGTGCTTAAGGTCCAGAGTTTGCATATATTGATATTTTTTGGCATGCTGATTCACATATCTCTGGATTCGAACCCGGGACCTCTGGCTTCGAAGCGGGCTGTGCTCACCACTCCGTAAGTTTCCATGCGAGGTAGATTGTGGTAAATGTTATGATTTTTTTAGACATTAATAAATAAAAAAAAAATCTAGTTTTTCTAACCATATAATGAAGTAAAAAAAATATGAACCAATACCATCCCTTCCACTGTCCCTACACAGAGCAGCAAAAGGTATTCCCTCAGCCCCCGTAAACTCCATAATTTTATCGGCAGCAATAAAGCAGGTGAAAAGAGATAGGACACTGAATCTCTACATGAAGCAAGGCCACACATCTTTCCCACCACCAACGCGGTTTGACCTGTAAGCGAGGACACCAGCAAGGAATGCTGGCACCAAATATAGGAGAGAGAGCTAGAGAATAACAAAGACCTGTCAGGTATACGCAGGTGAAATTCAAGGGAGCTCAGTGTACATTAATCGACACAAATCTAAAATTATAATAAACGTCTCAGAAGAATATTGATTTTCTCCAATAGACCTACACTGCTTTCCGAAATCTATCCCCACTTAAAATTGTGACACCTTCTGACACTGAGAACGTTTAAAGCGAGCTCAAAAGGAAAGAGAATCACAACTGAAGCGGTACATCATTATGGGCCCAACCTACGTCATGGAATGTGGAATATTTTCAACTATTTTTTTTTTTAAACAAGCTCCCGAGTTATAGTGTTCTTTTTGGTATTATTGTTATTCTGTCTCTTTTGCTTTAGGTCAACTATATGCTCAGATAAGCTTATCGAGACTGGATCTACAGTTTAAAGCTGGCCCAAACCACCGTGCAATGTGCCTTCACTGTGGATCGAAACCGAAAACCCTTGATTACAAGCGTTACCACTACGTTTTCGGGAAGATCCTCTTATTGTTATTATTGTAACAATAACAAGAAAACTCTTATAATTATTGAAGAATCTAGCAACTAAGAACAAAAACAACACGATGTGGCTGTAAATAGGTCACAGCAGACTCCAGATAGAGGACTACGCGTATTTATCCACTAACCGACTCACGGGTCACAAATAGCAAACTCTGACCCATTATTGTACGTTCAGAATTCACGCATTTCGTTTTATTAGTATTTTTATTCGAGTTAATAAACACACACGCCCAGACCTGTGAAGTCTCAGAGTATATAGAATCTCCAGCTCTGTGCTCAATAGGAGCGTAGGATTAAATCTGTGACCTCAGCCAAAGGGAACGACAAAGTTACTGTGACGCCAAACACATGGTCGACCAACGTCAGCGACATTTACTGTGTTATCTCAACGAATTCGTTCCCTCGATTTGCATAGATCTCGATACCCTTCTTCTATATGCCGTATTCTGTTATGTAATGGAGCCAAGTAAGAACCAGAACTTAGGCGTACAATGGATTCATCGAAGGGCAAAAAACCTGTCTCAAACACCCAACTATTGACCGCGAAAGACAAAAACTAAGAGGGGCTCTTCTCTTGCAACAGCAGCCAAATGAGATTGGACGCATCCCAAAAAACACTTCCCTGATAGCTTATCCACGTTTGAGGATGAGGAAATACGGAATCACGTCTCGCAGCTGTGAATTCTCAAAGCAATAGCTTCTGATAGGCTGGACTGATATCTTAGAACTGTAGCATGGACTTTCTATAAATTCTATAAAATATAAAGCACATGTGAAGTCTTCCTGTGCTTTGGCACAATGTACTATTATGCATATGCTTTATGGAAGTCTCTAATACACAAAGTCATTGCGTCGCCCTCCAGGACGCATTGGCAATCGTAACACAATGCAAGCTAGAGGTCCCGGGTTCGACCCTCGTCAAGGCAAGATCGATTTCATTGAGTTTGTTACGTCATAAAATCGCCCTCATCCTCATCGGTGACATAAACTAAACCAAAATAGGAACCAAAAGCATGAATGTGTAAGGAGGGCAATCAGAACTCTCCATTTTAAGAGCCATTCCAATTGAAATTGAAGCTTCAACAGGGAATAGAACCGGATTCTCTATGACTAAAAATGGATAAAATGTTGGGCGATTTTATGAAGGAAATAGGGTAAGACACTTTTAACAGGAAGCGCATACTTATATATGTCATCCATAATTGCTTTCGTTTTGTTATAAACGCCGAGATAAGAAGCCACGAAGGTCAAACACTTATTGTGTCGTCATGGCACGTGGAGGTAAGGCTCCACACATAATCGATGTAAGTCGTCAATTGAAGTACTGTTGCGAGTACCACTGAAATGATTGTGCTTATAATATGTTCGACAATCTTAGTCATTTTCTTTTCTCCGTTGACAGACTTGTCCACACCTATAGCTCAGTAACGTCCCTAGGAGCCTGTAGTTCGTCAACCAAGGCTGCAAACTTTTGGAACGCATCTCAATTATTTCTCGATGGTCATCCCTACCGAATGTGGTCTTCTGCCCAAGCAAGTGAAACGGCGGCTCATTGTTGTGCGACCTTGTAACTTATCTGTGGCAACTTCGGCTTTGCTTTCGATACACCGACGTCAGTATATCCTTGAGGAATCGTTCGAGTAGTCACCTCTTGTGTTTTTTGCGTCGTTCACCTTGAGTATTGCATCCCAGAGTGTACTGTGGGCACGTGACACACTTTCACAACCAATCCGCACCTGAAAGCAAATACTCTTGCTAAAGTGTTGTCAAAAATCAAGGTTTTCCTGGTGATTACAGTGTGGAGGAACACGGGAGAGGAGAGAGAGAGGCTCATTCAATGCTTTAAATACCACTGCATCTCACAGTTCCAGAATTACGAATTTAAATTGAGAAAGTATGTAGCTTGCAGACCGATTCTATCTCAGTTTTCAGAACACTTATATTCGAAATATAAATGCAGTGGAGTTCTAAATAACTTCAAAGATCTAGCAAATCACTAACACTTACAAATTATTAGGAAATCACAAACAATACATAAATGATGGAGATAATTAGTTCTTCGTGGCATTCTTTTCTGGCAAGGTTCAAGGTCAAGAATACACATCTACTGAACGGAAATTTTCGGAATAATTAGGTCTCGAGCACACTTCTAAAATCCATGATTAGGCTACATTATTAGGAGAATGTCTTGTTCAAATATTTATATAAAAGTCGCATGCAATAATGGGTCATTTTCAAATTCGATATTTTAAATTGCTTAGGGTTAATCTGCGGGTTTATGCTCAGATGTGCTAATTGGAAATGGACCTATAGATTAAACTGGGTCTGAACTACCGTGCAATGTGCCTACACCGGGAATCGAAGCCGGGAGCCGTTGACTAACGGTGAAGATAAGGATGAATTGTGTTAAGATTAAATTGATGAGAGGATAAACACACACGGACGGACACAACACTAGCCGCATGGAGGATTATAGTGGCTGAGAGTCCAGACGCCAGAGCAGTCAAGGGTGTACACTACGTGGAACTGAGTTTGACAAAAACACAAGATGGACGTTTACAACTTGAGATAACGCGCTACTACGCCAGGGGTCCCAGGTTCGAATCTCCGTCCGGGCATGGGCGTTCTTTGTGAATGTCCCTTCATCAATTTCATCATATTATCACTCATCCTTATCTTCACGATTAGCCTAAAGTGGCAGAAAAGCGAACTAAAATAAACCAAAACAATCAGACACGAATGAGAAAAGTGAGCGGGAAGTTACCAAATAGAAAAAGAAAGAAAATAAAAGGGAAGAATAAAAAGGTGATTGATTTTTACATTATTCCAGAGTAGGACAAGTGACCTCCACCCGCCACCCTTTTGACACCCTGCGTGTGCGGTTACGGGAGGGGTGAGCACATCGTTATGCAATCTGAATTCAAGAAGGAAGTCCAACAGACAAGAGGCTGAAGGAAAAGAAATGGCATCTGCGTCCGGAAGCAGAGCGATTGCGAAACGCTTGGTGGCGAGCCAACGTGCCACCGTTCCGTGATGCTGGCAGCCGTATCTCCTCATCTCCTGTGATAATGTGCCGAGCATCATCTGGCCCGCAGCGAGACCAAAGTGATCACATTGAGGTTGTGGCCATAACACGCCAACAATGCCAAACCCCCTTTATCCCTTTCAGAAAAGTTTATGTCTGAATTAAACTAGCCAAAGGGTGCTGCTCCGAACTTTTGCCATTCATTCTTCACGAGAAGCGCTCGAGCTTCGAGCCTTGTAAATATTTACTTACGGCCTTTCAAATGTTCCGGCTAACTTCGATCATAACCGAGATATTAAAACATTCGTGGACTCTGTAGAGATGTAATGGATGCTAGGCTTGGAATTAAGTCGTAAAATAAACATGCAAAAAGGGTCATTAAGAGTGACGATATAGCCATGCACCGCATTAAATGGGGAAGAAATGAGTTCTCTGATACGTATTAAATCACGTCAGTATCATGCTTAAAATGACATAATGAAGAAACATGCTGGTAGAGAATAAAATATGACATAAAACTAACCACTAGGAAAACAAGATAATCACCGATGAAAAAAAAACATGATTTACTAGCGAATCAAAACTCAAAAAGAAACCAAAACTGTTTAATATCACAGGGGGGAAAACAGGCAAACCGTACGCGTATGTACACAGAAAAAAAAATAGTGTAAGACCGTCAACTTTCGCTGCCATCCAACTACCGTGTAAAATGACTGAACGCATGACAGTTTTTAGAGCTTTAATGACCATTATGGTTAACATGATTAATGTAATTTGATTGTTTTTCAAAAAAATATTCACAGCGCATACAACTGTAATTCATTATCATTACCATTATCTATCTTTACGCATGATAACAATATTCCAATTTAAGTTTTTAAGAAAAGTTGCGTCCAGTTTTGTAAATTAACAGGCAGATTGTTAAATTTTACCGTAACTTGTAACAGTATACTCAGTCTGTTGCCAGTCGTCAAAGCCCCATTACCCTACATTTCCACCCCCTCCCTCAAATTGGCTCTTTACTTAACGCAGCTAAAGTAAAGAGCCATGTGCTTCGAATTCCTTCTAGAGCATTGTAACGACCGCCATGTTAGGCAGATTTAAGTTGTATATTGGCCTTTATTTTATTCGTATACTTTCAAGTTAAGTACTTGGATTAAATTATTTATACTTAATTGTTTTCATAATTCATGTATGTATTTACGTTTTATCTTATATTATTCGCGTATTCTTGCAATATGTATTCAGAATTTATAGGGTAATAATTATCCCAAATAATATATGCAACGTTTTCATTGTTTAAGCACAAGTTAAATACATTTCTTCTTAATATCTATTTTTGTTCAACAATGTACAAGATTGAAGTAATTTGTCTTCGTTATAAACTAAATCTTTATTTAATCATTTTTATGTGCAAGGGCAAATATGATTCATTTGATAAAATCAGTTTAGTTATTTCTATATAGTTTAATATTATAGCAAAGTATTTCTCCCTCGTTTTTAATAAAATATCGTATTCCTATTGGCTGTTTATGTTAGGAGTGGGGGAACCACGCTTCGTGTTCTTGCCGATGTAAAAACTTCCACGTTGGCATTTTTAATTGTTGCCAACCTGAACTTTAGCTTACTATCGCTAATTAACATTGATGTGTTGTATAAATTACCAGTTTTTCTTGTGCTATTTTATGTTATGAGTTTGTATTGTAAGTTAGAACAATCTGTTATGCTGCGCCTCGCGCTTCGAGGTAAGCAGTTGAGGTCTTGCTATTAACGGTGAAGGCGGTGCGCGGATTCTGTCGTGATAAATAAGTTACTCATCACTGCCTACAAGCAAGCAGGACCCAACACATTATATTTTTGGCTTGTGCGAATAAGTATGTACGCGCGCGATTCGTGATTAAAGATTTTGGACATTTTAATTATAAAATATTTGGAATTTTATTTACTGTCACGTGTCGCAATTCGGTGGTTTCCTTCCTGGAGGAAGGGTGGATCTTCTTAATCCCGAACCCTGGGTGAGAACTGGTGCTACCAACTGACCAGCCGGAGCAAGGAGTGGTGGCACGTTGCATTATTTTGGCGCCGCAACTAAGGGGCGCGAAGAAAGAAGACTTCCCCCTTCCCAGTGAAGTGTTGCCCAGTGCTCCCTTAGTGTTTTGTCCACCCAATCCATTGTCATTTCCAGAAGATGGATCGTGGTGATCGTCGGATAGTTAGAAGCAAAGTTCGCACCGAACTCTCCGAGACATCGGCAGCGTGCTGCAGCCAGCCGTGGAGCGACGCTTCAGGTTACCACCAATGTTTGGAGTGTCGGCTTCTATATCACCCGGAGTGCTGTCCAATGACAGAGACTGTTGTGGATGGAGGTGATCAGGAGTTTCGATGCCAGAAATGCTTCGAAGTGCGACTTCAGCCAAATCCGACGGCTACTGTTTCGTCTCCAGCAACAGTGATGCCTGAGTGGGTCAATGTTTTGGTGGCCTCCCTAGCGGAAAAGGAGCGTGAGCGACTTGAACAGCTGATCGCAGCGTTCACAGAGAAAGACCGAGAGCGCGAGGAGAAATTGAAGGCCGAAAAGGAGGAGGAGAAGAGACGCCATGAACAGCTTACGGGCCAGTTATCCGAAATGGTGCAGCAACTTAGTTCCATTCCTGCACGGATTCAGTTAACTGAAGAGAGGATAACTCAGGTGGAGTCGGCACAACAAGAACTCGTTTGTAAACAGACGGTTTTAGAGACTGAAGTTGTTGCTGTACAGGAAGAAGTGATCGACTGTCAAGTGAAATTTTGGGACTTCGAACACATGTGCAGAGTACGGTGACCGAAACACGCTCCACTCTAATGGACTCAATAAAAGAACTTGGAGAACGAGTGACAAACTTATCGCTACGTGCAGACACGGCTTTCCATGATACAGTTAGCTTCACTAGAACTTCCAGTGACAAACGAGCGTGACTTAAACCGTAAGTCAGTCCCTGGTCCCCGAACCACTGATGGACTTCACAATATGGGTAACGATAAGACAGTTAACTACTCATGTACAGGTACCTTGTCTCTCTCCCCACCAAACAAGCAAGAAACGATCAGCGGCGTGGACTGAGATACGAAGATCCTTCCGACAAAGACAGTGTCCTGTGCCAAGATCGTGTTTTTCGAGTTCCCCGTATGACAGACATCAACCAGCTGCCGAAGTTTGATGGAAACATCGAAGCCCATTCTGCCGAGAAATACCTCCGCGAGTTGAACCTAAGCTTCGATCTGATACAAGTGCCAGATGAGTGTCGATTGGACTTGTTGTCGAGAATTTTTATTGGCACTGCAGAGCACTGGCTCTCGGCTAATCGTGACCAGTTTCTTGACTACGAGGATTTCTGTGATCAGTTTAAGGCACAGTTTGCTTCTATTGAGGCCAAGCAAAGGCAACTGGCAGCCTTGCGAAGACGGCGGTACTCGCGGCAGACCAATGCGAGCATGGAAAGTTATGCCTGGAGCATATACGCAGGTTTTAAAAATCTATCGGACACTCTGCGAGAACCGGAAGTTGTTACGCTAATTATCGAACAATTGCCCTTCCGTGTACGTCATCTGTGCCTTGCTAATGCACCCAGAAACATTCGTGATCTCACTGCTTTCCTGAAAAGCTACGAGTCGTGCGAAGAACCCATTGGCTTCAGACAGTATGATAACGCAGGTGGTGAGCGACGACGTGATGAAGATGCTAATTCTTGTCGTCCGCAGAATACCAGGTCGCCGCAGGTGCGCACGATTAGGCAGAACGCGTGGCCTAATCGACAGGTTCAGAGACAATATCGCCCGTATCCGGAACCTCGTCGCCTAGATCAGCAAAACCGCCCGGTGCAAACAGATGAGCGCTCAGACAGGAACAGACGCTGGACTCCTCCGAGAAGAGGGAACTATTACCGCCGGAACTATGGAAAGCGGTCAAGATCTGATTCACCGCAGCGCAGACCAATGGTTAACGCAGAGACCAATACTGAAGACCTGCAATTAACACCTGAGCAGCAAGAGGCCATAAATGATACAAGGCGCTACTATTGGAGTCTCGATGGTCATAGTGGCCAGGAAAACGCTCGTCTTGCCTAATTAATTCGTTCCGAGTTGGGCAAGGACTGTGCAAGAAGCGAACCGCCTCAGTAAAACCACCTGATGTTAGCACTGCAATAGACCTGTCAAATAGTGAAGAAACTCTCATAAAAGAGCTATATCTATAGACTGTAATACTCCAAAAGTAATACCACTTTAGCTGGACTGTTTGTTTATGCATAGTGGACACAGAAATTTTGATGGGCATAAAGTCAACATCTATGTTGTGAAGAATCTCCCCGCTGACATGTTTTTGGAGTTTCCTTTCGATGTGGTTACCAGGCCAAACTGGGCTTTGAACTAAATAAGTTAACACTTCAACTTACTGATGCATCCTCCGTCACCGAAAATATTATATGTGATACGAGTGCCAAAGGATAGTATAAATGTGAGCATCGTATCTGTGAAGATATGTAGACGGAAAATGCACAAACTTGAAGTGCAAATTATATTAGTCCAAATGTATTTAAATTACTATTGGCTTATGAAGTCGAATTTCCCGAAAGGCGAGAAAGATTTAGCGGAGTGGAGAGTGAATTAAATTTAATGAAACAGGTGCCTGTGTTTCAAAACCTTTTATCGATGCCACACGCGACGCGCATAAAAAAGTTTTAGCTAAGTGGGAAAACAGCTGTTTAGTAAAACAAACTTAATGCTTTTGTACATGTCTTATCTAGTCCTATAATTCTCAAGATCTGCTGTGGCTCGCTTTATACAATAAACATATGGTTAATGAACACTTCTAGTTATGCAAACATCGGTGTTGCTCCTTCGGAACTTTTTATTCTATCCTCCTTGTCCAACAACCTCAAGAATCAGCGCAATCTCACTGAGATTTTATTCAACAAACATTCTCTTTTTCATTTTCAACAATGATGAACAATCTAGTTCATTGTGTTCTTTAATGTACTACGATAAAAACGAAGCAAAGGAAAAAGATCTTTCTTTTGGAAGCTAAGCTATGAGACTTTTTCTTGTAAGAAAAACATTGTTGATATATAGAGTTTCAGCGTTGTAACAATCAGTTCCTTTATTTTGTGTCTTGTTTATTTTTCTCTGACGGAAGCAAATTAAAGGGTTATGTAACAACAATGGTGCAGAATGTATAACGCGATAAAAGAGCCATTGTTGACGAAACAATAAACACTGATATATTGATAAGCTCAAAGAAGCAAAGCTATAAGTAGGTCAAAAGAAGATTGTGCTCTTTATAAAAATAAGGTCAAAAAACAATGACCAAAAAGGAACAAAAATTTTGATGAAAGAATTAGAAGACCTGAAAAATGTTTTGTTACAGCAAGCTTATATTTACGAAGGTATATCTTACATTATCCAAGTTGATTGTTCATGTACATGCACATTAATTGAAATTTATTGTAACTTTTGACGATTATATGTAACCTAAAAGTTTATCTCAGTTATATGTGTCATAAATTATTGTTTGGAAGAAAACTTGAATCTGTTATCAAGTAGTTCTTTCAGTGTAATCTGAGTGTATAATTTTATAATTGTTTCAACCGAATATTATTTGTGTTATGCGATAGTAAGCATCTATTAAAAAAAAATACTTCGATATACTCAGCCATTTTTTTTTATGCCGACAAGGGGGGAAATTGTAACGACCGCCATGTTAGGCAGATTTAAGTTGTATATTGGCATTTATTTTATTCGTATACTTTCAAGTTAAGTACTTGGATTAAATTATTTATACTTAATTGTTTTCATAATTCATGTATGTATTTACGTTTTATCTTATATTATTCGCGTATTCTTGCAATATTTATTCAGAATTCATAGGGTAATAATTATCCCAAATAATATATGCAACGTTTTCATTGTTTAAGGGGGTTCTAAAGCCATGTTAAAGCATAGGCCCAAATTTCAATGGATAACCGTACAACTAATACAGATTCGGTAAGGAAGAAATTTTCCGATATAAAAGATTGTTTTATTCACTAGAACATGTGAACCTTATAATTTTGTTACGATTAATGATATTTAAGTAAATAACAGAAAATAAAAGGTCTCCGTCATGTTCAAACTTCTGCGTACAGATGGCGCTGAAGTGGTAGTTTTGTCAATACCGGTGCATTTTTTTCTTTTATGACTAGTATGGAAGATTTCGTGGTGAAACAAAGATCACATGTTCTTCCCGCAAGCATCTGAAATACTATGTGAAAAAATGAAAACATTTCGTACCTTCTAAGAGTAGTGCCTATCATTAAAACTTTTTAAGTGGCTTTTCGTCGCAATATACTCCGTGGTGCAGATTTTAGCCAACACTGTTGCCGAGATTTCACTCAGTGTTTTCTAACGATATGATCAATGCGAGTGCTTCGAAATTGTGAAAGTTAAATCAAGTTGCCGAGAATAACGAATCCAGTACATCTTGGAAGAAGGAAACATCGGAAAAAACTGAAAGGTAAGTCTTATATTTAAATTCTTGTTGCTTAATCCATCAAAAGTAAAACGTTTTCAATATGCAAGAGTGATGCAGAATGTATGATTTATTTACATGTTGAGGAAATACCTTCCGATATGATTTCTGTGAGAATATCGCTTCAACGTCTCAACCTTTGCAACGCAGCACGCATTTTAACTTACAAACGAAGTTCATAATTCTTTGCAATTGTAAAATCAGAAGAGAATGTTATATTAAATTAGGCATAATGCAGATATTAAAGTTTTGTGATTATTACTAGAGCATGAAATAACTTGATATAGATTATATTCTGGCATTAAATCGATATTGCACAAAATGCTCTACTATCGTTCATGAGTTTATTTTCGTATTTCACTGGTGCTATTGAAAAGTACGTACTTACATCGGAATTTGTATTACAAATCAGTCGTTCATTATAGTTTCACTTTGCCCTTGTACATGGTTGGAACGAGTCGTTTCTGGCCTGTTTTAAACAAGATTATATATATATATATATATATATATATATATATATATATATATATATAGCTCGCAAGTGTTAAATGCATTAAGTAGGTTAAGCTAAGTTAGGTTGGATTGGAATAGATTTAATGTGAGATCCCAGAATTTTGTGCAAGTTCTGGACAACGTTCTGTTATCTTCTTTCACAGAATCAGTCAGAAAACCGGTTTTGTAAGCTGTATAAAACTCTTCGGTTTTCTCGTTCTTTCATAATCTTGAACGCCTTGTAATGGTAGTGCAGCATTTCCAATAAGTTCAAGCTTTATGTATTTAAAGTGTAAAAGTACACCCTAACAGCTAAAAGAGTAAAGTCCTAACAGTCTACCAAACAATAGTTTGCGTATTTACTGAGAATTTAGAAATTAGTATAGATTAGGAAAGTTTACTAGTTTACATATTTTACACGTGCACAGCCAATCATTTATTTGTGGGTAAGATTGATTGATTTTCAGAGAAATCATAATCTGTCCTGATTATGTTACGAATATTTGATTCAATAACCTACTGA
Source organism: Lepisma saccharinum (assembly GCF_977018435.1). NCBI lineage: Eukaryota > Metazoa > Arthropoda > Insecta > Zygentoma > Lepismatidae > Lepisma > Lepisma saccharinum. Next base: position 73,213,394 of record NC_139236.1, read on the forward strand.
AGTCAAAGTCATATTTAACATGCACTGTAAAGATAGATCTGAATCTGAGCTGATATAGTGAATCAAACCTTTAATAATTCTGTTATAACAGGACCACTACGTTAACAATTATGGTGTAGTTTAGATCAATTATATTCACATCCACTTACACAACATCTCTAAGTTGTTTTCATTTTATTATTAACTCAAATTGTCTCAGGTTGTAACAATGTAATGAAAATGTTTTTTTTTGTTTTGTTTCTTTAATTTTTGTTAAGTTCAGTCTCATACACCATATTAACAATATTTTTATTTGCTCCTTTTGCAGATGAACATTTGAGAATCCATTTGATATGTCTTCTAAGAATACCTTGAAATTTGTAAAAAGGACAACAGATTTGACAAACAATGGCAACCCAACACCGTGGAAGTTTGTGGATATGCTTCTATGGAATCAAAATCATCTTTGTGGATTGTTTGACCTGTACACAATTTGCAGATACATGGTTGAATGGTGATGGTTTACAAGATATGAAGAGTCCAAAATATACTCAAGAAATTATGTTGCAAGACTTCTTAATATCTGGTTGCAAGTAGTCAGCAATTGGGAACGGTATATTAGAGAAACTGAAAATAATGGGAATGGTATAACGTGTGTGTCTTGTCTGGCAAGTTATAGCACACATTCCTTGAAATTTTTGCTAGTTCCAATTTTTAAGGATATTTGCCCATCATTGCTTTCTGAATGGGATGATGATTACAAGACAGCAAGAAGCATACGTATCTATGAAAGAACGACATAATGTTTTGCAGGATGAGCAAGAAGGAGAATGAAGTTACACTGAAACAAAAATGTTAATGTGAATTTATACGTATATCCCGAATATATAGTTTTTGTAGTCCTTTCATGCAATGATTTTTGAATGATTTGAATTTTATTCTAATGGTAATAATACCATATTGTATCTTAGAAAACTTCTCTTACAATTCTTATCTGAGTAATGCTGAACTCTAAGATATCAACAGTAATTCAAAGTTAATCACTTGAGAAATTAATTCAGTTATAATTACTGTTGCTTTAAAAGTATCTAATTTAGTTACTATTACAATAATTGTAATTATTACTTTATTCTAGATTAGTTGTATATTTTAAGAGATGGTTCAGAACATGACATGCAAGCGCACTATTCATTTCATCACAGATGACCACCAACAACTTGGCATTAAGTTTCATATATAATTATAACTGCTGGTCTCCGTGTCGGAGTGGTTAGAACAGCGATTTACGACGCTAGGAGTCTCTGGTTCGAATCCCGGCATGGATATTCTTTGTATGTGATCCTTCATAACTTTCATCATATTATCACTCGTTCTCATCTTTGCGATTAGACAAAAAAGCGTAGTAAAATAAACTAAATCAACCAACCATATAATTATAACTAAGTTAATATATTTAAATCAATCAACCATATAATTATAACTAAGTTAATATATTTTATATGTAAATACAGAAGCAATAAAATCCACATCTTTTACTTAAAGATGAAAAAATAATATTTTATTGTATTTTTGTTGAGCAAACAATATATTATTCAGAATTACTGTTGAACTGTTGTATACCAATGAGCATTGTTGGAGATTATATAGCCTTATGTCGAAATTACTCTAATTAAAATACGCTGGGAATAGATACATTCTGGTTCTTGGCAATAAATAAGATTGTTCTCATGGTCTCACGATTTCAATCCATTGTTTCAGGCGAGGACATGATTCAACAAATTGTAAAAATGGAACAAAAGAAAATTCCTTTCTATGCGAAAAAAATAGAAATTGTACACTTCTGTTCAGATCAATTGGTACATACTTCAACTGTTCGACCCTATAAAGAGTGACACTTTATGTGAACAGGAGTGTACAACTAACTTTCAATTTAGTTACTGTTTAGGTGGGAAAATAACTGAATTTCAGGTACTAATTTCATAAAGTAAGTAGTTTACAGTTACTGTTACACGAAAATGTTACTGTTACTTCTAAAGACAGCTGCAGAACAAACCAGTATAATTCGTGAAGAACTGTGAAACAGGACCTTGGACATTGTACGGAGGCAACTTGTGTAAAATTGTACTTAAGTATTACGAAACGAACAAATAATCACTCTGCTTCTCGTTTACCTTTATTCCCGGTGTTCAAATAAAAGCCTCCCCGATGGCGTAGTGGTAACGTCGTCGCCTTGTACTCAAGAGGTTCGATACATGGTGGGGGTGCATTACACAGTAGTTCGGATCCCACTTTAAACTGTAGGTCCAGTCCTGATTAGCCTTTATGTGCATAAAAAGGACTTAAAACATCACTTCAAGGTTCTTCAAAAAAATAATTTTCTTATAGTATAGTAATTTAAGCTTTAATTTCCATTGTAACACTGTTAAGCCTTGTTTCCATGTTAATAAAACATTAAAATGCTGACCAAGGAAAACTTTTATAGTATAAAAAATATGCATAAAAACGTAACGTTTCCACCCTCAATTGTGAATATTCGTCTGAAGAAGACCCTGTTAGAGGGTGGAAACGTTACGTTTTTATGTATATATATATATTTTTTATACTATAAAGTATAAAAAGTCACGATTTTAATGTTTTTTTAAATTTCCATCTTCAGTTTTCTTCCAATATTGCGAATAAGAACTTTTGCAGGTTTTAATATACCCGAAAATATTATAAACTAAAAGATTATTTGGTCTTATCGCCATCCTGAGAAAATGGAACACTTTTTTGTATCAATTGGAATTCTGCAAGAAAAATACATGAAGAAACTGAAATTTACGGCCTTGTGGAAAAATTAACATTACGACTTTTTAAGCATTATTGAACAATGCTTATAATTGAAAAAATTGAAAATGTGTTTTATCTTTAATTTCATTTTACTCAGGGCGCGAAATTTCCGGTCGCCAGGTCGCCATTGGCGACCAAAAGTTTTGGGCTGGCGACTAAAATTTCGTTGTTTCAAATGTGTGTCAAACACGCTTCAAGACTTCACCTCTTGAGAGAATCGGCAGAAGTTATAGAAGAAATTCTAAAACTGAGTGATATCCACACTATTAGGTGGTTAGCCAGCAAAGAACGTGCAATAAGAGCTCTCTTGCAATCATGGAAAGCTGTTGTGACCCATCTTGAACAGGTGGCCCATAGAAGAGACAATGATGGCGCTAAAGCTAAGGATTTGCTGAAAAGTTTGAAGCAATTTAAATTTGTTAAGCTTCTGTACTTCCTTTTGGATTTCTACGGGCAATTGAACCCTGTAAGCGTGGCACTGCAAAATAAGAATATTTTGATTTCATCTCTGAAAATAAGAATTGAACACTGTATTTCAGTTTTGGCTGACCTGGAATCTAATGTTGGACCAAGCGAACAAGATTTCTTGGACCATGTATCCATTTCAGGGAAGATCAGGGATGTTCAAGAGTTTCAGACTGTTAGAGGAAACTTAATTAACAATGCGAAGGTGTACATCACAGAAACATTGCCGTCTATGTCAACAGATGCGATTGCATCTCTGCATGTTTTCGACACCTTGGGTTGGCCTCCCAAAGAAAATATTCTTCAGTTTGGGATAGAAGAAATAAAGAAGCTCTACATATACTTGAACTCGAGCCTTTATAATGAGAAAATGGATGTTCTGTCAGCAGAGTGGATAGAATACAAACTTTTGTTTCCTTTGCAGCTTTGAATCAGACGCTGGAGAAGATCCACAGTGCCGATCCACAGCGCGGAGTGTTCAGCAAGATTCCCCAATTTGCTCCAGATTTTGACATTTTGTGCTGTTCTACCAATGAGCACAGCCTCATGTGGGGGAGGTTTCAACTGTCACAACAGACTCAAGACTACTTACAGGAACTCTCTGAAGTCTGAGACACTGGATGATTTGCTCAGAGTTTTCGTAAACGGACCCCCCCCCCTCATCCCCCCTGTCAGAGTTTGACCCAGCAGCTGCGATTGATAAGTGGTACTTCAGTGCAGAACGACAGCGCTACACAAACATTAATTCCTAACTTTTTAATACTTGCTCATATTTTTATTATTTATCAATATAAAATAGTGGCGACCAAAGATTTTAGTCCGGCGACTGACTTCAAACTTGAAATTTCTTGCCCTGATTTTACTAATACAGGGTGCGGGAAATTGCGTTTCAACAATGAAAGCACGGTGCGTTGCGTTGCGTTCTACCCAAGAATATTTTGAACGGTCACTCTATACACAAGAAAAGAACTTCGCTGGAGGAAACGAACGAAAACAAGTCTCTGCGCAAGTAGTGACGCGAGATGGCTCTACCAATGAACACGTGAGAGGGAACGGGATTGCGTGGAACGGGTGAAAGCGGCTGTAGTTACTAACTTTCGCAGCATCGTGTACTGCTTCGCTCTGCCCACTCAATCCCCCCCCCTCTTCTCTGCCGCTATGTGCAGCCTTGCTGCAGAAGAGATAGTCGGGACAGAGTATAAAGTCTCCAATCAATGGTAGAAAGTACTGTCATACAAAATGAAGTGTAGTCAATGCAGGCACGTATCCAGAAATTCCTTTCGAGGGGGGCTGAACAATATATTTTTAAGGGGTGTAGATATAAACTCACAAGTGTATGTTTAAGGGCAGTGGTGCCCTTTGGTGGCAAAACTTGGGGGGTGGGATGGCAAGGAAAGTTTACTTTCTCTCGGCAGACAAGGCCTAGCATTACGAGGCCATAATGTGGAGGCAAAAAAATGGGAAGCAACTGTCCCCTAAATAGTAGCCACCATTTAAGGCTGCCATTTTTATCACAACGTGTTTGTCCGTTTCTTCTCATCAGGCATCAAAACATCTTTGGTGTCCGAGTGTTTTCACGAAGCTGTTACACAATGGATGGACAATCCACTCGACAATGCGAGATTCAAACTGTGGGCTGCGAACTGGACGCACACAGTTTTCGAATATTTCTCCCTGATTCGAGCCTGAACACCACTAATGTGTCTCGTCTTCCCATGTTTGCAGCTCTTATACAAGCTGAAACACACCAAATTGTGCATATTCAGGCCTAAGCACTCCCAAGTGTTCGAAATTGTCCGTCACAGCTTCCGCAGTCTTGTCATATATCGGCACGAAACAAAGGAAGTCTTCTCGAATACAGCTGGATCGAGAAACAATTAATGCACAGTGAAAACCCTTCCGTTCCTAACACATCTAATGTTTCGTCTTCCAATATGATAAAATGCTCACTCATTTATCTCCAGTGGCGTGCCCAAGGGAGTGAGTGTTGGTGGGGATCATAACCCTCCTTCGGCCAAGCATTTCTAAAAAAATGAAGGTATAAAGCAGATATAGATGGTAAAATGAGGACTGACTATCGAAAAGAGTATACGTACCCCCCCCCCTTTTCGAAAATCCTGGGTATGCCAGTATAGCAACGGCACAATATACCAGATACCCTGGTTCGGGTCCTGGCAGAGGCTGAAAATTCCGCTAAAATATCTACATATGCAGCATCTTCCTGCTTTCTCTTCTTGACATTCATAAAATTTTCGGCTGTCCCTTTGTAGTAGTTAAGTGTTTAAGTGTGTGTCAAACCCAGTTGGCTTAAATAAAAGTCCTTTTTATCCCATGAAAGTCTCGGACTGCATACACGAAATTTGGCCCGAGCACAAATAAAATTACAGTTGATCTGTGCAACTTATTTATGTCTTAATAAACCGCCCCAATATCCGGTACTCGTGAAATGTTCACTTTAGAGACCTTCGATCTCTTCGGCTCATGCCTCGAACTAGCACTACACTGAGGCTCCTAGTCGGCAATATCTTCAACTTTGGACACGAAGTGGAACTAGAAGTAGACTTTCGTAGTTTACAGGAAATTGCGTCACTAGTCCGCTTCATTTTCGAATTACTACTGTTGTACTGATCAACCGGGAAATTGAAGCCGGGTATTTATTTATGTCTTCATTATATTCTAGAATGTTCCGCAGATAAAACCTTTCGTTAATGTTACCAGTAGTTCGACTCCACCTCTTATTTAAGAATGTTTCCTTTTCCGCTTTCCAAAGAATAAATAATACAAAGAATCGTCCTACTCGTGGCACGCTTTGTTGTGCAGCTTCTAAATGATGACAAATCTTTACATATTGATCGCGCTCGCTGCGGCAACAACAATGAAAGCGCAATAAAAGTTTACGTGCGATATTGTCAACAAAAGGGTTATAGAACATCCTCCGTCTTGCCTCGATAATTACGCTCCTTAAATTATCGTCACATTATTCAAGAAGCCAAAAAACTAATTTATCCAGTGTAAACTGATAGATTTCCTGCGGGAGCTCGACCCCCTGATCTCCACCTTGGATACGTGCTATTATCAATAACAGGGTTATAGAACATTCTCCCTCTGTCTCGATAATTGCTTCTCTCAATCGTCACATTATTCAAGAAGCCAAAAACCGGATTTTATCAAGTGTAAACTGAAAGATTTCCCTGGGGAGGGGCTCGACCTCCCTGATCCCCGTCTTGGATACATGCAGTTATTAATAAAAAAGTTATAGAACATTTTCTGTCTTGCCTAGATAATTATTACTCTCCTCAAATTATCGTCAGATTATTCAAGAAGCCAAAAACCTACTTTATCTAGTGTAAACTGAAATATTTCCTGAGGGTGGGCTCGAACCCCCTTATCCCCACCTTGGATACGTGCTATTATCAATTACAGGGTTATATAAAAATTTACCTTGCCTCGATAATTATTTCTCTTCTTAAATTTTCGTCATATTATTTTATTTCGCACACACAAGAAACCAAAAAGACCCATTTTATCTAGTGAAAACCGAAAACTTTCGGGGGGGGGGGGGGCTCGAGGCCCTCCCTTGGATACGTGCCTGAGTCAACGCAGCATTTGCTTCAAACGAATTCACAAAATGTTTTCAATTATTTCAATTACTGTCCTCACTTGACTCGTTTCGTGTTTGAATTAACTACACTTATAATTGTATTTTCTTCTCTGCGTTCTAAATATTAAGATAAATACTGAATATAATACAACGGATTTTATACTAATATTTAACTACGCTTATTATTGCATTTTCTTCTTTGCGTTTTAAATATTAAAAAATACTTAATATAAAACAACGAATTATATATTAATATTTCGACTATTACTACCTTCCACTGATGATATATTGCTTATTTCTGTAAGAAGAACTTACAACTAAAATCTCATGATTATCAATTTCCCTGATTTACTACTATTTCTTTTTAATCCACTAACTCACCTCTAACCAATATGGCTTCATCTCACATTGAGTACCCTTATCGACCAACCTGTATGTATCTGCCTTGATTACGCGGAGATCTGGCAACATGGCCCTCGGTTGCCATGGCAAACGGTGCTGCCATCTGTTATCGAAAAATTACCACAAAATTGCCTTTAGTACGGCCTTAAGCACAAGTTAAATACATTTCTTCTTAATATCTATTTTTGTTCAACAATGTACAAGATTGAAGTAATTTGTCTTCGTTATAAACTAAATCTTTATTTAATCATTTTTATGTGCAAGGGCAAATATGATTCATTTGATAAAATCAGTTTAGTTATTTCTATATAGTTTAATATTATAGCAAAGTATTTCTCCCTCGTTTTTAATAAAATATCGTATTCCTATTGGCTGTTTATGTTAGGAGTGGGGGAACCACGCTTCGTGTTCTTGCCGATGTAAAAACTTCCACGTTGGCATTTTTAATTGTTGCCAACCTGAACTTTAGCTTACTATCGCTAATTAACATTGATGTGTTGTATAAATTACCAGTTTTTCTTGTGCTATTTTATGTTATGAGTTTGTATTGTAAGTTAGAACAATCTGTTATGCTGCGCCTCGCGCTTCGAGGTAAGCAGTTGAGGTCTTGCTATTAACGGTGAAGGCGGTGCGCGGATTCTGTCGTGATAAATAAGTTACTCATCACTGCCTACAAGCAAGCAGGACCCAACACATTATATTTTTGGCTTGTGCGAATAAGTATGTACGCGCGCGATTCGTGATTAAAGATTTTGGACATTTTAATTATAAAATATTTGGAATTTTATTTACTGTCACGTGTCGCAATTCGGTGGTTTCCTTCCTGGAGGAAGGGTGGATCTTCTTAATCCCGAACCCTGGGTGAGAACTGGTGCTCCCAACTGACCAGCCGGAGCAAGGAGTGGTGGTACGTTGCAGCATCCACGTGAATCTTCGCGTAGTGTGCTTTCGCTGCTGTCTAAATATTCTCAATAGTTTCGTGGATACGTACCAGGCTGTCCCAGAAGTCCTGCACCATCAGCACACTGAACTCCAAGAGGTGAAGTTTGCGAGGGTAGTTGGCGCCACCCCTAACAGGCTGTTGGGAGGCATAGAGAACGTTCGTGGGATGAAGTGAAGGCACGCACTGCATGTGTAGTGAGTGTTCCCGTGAAGTTAAAGTGGGCACGATGAGTGAGGACCAAATTGTACTTCGTGCAATGCTACGTTTTTTATGGAATAAACGACTAACAGCAAAAGAGGCAGCGGAGGAAATTTGTCGTGTGGAGAACGAAGTGGTGAATCGATCACAGCTTCCCGTTGGTTTAAAAAAAAATCGCTTAAGGTGATCTACGCCTCGTGGACAAGGCCCGCACGGGTTGACTTCCGATGGACATTAACGAGTCTCTGCAGGATGCTGTGAATGCTACACCACAATCCAGAAAACGTGTGTTAGCAAGACTAGTTAGGGCATCCAAATCGACAGTAAACCGTCGCTTGCTTGACATGGAATATACCAGTAAACAGCCCCGACATAAAGTCCACACGTGCTGACAGAGGTGCAGGCCCAGCGCAGAGTTGCAATTTGGCAGACATTACTACAAAACCCGCATGATCTTCGTTTTTGGAGGAGAATTGTGACAGGAGACGAGAAGTGGGTGTTTCTGAAAACCCTGATACACGTAAACAGTGGGTGAAAAGAAGACAAGCCATCGCCCATGTGAAACAGGACAGATTTGGGGGAAAAGCTCATGCTGAGGAGTATGTGGTGGAATATTGACGGGATTGTCCATTATTAGTTTGTTCCAGAAGGTCATGCTGTAACAGGTAAACTGTATTCTGAACAATTACGCCGAGTGTATGCCATTCTGAACGGGAAATACCCAGCATAAGCGAGGAGGAAGAGGTTACTGCTGCAAAATGACAATGCTCCCAGTCGCCGGTCTAGAAGAGTGACTAACACACTAACTGAGCTTGACGGATTTTAGTTGTTACCTCATCCCGTCTATAGTCTGGAAGTTGCATCATCGGATTACGGTTTGTTTCACTCTCTCTGACATTTCCTGGGTGGTCGGCAGTTCAATTCATATGATGAGGTAAATTCTGCCTGTCGTGAGTTTTTCAATTCTAAACCTGCCACCTGGTATCGACATCAGATTGAACTGTTGTCACAAAGATGGATGAAGGTAATTGAACATGGAGGCATGTACTTTGCTGAATAAAGTATGTCTGTTTCTGATATTCTGTGTTTCATTTTCACCCTTGTATGGTGCAGGACTTCTGGGACAGCCTGGTAAGTCTATTAAACTATTGATAACATCTAAGCGAGAGAAAAACCACACGAATATTCACGCAAGGAAATTCTAAACAAGTGTAATTTTTCAGATTTTGAAATATCCTAGCAGTTTCTATAAACTTCAACTCTATAAAAGTACACGATTCTTCGTGTCGGTCACTACTCATCAAACAGTGCACAGTTAGCAAAAACACTTCGCTTCTTAGGCCCACTTTATGCCGCTCAGGTGGGGTGCGCATCACTGAAACGTAATATAAATCGAACCCAGGTCCCCTTGATGAAACCACAGAGCAATAGCGCAATCTAGTACGCTATGTGGTCCTCTTAGAAGTTGGGGAAGGTCTAGAACATGCAGGAAGAGAAAAAAATCTGAATTCCTTCCCTCATTAAAGCTTGCTCAGTGTGGCTTTTCGTCACGTCTAAAAATAATTCCCCCGCAAAGAGAACAAGTTTACAATTTCTTGACAGACAACGTGAATGACGTAGGGAACTTTTCTTTTTTTGCAATGGGGCAAAATGAGGTTGATGATTATTTTTAATCTGCAGAAACCAGAAATATGACGCAGACAAGTTAAATGCATGTTAGCTCACAATGTCTTACATGGAACTCAACACGTGTGAAGAGAGCAGACGTCACGCTGATTGGTGGGTGGATGACTACAACCAAACGATTACATTCAATATAATTACTCTAAAATTTAATACATAATTTGTCATTTATTTTTCACGCAAATAAATAAATGTTAAATTTTTAACCTGTAACTTGCAAGCACTGCATAATGTGGGGTTAACTTAACCTTCTCGGTGGGGTTAACTTAGGAGAAAAACGTAAAAATACTCAAAATTCGAAGAACACAAGCAGAATACATCTTAGTTTGGGCTACGAGCTCTCAAAGCTGGATTTTATCCTGAAGACGTGCAACCACGCAGCACAGGCAAGAAATGCTGTTAAAGGATTGGCATTGTAATTACTAAAGCACTTTGTATGTCTGAAGAAGTCTCGCATTAAGTAAGTTTCGTTTATGTAAATTGTTCAAACTAATAAACTGCCTGGTGCGCAACAGCCTTCTACGGGCGAGGGCATCTTAATTGGGTGAGGCGTGGTAAAGATAGGTGTATCGGAATGGGGCATAGTTTTGTGTGTGACAAGAACGACGATGTTTTCCATCAGAACACGAACTCGAGAGCCTACCGAAGCAATACCTTGAAGGTTTTGTATGTTCGAAACACGCTTCAGCAATTTCATTCCAGTATTTCCCGTCCATTTTCTCAAAGCTAAACCTATTGTATACTGGGACAAAACCAGCTTATTAGGTGAGCGGGGGTCCTGTAGTGAGTCCGCCGACTGCCAGCACGGTTGCACTGTGCATTAAATACCAAAAAGTGGATCTCTAGAAACACCCTTTCTCGATGTTCAGGTAAATTTTGAAAGTTTTTTGACGACCTGTTCTCGAGATAATCGTGACCAAAATTACCCCATAAGTTAGCCCAAGCTTGACGCGCAAAATAGTTATTCGCCAGGCCAGGATATAAGATCACCTTAAGAAAGGAACACAACGAGAACGCGGCAAATATCACAATCTTCACTGCTGTTTCCACGACCGAGTAAAGATCACGTTGCCAAAGGGTGAGGGAGTACAGACAAGCAAATTCCTTGCTGACACAGCGGAACGTCTCATTCGGAATGCGTCTTATCTTGACTGCTCCCCAGGCAACCTGCATGCGGTGACATTCTTTGCGAGTGAGCGACCGAGGAACGAATATTGGAAGATCCATGACAGATTCCTTCCCTTCGATCTCTCTCGAGGATTTGCGGATGCTGGTTGAGACATGAGAAGGGCTGAGAAGCTTATAAGAAAGACACAATCGGCACGAATCTTCTACTCAGTTGTATAAGTACATCAACACATACTTTCCTCTGGAGTAATATGGTACTTGCTCAACCATATTCGTTCTCAAGGCCCGGGTAATTATGTAATTACATGCTTATTTCTGTTAACATTTTCGGATCAAATCAGTAAAATGTTGGTTGTTCATGGAAAATACAAATTAAAAACGTGCATTTCAAAGTGCATATTTTACTCGTAAATACATGCCAATCTGTCTTCAATAAATGAAGAGCTCGCGCATAAAACATGGTAAGTGACATTTTGGTAATTTTTGTGTTACAAAATAAAATATGCCATCCTTCAAATTTTCAGTGAAATTGCCATGTCATACAATTTGCAATGTACTCGGTGAAGCCTTGTGAAATTGGTAAACACAACACGAAAACAATTTACCTACAGTATAGCTTCGTAACCTTTTTTTCTCAATTAACTCAGAAATGACCAAAATGTCACTTAACATGTTTTCCACCCGAGCCCTTCAAATATTAAACTTCATTCTATTTAGCCCGAATAAACTTAACTGTAAATGCTAGGTTGATGAAGTAAGGAAGTTGGTTAAAGTTGTGCTGGACCTTGGGCCTGGGACAGCGAAGTAGTTTTTGAAAATTCTTGTCCTTTCGATATTTCTGAACCACAAGCTCTCAGAAGATTAAAATTGAATTTTCACCTCTTACGTATACTGCAATGGAATCACGGTCGCCATTGTCATTTACTTTCTTTAGTCTTTGCACTAATCGCCGGCACTGTTGCGTTCGATTGGTGAAATCTTAAGCGAAATGTGTCGCGTGTCGGTTTGGTGTCAAATCTCCCTTAGACTTGGTACACTTCCGCCAATGCAGGTAGAGGTAAAGTAGGGGAAGGGTTGTTCAAATTTGCTAACTAGTACCGAACCACCCAGCTTTAGCCTGACTTAGTACTGAAAACGTCTCCTTTACGGCGGAAGTTTGGCAACTCAGTAAACCACACAAGCTTCTCTGCTTCATGGCAACTGGTTCAAGGGTTCAAGCATCTACACCTGCCATTTTCCGCATGAGAAAAAAAAATCGAATTTAAACTCTAACCTCTCATCGCACAGAGCATAGTCGCAATGAACTATTGAAGTTTGGACTAATTATTCAATAATCTGAAAGTACCTGCATCAAGGTAATATCGTATAATGTTTGGAACAAAAGTCGCAAAGAGCGGTGACCTGATAGAATCAGTTAGGCGGTAACTTACTTTTTGCGAGGCCCTCGTATATCGACTCGGAATTTCCATTAGCCCTCTTTAGCCAACACAGTTCGCAACACTTTCTCAATTTCTCCCAAATTTCCGCTCGCAACCCCCACCCCTCTCCTATACAGTCATTAAGGCAAGCTCAAAGGAAGCCGTTTCAATTCTAGCTGCAGGCAGAGAGAAGCCTTATCAATACTCCACAATCTCGGGAAAAGATGCAATTCTCTTTGGCTCTTAACTTCAGCCCTTCGGTGATTTAAGCGTCGCGTTAATCAGCAAAGGAAGTTTTATTTGCTCCTAAGGAAAGAAGATAGTTCTGGTCGCAACTTTACTTAAGATAATTGAGAACAGAAAGAATGAAAAACCATTGATCGAAACTGATGCGGTGCAAATTGCGACTAGAAGACTCGCAGTGCGACTGGAAGATTTAAAAAAATCGCAGTTCGGATTTTTGATTTTTAAAAAAGTTTAGCATATATAAGAATATTTCAGTTATGACTTATGGCTGAAGATCATCTACAAAAAAAAAAAACATATTGTTACTACTACTACTTTCAAGAAGAGAAAATTCTAGCAGTGTGTATCTAGAATATAAGCCTACCAGTATGGGCGTATATATAGTTCACGTAAAGGAAGGGTTCAACCTTTGGTATGATTATGGTTGCTATTTTCATAAGTGAAAATTCGAGAGAGTGCCGACTGGAAGCTTGTTGGGGAGTGTGGGTGCTGGACCCGACAAAGTTGTGTGTATGTATACATCCATTATCATATTCTTTACACTTCTTAAAAAAAGAAAAAAAAGAAATCCTCTTCCAAGTATATCATTAATCTTGCAATTCCTTCTCGGTGCATAATGGACTAAGCTGCTATCTTACAATGTCAAAACTTTATTTGAGACTGCGGACTGAACAGTCCGGGCACCCAAGCACTGACTGTTTACAGTAAACAGCTTACTATGCAATGGAAGAGCTTTGCAACAGAAATTCGGTGCTGCTAACAGACGGCGGCGCTATCGTGAAGTCAAATATCTTTGCTGCATCTTCTTGTAACTCGTTAACTCTTGTATTATCGAGAGAGAGCGGTTCAATGTACAGTTAAGATTGTTTTTGTTCCAATGAATGAGGGATAGCCATTTCACATTTTTTGAATAAGTTGTTGCAATTTTGCAATGTGTTGACTGTGTTCAGAGAAACGTGAGTTCAATTCTACTACAAAATGGTTAAAAAATGAACGATAATGGTTTACTTTGTAATATTATTTTGTGCTCTCAGCTGGTGCATTGTTCCTCCTATTTGACGGCTCGGTGTTCTAGGTCTCTTCCTTTCTTCATCATAGTCTCTTTGTACTTTTTCTGCTTTGGAATAAATTTCATTAAAGTTGTCAGAACTCTCTTTTAGTTTTTTTTTTAAGAGCTCTATTAGAATACTGACATGTTCACAGTACTGAAGAGTACCTTTTGAGGTGCCCAACACAATCTTGCACTGCATGAAAACAATTTGGTTAGAACAAGTGGAGATATTTCAAACTCCCCACAGGTTACACAGTGAAGAAACTGAAGAGCTTGCTGAAATATTTCTCTTCTACTAGTAAATTGTAAAGTTACTAAAATTAGTGAATACAATTCCACAAGTCACGCTACTTAGTATTGATACTTTTCTCTCCATCTTGTGTTAAACAACTTGAGAATGTTATGGTGTTTCCCTGGTCTCTTGCACTGAGTTTCTAAAAACCTTAAAAGTCTTAAACTCGAGGGGAAAAAATGTTCCCATCCTATACGTCTCTAATTTAGGAGAATAAAATAAGTCCGAAGAAATTTTTATGAACAAGCAAATGGAACAGGTAATCTGGTAATTTTACGAAACCAAAAGGGGGTTGGACCCATTGACCCCCCCCCCTTAAATACCCCCATGCCTACAAGTATCCTCTGTGCATAGGCTTCAGGCCCCTAGCCTACCCCTCTCTATGTGCTTGTCTACTAATATTAAATGAGTGAAGAATCTTTTATACAGTTTCTTTAGGGTAGTTTTAAAATTCTTGGACTGTGCGCACTATGGCACAGATGAAGAATTTTCCTTTATTGCTTTCAAAATTATTATGTGTATTAGGTATGGTAGATGAAAAATATATAATCGAGAAAATTACTGGAAATTAAAATGCATGTCGACTGTCGAGACATTACTGTAATGGTACTACTTTCGTATAGGTGAAATAACGTACTATTCTGCATTGCGGAACATTTCTTTAGGTGTAATAATGAATTTCTAATGAAAATCTATTTCTTACATTTCCAAGTACTTACTGTTTGTGCTTCGTTATTTCAATTCTGTAACACACAATATGGCGATTGCGTACTGGTTCATCATGCGTTGTGCCAGTGTTTTGTCGATTGGAGTGTGCATGCAGTGTTGCAACCTTGTTCACCGAAAAATACCTACTTTTGTGACCGGATTTGAAATTATGCTAATACCTCAAAACCCATTGACATTAGTCCCACAAACCATTTCCCTTAAGGTTAGGTTAGGTTATGGAAGAAAAGTTTAAAAAAAAAAATTAAAAATACTCGACACATCATGTTATAGTGAAAACACGGTGAGGTTTGAAACACTTACTGGGGTTACGTTATGTAACACACGGAACATTGTGCTCACGAGCAGAAAGCAAAGAAACACATAATATCCGATTTTAATGTGTCTCCGATATAACAAACTGGTACGCATTTTAACATGGAGATGATGACTATGTTCACTTTAGTTTCAATTTCACTGCATCTTTTACTTCACAATCCATATTTGAAGGCCCCTCTACTATAGAAAAATTACGATTACACGAGAACTACTGAACTTTGAGCATATACCGATTGTTTAAATGTTCAAGTGTTATTCCCTTGGGCGAAGAAACTGTTCATTCAGTAAGCCATCTAGTGTCATTTGTGCAAACTATTAAACAATCAAGCAAAAAGGCCTCGGTGCAGCACTCCTAATATGCAATAAAAGGAACATATAAATACAAAGTGTGAAAATAACTATTATTTCATTAATGATGAAACATGTGGAGGTATGAATCAGAATAAATTGCAGTGAGACTTTTAGCATGTCATGGGATATGATACCAAGAATTCTGGAGGATGAAGATGAGAATACAAAGCATGCAACAATGCAGAGGAAAGACTATCAGCATTACATACTACCCTTCATTAATGGAGCAATCAATGCTGAAGTCTAAATTGTATATTTTCAATGTTAACCAAATAAACAACTAGAAAATTACCTGTGATTTTTCAAGAGATAAATTATGTAATATTAATTGTTTTTATTTTAATTTAAAATTATCAATATAAGAGTTATGAAAAGTAGTGGTGTAAGAACTTAAGCATTGTTGTGTGGGAAACAGTCTGCATTTAGCCTCGTGGAAACTCTGTAAGAGAAGTGGCTACAAAACATTTATGTTGTTGATTTGTATTGAAATAAAAGTGTTGGTGATTGGTTGTTTTTTGAGTTTTGTATTAAGTCAACTTTATAGGCCAATCGAAACTAGACCTACAGTTTAAAGTGGAGTTTCTTCACCATTTCTTACTCGATGTATCCTACACCAGGGGTTCCAAAACCTTTTTGTTTCATGGCACCCTTAGTGCTAAGATTTTTCCCCTGTTTACTACCAAGATAATGATTGCAATTCTCAGCAAATACCACTTATATCTTAGGACAATTGGTATCCTGGGAGAAAGTATAAATAATAAAAACAAATCATTGCATAATACATCTCAATTGTGTATGATAATTGTTGATTTTTATCTGCAAGATAACAAACAAAAATTGCATGAAACATAACTACTCTATTACTTTGTAATAAAGTAATCTCTTAGGTTTACAATGTTTCATTATAAAAGTAAATATTGAGTGCACCTAACAGAATTGTATTTTATATCCGTTTCCCATCATAAAACTTACCTGCAGTAAAACAAGTCTATAAGTGTTTCAAAAGCTATTTAATCAATCTAATCTTTAAATGTTTTTTTTTCTCGTGCTTTATGCAGGCAAAATAATAGGGCACATTCACCAAAAAAAGGTTTCAAAGCTTTTGTGTATATATTTAGTTACATAATGATAAAATATTAAAATTCACAGCACAAACACAGTTGAAATCTCTTCTTATACAATTACAACTCTGTGTGTATTTTGGGGAAAATTTTCTTACTTTATTCACCTAGTGACGTCTAATGAGCCAGTCCAAAATCAATAAAAAAATGACTAAACACAGAAATGGTCATATATCCTGTCATACTTGGGACTATTATTTGCATGTCAGACAGCAGTCTTTTGTAAAACCCCAATCCCACCACTCACTCACTGACATGAACGTTCACCATGGAGAAAGCTTCGGAGCAAAAAAATGCCTGATTACGACCCCCATGAAATTGCCCCAAAAGGGTGAGAAAATTAAAAAATCGCTCACTTTGCCCTTTTCTAAGGATGAAAATGCCCTTTTTTCATGTCCTTAGCAACCCATTGCCACAGGCATTCTTTGCAGCACACATTGTTTCCTTCAATTCTTAATTGTCTAGCTACATTATATTTCTCACAGATCACACACAGATGAATCAACTCCTGGTTTTGAAAAGGTGCCTCAAACAAGACTGACATCTACATAAGGAGTTTCAGCCCAGATACAACTACGTATATATTGGTAAACTCAATGCAAAAATATTTACATCGTGGTTGTTTTAATTAAATGTTTAGAGGTATAATAACGAACAACTATTTTGAGAGTTTGCCCTGCTTGTTGTTCACCATGGAAACAGACGTTGCTAGGTAACTTAAAGAAAGTTTATTTCCACCCCCAAAAACTACTGTAAGTTAATTATGCTATACATTTCGTATTTCAAAATACGAGCGTCAGAATTTATTACAGAGGCAAGGTAGGAATTTGAGGGGAATGATGGAAAACAATTATTTTCCAATTACTTTTAAAAATGTGAAAATGACAAAAGGTGTAAATATTGCATTTCCAATTTAGTGTCGCTATTGAATTTGTTTATGCAAACTATCCAACTAATTATCATGAAATGGTTATCACTTACTCAGTTTATTACTAAGAAATTAGACAATACTATTTTGAATATTTGTACCTTATTAGAGCACATACACACATAAGGTTACTTTCTAAAATTTTAAAATTAGCGAATTCAAATTACACTTGTTCCCTTTCATCCAATACAACATGCAGACATTTTACCCCATTTATAATATGATTATGCCCACAACGTGGCCAAAGATCACGCATGCGAGTGTACAAGACATGGATAAGGTACACGAGTAATTATTATATACTTTATACCTCTACTATTTTACCCTTTTTAGGCTACTCACTATCAGTAATCAGTAGTAACAGATCACAATACCATTGTGTTAACAAAATTTTGTAAGTACAATGGAACTCAGATTTTACATTTTCCCACAATATCCATTCAATCATGATGGGTCCCAACATAGCAAAATGGCATAAAACTTTCCTTGATTTTACATTTTTCAGTATTTTAAGTATTTTTTAGCCTCATCTCCTGACAATCATAAAATCAAAGTTTCACTGTAATTGTAGTGTAAATATGATACTTTTTAAACTTACCACTACTTTACTTGCACAAATTAAAAATGACAGTTTTACTATTCTCAGAATCCACTAACAGTGTGACCGTAAAAAATAAGTGAACAGGCATGTGTGCATTAGAGTGGAGTTTACATATATGTGGTTCAGTTGAAACTTCGTAAGGTTTATACAGGGTGGCGTGCGGTGCGGGAGTGAGAGATTTTGATAATGCCGTAATGCACAGTAATAATATATATATTGTTACATAAGCTGGACATAAAAAGGTACATGTAGGCCATTTGCAAAAAACAAAACATAACTCACATTTTGAAAATAACATCCTCCAAATTGTCTCTCTCCCTGAAGTAACATTCCTGCATTCGGGAATGGACGTTTCTCATAACTTTCTGAAGTACGTCCGCAGTGATATACCGAATCTATTCACATATCGCAGCCTTTAGTTCCTCCAGTGTATGAGGACGAGTAGTAAACACACGATCCTTTAAATATCCCAATAAAAAGAAATGATACACCTATAGATCTGGTGATCTTGCAGGCCAGTTCAAATCACCCTTCCTGAACATGATACGCCATTTAGAGGATGTTATTTTCAAAACGTGAGTTATGTTTTGTTTTTTGCAAATGACATACATGTACCTTATTATGTAATACCGTGCGTTCATTTCGATCTTCAGCCGAGAGATCGGGAGAAGCGTGGCGGGCGACGCTGACGGAGATGCCGACATTTGCGGCCTGTAATGCCCGCTTATTTTTATGGACATATGCAGACATTTATATAAATATTGCAAAACGAGCACTAAACTGTGTTATAAGAGTACGGTTTTAATTTTAGTAGCTTAGTGGCTGTATGTGCCGATGATTTTGACATGCCCATCTCCTGTGAAACACGGCGTAGAGGTTTGTTTGGAGAATGTTCTAACGCTGCACCAATTTGATTGAGTTTTGTTTCGGTTAGAATCCGTCGTTTTTGGTTACGTGTTTTAAAATTTAACGATACAGTTTCTCGTAATTTAAGGACGAAATGACTAACCGTATATCTATGTGGAGGTGAAACGCCTGGGAGTTTCTGTACAAATTGCCTACACACATCTCGACACAAGTCTGTTTTCACGTAAGTGTCATACATAACAATTCTTTGTTCTAACGTGAATCTTGCGGCTGGCATTCCAATCGTCTGACTGACACAACACACATACACACTGCAATAACACAAACAAGTAATGGCAAGTAACCAAGAATAACACTCTTGCGCACGGTACGAAATTAACACGCTCTTGGTTTATATCTGCTCGCCACTATATTCACAGCTCTGTCTTCATCTAGTCGTGAAGGAACAATAAACTCGAGCTCGGAGATTTCGGATTGCAAGGAAGCTCACGAAAACCATTAGCTTTTAACGGTTTCGTCTGCAGCGTAATCTTGATACAGTGTTGCACATTCGAAACCTCTAAACGATCCCCATCGACACAAAACTCTTTCAAGGATATAAACTTAAGGAGGACGATACTGGTCAAAACTATGATTAAAATGTTTTATTATCTGTGGTTCTTAACATCGTTTCTAAAGCGTATTTATTTGTGTATATAAGGGCAGAACTTGGATGAATTACAGAATAACTTTTGCGTGTTATAACACAGGTTAGTACTCGTCTTTAGCAATATTTATATAAATGTCTGCGTATGTCCATAAAAATAAGCGGGCATTACAGGCCGCAAATGTCGGCATCTCCGCCAGTGCCGCCCGTCACGCTTCTCCCGATATCTCGGCTGAAGATCGAAATGAACGCACGGTATATATATATTATCACTGTGCATTACGGCATTATCAAAATCTCCCACACCGCGCGCCACCCTGTATTTTATGACAAAGTAAGATGTAGCTTTTAAAGTAAAAACTCTCTGCTGGCCATTCCCTCCCACAAGACAACGTTTTATGGAAATTCCTTAACGGTCACTGCTACCAGAGCGTGGAACGACCTCCCCAATGACATAAGAAACTCTACTTCCCTCGGCCAATTCAAATCAAAATTAACAAATCATCTTCTGGAGTCAACTTACCAGAAATGAAAACAGGGAAATAAAATTAAACCTTCGTGTAAACTGGTAGGACCAACACCCACCGACTTTTTCTGTAATTTGACTATGTTTGTTGCGTGTGTGTTTATGTTTTACGTGTTTTTTTTTACTTAGTGTGTATGAATTTTTGTCTTTATTTTTTATGTTTTTTGCGTATTTCTCTTTTATTTTTCCTTGTGTTTTTATTTTTTTTTGGTATCTCAATGTTCTTAGTATTTTGTAGATTTCATTTCTTGGTATCTTAAATATTTAGTTTTTTATATATTTAACATACAGTTAGCTATAAAAATCAATTTATAAAATGTATTGTAGAGATGGTTAAGTGGAAGAAAAGGCTTGTGCCTTAACTTCGCCATCCAAAACAAGGAATAAATAAATAAAGCAACTTTAACATGTAACTTATATTGAGTAACTTACTCAAATTTGATCATGATGATCAAAATAACAGATGATTAGATGGAACTGATAAACAAACACACACTAAAACAACCAGGATCAGGCTGCAACTCAACCACAACAGATCATGAATAAAGCATTGAATATTCAACATGATTGGTGAGCTGAGTAGCTATTTCATAACTGCATCCATGCTCAGTAGACCAGTATCCGTACAGTATAAGCCAAAATAATGCCAGGTACTTACCACTTCTCCCTCTTCCTAGGCTGCTTGCTGTACCATTCCGAGATGCTGGTTGGTTCCTGAGTAACTGACGATCCCTCACATTCATTTTTGATATGTACCTATTGAACAAAGGTGCAACTGCTTTACAAATTGTGAAATTGTTTTCTAGAGGCTAAAAATAATTATATAATATAAGGCAAAGCATCATATAAAAAAGGAATTTCCCTCATGGCAGTAGATCTTGCAATTTGCAGTAGCTGTATTATGTTGTAATGCATAGTAACTTAGTTAACTTAATTAATAATATGACAAAAATCAAGTATGAAAAGCTTGGAATATTTTCCACAACTCATCTGGTTGATAGCCCGAGAGAATCTTTTCATCATTCGTCGCCAAGAAAGTTTCAAGACTTACTTCAAAAATCAAGTAGTTTGTTAAATGTAGTTTTCAAATTTCTTGACCAACTGACCTAGTTTATGTTTTATTCTTTCATCCATGTCTCCCCCATTCTACAGTCTTTTCAAAAAGTGGTAATGGACAAACTGTACCTGTTGAATTTTTATTTTAATCAACAGATATCAAGGTTTTGCACAGTATAAAATTGGTTCCAGCGCACAGAAAACAGAAATAATGGAGATATTTCATCCCAAAGTATGACCTACATAAGTAAAAACCTGCCATCGCTGCCTCTTATTAGTAAAAACTGTTTGTATGCACACTCAAATAACGAAAGAACATGTTGAAAATAACTATAAGTCCCACACCTAACAATCCTAATCTAACCACATAAAATTATAGCTGCTGTTGTGTGAATGTTGTGTTCGGTGCTATATTTTTGCACAAAGCCTTCGGGCTGTTCTGCTTCACGGACAGGTAACATACTTACTTAACTTCACAGTAATACATTTCCGCAAGCTAAACAAAATTAAAACATTCATAAAGAAGAAAATATTCATAATTCATGCAAAATATTTCAATTTTTCGAGGGGGTACAGAGGGTAAATGATACCTAGACAATCTACATATGACATGGCTGACATGACATGGAGTTTCATGGGGCTCAGACAACCTTAAAACATGGGACCTGGTAAAACTATCAAAGCCGGGAAACGTCTGTAACTTGTTTATTCTGTAATTGTTGACATTCGTACTTACCCATTCTGCATTGCGAAAGATTGTTTACCAAGGGATTTTGCTTGTTTTAACAAAATTAGTATCTATTGTCAACATATCGAGCAATTATTGCTCGTTCCTTTATCGTTTCCTGAACATGCAAAATAACTAGCGTTGTCGATATGCTGTGTTTCAACCTTCTTAGCAGAAAAATTCCCGCATAGCCCCAAAAACCATTCGGGATCATATGACCATCCACAAATAGCCCCACCCACCATTCACGCATAGCACCAAAAACGATTCACGATAGCCCCACGCACCATCACGGTAAGGTTAGGTTGCTTTAGGTTGGGCAATATAGTGGGAAAAAAACTACCCCAAAAACCATTCCTGCATAGCCCCAAAAAACATTCTGGGTAACAGTAGTATAAGCCGGAGACGGATTTCTTAAAATTTACAGGAGAAAAGACGAGAAAGTACTTACGGAATTGCGTTCTTGAGGACTTTCTGAAGCCGGGGAAATTGTTTTTTAGAATCGTGCAACGTATTTTGCCTGTAAATAAGGTATTTTTCGTCAATCATGCATCTCCGTTGTACGATAGCTCGTGCCGCCATTACCGTCGACTACGTGAATCAAATGTTCCGTGCGTTCGGTTATGTAACCCCCCTCACAGTGTAGCAACCACGCGGAGCGGTTTTTTTTTCCAATGTAAGGTAAGACTCTAGTTTACGTTCTTTTCATAAGGAACACGTGTCATATATCGTTGGAAAGCTTATTTTATAAGGAATTCGACAACGTAAATCTCAAAGCGAGCAAAAATTTCCTGAAGGAGTAAATCGAGAAAAACCGATGTTGTCCGGATATGCGCAATTGAACGTACTGAGGATTTTTTTAGATGATGAAGCACATATTTAGGGGTGAAATGAATGCTAATGGAACCTAACCTAACCTCGTAGGCATACCTCGACCCCGTGAATGGATAGTGGGGCTATCGTGAACAGAAAGTGTAAAAAGAAAAAGGTACTTACCCGAAGAGATGCCGGGTGCCGCACCACGATCGCGCACCGCGAACGCAAAGAAGCAATCAGCATGCAGATAAGGACGTAAAGTAGAGTTTAGCCTCAATTTTCGCTTAAAATCCTTTTGTGAATAGTTTGTGCGGCATTTATCAGTTCATAAGTTTTGAAACACTGCACATCAGCTGACGATAGACAACGTGAGTCAAAATTTGCCCGCCGAATTAGCAACGACCAATAAATGATTATAATGTTAAAAATAACGCTTTTTTCATGGGAAAAAAGTGGTTTCCAGCTTGAAAAATCTTCCGCTATGCATATGAGGGAAGTACCAATGATTTTTATTTGAAAACAAACGAGTTTAATGTGTCTCCGGCTTATACTACTGTTACCGAAATCTGTTTCCCGGCCTTGACATTTTTACCCATTTGTTTTAGATTGCTGCATTACAAAATGTTAAAAACATAGCATGCCTTACAAGACTTTCAATTTACTATTTCTGTCTACTTATAGTTAGTTGCTTGTTGTAACAAAGTAGTTTTCAAATGCTAAATGTTCAGTTAATTGAGTCCATTTATACTTATCATTCACATTATTGCGGTTATTTATGAAGGTACAAAGCTTCTGATAAATTATCTTAAACATGGGCACATCCAGTTCCTGCAACTCACCCTGGTGGGAGTGAGACTCATTATAAAACAAAGCTCAATCAAATAAAAGGTCGGGGTGTAAGGAGTGACCCTTTCTACAGACTCCCAAATGTCAACCTTAGTTACATGTAGTACCCCCCCCCCCCCTGGACTGCAATTTTCAGACTTACGAGGCTCTGGGGTCTGGACCTATCACCAGTATAATCCTCTATGGGACTTGTGTTAAGTGCTGTCCATGTGTGTTTCTTCCACTATCTTATCACCATTCACCCTCATCTTTGCAATTAGCCAAAAGTGGTAGAAACGCAAAGTAAAATAATTCAAATCATGCATTCAAATAAGTAGGTCATCTGCATTAAATTCAAATCTGTATTGTGGCTTGTATACCAGAAAATAAATGTATCCCACTTCTCTCGAATTTAGTTTAAGCCTTTAAGTCTAATTTGGTAGGAAGAAAATCATTACTACACCTTTCGGAAGCATACACCATCCAAAAATATTTTTCTCTGCAAATTAATATCTGTATTATACTTCTGCTCTTAAAAAGTGCAAGGATAAAATATTCACTACAATTCTCCCTAAATCAAAGCTCTATGATAGCGCATTGTGTCACAAAACATGTGCGCTGTTTATTTTTAATATTAAACTGATAATATCCAATGATATGCAGTGTAAATTATCTTATCACTAAATAGCAGTGTACATTCTCAAAGTATTCAATTATAGTCAAGGAGCCACGACAGCGCATGAGGACAACAAGCATTTGTACCATCACTTTGAATGAGACTATGCACAAAGAACCAATTTACGTGTGACATATAATTTTACTATTTGATATACTTACAAACACTTCGTAAATCCCACGCAATAACCGGTTACATCCCCTTTTTCACAACACACTTGCACACACAAACACTCCCGCGCCACTAAAACTCAATCCTCGCACAGACTGGAAACTAAACCGTTCCACTTTACTCATGCACAGACTGTTGACTTAAAATTTTTCCTTTGCTGTGATGCAGTGTCATTTTATACAGCACCCAGGCAAGAACAACACAATTTAAAAGCATCTTCATTTAAGCCCCTATCACACGGAACTGGATTTCTATTTGGAATGCTCTAGTTGACGCTGGACTGGCTACCCATTTGCTAGTTTTCGCCTCACACGGTACAGTGGGATCCATGAGTATTACCGTGCAAATTGTCCATGACTATTTTCATTAAGATTTCTCTCACATACTATGTGTTCTTAAGCGATGGAGTTTTGTGTATGCTGGTGCAGAAGTTGTCAACAGCATGTTTTGAGTTTTCTTTTAATTCTTGAAGCTTTTATTGGGTCAAATAAAGTACACGAACTTGGTGATGGACAATTTGCACGGTAATACTCATGGATCCCACCGTACTTGTTGATAGTCTTTCGTTCCCATAATGGCGGCCGCGCGAGATGTAAACAACGTATCACTTCACACTTTTAAAATACGATAACTATTCAACCGAGAGGAATATCGCATCGCATTAAATGGTTTTAGGTAGAGAAGAACGGCGCTGATAAAATACATACTTTACAACGTTTACTGTACACGTATGGAAGAATATTTTAACTTTTTCAATTGTAAACATGCCTTTCGTGTTGTATGCACTCGGAAGCCACAGACAAAAAAAAGGCTACTTTACAAACTCACAGAATATCTTCACATGGCCAAACTTTGCTCTGATTGGCTGTTCCACAGAATCTAGTCGAAGAAGTTAGTAGCAATTAGAACATGTCCTATTCCTCAAAACCAGTCAAGCAGTCAGCCAGGCGGCCATGATTACTAGCCAGAAAGTCAGTTCATCGCCAACTAGGGCATTCTGACTAGAAATCCAGTTCCGTGTGATAGGGGCTTTAATCGATATGGAATGGGCATTTATACTAACATTTATTTACATAGAAGGATGACGGTGCGCTGAAATCGCGATCTGCCATGTCTGTTGAGTGTTGATAAGTGAGATAGGGGGCGAACGAAGATAAGAATAACGAAAGATAGGACGCGGCGAATAAGGGGGCGAACAAAGATAAGAATGATGAAAGATAGGACGCGGCGAATAAGGGGGCGAACAAAGATAAGAATGATGAAAGATAGGACGCGACGAATGATAAGGAAGCGACAACAGACAGGGGGCGAACAAAGGTATGGATGACGGAGGAAGGGAGAGGGGCGACAAAAAATAAGCACGAAATGAATTTAAAGTGGACTAGTATAATATTACTAGGTTGGATCAAAGGGCTCGTAGGATGACCGCCCCTTCACAGGGGATCAAATAATTATTTTACGCTGAATTTAATATCGTTACTTATTTCTTGTATCTTGATTGTTCGATATGTGTTAAATACATATTCATTACTTGCTTTGCTGTAAAATGCAAACTTCTTTCAATAAACATCAGCCACACGATGTGTATTTTCTGACTTAAAACATTATAAGCATGCAATTCATAATTATAACCGCCCTCATAGTGCAAGAAATACTATGGCTGGTGAGGGGGGCGGGTGGTTAAAGCATTACACACTGCTGGTCTCCAACGTTTTAGTCACGACAGTGCTTTAATGATTATAGGGTAGGACCTTAGTTTGGGGGAAGTGTGCTTGGCGCCGAAAGTTCGGAGCGGGGGCGCCGTGATGGATGTCCGCCCTCTCAGAGAGAACGTCTTTAATCCGTCACTGCTCTGCTGCCCACATGGAAGATAAATGAAACGGGTCTTACACGCGTCCATGTTCTCATCAAGTCATAATACAAAAATATTGCTTCTAATAATGGTTACTGAACAAATTTTCAAAATTAAATTCAAAACTTACAAGGATTAAAAGTTGGATATTCAAATTCCATATTTTAAACTTTATTTATTTAGAAACCCTTTTCCTTTTCAAATTGGCAAATTCAGTTTTTCTTTCCTTTCTATGTGTGCAGTCATATATTCTGATCAAATATTTATGTACAGATACAGAAAAATACAATGTAGAAGATTGCATCAGTTGAACAGTACAAGTTTCAATATATAGCCTATACAGGATGGCTCAAAGAGTCACTTAACACCCTAGGTACAAGGCCACTGCAACATGGAAATGGTGATGACCAATCGTTATCAGGCCAAGGGGGAACCACATTGACCCAAACGGTCGACGGCCAACTTGATGTCCGCCATCTTGAATTCAACTTCAGAATTTTAAATGGGAAGGGGGTGATATGATATATCAAATCAGGCTAGAATTTCAAGAGAAATGCAATGGTGAAGGTTTTTTTATGTATCTTTAACCAGTAAAAAGTTATGACTGAATTATTGTACCAATTTGCTCCTTTTCGAGGTGTTAGAAAATGCCATCAAATTTGTTTAGTGCATCGGTAACGCATCGAGATCAAAGTGACGTCCAGGGAGAGACGTTCGCATGCCATTGCACAAGATTTTAATCGGATACATCCATGAAGAGCTGCGCATTATGAATGGTTGTCGCGAACAATTACAGTGTGACGCTTCCATTAAATGAAAAGTCCTTCACAGTGACAAGGCTAATGTTTATGTTCATAAGGAAGTTCATAAACAGAATATTCGATGCTTTTTATCTGATAACCCATTTTTGACAGATCAAAGCTGATTGGTTAGTTCTGGTAAGTTAATTGTGTGGCGTGCTGTGTGGAACACGATTGGTTAGTCAATTTTCCATCACCGGAACCTTAAATGCTTAGGGCTACTTGGATTTATTACCTAAATAAACAGGTTTTTTCATCCTTGCTTGTGGAAGAAGGTACTTTTTATAGAGCTTTTTTTTCAATAGGGAGGAACACCAGAACACTATGGGAACGTTGTGATGCAGTTTCTGTCCAAAGTTAGTTATCAGATGACAAGAGTCGCATATTTTGTTTATGAACTTCCTTATGAACATAAACATTAGCCTTGTCACTGTGAAGGACTTTTAATTCAATGGAAGCGTCACAATGTAAATTGTTCGCGACAACCATTCATAATGTGCAGCACTTCATGGATGTATCCGATTAAAATCGTGTGCAATGGCATGCGTAGTGTTGCCCACGGGACGAGACGGGACAGGCTTTTAAAAATTCGAGACGAGACGAGATTGACCATGTGTCATAAGACAAACGAATATTTTCGAGACGAGACAGCATTTCCACGAGGCTCCACGAGACGAGACAGGCCAAAGTCTCGTCTCGTGGGCAACACTAGGCATGCGAACTTCTCTCCCTAGACATCACTTTGATCTCGATGCATAACCGATGTGCTAAACAAATTTTAAGGCATTTTTCTAACACCTCTAAAAGGAGCAAATTGGTACAATAATTCAGTCATAACTTTTTACTGGTTAAAGATACGTCGAAAAAAAACCCTCACCATTGCATTTCTCGTGAAATTCTAGCCTGATTTGATATATCATATCACCCCCTTCCCATTTAAAATTCTCAAGTTGAATTCAAGATGGCGGACATCAAGATGAGCAGAATATTAAGAAATGATCAGACAAATTTGAACCCTACGTTCAAATGTTCAAATTTTAAGTTTGAACTGTTCAAAACACCCCCAATCGATTTCTCTCATTTTTGGATTTTTAACTACCATCATTCCTCTTTGAACTGGGAAAGTCTTATCGTTGTGTTTTTCCATATAAAGAAGATAAATGAGATTGAAATTTGTCCTGCACCAGCAATGAACTGAATCGCAGTGGGTCTGTGCTGAGACGTTTAATTTGTGTCGCGCTAAAAAAAATGTAGGTATATTCTTACTGTACAGGGACGAGATGATATTCCACTTCATTATTGTCACACACACACACACACACACACACACACACACACACACACACACACACACACCCACCCACACACACACACACACACACACACACACACACACACACACACAATGTGACACAGGAAGCATAAAACAACGCACAGAAGGTATTTAGGTGCTATATGAATTTCAGCATAAATATGCTCGATATGTATGATAGTTATCCGAGTCAAAATGCGTTCGACTTTGGTCCTTGTACTGCCCATTATATTCCAAAATCATTTTACTTTCACAGGGACATTCCTGCGATTAAACTGTCACACCCCTCATTCCTCCTCACCACTTCTTTCTGGCGATGGCTCAGTCGGTAACGCGTCTGACTACCATGCTAAAGGTCCCGGGTTCGATCCCTGGCCTGTTCAAAACCTGAAAGTGACCCGGTACCCACCCAGCGTCGAATGACATGGGTACCTGGGGGAAACCCTGGAGGAAAGGCGGTCAGGGGCGTGATGCTGATCACATCACCCCCACTCACGACCCCACACCTCCTATACGCCTTCATGGCGTGGTGCTAAGCACAGGGGAGCACTTTACCTTTTTTGTTTTATAACAAACTCTCCGTCCCCCGGAAATTTTTGGTGGGGGGGATTTTTGAAGCCAAGGTTGTTGGTGGGGGGGAATCATCCCTGTCGCCCCCCAGGATTTCGCACCCTGGTTCCATACTGGGAACGGTATCGAGACGAGACTTGACTGTGTCTCCATTTTGTCTCGAGTATCGAAAAATATATATATAAATAACATACACAGTGTGTTCCTGCACCAACTTTCCAGTTTTCTTTAATATTGTTTTCCTGGGTGACGTCTCAATCATTCGAAAATATTAATTTTATCATAAATGTACATGTGCATGCAACCACGTACAGCATAAGCTCGCAATTGCCACTAGTTGAGTGACTGTGTTTACCATTAGCAAAATATATGACGTATCAAAAAAATCAGATAGATATTCGGTTGGTATGTTTGCAAAAGTCGAATAATAAATCAAATTTGGTTTTGTTCAAAATTTTCAATACCACACCAAAATCTCGGCCTCGTCTCAATTTTTAAAAGGCCGTTTCGGTATCACCCCTGCCGACCTCCGTGGCAGAGTGGTTAGAACAGCGCGCTACGACGCCAGAAATCCAGGGTTAAAATCTGGAGTGTCCTTTCATCCATTTCATCATATCATCACTTATCCGCATCGTTGCGATTAGCTAAAAGTGGCAGAAAAGTGGCGCTAAATAACAAATCAAATCAGATCGGTACCATTCCTATTGTATAGCACAGGATCCAAGGTCAAAATATTGAAGAAAGTTGGTGCAAAGTATAAGACATAAATTACACTGTGAATTAGTCAAACAACTCCTAGTACATTTCATGCACGAATCTCTTATTTTTGGAGATGCTGGGTTATAGCAAGAGCATATGGTGGTACTGTAAAGTGTCAAGCAAATAAAAACAAACCTAGGTCTTCACTTGAAGGTGATGAGCGTTCTCAGTAAGTTCCCCGTGTTCAGAATGATAGGCGTTCTACCATAGTCTACGATTCTGGTTCTCCACAGTCGGTCGCCTCCTTTTCACAATGGCACCAGGGAGAACCATTAGTGACGTTTAATACTTTGAGCGCGGGCGCATTTACTGATAATGCAGATAGGGTTACGTAGAGATTATCCTCATGTAGGAGACAGATTCTTTGTTCATTACCTTCTGTCGCTCTTATAGAAGCTGAAAGTCATAGAACGTGAAAACTTTTCACATATCACTCTTCCCTCACGCCCATGGGCGGCTTAAGAGCCTTGCGGCTGGGCGGGGCATCGTTCTCGGGGGTAGCCAAACCCTAGCGCCCCCTTGAGTAGCGCCAAAACCTTCTTTCTAAATTACATACTTGTTTCAAAAGAATTCGATTTGTGTAGACAAAAATTAATTGTAGTTACAGCCAGGCCCGTAGTTAGAATTGATCTCCAGGGGCGGCCGGGGGGGGGGGGCTTTGTAAACCAAGTTCATTCTTTAAAAAATTAACAGTATTAAATGAAGGTAAATTATGTATGTGTGCGTGTGTGTGGGGGGGGGGGCATTAAGTTACATAAAATTTATAAATATCATACAAATACTGCATTTTTCTACATCTTTTAAAACACCTCTTGAAGTGTTAATTGATTGATACTGAAATCATCCCTGATACAGATATTTGTATCACACAAAAAGTGCACAATATTCAATCACAGTGCCTACAGTACATTCCACCCCTGGCCCCTGCCTAGCTACAGGCCTGGTTACAGCTGCATAACATGACAAGTATATTGCAAAATCATATAGCAATTTAAGCTATTACTCTTACTTTGACATCATTATGTAGGTATTAAATAAATACATACCTACAATAAATGTGATCTTTAACAGTACATTTAAAAAATAAGGTTATTATTTTTCCTCGTTAAAACCGTAAATATATAACGTGGTCATTTTGTTGGGGGGGGGGGTGGAAAGTAGGGCGATCATGGTTGAAACTTAGAAGGGAGGCAGGGTAGAAATTAGGGGGAGGGACCAACCTCCTCGGGGTGAAAATTTTACATTGAGTCTCTCCTGCTCATACAGATCGAATTGAATGAGAAACCAAATAATTTCTGTAGTGGAACCACAAGCAAAAGAGCCTGCGCAGACCCGCGACTCCTGTGCACCGTACTCCCGCGTGAGGGGGGGGGGACAGAGTGGAACATGTTTCCTTATGGCCCGAGCTGAAAGGAAGAAGAAGGGGGAGATACGCAGACTTTTCGCCCAACGTTCTTTTGTTTGTGGTCGCTCTTATGTCTGACTAGGTTTCTTAGAAAAGTTCGAAAGAATTTGAAAATGAATGTGACTTTTTGACCCATGAATATCTATGGAACTTTCCTTTCAAGCATAGGCGTGCGCAGACCAGTGATGTGCCGTAGACTATAAGTTTACGTCTACATGTGTTGTCTACACGTAATCTACGCGTAGATTACATAGGGTTGTAGTTTACATAGACTACGTAGACAATCTAAAGTACACTAAAATTAATTTTCAAGGCTTTCATGAAAGGATAGTGACATTTTCAACTATATTGGTTCCTAACGAAATGAAAAGAACCCTATTTACAACAAAATTTCTCTTCTCTTATATTACCAACAATGGAAGAAATAAATAGTATGCAAAAAACAACAACAGATGGCAGTCGTGAGGCAAGAGTGGTCTTTTTCCCATAAAACACTAGAATATTTCCTATATTAGGTTTCTTCCTAGGTGAGAAATTGTTCAAATTTGCAAGAAATAGTATGAAAAGTTCTCCTCACACATCAGGAACTGATATGCAGTATAATTTTCTTTTAATTCCACGTCGCCTTTGCTAAGTTATCAACTTTCGCCATGTTGTTTAAATAGATTACGTAATCTACGTGTATAAAATAGTCTACGTGTAGAACGTAGACTATCGTTGTTTACGCGTAGACGAACATCACTGGCGCAGACTCTCTTATTGGGGGAGAGACCTTGATGAGAGTTCAGTCGGTAAGAAAAACCTCATTCCCGTCTCACTGTTTTACTGTATTGATGAGTACAAAACAAGGGCCTATATAGTGTGCGTCCGGGCAACCGAGGGCCGTGTTGCCAGTTCTCCGCGTAATTAAGGTAGATACATACAGGTTGGTCGATTAGGGTACTTCTTGATGGGATATGACGTTACGTTGGTTAGTAGATTTTATTGAAAAATCTAAGTAGATGTGGAGCAACGTAAGTGTTTATCATGAGATTTTAGTTGCATGTTCCTATTGAAAAAAATATAACAATTTATCAGCAATGGAAGATAGTAATAGTCCTAATAATAATATAAAATCCCTTGTATTGTAATACGTATTTATTTTAATATTTCGAAAGCAGAAGAGAACATACAAAGATAACTGTAGTTAATTCGAACACGAAATGCATAAAGTAAGGAGAGTAATTGAAATAATTTAAAACATTTTGCAATTACGTTTGAAGCGAATGCTTCGTTGGCTGTAGAATTCACTTTATGTGACAGTACTTGAACACATTTATATCTTTTATCGGTGACGTTACCAGATTTTCTTCATAAATTTGCAGAATTTAAGTGAACATTTTGAAAGTATTTATAAATATTAGCGCTCTCTAACGATCCTCAATCTTTTATCCTTGAAGTGAATAAACATGGAATTATGCACCCTTATTTGTTACTGAGTTTTAATATCGCGAATTTGAAAGAAAAATGTCAGAAGAATCCTGGATACACAATAGAAGACAGATTTGTTATTTTTATAATAGTTAAATATTAAATACAGTTTCGTAGCGCATCTAATTTATTTGCATGTTTTGTCACCACACAATGTCCTGTTTCATAGTTCTTTACGGATTTGGTCTATTCTGGTTTTCAGTTCTGCAGCTGATGTAGAATCTTTGGAAGTATCAGTGACATTTTCAAGTAACAGTAACTGTAAACTACTTACGTTATGAAATTAGTAATTATAACTCAGTTATTTTTCCACCTAACTACGGAATGATTAGCACATCGCGCTACGACGCCAGGGGTCCCGGGTTCGAATCCTGGCCTAGGCATGGATGTTTGTGAGTGTCCATTCATCAATTTCATCATATCCACTCATCTCCATCATCGTAAATTAGCTAAAAGTGGCACAGAAAGCGAGGTAAAATAAATCTTGAGACCATGAGGACAATTTTGTATTTTTTTCAAGAGCCAGGATGTATTCCAAGTTTATTTGTATTAGAACACTTACCATATAAGACTACATACATAATCTCCAACAATTCTCATGGACACACAGTAATTTTATAGTTCAGCAAAAATTCTAAAAATATTTGGTTTGCTCAACAAAATGAAATGAAATGTTAATCGTCATTGCTTTGTAACAGAAGTTTACTGTGAATTTTATTGCCTTAATGTTTGTACATGAAATGTAAGAAATAAGTTATAATTTCAAGAAACTTAATGCTCAGCATTTGGTGGTCATCGGTGGTGAAACGGACATCGCGCTTGCAGCTCATGTTCCAAACAACGTCTTACGAGATGAAACAAATATAGAGTAAAGTAACTGTAATAATAACTATATAAGGTACTTTTTAAGAACAGTAATAACAGTAATTATATGCGAATTACTTTCTCAAGTGATTAACCCAGAGTTACTTTTAAAGAGTAACTATTCTAACATTGCTGATATATCATCGAGTTCAGCAACATATTGGTATGAATTGCGAGGGAAGTTGAGCCTCCCCCTTGGCAAAGTGGTAACGTAATCGCCTTGTAATACAGGAGTCCCAGGTTCGATAGACGGTGAGTGTACAGTGATCGTCAATAAAAATGAGATAACTAGATCCAGAAAGTCGCATTCTCTACAATGCGTCTTGTGTGTTGTCTAAATCTACGGCGATCAGTGATTTGTAATAGCAAATTTTCAATGGCAACTTCTGTCACTGTTGTGGAGTTAGGTTACACACATAACGCATTGCAGGGATGAGGGTATTTCAGAATATAGGTGTCCCATTTTTATTGCCGGTGACTGTATATAGTGGTTTGGATCCCATTTTAAACTGTAGGTCCCGTCCCAATTAGCCTTTCTGTGTATAAAGTAGACTTAAACGTATTTCGAGGGAAGATACAATACAGTAATAAATACCATTAGAATAGAAGTCCAATAGCTTACAAATCATTTTTTACAGGGACTACTAAAACTAGATTTTTGGGATATATAAAATCATATTTACGTTGTTATTTCAATGCATATTTATTATTTTTCTTTATCGTAAACTGCAAGTCATTATTGCGTTCTCTGAGAGCAGTGTTGGCGATTGGGTTCCAAAAACTGGGAGAGGGCAAGGATAAGGTTTTGTATAGTATTGTGGTAAATGTGGGGGCCATCTGCCCCTCCCCCTAATTGCTGCCTAATATGCTTTTTGCAAATCATCATCGCATTCAGGAAGAAATTAATTTTCTTAGGATTTTTGAAAATACCTCTCAAAATTTCAACTTGCAAGAATATCAATCAATGTGTGCCAATGCTTGACAAACAAGACAAGTAAGTCACACCCCTCGCACTGTATTTTTTTCTCCTGTTTCTCCATATATACAATTTACAATTGCTATCAGATATTATTAAGGCTTGAAACATCATTTCTTGAGCATATTTTGGACTCGTGATTTCTAGTAAATTATCACCATTCAATCAAGTGTATACGCTAGTAAGCAAAAATGTATGTACTCTTCCATGTAAAGTTCAAAGGGTCCACTTTGTTGATTTATATTCCTTAGAAGCTTATACACCAACTGCCATGGTACGCAACTGCCATTGTCGGTCAAACCTATTGTCCTTTTATACAAATTTCAGGAGTGCTCTTTACTATTGGTAAAAGACACTTCGATTAGATTCTCAAATGCTCATCTGCAAAAGGAATAAATAAAATTAGTTTTAACATCGTAAACGAGACTATGAACTTACAAAACATGTTTAAAAAATAGTGATATTACATTGTTACAACCTTAGACAAGTTGAGTTAATAATGGAACTTACAGATGTTGTGTAAATGGATTTGAAAATAATGGATCCATTCGGCACTATAATGCTTAACGATATCGTCCTGTTATTAAAGGGCTGTTTGGTTCACGATATGAGCTCACTTCAGTGATCTAACTTTATAATGAATGTTAAATATGATGAGCCTGAAACAGAAATTTGCAAAATAATTGTTAGAAATATTTTCATAGTAGAGTGATGATTGCAACGCTTTATTGAGTGAGGTTCCTCCAGGTTCAAATCCTGGTTTCATGTATGTATTTATATCATTATCTTTGTTCCAATCATCCATTTTATCAAATCATTATTCATCATCATTGTCCCAAGGAGCAGAAGTTGCAGGTAATATAACAGAAATACATTATGAAATGGAAATTCAGTTCCTACTATATTTTTATTTGAATTATTATAGAAGACCAGCCAAGAAGCGAGAAAGCTTATATTTTTTTAATCTGCATGGAATGTTAATAATAGACATCCATGCTAAATCAATCAGTCATGGTTCTGACAGAAAAACTAGGGTGGATGCCACCAAAAATTTCGACCTTATAGGTCATTTCAAGGTCATATTCTGACCATAAAAGGTCAAATTTCAAACTCATCCAAATATGTTCATGTAATATATCAAATGAAAGGTATGGACGAGACAAACTGTTTCGTGATATTTTTAGGTCAGTATATCGATGTCAGAAGTAGTCTTGTGGGGTAACGTTAATCAGGCTAAATTTGTAAACACGGGACTCCTACATAATGGACCATCAAAGAAGCAAGAAAAGCATTTTTAAAACATTTAACTGTATGGAATGATAATGTCAGACATCCATTCAAAATCAATCATTCATAGGTCTGAGCAGGGACGTCGTTAGGGGGGGGCCTGGGGGGGCTTTGGCCCCGGCAGTTGTAACTCTGGCCCCCGCAAACAAAATTTTGATCGATTAAAAATTATCCTAAATTAATACTACATATTATTTTCTGGTAAATTTGTAGCAGAGTTGGAAACACTGTTCCGAAGAAAATCTTCGGAAGCAAATGTAGGACAGCAAAATTCCACCCTTTCCTTGCTTACCAGATTATAACCAAGGTCATAAAATCTGCCTGCTTAGAGGTTATTGCCCTAAGTTCCTGGAAACCAGAGATCCGACCCTTTTGTTGTAAATGACCCTTCCAATACAGATGGCATCAAAGACTCCGCCGTGGCCGAGCGGTCAACAGTAGGTGGTCGAGCGACATAGGCTATGGAGAGAGTTCTCCAGTACTGGCATTGTTCTGAGATTTAAAATTTCTCTATGCTTCAGCTTCAGAGCCACAGATTAGCTTTGTGTTCTTGCTTGCGAGGAAGGTCTGCTATCGGGTTCCTACGGTCACTGTGTATTTGTTCGTGTGTCGGAAGAGTTCTAGCGTTGTTGTGCATTTCCATCTTGAATGGATAAATTTATCAAAACCGGATATTTTAAAACTATCCCAAAACATGTGGAAGATGATGGCAATGAAGAGGGTGTTGGTCCAAGTTCTGACGTTCCAAAGTTAGACAAAACAAGTGAATGTACTAATGTGAAAACAATTACTGATCTTGGGGTAGATAATCCTAGGCAACCACTTTTGCAAAACTATCCAAATACTACCTTCGGAAAGCGAAAGCGGTCATTTCAAAAACATTGGTTTGCATCTGCGCCGTGGCTAGAATATAGTGTGGAACTTGACGCATGCTTTTGTTTTCCATGCCGTAAATTTGGCACAGATTCAGGATATGCAGAACCAAATTTCAGGAAAATAGGGATGCGCAACTGGAAGAAAGCATGTGAAAAAATCAAGGAACACAAAGGAACGTCATACCATCTAAAATGCATGGAACTGTGGGCGAATTACAAAGTGAGTACCAATTACTTTTGTAAAACAATTATACATATGTGTGTGTGTGTGTGTGTGTATGTTCGTAGACTAAATTTAAAAAATGAAGTATGTGTATGCCTGTATCCAGTGTTTAAATTGAAAAAATGCTGAGGGAAAAATTTCACAGCTTCCCTATTCTAATTTTGAGAATTGTACCTGACAGAAAGCCAACTGCGTTGGGCAGAAATTTCTCTAGGGGTGGGGTTTCAAGAATCCCGTATCTAAAACATACGGACTGATTTATATAAATTTCTTGGGTTCAAAGTAAATAACACAAATTTTCCAATTAGTGTACAAGGTTTCAGTAATCACTGATCTCGTCTCAGTGGACTTTTATTTAATATCAGAATTATTTTTCTTAGAGGAAGGCAAATTAATCAGGAAATATTTTCTCATTAAATATATATTGTAATTTGCAAACCAACAACAGTATTAATTTTAATGTAAAATTTAGTTCAGAAACTGACAATATATATGTTGATATTAATGTAAAATTTACTTGAAATTGAAAGAAATGATTGCGTCAAATTCTGAGCAATGGCAAAATATGATCTAGAATATACTTATGAGGGTAAATTCTTTACATGGTCAGGAGTTAAATTAAAAACTCCCCCCCCCCACACCATTTTAATTCGAACACTGGATGTACTTTGATTTTCGTCAAAGATATGCAACGGTGATACAAGAAATTAATGAATGGACAGTAACAAAAGACACGCCTGCCTGTCCAGGGGAGGACATCGCGTAGTGGTAATGTCGTCACTATATGATTTCATATATATCCTTGGTTCGATATCTAGTGGACGCACATAGTGGTTCTGATCAAACTTTAAACTGTACGTCCAGTCCCGATTGGCCTCCTATTTGTGCATGAAGAGGACATAGAACATTTGGGGACAAAATCGTAATTCGGGAGCTAACGTGCTCAGCCACTGAGGCGGCTAAAATTCAATAGGTTTCAATTTTGGCTATTTTACCTTTTTTCCTACCTCGTAGGTTAATTTTTACGACAAGTCGATGTGGATTGATGAAGGATGGACGGATGGAAAAGTGATGGGAGCATAGACAAACAGAATGAGTCACCAATGGCTGGTGGAGGTTTGAACATGGGATCTCTGATTTCGTAGCCCTTTACGCTTACCACTCCGCCACGAACACTGGAATAAATTAAATAAGTAATGCCATGGTTTAGAATGAATGTCGGAGAGAGTGGAAGCCGAGATAATAACGTGCACACTAATGCATTGTTGGCATTGCTAGCAGATGTTAACGGTCTACCGATACCTCGCAGAACGGAGAAATAATTTTTACCTATATTTGCATTGTTTTAAAAAATATATACAGCACTGACGAACGAAGGAACAAAGCTAATCTCCACTGTCTAGAGCAGGGGTTCCCAAACATTTTCGTTTCACGGCGCCCTTCGTGTTTCAAGATTTATCCACAGCGCCTACGTCATGAATGTAGGCCTATCTAGTACTTGCTTTGATTGACTGAATTGATGTTTTAAGTCCATGCATTGTAAGGCTAATTAGGACTGGACCTACAGTTTAAAGTGGGATCCGAACCACTATGTGACTCCACCGGGTAACGAACCCGGGACCCCTTAATTACAAGGTGACGAACTCTAACACTACGCCACCGGGGAGGCCCTATCTAACACTTGTAACGCTCTGTTAGTGTGCTTACGTTGCTTGCCTTAAGTTAAAAAATAAACATATTTAAAATTCAGAAACATTTTTATGTAACAAGTACAAAATAAGAACATGTATTTGGAACAATCATATCGATGACTGAATTTCATTGAAAATATTGGAACATCATTGGAGATATTATTTTCTTTCATTATTACAATAACTTGTCATCGTAATCAAAAATAGTTTAAAGTCCATTTTATGCTCAAATAGATTAATTGGAACTGGATTTATAATGTCAATTGGACTCCGACCCATTGTGTAATGTGCCTCCACCGGGACTTGAACCTGGCACTCTTTGGTTATAAGGGAACGTGGTAAACCACACCTGCGAGGCCCGCCGTGGTGAACGTGTCGTTATAAGAAATATGCAATATAAAGCAAAAATGTGAATTTATTCTTGAGAATGTTAAAAAACAACAAGAAAAACCAGAATATTTGAGTCGCTAATAATATTCTGCATATTACATATAATTGTGATGGCCGTTTGCGAGTTTTCCTTCATTAATTGCCATTCATAATCGTCAACATTGCGATTAACTAAAAGTAACAAAAAAGCGGTACAAAATTTGAAAAATAAAATATACATAGAATAAAAGTAAATGGAAATTAATGAAGGAAAAGTTACAAATGAACTGAAAAGAAAGGTAATAACAAGTTGATATTTACTACCTACTTTTGGGCTTTTTCAAGTTGTCATTTTTGGCGCCAATTTACCTGTCTATTTAGCATGGTTTGTGGCTATTATAAACGCGCTCCCTACTGATAACACGAACTGAGACAGAAATAAACAAAGTGTGAAAATACCTAAGTCAGTGTCTTCATGACACTTGTACAAACCACCAACGTCGTTTTGCGATAATGCAGGGTGCAAGTTTAGAGGTGCACAATTTTCGAAAGAAAAGTGGCACGCGTCCTATTTTTCCTATTACATCTCGAGGCATTGGTGTATACATGGGGGAGCTGATGAGGCTACAACTCTCCCGAAACTTTGAGAAAAACAAAATTTTGAAATGAAATCTGTAAAGAACTCGGGGAAAAATACAAATTGGTAAGTGCAACCCCCACACCCCCTAAAATGACCCTATATACCATTTCTCTCTTTGAACAACTTTAAAAAGGAATCCCAAAAGTGGTAATTACCAAATATTTTATATTGTCTCTCTCCACCTCCCCTCCGAAAGAAAATCCTGCGTACGTTTGTGTCTGGAGGAGAGTTACAAATCACTCGCGTAATGTAGAGTGCTGCTTGCGATGGAATACTGCTAGAATTTAAATTTGAAAATAATTTCAATGTTAAAGGCGTCATCATTATTACCATTATTAATATGATTTTGTAACGTCCTATTATTGTTATCATTACGTCCCTGCCTAAATTCGCAGCCAGAAATACGATTGATTGATTGAGTTATTGTTTTAAGTCCACTTTATGCACAGTAAGGCTAATGGGGACTGGCCCTACAGTTTAAAGTGGGGTCCGAACCACTATGTGCCTCCACCGGGTATTGAACCCGGGACCCCTTAATTACATGGCAACGACGCTACCACTGCGCCATCGAGGAGGCCCAGAAATACGAATAAAACGCGATCTTCTATCTTCAGGAAAGCAACGTCTTGACAAGGCACAAGGCGGTCCTAAGACCAGCACAAAGTTTGAATGGAGACAATAAAACAAGCTTGTTCAACAAATGTTGGCGCGAAGGTTGCGGACAACCAAAGGCGGCACTGCGTCCCAAATACTTTCTGAACTGCCTGTCATAAAATATTCCTGCGAGAGGACAGTCGTCACCTGTCGAACCTGACAAATTGCAAGGAGCGTCTTGCTTTAAGGGAACAAGGGAAAGCTGGAGAAGATAAAGGGAAGGAAATGACAATCAAATGGTAGAGAAGACTTATCCCTGGGTTGTACCCCTGCTGTTTGAGAGCACAGTTTCTGAAAGGCAATACGCAAATATGTTTAAATTTTCCCTTCCCCAGTAAATCTTTGTTTCCGATTCATTTTGTTCATTCTGCTAGATTTTGCTTCTATCCAGGGTGCCAAGTACCAGAACGGTCCAATGACCTCGGTGCCCTCGAGCAAGGAATAACTTGAGTGAGGAGGCAGGAGGGCTTTGGGGGAGGGAGGCGGGGCAGATGCAAGAGGACGAAGAAAATGTAGCAGTTTACTTACATGATGACTCGTGAAAGTAAAATTGTTATTGCTTGCTTGAAAGAATGAAAGATATGAAATTAGTAATATTTTTCTAGTTTGCTTCGCTCTCAATATAAGCGTTTCTAATAAGTAACAAATTATATTTGTTATCCCAAAAAACTGTGTATGTGTGTGTGCGTGTATGTAATATGTTTTGTTAATGATGACATACTGGATACCAAATAATGTAAAAAGTAAAGTGCTCCCCTGTGCTTTTCACCACGCCATGTAGGCGTATAGAGAGTGTGGAGTTTGGGCTCCATACTTTCTTGATCACGGCCGAAGGTGGCCGCCTTTACCCGCCAGAGTTCCCTCCAATTACCCACTTTATACGACGCTCGGTGGGCGCCCGTGCCGCTTGAACAGATGGGAAAAAATCCCGGTTCACCTCCGAACCCGGGTCTTTCTCATGGTAGTCAGACGCCCCTAACGATTGAGCTCTAGGACACCAAATAATGACTAAAACTATATGCGGGAGTGCTCTGAAAATACTAAATAGTTAAAATCTGAAAATGTGTTGTGCTTATTGATACATAGAAATTATTCTCAGTTGTAATTAATAATGGTAATTATGAAAATATTTCGTTGTGGAATTGTATTACAATTAAAGAACAGGTATAACAGTTTTTTCAGTGATTTTATAGTAAAAACAGTATGCTATTCAGCGCAACTTTGTGTGAATTCACTGAAAACCGCAAGCCTTCGCACAGAAGTTTGATATCAAATATAACCAACATGAGATTGAGGTACTACAAAACTATGTTCGTAATATAAAACAAACAACCACACTAAACAGCATTTCTGACCTGCATTCAGCTTTGCCGGAAACAATTTTTCCAATTACAGCAGAGCTGTTACAAGTAGCATTAACGTTACCAGTATCATCTTGTGCGTGTGAACGATCTTTTAGCGTGCACAAGAGATTAAAATCTTACCTCAGAAACAAATCAAACCAAGAGAGAACATCTGCTTTGGCAACCATAAACATAGAACAAGAAATTTCAACGTCATTAAATGTTGATCGTGTCATAGACTCGTTCGCATTACAAACGAAACGACGTCATTCTTTGATAGTTCCAAGAATGTAACTTCCGGTAATGGCCTCGGTCTCAAGATTAGCAATTGCTACATAAGTAAGCACGAACACAAATGTGTCAACAGTCCACAACTGTGACTCCTGTATATAGTTTAAAACTGTGTTTGCAAGCTTCGTTGTACTGATTTTTGCATGTCTCAGCAGAGAGGAATTTTCAAAAACATCTCTCCTCTGAAAGTGCTAAGCAGATTTCGTAAATTCTGAAAAATGAATATGTGTAAGATTTCATCTGTAGGTTTGTTTGTTTGATTTGTTGTCTTCACTTTATGCACAGAAAGGCTAATCAGGACTGGACCTACAGTTTAAAGTGGGATCCGAACCACTGTGCCATTATCTCCACCGGATATCGAACCCGGGATCCCTTGATTACAAGGCGACGACCTTACCACTACACCATCGGCGAGGCCCTTTCACCTGTAGGTTTGGAAGAATCCTCATGATGGTTGCATTTGTAGCTGTGTTGAAAATAAATGTAGTAGTTTTGTCTTTCCGGAAACTTAATATCAAATATCTTGACACAATAATGCAATCCACAGGAGGATTCTCCAGAATAGCTAAATAGGAAAAATCCTGCACAGAATAATTTATCAGATGTCAAGAAATCAGCTTAGCACTTCCACAGTAGTTTCGATAAAAAAGAAGAAGTTGTCACTGAGACAGGCAGAAAGTAAAATACATTAAGAAAACTGTAAAGTAATAGTTTAATAGTAGTACTTTCATAAATTGATTTGCTTCCTGAAAATTTTGAACTCTAATGTTTATTTGACCTCCAGTATTCACATATATATTATATACACTTCGTAGTAGTTTTATATACCAATTCACTATATATGTAGCAATATTATAATGTAATATAATGTACATATAAAACATATATATATGTGTGTATGTGTGTGTGTGTGTGTGTGTGTGTGTGTGTGTGTGTGTGTGTGTGTGTGTGTGATGGTGTGTGTGTGTGTGTGCATCACACAGAGTTGTTTAACTTTACTGTCTGGTAATATTTGCATAGGAACAAATTTTAGATTTGGCCTCCCCGAACTGATCAACCTAGCTACGTCCCTGGGTCTGAGAGAAAAACTAGTCAAGGTACATACTCACTGGTATTCAAAGTAAACTATTTAGTACAAACGGCTACTTAAATTCAATCTGATATTGAACCAAATATACGTAGCATAATCAGGACAAATTATGATTTCTATGAAGCTCTGTGGCATCCACAATTAAATTATTGTCCTTGTACTTGCAAGTATGGGAACTAGTATCTTCATTTATCTATACCGGTACTCATTTGGAAATTCTCAGTAAACATAGAGATTTGTGTTCGATAGACGGTAAGACTTTAGTCTCATAACTGTTAGGGTGTACTTTTACACTTTAAATATATACAACATCAAGTTATCGGACGAAATGCACTCTCATTATGAGCCGCCTTAAATTATAAAAGAACAAGAAAACAGAAGAGCTTCATACAGTTTACAGAACCGGTTTTCTGACGTGTTTCTGTAAAGGAAGATAACAGAACTGTGTCCGAAACTTGCAAACATTCAGGGATCTCACATTACATCTATCCGAATCAAACCTAACTTAGCCTGACCTACTTAATACACATGAATATTTCCGATCTGCATCAAAAATAAAGAGAAAAACCCTTGTAGAAAAAAGGTCAGAAGGTACTTGTTTCAACCATGTACAAGGGCAAAGTAAAAAAGCATTTGAACAAACTACTGATTTGTAATAAACATTCGGATGTTGTACATGTGAATAG
The DNA here is from genome assembly GCF_977018435.1 of Lepisma saccharinum. NCBI lineage: Eukaryota > Metazoa > Arthropoda > Insecta > Zygentoma > Lepismatidae > Lepisma > Lepisma saccharinum. Next base: position 73,257,141 of record NC_139236.1, read on the forward strand.
CACGAGTTTCCTAGGTTTGGAAATTAACTTACAGAAATGAAAATAGAACATTTAATGCAATATTGATTTAATGATATCAGATATAGTCTATATTAAGCTACGTATATTTTATGCTATAGTAATGATCTCAAATGGTGGAAATTCATTAATATGTCAAATTCATAAATTAATTTGTTTAATATGGAATAAAGAAGAAATAAATCCCTCAACAGTGGAAAGAATCCATAATTGTTCCTGTGTTTAAAAAAGGTGATAAAATGAACTGCAATAATTACCGTGGAATTTCTCTACTCTCAACAACATACAAAATATTGTCTAACATTATTTTAACAAGACTAACCCCATATGCTAATGAAATTATAGGTGATTATCAATGTGGATTTAAACGTAACAGATCAACTACAGATCAAATTTTTCACATCAGACAGACACTTGAAAAAAAGTGGGAATATAATCAAAATGTCCATCAGCTATTCATTGATTTCAAAAAAGCATATGATTCGGTCAAAAGAGATAAATTATATAATATATTAGTAGAGTTTGGAATACCTAAGAAGCTTGTTAGTATGATAAAAATATGCGCCAGTGAAACAGAAAGTAAAATTCGTGTGGGTAATAATATGTCTGACAAATTTACAATTCATGATGGGTTAAAACAAGGAGATGCATTATCTCCATTGCTTTTAATTTTGCCTTAGAATATGCTGTCAGGAAGGTAAAAGAAACTAAAGAAGGTCTAAAATTAAATGGTGTGACTCAGTTGTTAGCATATGCAGATGATGTAGACTTACTGGGGGATGATGTGAATACAATTAAGAATAATGCTAAAATATTTTTCAAAACTGCTAAAGAGATAGGTTTGGAAGTTAACAAAGAGAAAACTAAATATATGCTTACAGGCCGAAACCAAGTGTTAGATAATAATCAAAATCTAATTATTGGTAACAACTCGTTTGAAACAGTTTCCAAATTCAAATACTTAGGAGTAATATTAACAAATGAAAATTATATTAAAGAGGAAATAAAAAGTAGGCTTAATTCAGGAAATGCATGTTACTTCTCTCTTCATAAACTTTTGTCTTCTCGTTTAATATCTAAGAAACTAAAAGTTAAAATATACAAAACAGTAATTTTGCCTGTAGTATTATATGGGTGTGAAACTTGGTCCCTTACATTGAAAGAGGAACATAAATTGAGAGTATTTGAAAATAAAATCCTTAGGAAAATCTTTGGACCTAAAAGGGATGAGGAGACAGGTGAGTGGAGAAGGTTACATAATTTAGAACTACATAATTTGTACTCATGTCCAGATATTATTAGAATAATTAAATCAAGAAGACTTAGGTGGGCAGGCCATGTGGCACGAATGGGAGAGGAAAGAGGAGTTTACAGAATTCTTGTTGGGAAACCTGATGGTAAGAGACCTGTAGGAAGGCCAAGACGAAGATGGAGGGACAACGTTGAGATGGACCTAAAGGAAATCGGTAGGGATGGAAAAGAGTATATAGAACTTGCTCAAGATAGGAACAGATGGAAGGCCTGTGTTGCTGCAGCCATGAACCTTCGGGTTTAAGAAGGCTAGAGAGTTAGTTAGTTAGTTAGTTAGTTAGTAATGATCTCAAAACGGTAGTTATTAGGATTATGTCTAACGTAAAATATAACATTCTATTCTGATTTTCCATTTACAAAGAAATAACTTCGTTTGGAAGTAAAAAAAGTCATGCTGTGTTTAATATATTGATAGGTTAAAGCGATATTCTCACCGAAATTACATCAGAAGACATTTCTTCAACATGTAAATAAATTAGATATTTTGCCTATATTTCAAGCAGTTTGCTTTTGATGGATAATATTTAGCAACAAGCAATTAAATATTAAGACTTACCTTCGAGCTTGTTCAGCTTTTTAACATCCTCCGTGGAATATTTGTTCCCTTCTTCTTGTATCTGTACGGGATTCGATAAGCTTGATTTGATTTTCACTCTTTCAAGAACTTGTATTGATCATGTCGTTAAAGAACACGGAATGAAATCTTGGCAACAGTGTATGCTAAAATCTGCATTACGGAGCATATTGCGACGAAACGCCACTTCAAAAATTTTAATGATACCCATTACTTTCTGAAGGAACGAAATGTTTTCATTTTTTCACATAGTATTTCAGATGCTTGCGGGAAGAACATGTGATCTTTGTTTCACCACGGAATCTTCCATACTAATCATAAAAGAAAGAAAATGCACAGGTATTAACAAAACTACCACTTCAGCGCCATCTGTACGCAGCAGTTTGAATATGACGGAGACCTTATATTTTCTGTTATTTACTCAAATCCCTTCAATCGTAACAAAATTATAAGGTTCACATGTTCTAGTGAATAAAACAATCTTTTATATCGGAAAATTTCTTCCTTACCGAATCTATATTAGTTGTATGGTTATCCGTAGAAATTTGGGTCTATGCTTTAGCATGGCTTTAGAACCCCCTTAATAGACATTTAGCGGGATAGTTCAATTACGTAGGAAATAATTCAGCCCGCCAACCCGTAGTCTCTAATCTTCATTTTCTTCAAGAGTATAATATCGTTTAATAACGGCGATAAGATTCCTCTACACGAAATTTTTATGTGAAAGTATTAGGGGCGTAGACGTCCGGAAAGGGGGGGGGGAGGATGGCCACACCTCTCCCTGGAAAATGAATGTCAACCTAAAAGAACATATTTCACACACATCTAATTTGATATCAGTCACAGTAATTTACATTAATGAGAATATTGGGGATGCAGGAACGTGATAATTTCAAATGGAAGTGATATTTTTTAAGAGGACAACACTATAATGAGGGCAATATGTCTCGATTATCCACTGAAAAAAAAATACCTTCCTTGCCGCTCTCTGCAAACAATCTGCGGACATCCATGATTAAGGGGGTAGTTGCCCCCTCTGCACACGCCTATGCTTTCAAGATATGTAAGTGTACACAATCATTGGCGTGCACAACGGGGGGCGGGGGAATCAATAATAAAACTCTAACATAACGCTACCTCCTCCATTTGCATCTTTCCGTTTTTGAGCAAAGGCAAAAGAAGAGTTGGAGTGCAGTCAAGTAAAAGTCAGGAGCAGTGTTTCAAACTACAATACTACAAATAAAATTCACTAAAAGATAATATATAGTTTTCGATTATTATTATTATTATTATTATTATTATTATTATTGAATTATATTTTGAAGTAAATTACAGGAAATTTGGGGGGCACACGAAAGTTTTCGGAAGACATGGCCCCCTAACGGTGCTCCTCCCTGCCTCTTACTATATCATTTGCAGTGAAGGTGTCACATGAGTAATGGGCAGAGTAGGGGTGTGAATATTTCCTGGGAGGCAGTAAAGTTTAATTTGCAAATAAATAGCATTCAAAATATACATATTTGGACTACACGAGCATTACCCAGTTGATCCTGTTTCGAATTCAAAATTGTAGAATATAGTTCAATTCCCGCAGCTATTTTTCACGGTCTTTCATGGTACCAGGCTGTAGCCCTATCAGCTCCACCTGCGTACGCCAGTGTTTCCATCACAAAATAATAATCACATTTTATTTAACACTTTATCGCATATTATCCATACAGATATGGATATTTCTGCAAGATGATTAAATAAATCAATGTAAAATTTCCGAATCAATGAAACTAGATAGCTCGTTGAGTTCACTCGAAAAGTAAAAAGGAAAGATGGAAATTGAAAATTAGCCCAAAAAAATCTGTCTAGTTTCATTTGATTCGAGATTTTATTACATAAACATTTGAAAAAATCGAAAGTATCAATACGTGACACACTGTTTTGGTAGTGAAAGCATGTTTTAAGAAATTTAAGAAAAAAATCCTGTGGGTGGGTGGCGGGAGGGACAAGGACCAATGAGGCTTAAACGGCTCTCGAATCAAAAACGTTCCTGTGGCGCTGATTCCGAATTCACGAAGATGAACTTTCTATGTGGCTTCAGTACACACTCTCCAGTCTATTATCACAAATATACCGAATAACTTCACCTGGCATCAGTTATTGTCCTTCGAGGAAATTTCACATTGCGTTAAGATATTTCGTGTCGTCGAAAAGAAAAGTGAGTGGCAAAGTGGTTGGAGGAAGGGTGGGTGATCACTAGATTTCGGATTGTAGGCTTTTAACCTATTTTTTCCTTTACAGGTATGTAAGAAATAATACGTTATGTCAGCGTTTCGTTAATAAACGCAACAACTGATGAAGTTTTATAGTGCCTAAAAAACTATTTTGCTTGTTAAAACCTATTTTAGGTCTATGCGCCTAAATCAACCTTTTTTAAAGGTTTTTATATATTTTAAAGGTTTTACAGGATTTTTATGTTACACAGAGGCATTTGCTTCGTTTGGTCACGAAAAAATTCAATGACGAACGTGTTTGAAACGTACTCTCTCTTGATTTCCCTTCCTTTAAGTCCATGGTGATTTTTCAAAGCTTAAAACAAAGCAAAATGTCTGGTGCCACTGTTACCTGTACCTAGGTACAGTCCTAAGTGCAAACTTTTGATATGTGTGGTGTTGTTCACTTTCACATCACTTCGGTGCTTTGTGGCATTTACACCTTGCAAACTAACATTTCAGCAATGAAGTTTGCACCACTGACTATGTTTTTGTTGAAAGATTATTCTCAGCACATAAGATGATCCTCACAGACAAAATTGCAGAGTTTGGCTGTGGATAATATGAAAAACGACTGTTGCCTAACTATACGAAGAGTGGAATTTCCAATGGTAAGTTCTGTCATCGCCGTAGGGTTAGGCAACACACATAACATTATGCAAGATAGTGCGTATTTCAGGATATAAAGTAAGAATCACGAACCTTCCGATCTTCTGTAAACAACCGTCTCACTTCGAGTAACGTATCACTCCGCGCCAGCTGTTCGTGAATGACGCGGCCATCATATGCTGCTCACTCGCAACCTTTAATTTTACGTAACATGGAAAAACTTATTCTTATTTTAACTGATAATCTACACATTGAATTATAATAAATTATCTAGAAGTGATTAAATACGTGTTCTTGTTCAAGAATGAACATAGTTTTCTACGCCAAAAGTCCCATTTATCTGACACTGGGTTAACAAATCCCCCTTCCCCCCTCCTCTCTCAGTATGACAGCGCCAAAGTTATACGTACAAGAGAGTGAGAGATTCGTTTCAGTAAATTCAAGCCTTTTGGTTTTATTGCTTCCTCTTCCACCAAATTATTGCCCAACATTGTTGACATGTAAGCCAAGCGTCAGGTCAACCTTGCAGCAGGTTTTAGCATATGTAGATCCAAACGTGCGCGCAGAATATAGTTCCATTGAGACGGGTTCTATTCCGACACAACTGCATACTTGCAAGAAAACAGTTATTTAATTTGTAATATACAGACAAAATAATACATCCATTAGCAGGTATGGACTTAATTGGTTGCAATCACTGTGCAGACGAACTTAGAACCGCAGATTCGCCAACTCGAATCTGTATTGCGTTGAAGAGACACTGAAACTTTAGAGCGAGTCGAGCGAGACTGAATGCGTTTGCAGAGCGCGTGGAATCGGTGATACCAGTGTTGCACATCCCACTATTTTAACCCTATGTTTATTGTAGAGCGGCGAGAATGGCTGAATCTCCTGTTCAGCGCGCGGTTTTACCCGAATGTTATTTTGGGCTTCATCCGAAGGGAAATGCTCTTCATAGTCAAGCAAGTTGTTTTAAATGCATAATCCTTCTTGCGGAAACAAGATCAAAGTAAAACAGGGCGTGAGGTGATTTGCCGTCAATGTGCACGAATTGTATCACGGGTGTTGAATGATTTGCGGTTTGAGTTTAGCAAGAGGAAACGATTGCTTGTTGTTTGACGACAAAAGAATCTCCGCGGTATTAAAAGATATCGCCGTGAGAAGAAACATGTTTATTATTTGGACGAGACGTCCTTCAACTCGGTGGGGGAAGGGGGAATAAAACATGGAAGGATACCACCTTGCAAAACCACCGCCAGGGCTGAAGAAACCGACGATAAAAGGAGAGGGGAAGGGGGAGGCTTATTGTTTCACCCACTGGCGGCAATGAAAGCTTTGTTGAAGGCGCATATTTACTGTTCCGCGCAAAGAAAGGGAAGGGTGATTATCAGCAAGAAATGGACAGACCAAGATTTGAATCCTGGTTTAGTGAAGTGATTGAAACCAGAGTAATAGCGACAGACAATGCACCTGATTGTATATATCACCAATAACAAATCATGCTTTTTTGGTGGTATAACTTGAAGTGCGTGTGTCTTACATTGACGGATGTATTGCGGACGAAGCAATCACGTTTTTAATAAATGTATTTCTTTCTAAACCAAAAACAATAATTTGTCATTAAATTCAAGAGGGGCCTATTGTTGTTTACTTTTATCTCCGTTTATTTTTCCTTTTGCGTGCTCGAAATGTACACACATGTTCTCATGTTTAAAAGTTATTTCGCTCTTATATTAATGACACATTTATTAAATAATATATGCGCAGAAAGTACTTTTAAAATGTTATGTTTCAGGAGACAAAGAGAAGCAAAAATACATTTCGCTTGACATGCATGCGGGTGTTGATGTGTTGTGCTGTTGGCAATACTGTGGATTTTCTCTGTGTCTACGATGTAAGCAGCTCGGCGGTTGAGGCAAGACTGGCACGGAAGATTCTGAGCTCAGTTCTCGCGCGGATTGATACATAAAACCTGCTGCAAACTTAGCCTGACGCGCGGCTTAGAGTATTGTTTTCTCCTTTGTGCAACAAATATACCGCCAGTTTTAGCAGAAGCTAAACAAAGATAAGCCGGGGAATAAAAAGAGATTGTTTATCTTTCTCTCGGTTTCTTGTGCACTAGAAAACAAGACGACGATAATAAGCACATTATTTACGCACGTCTCATGCAAGTAACGTATTTTCTTACCTTGATTCAGCAGTTCCTTTTTGAACTTGAGGCATTTTCGGCGGTAGACATCATCCTGTCACAGTACGGTCTGTCAAATTTGCTTTCCAAAAAGGAACTCAACGTGGCACAAGAGGGGATTTAACGTCGACTGCTAAAATTGGGGAGATCGTCATCAATCATCACCATCAACATCTTCTCCACAGTGAATAGGACGGCTCTTTGATTGAAAGAATACGAAAGCACCTCGCGTTGTATTGCGCTTATCTCAAAATCGGTGTACTTGTTTATACGAGCAACAACGTATTTTTTTCGCGGGACTCACAACTTGACCGGCAGGCCCGTAGCCAGGAATTCTTTGTAGGGGGGGGGGGGGCAAAGTCAATCCTAGAGGGGGCAAATTTTTAATATATTGTGTCGCATTGGCAGATATAACAGGGTACACGGAGACACTTGCCCCCTCCCCAAAAAGAGATAAGTAACAGAAAAGAGATGATATCTTGAAACTGCAACGAACAAACGAACTTCGAGCAACATCAAATAGCAATATTTCGATAATGACCTTTCCAGATTGCCAAAGAATATGAAGTTTAAGGCTCCTTCATACATTTGACGAAAGTCGAATCTGAGGAAGAAGAAGAAAAAAGGAGGGTCATGTGGGTTGGTTTTTGCGTGGCTTACTCTGTAACGTATCTCGGACGTAACCGAGTACGTCACGAGATTGGCAGTCTTCACAGTTTGCTTGGGTCTCAGCTTCTACTTCCTCGTAGAGCTCCGACACAGTAAATAGTCCCTAACGAACCTACACAAGTTATGTTAAAGAAACAGCGAAATGATTTTAAAAAAGTATAAAAGATCACCTACACATGTAAACAGATCTTCATATGAGACCGTTGAAGATAGGCATTTGCTGTTTACTGTTCACGGCTGACGGGAGGGCAGTTCGGGTGGGGGAGTACCTGAGGAGAAACAAACACAATCGCTTGCAAGGGAGGAAGGACGAAAATTTGTTTGTTGTGAAGCAGTTGACCGACCATCTGGCGCGCAGGCGAGCGAAGAAAGCAAACATGAATTATCGTTCTTTTAACACGTAACGAATTTTTCATGGATAGTAAATCCGTAATTTGATGACAAAAGATTCTGAAACATTCATGAAATGGAAGATAGTAAACACAGCCGCGCTTTCATGTCTTGAATCTTGGATATATCATTATGTGGGAGAGGCAGGGAGGGGAAAAGGCACTTTCTCTCTCTCTCTCTCTCTCTCTCTCTCTCTCTTTAATCTTCCATAAAGAGCAATGAAAGAAAAATCGAAAACTGTTCATATTTTGTACCTATAGTTCCTAAATAGAAATTACAATTTTTGTAACTATAATTGGCGTACGCAGAATTTTGTCGCGAGGTGTTTCAAGTTTGTTAAGATTTTAGTATTTATAGTAATAATAACAATACATTGTTTTTTGATTGATTGATTGATTTGCTTTATTTTACTTCGCCTTTTGTGCCACTTTTGGCTAATGTGGTGATGATATGATGAATGAACATTCACATACAGTGGCGCAGGAACGGGGGGGGGGGGTGTACAGGGGTACATTGTACCCCCAAATTTTTAAAGGGGGTACTGTACCCTAGTAAATCGAGTTGTAGCCCCTTTTGGTAATTTTACAGCAGACGGAAGGTACTATTTCAATTCACCCAATAAAAAAGTGTATATTGTTTATAATTTATGAGCATTATCTTTCTTACCACAGAAATTCAATCCATTACAAACTTATTCTACTACATTGTGCTTGCTACTAGTTAGTTCATTGACCTGTGTTCTTGGTAACCTCCTTAAGAAGATGAAAATTGTTTAAAATGTGTGTGGAACGATGGAACCATATTTGCTCTCAGAAAATCATGCTGCAGACGAATGCTAAAGAAGTGGTCTCGTCGATTCGAAGATAAGATACAAATATTCATCAGAAGAGTATATGACTGACTCCATTTTCTTTTGAATGTTTAAAATGTAATTTTTCGAAACGAAATATTTACACAAACGAGACGAGACACGACAGACCAACTTGGGGGGTACAATGTACTCCTGTACCTCACCCATATTTTTCATAACTTTGTAAGATGGTGTACGGAAAACTATACTTAAACCTATATTTTAAGATATTTTTTTGGAAATAGAGTCCCGATTAGCCTATTTGAGCATGAAGTGAATCTAGAATAAGTTTTAATAACTTCAGAGTGGAAACCGAAACAAAAATAAGCACAAACAAGAACGAGAAGGACCTCACCACACAGGAGATGAGATGAGGCTGTGACAATTCTCGACTCATCGCATAGCGATATCACTCCTAGGTGAAATTAAATTTTTCCTAGACATTTAAACAGGATGCAACTTTATCAGGGGGACTTATTTTTACCTATGTATTAGGGTATACTTATAATTGGATATTAATTGCTTATAATCTAATTGTGATATCGAATGCAACACAAACACAAAGCCATTTTAAGTTAAACCCTAAAGTCAAACTGTACATTACATTAGTCAGATGAATGAACGACATAAATTAGATTCACTGCAGGTTCTATTGGTATATTTTGGATTGGATGGATTCACAAGGTGTTTGATTCATTTATTTTATTTATTTTACTTCGCATTTCTGTCACTTTTGGCTAATCGCGAAGATGAGGATGAGTGATGATATGATGAAATTGATATACACTCACAAATAACATCCATGCCCAGGCCGGGATTCAAACCTGGGTCCTCTGACGTCATAGCGCGTTATTGTAACCCCCATCGTCACGGAGGCCGGCGAGGTGGGAATGCGTTTTGGATTTTCTCTGTAGATGCGAAAATTTTTAACTGTGACGCGCACATGCTTTTGCTTACATTAAAGTTTACCTTTTCACATAAACGAGAAATTGACATGTCACCCAAAAAAACACGCATGCACCTGCATTTAATACCATTACATACGAAAATAAACCTTGGCCTGCTCTTCATATTGTCCACCAAGGATTGAAAAGAAGAAAAAAGTCTTGAGCAAATAACTTTCCTAGTTTCCTCTGAGATCTGAAGGATTTCAGTTTTGTATATGTAATGATAAAGTGCTTGTAGAGTGTCATTAGGTACAGCTAATTGTAATTATATAAGAAATAAATGCTTTGTCAAATGTTTCACAAATATTTCAAACTTAGACTTCTTACGAGTTGATCGGGAACCATCTCAACTCGAGTTTTATTTTCTTTTTTAATACAACGCCCTGTAGGTGTCTGAGAAAATACCAAATACATGGCTTCTCAAAGGCATTGGATGTGGTACACATCTGCCATAAATTGTTTAAGATATTTTTATGCGTAGCTATGGCACTTTAAAATTAGAATGAAAAGAACTGAAGTGGAACTCCATAAGTATTATATATTTAATAATGTAATTTCTATATCCATTGGGTGGGAGATGATTATTTCTGGTTGGGGTGTCCCAAGATCCTCCTCATCCCCTTTAATCTCAACCTGCATTAAAATGAATAGATGTATCTTTGTTCGCAATTTTCACAGTTAAAACTCCTGATTTCCCGTTCCGTTAAATTAAAACAAACCCCGAACGAGGTCCAGAGCTTTACATGTTTCAGAATTTTCATCTGGTTTTAAAATCTGTTTTTTTTTTTTTTAAATTCTAAGAAAACTAAGAAAAAAATATTTATGCAAAATATGCATTAAATAACACGAATGTGTGTGTTGTTCTAAAATATAATATTTCACATTATACTTAGATATCAAGGACGTATTTAACGGGGGGTTCCTGATCCCCTCCCCGAAAGACTTAACAAGTAGTAAAAGTAAATAATCAAAATATTGTTTAGCTTTTGTTCGATGATTATTTCCGCTGAATTTATTGGAAGCAAGGAATTTGACGCATACAGCTTTGAAGGGTTCCAAACGTGCTGTTATATCTATATTATTTTACTATATTTTACCTATTCATGTAATAATAATAATTCATTATTAATTAATTTACATATTTAATTAATATTTTAATTTAATTAAATATAATAATAATTATTATTATTGTGACACTTGGTTTGAAGTAGTATGTCTGTGTGCGTGTATATATATATATATATATATATATATATGGGGAGGGTGAATTTTGTACCCCACCAAATGCAAAACGTTCCTGCGCGACTGCTCACATACAACGATACCCAGGCTAGGATTCGAACCCGGGAACCCTGGCGTCGTAGCGCGATGTGTTAACCACTCCGCCACGGGAGCCGGCAATACATTCTTTTTATTATAACATTTATTAACAATAGTAATCTAATAATATGAACTGTTTATATTTTCGTGTGACACTAGTTAGTTTAAAACAGAGCACGAATTAAACATTTCTTCAGTTTGCCCAGTCAGTGATCACAACAGGTTCATTGAATGGACAGTGTTCCATAAGATATACACATATCATTCTGATCATGTACAATTAACTACACGTATGCTAAAATTGTAGTTTTACAACGAACAACGCTCACACTGGAAGAGCAAAGTTGTGCGCTACTGAATTAGTAGGCTTTCTGTATTATTTTCTGCAGATAAAGTTTATTTCGTGGTGAAGAGTAATGAATGGGATGATGAGAACAGACATTGCCATCTACATTGCAGGGAACGGAGTAGACTGGTTTTTCTCGAGGTACATTTATTTTTCTTGCTTAAGTAACAGTTTCTTATGTAGATATACCGGGTGGGCCAGACTCAATTAGGCAGCTTTTGATTAGATGTTATTTTTATTTTTTCTTCATTTTATTTTTATTGACAAATGTTAACAATTCCAACGGCTACAAAATTGTTACAAAAATGGAATCACACACACATAAGTCATTGATTTTTAAGATAGTGGTCGACCTGGGCACAATCTAAGTCAACACAGGCTTGTAGACGCAAAGCAACATTTTCACACGCCTTCCTACACATGTTAACCTGAACATTCTTGAACTCCTGAACAATTACCTCACGCATATGTTGCTCACTGTCAATGGGATTAGCGTACACCTTGTGTTTGAGGTAACCCCAATGGAAAAAGTCTGGTGGGTTGATGTCGGGTGATCGGGCTGGCCAGTCCACAGGCCCTCGACGGCCAATCCAGCGATCAACCTCCTTCACAGCATACCGTATGATGCAGCCATCTATGGACAAAAAATGTACTTTCCAATTTTTTCCGTATGCTGTTGGATTTATTGGTTACTAATGTTCGAAAACTGCCTAATTGAATCTGGCCCACCCTGTATACTATTCCAATCTTTGCTTATTTGAAGTACAAATAACAAGAAAAGAAAAAAATCTGACAAACAGATAAAAAATTACTGGGCTACAAAAAATAAAGAAATCATACACGGACAGAAACAATGAGCTTCTTAAATATTCATGAACAGCAGTGCACGTAGATACACTATGTAATACAATAAGAACAAATACATGACAACGAAATTCTCACAATAATTGGAAAGCGCCCTGTGTTTCTGTACATTACGTTACATAAGCTAATAATACTTTGCGAACAATTTATATGACAAAATCAGTCTCAAAGGTAAACATATTCTCTGTTGCTATACAAAACGCCTCCTGTGCACTGCAATACATAAATAAGATCAAATTCATGAAGAAATTAGCCTCTAAATAATTACTATAGTAAAATCTGTTGCTGTACGTTATGTGTAGGCCTCCCAGAAATAACTACTTCCAACTATGCCACAAACAGTGCATACGTTACCTACAAAGGTTACCTCGTTTAGAAAGATTCTCCTTCTTGATCAGTTTGCCGGTGTTTTTTTTATTCCCTTCTATTTTGGGCTTGGATTATTCTCGTGGGATTTCGGATCTGCATTGAACATGTGTGCCGTGGATAGACAAGTTCTGGTAGTAGACACTCAACATAGAATTGTTGTAGCTGCGTTTCCATATTCTTCTTCCAGAACTGATCATCTCTCTGGATGTATTCTATTTTAACACCTTTCTGTGTCCACAGACCAAAGATACAGTACCTTCTTCCGTGTAATAATTACTATTACCCTACACGTGGTAATAGTAATTATCTGTGGTGTTCATGATATTGGCGTTAAGCTCTTCGTCAAATTTCCAGAAAGTTACTTTCTTCGTCTTGATGGCATGTGCAGGTGTTACATGTTTGACAGAAAAGGGACACTTAATTTCGATAATTGCATAACGAAATAAATGTTAGATACAGTGAAGTTTCAGTTAGATATTGTATACATATTGTTATGAGTTGTAGTATGCATAAACCTTCTTTGTAATATCATTCAAAGCCGTGCTATCCCAATATAATCCTTGCTTTCCAATAAGTTCAGTCTCTTCAGATAAAACTAACAACCATCATATACAACAAATGCTAGACGAGTATTGTTATTATTTTATTACTTGGTAATCTTTTCGTTTGGGGGAGGGGGTCCAGACGCCCTAAATAAATCCTTTATGTCTTTCAAAGCCTTATGATCTCAATCCTAATCATTGCCTTCCAAAATATTCAGAGTAAAAATAGTAGTACTTGATAAGTATTTCGGGTGCTATACTTCAAAGCCGTATTATATTTATAGCTATAATCCTTCCTTCCAATACGCGTTCAGAGGAAATTATCCATCGAATATGCAAAAATTGCTAAAGGAGTATATTTACATTATTTAATTTTAGTACTTCATTATCCTTTCGGGGGGGTCCGGAGCCCCAGCAAACTTGTTCTACGTATTATAGCGTAATATTTGCCAAGGACACCGGTTTAATTGAATTACTCAAAATAACGTTACTGGTTTACGTACGTACAATGTAAACGTCTAATGGAAAGCTATAAATACTTCCCCATTTGATGATGTAGTAAACGGATAGGTATTATTTATATTTCATTCTGAACCCTTCCACAATACGTGAACGTCTGTGTAGTTATTTTGCCAGCGATTTTGTAGCGCTTGAAACTTCATTGTTCTCGGAGCCCACATCTTACGTCAAACACACTTGCTGCCGTCACCCATATTTTGCAATTGAACACGTCCAGTTGACGCACGCACACTTCACCCTGTCTCTCGCGATCGTGTTTTGTCTTCGAGCTATTTTGTTGTATCCCTCCGCGTTCTACTGTGGGTGGAGTTTAGAACGCTTCTAACTATCTGCACGAGATGTCGCCACAGTGCAGGGACACTTTTACGTATTGCAAGGGTTTCATTTTCCTCAAACAGTCTCAAAATAGGAAAACTGACTTCTACAGTGATGATGTTAATGTCAAGTACAATGAACATTGCATGTCCCCAACAAAACAGTTTTCCATAAGCTTGTGTGGTTAACGAGATAATTGCATGTGAAAATTACGGTTTTCCCCATTTTTATGCCCAATTTACTTATTAAGCAGGGTCTTTTTTTTAAATTTCTGCTTTGTAGGAAATACGCAGCCATATTTTCTGAAGGATAGAAAACAAACCCCGAGATCCTATCTTTGCTCGTAACTGAAAAATCTGTTTAAAACGGAACGTCTGCACTGCGCGTTTTCGTCAATGTATGAAGGAGCCTTAACATAAATACCTAGGTAGGCTAATAAGGACTGTATCTACTTGATATTTACAGGTCGATAATGTTAATAGATTATTAATATGCACCAGCAACTTTGGGCCTCTCTGCAGAACTGATTAAGGGAGCCCTTTATAAATCATGCTTCATAATGATTCCCTCTAGTTTCTAGTATGCAAGATTTTTACACACAAAGGAATCTAACGAGAATCCAACAACACCATTGTGTTGTGTTATGCAAGAAAATAGAATTAATTAAATATTGATGGGTACATATTATTTACACTTTGATGAATTGTGTAAACATTTGTAGCTAATACATTTTTTTTTGTACTTGCTAAAACATTAAAACATGTGTCCCTTAGTTCACCACGGACTTTATATCTTTCAAAGGGGAGACTCTTGCATCACTACAGACAACGTTTGCCTACTGGTTACGTTAACCATTTTGCAAAATATTGTGTGAATTGTAGTATAGTTGAAATATATGTTTTGACACCTGACAAACAAATAGGAATCCCTTGATTGATCAATGACTTATTGGATTACAGTGTCATCAGTAATATTTCATGTTAAGTTTCATAGAAAGAAATTGTTTTAATAGGGTGCAATAATTTTACGGGGCATCATGGCATTCTGTTTAACATTTTTTTTTCATATAGATCGTTTGGCTTCCAGAGCTGACTCCTGCCGCCCCATAGCTATCTATGGCTCTGAACTTGGACTGTAAGAACAGTAGATAATGTGAGCGAAGCGAGCAAGAAAATTTTACGAAATGTTTTTTTATTTGTATAAAATTTGAAATCGAGGGGGGCAATTACCCCTCTGTGCCCCTTGCAAGTGCCCTTGGACGTCTGGTAGAAAAATGCAAGGAACACGTAAAAATTAATTCCATCATGAGTATGCAATTGTCCTGCTATTCTTAGATTCTCCTAGTCTTGTTTTTTTACTTCAATGTTTGCTTTCCCTAGAATGGATTTCCGTCCAAGGTCGGGGAGGGACAATGCCCTCTGCCCCCCTGTATTTGAGGCACTGTTTATGAGTGTCTCTTCATCAATTTCACGTCATCCTTCATTGTTGCGATTAGCTAGAAGTGACAGAAAAGCAACGCAAAGTAACATATATCCACTCCATCTCTCTACCACACTATTACCAAAAGATAGACTTGGGAAACAAAAATTTAAGCAGTTCCAAGTTCATAGCAAGACATCCAAGATAAACATACAAACACATTAGGCACCTTTAATACAATACTACTCAAAATGTCACAACTGTTCTTGATACTGAAAATTGTGAAATCATTTCCTGAAGTCTAATCTGGAAGGATATCCCACCCCCCAATCCTGATACGACATTATACGGAATCCCATACACCCTAATAAATCTCAAAATCAATAAGTGTCTTTGTAATGTTGCTAGAGTAACACATCATATAATTGTAAAGATTAGTGAGAATTCCAAGTAGGAATGTGTTCTGTATTTTTCACAGGGGGGCAGAGCAGGCTATCAGGGGGGGCAGTTGCCTCCCTTGCCCCCCTCTAGCTACGGACCTGTTGACCGGTCGTTTTCCTTTCTTTCACCACACCGAAATCACAAAGACGCAGACACACAATTACACTTGGACACCAACTTCACTGCTTGCTCAGGATAGCACCGACACAACGTCACATAAACGTTAAGAACAACCTGCTTCTTGCCGCTTTTCAAACGGCTGTATTTCCAAAAGACTACTCTGAAAACACGGGGAGACCTTCCTGCACGCATGGAAGTCGCCATGTTCGAAACTGGCGTTATTTTCTTGCTGTTCACGTGATCGATTGTAATTTATACAATAATCACGTATTATTATTATAAACAGAAACCTTTAATGAAAATATATTTTAAAATGTATAATCCAATGTAATTTAAACGTTTTTCTTCCATTAGCGTACTTTCATAGAACGGACTACATGATGTGGAAGAAATCCGTTATTAGGCTGTTGCCAACCTCAATACTTCTCACCAGTGGCGGCTCGTGGTGAACCAAAGTGGAGGGGCGACACCTCACAAATTTGCTCTACTTGTAATGTGAGTTTAATTGATTAATTTCGTATATAACAGCCAACATGATAAGAAATTGATATATTCGTCTTTACCGAATATCATGCTTTGCACGCTTGCACATATTATGATAAATTAATAATTATTTAACAGTAATGCGAAGATTACGAAAGATGGAAGAAGAAATAGAGTTCTAACAGATTTAGTTGTTTGTTTTTTAACTTAACAGAGGGGAAAATTGATAAGCACAACGACGAATATTTACGTGCATTGAACGTGAAAATTTCTAGTAAAAATGTTACACAAAAAACGTTTCCTGTCCAATGACTAATTGATATATGAAATAGGGCAGCAAAGTAAATATCTCACTGGAAAGGTGATATCTGCGTTACCAGAAACTCAAGCTCTACAGTAAAAACTTCAAACTTACCAGAAATCTTCTTCAGACATGCTTGTTCTAGATTCAAATTCGGTCTAGGCCTAGGTTTTTTATGTTTATTTTATTCATCTAGACTTCTGGGAAAAAAACTTCGCACCAACAAGTTCTCCACATAGCTCATCGCAACAAACGCACAACTACAGCACACTACCGAAAAAGCTTCACTTGTCCATGGAAAACGAAGAAACAACAAGCAAAGAGAATCGAGTATTCTCTTTGCAACAAGTGTCAATGCTATCGTCTTCCCATGCAGTCATTTTATTGCCTCGGGGTTGCAGGACAATTTTGCCAAATTTTCAAAAATTCGTAGTACACAGGTTTCTGTAGCGGCTTTTGGTGAGTTTAGATGACTAGTTTCTAATTTATTTAACAGCCGGATCCGAAAGAAATTGTGAAACTTTGTCACACTATCAGGTGCTTTTCAAAACGTGCTAATCAAAACATGTAATTAAATCTAATTTTGTGAGTAACACGAAGCTGTAGCCGACTTCCGTGGCTAGCATACAGCATTGCAAAGCCATGGTTCCTGGGTTCGAATCCCGGCCTGGACATGGGTGTTCTTTGTGAGTGCCCTTCCATCATTTAATTATCGTCGTGATTACCGAAAAGTAGCAGAAAGCGACGGTAAATAACAAATATCAAGCACCTGTCTGTACTTTTTTCAGTTACCGATATTTTCTTTCCTCATTGGAAATTGCATTATTTATTGCTCTATGGAATACAGAATGATTTCTTTCGACGGTTGGTAATTTTCCTTCTTGTGTTAACTTCATTGCTTCTGGCAACTCTTCATTGTTTACCGTTCTCCGGAGAGAGGGCCAGTTTCGCCTAGGGGGTTGGTTTCGGACGACAAACCCTCCGTCCTCCCAGCCCATTCCCAGCCACAGATCCCGCGCGTGTTATTCCGCCAGTTCCCTCGCCTCTTACCCCTCGCGGCAGCGCCTGAAAATGCTCTACGTCTCGTAAGGTGGGAGGATGCCGCCCCGCCAGATTTCTCTCCAAATTCCGTATTCCCCCGCACGGTGGCCTGCAAACTTCGCAATTGTCGCGGAAGAATGAACACAGAACCGACTAACCAACGATCTATAAGCAACGGAACATTTGTAATTCAGACAATGTAAAAGATAATATATAAATGTTAAAGTAATGTTTGTTCACTTGTGATTACACACGGCAGTGCGGCGTCCGTATCGTCCTTATGAGCGGCCGCCCCTGCTTCTCACTAAGTCAAGTACAGAAACGGAAGTGGTAAGTCGAATGTCGGCATATGATAGTGTGATTGCACATTGTCAGTGACGATCCTCCGGGGATGGAGTAGGGGGTGGGACACAGGAGTCGATCTATAATCCAGAGGTGTTTACCATCCGCATGGTGACATCCTCACACTCCGGAATACTTTTGCGGGTGAAGGAGGGCAGGCCGTAGGGTGAGGGAGGTTGATTTAAAATGAACACCTCTCAACAAGAGAGAAGAAAAATGTGACAATATTTAAAAATTCACCCGCAAATATGCATTTTATATTATATGTAGCGTACAATAAAATGTGACTGCCTCAAAATATTTATGTCTTCTACAGTCTTCTTTCCCTACTTTTATGCTTCTCTAAGTTGCAGTTTTAGTTTCCCTTGGTGTCTTTGCTGCATAATCCAGCATTTTTCAACGGGATGAAAAGGACATACGAGTGTGTTTTTGGATGAAGTCACTTTAGAGATGTTGAACTACACTCTGTAAGATACTGGAATGTGTGACATTGAGGTGTAGATCGACACGCACATTTGTCATTAGTTACGAGACGATGAGGGATAGGTGATATTTGAATTCCAAATTTGTTAGCCGCCCCCGTGACGGAGTGGTTAGCACATCGCGCTACGACGCCAGGGGTCCCGGGTTCGAATCGTGGCCTGGGCATGGATGTTTGTGAATGTCCATTTATCGATGTCATCATATCATCATCATTCATCCCCATCGCAAATTAGCCATAAGTGGCACAAGAGGGGAAGTAAAATAAAGCAAATCAATCAAACCAAATGAGTTATTTCCATTATTTTTATGTAAATTAATAATTATTAATTTAGTCAATCAAATCATATGTATTAGCTTACTTTCATTATCTATAATAATAAATCATAACACTTTCAAACATGAAATAAATTTAATGAAGAGACCCCGGTTTCAAAACGTAATTTATCTCAATGTGTCACATTCTTCTAGCAAGGTTTTTTTTTATGAAATGTGAGAGAAAATTAATCCTTTGGTACGGTACTGTCTTACTCCTGGGGGATAAGATGTAAATTTTGTATTTGATTTTTTTAATTTAGCGTTGCTTTTCTTCCACTTTTGGCTATTCCCGACGATGAGAATGAGTGATCTTCAGATGAAATTGATGAAGGGACACTCACAAATAACACCCGAGCCGGAACTTCGGTGATGAGTCTGAAAGTCGGCCACCAGGCAAGATGTACATTTTTAACTTTTTTTTCACATACATTCAATAACTTTCAACAGGTCATCAGTGATACACTGCTTATTCCGCATCTGTTGACAAATGGGATGTTTTTACACCTTGTAAGCTATGTGGATTATTTTTTTCATAAGTTTGCAACACTGTTAGGGTACACGTGCTTTTGTTTACAGAAGGTCTAAAGTTCTATGATTCTCACTTTAGGTGTCCCATTTTCATTGCCGGTGACTCAACCTAATCAGTACTTCAGGGTTTTTCGAACCTATTTTAGGATTTTTAGAGCCTATTTTAGGATTTTTAGAACCTACTTTAGGGTTTTTCGAACCTATTTTAGGATTTTTAGAGCCTATTTTAGGATTTTTAGAACCTATTTTAGGGTTTTTAGAACCTATTTTAGGGCTTTTCGAACCTATTTTAGGGTTTTTCGAACCTATTTTAGGATTTTTAGAGCATATTTTAGGATTTTTAGAACCTATTTTAGGGTTTTTCGAATCTATTTTAGGATTTTTAGAGCCTATTTTAGGATTTTTAGAACCGATTTTAGGGTTTTTAGAACCTATTTTAGGATTTTTAGAACCTATTTTAGGATTTTTAGAGCCTATTATAGGAACCTAAAAGCACACTTTTTAGAACCTAAAAATCCGAGGTCTAGTGATCACTAGGGCTCGGAAGTTGATGAAAAATTATATTTTTTTCTGAGCCTTGAAAACAATGCTACCTGATGTCAGTCCGTTTCCCCATAAGTTACAACCAAAAAACACTGTTCTTACACAGAAAAAACTGGTTTGTTTGGAATTACCAAAAAAGTTTGGTTGAGCTGTTTGGTTATGCCTTTTGTTTCCGATAACCAAATGTTGCTTGTAATTACTAAATAATTTTGTTTAAGAATACCAAAAAATTTGGTCAGACAAAATATGGTACTCGTAAACAAAATGATACATATGTAAGTAAAGAGAAACAAAATGTTTGGTTAAATTTACTATATGTGCGTGAGCGTGCTTTCGAAATTGAAATAACGATTGTCCAGTTTCGTCGAGTGTAGTATGAAAATCTTTTGTCGAAAATTGAAACTCATGTATATAGATAATTACTCGAAGCGAGTCTTTATGTTGCTGTGTAACCTAATATTCTGAAAAAAGCTCAGAATATACTTACTTCATACTGAGTTTCCTACACCGGCCGCTAGATGGTTCTGTCAAAATTTGTACAAGAAACATAAGTTTTTGTACAACAAATAATGGTACGTTTGATTGTAATCATAGTGAAAAATTGTGCTTTAACATTCTTCGAAAGATATGTGAACATCAAAGCTACAAATTAAAGAAGAAAATGTACTGCAGTGAATAAAAGTGAATCTCCCATGAGCAACCTTTTGATTCTGGACTATATAAGTAGAAGGTAAGTGCCGGAGAAAAGGACGACTGGAGGTAATTGCAGTCTACACAGTGGTTTGGTGTTTCCGAGGTACTTTGTTGAACGCCTTGCTGCGAAGGGATATCTAGCTCGAACGACACTTTTTAGGTGGCCGCAACTAGGTTGTAGCCCCAAACATTCACCGTTGGAGCTCTGGTCACAGTACCAGTCCTTTCTTTCTTTCGTTGGCTCTGGTTTCTGTCCTCGTTTCTCATTGGCTGTTTGGTTCTAAAATCTTGTTTGGTAAGTGTCTCTTCCGAGACTTTGACTCTGACTCTCTCCATCACGTGTAAAGTGCAGCTTCCACACTCACTCGCCGATTGCAAAGTAGTGCAAGGGAAGCGATGCATAAAGGGCTCCCCCAACAAGTTGGGGGTACTGTCCCTAGAGATGTCAGAGCCAGAGGCCGGAACAAGCTAGAAAACCCAAATTCCCGAAGCTCTTCCATGGATTCCCGAGATCGATCTAGGTCACCACTTGCCAACAAAAAGCAGAAACTTCCAGAGAGAACAGACTCCAGACAGAACAAGACCGGAGTAAACACACAGACACCAGAGCTGTACAACTTCCTTCTTTCGAACTACGACACCAAATACAAGACGCCAAAACATATCCTAAATCAAATCCTAAAATATGTGCCAAGAGCTTCAGTTAATGAAATAGTCTTCACCAGGAACGGAATACTTATAAAATCTACTGACCCACATTTCTCCACCATTATCAGAGACAAGGCCTCCTACCAAATTTTTGGTACAAATGCCAATATGAAGCCACTAACCTCTACACGTCCAAAGCAACCTCCTCCGCCTAAACGAGCACCAATGCTATCAGTGGTGATTCGGGGTGTTCCCCCTGAATACACCGACACAGAAATCGCTGAAGAAATTCAGGCAGAAGGTCACACCATCCACAAGTGCATGAGAATCCGAAATGACAACGGACCAACCTATATGGTTCGAATACTGACAGTAGATAAAGATACCGTGGACGAACTATTGCACAATGGAGCCTATATATATTGTCGAAAGCACAGAGTCGAACCTTCCAGGACGTCAACACCACTGCCAGTGCGTTGTGAACGTTGTCAAACATACAATCAGCACACTACAACCAACTGTCCAAATTCAGCCATCTGTGGATACTGTTCTGGGCCACATTCTACCAACACTTGTACAAACATCCAGAACCCGCCTAAATGCAACACATGCTCTGAAGGACATCCTACTTACAGCTATAAATGCCAAGCCAGACCTAACCCAGAACCAAATCACCCTGAGCTTGTTGTTCCCATCCGAACTATAGATAGCTCAACCAAACCGGCAAATTCACTAATGGACCCAATCACTGTGGAAGATCTGCTACGATTCTTTACTATTACAACTCAAAACATACAGCCATTTCTACGCACACATATTCTGGACCAAGTCATACTCGCTGCAAAAACACTTTTCAAACTGCAGTTACACGCTACGTATACGGGACCACATGTCCATTTCAATATCAACCCTCTTGAAAACACAAGTACATCCTAAAACAGTTTTCAGACTCTTCATAACAATCATGGGTTATTCTTTTCTCTTCTTAAATATTCGCTCTTTAACAAAACACAAAAGCTTATTTGAGACTGTCTTGCAGGAAAAGAATGTATCAGCTTTTGCCCTCAACGAAACATTCCTAACGCCAAAATTCAAACCCAAGATCAGCGGATATAATATGATTCGACATGATGGGCCAACGGAAGCTCAACGTGCAAATGGAGGAACTGCAATTGGCTTTCGAAAATCATATCCGCACAGAGAACACACATTACCACCGCATTTCAACCTGCCGGAATACAGCATAGCAACAATATATCTGAGACACAGAAGCATTACCCTAGCAACCATCTATGTTCGGCCTGGACATCCTATACCATACAACTTTATCAATTACATTGAAAACAGCTACAAGCATTACATAATCATGGCCGACATAAATCTCCATAGTCGACCACAAGCCGAAAAGCGACAATTTCACCAAACTATAGTCAACTGCCAAAATTGCCATTTCCACCAACTTCCGAAACCATCTAGACCAATCAGCAGTACTTCTCCAGATGTTATACTTACATCGACTTCCCTCCTTACAAATAGCAACGTGGATGTACTTGAACCCATTGGTAGCGATCACGCACCTATAATCTTTACAGTTGACGCACCTGCACCAACTCCTCACAAACCCTTTCTCATAACAAGGTACTCCTACGATCAAGCAGACTGGGAAAAATATCGTAATGCAATCGAAAACTCCGTGCAAAACGCAGATACGCCAACAAACCATAGGGATCTGGATGATGTAGTCCCATTACTCACTTCTGCCTTAACTGAAGCTGCGAAAAGTACCATCCCACTTCAAACCATCAATCTATATAAACCAAAATTACCGCCGAACTATCTAAAACTGATTTCAGCCTCCAGGCGTGCCTTCCGAGAGTATGTTGTAACAAGAAATCCTGAAGCGTTACGGCATCATAGACAACTCCTCCGCACGGTACAAAACTATATCATTGCATATAAAAGAAGGAATTGGATAAAAACGTGCAATACACTGGCTGATACATCCCACCCATCAAAATACTGGCAGCAATTTAACAAACTCACAGGGAAAAGGTCAAGAACTACATATCCCATTATAGTCGATGGGAAATCCGTAGACGACGACCAAGAGAAAGCAAACGCCTTTGCGCACCACTTCCAAGGTATCTTCACACCACAAACTGAACCATTACACAAAACAACCCAATCACGTACAGTACAACGTGTCTCAAACCCACATAACCGAGCTCTCAAACCTAACAATGACCATAGTATGGATGAAAAGGAACCTCTAACCTCACCTATAACACCAGAAGACATCGCATGCGCCATATCTCGGAAAAGAAACACTGCTCCAGGCTTCGACTCGGTAACCTACCGACTCGTCAAAGAGGCTCCAAGAACCTTTCTGATAATCCTAGCCACCATATATACCTATATACTACGAACAGGCTACTTCCCGACAGAATGGAAAGTTTCCAAAATGCTGCTGTTCGCCAAACCCGGGAAACCTGTTCGCGAAGTATCCTCTTACAGACCAATACAGCTCACATCGACCCTCAGCAAAATCTTTGAAAAAGTACTTGTACGCAGATTGCACCAACACCTTTCATCCAAGAAGCTCCTACCTGCACATCAAGCAGGCTTCCGACCAGCCATCAGCCTCAACGACCAACTTCTGAGATTGATAACAACTATAACAAACCACTATAACAAGTCCTTGCCATCGTGTCTTCTTTTATTCGATCTCGAAAAGGCGTTTGACAAAGTATGGCATTCGGGATTAATATATAAACTCCACAAATTCCAACTTCCTCAATGCTACATTCGCCTTATCCATTCGTTCCTGGCAGGCCGCATGGCATACATCTCTCTGAACTCGGCAACATCCTATCCCATCTTCTTGCACACAGGAGTCCCGCAGGGGTCTGTTTTGTCACCGCTGTTATATTTAATGTATGTAACAGATATGCCGACCATGGATACCAGCACACACGTATTCCAATTTGCAGATGACACTGCTTTCCTAACTCTTGGGAAAACAGTTCAATCCATTAATAAAACACTCCAAAAGGCCGTAGACTCCTTTATTCGCTGGTGCAACCAATGGAAACTATCAATAAACTCTTCAAAAACTCAGGCAGTAGTTTTCCTACCTCCCCACTGTCGCTCCAAAGTACACCGAAACCCCAAACTCTTGGAGATTAAAATAGAGGGGAGACGCATCTTACCTTCAAATCACGTAACATACCTTGGGGTTACCATAGATGAAAAACTGACCTGGCGTCCACACTTAGAAAGGATAAAGAAGAAGGTAAAGAACCGCCTAAACCTATTATGGAAACTGGTGGGTACATCTTGGGGATTACACCCGACAACAGTCCTAACCACCTACAAAATGTTCTTGCGCCCAGCCATCACTCACGGGCATATGGCTTGGATTGACGCTTCTGCCTCCTTCTACGACCAACTGGAAATCTTTGAACGGCACGCATTTAGATTGGCTTTCCGGATTAAATTACCTTATCCCACAGCACTACTGTATGACAGAATTTCCTTCCCGACCATTTTGTATCACGTCGAGAGCCTTCGCCAACGATACATAAACAAAGCCATGATATCCGAAAACCCAGTATTCTGGAATACCATTCATCTTGACATCCGACATGATGCAGCACCTACACATATTTATACGCCATTACAACACCTGCTCACCATGTATTCATGTTATCTAGATGATCTAGACCCACAGAAACACGAATACGATATATATCATCCATCGCAGTTATCACGCCATATTTATCCCACCACTACAGCCTAAGCAGTACCAACAATACTCCGACTCCAAATATCGAAATCCATATTTACAATCTTCTCAACCATGCTCAAAAGTAAGATAACACATACGAATCACCAATCTTAATAAGAAAAATATTCTGCAATATAAAAAAAAGCACTTAGACCATCCAAAATGATGAAACACACATAACTTACAATGAAATCACTTACCGAAGTGAGGGCATAACCCTCTCAACGGGTTGACACTAGCAAAAAAAAAAAAAAAAAAAAAAAAAAAAAAAGCCGGAGAAAAAACAAATCATGACCTGTGCGTAATTAGAGATCTTTTAGTTCATTGAACTCTATAGCCTAATTATTGCCTATTTTTGTGGGAGCAAGAAAAGGTTTATTATCCCGCAGACAAAAACAAACACGCTCCAATATCCCTTAGTTTAATTAAACTTTCTATTCTGAATGTGTATTTTGAGATGTTATTTTCTACAAACTATCCACCCTAGCTAAATTACAACATAAGTAATTATGAATACATTATTTAACAAATCGTTTGGTAATTTTGACTAAATTATTTGGTTTTCCTAAACAAATGGGCTACATTTTGTTAGATTTACCAAAATAATATTTGGTTTTGGTAACCAAAAAATTGTTTACGACAAACAAATAGAACTTAACCAAATCTTTTGGTAATGGTGAACAGTAGTATAAATTTGTGACTCCCACTGCAACTCTGATTTCTTGACCAAACGACCACAAAAAGTTGAAAAACTCACTTTCTCTCCCTGTTCCGTGCCTCATTTATTACGCTGACGACGTTTCACGGGCGCAAAAAGGCAGTGATGAGTGAAAGATGAGCTCTCATCCCCTCATCCTTCTCATCTTTCTCATTCTCTTTTTATTCTCTCATCTTCCTCTCATCCTCCTCTCATCCTCCTATTTTTCTCTTATCCTCTTATTTTTTTATTTTCTTATTTTCTTATTTTTTGAAAGATGAGTGCATCTTATCGTAATTTTCCAAGTCTGGGACCAAATGTTTATATATCATGACCTACGTAAACCTCTTTTCTCATTCTCTCATTCTCTTATTTTTTGAAGGATGAGTGCACTTTATTGTAATTTTCCAAGTTTGGGACCAAATGTTTATATATCGTGATCTTCGTAAACCTCTCTTCTTATCCTCTTATTCTCTCATCCTCTCATTCTCTCATTCTCTCATTCTCTCATTCTCTCTACCTTTAGAACATTGTCGTCAACATTAGAGATGAAGTTGGAGTGCTGGAATCAACGGGGCCAAATGTTTATATATAGTGACCTTCGTAAACCTCTCTCTCGGGGGAACGATGTGGCATATACACACGCGCGCGCTCTCATCTTCTCATTTTCTTATTTTCTTATTCTCTTATTTTTGAAAGATGGGTGTATTTTATCGTAATTTTCCAAGTCCGGGATCAAATGTTTATATATTGCGACCTACGTAAACCTCTCCTCTCATCTTCTCATCTTCTCATTTTTGAAAAATGAGTGCACCTTATCGTAATTTTCCAAGTCCGGAGCCAAATGTTTATATATATATCGTGACCTTCGTAAACCTCTCCTCTCATCCTCTTATTTTTGAAAGATGAGTGTATTTTATCGTAATTTTCCGAGTCCGGGACCAAATGTTTATATATTGCGACCTACGTAAACCTTTCTCTCTCGGGGAGGGAACGATGTGCCACACACATACGTGCGCGCGTGCGTATGTCTCTTATTATTTTCCGTATTGTGACGCAAGCAAACAAAATAATAATTGTTGTTTTTTTAGGATACCTGGCCCCTATAACCTCGCCAGGGGTGCGTGGTAACGGCGAAATCATCACGAGTTTAGATTTGTACTGCGAATGTTGTCAAAAATTTAATCAATGTTGTTTATTCTCGATGCTAGAATCTTACATAGATTATTCTCTAAAAACGAAAATCGATAATCCTATGCCAAGCCCCCCAAGGCATTCAGGCAATTTCTAATGTTCGCGTGGATAGCGACGCTCGGTAGAATTTTTCCTGTCCCCTGTGGAGCAATTGTGTTTCGTCGCCCAATGTAACATTTTCATCACGGACCAAACTATCCACAGCAACCCCTCCCCGAACCTATTCACCTTGCATCCTTTTTCGCCCGAAGAGATTCTATTTTTTTTCAGCTTTCCCACGGTTCTGAATGAAGAATCCATCACATCCCCGATAACAATAGAATCAGAGGGGGATGTGGTGGAAGCAAACACAGCAGCATCTTCCGCTTTTTGAGTTTTATACTGGGAATCGTTTGTTTCACACACCACACCCTGACGGGGCGTGGAATAGAGGCCGAGGGGAAATGATCGACAATACATACATGGGTGGAACTATCAACGTCCCGTTTATTGTTATTTGTCCCCCACAGGATATTGTGCGCATCACAAAATCTTTTGTTGAAAAAAATATAACATGAGTAAATCAGCCAACAAGGGTTTTTATTTGCTAGGACATTGACTATAGCGCTCATTGTGTTTTCACCAAAGAGAGTCGCGTGGAGTAGGAAGGAGAGAAGGAGAAAAAAGGAGAGGAGTTCCTATATAACCTACCAGTTTTTTTGTACGTCATTATCATAGTGAACGTCAATCGTGGCAGTTCAGTATTCTTAATTGTTTGTCTGGTAGTATACATATATATCATCGTGGAAGTTTTAGTGAGCTACAAGTTTTATTTTGAAGTTTCTCTATCTCTCTTGAAAGGTAAACGTCAATCGTGGCAGTTCAGTATTCTTAATTGTTTATCTGGCAGTATACATATATATCATCGTGGAAGTTTTAGTGAGCTACAAGTTTTTATTTTGAAGTTTTTCTCTCTATCTCTGTTGAAAGGTAAGTTTTTATTTTTTCATGATATATTAATATTTTTTGTTTTTGCGTCTGACACACACATATTCAGAGGAGTCATAAAAAATTGACACACACTTACATGTCGTATATTTTTAACCTCCTACAACAGTGCACACACACATACATACATACATACATACATACATACATACATACTGTTCGCGTCTAATATATATGTGGAAGGAAAAAATATCTAGCATTTTTCAACTTTTTTTCCTTCTGTTTCAGTGCGTTTTCCACTACCATCACCACAACCCCCCCAAAAAATTTCTCTGTATATATATATATATAAATAACAGAGAGAAAAAATGGAACCGCAACCAGGTCCCTCCGGTCTTTGCGGGAAAGTGGCATGTCGCAACTGCGGAATATTAATTTCTAAACCTAATATTGCTAGGCATTTGAAAAAATGTCGTCGACCGGATCATGATGTTGTAGCCCCACCGGCAAAAAAATCTCGCATTGATGAGCATGAAGACGATGCTTTGAATAAAAGTGCACGTATCATGACGTATAAATCTGGAAGCGATGAAAAGTGTGACTCGAGCATCTTCCTCGACAATGTGAAATCTCTGGTAGTCGATAAATTACGTGATTGCCTCGTCAATGTTGCAATTAAAATTCATCTCGTCTTGACCCTGCTGTATGAGAAAGTTGTCTCGTCCGAGTCAAGCATTTTCAGCTTTTACGTAGGGTGTGAAAGCTTACACGATGACAATAACGAGAATCTTGACGAGATAGTGACACGGCTATTTGAGCACTTGACACAAAAACAAGAAGAGTTTGAAGGTAGAGGAAGTGGATGGAGTCTTTGTGGTCACAACCACATGTTAGAACTTCGAGTCTGCAATTTCAAACCATTACGCAGCACTCAAAAAAAAAACAAAAAACAAAAAAAGCAAAATGCAGTGTTGAACATACAAAGTAATGATCAGAAGAGTTTCCTGTGGTCTGTCATCGCCGCATTACACCCAGCAAATAATGTTAACCCCGAACGTCTGTCCAATTACCGAGGATATGAGGGAAGATACGAGAATATAATGAGAGGAATTTCCTATCCTGTGCCCCTGAATAAGATCAATCAAATTTTAAAAAACTATAAAGAGGAAAAAGGAGAAGATATCGATATTTCTGTTTTTGGGGTTGACGATTCCGGCAATATTCGTGTCTTAAGACCTGCTAGAAGCCAGAATAATGTAATTCGACTCTTGCTTGTAGATGGCCGTTACAGTTTGATACGGAATTTCTCAGGATTAGTAGGAAGACAGATCAGCAAGAATCGCGATAAGATCGAAATTTGCGATCGGTGTTTGAGAATTTTTCGCGGGGGTAAGAAGATGAGAGAACAGCACAAGTGTTTTGGCTCCGTGAATGCAGAACCCGAAGATGTCATGCCGGAACCCGGAACCAAGATGAAATTTCAGAAACACCAGGCTCTTCTCCACCATCCCGTCGTCCTTTATGCCGATTTTGAAAGCTTCCAAGTTCCCATGACGTCTTGCGACCCTGATCCCTCTACCTCAAGCACGATCCAAATTTTTCACCACGAGCCTTGCAGTTTCTCCATCTACGGAGAAAAATTGAATGATGTCATCTTGTATTGCGGACCCGATGCGGCAAAACATTTTGTTGAGAAGATAGCGAAATGCGCGAGAGAACTTGCACCCAGCCTGAAAGGCTCTTACGTTTCTCCACCTGCTCTCACAACAGAACAACAACAGAGACATGACGCGGCGACAAGATGCGAGGAGTGTAACCAGGCTTTCACACCCGAAAATTACAAGGTGGTCCACCATAACCACCAGAATGGATTATTTCTAAGCACCATCTGTAATTCATGCAATCTTAAAATTAAGGAGTCGCATTTTGTTGCCGTGTTTCTGCACTACACGGAGAAGTACGACACACATCTCTTCGCCAAAGAGCTCCACAACATAACTTCTCGAATCAGCATCATTCCGAGAACGAGCGAGAAGTATATTACAGTGAGAGTGTGGATCCCTCTCCAAGAAGGAGGAAGTGTGGAAGTGCGAATCCTGGACTCTTACAATTTCCTGTCCTCCAGCCTCGCAAGCCTTGCATCTCAACTTGGCGACGAAGATCTTGTGGCCACCAAGCAAAAATGTTTTTCGGGGAGAGATGAGAATTTGAATCTGTTGCGTCGCAAGGGCGTCTACCCCTACGAGTACGTCAACGATTTCAAGAAATTTGACGAGACAAAACTTCCACCCCGGGAGGTATTTTATTCTCATCTCACGGAGGACGTCTGTTCCGAAGAGGACTACGAACACGCTCGTAGTGTATGGACGGCATTCAATTGCCAAACTTTTCGGGATTATCACAATCTCTATCTCAAATTGGACGTGACTCTCCTCATGGACATTTTCGAATCGTTTCGTAAGAGATGCATCGTGATATACAAGTTGGATCCTGCGTATTTCTTCACCACGCCGGGATTGACTTGGGAATCGATGATGAAATACACCAACGTGGAACTGGGACTTATTGCAGAGAAGGAACAGTATGCTTTCATGGAGAGTGCGATACGGGGTGGCATCGTCCAATGTCCCCGACGCCATGCTCAGGCAAACAATCCTCATACGCCTGGTTACGATGCATCGAAGCCCAACACCTACATTGTCTACTGGGATGTCAACAACCTGTACGGCCACTCCATGTCCCAGTGTCTTCCCATCAACAACTACGGGTGGATGACCGAAGAGGAACTCTCCTGCGAAGATTTTCTCAACTGGAGGGAAGATAATGAATGGGGTTGTTTCTTGGAAGTGGATCTCGATTATCCCGAAACGCTTCACGAGAAACATCACGGATTGACCCTGGCCCCCACCAAGGAGAAGCCACCTGGAGGATCGGAGCCAAAACTAATACTAAGCATGGAGAACAAGCGGAATTACGTTCTGCACTACCGACTCCTCCAATTTTACATAAGTCATGGCTTGCAGTTGAAGAAAGTTCATAGAGGATTGAAGTTCCGACAGAGCAAGTGGCTCGAACCGTACATAGCCGAGAACACGCGACGCAGAGCGCAATCGACATCGCCTGCAGACAAGGATCTGTACAAACTGTTCAATAACGCCATCTACGGCAAGACGATGGAGAACGTGCGTAATTACATCGATGCAATGTTGGTCACGGACGAAAAGAAATTTGAGAAGATCGTCGCGTCACCCTACTTCAAAAACTTCACCATTTTCGACGAGAATCTAGTATTTGTTGAGAGGAACAAGAAGCAAGTGATGCTCAACAAGCCGATTGCCATAGGTGCCACCGTTCTTGAACTATCAAAATTGCACATGTACCAATCGTACTACGATCAGTTTCAACCCTTTTATGGAGATAACATCCAAATATGCTACATTGATACGGATAGCTTCATTTTTCTAATCCAAACACCAAACCTCGAACATGATCTGACTAAGATGAAGCATCTGTTTGATTTTAGCAACTTACCATCAGGCCATCACTTGCATTCGACAGAAAACAAAATGACGATTGGAAAGTTCAAAGATGAAGCGGCTGGTAATTACAGCAGGGAATTTGCGGGGCTTCGTGCCAAAATGTACTGTGTAAAGATTACAGAAGAAAAAGAGATCAAGAAGGCGAAGGGGGTGGGAAAAATAAGTACCAGCAAATTTAGCATGCAAGACTACAAAGAATGCCTTTTTCATGGTAAAAGGCAACTCAGCACCGATCATCGCATTGCAAGTAAATTGCATGATTTGTACACGACGCGCGTAACCAAAGTAGCATTGGATGCAACGGACAACAAGTTACGTGTTCTCGATTGTCAAACCCACACGCGAGAGTGGGGGCACTACAATAAAAGCGATAAATGTGGCGTGTGTTAACCGTAACCTCATAGCCATGAAGTCCGCTGTGTCTTTGCCATTCTTCTTGAAGAACATACGGAGGAAAAGAATGAAAGAGGGAGCCCTCGGGCGATGAAAAATAAGAGTTGAATTTAATGAGCCTCGGTTTGGAGCGGGCTTAACAACATAATAACAGGTTGCAACTTTTCATCGCCCGAGGGCTCCCTCTTTCATTCTTTTCCTCTGTCTGTTTTTGAAGAATAGCAAAGGCACGTGTTAAATAACTAACAAGGACAATGAATCTCTTTGGTTTTCGCAAACAAGGCAACATGGACACTCCTTCACCAAATTCCAATAACCTCTTACCTTCCATGTTATCTAAACTCAATGGTCTACTAATTGTACATCTTAATAGTATATGGACGAAACTGAATGACGATGTGGGCAAAATGTTTTATGTTTTTAATAACAATTTACATTTCTACGAAATTCCGATCGACGGGAAACTTCAAATCACCGTGAATCCGGAGAACACAGGCGAAATCAAAATTTCTACCGCCAAGAACATTTTTCGAATGAAGCACGACAAGATACTTTCTAGCATTACGTACGATGTGTCTGCAGGAGATTACCTGTACGTGGAACTCCTCGGAGACTACGACAAACTTATTCCTCTCTTCGTAGAATTACGAATCGTCCATCCTATTATAAATAACCGTTAACCAAAATGCCTAACGACATTTTCGGCAACACCAAGCGTGTAGACCATGCAGAAGAGATTCTCATGTTGGACGTTCGTGTTAAGAAGTTGAGGACTGATTTGATCGCTTTGCAGGAAACCTTAAACAAAAGTTTAGAGTCGGAAATCGCTACGCTCCAAACGCAATGTCTCGACCCCATTCTGAAAATCGATTCCGAACTGAAAACGCTCATAAAAAATTATGTCGACGTACCTTCTTACGACAGCGTTCAAAATATACAGTTGAGCGTGGATTCGCTTCAAAATGATTTGGCCAAATTACAGCAATTTCAATCGAAAAATGAAGATTTGGAAAAATTGAAACTCGAAATCGAAGAACGAACTTCCGCAATAGAAAAGAATTTCTCCGAACTTCAAACCGTGGTGAACAATATTGATGTAGAACGCTTGCAGGTTGTTGTTTCTAAATTACAAGAAGAATTCACCGGCACGTTGGAAGAAATCAAATCCAAGTTGCAGACTTTGGAAGATACAATGACGAACCTACCATCGTCGGACGAACTGCAGGTCATCGGTAAAAGCGTCGCGAACATAAAAATTCAATTGGAGGCCTATCAAGATTTCGAACACATTCAAACCACCATCGCTACGCTTCAGGCGTCCTTGGAATTGATCAACGAAGAAATTAAAAATATTCACGCCGAAGCGAGAGCGTTGACGAGTATTCAGGACACGTTAAGCACGGTTCAGCAGAAGATCCAATATTTGGAAAATTTGAACGTCGAATCCAATCTTACTCATTTTCATCACGTACTGGACAACATACAGGGTGACTTGGAATCGTTACGAACGAGCGTGCCTTCGAGCGAAGATTTGGAAAAATTGAAAACGGCGGTGACGGCACTATCCGATTCGAGTGACATCAAAAGTTCGTTGAGCGATCTCGAGAGTAAAGTGGCCAATCTCCCCACCTCCAAAGAATTACACGCTTTGAAAAGGAACATATCACGTATGCTGAAACGACTGGAAACGGAAACGGCGAACGTGGAACAGATTCGAGACGAACTTGCTTCCCTGGTGTCGACGCTGCCCACTTCGCAGAGCGTCGCCGACCTTCACACGCAGTTTACAGAGATGCGAATCATCGTGAATGATCTTACCGAGAAGAGCTCGAAATTGAATCAAATCGAGAACCTTCAGAACATTGTGGTCAACATCAGAGATCAAGTTGGAGTGCTGGAATCAACGCAGGAATCGACGCTGGCCTCTTTCGGTGCCAAGTTGCAAGAACTCAACGAAAGCTACAAGCAGTTGAACGTGGAAGTGAAAATCAAACCGTCATTTTCTACCGTAACGGATACCATAGTCGAACATTTGTTGCCCGTACAAAACACACTGGGTCAGCTTCACAGCAACCTCGTTAGCGTCGATACTAAATTCGCTAAACTGCATTCTCTGCAAGCCATCGAAATCAACAGCGTACCCAATCAACAGAGAATCTCCACATTCGTCGAAGGTAACAAACTGTACATGCTACATCCTTATCATCCGTACTACAAGTTTCTCCTCGATGGCACGATTCAGATAAACGAATTTTCGTACTGGTCTCACGGCAGAAAAGCTAGCGTTCCCACCATGACTTTGATATCGAATCGTGGTGTCCAGAAAGCAGGAAACATTCCTCTGGCACGTTGGAACGAAACGCGCAACATATATGAAATACACGAAGACGAAGATCTCACTGTTTTCGACGTGAGTGCCGGCGATAAGCTGATCATTCAAAACACGAGCGAAGTGTCACCCTCTTTGAATCCCATCACACTGGTGCTTCTCTTCAAACGTAATCTCTAAAAATAATAAAAATGTCTAGGCAAGCCATCGTCCAAGAATTGCATAAACCTGCACGCCGCAACTACAAACGTTTGGCTGTGGTAACCAAGGGAATCGACGACCTCTGGGAAAGTGACCTCGTGGAGATGAGTAGCGGCAAGTTAAAAAACGTACATAAATTGAACAAGGGCAACAAGTACCTTCTCACCGTCATAGACACATTTTCGAAATTCGCATGGGCTCTACCTTTGAAGGCGAAAACGGGGACGTGCGTCACGGAAGCATTCAAGACAATTTTTTGCGAAAGTGGCGGTAGACGACCTCGGTTTCTGCACACGGACAAAGGGAAGGAATTTTACAATGCCGTATTCCAAAAGTTTATTCGGAAACACAACGATCAACATTACTCGACCTTCAGTGACGTCAAGGCCAGCATCGTGGAAAGATTCAATCGCACTCTGAAATCACGCATGTGGTCACGCTTCACGCTTCAGGGAAGCTACAAGTGGGTCACTATTCTTCCGGAACTTGTTAACGACTATAATCACACACGGCACGCAACGATAGGCATGAAGCCAGCTGACGTTACCAAGTCTGACGAGCAACGTTTAATTTCTAGCGTTTACTGTCCAAAATACACGCCCACGACAAAAAAAGCTAAATACAAAATTGGAGAACAGGTGAGGGTTAGTAAATTGAAGCGAACGTTCGACAGGGGTTTCACACGAAACTGGAGCACTGAACTTTTTACCGTGGTTCGAGTTCTACCCGGGAACCGTCACACGTATATAATAAAGGACAGTGGCGGTGAAATTTTATTGGGGCGCTTCTACGAGGAGGAACTCTCTAAAACTAAATACCCCGACACGTACCTTATTGAAAAAGTTTTGCGCAAGAGAGGCAACAAACTTTTGGTGAAATGGCTGGGACTTCCGGAAACAAGTTGGATCGATTCAAACGAAGTGATTCTATGAGTACGTGGAATGTTGTGAAACGTTTACCTAATTCGGAAAGTCAAACAAAGAAAAAGAACGGTGAATTGCTCCCCGACAGCATCCGCTGTCTGATCGTAGGACCTTCGGGGTGTGGAAAAACGACACTGCTTGTGGACAATTTTCTCCTCGCACCGAATTGGTTAGATTGGAAGAACAGGCACCTGTACGTGTTCTCGAAAAGTTTAGAGCAATCCAAATACCAGCAACTGATGAAACTGTACGATGGTCTGGACATTGCAACGTTCGCCTCGGAAATTAAACCACTCGACGATTGTCGTGAAAATTCAGTCGTTGTGTTCGACGATGCCATCCTGGAAAATCAAAATGAAATTCGCAACTTTTTCACGCAAGGTCGTCACAAAGGAATGGATTGCTTCTACCTAGCTCAAACGTTTTCCAAAATTCCAAAACAGTTAGTACGCGACAATGCTAATTTCATATGTTTGTTTCGTCAAGATCACACCAACCTCAAGCACGCGTACGATGACTACGTAGGCGGAGACATGAACTACAACCAATTTTCGGAAGGCTGCTCTTCTTGCTGGAACGGTGACGATTTCGGATTCGTGACGATCGACATGACGAGGAAACCCAACGACGGAAAATACAGAAACAAAATCAACGACTTTCTAAACGTTGCAACGTTGTGAGAAACGACGTATATAAATAACGTCATGAGGAAACGAAAAATTGAAGACGAAAATCTCAAGCTTCGCGATTACCTCGCGAAACGCTTCAAAGGTTGGAAATCCGAGAATCGCGGATTCTACGAAGAGAAGAAACGTTAGGATCAACCTGTGATCGATGCCATCAGCGGTCTAGGTAAAGAAATTAAAAGTGTCACGGAACAAAATAAAAATTTGATTAATGAACTCGTACCGCTCGCAGCTAAAAGTTATGCTGTACCCACGCCCATTTCGAGCATTCCTTCGACACCGTTCGAACTGAAGGAAGTACCGACACGACGTCGAGCCATAGGCAGCACGTCTTCGGATAAAATCGAGTTGGGACCTTTGGCACGAGACTACCTGAGTACGGGGAAATTCGACAAGGATGAAGTGTTCGGATTGTATCCCAGCATGGAAACCAGCGAAGGCGGCGGTGTGGTGTGGAAGATTGGGAAATCGAAGGTGACCTTCGAAGGCAACGACATTAAAGTCAATTTAGGCGACAAGGATAGTTGGAACAGGTATCCGGGTACGGTGGGACTGTGGGAACTCGTCGCCAAAAAGCAGCCGAAAGATTACACCGACGAAGATTACCAAAGTTACAAGGAAATTCTCATCATGACGGATGCCTTGTACCAGAACAACGACGCCTCGCAGAATAGGGTGAAATCGAGCAGCGGCGAGAAGTACAGGAATCTCATCAAACCGATTTGGAACCAGGTCAAAACAGGCAGCGGCGTCAAACGCTACAATACGTTACCCAAAGAATTCGTTTGGGTGGACGACGTTAGGAAACTCGTGGACCGATTGTTGGTGATAGCCGGCGAAGAGAATGCAGGCAACCGTAATTTCTACAACGAGAAGGTTGGCATCGTGGACATGATCAGCACGAAACTTTCCAACTTCATCGTGAACGACGACAAGGGCATAGGTTACCTCATCAAAATCATCAACACGCTGCCTCCGAAATTCTGGAACGTGGCCGAAGGAAAGGGACTCGTGAACGACATCATCAACAAGTTACCTTTCGAGATGCATTTACCTGGCTACCAGTACTGCGGACCGGGTACCAAACTCGAGAAAAGATTGGAGAGAGGAGACAAGGGTGTGAATCCGTTGGACGCGGCATGCAAAGATCACGACATCGCCTACAACACCACGCAGACGGATCTGGATGCACGTCACGAAGCAGACAGAAAATTGGAACATGTAGCTTTCGAAAGGTTCGTGAGCAGAGACGCATCGCTGGGTGAACGGGTTGTCGCACTAGGCACCACCATCGCCATGAACACGAAACAAAAATTGGGGTGGGGTATATAAATAACATACCGTAAAAAATAAACATGTCTCGTATAACTGATTTGCCACCCGAGCTACTATCTAAAATATTCAAAAAGATAGTAAACGGAGATGTTAATAAACTTCTAATCATAGCAAGAACAACGCCGGAATTTCGCATCCCTTGTGAAATGGTTCTCAAGGACCATCTTCGGGAGATCAGCGGCCTGAGGTGTGGTGATCTCAACATTCTGCTTTCGGCTGCAGGGGAAAAATTGAACGAGAGGTCGGACGAACTGCACGAGGCAAGGCAGGGAAGAAGATGGTACACAGTAGATTGGTACAAGTCTATGCAGGAGACGGAAGATATCATTACGCACATCATCGCGTTTTCCGAAGCACGGACTTTCTTCCTCTGTTAAAAAATAATAATATATATATACGTGTCAAAAAAACTTGATATATAAATAACACACATCGTGAAAAAAAATAATCTTCGGTATATATAAATAACACACATCGTGAAAAAAACAATTAAATTTCTCTCTAACACTGAAATTTTTTGATATGACGACTGAAAAAATAAGTGAGCTCCAAGCATTAAAACAAATGCTAAATTTGTCATTTGAGTATGTAAAAATTCGGGAATTGGAAGTCGACAAATCTTACACGATAACTTCCGGTTCAATCGTTTCTACCCAGTATGGTCCCAAGGTACGCCTGTTGCTCAACGCACAATACAGTCTATTTTTACCAGATCGATACGCTAACATGTTATCGGATGAGAAGCTATCTATTTTAATCGAGAACAAAACTCGAATCGTGTACAAGGGGACAAAGGAACTTCTTGGCAAGAAAACAAAGCACGTAATAGAATTTGTGTAGCGACTGCGGGGCCGTGAAAAAAAATCTCAGAATATTTATATATAAATAACATACCGTAAAAAACTACACAAGAAAAAATCTCAGAATATATATAAATAACATACCGTGAAAATAACACATAGAGCATCAACATGAAGCCCAAGGGTGTCGTGTACCAGATACCATACTCCAATCTAAAAAATCTAGGTACCCTCGATGGGTTACTCACCAAGAAACAACGCGAGAAGAAACGTTCTTGCTTGTCGAAAGGACATGGAATGAAATTGCTGCTCAGCACACCTCAATTGAAAAGGTTGCAGCGTTCGCGGAAACAGCAAAAGATCGGAGGTTTCATATTCAGCATCCCGGCCATCCTGGCAGCATTGGGGGCCGTTGGAAGTTTGGCCGGCGGAAGTGCCGCCATTGCGAAAACCGTCATCGACTCGAAGAAGAACAAGGCGGAATTGGAAGAACAGAAACGTCACAACCTGGCCATGGAGAAGAAGGGGAAAGGTATAACCAAAAAACAAAAAAGCAACCTCGATGCTTTGAAAAAATATAAAAAAAAGAAACAGAAGCACTCACCAACCGAGACATTGAATCTCTGATCGAACCGTTACAAATCAAACACTTCAGAGGAGTTTTCATGTCCGACTCGTTACCTTCAAGCGTCAAAAGAAGAGAATGCGGAGTAGTCAACTTGGACGGCCAAGAAAATCCAGGCACGCATTGGATATGTTACCACAAAAACGATAATGATAAAGCATTCGTTTTCGATTCTTTCGGAGGTGTTCCACCTACAAATTTAGTTCATTATCTGAAAACAAGCAAAACCTCCATATACTACAACGACGAACGCATTCAAGATTTCGGAGGCGTGAACTGCGGTCATCTCTGCCTCTCCGTGCTCGCGTTTCTCTCTAAAATAAATAACCCTACGATCGAGGATTCCCAGAAAGCATTGTGGAACCTCAAACAGCATCACTAGGATGGGTGTGTTCCATCTCACGAGCGAATCTTCAATTTTGAAACTCACGCTGCACGATGACATCGTCTATCCTAAATCCGTGGCTCTGCGTGCGTTCTACAGCATGTACCTCATACCCAATGTTACGCAGCACAACAACAAAATTAGCGTCGGAAGCGAACACATCGTCGTCACGCCAGGACAATACAATCTTTCCACTTTGCAAGCTCAATTACCCAAAGGCACATATCTTTCTCAAAATTCGGTCACGCACAGAGTGGAAATCCTATCCGCGACGGAGACCGTGGACCTGGGCACCATAGGAGAACTTTTAGGTTTTGAGAACAACACCAAACTCGAAGCTGGCATCAAGCACGTAGCAACCAACATTCCTAAATTCTTGGCCATAGAGACTTTGAACGTACACTGTAACGTGGCGGAAGGAATGATCACGAAATCCTCGGACGGATTATTAGGAAGTCACAAGCAGACGGGAATCATAGCCACTTTCAAACCAAGTTCCGAGTTCATGGAACCGATCATCTACACGCCTTCTTCGCCGATCTATTTTCCAGTATGTCGCAACCGCATAGACGACATAGAGTTGGTGGTGACGAACGAGAAAGGAGACGTGGTGGATTTCGCAGGTGCCACTACGACGGCCATCGTGGAGATCAACGTATAATAAATAACCATACATGTAAAATGGAGCAAATCGAAAGTTACGAATTGCAATCTTTCCCTCCCAACCGTCGCACGTTCGCCAATCTGAACGAAGCGAACAGGGAGATCGAATACGACGTGGACGTAGGCGATGGGTTTATTCATCCTCACAGAGCAGACCTCTACCTTCAATTCGACGTGGTGAAGAAAGAAAGTGGAGACGCGTTTCCCGCAGCAGCAAACTTGATACTCGTGGACAACTTCGTGCCTCACCTGTTCTCGCAGGTGGAGGTGAGGAAACACAACACCGTCATCGACAGAATAGATTATCCAGGCATCA
Organism: Lepisma saccharinum; assembly: GCF_977018435.1. Classification (NCBI taxonomy): domain Eukaryota; kingdom Metazoa; phylum Arthropoda; class Insecta; order Zygentoma; family Lepismatidae; genus Lepisma; species Lepisma saccharinum. Next base: position 73,297,393 of record NC_139236.1, read on the forward strand.
CGTCGACGGCAGTGGGAACGTTGAAATTATCCAAAACGGACGCAGCGTACTATCAGGCCGGGGGATTCGAAGCCGGGACCAAAATATCGACGAGAAGTCACACGGTGCTCTTTCCCATGCGTCTGCTTCCAGGATTCTTCTCCGATTACAAGGAGATCATGTGGAAGGGAGGACTGAGAGTCACGTTTCGAAGAGCGGCCAACGACAACGACGCACTGATGCGATACGCTACTTTGGGCCCGGACGGTACCACGCCGATAGCCAACACTTTACCCGAAGCAGCGAAATGTGTCATCCAAAGCATGGAATTGAGAATGCCGGTGGTGGAATACGAAACAAACTACGCCCTCAAGTACAAAGCGGAGATCTTGAAAAGTCCGCAGGTGCCGATTCACTTTCACGGTTACCAGTGCGTGCAGAAGATGGCGTCGGGAAGTCACATGGAATTCGACGTGACGACGCAGTTCAACAACATAGAGTTCGACATGCCAGATTTCGTCGTAGTGCTCTTTCAGACCGGGAGGGACAAGAATCAGGAAAAAGATTCCAGCAAATTCGACGACTGCAAGATCAAGAACGTTTATCTGAAGAATGGACGCAATGAAGTATTCCCACGCGAGAATTACAATCTTGACGTGACCAAAAACGATTACCTCAAACTTTACGAAGCGTTTTCGGCTTACAAACGCGTGACCGAGGGAAGTGTGGACATGTACTACACGCCCAGCGAATTCAAAGCACGGAGACCCATGACCGTCATCAACACATCTAAGAGAAAGCAGGTGGTGGTCAACGATCGAACCAACATCAAGATCGTCTGCGAGTTCCACGATGCCTTGCCCGAGGATACCCTATGCAGTGTTATCCTGATTGCAGAGAAGTCCTTCGCCTACGACGTGAAGAACGAGAGGGTCACAGAGCAGTTTTAACAAGTTTTTAACATCTTTTCTTGCACAATAAGAAATTTTTTGGACTAGCAGAATCAGTTACAATAGCACAATACGAATTTCACTAGTTCAGATCAGTTACAAATGTCAATTTCATTAGTTATCACTTACAATATCTTTTTGCACTATAGCACGAGACAATCAGAAAATTTGCACAAAAAAAATTTGTTGTTGTTTTTACACGTGAAAATTAACAATAAAATTTCTTTTTTATCGTTTCAGATGCTGTCGAAACATCAAAAACACACTAAAAAAATAAGCATGCAACTTTATTTGTAACACACACACATACATTCTCCATCTTCATCAAGAAAATATTATAATAAACATAATCATTTTTATCTATCTCATAATAAAACTCTATATCCAAAAAATATCACAACATCAAATAACACTAGAGTCGTTAGTACACGTTGCATGCATTACGGAGGTCCTCTGTAGGGTTTCACGGAAGTTTGGGGGAAAAAAAAAAACACGTGAAACTCTACAGAGGTGCGGTAATCTATAACCGCAGCCATTAGAAAACTTTTACATTTTTGGTTGGGCACCACGCACCCTGGCGAGGTTATAGGGGCCAGGCATCCTAAAAAACAACAATTATTATTTGTTTGTTTGTTTGTGTTACAATACATAAGCGCGCGCACGTATGTGTGTGGCACATCGTTCCCTCCCCGAGAGAGAAAGGTTTACGTAGGTCGCAATATATAAACATTTGGTCCCGGACTCGGAAAATTACGATAAAATACACTCATCTTTCAAAAATAAGAGGATGAGAGGAGAGGTTTACGAAGGTCACGATATATATATAAACATTTGGCTCCGGACTTGGAAAATTACGATAAGGTGCACTCATTTTTCAAAAATGAGAAGATGAGAAGATGAGAGGAGAGGTTTACGTAGGTCGCAATATATAAACATTTGATCCCGGACTTGGAAAATTACGATAAAATACACCCATCTTTCAAAAATAAGAGAATAAGAAAATAAGAAAATGAGAAGATGAGAGCGCGCGCGTGTGTATATGCCACATCGTTCCCCCGAGAGAGAGGTTTACGAAGGTCACTATATATAAACATTTGGCCCCGTTGATTCCAGCACTCCAACTTCATCTCTAATGTTGACGACAATGTTCTAAAGGTAGAGAGAATGAGAGAATGAGAGAATGAGAGGATGAGAGAATAAGAGGATAAGAAGAGAGGTTTACGAAGATCACGATATATAAACATTTGGTCCCAAACTTGGAAAATTACAATAAAGTGCACTCATCCTTCAAAAAATAAGAGAATGAGAGAATGAGAAAAGAGGTTTACGTAGGTCATGATATATAAACATTTGGTCCCAGACTTGGAAAATTACGATAAGATGCACTCATCTTTCAAAAAATAAGAAAATAAGAAAATAAAAAAATAAGAGGATAAGAGAAAAATAGGAGGATGAGAGGAGGATGAGAGGAAGATGAGAGAATAAAAAGAGAATGAGAAAGATGAGAAGGATGAGGGGATGAGAGCTCATCTTTCACTCATCACTGCCTTTTTGCGCCCGTGAAACGTCGTCAGCGTAATAAATGAGGCACGGAACAGGGAGAGAAAGTGAGTTTTTCAACTTTTTGTGGTCGTTTGGTCAAGAAATCAGAGTTGCAGTGGGAGTCACAAATTTATACTACTGTGAACAATTGTTTGGTTGATGCCTATTTAAACAAACGATTTGTTCACCACTACCATTTTTTTGGTTAATCCAAACAAACATTTTTCTCTGTGTACATTGCATTTCTTTGCTTTTTTCGGCCTTTTCGGCTTTTAGTTCATTTTTCAGTATTTTTTCCCCGTCTATATTGCATTTTTCTTAACTTTTGAGGTTTATTTTTCTTCTCCCCTGTTATTTCGTGAAGTTTAAATGCATTTGCTGCTAGCATAATTTATGTATTTAAATTTCTTGACATTGTCTTTTAGTAAGTTCCCAATACTGCCAATGGAAATGTACACTATTATTTTGAATTGAAATGTTTGGCAATGGATTAAATAATTAATTGTGGTACATTTTTTCCCCTCCTGCACTTAAAATACTTTGTGTGCAGATTATTTTGAGGTTCCCTTGCTGGCCACTATAATCGCTTTAATCTTGGGTTTTAGTCGTATAAATATATAGCTAATCTGATGTACGCGAAGCACAACTGTATTTTCAGATGTTCACCGACCGCAAGGCTCACTCTGTAAGGAGGTGAATGACAAAACCGTGAAGTAAAAATAAAGAAAACTTCATTAGCACTTAATTGCTCTTTTACCTTTGATTCAGTAGTTTACTTCACCAAACAACAGGTTTTGTCTAATTATCCAACTACTCTGTTGCAATTTATGAAAAATCAAGCTTTCATTTTTAGAGCGAAAATTATTTTAGGTCATTTTTTACCATTTTTAGTTCAATTTTTAAATAATTTTAAGGTCATTTTGTAGGTCATTTTTAAAGATTTTTTGGGTCATCATCTTCCGAGCCCTAGTGGTCACATTTATTATACCCATTAATTTCACAGCCGCCCTGCTTGGCTGAGTGGTTAGGACAGTTCGCTACGATGCCAGCCAAGGATTCCGGGCTCGGATCCTGGACTGGACATGGATTTTCAATGTGAGTGTCCCTTCATCAATCTCATCACATCATCACTCATCATCATCGTCGCGATTAGCCAAAAGTGGCAGAAAATAACCTAATTCAATGAATCGAAACTATACATTTCTCGTGAAAATTTCATATGACATACAGGACACGGCGGCTGCTCCTTAGGTGGCAACGTGGCGCAAAAACCACATATTTTTGGACTTACCAAGATAATTAATAAACTTATTTGTTAGTGTAGCTATGACAGTTATACAATTTAATCTTAAACCAAATTTCTTCCCGAGGCATTTTCTGTCCTTTTACCTTTGCACGGGATGGAAATCTCAGACTTTCCTCGGCTTCTGCCACTTCAAAAGGGCATTGGAGGCCTTCCCATTCTTTTACACGCGTTTCGAGCGCTATACCCATGGCTATACCTGCCTCTCCCCTTTCTCGCTGTATGGCAGCCAGGAGATGGAGAATGTCACCGCCTGCCAGTGTTGCAAACTCATCAGCCTTACGCAACCGAACACGCATAGCACACGGACCGTACTTTTGTATTCTGGGCCGTACATTTGCAATTAACGATTCGGTACGTATATGCATGGACGTCCGGAAGGAAGGGGTCCACGGCCCCTCCCTGGAAAATGAAAGTCCTCCTAAAATTATATATTTCACACATTATTTAATTCCAGTAGCAGTAATTTTTGTTATAATAAGTGCATTAAAGGAACATGATAATTCCAGACTGAAGCAACGTTTTTTGAGGGGACATCACTATTTAAATAATAAATAAATTTATCATTAGATGGCGTAGGAGATCCTAGGTTGGAACGCTGGTGAAAGCATCCATTTCGTTCGACTTCTTCGTCGTAGTATCATCGAGCTTGAGCCCCAAACCAGTGACGTGCACTGAGGAGTAGCTAGTCTAGCAGAGATAGATTAATCAATCTCACATCTCTAATTATTTTCAAATCACAATATTTATTGTCTTGTTAAAGCCAGAGTTCATATGCAACACTTTCTTTTTCACGCGCTTCTCGTTCCTCGGTGTGATCCGCGGTCAAAACTGGCCTAGCTCGCTCTTCTTCCGCCTTAGCAGTTCCAGGTAGAAACGGGTTTCCGAAGGAAAAGGGAAGATTTCTGCCTCTACCTCCCTTGCCCCCTCGAACCCGCTGCAATGGTTGAAAGCCCGTGCTTTCAGGTCCCCCAGTCCATCTCCTATAGGACAGATAGGGGATTGGTTTCCATTCAATTCCTTTGTAAGTCCTCTAAAGAACTCAAGGGAAAGTTTTCTGCAGTATTTATGTTCTCTGTATTTACACAACCTTTTACACGTTGTACAGTGTCTCTCAAAAGTTTTAGGACAATTACATTTTAAACTAGGCAACCCAATTTACACAAGCCGTTGGTGGGTTGCGTGCAGTGTTAGGCTCAATTTCAGGGTTGCCACATGCACAATAGATATTTATAAAATACGCGAAAGAAATATAAACAAGTATTATTGTATAAAATTATTAAAAATATCACTATTATATCGCAAATGACAAAATTATTTCTGAAAGAAGAAAAAAAAGGTTTTCTAGTATTTCATCGCTGATGAGTCTATAGTAAGGAAAAGAGGTGAGAGGAAACGAAAGGTTACAAAGGAGAGAAAAAGAGAAGATCGAAAAAAGAGAGTGCAGTGGAGTCGGAAATCTAAGACAGGAAAGGAGATAAGAGGAGTGGAGAAGAGTGGGATGGAGATAAGATGCGAGAAAAGTAGGGAAGGCGATATGAGATAAAAGCAGAACAGAAAGAGGGGAGAGAAGAAGGAGAAGGAACTGGAGAGAAGAGGTAGTTGCAGAAAATATCGTCTGAGCGTCAAGAATGGATGCATTGGTCAAATTATCGACATGAAACATTCAATAACATTTTGAAATGTATTGGAGAATATATTAGATCGGTGCGAAATGCCTTTTGGCTGAGTTCAGAGCAAATTAAAATCTTCCATGTAAGATCTTTGAATTTACCTGCGATTACACCACTAAAAAAAATGAACGTAATTTTTAATATTTATAAGAATTATTCAATTTTTGTCCACTTCTCGGTTCGTTGAAATTGAGATTTTGTAATTCAATATTTCCCCTCCCCCATCGTTAATTCCGAACTGAATCATTCCGTTTCACAGGGCGTGGACAATGAACACAATGGGATATGTCTAAAACTTACGAAAATGTTCTGCCACCGGAAGGGTTTGAACCTACGACCATCAGATTGACAATCCTGAACGGTAGCCACTACCCCACAAGCTTTCGCTCCTTAAGCTAGGTAGAAGGAGCTGACCAATGTGAAATGTAGATGTAACTCTGCTGCATGTAACGTGCAAACAAGTATTTGTAACAAAGAAAACGAAAGTAGTACGACTCGGCGAATGGAGAATTGCACATTTGAGAACTTTTCATTCGATATTTGTGGAGGTATCCTTGCATTGAACTCAAGTGGGAAAAGGGGTAAAATTAGCATGTCCTGAATTGCCACACATATAAATAGTTATTTCATTAACATTTGTCAATGTCTTTGAAGCAGTACACAATTATCGTTAGAGTGTCATAATTCACGATCTTATATATAAAAATATCCCGTTGAACGTGTGTCAATTCATTTATTTGTTTATTTTTTTTCTTATAAATTCCATATGCAGAACAATGTAGCCACTATATACTGCTATTACAAATAATGTTACCATGCTCTTGTTTAATGGAAGGGATTATTTTTTAAGGAACATCAAGTGTGGAGGATCGAACATGGGACCGCAATGCTTTCAAGAACTCTAACCAATACACTACGCCCTTTGTTTTCTTCTAACCAATACACTACGCCCTTTGTTTTCTTGGAGCTACAGTTCCTAATTATTCTGTCGCCTCAATATTGTAAACGTTATCTGCAAAAAAAAGTTAAATACTCAGATATAGCTCTGTACTTCTAGAATTACTTTATACACATGCATTTGAAATTTAACTCTGAATTTCTTTCTTCGTATTAGTATATCTAAGCTTGTGAATATATTTTATTTGTAATTTTATAACGGTTTCATGAACATCTACGAAATAGTTCCTTATAACTTGGAATATGGTGAATAGATATGAAATGTCTTGAAATTAATTTTCGACCACTAGATTTATGCAAGATTTCCAATCATTCATTGCTTAAACAAACGTTTTAAAACTATGTGGAATTTTCATTCTGGGATAAGTTTCTTTGCTTGCTACATGTATGCGAACTACACTCTGTCCCACTTATCTCTGGAGCAGGTGAACGAAAACAAGTATCTGAGCAGCGATGAACACGTGAGAGGAATGGGATTGCGTGGAGGGAGGAAAGCCACTGCAGTTACCAGCCTTCCAAGCAGCGTGCACTGATTCGCTCTGTCCACTCGATCCCCTCTCCCCTCTCTCCACTTCTCTTCCGCTATGCGCGGCTTTGCTCCAGAGATGCTGAGACAGGGTACAGTTAATTGTTTCTCAAAAGGTATCATCTATCTCTGTATGCCACACATTTAATTCTTACTCACATGGAAAAAAAATGTCAATTTGTATTCAGGGGTAGTTTCACAGTTACACACTATTTTGGCCTTGATGAGAAGTTTAGTGTAAGTAGGCATTTTGTTTATAATTTTGAAATTGAGGTCGTCTAAGTTTGAAATCCTCATATTTAGGGCTTGAACTCGTCACCTAAGAGGTTGAAGATCGTCCTCTACGGTGTGCGTGACCTTCTTTATTTTTCTATTCATAATTCATCCTCATCGTCGCGATTAGCCAAAGGTAAAATAAGAAAAGTCCTCCTCCGTGACCGTGCGGTCTAAGGAGCTGTGCTTTGGACTCGAGTCGCCTATGCTCACTCTCTAGGTTCTCGGCCAGTGTATGGGACCGGTGGCAACCCACCATCGTGAGGATGGGGAGCTACGAGTGAGTAGCGTAACCCGGTCTCGGAAATCTCCTATGGGCATGTTCCTGGGTAAACAAAAAATAATCGATCAGACAATTCGATTATCGAAGGCGATAAAATAACCTCCGGTTGACCAAGTTGCCAATATAAATAAATGGAATACAGATTGTCTTCGAGCTTACATTGTTAAAAAGCAGCGGATACACGTATTACTATCCCAATAAATATTCAATACGGTTTTTTGTTTGTCAGGAATTATCACTTAAACTATTTCATGTTGAGCTGGTGCCTACCTAGCCGCCTCTGATGAAATCTACCATTTTTCAGATTCTCTTTAAAAGTCGACTCTGGTCACTTATGACGTGCTGGGTGCAGACACTGTGCATCGAAGCACAGTGTTTTGCGATAAGAAGCTGCCTTGAATAGCGTGAGTGAGTCACTTTGATCGCGAGCAAGCTAGACTACCAAGCTTGTCTGCCTTTGAAAACCAACTCATTCTTTTCACGGTTTCCGAACGCGATTGCTATTGTAGAAGTATATATTCTCTCAAAAGAGCAAGAAAGGAAATTCGACCAATGTTCTCCCGTCGTCTAAAACCAAATATTATCTATTAAACGAAAAGTTCACGATTGTCAATAAACGGTTTAACCTATCTGAGCATAAAGTGAATGTAAATACTAAATTTAATAGAAAGGTTCTCCAAAATTTCTCTTCCACTGTCTACGTAAGGTTAGTACCCAGGGGAGGGGCCATGTGGGCCATGCTCCTCCCTCGAACCCTAAAATATTTAAATGTGAACCTATAAATAAATAAATACGAAAATAACATCGTCGATTTTTGAAATGTGTAAAAATTTCAATTTTGCTCTTGCATAAATGAATCTGTTTCTTGCGCAAAAGTCTTCAAGCTGCAATATTGGGTGGTTTTAGTTTTATAATCATTGATGCAAGGTTAGCAGACGTCCGATTTACCGATTTAGTCAAGAGAGTGCGTTACTTTCAATCCCTGTCCCGACTTTCTCGAACTGCAATCGTGATGCGAAAATGTCTCTTTATTATTGTTTTTTTTGTTAACTCACAATTAGACATGTTCTTTATTGTATGAATAATTCTAAGTACGCAACATAGAATTATCATGACTTTTTAATGGCGCTCGCACTATTTGAACTATTTTGTAATATCTGTCTGTCTGTCTGTCTCTCTCTCTGGTCTACGTCCATGACAGAAATGCAAGCAATATTCTTATTTATTTTTAACCCAATTAAAGGAAAGTGTAAGCATTTAAAAGAAATAAGAAAATCATCACTGTTGCTCTTCCTTAGAAATTGTTGTTCTTCGAGGAAGAAAAATTAGAAGGATTTAGTCCAGCACCTTAACACAGTGTCCCACGAGTCTCTCTTGACTAATACTGTCAAATGTGACATGATTTTATGAATAAAAATTTCCGCCTGTTTACGTATAACGTTGCACAGATTTGGTAGTTCGCACACGGTGTAATTATTTCGTGTTACCTTACGCAACAGCAAATACATTTCATAAGACTGTTCCGGACACAAGATTTGCATCAGTAAACAAGAATTTTGTCTGTTACAGTATCACAGGAAAAGAACATCGTCCTGTAATGTTCAAGCCTCTAGATATTTTCCATTAGTAATGTCTAATCACAATAATAAGTTTGAAGAAATAACTCGCATTTTCACAAATACCAATATTCTCGTTTTTAATCACTTCGAAAATTATTTCGCGAAGATATCGGTTATACTACAAGAAAGCAAATCAAAATTAAAGCAAAAGTTCAACTACACGTATACCAAACGACATTTACAATATTGGAGGGACAGAATGCTTAAAAAAAATTGTTTCATTCGAAGGTAAAGGCGTGGTGTAGTCCTTCTTCTACCTTGTTTAAGGAGCGAAAGCTTGTAGGGTAGTGGCTACCGTTCAGGATTGTCAATCTGATGGTCGTAGGTTCAAACCCTTCCGGTGGCAGAACATTTTCGTAAGTTTTAGACATATCCCATTGTGTTCATTGTCCACGCCCTGTGAAACGGAATGATTCAGTTTGGAATTAACGATGGGGGAGGGGAAATATTGAATTACAAAATCTCAATTTCAACGAACCGAGAAGTGGACAAAAATTGAATAATTCTTATAAATATTAAAAATTACGTTCATTTTTTTAGTGGTGTAATCGCAGGTAAATTCAAAGATCTTACATGGAAGATTTTAATTTGCTCTGAACTCAGCCGAAAGGCATTTCGCACCGATCTAATATATTCTCCAATACATTTCAAAATGTTATTGAATGTTTCATGTCGATAATTTGACCAATGCATCCATTCTTGACGCTCAGACGATATTTTCTGCAACTACCTCTTCTCTCCAGTTCCTTCTCCTTCTTCTCTCCCCTCTTTCTGTTCTGCTTTTATCTCATATCGCCTTCCCTACTTTTCTCGCATCGTATCTCCATCCCACTCTTCTCCACTCCTCTTATCTCCTTTCCTGTCTTAGATTTCCGACTCCACTGCACTCTCTTTTTTCGATCTTCTCTTTTTCTCTCCTTTGTAACCTTTCGTTTCCTCTCACCTCTTTTCCTTACTATAGACTCATCAGCGATGAAATACTAGAAAACCTTTTTTTTCTTCTTTCAGAAATAATTTTGTCATTTGCGATATAATAGTGATATTTTTAATAATTTTATACAATAATACTTGTTTATATTTCTTTCGCGTATTTTATAAATATCTATTGTGCATGTGGCAACCCTGAAATTGAGCCTAACACTGCACGCAACCCACCAACGGCTTGTGTAAATTGGGTTGCCTAGTTTAAAATGTCGTTGTCCTAAAACTTTTGAGAGACACTGTACAATATGTATGTATAATATGGGATGTAGTTTTATTATTTATGAAATGGGAACGTGTTATGTGCAGACAATAATGTTATACTTTTTTATTATTATTTAAATATGGAATATACTATAATGATTAAATTACAAATATTTGTTCAGGCTCTCTCTCGCTCTCGTTTTAGTAGTGTTTTTTTTTAAATCTACTAATCTCTTGGCCTCCAACGTATGTATTTATTTGGGCAAGAGAACGCACATTCATATTGTTGTTGGTTTGGTTTATTTTACTTCGCTTTTCTGCCACATTTGGTTATCGCGAAAATGAGGATGATGTGATGAAATTAATGAAGGGACCTCGAAAAATCCAGGCCGGGATTCGAACCCGTGATGAGCGTGCATTCTTTTTCCTGTGTTATACTCTGCAGTGAATAATGATATAATTTGAAATGAAAAATGTATCCCAGAACTCGAGAAGCCAAATGAATATTACTGAAGAAACTACAAAAAAGTGTGTTTTGTTACCTGTTTTGTTTCTGTGCATAAAGTGGACTTAAAACACCAAATCAACCAACCGTGGGGGAGTGGTTATCACAGCGCGCTACGACACCAGGAGTTCCGGGTTCGAACCCCTACCTGGGCGTGGGTGTTTTTTGTGATTGTCCCTTCATTAATTTATTGTATCATCTTCGCAATTAACCAAATGTGAGAAAAAAGCGACGCTAAGTAACAAAAATCAAGTCAAATCATTGATTGATTGCTTGATTTTGTTTATTTTACTTCGCTTTTCCGCCACTTTTGGCTAATTGCGAAGATAATACAATATCATTGATGAAGGGACACACTCAAAGAATACCCATGGCCAAGCCGAGATTCGAACCCAGGATCTCTCGCTTAGTAGTCAAATCAAACCTTTTTTATTTCCAAATGGGGTTGGGGGTTATATGTACTTTTTTTAGTACTCATTCATCATTTTGCAATCTTTTCCTGTTATTGACGTTCTATTTTTAGGAATACTGGGCCCGAAAGGGGGGGGGGGGTATGAGCCACACCAATCCGTCCTTGAGCACGTCACTGATTGCTACCCCAAGTGTCAACGTCACCGCACGTCACTGCCCCAAACTATATAAATTCGCAGTGTGATGTACGTACACTATTAACCTTTCAACTGCTGCCAGAAAAATAAATAAATAAATTTAATATTGTGGAGTATGTTTCGATGTTTTCTGAACGCTTTGGTTTCTATGTTGAATGTTGCAGTTGATATTTCGTATTTGTGTGCAAACCAACAATTATTGTTTCTTACTCTTAGCAATTTTTCTATCATCATTAATTTTTTTTTAAGGAACTACATTATTCGTTCGTAGACCCTCTGGCTAGTGGGGGAGGGGGTAAACCCTTGATGAGACACTGTTTTATTGTTGTATTCATAGATATGAATCAGAGGCGTATATACAGTATATACGGAAAATCCCATTAGCGTAATTTTATATTTATATATGTATTGTACATCCATAAAAGGGATTACATGAGGAAATTAGGTATACTGATACAATTAATCAAGCTAGTGGTCTTGTAAAAATGCTAACCAGCAACAGCTTTATATTTTGGCTCAGCATATTTCGTCAGATCATGCCCCAAGTAGAAATGAGCCAAAATAAGGGCTGACTACTACAGTATACGTAAGCCCTCCCCATCCAACTTTCCAAATTCCTGGGCAGGATACTGACTGCAACCACCAACATTTCGAACCACGAGCCGCCACTGCATACAGGTAAAGTTTGTTTCCTGTCTGTTGTTGAGTACAGTGGAAGGGGTAGGTGTGAGGATACTGGGTAATCGGTCTAAATATTTGGAAGATGTGTTCACCAATTGTTATCTTTGTAAATAAAGAAATACGTGTGTGATATATTATATTTCTCTATTGAGAAAAAAGTACCCACCTTATACTTTTCACGTCTTCCTGCAGACGATAACTTCTTTCTTCCAACAAGTGAAAGTGTTCTGTAGATTGTTACTTAGCACAACCTAATTTTGGCGCCATTTTTCATAGGCGGTTAAAAAAAAAAAATTAAACGTTCCATCCAGTTTGCAAAACTGTTGAAACAAGACTAAGCGTGTGAATCGCGATTTACGCGATTACAGTTGAGAAATGAATCCTGTTGCTAGTATAACCATAGTTCTAAGCATAATGGAAATTTAATGGACTTCCTATTGAGCACATCTTCAAACGTATATTAAGTACTTCAAGTTTTCAACACACCATGTGTGTTTTTACCGCCGAAATGTATTCAGGTAGGTATACGAATCTGACGTTTAGGACTACAACTAGCCAAACCGGTTGAGTTGGCTAGTTTTAGTCCGTGATAGTCTATCGTGGATTCAATAACCAAAAAAATAAAGAACTGGTTTCTGAATGCAATTGGTGTATGTGATATAAGATGAGAATTATGACGTCTATAGTCTTCCAACACTTGGTAAGTAGTGATGCTCGAACTGTTGATTGTGCTGGATGCATTCAAATGATAAGCACCATGTCTCGCTTCCTGCCTGTGCGACTGTAATATCGCTCTTTTATCTTTGTGGTCGCAATCTTAAATACACGAAAACTAAATCTTAAAGTACACTCAAGAATACATGATACACTTGTGAAATTGCTTTTCCATGTAAAATAAAATTATGCAAAAATTCTGATGAATATTTCTTCAGCACCAGTAGAGTGCCTACATATTTTGAAGAGGGACTTCTAATTATTAATTCTTATTGTAGATATTTATTCATTCCTTCACACATCCAACTTTCCTTTTGTTTTTGTAATTATCTGAGTTCATGAGGAGACGTAGCACTGGACAGCAGCACTCAAATAGATATCTGCCGTTGTAAGTGGCAAGTTTATAGCTAAAATTTCTCGGCTAACTTTAGTTTCTTAACAATTCGTTTCTAACTGAAAACAATCATTGTCTGCCACATCACATTGTATGGACATTTTTCCAACATAAAGATGGAAACATTAATATGATAATATAATTGATGCATGCGATTTAATTATCTAAAATCCATATACGCTTATATAGCTCGGAATTCTACAAATAGGAACACAATTTATACCACCTAAAAAAAAAACATACCACAATCACAATTATTTAAGTTGTATTAAGAGTCATGTGTGTCCAGAGATTCAAGACTGGATAAACAATAATAAACTCTAATATAAATAATATTATTTAATATATATTAATGTAAGGATGACTGCTATATAAGGGATATATGGAATTAGTCTCTCTCCAGAGTACTGAAATTGTTTTCATGGCTGCATATTAATGGGCTGCTAGATTTATCCAACCCCAACGTAATATTTTGGATAAGTTTTCGTAGGTGCTGATGACCACATATACCTATCCTTCTTCCTTCATCTACACTATAGTATATTGATGCGGTGATGATCACGGATGAAATACATAGCCCACGCTATTCACATGCCGCACATAGTTCGAACTTTTGCCGTACTGTCCATTACTGTCCTGTAGCGTCCTCAGCGTGATTTTCTGGAACTAATTGCAGGTGACCAACAGGGCCGTATCAAGGTTTGTGGAGGCCCCTGGGCAAAATGTTTTGTGGGGGCCACCATTTTTTAAATATTTTTTACTAGGAGCTTATTAGCTCAATATGTTAACCACCAATTTTCAGCAGTTGAAATGGTAGACCTGATTTTAGAATCAGTAGTCATCACAATCGAACATATCGCAGATAGGTTTGCAGGGAGAATAGCGCAGTAAAATAAAGTTACAGGACGAAAATTGTAGCGCTATAGCAGCAGTAAAATTATGCGTCTAAATGTCTACAGTATATTATGAAGAGTGAACACCGTAACTACAATATGTAGTAAATACTAAATGGGTTCAGACGGAAACAGAGAACTGAGCAGTAGACTGTACTTACGTACATAATTTATTATAAATGATATTATTTAAGAGTAAATGTGTCACTACATATGCACGGTCCTACTGGACAATTACCGACAGGTTCATTGTGGAAATTGTAGTAACTACACTTTCCTCAAGAAAATTCCCAAAGGTTGAACACTTATAGTAGACACACTCTTCATGCCCTTTATCCATGGTATAAAGTATACTGAGCTTCAGATATCTACAAACAGATCGACTGAGAGCTGTGCTACAATTGGATCCAGAAGGGTGTAGACATACGACAATATTGAAGTTTTTTTATTTTTTAAATACAGCTTCTTATGCAATTTTTCACCAGCATAGCCAGCTGGTTAAAAGATTTTTTGGTGGAGGCCCTTCACAGCTTCCTTTTGGTGGGGGCCCCGGGGAAATTGCCCCCGTTGCCCATAGGTTAATCCGGCGCTGGTGACCAATGTGTATTGGAAACTATACACTACACTTTATCTGTGCTTATCAAGAACTAATAAATTCAGTGACGTGGTGGGGACCTTGGGAGGCAGCATTTTTTGAGAAAAGATCATCAGAAACGGTGAAGAAGAAGAGAATTCAGATTCTTTTTCACATTTAGATATTTTTGAAAATATTACATGACCTCTCTAATAGATGTAAATTCTAATTGCGCCATTCCAATATCAGCAACAAGAAAGAGTACAATTTTAGTGATATTTATTCTCAAAATAGTTTTGTATAGCGGATGTTCAATTACTTTCTTTTCACAAAGATTTGGCATGTCAAAGCAAAACTTAAAATTAATTTCGAATTATACAAACTCTTGAATAATAGTAATAAAAATAACTACGATAATATACATAAATGACATAATACACAAAAAATATATCTCCGGTTGTTAATAGATTTTAAAATGTAGAGCCCAGGAATGAAAAAACTCAGTGCTGAGAGGAATTTAGAAACATTGTACAAAGTAAAATAATATACCTTAAAGACCTATTTTTATAGTTAGTTGTTTTGAAACTGTTTCATTCAGCAAAGATTAACCCGAACTTACCCGTGCCGTATAAGAAATTTGCTTATAGGTGGGGGGGGGGAGGGACCTCAGAGGTCTACACATTTTTCTATCATTAAAATTAAAATTCAAGAAACCATTTTGTTATTGAATCACTGCTTCCTTTGTTGTTTATAGACTGCAATAATTTAATATTTTAATAATCACAAAAGTAAAAAAAAAATCATCACTAATAAAAAAATGTCAGACATATTTTATCATTCACTAAATCTCAACAAACCATATTAAGGTTGCATCAGTGCTCTTTTGTTTATATACGTGCAATCATATAGTAATTATAATAATTACAAAAATTACCATTATTTCCAACCAACTGTACACTGTTGCAGGAATGAGTGTCATGTTGGAACGGCTGATAGGACCCACCACGTGAATTTTGACCCTTATATAGGTTAGAGCTTTATGATTTTATGAACAAAAGTCATACAGAAAAATTGGGAACACCCTAGGGAACAATGTAATTCAGTATCATTTTTAATAAAAATATTCACACTTGAAAAACAAGAGGTGCCCTCCCCCTTCGGGTAAAATTCAAGTCCTGATTAGAACGCCAGTTCGGTATATTGCTCGAGAGGAAGCTGACCGCACGCTTATCTGGTTTCGAGCCAGCACCTGTTTTTCTGAGACATCCAACACGAACTGCGACGACGTTACATCCCCAAGGTCTCCACATTGTATATGTAAAAATAATTTTAAAAAAGTAGCACAACACAATTACAACCTAGCAATGATAACCGCAACATATTGTTATGAAATCTCTAAAGAAACTGAATTGGCAACATCTCATTTATTTCACGGGGACTTGACAAGTACTGTCAGATCCTAGAACGAACGCTATTGGTGGGAAAGGTTTGTGGGGAGGATATATTGCTCCACGTGGACTTGACATGGTTGTCAGAGGGAAACTGATCTTTCTTTGAAGTAAAGTGGCGTTCGAATCAGGACTTGAACCATAAGTTAGGGTTAATATTACAATCCTACCACACGTTAATTCTTCTGTCTTCTTCCTATGCAGGTCCGTAGCAAGCTCTCAATGCATTAAGTAGACGTGCAGCGGTAACTCTATTTTTATTACCTACGGCACTACTACTTAGAGCATGGAAAGCAACGAAGCTCTCTTCCTACCGTTCCTTCCATTTAGTGTTATTTACGACTACTAACTCACCAATGTAATTCGCATTCTCTTCCATCTTCAACACCTGAGCACATGTGGTGTTGAAACACATAAGTTTCCGATTGTGAACGTTATAGCGAGCACTGACAGATGATAGATGCCCATTATAGCGGTCACAAATAGAAACCAACTGAATTACCAAGTTTTGGATCCAGTTCCAAGAACTACATAGAAGAAAAGAAATAAACTGATCAATACTATTATTACGTTACGGTTAATTACTCGAACTAGACATAAAAGACTCTTGTTTCTTTTTTATTTTATTTATGAAATTTGACCATTACTCTAGTGAGCCTATTACGGTCACTGTCTGTAACTGGCGTATTTTCTGATTTTTTGTGTTATTTTTCAGTCCCTATGACTTATTGTGTCTGTTGCTGTTTCGACACTTTTATCGTCGATAACCGAATAGTTTCTGTAATCCACGTGAGAAGTTGACAGACTTACGCAGGGGAGAGCAGAGTTAGACAAGAAGGAGGAGGAGGCGATCTGCTCCATCTTCAATGCAATGAAATGTAAAGTACTACATTTGTGTTTACAGAAAATGAATTAAGTGGATCTACATAATTGCGATTGGTATTTCAAGCACGGAGAATTGAGAGAAGACTTTCAATGGCTCAGCACGAGAAGCTGCCTTTTAAAAAAAAATATTGAACACAATTTTCATGGCATTTGTAAAATTCATACAACTGTAGCTATGTATTTTACAGAACCGTAGAATATTATTTTTAATAAATATCTGTGCTTTGAGTAAATGTGAGCGTTGAAGACTTGCTATACGATAGAATGAGAAATTAATAATATTAACTTCGTGAAGAATTATTTATTCATAGAAATAAATGTGCGTCGGGATAGATTTATTTTGATTGTAAGGATGCAGAAGTGAAACACTGAATTCAAGGTCATTTGATAGTAAACTTAAATTTACTCTTACCTGCAACTGACGCATGTCCAAATAGTGTCGGTCTCACAACTTGTTGAGATTCCAAAAGCAATTCCATTTGTGCATTCCGGACACATTAACTGCTATCATGAGCAGTCGTTGCACCTTTTCACGTTTCGTACACCATTAAAACTAAACTTCTACTCATGTATAGCCTACTGTGCACTTGCCAATTGCTACACATACCAGCTTATTTCCTCGCTGGAGTACAGTAAACACAGTTCCTACACGAATTTTGAACTGAACAGCTGTAAGTAAAGATAGGAGTTTTAGTTTCGATAAACTCAACATGTAGCAAGTTGACTGACTGGTTTTCCAGATGCGGCCACCAGCATTTTAAAAGATAATAGAATAATCATAATTTATCATTTTTACTGTTTCATTTCAACCTTAATAGTAATTAACTATGACTTCAACAATACTGCATGCAATCTTGGGGTGAAATATATCAACTAACCTGCATCATTCTAACAGTACCCAGAGCAATGATTAAGAGGGGGAGGGGAGTGAGGGGCTCACACCCTTGTCCACATAAAGGTCCGGAAGGGGGCAAAGGGGTGGGAGGCGTGGTCCCGCCTGCAAAATGAATGTCCACCTGAAAATTATATATTTCACACAATTTCATTTCAGCTACAGTAATTTACCTTAATTATTATAAATACGTTGAAGGAACGTGATAATTTCAGACTGAAATAGTGTTTTTTGAGGGGGCATCACTATCATGGGGAAAAATATGCCTCCTTTGCCCCCCTGGAAAAAATTACCTTGCTTGCCCCTCCCTGGAAAACATCCTGCGGACGTCCATGGACGTGGCGAGAATGTTTTGTAGGGGAGGCCAGGTTATAGACATAAAACTGAACGTTAATAGTAAGTAAATAACAATTATTATTTAAACTATTATTTGACTGCAAATTTATTATTATTACTATTATATCCTTGGGTATATTACTCCGTTCACAATGTGAGCGGTTATCTAACTCAATTCTTTTTCTTTGTTTCCTTACATTTATACACTTAATATACTGAAATGCTATTCTCTTTTTGTTGTTAAACTTTACACACTTCATTGAAGAAAAATCTTTGAAAGATAGCGGGGGGGATTTTAATAATAAAGTTTACGTTATGTAATCTCTTGCATGCAAATCTCGTTTTTGGAAAATTGAAAACCTTTGGAACCATTTGTTCTTTGAATTGAATGGTAGAATTATCAGCTTCAACTAAAAAAGTACAGTAAGTTAATAAGTTTTTTTTTTTTTCTTATTTGAAATGAACGATGCCAGTTTCCATCCCTGTCCAGCACCGACGCGCATGCCCCGGGAGTGAGACAAGTGGACGCTGAATAAATTAGAAAAAAAACATGGGAAAGGAATACACCTTGTGTCGTCCTATCCTATTTAATTAATATTTTTGTAGTTCAAAAGATATATTTAGCGAAAATGTTCTCGCTCGCTTCACTTGTAATACAACTTTCTATATAAGGCACGTATAAAAGTTATAGTTTTAAAAAGTTGTTATATTATATCATCTGTTAAATAAGATTTAAAATCAAGCTACCAAGTAA
The DNA here is from genome assembly GCF_977018435.1 of Lepisma saccharinum. Taxonomy (NCBI): domain Eukaryota; kingdom Metazoa; phylum Arthropoda; class Insecta; order Zygentoma; family Lepismatidae; genus Lepisma; species Lepisma saccharinum. Next base: position 73,316,367 of record NC_139236.1, read on the forward strand.
TAGTAGCATTACTATTCAATCCCTAATACTAATATTCTGTGCAGGTCTTTTGACCACTGAAAACATGTGTCTGGCGTTTGATGAAGTCAGTACTCATTTTGAACCAAAATTGAAGGCACGTATCTATATTTCAGGAGAGGCTTGGGGGGGGGGGGGTGTCTGTACCAAGTGTTTCAGAAATAATAAAAATGATCTAAATGCTTAATAATTTATAGGTGTAATTATAATATTAGATATATTTAAACAACGGTGATGGTAGCCTAATCAATGCACATGTCCACGCGTCACACAGTGAAAATCGGCTTGTCTACATTGATCACAAAATATCGTTTTGCTTTCAAAGTAAAATAAAGGAAACGGCAATAGTTTATTTTCATTGAGTAACTTTCTTTTCCATATCAGCACGTGCCTAATTTATCTATGTAATTCTGACCAGAACCTAAAACTACAGCCAGAATTGTAGCAATCGAATACGAACAAAGAAACGAGATATCGGATATCTTAATACGTAGTGCACTGCATACAAGAAAATGGTACCAAAAACTCACCAGTCTTCATATCTTACAGAGGAGAATGTAGCCCTATTAAAACTAACATTCTGAAAACACATACCTTAATCTATGCATCCAAAAAAATTCGCTTGATCACTTTGATAACCGATTTCTTTTTTGTCATGAAGTGTTCAACTCTCGAGTAAGAAGCAAAACTCATACCTGGCATCCAACGTAACAGTTCTGTATGAAACGTGGCTTGGTAAGTGATATACCGTATTGCAGGTGGAAGACAGGTGTTTTTCCCCTCTGTTTTCTGTAATCCCTCTTTCCAATCCTACTCGTAACGCAACAGGTGTTTTTGTGAGAGACGCCAGACATTTTGAATGACTCACTCATCCCTGCTACATCGTTAGATTGGCATATGCAAGGAAACTAATGTTTTCTGATAGTATTACCCTCTGGCTAAATTGTCTCCTGTGAATTTCTTGTTTTATCTAAGCTGTTGTAACATTCATATATATTCACGTGTGGATACAATCCACATGAATTACAATTGTGTACGTATATTAAACAAAAAAGCGTTTATTACATGAGGTTCATAATTGGATGCCTATCTACATAAATACATTTACTTGAAATGTGTTTTGTAGAGTGCTGCATCGAGGCTTTTTTGCTCGATCGTCTTATAGTTTGCACGGATGACACTAGATGGCTTACGGAATCGACTGTTTCTTCGCTCGAACGAATAATACTCGAACATTCAAACGATTGGTATACGCTCGAACCTCAGTAGTTCACGTATAACCGTAATTTGTCTGTGGTAGTAGGCCTTCAAATTAGGGATGGCCAGATCCGGATCCTGGCGGATCCGGTTGGTTCCGGATCCTAAAATTTTTCGGATCCGGAATTTTCAGATCCGGATCCGGATCCGTTTTGCCATCCAACATGCGCTTCTTTGGAAAGTAAGAATGTGCTTATAACATGTTGTTACCTGCTAATATACATATATATATATATATATATATATATATATATATATATATATATATATATATATATATATATATATATATATATATATATATGTATAGTGTGTGTGCGCGATTTGTAATTAATTAATACACTTACAAGGGAGGTCTAAGTCTCCCCCCTCCGATTTCCATGAAACTTGGCAGGTGTATAGAGCCCCCCCCTCAAGATGAGGAGAAATTGAAGTGTGGATCTGACCCCGAAACCACGTAAATATGGCATAGGAAGAAACAGGGGGCATAGGGCCTCTCTATCCACCTGTCAAATTTCATGGGAAGCGGAGGGGGACACAGGGGTCAGATGATCCCCACGTCAATTTGTCCTCATCTTGACATTTGAGGCGGGTTTTGCCCCCTAAAACAGTTTTTTAGCCGAAACAAAAAAAAATACGTATTTCTTCCTTTGGGCCCCTCTATACACCTACCACGTTTCATGGAAATCGGAGGGGAACACAGGGGTCAGATCCCCACTTCAATTTGTCCTAATCTTGACAATTGAGCGGGTTTTTATCTGTAAAACCGTTTTTTAGTTGAAACAAAATACACGTATTTGTCCCTTTGGGCCCCACTATACACCTGCCAAGTTTCATGGAAATCGGAGGGGGACACATAGGTCAAATGCCCACTTAATTTGTCCTCATATTGACATTTGAGGGGGGGGTTGACCCCTAAAACAGTTTTTTAGCCGAAACAAAAAAAAACACGTATTTCTTCATTTGGGCTCGTTTATACACACCTGCCAAGTATCATGGAAATCGGAGGGGGACACAGGGGTCAGATCCTCACTTCAATTTGTCCTCATCTTGACATTTGAGGGGGTTTTGCCCCCTAAAACAGTTTTTTAGCTGAAACAAAAAAAAAAAAAAAACACTTATTTCTTCCATAGGGCCCCACTATACACCTGCCAAGTTTCATGGAAATCGGAGGGACACAGGGGTCAGATCCTCACTTCAATTTGTCCTCATCTTGACATTTGAGGGGTTTTGCTCCCCTAAAACAGTTTTTTAGCTGAAACAAAAAAAACACGCATTTCTTCCTTTGGGCCCCACTATACGGCTGCCACGTTTCATGGAAATCGGAGGGGGACACTTAGATAACCTTCCTTGTTAGTCTTACACTTTGTAATTATATAACACTGCATATATTATAATGTTTTATTTTAATTTGTAAAACTGTAACTGTAGAACAATTGTATAATTTTCGTATAACATTTCTATCTTGTTATATGTGTTAAAGGGTTCATCCTGGAATGGAATGTCTCACATTTATGTGTGTTTCCATTTCCAATACATTCGAATGAATACATATTCGTTTCTATGGCATTTAGAAAATCACCTCTGACATTTTATGTTAAACTAGTAAGATTATTTTTGTGCACGAGTGTGTTAGCCGATGCGTAGCAAAGTATTTTAGGAACAACACTTGAAAAAATTCTTGTAGGACTAACTAATGAAAAATTTCTTTGTAATCGAAGATCATAATACCTTTTAAGGTGTGGTAATATTATAATGGGATTGAGATACGAAGCTATCGGATCCGGATCCGGATTTTCGGATCCGGAACTCTCGGATCCGGATCCAGATCCTGAACTTTCGGATCCGGATCCAGATCCGTAACTTTTGGATCCGGATCCGTTTGGCCATCCCTACTTCAAATATCGATCGTGTAGTGAAAGACGCAGTGAAATTGAAGTTTAAATGAACATACTCATCATCTCCATGTTAAAATGTAATTTAGTCTATCTATAGCAAAATATGAAAATGAATAGATGATTATGGGCTGAAACTACCAGGACGAATTTTTACACATATATTTGCACGATTGTAGTCAGATTGAAATGATATTTGATATTCTATATATTCGAGCGAATCACGCTCGAGCGTGGGAGATTTGATCAGTATTTTCGAGCGAAAGTACTCTACTCATAGTGTTTTGATTCTATATTTGAGCCTTGTGAACTCAAGGTAGAAGTTACAGATAAAGGTCTGCTGTATTGTTTTCGCGCGAGCAGCTCCTCAAGTGGAAAATGTTGGATGGGGGTATGTTTGGTCGAGCCGTGGGGTTAGCTGGGGGGATACCACCTCCCCGCATCCCCCTTCACTTCGAGCATTGCGCACGAGTTAATTTTTGGCGAGGAGAGGAGTGCGTGCCCAGGAAACAATTCGGGGGAGGGGAGCAATGAACTGTCTTAAATTTCGTATTACCATTCTATTAATTCAGCACATCGTATAATTCATTTTTGAGGAGAGCATAGTGCACCTATACACACACTTGAATTATTTGGGAATATACAGGGTGATTGGTAATTCGACCTATTCCTGGAAAGGGGTAATACTAGAGCACATTTGCAACAAATTTGACCCTATGCACCGGGGGTCGAAAATCAATGGGTTTCGAGTTATTGCAGTTTGTAGATTTTAGTGAAATATTCCGACTTGCGACCAAAAAACTAATAATTGTGAAAAAAAAACTACTACACCCTGGACACTTAATCGACACGTTGCTAACAGCTGACGAATGAGTGACTACTGGGGAAAAAATTCATGCCCATAATTCCCATACTCACAGAGAGAAACAGTCATTGGTGCACACGTCACGAAGAAATTTGGAAATTATCGTTTAAATCGAAGAGGATTACTCAAGAAATTGGTAACACACTTAGCGTAAAAATTACGGATAAAACTTCCTCGTTTCATAAGCTCTCCAAAAATATACAAATGTTGTCAACTGGCACACGGGTTGGGGGAAAAATCTGAATATAAAGCGGAGAAGGCGTGTTGTAGACCTCTTTGTAAAGTGAAAAGAAGTTGTAGGTTGTGAGAAATAAAGGGACGAAAATGAGTGAAATAATAATGTTATTTACCATTCTCATGATTCCAGGTTGTCAGAATTAACTGTTACAAAAACTACAAATCCTGTTAAAATTGCCTCTCCCCGGTTACGTATGCAAGCACGCAGCCTGCAGCGTACTTCAGACACAGTCACTCGCGTTGACACTCTGTCTCTAATGTCTCAACTCTCTCTCTCTCTCAACTCTTCTTGGGAATCCACTGGTGTAATGTAGACTGACTCTTACATGTGACCCCAAATGCAAAAGTCGCATGGCGTAAATTCCGGACTCCTCGCCGGCCAGGGTTTCGGGCCGCCTCGACCAATCCATTGCATGGGATAATTGTCGTCCAGCCACTGTCGCACACCCCGGAAATAGTGGGATGGGCAGCCATCATGTTAGTAAATCATACCCCATCTTGTGGCGAGCGGCACATCCCAGCAGCGTCGTCAATTCTTCCCTTAGGAAGTTTTCGTAGGTAATGCCGTTTAGGTTTTGTGGCAGAAAGAATGGCCCGATCACATGATTGTGAATGATTCCCATTTAGCGAGAATTTTCTCTGGTGAGCCCTTTTTTTTTTTAAGATTTTCTGGGGTTATGACCCTTAGGGGCCCAAAAATGAGCATTATGAAAATTCGTAATACCATTGCGGTTGAATTTGGATTCGTCCGTCCACAGAATTCTTGTCAGGTGATGGGGGTCTTCAGTGTCGGTATGTAGTAAATAACGACACAAATCCATCCTTCTGACAGGATATCCCTCCTCATTTGGGGTCACATGTAAGAGTAAGTCTACAGTACACCAGTGGATTCCCAAGAAGAGTTGAGAGAGAGAGAGAGAGAGTTGAGACATTAGAGACAGAGTGTCAACGCGAGTGACTGTGTCTGAAGTACGCTGCAGGCTGCGTGCTTGCATACGTAACCGAGGGGAGGCAATTTTAACAGGATTTGTAGTTTTTGTAACAGTTAATTCTGACAACCTGGAATCATGAGAATGGTAAATAACATTATTATTTCACTCATTTTCGTTCCTTTATTTCTCACAACCGACAACTTCTTTTCACTTTACAAAGAGGTCTACAAACGCGCCTTCTCCACTTTATATTCAGATTTTTCCCCCAACCCGTGTGCCAGTTGACAACATTTGTATATTTTTGGAGAGCTTATGAAACGAGGAAGTTTTATCCGTAATTTTTACGCTAAGTGTTTTACCAATTTTTTGAGTAATCCTCTTCGATTTAAACGATAATTTCCAAATTTCTTCGTGACGTGTGCACCAATGACTGTTTCTTTCTGTGAGTATGGGAATTATGGGCATGAATTTTTTCCCCAGTAGTCACTCATTCGTCAGCTGTTAGCAACGTGTCGATTAAGTGTCCAGGGTGTAGTAGTTTTTTTCACAATTATTAGTTTTTTGGTCGCAAGTCGGAATATTTCACTAAAATCTACAAACCCATTGATTTTCGACCCCCGGTGCATAGGGTCAAATTTGTTGCAAATGTGCTCTAGTATTACCCCTTTCCAGGAATAGGTCGAATTACCAATCACCCTGTATATGAGCACAGCACAGCGCGCTACGACGTCAGGGGTACCGGGATCGAATCCCGACCACGGCGTGGGTGTTCTTTGAGAGTCTCTTCATCAATTTCATCATAGCATCGCTCATCCTCATCTTCGCGATTAGGCAGAAAAGCGAAGTAAATTAAAACAAACCAATCAATCAAGGCTCGCTTTGAATTATTAAGGGGAACAACGTCTGTATTTCTTTGTACAGTGTTGAAAGTTACTGAAAAATTTACAATATTCAACCATTAAAATGTGACAGTCTTCCTGTTAATTTACAAAAACTGGAGGCATCAGATATTTAAACTTGAATATTTTTTCATGTATGGTAGATAATGATTATAAATTGCAGTTGCGAGCACCATAAATATATTAAACAAAAAAAAAAACAACAACTGAATGATTAAATTATGTTGATTAGGTTAGTCTTAGACCGTCATTCCTTCAAAGCGTTTCTCTGTTTCTTTTTCTCTCTCGCTTCTTTTCCATCTATCTTTCTATATTTATTTCGTTTTTTCTTTTCCTCTCTTCGACTTCTTCCTTTTCAATTTCTATCTTCTCCACTTCTCTCCTTTTTCACTCTCTTTCACTTGTCTTCTATTTGTTTCCCTCCTTTTTATTTTCTCTCACTTGCAGTTCTCTTTCTTTTTGAAGGAGTGAGACAAAGTGAGGGAGAGGAGGAGAGAGAACAAGAGTAAGAGCAAAGATGATACAAAAAGGGATAGAGAGACCAAAGAGATAGAAAACAGAAATGGTTAGGGAGAGCAAAAGAGACAGTCATTTCTTCAATCAACTTTTTACAGTGTATTCTGGGAAACATAGTGATAAAAGAAAATGTAGCATAATATGATACGTATTTACAAACTGGAATGTAATATGGGTATCGGAGGAAATGGAATATGCCAAGAAATGAGGCAAAAACAACAAAATAACTTTATTTGAAAGCAAATGCTAAGTGTTTACACAAAACAAGAGGTAAAAAGTATACAGTAATACTGTTACAAAGTGGACCAAAACAACTGAGGTGCATAATGAGTGTCATCGTTGATGCAGTTGTTCCTCTTCAGCAGCCCATGGGCATTCCCCAAGTATGTATGCACCTCTCTACAAGATGTGGCATGCTTTGCACCATGTTATCCAGTATCTCCTGAAGGATACGCTCTCAATTCCTGTAGGGTGGTCTCTGTGAACTTTTGGAGGCTCTGTGGGTCGGACGATTGGCGATGGTTGTCTTCGGAAGTGCCCATCCATTTTCGATGCAGTTCAGGTTGTGTGAATAAGCTGGCCATGGCCATTCTGCAGGATAGGAGCACAGAATCGTCGTCAGGAATACGAACGATATGTATCCTGTTTTCAAATACCAAAATGCTTTGTGACGTGTGCATTATAAAGTGGTGACTCTTATAATATTATGGAGTGCAAGGATGAATTAAATTTATTGCTTGTGTTCTTTATTATTCCCAATAGATGCAATTATATGGATGAAAAGTTAAGTAACCACTATACAAACTTCGTAAATCTGATCCAAATACACTCATTATCAAGAAGGAAATAGCATGGATTTTATGAGGAAAAAATCTGCCCTTATTATCACTTCTTTATTCTTAAGAGATTCTTAATTAGCATTGCACCGTGAGTATAGTTTCAATTTTAGTATCCCTAAATTCTTATTGCGACATGCCAGTTTGCGTTCACATGGCTAATGAGAAGTGGACCTACAGTTTAAAGTGAGCTTTGAACTGCCATAAATGAGAATTGAACTCAAGACTCCCTGATTACAAGGCAAAAGTATTAGACAAATTAGAAGACCAACGAGATGCAGGTATGAGGTATACTGTCAAAGAACAATAATCAACAACTATTATCTTGACATAAAATAGCAAATACGCCAATGGACGATTGTAATTTATATGAAGAAATTCCAATTTGGACCTGTCATTTTCACAGAAAGACCACATTAAATGAAGATATGCGAGATTCCTTTCTATAATCAAAATTCATTTTGCAATTGCAAAGTCTAGTATTTTATTTCAGGGTATATTTCATCCTCAACATGGAGAACTGATTTTCCACACTATTGTGTGTGCTGAGGTTAGGGCACATAGAACCAAGTAGCCAAGAGTCCTGGGTTCAAATTCCAGACAAGGCATGGATACTTCAGTCTATTTGTTATCTCATCTAGTCATGCAATTTCTTTATTACACTGATTAATCTAGTGGTATAAAAGCGACATTAAAAAACAGAAAAGAAAGAAATTTTTAGTATGAAAAATAATTATTATATTTATTGCTGTTGCCATTTTCCCTGTGTAACATATTTCTAAATGACACCCTTTCATTCAAAATTCTCATATATGCTGTAGTTTTCTCCCTTCTGCTAAACAGATAAAAGAGAGACAGATAAACATACATCTCTTTAGATATATGTACTGGTAATGCAGAATGCTGCAATCTTCTACCAGTCTAGATTTTTACACAAACGCACACAACATTCATACAAGGTGTCCGAAAGGTCCTACCACAGGCTAAATGTTAAAACGGACTGTGTTTTGTTCCTTTGTTGCAGTGAATGATACAGTTGGAACGTGCAGAAATCGTACTGTTGTGTGGGCATGAATGTTTAATAATCATGACAAAAAAGGATTTGAATCCGTTGGACTTTGCATTTTGAGGGTATTTGAAGTCTCAGGTGTATAGCGTGAAGATTCACGCTCTACTTCTGCCTACACCAAGCTTTGGCCAATCGTGGTTATCCTTCAACCTTGGTCACAAAACAAATATCCCGAGCTGCCTCGCATGCCTCCACCAAGAACCCCCTCGTCATCTGTACTACTCACCCAATATCATCCCCACTGCAACAGAATCAGACACACCCTATGTTCCCTCCTGCCCATTCTCCACAGTGATCCTGAAACCAGAAACATTTTTCCAGACAAGCCCACAGTTACAAGGGAGAGTCAAATTGTTTTTGTTGCTTATCTAGTAGATTTCTGTATGTAGGCTTGCACAAGTTTGTTGCACTTTAGCACAGATCTATTTCTGATCTACATACATTTTGAACTTTGTATTAGTGGCTGTGTACCTCAAGAAGAATACGTCTTGGGGTCCATGTGCAGTCACTTGTGAGCCACTGCGAAGGCCTTTCCACCCATCTCCCTACGAACTAAGGCCATTGTCGAACTTTCTCCTGGATTAGTATTCTTGCCGGTGTGGTAAGCATGCACAGAGATATTGAATTTTCATTTTCTGAGCAAGTTCTGTAACTTTTACGCTGACAGAGGGCAAGAAACCACTCCTCTTCACTGGTGCACATGTGCATAGGAGGCACCATCTTTAAAATAACGAAAAAATCGTTTTGAAGTGTTGCAGCCTTACGTCATATTGTAAATAACAGTTGATACCTCATGTAAATTTGAGCTGTACGAAGTCTGCCCTACAATTTTTATTGGATTTTTAAGATTTTCATTTGACTCTTGTAATATTTTCAAGCAACCCTTACCAACCTCTGCTGCTACAAAATACCCCACCCTCCTCCCAAGGTACAGAATCTGTTCCATTCTCACTTCGACATGCTCCACTTAAAAGGAACCTGTCACATTTCTATCCTCACCTGCAACATCTGTGGTGGCATTTACGTGGGGGTAACATCCAGTCCACAAGCTAAGGATCAACCACCGCTCCTGCACCCAAAACCTGGACTTGACTGTCGCCACCCATACCAAAGGTCACAATACTCCTTTCAATGTCTGCTTCCGGATAGCGACCATCCACTCATTACCCTAATCCACCAACACCTCAGTACCAAAAAGATCAGAGGGGGCCCATGCTTCAGCCGAGTGCAACCACAGACTCTGACCGTAATAAGGACCCTCAGTAACTTTCCCAACCAAACCCCATCTCCACCCCCTCCCCTTCTTCTCATCACATTGGCTCCTCCCCTTCACCACAACTTTCTATACCATCTGTATCTTGGATGGTATCACACCCCAGTTAGCAAAATTTTCACTGTCCCATTGCTACTATGTTAAAACATATGAGCACACCTCAGCCAGACCCAAGCCTCCCCAACTAGCAATTTACACTGTCTGCCAGTCAATATACTGTAGCACCAACTGTGTATCAAGAAAAGTCTGTGCACTAAAACAAGAAAAAAAGGGGTCTGTACACAAAAAAAAAAATACTAATGAACAAAGTTTGAGTGTAAGAAGCAATAATATTTACTGCAGAAAAATATTTACAACATGTATACACAAAGTTTACAAAATGCTGCAAAATCACATTGGAATGTTCTCATGGTCACTGTAACCTAACCCCGACTGCAGATCATTTCCACCACGCTAGGCTCCATGAGGACTGGGTCGAGACAACGATGAATTGCACTTCCAAGGATTTCATCCAAGAGAACATGGACCAAACTAAAAGAAAGGTAAATAAGTTGTAAGAAAGCTTAGAATTGCATATGCAATCCTGTTTCTTATTAATATAAAGGTGTCCTGGTTTTGTAAACTGTAATACACATCATATTCTAAGGTAAATCTATTCAGTCACACATTGATTCTAAATTACTAAAAAGCTATGCAAATTGTAGCACAACAGAGATCAAAGCAGTGTTTCGTATTTCTGAAGCCCAGATGTCGACTTCTTTAATAATAATGGTGCTGGTACACATTCAATCTTATAGTTGAGGCATAATTTTCATAACTTTTCAATGAACTCATCATGTGAGAACCAGAGGGACGTCAATCCACTTTAACAAATGTACAGGAGAGAGGATAACGTATTCTTAGGAATATGTTAGACTTGTAAGCTCTTCAGAGGAGTTCATTTAAACAATAAAAACTGCATTTTTTGGAGTTATGTTCCTCTGGTTCCCACATGATGAATTATACTAAGTGCCATACACTGGGTTCCGGTGTAGTCAAATGGCCAGTGCTCTTGTCTTTGGAGCGTGAGGTTCTGGGTTCAATTCCTGGTGGGAGCCCCCAAAATTTTGGCATTGACCCAGAGTTGTGAGGACAATTGAGGAGCTACTTGAAAAGCCAGAAAATGGTGGTGATGGGACTTGATGAGGAGACCCAATGAAAAACCCACTCGGGCAGGTCCTGGCTCTTTAGTTTTAAGTACCATAAACTTAGGGTTACCAGACATCTGGTTTTTCTCAGACATGTCCTACATCTTAGCCTGATGTCCAGCGTCTGGGAGGAATTTTAAAAATATCATTAATATCCTACATTTTGAGCTTCACATAATATTAATTAGGAAAATAAGTGTTTCAGTTGAACAAAGAGAAATCATGCAAGTTACAATTCTATAGACTACACTCCCAAACGCAATAGCGAAATTTATTTTGATTCAGTCATTGCCCAAAAATAAAATGAAAGTTGTCCTGCTAGAACAAAAATGGAAGCAATTTATGAACGAAGTTTTGGGGTCACATTCTAATGATGTCACTGTTCAGTGCCTGAGTGAAATTTCTTGCCTTGGGGCTTATACTGACGGAACAAGGTGTTTTCCATTCTTGTTCAATATTTCAATTGTAAACAAGGATATAGAGAACCAAGTTATTGAACTAAAATATGAAACTTCTGGAACTATTTCAAGTTACGGTATTTGCTGAATATTTGTTTGCGAGGTCATAATGCACGTTTTGAGAGTACTTTCATTACCATCAGTACAACAAACGCATGAGATAATTTTCTTTTTTCATAAAGTCTGCAAAAAGTTTGGTACTGGTTCAGTACATTATAAAGGAGTTTGACTGTTCAATCTCTCATAAATATATTTTGACTAGTTTCGAATTTGTTAAGAAATCATATTTTCTTAAAACTGAAAGTATCAATTTTAAATTACTTTCTAACATGTACTACAAATGTGTATTATTTATTGCGAATGATTTGTGTCCTACATTTTGACTTAAAGTCCTACATTTTGGGACATTATGTCCTACTTTTCTCTTACAGCAATCTGGTAACCCTTCATAAAATATTTCCTGTAAGAAATTCAGTTCATCAGAGCACGTTTACTTTTTACAACAGCATTTTATCAGCACTCTTATTTTCTTCATTCATAACTCAAATATTTTTCTAATCGATTGTATTGTAAGGCTATTGGATGAAGTAAAGTTATCCTCTCTACCTGGTTCATCTGTACAATAAACTACTTCTTGTCATGCATGGATAAAGAACGAGAGGAATTGTTCCACTTACTTCTCATCACTCACAAACCTCCACAAATACAGCTGAAGGTAGTGAGTGTCCACCTGAATTTGCTGAAGACCATATCTGCTAAATGTCCGCAGCCGTACACACTCCAGAAAAGTCTGAAAAATAGGAATAATAATCAGAATATTAATGACATTGGGACGTCGTAAATTGTTATCTTACGCTTTGCTATGTCCACTTAACTTCTTTAGAGATGAATTTTAAAAGAGCACTTGCATGTTGCAGAAAAATATAAAATCAGGTTTCCACAGGGTAGTTAAAATGGTTGTAATACTACATGTAAAGTGAAGGTTAAAACGAGGTCCCTTCAGAAGTATATCCTGTAGTACAAGGGGAGTACGCCACTTTTGGCTAATCACGATGATGAGGATGGGTGATGATGTGATAAAATTGACGAAGGGACACTCACAAGGAATGTCCAGGCCGGAATTCAAACCTGGGACCCCTGGCATTGTAGCACGCTACACTAACCAATCGCCATGAAGGCCGGCTTGAATCTTTTTGGATGTCAAAGATGGGAGACTGTCTCTTTAGATATCTTGATGTATTATACCTTTACTAGACATCTAAAAGTGTAATTTATATCAGCTCTTATATTAACTGATGATTTTTTGGTTGTTTCAGACAACTTGCTAGATGGGCTAGGGATACTTCTGGTCCATCATTACCACTGTGCATTCATTTCCTTGATGACAAAGTAAGACATTCCACAGGCAATATTACACACTAAAAGTGCACCTACATTCAATATGCCTAAAGAAAAACTGAAACATTTCTCACCTTAAGGCTTATCTTAATGATGCCAGTCAGAATGGACACTTTCGAAAACTCCACGGATGAAAATATTTCTATCCTCTCCGAGAAGAGCTTCTGGATGTTGGTGACGAGGCTTCCATCCAACTGGCTGGGAGCATAAGACGACCAATTGGAACGATACTGGTGTCGCGAAATACTTGCACTGATAGGATGGAAGTAAAACTAGCATTAGCATGGAACAGAGATTAATGTAATATTAATTAAATTAGTTGGGGTACTTTTCCAGCTTGCTTTTCACTCAACTAACATTTCAAAGGGTGATGTTAATAAACGCAACCAGAAGAAAACTAGAAGATATTGAATTGTATCTCATATTTTGAGGAGGATTGGTTAAATCTTTGACATTAATTTTATTTGTAATTTGTTAGTTGAAGAGTTTATTTGACCTTGTTGCCACTGTTGTTACGCAAAAGGCCTTGTTATCCTGTTTTATTTTGATTTTCTTTGGCCCAATGAACACACCGTGTAGAGGATGAAATGTTGCCAACAATAAACAATTTCTGCTTTACATTTCATAATGAGTTATTCCAGTTAGTTAAAGATCCTGTGAGTGAACTTTCCAAGAGGTAGTTCAAAAGGTTGAAATATTGAAAATTAGTATAGAGTATAGTAAACTTCTCTTATGGAAATTTCAGAATGCAACATTCCATATGGGACTGATATGATGAGCTGCGTATGATGCTTATTACTTGCATGTCACTCTAGAATAGATTGTTAATTTTGCATGCATCATGTTGCCTTAGTCTGTTGTTTGTTTCAAATACATGGTGAATGTTTTATTACAGGCTGGAGGAAAAGTAACTATTCTGGTATGTACGGTTTGTGTCGTTTTGCTTGTTGTTATTCACTTCAGTCTGAAAGCAGCTTTATTTGTAGCGAACAATAAAGACACAGGATTGGCTTGAATGAATTGAGGCTGTGCAAATATTTATGTAAACAATATGTAGAATATTGTTCATCCACTTCGAAGAATCTTGCGTCTGTGCACTTGAAGTGATTCCTGATAGAGATAATACGAGATCGTACTAATTTAAAAAGTTTTCAGGCAGTCGTCATTATAAATGGTCAATAACCGACATTCGTGATGCTACCTTCAAGGTTTGAAACTAGCCTTCAACATTTAACTGCCATTTGATGACTAATTCATAATATTCAATAAAAATTAAAAAAAAACAAAAAAAAAACATATAGCGAAACAAGTGTATCTGCCAAAGTGGATATAACTACACTACATTTAATTAACACAATCTGAATTTATTTAAAAATATTCCTTTATTTCCTGTGAGATGAAACCATTGTATGTCACACTACAATATTTAACAGTGTTAGGAATACAATTCAAAGCCAAGGTCAGGCATTTTTATGGCTGCTCTCTACTGAATTTCTTTAAAAAATAATTTATAGTAAAGTATAAACTTGATTGACCAAAGAAATATACAGAAAATTACCAACTTACCACATAACTGAAAATACACAATATTCATGCAATAAAATGAAATGCTCAGCCAAATATACCACTTTTCCATCATGTTTATAATTCAGAATTGCATAGCTGCCAAAAAACGTGACCTGATAAATTCAATTAAACACCAAACAAAAAATGACTAGAACTGACCTGACAATTTTCTGGAATCTGGGTGCGTTGCGGTGTTTACAAAAATGCTAAATATCCACCATGCACCATTTTCATAATTTTTGCAACAGCATCGTGGGGAGAAATGGATTTAGTGGTTCAATAATTCTTCCATGTGAAATTATTAATATTTTAATGCAAAAATCCAGTAGATTGCTACAGTTGAGCTTAACTTTGATCTGTTACAGTTTTTTCAAGCAATGGTATTGGTGTCAATTCAAAGTGGTACCAGCTCAACTCTAAAAATTACACTTGCATTTTGTGACTACTGATTTTGAACAATGACAAACTAACCTATGGGTGCGACGGCTGGAGTCTGAGCTTCGATCTTGCCTCTGGCCCTCCTCATAGAGTGTCCCGACCTGCGTGTCAACGGCGGCCATATCTTCAACGACCCTCTTCATAACTGCCCGGACCGTCCTGGGCTCTATGGTGTGCAGCCAGTCCCTCGTCTCTACGGACTTACGCAGCATCTGAAACACAATTTCTCTTTTCTAAATTTCTTTTCAAATCCAAGTTTGTGCAGTGTTTGCACGTTTCGCAGTCTTTTCACTGGAGCTTTTCTAATTTCCAAAAGAGCATAAATGGTGATTATCTGAAATTAATCAAGTTACACATATAAAAAGAACAATCATGCCCAGGTTCAGATTCAGGCCTTCGGTGGGGAGATGGTGGACCAATCACGCAGCAAGTGCCTGGTACATAGTGCTGAACTGAGAATAACTCTAGAACATGAAACACTAAAATGGAAGCTCTACTAGGAATGAAATCCAGGAAAACTTACTACAAATAGGATTATCGTATTTGTGTTCATAGATTGAAAATACATTGCTTTCTCACAAGATACAGTATTAGGGATAATTTTTATTAATTCTGATCAAGTTTATACTGAAAATGTTTAGCATATCAAAGTTTCACTAAGGGACCTTGTTTGTATTTATTCTTCAAGGTTAACAAATTACTTGTCTTCAAACTATAAAGTAACTATAAAAGTAATAAAAAATTAAACTGCATTAACGTAATTCATGAAGTAATAATAGATATAAAAATGGCAAAAAAAATCAGGATCATATTGTCATATTTTTTTATTAGCATTTGTCACCAGAGTTCTTTAGCAGATAGAAAAACATTGTTTTCCAAAAATTAACTAACCGTGGTAGCAAATTCCAGGCTATTTAACATCAGACTGATAAAAATTTTCAATACTTTTAACAGAAGAATGCCCAAAAATTTCCTAAGTGTAGAATATGATCTATATCAGGGATATACTTTTCATTTTTAAATGTATTTTATTTAATATGTATTTTTAACAAAGTTGAGCTATATACACCTATGAACCTGTAACTAGGAATCCAACAGATTATGCACACAGCACCAAGGCATTATTTGCATTAATATTGTTCATGAAAAAATACTGTATCGGTAGGGACATGAAGTCTTCATTTTATTTTTCCCTAAATTTTGGGGTTATTTTTTTATTGCAATTCAGTGTATTTTTTTGCAGTTTAGGGTATAAAGCGATGATATGATTTTAAAATCGGTTTTATTTTTACATGCATTTTTACTGTTTCTTCTATGCATAAGATTCTCACATTGCTTTAGTTGTGGAAAATTTAAGCAAATTTTAGTTTTAATGACAAAATAAATAAATTTAAGCCTTACCTTTGAGAGAAATGACCAAATTTGTTGCATTTGGAAAACTAGAAATGTTCATTGAAGGATATCACCCAAATCTTTGAACACAATCACATTTCTAGCTTTCCATTCTGACAGAACACATTTTTCAAAATTTGTTTTACTAAATTCTCTTTTCAGTTTACAATTACATTGATGGATTTCCACATATCGTAGTAAATGTTCACAGCATTCCTATACAAAATGCATTTCTAAAGAAAGATAGCAGTTTTTCCTGTTCACTCCAGTGGCATGATTTCTTTACCCATCGACAAACTACTAGAGCTTTTACTTCTAGGCTTTAACAAAGGTTTCCACAGTTGCTTCTCGAATCCTTCAATGACAGAAAGTTGCAGCTTTGTTTCACCTGGTTTACTTCTCTTCAATTTGTGCCTCTTACTTGCATTGTGCTTAATCGCAGAATCCTTCCTCTCCCATGTCATTTTGCAATTGCAGTGATTACAAAATAATGATGCTCTATCTGAAGCATAAAGTTCTTCAGAAACAAACTAATGCATTTACTGCTGACTTTGGCATGCTGCGAAGTACATCACAGAAGCAAAAGGAAATGCACGACTATGCAGTCGCAGTGATTCTCGCTCACTGAAATTTCCCTAACAATGCCAAAAAAATCACTCTCAGACCTCAAAATAGTTTTGTGTACACACCTACACACACACACACACACACACCCTGACCCCCTCCCCTTGCAACAAACACAACAGGTGTTTCTCCCTGAAAATTTTCCCGTTCCTACTAAACTTCTCTTCTGGGAAGATCCCCACAGCAAATTCAGTTTCAGGATGAGGTCAAAGTACTGTCAGTCATATCTATGCAAAACTATAATAAACGAAGCATGACAATCTCTTTTAAATCAAACCCTCATCACAGCGCTTCAGCTTTTGAACAAAAAAAGTTATCCCCAGTTTATATTGCATATTTTGCGGCACCTTTAAACTACAAAATTTGGTGTTATTCGCACTTTATTTCGAAATTCCAAAACACCAAAAACTTGCCTCCTTAACCAACCCAAATGTATTTTAAACACTTTATTTTGTTTTCCTCAACTTTTTGGTGTTATCGTTAAAATGAAAACTTCACATCCCTATGTATCAGGTAGCTGTAACATTATTAAGACAAATACTGATATTAAACTATACAGTAGAAGTGTTCTTTTGAATTCTTGTACTGCATCCAGTACCAACAAATGGGGGAACGCACACAAAGAATGGAGGCTTATTATAAAGTGTTTCCATGTATGGGATTGTATAACCATGTAATTAGAAGTGCAACACTAATACTTACTTCAAACTTCACAACATTACCAAGGTGAAATGAAGATTATTACCTGAGATTGATTTATTTTGCTTCGCATTTCTGCAACTTTGGCTAATTCCGAAGATGAGAATGAGTGATAATATGATGAATGGACACTCACAGAGAACATCCATGCCTAGGTTAGGATTCAAACCTGAGGCCCTCGGCATTGTAGCATGTTGCACTAACCACTTGACCATGTAGGTCAGCAAATATTACCTGAGAGACGCTGAGGCCCTGCATGCGGACATAGTGATTGAGGAGCTGTTGTGCCACTTCCCTCATGCTGGAGCAGATCTGCGTGGCTGGCGTTAAGCTTGACCTCTCCTCTATGTGAAACTGCTCATCAGTCAAATTCACCTGTGCATCAATAGTACACAAATTACCAAAAATAATTACATTTACCACCCATATTAAAAATAAAATCATTCAAATTTGCACTTAATTTTACTTTTTAGTAACTTAAACATGTGTGAAACCATCAAATCTTATATCTATTTAATAAAATTATAGGTTCTACGATGAACTTGATAGCCTGTGCATTCTTGTTGTGACAAACACTTTTTTACGCATGTTAATATTCCTTAAAGAGAAACACGTTGCTAAACAACAAATAGAACACAATAAGTGCTTATGCAAATAAATTACATTGACACAATGTGTAAGTAATTTTTAGTTAAATTATTGCTTTCTGCAAGACATTTCTTATTTTCTGTAGTACCAAATTATTATTAACACTGGATAGTCCAGTTGGTAGGATGTCTGATTGCCAATTGTGAGACCTGTATTTCTACATCCGCTATACACCTGCATGGCATGGTGCAATGCACAGTGGATAGTTTTACCTTTTTTTCTATAACTCGTTAACATAAATTGACTAAATATCTGAAAAATAATATTTTTTATTTTACACCCAGAAATATTTTCACAAATTACTTTCATAATATTTTCTAGCAGTAAGATTTCAGATCAATTTTTTATTTATAGTCAGAGCATGATAAAATCGGTCAAAAAAACAGTACACAGTAAAACCTTTTTTGGTTGAGAATGTCCTAGGAAACTAGGATTGAACTCTACCAAGCAGTTTTGGTGTTTTTACCCTTTTCCCCTTCTTTCAGTTATTGTTACAACAGGGATGTAATATCTCTGAAACAGAGACAGCTTTTCATGCTTTCTGGTATGTTGTGCTTGTATCCTGATTTTAATATGGACGAGATTACTGTCTACAATGAATAAAAACATTGTACTAACTTCGCATGAAGTTATGAACACTTTTAGGCACGGCACTAACATTTAAAAATCAAAAGTGGGCAGTAATTTTTCATGCAAGCATAAAAGTTTATTCACTAATCAAAGTTCATTCTCTTCACTAACACTTCCTTAAATAATATAGTTATATGTGCGTAAGTCTCTAGTAATAAGTTTGAGCCTACCAGGTAATGGATGTTGGACATCTCGAACTCTAGACACATCCTGGAGAGCAGCAGTAGCAATGACGGAGGAGCCTTGTCCTGGCCTTCGCAGAAGCTCCTCGCGGTGTTTGTGATGTACACGAGGAAGCTGACCACCAGGCCTTCCCTCACGCTTTCACAGCAGAACACTTCACGGAAACGAGGCTTCAGACCAAACGTTAAATCTGGCTGTAGGAACACCTGTGGGAGAAATTAAGATATACACAATTCAGAATTCATTCTTCTCACACTTAATACACACACACACACACACACACACACACACACACACACACACAAACAGAACAAAATGGAAACTAAAATTAGCTCAGAGGTCTTGACCCCCTTCTCTGTCATCTTCATGCTTTTTTCAGTTCTTTACATGCCACATCAACATATTAAAAATAAGAAGAAATCACATTTAGTTTGCTTATAGTCAGATTGAGGCCAGTCTGAAAATTTGGAAGACTAAACAAGGAATAGTCTATAACTGATTCTACAATTTCACACTTTGATATTCTTCTTGCAGTTCTTTTTTCTAAAGAAAGAAACCTTTTGGTTATACATGAAATAAACAAAAATAGGTAAAAGAATCATTGAGGTTATTATGTTTGTTAGACCAGAGTCTGATACTATTTCATTCAAGAATTCATGTTACTGAACTTAGACCTATTATGGGAGACCTCAAGTCTGCCAAGTTCATAGTTACAAGTTCCGATGTGGACGGTGGCAGTGGACAGCAAAATTAATTGAATGAATAAACTGTAATGTGGATACATAAGTACATTTCATGTGTATTTTAATAATTAATCTTTCAAGTAGTTCATAATGGCCTTCTTGATGCTGGGTTAAAGCCAGAAGTTCGGGAAGCAAAAAAAAAGAATACATGCTTTGATTGATTTGGCATATTTTACTTTGCATTTCTGCCACTTTTGGCTAATCGCGAAGATAAGGATGAGTGGTGATATGATGAAATTGATGAAGCGACACTCACAAAGAACATCTATGCCCAGGCAGGGATTCGAACCAGGGACCCATTGCATCATAGCATGCTGTGCTAACCACTCCACCATGGAGGCCAGCAAAGGACACATGCACCAAAGCGCTAATCATTCTTCTGTAAAGAGGCTTTAATGATTGCACAGAAAACCACTGATACTTATACAGAGGCAACAGCAGCAGAAGAAGAAAAATAATCACACACACCATTTTTAGTGCCTGAATAACACACTTTACTTCCTGAATAATACACTTTAGTGCTACGAATCCTTCCCTTTCTCGTATCTGATTTTCAAAACCAACCTACCATCAGGTCTCCAAGGATGTTCTTCATCTTCTCCACGGTAGCTAGCACGAGAGTCGTCAGAAGTTCCGACAAGCTTGTATTATCACCTTCCTGGCTGATGACCTTCGGGGCAGCCAGGCTCTGCCTCACTTGCATCAACAAGTCGGTGAAGTGGTTCTTCAGGATGTTTAGGTAGTGAGCGCACTGACGCCTCCCAGCTTCCAGCACTATTTCAGTGCCCGTTCTGCAATTAACACAATGTAGATATGGACGAAGTGTTGTCTGTGTTTTTATTTTAATTTGTAGCAAGATTCAACAATAGAAAAGAATTATGAAGGATGACCCAATAAGAAATTTATTGATACAGTGGAACCTCAATTATACATTATTCAGGGGACCAAAGTTAAAAACTTTACCACTGTTATCAATATCCAAATAATCAATCCTATAATAAAAGGCAAACATTTCATGCATATTTTTTTTTCATTTATCTCTTGTCTAACTGCACAATAATAACTCAATCAATTTATTCCTTCTATAGTGTTATGAAAACAATAATACATGCCATAAAGACACAATAAAAATAATATTTACAGCCTTGAAGCTTGTAAACTTGTAAATACATTGCAAGCACAGTTTCAACAACTGTAAGGTTTTTTCAAGGCAAGATTCTGGTCTAGTATTTACAGTGGATCCCCGATTTTACATTTTTCTGCATTATACATTCAATCTTCATGGTTCCAATAGTGCAAAATCCTATAATATTTTCCCAGGATTTTACACTTTCCTGGATTAAAAGTTATTGATCTTCGTGAAAAGAACCAAAATTAGATTCTTATCATGCACAGGTAAATTTTTGCTGAAAGTGACTAGATCTGGAACTAATCTGAAACAAGTTCTCTGTCCGGTTATTGGTAGAAACTTTAACACCATGCAACATTTTTCAATTAAAGATAGAGTAGAACCTTGGCTTTATGTTCCCTGATTTTAAATTTTTCTACACTTTACGTTTTTTCATCCTTATTTCCAGAGAAACATACATTCAAGGTTCTACTGTATGCATTTCCTTGAACAAAAAATAGTTATACCAACCTAGCAAAATCTGTGTCAACAAATAAGGTGTTCATAGCCTGCAGGCGCCTGTGGAACCTGTCCAGCGCTCTGACTAGAATAGTGGTGTCTCCACCCTCCTGCTCCAGTTCCACACGCCTCTTGATGATGTTAAAGTATCTGTTCATGTTCTCCAGAACAAAACTTCCTAGCTTAGCGAGTGCCATTGCATCCATTTCCTCACTGCAAAAGACAAGGGTAGCATTAACATCATCATCAACTGTACAATGACGCTCACTTTAATATAAAGAATGATAAAAGAAGCATGTTTGCTGAAGTTGATCATGTATTTTCACACTGTTTCAACAGATGCTGATCATGCACCAATTTGAAACAACCATTATTAATACCAATAATGATGTTTGAATGTTGTACATTTCTAAAATTCCTTTGAACAGCTATGTTTCGCCAAAGCAGTCAACATTGATCCAAAAAAAAAAACACCTTATGTTTCAACCCTCTATCAAGGTCTTCCTCAAACTTGAAACTTGAGACCTAATGTTGTAAAGTTTTTCTCTTTCTTACTGAAATATAAACTGCCTTCTTCAGCATAGGGAGTGTAGGAAATATTAATATTAAAATTGTATTAGATGTATTGTATTGCAACTATACCACAGTATTGCTTTAAAATATTGCAATCACATATTTTGCACACATTTTACACAATTATCAAGGCCTCCCTGATGGCATAGTGTTAATGTTGTTGCCTTGTAATTAAGGGATTCCCAGTTCAATACATGGTGTACGCACATAGTGGTTCGGATCGCACTTTAAACTGTAGGCCGTCCCAATAAGCCTTTCTGTACATAAAGTGGGGGGGGGGGGGGGGACAAAAACATTTCAACTAAAAAAAAGGCCAATCAGCACCTTGAGAAGTCTGTGATGACATTGAAGTGAACTGCACAAAATATCAAGACAGGATCAGTATTTGAACATATTTTACTGTCATTTGTAAATGTTTAGATGTAGTTTTGACATGCTCCATAGACAAATAAGTGAAATAAAATCACATAATGGTATACAGAACATGAAGATATTTCAAAATGAGGAGTGCTCTCAAATATAGAAAGAAGTTAAGAGACAGAAGGGTTATTAAAAATCAAACTGTGAAGGAAATAAGATACATTCACCACTCAATAAGAGAAACATTTTGTGTCTCAACACATCGACATCCAGCAAGCAGTGTAGCTAGGTATGAAGTTGCAATTACTTTTTATAAACAAAACATTAGCTGGTACACCCCCTGTGAGTCCGAAGTTTACGAGATTGGGTGGATCAAGGGGGATACCAACAAGTGGTTTAGGAAACTGTATTGGAAGGCAGCAAAATGATGTTTATGAAATCAAGTTTCAAATCCACAGGACAGAACATCCTGCATTACAATAACAGATTTTAACTTGTATTCTTCAAGGCAACACTAAAAAAAGTAACTTCCAAAAATATTTTGATAAAACAATGCTGCACAAATTCTGTTTAAATTTTCATGTAGTATATAACAGTTTGCCTTACAAATTGATTACCAGAACCTGGTCTCAAAATACAGATATTTTGTTAATTATCTTGTTATTTGCAATACATGTTTAATGCAGAATAATTGTTACAAACTCCAAAAAATATATACAGAACTTTGATTTTATTATCAAAAGTTAACTTGAGCTATGTAAAAATACATAAAATACAAATATCCTGTCAAAATAATTCAGAACAACATTTACTTTTATGGCAATTTAATCTGCTACATTAAAATATTGTTTATACATTAATAAAAATTTAAAAAACTATAGTTAATACATTATATTTTCAATGTATATGTAGATATACAGTAGAAAACATTGAAATCTGAAAAGTGGGCAGTAGTAGTAGTAAGTTCATTCACAGGACATAGTCTTACTACTAGTGCTTTTGAAGTTCTGCTTCAAAGCAGATATAAACTGTATTCTGCTGCAAATAAAGTTTAATGGCTTCAATCAGGAAAGTACAAAAAGCAAGTGTACATGGGACTTGCCCGAGATAACTCAGGATAATAAGGCAAGGGGTTAAAGAAGGTGTGTGGTGATAGACAACCTGTACTTTACATAGATTTATTCTACAAGTTTACAACACACAAAAACTTTCCGTTCCCATTTACTTGCTACTTGGAGAACAAACTTTAATTTCCATTTGCAGATATTGCAACCCTCACCTGGCAATAGGATCATCAGTTATTGGTCTGTTGATGAACATGTCGTTGTAGGAGGCAACCACCAAGCATAAGTCACTCAGGAACCCACTGCTTCCCAGATCAACAAACTCTATTATATCCTGTAAAAAAAATGCTATTACAGAAAAGAAGAAATAAAACAAACAATTTAATTTAGCAGAGTTAATGAAGCAACAAAATTTACATCACTTTTCTGCCACTTTTGGCTAATCGCAACACTGAGCATAAGTTACCAGTTGAAATTAATAAATGGACACTCACCAAGAACACCCCATATCCAGGCCAGATCTCGAACCTCGAAACTTTGTTGACCACTTAACCACTTGCCTGACACATTATTTTCCCAAAATGGTCCATATTTTACACATTTTTTTTATTGTGTGTTTGTAATGTACCAATATCGGCAATTAAGGAACAGTAATGAAATTCTATTTTTGGGGTCAAATAAGGTTACCAAACTATTCAAAAAACCTCCATAATTATTAACCCGAGTTAACTCGTAGGAAAGTACTACAAATGTTTCAAAATAGCATATAAACTGTGGAAAATAAAATGTCCTCACATTTTAATGTTGAATTCCAAAGAGACAGATCCAACAGATGAAAGAAAATCTTTTTATAATACTTTTTGCCACGCTTCGTTGGTGTGGCGTAAGAAGCAAGATGCTGATCAACACCACCCATTTTGTCGTTGTAATCGACCACCACTCGTGGTTTAATTTTTGCTTTGTGACGTTGTGTTACAGTCATCATTTCAACAGAATGGATGGTTGACAACAATGTCACGTCCTTCTTATCTTTCCATTTCATGACTGTCACTTTGCCGCATTGCAATCCTACTTCTTCACCTTTCTTCAATATGGCTGTTCTTAGAGCCTGTGGTACATCTTTCCTACTGCGTTTCAGTGTTCCAAATACTCAGTCTTTTTCGAAATGAACAGATCTGCAAGTTGAGGTGAGTTATAATAATTGTCCATTGCCAAACAGTACCCCCTTCCCAACAAATCATATACCAAAGCAAAGATTTTGGAAGGCGACTGTACACCACCACAACTATCTGTATCTGTCTCGTCAGTACACACACTGTTCACTGTTGTATCACTGCCACTCACGTCCATTTCCTCCTCCTCCTCCTCTACACTGTTGTCTGTAAGCTTGTCGTCACTCATCTTGTCGTTCTTCTCACGATGGAAAACATTAAAACATGAACAGAATGTATTCACAACACATAAACGCTCTGTTAAGTTTTGGCACTACACTCACACAACGACCACAAGTACCACTGGAAAGGTGACAACTACGAAGTGTCATGGGAATCTGGTAGATGGCAGCAGTACCTCGACAAGTTATCTACACCTTCCATCTAGTGACCAAAATGGGAATTAACACCTTTTAAAGCTCAAACGAGTCTGTCCGGGTAGGCAGAAAACTGCACTGCAGTTGCACGATTTTAACGAGATAACTCGGGTAAATAATATGTAAAGCAAAAACAAATTCTGAGTTAACTCGGGTAAATCAGGCAAGTGGTTAATGCAGTGATACTTGAAAATTGTAACAATTTGAAGTACTTCAGAATAGTATAAATTTGACTATGTAAGTTTACCACTGGAACTATATCATAGCAGTCTATAATGGTCTTGCTTTAAAATATTTATAATATCACATGTTGTAATCACTTAATCACAAAATACATTTCTCTTGTTACAAAAATATTGAAAATTATGCACTTTGCATATTGATACCGATACCAAATTCAGCCCAATTTTAGACATAAATGAAAATTTGCCATTACCTTCTAACACCTCTCTACCACATTGCTAATTTTCACAGGAAACGTGCTGTTCAAAGAATGTGTTCATATATAGCAGTAACTTAACAAAATGTTACAGCCCTTGTGAAAAATATATCTCCAATGAAATTTTGAAGCTTCATGAGGGATTGGTCCCATGACCGTCCATACCAAAGGTAAGTGTGCTAACCACTTGGCTATGTAGGAGATCTTGTTATAATGTTTAGCAAAATTATTCTACCTGATTCTGGAGTCCCAGGCATTGCTCCAAGGATGAAAGGTCTTCGCTCAGTCGGTGGTTTGCGTGGGACAAGAACTCTGTGCACAAGGACACTGCAGGTTCCTTCAGTTGCAGCAGGAGGTCAACAGATTCTGCAAGCTCTTTGGGGGAAGCCTGGAAAGAGATTTTTTTAAACAAATAAATCTTCTATATTTAAGAGATGATACAACTGGTAAAAACTATTATTATGTTGTGAAATGTTGACTCCAATATATCTAGCTTATTCTCTATCATTGTGTATTTTTTGTAATGGATTGCAACGGCATGGATAGTAACAGAAAATTTGAAGCAGATATGCATGATATATGTACTGTATTGATAAATAAGGGGGGGGGGGTATGATTGAAGTTTCAATCATTCTGAATTACACATGCTGAACTGAATTTCCCCTACATTTCCTTTCCTCTTTCTGTTATTCACCCATTGTTTTGTATCCAAGTATCTCTCTATTCTAACCTGTCTTTTCACTCACTTCTATTTCGTTTTCTTTCTTTCCTCCTTCAACTTTTCAAGATCAAAGTATACATATCACGATGAAGAAAAAGCAACCAGAAACTTCATTTAACATGCAAAGATTTGCGCCGGGATACAATTTCCAGAATTATATTTAAAAGTTACGGAATGGCAAAGTTTATGGAAAAAAATATTTTGTTGATATTTCTTGTATTGGCAATATTCGTAAGAAAAATATGCAAGTCCAGACAAGAAAAAAAACAACTTTCAATCATAAACGTTCATGTACTGAATTTGTTGGGGGGCAGGTAAAACCTTGGTACCATCGCTGCACTATGATGAAAAATTATGATGTATGATGCTACACAAGCATGTAGTCAATTTCCTTGCATTGTAATTAGAAGCTTACTTGATGTACAGCCCACACAGTCTAAATGTGTGGGCTGTACATCAATCACAACTTGAAAATTAGTTCTGTACAAACTTATTCTGATATTCACACAAATTGCAAATTACTTACATCTTTGCTCTTGAACTGATCCCTTAATTTTTGTTTCAGTTCTTCAACGATGACCTCGCAATCTTGTTGAATCCCATGGAATGAAGGCATGCTGCTATACTGCTCCAGTACCCTCTGCGCAAGAACATAATCTCTAACAGCCTGGAAAGAAATGTTAGCACTGATATCAACTCACTTAGTTTATTGTCCTGTACATATTTTCACAAATGCATATTTAATACAAAGGCAAGTTGGATGATTATAAAATAATGATAATCATTAGAAACAAGACAACAAAAATAGGTACATAGCACTTTTTAACTAGGCACAGCTATTCTTATCCCATGTGCTGGATACTAGTTAAACACAAAGATTAAAAAAACAAACATAAAAAAACAATGTTTCTCACACACACTTTCAAAGAGGGAATGTAGAAGGGGATGGGGTTAAAAAGTTGGATAACCCAAAATCATTTTTATTATGATACTGTTACCCTTTAATCACCAAGCTGTTTAACTAACTAACACTCTGGCCTTCTTAAACCTGAAGGTTTATGTCTGTAGCAACACAAGCCTTCCATCTGTCCCTATCCTGGGCAAGATCTATCCACTGCTTTCAATCCTTACCGATTTCCTTTAAGTCCATCTCAATGCTATCATGTTAATCACAAAGCTGTTTATTTCACTCAATGCTGGTGCAAAATTAATGAAAAATTATGCATAATTTCCACAATATATGCAGACCCCACAAAAGTGCTGCTCAGTCAGGGTGTCTACAATTTTGTAAAAACAAAATTCGCTGACTTTTCCAGACCAAGAGCCAAAAATTTCCACACCAAGTCTTTAGAGCAATTAAACATATGTGTAAGAAGGTCATTTCATTTTAGCTAAACACCAGACTTAGAATCCTACTTCACCAAGCTTTTAGAATATTCACCATATGTTAAAGTAATAAGAAGGGAAACTGAACAGGAACTTGATTGTTCAACAGGGGCATCAGGGGTGAGTCATTATGTAATACTTGTAATGTAAACAAAGATTTATTTTTAATAAAAATAAAACAGTTACAGCATAAATAATACATAATTATAGGAACATTTAGTAATATATATATATTAATCCTAATATGAAGCAAATACCCTGAAAATTACAACTGTAACTACCGGTAATACTCAATATAAACTGAAGTATAGTTCGAAGACAACATATTTAAAATTTCTTGCTTGTTCTTTTTTTAATTTGATCAAAAACCTACTTTTAGTGCACTACTACAAAAAATGTTGATTTTCCAGAAACATAGTAAGTAAATTTCTCTGACATTTCCAGAAAAAGTAAGTTTCCTGACATTTCCACAATTTCCAGGTTTTCCAGACTGGTAGACACCCTGTCAGTCATTTGTCATTGTATGCTGCTAGGACCTAATCTACAAAATCAATCATATTTATTTGTCATGTGCATATTTACTTACGTGAAATTTAGAAGATTTCGCACTTCCGCATTGCACAATTTAATGGTTCAATGCTATAAATTTTGAAGATCCACTGTCTTCATTCACAAAAGGGTACGGCGTTTGAAGCGGAGATGGTACCGCGTCACTGCATTGTTTGTTCCCAGGCGGCAGTGGTTGCGATTTCTCCCATTTGGCGGCACTGGCGCGTGCATCTAGGTTTGCGTCGTCTGCTTCCTGTTGTCCAGTGCCGCCGAACAGGGGAAATCGCAACCACCGCCACCCGGGAACAAACAATGCAGTGACGCGGTACCATCTCCGCTTCAAACGCTGTACCCTTTTGTGAATGAAGACAGTGGATCTTCGAAATTAATAGCATTGAACCAATAAATTGTGCAATGCGGAAGTGCGAAATCTTCTAAATTTCATGTAAGTAATTTTAAACCACGTTTACCGCAACCATCATGATGTGCATATTTGTTATGGAACACTGCAAATGTATGTGCGTGCATTTTGTGTATAAAGAGAAACTTTATACAGATAAAGAGGTCCTCTAAAGACCTGAAGACGAGGATAGTTGTACTAGCTCTCGAAGTTCCTTCAGGACTCCCCGATGACACAGTGGTAGCGTCGTCGCCTTGTAATCAAGGGGTCCCGGGTCCGATTCCCGGTGGAGGCACATAGTGGTTCGGATCCCACTTTATACTGTAGGTCCAGTCCCGATTAGCCTTACTGTGCATAAAGTGGACTTAAAACAACAAATCAATCCAAATCGAAACACTTTCAAAAATTACCGATCCAACAACTTCAAGAGTATCTGCACATTACATTTTTGCTGGAAGGATCAAATGTGAGTATACGTACCTGAGAATAATTTTCCTCCTTTATCCGAGATTTTAGCTTCGAGGGAAGCTTAAAGAGGAACTGAAGCTTCCTTAGCAAAGAATGAACTCCTGACAACTTACTAATTTGCTGCCGTGTTTCCTACAATGTATGAAAAAAATCATGATAATCATTACAAAAGAAGTACATGCACATAATATATAAATACAGAGGCTGTTCAGCGTATATGTGACCAAATTGTACTTTCCAAATAGTTATGAAAATCCGTGGCGCCAGGTGCGACAATGCTCGATGTGACTCCCCTGGTTCCGAACAATGGCCTGGTAACGTAGTTTCCATTGCAGAAGGCTCCGTTGAAGAACTACAAGGGGGATCTTGTTCCATTCCTCTTGCACAGCTTTCCAGAGTCCATTCACAGTTGTCACACGTCTCTTGCCCAAACCCCTTTTAAGCAGTCCAAATCCACGAAAGTCCATTGGACTTGCATCTGGAGACTTCACAGGTATATCATTGAAAGGTATGGCCTGTATTCCAGTAGCCTCCTTCATATCCTGGTAGAATGCGAGGGATGATCTTGAGGTGTGTGATGAAGCTTTGTCTTGATGGATGCGGACCATGTTGATCTTGTTTCAGTACATTTCTGGTAGCTCATGCTCGTAGATCGGCCTCAGGATCTCCTCTTGGTAGTACTGAGAGTTGATTTTGCAGTTCTTCTTCACCCTGCGAATCTTCAGTTTGCCTCGTTGACAGTAGCTGGCAACCACCATGAACCCTTTCGGGAAAGCCTCTTTGCATGCTCGGACCCATTTTGTGAAGTGCTTCGTGCCTTTGTCTCTGTACATGATGGCTCTTGGTTTGCAGCAGTTGGAAAGGTACACCCACGCCTCATCCAATGTAGCGACGTACTGCCACCTTTGGTTTGCCAGATGCTGCTCGTACAGCTTCCGAACGTTACACTTGCGTTCCCGTCGGTGGGCATCGGTAAGGTGATGACCGCTAGCCTTGAACACCTTTTCAAGATTCAGTTGTTGGGGCAAGGTGTGGTTAACAGTTCCCAAAGACACATTTAGACGATTCGCAATCTGACTTTGGGTCAGGGGATTCTCTTGCATGGCCATTCTGCGAAGTTTTGCCTGCATACTGGTGGTGGCTTGTGTGCACGGTTGTGTTCTCATCCCCTTTGTTGGAGAACCGAATGCTGGGGCCATGGAATCCTTATACTTGTCGATCACTTTCTTGATTAAAAGTCAAACGAACGTCACAATCCTTGCTCTTACACTACTTCCTGATCATTGACACACTGAACTTTGCATCGTAAAGGGATACAACATAACCCTCCCAAAAGCGACTCAGTTTTGGTGGCATTTTCAGCCAAGCGAGAAAACACAAACACTTGGAAAAGTTTTACAACGTACTCCTCCCAAAAGCGGCTCAGTTTGGGCATGATTTTTGGCCCAGCAAGAAAACACAACCACTCTCTCACACACTACACTGACAATTGTGCCCGACCAAGGTCAGGCAAGTTCATTCTGCGCGTGGGGGGAAGGAATTGCGTTTGGTCAAACATACACTGAACAGCCTTCTGTATACATAAAAAAAAGGGCTAGAAGCAAAGACTTGTTTACACAGGAGTTCCCCTTCTCCTTGGAGGATTTATACTGAAATTAAATCAAGAAAATACTTCCTTTACAACATGAAGTTTATTTCTGCCATACTTACATGAAGGTAAGGTTTCAATTTGAGGGAATTCGTTCTCTGCTGAGAGTGTCCATAGTAATTAATACATAATTACAGATGTTACTTTTTGTCGGCTGCTTTTATTAACTCGCAGACTCTGCATGTTTCTGTTAAATTTGAATTTACTTTCTTCCTAAACTGTTAGCTTGAAATTTGCTTACACTGATACAACATAAAAAGTTCTTACGTTCTTGGAATTGTGCAGTAAAATATTTAAAAATCAGACATTAACTTACCTGAGGGTATGCTTTTTTGACTTTGCTTTCCATCAATTTAACCAAAAATTGATCCATCCTCGTCATCACAATTACTCTTGAGAGTTAGAAAAACGACAAAACATAATACAAATAACCAAACAATAAGAGAAAAGAAAATATGAAAACTGACCTGCAAGGTGCATGAAATCTGTTCAGAAAATGACGTGATTGATTCCATATTGGCTGCTAGCAAATCCATTTCATCTTCCATCTTCTTAAAGTCACTTTTCATCTGAGAAATGAAAATTCATTTTCCATCAGCTTGTAATCTATTTGTAAACAGTAATGTGAAATATATTATATGTTATATCTTCTACAACATACTGAAACATAACTTTTCAATTCTATAACTATGGTGATATATACAGCAATGCAACTGAAAAAGTGTTTTTGTAACTATAAAATCATGAATATACACATACACATATACACATGCGAGAAAGTATTTGTGTACCTGTTTGTTAAATTTGATTAATTTTGGTGACTCCTGTCACCATCGGCATCGGAAGTAGTATTGGTCTGCTTCTCAGGCTTTCACACAGTATAACAGCTAGGTGTGCTGCTGTTGGATTGTCTGTTGTGTAGTATGCCACTGCTTGGTTTTACTTGCTCAAGTAGCAGAAGCCAGATGTGCTGGGATTGTCCATCATCAGTATTTATTTCATGGGGGAAGTGCATAATGGCATGAGTTTCCTTTATTTTTGTATTCATTATGGTGTGCTACATGATTGGTGGACATTTTTTGATTTGGTGGCTGCAATATTCAATGTGTTTTGCTAGGCCAGTGATGGGTTGTGTGTATATTAATATCTTACCATGTCTAAGGAACCACAACAAATATAAAATAATTATAATAAAACAGGAATGTTACATATTGCAGGTAAAATGTATGTACAAGAATATAACTATTGAAATCTAATAATAAAAAATCTATTCCAATAAATGTGATTTATTATTATGTACTCCTAGAAGTGTTGCGTTGTAGCTTCAACTGCTCCTTTATAATTTATGGAATAATGATATTGAACTGAATACACTAGTTTAAGCACGTAATGGGTGTAATAAAAGAATGCAAATTTGAAAAGAAGCCAGGCAACATACAGAAAATAACAGCTGAAGAAGCTAAGAAAATGAGAAAGGCACTTGAAGCATTACAACTGTAAGAGTTGAGTTGAAAAGTGCGACTGAGATCCTTTTGTTTTGCTTCAGGTAAATCTTCTTGATGGTAGGGCAGATAAACGAAGGGGGAAAAAAATACTGCCAGAATGAGGTAGTATTTGGAAAATCTGAAGGTCAGAAAAGCCAGTGCCAACTCACTCGCGCTGTGACCCTAAGGGTACCAGGTTCGAATCCCGCTCAGGCTTGGTTGTTTGTGAATGTCCATTCATCAATTTCATCACTCATCCCCATCTTCGCAAATTAGCCAAGAGGCACAAAACGCGAAGTAAAATAAACTAAATCAATCATTCAATCAACTCACCTTTCGTATTGTATCCGTGGCTGAAATGAACTTATTGTAGTTTTCGTAAACCAGTGTCTGCATGTCTGAGTGGAGGATCTGAGTTTCCTTCGTTATGTCACGCTCCCTATCCATGATCTGGTTTAATGTACAATCCTGAAATGACATTGTATCAGCTATATAATAACTTGTTTTGTAAATGTTTATTACTTAACAGTTAATTAAATGAAGCTAATAATACTACCATGTCCTAAAGCAGATCATCCACATGAAGGTCAAGCCTCACATGTGGCTTTCACTATCAAGTGTGTATTCAACAATAAGTGTGCAACATAGATACAATCAGAGGTAGAAAAAACAAAAAAAGTAATTCAGGTGCCAGTCATGGACATCCACAGGATTTCTTCCAGGGAGAGTGAAGCAGGGTATTTTATTTTCCAAGAGGGGGCCTAATAAGGCACATTTCCACCCATAATAGTATTGTCCCCCTGAAAAAAACAATGCTTCAGTTTGAACTTACCATTGTCCTGCAATGCCCTAACAAAAACTAACATAATGAATGTGATTAAAATGAAATTATATGTGTGAAATATATAATATTTGGCTGACTTTCATTTTCCAGAGGAGGCTGTGCCCCCACTCTAGCCTTTCTGGACTTCCATGGCATCAGCCATCTTAATCTTACTATTATAGTCACCATCTTTTGACTACACATACAACCTTAATGGTTCTTGACAGTACTGATGTGTATCTCAGAAGCTAACTATTACTGTGTGGATGTGGGTGTGAATATATGTGTGCATGTATTTATCTCAAGCTACAATTTCAGTGAGCTAATACTAAAATTTCAATCAATTTAGATTTACAGGCCAGAGTAGCAAGTTTTCTTGAAAATAGTCTTGTGATAGCAACATTATTAAAAGCTGTTCTATATATTTTTGTACAGAATATCATTTCATACCAATTAAACAATTCAACTCAAAATAATAATAATAACTGCTCCTACCTTCAGCATTCTCTGGAGATACATATCTGGGTTGAAATGCTGGCCATTTATGTCATATGGGTCCCCTATTGTTTCTGCCATGTTTACTTGTCAAAATGCACAAGGAACTGCAAAACTTTTGACCTGGAAGAAAACAAAGCAATGCCACATGTTATTGGTTTGAGTTGGTGTTTTAAGTCCACTTTATGCACAGTAAGGCTAATTGGGACTGGACCTACAGTTTAAAGTGGGATCCGAACCACTTGTGCCTCCACCGGGTATCGAACCCGGGACCCCTCGATTACAAGGTAATGACGCTAGCACTGCGCCATGGGGGAGGCCCGCCACATGTTATTATCTGTACATATAAATATAAAGGAAAATGAACAAATATGAAACAATTGTTAGTTTTGATGGAAAAATGAATTACACATAAAGTACATTAATTAATAAAATCACATAGCAAAATCATTGCATATAATTGATTGACTGATTTGGTTTATTTTTCTTCACATTTCTGCCAGTTTTGGCTATCTGTGAAGATGAGTATGAGTAATGACATGATGAAGGGACACTCACAAAGAACACCCATGTTCAGGCTGGGGCTCAAACCTGTGACCTCTGGCATCATACCATGCTGTGCTAACTAACTACTCCACCATCAATGGAGGCCGGCTCATTATAAACATGCATTATCTACACCAGGGGTTCCCAAAACTTTTTTTTTCATGGTGCCCTTAGTGTTTCAAGATTTTTCCACGGTGCCTTTAGTGTTTCAAGGTTTTTTCCGTGGTTCCCATGTCAGAATATAGGCCTATCTTAACACTTGCAACCTCAGTTAGTGTGGTTAGGTTGCTTGCCTTAAGTTAAAAAATAAACACATATTTCAAATTCAGAATCATTTTACACATAAAAAGCAGTGATCAGAATGCTACATTTTAAAAGTAGCTTTGTTACAGTTACCGCTACAGCTACTCTTCCAAAAATGTAGCTTTGCTACAGCTACATTTACAAAAAGTAACTCTGTACGCTACTCCTGTCTGCTACTCGCTACTTCACTATTTTTGCATGAAACAATAAACAGCCATATGGATTTTCAAAGGAAGTCCTTAGTAATTATACTTACTAGATAATAGATTCCGTTATTTATTATCATGATACCCCTCATTCAATATATTTTTATAGCAGTGGAACTTCTGCAACTTATTTTTACTGTGGTGTTTGTAACATGCCTATATAAGTGACATATCAATTTAATTTTTATATATGAGTATTACAATTAGGATGCTACCAAGTTCATGTTTACGACAATAAACAATTGTAATTTGCTTGAATTACACAGGCCTGCGAATTTAAACTTTCTGATCATTGTATAATGTTCAAATAGTGATTTCTTATATTTCAGGCATGCTGAATCTGGAACTAAAGTCAGTTTTCTTCATCACATCAGGTTTCTTTGCAAAATCAAAATGAATATATAAGACTCTCACGCACATACAGGATTAATATACTCTATTATCACATGGAAGGGATACATTTTTCTTGTTATTTTTACTCATCTGAACACTCCTATATTACACTGTTATATTTATAAGAATAATATAAAAATAAGTAATCTATTGTGTAAACAGGTTTGAAGAAAAACACTATATTAAAAGCATCTGTAAACACCACTTTGCACTTACTGTTTTACTGGTACTGGTAACATGTTCTAGAATGGCAAGTCCACGGTTTCTATTTTATGATATCTTGACTTATTTTTTAAAAAAACTTCTTTGTGTTGCTTTTCGCTTGTGAGCTGTAGTTGGATTGTCTCTTCAGTAACCAGCATGTTCTTGTTCCATTTCCCTTGATATCCACATTATATTTCTCTTAGATCCTGGTGGAGTCTTTCTCCTTGCTCTTCGCTCAGCACTCCTAGGTTCTCGGGGAAATAGTCCAGATGTAAATGTAACGTGCACCTTTAAGCTCATATTGCAGCCTAAATATTGAAAAGAATCAACCATTCTCTCCACCATTTGTTTGCAGTCTCGATCCTTTGCGTTGACAAGAAAGTTTCTGACTACATCCCGGAATGCTTTTCATGCCGATCGTTCTGGTGCGCACATAACATCTTCAAAATTAGCATCAGATAAAAGGTTTCTGATATCTGGACCTGTGAAGATACCCTCTTTCATTTTGGCATTACTGATGCCTGGGAATCAATGCCACAGGTACTGAAAGCATTCACCTTCATTGTTTACAGCCATAACAAATTGCTTCATAAGCCCTAGTTTGATATGAAGCCGAGGTAACGTATCTTGGACTTGTCAACAAGACTTTTTTGTTTTATGTTTCTCAAGCCTACAATCGACTGTCTACGTGGCCATTCCTTTCGGATCCAGTGATTTGACCTTGCTCGACTGTCCCACTCAAAAAGAAAGCAGGGATGCTTTGTGTAACATGCTTGTAGACGTAACAGAATACCTATCACTTTAAAGTCACCACACACTTGCCACTTGTGTTCCTGGTCTTTATTTTACACATCATCATCTCAAGATTTCCGTATGTTTCTCGCATAATAACTGAATGTGCAACGGGAACTGATGCAAGTTCGTTTTCGTTGTGAAGAAGGACGCACTTCAAACTATGCTTGGAGGCATCAATAAAAGTCTCTAGTGGGTAGGGTCATACTGTGGTACTCGTAGTTTCAGCATAACCTCCGGAATGCTATTGCAGTAAACCAAAGTTCCCTCTTCAGAAAAGAAAGGTGCAAATTCTTCTTTGTGATGTTTGTACCAATAGTACGTCGTCCCTGGTGCCAACATGTTCCTTTCACAGAGTCTAGACCCAAGTATCTCGGCAGATTCCTTTGTAAGATCAAGATCTCGAAAAAAGTCATTTAAGGGACTTTGCTCGATAAGTTTGAGTTGATTTTCAACACCTTCTGGTGAGAAATCACAATCAGAGGTAACGCCGGCCATTTCCACATCAGATTCAGAAGAGGAACAATCATGCAAATGTTCCGGATGCTGCGGTATTGGTACATCAGGGCCATGGGGAA
Source organism: Lepisma saccharinum (assembly GCF_977018435.1). Taxonomy (NCBI): domain Eukaryota; kingdom Metazoa; phylum Arthropoda; class Insecta; order Zygentoma; family Lepismatidae; genus Lepisma; species Lepisma saccharinum. The sequence continues at coordinate 73,352,777 of NC_139236.1, forward strand.
CGGGTAAAATATTTCTAGGATACAATCTTACTTTTGTTTCTGCTGTTTAATCCCTTCGCATTCACAGAACAGAAGTAGCAGTTCGTACTGTGGTCTGTAGGTTGTCGCCACACCATTGGAATTCCGAATGAGAAACACTGTTCCTTCACCGTTCACTCACTGCTCTATACAGGTCCTACAAGCCTTATGTGGTGACCACGGTTTGCCTTGATATCCCAGTTTGATGCCGAAGTATGCATAGTAGGTCTTTCTCACGAACTTGGTTATTTTCCGCCGCTGTTTTATCGGCACAAGACTTGCACACACATAGTAGAATGTATGTGGACTGTTCTTGCAGCCACAACCTGGCTTGTTGATATCAGTTTAATAAAAAAAAAAAATAATAATAATACAGTAAAACCTGCTGTGTTGTACAGTGTTGTCGGCTCTAGGCTGTGAGCGTGTTTATACAGGGTTGCCAGATGGCTGCAGGAGATCGCATTACTAAATGAATTAAAAAATCTTCCTTAAAGCAACACTTCTCCTAACAATGTAACAAGTGCATTAGAGCATGTGCATAAAAAACGTAATATCAAATTTTAAAGAAATGTGATGTGATGTGGAAAAATTAACGTCGGATCCTGATTCAGGATGCAAAACTCATCCTAGAAAACAATACAGGATGGCGGCAATGAAACCATCGCAGGTCAGTGTTATTTACGTATAATAATTATTTTATTTTTAAAAGACTAATATGAAGGTAGTATTTTAAACGAAAAACATGTGAATGGTGAATTTTTTACTCTTGCAAGGATGATAATTGTCATGAACATGATGGATATCCAGATTTTCTGAATATCCGGATAATTATAACTAAATCCAGGTATCCGAACTGTTTAGATAGGCCTATCTGCAATTAAGATAAAATAATTATCCAATAATGGACATTTCTACTAAAAATACAAAATTTACCTCAAAACGCTGAGAAGAAATGTAGCTTTAGCAAAATTTACGCTACAGGAATTCTGTAGCTTCACTACAGCTACAATTTTAAAAATGTAGCACTGCTACAGCTACAACCATAAATTTTGTAGCTAGATACAGTAGCGATGCTACTTCCGACCACTGGGTATAAGTGTCATTTCAGTGAAAATATTTGAACATTTTGCGGCACCTCTGTAAGCCATCCACGGTGCCCCACGGCATTGCGGTGCACACTTTGGGAACCGCTGATCTACACGATGAGGCTTCCATTCATGACTGGGAGACCATACCAGACAGCCATAGTGATTAGTTACTGCATGTTTTCTGGAGAATGTATTTCTGTTCGATGTACTCACACACACGTTTCCCAGTGAGTTATCTTTGATATAGACCAGAATACGAAATCCTGGAGAGGGGTGGGAAGGGTATTCCCCCACACCAACAACCTTGGCTTAAAAAATTCCCGGGGGAGGGGGGAGAGTTTTTATTATAACAACATAAGATAAACAATCAGTTTTGACTCTTCTAAGGATAATATCGAAAACACACACAAAACACATATTTTTCATTCTCTTCATGTGTATAGAATACTTTCCTTGCGAAAATAATTTACGACGGTAAATGCTTGTATTTTTCAAGTCATAATTTATTTGATAAATAACACTTTAAACAACTTGAAACTGTGCTAAATATTTACTCTAAGTTTCAAACTTGCTTCCACAATCACTTCCAAATGCTAACATAAAACTTGCGAAAATCATTAAACATTAGAAACCGTGGTAAAAATTTACTATTCCACAAACACATGTAACTTCTCTATTTCGTCATTTCTAACATTCGTACTTACCTATCTGCTTCGCGAAACATTCTTTAAGGTGTATTCAAGTTGTTTTTTTTTTTGTTTTTTTTGATGAAAGCAATTTCAATTTTTCACATTATGAGTACTTCTCTCTTTTCGTTTTTTCGCTTCCGTAAGACACAATATGGCGCATACACCTTCGTAAATCATCACGCGTCGTGCTTGTGTTTTGTCGATTTGCATTGGGTATGAAGTGTTTCCAACCTTCTTAACCCCAAAAAAATACAAACATAGTTAAAATGCATTGTACCATTCACGATAGCCCAAGACACATTATGTAAGGTTAAGTTAGGTTTAGTTAGGTTAGGCAAACATAGTAAAAATTCGTGTAACTAGTTAGGTTAGGTTTAGTGAGGATAGGCAAACATAGTTAAAATTCGTTTAACTATGTTTGCCTAACCTAACTAAAACTAACCTAACCTTATGTAATGTTTCTTGGGGCTATCGTGAATGGTTCAACGGATGGTAAAAATCTGATATTCCCCGGACATCAATAAATTCTTCGTTTTGTCAATTTTTGACATTTGTACTTACCTATCTGCTTCGCGGAACATTCTTTAACGTGTATTCACATTTTTTTGATCAAAGTAATTGCATTTTTTTTAAAAAATAGTGTTTTTGTAACTGAAGAACGTACGTTTCTGCAAATGGTTTGTGGGGCTATGTGTCAATGGTTCGTGGGGCTATGCGAGAATGGTGTGTGGGGCTACGCATATTTTTTTTTTAAACCAATTTTTAACTATTGTAACCTATACATGACCCTACCTAAGGTAAGAGTCTAGTTTACGTCCTTTTCATAAGGAATACGTGTCATATATCGTTGGAAAGGTTATTGTATAAGGAATTCAACAAACTAAATCCCAAGGCGAGGAAAAATTTCCTGGAGGAGAAAGTCGAGAAAAACCGATGTTGTCCGGATATGCGTGATTGAATGTACTGAGGACATTTTTCGATGATGAAGCACATATTTAGGGGTGAAATGAGTGCTAATGGAACCTAACCTAACCTCGTAGGCATACCTCGTTCCCGTGAATGGTTAGTGACAGCAAGTGTAAAAAGAAAAACTTATTTACTACGAGATGCCGGAGCGCCGGCTGTCTGCTAGCACGGTTTTGTAAACAGGCAAGAAGGAGTGCTCAAGAAGGACGTAAACAGGCAAGAAGGACGTAAACAGGGCTACAGTCTAGTTTACGTCCTTCTTGCCCACTCCTTCTTACCCGTTTACGTCTTTCTTGCACACTCCTTCTTGCCCGTTTACAAAACCGTGCTAGCAGACAGCCGGCGCTCCGGCATCCGTAGGGTAAGTAAGTTTTTCTTTTTACACTTTCTGTCACTAACCATTCACGGGAACGAGGTATGCCTACGAGCTTAGGTTAGGTTCCATTAGCACTCATTTCACCCCTAAATATGTGCTTCATCATCGAAAAATGTCCTCAGTACGTTCAATCACTCATATCCGGACAACATCGGTTTTTCTCGATTTTCTCCTCCAGGAAATTTTTCCTCGCCTTGGGATTTACTTTGTTGAATTCCTTATAAAATAACCTTTCCAACGATATATGACACCAATTCCTTAGGAAAAGGACGTAAACTAGACTCTTACCCGTAAACAGGCAAGAAGGACGTAAACTAGACTCTAGCCCATATATTTTTCAAAACCAATTTTTAACTATTGTAACCTATACGTGACCATACCTAACCTAACCTTACCGGAAATGGTTCGTGGAGCTATGCGTCAATGGTTGAATTTCCGCTATAAAACATTCCAACATCACACAAAACACCTTCCAGATGTTAGACAATGCTACAGGAACTTATTACCGTAAGTAGTTTCTTCTGTAAAAATGAAGAAATCTGTCCGGGGAATATCAGATTAGTACCGAAATGGGTTTGGGTGATAGTAAATATTTACATGTATATTCGTTTCCTTTATATTGTTCAAGAATATGACAATAACGAACGACAAGCGATATGATTTTGTGCGACAGAGAGAAAAATTTGGACATAAAATGCGTACAAACCCACATTATTGGAGGCCTAATAAATTAATGAAATGGGAGATAACAATATTTACAAACATGGCAAAATATAAGTTCTACAATTAGATCACTAATATGATACAATTAAATGTGTATTATAAAATATGGGGAAAATATAACAGCTTATAAAAAGATCATCATTTACAATTAGTAATTACTACCAGCAATTTTTATTTTGCACTTACGTGTTTATTATTAACGTCGTGACCAGAAGGAATCTATTGGTGGTCTTATTAAATTGACCTATAGTGAATCAGATAATGGAAAACACAAATTTTGCTTTTGGGAAAGAGACTTAACCTATTTTTTTTATTCCTTTTTAGCAATTACATATAATTATGAAATTTAAGCTAAAATACATAATTTGAGACAAAAAAGCAATCAGTAAGGTCCATAAGCAGTCGTTTAATGTACAACACGGGACAAATCGGAAGACAAAGTTAAAGAGTTTACTGTTTAGAAATCTGGATGCAGCATAAGAAACAATTGAATATCATATTCTGAGAAGTTAACAGCATCCTTGTTAACGCATGTTATCCTAAATTTTCAATTTTGAGAACATTGATTAGTTTCATTAACACATGTTTTAGTGCAAATTGAACTCTCAAAACACCTCTGTTACCATGGAGCACCCAATGCTACTCTATGCTATTTTTTACAATTTTTGGCTATATATTTTGTATTTGTAAAATCTATTAATGTACCTGTATTGTAATGTAAGTATTGACATGTCCTATATTACCATGTACTGTAATTTGTACACACCGGTAGTCCTTGGACGCAAATAAACTAAACTAAACTGGCTGTGTCCGAAAGCTGCAAGACCATACTTGAAGCGAGCATACTTCGAGAGCATACTCGCAGTGCGGTCTTGAAGCCTGGAAGCGGAAAGCTTTCGAACTGCACTTCGACTGCAGCGCCAACACAAGTGAGGAATGCAACAAAAGTTGCTTCGAAACTAAAATTATCAAACATCGACTGTATGTGCCACTCTTGTTTTCCGTGAACAACACACACATGACTCGGCGTGCAGTTTATATAACACAGCACGTTATTAATTATATAAATATGAAAGAAATTTGCTCTTTGAAATTAATTTTCACACATTCCGCAACATGGTTTACGATCGCGGGAAAAGAAATTGTTTTCTCACTTTTAAACACCTTCTCACTATAGAAGAAAGAAACCACGCATATATGAATAAAACTAATAAATAAAATTACATAGTATTTTAAAAACTTGTTTACTTACATTTCCACACAATGGAAGAACTACAACTACCAGCTGATTGACTTCAGACGTCCATTTTTTTTAACAAATGAAAAGCAAGCACAGATCGCAAGTGTGCACCGCTCGTGTGCTGCGTCCTCTGGTCTTGTACACTCGTTTGGTTGGCGCTTTCGAACTGCACTAGGTGACGTCACTTCCGTCAAGTCTGTACTTCAAGTATGTACTTTGTACCTTTTGGACACAGCCTATGTTCTCACTAGCACACTAATTTTTGCTGGTTATAATGGCGAATGCTCACTCACAATATTCAAGTAGGCACATGAGTTGCTGAACAAACATCGGCTGTAACTGGATGCGCCCAATGACAACAGTGTTGCAGTATGCAACTCAAGGTTATTAGATGCAACTATACTATTTTGGTAATTTTGATGCTTTACTGTTATTTTTGGACATAGCGACGGTTGATGATTGATTGATTTTGTGTTTTAAGTCCACTTTATGCACAGTAAGGTTAATTGGGACTGGACTTACAGTTTAAATTTGGATCCGATCCGAATCATTACGTCCCTTCACCATGTATCGAACCCGGGACCCCTTGATTACAAGCACAGATTATAAGGCGAAGACGCTACTGCGCCATCGGGAAGGCGGATATTCACGACGGATGTGAATAAGTGATGATTAGATGACATGGATAAAGGGGTACTCATAGTGGCGTGCCCAGGATTTTCGAAAGGGAGGTGTTACGTACACTTTTTCTGGTAGTCAGTCCTCATTTTTTCCCATCTTTTTCTACCTTTCACGTTCTTTTTTAAATAATACTTGGCCAAAGGGGGGCTATGACCCCACCCCCTTGGGCACGCCACTGTCACAAGGAACATCCATGCCCTGGCGTGTATACAAATTTGGAAAATGTACGGTCACATGGAATTCTGTACACAAACTTTTTTACCCTTAGTAACTTCCCCCCACCCACTGAACGTTTATGTAGAGAATAATTTTCTTGATTAATGTTTCAAAATTATCTACATAGACATAGTTAATACCCAGTGTAAGTTCGCTCTTTGATTGATTGATTTGCATTTTACTTCGCTCTTCTGCCATTTTTGGCTAATCGCGAAGGTGGGGATGAGTGATGATATGATGAAATTGATGAATGGACGAACACTCACAAACACCCATGCCCAGGCCGGGATTCGAACCCGGAACCCCTGGCGTCGAAGCGCGATGTTCTAACCACTCCGCCCTAGGGGGCGGCTCTATCGATTTTTGTGCGAAAGTTACGTACGTTCAAAATCTCCGTTGAGTAACTTTTATCACATTGTTTTGGAGAGAGAGAGAGAGAGAGAGAGAGAGAGAGAGAGAGAGAGAGAGAGAGAGAGAGAGAGAGAGAGAGAGAAAGAGGGGATCTCCAACGAAACGAAATTCTTTACTTTTTTAACACTGATATTATTTTCATTATTTTAATCGTAGTTTTTACATTTTCTATCTTTGGAGAACGTATTGGGGGGTGCCCTGGCATCCCCGTGTGCACGCCTATGTCTTCGGTGGAAGTCAAATGTAGGTTTGCCTACCTACAAAATAAGTTTGGGCATGACAGGTGTATTTGTGAATTCGAATTCGGCAGAAGTAATTTTAGATTACTTAATTAGCTTTTTCGTTTCATTAAATACTGTCCAAATTTAACAGTAAAGCCCTCTGACGTGACGAGTGTAGCGGCCCTGGTTGAAATGATATATACTAAATATAGAAATGAAAATGTGTTACAACGAGTGACGGCACCAGAGAAAAGAGAGAGGGGAACCGCAGAGAATGCGGAAATATTTTTCACGTTTATTATTCACTTACATGCAATACACAAAAGTTCTGCTTTTAGATCTCGCAGAAAGTCTTTTTTAAAAAATGGACACTGAAGAATCTAGCTTGTTTCATATTCTTTTCGATTAACTTACGCAATTTTCGGCTGGAAATCTACTACTTTTAATTTTCTGATTACAGTTTTCACAGCTTACCATAGTACAATTAGGCATGATTTCAGTTCAGTTGACAAGAACAACAAATCTCCTTTGAAAACATACCCTACAAGAAAAATAAATCTACAACCTGCTTGCTCCGTGCCGACCTTTCGCAAGATGACGTAATGCATTCATGAACGACCGAGCATGCGAACTGCGCATTCGAATTAGTGTGTTGTTACTATTGTCGCGTTTGAATTAATGTTCGTGGTATTTTAGCGATAAATATCGGATGCATCTGTAAATAAATTTACGTTACAAGAAACTGACATGAATTTATTGTGAGAATTCAGTGTGGTGCTTATTGTAATTTACGAATTGTGGCTGAAATGCAGGCGAAAAATTGAAAAAGAGGCCAGCAGGGTGACAGTCACGAAACATGAAATACAGTGAGTGTAAAAAGTGTTTGGACACCATTGATGGTACGTAAACAAGGGATCCGCTCAGGGTTGTGGGTGCAGGTAGGCGAGTGGAATGAAAACCACATTATTCTACCTCATATACTTGTTTATCTGATACAACAGGAAAATACAAAATATAAAAAAATAAACCATCTATAAACAATAATAACGAAAATATTACATATTTTGAACACAAAAAGTCTTTGGACACTTGCCATTCTTGTCCATATTTTCTGCAAAAACAAAAGCATTTAATATTTTGTTGCATTTCCTTTGGCACGAATCACTGCCCGGAGCCTGTCTGGTACAGATTTAACCAGATCTGCAGTAATCTGAAGTGAAATGGCATTCCATTCTTCCTGCAATACTAATGTTAGGTCGGATTTGTTGGATATGTTTCTTTTTCTTATCTCTTTCTCTAATACACTCCATAAATTTTCTATGGAGTTCAGATCTGGGGATTGAGGGTGTGTGTGAAGTTGTTTTGGGGTGTTATATAACAGCCACAATTTTGTATTAAGGGCGGTATGCTTTGGATCGTTGTCCTGTTGAAACAAGTAATCATTACCCAAGTTCATTTGAGCCGCACTAGCGCTTAAATTATTCTTCAAATGTACTGATCCATCGTTCCCTCTATGAAATGCAACTTGCCGACCCTAGCAGCACTCATACAAGTGCATGCTAAGAGTGAACCGCCACCGTGTTTGACAGTTGGGATTAAGTTTCGTGGCTCTAACTCTGTATTTCTTTGCCGCCATACCATATGACTACCATCCGACCCAAATAAGTTGAATTTGCTTTCGTCCGAAAAAATGACCTTGTTCCAGAAGTCTGCATCGTAATCGCGATGATATTGGGTAAATTTGAGGCGTTTCTTTCTGCTTATTGCACTAACCCAAAATTTCTTCCTTGCCACTAGTCTATGGTAGGCATTTCGTAGCATACATTACGAACTGTACTGGAGGAAACTTGCTCATCTCAGTCTTGAAGGCTTGCAGCCAACGTCGGAGCACTAGTTTTGGGGTATTTTTTTATAGTTCGCAAAATAAACCGTTCGTCTTGCACAGAAAGCACACTTGGTCGTCCACTCCTCGGCTTATTTTCTACTGTTTCTCTTTCGCCAAAGCGATCTATGATCACGTGCACTGTTGATTTAGGAATTCCAGACAAGCGTGACATTTCCCGTAATGATTTGCACTGATTGTGAAGCCGGATAACTTGCTGACGTTAAAAAAACGGTGAACTCTCTCCTTCCGGGACCCATGTTGCACTATCGTGTTCAATGACGCAGAGCTCTTGCCGGTACTGAGACTTGCGAACTGACAGCTGCGAGCCCAAAGGTTGAATGGGTCAGTAGTACGTATATGGCAGTCCAGGTTTATTGATCGTGTTTCACTGAGGTCCTTTTTAATGGTTTTTTACTAAGTGTCCAAAGACTTTCTGTGCCCATAATTTGTGGCATTTTTGTTATAATTGTTCATGGATTGTTTATGTTTTGATATTTTTATTTCGTTGTTTTGCCAAGAAAGAAAGAATTTGAGGTAGAACCCTTACACATTTATCCCGCTTACCTACCACCATCCAGAACGCCAAGATAATCCATTATTAACGTAACTACTGCAGTGTCCAAACACTTTTTACACTCACTGTAGGTAAGTCTAAAATTCATGATTTTACTTGTTAAAATAATTTATGGTTGTGTTACATAGCATGAAAAACAGTGCTTACAAAACAACAGGAAATAGCAATTTATTTACGTGACGTCTAAAACAGAGCATTTGTTCAAAATCTCTGCATTTGACAATAATTAGCAGAACGAATTTGCTTGTACGTAAATAATCTCTGTATAGCTTTTCAAGATTACGTTGGGATCGAGTTACGACATGTTTGAGGCCTGCAGTAGGTAGAATCGGTTCATTTTCTCATTCTACTCTTTTATGTCTTAATTTCAATGTCTACTTGGTCTGCATTTATGAAAACATCTCTAATCGTCAACGATTAAATCATTCTTATGATTTAAAAGGCTATACACATTTATTCCATTCTACGAGTGAAAAAAAATACTTGCAAGTTGTTCGTAAACAACAAATTGCGTCACAATAATCACACAAGCTAGTTCGTATAACTTCCTAACGTGCATGATGTGTATGTGAGAATTCAAGGCATGGAAATGAAACATGAGATATATTTAACATTTGGAAACGTACTCACCCTCCTTTGGTTGTAGAGGAGAGGGAGGTGTAAGACGCTGAAAATTGTTATGCTTGTTGTACTGTGGCTAGAAATGTTCACGAAAACTTCCCTGTACTTGAATTATACACCGAAAACAAACATTGTACAGAACGTGTGGTTACGCAACAAGCGACGTAAACTAACCTAATTCAATCAACTTCCATAACATTTATAATAGCTTTTTGTCATAGATCCATAAGCAAGTTGACGTAATTCATAGTTCACTGGCATTGTGGGTAACTGCTTTGTATATGTGATGTTCAACTTCAACGAAAGTCTCGATTTGCGAGGGCTGAAAAGCACGTGAGAAATTCGAAAGAAGGTTTGTAACATTGCGACAAAGACTCTGCTTTTCCTACACTTTTACCATCAGGTAAAAGAATCCTTTAAAGCCGGTCTTATCAAGAAACGTATAGAGTAATCTTTCAGTCACGTTTCCACTTGAAAAATAGGTCACGCGAATGTAATAGTTTTCAGTAATCGTAGTATGTGTTTGTGGGTGTCGCATTATAATTAAGTTACCTTAGATTGTTTTGCAAATATTTCTTAAGAAGTTAAACTAAAACTTAATTGTATTGACGTAGATATGGACAAAGGCTAAAGGAGGAATCGGGAGGGTTGTTTGCAGCGTTATTGGGAAAGGTTACAGGATAACACAAAACGCAGGCTTGAAACAGTGAGCATATACAGCAAAAGGGTGAGAAGAGAATGGCGGGAATATTTTGTGCGTGTGTGTGTGTGTGTATGCGCGCAAGGTCTTTAGCGGAGGGAGGAAGGTGGGGGGGGGGAGGGAGATTTGTCCATCTACATAATGCAGAGACCTTGTTCTCACTAGAAAAATAGTTCGCTAGCAGGCATACTGTATTAGCGATTTGTCAATATTCGAGCCCATCGTTTTCAGATTGTTACAAAAGATGCATAATGTACACTTAATATCAACCAGACTTTAGCAGAACAGATAAAATATGACCGATAGTTGTTGGTTTCAAGCAACGGCATTTAAGAAAGGTTATTTGAGTTAGTGTTTTAAGTTCACTTTATGCACAGTAAGGCTAATCGGGACTGGACCTACTGTTTAAAGTGGGATCCAAACCAATGTGCCATGTGCCTCCACCGGGTTTAAGTAAGGGTATAATACCCTTGAAGAGAATATCAGGACGCCAGACGACGTCCACGCATCTTTCCGAAGGAAATTTTCTGCAATGGAAATTTGACAGAATGTTTGATTCAGTATTAGTTTAACGTCATCATTTACTTGAAAAAGTAAATGTAAATGTCATCATTTACTAGGTATTCTTGTGTATTAATATCAACTTGAATAGTGATAAAGGAAACATAAAGAGGGGGGAGTATTATTTTTTTGGGGGGGCAATATCCAACATTGTCATATCAGTATTTAGTCGTAAATTGTCGAGAGGATGCATTTCGATTTATTGTCGATGGCATTCCAAGGGAGACTGAGCAGCATTCCAGAGCGCCCCATTTTAAAATTGGTAAGCGAAGACCATAGAATTCATCACGTATCTCGAAGATGCAACAAATTATATTAAACAGTTCTTAATTTTGTGTATCTGCTAATAACGGAATATGCCTTGTTTATTCTCTTAAATCACGAAATAAATTTGTAACAGAAATTTGTGAATTTAATTCTCTTTCGACGGTGAAGTTAAAAGAAAAGAATTACACACGAACTTTTCATGACTTTTCCATGAAAGCGTGAATTGAAAATGACGGTTTGTGAGGAAGAGAGGCGATTCTTTTATTACAAATGTGCTAGCAAATCGTTTGATTATTTGGCCTCGATATAAGATGGCCGCAAAGAGCTATGCCCATTTCTATTCTATCTGCCACATTTGATACGACTTGTCAAAAAACGAGCGTCTTTTCCAGTAGAAGATTACATTATATTTTTTAAAGCTGAGGTCCCACCATCTTACAATGAAGGGTAAAGCATTATAACTGGTATTATTATAGGGTAATTCTCACAGCAATTACTCCACACTTTAAAGAAAACTTACCGCATTTCTGCAATCTCTCGCGCGCATCTTGATTTGTGCCACAAATCTATTTGTAGATGAATTCCTTCTTCTCTTCTTTCTCGTCTGTTCGGATCATGCGTCAGAGCAGTAACGTTGCTGAAACCACAGATAAAGATATAATACCCTTGTATATGCTGAAACTTTTCTTGCTGAAGAGAGACGGGCAACAGAAAGTTTAGGTCCCACAGTTAGCCAGCTCCTCACTCTTTTCCTTTAATTGGAAGCACAGGTGTGTCTCGCGTACTCGATTCCTGTCTTTGCGCAACACGAACAACCATGGCAACAGTAGACTTAGTGGCCGGGTTCTGCGCCCGAAAATGAGGCTCGGTGAGGCTCGCAGTGTTGGCAACTCATTATTCGAAAAAATCACCAAGGTTTTTGGTCTAACCTAACCTAAAAAGCAAAGGAGCTGGCAATCTTGCTTGAGAGTTCAGAAACCGGAAGTGAGGCTCGGTGAGGCTCGCAGTGTTGCCAACTTCTTACTCGAAAAAGTCACCAAGGTTTTTGGTCTAATCTAACCTAAAGCAAGGAGCTGGCAACTTTGCTTGAGAGTTCTGCAACCGAAAGTAAAACTCGCAGTGTTGCTAACATCTTACTCGAAAAAAAATCACCAAGGTTTTTGGTCTAACCTAACCTAAGGCAAGGAGTTGGCAATTTTGCTTGAGGGTTGCCTTACAGTGCATAAAGCAAGGTTGGTAACCTACTGGTACTTTTACCATGGCCTTTTACAAAAGAGAGAGGAGAGAGAGGGAAGGGTTAAACAACCGACGGTCTACCTACAGCCTTTTTCTTCTTGGTCTAACCTAACCTAAAGCAAGGAGTTGGCAACCTTGCTTGAGGGTTGCCTTACAGTGCATAAAGCAAGGTTAGTAACCTACTGGTACTTTTACCATGGCCTTTTACAAAAAAGAGAGAGGAGAGAGAGAGGGAAGGGTTAAACAACCGACAGCCTACCTACAGCTTTTTTTTGTCTAACCTAGCCTAAAGCAAGGGGTTGGCAATTTTGCTTGAGGTTTGCCTTACAGTGCATAAAGCAATTTTTGGTAACCTACATATACTAAACAAGGAGAGTCGGCACTGCCGTAAAAAAGAAAGATGGATGGATGGATGGGAACACTACACGGGTTCAACGTCATCAAATAAAAATCGCCTTAATGGTTTTTTCTTGTAAGGCATGATTTCTATTTTCTCGCAGTGTTACCAACTCCTACCTACACTTTTTTTTAGTTGGCAAGGGCTAGAGAGAAAGAAAAACCTATAGCTGGGAACAGTAATGAGCGAATGCGCCATATCGTAATTTTCCAACTCCGTATATCGCGACCTTTGTAAACCTTTTTCTCTCTCGGGGGAACGATGTGCCACACACACACACACACACACACACACACACACACACACGCGCGCGCGCGCTCCAAAATTTTTGAATTTACGGTTGGAAAAATGTTTTTCTATGACATGTTTTCGTTCGAGGCAAATTCGTAGGTAGATATTGTTAAATAAATATTAATATTGTAAATATATATATATACTTATTGTATTTAGTTTTTCGGTATCGAAAAGCAACTGTCATATTGTATTTGAAAAAATATTACGCTTTTGCCAGTGGATATCTAGAAAAACGACAATTTCGTTCCCTCTCTCTGTATATGCTATCAACGTTGGCACAATGACACAAATTCAACAAATACGTAGTCAACCGTACATCTCTTTTTTTTCCTGACAATTTCGTCATCTAACTAGGGCGGAAATGGGTTTTCCGGTGGCAGGAAATATGTTGCTCCGTTTCTATACAAATAACCAGCAATCACCATATACATTTCGCAACTATGCTTGGCGGCAGAGAGCATCTATTGAAGATAGATTCAAAACAGTATTCAGCCGGCGAAATGAAAACACAAAGTAACGTCCGCTCTCGTGGGTGCAGAGACGGGGTCAGGGACTATAAAATAAATAACCGGAAAATTCATTGTATTTTTTCTCTGCCACCAAGCATAGTTGCGAAGTGCATGTGACTGAAATGTAGGGGGGAGAATGTTCTAGAGAATTTGGTTCTTGGATTTCTATTGGTCCACGTTGCGTTGGCTAACATATCATTTTTGACGTTATTAGAAAACCGTATAAAACTTAAAGCGCTGGTGTATAAAGTTGTGTTTTATTTTCAGTGTTAGTGAAGAGCATTTCTGCAGAATTTCTAAAAGTAAGTAACTTTGTTTCTTAGCTCGCATGAGTTGGTTTTGATTTATAAGTATGGCTTTTGTGAAAGAAAATATACTCGCAAAACATGCAAAAAGAGAGAGAGAATATAGAAGGTGTTTCATGTCTCTCTCTGCTTTTATATATTTGAAGCATACATCTTGGTAGCTGGAATATATTTTTTCTTCCGCGTGCCGTTGTTGGAAGGTAGGAAATATGTGTGCAAGGCATATTTCAAAAAAATAAATGTGTTAAATTGTTAGAGGAAGACAAGAAAAATAGAGGAGAGTTGCGTGTTTTTGATATCTAATAGAAGTACTGATTGATTGATTGAGTTGGCGTTTTTTAAGCCCACTTTATGCACAGTAAGGCTAATCTGGACTGGACCTACAGTTTCAAGAACCACTTGTACGGGTATCGAACTCTTGATTACAAGACAACGACGTTATCACTACGTCATCACAGAGGCTAGTGGAAGTACTGATTGATTTGATGTTTTAAGTCCACTTTATGTACAGTAAAGCTAATCGGGACTGGACCTACAGTTTCAAGAACCACTTGTACGGGTATCGAACCCTTGAATACAAGCCTACCGCTGCGCCATCGCAAAGGCTAGTGGAAGTACTGATTGATTTGATGTTTTAAGTCCACTTTATGTACAGTAAAGCTAATCGGGACTGGACCTACAGTTTCAAGAACCACTTGTACGGGTATCGAACCCTTGAATACAAGCCTACCGCTGCGCCATCGCAAAGGTTGGTGGAAGTACTGATTGATTTGATGTTTTAAGTCTATTTTATGCACAGTAAGGCTAATCGGGACTGGACCTACAGTTTCAAGAACCACTTGTACGGGTATCGAACCCTTGAATACAAGGCTATCGCTACGTCATCGCAGAGGTTAGTGGAAGTACTGATTGATTTGATGTTTTAAGTCTATTTTATGCACAGTAAGGCTAATCGAGTAGTGGGGTTTGTGGTGGGATAAACTCGAGAAAGGAAGAGTACTCCTCCAGCAGCTTTGCTACACTTAAAAACTTGCTTAACATGAGCATATGAGCATTTTGTTCTAGTGTGGAGCCCTACATAATCCAAGATTTTTGTAAAAAATGCCCTCGGGACTTTTTCAGAAACGAAGAGCTCTTCTTATGCAGATTTGTTATACTTAAAACTTGTTCAACATGTTCATATGAGCTTTTTGATCTAGTGTAGCACCTGCCTAACCCAAGAGTTTTGTAAAAATGCTCTTCGGAAAGTATCAACCCCCCTCTCAAGCAGATTTTTGTCTATAAAATTGTTAAAAATTGCTAAATTTTTGGCCACACCAGAAATTAAACAAAAAACCCATACATACATACACATATTTACTTCCAATTTAAATTTAATTGGACCCCAGCCTCAACTTGCATATCCAATATTAAAACAATGCAATATGCAGAGAATTGCTCCGTGCTTGCGTGTTTCACCTCTGTGTCAGTGTGTGCAATTCCCGAAGACGGTAGTATTGAATGTGAAGCCTCCCCTGATGGCAAAATGTTAATATTGTTGTTTTGTAAACAAAGGACTTTGGGTTCGAGTCCTCATAAAATGTATAAGATTGAAATACATGTGGCATTCTATACGTGAGATTTTGAGAATAGTTGATATACAACTCCCAGATCTGAAAACCTGGTAAAAAGTGTTTTACAATAATATATTGTACAAAAAACTGAATTTTCTTATTTTCTCATGTTTTATAACCAAATCCTCAATACAATAGAGAAGAGCGGGTAAGCATAATTAATTGCTTGCGTGCCGGCAGGACATGCAAGAGACACGCTAGAAGGGAATAATAATGATTTTTCTGTGCGACACTAAAGGGGCCATTAATCTTTCTGTGCGTGTAACATGTCTGTAACAAGGAAAAGTGTAACAAAGATTATTGAGATAAAAATACATATTTTCACACAGTGGCAATGAACTGTACCCCCCCTATGTTGAAAGCAATTCTGTTCTGATAATATAAGCCAAAGGCAAGGACTTAGAAAATAATATCACAGTTCAAAATCCAATTTTGTCTGTATAAGGGTCTCAGAACCTAGTAAAATGTGGGCATATTCCATTTGGAGACGTGCTAATATTGTGGCATTGTAATCAGGGGCTTTGGGTTCGAGTTCTGTATATATACAACTGCCTACACATAAGATATTAACTGCTAGCTGATATACAATTGAGGTTTGTGTGTTGTTGTACAACAGGATAATATCTTCTAGAATTGCTCCGTGACTCTCTCATTTCTTACATCATAAACATATGATTTTTCTCCTATGAGAATGACAGTACAAATGGTATCCTCAGGTAATGCCTCATGGAATTCACAGATAATTTTAATATTTGTTCTATCATTCACCACAACTTGTTTTCTTTTTGAAGTGTTAATTACAAACATGGGTCTCTGTCCTTTGAACTCATCTGGTGTGTAATACATGTCTGTATTGCCAGTAGTGACCCTTTTGAAGGAAGAAAAAGCTTCATATAATTTGAGAAAATCATCCTTGGACATGTCTAAATTATAATTTTCTCTAGGAAAGACCTCATTTCTGCCATTTTTAAGATATATGTTCTTGACGTTGCAGCTATCAAATTTACTTGAATTTTTTTCCTGATTGTTGTGTCTCCCAGTCTGAAACAATACCACCACGAAATCAGGCATGTCGAATTGAATACTGGAGAATGAATTTGTAGCATCAAACTCATAATATGTACCAGAGGCAGGCTTCTGTACAGATTGATATGTGTAAAATTGCAGAGGAACCTGTGGATTTTTTATTATATCTGCTTTGTATTTAAGAGCATAACTGGCTTCATATTCAACAACAGGGATTCTTAACTCCATAGTCTGAATAATGCACTTGCCTGCATCAGGTAGGGTATTAGGCATAGCTTCTCCTGTAGAGTTTAATGTGCTGTACCTCATCAAAGCATTATTATCATTTGCAGCTCTTCTAAATGTGATTCTTAAACCACCCTTCCACATAATATCTTTGTAATCCGAGAAGAATCCTGGCAACAGGCGCATGGGGAACAGCACAGTGTGGCTCTTGGTTAATATTTTCTCGCCAGCCTCAAATCCACCGATTCTATAATAACAAGCCTCGGTTTTGGATAATTTTAATGTGGCCAAAGCCGTGGAGGTAATGCCGGGATAATCTATTCTGTTTATAACAACACCATGTTTTCTGATCTCAATTTCAGAGAACAGATGCGGCACAAAATTGTCTACAAGTCTTATATTAGAATTTGGCGGATAATCTGTACCATCGAGCTTTACAACATCAAATTTGATGTATAGATCTGCTCTGTGGGGGTGTATAAAGCCGTCCCCTACATCAAGATCCACCTCTATTTCTGTGTTGGGTTGATTTAAATTTGCAAATGTCCTCCTGTTTGGGGGGAATGATTGTAGCTCATAACTCTCAATATTTTCCATTGTATGTATTTTTATTTAAATGTTAATCTCTATGATTGCAGTTGTTGTGGCTCCAGCAAAATCAACTAATTCTTCTTTTTCATTAGTGACCATCAATTCAATGTTATCTATTCTGTTATGACACACAGGAAAATATAATGTTGGGGATGGATTGTAGATGATGGGCTCCATGAATTCGGAATTAGGTTTGAATGTTGCAATGATGCCGGTTTGTTTGTGAGAACCTATGCCATTTGATTTGGTGATCATACCCTCAGCCACATTACAGTGAATATTCAGAGTCTCTATGGCTAAGAATTTAGGTATATTCATAGCAGTGTGTTTGATGCCTGCTTCAAGTTTTGTGTTGTTCTCGAAGCCCAACAGCTCTCCTATAGTATCCAGATCCACTGTTTCTGTAGCAGATACAATCTCTACTCTGTGAGTGACAGAATTTTGACTTAACACTATACCTCTGGGTAATTGAGCATTTAGAGTGGACAGATTATATTGCCCTGGAGTGATGACAATTTTTTCATTACCAACTGCAATTGTGTTGTTGTGGTGTGTAATATTTGGGATCAGGTACATGCCATAAAATGCCCTGAGAGCTATTGTTTTGGGATACACTATGTCATCATGTAATTTGAGTTTCAATATTGAATTTTGGCTGGTGAGATGGAATACCCCCATGATGTTTCAGATACCACAAAGCTTTTTGAAAATCTTCAATTGATGGTTTATTTATTTGAGACATATATCTGAGAACAGATAAACACAAATGTCCGCAATTAACATCTTTGAAGTTTTGAACACGGGCATTATTGTAATAAAGATTAGCTGAATTTAGATATTTTATTAAATTTTCAGGTGGAACACCTCCAAATGAATCAAACACAAATGCATTATTGTTTAAATATTTAAGATAACAGATCCAGTGAGTGCCCTGATTTTTGTACTTATCCAAATTAACAATGCCACACTCTTTGTTGAGTGGTTGTTCTGGTAAAGAATCAGACATGTACACACCCCTAAAATGTTTGATGCCCAGTGGCTTGATTAAAGCTTCAATATCTTGGTTTGTAAGCGGCGCTTGTTTTTTTTAAACTTATTCATGGCTCTCTTAACACCTTTGCCTTGTTTCTCCATTGCCAGGTTATGGCGCCTCTGCTCATCTAATTCTGCCTTATTTTTCTTGGCATCTATTACTGTTTTTGCTATGGCGGCTGATCCGCCGGCCAAGCTCCCAACTGCCCCGAGAGCAGCTAAGATGGCAGGGATGGTAAATATGAATCCCCCCACATGTGATTTTTTTCTAGATTGTTGTAATTTTTTTAATTGGGGGGTACTAAGCAATAATTTCATACCATGGCCCTTGGCAATACAAGAGCTTTTTTTCTTGCGCTGCTTTTTGGTCAAAAGACTGTCAATAGTTTTAAGAGATTTGAGACCTGCATAAGGTATTTGATACATAACACCCTTGGCCTTCATCGTAGGTTTATTATATACATGTTCACAGCCCCCACCCCAGTTTTTGTTTGGTGCTCATAGCTATGGTGGTTCCCAATGCTGCTATTTTTTCACTCAAAGAAGCATCTTTGCTTACAAATCTGCCAAATGCAGCCTCTTCTAATTTCTTGTCTGAAACATGTCTCTTGTCAAGATCAGAATGTGTGTTGTATGCTATGTCATGGTCTCTACAAGCAGCATCGAGGGGATTAACACCAGGATCACCTCTGTTTAATCTATGATCCAATTTTGTGCCTGGACCGCAATACTGATAGCCTGGAAGATGTAGTTCAAATGGCAACTTGTTTATAATGTCATTAACAAGGCCCCGACCCTCAGAAATATTCCAAAATTTGGGGGGTAGAGTGTTAATAATTTTTATGAGATATCCAATCCCCTTAGGGTCATTCACTATAAAATTAGACAATTTGGTGCTTATCATGTCCATAATTCCAACCTTTTCATTGTAAAAATTGTGGTTGCCAGCATTTTCCTCCCCAGCTATCACCAATAACCTATCTACAAGTTTCCTGACATCATCAACCCACACAAATTCTTTAGGCAGGGTGTTATATTGTTTGATTCCACTGCCAGTCTTGATCTGTGACCATATGGGCTTGATTAAATTATTGTATTTTGCTCCACTGCTAGACTTGACTCTTTTTTGTGTGGGATCATTGTTCTGGTACAGAGCATCTGATTTTATTAATATTTCTTTGTAATCCTCATAATCCTGATCTGTATAGCTGCCAGGTCTCTTCCTAGTCATCAGTTCCCACAATCCGGGTGTGCCGGGGTACTTAACAAAAGCACCTTTTTCTCCGAGACGAGATTCTGAATATACAATCAGATCATCTCCCATAAAGGTTACTCTGAAATTGCCAATTCTATGTATGATGCTGCCATCACTCTCCGTGTCAGCATATAAGCCAAACACCTCATCTTTGTTGTCTTTAGGTGTGGTTAAATATTTTTGAGCAAGAAGACCCAATTCAATAGGATCTTGAGTAGCTTCAATTCTTCGAGGAGCAACAGGACTAGGTGTATGAATACTGGAAAGTGGGGTGAATGGATAATCTAATATGTTCCTTGCAGCTACAGGTACAAGCTCTGTGATCAAATTTTGATTTTGCTCTGTAACAGTTTTGATATTCTTACCTAAATTATTAATAGCATCAATTACAGGCTGTTCTGCTTGTTTGTGTTTTTCATAAATTCCCCGGTTCTCTGATTTCCATCCCTTAAATCTTTTTACAAGATAATCTCTTAACTTAAGATCATCAATAATTGGCCTTTTCATGGTTATTTATATACGTCTCAACGTCTAGAAAATCGTTGATTTTATTTCTGTATTTTCCAGTATTAGGTGTTCTTGTCATATCAATTGTGACAAACCCATAACTGTCCTGGTTCCAGCACCCACTGCAAAACTTGGAAAAATCATTGTAGCTCAAGTCCCCACCTACATATTCATCATGTATGTGTTTGAGGTTGGTATGGTCTTGATGAAACACACATATAAAATTGCTGTTGTCTCGGATCAGCTGCTTGGGTATTTTTGAAAAAGTCTGTGCCAGGTAGAAACAATCAATGTTTTTGTGCCGGCCCTGTGTAAAGAAATTTCTAACCTTGTTTTGATTATCCAGTATAATGTCATCAAACACAACAACAGAAATCGAGACATTCATGAAGTGGCTTAACATCTGATTCAAAAGTAGCAATATCCAGTCCATCATATAGCTTCATCAGCTGCTGATATTTTAATTGTTCCAAGCTCTTAGAGAAGACATACAAGTGCCTGTTTTTCCAGTCTAACCAGTTGGGTGCCAATCAACCATTAGTGTAGTTTTACCACAAGCAGATGGTCCAACAATAAGACACCTAATATTATCAGGCAGCAAGTTGCCATTTCTCTTATTCTGCTGTTCAGGTTCTGGCAGCCTCTTTATAACATCCCAGGTGTTCATATTATCACTTTGTTTGCATCGATCCAGCTGTTTTCCGGATGACCCAGCCATTTGACAAGTAACTTGTTGCCTTTTCTGCGGATGATTTTTTCTATGAGATAAGTGTCGGGCTGTTTAGTTTTGTTGAGCTCTTGTTCATAGAACCGGCCTTTGAGAATTTCTCCTCGGTGATCTTTTATTATATATGTGTTAAGGGTCCCAGGTTTAACTTGAACCACCGTAAATAATTCTGTACTCCAGTTTCTTGTAAAGCCTCTTTTGAATAAGTGCTTATATTTGCTTATTCTTACTTGATCACCCACCCTGTATTTGGCCTTTCTTGTTGTTGGCTGGTATCTAGGATAATAAACAGTCCTGATCAATTTTTGCTCATCAGATGGAGTTACTTCAGAGGGTTTCATGTTGATTGTGGAATGGACCGAGTTGTTATATTTATGTAGAAGTTCTGGAAGAATATTAAGCCATTTATAATTACCTTGAAGTGTAAATTGTTTATACATAAGATTTTTTAAGGTTCTGTTGAATCTCTCTACAATTGAGGCCTTCAGATCACTGTAACTCGAATAATGTTTTATTGCCTGGGTTTTAATAAATTGTTGAAACACTGAATTATAAAATTCTTTGCCATTATCTGTTTGCAAATAGCGCGGGGATCTTCCACTCTGATTGATGATTGTCCTGATGGCTTCTGTAACACATTTTCCAGTCTTGGATTTGAGTGGCACAGCCCAGGCAAATTTTGAAAATGTGTCTATTACAGTGAGTAGATACTTGTAGCCCTTGTTGATTTTGTCTAAGTTTTTCAACTGTCCACTTGACAACTCAATCAAGTCGCTTTGCCATAAATCATCTATGCCCTTTGTGACTACTGGCAGTCTCTTATAATTATGTCTGGCTTGTCTGTGTAATTCATCAACAATAATTTGTCTAGACATAATATGTAAACAAGAATATTGCAACTATGGGGTGTTCAGCAGCTGATACTGCAGGATTTTCTAAATATAATTTGTCTCCTATTTGTATATGAAATTCCAGAGTGCCATCATCTTCAGTATAGGCTGTTTCTAATGTATTGGGATCTGTAAAATCCTCTAACTCTACACTGGTGACTTTCACTTTGTTCTCAGCATTTGTTATTGATAAGGTAGGGTAGTGGTGTGCCTGTGGTTGATGCCAATATTTGATCTTGATTGGTCTCAGTGTGCCCCCAACAAAAAACTGGTAATAAAACTGTGCAGGGGACAGCATATATATTTTGCCACCTGGTGTAAATGGTGAATCATATTCTTTTTTGGGGATGCTGTACAATTCAAGAATTACTGTATGTTTTGGATTCTCGATTATGCCTGTTATTTCCTTTTCTGCTGTGAGCAATCTGCTTGTTACAGATTCAAGGTGCTCATTGATCGTTCTAACAACATCATCATGGCCTGGCTTGATCTTTATGTCCACAATAAGTTTCTTGTATTGTTGCACAATCTCTTGTAGCTGGGTTGCAAAAACAGAGAGAGCATTTGCTTGATTGGATTCCATGGTCCCTAGCTGTTGCTTAATATTAGCTACAATTTGTTGCAAATTTTCAACAACTGCCAATTTTGAATTTTGAGCAGTAAGATCATGGACCTGTCTTCTGATATCCTCAAACAGGGCATGCAGTTCATTAATATGTTGATTGGTTGGTAGAGTGGCCACTGTCTGAGTGAGATGTTTGATCTCTGCCTGGATATTCTTGATATCTTCTGATTTCAATATGCGATTCACTGCCCTCTTTATATTTTTAAGTTCCTGTGATGTAGGGAGATTTGATACTGTATTTTGCAAAAATTCAAGTGCCAATTTTACATTGTTTAATTCAGAAGCATCAGCCACATTTTGCATAGCATTTTGGAGCAGGGCTATATCTGCCTGAGTGGGTGTTGATTGCTGTAAAATTTCAAGTTTTGTTTGAATATCATCAATCAAATGATGGAAATGAGATAGTTCAGATTCAGTGTTGAGGTTTTCAAGCTTTGTGATTTGTTGCTGGACACTGTGAAGAGTGTCTACAATCCCAGGCAATCTGGATTCTAGTACATTTGCCAAATCACTTTGCACTGCTGCTATTGTACCTTCAAGATGGGTTATGGAACTTTGAATTTTTCCAAAATCTTCGTATGTTTCAAGTTGCAGCTTAATATTTGCTACACTCCGAGTTATTGCATTCAAAGCATCAGAAGATGGCAAGTTGTTCATAAAATTTTCAAGTGTCTCAATTTTTTCTTTAACCTCGGCTATGGCATTGTTCAGAGGATCCAGATTAGGTATTTGGAGTGACTGAATCTGTTCCTTTAGAGTGGAAATCACTAGATCAAAATCTTCTTGTGACTTTATGCTTTTGACAATTGTTTGGAGCTGTGCCTGGACATTATTTATCTGCTCTTCCAATTGTTGTTTCAATTGCTCAGAGTTGGTAGCCTGGGTCTTAAATTTGGCTTGAAGAGCTGCTACAGCTTCTTCCAAACTTTGAAAATTATCCAATGTTGCCAGGTCAGTATATTTCTGAAGCAATAATTTGAGTTCAGAATCAATTTTAAGAAGAGGGTCCATGCATTGTGATTGTAAATTTGTAATTTCTAATTGAAGACTGGCATTGAGTGTGGTTTGTAAAGCTTGTAAATCACTTCTTAATTTCTTGACTCTGACATCAAGCATCAGAATCTCATCACTGTGATCTTCGTGCCTTGTATGGCCAAATATATCATTAGGCATTTTGTTTAGTGGTTATTTATTATTGAGTATCTGATTCTTAATTCTATAAAAAAGGGTATAAGTTTATCATAGGATCCAGGGACCTCAATATATAAGCAGTCACCAGCAGAAACAGTATATACAGTGCCAGAAATCATGTTTGAGTGCTTAATTCTGTAAATATTTCTCCCTATTGAAATCTTGACATCACCCTCAGGAGTTGTAATAAATTGCAATTGCCCACCTACAGGTAATTGGTAATGATTTAAATTATTGTTAAATATGTACAATGTTTTGCCTGTTTCATCATCAACTTCTGTAAGTATGCTGTTCAGATGAATAATTAACAAGCCACTCAGTTTAGACAGCATATCAGAAGAGGGTTGTGGTGTCGGCAGGTCCATAATAGCCTGTTTTTTGAACCCAAATAAGTTCATAGGCATGTTTATTTATTTCAAATCATGCTCTGTAATTGGACACTGATTCCCATTTTTCAAATCACAATGCCCCCATGGTAAAGTATGTATTCCACATGATAAAATGCATCTCTTATCATCATGTGGGTCCAGAGCCACTTTTCTTACAATATTGCTGGTCAATAAGTGATCCTCACTCTGAATTCTGCATTCTGATGTTCTGATTGAACTCTGGGATTTGATGCAATTTTCATAATCTTCAAATTTAAGCTCTTTGTCAACAGTTACTCTGCCAATACCCTTGGCTTTTTTGACAACAGCACTACATGTTTTAAAAGTGTACATCTTGGCACTTAACCCAACAAATGCCACAATAACATCACCAAGCGTCTCATCTTTTAACTTGCCGGGCACCTTTTTGTTGTGGTGGTGTTGAATCTTTGTATGTTCACTGGTATCAAAGTATTGAAACAATTCAGGCTGTGACATATCTTGATAAACATCTTCTGTTTGAATATCAAGAATAAAACTATCCGTGTCCATGTACAATAATTTTACACGATCACCATAAAAAGGTTTCAGCACATCATAATACAATATTAACATATGTAATTTGGACAATTCCAATATCGCAGCCCCTACATAAATAGGTTTATCAAACTTAATCTTTGTTTTCTTCATGTTGAAAAGTGCCATGTGCTCATCATAAATTCTTCTGTAATTGAAGTTGGGCTTTGCGACAAATTTTTTGCTCCGGCTGGGGTCAGTAATTATTTTAACATCGGTATGTTTTCTGACATTTTCAATTGTTTTGCCATACACTGAATTAACCAACAATTTAAACAAGCCCTTATCAAATTCGCTTTTTGCAGATGTTCGAAGCTCTGTATTTGTATCAATGTATGGTTTCAACCATTCTGAGTGCCTGAACCTCAAGACTTTTCCAACTTTGGTCACTTGAACACCATGTTTCATCAGGAACTGGAGGTTTTTGTAATATGCGACATAACCCTGTTTTGGCTCCAGTGTCATCATGAGCTTCTTCTGTTTAGAGCCAGGTGAGCACTGAACCTCGGGAATTGGGGACAGATCAGAAAATTTATTGTGCAAATGTTCTGGAATTGTCATATCAACCTCTAAGATTAGGCCATGGTCACTGTCATCAAAGTCCTGAAGATCCTCAATATTGAAATCTTCAACCCACTCAAGCCCTGCATATGGCAATTTATCCATCATGGCATGACCATAGAGGTTGTTTGCATCTACATACAGTATATAATTTGATGG
Source organism: Lepisma saccharinum (assembly GCF_977018435.1). NCBI lineage: Eukaryota > Metazoa > Arthropoda > Insecta > Zygentoma > Lepismatidae > Lepisma > Lepisma saccharinum. The sequence goes on from NC_139236.1 coordinate 73,378,101, forward strand.
CCGTGCTGGATCATAATCAGGCATATGCTTGTTATTTGCTCTGGCATATCTCTGGGAACATTGCACCATCCCTCCTCTTATACCTTTTTCTATAAACAAGTACATATCTTGGTCGTGGATCAGATCCAATTGCATTTTAGTGTTCAAAAACGTTGCGGCCCATGCTAGGCCCGGGGCACTGTAAAAATACACTGGGTCCAGTCCATAATTTTGCATGCAAGATTTTCTGAATGCCTGCATTATATCAGCTAAGAGGGTCCCATCAAGTTTCGAATATGCCTTGTGATAATCACGAAATGTCTTGCATTTTAAATCATTCCACACCAACTGGGCATGGTGATAATCTTCATCACTGATTCCAGATCCTCTGATTCTGCTGTAAAACTCTTCTTGCGGTGGCAGGGAACACTCATCAAATTTAGAAAAATCTGTAACATAGTCATATGGATATACCCCCTTCCGCCTAATTAATTCCAGGTCCTGATTTGGAAACGAGGCACGTGTGATTTTCAAGTCATCATCAGGTAATTGAGTGGCCAGTGTAGCCAGGCTAGCAGGTAAAAATCTGTGAGAATCAAGAAATCTTAATTGAATAGGAACACCATCAACTTTAATTATCTTGGTAATGGCAATATATTTTTCATCATTTTCAGCTAAAATATTTAAATTCTGCTTGTCAAACCCCTCGTACCTGATCAAATGATGGAAATCATAATTGGATGCTCCATGGCAAAATATGGGGATAAATCTTGGTCTCTTGATCTTAATATTACAGCTATTACACAGGGCCATTAAAAATTTACCATCTGTATGAGAATGGTGATGCACCTTAATATTTGCATCTGAAAATTCACAATCACATACCGGGCATTTTTCTGCATTGTTGAAATCTTCAATCTGTTCCTCTGTTAAAGGCAACATAGGCTTTGATTTTAATAAGATGTTAGATGCTATGTCACGGCACTCATTTTCTATTCTTTGTGCAAATTCTTTGACGGCATTTGGTCCCATGTATAAATATTCTTTACTAACCACACCACCCTGTACAACCGCATAATAAAAGCCGGAAGGTTCATGTAACTGGTATGGTGTAATCGAGGATTCTTCAGGATCTGGATTGCAGAATGCAAAAGGTTTGAGGTTCGATTCAAAATCATAGACAATAAATACTGGGTGTTCCAACGAGGCTTCATACTTTTTGAATTTGCAATTTTCACTTGGATTGGGCATCACCATATGAACAGGTTTATGATTGCCACAGTATTTCAGATGCTCAATTAACTTGTTTTTGGCAATTTCTGCATTCTCTTCACAAACACCATTTACCATTTTTCTACCATCAAATACAGTTAAGCATCTTCTGCACAACTTGAATATTTTTTTATATTTGTCTAGTTGTGTTCTCACTAAAGCTTGAAGATTATGTATCAGAGTGTAATGGTATGTATCACCCCCTTCAATTAAGAGCAGATCAATCGGAACAGCAGATTCATCATCAAGTGTACTGATTCTGAGAGGTGCTATCGGGCAAATGCCAGTAGAACAAATAAATACATTAATAGATAATTGCTTGCCATTGATGTGCCTGGCCCTTTTTTCAAATTTGTCAATATTCTGAACAGACATTGGATATTCTAAACCCTCCATTGCATCGTCAAAAAGATGTTCATGTTGTTTGTAATAACTTATTCTCTCAGGATGTCTTGAAACTAGAAACAAAGCTGCCAATATACACCACAGAAAGCATTTCTGGTCGGTATTTTCAATATTAACCACGGCTCTTTTGTTTTTGATATTAGCAGGCAATGGCAGATATGTAGATCCTTGTAATGGGCTGAATTCAGAAATATTAACATAGAGCCTGTGTGGAGAACCGCAAAGGCTCCATCCAGACTCTTTTGCTGCAAATTCGGAGTGTTTAATATTCAATTGATTTATCAAGCTACTTATTATTCTGTCCGAATTTGCATTTGAATATACCGGTACAGTTTCTGTTATGTGGGGCTGTGTAAATTTTGTACCATTTGGTTTCTTATATTGTGTATACAATTTGAGGGAGAGCTTATAAGAGCCATTTTGTGCATTAAGAATTGCCTGGAGATCAGGATTTACACTGTTCAAAAAATTCTCAATGCCACATCTTGGCTCTGATACAAACCGATAATCCCTAAGTTGGCCGTTAAAACTGCTATGGATAGGTTCATAGCGTGGCTGCTTTGCAGGTCCAGCATTAACAGGTGCTTCGTGCTTTCTTTTCAGACCAGATGTAGATGGTTGTGTCGATGACTGTACAGAGCAAGTATCTTTATGTTTATATGTGAAATATTCCATGCTATATTTTCTATGGCATTTGGGGCAACTTATTGTGGGAGTTCTGCATTTGTCTGGGTTACAAATCTTTTGGTGTCTGGCCCAATTAGAGCTAAATATATTTTTATTGCACTGATTACAATATTTTTGATTCGGCATTTTTGCTGTTGTTTATTATATATATTTCCCGGGATTCAAATCAAAACTTTATACTGAATCAGTTGGGTTCAGCACTGTGCTTTGTGTGTGTATGTGTGTGTGTATGTGTGTGTATGTGTGTATACACTTAATATTTTTTGGCTTTGGTATTTATATAAAATTTCCTGGGTTTTAAATCAAAAACTCTATGCCTATCTTATGACAGGTTGTAAGGCCAATAGCCCACAAGTGGAAATATTGATCTAAACTGACCCTCCGCAAATACCTGTACAGACATGCATGTCTAGAATGGCAATGACCTTGTTATGTATAACAGGCTGGGGCAGATATATTAAAACAAACAGGCTTGTAGTATGAGAAGCACTGTAACAACACGTCTGTACCCCTCAGCTACTCTCACAATACTGGCTGATGCAATACAAAATCTCTTTATATACCCTAAGCCAGGCCGAGAAGAAAAAAAACCGGAATTTCCCGGCTGATGCAATTTTGTTTGCATGCAAAGCTTCAATACTCAGAAATTGCATCAGCCGGGAAATTCCCGTGAAAAAAATATGCCCCCTCAGAATTTCCCGGCTGATGCAATTTTGTTTGCATGCAAAGCTTCTATACTCGAAAATTGCATCAGCCGGGAAATTCCGAGGGGGGCATATTCTTCTAGAATTGCATTGTTTTAATATTAGATGAACCTGATATCCAATTAAACTTAAGCCAGAAGTAAATATGTATGTGTGTATAGGTTTTTGGCTTAATTTGAAGTATAACCAAAACATTAACAATTTTTGGCAATTTTATAGACAAAAATCTGCTTGAGAGGGGGGTTGATACTTTCCGAAGAGCATTTTTACAAAACTCTTGGGTTAGGCAGGTGCTACACTAGATCAAAAAGCTCATATGAACATGTTGAACAAGTTTTAAGTATAACAAATCTGCATAAGAAGAGCTCTTCGTTTCTGAAAAAGTCCCGAGGGCATTTTTACAAAAATCTTGGATTATGTAGGGCTCCACACTAGAACAAAATGCTCATATGCTCATGTTAAGCAAGTTTTTAAGTGTAGCAAAGCTGCTGGAGGAGTGCTCTTCCTTTCTCGGGTTTATCCCACCACAAACCCCACTGGACTGGACCTACAGTTTCAAGAACCACTTGTACGGGTATCGAACCCTTGATTACAAGCCTACCGCTGTGCTAACGCAAAGGCTAGTGGAAGTACATAGTTATTCGAATCTTATTTATTTAAAATATTTAGTTTTTTTTTTATGCACGCTTATTGATTTTAAACCTAAAATTAAATAAAATCCGGCAATTATATCCAATTATACTTATGGCTACAACGAGCATTGAGATTTTTTTTTGCTACGTAAACAAAATGGCTGACATGCCAAATATGAACAGGCTATATAGATTTGAGAGAGAGATGGATAAAAGAAGTTAATTAAAATTTAATTTCATGATTGCGACACGGAACTTAATGATTGATTTAGTTTATTTTATTTTACGTTTTGTACCTCTTGGCTAATTTGCGAAGATTGGGGATGAGTGATGAAATGGACATTCACAAACAACCAAGCCCGACCAGGATTCGAACCCGGGACCCTTGGCGTCGCAGCGCGATGTGCTAACCACTCGGCCACAGGGTCGGGCAAGTGTTGGTATATACATAGACCAAAGTTACATGGTTCTAGGCCCCATAGGAGTCGAGAAAATCAATGTCTTGGAAAATGTCTTAAGACAAATATCTCAATCTTTAAGAAAGTCGACTTCCGGTATCTCAAGATGTTACTTCCGGTCTGTCAAGAAAATTTTCTTAAGACAAAAATCTTAAGACGTTTTCCAAGACATTGATTTTCTCGGCTCCTATGGGGCCTAGGATGATGATTTTAGGTTTGTTGGATAGGATTCGACGAGAACTATTCGACTAGCAAATAAAATTGTTTCTACCCCCTCAAGTTTCGGAAATACAGACAATTTTTTTATTTTTTGAGAAACTTGATTTGCTGGCTTAATTTTTACCCTATTTCGAAAATTTTAATGACATTTGATAAAAAATTAAATGTACTCTACAACCTATTGGAAACATAATGATTAGTGCTTACTGTTTTCGAGTTATTTTAAATTTAAATTTCAAGATGTGATTTCTAAGTTGTTTTGTAACTCGTAAACTGGGGGTCGTAGAAAACCCATTCTTGTTTTATCTGCTATTGCCCGACAAATACTATAAACACAAATAATGTTTATTGTTTTGATTTAAAAAAAATCGAAAATAACTTTGTTTTCTGAAAATAACTTTGTTTTCTGAAAAATAAAAAATGTGTGTATGGAAAAAAAATACGATTGTGTAATTTTTTATGATGTATGTTTGCATGTAAAAATAAGTATACCTGAAAGTTTTAGAATTTCAAAAATAGCTATATATATATATATATTTGCTATTATATCAGCCGAAACAATAGAATATATATAAACAAGTACATTTTCATAGTTTCATACCTCTACTAGATTGGTAGAAAAATATACTAATAGGCAATAAAATCTGAAGAAGATTCGTGTCTAGCAAAAATAAGCTAAATAGAATTACACATGCATACAATATTTATTGTGCTTTTTCCTATCTACAATCATATTTTTCTTATATATTTTTTTAAATTTTTTTACAGGGTTTATTTTGTAAACACTCTACCACCAACAGATCACATATAAATAAACATACCCCCCAAAAAAATGCGCTCCATGAAAAGTTGTCCTGTGTGCAAGATAGCCAAATCAAGCAAACATTTTGCAAGACATTGTCGTACCTGCGTGCCAGGCAAGCATTTGGCTGCCACAGAACTATGTTCCGGATGCAATATACAGATCACAATTGCGTATGTCAAGGAGCATAAGCTTCATTGTCTAAGCAAAAATACATCTGGGGCCCAGCCTTCGACCTCCACCAAGAGGAAGGCAGAAGCAGCCTCCATCAATGCACCACCCACGAAACGCGTCAAGCCTGTGGCGAAAGCAAACCAGACTGCTTTCGAGCGGTTGTTAGAGGACTTTGTCCTCACTTCGGAGGGCTCATGCGACGTACGTAGCTTTTTGGAGAACGTGCAAGCCAAAATCATTTCCATCCTCGGCGATGCACTGGCTACGTACTCCACCAAATTCTACGCATCGCTACGTTGCCAGTACAAGAAGCCGTCTGACGAAATTTACAGCTTCTGCCACAACACCAAGGCGAAGACGCTGCATCTGGCGGATGCCGACAACCTCGAGGTCATCTACAACCAGTTTACCGATGAGCTGGTGGCAAAACAAGAAGAACATCAAGCTAAGGGCTCGGGGGGTTCGTTGTGCGGTGAACCCCACGAACTGCGCGTCAAACTTTCCAAGTTTGTGCCTCTCTCAGCCTCCAGCTATGTCCCCTTACCACCTACTATTGCGGCAAAGAAGGCTGTCCTGAACATTCAGAACAAAGACGCCAAGTGCTTTCTCTGGTCTGTGCTTGCAGCATTGCACCCTGTCGACCGGAAAAACCATCCGCACCGAGTTAGCCACTACCGACCCTACGAGGCAGAGCTGGAAGATGCGATGGCTGGGATCGACTATCCCGTAGAGGTCCCGGACATTCGAAAATTTGAGGCTCGTGCGCGGTTGGCCATCAATGTTTATGGCCTCACCGACGAAAATGTGGTTTTCCCTATCCGGGTGAGCGACGTAGACGACGATGGCGCGCAGGAAATTCACCTTCTGCTCATCAAAGACGAAACTCGCCATCACTACACCCTCATCCGTTCGCTCTCCCGGTTGGTGTCGAGCCAACGGAGCAGAGACAAAACCCACGTCGAGGTGTGTTGCAGGTGCTTGTCTATATTTCGTAATCCAGAACAGCTGGATTACCAGCGCATCAGAGGTCCCAACATCGCTGCAGAGAAGCTCGCTCGCCACAAGATCTACTGCAATGCCAACGAGCCGGGTGTGGCAGTCTTGCCTGAACCTGGCACCGTGGAGCGTTTCCACATGCATGGTGCCATGGTGGAGCACCCTGCTATCATCATCGCGGATTTCGAGGCCTTCCTCAAACCCTTGTCTATTTGCGATCCCGATCCCGAAGTTTCTTCCACCACCCCTTACCAACTCCACGAGGCCTCGAGTTACGCCTATGTTGTGGTGCGACGAGACCAGCACATCGCCCCCGAGCCCTACGTGTACCGCGGTCCCGACGCCGCCAAACACTTCCTCGAGAGGATGGTTGTCGAGGCCAACGAGATAGGGAAGGTACTGTTGGCCCCCAAGTCTATGCTCCCACTGTCTCCCGACGATCAACGTAGACACGACGAGGCTATCGCTTGCCCTGTGTGCACCTGTGAGTTTAGCATCAATAACCGTAAAGTCCATCACCACGATCACTTTAATGGTAGGTACGTTGGTCCTTGGTGCAACAAATGCAATCGCAGGGCCTGGGACCCGCGCTTCATCCCCGTGTTTTTTCACAATGGCTCGGGGTACGACTTTCACCACCTGATCAAGCATCTTGGGTACGACAACGAGGGAATCAATGTCCTGGCACAAAACGAGGAGCGTTATATTAGCGTCAGCAAGTGGGTGCCGATCCCCAACTCAAAAAGCAGGAGCATCGAGCTTCGCTTCCTCGACTCCCTGAGGTTCCTCCCGGCCAGCCTCGATGCTCTCGCAGGGAAGCTGAGTAACGAACAAATGCGCATCACCTCTGCGAATTTTCCAAACTTGGACGCCGGTCTCTTCAGGCGTAAGGGGGTCTACCCCTACGAATACGTCACCGACTCTACCAAGTTTGCGGAGACGTTGCTACCTCCCCAGGCGAAGTTCTACAGTCAGCTGCGCGGCTCGAACATCACCGATGAAGAATATCACCATGCCCAGTCCATGTGGCGCGAGCTGGGCTGTCAAACTCTCGGGGACTACCACGACGCCTACCTCAGACTTGATGTGACGCTCCTCGCCGACATGTTCCAGACGTTCCGTGCAACTGCAAAGACCATCTACGAGCTGGACCCTGCCTACTTCTACAGTCTCCCCGGACTGGCGTGGTCAGCCATGTTTCTGGTGACGAAAATCAAGCTGGAGCTTCTTTCGGACGTGGACATGATGCTGTTTGTGGAACGCGCTATCCGGGGTGGAATGGTCCAGGTGTCGCAACGGCACGCGCGCGCCAACAACCATCACATGGCTACTGACTACGACTCTACCCAACCGTTGAGCTACATCATGCACACGGACGTGAATAACTTGTACGGGCACTCCATGATGCAGCCACTCCCCTTTAGAGGGTTCGAGTGGGCTGACCCTTCCAACTTCGACGTTGAAGGTTTCGACGATTCGGAATGTGGATTTTTCGCCGAGGTGGACCTTGAGTTCTCTGAGAAGCTGCAGGATTTGTTCTGCGATCTTCCCCCTGCACCCGAGTTCAAGTGTCCACCCGATTCCAACCAGAAGAAGCTCGTCATGGATTTCGAACCCAAGAAGAATTACGTCCTTCACTACCAGAATCTCCGGTGGTTGATGCAGCAAGGGGTCACAGTCCACGCAGTTCACCACATCCTCAAGTTCGAGCATTCTCCATGGTTGCGCCCATACATCGAGCTCAACACCGAACATCGTACGGCAGCCACGTCCGAGCTTGATAAGGATTTCTTCAAGCTTATGAATAATGCAGTGTTTGGCAAGACCATGGAGAATGTACGGAATCGCGTGGACATAAAATTGGTGACGAGGAAAGAGCGATGTCGTCAGCTTGTCGCAAGTCCATTGTTCAAGTCTCGAACAATCTATAACGAGCAGCTGGCTCTGATTCACATGAAGCAAGGTGTGGTGAAACTCACCAAGCCCATCTATGTGGGAGCCACGGTTCTGGATCTAAGCAAGCTCCACATGTTCGAGACGTACTACGACATATTACGTCCACACTACGGCCACAACATCTCGCTTCTCTACACGGACACGGACAGCTTGGTATACCACGTTCGCTCACCCGATGCGTACGGGGATATAGCCACGGTTCCATCTTTGGTTAACCTCTTCGACACCTCGGGCTATCCCCAGCCGAACCGGTACGATATCCTGGCCCGCAACAAGAAGGTGCCTGGCAAACTCAAAGATGAGAAGGACGGAGACGTGATTCTTGAGTTTGCAGGTCTTCGCGCCAAGGCCTATGCCATCAAAGCCGAGGGCAGCGTTACCAAGAAGGCCAAGGGTGTCGGCAGACAGGTGGTTCGGGAGCATCTCGCATTCGAGGACTTCGTGGATTGCCTCAAGACCAGGTCGTCGGTTCTAAGAGAAGAACAGCGCATCCAGAGCGTCGACCATGTGTTGACCACAAACAAAGTTAGAAAAATTGCGCTGGATCCCAACGACGACAAGAGGTGCGTCCTCGAGTGTGGTATTCACACATTGTCGTGGGGGCACTATCGCTTAGCAGAAAGCAAAACCTGCAACATATGTCCATCTTCAACAGAAGATTCATAAAAACAAAACAAAACAAAAAAAAACAAAAAAAAAACACTTTGTCATTACAAAAAACTTTGACTGTATTCTTAAATAACCAGCATGCCTATGAATTTGTTCGGTTTCAAAAAACAGATCATTATGGAAACCATACCAGATCATGAAGTCTTACCTTCCGTGTTACCTAAACTCAACGGTCTGTTGATCATTCACCTCAACAGCATTTGGACGAAACTGAATGACGATGTGGGCAAGATGTTTTATGTTTTTAATAACAATTTACATTTCTACGAAATTCCGATCGACGGGAAACTTCAAATCACCGTGAATCCGGAAAACGCAGGCGAAATCAAAATTTCTACCGGCAAGAACATTTTTCGAATCAAGCACGACAAGATGCTTTCTAACATTACGTACGATGTTTCTGCAGGAGATTACCTGTACGTGGAACTTCTCGGAGATTACGACAAACTCATTCCTCTCTTTGTAGAATTACGAATCGTCTATCCTATTATAAATAACCGTTAACCAAAAATGCCTAACGACATTTTCGGCAACACCAAGCGTGTGGACCACGCAGAAGAGATTCTCATGTTGGACATTCGAGTTAAGAAGTTGAGGACCGATTTGATCGCTTTGCAGGAAACCTTAAACAAAAGTTTAGAGTCGGAAATCGCTACGCTCCAAACGCAATGTCTCGACCCCATTCTGAAAATCGATTCCGAACTGAAAACGCTCATAAAAAATTATGTCGACGTACCTTCTTACGACAACGTTCAAAATATACAGTTGAGCGTGGATTCGCTTCAAAATGATTTGGCCAAATTACAGCAATTTCAATCGAAAAATGAAGATTTGGAAAAATTGAAACTCGAAATCGAAGAACGAACTTCCGCAATAGAAAAGAATTTTTCTGAACTTCAAACCGTCGTGAACGATATTGATGTAGAACGCTTGCACGTCGTTGTTTCCAAATTACAAGAAGAATTCACCAGCACGTTAGAAGAAATTAAATCCAAGTTGCAGACTTTGGAAGATACAATGACGAACCTACCATCGTCGGACGAACTGCAGGTCATCGGTAAAAGCGTCGCGAACATAAAAATTCAATTGGAGGCCTATCAAGATTTCGAACACATTCAAACCACCATCGCTACGCTTCAGGCATCCTTGGAATTGATCAACGAAGAAATTAAAAATATTCACGCTGAAGCGAGAGCGTTGACGAGCATTCAAGACACGTTGAGCACGGTTCAGCATAAAATCGAATATTTAGAAAATTTGAACGTCGAAACGAATCTCGCTCATTTTCATCACGTACTGGACAACATACAGGGTGACTTGGAATCGTTACGGACAAGCGTGCCTTCGAGCGAAGATTTGGAAAAATTGAAAACGGCGGTGACGGCACTATCCGATTCGAACGACATCAAAAGTTCATTGAGCGATCTCGAGAGTAAAGTGGCCAATCTCCCCACCTCCAAAGAATTGCACGCTTTGAAAAGAAACATATCTCGAATGCTGAAACGACTAGAAACGGAAACGGCGAACGTGGAAGAGATTCGAGACGAAATCAGTTCGCTGGTGTCGACGCTGTCCACTTCGCAGAGCGTCGCCGATCTTCACACGCAGTTTACAGAGATGCGAAGCATCGTGAATGATCTTACCGAGAAGAGCTCGAAATTGAATCAAGTCGAGAACCTTCAGAACATCGTCGTCAACATCAGAGATCAAGTTGGAGTGCTGGAATCCACGCAGGAATCGACGCTGGCTTCTTTCGGTGCCAAGTTGCAAGAACTCAACGAAAACTACAAGCAGTTGAACGTGGAAGTGAAAATCAAACCGTCGTTTTCTACCGTAACGGATACCATAGTCGAGCATTTGCTGCCCATCGAAAATAAACTCGGACAAGTTCACAGTAATCTGCTCGGCGTCGACACTAAATTCGCTAAACTGCATTTTCTGCAAGCCATCGAAATCAACAGCGTACCCAATCAACAGAGAATCTCCACGTTCGTCGAAGGTAACAAACTGTACATGTTACATCCTTATCATCCGTACTACAAGTTTCTCCTCGATGGCACGATTCAGATAAACGAATTTTCGTACTGGTCTCACGGTAGAAAAGCTAGCGTTCCTACCATGACTTTGATATCGAATCGTGGTGTCCAGAAAGCAGGAAACATTCCTCTGGCACGTTGGAACGAAACGCTCAACATATATGAAATACACGAAGACGAAGATCTCACCGTTTTCGACGTGAGTGCCGGCGATAAGCTGATCATTCAAAACACGAGCGAAGTGCCACCCTCTTTGAATCCCATCACGCTTGTGCTTCTCTTGAAACGTAATCTCTAAAAAAAATGTCTAGGCAAGCCATCGTCGAAGAATTGCATAAACCTGCACGCCGCAACTACGAACGTTTGGCTGTGGTAACCAAGGGCATCGACGACCTCTGGCAAAGCGACCTCGTGGAGATGAGTAGCGGCAATTTGAAAAACGTACATAAATTGAACAAGGGCAACAAGTACCTCCTCACCGTCATAGACACGTTTTCGAAATTCGCATGGGGTCTACCTTTGAAGGCGAAAACGGGAACGTGCGTCACGGAAGCATTCAAATTAATTTTTCGCGAAAGCGGTGGCAGACGACCACGGTTTCTGCAAACGGACAACGGTAAAGAATTTTACAACGCCGTATTCCAAAAGTTTATTCAAAAACACAAGATTCGACATTATTCGAGCTTCAGTCACATCAAAGCCAGCATCGTGGAAAGATTCAATCGAACCTTGAAAACACACATGTGGAAACGATTCACGCTTCGGGGAAATTACAAATGGGTCGACATCCTGCCGGAACTCGTCGACACCTATAATGATACGGTACACAGAACGATAGGCATGAAGCCAGCCGACGTTACCAAGTCTGACGAGCAGCGTTTAATTTCTACAGTTTACTGTCCAAAGTACACACCCACGACAAAAAAAGCTAAATACAAAATTGGAGACCAGGTGAGGATCAGCAAATTCAAACGCACCTTCGAAAAGGGATTCACAAAAAATTGGAGCACGGAACTTTTTACGGTGGTTCGAGTTTTACCTGGAAACCGACAGACGTATATAATAAAAGATAGTAGCGGCGAGATTTTGAAAGGAAGATTTTACGAATAGGAACTCTCTAAAACGAAACACCCCGACACGTACCTCATCGAGAAAGTATTGCGTAGGAAAAGTGACAAACTGTTTGTCAAATGGCTGGGACTTCCAGAAAAGAGTTGGATCGACGCGAGCGAAGTGATCTTGTGAGTACGTGGAACGTGGTGAAGCGTCTACCGGATCCGGAAAGTCAAACGAGAAAGAAAAAGAACGGCGAGTTGCTTCCCGACAGCATCCGCTGTCTGATCGTAGGTCCTTCGGGGTGTGGGAAAACGACACTGCTCGTGGACAATTTTCTCCTCGCACCGAATTGGTTAAATTGGAAGAACAGGCACCTGTACGTGTTCTCGAAAAGTTTGGAGCAATCCAAATACCAGCAACTGATGAAACTGTACGATGGTCTGGACATTGCAACGTTCGCCTCGGAAATAAAACCACACGACGATTGTCGTGAAAATTCAGTCGTTGTGTTCGACGACGCCATCCTGGAAAATCAAAATGAAATTCGCAACTTTTTCACGCAAGGTCGTCACAAAGGAATGGATTGTTTTTACCTAGCTCAAACGTTTTCCAAAATTCCAAAACAGTTAGTGCGCGACAACGCTAATTTCATATGTTTGTTTCGTCAAGATCACACCAACCTCAAGCATGCGTACGATGACTACGTAGGCGGAGACATGAACTACAATCAATTTTCGGAAGGCTGCTCTACTTGCTGGAACGATGACGATTTCGGATTCGTGACGATCGACATGACGAGAAAACCCAACGATGGAAAATACAGAAACAAAATCAACGACTTTCTAAACGTTGCAACGTTGTGAGAAACGACGTATATAAATAACGTCATGACGAAACGAAAAATCGAAGACGAAAATCTCAAGCTTCGCGATTACCTCGCGAAACGCTTCAAAGGTTGGAAATCCGAGAATCGCGGATTCTACGAAGAGAAGAAACGTCAGGATCAACCCGTGATCGATGCCATCAGCGGTCTAGGTAAAGAAATTAAAAGTGTCACGGAACAAAATAAAAATTTGATTAATGAACTCGTACCGCTCGCAGCTAAATGCTACGCCGTACCCACACCTATTTCAAGCATTCCTTCGACACCGTTCGAACTGAAGGAAGTACCGACACGACGTCGAGCCATTGGTAGCACGTCGTCTTCGGATAAAATCGAGTTGGGACCTTTGGCACGAGACTACCTGAGCACGGGGAAATTCGACAAGGATGAAGTGTTCGGATTGTATCCCAGCATGGAAACCAGCGAAGGCGGCGGTGTGGTGTGGAAGATTGGGAAATCGAAGGTGACCTTCGAAGGCAACGACATTAAAGTCAATTTAGGCGACAAGGATAGTTGGAACAGGTATCCGGGTACGGTGGGACTGTGGGAACTCGTCGCCAAAAAGCAGCCGAAAGATTACACCGACGAAGATTACCAAAGTTACAAGGAAATTCTGATCATGACGGATGCCTTGTACCAGAACAACGACGCCTCGCAGAATAGGGTGAAATCGAGCAGCGGCGAGAAGTACAGGAATCTCATCAAACCGATTTGGAACCAGGTCAAAACAGGCAGCGGCGTCAAACGCTACAATACGTTACCCAAAGAATTCGTTTGGGTGGACGACGTTAGGAAACTCGTGGACCGATTGTTGGTGATAGCCGGCGAAGAGAATGCAGGTAATCGTAATTTCTACAACGAGAAGGTTGGCATCGTGGACATGATCAGCACGAAACTTTCCAACTTCATCGTGAACGACGACAAGGGCATAGGTTACCTGATCAAAACCATCAACACGCTGCCTCCGAAATTTTGGAGCGTGGCCGAAGGAAAGGGACTCGTGAACGACATCATCAACAAGTTACCTTTCGAGATGCATCTACCTGGCTACCAGTACTGCGGACCGGGTACCAAACTCGAGAAAAGATTAGAGAGAGGAGACAAGGGTGTGAATCCGTTGGACGCCGCATGCAAAGATCACGACATCGCCTACAACACCACGCAGACGGATCTGGATGCACGTCACGAAGCAGACAAAAAATTGGAACGTGCAGCTTTCGAAAGGTTCGTGAGCAGAGACGCATCGTTGGGTGAACGGGTCGCCGCACTGGGTACCACCATCGCCATGAACACGAAACAAAAATTGGGGTGGGGTATATAAATAACATACCGTAAAAAATAATAATAATAACAACATGTCTCGTATAACTGATTTGCCACCCGAGCTACTATCTAAAATATTCAAGAAAGTAGTAAACGGAGATGTTAATAAACTTCTAATCATAGCAAGAACAACGCCGGAATTTCGCATCCCTTGTGAAATGGTTCTCAAGGACCATCTTCGGGAGATCAGCGGCCTGAGGTGCGGTGATCTCAACATTCTGCTTTCGGCTGCAGGGGAAAAATTGAACTAGAGGTCGGACGAACTGGACGAGGCAAGGCAGGGAAGAAGATGGTACACAGTAGATTGGTACAAGTCTATGCAGGAGACGGAAGATATCATTACGCACATCATCGCGTTTTCCGAAGCACGGACTTTCTTCCTCTGTTAAAAATAATAATATATATACGTGTCAAAAAAAACTTGATATATAAATAACACACATCGTGAAAAAAATAATCTTCGGTATATATAAATAACACACATCGTAAAAAAACAATTAAATTTCTCTCTAACACTCTGAAATTTTTTTGATATGACGACTGAAAAAATAAGTGATCTCCAAGCATTAAAACAAATGCTAAATTTGTCAGTCGAGTATGTAAAAATTCAGGAATTGGAAGTCGACAAACCTTACACGATAACTTCCGGTTCAATCGTTTCTACCCAGTATGGTCCCAAGGTACGTCTGTTGCTCAACGCACAATACAGTCTATTTTTACCAGATCGATACGCTAACATGTTATCCGACGAGAAGCTATCTATTTTAATCGAGAACAAAACTCGAATCGTGTACAAGGGGACAAAGGAACTTCTTGGCAAGAAAACGAAGCACGTAATAGAATTTGTGTAACGACTGCGAGGCCTTGAAAATATATAAATAACATACCGTAAAAAACTACACAAGAAAAAATCTCAGAATATATATATAAATAACATATCGTGAAAATAACACATAGAGCATCAACATGAAGCCCAAGGGTGTCGTGTACCAGATACCATATTCGAATCTAAAAAATCTAGGTGCTCTCGATGGGTTACTCACCAAGAAACAACGCGAGAAGAAACGTTCTTGCTTGTCGAAAGGACACGGAATGAAATTACTGCTCAGCACACCTCAATTGAAAAGATTGCAGCGTTCGCGAAAACAGCAAAAGATCGGAGGTTTCATATTCAGCATCCCGGCCATCCTGGCGGCATTGGGGGCCGTTGGAAGTTTGGCCGGCGGAAGTGCCGCCATCGCGAAAACCGTCATCGACTCAAAGAAGAACAAGGCCGAGTTGGAAGAACAGAAACGTCACAACCTGGCCATGGAGAAGAAGGGGAAGGGCGTGATGAAAAAGTTTAAAAAAAAGAAACAGAAGCACTCACCAACTGAGACATTGAATCTCTGATCGAACCGTTACAAATCAAACACTTCAGAGGAGTTTTCATGTCCGACTCGTTACCTTCAAGCGTTAAAAGAAGAGAATGCGGCGTAGTCAACTTGGACGGTCAAGAAAATCCAGGCACGCATTGGATATGTTACCACAAAAATAATGATAAAGCATTCGTTTTCGATTCTTTCGGAGGCGTTCCACCTACAAATTTAGTCTATTATCTGAAAACAAACAAAACCTCCATATACTACAACGACGAACGCATTCAAGATTTCGGAGACGTGAACTGCGGTCATCTCTGCCTCTCCGTGCTCGCGTTTCTCTCTAAAATAAATAACCCTACGATCGAGGATTTCCAGAAAGCATTGTGGAACCTCAAACAGCATCACTAGGATGGGCGTGTTCCATCTCACGAGCGAATCTTCAATCTTGAAACTCACGCTGCACGACGACATCGTCTATCCTAAATCCGTGGCTCTGCGTGCATTCTACAGCATGTACCTCATACCCAATGTTACGCATCACAACAACAAAATTAGCGTCGGAAGCGAACACATCGTCGTCACGCCAGGCCAATACAATCTTTCCACTTTGCAAGCTCAATTACCCAAAGGTACATACCTTTCTCAAAATTCGGTCACGCACAGAGTGGAAATTGTGTCGGCGACGGAGACCGTGGACCTGGGCACCATGGGAGAACTTTTAGGTTTCGAGAACGACACCAAACTCGAAGCTGGCATCAAGCACGTGGCAACCAACATTCCTAAATTCTTGGCCATAGAGACTCTGAACGTACACTGCAACGTGGCGGAAGGCATGATCACGAAATCCTCGGACGGATTGTTAGGAAGTCACAAGCAGACGGGAATCATAGCCACGTTCAAACCAAGTTCCGAGTTCATGGAACCGATCATCTACACGCCCTCTTCGCCGATCTATTTTCCAGTATGTCGCAACCGCATAGACGACATAGAGTTGGTGGTGACGAACGAGAAAGGAGAGGTGGTGGATTTCGCAGGTGCCACTACGACGGCCATCGTGGAGATCAACGTATAATAAATAACCATACATGTAAAATGGAGCAAATCGAAAGTTACGAATTGCAATCTTTTCCTCCCAACCGTCGCACGTTCGCCAATCTGAACGAAGCGAACAGGGAGATTGAATACGACGTGGACGTAGGCGATGGGTTTGTTCATCCTCACAGAGCGGACCTCTACCTTCAATTCGACGTGGTGAAGAAGGAAAACGGAGAAGCCTTTCCACCCAATGCCAATTTGAAACTCGTGGACAACTTCGTGCCTCACCTGTTCTCGCAGGTGGAGGTGAGGAAACACAACACCGTCATCGACAGAATAGATTATCCAGGCATCACGTCGACGGCAGTGGGAACGTTGAAATTATCCAAAACAGACGCAGCATACTATCAAGCAGGAGGATTCGAAGCGGGAACCAAAATATCGACGACAAGTCACACGGTGCTCTTTCCCATGCGTCTGCTGCCCGGTTTCTTCTCCGACTACAAGGAGATCATGTGGAAGGGAGGACTGAGGGTCACGTTTCGAAGAGCTGCCAACGACAACGACGCACTGATGCGATACACCAACTTGAACGCCGACGGCACGCCGATAGCCAACACTTTACCCGAAGCAGCCAAGTGCATCATCCGGAGCATGGAATTGAGAATGCCGATCGTGGAATACGAAACGAACTACGCCCTCAAGTACAAAGCGGAGATCTTGAAAAGTCCGCAGGTGTTGATTCACTTTCACGGTTACCAGTGCGTGCAGAAGGTGGCGTCGGGGAGTCACATGGAATTCGACGTGACGACGCAGTTCAACAACATACAGTTCGACATGCCAGATTTTGTTGTGGTGCTCTTTCAGACCGGGCGCGATAGGAATCAGGAAAAAGATTCCAGCAAGTTCGACGACTGCAAGATCAAGAACGTTTATCTGAAGAATGGACGCAACGAAGTGTTCCCGCGCGAGAATTACAACCTGGACATAACCAAAGATGATTACCTCAAACTTTACGAAGCTTACACGGCTTACAAACGCGTGACCGAGGGAAGTGTGGACATGTACTACACACCCAGCGAATTCAAAATCCGCAGGCCGATGACCGTCATCAACACATCTAAGAGGAAGAAGGTTGTGGTCAACGATCGAACCAACATCAAGGTCGTCTGCGAGTTCCACGATGCCTTGCCCGAGGACACCCTATGCAGTGTCATCCTGATTGCAGAGAAGTCCTTCGCCTACGACGTGAAGAACGAGAGGGTCACAGAGCAGTTTTAACAAGTTTTTAACATCTTTTCTTGCACAATAAGAAATTTTCTGCACTAGCACAATCAGTTACAATGGCACAATACGAATTTCACTAGTTCAGATCAGTTACAAATGTCAATTTCATTAGTTATCAGTTACAATATCTTTTTTGCACTATAGCACGAGACAATCAGAAAATTTGCACAAAAAAAATTTGTTGTTGTTTTTTACACGTGAAAATTAACAATAAAATTTCTTTTTTATCGTTTCAGATGCTGTCGAAACATCAAAAACACATACACACACACTAGAAAAAAAGCATGCAACTTTATTTGTAACACACACATACATTCTCCATCTTCATCAAGAAAATATTATAATAAACATAATTATTTTTATCTATATCTCACAATAAAACTCTATATCCAAAAATATCACAACATCAAATAACACTAGAGTCGTTAGTACACGTTGCATGCATTACGGAGGTCCTCTGTAGGGTTTCATGGAAGTTTGGGGGGAAAAAAAAACACGTGAAACTCTACAGAGGTGCGGTAATCTATAACCGCAGCCATTAGAAAACTTTTACATTTTTGGTTGGGCACCACGCACCCTGGCGAGGTTATAGGGGCCAGGCCTCCTAAAAACAACAATTATTATTTTGTTTGTTTGTTTGCGTTACAATACGCGCGCGCGCGCGCGCGCGCGTGTGTGTGTGTGTGTGTGTGTGTGTGGCACATCGTTCCCCCGAGAGAGAAAAAGGTTTACAAAGGTCGCGATATACGGAGTTGAAAAATTACGATATGGCGCATTCGCTCATTACTGTTCCCAGCTATAGGTTTTTCTTTCTCTCTAGCCCTTGCCAACTAAAAAAAAGTGTAGGTAGGAGTTGGTAACACTGCGAGAAAATAGAAATCATGCCTTACAAGAAAAAACCATTAAGGCGATTTTTATTTGATGACGTTGAACCCGTGTAGTGTTCCCATCCATCCATCCATCTTTCTTTTTTACGGCAGTGCCGACTCTCCTTGTTTAGTATATGTAGGTTACCAAAAATTGCTTTATGCACTGTAAGGCAAACCTCAAGCAAAATTGCCAACCCCTTGCTTTAGGCTAGGTTAGACAAAAAAAAGCTGTAGGTAGGCTGTCGGTTGTTTAACCCTTCCCTCTCTCTCTCCTCTCTCTTTTTTGTAAAAGGCCATGGTAAAAGTACCAGTAGGTTACTAACCTTGCTTTATGCACTGTAAGGCAACCCTCAAGCAAGGTTGCCAACTCCTTGCTTTAGGTTAGGTTAGACCAAGAAGAAAAAGGCTGTAGGTAGACCGTCGGTTGTTTAACCCTTCCCTCTCTCTCCTCTCTCTTTTGTAAAAGGCCATGGTAAAAGTACCAGTAGGTTACCAACCTTGCTTTATGCACTGTAAGGCAACCCTCAAGCAAAATTGCCAACTCCTTGCCTTAGGTTAGGTTAGACCAAAAACCTTGGTGATTTTTTTTCGAGTAAGATGTTAGCAACACTGCGAGTTTTACTTTCGGTTGCAGAACTCTCAAGCAAAGTTGCCAGCTCCTTGCTTTAGGTTAGATTAGACCAAAAACCTTGGTGATTTTTTCGAGTAAGAAGTTGGCAACACTGCGAGCCTCACCGAGCCTCACTTCCGGTTTCTGAACTCTCAAGCAAGATTGCCAGCTCCTTTGCTTTTTAGGTTAGGTTAGACCAAAAACCTTGGTGATTTTTTCGAATAATGAGTTGCCAACACTGCGAGCCTCACCGAGCCTCATTTTCGGGCGCAGAACCCGGCCACTAAGTCTACTGGCAACGCTCTCAATAGCTCAATCGCCATAAATATGACTTTCTGTAGAACTATTATATACACTCGCCATATCCCACTCCGCTATAGAAATACACGCACAACCACAAGCACAGAAACACTACACTGTTAAGGAACAATGAAAGAAAAAAAATCCTTTCTCCCAGAGATGTTCAAGGTTCATCGCACAAATTTCTTCCAACGGATACAAAAAAAAAAAATCCCACCCTAAACATCTCTTTCCCTGAATTAAAATGCTCTATTCTGTTTATTGTTCTATCTTTCAAAAGGGGAAATAATCTTGAAAGTCGATTAGAGAAGTACATGGCTTCTGAAATTTAAAAATAATGATATAATAGCGTAAACAAATGACATCGAAAAAGAATCAGCATGCATATTGAAATAAATTACTTAGCTTTGAAATTAAATTTATTAAATCTTCTTTACTTTAGTCATTAAACAACATTTACCAGTCATTAACCATGTAAATTGGTTACATTTTCTAATTCGATTATTATTTCACGTAACAGATATCTTCCGCTTGCGTCTCCCCAGTTACAGATAATCTCCATATTTCACATGCATATATACACACTGCACTACAACAGGGAAACAGAAGTAAATGTGAAATAAATAATGGAAATGAGCATAGAGATAAGCAAAATTTTCCAATTCATTCACCTTTTAGATTTTATCTTTCTGCAGTTCTTGCTCCAATACAATCTATTCAAGATTTTTAACTCTTTAGCATACGAAAAATCCATTTAGCCTTTTATTTCTGTATCAGAATTTATTTCACAAATAGTTTCCTCCCAATTTACAGCTAATTTTAACTGCATATTAACAACACATTGCGCAAGTAGTTCTGTAAATTGCCGCTAGATGGCAGAACAGTTCAATGCGTTCATGAGGAGGTGGCGTCATCATCAGAAAATCTGGGAACTAACTCCAACGAGGAAGGCAGGAACAGTCTTCCACTACAGCGCCTTGAATAACGTAGTGTGGAAAACGACCCAAGAAACTAGTTCCCCAGACGGTTGAAAAACATAGATGGCAGTGCGATCAGAATCGGTGCTAATTTTCTTATAAAAGTAATGCGGCTTTGTTAGTTTTTGGAATATATTATGTAGATTTGTTTGTCTTGAAAGGTGGTACGTGAATTGATGGAAACAGTTATATTTGTGGAGTGATTTGCAGTCACGAAATGGCATTAATCTGGAAAGAAAAGTAAAATAAAATTAATAAATAAATAACATGCGTGCGTAACACAAGAAGAAACATCGCCATGTGATTCCGGACGTCAGGTCTTGGACTGTGTATTAGAGTTTATTTTTCTATGTTATTAGAATATAAATAGTATCCTGAGAGATATTTCATACCGAGGCGACAAACCACAAGTGTCGCTTGAAAGCGAGCAGTCTGTAATCAATGCAGCCTTTCGAACCGCAAGGTCACAAGCTCTGACTGCACCGTTTCCTCAAGGAGATTTTAGACCAAAGCGACACGCGACAAACGATACAAGGATTTCACATCAAAGCTACACGGGTCCTTCGGTCCAAGGCAACTTTCATACCGAAGCGAGACGCGACACATGTCGCTTGGAAACGAGCTAATCAAGAGCAACATTCCACATTGTAAAAGCATGACGGGCAGCACAGGCCAGCATTCGGTTGGTGAAATCCTCAAGCGATAAATGTTGCTTGCGGTTTTGGTGTGCAATATCCCTAAAGCAAGACACTCATTGCATCGCGCATGCCCGAACAACAAACCACGGCAACACGTTGTAAGCTATTGAGGAAATGGCCCAGTTTGAGCGACACACAAGCGACAAAGTGACACGTGTGGCTTATCGTGTCGCCTAGATCTGTTGTTCGCACAATTAGCAGCAAACGCTTGCTAATAGACTGAAGTGCCGCTTCAAGGCTGTCGCAACTCCCCCTGTAGCGCGTCGCTTCGGTCTGAGCACCCTTCCTATAAGGAGCTTTCCGACCGAAAAAACAAGTAGCATGCGAATACGACATATGAACGTGTCGTTTGCTGTTTCGACCCTAATGCGCAATGAATGCTATTTTACAGTCTGGAAGTGTCTGTGTCCCTAGTCACATCAGTGTAAACATCCCGTGTCGCTTGTCCCATTGGTCTGAAAGTTTCCTTACACTTGTCGTTTCATGCAATCATCATTATCATCATTGCCGCGATTAGTTTAAAGCGGAAGAAAATAGACAGTAAATATAAAAAATATAAATGCTTCAGTGTGTATATCTTTAAAAGAAATGATGATGATGATAATAATTATGAACCTAATTCATACATAAAAATTTAGTTACCAAGAGCATTCCACGCGTATTTTTTCTCCCGCATTATTAATGAAAATATAACGATAACAGGACGTGGTCGACTGTCTAGAATGTTCGTTAATATCTTCGCGACCACTGTACCAAATATCATAGCAATTATCACATTCATAGAAATGCTTCATGTAAAAGAATCAGACGTTGCAGCGAAAACTCCATTTACTTCCATTATAAGCACACGAATACCACGCACCGAGACCAACACCAGCGCCTCTAGCGGTATCATTTTCGAGTGAAACCAGCCAGAGGGGCCAGAACCGTGCCGTTTTCCACACTACGTTATTCAAGACGCTGTACTTCCACAAATCATGAGCTGTCGCTTGAAAACTTTATTTTTCCAGTTTTATTTCTCGACTTGTAGACAAAGTGGACAGAGTTTGGTAAATTAAAGTTAAAAAAGGAACGTGTTACAGTTACCGTTACTCTACTTCAAGAAGTAAGAAGTAACACGTTGCCATTGCAGTTACTTTGTCATACAGTAAGGGCATATGTACGAGGGGCGATCAGGTTGCTCTGACCCTAACATAGAAAGAGCGGCAATAGGGTTTCAATTTTTTTTATTTTTCAACATACTCCCCTGCAACTCCAGTGCACTTTTCCCATCGGTGCTCCAACGTGTGGATACCTTGCAAAAAAAATTCTTCCGACTGGTCCTCCAACCATGAGTCCACAGCCCTTATCACCTCAGAATCATCAGAAAATTTTTGCCCACGAATGTCATTCTTCAAATGTTTGAACAAATGGAAATCACTGGTGGCCAAATCTGTGGAATAGGGTGAATGGGGCAACAATTCGAACGATGCATCTGCAATAGCGGCCCTCGCAATGCATGAGGTGTGGACAGGTGCATTGTCCTGGTGAAGGAGCACACCGCGAGTCAACATCCCACACCTCCTTTTCTTGATGGAATCAAGTAAATTCTTGATTAGATCACTGTAGTATGTGCCAGTGATGGTTTGGCCTCTTTGTAGATAGTCCTCAAGAAGGACACCCTTGAAGTCCCAGAAAATTGAGGCCATCACCTTCTTGGCTGACGTTTGCACCTTGACCTTCTTCGTTGGTGGAGAATGTGGGTGTTTCCACTCCATGCTTTGTGATTTTGTTTCTGGGTCGAAATGATGGACCCATGTTTCCACCATAGTTACAAATCGGGCAAGGAAATCGTCCATATCAGCACGAAACTTGTCAAGAAGTGCTTGACTGATGAGCACTCGGGTGCGCTTCTGATCTAGGGTGAGGTTTCGAGTAGTGTTGCCCACGAGACGAGACGAGACGAGACTTTGGTCTGTCCCGTCCCGTCTCGTAAAAATGCTGTCTCGTCTCGTGTCTCGTCTCGAAAATATTCGTTTGTCCCGTCTCGTGTCCCGTCTCGAAGGGTTCTGTCTCGTCTCGTCTCGTCCCGTCTCGTTTTGTCTCGTCTCGTCTCGTAAAAGTGATCCGGGATATCATGCCAACAAAAGTCAAAAGTAGCAGAAACACGAAATATTTTTCCAGAAAGTGGGATAAAGCTCCAAATATTTTACCCATTGCGTGGTGAGAATAAATAAGGTTCGTTAATCATGAGGACATTAATATTAAAAATACAGTTTGTTGGTTACTGATTGCTAGGTATCTTATGAAATCTACCTTGTGTTTTTTCTCGCTTCCATACAACTGTCTATCCATCGTACATAAGTTAGTGCTCTTTTTCATTACTGCTATACCTTTTCGAAGTCTTCAAATGCTTTCCAATAGACCTTCTTTCTTTCTGAATGTCGAACTTCCATGCACTATGAAAATGTACATTTTTTCTTTAAATTCTAAGCTTGGCGCTCGGGAGCAACAAAAAAGTTTTTAAATGTGTAGTACGAACACAAAAGACTATTTAAAATTTCAATACTTAGTATATTACAAATAGAAAGCATTTATTGTTCTTAATATTGTTAAACATCTTCTATGACATAAGTTTCAAAAAGTGTTTCTTTGTGATATTGTGATGTTTCTGCTCAGCTTATGATGCACATACTTCTTGTTTTCCCTTTAGCCTCTAAGTCCGGTACCACTACCGCTTGATAAAATTTATCCTTCGGCAGGCACGCATCTAGAAATATATGTCGGGGGAGGGTGTCCGAGCCAAGTGTTTCAGAAAAAATGATAATAATAACATTAACGACAACAATTAAGCAAATGTTTAAATTAATACATTAATATAATTCATAGGTCTATTCACTTGAATATGTAAATTAATTAATTCTATTATTGTTATTACATGAAATGTTACAAAGATGATAGAAGAATAGTAATATAACAGCACTAATATTAGCTAATATCTAGATTACGTGTAGTTAAGATCGCCAAAATTTGCATAAAAACAACTGTCCTGGCAAGAAAATTAATGTCAAAAAAGGTGATAAATTGAATATTTGCTGTATAACAAAAAAGGATGTTACATCCAGTTCACGAAAAATAAAGTTCCTGGTTAATATTTTATGCTCATTATTATAAGTAGTAGTGTACATCATAAATCTTCATTAATACTGTCATTCAAAGCCGTATGATCCCAATAGAATCCTTGTTTTCTAGTAAGTTCGGCAGGAATAAGTAACCCTCGATTATGCTAAACAAATATATTTTCTTGTTTAGCTAGAGCAAGGCCCCAGGAGGATGCAAGAAGCCGTTCCTGCAAAAGTGTATGTTTTACGAAGCGAAGAAACGTGACAAAACCACCACGTATGGAAGGAAAACCTGCATTTAGTTCATATCGGATATTTACAGAGCCGTGCCTCCTGAAATTATAAAAATCCCAACTTGAATGATTCTTTTAGACATGCTATAGTTGAAAAAATATGTTTAGATGCACCAAAAGTGCATCATTATCAAATTATGTATATGACGTGTTATTGGAATCAACATATTTGTGTAAATTGGGTGCCTCCCCGATGGCGTAGTAATAAAGTCGAGGTCTTGTAATGAACGGTCCTTGCGTTAGATACCCAATCGAGTCACAAAGTGGATCGGATCGCACATTAAACTGTAGGTCGGTTCGCGATTTAGCCTATTTGCGAATCAAGTGGACTTAAAAAAACAAAACCATATCAACCTTAAGAATATTCGAATCCACTAATTCACCCGCAGGTAAGTCAAATTTCACATATCCGTCTTCATCCTCGTTCATAGACTTCCTGCAATACCTTGTGAATGTGTGTTGCATCCTACCAGGTGCGAGAAATGTGCAGAGTTATTCTTTCCCTGTACTGCGTTATTTCTTTTCATAACAGTAAGGCTAAATTCTCGTTTTATCTGAACTTTTAATAAAATGTGCAAAATACGTCTCTATCTTTAAACAACCACCCTTTCTCATGTATCTGTAAAATAATCCCACTCTGTCTCAGAAAACCTCTTCCCACGATGAAATGAAGGAAAAAACTATCAAGTCTCAACAATTATAATTTTTTGCTTAAATTTCCTATCATTTATACAAACAGTAGCACATATCACGTCCTTTGGTGCAACACTGTCAACAGCTAATGTTACTTCCCTCGTCCTAATAAATTTACTTCCAACCAGTGACGGCGCCAGGGAAATTTGACTGGGGGGGGGGGAAGGCTGGCAACAAAATATTGTAAGGGGGCAGTCACATTAAAACGCCCGAAAACACTACACATATATATACTTATATAATAATAATTATAATAATATTATTATATTCATGTGTGTCTTTTATTTAGAGTGGACGTTTACTGCCTAAATTTACTTCTTGATTACGAGTTTATCTCCACATGATTCGTTTTAATAAAGACATTAATTCTTTTTTATTGGTAAGTTGCGTTGACTCTAGTGGCCTATTTCAGTATTGAAAGACATTCATAATTTTATAATTCATCGTGTTTCTTGAGATGAAACTACTGATATAAATATTTAAGTTATAAGATAATAATGTAAATGATGAAAATAATGCTTCTAAGAGTTTAATTTTCTTGCAAAATAAACGTGACGTTGGAAGAAATGAATCTTCTTAAGTATTAGAAACAATGTGAGGCACTTAGTGAAGTGCAATTCTCCTGTAGGAGAATTCTGCTCTATGTGCTTTGGAGAACACATTGCGCACCTTTGGTACGTAAAGGACTTGACATTTCTTCTCAATGGCAAGAACAGCTAAATGAGGCAGTTTGCATCCAGCATCCTGTTTCGAGCAAGCCTTTTCAAAGATTTTAAGGACAACCATCTTCGTAACGCTGAAGAGTTTTGGGCAAAATTTGTGTTTCACCTTTCAGGGAAACGTTATCACAGGATAAAAAATCAGACAAAGGTTACAGTTATCTCATAATTCAAGAAATATTCTGACCCTGGCAATACTTACTCTTACTCTACCACTCCAACGTATGTCTGTGCTACCCAATTACAGGCACCTATGGAGTTCATGGGAAGAAGTTCTTCGATTTTGATATGTACGAGAAAGAGCGAACCTGCATCTAATGATTGAAGAGTGGAAAATCCTAATAAGCGTTCTTTTACCTGCCCGCGATATGTTTTGAATCGAATTTTAAGTGTAATTTGCATTTTAAGGTTCACGTTCAATACATTTCCAAACAATATCCCCTCATTAACTTCAAGAGTATCGAAGAAATCCCCTTTGTTAAGGTTGCCTCAGACTCATCATCTCGAAATTCAAGTCCCTGAATAGTAAGAAACCACGATGAATCCACAACTGACATGTAGTGACGGGTTTTCTTCGATCACCTTTGATCCTGGGTTCGATACCCAGTGGAGGCACTTTAAACTATAAGTCCAGTCCCGATTAGCCTTACTGTGCATAAAGTGGACTTAAAACACCAAATCAACCAACCAACCAAATCTTGAATCAACTTTGAATGTCTTTTACTAATTAGCGTTGTCACTAATGACCACGATTAGAATAATTTGCCTGTACTACAGATGATGTCTTGCGGTCCTCAAAATATTCGTGATGTTTCAAAACCATCCACATTCATCATTTTTTCCCAGTTCTTAAGACTATTACAGGACATAAATGAATGAGAAATCACCTATGCCCAGGTCGGCGATCGAATATTGGACGAAAGTCACACACAGATAGCTATATATATACTAAACAAATTAATATTTGTTAATCAAGTTGGTATTATAAGCAGGAAAGTGATATCATGCAGAATACACCACTTTGAAAAGGTGAAAATTGTCATACTCTTATAAATGAACTCTCTTATTATTGGATATTTAATTAACTTCAGTTGGGGGGCCTGGGTGCGGGGGGCGAAGTGTCTGACATGGGGCGTCCACCTGCCCCCTCTGGCGTCGTCACTGCTTCCAACCCTCTAATCACTTCGCTGCTGATAGCCTCACCTTGGAGATGGAAGCTTGTGTGTCGGCGAATAATACAAAGAACTTGTGTTCACTGCCCCTCTTTCATTCGAAGTCATTCAAAGTCTGCCGTTTTCCTTTTCAGATTTAATTGCAAAACTTCGTCAGCAAGCAAACCAAATTACAGAATTTTTATTGCCACTCCCTTGCATCAACTTTCATTCCTACTTCAGGCCTGGATTTATGGCACTTACCCGCTACTGCAGGTCAACCTCACCCCTATGTTTCGTGTTTGCCCCCTGAAGCAACGGCGTCCATTGTTCAAAGCGAAACCTCTGTCAGTGGGGAACGGCGAAAAATAGTCTCGGAATACACCCTGGCCATAAACAGGCTCCCGCCACCCTGACATTGCTGTCAGCTTCCCTCTGAAATTTGATTAAACTACTTTGTGAAATTTGTTTTGAAGGCTAAATTCACAGAATAAAAATAACAGCTACAACATTCCTTCATCTGATTTACAGAAAGGCTAATCGGGACTGGACCCATAGTTTAAAGTGGAATTCAAATCACTATGTGCCTTCACCGGTTATCAAACCCTGGACCCCTTGATTACAAGGCGACGACGCTAGCACTGTACCATCGGGGTCCCCTCGTAGAACAACGTTTCCTACTACGACGATTATACAGAACTTTGTGCTCTTCTTCATTTGAAATCTATTCTATATCAGCCTTGGTATTTCGTTATTACAATCCAAGGAATAGTATTCTCCTTAAATAAGAAATAAATAAATAAAAAAATCATTGGAAATAATCTTCAAACGGACGTAAAGAAATCGAATCCAATAACCTGTAGATTGCTTGAGGGAAACAACAAGAATTTTCTGAACAAAGACATTTCCGAAATAACATTCTAATAATTTCGCAACCCGTGCAAATAATCATGTGGTAAAATCTTGTCATGGTTCCCTGTAATCTGGAGTACTATCGTAACATAAAGTTATTAACCTGGAATAAATTGGAAAAAAATGGGGAGTAAAGCTGTGTTTTGAAAGAGTATTGAAAATAAGTTTAGGTATTCAATTCATTCATTACTCTCTCTAAAATAGTCTTCTTTTGACTTAATACACGCTTATGAACGTTTCTAATTGAAATACTTTATTCCAAGCAAACAAGTATTTGCAACTGATTAAATATTTTGCTTTTATTTTTTTCGAGACATTCGAGACGAGACGAGACTTTTCAAAAGCCGTCCCGTCCCGTCTCGTGTCTCGTCTCGAAAACGAGACGAGAAAGGCATTCCGTCTCGTCCCGTCTCGAATTTCAAATGGCTTGTCCCGTCCCGTGAGCAACACTAGTTTCGAGGGACCCATCTTGCAGCAATTTTTTTCATTTGCAATTCCTGGGTAATTATGTTTTGCACAGTGCCAGGCCACACATCTCAGCAACATGACGGATAGTGACTCGACGATCCTTCAGCACGATATCGTGGACTTTGTTAATGTTTTCGGTCGTCCTGACAGTTTTTGGTTCTCCACCTGCATGTTCATCCTCACACGACTCTCTCCCACAATTAAACTCATGACAACATCTCTTCACCATACTGTATGAAGGAGCAGTGTCCCCTAGTGTATCCACCAAGTCCTCATGAATTTTTGATAACGTCCACTTCTTCTTCACAAAATATTTGATCACCGCTCTCACCTCATTTTTCTCCATTCTGGCACATGACACACTTCAGTCAGTTATACCCCTGTAAAAAGAAAACTGTACGCTACTCAGACTTGCAATTCAGAATGAAAGCATACAAAGGATCACTAAACAATAACAAAATAAAAAATCAATCATAACATCATTCCTTCTATGTTAGGGTCGGAGCAACCTGATCGCCCCTCGTATATTTTCTCAGTGCAAATTTACATGGACGATTTTTAAGCAACACAACAAAGGACATTTTGTTATGGTAAATGAATCCTCTTTTTCTGAATTTATGAAGCTTATGCAAGTGAAGTCACGCGAAGAAAAGGAATACCATTACTACACTACTTTTCGTACTATCGCAAGTACCGAAAAAGTAGCTTTACACTCCAACACTGGTTGTGAAGTATTCACAATTTTCATTTTATTTTGCTGTCCTCCGATGACGTTTTGCTTTTCTTTTTATGTCTGCAGACCATCGTAATTTACAGATTAGCAAAACTGATAATTATTCGAAAGTAAAAAGTCGAGTGCACAAGTAATACAGAATTGCTCACTTCAGACAACGAATAATAAGAAGTACGTAAACAAATCCCATTTATATGTACTTTATTACGCACAAAATATTGACAATCAAAAGGAAGCAATATTTCTTTACACTATCTATTTGGAAAACGATTATTCTTTTTTAAAGTTGTTTCACTTTCGTATTATGCACAGATAGGCTAATCGGAACTGGACCTACAGTTTAAAGTGGGATCCGAACCGCTACGGACCTACCGGGAACCTTTGATTACAAGGACACAACGTTACCACTACGCCAGCGGAGAGGCCCTATTTTCACTTTTACTAGAGGTGTTACTAATATTTCCCCCTGCTCAAACCCCTACGACACGAGAAGTCACGATTTTTCTCTTAGTGTACATCTACAGTTTTAAAAAAAACAAAATAGATTTCATTGATTTACCTAAAGCACAACGCGCAACCTGTTAGTAATATCTATTGAAACTGGAGACAGTTTCAAATAGTGTCATTCCTCTACTGTAAATTAACTTGTTACAAAATGAAGCAAGTTAGTTTCGAATTGTGCCTTGACCTCTGTAAGTTGGGTCCGGATGTATCTGCAGGCGCAGTCCTATCATCAACGTGAGACATCCTTTCCATATACTGCAATTTTAGCTATAAATTTAGGATCAGGTTATGTTACATGGTTCAGTTATATATTTTACCAAATTTGAAATCTGCTATTTTTGTGACCCGTTTCGAATCATTGAGAGGCTCTAGGGCTAGCCTACATCCGGGTCTGATCTAGGTCTGAATTCAAGACTCCTTTGGAAATGAGGCTTTTAAATGAGGAATTCTTTACAAGGCACCGGAAACATCATGTATTATGTTTCCTAGTCTTATTTTGCATCAATACTTTTAGTTGTCATTAGAGTTGGAAGTGGTCGGAAAGAACAGGCTTTTTTTTGGAAAAAGAACTCCTGTTTTTTCCCCACGGCTTTTTTGGTTGGGCCTTTTTCGGCCTTTTCCACAAAAGTGTCTCAAATCAATGAAAATACAGGAGCTGGCATAATTTTTCCTCTTCCATGGTTTTCGTTTATCTCCCTACTGTAAAATAGACCTCATTTCTAAATATAAAATACAATTTACAATATGAAATTCGTAGCTAGACATAAACAGTGTTTCCAAGAAAGCTGGCTTTTTTGAATGGGCAGTTCTTACTGAGTGCTATCTTCATATTTCGGTAGGCTTATTAAATATATCTATGAAGTATAAACATATTCACATAACTAGAGTAGTTTTGTATGTGTTTTTAATAGAACCTAATAGTATGATATGATTTCCAATATTTGAATTTGTTATACGAATATGTACATGAAGCAAGAAAAGAAAATACTGCTATACCTTTTGAAAATCTAGTATCAGATCTCTTTACAATAAATTTTGTGTTCAGTAAAATATATATGTGTATTCTGGCTTTCCAGTACATCATGTATAATTTGGTTAAATGGCCGCTAAACCTGGTAATGGAGCAACTAGTTATGTATTTTGGCTGCTTGCTGCAGTGGTTCTCAATCTTTGTGAGACCACAGCCCAGTAAATTTTTTTCTTACAAATCAATGCCCTAATCCAACTACTTCACTCATAAATACATTTCTGATCTTTAAACTTTATATGGAAATTAATATTAATATATCAAGTATGGCATAATCATAGTTCAATTATGTATAGACTTGCTGTCAAATATAAAATTAGATTTAAAAAAAGATAGTCATCAACCCCTGGCTGCAACGGGCTTTTTATGCCACGGCAGTTGAAAAACACTGGCACTAAAACTGAAGTATAAAAGCAAATAAGACTGGCCGCAAATCTGGACTGGACCTACAGTTTGAAATGAGATCCGAAGCACTCTGCCTCCACTGAGGATTGAACCTCAGACCTCTTCTTATTATAAGGCAACAGCATTACTTTATACCACTCCAGAGGGTCATTCATGATTATGAAAGGAACCTTCTTTCAAAAAGCTGGCCTTTTTCCAGCAACAGTACTTGCAAGTTATTCTCTGTGATTAATTGGCTAAATGAAATCTTAATCTCTTATGAAGTAATCTTGTCAAGTATAGATGACATTCAGACCGAAGCAACACATGACGGGGGAGGAGGGGGGTCACATCGAAGTGACCGGTGACATGGACCCCTTCAGTCTGTAAGCAAGCATTCACCAAGAATGCACAAACACCGAGGCTAGATGATGCGTGCCAATGAAGGAGCTTTCAGACTGAAGTCACAGATGACAAGCGATGCAGTCTCCTTCAGTATAAAGCAAAACGTTCACCGTGCATGCAAGAACAACAGACTGAAGCGGCACGATGTACACCATTGAGCAAACAGTATAGTCCAATCAACATGCAAGTGACATGTTTAGCTCGTTGTCGCACTTCCGTTCAAAGGGTTGAATGGATTACTGAGGGTCTGCTTCCAAGTGACACATGCCACTTGTTGCTTCGGTCTGAAGGTTCCCTGAGAAAACTGTACAGGCCAAATGACAAGCGACACTTGTAGCTTATGTTGCTTCACTTCGAAAGGTTGCATTTACTTCTAATGGTTCGTTTCCAAGAGCCACGTGTCGCTTCCATCGCAAAGCTCTGTTAAACAGGATATATACACAACTTCACATAATACCTATACTTCTGCATTTGTGTTGTGAACAGTAAAGATTTTTCATTGTTCCGAAACATCGAATATTTGTATATTAACAATTGTTTCATATTTTATGATATCAACATTTAAATTGAGACACAAACATGTAAAAGCTTGTTTTAAGTCAATTTCATGGTCAGATGTGCTCATCAGGACTACATGATTAGTTTTAACCCTAGCTTGCCCATGCCATACGAGAAACTTACATACCGGGAGGCGGCTCACAAGCCCATACTTTTTTTTATCACTAAAATTCAGGAAAACGTTTTAGTATTGAATCACTGGTTCCTTTGCTGATTATGTGCAGTTATTTATTAATTATAATAATTAAAAAAAATACTATCATTAATAAAAAAATAACCAATTATTGCACGGGTGTCTCCCATATATTTTATCATTCACTAAAACTCACAAAATTCGTAATATTTTTTTATTAATGCTTTTTAGTTGTAGAAGTGCGGTTGTTTAATAAATATAATAATTACAATAAATTACCATCATTACCAACCAATTGTACACTGCCACTGGCATGAGTGTCTCGAATGAGACACATTTAAAGATGGCACCTGATATGCCCACCAAGTGCATTTTGCCTCCTAAGTACATTACATTTGTTTTTATGAATAAAAGTAGATAATAAATAAATATTGGGAACATCCTAGGAAACAATGTAATTTATTTTGAAAAATCTAAAAAATAGAGGTGGTGGGCCGGCAACCCCCCCCCTCCCTTCTCGGTAAGCTAGGGTTAAAATTGTATCTGAACCGTTATGCAATATGTATCCACTGGGATAGGCCAATATCTGTCTCTTGGCTGCTACTTCATGTAAATTTCATTTAGCTAGTTGTAAAATATGTCACTACAAACCAGTAAACTCATAACAGTAACTTCAAGTGAAATAACAGTTGGGCTGAAAAGTTCGTAGGCTAACATAGTAAAAAATATTTTTTTGACAAAATTCGATTTTATTATTCAATATAGTTGCCTTCGAGGGCGATACAACGATTATAGCGGTCATACAATTTTTCGATGCCATTTTTATAGTACGATTTCTCTTTAGCTTCAAAATAGGCCTCAGTTTCGGCGATTACCTCTTCATCAGTGCTAAATTTCTTCCCAGCGAGCATTCTTTTAAGGTCTGCAAACAGGAAAAAGTCACTGGGGGCCAGATC
Organism: Lepisma saccharinum; assembly: GCF_977018435.1. NCBI lineage: Eukaryota > Metazoa > Arthropoda > Insecta > Zygentoma > Lepismatidae > Lepisma > Lepisma saccharinum. The sequence goes on from NC_139236.1 coordinate 73,411,526, forward strand.
TGGAGAATATGGTGGATGGGGAAGCAATTCGTAGTCTAATTCATATAATTTTGCCATCGTTTTCATTGATTTGTGACACAGTGCATTGTCTTGATGAAACAGCACTTTTTTCTTCTTCAAATGTGGCCGTTTTTTCGTGATTTCATCCTTTAAACGCTCCAACAACGCTATGTAATAATCTCAGCTATCTCAATCAACTTCACTTTACGATCATTTAAAATTATTTTGTGGACTTTTTTGATGTTTTCGTCAGTAACAGCCTCTTTGGGGCGTCCACTGCGTGCATCGTCTTCGATGCTCATTTCGCCTCGTTTAAATTTAGCAAACCACTTCTCAACGGTTGATTTTTCTGGTGCAGAGTCCGAATAATGTTTATCAAGCCAAGCCTTGGCTTCAACAGTATTTTTTTTCGCCATAAAGCAAAGCTTTATTAACACACGAAATTCTGTTTTTATCCATTTTTTCACAATAACAAAAGCTGCTTCACTCACAATGCTATATCTCACGAACTAATTATCCGGCAGCTGTGAAATTTATACACATATCTTTTGAAGGTTAGTACTAAGTAAAAATCACATGGATTTAATTCTAGTAACGCCATCTATGAGTCAGCCTACGAACTTTTCAGCCCAACTGTTAGGTTAGCTCTAATTGATTAAATGCCAAAATTTCAGGTTTCCCCCCCCAAAAAAGCCGGCTTTTTATCGAAAAAAACCCAGTTCATTCAAAAAAGCCGTCTTTTTGGCAACTCTAGTTGTCATCAATAAATCCTCTTTCTTTCTTATTTTTATTCTATTTGTATTTTTGTATTCAATGTTCATCCATTGTACATGTAATCAGGATATGTTTATATACTCTATTTGTACCTTACTTTTACTTTACTTTGTATTAATCACCCAGATAAATAAAGGTTTGTTGTAAGAGTGGCCCTCGAGGCCGAAACACACCGACGATTTTATTATCATTTTTCTTATTATCCGACTTTCATTACATTCTTCTGAATCCGTCTATTTGCGCGAGCTGTTGTTCCGAAACACTCATATTGTAATATTTATCTGCAAGAGTAATTTGATTAGATTTTTTTATATTAGTTCGTGTTTCTACCACTTTTAGCTAAGATGATGATGAGTGATGATATGATGAAATTGATGAAGGGACACTCACAAAGAACACCCACGCCCAGGCCGGGATTCGAACCCGGAACCCTTGGCGTCGTAGCTTGCTCTGATAACCTCTCTGCCACTGATCTGCAAGCATCGTAGGGAGGAAAACACACTTATCAATAACAATGAAACAAAATGTTTACTCCTTCCCGTATCGTGTCAAACATAACACTGATTTACGAAACTACAGGCGTGAAAAAGAATATTACCAGCAAAAGAGAAAGCATGGAAATAGTGCAAATGTAAGGGTTTTACAATCATGTGTGAGTGTGTGTGTGTGTGTGTGTGTGTGTGTGAGAGAGAGAGAGAGAGAGAGAGAGAGATCGGCGAATTTTGTTTTCAAGTCTATTTCTCCCAGATAGACCAACATAATCGGGACTAGATCGATAGTTTGAATTAGTTTTCAACCCAGCCAAATATAACCCCAGTGGGAATTGAACACAGGACCGGTGATTACAATGCGACAGCGATGATCAAAGATCCAAACACACAGAACGGAAGCACAAAGAGCGAAGTAAAAAATGACATGCTTGTGAAAATGAAAAATGAGTACATTACGGCAAAGTTCAAAGAGAAAGCAAGAATTATAAAAGAACATCCATTTTTTTTAAAAAAATATGATTGTAGTGAATGATACGGAAGTACGGTCGACTTTATGTAACTCCTATCCTCCCTACATGATGTGCAAATAGTACACAAACGTTTGAAGTGTTGCCAGCTTAAGACATAAATCACTAAATCTGGCAAGGTATTACACTTATCGCAGAAATGTTTAAAATGTCGTTTAATGTTATTTACTTGAAATATTCTTCCCTGAAATAAGAAAGAGTTTGTTAAAATTACAGCTATATCAAGATTAACGCTCCTTATACATACAAGTGGATCAAATTCACTACCGTTAGTCTATAATGGAATGGAAAGGCACAGCGAATATTAATATTTATATGCAAGTAGTTTTGGAAAAACAAATATTGTGTGCCTTACTTGTAACCCTACTGTAAAATAAATAATAATAATAATAATAATAATAATAATAATAATAATAAGAAAAACAGAAGTTTGTACAATTGAAAACTTTGAGGACATAAAAAAATCACAGTGATTATTTAAAGGCATAATAATAATAATAATAGTATAATAATAATAGTATAATAATAATAGTATGGCTGACCATTAACATCCCGTTCGAAATTTCTGACGTTCCTAGTTTCAGATCCTACCGCTAGGTGTGCATAACCGCCAAAAGACGATACTTCGAAAAAAATTTCTGGAACGCCATCGGAGAGATGACTCTTCTACAGCGCCATCTTGGGCCCGAAACTCAAATCACCAGGATGACAGGAACACTGTGGCCCATCTGCATCACAGTGACAGAGTGTAAATAATAGCATTGCGTGTAACGGTGATCATCATTCATCACCTATCATCAACGGTGAGACTGCGCATGCTACTAAGTATAAAATAATAAGATATCAACACACTCCTGTATCTAAACTCCAGACGTACCATTTCAATTGCATAGGAAGGATGCAAAGAAGGAGACGGGGCTTTGATAATAATGCAATTTTCTCTAGTACACGCGTCCGTTCTTAGTATCCAGAATCTAATCAGTTAAATTGATCCACTCCAACGTTGAAATAAAGTTTGACTCAATGAGATGTAATTGTTAGACTCGTGAGTTACTTTACAGTGCTTGCCATTCTTAGCAGCACGTGCCACAGTTGCAGTTGAAACCATTGCCGTACCTTCTCTCTCTCTTCCGCTGCCTTAGTTAAAGTTACCATTATGAACCTGTTCCCCAAACCCTTCCTTACCATCCAGTCAGTGAAGAGGCTTCAAAACCGAAGATTTATGTATGTCGTTTCCCTTGGCGAAGGTAGTCAAACACTGTCCGAGAGAATACATGCTATTCAGCATGCATCTTCGTTCGGTTTATCGATTATTATTTGGAGCTTTGGTGTCTTTTACGCTACGACGGTTGGCAACACTGTTGATTACACACGCTGCAAGTTCTTTCTTCGGAAAGAAATATATCTTAAACAGAATAATAGACAGTGATATATTGCTACATTGTTTCCGAGGCCGAAATCGTGACACGCCAAGTGTTAGTATTTAATGGAGCTAGGCTCGCCTGCTAGTTGCAACCGCGTTCAGAGGAGAGTCTGTATTTATAGCCGACTTTTACGGTTCCAGCAAACGTCAACAAGGCAATAACGCGTAAAGGAACGGTCTGTCTATTCTGGACGTTTACATTAAATGAGCTCACTTTTCTGCAACATAAATCCCCATTTTGTAAGTAGGAGCAGCTCGTAAATCAATCTGAAGATTTCAAACAGCACCCTGGTGGCAGCTGCTGGAACTATTCTTGCAATTCTTCGGAACGTTTTTGGAAGTAACGGTTGTTTTTTTCGAGTGATTGCGATTGTCATTTTCTTTCTATCTATTTTTTTGGTAGTTGTAGTTTGTGTTCGGGTTTTCTATTATACCAGCAGGATGAAGGTTCTATAGAGATCTGCTGTCTTGATTCCATTGCATTGGCGTTGAGAACGAGGGGGAAGGGGTGGACTCACTATCCTTAATTTAAAATAGGAGAAAAGGTTTTCAAATTGAACACTTCCTGTATTCAACCAAAGAATAAAGCGAGTTTCCAAAATTCCAAAATATATATATATATATTTCTTTTTTACGTATAAAACGGTCACACAACGTACGCTAAACACCATGTGACTAAGGTACAATCGAAAAATTGTGTATTTCAGTTCTTTAAAGGTATGAAGTGTGAAAAATATGAAAAAAGGAGCACTGGACATTAACATGTCTGATGTATCGAATGACATAGTCTCCACAAGGATATAATCCTATAGAACACACGTGAGAGAAATACAATTCACTTACGTACAGTTATATACAATACATATAACTGAGACATTAGAAAGTCTCAGAAATGGAAAAGAGACATTGTGTATTGTATGGGAATGATGATGAAAATAATAAATTGGCGACAAAAACAATATTTTAATTTTATTTAGATTTCTACTATTCAATTTTATATCAAGGGCCTTGTAACTCCTACAAAAATTCCTGCCGACGCCCATCTCCCAGTGTAATCCACACCTAAGGTATTTACAACAAATGACAAGAAAACAAACAAACAATATCACTGCCCGGCGGTTGAGAAACTCTATGCTGTGTGGAAGAGATGTCGACATTTGGGTATCTTCCGAAACTAAAAGTCTCTACGTCTCAAACCTTCCTGAACGAACATAGTAACGGAGACATTGCACACTGTTGTAACTATCACGGTAATTATTATTATGAATTAATTTGCGCAGACGCTGCAAATACAATACTTATTCATACGAATCGAATCCTTAAACAACAAGTGACAAATAGTGTGCTTCTTGAATTTTAGTGCTGGAACATGGATTTCATTTTATTTAACAAAAAATGCTTATTTAATATAACACTTGAAACTCTTTCCGGGGGATTAAGACCACCTGAATCCCCACCCTCTAAATATGTCCTAGATTCCCACCACCTGTTTCTACATATCGCAGGTCCAGAACGAGCTGATCAGAAAAGGAGGGGAAAAAATCGATCGCTCCTTCTGTTTTCCACACCGTTTGGTATTGTTGTTTTTTCAGTAGCTTCAGCGGATATCGTTTCTTTAAGAAGCAGACAAAGCATGTGCGTTGTTTGTGGGTGTCTCTGGGCGGTAAGCAGCCTCTTACCTTCCCCCTGGAAAGGGCTTTGTGCCGAAAGTGTTTCGGACAGATGTTTTCCCTCCGGAACACTGCCAAAGCCACGGAGCCAGACAGGACCCGATAAACGGCGGAAAACTTTGAAGCACGAGATGAAAGCAAAGGAACTGTACGAAAAGGAAAAAAGAGTTGACATCGAAAAAAAGAGAGACGGGAAAGTAGGAGAGGGGTGAAACGAATTGAAAAAATAAGACAAAGGAATTGAAAAGTTTGAAGAATAAAGCAGTGTAAAAAACACCTTTTATCCTAAACTCAGGTTCGAGGGAACGGAACTGAAAATTTAGTAATTACTTCTCTTCCTCGGAAGCAGTAGTTTGTAACCATGAAAAAACAATGTGGTAAAATATTTCCATGGCAGTGGCGTATTCTGAAAATTTGACCTAGCTTAACGCAACAATTCTTATTTATTGTGTATCTAGATTAATTAGATACAATAGAAATAAAACGACAATGAAGGCATGCAAGTGAAACAAAAAAAAAAAAGAAATCCCAACTTCAATTTTTTTAGCAATTTTGATATCTTTCATAAAATGTCCCTTTTTAACTTAAAATTGGACCTCGCCCCTTTCACCTAGGGGATTTCCCTTCATATAGCAACACCGCATCTGCCAAGCGCGGCGCAGAAAGCAGTAAGGAACAATCAGTGTTTTCTCACCAACGGTGTTTGGAGCGATAGAACAAAACCATTCAGACCGTGTCTTTTTAAATAACCAGTCGCCTAATTTCTCTTAGGCTCCATTGCTCTAATAGCGAACAATTCGGGTGGACACACGTTCGTCATAAGGGTGCGTTGGAGAACGATTATCTAAGTCTTAACGGAGTTAAAAAAATGAAATAAAATAAATAATAATTTTCAGATTAATTCTGAAAAGTTTGTTATTTTTTGGTATTTACATTTCATGGAATGCCCCTGTTTTCAAGGAAAGGTTCCATTTTTCTCTCCTGTTGGTCCGTTCCCTTCGAACTGTAAAAAAAACCACAACAAAGACAAAACAAAAAAAATACGCTTTATCTTACAAGCATCAACTGTTGGGAAAGGGCAAAACTAGACTAAAACAAGTGACAGTCGTGAGTTGTTGTTGAGTTGGTGTTTTAAGTCCACTTTATGCGCAGTAAGGCTATTCGGGACTGTACATACAGTTTAAAGTGGATCCGAACCACAAAGTGCCTCCACCGGATATCGAACTCAGGACCTCTTGATTACAAGGCGACGACGCTACCACTACACCGGGGAGGCCTCGACAGTCATGTCACAAAAGTACTATACTATTCCATAGGCGGTCTTAGCATCTAGCGGTGTGATTCAATAGAAGTTGACCATGCACAGACACGCATGCATTTTGTGGTACGTTAACAATGTGATTTTTTTAAAAAAAATGCAATCTATGATCACAAAAAATACATAATTTGATAAATTGTATACAATAAAGTAATAAACTATAAAAACACCTCACACAGTAAAAAACAAAATGTCGATTTGATTTTTGTCATTTATTGGTTTCTACCACTTTTGGCTAATCGCGACGATGAGGATTAGGGATGATATGATGAAATTGATGAAGGGACACTCACAAAGAACATCCATGACCAGGCTGGGATTCGAACACACACACACACACACACACACATGGGTGTGTATATATATACACACACACACATTTAATAGGTCCGTATCTTTTACCGCCATGAAAAGCTGGACCAGCGTACACTGTGTTTCTGAGAGACATCCTCCCTGAGTTATTGGAACACGTCCCACTTCTCGTTCGTCAACGCATGTGATTTCAGCATGATGGGGCCCCAGCCCACTTCGTAGCTGGTGTTCGTGATATTCTGACGCATACCTTCCCACAGCGGTGGATGGGGAGATGTGGACCTGTTGCTTGGCCTGCCCGTTAACCTGATCTGACCCCACTTGATTTTTTTGTGGGGTCATGTCAAATGTGTTGTCTACGAGATACTTGTGAGTAATGTAGAGGAACTTTTGGCAAGAATCCTTGGAGCCTGTGATCTGGTCCGAACGACTCCTGGGATATTAAAGCGGATGCGACAGTGCTTATTGCGACGCTGTGATGTCTGTATCGAGGCACTGAACAACTGCTGTAATGATGTCTGCAGTTACTACCAGGGTGCGAAATCACTGTAGATTGGTGGGGGGAAGGAGCAGACAGACAGGTACACACACACACACACACAAACTTATATATATATATATATATATATATATATATATATATATATATATATATATATATTAGTCAATAAATATGTCAATTAATAAATAATTACATTATAGCTATTATAAAACATATAATGTAGCTATCAGTGGCGTGCCCAGGATTTTCGAAAGGGAGGGGTTATGTATACTTTTTCTTGGTAGTCAGCCCTCATTTTGTCATATTTTCCTACCTTCGACGTTCTTTTTTTTTAGGAATACTGGGCGAAAGGGGGGGTTATAACCCCCATCAACCCCCCCCTTGGGCACGCCACTGGTAGCTATGGACTGTCCTTCATTCAAAATTCGATTGCACATTGAAGATTTTAATATACTATCAATGCTATGAATAATGATTTGTGTGACTGAGGGAGGAACAAAAGTTAAGAAACATTAAGAAGATAATAGTATCTTATGTAAAATTCAAATCTAAATGCTATTACATATACATATTTTATTTATATATTTATATACTTTGCGGTAGCTGACAAAAGGTGACGAAAAACGCAGAAGAAAAATACCAAGTCGGAATAATTTCTGTGTTCTGCGGATTCCTGCCTGCAGTGTTCTTAGAGATGAGGCTCTTTTTTCTTCATTCTTTGTGTGTTTTCAATATTGCTCCAGTTAAGTACCCAAAAATTTGTGTATTGTATTGTTGTTTGAAACCAGAAACTCTCTCCCCCCCGGGAAAGTTTGGTTAGGGGGAAATTTTAAGACAAGATCTTTGTTGCGGTGAATTCCCTTCTGTCCCTTCCCCCGGGATTTCACACCCTGGTTACTACACATTAAAGCCACTACAGTGATTCTTCTGTGTTTGTCTTGCACTTCCCCGGACATCTTTTATGGTTCCCCTCCGCGTTGTGCGTGGTTGCCTGCCCTTCGAGGGTTTTGGCTTGTAACTTTTGACTGGGGCATTTCCGGACCAGGGTTCCCTAATTCATTTTGTTGCGTTTGTTCCCTTCCATCATCCCTGCAAGTCTGTAACACGGTCAGAGAAACACCCTGTACACACACACACACACACACACACACACACACACACACACACACACACACACACACACACACACACACACACACACACACACACACACACACACACATATATATATATATATATATATATATATATATATATATATATATATATATATATATATATAGCCCACGGTTATAATGGAAGGTAGAGTAAAGAAGCAAGTAATCACACTTTTCATTTTCGTGGCTTTGTTTTTTCTACTTTCGATTTGCGTTTCATTCCCCACTCCCTTTTTTTTTTCCAACCATCTCCGGAATCCCATTAGCCGAAGAGCATCTGGGGTCGGAAGCTGGCAAGCGCTGCAGCCAACAGAAAATAATTCCTCTCCTTTTCTTCCTTGGCTAAAGGGAGCTAGAACAAAACGATTTTCAACGCAGATTTGTTTTCTCTCAACCCACTGAAGCTATTCAACAGGTCTTACCGTTGTGATACGTTAGTTTTTCATTTACTTATTTTTTTTATCATATTTGGTTGCGCAGAAATCTAAAACGTCGTTGAATTATTATAACAGGACACTCATATTACGTGCTTGAGCAATAGGCTATCTCATAATTTTTTTGCCGTCCAAACAAACACAATTGTTATTCATTGAGTTCTTGTTTTAAGTCCTCTTCTTGCATGGAAGGGCTAATCGGGACTGGACCTACAGCTTAAAGTGGGAAACCACTATGCATCTCCACCGGGTATTGAACCCGGGACCCCGTAATTACAAGGCAACGACGCTACCACTGCGCCATCGGGGAGGCCGTAATTGTTATTCAAAACTAGGGAACGGAACTTTATGTGCTAAAAATCTCAGAAATATTAATTATTTTATGTCATAAATCTTGAAAATATGTGATAAAAACAGGAAAATATGTGACAAAAATAAAAAACATTTGGTAACAAAAACAAAATATTACATGTATTTTAAACACCTGAAATCAGTTTCTAAATGCTTGCCTCTTAGTGAGCTATTTTTTGGAAGAGTTGCAGTGGAACACCATAGCTTTTTCCAAAATTCTCCATTGTAAATCTTTGACAATTATCTCTAAAAAGCATCTTGTATTGTGAGAAAGATCGCTCCACCTCACAAGAAACAATTCTTGCATATTTGAAGCACGAAATGTCACTAATGCTAAAGTTTTCCAAAGCTTCCTCTTCCTCTACTTCACCTTCCAAAACACGTGCAATTTGGCACAAAGTTTGAAAAACCTTGATTTTTCCCAAAAATTTCTGTACATTTATACATTAGCACTTGAGGGTTAGATCCAGTGGGGGTAATATTTTCCCCCAACAGGATCGTAGGCGAGGCACCAGAAGTCTGCCAGCGAGCGTGTTCAAAGACAAAACAAACCTAACACTCTCGATATGAAATTGGTGGGGAGAATAATAATTTTTCTTTCGTGGATTTCGAGGTAGCTGAAGTTAATGAGCGATTTTATGTATTTAAAATGAAAATTTGCAAAATATGTATTTACATACGGAAAACTGGAAAATATGTGTTTTTATGTAAAATAAAATTTGCTGTGTTGACATATAAGGCTATGATCAGAATTTTGGCAAAAACGAGGGTCTCTATCTTATCGCAAAAAAAAACAAAAATTTATTTACCTAAAGTTCCGTTCCCTATTCATAACTGTAACAGTATGCTAACTCTTATCAGTTTTCTAAACGTTAGAAAGATGCCTCTGTGCTAGAGAGAATTTTATGATGAATGTCGCCAGTTTGGCTGAAATAAGGCCTACAGTAAACAATGGCAGTTGCTACTCCGGATCGTTTTGCGCTAGGATGAATAGAAGAGAGCGCTTGGGGTAGCAGATACGCCAGATCTAAGGTATTCTGAGGAAATTTCAGTAGGAAGATACAGGGAATTCGGAAGTAAACATAGCCGCGACACGAGGCAAAAATCGTTACGGATAACATGTAACGAATTTGGAATTGCAGGGGGGGGGGGGTTGCAGAAGTAACTGCAAAAGCTTGCTATGAAATCGAGGAAATGTTGGAAAGATCTAGTAATATGAAGATATAAGATGTGAGATATTGATATCAATAGTAATAGATCGCCTTGTAATCAAGGGGTCCCGGGTTCGATACCCGGTGGAGGCACAAGTGGTTCGGATTCCACTTTAAACTGTAGGTCCAGTCCCGATTAGCCTTACCGTGCATAAAGTGGACTTAAAACACCAACTCAAATCAAACCAAATAGTAATAGAAAATAGATGTTCCATGTTCTAGTCGACATTCGATATCTTTCGATTACTCAAATAATAGAACAGCTGCATATATGACATTTCGTGGATTGAAGGAATTGTTACGTGTCTGTTTAATGGAATATTTAATATCTTGATCAATCTGACTCAGTGGGGGCGAGAACATTGATAGTGACTTCGTTAAGAAATAAATGCAGGAGCATTGTATTTTCTGTAGTGAAACGCCGATAAAGTAAGGATTTCATAAGGCATTAATTACCTCGACTTAGCTCATTTATAAAACTACAAGAAAAACAAGTATTGTGTTTCGTATAACGATATCTGATTCAAATGCTAAGTCATTTCGATGTGCTACGTTCCATTTAAAAGTGGGTAAAATACTTTCTACATTTTTATAACTTACATCGTTTTTAAAAGCTTATTTTTGAGTTATTATATTAAAGCAACGTATTTGCAGGTTTCTTACATCCTTAGGGTACTTTCTACAGGGTGGGTCAAAGGTGTGGAACCACCCAAATAAAACACAAACAGGCTGACACACACGAATGCAATGTCCCGACACATGATGTAGAGGAGGGGGAAAACCTTCCAGACAATGCAACCAAGATGGCCGCCATCTTGAAAGCCGCCATCTTGAATAGAATCATATTTCCTTAAATGGGAAGGCGTCATGCGACAACTCAACTCCCACTCAACACGGTTTTCTCCCTCATGCTTCCTGTGATACAAACCTTGCTTGCTTGCTTACCAAAGCAGTTAACTGCCTGAATGCCAAGCAAGACATGGATGTCGTATACTTAGACTTTTCCAAAGCCTTTGACTCTATCTCTCACACGCAACTCATCCACAAATTATCGAATAGATTCAATATTCACGGAGCTCTTCTTAAACTACTTTCATCTTACTTGCACAATAGAAAGCAAAAGGTTATCGTATCTGGTTGCTCTTCGTCGTGGCTCCCTGTAGTTTCCGGTGTGCCCCAAGGAAGTTCTCTGGGGCCCCTGTGTTTCTCTCTCTTCATGGATGACATTCACGAATATATTTCTTCCGAATGTTCAGTATTATTGTATGCTGACGACTGCAAATTATTCCGAAACATTACCTCACTTCAGGACACATGCTACATCCAAGACAATCTCAAACACATTGAACGCTGGTGTCAAGACTGGAATCTCAAATTAAATCCGGATAAATCTGTTGTCATGAGGTTTACCCTAAAATCCAATAACACAGTGCCATCCTACAAGTTATGCAACCAGGTTATTCCGTTCGTACGACAGCTCAAGGATCTTGGTGTCATTTTTGATAGCAAACTGACTTTCAACCATCACATAGACTACATAACTTCGAAAGCGATGAAAACACTTGGACTAATTTACAGATTTACAGACATAACTCACGTTTCCGCCCTCAAAACCTACTTTACAATGTGTGTTGTTCCTATTCTTGAATATGGCTCCTGTATTTGGTCAATGGCATGTGAAAGCAATTTAAAGAAAACAAACAAAGTAGTAAGTTTCTTCGTCAGAATAGTCAAACACAGATGCCCAGCCCTTGCAAACTTCTCCAAACAAGAAATTCTATCCACTCTACAAATTCATGACCTTTCTCTTAGCCGTCAACTCTCAGATTTAACACTACTCTTCAGAATCATTAATGGACAACTTTTCACCAGCGAACTCTTGCCACTTCTTAATATCAGAATCCCACGTCCCAACAGTAAATGCAACAACTTCTTTTATATTAAATCTTCAAGGCTATCCTTAGAACAAAGATCACTTCTCTACAGGCTACAAACCATTTACAACTCATTAAAAGACGCTCCGGGCTTCCATTTATCAAAGGAGACTTACAGAACGGCGTGCATAAAGCAGCTGAAGTATAAATAATATTATTTTTGATCTAGTTGTTATTATTCTTGTTATATATGTATACGTGTGTGTATGTGTCCATCTTATTATTTTGTTTATTTCTTTTCCGGTTGATATCCTGATGTAAAATGGATTTTTCTGTATTCAGGACTTTTCAAATAAATAAATAAAAAAATAATAATATGAAATTAGGCTTGAATTTCACGAGGAAAACAGTGGTGTGTTCAGTTTTGACATAACTTTGCTCATTCTCATGTTAATATTCATTTTATGGACCTTGATGAACAAAGAGTCAAAGGTACATTTCAACCATTGAGATGTCTGGACTGAAGAGAAAAGTGTTACATAAGATGTTCAAAGTGGTGGTCACCATGTTCGAGTGTTAATTCCGTGCCAATTCCTCGTGAACCCTTACCAACACTTTCTGCGGAATGCTGCCACACGCTTCAACCATTCGCTGTTTCAGGTGATCAAGGTCCTGGATTTGTACAGCATACACAAGTGCCTTGACGTGATCCCACAGATAGAAATCCAAAGTCGTTAGATCCGGGGAACGTGGTGGCCATTCCACTGCACCCCTGCGGCCTATCCATCTGTGGGGAAACTGCACATCACAGTATTCTCTGCCAACACAACCGTAATGTTCTTGGGCACCATCGTGCTGGAAGAATTTGGGAAATGATCCATCCTCAGACAACAACATATTCGTCCAACAACCTCCGATAACGTTCTACTGTTAACGTGCCATCAATGAAAAATGGTCCCACAATACGGGTACCCCACACACCACACCATACCATCACTTTCGCTGATCCTTGCACCTGTGATGGCTCCATCCAGTGAGGGTTTGTGTCTGACCCGTACCGGTGGTTTTGTTTATTGACCTCGCCATTGACGTAGAAATTTGCTTCATCACTAAAGAATACCTGATGTGGGAAACGAGAGTTTCTGTGAAGCTGCTGTGTCGCCCATTCTGCAAATTCCATCCGACGGTCTGGGTCCTCCTCCGTCAGGTGTTGCAGCAGTTGCAGTTTGTACGGGTGCCGCTTATGAGTAGTCAAAATGCGACGTATGGACGTACGACTTACCCCAGTTTCAAGAGATAGACGACGAGTGTTCAAGCTGCGGACTCTTGCTGAATGTTGCTAAAACAACGGTGGTTGTTGCTTCATCTGTAGCACATTTAGGTCGACCAGCCCTTTGTTTGTCTGCGACTGACCCAGTCGCACCGAATTTTCCGAGAACTTTCACAACCACAGTGTGTGTAATGGGTGGTCTGTGTGTATGGTGCTGGTTGAAATCCGCTGCGATAACACATGTGCTTCGTTCACCTGATATGATTACGATCTCAATGCGTTCGGTTGTTGTTAATGCCATGATGATGCTCTGAACCTGTAACGACAAGAAATGAACAATAATATGAGAATGGGTAAAGTTATGTTAAACTAAACACACCACTGTTTTTCTCGTGAAATTCTAGCCTAATTTCATATTTCACATGACCCCCTTCCCATTTAAGAAAATATGATTTTATTCAAGATGGCGGCCATCTTGGTTGCATGGTCTGGAAGGTTTTTCCCCTCCTCTATACATCATGTGTCGGGACATTGCATTAGTGATTTAAAGAATAAGTTACGTGTGTCAGCCTGTTTGTGTTTTATTTGGGTGGTTCCACACTTTTTGCCTACCCTGTATATTGATAAGCAATCGCTAATCTGAACCAAGCTTAACCTTTAAGTGGGTATGTGGGGTGGCAACAACACCCCAGGTCTAAAAATTGTTAAGAACATAGTCTTAAAAGTTGGCAACACTGTTCATCTTTCCGTTACCTTCATGTTGTTTACTCCTTGAGAGGTACATAGGTCTTTTAGTCGCCTGATTGTTGTGCGCTGGTCCACAATAACAAATAGCTCCGCTTTCTGGGGTGTTATCAGCACCCCACCTACCTACTTGCGTATTGTTTTAAACTTTATTTTGCTGGAGTGTTGCAATACTTATGGCTTTTCTTTTCTTCGAAATGGAATACAAGAAAGAACAGGAACATGTCAAAAAGCTATTAGAGTTATTGGGCGTGGTTAGTAGTGCAGAAGAAAAAAAAAAAAAAAAATAAATAAGGAATTGTCCCTATAAAATAGAAGGAAAAAGGAAAATTATAAAAATGTTCTTAAAATGTTTTAAATTTAGTTATTTTCATTATTCGCAATCTTACAACCGTACAAACAATGTAAAATTACATATATTACAATTATAATTGTTAGAAATATAACTGTAAGTGTATTTTTTCTGTGGGGTGTCGTGAGAACCCCACTACCCACTTGTGTACAATTTGGCCACCTACCTACTTAAAGGTTAATCTGAACTACAGTCATAAGTTGTTGAAATGAAGGTACATCATTAACCTGACGGTGATGTGTAATTGGAAACTTCAATTCGTAGTTCTGGAATTTTCTGTGGTGTAGGTTGGATGCCCTCACAAACTTATAAAAATGACAATTCCAGAGTATTTTTTAAAGGCTTTACAATGATAATTCAGCGTACGTTTGCATACATTTTAGTAATTTATGACACAATTAAAATAATAAGAATAAGAATCCGATTCTGAATATCGCTATGACAGATAGTGTTGCCCACGGGCTGAGACGGGACAGGCTTTTAAAAATTCGAGACGAGACGAGATTGATCATATGTCCCGAGACAAACGAATATTTTCGAGACGAGACAGCATTTCAGAGCATTTCCACGAGACGAGACAGGCCAAAGTCTCGTCTCGTGGGCAACACTAATGACTAGAGCCCGGAAGTTCAGGCATTTATTTTCGTTAAAATAGGCAGGCAAAAAGGCATTTATAATGTGGAAAATAGGCACTAAAAATGAAAAAAGGCAAAATAAACAAAAAAGGCACACTTGGAAGTCGCTTACTTTTATCTATAATTTCTGGCAAAATGTTAAAATCTACATTGGGAAGAGCATTTCAATTTTCACCAAATTCACGCACGCAACCATGTAACTTACCACTTAATGGCACACTAAATTTCGGCATGATGACATATACACGATCGTTTCCCTCCAAAGTGCAGAACTAAACTAAAGATAGAGAACTTGATTTTGGAATGCATGCAAAGACCCTTGGGCATTAGTGCTGTTTCTTGTCAATAACGTCCTGACACGGACGCTGGACGTGATGACGTAATTGTGCAGATGTTCTGCAAAAGGTTTTCAGCAGTCAATCATGCACAAGGAAATGTTAACCGAAAGCCAATATCCTAACTCAGCATGAAATACTTTTCTCTCACACTTTTCCCCTTCAGCAATGTTGAAACATGCGTGAGTTCAATATTACTTAAATAAAGCGAAAATTATTCACATAATAAACGGAAGAAAAATAAATGCCAACAACGTTTTTTGGGAGAAAAATAATTTATATACACACTTTTTTTTAAAGAAAATGGTCCAATTTCATTGAAAAAGGCAAAGAAAGGCATTGTAATTAAAAATAGGCACTGGGGGCCCAAATAAGCAAAATAGGCAAAATGAAAAGGCTTCTAAAACATTCGAAACAACATAAAAAACGTATATCCGGAAAGATTTTCCAGTAGATAAAAAGAGGCATTTTACCAAACTTCCGGGCTCTACTAATGACAGATGATGATTAATACCAATGGAGAACATTGTTGTTACATTGTAAAATGCAGCTCCACTTCAGTCACTCTATAGAACTTATTCTAACTCGTTGGGATGGAAGCTGTGTAGTATCCATCTCCACCGACTTCTTAAAATATTCAGGAAGGGAAATACGAGCTTTCGGGAAAGAACAATTGGAAAGTTTTGCTTGCTTTCTGGCGCTGGTGAAACAATCCGATCGGTTTCGCACGAGTAAAAACATATTTCAAATCCAGTCTACTTTTTTTTTTTCCAAGAATAAACAACACGGCGGTACAGTTAACGCGGTTTTTGCCCAAAAGAGATCGGCATAGAATTAGCTTCCCCGCTCGCACGATCTAACTTCCATGCTCTCGTGGGCACCGCTTGTTTCTTGTTTTGCTTGTTTCCACGGTTTTTGCGGTTTGCGGGAACTCCATACCTACCAGGGGTTCCCACCGCGCGTCTACATGTATATCGCCAGGAGTCGGCTGAACACGGAAATGTGCTGATATCTAAATTTTCCAGGCATATGCAACGGTGTACAAGGATTTTGTTTTGGGGAAGGATGCATATGACGGTTTATGAACCCTACAGGAAGTTTGGTAAAACAATCAAGTGTGTGTGTTTGTATGTATACAGTGTGCAGTGTAACGGAATTGAAGTTTTTGCCTTGGGGGATGCTGCAAAATCCACTCTCTCCTTTTGGAGCGGATAAATGCACCTTACCATCATCATCATCACCACCATCACCATCATCACGTATTATTAATATTATTACCATCACTACCACCACCACTACTAATGATTATTAACTATATAATAAATTATTAATTTTCTCCATTGCACTTTTTTCGGAACGTTGACTGTTGTACTGATTTATTAGTTATTATTATTATTAACACATTGTGAAAACTTCTTGATTTTTATTATTTAGAGTCGCTTTTCTGCCACTTTTGTCTAATCGCGACCATGAGAACAATTGTTGAAATTGATGAAGAAACACTTACAAAAAACACCCATGCCAGGTCTGGATTCGAACCCGGGACACCTGTCCAAACCACTCCACCACGGTAGTGGACAGAACTCAGCCACGGATGCATTTTTCCTATTCCATTTTTTTCTTTCATACATTTCAAGTTCACATTTCGACAGTTTCGTGGGTTTATTTAAATAATTTAATATCAATTGCTTCGTGCTCATTATTTTTATCACTGTGGTGTGTATTCTATGTTCGTAATACAAAATGTTACGTAACTTCGTGCGATCTTACATTATTATAAAGGTCAAATTAAAGGAAGAGATGTAAAAATATTAGGGATAATGTCTTGTTATGAACGTTTGATATTAGAGGAAGTAGGTAAGTTTAAAATCGACAAAAACATTTTCCTTAAATAACACATCATAATGTAGACTACTCATACACGCTTGTTGTCGACCTCTGTGGGGGAGTGGTTATCAGAGCGCGCTACGACACCAAGGATCGCGGGTTCGGATCGCAGTCTGGGTCTTTCGTCATCCTCATATTCGCGATTAACCAAAAGTAACGGAAAAGTGACGTCAAATAACAAAAATCAACCAATCTATCAGCTTGCTCTCATTGTCATTGACTAGTGAAATTCACAAAAAGTACAACTTCCCTACGCCGAACTAGAACTCGAAAACTATAACTGTCCTAGTTATTAAGCTTTCTCTATTCTAGCCCAATTAGTTGCTAGGTGCTTGGGCTTGACGTCTGTTAATGACTTCCCTCAGAATGAGTCCTGCGTGAAAGTTTACGTTGTTAGTAGAAAACGACTCCAAGGGTGGTAAATCAATAAATTAGAAACAAAACTAACAAGAAGAAGAACAACAAAAACTATGTCTACATGGCAGTCCCTCAAAGGTTAGAATACAGGTATTTCAGTGAAAAGTTCCACGATCAAACAACACAATGGCTTCAAATGAAAGACAAATACATTTTCTTGAACTTTCAAACAAAAAATCACTTACAAACTGGTGAGCGTGAAAACCAACTCAACACACACAATCGGCAAACATTGCCTCTGTCGATCATACATATTAAATGAGCTCTTTGATGTTCTACCTCAGCGCGGGCGTGTGTGAATCTATAAGCTATATGTAGGAACGTGAAATTCTTATTTTAACACCGAAAAGTTCAGAAAAGCAAAATAAAATGTTTGAAATGTATTTGAGTAGGTTAACCAGGAAAATTTTCGGTCTTTCTGAATCGCGAAATAACGTGAAGTATGCCATTTTTCAGAATAACACCGAATTTTTGCACTTTAAAGCGAAAAACGCCGCGAAATATGTTTTATAAATTGAGGATGAAACTTTTTCTACCTGAAGCTCTATGAGATCTGTCATTTCTAGTCTAGCTGGTGAAAGTTCGACTCAAAATAGATTGTCAAGTTTCATTTATTGCAGTTTGGTTGGCAGTTTAGAGTTTATTGTATATTTAGTAAGTGCAAGAAATTTGGTAATTTCTCACAAAGGTAAGCCTTATATTTTTTTGTCATTAAGGCTAAACTTTGTCTCAATTTTCCAGAACTAAAGCAATGTGAAAATCTTAAGTATAAAAAAAAACAATAAAAAAGAATGTAAAAATAACACCGAATTGCAATACAAAATAACATCGAAATTTTGGGGAAAATATAACGAAATCTTCACGTCCCTAGCTATATGCAACTCGTGGATTCACTTGCTAACTTTTTATTGTCATAAAAACCCATCAAACACACTCGCTCCTTAAACTCATTACCTACAAAAATTGCTCAAAAGATAATTTCCGCGTCCCCTGGAACAGGTAATTAATTTCAAAGGAATCGATTCAAGAGAAGAGGAGCTTCTATGGCGGTTAATCATCCTTTACTTGGACATTTTTTTTCTCAATAAACTGTGGCCTTGCCGCACAATATGGAAGGAGTCTCTTCGAAGTAATTAAACTCGGTTTCAGGATCATCATCTGAAGGAAATTGAGCTGGTTTTGAGGGAACAAAATTTCATTTGTGTGGACCTCCCACGCACACATACTATAACCTTTTTTAATTACGAAATGGGACGATGTTTTCAAGAAAGAATTCGCCATTTAGGCGCGATTTAGCGACTAGTGCGTACTATTTAGGCACCGTAGTCGCCAAATGCAATGGAATTCAGGAGCAAAAATTCAAATGCTGAAGCTGGTATTAAGGAGAAACTTACATTTATGATCTTTATATTATTTATTTGAAATATTCTTGCTTGATTTGGTTTATTTTACTTCGCTTTTCTTCAACTTTAGGTTAATCGCGAACACGAGGATGAATGATGATATGATGAAATTGATGAAGGGACGCTCACAAAGAACACCCAGGCCAGGATTCGAACCCGAGACTCTGCCACTGAGGTTGGCTAAAAATGTTAACTTTTTCCCCATTGAAACAATTCTTGTAAGGTGAAACATTTTGATCCTATTTATACATTGTGTTTCAATGTTTGACATAAACACGCATAGTAGTGCTACGAGGGAGAATTCTTGAACAAGAGTCCAGGTTGACATTCCTTATTCGTGATTGCTCGCTGATGAAGCTCTTATTCACACTTGCGATTAACTAGCGAAGTATAAAAATTGATAGTCGGAATGCAAATGAAGAGTCCAGTGAAAGAACCTGATAAGTCACATTGAAACCTTTGAGACTCGTTAATTTCCCAACAGTTTTTGAAACTTTCACATTTCTCAAAGACTTATCGAGTTTTTCGTCTGTACCGTTACACCATACAAAACCACACTAACGGAGCTATTTAATGTCATCGATTGATTCATTTGCCATATTTTACTTCGCCTTTTTTGCCACTTTTGGTTAATTTGCGAAGATGGGGATGAGTGATGATGTGATGAAATTGATGAATGAACACTAACAAACATCCATGCCCAGGTCAGGATTCGAACCCGAGACCCCTGGCGTTGTAGCGCGACGTGCTAAGCACTCCGCCACGGCGGCCTGCTTAATGTCATCGACAACATAAAATCAGTGTCTTTTCAGGTTTTTCCCCTGTACTCTTCAAATGGAATTGCTGTTCCTGACAATATTCTCTCGCATTAACAGATTCAAGATAATTCTTAGATTTTCTATAATGTTTATAAGGATAAAAATTGCATGCTGAAGAAGAATTACATAAACCACAGTTGCATTTTGCAACTTGCACACGCTGATTTCGAACACGACATCATTTAGGGTCGGTATAATTTGATTTAACGACATCAAAATTCAATAATACTTCCATGTGAAAGACAAAGATGGAATTGCACTTCCGGCGTTAGACACGTCAAACACTTCAGTTGCTAATAGCCCTAAGTTTGGCCTCTTAACCTAACAATGTAGGCATCATTAGAATTGTAATTTTGATAATAAAGTATGTTAGTTGGTTAACAGGGTTAAATTGGTGTAACGAGCATGTTTTAGCAGCCGATGTGCCTCCTCATTGTGATGTGACAAGAGAGTAAAGGTTGCCGAGCAACATGGGAAACGGAAACAATAACAAAGTGAAAGTTCATTTGTGTTGGGTAGGAGAGGATAGCCATGTCCCATGATGATGTTGATGAATAAAACAGAATTGTTGAAAAGTTGGCAGAAACAATGGACAATTACAGGGAAGACTAATGGGAGAAAAATATTATTCAATTCAACCACTTATACCTAAAGAACCTTGGTATCAAGATATTAACCTTTCAAGAAACTCTTTAACAAGTCTTCTTAGATGTCGGCTAAAAAACACCATAGCCCCTAAAGACCTGTACACTAGGAAGATTGTTCAATCCCCAATCTGTCAGTGTGGTGCAACTGATGGAACACCTGATCATATTATATTTGAATGTCATCTTAATGCACTACGCGTGATTATTTCTTTAGAGACCTAAAAGAAGCAGGATATAATGTCCCATACGCCTCGTCAACACTTTTGAGGAACCCAACGAAGAAAATAATATATGTACTTAAAAACTATATTGTGAGAGAAAATATTATATTATAAAGTTATGAAATTGTAAAATTATAAAATGTAAAACAAATGTAACTGGTGCATAGCAGCAAAGCTACAACCAAATATACATTTATAAAAAAAGTAATATTTTCGTAGCTCAGCAATAGCGAGAATAGCATATAACCGATGCACCAATTACCAGAAGTACGGATTGCAATCTCCATCGGTCTTTCTACGCTTTCCCCCAAGATCTTATTTTTCTGCTCTCTGAGAAGAAACCCAGCTGCCTCAAGAAACCAGCGTTCTTTCCCATGAAGCCCCGCATATATCACCACCCCTACTCCAAGGTGAAGGAAACAGTGTGTCCGGCAATAAACTCCCATATCTGTCCCGTACAAATTCATCTAAACTCTGGCTCACGTCAAGATAATTTCAAGCCCAGATGGAGCCTATCACGGAACTTCGGGCATTTTAAAATTTAAAACCCGAGGAAGGCTTTCCCCCGTGTCGGAAACAAAGATCCTCTGTTTTCGAGAGAGTTTGCAGGTGGCCAGGCTCGGAATCGAGACAATCGCCCTACACATGGCAGCCTCCACGAGACGCATAAATTCCACGACCACCGCCCGCTAGTCTCGGCTCAGAGACAGCTCGGTGACAAGAGTGATTAGTACAGAATTTTGAACTCCAACCCTGCCAGAACATTTCTCTTCGTATCTCTACGCTTCAGTGGGATTTTGGCAGCCAAGGAAGACATAACTTTAACGAAGTGTCCGAGTTGGGAGCGATAAAAATTGAGCTGTGAGCAATTAAATTTAATTAGAACAAGGTACTTTTCTTCCTCGAGATCAGCTCTCAAACAAGGTGCTATTGTGTTTTTACGCTAAGCAATTCTCACCCTTATCAACCCCGTGTGTAACGATTCTCGCCTTTACATGCAGAAGTGACCACGTGTGGGAGGAGCTAAGAGTTCAACGACCAATAGAGTGAAGGACAATTCTTCCGAGAACGAAAAGAAAAGACGAAATAAGAACTTAACAGGGGCAGTTCGACATTCACATTTTAGAGAGACAGTTTTAGAACATTCACAGTTAAAACTTTCAGCACCTTTATAGGTCAGAGAGAAGTTGTTTTCTCTACTCTGGACCATGCATAGATTCCTAGCTTTGTGATTTCAAAATTCTTAAACTTAACTGATTAGGAAATGGTGATATGGTATAGTGTTTACGTACAGCGTCAACCATCAGCGGTCTGCGCTGCTAGCTTGTTTTGACCCGGTGCATTATGGGTCCGCGAGTGTTTTGTCTTGTGTAGATGAGCGACCAGAGGTTGTAAGTATCTCAACAGAAATGTATTAAACATTATTTCGTAACATATTTCAGTGTCCAGTGTTCTGATTTCTGATTTCCGATTCCTGATTCTTAAATTCATGATAAATTCATGGTAAATTTGGCTAGTAAACGAAGACCAATGTAGAAGGAACATCACCGTCCTTTTCCATTGGCCGAACTTCAGACCGTTCACACGATGAATAATTCCGTGTAGCATTTAAGTTGGTACATTTTAAATCACATTACCTGAAAGAACATCCATGCCTTAAATAACGTAGCCTGGTTCGAACCCCAAACGCCCCCTTTCTATTCTTAAATACTTGTTATAAGCAGTTCGTTTAAGGACGTATGTCTAGAACACAGTTATAATAAAATTGGTTGAAAACACCAAATGTTCCCACTTCACTTCATCAGCGTTTCCCTTTTTTGAACTCAATTTTTCCCTTCACCTAAACAAATCGTATAATAATAATAAGTAATGGAACCTAATATAATTTGTACTAATTTCATCACATCATCACTTATCCCAATCTTCGCAAATTAGCCAAAAGTGGCACAAGAAGCAAAGTAAAATATAACAAATCAATCAATGTTTCTCATGTAATGTTGCAACCCCTTCCATTCGAGACTGCGTGACAAGCCATTATAAATAGAGGTAGGCTTTTCTTAGAGAAGGGAAATTTCGATGTTATCTTCCCAACTGAATGCTGAAGAGAATGGAATTGACGGAAGAGGGAAAATGAGAGGAGGGATAATAAACGGACAGCGAGGTGGGGTTTGTTGATAGACAATGTCTTTCATTGTAATAATGAGCTAACTGCCTTTGCTTAGTGTAAATAAAGAATTTACATTGCTGATCAGTTTCGGTTAAACATGCTTTCCTCGTCCTGCAAGAAGACAACGATGTGAAGAAGGGACAAACGAGCCTTGCTGAAAAACAAAAATGTTTTGCAATTTACGCTCTCTTTTTTGAGAGCTGTATGCCCTGTTGTAAATAGAATAGGGCTTTGATGTGGCTTTGACGCAGCACTTCATCCCATTCGAAATTGCATGATGCAAGAAGTTGAGAATTTTTCACAATTATTGGTATAGTTTGGAGTACGCCTGTGTGATGAACCTGAAACTTGTAGGCTTTGAATTCCATTTCCAGTAAGATGGTAGATGGGTCTGGTGGGATGGTATGGTGAGATGTGGTGCTTCTCGGATGAAAATGAGAATCTCACTCCTCTTTGTAACGGAGAATGCTATCGTAATGAAGGCGAGGTCACATCTCGTTATTAGAGCCACCGTATCCAACGATGCGAGGCCAGCCATGTCCGTGGAGAATGGATTGATAAAGCTACAGGAAAAATACATGGTTCTACGTGAATCTACGGAGAAAAATTTCAGCGGTTTGGACGGAAATTCATTGATAATGATTGGGTTGGTGTCATTCATGTGTTCTGAACTGTATTTGTTACCCGGAGGTTCAACGGAAATAAAAAAAAAACAGATTTTAACCTTGTGTACAGATCAATTCATTCAATTCGTTATTCGGTGAATATGTCAATCAGTAACTTATATGTGTTATTGATTTGATAATTTTTTTTTCAGGGTTTCGAGGAACTTCGTGATAATGACAAAATTAAATAAGTACATTAAAAACAGAAATAATTGAGATGTACGTTGAAATGTTTGTATGGCATTAAACTTATGCTGTTTGAAGGGATGTGTTTATATTGGAGAGACAAAGACATTATTAAAACATGTCAATTACACAAATTAATGGCGATATTATTGTCCCATACAAGGTGTTGTAATTTATCGGCATAGCTAGTGCATGATGAAAATTTGGTTGCTGAGTATACTCATTTTATTGAAATTCTTGCGTGTGTACGTGAATTGCTATTTTGTGAGCGTGATCTCCAGTGGAATTTCTATATAGTTAGTAATTTTGCCATCTACAGATCATATATGAGACCCAATAACATCGCTGCTCTTGTGATCGACGTAACAAATCATCAGAATATTTCAAATTTGCAATGAATTCTGTTTTTCAGGAAATGAAACACTGCCATAGTCTCATTATCACTGAAAGAAGCATCATAATGTGGATTGTCAATACAATTAGCATCATTATGTACGCAAAATCGGGTGTGAGTAACTGACAGGTACGTTAGCACTTCTTCTGAATGCGGAGCTGAGGTCCATACCCATTGACCTACGCTACCAGGTGCAATAATGAATGTTATTTTTTTGCAAATTGTTATCCCATTTCACAACAATATATATTAGTAATTTTCTCTTTCAACACAAACTTCAGCTATTTATTTTTATGTAATGGGCAATGTAAAATACATTAGTTCTATCTCAATGAGTTTAAAGAAAAACTTCATTTGATCAGTCTTCGTGTGCAAGGCTTTAACGTGAGAAAGGCAATGCAATAAACCTAGCAATAATAGTGTGACTTTTCCGTTGTATGAAGTTCAAACTTAAAATACCATTATTATTATTATTATTATTTATCTCAATAGGGTTACAATTAAGCCATACAACATTTCATTTTGAACAATATTAATACAAATAATGACTTGATGCCCTATGTAGTAATATATATATATATATATATATATATATATATATATACAAGGGCTACATCTAAGGAAAATGTGATGAATTTACATTAGTATATAAAGTGTAAGGGTGTGTGGGTTTTGATATGAGTGTGTGTGGAATTACTGTTCGAAGTACAAGGATGAAAATTTTGAAATATATTTGTGTGGTGGGAATGGTGGGTAGGGGAGGGTAAGCACTGAAAATAATATTACTGGAGTTAGAATTTATAGGCATGTGAACGTAGAAGACGACAGAACTGCGCTTTGCTGGTACTGAGTTGAGTTTGACCTTCGTCGGGGGTGAATTCCAGGTTACCGCTGCTAGGTTGTGTCGCACCTGTCAACACATGCTTTTTCAAGCAAAAAACTATTCAATCTGTATTATATTAATCTATGTTGGAATCTTTTCTTTAAAAATGTGTATTGTTAATGTTACAATGGGTAATGAATTGTTTAACTTAAATCAGGAAAAAATGTTGAAACTATAGAAATATTAAACAACTATGTAGTAACCTTGGTAAATTGTAAACAATATTATGATATAAAAGAGCTAGACTTTTGTAAGTCTACGGGACATTCTCCTGGTTGCCGAAAGGCTGATGGTTCAGGGGACGTTGGGTAATATCTTGCTTCAATCTTCGGATTGGCTGGTGTACTTGTACTCCATTTGGCAGATATTCCACAAACCCAACTCTGAATAAGGCGTTCTCCTGCATCATCAAAAAGACCAGGGTTTTAAACTTCGGTACAACTAATAGGTTTAGGCCTACAAGTTGTACCGGGTGAATTGTCTGTTTGAAAAAGTGTTTGTATAACATCAGCAGTTTAAATAAATCTTCGAGTGAAAGGTCTTAATGATCTTTAATTTCAAACCTACATAGGTGATAATTAAAAATAAATCCTTCACCACAGACCTCGCAAGGGCTTGGTCCTACTAACCCTTAGAAGCCTTTGAGAAGTCCGATAAAAGGGTTATAACCAGACTAACATAAAGCCCTAAAGGCGGAATGTGCGTGTCAAGGTACGAGAAAGACTTCTGACCAAATCTGCTTTTGTTAGGTTTGGGGATTAATGGTCTCTATATAAGGACGACCTGGTGTTTCGGGTACTGAACTCAGAGCGGAGCTTATTCCTATGATGCAATGGAGATGATTTGTTATGTATACTATGGAATAGCTTATTCAGGTAGATTTAATGTATTCTCGAAGTGACTGTGGGTATGTTGTAAATCTTGCGCAATTGTTGGGAATTTTTTTTTGGGGTGCATGTGTATAGTTCTTAAGCAATTGTTTTTGATTGTTTCAAGTTTCTTCAGATGTATTGAGTTAAGTTACCGCCAAAAATAAGACTAGCACCATACTCGAATACGGGACGAATAGAGGAAAGGTAGAAATTTCTACTAAGACTTCTCTTGAGATATTTACGAATTTTTCTAAAAATTTGTTAATATGGTGATAAATTTTACGAATATAGTTATTAATTTGGAGATTAAAATTTAGCTAGGGTCGATATGATTCCGAGATACTTAAAATGATTGCTCAAAGGTACTCTGGCGTCATTAAGTGTAATATCTATCTTGTTAGCCGGGATTCCCTTACCGGTGTGAAACACCATGGCCTTCGTCTTTGCAACGTTAAGCTTCAGGTTGTTGACGTTGCACCATGTTACTTTGGGTAATGAGTTTTCCATTTTCTCCTTTACATCCTGGTATGTTTCTCCAACATGAGCGAGAAGGCAGTCTTCTGCGTACAGAGTAATCGATAAATCTGAATTTATTAGTGTGATATCGTCAATAAATAGGTTGAATAATTTTGGGCCAAGTATAGAGCCTTGTGGAATGCCTGCAGACACTGACTGCTCGGTGAAAATTGAACATCCTACTTTCGTTGAGATCTTTCCAGTCGCGAGAAAACTTTCCATCCAGAGAATTGTTTGCTATTGAAACCAAATCTGTTCTTTAATTTTCCTATTAGCAACTTGTGATCAACGGTATCGAAGGCTTTGCATACATCCAGGAAAATTAATCCAACTAGGGACTGCTTTTTTTGTCCAATGTCTCGCGCCATTCATTAATTAAACTAAGTATTAATAATTCGGAGGATACATCCTTCCTGAATCCATACTGTCGATCAGACATCAGATTGTTGACTTCCAGGAAAGTTGTCAGTTGCTTCTCTATTACTTTTTCCATAACTCGGCTTAATGTTGAGGTTAAGGAAATGGGCCTGTAGTTACACGCAAGGGTAGGAGATCCAGATATGTGAATTGGAGTTATTATGGAGTGCTTCCAGCTCGTTGGAAATTGGCCACGTTTGAAGGACGTGTTTATTATGTCGGCGAGGGGCTCCGTACAAGTGGGGCCAACACCACCAGAACGCTGTTGGGAATGCCATCCGAACCTCCAGTCTTTTTTACGTTTAATTTATTAAGATTTGCCAAAACTTCATCGACCATAACAGATTTTAATGTGAACTCTTCAGTTTGTTGGACAGCAACTGAATTGCGGGTCTTCTCTTAGAATATTTATGTTCGAATTGAAAGGATTAACGTGCGCCGATTCTTTACAGATATAAAAAAGTGAATATTTAGATAATGAGCTATGTCGGACGGGCTTGTTAGTGTTGTGCGATGGAAAACACATATATTAAAAAAGATTAACTGAATTTATTAAGAAACTCACAAAACAATGTAACACTTTACATTACAACCATTCCAGATTCTGTTTGCACAGACTCTTCTCTAGCAACAGTAACTTGCTTCTTCTTTCTCTAGGAGGCAGCACTACATTGCTCCCGAGTTACAAAAGAAATAATTAACAATGGTAACCGTATCTGTCAGGGGGTACCTTAATCCTTGTCGATCTTTTAGGCACATGAGGATTGGATCTTGGTCGTGGAGATTTGTCAGCGTCTTAGGGTTGATGGTCATCAACGTCTGCTTGAGGTGGGGTAGTTTCGGAATCCGAATTTCGATCCTCCGCCGCGCCTTCTGGTCCGGGTGGACTAGCTTCTGGACTGTTTTGTTGTCTGTGTGCCCTGTGACGAATCCAACGTGAATGTACCACTCTTTGAGTTCCATCGGCAAAGCGCACTTTGTAAAGGTGAGTTCCACCCAACCTTTCTACAATATCTGCCTCCTTGAAGTTAGGTGACAAATGCTTCGGCGATTGAACCCATATGGTTTCGGTAGGTGAAAAGGACTGAAGGTGAGGACTGATGCTGCAGGAAGACTACGCTCCTCTCCCAACCAGGAATTCCTCAAGAACAGCGAGTATTCTGCTAACTTTGTATCGAATTGTAAAGAAGTCAGATGTGGATGTTCATGCAACACCTTCAACAAGCCAGTCTTTCACCGTGCGAACGTACCTCTCTGCAGGCCTGTTGCTAGGACTGTGGTACGGCGGTATTGTAATGTGTTCAATCCCGAACTGTTGCAAAGAAACGGACTTGAGGCTGATAATTGTCCACGAAATTCTTGTAGGCAGAGTAACGAGTTGTTTGTGTCCTAGGACTGATAAAAAAGGTAAAGTGCTCCCCTGTGCTTAGCACCACGCCATGAAGGCGTATAGGGGGTGTGTGGGTAACGCCCCACACTTTCTTGATCCGGTCGTGAGTGGGGGTGATGTGATCAGCATCACGCCCCTGACCGCCTTTACCCCCCAGGGTTTCCCCCTGATAACGTTTCCAATAATGTATCTGAGTCCTTGTCATCTTTCAGCAAATTTACGTTCATATCTCCAAGGAATATTGATAGATAGCTTGGTGGTAAGCTACTGATCATCCTTTGCAAGATTTCGCACGCTCTTCCAAACGATCCGCTGGGAGGTTTAAATCCGCAACCTACGATAACACTTTTATTTGTTTTTGGGCACGAGACTCGCACCCATAGTCCTTCACGGTCAGTTTCATTGACAGAAACTACTTTACAAGCAAGAAGGTTATTCTTATCGAAAATAGCGGTACCGGCTCCCCGGGTGTCTCGGTCATTTCTAAAGAGATTGAAATTAGGAATGGTGTATAGAAGGTCAGGAATAGATGAGTGCAGCCACGTTTCGCTCAATGGGATTACATCGAATTTTGTTATTTCGGATGTGGAGAATTCCGTGAATTTGTTGTCGAGGGACTGAACGTTCAGGTGGCAGACGTGAATGTGGCTTTTCCCCTCCGCGAGCTGGACGTCCGGCAGGGTAGGATACAACCTCAAAAACACTTGCTTCAAATCTGTCGGTCCCTTGAAATGTGGGCAGCGGTCGGGGAGGGGTGTCTTCGAGGCTAGCTACTTGGGGTGGAAGTATTTCAAGTATGAGTGGCGTCTCGTGGCCTCAAATTTGGCCGGGGATTATTTTTTAGAGAATTTAAAATATAATGACTAGAGCCCGGAAGTTTGGCAAAATGCCTCTTTTCATCTACTGCATATATTGATAAAATTTTTCCGGATATACGTTTCTCATGTTGTTTCGAATGTTTTAGAAGCCTTTTCATTTTGCCTATTTCGCCTATTTGGGACCCCATTGCCTATTTTTAATTATAATGCCTTTCTTGCCTTTTTCAATTAAATTTGACCATTTTTTTTAAAAAAAATGTGTATATAAATTATTTTTCTCCCAAAAAACGTTGTTGGCATTTATTTTTCTTTCGTTTATTATGTGAATAATTTTCGCCTTATTTAAGTAATATTGAACTCATGCATGTTTCAACATTGCTGAAGGAGAAAAGTGTGAGAAAAATGTATTTCATGCTCAGTTAGGATATTGCCTTTCGGTTAACATTTCCTTGTGCATGATTGACTGCTGAAGTGGACAGGTTGATTTCGAACACAAAGAAGATACGTATTTCTGAAATCTCCCTCTTGAACCCGAAAATTTAAGGAAGTTGCATCTGAGCATAGTTTACCTCCGCAACCAGTCTTGACCAGATGGGGAACCTGGATATCAGCAGCTATATATTATGCTAACAACCTTGAAAAAATCAGTGAGGTGATAGATGCTCTTCCAGAAAATGAAGCGGCTTCAATCCGTGAAGCGAAAAAACTCCTGTGCTATTCAAGTTTATTTTTGCACATTATGGTGCATTCCGAGAGACAATTACAATTACAGAACTTAAAAAAAACACCTTGTAGCATCCATGAAAATGTACGAGGAATCTATGCAGCAGATGATGGAAGTGCCAGGAGAAAAGGGGTCAGCTGTTGCGGAAGTGCAAGCGGGTAGTGAGTGCAAATGAGGACTTGAAACAATTGAAAACAATTTGTGATATTCTAAAAGGTGAAAATGCTGTTACCGAAATGCGTCCAGCTACATTAGCTTGTTTTATGTATGCTCCAATAACTTCTGTCGAAGTAGAAATATCATTTTCTATTATGAAAAACATTCTCTCTGACAGACTACTATCAATGAATGTTGAGTAATTAAAAAAACACCTTGTAGTTATGTGCAATCAAGACGGAGAAAATTGAAATGCTCTTCCCAATGTAGATTTTAACATGTTGCCAGAAATTATAGATAAAAGTAAGCGACCTCCAAATGTGCCTTTTTTCGGTTTATTTTGCCTTTTTTCATTTTTAGTGCCTATTTTCCACATTATAAATGCCTTTTTGCCTGCCTATTTTAACGAAAATAAATGCCTGAACTTCCGGGCTCTAATAATGACAATTCACATGAATTACAAAAATAGGTATTTTTTTCTTCTAGACTACAAAACTGGACTTACTTTTTTGAAAATTTAAAATGTAATGACAAATTACATGAATTACAAAAAAACGGGTATTTATCTTCTTCTAAACTACAAAACTGGACTTATTTTTTTAAAGAATTTAAAATATAATGACAATTCACATGATTACAAAAGAAACAGGTATTGTTGTGAAACATACCTTTCTACGAACGTTGACTCCTGTTCTTCTGCTCAGCAAATTTTGTTATTACTTTTTCGTTGAAGCCCTCTTTGTTTGAAATGTATTCTTTCTCTATTGTAAGCAAGTGCCAAGGCATTTGGTCTGTCTTGTCCCATTGCATTTCTTAAGCAGGTTTTAATACGCTTCAATGTGCTGAAACATCGTTCAGATTCAGCTGTTGCCACTGGAGTTATTAAAACTATGTTTGTCATTTTTACTGTTTTTGAAAAGGTACTCTCTAAATAATTTTAAATAAAAAATGAATGCAATCTACTGATAAGAGTTTATGTTTTTCAACTCTTCACTACAATAAAGAACACGAAGTTCCCTCTTTAGTTTTCCCTCTTCAGTTTTCCCTCTTCTATGAAGGGATAATAAATCTGGGAAGATGCCTCTGTTTAAAGATTGTTCACTTTCATTATGTCCTCGTAGAGCAAGTTCCTGTCGACCACAGAATTTTAAGCAATCGATAATTCTATTTAATATATGCCTATTTTTCCGTACAAATTCATTGTGTCTTGTAATTGACAGCCTATGTCCTTCATCAATTTGTGTTCGAACATCAACCCTGCCAAACTAACTCAAACATAGCGAATGAAAGCCAACAAAACACTACAGAACAACACGCGAGATCGAACACGACGCGAAGGAATTAGCCCCGAATCAGCACTCAAATCCATTGGACTCTCCCCCTCTCTCTCTGCTAGCACGTGACCTTCACTGTAGCGTAGGTGGGTGTATGCCACGCCTTCCTTTGCGACGTGCCCCGGAAAACGATAATCGTCATCAATGCCGCTAGGAGCGCTGTCGTATCCATTGCAACAGACGATGAATTTACGTGGGTAAAAATCGCCTTTTAAAAGACTGTGATAGTTATGCGTTATGGTGATTGATAATTACGTCAATACGTCCGTTTTTCTTTAGGGGCTAAGCCCCGGAAGTCCCAAGGGACGAGACGCCACTGTCAAGTATTTCTTGACAAGATGATAGCATGCGTTGTAAATTTAACAATAGTCAGATATGATGTCATCGATAAAGCAGTACTCGTATCATGAACAAGTTTACATTCAAAAATCTAATGGACATTTGCCTTCAATGAATAACCACTTAAAACCGGTACGCGTCGTATGTATCGTCTAATGTGGAGCACCCTTTAGTATTAAATACGACTGTTATGCTCATATGAGGATTAAAAATCATTCCTCTGGAGTGTTGTCATGGATACTTTGGTTCTCCTTGATAATTCAGACCCTGGAGGAGAGGTTGAAAGAGGGTGCTCGTTAATCACCATACTAGCTCAAGCGAGATCATTTTGTTCCTTTTCCTAGAATTTGTAATGCGACATGTACTTGAAATTCGTTCAGCAATAAGTCGAGTACTGAAGCTTTACGAATTACAAATATTTCCACAAATTAACCAACATTTGTTCCTCCTCTTCCATTTCCCCTGATTCGAAGTTTGCATAGAAAAAAACAAAAAAAAAAAAAGGATTTCATTCACGAAAGCTTGCAAAATTTACGTTATCTTTCTCAATACCCACCCGGGTGTGATTCCTGTTATCTGCTGAATTTGAGCGCTACTGTTTGAAGATAAGTAGGTTTCTGCCAACCCGTCCTTCACCAAAACGAATGGGTTCTCTTCATCCTCTTGCTTTTTCATTCCATTCCGAATGAAAATGAATCTTTTTCTCGGGGAAGACAAAAGAAAAGAAAAAAAAGAGGAAGACAAGAGACTCCTTCATTCCACCCTTGTCTGGGGAAGTGCTTTATATTATTCCGATTGGTTTTAATTCCAAAGCTGAAGATTGCATTCTTCTGTTACCAAATGTTTCCAGCCATTCGAGCCAAAGAATTACCACTCAATTTCCTTCCACTCGCTATTTGCCTTAGCTTCTTTCGTCTTTCCAATTCAATTATTAGACACCGTCCCTCTCCTCATTGTGTGAAATACGATCAGGAAGAATTCTCGCATTCCTCTTGTCTCCCTCGAGACTCTCGGAAGACGCCTTAAGCAAAAGAGAACACAATATTGAAGGAAAAGATCAATACGTATAACTGAGAAAACATTAACAAATACATCACCTTTTTTTTTTCTTAAATTCAATCTTACATGTAATTTCTTTGAGTGTTTCCGCATGTTATCATGTTTTACTTCAAAGTAATTGAACATTTCCGAGCACTAACTTCTTATATTTCTCTCGCACGAAGGCTCTAAGTGGCTTACAACCATAGTGTTGGGGAAATATCATATAGAAATGGTGACCGGCTAGAATTTAGTTTTCTAGTAACACGTCATGAATGAGTAATTGTAGGTCAAATGAAAATTACTGTAAATCAAGATAAAATAAAGAATCAAAGTCCGACTGCACAAGACTGCTCGCGTATTCGTATTCAACCTGTAAATGGGAAGAATAACTGATATTTTCTTTTGGAAAAAAAAAGAGGAAGAGATAGAAATATGGATAGACAGAGAGAAAGAGAGATGAACGAGAGCACAAGAGCGATAAAGCGGAAAGAATGGTAAAGAAAAAGGTGGAAAGAGAGAGGAAGAAGAAGCAGGACAAAATAAATGGGAGAAGAAAAGATAGTGAGATATATGGAAAGAGAGAGAGCAAGAGAGGGAGTGGACGAGAGAAATGAAGAAGGGCAGAGGAATGATTAAAGGAGAAAGAAGGAAATATAGAACAAGAGAGAGAGATAGAATGGAAGGTAAAAATGGAGAAGAGTAGAAGAGCAATAAAGAGAGAAAGAAGGAAGGGGAAGAAGGAAATATGGAGTAAGAGAGAGTGGGAGGTCGAGAAATGAAGAACAGAAGAGTGATAGAGGGAGAGAAAGAAAAGAAGGAGAAAAAGGAAAGAGAGAGTGTAGAGAAAGGGAAATGAAGAGCCATAAAGGGAGAAAAATAAAGAAAGACAGTAAAATAAGAAAAGAGAGAGTATGAGACAGCAGAAAAGAAATAGATAGAAAGAAGGGGTGAGATACGGAAAAAGAGAGAAAACACATGGAACAGATAACGTGCTTTCACCTTTTCGGACAACTTGTATATAAATGTAAATGTAGTCTATAGGTGATGAGGCAAACATTGATGAACGGACTTGCACATATAAAGAAACGACCGGATTATGACTCGAAATTTTGGTAATTGTGAGCTACAGAGTAACAAGACAAAACAGTGTTTTCAACTGGGAAGGAAAGCCGCCAGGGTTCCTGATTGTTACAAAGGACTAACCAGTGCCCCTAACGAGACTTGAAAACGATGTAATGCTACACCCAAAGAGCAGGAGCCACGAAGTGAAGCACCTTGTTAGTACAAACGAGTCTGGACGTCTCTTTGTTACGTGGTCTGGTGACAAACGAAACTCAATTCTTCGCCTACTCCCATTGGCTCAAGCAGTATCACATGACATACGAGGTAAAATTACATGCACTGTCGCAGTTTTATTTATTATTACTGAATCGTATGTAAAATATTAAGATACTTCAAGTTTCAGTAACTTATTGTTATTGCCACTGGTATAATTACATTGCTTTATCTCAATTAAAAATATTCGAACCTATTGTTTTTACATGGATGATGTAATGACAATGTGACGTTCGAAGTAATATCAACGGTCTGTGTTGAGCTGACAAAAATAGAAAAAAAGAGGAGAGGGTGGGGTTTGAACCCGCGACCATTCATGCTTCAGGAAAAAATAAGGTCCTCAGCATCTAACCATCTATCTAACTTACTGACAATGTACTTTTAAAAACACGACGTTTAAGAAAACATCCATCTTCCTGTGTTCCAGATCATGCAGCCGCTGTTTAATATACAAAATACAAGTACAAGGATTAACCGTGTCAATTCATTTATCTTACATTAAAATCTTTTTTATTCTTTTCTGCAATGCTTTTGTTCAATTTTTACCAAATAACATCACAAAACGTTTAAGTTTTTTTTTTACTCTTAGTTCGGAAAATCCTTTCTTCTTTTAATGTAAAACTTCAAAGTGTGAATTGGCCAATCGATCTCGCCTTTTCATCCTCAGTAATGTCACGAAAAATATTTCACAAAGCAACACGATTTTAATGCTCAGCAGTCTTGCTAACTCCATCGATGTCAATAACTCCAAAAGCAAATTTGTTCAATGTGAAAGCTTGGAACAGATTATCGTACTTACCAGAGAGAAGAGATAGCATCTTTTTCTCTGTATCATCTTCCCTCTCCTCTCTCCTCTCCTTTTCTTCCGATCTCTCCTCTTTCTCCATCTTACCTCTCCTCTTTCTCTCCTTGTTCCTCTTCTCTTTTTCATTTTTGTCTCTCCCCTCTTCACCCTCTCTCTTTCTCTGTTTGTTTTCTCTCATACTATCTCTTTTTTCTCTCTCTTTATTTCCGTCATACCAACTGATTTCCCTTTCTTTCTTTCTCTTTCTCACTCTCTAGAAAGAAGACACAAACACACACACACAGTGTTATGATACTCTTATCTGTGAAGTACATTTTTGAGATCTGCCATAAATAGATGTTCTCAATGATACCATAGCACTGATATTTGTATCAGTAAGTCATCCTCTAGCAGAGAAGACGACAGCAAATTTGGAGCAAGTGAGGATAACATGTAAAAGTGATTCTTATGGACAAATTCTTGGCACTTCACAAAGTTACTCTAACCACTAGACCACGGCAGATTCTTTCGACAGGCCTGTAATCAGTCAAAATCAGGTTCTGCTACTTGTTTACAATGATCGCTTCGGCTACTTTCAGTTACACGTGCAGTTGAACAGGAACTTTGCATTTCAACCTGCAGGTGTCAGTGTGGGGAAGGAACTTTGTGTGAAGAGTTCACCTTACGGGGGATGGAACTGACAAAGCTCCTCTGCATTCTACCGCAAGAGAGAAACTGTTGGGAACACCACCAGCGTACCTAGAAATTTATTTCGTCGGAAGGAGTCAGCACACCTAGATTATTAATTGTTGGTCATGTTTGGGGACATACCTTTCAAGGGATCCAGAAGTCAGAAGATTTATTTTGAGCTACTTTACGGAATTTGTGAGAAGCCCAAAATTTAAGCGTGCTATTAAAGTCAGAGATCCTAGTTTGAACCTTGGTCAGGCAAGGATGTGTCATTATGTTTGCCCTATCCAAACGGCCATTTCATGACTTCGTCCCTCCTCATCATCGCCATTAGCCCAAAAGATAAGACACGACGTGAAATTGAATAGATACACTGTAACTGTGGAAATAGTATCATACTGACTATTTCACTAGCCTTCTTGAACCCGAAGCAGCAACACAAGCTTCCATTTGTCCCTATCCTGGGCAAGATCAATCCAATCATTTCCTTCCTTGCCGATTTCCTTTAGGTCCATCCCTCTATTTTCGTCTTGGCCTTCCTACTGGTCTCTTACCATCAAGTTTCCCAACAGAAATCGTCTCTAAACTCTTCCTTCCTCTCCCATTCGTGCCAGATGGCCTGCCCACCAAAGTATTCTTGATTTAATATTAAATAGTAATATGGTAACATAGTAATAGGAAATAGTAACATACGAATAATTAGGGCTAGGATTTCTATGACCTAAAAATCACCAAAATATGCCAAATGAAATATGCTCTTATGACCTAAAATTTTACAAAATATGCACTACAATTTGAAAAATATGCCCATATAACTGGACTGTTTGAAACATCAATATCTAACATATGCTGAAATATTTTCATATAAATACTATTTTTAGTTCACTTTATGGGCCCTGATGAGTTGCAATGCACAATGAATACTTTCTGTACATTTTCAATTAAAAATGAAAAAGATTTTGCTGCAGTCCAAAAAAAACAAAAAAAAACTCGAGTGAACATGGGAGTAAGAACGAATCCACTTGGAAACTGACTGTATATTTCTTGAAAAAGCGAAAATATGCTGAATATGACCGAAAATCCATCAAAATATGCTTCAACACGTAGAAATGGCCAAATATGCCCTTAAAAAGCACCTTAATTCAATTGGTTTCTTCACAATATGAAATTCTATATATTTAGGGAACACATCACCCTTACCAAAAAAATATACTGTCATAAAAATCCTAGTCTTACTAATAATATTAATCATAATAGTAAGAGAATAAAGCCCTATCACAATTAAGTAGCGTTTGGCATAATTTTATATTTCAAGCACCACTCTTCATAGCTTAGAGGTTGGCAAAGATAGTGTACAGGAAGCTTCGTACCCACTTTCCAAAGAACGCACCAGAGGTGGTACAGAGAGTTTGTTAGAGACAGATGCCTTTGTACAGACAAGAGTCCCGATCGTTCACGTGTGTCCGATGACAACGTTTCAAAGAAATCCCCGACTCATGCGGCAAGGGAAGCCGATAATTGAACATTCCGAATGTTGGTTTAACAGCTGTGTGTTAAACCTTAAGGCTCTACTGCACGTTTGGCAGACGCAGGGGTAGCTTTTTTCCAATATTTTCCTGTTTTATCGAAAAACCGCCATGATATTCCAAAATGTGAATAACTACATATGCTTAGAATTCCATTTAGAACATTCACGTGAATCTTTGTGCAGTTTGTATTCGCTGTTTGGATATTCTCCATAGTTTCGTGGCTATGTAAGTCTTTTAATCTTGGTCTACTTTCAACACACAATCCGGTCGTTATCGTACCTCGTCATCATATTGGGTCTGTGTTGCTGGAAACGATAAAAGTCAGGAGTGCCCAAAATGGCCATATTGAGGAATAGGTGGGCTATATTGTCCTAAATGTGAAATCTGAGTGTATATATTAAGTTGTTGTTACATTTCTCCTGCTAGTAAAAAGTAGTACGCAATGTTTGTTAAAATCATTGTTTTATGATACAGATTAGCCTATACCATCCATCTTTTAATTTCTTTGTAATATGCATTAAGTTTTTTGTGTATTTTTTTAAGATTGCAAATGATGCTACATTAATCTTCTAGAACATTTGTTTCCACGAAAATGCTTTTTGTCTCTATCAGGAGTATTTTTGCGCATTTTTCCCCATAATTTGCAACATTGGCACATTGGGAACATCCTGTTCCCAATATGGCCCACTTGTCACGTTTCAAATTTTACCTTTTTGCACCTTGTATATGGCAGGTATGTCCTCCTCTGTGGCCTTGAGGTCTAAGGCGCTGTGTTTTGGACTCCGACTGCGGGACGGCATGAGTTCGAGTCCTCCTTGGTTCAGTCTCTTGGGTTTCGGCCTGTGTATAGGACCGGTGGCAACCCACCATCGTGAGGAAATTGGGGAGCTGCGAGTGATTCGCGTAACCCGGTCTGGGAAATCTGCTATTATCCCATTACCGGTTGAAGAACTCCATATCTCTAGGTATGATTGTGGGAGTGTGATTCTCAGTCGGGAGATAGGCCGAGGCCCTTCCAGGGTTGTCGAGCCACGGATTATTATTATTATTTTTTAAATGGCAGGTATACGGACAAGTTTTTATTTTCATTATTCTCAATTAAACACTCTAAGTGTTATATAGTCATTGCTTGGAGAAACTGATTTAAAGTTTGTCAAAGAAATTGTCAAAACTTAGGTGGGCCATATTTGGTTCACCTACACTATATGACATCTTAAATTATACACGTAAGTCTTCATGTATTCATGTTATTATAATTAATGGTCACTGTGTGTGTATGAAATTTGTTTACAAGCAAATTTCCAGCAGAAAGTAACTGTAAAAGTAAGTTAAAGTTACTTTTCAGTAACTGTAACTTAGTTACGGTTTAAAAGGAGTAACTGTAATTCTGTTCTCATTAAAAAGTAACTTTCCAAACACTGCTACCCATGACAACCACAAAATTCTGCCGTGGCCCCCGCGTTCACCGGGGATGACGCTATGCGATTTCTTCTTTTGGGAGTTCGTTAAAAGAGACGGTTACCACCATTACCCATGCCTCTCCTGGATGTCCGTGACCGGATGACAAGTGCACTGCAGGCCATAACGTCGGACATGCTTCGTGGAGTACGAGAGAAATTCGATTACCGTGTGGATGTGCACCACGAATGGACGTCGTTAAAGATGGGTCACGAACCTCCGAAACGTCCACAAATGCTATACTTATTTCTTAAGTGAATTTTCAGTTTGAAACACTACTCTTAAATTCTCCATGGCATGAACACCAAAGGAAGACACTTCTTTCCATTCCACAACAGAAACAGATGCAGGAGCCATATGTACCGTTAATGATATTATGACCCGTCCCGTTTCCGAAAATCGGAGGTCTATTGAAAATGTACTATCTCTCCCTGCACACCAGGTAAAAAATCCACCCAATTGACTAGTAAGTGGTAACAGCTCCCCATATTCTTTCAAGACCTCATCGCTTCTTTCCATGCTCTTTAGAAACGATTATAACTCATGTGTCAGTGTATACTGATTACGGAGTTTGTTATAATGTAGATTAGATTCCTTTAGATGTATTGCCTCACCGATGGCGC
The DNA here is from genome assembly GCF_977018435.1 of Lepisma saccharinum. NCBI lineage: Eukaryota > Metazoa > Arthropoda > Insecta > Zygentoma > Lepismatidae > Lepisma > Lepisma saccharinum. Next base: position 73,450,620 of record NC_139236.1, read on the forward strand.
AGTGGTAGCGTCGTCGCCTTGTAATCAAGGAGTCCCGGGTTCGATACCCGGTGGAGGCACATAGTGGTTCGGATTCCACTTTAAACTGTAGGTCCAGTCCCAATTAGCCTTACTGTGCATAAAGTGGACTTAAAACACAAAATCAACCAACGATTAGATTTATTCTTTCAATTGCGAGCCATAAGTTGTACGCACTACGTAACATTTGGATTTTTCTTATACATACATACATATATATATATATATATATATATATATATATATATATATATATATTGCATTTAGTTTATCTTTTATGCTGTCTCTTAGTTTGTCCCCTATGTACATATTCTTTCCCCTCCCCTTACAGCTCATTCACTCCACTCGTTCTTCTTCCAGTCTTTCTTGCTTCTTCCTCGCCTCACTTCTCTTTTCCTTCACTTTCACCAAAAACACTCCCACTTTCTCTAACTTTTCTTCACTCTGTTCCACAACTAATTTGACTACTTCTTCTTTTCCCACACCCTCCAGCCATTTGTCCTGCAGGGCGCGGGCATGCAAACAGGTGATCCGTCCCGTCATTCCCCTTACATATTATACATTCATATGTACCTCGCTCTCTTTTCATCGCACTGTGTCTCCACCCCCAATCTCAGCCATACTAATCCCTCTCTTGCTTCCTTGCTTATTTTATTCATATAATTTGCTTGTCCCCATTCCAGAATGTCCTTTGCCTGGAGGTTTAGTGATATTCTAGTTGCAGTTTCCACCATTATTCTTGCCGATCTATATCTTCTAGTCGCTGTTTAACGAGTTCGTGTTCCTTGGTCTACGTGCTCTTCTTCCCATACCCATCCCAACCCGATCTCGAATAGTTTACCTTTAACTTATTTTGCCCACGAGCCCATTTCCCCTCACCTTACTTGTTGTATGAGAGCCTTCCCTTTGATAGCGTCTCCCCCTGCTATTATAAGAGTTGTCCAATATTTAACCTTTCTCCACGTTAGTCTGGTGTTCTTCCTCGCTAGCCCGAGTTCCCGTAGTACCCCGCTGTTTGCGGTGCCTGTTGCGACATGCAGGGCTTTTTTGAAGTAGCTGCACTGTATTTGGTTAATTATGTTTTCCCCCTTTGCCTCCAAATTTCGCACCCATACCTAACGTAAGATATTAATAGGTCTCGATATAGGCCTAGCTTATCGACGAAGCTAATTTCATAGTTTTGTAGTTTCCTTGTTATTACCATTATTGTGTCCGTTATAGCTCGCGCCTTCCCTCTCACTCTCGCCCATGTTCCTGTCATAGTAATTGTTAGACCCAAGTAACTTATTCGTTTTAAGTTCCAGTTCTTGACCCATAAAGTTCCACTTCTCTCCCTTCCCGTACACATACCCATTTTTAAACACAACAATTTTCGTTTTGGCCTCGTTTACTTCTAACTTAGAGTCACGGCAGAACCTTTCCAACCCGCCGAGCGATCTTTGCAGCCCTGCGTGTGTCTCCGAGATCAGAACAACGTCGTCCGCAAACAGGAGAGCCGGAACCTTGGCTGTCCTGACGTTTGGGGTGTCGACGTCTTGCCCATTTATATATGTGACAATGTCATTTATATAGAGTATAAACAGGAGTGGCTATTTTCAGTAACCGTTGTTGCCTGGCATCTGACACAGAACTCCACCCTCATATACTATATCGCTCTTAACGCGTTCACCATAGTCGCCGACATTCCCATTTGCTACAGTTTATCCCTGTTTACTGTGTCGAAAGCTTTGCGAAAATCGACAAAACATGCGTATATGTAGTTTACCACCTTTTTCCTTAGCCGTTCGTCTATCAGTGTTTGCAGTATAAATATGTTGTCTATTGTGTTACATTTGTCCTGGAAACCGGTTTGTAACGGGTTTAATTTGTCAAAGATATCCGCCCACTTCTTAATTTTCGATCATAACAGACTGGTAAACACCTTGCTCATAACCTGGAGTAGAGAGACCCCCTGTAATTGTTCGGGTTTTGCATATCCCCTTTTCCCTTGTAGATAGGACAAATAATGGACTCATTCCAGCAATCCGGAAAAGTACCTTTACTATACATATTATTAAACAATCTCGTTGTTAAATGTACCATGTCGTTGCTTTCTAGGCCAGTTTTTACCATTTTCCTAAGATCCCGCCCGCCCCTGACGCCTTCCCATTTTTAAGGTTATTTATTGCCTGTTTCACGTCTGTTGCCTTAATTTCCTCGTCCAGAATTGGAGTAGGGTAACTTCGGTGAATAACGCCAGGCGGGAAATAACGCCATTTCAAAGTTTCAACTCTGAAAACATGGACGCATGTAAAGTTAAGGTGTGACTCACCGTTGTGCGATAAACAATGGTGCCTGGTAGCATTGCTGATAAGAACGGTTGCCATTGTCAAGCCTTCATTTAAGAGAAACACTTTGAACAGTGTAGACGTTTGAGTTGAGTTTCGAGGAAAAAGGGTCCACATTTTCATCGCGCCGACAAAGATGAGTGTTTTTCTATTGTAGGATTAGATTTTAAATGGTAACAATGTTGTACGTACACAATACGTTTATTACGTAAGAGAATGATGTGTGTACGGTTTTCATGGTCGGTGTTGTAAGTTTAGAACAGTTGGTTAAACTGCAATCTGTTGTTTCGGGAAATAACGCCATCATCGTGTCGGGGTATAACGCCACTCAATTTAAACTCAAATTTAAGGAAATGTTGATTTCGAAAATAGGTTTATCCTTGCTCAGTTACTTTCGAGGCGTACAGATATTTATTCTCGGCTAATTTCCTCTTTCAGATGGCGAGGAAATGTAGAAATATACGGGCCAAATGGTTAGTGGATGACTTGAGGCAAGCTATGGCGGCCATCAAACAAGGGATAGAAGATAGCATGTGCTGCACGTTCCTCGCAGAACTTTGAGGGACTGGGTATCGCGAAAAGACAAAAAAATACTTTTTTTTTCTAATAACTTACTACAGTAATTATTTTTCCTAGTACAGTTTAGTAAAGAAAATGTGAATGTTTTACTTGTAATTAGGATAATGTGAATGTTTTACTTGTAATTATGAACATGGCGTTATTACCCGACAGGTCTGGAAATAACGCCATTTTGCATTAACACAGAATTTAGTATTTTATTGCTTTCATTATAACAGTGCAATCAATATTTTATTATTACACAATAGAGGAAAGTTCATTCTCCTATACATGTAAGTTTCATGTTCCTAACAATAAAAATGTATGAGTTCTAGAACGAAATGACCAATTGGTGGCGTTAATCACCGAAGTTACCCTATAAGAACCTAGAAAGCGCTGAAAGATACTCTTCCCACAGTTTTCTGCCCCTGGTCCCCAGTACAACTCTTCGAAATTATCTGTCTCAGATTGCTGGTTTAATGTCACCCCCTTAATATTTTCATGACTGCCCACATCTCCCCGCTGTTTTTCTTCTCCATCGCCACGTCTAGGATTTGCGTATTCTTGCGCCTTCAGTCTTCCCTCGCTTCTTCCAAGTCTTGTTTGTAATTTTATCTTAGATCTAAGTAAACAAACTTTCTTTCTATCTTCGCTGCTAAACTTGTAGATGCTTGTGACTGAAGTTGCAAGATAGAGTTTCCTGGAAGAGAGTGGTGGGTGGGTGGGGGGGGGGGGGAACTGCCACTGACTTAAGTGCTGTAATAATGAATACATTAGCATTAATTGCAGGAAGAAAATGTAACCGGTAACCGGTTACAATAACCGGTAACAATAATCTACATACTCTAGATATGAAAATTGCAAAATTATTCATGTCGTTCTGGCTCTCTGTGCAGCAACAGATGCAGCACTTGTGGTTGCTGCTTGGCTGGTAAAGTCGCACAACTACCATTTAGACACACAAATACGCATACTTACTTCTAAGTTATATAGTAAGCAATAGTTACTAGTTACATAATGTAATCATGGGTTATAGAGAGGATAAGGAAGATTGAGAATCAAATTACTTATCTAACGTTTTCTGTTGTTATTTGCCTACCCGGGAGAGCGAAAATAATTTTCTGCTTGTGCGGTGGTTTACTCGTCTCCTGCAACTTAAAGAGGATATTTCCTAATTATTATTTCTAATTTGGTTAATTTATCCCGCTTGGGTTAATCGCGACGATGGGGATTAGTTATCAAGTGAAGAAATGATGTTGGGACGTATATGGTATAGTTGAAGTCCTGATTCGAAAGACACTTTACTTCAAAGGAAGTTACGAAAGATCAGTTTTCCTCTGACAACCATGTCAAGTCCACGTGGGGCCCAGTAAATCTTCCCGTCAAACCTTTTCCACCAATAGCGCCCGTTTTAGGAACTGACAGTAGCATACTTGTGAAGTCCACGTGGAGTAAATGAGATGTTGACAATTCAGTTTCTTCAGAGATTTCATGATTTGAGGTTGAGGTTGCATTTGCTAGGTTGTGTTATTGTGTTGTACTATTCTTTTTAAACAATGTGGAGACCTTGGGAGTGTAACGTCGTCGTAGTTCGTGTTGGATGTGTAAACACTGCAGGTAAAAGTTACAACATCACTTCTCAGAAAACAGGTGCTGGCTCGAAACCAGATACACATCCTGTCGGCTTCCTCTCGAGCTAAGTAAATGATAACGAACTGTCGTTCGAATGAGGACTTCAACTATACACATATGCTGACCAGGGTCTGTCCTGGGACCTGCGGTTTATTAATGCTTTACACTCACTGTTATGAAAAATGCAAATGTGGGCTGCAGAGAACCACCATCGTACGGTGCATAAAAAGCCACGTTCGGCTCCATGGCACACTTCTTTATGCATACATTTTATTACATATAAACGTGTGTATAAATGCCCACACACACAGACACACACATCACCTACTTGCCGAAGTACGAACCGCCATTGAGATGCGGCTATAGAAACTTTATATCCAGTAAAACTGGAATTAATCTCCTTGGCGCAACAGAACTTTGACGGCCAAAGCTTGCCAGGCTGGCTTTTTATTGGTGACATTTTGTCAACGCGTAGAGTCCCATCTGACTTTCGAGACCGCACTTGGATGCTATATCGTTTTCAAGTAACTTTCAGAAGTTCCCAAACCCCACACTTGATGGTGCAGCAGATAAGGCGCCCAATATCCAACCCACCGTTATGAGCGCCACAAGGAACAAGAGAGGCAGGGAAAGAGTTAACAAAAAAATAAGAAAAAGCTACGAGCTAAAAACTAAGGGTGGAAGTCACTACGGTTAACAGCCGCAGGGCACCCTACTTACTACGGTGACTCCAGCTGCCGTTAGAATCCGGAACAATCCTATTTACTAAGGTGACTTCATCCACCGTTAAAAGCCGCAGGGCACCCTACTTACTACGGCGACTCCAGCTGCTGTTATAATCCCGAACTACCCGAGGTACACCCCGGCAATTGCTTCTTGCAGGCCAACGAGGCTCTGTCGCCTGGGCCCATGCCCACGATAATCCTCTGTGCGGTTGCGTTGTTTTGTGTTTGTCCGTATTTGTTCTGTTAGAGCTCCGGCTTGTAATAGGTAAGGAGATTTTATCCTCGGAAACAATGAACTTTCAGTTATAGTTAATTAATGAATGCATTAGTTTGAAAAATGTAAAGATATTGAACGCGTCCATACTGAGCATGCTGCAAAATCAACACTAAATTTGGTTTGTATTGCCACGAGAATGGAGCACTGGCCAGCTAAACATAAACATGAAAGTGAATTAAATGCATGAGTGATTTTGAAGCGAAACTGTGTTCAGTGTGTGGAATGCATAATACCATCCATGCTCTTATCTGAGAGCGATAGAGAGCATATGTAATAAACAGTACTTAATAACCCTTTATACGTTTTCTGCTTCCAACGTGCAGCGCTTGGTTTCTGACTGCCGTTCCCTGTTTCACTATGTTGCCTCTGAAAGGTGCAGTAATATACAAATGAACAAAACACCGTATTTTTTTATTCTCAATTGAAGCTAAATGTTATCTGTAGTTAACATCAGTGTGAGAGCACTTCTGTGTAATAATACCATGGAATGGAATTCTCTAAATTGATTCGCTACAACCGAGAAGTGTCCGTGTCTACGTAGCCTTAATTATTCAGGCTATCATGATCGAAGCTGACGGCGCATATTGGTCGCAAATGACAGGATGGGATACGGAGCGGCGATCCTCCGCCTCCACTCGCTACTCTCACTTTTGGTACCCTCTCACTCAGATCTTCTTTCTTGATCTTATCTGAGTGTGGTATCCGTATCCCAGAATAGGATATAAGGATTAACTTGGTAAGTGGAGAGGTCAGAAGGTACGTAAGAGAGAAGAGGCAAGTGCTCTGAGTCTTGGTACCTAAGATTTAAACCAAGACGTTTTTGAAAAATTAATATTGTGAAATTGAGTAGCTCCAAACAATAAGCAAGATATGAAATATAAAGATACATATAACATAGAAATAAAATAATGAATATATAAGAATACAATATAAGAATGAGAATATAGAATAAGATATTAGAGGAACCCTTAGATCCCATAAATAAGATAACAATAATGGCACTTGATGAGGATCGCAAATGACAGAGTAAGATGTCTAATCATAACCCTTCAAAAAATTCTTGCACAGTTTTCTCACTGAAAAGTGCATTTCTTGAAACAAAAATTAACGCTGACTTCCTCCAGTTACTAATTTATAGAATTTTCTGTATGGAGCAAACTGATAATATTAAAGATTGAAAACTATCTCAATGTATGCGGCTTCATAATGCAGGAAACCCGGTGTAAATTTATTTTACGGTTTTCATGTTACAGACGACCCAAGTTTGGGTTGCGCGACTTTGAAACACTCCGTATAAACCCTACTTACCTTTGCTTTTTGTTGATTGAAACCAGGCCTTTGCTTCCTAATTGACTTCTTTCATATCAATTTTCATTTTGACAAGATTTTTAATAAAATAAATTCTATGGAAACGTTCAACACACAAGTATAGTTGACTTGGAAGAATAATAGTACATTGTCGTAACAACGATTGAATTGTATGTTTGCCAGACGTCCTGATTTAGTAGCGTTTTGTGATCAATATAAAGAAGATTATGTGAGTCATATTAAATTATGTGTACAAAATCAAATCTGTCCCAACACATCAACCTACCTACGTCACTTGTGCCGCACAGGACCAAGGGTGCATACATTGAAGAACTATGATTGACGCAACTCAAACTTGGAAAGCGACAATAAACGGTTTTCTTATTCATTTACGAAACCAGAACCATTTTTTTTATTAAGCGAATGGGCCAAACGTTGCTTCTTTGTTTTTTTTTATCTCAGCCGTAACCACGACACCCATGTCGACCCTTCTAGTGACATCACTATTTATACTACCACCAACATAGTAGACATTATTAAAAAATATCATGAGGTTGCAACACTGCAGCACAATTCACGCCCTCTCCACATTCTTTCCGTTTTCTTAATAGTATTTCTGTCTCTGTTGCCGTACACACTGCTACCTCCTCAAGAACGGCCTTCAACGTGATTAATGGCTTCGGAAAAGAAATATGCGACATCAATCAACCTAACCTTCCATCTTCTTTCTGCATTCAGCAGCGGCCATTAGACACAACAAAGGTGCCAGAGGTTGCACAAAGAGTTGGCAAAAAGAATGAGAAAATGGCTTAACGTTCTCTACAATGAGGAGACACAGTGTCCCTCAAGAAATTCTTACGAGTACTTTGTTTACAACTGATATCCAGAGTGGTATTAAAAAGTTTCCGAACAGCGCGCTACGACGCCAAGTTCGAATCCCGGTCTCAACATGAGTGTTCCATGTGAGTGTCCCTTCATCAATTTCATCATAGCATCACTCATCCTCACCGTCGCGATTAGCTAAAATTGGAAGAAAAACGACGTTAAATAACAAAAATCAAATCAAATTCAATAATTTCAGAGAGGGAAGAATTTCAGTGACTACTTTTGCACCATTGGGATAATACGTAGATTAACATATAGTCTCCCTCCAAAATAAAAAAAATAGCAACCAGAGGATGGTTTCTCCCCTCATCTCCCTTTCAAATACCACTCTGGATATCTCACAGTTATACTTACAATTATTTCACTTCCTGGAATGAAGTATTTCTCCTATCCATAGAGGGTGTCAGGGAGTTAATATCTTCTCTGCTCAAGGTTTTCCTAATCATTCACATATCCCTAAATAGGTTTTGACCTGGATTTTAGACATATTTTCCTCGTGATATTATTTGACACTGGAAAACGTCATTGCATAACTTTTGCCTTTCCTTGGCGTTACTTTTTTATTATTGGCTATTCTTGATCTTGGCAAATTGAGGAGGAATTTTGGTATACTTACATTTTTACGTCAGACGTATGGGAACCGAGCTATGACGTAATTTTCAAGTTTCTGTTTTTAACCAACGTCCATTTATCGAGATAGAAGCCATGGGATCGACTGACCAGATCTGCTGTGGTATTTTTGAAATTAACATTTCATCTTCAGTACAGTGAACCTTTTGCCACATCTTCAGTATTCGGATGGTGCTACTTTCTATAATCACTTCTTTTTTTGTGACACTACATGCATGTGGCAACTTTAATTGTGGCAACTTGTGTATATATTGTCAGCGGAAGCTGATATCAACTCAGGCAAGAAAAGAAAATATATGTATTTCTTGTTTGAAGGGATTCTTAATGAAGAGACAGGAAACTGCGGCCCCCATTAAATTTACATTTTGCTTGTTAGGCAAAAAGTGATAACGTTTTTTAATTACTATTTCACTGCAAGAACAAGGAAGAAATATGTTTAGGTTTGTCTAGATGCATCCAGTTTGCATACTTTCGCATTGTTTACTCACACTCTGCATATTCTTTCCGCACGCTAAGTGGTCTTGTTTTGTGTTCGAATGAGTACACAATGGCTGTTTCACCTGAACAGTGTTGCCAACTCAACGTGCAGATACTCATGGCACCGGTCACAAAACGCCCACGGCGGCAACAAAATCCTGCAGACAAATTTGTCCTATACATAAAAGACTTTTCTTTTCAGAAAGAAATATACATACACGTATGCAAACAAATCTGAGCCCTTTAACACTCTTGGTGCGAGCGTTCGCCGCCAAGCGCATACTTTCGGAGGTATACATGCGCTTTTTGACCTGGTACCTTTAATTAAAACAGCGCGTCATTTCCTCTGAAGTGATTCCCCCATTTTTGTGTTCTCTGTTTATTTCATTCTTTCGAGGTTGGTAGATTACATTTTACAGTTTAGTAATTGATTGTTGAACACATACAATGCTACGGTTACGACTTCTTCTTCTTCCCTGGGTAACCAAAGTCCGTTCTGCGACTACAAAAAATGATAATTCCATTGGCGATATGGTCTTCCTAAATTTATTTTTCCTTTGGGTCTGTAAATTAATAATTTACGAGACAAACGGCATTCTCAGAACATGTTCATTCCACTTTAAGTGCTATTTTCGATTTTTTCCACCATTGCTTCGACTTTTCATTTATTTCGGATTATGCACTATTAACAAAAGCCATTACTAAAAGCAGGATAATGCTGAGTTACATAGGGTTACAAATATGATTAATGTAACATTACTATTATTAATATGTTATAGTATTAATGTGTTCTGTATAGCTGAGCAAACTTAGCTTCAGTTACAGTTCCCAACCTGGATAACAATTGCAGAAATAATGTGCATAGAAAGAAAAAGAAGAGGGGTCTTGGAAATTGTATGGGATTACAAAATGAATATTAAAGTTATACTCGAACATATAGAATAAATATTAGTTAATATGACTAAATTACATTCATAAAAACCATACAGCTAAGATCTGTCCACTACCAATGAATAAGATAACGTCCATTTTGTTTGAGAGAAAGAAAAAGAGAAAGGTTCGAAAACCAGGCAACAGTAGTAGCGGGATTCGATGTTTCCAATTTACTAGATCTTCATTTGGAGAAGATTGTAGATCTTTATATTTGCTAGTTTCCTAGACATCGACAGGCCACTCCCGTGGCAAGACCGTAACATCCCAGCTCGATATCCTGTACAATCTTGCACAAACTTGTTCTAACTTGCCTAGAGCTGTCGTTGGATTTCGTTTGAGAAAGACGTTTTGTCACAGGATGCGGAGAGACGGTTACTTTGGGGAAAGGTGAATCAAGGTGAAGCAAAAGTGACAAGGGTTTTTTTGGAGGATGATCGCTAATAGGTAGACAGATTCTTCACGATATTGAAGAGGGTGAGTTATCATTATTCCTCTACCTGCCATTCTCAGTCAGAAGGGTTGGGATAAAACAACTGTTATGTCATTTACTTAAGTTAGATCGGTTACCTCGTATCTGACCCCTGTTGGACCGTCGCGGCAAGCAAGTGGTGCGATTTATGGGACGAGCTACACCCCCATTGGTTCGATCCCCCGTTCTACTGGGCAGAACGCTACGAGACAGAGTTCGTTTATGATTTTCTGAGGCACTATTGATTGTGTAAGTCTATCAGTGCAGCCAAAATTTGTCTTTGTACGTCAAGTAGTTTCTGAGACAGCGATAATAGACACGACCTTCGCATAACATAACTTTATTCCAGGTTTTTCTTATTGGTAGCGGCTTTAGTCTATAAATTCATAAATATAGAAGGTCAAAAACCTTCTAACCAACGTGCCGTCAGTGGTGTCCCCTTCCCCACAAGGCCAATGGCGCGTCGCCCCTATTACCAAAAGTAACCTATTTTTAGCTTTACTCTAGTTCACTTTACTTGATCTGCCTCCCCTCTAAATTACTCCTTCTCTTCATATAACTGTTTAAATATGGCGCATCTAGTAGCAAAAGTGACTTGGAACCTGCTAAAGTAAACGAATTACTGAAGAAATATATTCGGATTCCTACTTTCCCCTGCATCATCACACATATTGCAGCATGCTGCCAAGGTGTAAACATTTTTTACATATAATTTACAAGAATGTATGTGAGAATTTTATACTTTAAGGAAATAATCCTCCCCAAGAATTATTCCTTGTGGGCACCCCTGCGTGACGTCATCTTCTATCAACAAATACCCTGATTGACCAATCTATACGGATCTACCTTGATTTTACATGTAGCTCTGGCAACATGGAGCTCCGCTGCTACAACAGTGCTGCCATCTGTTATTGAAAAGTTACCACAAAATTGCCAGTAGCATAGCCTTAAGGGTCCAGGAAAAAAGATGCAACTGAATAATAAATCGAGACAGACTCCACGTGCAATTTATAGTCCAAAGTAGCTGTGATTCCTAGAACAGCCTTCCGGAGACAGTAAACGTTTCCGTTCGTCTGCCGAAAAGGAAAGAAAACCGACCGAAGAAGAAGAGTAAATAAATGAAGGACGATTTAATATTTCCCGCCAATGAAGGAAGGTTAGGTAAATACGCCACCAGAGAGACGGTCCTCGGGTGACACAAGATCGGATGAAAGAGTAGGAGCAGACGTTGAATCTCACGACATGGCGGAACGCATTTTACGGCTGCGTCTGTATTTACAATACATCAGCGCTTCCGCACTTTCGTAAGCCCAGCGAGTGTAAATTGAACTTACGTTCACCGGAAGCAAAACAAATGAGTTACCGTAAATGTTTCCGTTACGCTGCTTGCAAGTCAGCACAAGCAGGCACGAAGCGAACGAATGTAAGATGCATAGTATGCATTAGTCGCAAGGGAATGTTTACAGTACAAATGCAGCATTTTGCATCTATTTACCATTCGTCAAATCAAATCAAATCACCTCCATCACATTAGCAGACGTCTTACGCATGAATTCTAGCACATGGTGCGCATATTGAACATGCACTGCAACTGTAACCAAGATTGTCATGTTCTTGTCTTTAGCTGTTTGATTGATTGATTTGGTGTTTCAAGTCCACTCTATGCACAGTAAGGCTAATCGGAACTGGACCTACAGTTTAAAGTGGCATCCGAACCACTTGTGCCTCCACCGAGTATCGAACCCGGGACTCCTTGATTACAAGACGACGCCGCAACCACTGCGCCATCGGGGAGGCCGTTTACGTGTTTGATATTATTAAAAAGTTTAAGTATGCAGACATGCTTAAATTTTAAAGAGAAAACTTTTAATTGCACCATATGAAGAGGAGATGTATGCGTGGGTGCATAGCTTACTGCAATTTTGACACGTGGTATCTATTAGTTGGCTTGATTCAAGTCTGATACAAGAGTACAGCTTGCAATTTATATGCTTGCAGGAAGCTTGTTCACTTTACACGTAAAGTTTGTTTCAAGATTGAAGCGAGCTTACTGCACTATCTGGGCTCGGACACCTTGTATAGGTGTGTTTCACCTACGTCACAAACTGTTGCATTGTAGGATCGAGCAGCTATGATTGAGGCCGGTTCTTAAAACAAACACACAATTCACGCGGGCGGGCGGGAGATTTCAACCTTGTTTACAATGGCACTGTGCAGTATTCGGTTGTTTAAGAGAAACTCACGTTTATCCTCGAATTTTCTGAGAAAGAACAGAAGATGCGCTTCATGGCACGGGACTCGATAATTGTTGATCAGAGGATGCCGCGTCCTCTGGTTGGCGAGAATAAATCGTGCCAACATTAATGAACAAATAAAACATTACAGAGTGTGCAGTGAACATTTCCTCTCAGGTAATTTCGTATGTCACATTTCTCTGTGACTTTTAGTACAAATAGATCGAACTGGTGTGTTTAATCATACTTACAATAGTGTTTCCTTGTTGATCAGTTGATTGGTTGATTTGGTGTTTTAAGTCCACTTTATGCACAGTAAGGCTAATCGAGACTGGACCTACTGTTTCAAGTGGGATCCGAACCACTATGTGCCTCCACTGCCTCCTTGTTTTTTTTTGGTAGAAAGTTGCTGATACTTCCGATAAGTTTGACGTTGAAAATGATAACATTCAAAGTAAAATTCGTCTTGAAAAGTGTACGTTTGCACTTGATTACTTTATTTCGTTCGTTAACACAAACTGTTATTAATTGTTCTTCGATCAACGCTTGTAAAAACCTTAGAAGGAAGCAAGCGATAATGGCTGAACCTTGTAAGTTACAGTTAATAAGTACCTACTGAATGTAAATGTTTCAAACAGAATCCGAATTACTAACAAATACAAAACAAATTGATTCCTGGGTCAAGTAAATAAACACATATGAACTACAGTTGGCCAAAGGTTTAGACCCCTTTTGAATTCGTTATTGTCCAGTTTTCCATATCTTTCTCTGTCTACTGCGCAAAGAGCTTGAACATAATATGAAATATTACAGCTATTTCCAGATTGCACAACATTGTCATTAATTTTATGCAATGTTACCGACGTTCTATACACAGTTGGCGCAGGTGTAACGAACGCTACGTGGTGGATATTTCCTTGCAGACGACAAGCACCTCGCCGCAAACATGGCGGCGGTGCGAATCCTGACGTCACATGAAACCCACCTATATCGAAAGATGGAGAGGATAAAACTGAGAACATTCGATCCTGAAGATATGAGAATGGACAACCATGTTCCAGTGTTGGTCGCTCCTATGCATGGATTCTCGCATCTTATGTATCACCATAACCATTCCGTGGTACATTATTCCCCCTAATTTTCACCTAAAACACCTCTCTGCACCTAAACATGACTTCTGCCCTTAAAACATGCTTCCAGCGAGCGAATTAAAGTAAAAATGTACGATTGTATGTGACGTTCTGTAAATCGAGGGAATTTTTAGAAGACATTTTTGTCTTGTGGGAGGGAAATTCTACCAAAACACTTCCTGACCGATAAACGATTAAGCTTTGAGTTCACCAACATAGAAAGGTACAACATATTCAGTACAACCCATTCCTTTTGTATTCAGAAACCAGTGCCAGGGATGAGTGAAGGTAAAGACTCAAAGATTCTCTACTGGTGAGTGTATATATAATCAAGTTATATCATCATTTCTCACAATACTTTCTTCGTAATGTTTAAAATGAAAAAAAAATATGATACACATGAATGTATTTTAAGGTTTCCTTGATTTGTTTGGACCTAACATGCACCTATTTTGTTTTTTCTTGGCACCTTTTTTTGCACCTAAACGGTCAAAAGTTGGCACCTAAAGATCCGGGCTCTGATCCTAAAGTATCACATCTGGATGCAAATGATCCAGGTTGGCAACCCTGATAGACGAATGTGTCCATTTTCTTCCGACCAACTAACTCTCAACCGAGTTCCAATCGCTCAGAACCTTGACCTAGGAGAAAGCAATCAAGCTTTCATCGGAGTCTGTCTGATTCGATTATTCTAATAATATTGAGGGATGAAACCAGTTCATTACAAAGTTCTCTTCTCGTGTTCTTCTTTTTCATCATCTCTTTTAGATTCTAACCTTTTCTTCACCACTCCATTTCATGAGAACTTAAATTTTGTTCCTCTCTAAATTGGAAGAATTAGGGTTCATTGCAGTGTAAGTTATAATTTGAAAAAAAAAAGAGTCATATCCTTACAATAGGAAGGAAGATTGAAATTTTGATGAACGAATATGAAACATGAAATATGATTTGCACGAAACTGATTACATTCTAAACAGAAAAAGTTTTAACTGCAACCAGGGTGGATAAAAATAATAATGATTGATTTAAACCGATTTTTCTATTTTCTAAAAAAACAAGCTTAAAATTGCTTGTATGGTTTTGGGCAGCATACGTAAAGATATATGTATTTTATAGAATGGCTTTTTCTAGTAAACGGCTCTGTAAAATACGTATTTCAACAGTTTGATTAAAGCAAATAAAAATTACGTACACTCGTAAATATAATTTTTTTTCCTGTCTGATACTGAACCTACTATGGAAATGTTTGTTGAGAGTGTTAATAAAGCTATAATAAATTTCAGTAACTTTTCTTTCAGTGAAAATAAAACATTCTGGATGTACTATGTGATTGCAACTTAAAATATTATCTTGTATACTTTGTAGCTGAATATTGTTAATTGTTTCGCGATAGGTTTGCAAAATATCAGCTGCCATATTTATTTAGAATTTCATGATAGTGACACTATGTACGGTTTAACATGATTAGTATTTTGTATATTATTCTGCAGAAAATGTTTGCTATTTTTGCCCATAAAAAGTTATTGAATTTTCAATCAAGAGAAATAAAAGTGCGTTTATAGTTTACATATTACATTTGCTTTCGTATGAGCTTCACACCATCAGTACATTTTGTTTCCTTTCTTTCTTAGAGCCTAATAAACTCCATTAAATGACTACAAGATTAATGTACTTTTAAGAAAAGTGATTCTGATGTGTACAAAAATCTTATGTACATTATTCTATAAATTATTTATTTAATGTGATTTAAAATAAGTGATTTTTTAAAAAAATCACCTGATTTAAATTTTTATTTAAATAGTGATTTAAATCAATCCACCTTGACTGCACCATATGAAGAGGAACAGGGTCGTATAAGCTAGGCTAGCTAGGCTATCTGTGAAATACGGGAGAAAAATCGATCAGAAATTGTAAACAAAATTATTCATATCAGTGAGATGATGATTGTGATTCTGGAGTTGGCAACCTGATTTCCTATGAGTTGGCAACCAAATTTCCTTCTAGTTGGCAACCTGATTTCTTAGGAGTTGGTAAACTTATTTCTACTCATAGCCTAGGACCACACGTGACAGTGAGATAGCCCAAATCTTGTACTCGGTTTACGTCACTGAAGAAAAAAAAAATGAGTTTGCACGGTTGAATTATAACACAAAACAAATGTCTTGCGGTTCAAGGGTAGAGCTATTTCTTTTCCGACTAATCTTTTCAGTGTTTACAGGAGAGAAAAAGTCATAGCATTTTTTATCTACAGCTACAGGTATTTTCTGAATGAATTGCAGTGTTATTTATTCTCTTTCTACAAAATGTAACCGTAATTCCTTGCGAAATGATACAGAACACTACCAAACATAATGAAATGATAGGATTAGTTAATTTATTTATCTAATTTCAAACAGTGTGTATGTGCCTCTAGAATAATAGATGGCATAATGATTACGTCGTCGCCTTTAATCAAGCGATTTCGGGTTCAACACCTGGTTGAGGGACATAGCGGTTCGTGTCCCATCTTGAACTGTAGGTTTAGTCCACATTAGCCAAACTGTGCGTAATTTGGACTTGAATCAAATTTTGAAATTGCGCACCAAATACACGCACACACTTTTACATATATGTAGTGATAGCAATATGGCCTCTCCGATGGAGCAGTGGCAACATTGTCTTGTAACCAAGGGGTTTCCGGGTTCGATACTCGATGGAGGCACATGGTGCTTCGGATCACATCTTAAACTGTAGGTCCAGTCCCGAATAGAATATATATAAAGTGGACTAAAAACCTCAAACTTGGCGATAAAAAGCATTATTATTTTGTGAAACCGAACATATGCAATTATGTACGTGTATTTATGCTCTTTCCTTCTTTGTTTCTGGTGGTTACAACTGTCCTGCGAAATCAACATTTTTGATGTTAACAATCTTTACGTAGAAATCTTATTAGGAATAATTTAAGAAGTTCTCAACTGTGTCGGAAACGTCGGGACATGTGGCTTTAAAATTCCGTAAGCCGATTCCGCGCGATTTAGTTTAGTAAACCTGACCGGAAATTCGTACCCAGCACCTTTCATTTGTTATTTAGCGTCGCATTTCTTCCACTTTGGCTAATCGCTACGATTAGCGATGATGTGATGAAAGTGATAAGGGGACAGTCATATAGAACACCAATACCCAGGGCGGGATTCGATCCCGAGACCCCTGACTGCGTTGTGATAACCACTCCTCCACGAAGGTCGGCTCCTGGGCCTTTGACGCCAGTGGGTTGTACACTGGCGTCAACAAGTACTCCTGTAGTTTGTTTCTTTATACAGCATATTTGCAGAAGATACAATTCAATCTACACGTGCGTCAATATACGCTGTATAAAACATACCTTTTATTTACAAAGGCACTGGGACACAGCGTATACCCTCGAATGTATACGGGTGGAGGTTTGGTTATATTCGGGGGTTCCCCCCTTAATTGTATAAAACATACCTTATTACTAACTTCGTTGACCCTGTAGTAAGCACTACACTGTATGAATCGGCTACAATGTAAAGAGAACAAAGCAATGAGAGGAGGAAGTCCAAAGAAGAAAATGTGGGGTGAACTTGAAACTGGAGTTCAGTTGACAATTAGCCTTTTCACACGAAGAGTACTTCAATAAGAGCCGCTTTTTGTGAACTTGGATATACAGAAACGCAGCGTTGTTCCAGTAATGCCAGAGGACAAAATCAACTCATATTTATCACAAGAGGGTAAGCTCACAGTTTGAAAACCACTCCAACAACCTTTGGGGTTAATACAGGGTGATCCTATGCTGGTCTTTCTCATTAATCAGCCCTCTCTCTCTCAGTGTTTTGAAGGGCCGGCCGCAAAGACTAGAGGAGCAAGGGCTGTCTTGATTTTCAGGACCTTTTCATCGTTCTGTTTCCGCCTCCGAATGAAGAAACACTTTGCAGGGATTTTACAACTCCGGCACCACTCGTCACCGAGAACTCTGACAGGTGACGATTCGATATCCCTGTGTGTTTCACTTTATAAACTAGAAAATTCCTAATAATTTAAAATATATAAACATCCTGATCGTAAAATTATTAAAAATGCCCTATAAACTTACTTGTGATAAGGGTTGGACAACTCGTGTACAGAAATTTATCTCAACACCCTACAAAATTTTCACAAAGGCCTAAATTTTAGTCATTTTGGATCTAAATTTACCTTTACGCTAATAAATACTAACTTACGCCTTTTCCAAATGGAAAAAATCTGTACAAGGCCCTGCTCATGTGCAGTTCTGCAAGTTGTGGAGCGGAAAAGCGACGTACAAGAACAATTCAATCAATCAGTCGCAAAAGAGGTATTTTTCTAGAAGCTAGTAGAGATTGCTTTTTTTGTCATCAAGCAAGCACCGCAGACTTGAGATTTCGACAAGCATCAAACTACAGAAACACGCTCTCTATCACTTAAACCTCTCGCATCGTTTGTACGTACTTGCATACGTCTATCGACCACCTGCACGAAGCTACGTGTATTACAGGGTGTTCCATTTACAGCGCAACCCGGAGTTGGGGATAGTACAACTTTTGAACCGGAAGTGGTACACATATAATCCTTATGCCAAATTGAATCCTTGTTCATGCATATATTTTTAAACCGGCGAACAATAATTGGATTTTATTAGTGTCCACGCAGTGTTGCCAGATGTAACGGGAAGTGTAAATAATTTTTTTTTACAAAGCTTGAAAAATAACACATAACACACATGTACGGACATGCCGTCGGTAATTTTCAGTTTGGTTAGGTGGGTTAGCTCGGCATCTATGGCAGTGAAAAAAGAAATGCTCATTTGTACCGATAGCCAATCGGATGAGGCGTCTTTATGGGGAAAGAGTTGTTTTTAGAAATTGAGACTGTGCATTGGCAACACTGCTGGTGTTTCAGTGCGACAAAAGGTGCGTTTCGAAACTGTATACATCATGCAATTACTGAAAACAATAAAAAAGAAACTTGGAAATTTTCATGAAAATAGTGTTACTTACATGCACCTGGCGACCATGCGATGAGATTAAATTTTTCGCTGCTTGAAAAGAAACAGAGGAAAGGCCAGTCGTGTTCCATTCCTGATGCATCGCTATAATACCAAAGGAGAAATGGCGGAAGTCGTATGTAAAAGCAAAGAAACTTATATTGGTGGGATATGAAGAAAATACAAGTTCTTAGATGTGACTACAAATAGAATTACCATTAGCCGGAATTGTGCATTTATTGAAACTCCAAGCCATACAACTCCAGTTTCAAAGAATGAAAACTTAGGTGAACATGCAAATGAACAGAATACTGAACATGAAGTGGAAATGGAACTGTCAAATACATAAGCTGTAGTGAAATGTGAAGAGAAGAAGGAACCAATATCAGAAACCATAAGGCGACCGGAACGCACTACAAAAGTTACCAGCAAGATTTGCACAAAAGGTGTTATTGATAATAATGAAGAGTGCATTACTAGATGAGAAGAAGAACCAAAATCATATGCAGAAGCAGTTACGGGACCTGACCAAGAAAAATGGAAGGATGCTATGGAAGAAGAAATGAACTCGATGCATGAAAATGGTACATGGGATCTTAGTTCAACCACCAGTAGGAAAGAAGATAATAGGAAGTAAATGGATTTACAAAATAGAAGAAGATTCTGAAAGAAAAGTTTCACGTTATAAAGCTAGGTTAGTGGCACAAGGATACTCACAAAAGTTTGGGGATGATTATGATCAGATATTTGCACCTGTAGCAAAACAAACAACACTGAGAGTACTTCTTACCATTGCAGGAGAAAGAAAAATGAAAGTAAGGCATCTTGATATAAAAACAGCATTTTTATATGGGGAAATACAAGAAGAAGTGTATATGAAACAACCAGAGGGTTATGAACAACCGATGAAAGAACAATTAGTTTGCAAATTAAAGAAATCTATCTTTGGTTTGAAACAAGCTGCTAGATCATGGAACCATAAGTTAAATGAGACACTTGAGTCAATTGGTTTGAAAAGAGGAAATGCAGATTCTTGTTTGTACACAAAAGAAATAAGTGGAAAATTAGTGTATATATTAGTTTATGTTGATGATGTATTGATTGCAAGTGAAAATGAATCTTTAATTGCTGATATTGAGAAAATCTTGTCCCAAACATTTCAAGTTAAGGATTTATGGGAACTAAATCATTATTTGGGATTACAAATTGAAAGCAATGAAGAAGGAATATTTCTTATTCATCAAGCCAACTACATTGACAAATTAATAAAAATGTTCAGATTGGAAGATGAAAGGACATCAATTTTGAAGCCAAGGTTATATACGGTAGTAGAGAGGCAGCACTTCGTTCCTACGCGTCAGCAAAAATTCGATGCGACTGGTGTTATGTTACATCCGGTGTAGCGGGGTACGAGCTGTTTTATTGTTGAGTCAGCAGAACGTGTCTGATCACGTTGAAGACATCGGAAGCGGTGGGGGGAGGGGGTCAATGGATTTGTCACGTTGTTTCTTGATGTATGCTAACCTAACACGTGTGTATTGTGTGTGTGTGTGTGTGTGGAGGAAATGCGCGCGCAACCATTGCGTATGATTCAAAGACATAAAGAAATGATTTAAAGATGGCACCGAAGGTGCTTTACCCCGAAACCTTAGCGGCTAAGGTTATTGCTCTGTAAAACAAGAGGCGTCGAGGGTTCGATTCCTGGTAGAGTCAATATTGATTGATTGATAGATTGAGTTAGTTTTTTTAAGTCCGTTTTATGCACGGCAAAACTAATCAGGATTGGAGCTACAGTTGAAAAGTGGTGATTCGGACCACTATGTGCCTCCACCGAGTATCGAATTTGGGACCCCTTGATTACAAGGCGACGATGTCAATATTGAATGGTCTCGATTAGCCTGTGTGTAAATGAAGGCAACAAAATGGTTGAGTTCGAAAATCGAGTTGGGTTAGTGGTTAATGTTGTCACCTGGCAATGAAGAGGTCGCGGGTTCGATTCTCTAGGTAGTTAAATTAGGCCAATTGTTTAGTCCCGCCATTATAGGTCCCCGATTAGTCCATCGGTGCATAAATAGTGTTTGAATAAAATCAATATGGCGGCTTTGGGTTAGTGGTTAATGTTGTCGCCTGGTAATGAAGAGGTCGCGGGTTCGATTTTCTAGGTAGTTAAATGAGGCCATTTGTTTTGTCCCGCCATTATAGGTCCCGATTAGTCCATCTGTGCATAAATAGTATTTGAATAAAATCAATATGGCGGCCGCGTTTTGTGTTTAGCGGCGGCGGCGGCGACCGGGCACGGCGCGGGGCGGAGCGGCGCGGCGCGGGGGTGTTTTTTATTCCGCGAGATGTTTTAACCAAGTGGTTGAGGGTTCGATTCCCAATGTTGGTGAAAATTGGATATTCAATTGTATTTGTTTAAAAGTTCCGATTAGCTTTTTGTGCACAAAGAGAAAATAAACTAATTGGAAATAGGATGTTTATGCTGTAATGAAAAGGTCCCCCGGGTTCGATTCACAATGTCAAATTGGCTGATAATGATGTTGTTTTTAAAATAAAATAAAAAGAAGTGTGAATAAATTAGAATCTGTTGTTTTGCCGTGTGGGGCCCCAGTAACGATTAGCTTAAATGCATAAAGAGTAGGTAAAATAAGCAAGATGGCCGTCACTATTGTTTTGTGATCAAAGAGGAGTCACAGGTTCGATTCAATCAAAGGAGGCAACATTCTATGTTTCAATTCCATGTAAAAGTCTAAAGTTATGTTTCGATTAACCTCAATGCATAAAGAGGAATTAAACAAAAACATGCAAAATGGCGACAGATGTGATAAAAGATAAATTGAATTAGTTTTTTTACAGTGACAAGAAAAAATAGCGAATCACTGTTAGAAATAGAATGAAAATAAAGATACTTGCCTTTGCGTGTCCAGCGCTGTGCAGAAAAGCTCTCATGCTTTATCTCCGACAAAGTCCACAATACACATTTTTTTTATTGTATAGTTAATTATTAATGTTGTTATTAACACAGATTCTTACCAGTGTGAAGAAAAGCTCTCATGCTTTATCTCCGACAAGTCCACAATACACACTTTTTCATTATATAGTTAATTATTAATGTTGTTATTAACACCGATTTTTACCAGTGTGAAGAAAAGCTCTCATGCTTTATCTCCGACAAGTCCACAATACACACTTTTTCATTATATAGTTAATTATTAATGTTGTTATTAACACCGATTTTTACCAGTGTGAAGAAAAGCTCTCATGCTTTATCTTCGAGAAGTCCACAATACACATTTTTTCATTATATAGTTATTTATTAATGTTGTTATTAACGATTGTTACCAGTAAAAATATAAACCATGAGGATTTTTAAAGGGGTGATAAGTGAAAAAAAAGCCAAGACATATATTTTATCCCTGTTTATTACCAATATTTACAAAATTCAAAAGAGCCGCACACACACACACACATACATATGTAAAATGTTTATATTGTGTCACCAGTTTATCAGCATGTTATTTAACAAGTTTTTATTCTTCAAGTTTGTTCACTCACCCACATAAGGAATTGTGTCACTATCATATCCATTTTCTGCTGCAACCACTGAATTAAAATGTTTCACTATTTTTTCCACAAGCATGTTCTCGCAAAAAACAAACACTTCTTTGGAAAGTCTTTTTCCGTCGATGTTTTGTATAGACAAAGGCTCAGGTTTTGTACATCCATGTAGATGGGAAAGCACAAACTTCTCCTTATTACATGCACGGACAGGGGAAATATCTGTGCAACCGAAACATTGTTCGCGAAGGTCGAGAATGCAAGATTCCACACAGTTTCCAAAATATGATTTCAGATACGGCGACACTGTTTCACACATAACTTTCGCATGCTCGATGCACACAAATATGTTCATAAAGTTCCGCCACGAACTTTCTGCGATGAACACTATCTCCAGGGAACCGTAAGCTGGTTTCTTCCTTATAATGATCTGACGGCGATTGTACAGTGTGGTTATCAGCAATTCATGTTGCTCACTTAGTGGGTAGGAAACACGAGGCTGCTCACCTGGAATAGCGATGTAATTGTCAATTACTGGAAACAATTCCTGAAGAGCGTGCCACTCCTGCAACTGTAGTTCAACACCGGCCGCCCCGCTTCTGTGTAGCCTGACCACAGGTTGGAAATCCAGATGAGAGGAAAGTCCGATTGAGATAACCTTTGTTTTCGAAGCATTCAAATAGTAGACGTGATCAAATAATATCGACTGGCGTATAAGACTAGTTACTTGGTTTTGTTCTTCAGGTAAATGCTGATCGCTCGCTTTCTGAAGAACCCCCTTGAAATTAGTGTACGGTTGAAATCTTTTTTTCAGCGGCATCGAAATAGAGGATTCCATGACTAAGAACTGCGAGATACTGCATGTCGCAGCGTGCAGATATACATTTGAAGAAATGCGTGGGTGTGTTTTTGAGACGCATGCGCGCGTAGCAAACCAAGCATGTGCTGGACAAAAAAGGTGGAGGGGGCGGGGCGTTACAAAGATCAATGGTGAGAGAAAAATCAGCAGAATATCATAAACGTCATATTGAGGAAATATTGGATAACAAATATTAATTAATTTAATTAAAGCATCAACCGCATTGTCGATCTGAAATTAGGTTTATAGACAGGGGGTAAAATGGAAAATTGATTGATTGATTGATTGATTTAGTTTATTTTACTTCGCGTTTTGTGCCTCTTGGCTAATTTGCGAAGATGAGGATGAGTGATGAAAGGATGAAATTGATGAATGGACATTCACAAACAACCAAGCCCGACCGGGATTCGAACCCGGGACCCTTGGCGTCGCAGCGCGATGTGCTAACCGCTCGGCCACAGGGTCGGGCTAAAATGGAAAATATCGACGATGTTCTAGTATTGGATTGTTTCTGTATTTCGATCGGTATAATCCTCCACCACATTTGAAGCATACTGTTTTATCCTCTTTTTGAATGTAAAATAATCCTGCTTCGGACAGAGCTTCTACAAACGGGAATTCTTTTGATTGCCAGTTTCTGAAAGATGACAATCTAGCATTGAAAGATCCCATCTCTGGATATTGCGTCATTGTTCTGTAAAGACACAAAACAAGATAAATATTATAAGTAAGCTGTTGTAAACTGTAACGCTACAAAATTATTAATATACTATTAGGACTATATGTAACTTGTATAAAATTTCAAACAGTATTTACTGTCAATATTTTCTAGTATACGTACCGAGTATTATAAATTTAATTTACGAGTCAGCAAA
The DNA here is from genome assembly GCF_977018435.1 of Lepisma saccharinum. NCBI lineage: Eukaryota > Metazoa > Arthropoda > Insecta > Zygentoma > Lepismatidae > Lepisma > Lepisma saccharinum. Next base: position 73,474,517 of record NC_139236.1, read on the forward strand.
TAAGTTGTTATAATATTGTCGTTTTTTATCGGTACTGGGAATAAAATTTGAAATTTATGCATGGGTTTACCAGAGGCTCTATGGAATAAATACAGAAAACAGTAATGCCCACAGTACACAGACCCGTAACTTTGTATCTGATGAGTGTTGTACGTATAGAATTTAGAGTTACTTTCCAAAAATCGCAAATGGTTATGCACATGTGGAGGTTTTCCGTAACTATCAAAAAATTCCCCCCGGGAGTTACTGTCTATGTAAATTGCTACCCAGTGCTTCCCGGGGCTATCTTTGGGGTCTGTATTTACAATCAACGCTGCTGGTATTTCCACATGTACAGGTAATTCATTAGCTGCGAAAACCCCAACATGATGATTGTCAAAGGCTCTATTTGATATTAACCCGTGAAGCAAATTTAAAGTCGACAGCATTGCTGGACACTAAATAGTAATATTGTGCAACTCACCTTTTTATACTTCAAAGTAGACGGTACACGTCACAGTAGATTCCAGAACCAATTTGATCTGGACCTCCAAGCTGTTTATCGTTGTTGAAACAATGGAGAGCTATCTAACACAACGCTGATGCTCGGAATATGTAGGCGGGGTTTACAAACGCGCATGCGTACAGTGGTAATGCTACCTGGCATTTGTTGTGCTGTTGTAAAGTGAATTTTGTACTATAACAAAATTGTCTGTATGTGTGTGTGTGTGTATATATATATATATATATATATATATATATATATATATATATACAGACACACACATATTTATTTATTGATGAAGTATATATATATATAATACAATACAATATTATATATATATATATATATATGTAATTTGAAGATACAACATATCAGTAAAATCTAACAACTAGAAAAATATTCATAACATTCGACTTTTATATTATATGTAATTTAAAACATTCTTCACAGTTTGAGAAATGGAGTGCTTGTGGAAACACCCGTTCTCTGCAATATTGGCTGGTCCATCAGGATGCGGAAAGACATATTTTGTGAAGCATTTTCTCCAGTGTTTACCCCAAAAGTAAATGTAAAATTCAACAATATTTTGGTGTGCTACGGGGAATGGCAATCTGCATACAATGATTTCCCTGGTTTTGTACAATTTCGGGAAGGAATGCCTAATATTGACCAATTTGTGCCAAATTCTGGACCTCATCTTATTATTATCGATGATCAGATGAGGGAATGCGATCAAAGAGTCACAGATTTATTCACAAAAGGGTGTCATCATCGTGATATTAGTCTTTTCTTTATCACTCAAAATCTATTCCATCAGGGAAAAGGGAATAGAGATATATCTTTAATAATCATTATATTGTATGCTTCAAAAATCCAAGAGACAGAGCCCAAATTAATTATTTACCTAGACAAGTATACCCGGATAATCCAAATTTTATAAAAGATGCATATTACAATGCCACCGCTGAACCCCATGGATATTTGCTGTTTGATCTGAAGCAGAACACTCCGGAAGAAGTACGTTTTCGGTCGCGGATATTTCCCGACGATGATATCAATTATGTATATATTCCTACAAAAAAGCAAGCATAATCACTAGTCGTTTATTCTGTCATCATGGCTCCAAGAGTGAAACACGCTAAAGTGCTCCAAGTTTTGTCGGATGCTAAACCAGCTCTTCGCACAGCGATATTACAAGCTGCTCATTCTTCCTTAGTTAATTCAATCTGTGAGTGTTGTTACAATGTTCTAAAAGGGAATGTTCCTCTTTCAACACCTCAGAAAACAAGATTGAGCCGGTACAAGAAGGTGATACGTAATCTCTCTGCCAAAGGACACTCTACAAAGCAGAAGAAACAGATACTAGTGCAACACGGAGGATTTCTACCTGCGTTATTAGCCCCTTTAATAGGAGGTGTGTTATCAAGTTTATTTAAGTGAAACAAAAATCTGAACATGGAGCATGCCAAAAAAATTGTTATAATACCTCAAGAATTTATGGATAACATAAGACATCCTGTTATGTCTGCACCGTCTACATCCTTATCGCAATTGGATCAGGATATGCAAGAAATTTTGAATCTCAAAGGTCTTTCGGATGATGAAAAATGGAATCGTTACAGCATTGTGCTCCAAAAATTTCTGTCTATTACTCGAAAACAAAGAGAACCTGTGTCGCTACCGATTACAGAATCTACTGAGAAGTTGACTGATATGAAAGAAGAAATTCTAGCTGCTACACCTAGCATGTATCGTAGAAAAGCCGAACTGTTGTATGAACGTCTTTTACATAATAGTAATATTGATTGGGATAAATATGGGGCAGTTTTTATTAACAATAATAAAATTGAAGGCTCAAATATTGTCGATCTAGTATCGGATATAATTCGACCACGAAAAACAAGCAATCCTGTTGGGTGGCAACTGTTCAATAGAGCTCTGGCGTTATCTAATATTCCTCAAGAATATATTGGAAACCCCCGGAGACAGGAGTTTATTCAACAGATTGTTTTTGGCAACCCCGGACGCCATATTCCGCTGTCCGGAGCTACCCAAGAAGAGGCACAAGAATTAACAGAGGCAGAAGAAGAAGAAGACGAAAAAGAACCAATTTCTTTTGTATCATCATTTCCAGGGCACAAACGTAAACGTACTGTTCCAGTTTGGTCAAGATACAAACCATGAGCGAAAAAATATTAGAGAATATCTGGTACAATCCATCTCATCCAGCATCCTATTCTACAGCTTCACCACTATGGAAAGCTGTAAAAAAATCCATACCATTGTCAACAATCAAACATTGGTTGACAAAGCAAACTGCATACACTTTGCATAGACCTGTAAAGCGTCGATTTCCGAGAAACTTTTATTTTGTGCATAATATTGATGACCAATGGCAGGCTGACTTGAATGACATGCAGAGTTTGCGGAATCACAACAAAGGGTACAGATATATACTCACAGTTATCGATATTTTTAGTAGGCATGCTTGGGCTGTCCCTGTAAAAAATTAAACTGGTGTATGTATAAAAAAGGCTTTCCAGCAAATTTTCAAACAAAGCAAAAGAAAACCTTTGAAATTGCAAACTGACAAAGGGCGTGAGTTTACCAACAGTATTGTGCAGGAATATCTCAAAAAACAAAATGTAATTTATTTTACAACAAAGAATCCTGATATTAAAGCTAGTATTGTTGAAAGATTCAACAGAACTTTAAAGGAACGCATGTGGAAGTATTTTACTAAGCAAAGAACCAGCTGCTATGTTAATGTACTCCCAAAGCTTTTGAAAGCTTATAATCATAAAATTCACTCGAGTATTAAAATGGCACCAGCAGATGTTACTCCTGAGAAGGTTTTGAAAGTATGGCACAATATGTATGACAAAAAACTCAAATCTGATTCATCTCCACTATTGTCATTGAAGATGCCATTCAAAATAGGAGATACAGTGAGATTAACAAAAACCAAAAAACGCTTTGACAAAGGTTACATGGAAAATTGGACAAGAGAAATATTTGTGGTGGAACGTATTTTGAAAAGAAATCCTCAAGTGTATGAATTAAAAGATCTACAAGGACATAAAATCGATGGAACATTTTATACGGAAGAGTTGCAACTGGTCCGCTTACCGGATATGCATGAAATTGATAAAATCCTTGCGACCAAAGGTAAAGGAGCCAGTAAAACGTTGTTAGTTCATTGGAAAGGTTACTCCAGATTATTTGACAGTTGGATTAGCGCATCGTTTTTGGAGTCAAAAAAAGAGAGAGAGAGGCATAAATTTTTGTAGATATTCTCATCAGTGGTACAAATAAACTTTATAACACATCATGAGAAAAGCAAACGCTTTCTACATTACTTTGCCTAGTAACAGTTCCATGAAATATTTCCCAAGTAATACTCTAACTAATTACACCACAAAACTTCAGAACCGTGTGGAGTTGGACACCAACAAATGGGAGATGGCATTGGTAGAAGTGCATTATCCTTATTCAATACTAAACATTACAAAATTTAACAACTATATTCAATATAAATCTATGGATGATGTCAAATGGAACGAACTTCGAATATCCGAAGGCTATTACGCATCTATAAACAGCATTGTTGCAGAAATCAATAAATATTCTGAAACATTAAATTTTAGTCTCCGAAATCATCCTGCGTACAAACATGTGACTGTTGATATATCTAGCAAGCAGAGAAACATACAGATGGGGGACAAAATAATACGAACACCTGTGAAATTAGAGAAAATCTTTATTAATATGGGGTTGGACCACCCTGTGACTGAAGTACACTTTGTATGCGACGTGGGATGGACGCATAGAGGTCATGTACAATGTTTAAGGGAATATGGAGACATTCTTCCTCCAGAGCAGTATCCAATTCCGAAAGTGTGGCTATAGGCGGACTTCGAGCACGCAGTTTGGACTCCGAATATCGCCACAAATGTTTTATAATGTTCAAGTCAGGAGACTGTGGGGGCCATTCAAGATGTCCTACGTCATCGTCATGTTCTTCGAACCATGTTTGGACAGACCTAGTAGTGTGGATAGGAGCGTTGTCGTCTTGAAAAAGCAGCCGCTCCCCAGGAAATAAAATCTGGACAAAAGGATGGAGATGATCCCCCATAATGCTCCGATAATGATTGGCGTTAATCTTCCCATGCAGAAAAACAAGTGGGCCCACACCGTGCCAAGATATCGCACCCCATACCATAATGGCCCGACATCCATGCTTCACACTCGGCAAGAGGCAGTCAGGATAAAACGCATCTCGTGGCGTTCTCCACACATAAACACGCCCGGTGGTCTGAAATAACGTCAATGTTGATTCATCAGACCAGATGACTTGTTGCCACTGCCGTGGGGACCAAATTCTGTGAGCTCTGCACCATTGGCGTCGCTTGACAGCATTACGTGATGTCAGCAACGGCTTACGAATTGCCACTCTGGAATGAATGTTTGCAGCATGGAGTTCTCTTTTGACAGTTTTGGTTGAAATGGGGTCCTGGAGATGCTTGTTCATTTCAGATGTTATCTCAGATAACGATTGCTTGTGCTTTCGGGCCACTATGCGCTTCAACACCCTCGTATCCCGAGCAGCAAGCTTTGTCTTTCGTCCACTGTTGTGCTTTGAAGACGCCATCTTACCTGGTGTTGTGTGCGCTGTCATAACGGCTGATACTGTGTTCCTTGCACAATCCACAGGGTTTGCGGTTTCCATCACCGTGGTTCCAGCTGAACGTGCTCCAACAATCATGCCTCTTTGTAACTCTGTCAGGTCTGACATTGCAGCGTCTCTTGAGAGCGCACGAAAGACGCATGCACCACCAATGACGGCAGTTGACAGACTCATACCTTCCCCTTCACGGCCACTAGGTTGCACACTTTAGTGCCAGGTGGTGCTGCTGTACTGCCGGTGTGAAATGTGGCATATTTTTCACAGGTGTTCGTATTATTTTGTCCCCCATCTGTAAATGTACAATTGTCACCTCAACTGGCACGGATATTAGGTTTTAAACCGACCGATGATCTATCAGAAGTAAAAATTGGACGCTCGCCTCCAAATGTTGTGAGAGAGATTCCTTCCCAGATGTATATTTACACAGATATTGTGGAATCACATATGGTGGGAGATGCTATCGCCCCTCTATGACGTATTATAAACATTAATCCTATGGAACATACTTTTGGAAGTGATGGTGTGCAAATTTTCGATTCACCACATTACATCCCAGTGCAGAAACATAATTTCGAACAAATAGAAATTGACTTAAGGGACAGCACTGGTGCACACATCCCATTCTCCTTCGGACTAGTGTGTTTGAAACTTCATTTTAGATGTTGTGGTGAAAAGCTGTGATTATGAATGACCCATATTTTCAATACTACCATCAACAAGCTTGATCTGGTGTGGGTAACATATATTACGGTGCTGCCTATCAAAAAGGACATGGCATTGGAAGTTTTCTTGGAGGACTTTTTCGGTCAGCTTTGCCTCTTATCAAGAAAGGAGCGAAAGCTGTAGGGAAAGAAATGTTAAAAACAGGGGTAAATGTGTTAGGTGATGTTGTAGACAAAACACCCCTAAAACAGTCACTACAATCCAGAATTTCGGATGCCAGATCAAATCTTAAAAGAAAAGCTGAAACAAAGCTAAAGGAAATGATTGGTTCAGGTTATCAGGGGCATAAACATTTCAAAAGGAATCACTCTGCTTTGGGACAGCGAACTGGAAGGACCGCTCAGAGAAAGAAGAGATCCAGTGCCAATACAAACACCAAGAAAACAACCAAACGCAACCGTAAAAAAAATCAAATAACATCAGATATTTTTGATTAGATATGGCGCTAATTAGGGAGAAATCATGTGAGTGTTTTAAAAGTGAATTGGATATTTTCTCGGTAAAACCTACTCAGACAAGCATCTTAGAACACCACACCATCGGATACAAACCTGTTAGTTCTCTGGCAGATAATGCCCCCACCGAGTTTGTAATACCTGGACATGGTGATGATTATATGGATTTAGCACACACAATGTTGAATATAGATGCCAGAATTGTAAAAGCGGATGGTCAGTTATTGCTACCCACAGATAAAACAATTGGGCCTGTCAATGATTTTCTCAATGCAATGTTCAGCGAAGTACAAATTTACTTAAATAACAAACTCATCCCGTTTCCATCTCACATGCACCCATACAGGTCTTATTTTGAAAAAGCACTGAACTATGACATATCTGCAAAATCATCTCATCTCCAAAGTGCATTGTGGTACAAGGATACAGCAGGCGCTTTTGATAACGTTTCGGAAAACAACAAAGGCTTTACAAAACGTAACCAACTAACAAAACAGAGTAAAACATTTGATATGTTTGGTTACTTGCATTCTGATATTTTCAATCAAGAGAAATTTTTGATCAATGGAGCGGAAATGCGAATAAAACTGATTCCTTCGAAAAACACTTTCTGCTTGATGGGATTAGATGACAGTGAAGGCAAAGTGGAAATTATGGATACTACACTATATGTGAGAAAAGTATCGGTCAGTTCATCCATCAAACTTAGTCACAATCGCATATTGCAAAAACATACAGCAAAATACCCTCTAACAAGAGTACAACTTAAAGCTGTAACTATTCCAAAAGATATTGTTTCAAAAACAATTGACAATGTGATACTTGGACGTCTTCCGAAACGATTAGTTGTGGGGTTTGTTACCAACGATGCATTCAACGGCACTCTGTCTACTAACCCATTCAATTTTCAACATTTCAATTACAACTTCTTTACTTTATATGTTGATGGAGTCCAAATTCCAGGCAAACCACTTCAACCAGACTTTGAAAACAACAAGTACATGGGAGTACATTAACATAGCAGCTGGTTCTTTGCTTAGTAAAATACTTCCACATGCGTTCCTTTAAAGTTCTGTTGAATCTTTCAACAATACTAGCTTTAATATCAGGATTCTTTGTTGTAAAATAAATTACATTTTGTTTTTTGAGATATTCCTGCACAATACTGTTGGTAAACTCACGCCCTTTGTCAGTTTGTAATTTCAAAGGTTTTCTTTTGCTTTGTTTGAAAATTTGCTGGAAAGCCTTTTTTATACATACACCAGTTTAATTTTTTACAGGGACAGCCCAAGCATGCCTACTAAAAATATCGATAACTGTGAGTATATATCTGTACCCTTTGTTGTGATTCCGCAAACTCTGCATGTCATTCAAGTCAGCCTGCCATTGGTCATCAATATTATGCACAAAATAAAAGTTTCTCGGAAATCGACGCTTTACAGGTCTATGCAAAGTGTATGCAGTTTGCTTTGTCAACCAATGTTTGATTGTTGACAATGGTATGGATTTTTTTACAGCTTTCCATAGTGGTGAAGCTGTAGAATAGGATGCTGGATGAGATGGATTGTACCAGATATTCTCTAATATTTTTTCGCTCATGGTTTGTATCTTGACCAAACTGGAACAGTACGTTTACGTTTGTGCCCTGGAAATGATGATACAAAAGAAATTGGTTCTTTTTCGTCTTCTTCTTCTTCTGCCTCTGTTAATTCTTGTGCCTCTTCTTGGGTAGCTCCGGACAGCGGAATATGGCGTCCGGGGTTGCCAAAAACAATCTGTTGAATAAACTCCTGTCTCCGGGGGTTTCCAATATATTCTTGAGGAATATTAGATAACGCCAGAGCTCTATTGAACAGTTGCCACCCAACAGGATTGCTTGTTTTTCGTGGTCGAATTATATCCGATACTAGATCGACAATATTTGAGCCTTCAATTTTATTATTGTTAATAAAAACTGCCCCATATTTATCCCAATCAATATTACTATTATGTAAAAGACGTTCATACAACAGTTCGGCTTTTCTACGATACATGCTAGGTGTAGCAGCTAGAATTTCTTCTTTCATATCAGTCAACTTCTCAGTAGATTCTGTAATCGGTAGCGACACAGGTTCTCTTTGTTTTCGAGTAATAGACAGAAATTTTTGGAGCACAATGCTGTAACGATTCCATTTTTCATCATCCGAAAGACCTTTGAGATTCAAAATTTCTTGCATATCCTGATCCAATTGCGATAAGGATGTAGACGGTGCAGACATAACAGGATGTCTTATGTTATCCATAAATTCTTGAGGTATTATAACAATTTTTTTGGCATGCTCCATGTTCAGATTTTTGTTTCACTTAAATAAACTTGATAACACACCTCCTATTAAAGGGGCTAATAACGCAGGTAGAAATCCTCCGTGTTGCACTAGTATCTGTTTCTTCTGCTTTGTAGAGTGTCCTTTGGCAGAGAGATTACGTATCACCTTCTTGTACCGGCTCAATCTTGTTTTCTGAGGTGTTGAAAGAGGAACATTCCCTTTTAGAACATTGTAACAACACTCACAGATTGAATTAACTAAGGAAGAATGAGCAGCTTGTAATATCGCTGTGCGAAGAGCTGGTTTAGCATCCGACAAAACTTGGAGCACTTTAGCGTGTTTCACTCTTGGAGCCATGATGACAGAATAAACGACTAGTGATTATGCTTGCTTTTTTGTAGGAATATATACATAATTGATATCATCGTCGGGAAATATCCGCGACCGAAAACGTACTTCTTCCGGAGTGTTCTGCTTCAGATCAAACAGCAAATATCCATGGGGTTCAGCGGTGGCATTGTAATATGCATCTTTTATAAAATTTGGATTATCCGGGTATACTTGTCTAGGTAAATAATTAATTTGGGCTCTGTCTCTTGGATTTTTGAAGCATACAATATAATGATTATTAAAGATATATCTCTATTCCCTTTTCCCTGATGGAATAGATTTTGAGTGATAAAGAAAAGACTAATATCACGATGATGACACCCTTTTGTGAATAAATCTGTGACTCTTTGATCGCATTCCCTCATCTGATCATCGATAATAATAAGATGAGGTCCAGAATTTGGCACAAATTGGTCAATATTAGGCATTCCTTCCCGAAATTGTACAAAACCAGGGAAATCATTGTATGCAGATTGCCATTCCCCGTAGCACACCAAAATATTGTTGAATTTTACATTTACTTTTGGGGTAAACACTGGAGAAAATGCTTCACAAAATATGTCTTTCCGCATCCTGATGGACCAGCCAATATTGCAGAGAACGGGTGTTTCCACAAGCACTCCATTTCTCAAACTGTGAAGAATGTTTTAAATTACATATAATATAAAAGTCGAATGTTATGAATATTTTTCTAGTTGTTAGATTTTACTGATATGTTGTATCTTCAAATTACATATATATATATATATATATAATATTGTATTGTATTATATATATATATACTTCATCAATAAATAAATATGTGTGTGTCTGTATATATATATATATATATATATATATATATATATATATATATACACACACACACACATACAGACAATTTTGTTATAGTACAAAATTCACTTTACAACAGCACAACAAATGCCAGGTAGCATTACCACTGTACGCATGCGCGTTTGTAAACCCCGCCTACATATTCCGAGCATCAGCGTTGTGTTAGATAGCTCTCCATTGTTTCAACAACGATAAACAGCTTGGAGGTCCAGATCAAATTGGTTCTGGAATCTACTGTGACGTGTACCGTCTACTTTGAAGTATAAAAAGGTGAGTTGCACAATATTACTATTTAGTGTCCAGCAATGCTGTCGACTTTAAATTTGCTTCACGGGTTAATATCAAATAGAGCCTTTGACAATCATCATGTTGGGGTTTTCGCAGCTAATGAATTACCTGTACATGTGGAAATACCAGCAGCGTTGATTGTAAATACAGACCCCAAAGATAGCCCCGGGAAGCACTGGGTAGCAATTTACATAGACAGTAACTCCCGGGGGGAATTTTTTGATAGTTACGGAAAACCTCCACATGTGCATAACCATTTGCGATTTTTGGAAAGTAACTCTAAATTCTATACGTACAACACTCATCAGATACAAAGTTACGGGTCTGTGTACTGTGGGCATTACTGTTTTCTGTATTTATTCCATAGAGCCTCTGGTAAACCCATGCATAAATTTCAAATTTTATTCCCAGTACCGATAAAAAACGACAATATTATAACAACTTATTTGCTGACTCGTAAATTAAATTTATAATACTCGGTACGTATACTAGAAAATATTGACAGTAAATACTGTTTGAAATTTTATACAAGTTACATATAGTCCTAATAGTATATTAATAATTTTGTAGCGTTACAGTTTACAACAGCTTACTTATAATATTTATCTTGTTTTGTGTCTTTACAGAACAATGACGCAATATCCAGAGATGGGATCTTTCAATGCTAGATTGTCATCTTTCAGAAACTGGCAATCAAAAGAATTCCCGTTTGTAGAAGCTCTGTCCGAAGCAGGATTATTTTACATTCAAAAAGAGGATAAAACAGTATGCTTCAAATGTGGTGGAGGATTATACCGATCGAAATACAGAAACAATCCAATACTAGAACATCGTCGATATTTTCCATTTTAGCCCGACCCTGTGGCCGAGCGGTTAGCACATCGCGCTGCGACGCCAAGGGTCCCGGGTTCGAATCCCGGTCGGGCTTGGTTGTTTGTGAATGTCCATTCATCAATTTCATCCTTTCATCACTCATCCTCATCTTCGCAAATTAGCCAAGAGGCACAAAACGCGAAGTAAAATAAACTAAATCAATCAATCAATCAATCAATTTTCCATTTTACCCCCTGTCTATAAACCTAATTTCAGATCGACAATGCGGTTGATGCTTTAATTAAATTAATTAATATTTGTTATCCAATATTTCCTCAATATGACGTTTATGATATTCTGCTGATTTTTCTCTCACCATTGATCTTTGTAACGCCCCGCCCCCTCCACCTTTTTTGTCCAGCACATGCTTGGTTTGCTACGCGCGCATGCGTCTCAAAAACACACCCACGCATTTCTTCAAATGTATATCTGCACGCTGCGACATGCAGTATCTCGCAGTTCTTAGTCATGGAATCCTCTATTTCGATGCCGCTGAAAAAAAGATTTCAACCGTACACTAATTTCAAGGGGGTTCTTCAGAAAGCGAGCGATCAGCATTTACCTGAAGAACAAAACCAAGTAACTAGTCTTATACGCCAGTCGATATTATTTGATCACGTCTACTATTTGAATGCTTCGAAAACAAAGGTTATCTCAATCGGACTTTCCTCTCATCTGGATTTCCAACCTGTGGTCAGGCTACACAGAAGCGGGGCGGCCGGTGTTGAACTACAGTTGCAGGAGTGGCACGCTCTTCAGGAATTGTTTCCAGTAATTGACAATTACATCGCTATTCCAGGTGAGCAGCCTCGTGTTTCCTACCCACTAAGTGAGCAACATGAATTGCTGATAACCACACTGTACAATCGCCGTCAGATCATTATAAGGAAGAAACCAGCTTACGGTTCCCTGGAGATAGTGTTCATCGCAGAAAGTTCGTGGCGGAACTTTATGAACATATTTGTGTGCATCGAGCATGCGAAAGTTATGTGTGAAACAGTGTCGCCGTATCTGAAATCATATTTTGGAAACTGTGTGGAATCTTGCATTCTCGACCTTCGCGAACAATGTTTCGGTTGCACAGATATTTCCCCTGTCCGTGCATGTAATAAGGAGAAGTTTGTGCTTTCCCATCTACATGGATGTACAAAACCTGAGCCTTTGTCTATACAAAACATCGACGGAAAAAGACTTTCCAAAGAAGTGTTTGTTTTTTGCGAGAACATGCTTGTGGAAAAAATAGTGAAACATTTTAATTCAGTGGTTGCAGCAGAAAATGGATATGATAGTGACACAATTCCTTATGTGGGTGAGTGAACAAACTTGAAGAATAAAAACTTGTTAAATAACATGCTGATAAACTGGTGACACAATATAAACATTTTACATATGTATGTGTGTGTGTGTGTGCGGCTCTTTTGAATTTTGTAAATATTGGTAATAAACAGGGATAAAATATATGTCTTGGCTTTTTTTTCACTTATCACCCCTTTAAAAATCCTCATGGTTTATATTTTTACTGGTAACAATCGTTAATAACAACATTAATAAATAACTATATAATGAAAAAATGTGTATTGTGGACTTCTCGAAGATAAAGCATGAGAGCTTTTCTTCACACTGGTAAAAATCGGTGTTAATAACAACATTAATAATTAACTATATAATGAAAAAGTGTGTATTGTGGACTTGTCGGAGATAAAGCATGAGAGCTTTTCTTCACACTGGTAAAAATCGGTGTTAATAACAACATTAATAATTAACTATATAATGAAAAAGTGTGTATTGTGGACTTGTCGGAGATAAAGCATGAGAGCTTTTCTTCACACTGGTAAGAATCTGTGTTAATAACAACATTAATAATTAACTATACAATAAAAAAAAATGTGTATTGTGGACTTTGTCGGAGATAAAGCATGAGAGCTTTTCTGCACAGCGCTGGACACGCAAAGGCAAGTATCTTTATTTTCATTCTATTTCTAACAGTGATTCGCTATTTTTTCTTGTCACTATAAAAAAACTAATTCAATTTATCTTTTATCACATCTGTCGCCATTTTGCATGTTTTTGTTTAATTCCTCTTTATGCATTGAGGTTAATCGAAACATAACTTTAGACTTTTACATGGAATTGAAACATAGAATGTTGCCTCCTTTGATTGAATCGAACCTGTGACTCCTCTTTGATCACAAAACAATAGTGACGGCCATCTTGCTTATTTTACCTACTCTTTATGCATTTAAGCTAATCGTTACTGGGGCCCCACACGGCAAAACAACAGATTCTAATTTATTCACACTTCTTTTTATTTTATTTTAAAAACAACATCATTATCAGCCAATTTGACATTGTGAATCGAACCCGGGGGACCTTTTCATTACAGCATAAACATCCTATTTCCAATTAGTTTATTTTCTCTTTGTGCACAAAAAGCTAATCGGAACTTTTAAACAAATACAATTGAATATCCAATTTTCACCAACATTGGGAATCGAACCCTCAACCACTTGGTTAAAACATCTCGCGGAATAAAAAACACCCCCGCGCCGCGCCGCTCCGCCCCGCGCCGTGCCCGGTCGCCGCCGCCGCCGCTAAACACAAAACGCGGCCGCCATATTGATTTTATTCAAATACTATTTATGCACAGATGGACTAATCGGGACCTATAATGGCGGGACAAAACAAATGGCCTCATTTAACTACCTAGAAAATCGAACCCGCGACCTCTTCATTACCAGGCGACAACATTAACCACTAACCCAAAGCCGCCATATTGATTTTATTCAAACACTATTTATGCACCGATGGACTAATCGGGGACCTATAATGGCGGGACTAAACAATTGGCCTAATTTAACTACCTAGAGAATCGAACCCGCGACCTCTTCATTGCCAGGTGACAACATTAACCACTAACCCAACTCGATTTTCGAACTCAACCATTTTGTTGCCTTCATTTACACACAGGCTAATCGAGACCATTCAATATTGACATCGTCGCCTTGTAATCAAGGGGTCCCAGGTTCGATACTCGGTGGAGGCACATAGTGGTCCGAATCACCACTTTTCAACTGTAGCTCCAATCCTGATTAGTTTTGCCGTGCATAAAACGGACTTAAAAAAACTAACTCAATCTATCAATCAATCAATATTGACTCTACCAGGAATCGAACCCTCGACGCCTCTTGTTTTACAGAGCAATAACCTTAGCCGCTAAGGTTTCGGGGTAAAGCACCTTCGGCGCCATCTTTAAATCATTTCTTTATGTCTTTGAATCATACGCAATGGTTGCGCGCGCATTTCCTCCACACACACACACACACACAATACACACGTGTTAGGTTAGCATACATCAAGAAACAACGTGACAAATCCATTGACCCCCTCCCCCCACCGCTTCCGATGTCTTCAACGTGATCAGACACGTTCTGCTGACTCAACAATAAAACAGCTCGTACCCCGCTACACCGGATGTAACATAACACCAGTCGCATCGAATTTTTGCTGACGCGTAGGAACGAAGTGCTGCCTCTCTACTACCGTATATAACCTTGGCTTCAAAATTGATGTCCTTTCATCTTCCAATCTGAACATTTTTATTAATTTGTCAATGTAGTTGGCTTGATGAATAAGAAATATTCCTTCTTCATTGCTTTCAATTTGTAATCCCAAATAATGATTTAGTTCCCATAAATCCTTAACTTGAAATGTTTGGGACAAGATTTTCTCAATATCAGCAATTAAAGATTCATTTTCACTTGCAATCAATACATCATCAACATAAACTAATATATACACTAATTTTCCACTTATTTCTTTTGTGTACAAACAAGAATCTGCATTTCCTCTTTTCAAACCAATTGACTCAAGTGTCTCATTTAACTTATGGTTCCATGATCTAGCAGCTTGTTTCAAACCAAAGATAGATTTCTTTAATTTGCAAACTAATTGTTCTTTCATCGGTTGTTCATAACCCTCTGGTTGTTTCATATACACTTCTTCTTGTATTTCCCCATATAAAAATGCTGTTTTTATATCAAGATGCCTTACTTTCATTTTTCTTTCTCCTGCAATGGTAAGAAGTACTCTCAGTGTTGTTTGTTTTGCTACAGGTGCAAATATCTGATCATAATCATCCCCAAACTTTTGTGAGTATCCTTGTGCCACTAACCTAGCTTTATAACGTGAAACTTTTCTTTCAGAATCTTCTTCTATTTTGTAAATCCATTTACTTCCTATTATCTTCTTTCCTACTGGTGGTTGAACTAAGATCCCATGTACCATTTTCATGCATCGAGTTCATTTCTTCTTCCATAGCATCCTTCCATTTTTCTTGGTCAGGTCCCGTAACTGCTTCTGCATATGATTTTGGTTCTTCTTCTCATCTAGTAATGCACTCTTCATTATTATCAATAACACCTTTTGTGCAAATCTTGCTGGTAACTTTTGTAGTGCGTTCCGATCGCCTTATGGTTTCTGATATTGGTTCCTTCTTCTCTTCACATTTCACTACAGCTTATGTATTTGACAGTTCCATTTCCACTTCATGTTCAGTATTCTGTTCATTTGCATGTTCACCTAAGTTTTCATTCTTTGAAACTGGAGTTGTATGGCTTGGAGTTTCAATAAATGCACAATTCCGGCTAATGGTAATTCTATTTGTAGTCACATCTAAGAACTTGTATTTTCTTCATATCCCACCAATATAAGTTTCTTTGCTTTTACATACGACTTCCGCCATTTCTCCTTTGGTATTATAGCGATGCATCAGGAATGGAACACGACTGGCCTTTCCTCTGTTTCTTTTCAAGCAGCGAAAAATTTAATCTCATCGCATGGTCGCCAGGTGCATGTAAGTAACACTATTTTCATGAAAATTTCCAAGTTTCTTTTTTATTGTTTTCAGTAATTGCATGATGTATACAGTTTCGAAACGCACCTTTTGTCGCACTGAAACACCAGCAGTGTTGCCAATGCACAGTCTCAATTTCTAAAAACAACTCTTTCCCCATAAAGACGCCTCATCCGATTGGCTATCGGTACAAATGAGCATTTCTTTTTTCACTGCCATAGATGCCGAGCTAACCCACCTAACCAAACTGAAAATTACCGACGGCATGTCCGTACATGTGTGTTATGTGTTATTTTTCAAGCTTTGTAAAAAAAAATTATTTACACTTCCCGTTACATCTGGCAACACTGCGTGGACACTAATAAAATCCAATTATTGTTCGCCGGTTTAAAAATATATGCATGAACAAGGATTCAATTTGGCATAAGGATTATATGTGTACCACTTCCGGTTCAAAAGTTGTACTATCCCCAACTCCGGGTTGCGCTGTAAATGGAACACCCTGTAATACACGTAGCTTCGTGCAGGTGGTCGATAGACGTATGCAAGTACGTACAAACGATGCGAGAGGTTTAAGTGATAGAGAGCGTGTTTCTGTAGTTTGATGCTTGTCGAAATCTCAAGTCTGCGGTGCTTGCTTGATGACAAAAAAAGCAATCTCTACTAGCTTCTAGAAAAATACCTCTTTTGCGACTGATTGATTGAATTGTTCTTGTACGTCGCTTTTCCGCTCCACAACTTGCAGAACTGCACATGAGCAGGGCCTTGTACAGTTTTTTCCATTTGGAAAAGGCGTAAGTTAGTATTTATTAGCGTAAAGGTAAATTTAGATCCAAAATGACTAAAATTTAGGCCTTTGTGAAAATTTTATAGGGTGTTGAGATAAATTTCTGTACACGAGTTGTCCAACCCTTATCACAAATAAGTTTATAGGGCATTTTTAATAATTTTACGATCAGGATGTTTATATATTTTAAGTTATTAGGAATTTTCTAGTTTATAAAGTGGACTCCCCGATGGCACAGTGGTTACATCGTCGCCTTGTAATCAAGGGATCCCGGGTTCGATCCCGGTGGAGGCACATGGTGGTTCGGATCCCACTTTAAACTGTAGGCCCAGTCTCGATTAACCTTACTGTGCATAAAATGGACTTAACACATCAACTCAATCAATCCAGGCCCCTCCGAAAGAGAAATCTTGTACGCCAGTGACCTTGAGGATTTATTATGCTACACATGTTACACTATACAGGATAGGATAGTGTTCAGGTTCCAAGAACGAATGTGATGGGTTTCGCTGGACTATTAAAGAGTGAGTTTAAGGGTGTAAAAGCGTGAGCACCATGTGGTGATCTAGCGTTTATTTGCGAGATCTTTTCTTGGAAAACATCACATGTTCAGAAGCACATAAATAGGTTTTAACTTCTGCGGGAAGTGCACATTTGATTGTGGAAACCGGGTCCAAGTTAGGGAAACCTGATCTCTCAATGCAGCCAGCCATCGTAGGAAAGTATTAATCAATTTTCCTTTTTGTTTCTTAAGAAGGTGAACTATCGACTAGACCAGACCCCCTCAGGGGAAGGACTTTAGCAAAGAGAAACAAGACGCGAACAAACTTCGTACTACTACTTTTGAACTTCTTTCCAATTCTCTGACCTTTTAAAAGGCTGCTCAAATATCAATGCCCCTTCTACTTATCTAGGGGGATTAGAGGGAAGGTTGGATCTTGGCTCATTAATATTCTGAATACGAAGATCCTCTTCAATTTAGCCCCATCAAGATCCTTCTACGATTCTCGAAATGGAAACGAGGCTCAAGTTTTCATCAATTACGTAATGCACTTATTATTTTTTTTATTCCGACTTCAAGATATTTGTGATTAAACTTTGTTCGTTCCCCCCTAATTTCCATTTTTGTCCAATCCAGTCTTAATTGAAAAGATGGATTGGATGGAAGTGCAAATAGAATATTTACTGCACAGATGTAATTGTATTAATATTTCATTATCTATGCGGATTATTGATCGGTAGCTGTGAGAACAGGAGCTTGTTCCTGAACGCATTTTTTCTCTCACTGCTTCAAGCGACGATGCAGGCAATTAATCGCTATGGCTACATGGAGTTTCCCTAGGAGAGATTTTCTTATGTTGCACATGCTTTGGTTTTGTATTGCATATTCTCAGATCTTCCGGCCTACCCTCAACATTGTGGTCCGCAAATTGCAACAAACTTTGTGTTTTAGTAACAGTGTGCAGTAAGGTAACATGATGAAAAGAAAAATCCAGAGAGGGTGGGGGGGAGGGGAACAAGCAAGGTCAGGCCGGCCTTTGTGGCGGAGAGTGGTTAGCACATCGCGCTACGACTCCAGGGGTCCCGGGTTCGAATCCAGGTCTGGACATGGATGTTTGTGAGTGTCCATTCATCAATTTCATCACCATCGTCATCTTCGCAATTAGCCAAAAATGACAGAAATGCGAAGTGAAATAAAGCAAATCAATCAAGCAAGGTCAGGAAGAGAAAATAGAGAGAGAGAGAGGGTGAGCAAGCAAGAATGTGACAGAAAAGATAGAAAGATAAAAGAAGAGGAGAAAGAGAGGGGACAAGAAAGAAGGTAACAGAAAGATAAAGAGAGAGAGTAGGAGTAAATAGAGGAAGATAGAGAAGAAAGAGGAAGGAAGCCAGAAGGTGAGAGAAAGATAGATAGAGAGGGGGGTGGGGGAAGAGAGGATTTTCTAGTATTGTCAAGCAGTTGGAAGTGGGAAGAGATTTAATAAAACATTTTTTGAACTGAGATTTTTCTGTTCATAGAAATACAGAGTAGAAAGTTTTTGTGTGCGTCGCTTCTGCATCTCACTTAAAGAGAATATTTGTTCAGAATTTCCCCAATATCTTCTTTGACTTCACAACTCGTTCACAATTCCAGAAATGCGTGTCAATATCATTGTGTGATATGCCAAGCCTGCTTTATCAGAGGACGCGACTGCATGCCATATTTGAGCTTTGTATTGTCAAGCTCTGTTCGTTTTATTGATGAATTATGCAGGGCATTCAGGACGCGACATCCAGCATGATTGACACGGGAAACTGTGATTCAGCAAAGAACTGCATGTGGTGTTTGCACGGACATTTCTGACGTAATCAGTCAATCATTTCGGACATCACCTGCAAGAACAGATGCTAGAAAATTGATGGGAACAAAATTCGAAAAGGTACATATTATCTTATGGCATGTAGGCACATAAGAACGTAATGTCAATACAAACAGTTTCCATTAAATTCATAACTTTTGCTCATATTTATCCAAAATTAAAGTATCATGTCGTTAGTTTCACAATATATGAATGAAAGCTAAGTGAATGTATGTTTATGGCGTTTAAAAGAACAGCAATTAATGTAGTTTAGGAATAACCTTACGCTCAGGAAGTATTTGTGTTATAAATGTGACTATTACATTGTTATGGGAGAATGGGTGAAATTTTTTTCTTGCTGCCAGGGACGCTTTGGTTTGCTGGGGGAGGGGGGGGATTCTTGCAAACCCCGTGAATTCACACCTGACACTTAATATACCGGGTGATCTGTTTGAGATGTCAGAAAAGTAAAGCTAAAGAGATTAATGTACATATCTCCGAGCAGCTTGTTGTAATATAAGGAGAAAGGATGTAAGTTTCGAATGAGTGGAGGTTTACGGACTTCAGCTGCGTGGCGGCAGTAGCATGCATGTAAGACTCGAAAATTTCGCATACCATACAACATACTGTGTGCGCTGTTGTGACGTGATCACCACCTTTGTTACCATGCACATTAGCGCCGCCATGTGGCTGAAGTCTGTAAACATCCACTCATTCGAAACTTACATCCTTTTTGCTTATATTACAACAAGCTGCTCGAAGATATGTACATTAACCTCTTGTGTATAAAGGTTTACTTTTCTGACATCTCAAACGGATCACCCGGTACATAAAATAACCGATTTATTTGGTTTATCATGCATGACGTATAAAGTTTACTAAATTTGGTTATTTTGACATAGCCTAATCAATTGGTCATTTTACGTAAAGAAATGAATCTGATTTACTAAACAAAATTGGTACTGTTGAACAATTATTTCTTTGTCGCGTAGTTAAACAAATATTTGGTCACCAGCTCTTATTTCAAACATTACTTCTTGAAGCTTTCTTGGCAGCGAAGAGATTCTCTTGTGATATCAGAATATCCGAAATATACCAAGCCTGTTAGTTTCTGTAGTGGATGAAGGTGACCAGAATCAGACAGTCCCAGAGTCTTTGCCTAAAATTTTTTAAACGTAGAATGGGACTACAAAATTTCCTTTTTCGTCGCAGTGACTTATCAGTATAGAATTACTGCAACAATACACCTTCTCTACTATTACTATGAACTATGGCATTGTTGGGTAGAAATTATTTCACATTTCAAAGTCAAGAACGTGCCATATTTTAATTTTCTTACAATATTGGAGTGTTCTCATTGTTTAACTGAAACTAAGGACGCCACTGAACAAGAGTTTTCGTACATGAATTGTTTGTGTCCAAGTGACAAGAACACAATTTCAGTACACATTTTTAAAGCTATGTTGATTAATAAGGTGAACTTTAATGATAGATTTATAATCTTTTACAAAATATTATTTGAAAAGAAGGAAGTACTGACGAAGATTCATTCATCGGCAAAATATCAATCAATGAAATCTAATTGTAAAGGACAGCTTGGTTGTTGTTCAGTGCATATCACCTATTATGTAAGTTATTTGCACAGTATTTACTTGTTATTTAAATAGTTTTCAAACGTAAGTATTTACGACGAAGCCGTTTTTATTAAAATGTACATTTTGATGCCCAATTCTGTCCCGTTTTTTCTTCACGAAAATATGAAAAAGTCCCATTTTTTTGTTTTAAAAATATGGTTACCTTGTACTGGATGCATAGTTAATACTAGGACTTGCTGAAAATTAATGCATGATCGTCTAAGTTGCACCGTGTGTGGTAGACATATTTTTAGTTTTAATGATCATTTAAATGCATATTCAGATACTTTTTCAGGTCTTTTTTTGCCTATTTTTGGGTTTTTGCGTGCCTACATGTCACAGCTGTAGTCATGAATCAATTTTCACAGCCCTAAACTTCCAGTTGAAGGTTTTCATGTGAGAGATTGGAGTTTCCAGGAAGGTTCTTTATTCTTTAACGACTTTTGGATGATTCGTTATCTGACGTCTGCTTCTTATTGGCGTCATCGGTGATGGATGGGCAGTCATAATGAACCATATAAAAAGAATAAACCAAGTGCCTGAAATCACAAAGGGTTGTTGATAAGATGAATTTATTCTTCGACTGATGCCTGGAAATTTAGCCTCTCGGGAGATGTACGTGATTTTTCACACAGATGTCGCTTTCGTCAACGTGTTGAGTGTCAGGCTCACAAAGGTTTAGGTTCTCTTAAGCTTGTTGCTTAGCGTTTCATCTTCATCGTCGCATTCGGCCACCGAGCGGTTTAGTAGTCGATGCACTCTCTCGTTGCCGAAGGTTCGTGGTTCGAACCCCGTCAGACATACGTGTTTCTTTTTTAGTGTTCCTTCGTTAGTTTCATGTTCTGAATGGTTAGAGAATCGCGCTGCGACTCCAGGGGTCTCGTGTTCGAATCCTGGCCTGGGCGTGGATTCATCATGGGGCCTCCCCGATGTCGTAGTGGTAACGTCGTCGCCTTGGAATCAAAGGGTCCCGGGTTTTATGTGAAGGCACATTGCCCAGTGGAATCCCACTTTACATGTACATCCAGTCTCGGTTAGCTTATCTGTGCATAAATCGGACTTAGAAAAACAATTCAATCAATCAATTTCATCATATCATCACTCATTCTTATCTTCGCGGTTAGCCAGAAAGTGCCAGAAAGGCGAAGTAAAATAAACCAAATCAATCAATGCAATGTAATATAAGTAGAAAGGCGAAAAAATTGATTCACTGTTTATGTTTACAATATTGACATGTATAGTGTGAATTCAATAAAAATTATGTTTCTTAATATAGCAGCTTGTCACGAGCCAACATTAATGTTTGCGTCTGTCTGCAGATTTAGAAGCAAGAATTATAGTATATCTGCATCATTAAGCCCATTATACTAAGCAAATAATAGCGACATCACTTCCATACACAACACTACCTTTAAGTTACAGATCTGCAGTTGATTATATTTTTGACTCATGTCATTGCCTTACAACTTTATTAATAGTTTATTACTGCATAGTTTTTGCAATTTTTGTTTTAAAGGATATAAACTGACTGAAATACGCCATGGACTCTCTCCGATGGTAGTGCTAACGTCGTTCCTTATAATCAAGAGGTTCCCGGCTCGACACCTGATGGAGGCTCAAAGTGGATTCGAATCCCACTTTAAACTGTAGGCCCATTCCTAATTTGCATGTTTGTGCATAAAAGCGGAGTTGAAAGAAAACTAAAATAAACAATGACGACACCAGCTTCCCGACACAACTTCTTACATGCTTCTGCCCATTTATACTTATGTTGAAACAACATTAAACTATTTTATTTGCTATTCATGGAAGGAATTCAAATTGTAATAATTTGCATATTATAATTTAATTGGTGGGTCTTTCCCGAAACTAAGTTTTCTTGTTAGCTCTACATATTGAAAACGAGCGAACCTAAGAATTCAATCACTGACGGGATAGTTTGTGTCAACAATCTATCTACAGAAGACTGCTAGCTGAGCATGCACAGATCTATGGTTGGCAAGCCACACGATCTCTGGCTGAGACCAAAATTCACGCACTCTATACGGAGGTTCTCATCGATATGACGTCATACATAGTTCATTTGCAGTGGCGTGCTCACGAATTTTATGAATGTTAATTTTTACCACTTCCTCACTTTCTTGGTCGAGTAACCTGAGTTGAAATTTTGTCTTAAGGGTCGTTAGCAAATCTTTCAAGATTGATTAACGTACGTGCTGTTTCTCACTACTTTACATATTTTACAAGCTGGAATAGACTTTGTGGTATGCAACTCAGAACTCTACTTCTGCGATAAATTATTCTCACCCATCTACTCTCGCCTGTTGTAAATGCGATGTGTCATTTGTAACATGTTCCAAAACATTTTTTTTCATTCCTGAGCGTTAGCTCCATAATCGGCCACAGCCAACGCGCATTTACATTCTAAACGTATAATACATCATTACATTAATTTGGTAAATGCTGGTTTTCACTGGCATGTTGGATTTTGAATACCGAATAATTCCGATTGATACTAATTGATAACAATGGATAACTATATTATTATACTCGAAAAACTGATAACCTGTGAACGGATTTATATGTAGTAAAATGTGCTAAATATGTAAATACATATTTAATAATTCCAAAATATTGAATTATATATGGACTTAAAATTGTAAGAAAAATACCTTCTTAATAATATAAAACACAGTACGCTTACATTGACATTAATTGCAAAACAACACAAAATGTGCTTTCATTTTCTGTTTCGACAACAATGAATAACATAAATTTTTTGTAAGTGTTCGAATGTGAATGTCTTTCTGTTGTCTTCTTAGATCGATTTATATTGACTAAAACTATGTTTAATATCGCAAGAAGTATTGTTGGTGTATTTAAAATGTGTCAGTTATTCTCAAGAAATGAAGACCCCGGCGCAAGAACCAGACAGCTCCACTTTTTGGCCAAACTTGTTTTTTTTTGCTGTAATCTACCATACAAAAATGCTCTATCTGCTGGTGCAAGAATCAGACAGCTCAGATTTGTTGCGTAGTAGGAATGGAAAAGGAGTTGTCTGGCGTGTTTCTGCCGGCGCATGATCGCAGACAGCTCCTGGAAAAGTCTGGTTCTTGCAGCGACTATAGTTTAGTGTTCGGCCACTCGGCGGCGTGCAGCAGTTGCTATCGAGACCGCACCAGCGGCGTATACTCTGGGCCACCTAGGTAATCGGAGATGACCCGGCTATAATTTTTTAAAAAGTTGTTTTTTTATTTCTTCACAATATTCTTCCGAACCAATCTTTGTCACATATTTCTTTGCTTCCAGCGCGCAAATGTTTTCAACCGTTTGCCGCGGAATGTCCGTGAGGCTTTTTCTCCAGCTGGTGGAATCTGGTGACGTCAGGGTGAGATTCCACCGGCTCCCTTTAAATCCCTTACGGGAGGGGAAGGAAACACTGCTTCTCAGGCGCGGTTATTCCGTGGCAAGGGTAAGCTCCTTCTGGAGAGAGTCCATCGGTCGCACTTTCCACCCCAGAGCCTTTGCCGTTCCCTCGGCTGGCAGTGGCGCCCCCTTCTGCCATTCTTCCCCGATGGCCTTTGTATCGTAGGAGCTGTGTTGTTTACGACAGGGAAATTTCTCGGGAAAAAAAACAGAATTCTGGGTTCACAAATTGCGTACTGAAAAAGAAATTAGAGAAAATACATCTGAAAGTGCGCGAGAAACAGGGAAATCTGAACAACATTTGCGAACCAATTAATTCTATGTTAATTCTCATTTTACATTTGCTTCTGTCTTACTGATCTCTGCTATTTCAACAGATATTGTAAAAGGAAAAAAAACAACTTTAATATTGAAAATGAAGGTAATTAAATAAATTAAAATTTGAACTAGAAATTCAAGAAATTACACCGACCTCCGTTGCGGAGTGTTAGCACAGCTCCCTACGACGCCAGAGCTACAGGGTTCGAATACCGGCCTGGGTGTTCTTGGTAAATGTCCCTTCATCAATGTCATATCATCACTCGTAGTGATTAACCAAAAGTGGCAGAAAAGCGACGTCAAATAACAATTTAATCAATCGATTAATGAAGTAATTAAACTATATGTTTATTTTTTTCATTTTTGTATTTTAAAATGCGTGATTACTTTCTTTGTAGCCTTCAAAACCAGTACTTATTTCACAGAAATGAATAATTTTTAAAAGGGAAAGCTATCAGAAATAAATTATATATATATATACGTACACATAAATTAGTAAATTTAAGTTGTTTTTCCCCCGCTTTAGATTAATAATGATCATAAAGATAAAAGATGTATGAATAAAATATATAAACAAAAAAAGCAATGATTCCAACTTATAAAACCTTGCGCATCGCAGGGAATTTAAAGCTGGGAAAGGGAATTTTTCAGCATCCATAGGGAATTTAATTCTGAGTCAAGAAGTAAGGAACCACAATAGAAGATTGGCGCAGGGAATTGAATGCGTGTTGTAGGTGGCTTTGTGCTGTTCTTCCTATTAGCGATTCGAAAATGTAATATTTGTTTAGCTGTTAGTGGTTTAGTATTCGTGCTAGTGCTGTGTTTACTGAAGTTAAAAGCAATGGATATAATACAATATTTTTGCGTGTGAAAATTTTTAGAACGGGATCTTTTCCGGAGAAATTGGAAATAGTTAATGTAGGTAGGCCAGTAACATCTCTTGTACACAGGTCTTGAACTTAAACTTCCATGTATACAAACAAAAATCGGGAATGCACGAGTAACTGGACACTGGGTTAACTTGAATTTTAGACTTCAATTAATATTGAGGGTTTTTATTTCACTACCGCTTTCCTTTCATATTCTTTGTTACAGGTTTTTTCTTATAGATTTATTATATTTTCTTGTTTTATCATTTGAAATTCTAAACGTAGATTAACTGCAAGTGCAATCACAACAATTATTCGACAGTGGTCGCAACAATAAGGTAACATTTTTATCACATATATTCATAAATCCTGTATGGATGTTGAGGTAAATTTGCAGGGAGACTTCAGGAGTGGGTGGATGAATCAAGTGTCGGAGATTACCCACTAGTTAAAACCAGGATACGCCACTGGACCGCACACTTCATTATGTATGTTAATGTTGTTTCTAGCTATTGCACATGAATACCCCTTACTTCTTCATTCTTTTATTCAGTTTTTCGTGTCTCCTGAAAACTTTTATAATTTTGAGCTGTCTCGTTCTTGCACCGGGGTCTTCAAATGCACTCAACTCCTACGATAACACAGGGACATGTAGTTTTTGCACAAATATGGAATGTATGTTGAGAAAGTATCTGAAATATGGAAATAATATGTAAAAATAACTAAAATATGAGTCCAAACCTAAGATATATAAAAATATGGAAAATAAAAACTACATTTTTCGACTCTACATGCCATGATGAGCAAAGATAATACAAAATATTAACTGATTTCAGCTTCATACATAAATATGCATTTACATATAAATCCGTTCCCTGCCGATAACTATAGGGGAGAGCGGGTCTGGTTATAACGCGTCCAGGTTGTAACAGAGCTAATAACTTTGGTAGTATTTGGTAGATGGTGTTGAAATTTCAGCGGTGGTGGCAGCACTTGTTAGTGCCTCAATTGCCCATTCTGCGAGAGAAGTCGATTTGACTTGGTGTCAGAGCACTTTTCCTGTTTTTCCGAGTAGTAAAAATTTGCCTTATCAGAAAAATAGTGTTCTTTGTAAATACATAGCAGATGGATTAGATATTTGATCACAGCATGACTGAGTGTAATTTCTAGTATTGAAGAAGAAGAATTGATACTAATTTTCAACGACGATGTTTGTCAGCAATGAAAGGATAAAAATGCCGACTTCACTATGAGGCAGGTTGTAACAACAGGCCAGTGATTCACACGACTTAATTTAGTTTATTTTGAGACAAGTGACTTGCTAAAATCTTAATTTCTAGTGTGAACTTAATTATGTGGAGGTGTGATAGACCCATGCTCTATTTTAAAAGTTATTTTGAACCATTTAGCCAGTTTTTATAATAGGTAGGCTTATTGTATTCGCACATGTCTATAATATGTCACTTTTCTGTTGTTTTATGTATGTACAATCATATACATCACTGAAGGTTTACATATTTTGTGTTTTTTCATCTATATTCAATTCCTGTGTGTTCATCTTGCAACACTCGGAGGAGAAGACCAATAGCTTAGTTAGCTAAGTGTTTCAAGTCTACCCATAATGCAAACCTTTTTTCCAGCGGTGGCATGAGACTCTATTTTACTCAGGGTTCGGGAAAAAACGAGCACTTAGTGGGCTATGACGTAGTTGACCAGTTAAGTTAATTGACAACTCAAAATTAACTAAACATATAAAGGTTTATTTCATCACAAACTTAAGCAAGAAAGGAACTTAGACCCTTTTACAGTAGGTTTATACATCCAACTTATAGTTTCACAGCTACAGACACACACACACACACACACACACACACATATATATATATATATATATATATATATATATATATATATATATATATTCATATTTGGGCCTCTCTATATAGTTACGGCCTTTTGTAGTTGAACTATAAAACTTTTAACCCTTAAAGAAAAGGGAACAGGTAAACCCATACAACTTCGTATATGATACCTAGTACTCTTGTTAGAAAACAATCACAAAGAGTTTATAAACAAAGCATCTAAAAGAAAAAGATTAATGTAACCTTGGAAACTGCTTTTTGTTTCCATGTAGTAGTAACAGGCCAAAAACTAAGGAATAGATTCTAAGAAGCAAATTTCCCAGCATCGAGGAGACGGGGTTTCGCTGTTACCATCCCCAACGTCGAGATGACGGGGTTTTATGAAAGAAAAAGGTCTGGCTGCCCTAAATATCTCTCTCCCGAAAGTGGAGTGGGTCCTCTCACACTAAAGTGGAGTAAATTTCTGTCACCAGAAGTGGAGTGGGATATCTTTTTCTCTCTCCTCTTGCCCGTAGGCAGAGCCCTACTTCTCTCGTCCGCAGACGGAGTCAAACTGAGCTTGCTAGCCCCGCTATCGCCTTTATATTGGGTCGGCGACGCTAGCGTAAGCAAGTGGAAGAAATATAAACTATTAAAAGTATATTCTTACATTAAATATTAAGTAAGTTTACCAAATTAGAGGTGTAACCTGTTTTTAAATTGATACATTTCTTATTACATATTTTTATCAGAAAGGTCACAAAAATAAAGGTGCGACTGGTACAAATTGTGACGAGACGGGTTCGTTACAATCTATGAAGTAGAATGTTGCAACCTACCCCACTCAGTGTTACAACCAACCCCCTTAGTGAGGCAGGTTGTGACAATTGCAAGGTTACTTTTGTTCTTTAATTTCTCACAAACTGCTCTTACTTTGATTGCAGTTATTGCATGTTTTGAAACTAGAAATATATAGTTTCTTGTGTATAAAATTTCGTTTACGTACTGTCACGTATACATCGGCAATATATTCGAGAACAAAAAGTGTTACAACTATTCCCACTCTACCCTGTTATTAATTTGATTTTAATTGCATTGATGATGTTGGTTAAAGATAAAGTGATTCAGGAGAACCTCTCGAGGTCAGGTAGAATTGTTGCCAGGGCTCGGTACCGAGCCGCGGCCCGCCGGTTGAGAAACACTGCTCTGGACGCTATAAATGCTTGTCGATGTTATATACACACACCCATGCTCACATTGTTCTTTTTGCTTCTGTTAACTTTCACACCACAACATTTTCTCACGGCCGTGTGCCACATGAAATTTCATCATTGTTGTCGATTGAAGAACCCATTATCAGCTCCCGTCGTAATTGTGTTGTGGATTCTATCCGAACAAAAGAAGTGTGTAGCTATTTCGCACGGATGATCGACACATGTACGAGACAGGTTCTCGGCGACCATTGAATGCAGCGCCCCCTTCCACTCCGGCGTCCGTTGTTTAACTGCCACACACCATTGCAATATTTATCAGGAGGCGTTTCGCTTCCATTAGAGGTGAGTGGCTTCGGATGGGCCATCGCCATTTGTCCCCCCAACGTCCCATGGGCTGTTGTTTTACAGATGAAACACAAATGCTAGATACAAATGTTAACAATTACGTTAAACGTACACATTGAGTTTCAGGATGATAAAGTAGAGCGGTTATGAACAGGGGAGGAATGAGATATATTTTATCATGTGCATTGTACAGTCGGAACAAAATTCCAGTTGTTATAAAATCTTTAAAACCCACCGTATACACTGAAAACTAAATGAATCATATCTATTGATACACCAATTAATACACTAAAGTGTGTTTTGTGACCTCTGTGAAGAATCAAGTTTAAAGCTTAATGCATTTTTTGTTTCAGATGATGCATTTACAGGGTGTCCACAAAGTCCTGCTACCATTACAATAAAACATACTGTAGCTCCTAAACTATATGAGATAAAGACATGCGGTTTTTGCAACGTGTTCTACAGCTCTCAAAGTTTTAATAAGTAGTGGTATTGTTTTGTTATTATTATTTTTTTTTTGATTTTACAGATTATATTGTGAGGGACCTTTTGGATAGACATTTTCTGGCAACCGCGCTCCCCTGATATCACCCCCTTGGATTTTTTTTCCTTTGGGGGTATGTCAAGGATCGTGTCTACGAAACCCCTGTTCCAGATATTGTCACACTTCGTACACGGATTGCAGAAGTTCTCGAACAGGTTGATGCTGCTATGCTGCAGCATGTATGGATGGAGATCGAATACCGTCTCGACGTCCTGAGGGCAACTAACGGGGCGCATGTGGAAGTGTTGTAATTGTAAATAAAACTTTGAGAGCTGTAGAACACGTTGCAAAAAACTGCATGTATTTATCTCATATAGTTTAGGAGTTAAGTTTCATCGTAACGGTAGCAGGACTTTGTGGACACCCTGTACTTTTCTGAGTATAGAATTGCTATAATGTATATTCATCTTGGCACATAAACCAGATAATGATAAAGACTCAGGAGGCAATGAAGGCTGTTTTTTCAGGATAGAATTGTAAGTAAGCATTTTAGCCGATTTCTGTAGGTCAATAACAAAGGACACTTTCTTCTGACATACCTATACTTTGTCCTAGGAGTCTATGGAGCAAGCGAACGTAAACAAGTTCTCTGCGCAATGGACTCGACCAATGAAAGTGCTGGATGGAAAGGGATTGCATGGAGGGGGTAACGCGACCGCAACTACCAGTTGTTTGCAGCAGCGCGCACGCCTTTTCTCTGCTCACTCGCGTTCTCCCCTTCACTACCGTGGCTCCACAAATTTCTGGGACAGAGTAGGTGAGAGATAGCTGATATTTTGTTTACAGTTCTGTATTTTGATGCTATTCTGCGCTCAGCTTAAAAATAAAGTATAACAACAATAATAATGTACTTCATGCTCTGTATCAGTTTATAAATGTACTTCACACGGTGTAGTAGTGTCTGTGCTACATGAGTGTATATGTTCGAAATGACACATTTGTGCAATAACGTTATAATGTGTGTTCGTTTCTACATCAGCTTGTATATTCCATATAACAGTCGCTCTAACTCTTGAACAATGAAACTGAATTAGAGTCAGGACACCGACATTCGTGTTGATCAAATAAGGGAAATACTACTATTAATTATACTATCTTAGAGAAATGCTATATACTAGATATGTCATGGTGTTGTAGTACTACACTTCATGAATGTAATTCTTTTAAATTTAAGTTAAAGAGTAACATCTATTTTCCAATTCTCAAGATTATTCGGAAAGTTTTCCATTTCTTGCACAGGTACTAAATAGGATACAAACCACCGAAATGTGTGTCTGCTGGGAATCGAACATGCGAGCTCTTGATTACGAAGCGACAGGGTTAACCACAAGGCTATCGGGCAGACTAAGGCTAATCTTGTAGATGGGAATGGCTTGTGCCTAGAAGTTGGATGAAATGTGTTTCACTTCTTATTAATGTTCACAGCATAATCAAGACTGGAACTACACAGTCCCTCTGCGGGTTCGAACCAGGGAATCATAGATTACTAGATGATAGAATAATCCTAAGGCCCGCTTTAGACGAAAGCATCTTCCTTAGCATTCTTCTTAATATTTATGCCATGACCAAAAACTACCGTGTAAAGTGAGAAATGTTATGGCATTTCAGATGCCATGGCATATTTCATGGTATTTATCAAGGATAGGCTCGGTCCGTAGCATTTTTCGTAGCGTAACCAATCAGAAGCGACCTCATGGTCACGAGTGCAAACGTAATGCCGGTCGCGTGAGATGTAAACAAAGTATCACTTCACACTTTTAAACGACGATAACTATTGAACCGAGAGGAATATCGCTTCGTATTAAATGGTTTTAGGTAGAGAAGAATGGTGCTGATAAAATACATACTTTACAACGTTTACTGTACACGTATGGAAGAGTATCTTAGCTTTTTCAATTGTAAACACCGTGCACACAGCATTGATGGTTTAATTCGTGCTGTATGTATTGTACATTATAATTGAAACAGTTAACCGAAATGTTCCATAAAATGCTTTCGTGTAAACTACTAACTGTTATAAGATTTTTGGAAGCATTTACGTAGCATTTATGCCAGCAAAAATGTTAAAGGAACTGCTTTCGTCTAAAGCCGGCTTAAGGCCGTCAGGAACCTTTAGTCGCTACTACAAGAATGAAATATACCGAAAAAGGCGAAATAAGAACCACAATATCCATGTCTTCTCCGGAACCCGAACTCAAGACCGCACGTTATGTTACCACTATACTGAATGGGTCTGGCTCGAAAATGGGTCGAAAGTTCCGGGTTCGAGTCATGGTTTTGGCATGGGCTTTCCTTTGTGAGCGTCCGTCTCTTAATCATTTTCATCGCCACTCATCCGCATCGTCAAGCTAGTTAGAAAGAGCCGGAAGATATGTAAAATGAGAAATATACACAGTAAGGTGATCAGTTCTGTAGTTTCCAGAACAAGGCATATACAATGGAGTGGTGTGTTTACCACCTATAATATAATAGAGTACATTGTATTTTCTATGGCTTATTCTTGCGCGAACCTTTTCCTTCTGAACTGGCCATCTCTCTTTATAAAATACAGTGGTCGTCTTAGACACATGCTATTTACAATTAATATTATCATAGTATGACATATTTATGTCTATTCTTACTCTATTGAATTATTTCATAATATTTTATCATTTCTTTCCCATAACTTCTCTTGCATTAATTATTATTTACTTCAAGTTAATTCTGTATTACGCATAAATGCCCATAATTTACCGCATAAGTGAACTATTATTACTCACTCACTCAATTGGCATTCTTAAACACGAAGGTTTATTGCTGCAGCAACACAAGCCTTCGATCTGTCCGTATCCTGGGCAAGATCAATCCAATCATTTCCATCCTTACCGATTTCCTTTAGGTCCATCTCAACGTTATTCCTCAATTTTCGTCTTGGCCTTCCTATTTCACCATCAGGTTCCCAAACAAGAATGATAGTAAACTCTTCTTTCTTCTCCCATTTGTGCCACATGGCCTGCCCACCTAAGTCTTCTTGATTTTGTTATTCTAAAAATTATATGAGTTGCATATTATGTAACCTTCTCCACTCACCTGTCTCCTCATCCCTTATCTAAAATAATAATATTAAATTGACATGAAACGAAATAATAATGCTGCAAATGGTGTTCATGCCGAAATTTAGTTAATAAAAAAAATCAACACAAGAACTTAATGCTACAAATAAATAATGGGCAGAACATTCATAAAAGAAAGATCCACTGTGTTTGAAGATTTATTTAACTTTCGTCGAACTTTATTTACAATATTTCACAACCTTTGCACAATTATGCATTCCGGCATATATTCAGATAACAATAGCAACATAGAGTGTTACAATTTTTATATAGTTGAAAAGCACTGAAGAAAAGTTGTTGAAACTTCCTTAAAATATTATCACTTAATGTGCTTTTGAAGAAAATGTTTTCTGTTTCGTAAGTGATCTGAATATGACACAACTGTCCTCAATAAATGCACTTATACATGTATATGAGAATTACTGATAAATTAATGCGAGTGATACAACAGGATTATTATTATAAAGGAAACTTTAATGTAAAACACAACAAGTTAGTAATAATTATACTATTATTATTTGTGCAACAGAAGCGACAACGGTGTTGGGAATTAAAGCCTTGTGAGGTAGAGGCTCAATATATCCATGCCATGTTTAAAACATGCCACATGGCTTTAAATCGCAACATGACTACCATATACAAATTTGTGACGAAAATTACTACTATTGTGCCATTAATACATGGTTTTGTTAATGCACTTACGAGCTTAACACTGTAAAAATATATAGGCTATATAATATATATATATATATATACTCTACATCTCTGGAATGGTTCATCTGTACAACATTGTATCTCTTGAGTGAAATGAACTTTTAAAGAGTGAGAAACGGAAATCTCTGAAAAAGGTCTTTGCAACACTGTGTGCAAATATATTTATAATGACTGGGAATAAACATAAATTTAAGGATTCTAGTTTCGAAACTTTTCTTACGGCCAAATTTTAGGAGAAACCTGTGTTATAATCATACCTATAATGTAAAAGTGGGGGTAAATATAGTTACACAAACTGAGAAAAATTATATTACGCAGGCGAGCGTTATGCGAAATGCTCTCCTTCATTTCATGAAGTAACAAAATAGTAATTTCCTATTTTATTTCTTTGTACGGCATGATGTATAACTAACAATCTGACATTACTTGGTATAAAAGTTGTAGCTGAAAGTAAGACCTAACGCTGTTGTTAGCCCCGGGCCTGTGTCTGCACATAGAGACACGTCAATACATGGGACAGTTATTATGCTTTGTTGAAATGGGCCACAAAACGAAGAGAGAAAGATATATTTTAAATGTGGTGAAACATAAAATATAAAACTAACCATCTGACATAACTTGACATAGAAGTTGTACATTCAGACACCGAAGTTCTAACAAGCCTGATAATAGGTACACATTTTGAGCAGATTATCATGTCTTAACAAATGAATATATCTGCAAACTGATTTAATTTTGTACGTACAATTCACACAATTTTATAATTTAACTTTATAATGGCACATTTAACATTTTTCACCACATTTCAAGTCTTGTCTTGTGGCCCTTTTCAAAGCAATTTTTCTTCAGTCGAGGTCTCTTGGCAGACGGAAGCCAGGCTGTGCCAATCAACCTCCAGCCCCCCCTCTCCCCCTAAATTGCGGTATGGACAGTCTCTCATCAGGACTGAACGTACAGTTTTAAAAAGATCCAAGAGATTGAAAGTGAAACTAATTTGTACGAGGCACCACATAATTTCTAAGGTTTAGGTTTAAGTTACGTTAATCATGTATAAACCTTTGATGTAGCAAAGGTTTCCTTGTCATATTACAATATCTCCACATCTCGAAGTCAATTTTATGCGACTGTTAACGAAACTAGCAGAGGTAGAAGGACCTGTTTGCACTCTACTGTTAGTACCTGCGCTTATTCATACAGCACGTAGATGATAGAATGAAAGTAGGATAGGGAAAATATAGGAATGGATATGTATGTTAAACGTACCCTCCCAGAAGATTGCCTCTGGAAGACTTCTATATCCGAAAAAGTCCACCTTGTTAGCTGCAGTATTGGCTGCTAGGGGGATACGAGCCAGCAAATTTGTAGAGAAGGCAAAGGATTGGGGTTTCCAATGGTAACTTTATTTTTTTTTTTCGGATTCGTTGTCTTAACGACGATTACCCACATGCTGTATTCAATATTGACTCACATTTTAGTAAGTATAATTGGCCTTGTCATACACGGGAATGTTTTTCTTCTTCTTGGGATTATTAAAGTACGTGGGTGTCGCATTGGAGAGGCGTTCAAATCTGTCAAATGGAGTAGTGTTTGCAGCAACCCCTGCAGTTTTTAAATCGATATTTTGTCCGGACAGCGTTGAATATTTGTGTACACAGCTGTACTATGCTGTTATGCGGATTTGAATATGTGACGTCCTTGATAATACACAAAGTGAGGAATCTGAGG
The DNA here is from genome assembly GCF_977018435.1 of Lepisma saccharinum. Taxonomy (NCBI): domain Eukaryota; kingdom Metazoa; phylum Arthropoda; class Insecta; order Zygentoma; family Lepismatidae; genus Lepisma; species Lepisma saccharinum. The sequence goes on from NC_139236.1 coordinate 73,509,257, forward strand.
CCATGAGTGTTTTGAAACCATCTTGCTGGAACGTCCATTCAACTCTTGGCGGTATGGGCAATAAGGAAAAGTCATGACTTAAAAATTGACTTCATTGGCGCATGTGTCGTATCATAATACTAGCTTGGTTGACTCATCGTTGGTGGTGGTCTCTAGGGTCAAGGGATTCTTAGAACGTCATTGTTGAGACGTTCGAATAGTTTGTAGTACTGCCATTACTAGAAGATACTGATATTTTCTAGAGGTTATCACTTGCTTCCAAATGCTAGTATTTTGACGTTAATTTGTGTCAGATCATTGGGATTGGAATTTGTTGAAATATGAAACTTTCCCTATCTGACAAGGTTATACAAAAGAACTAAACGCATCAAATCTGTTTTATGCACCAGAAACTATTAGATGAACTAAAGTGTGCCTTTTGACCTTTGCCAAGAATCAGCTGTACAGGTTGATGCATATTTGCATATCATTTGTAACGGTAACGCCAAAGTGCATCACGTTATGAAAGTGAGTATTTCTTTCAAACTTGAGCCATGCTTTAATGCATCGATTGATGAGTTCATGATGCATCTTTCTGCATCGTTTTCGGATGATGCCCTTAAACATTCGTCCTGAGCTACAGACTTTACGCATTTTTGTTTCAGCTGATGCACTTCTTTTTCTGTGTATACAGGTACAGAAGAGTGTTAAGAATAAGCAATATACTTTTTATCCCTTTTGTTAATTCACGTATGTGACAGCACAGAGGAAAGTACACTATCAATTATTTAAGCCTAGTTTTTTACTGCATTGGCAATGCATTACAGGAACGAGTGGAAATAAATGTTTGATCCAGAGAAAATATTTTCTAAATCCTATAAAAATTTATGTTACTTGCTCGAATATTTTCTGAAAATTTTAATTTTCCCGCTCACACATTTGAGATCGGTGTTCACTGTTCCATTGAATTTTGTTAGGGTGGGTTTTGGAGTGGACGAAATATTTTCGGGACGATTCTATCTGTGGTTATGGCTGTTAAGATTTTGCCTTATACTCTTCCTTTCTCTTTTACTTCTCTTTCTTTCTATTTCTCTCTTTCTTTCTCTGTTTCTCTGTTACTAACTCTTTCCTTCCATATCTTTCTTTCTCTCTCACTTCCCTCTCTTCTATCTCTTTCTTCACGTATTTATCCCTCTTTATCCTTCGGCTTCACTCTTTCACTTTCTACCTCAGTTCTTCATCTTTATTTTTCTGTTTTATCTCCATATTCCTTTCTCTCTCTCTCTCTTTCTACTAGTTATTAAGCTCTGTTTCATTTCTATCTTTCTTTCACTTTTTATCTCTATCTTACATTCTCTCTCCGTTTCTTTCTTTATATCATTCTTGCTCTCTCTCTATTTCTACCTCAGTTCTTCATCTTTCTCTGTTTCTCTATATCTTTCTACATTCTATCTTTATCTGTTTCTTTCTTCTTTTGTTCTGAACCTCTATTACTTTCTATCTCTCCTACTTTGGGAGAGGTTCTCTCTTTCCTCCTATCTATTATTCTGTTAATTTCTTTCTCTGTTCTCTTCCATGCTATCCCCATTCTCTATCTCTCTATTCTCTCTCTGTGTGTGTATGCGCGAGTGCGATTTTGTCTCAGCTATAAATGATTTTCTTTTTACAATCTTCTCATATAGGCTGACCAACATATTCGGTAATTCTTGGACAAACTCTCTGAAGCCGAAACTAAGAAATAAGATAGAACCTTGCAACGGGTAAATTAAATTCTAGTTTGAATCAGTTTATCGATAACCGATAACAGAATAATCTGCTTTTATGAGCCACACAATTACAAGGAGTTCCATTCGTTCTCCTTCCGGTAGAGAGGAATAGCCCAAAGGCAATATCTCGTTGCAAATAACATTTTTCTCCTTTCCGACAAGATTATTTTCTGAGCAAAATCAATACTCCATTACAATCAGTCTACTTCGCTTTCTCCTTTCCTTTGTATCACGTGATGAAAAAGTCTGATTGCGCCGTGAAGAAGAAGAAGAAAGAATGGACGAAAGCTTATTGTAGAGAAATTGCGAGAAGGATGAAAGCAGGCGATTGGCTGCGTGTGAGCCTATTCTCGCTTTTAATAGCAGCATCACGTGATGAGTGATCAAAAGCATTGCTTTGAACGTAAAAGGGAGATCGACTGATTAAAATTGACCTGCTCATATCTCACTTTCATAGTAAGCTTGGCGTGCATAAAGCTTATTGAAGTGCAATGGGAGAGAAAGGCGTCAATAAGCTAGAGGGTTTCTCGTCCAAGATAATTAACTTTTCATCCTAGTTAGAAAGATTATTAGCACCAGACGTTTATGGAGTAATAACTTACGAAATATATACATAAACAGTAGGTTTCGATTGATTGACTTCGTGTTTTAAGTCCACTTTATGCACAGTAAGCCTAATCGGGACTGGACCTACAGTTTAAAGTAGGATACGAATTGATACATAAATATTAGGGCTGAGCCGATGCCGATGTATCGGTACCGGCCTATACCAGTAGAATCGGTATCGGGAAGTATCGGTTGAAATTTACTTACCGATACCAGCCGATATTTTCTCGATGCTTTGATCTTTCCCGAGGTCCGCAAAAATGCTGTGCGATACTTTCCTGGAATTATGCAAAATTCGAATTTTGCTTTTAATTTTGCACCAGCTTTGCTTGAATAGCTACATTTTGTGATTACGTTTGATTTGAGTTGCTGTTTTAAGTACACTTTATGCACAGTAAGGCTAATCGGGACTGGACCTACAGTTTAAAGTGGGATCCGAACCACTTGTGCCTCCACCGGGTATCGAACCCGGGACCCCTCGATTACAAGGCAATGACGCTACCACTGCGCCATGGGGGAGGCCTTTTGTGATTACATAATATGTATTTTAATATTCTGAAGCAAATTTTGAATATTTTACAGCAAAATTCTTAGTAAACTGCATACCATTGGAGTGGAATACTTGGACACTAACATTGATCAAAATTTTGAACAACTTTTAATTATTGCAATCGGCTTCGGTATCAATAAGGATCGGAAAGAGTATCTGCATAGGTATAGGTATCGTCTCAAAGAGGTATCGGCTCAGCGCTAACACCGATACCAGCCGATACTTTCCCGCCATTTCGGTCTTTCACTGGGTCCGCAAAAATTGCCGCGTAACACTTTCGCTGAGTCTACTTATCGTGGAAATTATACAAAATTGAAACGTTTGTGACGTTTTTCCTGCGCGATTTGTACTAAAGAATCATTACGTCATATTTCGCGTAGGAAAGACATCACATTTTCTCCTTCGTAGTACGCCTTGCGTCTCGTTTGCTTTGTTGGTTGTGCCAGTCGCCGCTAGGTGTCTCTACCTATCTTTGCCCAGTGCTGCATTTACCAACGTGTAAGCTGAATCAGTTCCGATCCGACCGACTTCCTCGTAACAGCCAGGTTCTCGCAGGGAAACGAGCGAGAAAAAAGGAGGATGACGTGCGATTAGTGTGGGACGGTGTCTCGCTGGACGAGACTTGCATTTTTTGGATTCTAATTGCACGCACTCGTTTTGAAGTATTTCTCAATACTTCGGACAACCAGTCAAAAGTGGATTCTTCTACAATTTTTGCATTTTAAGTTAAGTAGTGGAAAGATTACATTTCTTGTGAGGAATCAAATATGCGTGTTCCGAGTCCCGTTTGACGTGTGCATAGACGGTTTGCCGTATTGTACAGGATACACGTTACCACTACTTCGATGGAGCGTTCCCACGGAAGCATGATTGAGAGGAAAGCTGAGTTTCGCCATACCAATGTGAGGGAAAAGACGACCGGATGAGAAGGAAGCCAAATCTTATTTGACGCTCCAGTTGCAGAGTTCGATTGGCCAAATGGAACAGTTTTGAGTGGACTATTGAGGTACGTACTGTGTCAAATCCTTCTTTTGCGACATATCAAATAAAGTGAAGTGCGTCGGTTTCATATACTATGAATTTCCAGTTCGAATAATTGGAAGAAAGAAGATATAAGCGTCGATTTATTAGAACTATACAAAATGGAATTAACCACGTAATTGTTTGGGCATGCGCGTCGTCGCCGCTATTCGTCGTATACAAAAAGTAAAGGAGAATTTCTAATTTTCTTAATAATAAAATTAAGCAAGGCGTACACTAGGGTAATTTATTATTGCGTCTCAGGGGGTGACAGAATACAATGAGAGATAATGTTTGTCTGGCACAAAATATTAAAATAAAGTAAGAAGAGAGAGCATCAAAGTAAAAATAAGGCGACAAATTGTTACAAGAAGAAATAAGAGCTTTTTACTATAACGTGTTGTTGAGAATTTAACTTGTTAAAGATATTTGATATTACATGATTCTACGGTTTGGTTGGATTTGTTCTTATTCGTTGTCGTAACTATAACGACCTCATGTATGAAACTACGGAGTAAATGGAGGGAGAAATAATTGTTGAATCTATTTTTGGAAATAATCTTGTGTGATTTAAAAGACTGATTTCTCGTTAATAATTGTTTTGATGTATATGTTTTCAAGTTGGGACGTTAATCAATCTACGCTGCGAGATTAACGCAATAAATTTTGACTTAAGGTCGCAAATGAACTTTACTCTCTCTTTTCACCTTTTTTTGTTTTGGAACCTTGCTTGTTAACAAAGAACGAAAGATTACTAGTGTTAAATGAAAAGATGAATTGATTGGTCTGCATTGTACGTATATTTTTGTGACGTTCCGTGTACACACCTGTACATGAATATATGCATATCTATATTGAATGGTCGGTATAGTGCGAAATTTTCCACGATATTCTGTGACCATATTTATTATACACTTTTGTTTTTTTGCTGACTGTTTTGGGAGGATCCCGTATATTCAAGCACGCGTCCCCTTTTTTTTTTTTTTTTTTTATTGGTTCTCAATCGAGACTGAGGCGGCAGTGATAAACGCTTGCCATTAACCTCAACACTTTAGTACTTTTGTAACTGGTTAGTTGTTATTCGTTTCTACGAACGTACGATAATTGATCCCGGACCTTTTGCACGTTTCCTTAAATAACTTTCGCTGTCTTTTCTTACGTACGCAACAACCACGTTACAAAGTTCCTGGTACCAGAGCAGGTTATTAATTTTTTTTAACTTATCCAGTCGAAATATTGCAAAAAATTTTTTTCCCTTCCTGATATTACTATTTTTGGTAATCTTGGTGTTACGATAACTCTGGTTTATACCTGTTTTCCTTGCATAACAATTTTTTTTTTGCTTTGCTAATTTTTATCCCCCTCCCCCTCCTTTTTTTCGCCTTACTTCCGTGTAAAATTTTTGGGAAAGCGTTGCCACATAGGAATTTTTTGGGTTTACTGTTTCTAATTATTTCACTGGATATCTTGATGTTGCACTTTTGCAATTGTCTTGTCACTTGGATACTATTGGCTTTTCTTTTGTTCGGGCTATTCCCTTGTGGACATTTTGGATATTCTAGCCAAGTGATAAATATAATGTCGCTTCCCTTCCAAGGCCATTTGCATGGGATTGGGTCAGTTTCTTTTCCCTTCCCGCCCGTTAACATGCAACCTTCACCATTTTTGGATACTCTGTTTCACATTGCCGACGTCGTCCCCCCACCACCCGTTACTCTTCTCATGACCCAGTTCCTCGCATCTAAGAAATGCATGGAATACCACAATTTTGGATTTTGTATTTTGGTCGTGTATTTGACTTAGAATCTTAAGAACATTGAATATATATATATTTTATGCATTTTTGGTGTATATATGATTTCTATGTTAATATTAATTTTTTTTCATGCTGTAAATTGGCTTATGTGTAATATTTTGCCTTTTTGACTAATGCTTTTTGTCAGACGTCAATCATGATTTCATTGGTAAATAATTTTTTATTGCATATTACTTAATGCAATTTTGATGTATACATGATTTCTATGTTAGTATTTTTTTTTTTCATGCTGTAAATTAGCTTATGTGTAATATTTTGCCTTTTTAACTAATGCTTTTTGTCAGATGTTAATCATGATTTCATTGGTAAATAATTTCTTATTGCATATTACTTACTGCAATTCTTGGTGTATATGTAGGATGACTGTTTTAATCACAAATTGTAATTGATGCTCCTATTTCTCATTGTATTCCCCTCTGTTTAGGTTTCCTCTCCTCTTTCCTATCCTTTTTTTTCTTCTTCTCTCATTATTCTCTTCTAATTCGCCTTTTTTCTGTTTATTTTTCATGTTTATTGAGGAAACATAAATATCGAGTGTGCCATCTTGGAATCTTCATTCTACGCATTAAAATGGAAACACAACCACCATATTATCTTCTAGGAGTACTAATTTGAATGTAACACGTCTTCTCCTTCTTGTTTTGAGAAATTCTCCTCATTATAGTGTTTATTTGGACCTTCGTTTTCTACTTACAGGTGTTATTTAACAGGTATCTTTATATTGTGTGTATTGTGAAACTTGAATGTTTAATTTGATGTAATGCCCTTTTAATGGCACATATACTCATATATCAGGTAAAGAGTATTCTTATTTGTAATGTTAACCTTTCATCCAGTATGGTCATTTCATTATTACGATTGCAATCGACTTTTCATGCTCACCTTTTTCGCAATCATTTTTATAGACTATTTATTCATCTTATTATCTATTGTGTCTAAATTGGTTACCAATATTGTGCATATTTTTGTTATTATTCAATCTAGTCTCAATCTAATCAATGTGTGTGGGATATATATATGTATATATTTTTAGGTACTTGTTTGCATATATTCTCACATGGTATGTGTGTTCTCTATTTATATGGTGCTCTTATGGTTTTTTTAAAAAAACACATACATTTGGGTATTACTTCTTTGATTAAGGGGATTTTCCTTCTATAGAGATTTGGTGCTCTCGAAATGGCATATTTGTGTCTGGTTAGTTCATGTGCCTTTATTGCCAAATAATTATGGTTGTTGTTATCATATATATTGTTCTCTTATATTTGTTAGCCGGGGGAGTTTGTGACGTTTTTCCTGCGCGATTTGTACTAAAGAATCATTACGTCATATTTCGCGTAGGAAAGACATCACATTTTCTCCTTCGTAGTACGCCTTGCGTCTCGTTTGCTTTGTTGGTTGTGCCAGTCGCCGCTAGGTGTCTCTACCTATCTTTGCCCAGTGCTGCATTTACCAACGTGTAAGCTGAATCAGTTCCGATCCGACCGACTTCCTCGTAACAGCCAGGTTCTCGCAGGGAAACGAGCGAGAAAAAAGGAGGATGACGTGCGATTAGTGTGGGACGGTGTCTCGCTGGACGAGACTTGCATTTTTTGGATTCTAATTGCACGCACTCGTTTTGAAGTATTTCTCAATACTTCGGACAACCAGTCAAAAGTGGATTCTTCTACAATTTTTGCATTTTAAGTTAAGTAGTGGAAAGATTACATTTCTTGTGAGGAATCAAATATGCGTGTTCCGAGTCCCGTTTGACGTGTGCATAGACGGTTTGCCGTATTGTACAGGATACACGTTACCACTACTTCGATGGAGCGTTCCCACGGAAGCATGATTGAGAGGAAAGCTGAGTTTCGCCATACCAATGTGAGGGAAAAGACGACCGGATGAGAAGGAAGCCAAATCTTATTTGACGCTCCAGTTGCAGAGTTCGATTGGCCAAATGGAACAGTTTTGAGTGGACTATTGAGGTACGTACTGTGTCAAATCCTTCTTTTGCGACATATCAAATAAAGTGAAGTGCGTCGGTTTCATATACTATGAATTTCCAGTTCGAATAATTGGAAGAAAGAAGATATAAGCGTCGATTTATTAGAACTATACAAAATGGAATTAACCACGTAATTGTTTGGGCATGCGCGTCGTCGCCGCTATTCGTCGTATACAAAAAGTAAAGGAGAATTTCTAATTTTCTTAATAATAAAATTAAGCAAGGCGTACACTAGGGTAATTTATTATTGCGTCTCAGGGGGTGACAGAATACAATGAGAGATAATGTTTGTCTGGCACAAAATATTAAAATAAAGTAAGAAGAGAGAGCATCAAAGTAAAAATAAGGCGACAAATTGTTACAAGAAGAAATAAGAGCTTTTTACTATAACGTGTTGTTGAGAATTTAACTTGTTAAAGATATTTGATATTACATGATTCTACGGTTTGGTTGGATTTGTTCTTATTCGTTGTCGTAACTATAACGACCTCATGTATGAAACTACGGAGTAAATGGAGGGAGAAATAATTGTTGAATCTATTTTTGGAAATAATCTTGTGTGATTTAAAAGACTGATTTCTCGTTAATAATTGTTTTGATGTATATGTTTTCAAGTTGGGACGTTAATCAATCTACGCTGCGAGATTAACGCAATAAATTTTGACTTAAGGTCGCAAATGAACTTTACTCTCTCTTTTCACCTTTTTTTGTTTTGGAACCTTGCTTGTTAACAAAGAACGAAAGATTACTAGTGTTAAATGAAAAGATGAATTGATTGGTCTGCATTGTACGTATATTTTTGTGACGTTCCGTGTACACACCTGTACATGAATATATGCATATCTATATTGAATGGTCGGTATAGTGCGAAATTTTCCACGATATTCTGTGACCATATTTATTATACACTTTTGTTTTTTTGCTGACTGTTTTGGGAGGATCCCGTATATTCAAACACGCGTCCCCTTTTTTTTTTTTTTTTTTTATTGGTTCTCAATCGAGACTGAGGCGGCAGTGATAAACGCTTGCCATTAACCTCAACACTTTAGTACTTTTGTAACTGGTTAGTTGTTATTCGTTTCTACGAACGTACGATAATTGATCCCGGACCTTTTGCACGTTTCCTTAAATAACTTTCGCTGTCTTTTCTTACGTACGCAACAACCACGTTACACGTTACATCTAATTTTGCACGAATATATATATATATTTTGTGATTACATAATATATTCTATTTTAATATTCTGATGCAATCCTTGAATATTCTAAAGCAAATTTCTTATTACATTGATGCATAAAATTGGAGAATATTTACAGACCAATTTTGATCAATATTTTGAACGAATTTTAATCATTGTAATTTTCAAGTATAGGTATCGGTTGGAATCGGTAAGAGTATCATTATTGGTATCGGTTCTAAGTGGTATCGGCTCAGCACTAACACTTAAATTCAGTATATAACAATATGTAGGAGTGCTCAAGGCACATCTGCAACCCTCCTAAGGTCAACATCACTTTCATATGTTTTACCTACTTTTAAACAGTTTTTAACCATCTTTTGGCCACCAGTATATCCACCCTTTAAAAAAAAAAAAATATGTGACTGTGCAACTGCTCTGAGTGAACCAAGTGAACTTGGTGGAATATCGGATTCATGGAAGTCGAACAGGTCCTCCCCTCCCGCCCCACCCCGCGTAAATGATCATAATTCTTTTGAAGTTGCAAGAAAGCAAATAGCTTGTTATTTTGTAGGTAATAGTAGAAATAAAGTTAAGTTAATATTCAAACGGAATAACAAAGTAAAACAAAACAGTAATTTTACCAATTAATCCAAATAATGAACGGTTTCTGTTTTCAAAATTACAAAAATTAGAGTTTTATGTGAAAGATCACACAACATGAACTTTATGATTAAGATTCCATCCTGACTTTTAAAGCTTTTTCTTCAACGAGGTATGTAAAAGTTAATAAACTAAACAGCATAATGCATTTGGAATAAACTTGGTTTAATTTTATTAGTGTATAATAGTTATTTATAATAAAAATCCAAATAATTTTCATTATTATAATTATCAATTTTACTATTCAAGTAGTATCAATGGTTTGTAACTTCCCGATTGCGTAGTGGTAACGTCGTCGCCTTGTATTCAAGGCGATACCCGGTATGGGCACATAGTAGTTCAGATACCGCTTTAATCTGTAGGTCCAGTACCGATTAGCCTATATGTGCATAAAAGTGGACTTAAACTCATCAATGCCTCCCGATGGCGCAGTGGTAGCGTCCTCGCCTTGTAATCAAGGGGTCACGGGTTCGTTACCCGGTGGAGGCACATAGTGGTTCGGATCCCACTTTAAACTGTAGGTCCAGTCCCGATTAGCCTTACTATGCATAAAGTGGACTTCAAACACCAACTCAATCCATTAATCTCATCAATGGCCTGACCTTCAAAAATTTCTGGCTACACACATGATCGTATTGTATTTTATGGAAGTGTGAACTTGAGTTTTCACCTTGCACGTTATTATTGTGTTAGCACGTGGCGTGTACTTTGCTTTAAGTAGTGAAACATGTATAATTTATTTCCTAAATATGCAACTTCTGAAAAGCTTACTTTGCACATTCACAGTAGTATTCTAAATTCATAATCTTTGAACCCACTTTCTACTACCATGTATTTTAAAAGCAATAGAAATAGTTCATTTACTTTTTTTGTTGCACCAAACTGGATCTAATAATCCTCTTTCCATCAAGAGTAATATAGATAAAATCCCATTTCATCCATATTTTTCCATTAAGGATATACTAGGATTTCAGTAGCGTCGCGTACGGTTCGCATACGAGTGTTCACAATAATGTTTTTGTACTGAATGTAGATTTACTCCTCTCCCTTGTAACTTCATATTCAATTGAAAAAGTGAGAATAACAGTTCAATTTATATTCAACAATTTTTCCCCAAAATCACGCTATATTTGAAGTAATGCAAGAAGGACCCAGGGGAAATTGTCCCTCTCCCCCTTAAAATCCGCCAGGTTTAGCGAATTGTTGCTAAAGTTTGCAGCTATGTAGCACAGACCTTTTCGAGTCCCCTAGACATGCCTTGTATATGCTGCACTCTGGTGCCGAATGTAAGAAGTATTGTCGCTTGCATCAGTGTTCGCACAGCGAAGTGAACATCTTCGGGGTATAGTGGCCAACAGCCCCTTAGCTGTCAGCTATATGCAACACACACAGCAATTGTGTTCATCGCCCTCCATGGGACACCGTAGGAGTCAGTGTTACCAACTATCTAAAAAAGTTATTACACGTGAAGTAAGTCGTGTCAGAGTAAATTTTGTGTGTATACTCGTACATCAAACATAGTATTTTTTCGAATAAAAATATGTGTGTGTGTGTGCATTTAATATGTACGTAATTTAAGATACATGAGTGTTCACGTGCTCATGCGAACATTATCAGCCGAAACGCCTGTAGGATTTATAATTACAATCTTAGTATTAATGCAACTTTCATTAATATTCCCCACAACATTAGGAGACCCAGAAAACTTTAACCCTGCAAACCCCCTAGTAACACCAGTACATATTCAATCAGAATAATATTTCCTATTTGCATGTCCAATACTACGATCAATTCCAAATAAATTGGGAGGTGTATTAGTCTTATCCATTATAATTTTATTAATTATGCCGAAAGACCATAAAATAAATTTTCGAAGTCGGCAATTCTACCCAATCAACCAAATATTATTCTGATCAATATTAGCAACCACGGTCTTATTAACTTGAATTGGAGCTCGACCAGTAGAATATCCATACACACAATAGGCCAAGTATTAACAATTATATACTTTATATATTTCATTATATCCCCAGCAACATTATCAATATGAGATAAATTATTTAAAAAAATGGCTTCTTGGCCGAAACTTAAGCATATGTCTTGAAAACAAAATAGAATATAAATATTCCAGAAATCTCTAAAAAAATGATCCAAACGCGTATGTTCGATGCATCCTATCCACAACCCTTATTGATTTATTACATTTGACAAGAAGTTTATTGGTTTTCTTGTTTTGAGTATGCAAGAAGTTGCTAGAAAATCCTGAGCGGTTCCTTTCCGAGGAAAAAAAGAAGGAAGATTTCAATTAATCATTTGTCTTTCACAGATGGAGACTTAACTTTGAGAGATTTTCCTCCTCCATTACTGTGTCTGATCGAGGGAAAACCGGATCCTGACTTTTTGTGGGCGAAATTACTGTACCGTATGAAATTTTTAATTGAGGTTTCCGCAGAACAGATGGTCTTAACCACCGAAACTACAATTTTCCATCTTAAATGAACACCAGCAAAGATTTATAACGCGATATACATTTCTATGATAAAAGAACAGAAGCAGGTCTCTATAAAAAAGAACTCAGGACTACTGATGCTCCCATAAGTCGATGATTGCGAGCAGATTTTCACGAATTTTAGTGAAAATCTGCTGTCACGGACAAATTTCGATGCTACTTGTTACAGGTACTGTAAGCGCCTTATTGGGACAAGGCACAGTGATTCTTCATTGCAAAGCCTGAGCACTTTGTCTAAGATGCAAAGAAACAAAAGTTTGTTGTAAGTCTACTTCATGCTCAGATAGGCTAATCGGGACTGGACTATAGTTTAAAGTGGTATCCAAACCACTATGCAATGTGCTTACACCGGTATCGAACCCTGGATCTTGATTACAAGGCGACTGAGTCACCATTGGCAAGGAAACCAATCGATAGAAACAAGTACTTAGCCCCTCGAGTACGGATAGTGATATGGTCCTCTGGGAAAATTAAAAAAAAAAACATAACGCAAGGATATTACCATTTGCATAGGTGTAATGTAAAATAACTCCATGCAGTGTTTATTGTGAAAAGAATTAATTTTTTCCATGCATTCGCTTTTCAAGGCGACTCCACGAGTAGGTCAAAGTAAGACATCATTTACAGAACGACATTTTTGTGAGTAAAACCCAAATTTTAAAGTTCTAACGGAGTAGCCCAGTTTATATGCACGCCTACATTGTGGTTCTCACTCGCTCTAATTATTTACTCTAATTTTTATTATTCTACGTTACCTTTATACTTCTCTGGGTTAATCGCGACGATGGTGGCGAAACTAATGATATAGAGGATGGGACAGAAACATACATATCCTACCCAGTATTCGAACCAAGAACCTCTACTTCGTAGCACGATACTCAAACCATTTCGCTTTAGGGATTGGCACACTCGCCCTAACTGCTCACCTATTGCTGTTGCCTGCAATCAGAACTTCCACTGAACATGACAGAGGTGATTGCATATCTACTTTAGACATGTTTTCAGATAGCCATGGCCATTATCGATGAAGGTGAGTAGAAATATATCGAAAAAATCGATCAATAATTGAAGTTGAAAAATATATTCATTATTAATCAGAGAATTTGCACAAGGATTATCTCCAAATTTGGTGGTTTAGGTATCCAGACTAATATATTGTATGCTGTTCGTGTGAAAATAGTAAACCAAGGTGATTCAAATTATTGAGGAAAGTACAATGGTGAAATTAAGAACGACCAATCAATGTGGTTTACGCTGTCACGGAGAAGAATCTGGAAGTTACTTATTTCCAGGGGCTCATTTACTTACAAATTCCCTAACCCCCCAAAGATATCGAATACAACCGTTTTTAACGCAAGAGCAATAAAATTTCGCAGTTTCCGTCTGAAAATCCCATGGTCATAAATAGGGAACGGAACTTTATGTGCTAAAAAACACAGAAATATTTATTTTTTATGTGTCATAAATGTTGAAAATATGTGATAAAAACAGGAAAATATGTGACAAAAATAAAAACATTTGGTAACAAAAACAAAATATTACATGCATTTTAAGCACCTGAAATTAGTTTCTAAATGATTACCTCTTAGTGAGCTATTTTTTGGAAGAGTTGCAGTGGATCACCATAGTTTTTTCCAAATTCTCCATTGTAAATCTGTGACGATTATCTCTAAAAAGCATCTTATATTGTGAGAAAGATCGCTCCACGTCACAAGAAACAATTCTTGCATATTTGAATCACGAAATGTCACTAACGCTTAAGTTTTTCAAAGCTTCCTCTTCCTCTACTTTACTTTCCAAAACACATGCAATTTGGCACAAAGTTTGAAAACCTTGTTTTTTCCCAAAAAATTCTGTACATTTAGACACTTAGATCCAGTGAGTTCTTGCAGTTTCGATTCTACTATACGGACTTTAACAATGGAAGCTGCCAAAGTGTTCGCGGACGATTCAAGCTTTCATATGGAATTAGAGAGAATGGACAGGTTTGTTGAGATGTATGCCAATTCGACTTTTACGGAGGGCTCCATCAACAGTTCTTGCAGAATTCTTCTTTGTCGAGATCATTTACAACAGATACAATTTTTTCAAACTTCTGGGCATAACATCTGCATCCAACCAAGTGCCCCATCGCGTAACTACAGGTGTAGGGGGAAGGGGAACCTCAGGACATTTTTGTTTAAAATTGTCTATTCTTCTAGCCAACTTGATAAAAACTTTCTTGCCATTTGAAACCAGTTTATCGACATTGGGATAAAGAGCTCTTATCTTTTCACATATTCTATGCAACGCATGGGCCACACATTTAACGTGCACCATTTTGGGGTAGCTAACGGCAAGGCCTACTGCAGCTTTTTTCATGTAAGCTGCAGCATCTGTCACGAGGAGAAGAACATTGTCAAATGTTATGCCTTCCGGCCACAATAGCTGCATTGCTTCATTAAAAAGCCTTGCTATCATTACGTGTAGCCAGCCCCAGCTACTACTTACAGCTATTTTCTCCCAATAGGATCATAGGCGAGGTGCCAGAAGTCTGCCAGCGAGGGTGTTCAAAGACAAAACAAACCTAGCACTCTCGATATGAAAGAGGTGCAGAGTAGCCTATAAACATTTTTCCTTCGAGGATTTCGAGGTGGATGAAGTCAATGAGCGATTTTATGTATTTAAAATGAAAATTCGCAAAATATGTATTTACATACGGAAAACTGGAAAATATGTGTTTTTATGTAAAATAAAATTTGCTGTGTTGACATATAAGGCTATAATCAGAATTTTGGCAAAAATGAGGGTCTGTATCTTATCGCAGAAAAAACATTTAATTACCTAAAGTTCCTTTCCCTAGTCATAAAACACCCGTGGAGTCAGTTTCGACCCGACATCGCGACGGCTAGAAAAGTTCGGAGTTCATAAAGTATCGTCCATCGAGGCCATCAGGGACGAAAGGAATGGATCTGTTTAAACCAAACAAAGCTAACCAAAGGGTGCAAGAGCCTTACGGATTGGAAATTTTGAATAGACATATTGTCTATCTCTAGTCGTATTCGTTCTGTAAATGTTGATTATGCAAAATATATCACGGACAAGTAAAATTAGGGGCTGCCTCTGTACTCAAGTGTGTTGAGTGGTCGACTCTCGCCACAGGTCCAAAGCCCCAGCCGGCAAAGATAAAAAAAATTGTTGCCGACCTCCGTGACGTAGTGGTTAGCAGAGCGCGTTACGACGTCAGGGGCCCCGTGTTCGAATCCAGGCCTGGGCGTGAATGTTCTTTGTGAGTGTCCCTGGATATCTGGTACTCGTGGTCGAAAGTTTACCTACCATATGCAAATCCTGCCAATTGCATTCACACAATTGCTGTAATGTTGGCAGACTTCAGGGTCGCTATGAAAAATATTTGATGTTGGAGGGACGACTCTTGGAACATGTGTGCTGACTATATGTTCAAATGTTGTGCGTACAGTACCTGTTGATACATGCAAGTGGTGATTCAGACGTGTTGAAACAGGCAACATTCTTCACCAGTGATAGCGATTAGGGGGCAAGGGGGCATTCATCTTTAAAAAGAAAAATTGCCACTTTTTGCATCTTAATGCTAAGCCCTGTCTACAAAGTGAAGATAAAATTTTCTTCCTCCTTCCCTTCTTGGCACCCAATCGCCGCCACTGTTCTTCATTCTAATTACAAAATTAAATAAAACAGTACATGTTCTGTATTTCGGTGAATCTTATTTCCGGCCATACTGTAGTTATTTAGCATACGAAATCTCAGTTTTTTTTCTTCGCTTTTGAAGCCCTCAGGAGCAGCTGCTCGTCAACAGCCGCCTTTGCAACGCTCTCGTCCTTTGGACAGGGCGCCCTAATCAACCGGAATTCAATTTCGCCACTCGAAGGGCCAATACGCAAAGGACAACAATGACCCTTCCCTTGGGTTCCTCATTATTAGATTTTCCGACTTCCACGTTCGTGCCTCGTCCATCCAACTGGCGAGATGTGACACGCAAAATCCTTTGCATTGAAAACTTATCCTGCTTCAGGATAACGAACCAAAAAGAGGAATGGCTGAGAATACGGAGCAGGCTTGTTTCCTTTTCCATCATTTACCTCATTCCTCTTCAGTTGCGAGCCGAAGTTTTCGATTCGTTTTATTTGCTTCTGTAGTTAGCTCTCTCTTTGCTTATCTCTTGACTTCGTTTTCCATCAGAGATTTTCCAAGGTTTTACTTTGTTCATTGTACAGAACCATCTCATTAACCTTCGACTGCTTTACAGACATTTCCTTCCTTTGGCTTCTTGCCCCAGTTCGTCTATTTTTCAACGAAATATCAAGGCTTTCAGCTGAAATTCTTCTAGCAACAAGAAATCTTCAAGAACTAGTTTGAACGAAACAAGCCACGATGTTTCAAGTTGGAGCATAAACATCTGATTTTCAGTATGTTACGGTCTCTTACTGTACTATTTTTTTTTTTTTAAAAAAAACTGTATCTTCAGGACATTTTCGTAGCATAAGGAACTAAATTCACAGAAATTTAACAACATTAATAGGTGTCATGGGCGTCCGAAGGAGGCAAAATGAATGTCCCCATAAAATTATGTACATTACACTTATATTTTAATTTCGGTGACAGTACTTTATATAATTATCGGAAGAGTGTTGCAGAAACATGATAGCGTTACGTATCCCTCAATGTGTCACAAGACGATAGCTTCAAACTGAAGAAGTGTTTCTTTGAGCGAGCAAGACTATTATGGGGAAAATATTTCTCGTTTGCCCCCCCCCCCCACCCCTTCCCGGGAAAATAATTTCCTTGCTTGCCGTCCCTGCGGACGTCAATGCTTGGGCTACAATATGGCATGAAAATTTTAAAATATGCTATGTACTTTTAAGAAGAGATAGGAGACCAATTCGCAAACTTTGTGAGCACCGTAACTGCCATAAATTTAGTTATTTTGACCAGGCATTGAATATCAGCGAAATCGCTCGAACCACCTCTGGATGTTGGACGAAACATCTACTTTCTCTATGTTACGAGTGCTTGCAGTTCATATTGACAAGTCCCTGCCTAAACTATATTTTTGCAGAAAGATAAACTAAATCTCAGAGACTGTTTCTACTATTTTGTAATAAAAGTTTACAATACAATGTAGTTCGGACTTACGTAATGGGCGGGAGTGAAGAATGGAGGAGCAGGTCACTTATTTTTGATCTCGCTAACTACCATAAAATGAGAGCTTCTGAGCTGACGTTGTCATTACAGCTAGATAACTGGGGGGGGGGGGACTCGTCTACAATTGCTTTTTAGCAAAATCTGTCAACGAATTTAAAGTTTGCGGACCTCAAACCTGGAGTATTAAAACTTTGGTTACTTTTGCTTCGACCGGATTCGGATCCCACTTTAAACTGTAGGTCCAGTCCCAATTCGTCTACCTGTGGATAAAAGTGGACTTAAAAACAAAATTCAAACGAACGAATTGAAACGTTTGCCGCGGTTGGTGCGCGGGGAGACACTACGGCTAGTGTACGACGCAGAAGGGGGGCTGAAATTGCAACGGGGGACATTATAAAGCTGAGTTCTAAGCCGGGGATGGCAGGACACACAATAAAATATTTCAAAATTACCATTTTTAAACTTCGTTTTAAGAGTTGTTGAAAGACAGAAATGATAATCATGGTCGTTTTAATGGTGGTTTGCATTTTCAACTTTGGTTTTAACCGAGTTCCCTATTGCTTTCATTTGAAAATTTGAATTATCTTCCTGCATACCCAAGTAGGAAGATATATTCTATCATCGGGTTTAGATGCATTTACCTTAAATTGAATTGCAGAATTGAAGGCCCCGGTGCAAGAATCAGACAGCTCCACTATTTGGTCAAAATGATTTTTTTTTTGCTGTAATCCATCATGAAATGGATGCTCTAACTGCTGGTGCAAGAATCAGACAGCTCCACAGATTTGTTGCGTAGTGGGAATGGAAAAGGAGTTGTCTGGCGTGTTTCTGTCGGTCATCTGCTGTCATCGCAGACAGCTCCTGTAGCATTATCTTTCTTGCAGTGTCTATAGTTCAGTGTTGGGCCACCGGTGGCGTGCAGCAGATGCTATCGAGGCGGCACACTTCAATATGTATGTTACTGTTGCTTCTAGCTATTGCACGTGAATACCCCTTACTTCTTCAACATTTCATCATTTCATTCAGTTTTTCGTGTCTCCTGAAAACTTTTATAATTTGAAGCTGTCTGGTTCTTGCACCGGAGTCTTCATTGGAATCATTGGATCAAAGTATACAAGGTACGCGCAGTGCTATGCTTTAAAGCAGTGGTTCTCAACCTTTGTGAGACCGCGGCCGGTAAATGCTTCTTTCTTAAGTCGATGCCCCAATTCCAACAATTTTACTATTAAATACCTTTCTATTTTTTGTAAAGTTTAGATATATTGATTAATATGCACCGTTGAAATTAAGTATTAATAAATAAATTATGACATAATCTTAAAGAGAAATACGTAGTTCCATTATGTCTGAGCTGTTCGAAAAAATAGAATTAGTTATAAATTATTTGTCAACCACTATATCTAATGACATCCTGTAGTTTCCTTAGGCCCATGTCATTAAAAATGTGATAAGTTCTGATTTGCATCGACATGTTGCATTTTGAACACCGAAATATTCCAGTCACTTGGGGAAATCGACGAGGATATTATTTTACTCGGAAAACTGGCGACAATGTAATTAATTTAATTTTAATGAAGTTGGTTGGGGAAAAACTGTTTCAGGAGAATCTCTCGCGGTCCGGTACCGAACTGCTGCTGCTGGTTGAGGAACACTGCTTTAAAGGATTTGCTTGTCACCAGCGAAAATTACAGGCAGATGGATCAATGATTAGTGGAAACGAACCAGTATCTGTAAGCGCCAATCGTTTCCCCTGAAATTCATTCGTACACAGATTTCCGGTGCGTGTATCGCCTAGGCAACCTGCTCTCGATTCTGCTCTAATTGTTTTCCGCCATTGTTTAAACGGAACGATTGTTTTGTCTCAAGCATAATTGATGGCTCCTTCTCCCCTTCCTCCGATTGCCCCCGGTCATTTGCTCCTTGCCGTGTTTCGCTCAGCCATTGTCGGCATCGCTTGCAATTAAAGAGGACGCCTCAGGTTCGAGTTTCTATCAAGAGGGTTTGAAATTCTCTCTCGTCAGACGATGGAGCGAAGAGATTTCTGTTTCAAACTCTAGCATCGGCGGAACGGGATGAAACGAGATTTCAATGCACCCAACAGCACTGGCGTACGCAGGATTTTTCTTTTCGGAGGGGGGCTGGAATTGTAAAGGTGGATATTACATTTCTGATCTCTGCGGGGGGATAGAAATTAAATATTTTGTAATTATTACTATCTTTAACATTCGTTTTGAAAGTTGTTCAAAAACAAATGGTAATCAGGGGGTGATTTTAAAGGGGTTTCCGTTTACCACTTTCGCTTTAGTGAGTTTTTGCTTCTTTCATTTGAAAATTAAGTTTTTCTCCAAATTTCTGGAGGGGCTGTAGCGCCATCAGCCCCCCCTTTGCGTACGCCAATGCTAAACAATAAAGCAGAAATTGCTCAGGAATATGATGTGCACGCAAAATAAAATATTACCCACATTTTTAATATTATTTTAATCTACAATTTGTTTGAAAAGTCCCCGTACCCCTATTTGCATGTATCCTGTTGTGACAGTGTTGAAAACTGTCCAGTATTCGGTTGCTTGGGAAGTATTTTGTTTTCGTGGTTTCCATCCCTGCTCTAAAGGTCCCATGTAACGCTTGCTTGAATTCGTATGTGGGTTGTTACGTCATGGCGGATGTGAGCAAACATAGTTTCAGTGCTGAGGAACGGCTATTGAAGTGTGTGTGGGTGCACGGAACGACAACGCACGGGGCAAACGATGCATTGTAACGTAAAGTTCGCAAACTTCACGCTCACGAGGAGGGGTTTATTTGTACAAGAGAGTTGTTCGCAATATTTGCAGTGTGAACCTTTCTATAATTAAGACAACTTTAGTTGCTATGTCAGTGGCGCAGCAACGTTTCAGATTTGAGAAGTACAAACTTCAACATCCACACACTTTGTGTGTTTAAGTATGAGTGTGTGTGTGTGTGTGTGTGTTGCCAGTCTATTTTAGAACAGGCCACGTAGCTATCAATTTTTACAATAAAATTTGCATAACCTTGTGTAACCAATGGAAAAAAAATAATAAAAATAATTTTTTACAAAGTTTTTGATGATTATCAGGCTATTTTTAATTAAATTTTACTACGGGACTCTAGTTTACATTAGATGGACATCTTATTCTGATTGACAAATAGAACACTCGCAATTCGAAACATTTTCTATTGGCACGTATGATCAGCTGACTGTTTTCCTTTGCTTTTACAGGTCACATGCCATTGAGTGACTCTTGTCATATCCCCTTTATGCAAACGTTCTGTTTCCTTGTTCCTACTGGACGAAACCATATTGATTATCTTATTTGTGCATAAAGTGAAAGTCAATGTTTCCATTTTCCATATCAATGAGATTCAATCATGCACAGTGAAATAGCGGTGCTTGTTTCCTCTATAACCCCTTTCAAAATTGTGCGTATTTATTGTGCGTGTTTGAGAGAGAGAGAGAGACATTTTTCCTCGAAGGCACTTGTTCAAGACATATTCAATTCCTGCAAAAATGACGAACATGGAATACTCCAAGCTTGAACCCGATTGCGTACATATGCACAAGAAATTTCATCCGTTGACATTCAAAAAGGAGGCTAAAATGTTTCCAACCTTGTCGACGTTTACTTTTTGAAGTCGCATGTTTTCCCGTGCAGGTGGAAGAGCTACATAACCATCAACGTGAGGAGGAGAATAAAAAAAAAAACTTACGTAAACAAGGAAAACATCCACTGATTTTCCGAGTGGCAACCCTGAAGGGTATGACGTCATGGCAAAGTTTTTGTTTACGCTGCAGGTATAACTGTGCACGAATAAAAAAACAAAGTAAAAAGGGCGACAGAAGTTGAAAGCATATTAGGATTTTCGAGTACTTTCGAAAGGAAAATATATTACCATGGACATCCCTCATGCTGGAATCTGAACAAGCTGTAAACGTATACATTTTCCAAACTCTAGTCTAGAACTGTTGCTAGAACTCTAGACAAATGGCATTGGGTCATTAGAGCTCCAGGGGACGAGTGCGTGGTCTAGGAGGGGTAAAGGGGGAGCAAGTCATCAACTCTGTGACCACAATAACTGACGCAAATAGAGAGATTTTGAGTTCAAAATACAATAGCGGATACAAGAATTACTTTGACATATTATCTGAGAGAAATCGGCCAATACGTGCCAAGATGAAGCCTCCAAAACGGATTTTTCCTGTGATAAGGTTGTTTCAAATTATTCTCAAATTTTCGAATCTCTGTCTAGATTTCATTTTTGAAGATTTAGAAAGGAAAATCACAGCAATGTTAGCGCACCAGATGAGCTATAATTTATTTTTATTAAAAGCTTTGAAATACAGTACGTGGTTTAAGAGGGGCAAGAGATGAAGTAACTGCCGTGACTGCCATTTCTTAGGTTTTAGCTAAACTTCTTACTGTACCTAGGCACCTCAGATGAATGGTCTCTCATTTGCAAAGTCAGTCATAGGTTTCAAGATGAAGAATTTTCGCTACGTTGCTTAACACAGATCGACAGTTTGTTTTTCCCAAGAGTCAATATTTCAAAGATTTTGCGTTTCATTAATTTTAATATTCACACACACACACACTGGGCGCAGAAAAAAGAGTTGATGTTAGAAACATTTAGAAGAAATCTAAATGTAGGTAGGATGTTGAAGGATGTGAAGAACTTCCCTACCAGGATTCTTCAAAATAACAAGTGGCATCCAATTATTTTCTTTATGTAATCGTAATACTTCAGAATTGTTATAAATTTGATTTCTCATGTCGTCAGCTAAATTGCTTTTTAACCTATGGTCTGCGATTACCCCGCGGACTAAAATCTTCACTCAAAAAATTCAAGGAATTGCGAGAAGATGGAGTAGGATGCATAAATATTAACAGGCATCGTTATGTTTCTTCATTTCGTGTTACGCGATTATAGATTCGAGAATACAAACAAGGCAGTTCCTTAAAAACACTCGGGACGTAAGAGAAACACGTTGAAACTACGTACGTTTGCTATATTACCGACTTAAGTTCAATAGGTATTTCACATTCCTAATTGCTTATAATAATAATAATAATCCAATAGCGCAACAGCCCAATATCGGGCCAAGGCTTACCTACCGACTGCTGGCCTCCCTCCCACGCGAGCCACCAAGGGGGCGTGGAGATCTGCAGCCAGACTAAGGGGACGGGTGGTCAGCCCGACCGACCCCCAGCCGTTGTAGGACTTCGCGACCGGATTACGCTCACTCATTCGAAGCTCCCCAATTTCCTCACGATGGTGGGTTGCCACCGGCCCTATACGTAGGCCGAATAAATTCCGACCAGAGCCGGAATCGAACCTACGCAGTCCCGCAGCGATCCTAATTGCTTGCTATACATTTATTTAAAGAAATGTTAATGAGAATAACTTCACACACACACATACAAATATATATATATATATATATATATATATATATATATATATATATATATAAATATCATTGCAACTTATATTATGTAATTATGTAATTCAAAATGTTCAATGCCCATTATTACGAGGGCCAATCATGTCATTCTATTTTTCAGAACAAGAGACAAGTGGAGTGCTAACGTCGCGGGACACGCGAGTCACTTGTTAAAAAAGATGGCGAACAAGACTGCGAATGAAATTGTAATCCAATTTCTTGTGATTAAAGTGATATTCACAGAAGACTTGAAGACTTGGTAAGTATATATGAATATATACTATTTAGAGTAAACTGTTGACAACACAGGAAAATGTATAACATATTCGTAATCAACATTACAAAATTAACTAAAAAAGCGTTCAAAAAGTGGCTTAAGTAAAATGTTCCTTAACTTTTGCTACAGCGGGTTTAGTTAAATTCAGGCCCCCTCCCCCCAAAAACTGTTAGCCTATATTTTAACGTTCAAGTAGTTTATACTATCAAGAGCCATCAATTCTGCATCTGTTTATTTGCAAGATCCTGGTTATAACTTTCTGT
The DNA here is from genome assembly GCF_977018435.1 of Lepisma saccharinum. Taxonomy (NCBI): domain Eukaryota; kingdom Metazoa; phylum Arthropoda; class Insecta; order Zygentoma; family Lepismatidae; genus Lepisma; species Lepisma saccharinum. Next base: position 73,532,489 of record NC_139236.1, read on the forward strand.
GCGTCGAATAGGTGACAGGCAGAAGTCCTGCGCTTTTACTCTCGTACAGAATTATTACACTAGGCTACGTCATTCACAAGCTGGTCACGTGGCCATGGTTCAGCGTCCATAAGAGGCAAGAAAGGATTATCCCGAAGTACTGGTGAAGAATGAACGGGAAACTTCCTTGCAATAAGTAGCCAGTGACGTCACGACCTCTTCTCTAATGGAAACAACGCGAGGAGGAAACAGTCCTCTGAAGACTAAAAATAGTTCGGAAAAAAATTGGAGAGAGCTTGAAGAGAAACCACTGAAGAAACCAATCAAAACACGACCTAATTTCAAATGAAAGACAAAAAAAAGTATCTCCCTTCAGAAGTCAAAGTGGTCCTTTCCAACTGACTAGTTTATTGCTAACACAAGAGCTTCCAAATGGTGTCTGTGAGACACACACACACACACACACACACACACACACACACACACACACACACACACACAAACACACACACACACATGTACACCAGTGTTTGGAAGTAACAATAACTTTGTCGAGTAACAGAAACTGTAACTAGTGAAATTAGGAACTGTAAGTCGGTTACTTTTTCAGGTTAATTAATAATTAACATTAACTTGACGTTTCAGCAAGACCGAACAAAGCTATAGTTCCATAAACTATGCCAGGGGCCACAGGTTCGAATCCCGGGCCGGGCATGTGTTCTTTGTGAACCCATCAATTTCTTCATATCATCATCACCCATCCTCATTTTCGCGATTAGCCAAAAGTGGCAGAACAGCGAAGTAAAATAAACCAAATCAATCAAGTGCCTTACTCTGAATGTTAGTAATATTTTTTCTTCATTAGCAAGCAATATTAATTGGACTTTATCCATCTAGTTGTACTTATTCTAACACTTAGTTTCAGTGCCTCTCCTATGGCGTAATGGTAACGTCGTGGTCTTTTAATCAAGAGGTTCCGGTTCGATACCCGGCAAATAGTGGTTCGGATCGCGCTTTAAACTGTAGATCCAGTCCTGATTAGCCTATCTGTGCATAAAGCGGAATTAAACAAGAACTTTAAGAACTCCAACACTACGTTTCGAGAGTTCTTCTCTCATCTACAGCCGAAGAAATGTCCATTTGCCGATGATGAGGGGTGTTACTGTAAATCCTGTGGGCTAACCAACTCATTCTAACATTCGGGACCTCAGACCGACTTAAAAGTTTTTGTAAATCACTGATGGAAACATGACTAGTGATTATGTTGGGGAAATTTGTGATGGGGCTATTTAAGAGGTATACAATCGAGGTTGGCAACACTGGTAGTCAAGATATTCTTCTGTGGCGGAAGAAGTAGTTTCAATTGTAAAACTTATAGTATCTGGCAACAGTTCTATGACTAAAAGCTGTTGCTAGCCAAGGCTCTACCACGACTATAGGTGGTGACTGTTAAATCGTTGCTTTGAGTAGCAAGAATTATATAATCTGTGGTGTGAAACAAGTTTCACCACATGCCTTAAAATTATGCATATGCTATAAACAGATATAATTACGGTATTGTTTTTGTTTATTGACATTATATTGTATTCTAAACGCATTATACTATATGGACACAACCGTTTCGGTTAACCATCTATACTTGACCTTCCTCCACACACGAATGTGATGTATGATGTTAGTAATCTGTGTGAAGAAAGCATTATGCGAATTGTCCATCGTTCACATCCCCTTAAATTTTCTACACTACGATGCTCAGTTGTTTGTATCCGGCATATAATAGATTAAGAACCATCAGCGCCATCTCTTGATCGAACGTTAATTTACAACATCTTTTGAAACAACTCGATAATGCAATCCGATCCAGGGTTGCCAGTGTGCAAATATTATCAGAAATCCAGCTTTGGTGGATTGAGAGTTGAGTAATTAGACATCTCGAGAGCCATTTCTGTTTCGCGCCTTCCGAGAACGTCATGACTGCGTTCACAACTGGAGGCAAGAGAGGAGGGGCGGAAGGTGGGGCGAACACCGTAATTAAAATCAACAAGCGGAGAGGTTCTAAGAAATTCCTTGGTAAATCCCTCCCTGCTAATTAACTCGAGAAAATATCTCCATCAGGCAGAGAGTCTGCGGTTGAGCACTATGACAGCGACGAAACGGAAAATGAACATATTAGGGGTAGAAAGAGTTGAAGTGCATTAATTTGCACAAACTTACCCCACTTTGAAAGTTGCGATGTATGCTTTGCATAGACTGTATAAATATTTCAACTAAAACTGTTTCTGCAACACATAAGCTTTCCAAGTGTAATTTTCAAACTTGTTTGATTGTGGGACGTTGTAAAATGCCTAAGTTGAAACGCATCTCTTTTACCTAAATGTAGCCTAATCTTCACACGAGTACTCCAAAGAGTCAAGCCGCTGTATAATTTTCGGCTCAATATCTCTAAATTTACAGCATAGGAAGAGCAAGCAATATACAGGGTAAACACAAATGAATGGTGCGATTATAAATGTCAATAAAACATTATTTTTCAACTTACGTGGTTGCAGCAAACATTGTTAGATGCGGAAACTGTCCCAGTTTTTGATATGCGAGTTAAAATTACAATATTTTTGATACGCTGATTCCAAATATGGCCTCCATCACGTAAGGATTTTCCACAAAAAAATCACATTCTTCCTTGGCTCCCCTCGTTTCCAGGATCTTACGCCGTGCGATTTCTTTCTATCGGGGTTTATTAAAGACAGTTTATGCACAACCATCCAGCAAGTTCGTGATCGGATAATACATGCAGTGCAGGACATTGCGTGGACATGTTACACCGTGTCTGGAACGAGTTTTGATTATCGCGTTGATGTGTGTCGTGTGACCAAGGGAGCTCACATTGAAGGATTGTAATTTTAACTCGCATATCAAAAACTGAAACAGTTTCCGCCTCTAACAGTGTTTTCTGCAACCACGTATGTTGAAGAATAAAATTTGTATTGACATTTATAACCGCACCATTCATTTGTGTATACCCTGTATATAGATTTTTCATCCACCATATTGGAAAGCATGACCGATTTCGCTCGAATGCATTCGACATATCTATAAAAATAAGCTTGAGAGCTCTAAATTGACGACAGTTACCGTGGTTATAATAACTGACTACTTGCCCGCTTTCTCTTTCTCTCGCAAAGGTTTCATTCCCAGATTGTAGCCAAAGTCTTGCCTCAAACCGTCTGTGAGTTTCATTTTAGAAGATTGAAAAAAGGTAGTCTATACTTTTAAAGAGTGTTAACATTGGGTAAAAGAGTTAAAATTTTAAGTCCACTTTATGCACAATTTAGGCCAGCCAGGACTGGACCTACAGTTTAAAGTAGAGTCCGAACCACTTAGTCGGATATAGAACCCGGAACGTCTTGATTACAAGGCGACGATGTTTCTACTACGCCGTCGGGGAGGTCCATGGTGAGCGGCATATTCATGTTATACACCACGATATCAACACATGCCAAATGTTTTGGGATCAGACCGTGATAATCTTCTCTACACTACTAGAAACTAATACAAATTTTTGAAAAGTGCCCAATTTTCTATTCTTTCTACAGCAGGCGATATTTGTGTCATATCAAGTGAAAACTTGCTCTATAAGATTCACATAGGTGGCAGGATAGGGGTCGAATCGGTCCGTCGATCCCCCCCACCACCTTCGTCCTGGATACTGGCATTATTAATTTAAAGTTACGAAAATATTAGAAGTACTATTTTTATTGTTAATAACAGAATTAAAGTTCAGTGAGTTATCATACGAACATAATTACAAAGTTAAAATTGCGTTAAATAGAAAATATTGAGTGTAAAATTCAAGAACCAGTTTATATTTTAATATTCTACGATTTAAACCAAGTTTTCAATTTTTTTTAAAAAAAATAGTTTTATGTGAAAGGTCTCACAACATAAACATAAACACTATGACTAACATTTCCTTTTAACTTTTAAAACCTTTTCTTTAACGAGCTGTGTAAAAGCTAATAACAAAATAGAGGTATGAAAAGTAAAAATGTAATAAAAAACAGTTGTGCTGTCCACTAATCTGGTGGATCGAGTAGAAAACTCTCCCTAAGGATATAATAATAATAATAATAATAATAATAATAATAATAATAATAAATTTAAGGACCTCCCCGGTGGCGTAGTGGTAACGTCATCGCCTTGTAATGAAGGGGTCCCAGGTTCGATACCCGGCGGAGTCACATACTGGTTCGGACCCCACTTTAAACTGTAGGTCCAGTCCCGATTAGCCTTGCATTGTACGTATAAAGTGAACTAAAACTCAATAATAAAATTACCGTATAATTTGTTTATTTATATTAGTTTATAATATTTATATTATTTCTAATATTCAAGTTTTATCAATGGCTTAACCCCCTCCCCCTTACAAAAATTTCTGGCGACGCCCATGGCTATACATAGGGTTAAGGGCTATGTAGGATAGAAGGACCTATGTGGAAACAGAGGGAGGCTATAAATTCTGGGAACCACTTCTTGACGCCATTGTGAGGCTTTTCAACAGCTAAACCTGGATCCTTTTGTAGCTCTCTGGCAACCATTATTTATCTTCCCTTCCAAGCGAGAGGCCATCGTCATTCGGAGGGCAGAGCGCCCCTAATGGAGTTGGCTCCAAACACATTTAGCCTCTCCTCCGACACCCCCGATTTGCAGCCCCCCCAGAGACAAAGGACGATTCTCCTCGCGAAGACGTGTTGTCCCACCACAACAATGGAGAGGACACTATCATTTGTCATCATTGTTAATGGACGAGTAGTTTTGCTTTTCGTCAGCTCGACAATGAACTTTTTTTTTATTGCGGTCTCTTTGTTTGCCACCGAAACGTGGTTTTTAGAACAGAAGACGCGGAAGTAGATACAATGTGTTTGATTCTACTGTCGAGTAAGTTACAGTGGTGGTCGTTGAATTTCTCTAGAGGTAAATACGTGTACAGAACAAGGTGCAACTGTATAACTAGACCTGTGCCCTAGGGGGCAACTCGGACACTCGCCCGAGCCCCCTCCCCACGCGCTTCAGGGAGTCCCGCACCAGATAAAAATAATTGCTCAGGTACGGTTTATTATTATTATTTATTTGAAGTATGAGGCTGGTGCTTCCAAATAAGCAACTAAAATGTTCTTCTTAATTTTAAGGATTGTTTCGACACACTTAAAAACACCCAAAATTACTGAAATCCTATTTCAAACCAAAGTACTACATAAAAATCATGTTTCAAATATTTCAATGATAAATATTCACTATTCGTTTAATTATAGAATGAAACCATGAAGTGAAAATATAATTCTATATGACTACAGCGTAAAAATTCAATGAAGAGTAAAGAGAAGAGAATTATGATAGATAATGTTGTTGAAAGTGATTAAAAATTACCTCTTTGATAGGTAAAATAATAGTTTGATATTGAACACACCAAGTTTTGTAATTAAACATAATGAACACACCAGTAGCACCTAGGAAATTAAACTTTTTATTGGCCTCCCATAATTCTTGGATTTAACCTTCAACGTGTTCTGCTTATTTCTCTTAGGTAATTATGCGTGTTTATTAATTGCAATTTTGCTTATATTGAGATTATAAAGGACACATGCACTTCAGGCTAAGGGATAAAAATGTCAGATTTTTTTCGGAGGTGGGCCGTGAAAATGGGACACTTATATCCTGAAGTATGAACTATCTTGCATAACGTTATGTGTGTTGCCTAACCCTGAGGCGATGGCAAAACTTAACATTGGAAATTTGCTATTAAAATCCACTCTTCGCCGTATAGTTAGGCAAAAATCTGTTTTTATGTTATCCACAGTCAAACTCCGCAATTTTGTCTGTGAGGATCATCTTATATATATATATATATATATATATATATATATATATATATATATATATAAAGGTAAAGTGCTCCCCTGTGCATAGCACTACGCCATGAAGGCGTATAGGGGGTGTGGGGGTAACGCCCCACACTTTCTTGATCCGGTCGTGAGTGGGGGTGATGTGATCAGCATCACGCTCCTGACCGCCTTTACTCCCAGGTACCCATGTTATTCGACGCTGGGTGGGCGCCGGCGCTTCCATCGTTAGAAAAGTTCCCGGATTTGAACCGGCCGGGGATCGAACCCGGGACCTTTAGCATGGTAGTCAGACGCGTTACCGACTGAGCCACCATCTTATATGCTGAAAATGATCTTTCAACAAAAACATAGTCAGTGGTGCAAACTTCAATGCTGAAATGTTAGTTTGCAAGGGGTGAATGCCAGAAAGCACCGGAGTGACGCGAAAGTGAGCAAGACCACACAGATCAGACCACTTTGGATTGTACAGGTAACAGTGGCACCAGAAATTTTGCTTTGTTTATAGCTTTGAAAAATCACCGAGAAAGGGAAATCGACAGAGAGTACGTTTCAAACACGTTCGTCATTGACTTTTCTCGTGACATAAAAAGTCTGTAAAACGTTTAAAAATATATAAACCTAAAAAAAGGTTCGATTTAGGTACATAAACCTAAAATAGGCTCTAACAAGCAAAATATATTTTTTAGGCACTATAAACTTCATCAGTTGTTGAGTTTTTTAAACGAAATGCTGACATAACTTATTATTTCGTGCATACCTGTAAAGGAAAAAAATAGGTTAAAAACCTTATATCCTTATGTCTAGTTTTAATATGCAGGGGGTAGCTTTACCTTAGGAAATATCTGGAACTAATAGAGAGTTAGTATTGCACGCTGTCGGGAGCAAAGATTATTGTCCAGATTTTTGAAAAGTGTGATGAATTCTAAATGTTCAAAATTAAACAGTAGGAGCTACCTTCAATAGATTTTGTTCATTTGTGTATATTATGAGCCGGCCTCCGTGGCGGAGTGGTTAGCACATCGATGCCAGAGGTCCCGGGTTCGAGTTCTGGTCTGGGCATGGGTTTTCTTTGTGAGTTTCCCTTCGTTAATTTCATTATCCCATCTTCGTGATTAGCCAAAAATGGAAGAAAAGCAAAGTTAAATACACCAAATCAATCGTACATTTTGAGTTCGCACGCGTTTTCTTCGCGCAGGTAAAATTTGATGATTGTGTTTGATGCACATAAATACAACCTTCTTATGTAGAGAAGACACACAAATGGCCATTCTCGTGACAGAAAATCATGATTATAATAAAGTGTCATGTTCGATTATAATACTGCACGGGCCTTCATGAGGCGAAGCTTACGTATTTCGCAAAGATATATTTTTCAATTATTTCTTCATTTAGAAGCACTAGTCGTATGTTATACACACATACTCACTCAATAGATTGACCAGGAAGGATCCTTTTTGTTTTTTTTTAAAAAAGGAACATTGTTGCTACCGCACAAGGACAGCAACGGAACTTCGTTTCATCTACACTAAGTATAGTGACCCGACCTCGAGTGATTGTCACAGCGCGATACGACGCCAAGCGTGCAGGGTTCGAATCCCGGCCAGGGCGTGGGTGTTCATTGTGAGTGTCCCTTCATGAGTTTCATCACATCGTCTCCATTGTCACGATTATCCAAAAGTAGCAGAGAAGACACGCTAAATAACAATAAATTCAACTGTACTGAGTTGATACGCTAAGTAAAATTTAAAATCCCTTAATTACTTAGTACTATATACAACAGAAAATATATATTTTTTTCATTGCAGTTAAAAAATACCTACCTCATTGTATAGCATTCTAATTTAAGGGCGAGGTGGGGGTTGAGATTAAATTTTGGGTCTGAGGGTTAGATGGGCAATAAGAATAGAAGAATGTAAAAATCTGTGAATTCTGCAATATATCAATATTAAACTGTAAATCAACTGTATCTTCCTTTCTTCGTTATTATATTTCCTTTGCATTTTAGAAATATATGTGTCTCTGTTTTTATCAATTATTCCAAATTTTCTTTTTAACAACATTTTTTTTTGACATGGCATGACTACTATGTAAGCAACACTCTGTATTGATCTCCTAGATCACGAAGCTGTTCTGATGATTGTTCGACTAGATGAGAGACTGTGAAAGCTTACGTGGAATTTCTTGCATTGCACAAGAGAAGCATGTAATTATGAGAGTAACAGAAAGAATAGTTACTATTTAAAAACCTTTTACTCGATACTTTTTGTACAGTGAACTTAAAAAACTTCTGCCTCGGAAAATTGCTCTCTTTGTATCGTTACAGATTCACCCCCCCCGCAATCTTTGGTTTGAATCTACTTCCAATTCCATATTGCAAAAAACTCTTACGTTCACATTAACCTGTCCAAACTAGAAATCTAGTCACTGATTTAAACATCTTATCCCGGGTTTTCTTTTCCGCAATGGCGAAGCAATACGTAGGGGAAGTGGGTTGGGGGGGAGATTAATCGAGAGAATAACTTTCCTACTTTTTACCCAACGTTCACAGAGTTAAATTCGTGAATATGAAAGAAAATGTTTTTTGTTCAGATCTTTGAAGCAGAGTTTTCCGTTTCTCTTCTACGTGAAATCAATTTACAGTAAAATAACGAGGAATTTTTTTTTTAAAAGAAATCCATCTGTGACGGAAAGGAAATGAATAATTCTTTTGAGCGGGAATTTTCTGGTTCCTTTTTCTTTTTTCACATCAGACTTTGGTGCTCCACTCACAATGTCGTGGTGGTGGTGGTGGTGGTGGTCGTGTTGTGGGTACTCACTTGGGACACCGCCGACTGCTTGGTGTTACGCTTCGGGGGCATCAACAGCATGGTTACGCTCTCCTTCCGCGTGTTCTTAGTCGTTTCGTCCATCACAGACACGTTCTGACTCGCCGCCGTCAGGCAGGAGCTCGCAGTTCTCACCCAGCTCGGCAGGAGCTGGATGAACTCCCGCCGGATGTTCGTGTTGAGCCACCCGTACACGATGGGGTTAGTGAAGGATGACGTCATGGCTACGATGTGGCACACGGCGAAGGTCAAGTACTGGTTCCTGGCCGACGTGAAGAAGGAGGTTGCGTTCGCGTCCGCCAGGACCGTGAAGATGTGAAGAGGAAGCCAGCTCACCGCGAAGACGATGGAGATGCACGAGAGGAGATAAGTAGTCTTCTTGTTCCTTTCCATCTCCTTCTGCGCCCTCTTTGAGTCCCTCTGCGTCTTGGCGTGCAGTCTAAGGTAGGAGGCTATCTTCACGTGCACCGATGTGATGACCAATATGGGAATGACGTATTGCACGAACATCACGAAGATGGTAAAGTAGAGTTTCCCGTTCGGGAATGGCCAACGCTCTATACAGATCTCCATCCAGATGATATTGGGAGGGATGACGATGGTGTCCAGCTCTCGGAAGAAGAACACTGGGAAGGTTGCAATGCAGGAAACGGTCCACGTCAACACGATGGAGAACAGAACGCGACGACGATTGGACGCGTCGCTAGTCTGCCTCACGATCGCAAAGTACCTGTCTAAAGCTATCACCGTGATGGTTCCTATGGAAACCATGATGTTGGTCCCCTGCAGCATAGGCACGAGCTTGCAAAGGATGCTACCGAGGGTCCAGGACCTGTGCAGGAGTCGAACCAGGGTTATCGGCATGCAGACGACGCACAGCGTGATATCCGAAACCGTCAGATTCACAATGTACAAATTCCTGGCCGTGTGCATCTGCTGCCTGCGCGCCACCACATAGCTTACCAGTATGTTGGAGGATAGTCCGATTGCCATGAGGACAGCGTAGATGACGATGAGCACGATCTCCGCCACCGGGTCCAGCAGCTTCTCGTCCTTGCTCTCCTTCATGATGGAGATGGCATCCGTGAGGTTGAACTCGAAGTAGCGGTGGTACGTCGAGTTGATCTCCGAGGAGTTGGGATCCATCAGGAATCGTTCCAGATCGCGTAGCGGGATGACGAGGACGGATTTTGTCATGACCGCTGGGGACGACGGACACTGACACCCGCGTCAGCAACGCGGCGGAGCGCCGTCACCATACTTTTTGCGTTCGGGGAACTGGGTTCGTCTCGCGCCTGCAGCAAAGTTACAGTCCGTCGTCGCGGCCACTCTAAGGGGGGAGAGGGTCACCACAACGGGAGATCACGACACGGAACACAGACGTGCATGGCGAGTGTGCGTTGCAGCGGCCGAGTGGAGACTTGTACTGTCCAGAACTGCTCGTGCACTTCACAGAGCGCGCACTGAGATTGAACCGAGGGAGTGAACTTCTTCTCTTGCCTCCAGCAGGCATGCGTTGTTCCAGCGATCTTTCCAACAGTGTTTCCACCTCATGCAAAACTACCCCATTTTCAGTGAGAAGCGAAAAGGATGTCGACCACAACATTAATACACATTTCACCCTTAAACGCACTACTCTTGTCTGCTGCCCTATCACTAGCAGTTAGTGCAACCATCAAAGAAGAAATCGCAGCAGAAATCATGAGGTATAATCAGTGGCGTGACCAAGGGAGTGGTCATAACACCTCCCCCCCCCCCCTTTGGCTCATCATTTCTGAAAAAAAAAGAACGTCAAAGGCATAAAATGATGGTCAAATGAGGGCTGACTACTAGAAATATTTTACGTAACCCAGTTTCGAAAATCCTGGACACGACTTGAATAGTGCACATCGAAAAAGAAAAGGTATTTCGAATTTCAAACCTTCTTGCCACTTTCCCTCCATTAAACAGGACAGGGGGAGGGAGTACGGTCGGACGTTCTTTTGTCCCCTGGCACTCATGAGTATTGCAAGTGCCATGAAGTCTCTCTGATGCGGTAGTGGCTAATCTTGTAATCAAGAGGTCATGATTTAGATACTTGGCGGAGACACGAATCCTACTTGAAACTGTAGATCGAGCCCCGATTAGCCTATAGGGTAGAGTAAGATATAGATAGATATATCTGTGCATAAAGCTGACTTAAAAACTCAAAACTCAAATTCAGAGAGAGAGAGAGAGAGAGAGAGAGAGAGAGAGAGAAAGAGAAACAAAAACGTTTATTAACCAGACGCAATACAAATTTTATATTTCAACGATCATCATACGTTTAATTTGCATAGAAAACAATTGAAATATCAATACTCAATGTAACATTTTCACATTGGAATCTCACAATATGTTCACAAACATAACCTTTAAGAAATCCTTGCAAAATTCTTTCCAAGGTTTTTACCCTTCTCATTAACTTCCTCTTTCCTACCAACAGCATTTTTGACAAAGTTTTCACAGTTAAAATTTCAGGCTACAAATTTAAAGACTTACTTTTCTCATTTTGTTTACATAGGAGTAGTTATCCAACGTTACGTTACACCTCGTATTTATGGAAATTTCCAGTCAGCCCCAGATATTTTATTTCCGTTGGTTATCTTATTATTTTAGAGAAATTTAAAGACACAAGCCATTTGCGAGTTTCTAACTCTTCGTACACGAAAGTGAAGAGAGGAAAATATAATGCTTTCTATCATAGATGGTGTTATCAGCACCAATGTCCGGATACCCGAAGTAAATCCGAATAACACGGATTATCCACCAAGTAGTTCCACGCTTTTCTATACAGACCACAGTGGCTGAGAAATGGTTAAATTAAACAAGGATTGCGAAAATGTATTTTAAGAAAATTTATTACTCTTTACAGTGGTTTAATGGCGCCGAGGTTGGCAACACTGTCCTCAAGTTGCGCGTGGGATTTCAGACGTTTTCAGCCACCGTCACTACACTCTCTCCTTGCAGTCGAGTCGGCTCTGAGGTCGACGCTGGGTGCATTTTGTCAGACGCTCCCAGCATCCGATGCTACGGTATTCGCTATCTAGGTTCTATCCACGATTCTCACAATTAGCTTTCCTACGTAAAGTTTTCCCTTCCTTGCTTGTTTATTTGGTTATTTAAGTCACACATGTATGCCGTTGGGTTAACAGTGACAACGTATATTGATCATTCGGAGCGTACTTCTTGAAACGCGAGATCACATGTTCTCCTCTACTATGGATTCCAGGCAGTTAGGCTTACTAAGTTTGACAAAGTTTACTTTCGAGTACTTTTTATGCTCAGATGGGTTAACAGGGACTGTGCGTGCAATTTACAATATAATTTGAAAGACAGTGTGGGAATCGAACCGGTAAACACGTGATTACAAGACAACAGCGCTAATCACTACTCTATCAGAGAGGTTTGCAATTTAGCTCACAGAATTGTTTGACCTCATGAAAGGAAAGCATATTTCTGCATATATGTGTGTGTATAAGCTGACGTAAATTCATTTACTTTATTCATATTCGAACGTTCGCATCACTTTGACAACACTCATAGACTATATAAATGCATTGTTGAAGGGGCCGCGATTATAATTGCTTATACTGAGGGATCTTTTATATATAATAATTTAACCCGAGTTAATTTCTCGATTTTTCCACCTTTGTTTAGCTTACACTCATCAGAACTATTGACAATCTGTAAAAGAAAAACGCATCCACCCATTACATATTCCATGAAATGAAAGGGGTAATCTTTCAGGATTACCCCTTTCCTCAACGCCCACCTCATACATGCATATATATATATGAATATATATACGAATATATATATATATATATATATATATATATACATACACATATGTATATATATAATATGCATGTATGTGGAGTGGGTATCACAGCACGCTATGACGCCAGGGGTTCCGGTTTCGAATCCCGGTATGGACATGGGTGTTCTTTGTGAGTGTTCCTTCTTCACTCATCCTCATCATCGCAATTAGCCAAAAGTGGCAAAAAGAGACACTAAATAACAAAAATAATTACACACATATATACTGTGTGTGTGTATATATATATATATATATATATATATATATATATATATATATATATATATATATATAAACACACGTGTGTGTGTGTGTGTGTGTGTAGCAACAGAATCTTAATATGGAAGCAGTTTGTTTGAATTTTTAAGTCAACTTTATGTATAGAAAGGTTAATCTGGACTGGACCTACAGTTTAAAGTGGGATCCGAACCACTAGGTGATTCCACCAGGTAATGTGGCAACTATAATTATTTTTCTGCCACCTCTGGTCAACACGAAAAATGCTACGAAAATGAAACTACGCAATTTTAACTAGTTTTAGGGTGCTAATTATGGAAAGTACGCGTACATTAGAATTTGGGGATTGCCACTTGGTTCTCAATTACAAAGGTGTTTTTCTATTGGCCAGTTACCTTTTATTATTAATTATGACTGCGGCAAAACACACATATGGCAACGTATCTTGCTCAGTTCTCTTTACCGAGTGCAAACTACTAATTTCTTTAATGGTCCGGGAAAAGTCTGTTACGTATATGGGGACATTAAGTTTGCAACGGTTTAATTCTACACTTTCGTGTGCAAGGTAGGCGTCTGGACTCTTCAAATATACTACTCCACCCTAACTGTATGCACGGTACACACCCCCCCCCCCCCACCCACACACCTTAATATGACAGCCGTAATTATTGTAATGCCACCTGTAAAATGTAATGCTACTAAAATAAAACTACCCAATTGTGACTAAGTTTATCTATGAGCTGGTATTTGTTCAAATAGATCTGCTGAACACGGAAATGACGTTAATAATGTTAAATTGGCGTTATTTGTTTAACGCAATACAGTAGGTGTAAACCCATTTACAGTATCCAATATATAAGTAGTCTATGAAGAAAAACAGTAACCTATGTAGGTGATAATATTTGCACAAATGCATGCAAATCTTTTGCCTTAATTATAATAATTGTGGTATTTGTTTATTATGTGACAAATTAATGGTTTATTTTCTGTTATATATATATCCCAACTATACAAGGTCTCCAACTATAATTTTACCCAAATCATACAAGCATTACTATTTGAACATTCACCATCAACTAGCTGCCATCACGATGTTATTACAATAATAAGAAACAAGTTTAGTTGAATTTCCGTGAAGCTGGCAACACTGCCTCAGGCATCCCACGCTTTCAATATGTGGGCCTACTGCACGTGACTAAAACCGGATTTGCGAAACCACAGAAAAGAAAAGAGGATAGAAGAAACTTTGCACTTTGCGATAACAAAGTTGTATCCGATACTTTTCTATACATTTCGCCTTTTTCTTCTAGCCGCTGTGTTTGAATTCTGAACATCCAGTCTTGTTTCTCGTATAATTTACATAGTAAGGAAAAAAATCAGATTGACCTTCTTCTATTTGCACTTGCCCTGTGTGCAAACCTGAACTTCCAAACTCGTTAGGTTAATGTACATGGGTGCATGTAGGAAAGGTCAGGTTCCACCTTGGAATGAGAAATTGGCTACGTATTCTCTACTTTCCTCTTTTATTTGTAGCTCATTCTCTTTTCTTTAATCTTCTCCAGCTTTTCGATCTTTACTCAGATTTAGCATCGCTCTTCTTGACCTATTTTTTTTTGTTTTCTCTCTCATATTTTCATCTCTATCCTTTTTTCTATTCTTCCTTCTCTTTCCCTCTCTGTCTAACTTCTCTCTCTCTCTCTCCCTGTCTCTCTCATTTTCTCTATTTATCTCTGTTTCCTTCTTTCCTCCAGTGTCTATCTCCTTCTCTGTCTCACCCTCCCCTCTCTCTCTCTCTCTCTCTCTCTCTCTCTCTCTATCTCGTTTCTTTATTTTTTTCCTTTTCTCTTATTCTCTGCCTCTTCATTTATACTCACTACTCTCCTATAAATATCTGAATGTCTGTGACAATGGTCCTACATTAATATTCAATGTTGATTGGTCATAATCCATTGTTTAGTGCTTTAAACTATACTAATTAATTATAACACTACATTTCGAGAGAGCATCTCTTCTCTCGTCTTCAGGTGAAAAAAACAATATTTTTGCCGATCGTACCTACTACAAATCGGGTGCGCTAAATAAACTACTCCACGCTCCCCCACAGAATTCTATACTACTTTTCGTTCCACTTATGTTACTATTTTTATTTTTTCTCAGGATATATGTTAAATACGTGACATACTATTTTCAATTTTTAACATATTGTCCATGTTCCTTCTAAGAACACCATTGGCGTTGATACCTTTGAATTATTGGTGAACGCCAATATCTTATGTGTACGTAATATATTTTTCCAGATTATTAAGGGGGAACGTGTCCCCTCTTTCCCCCCGCTAACGCCGGTCGTAAAGAGAATATGTACAGTGCATAAAATTCCACTTTCTTATCGTAACAAACAATATTCAAGTTTACCCAAATCCTATTAATATTTGAACATCCACCTGTCATCACAATATTATTACAATGAAACATCAATTGAGTGAAAGCTCTTGTAGTTTTTCAACATTGAGAATATCTTAGTGAGGTCACTTTTCACTGAGCAATCCGCATTCAGTGACAGTGATTGACTCACCTGTTATCAGTCTACCTTACACCATTCACAAACGGAGAACAACATCCATTTCTTCGGATTAAATATTTACCACTTCTACTTCCAGCTTCGCGAACAAATATATTATTGTGACGTCAATAAATTTGTTGTTTTGAACTTTCAAGACTTGACGAATCAGATAACGCGGATATTTTTGCTGAATTTCAGATGCAACTTTTGAGACAACGCATCGTTGAAACTTTTCAGCAAACCGGAAGAGCTCTTTCGGTAAACAACATCAGCGCCTTCTGCAAACATTAAACTGTCAATCACTCTCAAGAAAGATATCAGATATTCCTCTTTTTATCAAATAAACTTCTTGAAAAGAATTGTTACGGTCGTTGTTAGAAAGTTTTATCTAAGAACATTATTGGAATATAATTAATTATGAATTTCTACCCATGTCAGGATACAGCACAGATCTCACACTCAATACTTGGGTTTTTCATTGGCTATGCTTGCAAACGCCTGTATACTATGCAGCCAACTTGGCAAAACCACCACAGGGGTAGCATATAGAGAAGGATACAATAGTTTTCAATGTTTACATCTTGGGTAGGCTGATGCACTGGACCTCTGGACCAAGCGAACGAAGTAGTAGTGCAAGTAGTGGCGTGAGACGAAATGAGATTGCGTGGAGGGGGGAAGCGACTGCAGTTACCAGCCTTCTCAACAGCTTGTTGCTTCGCACTGGCCACTCGATTTCCACCCTTCTCTGCCGCTATGCGCGGTCTTGCTCCAAAGATAGCTGGGACAGAGTATAGTTTAAAGTGGAATCCGAACCACTGTGCAATGTGACTCTGCCGAGGAACGAATCGGTATCCTTTTATTAGAAGGCGAGAGCGACATCGAGAACACCGCGTAAAGCAGTTATGAAAGAAATTATCGTCGATGATTGATTGAATGATTTACGTAGCTTTGCTACAACTTTTGGTGGAGATGAGTGCTGATGATATGATAAAATTGATGACGAGACATCTTCGCGATTAGCCTAAAGTAGCAGAAAAGCGAAGTAAAATGAAGCAAATCAATCAATCTTCTCAGGCTTCTAGATAACTAAAAAAAATTGCATTCTGCGAGTTCAGATAAATGAAAGTGAATTGACGGAAAATAACTCTAAAAAAAAGCCTAGTCCCCGCATAGAGCAGCTCTGGGGCTCACACAGCCTCAAATAAATGGGTAGTTGAGGACAACCCTGGGAGGCGGGTGCAAGGCGGCCGAGCCGTGGTGCTGATCACGTCACCGCCGAAATGGCCGAGTTCAAAGAATGTGTGGCTCCCGGCCCCCACATCCCCCTACATATGCCTCATGGCATGGTGCAAAGTACACAGGAAACTTTACCTTTCCAGTGGAGAAGCGATATCGAAGAGCAATGGTATAGATACAAGTGCACTTGTAATTTTTAAGTATTTATTCTCACTGTTACTTGTGTAACTGTTACGGAGATTTGGCAGCATTTGCTTACAGATAATGTTTTTTTAAAAACAAAAACTCAAATGACGATACTACTGCCTACTTCGAAGACGTAGAAGGAATTCGGAGGAGAAGCAAGTGGACCAGGCAGGATAGAGACAGATGTTTCTCCTTTCCTTTCCGGTTGATCCTGGCAGAGAAATCTCAGTTTGAAAGATGAGTATATGCAAAATGCGGCCACGGGAAGCGGCTGCGAGTTTAAGATAGTGCAACGCGAAGCAAATGGGTTCGACAGGACATTTCTCTAAATTACGAGGCCAAAAGTTGGCGGAGGGTTAAGATCTAAGTCTGGCTGCTCTATTTTCACGCTCCTTACGCTTGGAGAAATTGCCTTCGTTTTTCTCACAGGTGGCATTTATCCATCGCTTAGTCAAGATATATGTTCAATCAGAGATGCTTGTACCCTACTCTCCAAGATTATAGAAGCAAACTACTTGAAACAAAATAACTTGTAACTAGTTCCTTCAGGAATTTGTTTTCCAGAAAACAATTAACATGAACATAACTGTGTACATATGTAGCTAACATGTTATATATACATACATACAGAGTGTTTCTTTTTTCTGGGAAGAAAGGTTCCGATACTCTTCAAGATGGTTTGTTGTTGTGTTCAGCACAAGAACTACTCAAAATATTGTGGTATGTTCACAAATGATATGATCGAGGATTCAAGTAGTTACACACACTCCTATTTATTTCGTTAAAATAAAATCTTATTAGCTTTATTCTCAGCTGTTTAAAAGTGCCAGTACGGTGTACCGTTGCGTACCGCCAGAAAAAAAACACACTGTGTGTGTGTGTGTGCGTGTATGTACGTCTCGTATATGCATGTGTGTGTGTGTGTGTGTGTAGAGCTTGAGTCCACTTTATGCACAAAGAGACTCATCGGGACTGGACCTACAGTTTAAAGTGGGTTCCGGCCTCGAACACTTGATTACAAGGCGACGACGTTACCACCACGCCATCGTGGAGGTGATACATATACAGGGTCATTACTAATGATCTTCCCGATTTCAGACACATGCAAATCACGTTTAATGAAACCCGGATACAAAAAAGGTTATATCAATGTAAAGAGTAAATCATAAAGTTTTATTTCATGACCTCACAAGTGTTTCATGTGAGCCCCTTTGGTAAAAGTTGCACGTACCCGTTCCACTGTTTCCTCGTTTACTGACGGGCGGCCAGTTGACTTTCTCTTACAGATGCATCCCCTTTCTTTAAAATCAGAACCATTTACGAATTGAATGCCCACTGGGTGGATCTGCACCAAACTTTGTCGCTGCACACTAACAGACTGCTGTACGTGGAAATCTAACACACAAAACGCTCACCTGTCTTCGCCGGCAGACATTTTCTCTAGTAGTCATTATGCAGCAGTGTTGCCAGCCGTATCTGAAATGATATGAAATAAAACTTTTACTCTTTACATTGATATAACCCTTTTTATCTGAGTTTCATTAAACGTGATTTACAAGTGTCTGAAATCGGGAAGATCATTTGTAATAACCCTTCACACACACACAGGTAAAGTTCTCCTCTGTGAGATGCACAGTGTCAAGAGGATGAATAGGGAGCATGACGGTTGCGACATTCACAATAGTAGGCATAGAGAAGATTATTACCACATTGTTGCGACCTTTCTCCACCCCTAACTCCATGAGTTGCCACCAGTTGATAAGAGCAGGCTTTGTAAATCAGTTGTATTAGTAAAAGAGCGCTCTCGTATACACGTGTTGGCTGCAGAGCGAGCAGCGATACTGCAGCGTTGTGAGAGAGGCGGAAAGGAGAGAGTGAGCGAGGCAGGAGGCTCCGTCGGTCGCGTCATCTGATTTGTGGGTAACGGTGCAATATGGCCTTGTGATTATGGCAGAAGAAGCAGGAGGAAGTTTCGTGAAAAAGGGCACCTTTCCCTCCCCCCTTACTCCGCTGCTTACTGGCCTTGAGGTGCAGTGTGCAGGCGGGGAGCTCACTTCGTACGGGTCAGCAAGCGAGTCTGGATAAGAGGCTGGGTGATGCAGGGATATAAAAGGAAAAATTCCTATCTGAAATCAACCACCCCGGGGAAACGAACCAAGATCTTCCGTGTGATAATCAGATGTCGTATCTACTCGACCATATTTTTAAAAATAAATCCTCTACTTATTTTTCATTTTTGAAACCTCTTCAAGTTCTGTAGACAAAATATGATTTTTCTTGTGGGCATCCCAGATATACCACCACCACCGTCCAGTTCCGATCTGTGCATAAAATGGACTTAAAACTCAAAACTTAAACCACCAGTGTTCTACCTTCAAGCAGTTCTTGATCATTTCCTGCCACATTCCCCATTTTATTTATTATTTATTCTCTTCAACATTTACAGGATCGTCTGCATTTTCTTCTACACCATATTTCAAAGTGACCTCACTTATTAGCTATCTCTGGCGACACCACTGTTCCAATACTTCTTCCCAGACTATCTTGTTTGCATTCAGCACATCTAACTGTATTTTAAGCACAATTTTTCATTGATCTTCGCGCGTTGGAGATAATTTTTTTGACCCTCTGTTCGTTCTGTGATCGTAAAACGAAACTTAACATCAGATTATTTTTTTTTTATAACTATGAGTTACTTCCAAATTCAACATTAATCATGCCTTCAATATATTTGTTCAGTTTTAATTTATTGCCTTGACGAATGAAGCTAAAAGTAACTTTTATTAAAGAACAGGACAATTCAATATCGACAGCACTTGATCAGAACCACAGTTTTCCATGGCAAGTTCTGACGTTAGTGCCGATATAGTGGATAACATTTTAAACTCCAAAGCAAGGGGGTTCCGCTTTCGATTATTGGTGGACGCACGCATGTTGCATATACGAGGGTTGCAAATTTAAAAGTGGTAACACTGTCAGGAAGAGGTGATAGCACCGTGCATGTGCTATCAGACAGTGAGCATTGACAGTCGACGTGTGGAGTACCAAAACTGGTCGGTGCGGCGAGTACTGCTGTGTATGTACGAGTTTGAAATGA
Organism: Lepisma saccharinum; assembly: GCF_977018435.1. Classification (NCBI taxonomy): domain Eukaryota; kingdom Metazoa; phylum Arthropoda; class Insecta; order Zygentoma; family Lepismatidae; genus Lepisma; species Lepisma saccharinum. The sequence continues at coordinate 73,552,350 of NC_139236.1, forward strand.
ACACCATTTTGAGTACTGCTCTAAAACATGTTGATCAAGGTAAGACAGCGATTTTGGATCAAAATCCAGCTGGCCCTTGGCAAAAATGCACTAAGAATGTCATCAATACTTGCATGAAGTATGTAGCAACAATACCTAGCCGTATCTGATAGTTGCACAATGGGTAAGTGCATTTCTTGATAAGGTTGGCATGTGTCAGTGAGAACATGAGACAAATTGCATCTTGCTGGGTTTACTATATTGTCACCTTGCCATACCATGCTGCACCGACCACTTTTGGTACTCCATACATCGACATGGGCCCCAACTGTCAATGCTCACTGTCTGATAGAACATGTACGGTGCATAAGCGTAGCTAGAACTTTATATTTGGGTGTGCACAAAGAAAAAAATTGAGGTCTTGTACCTTTTTAATAGCATATTTTGCAACACAATCACTTGGCTCTTTAACTGCACTGCTGTTTGTAAAGGTATATAAATTCACTAAATGACAGTGTTGAAAATTTCTGAATATATGATGTAGAAAAAATCAAATTGCATAGAAATTACACACACACAAAATGTTCATAAATGTTACAAACAAATACATCAAAATACACGTCATCTATAACAAGAAACGTCTGTCAAAAGGTACATTGTTCTTAAACTCATCAATAACTTCATTTACATCAATAGACTAAGCTTTTTCCTGTTCCACAAATAGCAAGAGCAGGGCTTCCAATCTATCCTGCTTCTGAGTTGCTCTTAATTTAGTTTTAACTTGGGAAAGCTTGGAGAAAACTCTCTCACACGTGCAGCTTGTGACAGGTATAGAAGAAAGGTGCTGTAATACAGAGTAGAATGCAGTAAATATCTTCTTTCTCCAATGACATAAAAAAATCGAAATAGTACTACAGATACTCGTTTCTTCAGCGATAATGCACACGTTTGTACCAAGTAATGACATTTTTAACTTCTTACAAACTGCCGCTTATTTTCTCTCTTATTGAAATATCTGTCTTTAATTATCTTTGATAAAGCAGCCCATTAGGGTGTGCCTAGGCACACCCAGCACACCCCGTAGCTACGCCTATGGTACGGTGTTATCCCCTCTTTCTGACAGTGTTGCCACTTTTAAATTTTTAATCCACGTAGTTTGAATTCTATAGTAGCTAGGTTCAGTCCACATTATCCTATCTGAGCATAAAGTGGACCTAACCTTATTTACGCTCGGTAAACAAACGTTTGACCATTTAATTTATCATCGGCCAAAACAAGGAAAACTGCTTATATGTCAACTTTCATGCCTTACGGCACTTGCAGGGGAATTACGTCACTCCGGCGTGCAGAAAAGGCAAGCGGAAACGGACTTGTTTTGTTGAAAAGCTAACAATTACACGATGGCAGAAGTAACCTTCAATTCCATTACGATTACTGCGAAGTAAGTGGTTTTCATTTACAGTTACTAAGAAGCACGTTTTCCCAAAGGCTGGAATGGGCTGTGATTTCTGAATCACCATTGAAAAGTCACCATAAGTGATTTGTTTCGTACCACTTTCTGTAGTTTGGGACCATTCCAAGCTGCACGGCGGCTGTGTACCCCTCGAAGCACGTAAGACCAACAAACATATTAAAATCATGAAAGAATTATTATCTCCCGCAGAAACGGCGTGGGAGAGGTCTGTTAGGTTATAGCGGCCATTTAGCATGTAAACACTCCGCCCACAGCCGAAAGCTTCCCTGCCAACGTAAACATGCGTGAAGGAGTCGTATTGCGCGGTCAGCCCGTTGGAAACTGATGTCCTCAGCCGTTTTGCTACCGCTCTCGCGGGTATTTTCGGTCGATTCGTGGATATTTACTTTGCGAGGAGGTCCATAACTTCTCCGATTGTCGCTACTGTCGCCTCCAAATGGAGGCCCTTCCTAAAAGCAAGGCCACTGGACGGATATCCCCAAATAGAGCTGGAGAATTTTAGTTTTTCGGCGAAGAAGAAAACTGCAGAGAGTCGGTTTGAGAGAAGAAGCCCTACTTACCTCCACCAGCCGATATCCGTGGTGGAGTGGTTAGCACTTCGCGCTACGACGACCGGGTTCCCAGGTTCGAATCCTGGCCTAGGCAGGGGTGTTATTTGTGAGTGTCGCTTCTTCAGTTTCATCATATAATCACTCCTCATCATTTTCGCGATTAGCCAGAAGTGGCAGAAATGCGAAGTAAAGTAAAACAAATCGATGGATCAAAATCAAGGCTAATCAGGACTGGACCTACAGTTTATAGTGGTATCCGAACCACTATGTGCCTCCACCGAACATCGAACTCCGAACCTCTTGATTACAGGACGACGACGCTACCACTATGCCATCGGGAAGGTCCATAGCGACCACGTGTCGTCACAAAGTTATCCCCTACTCACCATGTCGGAATGAGTACCAATTTCTCAAGATTTGTTGAGAAACACAGTGGGAAATATATGGCTAAAAGTCAAAAATATTTTAATTCAGAATTCTGTCAAACAAGTAAGTACTGTACATACTCACCAGTGACAGCAGGACGTTGATTGATTGTTTCATTCTGTTGATTACAATGAACAACAATGCACATTTCCAAACTGTCCATTGAAAATTCATGCATTATTATCTCTGAACGATGGATTGCATTGTGAAAACGACCTTTCCACAACACACGTAGTTTGCATATTTGAAGTGCGGGATGTCATGCACAATAACACCATCAATTTCACCGACAAGTTCATTCTCCAAAACCAAAACCTGAGCAGCATTACACAGTTTATGGTATCCGTGTTTTTTTTTTCGAACAGATTTCGGAAGCGTGTCCCTAATAGAGAATTCAGTTCAATTTCCTTTCAACGCACTAACTATCACGCTGCACAAAAAGCTTAGATTTGTAGATAGAAATCCCAAATCACTTTGTAGACATCCATTTATCAATAAATCTTGAAGTATTGCAAAGTGTTTCGTCTATTTTACGTCTCCAAAATATGCGTTTACAAACAATTTGGAAACTTTATTTTGTCTGGAATGTCTAAATATTTTTATGTTATATGTATGGAAGTGTGTGTTTTAGGTAAAATTATGCATTTTTATGTGAAATGAGACTTCGCAGATTACATTGCAGACTTATAATCGGCATTTTTAGCGAGTATGGCTGACTTCTGAAGCAAGGAATAAAGTATGTTTAAATTAGTAATCCGCTCCCTACTTATCAGCTCTTTTTCACACGTTACCTAATAGTACAGGACCTTCATTTGGTTATTGTACCACTTGAAAGCGGCCTGTGTAGCGACTGGAATCGTGTCGCATGTAGAAAAATCGTATATTCGTATCCCTACATTACATGGAATCTTCTGTGTATCATCATTCAGGGCAAGAAGACAAATGCATCAATTAACTTTCGCCTCCAAACTTGTTAATAGGAAAATAGATTATTCTATTCCCCTGTACTTAAATGTTGATATTTCAAGGTGTGCGTTCCGATCCAGAAATAACCTCTTAAAATCCTGCACGGAAGATGAAAGATAGCAGCTGTGGAACTTATGAGAAGAATGTGTAATTGATTTAACTCTCGTAGTAATGATTGCCGCACCGGTTACGCTGTATTTATATACCGGGTGGTCCGAAAATCCTGGAACGGTCACATATCGTGAGAAATACACATCGAATCGGAAAACGAAAAAATACGTGTTGAATAAGCGAAAGAAAGCTATTCAATGATATCACACTTGATTCCCGGCTGTGAAATTTTAAATGGAAACCCCATTTTGTATTGTAGAATCGGAAAGAGGACTTCATTCAGAGTCCAACGAGCTATCAACCATCCCCGTATCTCAATTAGGAACGGAGATATGGCGATTTTAAATTTTAGAAAGATAGAAAGGAAAAAAAAGTGAAAATTTCTATAAAACCCCAAAAAAATTCAAAGGGACGTATCTCTGCCCCTAATTGAGCTAGAGTGAAAATGATTGCAGATTCGGAATCTGCACGTCAAGACCTTTCAATAGAGTATATGGAATGGGGATCCTACGATCACATTCCCCACCCCCAGGGGGCGGGGAATCAACTGTGATATCATTGAATAGCTTTCTTTCACTTATTCAACACGTATTTTTTCGTTTTCCGATTCGATGTGTATTTCTCACGATATGTGACCGTTCCAGGACTTTTGGACCACCCGGTATGAAAGTTAACCTTGGATTTGTTCATGCATTGCAGACGTTGTTTTTTTCTATAATTTTGCAATTAATTTCTTCAATGTTTATTTTCGTTTATTGTTGTTAGATGTAAATTGTAGCTCGAAATGCTATATTCCTCCTTTTGCCTGTTTTGTTTTATTCCTCCTGTTCATGTATTTTTTTTTAATTGAAATGCAGACGACTGTAATTGAGAATATGCCTATTGCATTTCAATAAAATAAAACTGGCTGCGAAATATGATATTACTCCCTTCTCATAATTTCTATACCTGGAGCAACCAAGCTGAGCCCGACCTCCCTTGGCAAACTGCTCGTGGCGGTTTTCCCTCTCGCGTTCTGAAATAAACAAGCGAGGAGGCCTTTGCGGAAGTACGTGCAGCGTGTTGGCTGGATATGTCCTGTAACGATCGTGCGTGTGATTTTATAGTAACATTTCTTCTGTCAAAACCAGAAGTCGAAATTTGTCTTAAGTCCACTTTATGATAAGCTAATCATGGTTGGGAATACAGGTAGCCTACAGTTTAAAGTGGAATCCAAACCACTGCGTGCACATTGTGCCTACACCGGGAATCGAACCAGGGACCCCTTGACTGTAGGGCGACAGCGTTACCACTACATCATCAGGGAGGTCCTAGCAACAATTCTTCTGATCTGTGTGTATCTGCATGCTTATTTTATAGTTAGAAACCTGAATTTTTCGGTCTTAGTTTTTGTATACAAAACTCAATTTAATTTTTTGGTGTAATTTTCTCCAAAATTAGTATTTTCTAAAGAAAACATTCAAATTATAAATATTTTCAATCCACCCTTCTTCTTAGCGTTTGGTACTTGTTGGAGAAGTTAAATAACAAAGTTGACGAAAAAGGAGCTTTGTTAATTGAAAAGAGTGTCAAAAGGACCATTGTTTTCTTTAACCTGCACATTGCACAGTAGTTCAGATCTCACTTTAAACTACCAATTATCCTATCTACCGACCTCCGCGGGGAGTGGTTAGCACAGGAATCCCGGGTTCGAATCCTGCGCTGGGCATGGATGTTCATTGTGAGTATCCCTTCATCACTTTTATCATATCATCACCCATCCTCGTCGTCGCGATTAGACGAAAGTGGCAGATTCAGTTTCTCCGGTATCCTTTAGGGCTCAAACCTCACCCATCTTCTATTAATTATTCATGAATGACTTGCCAAACCATTCAGTCTTTTATACGCAGATGATCTAAAATTCTTTATTAATTTTCTGTAGACATCTATATTAAAGCAAGCCTGTTCGGCGAAAGAACAAACTTCAAAATTCTATTTTTGTTCTTTCCGTCGAAAGCCAGGGAGGGTCACATGAACCGCTGAAGCAATCGGCTTTGTCCAGTTGCCGTGGTGAGGGGAAATTCTCGTGGTATTCTGCGTTGCCAAATTTTTCGTTTCGAGTCATTTTCGAAACAGGCGGCACCCTCAACAAGGCCAAGCACGGCGAAGCCTAATCGTTGCCGCCGTGCAGCAAGTGAATGGGTCTCCGATTCCCTGCCTCTCACTGAAAAACGAGCGAAGGGTGCATATTGACAGTAAAACTGCACAACTGGATAAATATCAGGAGTGTAGCAACACCGCTCTCCCCCTACCTTTGAAACTCCCACAACTGGAGGCGAAAAGCCTGGGTTTCCTGAAGTTTTCTTTTTTGGCCAGTCGGTGCTTTAGGGATAATATACAAATATTTATGCATATTATTCAAAGAGACATATTCATGATTTCTCGTAATATTTTTTTTGTCTATCACTACTTAGAATTACATAAGCTTTGATAGACAATTCAGCGGAAGGGGCAATTGCTCCACATCGCGACCTCCCAAATTTCGCCTACGGATATAAATACGTTTTTCATTTATGCACTAAATTTGTGAACTTTTAGTATAATTTAAATATCCCAAAGAAAGAAGTTGAAAAGGAAAAGTTGTTATTCCAATCCCTATGTACGATATTTCCCTCTCATCCCTACACACAGCTTCATCCTTTCCCCCATGTTATCTCTTGAGGAAGCAGTAGTTTTTTAAACTTAACAAGCTTGTTTTGCTTCGATGGGTTATGCAAACGAAATGAAAAGAACTCGAACCTCTCAGACTTCTTTTCTGAAGCAGATAACTCCCTAATTACTGCTTAGTCCTCTTTACTGGGATTTTCTTTGGACTGGGATTCTCAGAAATCGCGTAATCAGTAAGGAACAATTTGCGTAATCCGATTTTCTTTGAATGTATTTATTATCCGAATAGCGTATTTACTCAGCAAGACGCTCCTAAACGACCGTATTATATGTGTAAGTACCTCGGTAATAGGATGGTTGTGACGTGGATGGATACAATTCAGGTGAAGGTTAACTGCCAGTACCATTATTCCCATTGGTTGAATTTCTTCCACCGAACAATCTTCCACAGACTGCATTACAGTATTTGGATTTTTTAAAGTCATAGAGAACAAGTTGGGTTGTTAGAATTGCATTTACAGCATCCCGTGTAAATAATCGATTTGATTTTAATTTTTGATATTAAGCGTCGCTTTTCTGTCACTATTGACTAATCGCGATTAAGGGATACTCACAACGAAGACCCATGCACAGGCTGCGATTCGAAGCCGGGACCCCTGGCGGAGTGGTTAGCACATCGCACTACGAGTTTCCCATAATCCTTTTGATTTGATCATAATCGATATTTATTAAAATTATTATAGGCACGTCAGCGCTCTTTTGATTCTTCACCCAACAAGTATATTAAAACACGAAAACACCTTAATTAGGGAGAATTCACAGCGAAGCGTGTCGCTTGGGTATTTCATCAATCGAATGCGGGTTTGTGCGTTCTTGCGGCTACGGTGTGTAACGTTGCTTTAATTGGCTCGTTCACAAACGTGTCGCCTTCCACTAGTAGAGTGAGATTACTTTCGTAACATCTCGGACTGTTTTGCATTGGCAGCTTTGGAGCGAGTCATAAGTCCCGGAGCAGCCAATCAACAAACGAGCCGCTGGCGTCATCTCTACCCAGCACCTATCGCTATCCCTGTTGCTCGCGCTCTGGACTCTTGGTAGGCTCACTAACTGGACTCGCGCGGCCAGCTGGAGTTGTTATGAAAATAATCTGACTCTAGCTTCGGTTTGAATTCTCCCTGTAATGTATCTTATCAAGAACATTGTAAAACACAAGTTGAAACGAACATTACCAGGTCTCTGATAAAAGCCAATGCTGAATAGAGGCAGATGATTTTTGTTGTTTTACCTGGGTAGGTTCCAGAAACAAGTCGACCTCCAATGGCGAAAATTCGAAGCATTCTTCCGCTATGATTAACATAGCATCCCTCAATCCGTGGCGGAGGTTTACCATAGCACGCTACGACGCAAGGGGTGCCTGGTTCAAATCCCGGTCTTGGCGTTTTTTGTGAGTGTCTCTTCACAAATCTCATCCTATCATCAATCATCCCCATCGTCACGATTAACCAAAAGTGGAAGAAAGGCGAAGTAAAATAAACTAAATCAAACAACCAATAAGAAGAAGCGAGAGCATACCTGTAGAGAAGCGGCGGAAATCAACCCATATGACTTCCTGCCTGAAAAGCATTTGTTTCAGCTATTTAAAAAGCTCAGTTCCGGGAACTTTTTGATATTCTCTCACAGCTGAAAGCTTTTCACTATCCCCATCACTGCAAATATGTCAAAAGTCACTGGCTAAAGAGCACCATGTGTGCAAAGAATGTGAACAAAGATAATGGCATGTGTTCCAACTCTGAGCAAACACATGTTAATGTGTTCTCATGTAGCTACCATCTCACTCCAATAGTGTTTGCTCTGTCTACAGTCAATTTGTGCTGAACCAACAGAAGCTAGTGTTGGCACAAAGTCCACACAAACACATCTGCAAACAATCTCACACTTCCAAGAACAGAGGTAATCTGATCGACAGCTAAACGTTCCTCCGAGAGCATAGGCGTGTGCAGACCCTCTGATTGGGGAAGGGGGGGGGGGCAAGGAAATTTTACTTTCTCTTAGTAGATAAGTCTTAGCACTAAGTGCACATTGTGCAGAGGCAACTACCCCTGATCTGCAGAATTTTAGAAAAAAATGTATATGTTGCAGTTGAGATGTATTGGAATCACTGAACCACCTAAGTGTAGCAGCATTAATAACAAGATATTTTATGGGCTGTTAATAACAAAAAAAATTGTTAGAGAAGAAAGTATGATAGTCCAATTACATAGAAAATAATGTACTCCCTATGTAATTGATTTGAACTTTCATTGGTATGAAAACATTTCATTTCTCTTGAGTATAATATTGTTTAATAAGGGCGATAAGATTCCCCAACACTAAATTTCTAATTGGCAGTATTAGGGGAGGGGGGCAACTGCCCGTCCCCTTACGCACGCCTATAGGTAAAAAGGTAAAGTTTTCCCCTGTGCATAGCACCACGCCATGAAGGCGTATAGGGGGTGTGGGGGTAACGCCCCACACTTTCTTGATCCGGTCGTGAGTGGGAATGATGTGATCAGCATCACGCCCCTGACCGCCTTTACCCCCCAGGGTTTCCCCCAGGTACCCATGTTATTCGACGCTGGGTGTGCGCCGGGGCCGTTTCCGTTAGAAAAGTTCCCGGATTTGAACCGGCCGGGGATCGAACCCGGGACCTTGAGCATGGTAGTCAGATGCGTTACCGACTGAGCCACCGCGGCCACGCACGCCTATGTCTGAGGGAATGTAACATTCATCTGCCTTGCCGAGTGTATTCAGGGTGTAATATATGAGGTATACCGGGTGGTCCATTTATAATGATAGTACGGAATATCGCATGCAGAATGCATCCAATCGAAAAATTGCACAGAATAAAAGTTTGATACTATTGAGGGGGTAACCCCATAGGGGTGGGGGGTAAATTTGAAATTTCAAATGGAACACCCCAATTCGTTTTACATATTTGGATTCGGTATTGAAAAGGAAGAATTTTTTGTTTGAAAAATTTTGTAAAAAAAATTGCAAACTTCGAACATTTATAGCCCGACTCTGTGGCCAAGTGGTTAGCACATCGCGCTGCGACGCCAAGGGTCCCGGGTTCGAATCCCGGTCGGGCTTGGTTGTTTGTGAATGTCCATTCATCAATTTCATCATTTCATCACTCATCCCCATCTTCGCAAATTAGCCAAGAGGCACAAAACGCGAAGTAAAATAAACTAAATCAATCAATCAATCAATCAATCAATCGAACATTTATAAACATTTGGTAGTTTCAGATTCATTTTGTTCCCTTTATGTAATAACGGTTTTGGTTTCCGTTGAGAACATTGCATAAACGAATTTTATTCCAAAAAAGAAAATTGTTTGCAATTTATGTTCTTGTGTAACAATAAATAATATTAATTTGTTCCAACTCTTTGGTTTCAAGGAACAATTTCATATGAACAACAAAATTAAGTATATTAATACAAATTAGTTATCATTTGAGGTACACAAATAATGTTTAAAGGAGCAAATGTTCAAAATGATGACCGTTCTATTCAATGCATTTCAAAACACGGTGTCTGAAGCTCCACACTGTTCGTCCCAAAATGTCAGGAGTGATAGAGGCACAAGAATGAATAACTCCTTGCGTCATGATTTCTGGCGGCGTTGGAACTTCGTGGTAGCACTTTTCTTTAAGTAGTCCCCAAAAGGCAGAAATCAGGCGACGTGAGATCGGGTGAACGAGCTGGCCAAGAAACGGGTCCTCCACGTCCTATCCATCGACCAGGAAACTTTGTGTCCACCATGGCTCGAGCCTGAATGGAGTAGTGAGTAGTGTTGTTCATATGAAATTGCTTAGTTGCTTTCCCTCTTTACTTTTGTAGTTCAAACCACACAACTAGTTTTATCGAATTATTCAACTACTAAAAAAAAGTAAAAAAAGGTAAAGTGTTCCCCTGTGCATAGCACCACGCCATGAAGGCGTATAGGGGGTGTGGGGGTAACGCCCCACACTTTCTTGATCCGGTCGTGAGTGGGGGTGATGTGATCAGCATCACGCCCCTGACCGCCTTTACCCCCCAGGGTTTCCCCCAGGTACCCATGTTATTCGACGCTGGGTAGGCGCCGGGGCCGCTTCCACCGTTAGAAAAGTTCCCGGATTTCAACTACTCTCTTGTAATTTATGAAAATATCCAAGCTTTCATTTTGAGGGAGAATGATTTTGGATAGGTCATTACGTAGGTCATTTTGAGATTTTTTTTAGGTTATCAATTTCCAAGCTCTAAACATTACATACACAATAGACAGGAAGATTCAGCGTTTGCAGGAAATTACGATGTGCGAGATGGTACGAGGAACGCCATTCACCAATCGTGGGCTTGATAGCTCGGAGTTGCTACTTTGTTTGGGGATCGCTCGTGATTTGAGTCTCTTCCATTAACCTTTAGCAAAGAACCTCTCCGTAAAGGAACTTTTCTCATACATGCTTTTCAAACTTTCCAGAATGAACAAAAAATGTAGCTTGAGAACTAATTGTCATAGAGAGATTAAATAGTTCTTCTCTTTGAGAATGATAGGACTTAAGCAGAGATGAAATTAAAATATTTTTATCTCCAAATAATGTAAGTTAAAAAAGAAAAAATGGGACATTAAAATTTTACACAAAATTTGAATTCGGCATGTCCTTGTGGCAACCACAATAGACCAAAGTGAATGAAAAATGTATTATGTATTGTTGTTCTTGAGAGTTGCTGTTTTAAGTCAACTTAATGCACAGATAGGCTAATTGGGACTGGATCTAAAGTTTAAAGTGGGATACGAACTACTATGTACTTCCACTGGGTACTGAACCTGGGATCCCTTGATTACAAGGCAATGAATTACCTTGAGACCCCTCAAATGGAGTATGTAACAGTGGTACATTCCTACAACCATGCAAAGTTGCATTGAAAATAGGCTGATACTTCTTGGGGAGAAAAAAGAATAATATAGGAGAGCAGTATTGCCACCTCACGGGGAAAAAAAAATATCCAGAAAATCACTTCTAACATTGGTCCTATATATTCTAGATGCACCGAATTTATAGATAAGTACGATGTAAGACCACTCTCCAAGGACATGTGATGCTGAATTTTTAATTTGAAAGAAAAATGAGGGGCAAATATCCAACATTTAGAAAACCATAAGTTTCATGGAATGTTGAAAATCGGACGTTTGATGCTGGATCCCTAATTGTCACACCTATACCATAATATTGAGAGGGAAAATTCGACATGTTCAAATTGCATTTGTTAATAATAGTAACAATGGATATATTGTTTTGTCATTCCAGTATGTCATACTTTCATATGTATATAAGTGAAGAAAAAGAACTGGATTATCTGTATTTTTCAAGAAATGACATGTTGATGCTGCCATGTGGAGGTTGTTTTAATTGAAACCAGCTGTCAGGAATCCCATAATCTGGATGGTTTCACTTGAAACCGGCTGTCTGTTAAGCTAGATGCACATACATAACACATAGCTACACAACTCTGTTAAATAGCAACAATAAAAACAAGTATTACAAAAGTAACAAAGCATTTTAATGTCTCCAAATATGAAGTATAATATATTGACAAGTTATTATACAAAAATGGCAGTGTCTGTTCACAGGAACTCCAATCAGACTTCAATACGTTCACCTTATGGCTATTACATAAATGACAGATTAACACTCCTTGGAGTGGAGTACTATACTTGAAACAAAACTCTTACGACATTTAGAAAAAATAATAAAAAATAATAATCGCACTGCAAAGCTAAAATTGACATTCAGTACCCTTTTTGTTGCCTGTAAGCAATCCTTGACTTGTGATACAGCATTTATTATATTGCTGTTAGAATTATCAATACAGGTTTGTAGAACCTGTTTTGTACATTTTTGCTAAAAGAAATTGTAGGGATGGGCCGATATGAAATTTTGGTTGATACCGATAAAGGACCGATATAAAACTTACCGATACCGATATTCTACCGATCCGATATAAAATTAGAAATGGTCCTTGAAGAACCTGAAAGGTTAATTGACCTCCTTCATAAATGTGTTTCAAGGTGACTGCAGTGCAAAAGAAGTTGAATATTTAGACATTTACTTTTTTAGAAAGTAGGGCATGGAGATTATCCATAAAAATTACAACAAAATGGCAGAATTTTGCACTAAATTATCAGATTTATCGATATATTGGATCGGTAAAATAATCGGTAATTTTACCGATATGCCTACATCGGAAGATATCGATAGAGTACCGATTAATCAGTCCCATCCCTAAGAAATTGGCACATTGTTATATATTAGTGGAAGATGGAGTCATGGGCTGAAACAGCCATACATATCAAATGATGACGGAGACCTGATGTCAGCAGCGATGGGTGATGAAGTTACAGCCCAGTTGGCTGCTGCAGGTTGGCAAAAAAGCCATGGTCCGGTCAGGGTAGCTGCTGCCGCATCAGCGAAGAAAAGGAAGAAACCTCATTCGTTTGAGACAAATCAATCTATAAGGAAACGCCAATAAAATAGTTTGTTGAGGAAATTGAATTCAACAATAGATGAATTCGCCACACGAGTTGGACAGCAAGCAGTTGTAGTCACTACACGTGACAAACCTCAAAATAGCTTTTGGGGCAAAGTTTCTTGAGGATGTAGTTAAAAACCTTTGAACCTTCGGACTCATGCATTCATTAAGGCAGATTGTAATTAATTGCTATAAGTAATCCAGATGGATCCTAACAACCCAATCATCACACTACCAGATGGAACAACAGCACAAGTGCATGGAGGTATGCAGGGCCCGGAGAAGCCAGGATGTGAACCTAGATGTTGTTCTAATATCAATATAGTTTCTATTATAAAAATATAGGTATGACATTAATGAGGTACATACATAACTAACTTTATACATACTAATAATATGAAGTTGTTTGTAAAAAACAAAGCAATATGATTTATTCTGTTACATTCAGTTTAAGCAACCTGATTTGTTCTTTGTTTATTTCTCCACTTGGGTGAGTAGTATAAACAGTTTATAAGGTATGTACAGTACAGTATATGTGCTTACGACACTAGCAATAGTCTTAAAAAATAATTTCAGTTTGTTTCTATTTGTATCGATCTCTTACAAACTAACATTTCAAGTGGAAGTTAAAAAAAATGAAATTGGTGTCACAGTGTCAATCACTGTTGAACACCTAAACCTCAATATAAAAAGAGAAAGAACTGAGTATCACATAATTATGGCACAATTATCACAGCCTCTACTCTTCATCCTCCAGGGGCAGGTGGCACCAGTCGATTGGTTTCTTGTTCTCCTTCTCAAGAAGCTCGTTGCACTTGGAAAAGTGTTTGCATCCGAAGAACCCACGATGTGCAGACAAGGGGGATGGATGGGGTGCTTTCAACAGGTGATGTCGTTTCTTTATATTGAGGGAAGAAAAAAGTACAAAATTAACCACGTCAAAACAATAAAGGAAACTTAAAAATTATTGTAATTGTCTGTTGCCATAACATCAGTTGATGTTCTTTCTGTGGTGTAGTAGTTTATTTTTATACCACAAATGCATTATTGTTTTTCTTGTATGTACGCATTGCTTGCATTGTAGAATTATTTTCCTGTAGTTTACGGTTATTACAAGCATAAGAAAACAGTTTTTCGTTGTGACGTTTCAGAAGAACACATGCTCCCTTCATCAGACATTTATTTTCATTTTGACTAAAGATACAGTTATAACAATGGTTAGTAATTTTTTAAACAAAAAGAATCCGTTATATAATGGATGTTGTCAATGTTACATTGTTGTAATATTTCAACTTAACTGTGAAAAGAAGCAGTCTGTTTTATTTTTATTTCAGATATTATTTTTATTTTTTTATTTTTTTTGATCAAATTATTTTCTATTTAAAATTATGAATCCCGAATATCATCAGGTAATTCAAATTCATCATTGTTTTCACAAAGTGTCTCTCAAAAAAAAAATGATCAAAAAATAATAATAATATCTGAAATAAAAATAAAACAGACTGCTTCTTTTCACAGTTAAGTTGCTATATTACAACAATGTAACATTGACAACATCCATTATATAATGGATTCTTTTTGTATAAAAAATTGCTAACCATTGTTATAAATGTATCTTTAGTCAAAATGAAAATAAATGTCTGATGAAGGGAGGGTGTGTTCTCCTGAAACGTCACAAAGAAAAACTGTTTTCTTATGCTTGTAATAACCGTAAACTACAGGAAAATAATTGCATTATTGTTTACAATGACTTTTATTGTTATTTCTAAGATTAATATATTTGCTAAGCTTTCAAATATTGTTAAATTGTATAACTTTTGTGGGCTCCTACATAGATAATTGGCTACTAGTCTCACCTTTAACTTACCTCTGTGGTGGAGTGGTTAGCACAACATGCTACAACAGGAGGTGGCATCCAACGCCACCTGGGTATGGATGTTCTTTGTGAATGACCCTTCATCAAGTTTATCCCATCATCCCTCATCCTCATCATCGCGATTAGTCGAATGTGGCAGAAAAATGACTAAATAAAATCAAAAATCAAATCAAGTCTCGCTTTTGGAGTGCGAGGTTCCACATTTGATCCATGGTGTAAGTTCTGATCTACAAAGCTGAAAAACAGTGGTGATGGGGTTCCAAGCACTGACCATGGAAGGCCAGATGCAAAGCTTTGGCCCTCAAATTGCTGCTGCACAAAGTTTAGATTAGTATTTTGTAGCTCTTGAAAAAGATAAAGAGGCTTGAGGCATGAAAATGTTTAAAAAGTAAACAATCACACTGGAGAACTGATTGTAAAAAAAGCTGCTTCTTAAAAGATGTGGTATGAAATCAGAGATCCCAGGTTCGAACCCTGAGTAAGAAAGATGTGTAATTGTGTTTGTCCCATCGTTCATGATGTAAGCTCATCATTCAAGTTAGCCAAAAAGGTAGAAAAGCTACTTAAAATAACTGAAGAGCAAAGATATAAATGTAAGATGAACATCAGACAACATGAAAAAACCTGATTCTCATTTATGTAAGAAACAAAGATGTGTTTGCTTTTAATTAGGAAAGATAAGGTTCCCCATACACATTCCACCATACCTTGAAGGCACATTTAAGGTATATATAGGGGTAGGGTTCCACATATTTTTGATCTCTGCCATTTATGGAGGTGATGTGATCAGCAACACACACTGGCTAGTTCTCCCCCCCCCCCAGGTACCCATTAATTGGAGGCTGAGTGAAGCCTAGAGCTGCTTATGCAGGGACAAGGTCGGAAAATTCCAACCTTAGATCACCTACCCCAGGAATCAAACCTGGGTCTCCTAAGTGGCAGTCCGACACCCTACCGACTAGACCACACAGGCTCCTTGAACCTTTAGAGGACTAGAGCCTCTTCCAGATGAGCACTTTCCAAACTTTGTGCGAAGTATAAAAAAATGTAGGTCCACAACTAATTATCATAGAGATAAGAAATTAGTTTTGTTTTTTTCCCGAAATGACAGTGGCTGCGGTGGCTCAGTCGGTAACACGTCTGACTACCATGCAAAAGGTCCCAGGTTCGATCCCCAGCCGGTTCAAATCCGGGAACTTTTCTAACGTTGGAAGCGGCCCCGGCACCCACCCAGAATCAAATGACATGGGTACCTGGGGGAAACCCTAGGGGATAAAGGCGGTCAGGGGCATGATGCTGATCACATCACCCCCACTCACGACCGGATCAAGAAAGTGTGGGGTGTGGTGCTAAGCACAGGGAGCACACTTTACCTTTTACCCGGAATGACAGGCTTTTAGCAGAGGTGAAATTTATACATATTACCTCCCAATAACAAAATTAAAGGAAGAAGAAAAGATTGAAATAATAATAAAAAGATATTCAGCATGCTTCTGTGCCCACCACAATAGACCAAAGTGAACGAAACATGTTACATGTAGTATATAGCAGTAGTACATTCCTACCACATGTCAAGTTGCCTTGAAAATAGGCTGAGACGTCTTTGCGAACAAAAATTAGACAATGCACACGAGAGGCAGTGTTGCCAGCTTATGGAAAATATTTCCAGAATTTTGCCTGACAGTCATCGCTATGGAAGCTGGATGGACCAAATTTGCAGGGAAGTATGACAAGATACCATTCTTGGAGGACATCCCCAAATTTTGGAGGAAAAAAAAAAGATGAATGCACCATTTTCAAAGTCTCAATCTACAGGAAATTTTGAAAATTGGGCAGTTTCAACTGGAACTTTAATTGTCTCGAATTATGAACATGTTCTTTCGTTTTTGTCATTACATGCAAAAGTAAAATATCTATTAGCAAAAAGTGGTGGTTTAATAAGATCTATCCCAAAATACCATACTGGATATGTTGTTTTGTAATTCGAGTATGTCATACCTTCATATGTGGTACAAATGTTAAAAGACACTGAAATATCATGTGTAGTTTTGAAGAAATGACATGTTAAATGCTACTATGTGGAGGTGATACATATAGCTACCACTCGTTCTTTGTAAACCGGCTGCTAAATGTTAATTTGGAAAAGTGTTAGTAATTTGAAGGGAAAATATAGTAGACACAGTGTCTCCAAAATATCTGACTTATAGTTTATAATCAAAGTCCAATCGCATATTTAATTTAGTTTTTGTTTTATAGTCTTGCGCTCCTGTAAGTACAAGCCAGCACTTTTGCATGTTCTGCAGGATACTTGGAATCTAATAAGCATCAAATTGTTGATTCATTGGGTTTATTTTACTTCACTTCTCTGCCACTTTTGGCTAATCATGAAGATGAGGACGAATGGTCATACGATGAGCTTCATGGAAGGGACAGTCACAAAGAACGTTCAGGTTGGGATTCGAACCCGGGACCCCCTGCATCGTAAAATGCTTCTGTGCTAACCACTCCACCACAGAGGCCGACAAGTATCAATTGGTATGTTTAATTAATTTCAACCTGTTTCTAAACCTATAAACCCATCAATCTTAGCTAGGAGGAAAGTCAAATTTACTTTTATTCATAAAAATGTATTTGGCTACTTCTACATATAGTTGCACAACAAAGTACAGTTGTAACAGTAACTTACTTGATTAACAACGGCTGCTTTCTTCTGCGCATATGAGCCCCATAGCAGGAAGACAATGCCTTTCTGGTTGTCGCTCAGGTACTTAATCACAGCATCTGTGAGCTCCTCCCATCCGCGGTCCTTGTGGGAGTTTGCCTGATGAGCTCGGACTGTGAGACAGGCGTTGAGGAGCAGAACACCTACAAAAAATAACCCAAGAATTCATTCACACATATATCGTACAAAGATTTTCACACTTCTTTTTTCTTTATTAAAAAAACTTGCCAACTGAGATTTTGCTAGGAATGCAATATAGAAACAATTAGAAATAAATCAATATTATGTCATTTCCCCCTAAAATAACCAAACTGATGAAAATAGTTATGACAAAATTAGTGTTGACCAGTGGCGAAGCGTGCTGTTTCTGAAAGGGTAGGCAAAGGATGGAGGTAGCTGTGATTTTTTTTAAAAAGTAGTATGTTAAAATATAGCCCGTAAAATATAAGATATTGCCTGAATCTCAATCTACTGCTGTTCGAAAAAGTCGGGATAGGGATTGAAAGGGATAACGTAGTGATTAATGCTCTCACCTTATAATCAAGAAGTAGAAGGTTCAATTCCCCCTGGAGGCATTGCTTCACATTCTACTTTAATCTAGTCTCTATTAGATATATGAGAAAAAAAGCGTTTCTGTCTCGAAGGTCAGAAAACAGTGACGATGGGACTCAATATTCTGACCACGCGTCACCCAATGAAAAAGCCATCTGTCAGGCCCTAGCCTTCTTACATTTGTTATATTAAAGCTCCTTGTAAAAATTATTTGCTACTTCAATAAAATGTTTCTCGCATTAAAGAAATGATTACTCCGCAGCGTATTGGTTATAACAGTGTGCTAGGACAAGGGCCTCAGGTTTGAATCCCCACCTGGGCATACTTGTTTCTTGTGACTGTCCCTTCGTCAATGTCATCATAGCATCGCTCATCCTCATCTTCCCAATTAGCCAAAAATGGCAGGAAACCAAGTAAAATAAACTAAATCTATCAATCATTTTTTAAAACTCTTTTATGCATTTCTTCTTTAACATGAGACTTTTCTTAAAATTATAACACGATTTAGATAATGATGAAATGCTAAATGAGAACACGGACACCTTTCTGTGCAACATACCGACCAGAAAATTTCAGAAACATGAACTCTCTCAATACGTTTGCACTGTACCCCTTTTAAAAGTAGCGCATTTTCAGGTATGTCACAAATCATGAAAGAAAATTTCGCCTCAATATCCCTTTCCTCAAAGTAATAATTTTAAAATAATTTCCCCCTCTGAATCAAGATTGGTGTGGGGCACATCCAGCAGCTAACACTTCGCGATAAGCTTTTTCTCAAAGAAGCTGAAAGAACCAAACTTAACATTGGTAACCAACTTACATGCATTATTTGAAGTTATAATTCTAATAATACCTATGTTGATAAGTTAGTAGGTCATGTTTAGAGGTGTTAGCAACACATTTTCGCAACGTGTTTGCATCCACTGCCTTCTTTGTCAAGCGCTCGTACACGATCGACACTCTTCCCCGATGAAGCCGGCCTCACCGTGTACGTTACAGGCGAATGTGCCCCATAAATTATGTTTTCCCCGCACGAATCACATAGGTTGTTGAGACCAGCTAAGGCACTCTCAGGCGGGCCTCACTGAATGTGCAGATCGAGTTTCAGGAAGGGCTGGAAACTTGCAGTAATTATCGGAAGACCTAGAATTTCAGTTCTTTTATTCAGTGTAGTTTAATGAAATTATAAGTAATAAAATAATCCGTAATAGACAAATATATCAGGATAGGCCCGGCCTCATAGGGTGCTTCACCATGGGTGTGTTTTACTTTATGACCTATAGAGCTTGTTTGAAACAGCCTAGCAGTGTGGAAAATAGTGATAAGTAAAAAAAGCACACACACACACACAATTGTAATTATAAAACAGAGGTTAAAGTTGTACCTAAGTTAAAGGTTACATACACATGAAATGAAATTTACAATTAGGTTTAAATAGAAATGTATGAAAATTACCTTGCTTAGCCCATCCATTCAAATAACCATGGTTTGGTTGGGCAAATCCTGGGATATCACATTCCAGTTCCTTGTACATGTTTATTAAACTGTGTGAGACAAAGGAAACAAATGAAATACGTGCACACAGAAGCAAAATGGGATAAACATAGGATGTCACAATTTATTGTTACATTATTATTGGTTTCAATATAGGAAAATGTTTACAATTTTTTGTTGTTATATTCAAATATTTTAGAACACAAAGAATTACTTATGATTAGTGCCCAGGCTTCTAGGCTAGGTCAATAACTGCTCAAATACAGTAAAACCTCGTTAATCCGGACAGGCAAAAGGGGGGGGGGGGGAAAGCAGAATGCAAGGTTTTAAATGTGGCTAGAAGTCAACAATCGCATTCGTCATATTGCTCCGTAACATTTTACAGTACTGTATAGTGTATTTAGGCCTATGCCCTTTATATACACCATAATAAACGTATTTTGTTGCTATAAACTGAGTTTTAATACACTTACTACTGTTCTTTTATGTTATTTCAGTTAATCCGGACTAGTCAACTTATCCTGCCATTAGTCCGGATTAACGAGGTTTTACTGTAGGTACTAAAAATTATGAAGAAAGCATTATAATAGGAATTAACTTGTGATATTGTGGATATGGAAAAGCCTAAGATTTAAGATTCAAAATCTCACATCCAAAATTTCATATTTCTATGATACTAACAACCAAAATTTCCTAATATAGTCAGAAGATTGACAAAATTTTGCATTAATAGAAAAAACAGTTTTATATATTCATTAGGGTTGAGCTGATGTATCGGTCAAAAAGTATGGGTTGGATATTTCCCATTATTTTAGTCTTTTGCAAGGTCCACAAAAATGCCACGCGATAGTTTTACAGAATCTATTTTTCCTGGAAATTGTACAAAATTAGAATTTTCCATTAATTTTGCTCAATTATTGTGTGGAAAACTATATTTTGTGATTACGTAAGAGGTATTTTAATACTCTTGAATATTTTGAAACAAAACTCTGACAAACTGATGTTTATAATTGGCATGCAATACTTAGAAACTAATATTAATCAATATTTTAAACAACTTTTGGTTATTACAATTTCAAGCATCAGTAACGGCAAGAGTATTGGCATCGGCTCAGCCCTACATAATTATTGGTTTCAAAATAGGAAAAATGTTTAAAATTTTCTGTTGTTGAGGTTTTGCTTAGTCTATTTTATGTCCAGATAAGCCAGTCAGGACCGAACCTACAGTTTAAAGTGGGATCCAAACCACCATGCAATATGCTTTCACCAAGAATCAAACCCCAGACCCTTTGATTACAAGATGAATATATGCCATTATGGTGACCATATGTACATATGTATGTCAGGAAATCTGCAGAATGTAGTTTCTATCATGAGCACAATTTATGATGCATCCTTTATATGAATTGAAGAGAAGGTCATAAATATGATAGCATAGATGCTTTATTTCAATTAAGAAGTAGTGCTTAACATCTCACCTAGGAGGAGGCTGTACACCTTTCTGCACACTGAAACACAATCCTAGGAGAAAAAAATAACATCAAGTCAGATCTCTGTTGATTACACACATAAACATATCATACACACAAAAAATAACAAAATTCATATCAAAATCTCTGAAACACTGGAAGATATAAAAACAAACTTTAATCTTGATTTGATATTCCAAAATATAGTTGAAAACTTTATGATTTTGGGATAAGAATCAGGGCCCTAAGTTGAAATCATACTGGGTGGTCAGAATAAAAAAGGATTTTTCCTCGTACACTTAGACGGGTGCAAAACAGCCATATGTACCAATGCACCCAAAATTTTTTAACTCATTCAATACAAAATAGGAAGACCCAGAACTTTTACGTACCATGTGCCTGCTTCGGATTGTGGTATGGGTCTTGGCCTAAAATTACTACTTTCACATCTTGGATCCGACACATCCGTGTCCACGTCCAAACATTTTCCTCAGGAGGGAAGACAGTGTTGCATCTCCTTTCGTCAAGCAGGAACTTACTTAGCTGTAACAACAATAAGAAAATTATTAAGTAAATCAATACAAGAAATGGTAATCTTCACATGAGTATGTAATAAGAAAAACACTGCTCCAACGAAAATGACACGTAAATTGAAACAAAGTGCACAAAGTTTCTTCCCACAAGAGCACGATTCTTAATTTAAAAAAAAAATCTGTATATGGTAAATAGATTTCTTTTGTGCATCCTTTCACACTTGAAAAGTACATACTTGTAAACCCCCGAGAGTTAGGTCCCATAGACTAAAGTTCCAGTCTTGCCAGGCAGAGCAGTGCATTCCTTTGTGTTGCTCTTGTCACTTGAATTCAATCTAATCACCATTCGTCCTCATCATTCTGTATTCAATTTTAATTTTGAACATTACATTTTTTTTCTCTTCAGGATATTTTACATTGCTATTCTACCTATTGGATTAAGCAGGACAATGAAATTGATGATAAGTAGGCTTACCATATTTTTTTGGGTCCAACCCAGGACATATTTGCGATCAACTCGTTACTGCTGAAAAGCCTTAAACCATAAATTGTACAAGAAAAAATATTAACATTATTTTCTAAAATCAATCAATTAATTTTCAAATGTTTAATTGAATAGTACATTTTCTGATGTTTAGGAACCCTCTCTGTTCTAGGTAGCATTATCTGTTACTAGAGTCAGTTGTACTTTTCACTAGACATGACTTTCTTCAGAAATGGCTTTTTGTTTTAATAACATCATAAAGTTCACATGAAAGTTCTGAATTAATTTTAACATTCAGCAGATGTTTAACAATGGATACTGGAAGTCTACCTCTTTCTGCAGACCAAATATTCCCCATAATTGAAAACACTCTCTCAACTGAAGCCGATGTTTCAGGCAACGACATAACAAATAACCAAACTGAACCATTTTAGAAATGTTGGCACATGAAATATCAGTCTTTTGAAGATATGACAAAGAGAATGCTATACCTATCTAGGGCTCGAACTTGGAATCTTTGGCTTTGTAGGATGTTATACTGACTGCCCTGTTGCAAAGGCCAGCTTATTAAACATTACTTTTCTGTTGCTTTCATGCAAATCACAATGACGAGGATGAATGATGAAGGTACGTACTCGCAATGGAACATTCACGACAAGACTACAACTTGAACCTGGAACCTTTGGTACTAAAAGAGTCGACCAGTCAATGTGCCTGGTTACTGAGACTGCACTCCTCATTGTTAAGTAATCAAAAATATACCTAATGTCGGGAACAGACACTTACCTTTTCGAAATATGGTTTCCTGAATTCTGGCTCCAATGCTTGAAACCATGAAATCCCAATATTTGGGTGCAAGGCAGGAGTCTTTTTTGACTGAAGGCGAATTCTTGCCTGAGTCTGACTAGTGCTGATTTTACTCTTCTGTTCCGGAGTCAACGGAGCCGAGTCTGGCTTTTCATTTTGGCCGTTAACTTCGGAAATGTGGCCATACTCCTTCAACTTCTTCGAAGGTGGTGTTACAGCCTGTAGCAGATGAAAATTAAGGAAAATTAACTGAAATTATCGCAAGAACTAAATACTGGACTATAAAATAGTACAAAAATGTAGGCTAAAATGTCTACAGTAAACAGAATTTTCTCAAACGCAAGCATGAGAAACACCTACCGACAATTTGAGAAAAATAAAACAAAGAAGAACAGCAGCAGCAATGCAAATGAAAAATTGTCAATAATCCATTCTGCTTACTAGAGTCGAGCCAAACTCTCTTCCAACGTAGGATGCACCTTTCTGGCAAAGAAATTTGCAGTAAAAACCTACCACTGTCTGCCTGTTTGAGCAACAAGTGGCAAACTTTGAATCCATCCTTGCCAAAGCAGCTACCGGGAAAACAGGATTTCGTCAACATAACTGTTTTGTGCTGTGAATGGGTGTGAGCTTGGCCCTGATATATGTATGTCAAATTTTGAAATGTGTAACTACTTCCTTTCAGTCTGTGCAATGCTTAGTAGCCTATCAATACATGGTGTGAATACACTTGTACATCTATTATCATAAACAAACCTACTAATCTGTCAATCATATGGAAATAACAAAATGATATAGAATGTCAAAGATCATTACTTACACTATATACAGGGTCCGGCAGAGGAGTTAGACGGTTTTGAAATGTGAATAACACACCTAATTTTCAAAGGTACAGAAATATATTACTACAGAAATACAGATTATGGTATGCCATTTTAAGTTATTGTATGCCAATTGCCATGGCAATTCTTCATGACTGTAAAAATGATGTCCAAGTGACTTCCATTTACGTGTACACACATTCGAAGCCTCTCCCAGAAGTTGCGGACGGCACGTTGCAATATTTCACCATCAATGTTCGCAATTTCATCTCTAATTGCAAGCTTCAGGTCGTCTAATGTGCGAGGTATATTCACATACACCCTGGATTTGAGGAATCCCCACAGAAAAATCACAGATTGTAAGGTCTGGTGAACGAGGAGGCCAGGGTATGTCACCAAACCGGGAAATGACATGTCCTGGATAAGTTGACGAACAACAGCCATAGAGGATCTAGATGTGTGAGCCGTTGCTCCATCTTGTTAGTACCATATGTCTTGCTGATTTATCCTACGCCTACGCCGACGAAGTTCTGGTAAAACAAAAGTATTCATCAATGCGATATAGCGTTCGGAGTTCACCGTCACACAATCCCCATCTTCATCTTGGAAGAAATACGGGTCGATGACACCAAACGCTCGATGTTGCACATTCCAGGATGCCATGCTTACTGGGCTGACAACCGTTAAGCAGGCCACTAACTTCTCACCGGATTGCCGATTATTGATTTGAATTTATTTCAATTGTTCAAACGGACAAAGCGCTGACTCAAGATCTTAAGTAGGTCATTTAAAAGGAAAGGAAAAAGGCCTTTGAATGTGTATAGAAGTAAATTGAAGGCATCATTTTTTTTTTACACGAACTGTCGTGGTAAATAAAAATGGCATACAATAACCTGTATTTCTGTAGTAATACATTTCTGTACCTTTGAAAATTAAGTGTGTTATTCACATTTCAAAACCATCTAACTCCTCTGCCGGACCCTGTATAATGGTAAAATCTGCTACATATGTACACTGTTCCCAAAATGTATACACCAAGGAAGTTAAACGCACATGTTTTATTTTTCAAGGCACACCCCAGATTTTGTTTGGTCACATATTTAGATGTAGAAATGTTTGTTTTTAACATGGGTTTGCCCTCATCAGCACCCAGATCTGAAGTTGTGCAATATGTAACCAAAGAAAATGCGTGGTTCTCCATTTTTGGTGAAGACTGTAAGTAATATTAAAATTTCCCTTGGTACAGCATTTCAAACATATCGGTTTATGGGAATAAGTCACAATTAAAAAAAATACATGGGATTGGGACTAGAATAGAAAATATCACTTGTCTAAGCAGTTCCATTACAGTATAATTATTTCATTTTACAGATTAAAAAAAAATACTGCAACTTGTATTTAAAATTCGTACATCCATCTTTTAATAGGCCACAATAGAGACAAAAAAATTAACTACATTTTGAGAAATGCGCCTCCTAATTTTTTGTTTGTTTGATAGCACTACTAACTTAACAACTATCCTCAGTTAAGTGTATAGTGAATTAATGGATTGGTACTTTTCTGCATTCCTAGAGGTGTGTTCAACACTATAAAATCATTCTGAAACATGTGTACTACAAATACAACTTTCCCCTCTTCTATCAGATTATGCTCTTTTCAAGTACGAAGACAATGATTCCAAGGTAAGTGCACAGAAATAATAGTATACGGAACCCCTAATTGGTTTTAGTTTTAATATTTATTTATGTAAAATTTAAGGCAAAAAAGCATGAACTAAAAAAATCATGTAAGAAAATTATGAAATGTGTAGGAGCAACAGACGTGTTCCTATTTCTCTGTACATCATGAATAAAAGTTGCTTCAGTTATGAACATGCGTAATCACTGAAATAATACGAAAAGGACTAAATAAAAAATAATTAAAAATGTACACATTTCTGCACCCTACAAATTTCAGGATGTCATTAAAAACACTAACTCTCCTTGAAAACAAAAATTTCCAAAAAAATGCAGGGTGAACACAGGTATGCTGCTCCCAACTAATTTACTATGCTTCAGACACATTTCTTCCATTTTACAGAAGAAACTACTTACCGTAATAAGTTCTTGTAGCATTGTCTAACATCGGGAAGGTGTTTCGTGTGATGTGGGAATGTTTCATAGCAGAAATTCATGTTCTTTGTTGTAAATTAATTCTCCGACGGACAATAGCCTTTGGCGCGTACACCTTCGTACATCATCACACCTTCATAATATATTTCTTGGGTTCCGAAGGTTGAAACACTGAATAACGAATGAAAATCGACAAAACACAAGCACGATGCACGATTATGTAGGAAGGTGTACGTGCCATATTATGTCTCAGGCAAGCGAAGAGACTACGAGAAAGAAGTACTCGTAATGTGAAAAACTGCAATTACTTTGATCAAAAAAAACGTCAATACACCATAAGGAATGTTCCGTGAAGCAGATAGGTAAGTACGGATGTCAAATGTTGACAAAACGAAGAAGTTATAGGTGTCAGACGGATAGTAAATTTTTACCGATTAAAAAAATTCAATGTAAATCTCGAGGGCGTACAGTAGGTCAATGGCCCTCAATGCAGCAACAACAGTTCTCACCTGTACTAGTGGCCCATTGCCACCATGACTAGCCGCAAAATACTTTTTGTGCATGCAAGAGGAAATTGAACTGAAGGAAACACAGACTGTAAACATGTATCAAAAGTGTAGTGGTGGTTGGGAAGAAAAGAAATGTAGTACACGGTAGGATACAGAATGGTCCACCCACACAGTGAACCTTCACTGCAGAGATTTTTTTTTATCGCTTTATGTTATGGTACTCCAGTTAAGGAAAGAATCACCAAAAGTAGAGAAGATGGTACTCACATTGAATATTGTTAATTTACAGCCATTCAAAATGTAGTTAGGGGAAAGAGTTTAATAGCATTGGTTCCAGAATGTCGCTTCAGCACATGAAAATGAATATGGCTTCACAATTAGCTGGGGGGGATGTTTGATCGATCCTTGGGGTTAGCTGGAAGTATACTCGTATAGTTTAACATGGCGACAATGAGACAACTGGGGGATACCATCCCCACCTCACTTCGAAAACTGATTAAGATAATCATTTTATGGCAAGGTAATTATTTCTTTCCTCAAAAATTTATAATGATTTATAACCTGTTCATACGAGATAATAATTTCGGTGGTAATAACACTTTTTTTCACTTATGTCTCATTGTTTACAATCAGCAAGTACAAGCTATAGCCGCAGTCCACTTTTTTCATTTTTTTTTCTTTTGCACGAAAACAGAATATCATGTAAACGCCTATGTTTCTAAAGCACGAGTGAGGACCGTAGCAACACATGGCGTGAATGTAATAAGAAACAAATTAATTTTGAGATTCCTTGGGGCATGATTATACACACATCGCCTATTTTTAATCCTGCTTTATCTCGAGATTAATTGTAATTTCCTTGTTTCGGAATATTTTATCATCAGTAATGTTTGATATAAATTAAAGATATTGTGTTAAAATCGTTGCTGACTTATTCGATAAGATTTTCTTTTAAAAATGAAAATAAAAGTGTCCTTTGACTTCTTTCTTCTTAATATTTTTTTCTAACATGATAGAATTTAATGTCACTTTAAAAAAGCTTTGAAAACTTATTTCTGTGCAAGAAACATTGTATCTAAATTACCTTGCACTGAATTTCTACTACCGGCAGGTAATGTGTCTGCCGGTTGCTTATGCAAATAAAGATAAAAACTTACATTTTCACTGAGAGATTCTTCACTAGTAGAACTGCTGCTAGATAAAACTCGTTTCACAGGAACTGGTTTGAAAAATGTCAAAATATTTTTCTGCGTTGGCATTTTGTTCAACACTTGTCAGATATCAACGTAACGTGCATACGAACAACGCCCCGGCAACCACGATACAAATTTTGGCGCGCTTTCAGTGTCGTTGTTAACCATGTGATGTAGTGTGTTATCTCTTGCATAACTGAATAAATGCAGTAAAGGTGCTACTGTATGTCTATGCTGTAAACCTTTGTGAATACTGTGTTATCACTCAAGTCAAGTTGACTGTGATATCATGAATGGACGGGCATTAAGAAAGAATACAGATCTATTCTCTCTCTCCGAAAATCGTCCGCGCGTTTATTATGTTCCCATCGGCAACCCTTTCATGAAACTTAACACTGGTAAAAAAAGGTAAAAAAGGTAAAGTGTTCCCCTGTGCATAGCACCACGCCATGAAGGCGTATAGGGGGTGTGGGTGTAACGCCCCACACTTTCTTGATCCGGTCGTGAGTGGGGGTGATGTGATCAGCATCACGCCCCTGACCGCCTTTACCCCCCAGGGTTTCCCCCAGGTACCCATGTTATTCGACGCTGGGTGGGCGCCGGGGCCGCTTCCATCGTTAGAAAAGTTCCCGGATTTGAACCGGCCGGTGATCGAACCCGGGACCTTGAGCATGGTAGTCAGACGCGTTACCGACTGAGCCACCGCGGCCACTGGTAAGAATAGCTAACTATAGCTAACTGGTAAGAATAGCTAACAATAGCCAAACCGCTCCCGATAAGCGCGTGCACTCAGACGTTGTTGCCACATTTTCTTTACATTTCTTGTAGTTGCAAGACGCCTCTAGTTATTTTTACGCCATAACCACGTTCGGGGTTGATTTTTTTAACTAGTTGTGTTATGGTGCTGTTTTGTTGTTATAGTGTTGTGCTTTAAGTTTTTTCCTTAGACTTTGCATAATGCAAGTTATCACTCATGGCTGCTGGTGAAAATCCCAAGTATGAAGACAAAACTGCAGGATATTATTTCCTTAATGGAGAGCAGAGGTGCCCTTCCCCCTCAAAGCCAATGGCGAATTCCCCCGCAAAATCATGTCATGCGTCACCCCAAATCATATCATGTGTCCCCCCCAAAAAATCATTCGCGCCCTCAAACCATATCGTAATCCCCACAAAGTATTTAATTACCACAGCTTGTCTACCGAAAGTAACTTTTTTCTTAGCTTTACAGAACACTGTACTTGATCTGCCTGTCCTCCCTAAACAGGGGTGCCCATCACTCTTGGACCACCCCTAAAATCGTTCATCATAAACCCCCGAAAATAGTTTGGATCAATGTGTAATTGATTATGTCTATTTGAATGAAATACCATGTTACATTGTCCATATATCTTGATTGTTCGATTATCGAAAAAACGTAAAGCTAGCACATTGATTGGTTAAATGTAGTAAATTAAAATATGTAAATATGCATATAAATAGTATTTTTGAGTGGGTTTATAAAACTCAATTTGAGTATTGAACACAAATTGTTACACATCTTAAGAAAAGGATAGAATAATTCAACCTTGGCAAACCAAATAATATGCTCCAGCCGTATGGCAGATTCACGAGACATTACAGAACACTAGCTAAAAATTCTTAACCTCAGGGCGATAATATAATAGGGTTCCTCTTTCAAAGAAATCTCCCCCATCCCCCGTTTTCCTCGGGTAAATATAATTATTTTAGTAACAAACCATAATCCGTAACAATAATTACTTGGATTTTATATTCAGTGCAAATTTAAAATTTTCCTGTGACAAGTTAGAAATGCAGATTCGATATATTTTGGTCCCAAATATGGTGCTGCTTTAAATTATGCAGTATACCAACACTAAGCATTATATTTTAAGAAGTGATGTTATTAATGAATATCTAGAATATCGCATATGTCTTGTAATGCATCTATAGTATAAAACTTCACATTCACCTCAGTAAAGCGCCAAACACGCATTCTCGCAACACATGATTGCGAGTGAAGCGAGCAAGAAAATGTTTACACCAATTTCTTTGCAGACTTTCAAGAATATTAATTTAATGGGGTGTCAATACTTTCTTAGATCCCGAGATATTTAGTCTTTTCCAGCTTCTCTTTTGGCACGTTTGGAGTCGAAAACGTGTAGATACAATATCGCTAAATACAGTCTCCAAAATTTAATGTTCGAACTCTCTCTCCACTACAGAAATCTCTCGACAATCTAAGATTTAACACTTTACCAAGAGCTTCCTATTTCCTCCTTTAAATTTAATACTCAATTCTACCACCAAAATTTTCATGCTAATTTTAGACAGCATTGCCTCCTCCAAAAAAATTAATTCTCAGTCTCCACACCAGAATTTCCGCAACAGTCTAAGACAATAGTAATACATAAGAATTGGATACCCCCCCTTAATTTCATGTTCAATCTCCCTCTAACTAAAATACCAGCCATAATGTAAGACCTAGAGTTGGATAATGCCCCCCCCCACGTTTAATTCAGAATCCCCCCAGAACCCTCGTGTCAATTAAAACCTAATATGTAAGAGTTGGGTATTTCTCCCCTCCCTTCGACAATACCCTTACACACTTCCTTTTTAATCTTTATCTGTATTTCTTTCCTCTTTCCATATTCTTTAATTTTGTTTCTCTTTCTTTTCTTTTTCTTTACCATTTCCTTCTGCTTTTCCTCTTTATCTCTTTTTCAATTTGGCAACATCGCTTTCCTACTCCAGTATGTTTGCTTTAACAAAGAGTACCGCTCCCTTCGATAACCGCTGGGGATATAATGAACGCGCGGACTTGAACTTCTGGCATGTTTATTCGTTTTCCCCGTTAATCCTATATCAGAGATTAGGGGTGTGCCGGATCCTAAAAAGTCGGTACCGGGATAGGGAAAACTTTTCCCTTCTCGATCCCGACTTCGGGAAATGATTTTCCTACTTTTCGAGATCCCGATCAGTTGGGAAATTCCAAATGGTAATTTTTAAAAGTGTTAATGGACACTTGCAATAACTTTAGTCAGTCAAATAGCAGGGCAGTAGTCCAGGGTATAACTTCTCCTGCAATGCGTATACCTTTTATTTTCGTTTCGTATGTAATGGTTTTGTAATAATCAAACATGCTACAAATTGTAGTCAATGGACCCGAAATCAGCAACCAGTCTAAAGATCTAAATATTTTGAATTTTACCAGAAAATAAGCAATTATTTAAGAACTTTAGGCCATCGATTTTTGGTGTTGAAGAAGTAAAAACCAAACATCGAACAAACATAGACTTTCTGGCAGCGCCACAAACACGTGAAAGCAATGAGAGGTTTTTAGAATCCCACGACACATTATTTGTTGCCTACATAATAACGTAAACAAACATAAACAACACACATCAAAGCACCTGAATATATATTTTCCCTGACGGGAACTCACATTTAATTCCCCACGGACGATTGCATCAACTCGTTCCATCTCACACCTCCCGGAAAATTAAATGTGCTTTGGATGCCTGGAATTTTCCAGCACGTCGGCTTGAAATGGCGCGAGCAGTGATTCGTAATATGTGAAAGAGAGTGATTCACAACAAACAGACACACGGTTCCATGAACTTTGGGGCTTGTGGTTTCCCGGAACATGATTTATTTTCACCCGGAGATTAGAACGAAAATACAAGTTATCTTCGAGAGTGCCTGGTCCCATTACATTACAGCAAATGGATCTCGTGTGGTTTTACCTCCTTCCTTTCGGAGGATTCATATTTAATGTCGCTGGCACGATGGCAAGACAAGAAAAATGAAAAAAAAAATATATGTGGATGAGCAGTGCATATATCTATGATTCCAGTCCAAAGAGAAAGAGGAACCTCAAGTACTAATAAGTCGGGAGATTAATATGCAATTTGCGATTAAAATTACCACCTGAGCGCTAGTGTCGCTTCCAATATGGCCTCTCTACGTAGGATAAATCTTTGTTTACATTCAGTAGTAGTACGTAATAGCAGCGTGTTGTTATTGCTGGGATGGAAGAGACGTTTAAAATACGCTATATTTTTAAATATTGCGAATGCGATGTGAATTCCAGAAACTATAAAGAAGCTGAAGCTGTGCTGAGAGCGAAGCATTTAATTATGATAGGCAAAAAAACGCAGACGAAACTAATGTATACGCACTGGTTCTTCAAAGCAGTGCTGTTTCATCTGTTCCCCCGTTGTAACTGGAACTATCAGAAAAGATTTGAAAATAAAGCAATTCACCTGTATTGCAAAGCTTAGGCAGTGGAAAAATGATCGTTGCAGTTCTCTCCCCAAAGAGGCAGGCTGGTTTAATAACAACACAGGATAATCATAATAACAATAACAACAATTCCATTGAGGCTATCTTCAGTCTTCACTGAAAATTGACTTACTGAATGAAACAGCAACATTAGCATGTCAATTTCCTTTTTCTGACTTACCATTATCATAATTAATCATTAATTAATTATCAAACTATTTCCATCTTCGCACTTAATCGACTTGCACCTGTTCCAAATTACATACATACTATATTGTTTTCGAGGAAAAAATGTTATATTCATAGAGAACAATTTAAAACTTACTTTCATGGTAATAAAATCATCTTTCTGAAAATAAAGTGAACAGACTCGTGCGTTCTTCGTAATTTCCTTGCCGTCAATCAGTTCTGTTTTCCCTGATATATTTACAAATTTCATTTTGTTCATTCCACGGGGTGGAAAACACATGTAAGCTTTTCACTTGTCCAGCCCACAAAACGATTTAGAGGACAACTGAACAGGGTTACGTTACTTTTTCGCATTTTCCCCATGCTTTGAACGAATTCAACACAACTTGGAGTGGTTCCTGAAAATCTCACCAGATGGCATATTGGATAATTTTAATCGCGAATAGTCGAGTAATAATTGGGTCTCCTTGATGGCGTAGTGGTAGCGTCGTCGCCTTATAATCAAGGGGTCCCGGGTTCGATACTTGGTGGAGGCACATAGTGGTTCGGATCCCACTTTAAAAAACTGTAGGTCCAGGCCCAACAGTGACGTGCGTTGACGTCGACACTTGGGGTAGCAATCAGTGGCGTGCTCAAGGGAGGTTGGTGTGGGTCTTGCAAAATGATGAATGAGCACTAAAAAAAAGTACACGAAAATAATTAAAAAAATGATTTTACTACTAAGCCAGAGATCCTGGGTTCGAATCTCGGTTTGGCCATGGGTATTCTTTGTGTGTGTTCCTTCATCAATTTTATCGTATCATATTCGCGATTAGCCAAAAGTGGCGGAAAAGCGAAGTAAAATAAACCAAATCAAGCAATCAATCAATGATTTGATTTCATTTTTGTTGCTTAGCGTCGCTTTTTGTCACATTTGGTTAATTGCGAAGATCATACGATAAAATTAATGAAGGGACAAACTCAAAGAACACCCATGTCCAGGTCGGGGTTCGAACCCGGAACTCCTGGTGTAGTAGCGCGCTGTGATAACCACTCCCCCACGGTTGGTTGATTTGGTGTTTTAAGTCCACTTTATGCACAGAAACAAAATAGGTAACAAAACACACTTTTTTGTAGTTTCTTCAATAATATTCATTTGGCTTTTTGACTTCTGAGATACATTTTTCATTCCAAATTATTTCATTATTCACAGCAGAGTACAACACATAGGAACAAGAATGCGTGCTCATCACGGGTTCGAATCCTGGCCTGGATTGTTCATATGAGGCCCCTTAATGAATTTCATCATATCATCACTCATCCTCATTTTCGCGGTAACCAAATGTGGCAGAGAAGCGAAGTAAAATAAACCAAACAAACAACAATGTGAACGCGCGTTCTCTTGCTCAAATAAATACATCCGTATTTATTACTGTTAGAGGCCAAGAGATTAGTACATGTAAATAAAACATAAAGAACTACTAAAACGAGAGTGAGAGAGAGCCTGAGCACATATTTGTATTTTAATCATTATATATTCGATATTAGAAAAAAAAGAAAAGAAAGAAAGAAAGCATAACATAACACGTTCCCATTTCATAAATATTAAATCTACATCCCATATTATACACACATATTGTACAACGTGTAAAAGTTGTGGTGTAAATACAGAGAACAAAAGTACTGCAGAAAACGTTCCCCTGAGTTCTTTAGAGGATTTACAAAGGAATCTAAGGGAAACCAATCCCCTATCTGTCCTATAGGAGACTCGGGGACCTGAAAGCACGAGCTTTCAACCATTGCAGCGGGGGCGAGGGGACAAGGGAGGTAGAGGCAAAAATCTTCACTTTTCCTTCGGGCGGCCGTTTCTAACTGGAACTGGTGAGGTGGAGGAAAAGCGAGGCCAGCTTTGACCGCGGATCGCACCGAGGGACGAGAAGCGCGTAAAAAAGTGTTGTATATGAACTGTATCTTTAACAAGACAATAAGTATTGTGATTTGGAAATAATTAGTGATGTGAGATTGATTGGTCTATCTCTGCTAGACTAGCTACTCCTCAGTGCACGTCACTGAGTCCGATTAGCCTTTCTGTGCATAAAGTGGATTTAAAACAACAAATCAATCAATCGAGTAATAATTTCAAGCCAATAAGACACCGAGGAGGGATGTCTAGATCACAGAACTCGATGATATATTCTTTGCTCAACCTTAATTTATATCTATAGAAAGAAACAGTGCTCGTGTTACAGAAGTACAGAAAGACACCGGAAGTCCCAAATATATATTTTTTTAAAAAGTGGAATACACCCCTTACAAACTATTTGAGCTGAGAAACTTCACGAAGCAAGATCATAAAGGCATAACTTAAAAAATAAAAGTACTATTACAAACAGAAATGCAGGGTGGTCCATATTGATGGGACACATTTCAAATGTATATTTCTAGTAATGTAACAAGCACATTTATTAAGTACTATGTGCAATATATAAGCAAGATACAGGAGTTTACAGCACTATTCATCGTTTGAATATGACATCCCGTAGATGGACACCACTTTGATGAGAACATTCTTGAGCTTTGGAAGTCATTATGTCCATACTGCAGCACAGCACGGAATGGCTTCTATCTCCTTCCATATATTTCCCTTGAGGTTAGCAGTTGTTTGTGGCCCTTTCATTTAGATAACCCTACAGGAAGAAATTTTGAAGGGCTACATGTAGTGATCTGGATGGATTGATATCACCAAATCTGGAAATTAGACGACCAGGCAAATGGTCTCGAAGGGTTCTCATTGGCACTACTCATGTATGACCAGAAGCACCATCTTGTTGCATCCACGTTTTGTAAGACTCGCCTCATTCAGGGAACGAAAAACGCGATTGACATGTTGTAGCGCTCAGCAGTGACTGTAAGAACATTTAACTGTGACTGTTAACATTTTAAAATGATACATGTGTATATCCATTAAATACTTATTTTATAGTAACAGTTTAAAATCCAGGCAATCATTCTCGATGACCTTATTAATGCGTTATTGAGTAACTTATCCAACCAACCAGGTTCCCAGAAATAAGTACTATCCTATTTTATTCAAGAAACAATTTTTATACTTAATTTAATGTCAAACTTGTTCTCCAGAACGCATTAGCTAACCAGTTTCCCATAATGCAACGAGGCAATAATGTCAAATTGAATGTTCCACTCAAAAACACATTAGAGTTTCAGTTTGTGCTCAACAGGAAAATCGGGAAATTGATTTCTTTCCAAAATTCCTAAAAATGGAAAACTCGTCAGCTGGTTCAAGGAGCACATCTAAAGTTTTAAGTTGCGATTGAAATAAATTAAAATTTGAAAGGGTAACATAAGAAGTCGTAACGAGACATGACGTGTTATGTTTTATGATGGAATGCAAGAGGGCGATACATTTCATTCAGGAAAATAGTTTCTACGCAGTGTTATATCTTCGGAAAAGGCTCTGAATGAGAGCTCTTCTTTTGATGTACTCTGTAAATATTAGATGTAAATGTTGTATAAAGAGTATGACCTGAAGCTTTCAAACCTTTCCTGCCTAAGGGGAAGTTCCGAATGTACTGTTTGTCTTTCATGAATGTGCTTCCCAACTTTTTAAGAAAAAAACAGTGAATAAATTTAGAAAGATAAAGCCAGACGTAAAATATGGTTTCAATTTAATCTTTTTTTAACTACTTTTTGTACATTAAGATTTGGCACACACATTTTCTATATACTTCTTTGCTTTAAACATCAAACCAAACTCGCAATACTATATTCTCCTAAAGTTAATTACAATCAATATTAACTGAGGTACATCCATTTTTAATTTTAAGTCGATATGGTTAGTAAAAAGCAAAATGAGTATATATGAAGGACTCCTCATATGTGAGCGAGGTTATTGAAGCAAAGAAGAACAAGTACAGAAAACGGCAAAGATAATAGTAGGCAAATTGTCCATGGCTTTCTTCATATTCTTTTATTCTACATTCTGAGTTGTTTTGAAGAATAGAATTGTGTTGATTCGAAACAGATGGTAACCTCTACTTGTTAACATTTATATTTCATGATCATCACTTTGTTGAAAACATTGAAAATGGCGATGGACAATTCGGCTACTGTTTCTTTTGCCGTTGAGTGTACAACCGGTGAATGAGTTGTTGGTGTCTACGAATTACTATTATTGTCACGAAAGGCCAAAAGTGGCAAAGAAGCGACGTAAAATAAAGTAAATCATAAATCCTTGACTATGATATATTTCGCACGATAACTTCGAACTTAACCCATACATTGTTTTGGACTTCAGGAAGCTGTCCTACTCGAATGTAACAATGAACATATTTTGCCACTTCATCAGATTCGCTAAACACTTGATACTAGATCCTTAGTTCGTCATGTGGCGTGACCGCGGGCGGGCAGAGTTAGTGGTCATTGCGAGCCCCTCTTTGGCCAAACTCTCCAAAGAAAAGGACGATACAATAATATACCTAGGTAGATATGGTAAATTATAGTAATTACTATTAAATGCAACAACTTCTCTCGTTGAAACGTTTTGCAAGAACCGCATAGAAACACTCGCTGTCGAACAAACAACGATCTTGCGGCGAGAATGCTTTCCACAGGCGAACTCTGCATTCCATCATCCATAACCCTGATTGGAGGATCAACATATCATGCGGGTCGCATCACATTGAAACAACATCCGAGCACAGTTCCCTGGCGTCCGCATTCCATTAACAAGCTCCGACACAGGAAGAGAATGCCGTTTTAACATGAACGACTTTTCTAAAAATGTCCATCGTATCGAGACGGGGAGAGATCATCCATCCATCTCTCAGGTTC
The DNA here is from genome assembly GCF_977018435.1 of Lepisma saccharinum. Lineage (NCBI taxonomy): Eukaryota > Metazoa > Arthropoda > Insecta > Zygentoma > Lepismatidae > Lepisma > Lepisma saccharinum. The sequence continues at coordinate 73,588,925 of NC_139236.1, forward strand.
GCCAGCGAAGAACAAGTCTCGCGAGTCCAAGTCCAGCATTTGGCCTTGCGGAAGCAGGACTGGTGAAGGAGAAGGTAATGGATGTTCACAATCCTGGAAAATTATATCTGCATTGATAGTCTATGGGCCAGCCAAGAATTCGGTTTAATTTGGGGGTACTAATTTTCCTTTATGCCACAGTTATATGGGTGTGTAAGGATACCAAAAAAACATGGTTGCCATCTCAAAGTGGTAGCTAATAGCATTGGCGGACAATTAAAGATGGCGGATGTTGACATTTGATGAAACGATCCCATCTCTGAAACTAATGGTCTGATTTCAACTATCTTGTTTTCAAATGAAAGCTGAATATATGTTATATATTTAATGGTATCTTAGGTTTTTCGATAGGAGCAACTGTTAAGTAGTTAATCACGGATTAGTAGAAAAAATCGTATTTTTTACTATTATTTTTATGTTTATCATTAATGTATTAATAATATAGACATTTGAGAAGGAAATGTTCCAAACAAAAATTGTAGCGTAAACGCTTACCTTTAATTTGACATATTACACTTGTTGCTTTTGACTTCTTAATTCACATAAAACGAATGAATTATGTAGAGTGTGCAGCGAATTTTTATAGCAGGATGTGTCCTTAGTCCTATTTAACTACACCTATTGCAATTGGTATTGACTATTGAATAGTATATCTCAGTTATATACATGCAATAACATTTAATAATAATAATAATAATTGTTATTGTTAGTATTGTTATAATAGTAATACTAATTATCAATATTATATTTATTATCATCATCGGTTGTTGTTGTTGTTGTGGTACTAACTAGTCATGAATTTTATTTACCGATGTTCATGGAATTAGAAGAATGTTATTGATTGATTGAAATTTAAATTTTGGATGCGTCAACACTTAGTCTATTTGCAACCTTCACTTTATAAGCGATCAAGCCCCTTACAACGTACAACTCGGGGTACTCAGCACATATATGGGCAAAACACAGGACAACATGCAACTATACTTAGCACATCGCGCATATATTCATCTGTGATTGTCTTTTTCAAGAATTTCTCAGCACTCTTTGATGAGCAAGGACTTTAAGAAAACTTGTGGTAGGATGAAGCATCTGCTTCTAGTTTTTTTAAGGACTTGATATTAGTAAAATTGGCTCAACACACACCATGAAATTTTTCATCCGATAAATCCTACATCTTTCTTCTCAATCAAAATTTCTCCTCACGACAGCATTGTACAAAACTTTGTGTCTCTTGGTAACATCCGCCATCTTGGATTGGCCGTCGTTTCTATTATACCTGCCGCAAAATTAGTTTGGTATTGACACTTGAGAACCACGTGTTGAAATCGGGTCTAAGTCACTGCGGGAGGGTGGGTTGCTGGCATGCGAGCCAATCAAAATCTTCCCAGTGCTTCACCCAGGCCCTGGTTACCTAGCAACAGGAAACGTTTTTCTCGGTGTTGCCGCTTATCGGGCGATTCTTCCTGCGATCAGATTTCATGTTGTTGGGAGAGGACGTGTTGTTTGTTGCGTTGCGTTGCTGTGATATTTTAACCGGTCCGTTGTTTAGTGTTTATTGAATTTAGAGTATTCTTTGTTGTATATAGCGTGTTAGTAGATAGTAAATGTACCTTTGACTGCAATTCTGATTTCTTGACCAAACGACCGCCAAAACCTCAAAAACTCACTTTCTCTCCACGTTCCGCGCCTCATTTATTGCGCTGACGATGTTTCACGGGCGCAGAAAAGCCGTGATGAGTGAAAGATGAACTCTCATCCTCTCACCCTTGAAGGATGAATGCACCTTATTGTAATTTTCCAAATCCCGGTCAAATGTTTGTATATCGTGACCTTTGTAAACCTCCCTCTTTCGGGAACAATGTGGTGCACACACATACACACACACACACACACACACACACACACACACACACACACACACACACACACACACACACACATACACACGCGCGCGCGTGTATTGTGACGCAAACAAACAAACAAAATAATAATTGTTGTTTTTTAGGATACCTGGCCCCTATAACCTCGCCAGGGTGCGTGGTGCCCAGCCAAAAAAAGTAAAAGTTTTCTAATGGCTGCGGTTATCTACAACCGCACCTCTGTAGAGTTTCACGTGTTTTTTTTTTCTCAAACTTCCATGAAACTCTACAGAGGACCTCCGTAATGCATGCAACGTGTACTAACGACTCTAGTGTTATTTGATGTTGTGATATTTTTGGATATAGAGTTTTATTGTGAGATATAGATAAAAATAATTATGTTTATTATAATATTTTCTTGGTGAAGATGGAGAATATGTGTGTGTTACAAATAAAGTTGCATGCTTTTTTTTTCTAGTGTGTGTATGTGTTTTTGATGTTTCGACAGCATCTGAAACGATAAAAAAAGAAAAAATGTTATTGTTAATTTTCACGTGTAAAAACAACAACAAATTTTGTGCAAATTCTGATTGTCTCGTGCTATAGTGCAAAAAAAAATATTGTAACTGATAACTAATAAAATTGACATTTGTAACTGATCTGAACTAGTGAAATTCGTATTGTGCCATTGTAACTGATTGTGCTAGTACAAAAAATTTCTTATTGTGCAAGAAAAGATGTTAAAAACTTGTTAAAACTGCTCTGTGACCCTCTCGTTCTTCACGTCGTAGGCGAAGGACTTCTCTGCAATCAGGATGACACTGCATAGGGTATCCTCGGGCAAGGCATCGTGGAACTCGCAGACGACCTTGATGTTGGTTCGATCGTTGACCACAACCTTCTTTCTCTTAGATGTGTTGATGACGGTCATGGGTCTCCGTGCTTTGAATTCGCTGGGCGTGTAGTACATGTCCACGCTTCCCTCGGTCACGCGTTTGTAAGCCGAGAACGCTTCGTAAAGTTTGAGGTAATCGTTTTTTGTCATGTCGAGGTTGTAATTCTCGCGCGGGAACACTTCGTTGCGTCCATTCTTGAGATAAATGTTCTTGATCTTGCAGTCGTCGAACTTGCTGGAATCTTTTTCCTGATTCTTGTCCCTCCCGGTCTGAAAGAGCACTACGACGAAATCTGGCATATCGAACTGTATGTTGTTGAACTGCGTCGTCACGTCGAATTCCATGTGACTTCCCGATGCCACCTTCTGTACGCACTGGTAACCGTGAAAGTGAATCGGCACCTGCGGACTTTTCAAGATCTCCGCTTTGTACTTGAGGGCGTAATTCGTTTCGTATTCCACCACCGGCATTCTCAATTCCATGCTCCGGATGACGCATTTTGCTGCTTCGGGTAAAGTGTTGGCTATCGGCGTGGTGCCGTCCGGACCCAAAGTAGCGTATCGCATCAGTGCGTTGTTGTCGTTGGCCCCTCTTCGAAACGTGATCCTCAGTCCTCCCTTCCACATGATCTCCTTGTAGTCCGAGAAGAAACCAGGCAGCAGACGCATGGGAAAGAGCACCGTGTGACTTCTCGTCGATATTTTGGTCCCGGCTTCGAATCCCCCGGCCTGGTAGTACGCTGCGTCTGTTTTGGATAATTTCAACGTTCCCACTGCCGTCGACGTGATGCCTGGATAATCTATTCTGTCGATGACGGTGTTGTGTTTACTCACCTCCACCTGCGAGAACAGGTGAGGCACGAAGTTGTCCACGAGTATCAAGTTTGCTGCTGCGGGAAACGCGTCTCCGCTTTCCTTCTTCACCACGTCGAATTGAAGGTAGAGGTCCGCTCTGTGAGGATGAATGAACCCGTCGCCTACGTCCACGTCGTATTCGATCTCCCTGTTCGCTTCGTTCAGATTGGCGAACGTGCGACGGTTGGGAGGGAAAGATTGCAATTCGTAACTTTCGATTTGCTCCATTTTACATGTATGGTTATTTATTATATGTTGATCTCCACGATGGCCGTCGTAGTGGCACCTGCGAAATCCACCACCTCTCCTTTCTCGTTCGTCACCACCAACTCTATGTCGTCTATGCGGTTGCGACATACTGGAAAATAGATCGGCGAAGAGGGCGTGTAGATGATCGGTTCCATGAACTCGGAACTTGGTTTGAAAGTGGCTATGATTCCCGTCTGCTTGTGACTTCCTAACAATCCGTCCGAAGATTTCGTGATCATACCTTCGGCCACGTTACAGTGTACGTTCAGAGTCTCTATGGCCAAGAATTTAGGAATGTTGGTTGCTACGTGCTTGATGCCAGCTTCGAGTTTGGTGTCGTTCTCGAAACCTAAAAGTTCTCCCATGGTGCCCAGGTCCACGGTCTCCGTCGCGGATAGGATTTCCACTCTGTGAGTGACCGAATTTTGAGAAAGGTACGTGCCTTTGGGTAACTGAGCTTGCAAAGTGGAAAGATTGTATTGGCCTGGCGTGACGACGATGTGTTCGCTTCCGACGCTAATTTTGTTGTTGTGATGCGTAACATTAGGTATGAGGTACATGCTGTAGAATGCACGCAGAGCCACGGATTTAGGATAGACGATGTCGTCGTGCAGCGTGAGTTTCAAGATCGATGATTCGCTCGTGAGATGGAACACGCCCATCCTAGTGATGCTGTTTGAGGTTCCACAATGCTTTCTGGAAATCCTCGATCGTAGGGTTATTTATTTTAGAGAGAAACGCGAGCACGGAGAGGCAGAGATGACCACAGTTCACGTCTCCGAAATTTTGAATGCGTTCGTCGTTGTAGTATATAGAGGTTTTGCTCGTTTTCAGATAATGAATTAAATTTGTAGGTGGAACACCTCCGAAAGAATCGAAAACGAATGCTTTATCATCATTTTTGTGGTAACATATCCAATGCGTGCCTGGATTTTCTTGACCGTCCAAGTTGACTACTCCGCATTCTCTTCTTTTAACGCTTGAAGGTAACGAGTCGGACATGAAAACTCCTCTGAAGTGTTTGATTTGTAACGGTCCGATCAGAGATTCAATGTCTCGGTTGGTGAGTGCTGTTGTTTCTTTTTTTTAAACTTTTTCATCATGCCCTTGCCCCCTTTCTTCTCCATGGCCAGGTTGTGACGTTTCTGTTCTTCCAATTCCGCTTTGTTCTTCTTCGAGTCGATGACGGTTTTCGCGATGGCGGCACTTCCGCCTGCCAAACTTCCAACGGCCCCCAATGCTGCTAGGATGGCCGGGATGCTGAATATGAAACCTCCGATCTTTTGCTGTTTCCGCGAACGCTGCAATCTTTTCAATTGAGGTGTGCTGAGCAGCAATTTCATTCCGTGTCCTTTGCTCAAGCAAGAACGTTTCTTCTCGCGTTGTTTCTTGGTAAGTAACCCATCGAGGGCACCTAGATTTTTAAGATTGGAGTATGGTATCTGGTACACGACACCCTTGGGTTTCATGTTGATGCTCTATGTGTTATTTTTTCACGGTATGTTATTTATATATAAATGTTCTGAGATTTTTTTTCAATAGATGTTATTTTATATATACTCCGCGTAGCCCCGTTACACAAATTCTATTACATGCTTTGTTTTCTTACCAAGAAGTTCCTTTGTCCTCTTGTACACGATTCGAGTTTTGTTCTCGATTAAGATAGCTAGCTTCTCGTCGGATAACATGATAGCATATCGATCTGGTAAAAATAGACTGTATTGTCCGTTGAGCAACAGACACACCTTGGGACCATACTGGGTAGAAACGATTGAACCGGAAGTTATCGTGTAAGGTTTGTCGACTTCCAATTCCTGAATTTTTACATACTCGACTGACAAATTTAGCATTTGTTTTAATGCTTGGAGGTCACTTATTTTTTCAGTTGTCATATCGAAGAAGAGAAATTTTCAGTGTGTGTGTTAGAGAAATTTAATTTTTTTTCACGATGTGTGTTATTTATATATACCGAAGATTATTTTTTTTTCACGATGTGTGTTATTTATATATATTTTTTTTTCACGATTTGTATCGAAGATTTTTTTAACAGAGGAAGAAAGTTCGTGCTTCGGAGAACGCGATGATGTGCGTGATGATTTCTTCAGTTTCCTGTTTGGACTTACGCCAATCATCAGTATATCGTCTTCTTCCCTGCCTCGCCTCGTGCAATTCATCTAACCTATCGTTTAATTTTTCCCCTGCAGCCAAAAGCAGAATGTTGAGATCACCGCACCTCAGGCCGCTGATCTCCCGAAGATGGTCCTTGAGAACTATTTCGCATCCCATGCGAAATGCCGGCGTCGTTCTAGCTATGATCACAAGTTTATTAACATCTCCGTTAACTACCTTTTTTGAATATTTTAGATAGTAGTTCGTGCGGCAAATCAGTTATGCAAGCCATGTTGTTTTTTTTACTGTATGTTATTTATATACCCCACCCCAATTTTTGTTTTGTGTTCATGGCGATGGTGGTACCCAGTGCGGCGACCCGTTCACCCAACGATGCGTCTCTGCTCACGAACCTTTCGAAAGCCGCATGTTCCAATTTCTTGTCTGCTTCGTGACGTGCATCCAGATCCGTCTGCGTGGTGTTGTAGGCAATGTCGTGATCTTTGCATGCCGCGTCCAACGGATTCACACCCTTGTCTCCTCTCTCCAATCTTTTCTCGAGTTTGGTACCCGGTCCGCAGTACTGGTAGCCAGGTAAATGCATCTCAAAAGGTAACTTGTTGATGATGTCGTTCACGAGTCCCTTTCCTTCGGCCACGTTCCAAAATTTCGGAGGCAGCGTGTTGATGATTTTGATCAGGTAACCTATGCCCTCGTCGTCGTTCACGATGAAGTTGGAAAGTTTCGTGCTGATCATGTCCACGATGCCAACCTTCTCGTTGTAGAAATTACGGTTGCCTGCATTCTCTTCGCCGGCTATCACCAACAATCGGTCCACGAGCTTCCTCACGTCGTCCACCCAAACGAATTCTTTGGGTAACGTGTTGTAGTGTTTGACGCCGCTGCCTGTTTTGACCTGGTTCCAAATCGGTTTGATGAGATTCCTGTACTTCTCGCCGCTGCTCGATTTCACCCTATTCTGCGAGGCGTCGTTGTTCTGGTACAAGGCATCCGTCATGATCAGAATTTCCTTGTAACTTTGGTAATCTTCGTCGGTGTAATCTTTCGGCTGCTTTTTGGCAACGAGTTCCCACAGTCCCACCGTACCCGGATACCTGTTCCAACTATCCTTGTCGCCTAAATTGACTTTAATGTCGTTGCCTTCGAAGGTCACCTTCGATTTCCCAATCTTCCACACCACACCACCGCCTTCGTTGGTTTCCATGCTAGGATACAATCCGAACACTTCATCCTTGTCGAATTTCCCCGTGCTCAGGTAGTCTCGTGCCAAAGGTCCCAACTCGATTTTATCCGAAGACGTGCTACCTATGGCTCGACGTCGTGCCGGTGCATCCTTCAGTTCGAACGGCGTCGAAGGAATGCTCGAAATGGGCGTGGGTACAGCGTAACTTTTAGCTGCGAGCGGTACGAGTTCGTTGATCAAATTTTTATTTTGTTCCGTGACACTTTTAATTTCTTTACCTAGACCGCTGATGGCATCGATCACGGGTTGATCCTGACGTTTCTTCTCTTCGTAGAATCCACGATTCTCGGATTTCCAACCTTTGAAGCGTTTCGCGAGGTAATCGCGAAGCTTGAGATTTTCGTCTTCGATTTTTCGTTTCGTCATAACGTTTATTTATATACGTCGTTTCTCACAACGTTGCAACGTTTAGAAAGTCGTTGATTTTGTTTCTGTATTTTCCGTCGTTGGGTTTCCTCGTCATGTCGATCGTCGCGAATCCGAAATCGTCACCGTTCCAGCAAGTAGAGCAGCAGCCTTCCGAAAATTGATTGTAGTTCATGTCTCCGCCTACGTAGTCATCGTACGCGTGCTTGAGGTTGGTGTGATCTTGACGAAACAAACATATGAAATTAGCGTTGTCGCGCACTAACTGTTTTGGAATTTTGGAAAACGTTTGAGCTAGGTAAAAACAATCCATTCCTTTGTGACGACCTTGCGTGAAAAAGTTGCGAATTTCATTTTGATTTTCCAGGATGGCGTCGTCGAACACAACAACTGAATTTTCACGACAATCGTCGAGTGGTTTTATTTCCGAGGCGAACGTTGCAATGTCCAGACCAGCGTACAGTTTCATCAGTTGCTGGTATTTGGATTGCTCCAAACTTTTCGAGAACACGTACAGGTGCCTGTTCTTCCAATCTAAACAATTCGGTGCGAGGAGAAAATTGTCCACGAGCAGTGTCGTTTTCCCACACCCCGAAGGACCTACGATCAGACAGCGGATGCTGTCGGGAAGCAACTCACCGTTCTTTTTTTTTTTCTTGTTTGACTTTCCGGATCCGGTAGACGCTTCACCACGTTCCACGTACTCACAAGATCACTTCGTCCGCGTCGATCCAACTTTTTTCCGGAAGTCCCAGCCATTTGACAAACAGTTTGTCACCTTTCCTACGCAATACTTTCTCGATGAGGTACGTGTCGGGGTGTTTCGTTTTAGAGAGTTCCTCTTCGTAAAATCTTCCTTTCAAAATCTCGCCGCTACTATCTTTTATTATATACGTGTGTCGGTTTCCGGGTAAAACTCGAATCACCGTAAAAAGTTCCGTGCTCCAATTTTTTGTGAATCCCTTCTCGAAGGTGCGTTTGAATTTGCTGATCCTCACCCGGTCTCCAATTTTGTATTTAGTTTTTTTTGTCGTGGATGTGTACTTTGGACAGTAAACTGTAGAAATTAAACGCTGCTCGTCAGATTTCGTAACGTCAGCTGGCTTCATGCCTATCGTTCTGTGTACCGTATCATTATAGGTGTCGACGAGTTCCGGCAGGATGTCGACCCATTTGTAATTTCCCCGAAGCGTGAATCGTTTCCACATGTGTGTTTTCAAGGTTCGATTGAATCTTTCCACGATGCTGGCTTTGATGTGACTGAAGGTCGAATAATGTTGAATCTTGTGTTTTTGAATAAACTTTTGGAATACGGCGTTGTAAAATTCCTTCCCCTTGTCTGTTTGCAGAAACCGTGGTCGTCTGCCGCCGCTTTCGCGAAAAATTAATTTGAATGCTTCCGTGACGCATGTTCCCGTTTTGGCTTTCAAAGGTAGAGCCCATGCGAATTTCGAAAACGTGTCTATGACGGTGAGAAGGTACTTGTTGCCCTTGTTCAATTTATGTACGTTTTTCAAATTGCCGCTACTCATCTCCACGAGGTCACTTTGCCAGAGGTCGTCGATGCCCTTGGTTACCACAGCCAAACGTTCGTAGTTACGGCGTGCAGGTTTATGCAATTCTTCGACGATGGCTTGCCTAGACATTTTTTTTAGAGATTACGTTTCAAGAGAAGCACAAGCGTGATGGGATTCAAAGAGGGTGGCACTTCGCTCGTGTTTTGAATGATCAGCTTATCGCCGGCACTCACGTCGAAAACGGTAAGATGTTCGTCTTCGTGTATTTCATATATGTTGCGCGTTTCGTTCCAACGTGCCAGAGGAATGTTTCCTGCTTTCTGGACACCACGATTCGATATCAAGGTCATGGTGGGAACGCTAGCTTTTCTACCGTGAGACCAGTTCGAAAATTCGTTTATCTGAATCGTGCCATCGAGGAGAAACTTGTAGTACGGATGATAAGGATGCAACATGTACAGTTTGTTACCTTCGACGAACGTGGAGATTCTCTGTTGATTGGGTACGCTGTTGATTTCGATGGCTTGCAGAGAATGCAGTTTAGCGAATTTAGTGTCGACGCCGAGCAGATTACTGTGAACTTGTCCGAGTTTATTTTCGATGGGCAGCAAATGCTCGACTATGGTATCTGTTACGGCAGAAAACGACGGTTTGATTTTCACTTCCACGTTCAACTGCTTGTAGTTTTCGTTGAGTTCTTGCAACTTGGCACCGAAAGAAGTCAGTGTCGATTCCTGCGTGGATTCCAGCACTCCGACTTGATCTCTGATGTTGACGACGATGTTCTGAAGGTTCTCGACTTGATTCAATTTCGAGCTCTTCTCGGTAAGATCGTTCACGATGCTTCGCATCTCTGTAAACTGCGTGTGAAGATCGGCGACGCTCTGCGAAGTGGGCAGCGTCGACACCCGCGAACTGATTTCGTCTCGAATCTGTTCCACGTTCGCCGTTTCCGTTTCCAGTCGTTTCAGCATTCGAGATATGTTCCTTTTCAAAGCGTGCAATTCTTTGGAGGTGGGGAGATTGGCCACCCTACTCTCGAGATCGCTCAATGAACTTTTAATGTCGCTCGATTCGGATAGTGCCGTCACCGCCGTTTTCAATTTTTCCAAATCTTCGCTCGAAGGCACGCTCATCCGTAACGATTCCAAGTCACCCTGTATGTTGTCCAGTACGTGATGAAAATGAGCAAGATTGGATTCGACGTTTAAATTTTCTAAATATTCGATTTTATGCTGAACCGTGCTCAACGTGTCTTGAATGCTCGTCAACGCTCTCGCTTCAGCGTGAATATTTTTAATTTCTTCGTTGATCAATTCCAAGGACGCCTGAAGCGTAGCGATGGTGGTTTGAATGTGTTCGAAATCTTGATAGGCCTCCAATTGAATTTTTATGTTCGCGACGCTTTTACCGATGACCTGCAGTTCGTCCGACGATGGTAGGTTCGTCATGGTATCTTCCAAAGTCTGTAACTTGGATTTAATTTCTTCCAACGTGCTGGTGAATTCTTCTTGTAATTTGGAAACGACGACATGCAAGCGTTCTACATCAATATCGTTCACCACGGTTTGAAGTTCGGAGAAATTCTTTTCGATTGCGGAAGTTCGTTCTTCGATTTCGAGTTTCAATTTTTCCAAATCTTCATTTTTCGATTGAAATTGCTGTAATTTGGCCAAATCATTTTGAAGCGAATCCACGCTCAACTGTATATTTTGAACGTTGTCGTAAGAAGGTACGTCGACATAATTTTTTATCAGCGTCTTCAGTTCGGAATCGATTTTCAGAATGGGGTCGAGACATTGCGTTTGGAGCGTAGCGATTTCCGACTCTAAACTTTTGTTTAAGGTTTCCTGCAAAGCGATCAAATCGGTCCTCAACTTCTTAACTCGAATGTCCAACATGAGAATCTCTTCTGCGTGGTCTACACGCTTGGTGTTGCCGAAAATGTCGTTAGGCATTTTTGGTTAACGGTTATTTATAATAGGATAGACGATTCGTAATTCTACGAAGAGAGGAATAAGTTTGTCGTAATCTCCGAGGAGTTCCATGTAAAGATAATCTCCTGCAGACACATCGTACGTAATGTTAGAAAGCATCTTGTCGTGCTTAATTCGAAAAATGTTCTTGCCGGTAGAAATTTTGATTTCGCCTGCGTTTTCCGGATTCACGGTGATTTGAAGTTTTCCGTCGATCGGAATTTCGTAGAAATGTAAATTGTTATTAAAAACATAAAACATCTTGCCCACATCGTCATTCAGTTTCGTCCAAATGCTGTTGAGGTGAATGATCAACAGACCGTTGAGTTTAGGTAACACGGAAGGTAAGAGGTTATTGGAATTTGGTGGTGCACTTTCCATGTTGATCTGTTTCCGGAAACCAAAGAGATTCATTGTCCTTGTTAGTTATTTAAATTTTCTATATGCTGTGCCCCTTTGTAGATCGAATAAAGAGAAGAGAAGATTTTATCTGCGGCGATGCAATTCAAAGACTCGAACATGAAATTATGTCATTAGATCAGGATGAAGAAGAAAAAAAGTAAGAGTTGAATTTAATAAGCCTCGTTTAGAGCGAGCTTAACGACATAATAACAACTTCCAACTTTTCATCGCCCGAGGGCCCCTCTTTTCCTCCGTATGTTTTTGAAGAATGGCAAAAACACAGCGGACTTCATGGCTATGGGGTTACGGTTAACACACGTCACATTTATCGCTTCCATTGCAGTGGCCCCACTCTCTCGTGTGGATTTGACAATCGAGAACACGTAACTTGTTGTCTCTGGCATCCAATGCGACCTTGGTTACGCGCGTCGTGTACAATTCGTGTAATTTATTCGCAATGCGATGATCGGTGCTGAGTTGTCTTTTACCTTGAAACAGGCATTCTTTGTAGTCTTTCATGCTAAATTTGCTGGTACTTATTTTTCCTACCCCTTTCGCTTTCTTGATCTCTTTTTCTTCTGCAATCTTGACGCAGTACATTTTGGCACGAAGCCCCGCAAATTCGCTGATGTAATTACCAGCCGCTTCATCTTTGAACTTTCCTATGGTTATTTTATTTTCTGTCGAATGCAAGTGATGGCCTGATGGTAAGTTGCTAAAATCAAAAAGATGCTTCATCGAACTCAGATCATGTTCGAGGCTTGGTGTTTGGATTAGAAAAATGAAACTATCCGTGTCAATGTAACATATTTGGATGTTATCTCCATAAAAGGGTTGAAACTGATCGTAGTACGATTGGTACATGTGCAATTTTGATAGTTCAAGGACGGTGGCACCTATGGCAATCGGCTTGTTGAGCATCACTTGCTTCTTGTTCTTCTCGACGAATACTAGATTCTCGTCGAAAATGGTGAAGTTTTTGAAATAGGGGGACGCGACAATTTTCTCAAATTTCTTTTCGTCCGTGACCAACGTTGCGTCGATGTAATTACGCACGTTCTCGATCGTCTTGCCGTAGATGGCGTTATTGAATAGTTTGTACAGATCCTTGTCTGCAGGCGATGTCGATTGCGCTCTGCGTTGCGTGTTCTCGGCTATGTAGGGTTCGAGCCACCTACTCTGTCGGAACTTCAATCCTCTATGTACTTTCTTCAGCTGCAAGCCGTGACTCACATAGAATTGGAGGAGTCGGTAGTGCAGAACGTAATTCCGCTTGTTCTCCATGCTTAGTATGAGTTTTGGCTCCGATCCTCCAGGTGGCTTCTCTTTGGAGGGGGCCAGGGCCAATCCATGATGTTTCTTGTGAAGTGTTTCGGGATAATCGAGATCCACTTCCAAGAAACAGCCCCATTCGTTATCTTCGCTCCAGTTGAGAAAATCCTCGCAGGAGAGTTCCTCTTCGGTCATCCACGCGTAGTCGCTGATGGGAAGACACTGGGACATGGAGTGGCCATACAGGTTGTTGACATCCCAGTAGACGATGTAGGTGTTGGGCTTCGATGCATCGTAACCAGGCGTATGAGGATTGTTTGCCTGAGCATGGCGTCGAGGACATTGGACGATGCCACCACGTATCGCACTCTCCATGAAGGCATACTGTTCCTTCTCTGCGATGAGACCCAGTTCCACGTTGGTGTATTTCATCATCGATTCCCAAGTCAATCCCGGCGTCGTGAAGAAATACGCAGGATCCAACTTGTAGATCGAGATGCATCTCTTGCGAAACGATTCGAAAATGTCCATCAGAAGTGTCACGTCCAATTTAAGATAGAGATCGTGATAATCACGAAAAGTTTGGCAATTGAAGGCCGTCCACACACTACGAGCGTGTTCGTAGTCCTCTTCGGAACAGACGTCCTCCGTGAGATGAGAATAAAATGCCTCCCGGGGTGGAAGTTCCGTCTCGTCAAATTTGTCGAAATCGTTGACGTACTCGTAGGGGTAGACACCCTTGCGACGCAACAGATTCAAATTCTCATCTCTCCCCGAAAAACACATTTGCTTGGTGGCCACAAGATCTTCGTCGCCAAGTTGAGATGCAAGGGTGGCCAGGCTGGAGGACAGGAAATTGTAAGAGTCCAGGATTCGCACTTCCACGCTTCCTCCTTCTTCGAGAGGGATCCACACTCTCACCACAATATACTTCTCGCTCGTTCTCGGGATGATGCTGATTCGAGTCGTGATGTTGTACAACTCCTTGACGAACAGATGCGTATCGTATTTTTCCGTGTAATGCAGAAACACGGCAACGAAATGCGACTCCTTAATTTTAAGATTGCACGAATTACAGATCGTGTTCAGGAATAATCCATTCTGGTGGTCATGGTGTACGACCTTGTGATTTTCGGGGGTGAAAGCCTGGTTACACTCCGCGCATTTCGTTGCCGTGTCATGTCTCCGCTGTTGTTCCGTCGTGAGAGCAGGTGGAGAAACGTAAGAGCCTTTCAGGCTGGGTGCAAGTTCTCCCGCGCATTCCGCTATCTTCTTAACAAAATGTTTTGCCGCATCAGGTCCGCAATACAAGATGACATCATTTAATTTTTCTCCGTAGATGGAGAAACTGCAAGGCTCGTGGTGAAAAATTTGGATCGTGCTTGAGGTAGAAGGATCAGGGTCGCAAGACGTCATGGGAACTTGGAAGCTTTCAAAATCGGCATAAAGGACGACAGGATGGTGGAGAAGAGCCTGGTGTTTCTGAAATTTCATCTTGGTTCCGGGTTCCGGCATGACATCTTCGGGTTCTGCATTCACAGAGCCAAAACACTTGTGCTGTTCTTTCATCTTCTTTCCCACGCGAAAAATTCTCAAACACCGATCGCAAATTTCGATCTTATCGTGATGCTTGCTCATCTGTCTTCCTACTAATCGTGAGAAATTCCGTATCAAACTGTAACGACCATCTACAAGCAAGAGTCGAATTACATTATTCTGGCTTCTCGCAGGTCTTAACACACGAATGTTGTCGCAATCGTCAACCCCAAACACAGAAATATCGATATCTTCTCCTTTTTCCTCTCTATAGTTTTTTTCAAATTGATTGATCTCATTCAGAGGCACAGGATAGGAAATTCCTCGCATGACATTCTTGTATTTCCTCTCGTATCGTCTGTAATCGGACAGGCGTTCGGGGTTAACATTATTAGCTGGGTGTAATGCGGCGATGACAGACCATAAGAAACTCTTCTGATCATTACTTTGTATGTTTAACACTGCATTTTGCTTTTTTTTTTTTTTTTTTTTTGTTTTTTTTGTTTTTTGAGCACTGCGTAAGGGTTTGAAATTGCACACTCGAAGCTCTAACATGTGGCTGCGACCGCAAAGACTCCATCCACTTCCTCGACCTTCAAACGCTTCTTGTTTTTGTGTCAGATGCTCAAAAAGCCGTGTCACTATCTCGTCAAGATCCTCGTGATTGCCCTCATGTAAGCCTTCACACCCTACGTAAAAGCTGAAAGTGCTTGACTCGGACGAGACAACTTTCTCATACAGCAGGGTCAAGACGAGATGAATTTTAATTGCAACATTAACGAGGCAATCCCCTAGTTGATCAACTACCCGCGATTTCACATTGTCGAGGAAGGTACTCGAGTCACATTTTTCGTCACTTCCAGATTTATACGTCATGATGCGTGCGCTTTTATTCAAAGCACCCCATTCTTCTGCATCAGTGCGAGATTTTTTTGCCGGGGGGGCGTCATCATGTTCCGGTAGACGACATTTTTTCAAATGCCTAGCAATATTAGGTTTCGAAATTAATTTTCCACAGTTACGACATGCCACTTTCCCGCAAAGACCGGAGGGACCTGCTTGCGGTTCCATTTTTTTTCTCTGTTATTTATATATACAGAGAAATTTTTTGGGGTTGGTGGTGGTAGGGGAAAGCGCACTGAAACAGAAGGAAAAAAAATAGATCAAAAATGCTAGACAGTTTTTTTCTTTCCACAAGTGCATATATATATATATTAGACGCGATCAGTGTGTGCACTGTTGTAGGAGGTGTGTGTCAATTTTTATGACTCCTCTGAATATGTGTGTGTGTGTCAGACGCAAAACAAAATAAATATATGATGAAAAAAAACACTTGAAAAACAACTTACCTTTCAAGAGAGATAGAGAGAGTTCAAAAAAACTTGTAGCTCACTAAAACTTCCACGATGATATATATGTATACTGCCAGACAAACAAATTAAAGAATACTGAACTGCCACAATTGACGTTCACCTTTCAAGAAAGATAGAGAGACTTCAAAATAAAACTTGTAGCTCACTAAAACTTCCACGATGATATATATGTATACTATCAGACAAACAATTAAGAATACTGAACTGCCACGATTGAGGTTCACTATGATAATGATGTACAAAAAGAGAAACTGGTGCGTTATATAGGAACCCCCCCATCCCACGCGACCCCCTTGGTGAAAACACAATGAGCGCTATAGTCAATGTCCTAGCAATAAACCCCGTTGACAGTTCCACCTCATGCGTGTTTATCATGGTATTCGATCATTTTTTCCTCGCATCCTCTTACAGATTCGCTTCGGGCGGAAGCGGATGCGAGATAATTAGGTTCGGGGAGTTTGTTGCCGTTTGTGGTTGCCGAGGGTGGAGTCGTCCACTGCGGAAGCGGATGGCAATGAACCCCGTTGACAGTTCCACCTCATGCGTGTTTATCATGGTATTCGATCATTTTTTCCTCGCATCCTCTTACAGATTCGCTTCGGGCGGAAGCGGATGCGAGATAATTAGGTTCGGGGAGTTTGTTGCCGTTTGTGGTTGCCGAGGGTGGAGTCGTCCACTGCGGAAGCGGATGGCAATGAACCCCGTTGACAGTTCCACCTCATGCGTGTTTATCATGGTATTCGATCATTTTTTCCTCGCATCCTCTTACAGATTCGCTTCGGGCGGAAGCGGATGCGAGATAATTAGGTTCGGGGAGTTTGTTGCCGTTTGTGGTTGCCGAGGGTGGAGTCGTCCACTGCGGAAGCGGATGGCAATGAACGTGGAGAGAAAATGATACACGCGCGCGCGTGTGTGTATGTGTGTGCACCACATTGTTCCCGAAAGAGGGAGGTTTACAAAGGTCACGATATACAAACATTTGACCGGGATTTGGAAAATTACAATAAGGTGCATTCATCCTTCAAGGGTGAGAGGATGAGAGTTCATCTTTCACTCATCACGGCTTTTCTGCGCCCGTGAAACATCGTCAGCGCAATAAATGAGGCGCGGAACGTGGAGAGAAAATAATACACGCGCGCGCGTGTGTATGTGTGTGCCACATCGTTCCCGAGAAAAAGGTTTACAAAGGTCACGATCTACAAACATTTGGTCCTTCAAGGATGAGAGGATGAGAGGATGAGAGGATGAGAGGATGAGAGGATGAGAGGATGAGAGCTCATCTTTCACTCATCACGGCTTTTTTGCGCCGTGAAACATCGTCAGCGCAATAAATGAGGCGCGGAACGTGGAGAGAAAGTGAGTTTTTGAGGTTTTGGCGGTCGTTTGGTCAAGAAATCAGAATTGCAGTCAAAGGTACATTTACTATCTACTCGTGTTGTTTTAGTGTGTTATTTTTTGTACATAATTTTCTGTGTTCTGCTTGAGTGTGTCGTGTGCATGTGTGAAGAATGTCAAGCACGGGAGGCAATACTCGAGATGACAATGTACCAAAGAGGCCATGCACTAAAAGAAAAAGGAATTCTTCTCAAAGGACAAACGCGGGAGTTGGTTTGTTCTCAGCGCAAATAATTTGAGCAAGAGAAAAACAATGGGGGGTCGAATCATTTATGTAAATAAAGTTCTGGACAGGATTTCTGCTGTTGTCAACGTGTCTAAGAACACTATTGTTACCATAGGGAAAGAAAAATATAATGTGGTAGAAATAAATAAATAAATAAATAAATAAATGCGAGGCTTCAAAATTGGAAACCCCAGGAAAGAAGAGGAATATCAGTAAACGCGTGACAAATTTAGATACTTTTCAGCAAGATGCTATTCTCGCCATATTTACTCTTATTACAGGAGGAAAGATCATCCCACCGTTGGGAAACTGCGCGTTTCGTTGAAAGATTCGGCATTTTTTCAAGGTGGGGAAACATCTTTAAGGACAGTCATAAAATATCTGGGATTCTCATACAAAAAAAAAAAAAATAATGGACCCAAAATAAAGTATGGAGGCATATGGAGGTAGAGCTCCACACATTCTCGACCTCGACCTAGGCCATATTATGGAAGTGATGCGGTGATGTGGTTCACCAACCGCCTTTACCACAGGTTTGCCCCAGGTACTCACTTGGGCTGAGTCGACCCCGGAGCCGCTCGGGATATTTGAAAAAGCTCCACAAACCACCGCGGGTCTCACGCGTGAAAGTCAGACGCCCCACCAACTGGACTTTGTGCACTTCAGTTGCGGTATAATTGAAAGACGGGCAGACTTTAACGGCGACTTCGGAAAGAAATGATTATTGAAAGTGTATATACAGAATGGATTGAAAAGGTAACCTGTAAACAATGCTCGTTTCATTAATTCGTTCATGTTGTAAGGGAGATGGAAATTAATAGAAAAAACAATAACACATTCATCATTGTTGTTCCTGTTCATAACACGTTTTCCTCGACACAGCGTCAGACGGCTACAGTGCGTACTGTACCGCATGATATGGCAACACCGTGACGCGTGTTCCTTCAGCTCTCAATACCAAACTAATTTTGCGGCACGTTTAGCTACCACTTTGAGATGACAGTCATTGTTTTTTGGTATCCTTACTCACCCATATTACTGTGACGTAAAGGAAAATTAGTACCCGCAAATTATACCGAATTCTTGATGTTCGCCACTTAGCGCATGGACTAAGAATTCCTCTTTTGGCATTTAGAAGAAAATTGTGATTTCATTACATTCAATCTTCTACATATCATTAATGCATCAGGGAAATAAGTGGGGAGGTACGGGGGGATATTTGTGAGGTGAGTCATGTTAAGTATATCCCTAAAAACCACACGAAAATGTATATTTCGGCTAAAAGATTTATTTATCAAGCTTTTGTTGTTTGCTGGGGGGAGGGGGCGACCGCCCCTCTTGTCCGTCTTTGGCGTTGCCATGGCTTCATATGTTTGTAACAGTTTTGTAGGACTGGAGTCAGTGGAAACAGGTCAATAACTGGTACTTGGGAGGAGCGAATTTTAACCTGGCTACGTTAGCGTTGATTTCAGTGTGGTATTTTAAAAATAGCCAGACGGGAAAAGGAAGTTGAAGTGCATCTTTTTTAACATTTTGTTTACAATAATTGGGTTTCCTCAGTATCACTATATACGTATATGCATATACGTAATACAGGGTTGCCGGACCCTGTGGCCAAGTGGCATCGCGCTGAGACGCCAGGGGTTCCGGGTTCGAATCGCGCTCGGGCTTGGTTGTTTGTGAATGTCCATTCATCATTTCATCACTCATCCCCATATTTGCAAATTAGCCAAGAGGCACAAAACGCGAAGTAAAATAAACTACATCAATCAATCAAATCAATACAGGGTCACCGTGTGTGTTCTGAGTGCATGTGCAAGTTCACAACGTCCTTTCCACTATCCTCCAGACAACATATCAAAGTAGTATATTCTGTTCCTCCATATTTTTGTTCGTCAAACCACGTACTTATAAAGAGGCTCTGGTAGTTCTTTTTGAGTCTTCAGTTTCCTTTAATCCTTATCTTTGCTTGTTTATCCTGGGTCTGACGTTCTCCGCATCCTCTCATGTCCCATTTCGTCCTCTATTTTTGGACTCCTGTTCAACTTTTTCAATTAAATTCCACGATTCCAGGATATTTGTCATCTCTGGCGGGATTTAGACATAAACTGAGCCAAAATACTTTCCAAGTTTCCCGAGTTCGAGGAAAATGGCATAGTTTCCGCTTCAGCAATGAAATAACAAATGTTTCTGCAGTAGGAATGATGTCATTTCCTGTTAAACTTTTGGCGATAATTTAATGCTCACGAATGCAATCAATGAGCCTAATAAATGAGTACGTACACATTCAACTCCTCCGAAAGGCTCAATGCTTATTTTTCAATTAACATTAGGAAACATTTTTCACATCAAAAAGGTAAAAACATATGAAGAATCTTCTTCCAAGTATCCATTGTTCCTTTGAAAATAAGATAGAAACCAAACGAAGATCAAGGTAGAGATATTGCAAATTTATTTAATCTACACTAGTACGTAAGCAGCTAGCAAATGTACTCTCAGAAACTGCTTCATTCACGTTTCTAAATTTTCATCACATTTCTACTGTATTTCCCCGCCATTTCTGTATTTCCAGACTGTCCATTGTTCCTTTCAACACCACTGGAACAATGTGCACTCTTCGTCTTTCCCCTTCTCCCTCTGCATAGCAGCATGTCTGCCTTTGCTGTCTCGTTCGTATTGTGTCGCGGCATATCGATTCCGTAAATTTCAATTGAGGCGCTCAGAATAATAACAGCAGATCCCAACCAAAGTTCATTTTGAGAAAAAAAGACATTATCTGTTTAATTTCAAAACTCAGGAGATTTTTAACATTATGGCGTAATTTTTTTAGGTTCTTTTAAATATGATTTTTCAAGTTTATCTGCGAATTCTTGAACCATTGTGGTTAATAGTTTCACATATTTTGTGATGTTTACTAGGAAAAATATACACATGCGAAAAAATGGGGTAAAACGTATTTATTGAGTTTATCTTTATTTAACATGTTGTATTAATCCAGCTCCATTCCTAGACTTTCACATTTTTCTTTAACATCAACACCATCACGAATAAGATTTTTATAAAAATGATGATAGACGGGTAGTATATATTTCAATAGTTTCATCAGGTCATTGTATTTAGCATTCTTAATTTTTCTCTGTTCATTGTACTTCTGCTGTAACTTAAACAACGAAACATCTTAAGTTTTACCTCGTTTCCTAAAATTAACTGTTTCATGCACGTCAATGTCAAAAAAAAAAAAAAGGTAAAGAGTTCCCCTGTGCTTAGCACCAAGCCATGAAGGCGTATAGGGGGTGTGGGGGTAACCACACTTTCTTGATCCGGTCGTGAGTGGGGGTGATGTGATCAGCATCACGCCCCTGACCGCCTTTACCCCCCAGGGTTTCCCCCAGGTACCCATGTTATTCGACGCTGGGTGGGCGCCGGGACCGCTTCCATCGTTAGAAAAGTTCCCGGATTTGAACCGGCCGTAGATCGAACCCGGGACCTTTAGCATGGTAGTCAGACGCGTTACCGACTGAGCCACCGCGGCCACGTCAATGTCAGAATAAGATATACTAAATTTTACAATATCAGGATTATCATGTTCCACAATAATGGAAATAACCTTACGTAAAAGCAGAGGAACACCATAAACATATTTTTTTTTATGACAAAGTTTGAACTAATACCATTTTGAATATCAACAAAATCTTCCCTGTTCATTTTATTAATAGTGAAATGATTTTTTACTCTTGCTGCTTCAATGACATCACACAATTGGTTGGGGCAATACACACACTGCATCTTCCTTTTCTTCTTCTCAATAGCTTCATTCTTCACCGTAACATGATTCTTATAGGTAAACTTGCGTCTATTTTCGTCTCTGATTATTCTGTCCTTTTTGTATGCCTTTCAAGGTTCATTTTTCTCGATTAAATTAAACAAATAGGTGTTCTGCTTATTACAATCATCAAGGCCATAAAACTTTAAAAACAATGTGCTTCACATCGCCAGACAAACGTTGAAACAAGCAAGTTAAATGGGGAAAGTTACAGCACTTCTCTAATGGATGACGTCTTTTTTCTGGAACCACAGTTAAAGTTTTTGTTCGATATGACTTGCCACTGCATAACTTCCGTTTGTTTATTACCCATTCATTTGAGTTATTGACTCGTGTTTAGCTTTTTTTGTGGAGATTCTGGCATAACAACACACTCAGTCACGGACGTTGCCATATTGTCTACAACGCCACCGCACACGTAGCGGACATAAACAAAAGCACACACAGTTGGGATATGTCATTTTTCCACTGATAATATTTTAATTTTCCTTACGGACGAATTTTAAAGGTGGAATATGAGAGTTTCGGCATATCCCAATTCTTTTGATACTTCAGCATATGAAAGGTAGGTGGCAGCAGTATACCGTCATACGTATATCTCAAAATTCGAGGTCGGTTGGGATCTGCCGATCTGATGTTCTACAAATTGCAACGCTGGTATCATGTGCAAGGTCTATAACGCTTTATCTTTACGACGCTCAATGAATTTACCTAAAATTTCACATTGCCTACTAAGAGGAAGTCACACAATGGTGAACTGTAAAGTTTATAAAATAGCAACAATCTGATATAGAGGTAAAGAGTCTTATTTAATTACTACAGATTTCTTGATGTACACTTCTATTTTATTATTATTTTCGTGACAAAACCGTGTGTGTGTGCATCAGTGTGCGAATTAACGGGGGGGGGGGGGGGCGTGCCGGGGATATCCCTCCCGGCAAAAGAAACTTATTATTAACCCTGATAGCGATATTTTATCTTCCCCCCTCAAAGAAAATGGAATTCAAAGCATATAGCTAGTATACCATATGTAACAAACACAATTGAAAAATCATTCGTGTCCATTAACGTTCTAGTTATCAAGGATTTCCATGTCGGAAAATATGCAGCCTTGTGGATTAAATATAGACAATTCTGAAACTGACCAACCTAACCGAGTTGAGACAACAACAGGCAGAGTGCTGATATTTTACTCGCATAAAAATGTTCAGGATAAATTTCTGCTTGTGTTAGATGGATATTAAGTTTGAACTTGGCAATGGAAATTTGGTCGTGTTCGTCGTTACTAGTTCCATGTATCTTCTTATGCATGAGCTACACTAAGTGTTACTAAATTACGCTCAAATTATGTAAATGTTATGATAAGATTTAATGACCTAGCTTACAACCAATGTTCTAAGGGGCTCCGTGGTCACATCCTGCACTCTCGATTTCGGCCACATTTCAAATATTTTTGTCAAAATATAAGTTTCTTCTAAGAAAAGGGTGTTTCATAATAGCGCGGAAGGTAATTTTTTCACATCTACGTGCTACGAAACTTACGTTTTTGAAATATTAAAAATCCTTGCGTACGTAACGTAAACACGGTTTTTGAGGGCTTCCATCATGGATTCATGTCACAGGCGCAACTCTACACATTTTCTTTTTCTTCTTATGATTGACTTCTGGAATGGGATAATGGTTAAAGGGTTAAGTTACCTTCTGAGGTTTAATTTTTTGATAAAAAGTGTTCGGCAGGTGGCTCCGGCCAGTTTCTAACATGCCTTCCAAAGGGACTCTATAGAGAAAGGCGGGGCCGCGGTAGCGGTAGAAGGCGGTAGTTTAATTACCCTAGGGGCGAAGCCCGGAATCGGCGGGAAATTTGGAGCATGTATTTTTTATGAAATTTTTTGGGGTACAGCCCTGAAAAACCGACTTTTACATATATCCATCGGTACGGATGCAACGAAACTAACATGGCCACAAGTAGAGTACGGGTGCTACGAAACTAACATGCCTTCAAGTACAGTTCCACCTCGCAACTTCAAACGGCTACATCTCAACTTTAGCGACTGTACAGTCGTAAATGCTTGCTTCCGCGCTCCAAAAATTTTGTTCTTCAGAATTTGCAACACAGAATGTTCATAAAAAAACCTCTTGCGAAATCGAGGGTGTAGGATGTGACCACGGCCCTTCTAAGGTACTTACTTCTAGAAAAATAGTTAACTTACTAACTGGTAACATAAGAATTTGCATACTACCCCACCAAATAAAAAATACCTCCAGAAATGAAATTACTAATTCGCCACTGAGTGGGCATTCCCCCTAAAGCAAGAAGCTTAATTTCTACAGTGGTATGCACATACATAATATAGGAACTCTCTCTGCCTTCTCAGTGTATGTTTTTGTGCATGATGTATGTGTAATCATATTCCTAAGCGATTAAAACGAAACATGTTTCATAGTTGTACGTATTATCACAAGCTCGTGTTTCCATTTATGAGAATTTTAATTTTTTGTTGTTATTCTTGATGAGTTTGTTTTATGTCAAATTTATACACAGAAAGGCTAATCTGGATTGGACCTACAGTTTAAAGTGGGATTCGGAGCCTCCACTGGACTCAGGACCCCTTGATTACAAGGCGACGAAGTTACCACCACGCCATCGGGGAGGCTCTTATTTTCTGTTACTTTTTACTATGTTGTTAATTAATTGTAAGCACACTTTGAAAGTTTTTCAAAGCATTTTGCCATTTTTAATTACATTGTTTTGCTCACCACATTTGGTGAGGCGTGATCTTCTTTTTACAATAACAATGTAAGTGTGGCTATGTGAAGCATATGTGGGCTGAAAACACCCACATACCACTTGTCCAATGTTCCATCCGTATCACAGGAATACTCAACACCAGGCAAAAACTTGTATGCAACAAGAAAAACCTGTCTGGTGCACAGACGATTTAATGAAGAAATCTATAATAAAACTGCAAAAACATGACAAATGAACGTTCAATAACAGTGGCAGTAACTCCATCTGTGTTAACAGAAACATTCCCACGCTGTCCCCACGTAAACGTGTCTCACAGCAAGATTTTTCTAGAAAAATATTATGCGTCCAAGTGTTGTTTTTTCATCGAAAGCACTAGTTATGACTTTGGTATCATGCCCGTAGGCTTATAGACATGTTTGCATTTAACTGATCGAAAAATTGCAGGTGTGCCTTGCAATTAATTTATAATATTTAGCCTATTTTTGTTTGGATTATTTTTTTACCTGAGTATTCATGAAAGTCATATTTGAACATGAAATTGTGAAGAACAGTAACAGTAGTTGCATTTGACCTTTCGTTCTTTTTAAAAATTATTTATAGGCACTCTATCTCAGTGCTCTAGGAGGAAGTTCATAGCTGGAGGGGGGGGATGCTTACACAAAATATCCAAGCTGGGGGATTCTTTACGCAAATTGTCTTAACTGAAGGGATAGAATCCTCCGCGTTCCCCCACTTCGATCATTGCTGTATCTGCACAGATATTGTTATAATCTTGTATTCTCATTAATACAAGCTTAATATTAAATATTAAGCTTGCATTCATGGACTTGGTGTGAACGTTGCTTTCCCCTTGAAGTTCACTTCATAGACTGTGTGAAGGTATGATGACTATGCATCACATATTTTTTTCTAAGGAATATATAGAATATATAAATAATCTATACTTTTACCTAGGCCACGATGGAATTTGTTAATACGTTAGCGAGTGAATACACGGTAACTTTGCCGTAATTATGTTAAACTTAATTTATTACAAGGAAGCCTCTTTTAATATTGTTATGCATGCATATACTAGTATTAAACAAGAATGCGAGAGGCTCCGTACATAGGCTAAAGCAATTAGCTACTTGTTTTTTTATTCAATCGTAAGTGAATTGAACCAAATAATATATAATATATATAATAATATATTCGTCCGTCTGTTTTCGCTCTATCTCAAGAAATAACGGACCGTAGGCTGGCTGTAGGGACAAATCCAGAAATTTCTATCAAAGGACATGTAAGTGCTTTCTTAGGATACTGTCAAAGCAAATCTAGCACCTAAAAGATCATAAACAGGCTTTTCGAACGCTGTTCGAAGAGTGTTTGAATCACGGACTACATAATTAATAATATTTTGTTCACATTTGACATGAGATTTGTAAAATTGGTTCAATCTTCAGCTTTCACTAACATTTATTTATTTATTTTTGCACTTTTTAGCTCAATTATTACCAGCTGAGTTCATACATAAACGGAAAACAGAGATCTTAATATTTCTGATGTTTTTGCTCTCCTACAAGCTAAAAACAGAAACAAGAATTTAGCACATCAATATGTATCTAGTTTTCCCGTATCCCGCTCATTTTTAGGTTTCTCCTTTTCCCCCTTCCTGTTAGATTTTTGCTTCATAATTCCCTGTTCCTGGAAAAAATCTCCTTGAAGCACCACCGGCTCAATTTTCCTTTGCAGTCAACCATTCAAACCCGACAACGCTGGAGCCCCTCCCCTTGCAGGACCTGTGTCTCGCTGGCTCGTATTCAGTGAAGCCAACCCAAGCATAATGGTGCTAAATCTCGCACAAGTTTAAAAAGTCGTTTGTAAGTTGGGGATATAAATAAAACAAGAGGGCCACTTTTCGATGTGGTTGAATTTTCTCAAACTTTTCACGTATAACGTCGAACCCATGCCGTTGGTTGAACCATTCGAATTTATATTTATGTTTTTGTTATAATTTAATATTAATAATATGAAAATCACAGAACAATTTAGTAGTATGTAGCATAATTTCGGAGTTTAAACGATACCATGGATGTCAAGAAGGAGCAAGGCAAGGAGACACTTCCTGGAAAATGAATGTAACCCATTTTCACACATACAATTTCATTTCAGTCACATCAAATTGTTAATTATTGTAAGGGCGTTGCAGATATTTTGAGAAGGGAAATATACATAGTTTACCCCAATCCCTGAAAAAAAAAATTACTTTGCTTAATCCTCTCTGGTGGAAAGAAATACTGCGGACGTACATGAACAACACTTTTTCTAAACGTGAGGTTTGCAACGCTGCTGTAAGCCTGTGGCCGTAGGTTTACAAACCTAGGGTTTGGGCCGCTCTTCTCCCTATATTCCTTGCTCTTCTCCATCCAGATACGGTAGGCACTGCTCCTTCACGGTCAGAAATTTGTAAGGCAACATTCAGAGGGCTTACAACTTTATTTATTTATTTATTTATTTTATTTATTTATTGAAATTTCCAGTACAGCAGAAGTCATTTTAAACCGGAAAGAAACAACAGTAAAACAGTACACTAGTGTTAAAATGAACACACGAAACAAGATAAAATAAAATAAACAAATATAAATATAAACATAAACAAGTCGAGACAGTTCCAAGATAAACAGATGTGTTTCACAAAAGCATTACTTATATACAATTTTTTCTATGTTTGTGATAAAAGATGGATATGAACTGAATATATCGGTTTGGTTTGAGATGACATTGAACTGATTTGGTAGCCTATGAAATAGTGAACGTTGAATGAGTGAGAGCCTTGGAGTTGCAGTGTGGAAAGTTTCCTTGCTCCGTGTTTTGTGTCTAGGCACTCTGAGGGAGAGTTCGTGGAGTGGGATGCTGCATCTTAGGTTTCCATTAATTATCTTATGTAGTAATTTCATATCTGCAACGTATCTACGTGATTCTGGAGAAGGCGGGAGTTCCCATGTGCCCCCTGGTGCTGAAGTGTTGCAATCTAACAAACAAGATCTCGAAGACTGGTATCGGGCCGAGTTGAACTTTGAAGTTTTTACGAAATTTGCCATATAATAACATATATTTTACTAGAACTAATAAAGTGTAAGCCCGGCTTACACGGCTTACATGGACGCTCCGCGCCTGCTGAATGCCTCAGCTTTTAGTAGGTAAGGATATTTTGGTCCTCAGAGACAGTAAAGTTTTAGCTCGTGTTAAGCAATGAATGAATGAATTAGTTTAAAAATTGAATAAGGAAGGTTTCATAGAGATATGTTATTTTCTTGTTAGAGTTCTCTCCTAAATTTTGTTTTATTTAAGGGAAATATCCCTGTATTATGTGCTGAAGTGCCCATAATATCAAAATCAGTCAATCAATCAATCAAATTCGAAATGGCTTTTAAGGGGAGATTGTATCTGGTAGGAATTAAGGATGTGAGAAATTTACTTCCTGAATTTAGAAAAGGAGAGCTTTCGCATGATCATGAAGTTAGAAAGATGGAGTTCCAGGCTGAATTCAGGATTGAATTAAATACCTGAGAGACAGACTATATATTAGCTACACTTGCGAAATTTCTTAGCCTGAGCGAGCGAAATATGATTATATCTACCGGTGTCAGGCTGCATAAACTTCGTGTAGGTTCTCATTTAACCTGGGACATCCTCGCCTGATGTTACGACAATGGAAGCTTGTATTGACCTAAGCCTTTGATGATCCACCCGCAAAATGAAGCCAATAACCAGGCTCCCTCTTCTCACTTCACATTCGAAACAGAATTAACCAGCTGGGATAATGACTACCAGCTGCTTCTGAACTGGTAACAATCTCCGGAATATCGGATTCCTCCCTTTCCAGCCCCATTTGCGAGAGGGGCGACGGGAATCGGAACGAAGGAGCTTTGAGACGAATGGCGGATTCGTCTGATGGCTTTGGCAAATCTCCCGCCCGACAAGCACTTTCAATTACAAAAGCTCTGTTGAGAGTTCATTGCACGCGCCAGTGAACGGCAGACTCATTTCAAAAGGGGTGAGCTCATTGACAAATGGACCACAATGCGCCTATTTACGTTTACAATGATACACAATTATTTTTGCTCACCTAAAGTGTACTAAACTGATTGGGGTTAATTTAGGCATTTAGCTACATACTTTCCCGGAAGGATACATCGTTTCCATTCACACTCTACATATACGAGGATCATTTAAAAAAAGAGTGATTACCCAAATGTGTGTCCACTGTTTGTCGCTGGTAGCAAAAATTAATCATGGATTCGGATCTGCCTGTACACGTGGCATGTCGTAGTTCCACAGATTGGCGTGTGGGGGCAGTACTGTGCTGACTGTAGCCATATTGAGTTGTGCGCTCCAAAACAATATTGAAAGAAATGCTGTTAAGTGTCACAGAGAACTTATGCGAGCTTGTGCTGATGAGGTACTTCAATATCCAACATTGGTTAAGCGGTTCACAATGCTGATTCGCCTGGAGCTCGATAGTTCCAAAAGGACCCAGCAATAAATATTAAAGTGATGTTTCTTGTTGTCTACGACTACGAAATCGTTTTCCTTTGTTACACAGTTCCGAAGGGAGTTACCGTGAACAGTGAGTATTACAGTAACTTTTTGAAGAATTACCTTCGTCCAGCTATTTGTTGGAAACGACCAAAGCGTCTGGGAAGACATCCGATTGCGCTGCACCACAACTCAAAGTGCCATTTTGCAAATTCAATGGAGCAACTGCTAGAGCAGTGGCGCTGGAGAGTACTAAAGCACCTCCCTACAGTCTGGCCATGAGTTATTGCGACTAGAACTTGTTTCGGAAGCTACAAGATCCTCTACGAGGATGTCGCTTCAGGAACATCGATGACATAGTGCAGGCCTTAGAGCGATCACTAAGTGATATACGGAAAAACGTTTCCACTGAGATAATTGCCAGAAATTTGACAACATGCGCTACACTCGGTCGAATACTATTACGTAGGAATATAGTAACCTCGTCCTGCACAATTACATAAGTAGGAAGTTTTGAGCATATAATAACTTTTTTGAAATGATCCTCGTATGAAGTTTTCGAATTAATTTTCAAACCTTACTTTCTTTATGCATTTATTTTCATGGTTTTTCTGCCTTTTTTGGTTAATCGCGACGGAAGAGGAAGAATGATGATTATATGAAGTTGATGAACGAACACTCACAAAGAAGCTCCCACAGCAATGTCAGAATTCGAACCCGATTTCTTGGGTAGAGAGTCAACGCGTTCGGTCACTTATGCTGATTAAGTTAATCGTAATATCGAATTTATGTTTTGTAATAATGAACAATAATAGTATTGTAAGGTTTCTACTTTAAAAACACTAATGTAAACTGGAGGTGAAATTCCAGAACATAACATGGCCTTGAAAGGAATTTTCTTGATAACAATTTAGCAAGTCTGGAACATGTGCCAGAGGTTTTGCCCAACATGTTTACGTCATCCGAAATATTTGTCGGGGCAATATGGCGCCGAGGGCAATTCAAGACTGGGAATTTCTTTTGCCGTAAATATGTCCCATTCTCAGTGGAAATTTCACAGCTCCTTGAAAAGTCCTTCAAGCCGAAACGCAATGAATAGTTGTAGAATACACAAGAAGGATATGCCACTAAGGCTTTCCCCTGAAGAGCTATCTCGCTCATTTCAATCCGGAGGGAAGATGGCGCTGTCGTCGCAGGCGGAGGTTCTTTAGCCATGGATGAAGCTTGACGTGAGCAATATATTCACAGCATGCGTCGTCGTTCTTCGCAGCGCCAAGTCTGCGTGACTTGGGAAATAAGGTTCTTTTGTAGCCGACGAAGGGAATTCCATTTCCAGTTGACATTTGTGAGATTGAATCTG
Source organism: Lepisma saccharinum (assembly GCF_977018435.1). Taxonomy (NCBI): domain Eukaryota; kingdom Metazoa; phylum Arthropoda; class Insecta; order Zygentoma; family Lepismatidae; genus Lepisma; species Lepisma saccharinum. The sequence goes on from NC_139236.1 coordinate 73,618,708, forward strand.
TCTTGTCGGCTTCGCGAATAAGGCTAGCTTTGTTAACTTGGGTTCCATGACAAATACAAGCGCCTGCAAACACTGTGTGAAGTACGTCTAAGAAAGAGGCTTATGAAGGGAGGACATGGAGATAGAAAGAATGAGAACTCTTAAAAGTTGATGTATTTCTATTTCTTCTTTTGGAAAAGGAAAACCTTTGTCCGATATTTTATGTTACAGATATCTTCACTCGTCATTTTTCTTCAAACAAATTAACATATTTAAGAAAGTCTCTTTGGGAAGTAATGAGATGACGCCATTACTTCTACCAGTAGGCTTACTTGGGAACTTTTACAGAATTTACATTAATTATAGAGAATATTACATGGAGCAACTCGTTACGTTTTGGTGTTCAGTAACATTGGTTGCCTGACGGTAGATACCACACACGAAATGAGTCTTTAGTGTAGTAAGAAAATGGGTTCAACATCCCTCCCACACACACACACACAGCGTGTCACTATAAGTACCATAGGTGTCGACTAGTGGAGGATGCGGGGGGGGGGGACGATCACCCTCTGCATCCCAAGAAGGATGTGTGTGTGAGTGTGTGTAATGCCGTTAAGATCAGTCATGTTCCCTGTTGAATTTATTCGATAATGACTTCACCATAGTGGAACGCCACCTTTACGCACGATTATAAGAATAGGAATTTTTTCTGTTGCGCATGCAAATTGGCATACTGCATGCGAGTTGTGATTTGACAATCTGCAAATCTTGGACTTGGCCGGAAGATGTGGCTAGTGCGATTAGCGTATGGTTCATTTTGAATTGCCAGTCACGTTTCTTTAGGCTATTTTAAAATTTCTCTAAAAATCAATTATTATCTGTGATTTTTTTCAGGAAATTAGTTACCTGTTTGCAAAAAGTTTTAAACAGATATCTCGAGTCTTTGAAAAGAGACAAGCAATTAAATGTGTTAATTTCCGCAAGGTACCATTATTTTGTAGTTCTTCAAAGCCATAGAGCTTTCGTCAGCTATTTCCAAGTATTCAAGTAATATTAATTTTTACCATAGTATAAAATTTTTGCTGCATATATTATTATTATTATACACGTATAGGGTTGTATTTGAAGGTAGAGTAACAGAAATTTCCACTATAGTTGCTATCTTTTACTCTTGGGAGATCTATGTGTGTAATTTATGCTTTAAGAGTATATAGTTACTGGAATTTCTCATGACTGGAAATTTTTGAAATGACGCACTATGTATATACCATATATGTATATGAGAGAAACATAAAACGTATCGGAGAACTAACATGTTTAAATTACCTTCCGAAATATTGAAATTATGACTTATCTTTGTTCAAAGTGTAATTGTTGCGAAGGAATGGTATCTCCCAGCTAGGAAAATTTATACAATGCATCCCCGACGTGTCTCCTTCCAGCTAGCCCTACCTTAAAATATTCTCCCAAGCGCTGATTATAATGCCCGTTTTAGACGAAACCATTTTCCTTCGCATTTTTCTTAACATTTATGCCATGACCAAAATGCTACCGTGTAAAGTGAAAAATCTTCTGGCATTTCAGATGCCATGGCATATTTCATGGCATTCTCAAGGATAGAACCGCCCGACCCTGTGGCCGAGTGGTTAGCACATCGCGCTGCGACGCCAAGGGTCCCGGGTTCGAATCCTGGTCGGGCTTGGTTGTTTGTGAATGTCCATTCATCAATTTCATCATTTCATCACTCATCCCCATCTTCGCAAATTAGCCAAGAGGCACAAAACGCGAAGTAAAATAAAACTAAATCAAATCAAATCAAATCAAGGATAGAACCCGCCCTATTTACGAAGCATTTTTCATAGAATAACCAATCAGAAACGACCTGTTGGTCACGAATGCAGATGCAATGGCAACCGCGTGAGAGGTAAACAATGTATCACTTCACATTTTAAAAATGTAATCTACAACGTTTACAGAACACGTATGGAAGAATATTTTAGATGTTTCAATTGTGAACATTCACTCACCATAGATGGTGTAACTTGACGTGGCTTTCGTGCTGTATATAATATAACTTCGATTGATTGATTGAATTGTTGTTTTAAGTCCACTTTATGCACAGAAAGGCTAATCAGGGCTGGAACTACAGATTAAAGTGGGATCCGAACCACTGTGCAATGTGCCTCCACCGGGTATCGAACCGGTCACCCTACAAGGAGACGACGTTACCACTACGCCATCGGGGAGGCGATCCGAAAAGTTACATGAAATGCTTCGGTGTAATGTACTATCTGCTATAAGTTTTTTGGAAGCATTTACATGTGGTAGCATAAATGTTAAAGGAAATGCTTCCGTCTAAAGCGGACTTAAAGAAACCATATCTTTGAGGAAGAAATATTCCACAAGCAGGAGCTGAGTTTGAGTGAACCAAGACAAGATGTTCAAAGTTAGGAGGAACAGAGGAAGCGATCAAATCTTTTGGCAGCGAACTGGCGGATATCTGCCTCAGCTGACTGGGACAGAACTTCCCCAGAAATGTAACGAGCGGGGAAGCTTTTCAGCCTTTCTCGAAGAGGATAGGCGAGTATTTGAATGTGTGCATCGCAACTGTTCCTGACAACTTCTGGAGAAATTGAATTCGTCGGTCGTGTTTTCGAAGGGTTTTCCAACGTTGAAAAGCACTCTGACTGCCTCGTATGGTTCCTCATGCCCTGGAGGTTACATAAGTTGAATTAAAGCGCACTTCCGCCCAAGGTCTTTGTAGAGAGGTGTCTGAAACTAAAGCTGTTCTGCAAAGTTGGAAATCCCTGCGCAGTTTCTTAACGATTTTGTAACAGCCCATTTGTTAACTAGGAGCCACATAAAAACAAATCACTCTATCCTGCTGGTTTTCAAAGTCCCGTCGCTCAAAAGCAAATAAAATGTACTCGTATATTAGTAATATAGTCTTAGTGTGTATGACGCCTTTGAAGGTAAAGGTTTGATGAGCCGTTTTTCTTTGGGTGTCGAGAAGTTAGCTCATCGTGCCCCATCACCACTGTTTTCTGGTTAGATAGGCTTAGGCAACTAGTGTGCACTTGTGGAGGCGGACAAGCCCTCTATGCACAGCGAGTTTTCCGCCTCCTGCACAATGCACCTCAAAGCCTCCCTCTACCTAATTTCCTAGTCGGGATTGGACCTACAGATTAAAATGCAATCCGAACCACTCTGTGCCTTCACCGGGTATCGAATCCGAGACCCCTTGATTACCAGGTAGTTATCAACAACGTAACGACTATTTCCACTCGTTCTTTAAGCATCAGTATACTCACAATACAAAATAGTATAAAAAAAACTAGTGAAGCTAGCAATTACAAGGTAAGCTGCATTTTTCTTTCCCGTTGTGGGTATTATTTGATTGGATTTGATTTGAGTTATTTAGCATCGCTTTTCTCACACTTTTGGTTAACAGCGACGATGAGTGATGATATGATGAAATAGACGACGGGACGCTCACAAATAACACTTATGCTCTTTCGTGCTGTTCTAACAACTCCACCACGGAAGTCGCCGTTATGGGAGTTACCCTCTTCTCCAGCTTCCAGTGCCTCAGTTGGACGTATTCAAATTCACTCGTGGAGAGAATTCTTGTGAAATGCAGCCAACAGACGGACGAAACTGCACCATCCCTTTGCAATGTGCAGTGGCCGTGAATATCCCCAATGCTAAAGCGAAGAGAGCGAAAAAAAAGTAGCTGGAAATCCTATTTGTCCGTGCCACCTCACAGAAAAATGCCAAAGATAGATACGCTGCGTCTACATATTTCTGTCTTACTTTTCCTCAGAGCCGTAACCGGACAAGGGCAGTCTGGGTACCGCTCCGAAACCTCCGGTCATGATGAGATCTCTGCGGGGAAGAGGTAAAAACAAAAAAAAACAATTAGAATACAGCTTCTTAGCTGGTCGGCAGTCTTGGACTCTCGAATTCTTAAGCTTGACGCCTACTAAGACGCGGAGAGACGCAACAGATCCTGCAGACTTATGGCACGGAAATTCTCGCTTTGTTTCCGCGTGTTTCCCTGTAGTTGGCGTTACACCATTTGATTTCAATAGAAGCAGATGTTCTGTTGCTTTCTGTTACCTCGTTTCTCTGCGTCTCAGTGGGTGTTAAGCTTTATAGTTTGGCTTTTTCTTTTCAATGTTTCACCATCCACACAGTCTCTCCTCCGTGTCGGAGTAGATAGCACAGCGCGCTATCTAAAATTATATAAAATTACTCAGTTAAACGAGCCCGGGTTACGACCGGATCCATACCCACTTCTAGAGAGCGTTTTCACATGCTTATCTAAATTATTCTCAATTTCAGATTCTCCGTAGTCATCATAATTTAATATTTGACACACAAAAAGAGCGAATTCATAGTCGGCCATCTTCTTGAACGTCATTTTCTATAAGTGTTGAACAAAGATTTCACACTCATGGAAAGTAATAGGAGTGATACATCATCCCAAAGGGTTGATTATATTAGCAGCAACAAGTTCTTTACAACAACTGATTGCACCTATGAATAAAGCTCATTGCAGAGGAAGATTATATAATGTGGCTTGAAAAACTTTCGCAGGAAATACCAACATAATAACAAACATAAAATTACTCTGCGGTTGTGCCCTCAATTGTAAAGGGATAAAATATTATAAAAGGCAAATTATTTGGTGGGCTCGAGCCCCACAGGCCCATACAAGTTGGCGGCACTGTTTGCAGGTGTAGTCGTTTCTGGGTTATCGACAGTTTTCACAGGAGCCGTCAAAGACCAGAACTTTCTGCAACTACTCGTACAATAATTGGTGCTCCGGAACGAGATTAGCTGAGTGGAAAGCTGGCTTGCCTTGCTCCCGACTCTCGTAAGCCACTTCGATCCCCCCCTTCGTTCCGTCCACGTGACTTCCCGAGCACGTGAAGTACCCTTCCCGAGAGGCTGTTGTTCCAGCCCTTCCGCTAGGGATAAAGCTCTGAGGAGTTATTCCACTTGTATCCCCGGAGACGGCGGCACTTCAAAAGGAGCTGGAAGCCAAGCAGAAACTCTCTGACGTATTTCCGCTTGGGTATTGGCAGCTCGGCTCTCGACTCTCCTTGTTTCGTATTTGATTCTTAATTACTCGTTGTTTTTCTCTTTCCCCTTCTGTTTCCTTTCCCCTACGTCTCATTGTCGGCGGCAAAGCTGCATTTGAACATGGCGATGTGGATTACCATTAAAGGATGGCATCGAGGAATGACGAGACGAGATTTTGCAGTCTCGGTCTCGTATCGAGAGGTATAAGCTTGTCTCGTTCTCGGCTCGATTTATAAACATCCGTCTCGTTCCCATCCCGCGTCTCGAAATATAAAGTATAATCAACATATACAGGGTGTCACAGCACAAGCGCTTACAACTGGATAGCGGTTTCTTAACTATTTTACTATGTCTGACGCCTTGCTTTTATTTATTTATTTACGAGTTTGTCCACATAGCATTAATGCCTTCTCTTCCACTTTAACCACTAATTGCAGTGATCATGGTTTTCCTTTACAATTAATTATATACAATTAAAAAGTTAGTGAAAAATAAATGGAAAATAAAGTGATAAAAATAAAATAAAAATAAAAGGAAAGTAATACAGTTTGTGCTACATTTTCCTCCAGAGAATCGGAGGTCTATCCTTAATATATGCAACCAGACTGACAATTACCACTGATGGATTGACTTTTGTGATTATTATGGACAAAATCTGAGACTAGACGATAAATATTGAAGTATATATCCAATTAATAGGGACATTGAATTTTCGCGATGCGCGAAATCGCGAAATGTTAAAAAAAATATGCAATTTTGAAAATTCTGCACGTAACTGCACCCCCAATGATGAAATATGCATGAGTTTTATTCGCTAAGTAATGCGAAATGTGTGCTTTTCAACGAAATTAACTATATTTGCGAAATAACCGTGAAATATCATCCAATTAAGTAGAAAACACGCAAAAACCGTAAATCGAGGTTGTGCGCGCAAACTGTCGATTTGTAAAGAAATGTTTGCCTAAAGTTTCCTACCACTTGCAGCTGAAGAACGTTTTATCTTTGTAATGATGCGATCATTACTGGATCCTTTTTATGTTATAAATTGTGTATGGCTATGTATTCCTGTACTTTTGGGTTCTTGGCCGTTGGGGGAGCGGTAAGTTTCCAGTAACGGTTTAGGTCATTAGCGGGGCCTATAAATAGGAAGGCCAGAGGAGCAGTCGGCCTCAGATGTTTGGCGAAGTACAGCAATGTAAGAGGTATCTTTTTCTCTGAGGGGAGCGGCAGGGCGAGCTTTCTTTCCTTATTATGTGAACCGACGGCGGGGATGTTAACTTTCTTTCTTTTAATACACACACTTGCTCTTTTCACATTATTCCAATAGTTTATTTCATGTGGGAAACCGGGTACACAACACACATACCTTCAGCCACCTTTTTTGGTACTGAGGGTTATATTTTTTTTTTTTACTCGTGGAGCCAGTGGCTACGCGAGTCTACACACTCTCTTCGGGAAGGGGGGACAGGGCACACCGGAATGTAATTTTGTGAATAACGGCCAAGAATTAACTTCTGTAAATATAATATGAATAAACCTATATATATATCTAAAAGGAAATGGGCGTTAAGTTGTAATTTGAAGAGGTACGTGTCTATTGCCTAAACTAGCATCCACAGAACTTCAGGTACTGCAAGTTTTGAACCTCGGGACAAGGATTCAAAAATGTATGGTAGTGAATATTGTGTATGTTGCTGAGAATCAGCTTAAAAGCACAAAATATATCGTTACATACTGGGGGCTCAGAGTCAGGGATATTTTTTTGTGAAAAGTACTGAAGGCATTATTTATTGTGAAGTGGAAAGAAAATAATAGAAGACAAAATTGCAATTCAAATAGACAGGGAGCTCATTAGCAAGTTGCTAGGCAATGCGAACTTGGAAGGAAGACCTGAGGAAGATATTGTGGGGGAACTTGAGAGAATTTCTCTAAATATTACACAATGAACTTCGATAAGGACCGGCGAGGAAAAAATTAGCAAAATCTTGGAAAAAAGCAACATTAACATTCCGATCTTTAAGGGAAACGTCGGCGATGTAAGTCCACACGATTATTTGTATGAATTACGCAGTTATCAGGAAATCATGGAAATTGGGGATACTTTTCTCTTAGATAGAATCTTGCCGCTTTCGTTGAAGGAAATCGCTGCAGATTGGTTCAGATTTTCGAGACCTTTCGGCACTTTTAGGGAATTCGAGAAGGCTTTTCTTGAGGAATACTTTAGTGTCGATTATGATTCGGAAATAGCAAGGATCATTCAGAACAATTACCAGTCACCAGACCAGTCTCTTCTTGCATTTATTCGACACACCAGGAAGCTTTTTGCAATGAGGGAGAAACGGGGGACAGAAGAGGAGGTCATCCAGCATGTTTTGAAATTTTCCCATCCTAAATTCAGAACACACTTGTACAACAGAACATTCGCAACAATCAAAGATTTGGAAACCCATTCTATGGACATTCAAAAGAGATTGTATTCAGAAGCCCTGTACTATTGTCCAGAACTGAGGGACAACAGTTCGCCGCATCTGTCTGCCATGCCGACTTCAGCGAGTGGTACAAGGCAATTAGCAGCCGCGGGGACAATGAACACTTTCGGCCGCGTGGGAACAGAAGTATCAATGAGTGCCATAAATCCGGGTCTTTTCAACCGCTTGAGCCTTTCCTGGAATATTGGAACCCCGTCGAGAGCAGAAGAACCGGCGAGGAGAAGGGGGTATGATGGTGCGCAGAAAGGCGCCACCTGTTCCGTTTCTAAAGATACCGTTAGACTAGAACAGATAACTCCGGTTCTTGCACACGTTGAAGGAAAGCAAAACAGGGGGAGGAATAGGGAAATACGCAACTGCAGAAATTTCACTTCTGGCGACAAAAAACCGTTAGTCACCTGTAAGGTTCAGGGAAAGGACTTCTCGCTATATTTGGATTCTGGTGCGTCTGTGAGCACCGTGTCTGTTGAGATCGCAAGAGAACTGGAAAAACAAGGAAATAAGATTAACAATAAACGTATTAATATTTCTTTGGCAGTAGGCTCTGTACAATCATGTGGGGAAATGTATCTTACTGTACATTTGAATGGGATGAAATTTAAGCATAAATTCGTCGTTCTGCGCAATTGTTTCACGGGATTTATCACAGGTCGTGGGTTCATAAGGAAGGCCGGCATATCGCTACATTTGAAGCAGGGAGGCTACAGTTTTGAGAACAGTAACGTCATTCATTTATTTTCTGCGGAGAAGAGGGAAGTGGGAAAGAGGCTTCCGTTCTCGCAGCAGGGGAGGACGTCGACTGTGGGAGCTGGAGCTGGGCTAACCGCGACGATGACTGCGACGATGACTGCGACGATGGAAAGAAATGAAACTGTTGCTGAAGCAACCGCGACGATTGGAAATTGTAAACCACACGCCGAAACTGAGGACATGATTGACCGTGTTGAATGTTCGACTGACACTGTGAAGAAATCAGTTGCAGATTTCAGCACTTTGTGTACTGCAGAAAGTGCGAAGCAAACGAGGAAGAAACAGAGGGAAAATTTGCTTCGGAGTACAAAACTGCCCATGCTTCGTCTCTCTGGAAGTAAAGATATGGAAGATTCTTCATTGTTGCCATTCTCTGCCACTGAGGGAAATGAAGAATACAATTCTGAGGAGGCACGTAGGCTTCTGGACACAGCCTCCCTCATTTCCGAGCAAATGAAAGACAAGTTTCTTGCTGACGTAGCGAGGGTTACAAGGAATGAGGAGGTGGAAGGAACGAAGAAGTACAAGGAAAAGGTGAAGACCCAGGCCAAATCTTCGTATTTCGACAACGAGGGAATTCTTACGAGAAATTTGCCTACGGAAAAGTACAAAGAGAAGGGAAAAGGGAAAATATGGGCACCTACTTCTCTACGTTCGCAAATTCTCGTGTCGTTGCATGACAATGCATTCGTTTGTCATCCTGGGAGATTGAAAACGTTAGCGAAGGTTAGGGAACAATACACTTGGATAGGCCTAACTAAAGATGTTATCCAGTATTGTAAGTCGTGCCAGCCATGCTGCGTATTAAAATATGACAGGAATAAGCAAGATTTCATGTCAAGTAAGGAGGAAACGAAATTCAGGATGGAAGACGCCAAGAAGAAAGCTTGTGATAGGAAACGCCGCAAATGCACGTTTCAGGTGGGGGATAAAGCTTGGCTTAAGGAACATCCTATCTCTGGTAAGGCCCGCAGAGTAACCAGTAAATTCTCTGGGAAGTCCTCTGGATCACACGCAATTGTGGAGCAAACTTCGGCAAATACTTTCAAAATGAAACACAGCGGGGACGGAAGAATATTGAGAGCCAACAGTGACCAGTTGAAGCCTTATTCTTCGCCACCTGACTTTGCAAGGAAAGTAGCCGAACCCAATTCAGCAAAGAGAGCGCACGTAACTTCGGCAGGAGGAGCAAGACGAAGATATATCCCGGATGCGTTACAAGCTGAGAAACAGATTCTAGTCTAATTTCAAAGGGGGATTTTTTGTAAATATTGTACATAGGGACTTATCTATCTTTTCTTTATTCTATCTTTCACTTATTTTCTCTACCTCATACCTCATACAGTACTCATACAAAAGTGTCGTTCCGCAGTCAATTTCATCGCGAAAGTAACGCAAAGTTAGTGCGCATTCTTTTACCGCGTAATTTCGTCGAGAAGTCGCAGTTCGGTGGCGAGTGAACGCAGTTCTAGCGCCGAGAATAGCAGTGACATCTTCGGATGTAGAGCCACTTCGATCCATTCATGTGGAAACCGGTAGAAGCGGTGTCTTCCGATCTCGGCAGGAGCGCAGACCAGTGGCGTTGCCGGGACTCGAACCAGCAGCCTTGATGACTTGGATGGATTTCCAGGAGACTGTCTCTCATTGGTCCAGGAGGAAGGATGGAAGAGATGCTGAGCGGGTAAGAATCGACGTGTGTTAACCAGCTCCAGTGCTGAGGGAAGATCACGGATCTCGAAGTACACTTGTGGACAAAATTAGAGTGAACATTGACTGTCAGTGTCGTGTTATCTAATGAAAGTGTGTTTGTAGTGAACAGAAACTGCGGACAAGTGTTTTGTGTATATTATTATTATTTTTTCTAGGTTACAGAACTTTGATTTTCCTCTCTTGAGGAAGGGAGGACTATGTAATGATGCGATCATTACTGGATCCTTTTTATGTTATAAATTGTGTATGGCTATGTATTCCTGTACTTTTGGGTTCTTGGCCGTTGGGGGAGCGGTAAGTTTCCAGTAACGGTTTAGGTCATTAGCGGGGCCTATAAATAGGAAGGGCAGAGGAGCAGTCGGCCTCAGATGTTTGGCGAAGTACAGCAATGTAAGAGGTATCTTTTTCTCTGAGGGGAGCGGCTGGGCGAGCTTTCTTTCCTTATTATGTGAACCGACGGCGGGGATGTTAACTTTCTTTCTTTTAATACACACACTTGCTCTTTTCACATTATTCCAATAGTTTATTTCATGTGGGAAACCGGGTACACAACACACATACCTTCAGCCACCTTTTTTGGTACTGAGGGTTATATATTTTTTTTTTACTCGTGGAGCCAGTGGCTACGCGAGTCTACACACTCTCTTCGGGAAGGGGGGACAGGGTACACCGGAATGTAATTTTGCGAATAACGGCCAAGAATTAACTTCTGTAAATATAATATGAATAAACCTATATATATCTAAAAGGAAATGGGCGTTAAGTTGTAATTTGAAGAGGTACGTGTCTATTGCCTAAACTAGCATCCACAGAACTTCAGGTACTGCAAGTTTTGAACCTCGGGACAAGGATTCAAAAATGTATGGTAGTGAATATTGTGTATGTTGATGAGAATCAGCTTAAAAGCACAAAATATACCGTTACATCTTCGATCACATCAGGAAGACGCTGCAAATTTGGATTTCCCACGCACATAATCTCAGTTCGAAAACTTCGCTCCATGTCAAGCTGCATTCCTTTCTTCCCCCGAATATGCAATTTAAAAATGAAGTAATTTTGTGTTGATGTTTTCTTTTTGGTTGGACAGCTAAGTACTTGTGTATGTGTACAGTATATAAAATGAAATAGTTTATCAATTTATAGCTCTCTTGTATGTTTTTTCCTCTCATGATGAAAAAGTTTGTGCCAATTTTTCTTTTCTACCGCTGGTATATACCGCTGATCTAACATTTTATTTACCGCTCTCCTCAGTTTTTATTTACCATAAATTTGTCTCCCTACCAATTGGTATGTTTGGAAAAGTCGCATTAAAGTGCAGGATGACGCAAAATAAGGTAATGGATTTGTTTCCTATGTAATTGTTGAAAGTAATAAGATAAATGAACCATCTAAACGGCAAATGAAAGGTTTCTTCTTGGAAATTTTTTACATTAAGAATGAGAATATCATATCGGCCAAATTACCTTTCTCCTTCATGTTTGGAATCATACGCTCTTCCCAAGGTAATTTCCATGACCTTTTTGAGAGTTTCAAGCGTTATTGCGTTTATCTCGTTCAATCAGTTTCTGTTGCCCTTTATATATCCAAAAAGGCAAAGTCTGAAGAACCTGAATCCGGTAGTCGCGGATGCCACCTTACATCGCGATTTTTTTTAGATATGATGCGATTAGGGAAATGTTGCCTGAGGAGGTTCATTTTCTCTCTATGAGCAGTGGCCTCATCCTGCTGAAACCGCTACGAGGTGTTCCAGTATGTCTAGCATCTCGTACAGTTCCTGTGTCCTCAAAGGTTTTAATTACATTGTTATTTTTTCCAAATCGATGCCTCGCAAAAGTTATAAAATCGTCTATATGCTCGTTGCGTTAGAAATTACCAGCCTATTATTTTCTATGAACATTGGTTAGGTGACCAATCGTGTATCTCGCCATAGTTAAACTTCCCAAATCTTACCTGTAATAAAGGAAAAACAGAAATTCAAACAGAAGGAAGGTAGAATTAAAAAGAAACCTCTTACCTTGTTTTGTGTGCTACCCTGTAGACGTTTTCAAATATCGAAGCAACGTCTCCATCGTGACTGAGAAATTGTTTGAAAATTTTTCTGTGGGTTCTTCTTTTGTCGAGATGCTTGTGCTACTATGTGAATAGGAGTGAAATAACTTCACCTAATTCAGACCATAATCAGGAAGATGCAAGCCAAGTAAGATACACAGATGAGAGGAAATAGCTTCCTAGCGTCAAGATTTGCGGAGAATTAAAGCGTTGGGTTGTTGCTCAGGGAGCGAATGTAAGTAAATACGAAGCGTTGAAATACGATCTGCTGTAATTTATTCTTCTCAGATCTGTGACAGTCTCTCCGAGACGCGAGAGGATCGTGAGAAAGAGAGTCGAGTGAGTCAGTTTGACGAGAAAGAGATAGAGAGGGGGGGAGGACAGGAGGAATCGTCGTCGCTATGGAAACTCTTAATTGCTTTCCGGTCGAGACGTGGCTAAGCAAAGGGGGGAGGGGAGGGGAGGTGTTGTTAACGCGGAGGAGATTCAGAAATTAACTGACGTCCATGTCTCCATTTCCCAGCTGATCTCCGGAGAATGAAAGGTGTCTGATGATAGGTGTCAAAACGGTTCACGTTCTCACGACGTATATCCTGTCCTATTCCGTGCTTTTTGATTGGTCTGTTTTGGTTTGAGTTTACGTTATGCACAGAAGGCTAATCGGGACTTGACCTACAGTTTAAAATGGGATCCGAGTCAATATGTGCCTCCACCGGGTATCGAAGGTTGGACCCCTTGATTACAAGGCGACGACGTTACCACCACGCCATCGAGGAGGCTCCCACGGTGCTTTCCGAATCTCTCCCGCCGAACTCCCTTGCAGAGTGGTTAGCACAGCACGCTACGACCCCAGTGGTCCAGGCATGGTAGGTCATTGTGAGTATCCCTTCATCAATTTCATCAATCACTCATCCTCATCGTCGCAATTAGCTAAAAGTGGCAGAAAAGCTACGCTAAATAACGGAAACCAATTCAAATTAAATCGAGCATATTTTATTCCATTCTGTTTAATTCTAAACTCTTCTATTCTATTACGCTGCATTCTTCTTTCTTCCATTGTATTTTACTCTGGTGTGTTCTGGCTATTCTGTCTTTCTATTACACTTTCTTTCTTATCCTATCCTATTGCACTCTTCTATTCCATTTTATTCTACACTGGTGAACTTTGTTTTATTCAACTCTATTCTAGCCGAACTCCGTAGGACACTGGTTAAGACAGCGCTCTGCAACGCCAGGGGTTCCGGGTTTGAATCCCGGCCTGGGCAATGGTGTTCTTTGTGAGTGTCCCTTCATCAATTTCATCACATAATCACTGATCCTCGCGATTAGCCAAAAGTTGAAGAAAGCCGACGCTAAATAACATAAATCAAAACATGTTTAATTTATTTCGACAATATTAGGACACCAGGGAACAACGCTTCCCATATTCTCTAAAATATACGGAAATTTACCATAAATTTCCGCTGTGGTACAGCGTCTCTCAAAAGTTTTAGGACAACGACATTTTAAAGTAGGCAACCCAAATTACGTAAGGCGCTGGTGGGTTGCTTGTAGAGTTAGGCTCAATTTCAGGGTTGCCATATGCACAATAGATATTTATGAAATACGCGAAAGGAATAAAACCAAGTATTATTGTATAAAACTCTAAAAAAATATCAGTATTACATTTGTCGCAAATAAGAAATACTTTCTGAAGGAAAGAAAATCGATTTTCTAGTATTTCATCGCTGATGAGTCTACACAAAGGAAAAGACGAGAGAGGAAACGAAAAGGTACAACAAATGAGAGGAGAAAAGAGAGAGCGAAAGGGGAAGCGGAAAAGTAAAGGAGGGAAGGAAGGAAAGATAGGACAGATGTGAATAGGAGAAGTAATGAGGAGAAAGGAAAAGATGCGAGGGAAGATGAGGATAATGGAGCAAAGAGGAGAAGAGAGGAGGGAAAGACATGAGAGGAAAAGAGAAGGTTTGAGAGGAGAGGAGGAGACGAGAAGAGGGGAGTTTAGAGTAGAGTAAAAGAGAGAACATGAGAAAAACGAAAGGAAGAGGAGAGGAGTGCAGTGGAGTCGGAAATCTAAGAGAGGAGAGGAGATAAGAGGAGTGGAGAAGAATGGGATGGAGACAAGAAGCGATAACAGGAGGGAATGCGATATGACATATAAGCAGAGGAGGAGAAGGGGAGAGAAGAAGGAGAAGGAGAAAAATGAAAGGAAACGAGAGGAGAGATAAGGTATTTGTAGAAAATATCGTCTCAACGTCAAGAATTGTAGCACTGATCAAATTATCGACATGAAACATTCAATAATATTCTAAATTGCATTGGAGAATGTATTAGATCGATGCGAAATGCCTTTTGGCTGAGTTCAGAGCGAGATAAAATCTGCCACGTAAGATCTTTAATTTTACCTGCGATTATAACGCTAAAAGCATGGATGTTCTTTTCATATTTATAAGAATTATCCAATTTTTCTCAGTTCGTTGAAATGGAGGTTTTGTTATTTAATATTTCTCCTCCCCACCAGAGCACAGAGCTGTGTTTGCCACTGATATGCACTTCATATCACAAGTGTTCCACTTGTGTATGTGCCAGTACTATTAGCACAGATCTTCAATCGCCATCGTCCTTCACGATAGCACTTGCGTTTGGTACCGACAATCCTACAGTTCTGTGCTGTGTGTGTTCCAATTAGATGTGCGTGTTCTTCCTATGCCGTATTTACATGGTTTCGTGGTCAGATCCCCACTTCAATTTCTCCTCATCTTGACATTTGAGAAGGGGGGTTGCCCCCTAAAACAGTTTTTTAGCTGAAACACGTATTTCTTCATTTGGGCTCCTCTATACACCTGCCAAGTTTCATGGAAATCGGAGGGGACACTTAGATAATGATTTAGCGTTATAATCGCAGGTAAAATTAAAGATCTTACGTGGCAGATTTTATCTCGCTCTGAACTCAGCCAAAAGGCATTTCGCATCGATCTAATACATTCTCCAATGCAATTTAGAATATTATTGAATGTTTCATGTCGATAATTTGATCAGTGCTACAATTCTTGACGTTGAGACGATATTTTCTACAAATACCTTATCTCTCCTCTCGTTTCCTTTCATTTTTCTCCTTCTCCTTCTTCTCTCCCCTTCTCCTCCTCTGCTTATATGTCATATCGCATTCCCTCCTGTTATCGCTTCTTGTCTCCATCCCATTCTTCTCCACTCCTCTTATCTCCTCTCCTCTCTTAGATTTCCGACTCCACTGCACTCTTCTCCTCTTCCTTTCGTTTTTCTCATGTTCTCTCTTTTACTCTACTCTAAACTCCCCTCTTCTCGTCTCCTCCTCTCCTCTCAAACCTTCTCTTTTCCTATCATGTCTTTCCCTCCTCTCTTCTCCTCTTTGCTCCATTATCCTCATCTTCCCTCGCATCTTTTCCTTTCTCCTCATTACTTCTCCTATCCACATCTGTCCTATCTTTTCTTCCTTCCCTCCTTTACTTTTCCTCTTCCCCTTTCGCTCTCTCTTTTCTCCTCTCATTTGTTGTACCTTTTCGGTTCCTCTCTCGTCTTTTCCTTTGTGTAGACTCATCAGCGATGAAATACTAGAAAATCGATTTTCTTTCCTTCAGAAAGTATTTCTTATTTGCGACAAATATAATACTGATATTTTTTTTAGAGTTTTATACAATAACACTAGTTTTATACAATAATACTTGGTTTTATTCCTTTCGAGTATTTCATAAATATCTATTGTGCATATGGCAACCCTGAAATTGAGTATAACTCTACAAGCAACCCACCAGCGCCTTACGTAATTTGGGTTGCCTACTTTAAAATGTCGTTGTCCTAAAACTTTTGATAGCCACTGTACATGCTGTTACGAATTTCGTTACGTTTACGGTAAGACAATCGTAATTTTGAATAGACGTCGTCAAAGATATCGAGGCACCCAATGTTTCCTATCGCTTGTCGCTCAACGCATCCTGTATGTTATGCAGACCCGTCTATTTGAAGCGCATTCGGGTTGCCTATACACAGTGCCGTTGTAGCAAAGTTCTCTACGTCTGAAAATCAATAAAATTTTGCAAAGCTGCTTGGCTAATCGGGATGCCGCTACCGGCGACCGAACCAAGTGTTTCTTGATTACAGGACGGTAGCGTTACACCATACACTGGAAGCACTGCACACTGGCGTACGCAGTGAAGGGGCTGATGGGGCTACAGCCCCTTTCAAAATTTCGAGTAAAATCAAAATTTACAAATGGAATCAATAAAGAACTCGAGAAGACCAATGCTAAGCTCCCATTGAAATTACTCCTGATTACAATTCTTGTCTTTGAACAGATTTTAAAACGAATTCTATTTCCGAAACACTGCCAATTACTATTTTCATTAATTTTTCCCTTGCATACTGTGTGTTTTTAATAACTGTATGTTGGCGCAGAGATTGTCACAAGCTTGTTTGACATTTTGGGCTTGAAGCCCTCATTTCGTGAAACAATGGGAATTAGCAGTATGATGGACAATTTGTTTGGTAATACTTATGCATCCTACTATACCATACACGTTTTTATATTGATCTTATAGTGTTGTAGCCATCGTTCGTGATCGTGTGGTTCGCGTAACATGCTTCGAAGCCAGAAGTACCAGGTTCGACCCTTGCGCTCATTTCATCAGTTCTTCATTCATCCTCATAGTCGCTATTAACCCAATGGGTAGAAAAGAGACGTAAAAATAACAGGAGTTCTGGTGGATCTTGTTCCCGAGAAGCTGATGAGAACAGTAAATGGGGATAAGAGACTTCTCCTGCGGGAGTTAGGCGGGAACGCACCAATTAAAACCGTCAGCGGTTTCAGTCGCAGGGGATAATGGCGCCCCAGCTGCGATGCGAGTAATTGCACAGCCTGGGTCCGTTCGAGTGGAACGGAGGGCAGGATCCGCTTGCAACAAGGCACATGCGTCATTTGGCTGCTTACTGAATGCTAACTAGTCAGAGCTGCGGTTGGAGATTCGCGAGAACGCATGAAGGTTCGGATGAACCAACGGCAATGGCTGCGTTTGTGGTGTGTGTTGGCAGCCTTCGTAGGTCATATTTGCTCCAGAGATCGAAACGAGAGACCCGAGACCAATGACGTTAGGGAACAAGACTCCTCAACCGAGCTCGAGAAGTATCGCATGTAACTGTCCAGTAGTTTAGCAGCAGCCCAACAGATGTCTCTTATCTTAGCTGTTGTTCTCTCGTCGTTCAAATACATTTCTATAGTGGCTTGATGATACAGTCTTCAGTGTTTCATAACCAACATTTTAGATGCTACAGTACAACGAACAAACGTCATAACACATACACTTCACAATTGACAGTGTTACCAACTGAATTTACATGAAGCGAGAAATCACTTTTGTAAAGCAGTGGGAAAATTGTATTAAAAATCAGATTTCGTTGAGTCTGTTGGATCCCATGATGCACTTCCAGTTTTACTTCATTACGTTGCAATACGTTTTACATGTTTTTATAAGATAAAGACCAAAATGTTAATACATTTTGAATCATAAAACTTGTTTTAGAAACATAATATTTCTTAATTTGTTAACACGAAGTTGCAAAGAATGCGTAACTTGAACGGAGCGACTAGGGCGACACCTTTTATTAGGTTCTCGTGAATTCCAGTTTCATGCTGTATTTGTATTTCCAGTGTGTTCTTCTTCAACTTCTTGCCCAATCCAGTTTGACTTCCTTGTTTTAATCTGCTAGGTTCTTTCTTACTTTTGCTTGCTGATCCATAAGTCTTCGTTTCGAAGTTTCCTCGTGCATCTGTTTATAAAGTTCTCGGAGTTTTTAATCTCTGAGTGAGCATGCAACTTCCAAGTTTCTTCTCTCTAGGGAGAGACATTGCTTTGAAGACTGTTATTAAGGCGGCTACTTTGTTCTAACTAAAGTGAGTTGCCTTTCCAAACCTCTTTACAGTTGAGAAAAGCTAACTTTTCTTCCGTCTACTTTGTATACCTTATGCATGTCACTGCACTTCCCTGACAAGTCGACTGTTTTATTCCTTTAATGTTTTTACCATTTAACCGAAAACTTCCTTTCTTAATGTTTTAGTATGTGTATTATTTATGTTTCAACCATCGAATTTTGCGTAAACCTTCAAATTAGCTTAAAGCAAACGAATGTCATCGTGTGGTCGAATGCATCACAAAGCAAAAATACTCATAGAAAAGACAAGCACCTATAATTACTTCGACCAAACACGAGAAGCGTTACAAAAAAAATATCCTTTATAATAGACAAGAGGCATTTTATACTCAGAATTTTCTGAGACAAGTACTTTGTTCTACTGCACGTTATGTAGTTGAAAAAGTTCTTGTACATACCCTTTACAAGCGTACTGTGTTTGGCAGTCTATTTCAAATCACGAAAATTTCAAAATTTCCGTATGTTTTGTCCTTAAAAGTTACTCGCCTTTTCTGAGAAACAATCGCACCTCCACCATGTTACGATTAGGCCGTTCGCCGGCTTAAACTGCTTGGCTGCGAGAGGATGTGTGCATGGGAATGGAATAAATTACGCTCATTGCTCTTTACCAATATTTAATAGAATCCGCACAAGCGAGGGAGGATGATCACGCACGGGCCAGCAAGATATCTAAACACTGATAATGATAAACCCAAAGTGGCACCACTGTACCTCATTTCCTTCGTGGTTCCCCGCCTGAGTCACGACGTGGCACTGTATTGGTCCATCGAAGGTGTCCTAGGTGGGTTCATGAAACTTTTTAAACCTCAACACCGTCACTCGCAACACACTTCGGTCTTCGCTTTCTCGACCAGGACTCCCCCGGGGACTCCTGGCGTTTCTCATTACACAGCATTTTATTTTCGGCTCGTGACAGAATGCTATTTATTTCTAACACAATCCTCTATTGCAACGCTCATATTTCTAAGTGTTCTTTTACTCATATAATATACCTCTCCTTGCCATCTTGTAGTTACCATGTATTTTCTCTTCGACCAATTTCTTCCCCACTTTACCTTTCCCCACTTCCTTACACTTATATCACCACTATTCAGTGTTGGCGATTGGGTTCCAAAACCAAGGGGGGGGGGACAACCTGCCAAAGCTGGGAGGAGCAAGGACAGCATATTCCCCTTTGAAGATAATATTTAGCAGAGTGCGGAGGCAAAAGTGGGCAAAAGTTGGGGGGGAGGGAGCAAGTGCCCCTTCTTGCCCCCTTAATCGCCGCCACTGCCATTATTAATAGTTACAGATAATAGTTGATAGTAAACGCTACTCATAGTCACTTCCACTCACTCTATCTTATTCGTTTTCTTTATTCAGACGTAGCGCAATATTTTAATCTGCGTTTCCCTTCTTTCAAATCTTTCCCTCCTCTTCGGAATTCTAGGCTATATCCGAAAGGTCCAAGACCGTACTTGAATCGAACGTACTTCGAGAACCGTCTCGCACTTCAATCTTGAACCCTTGGACTAGGAAGCGGAAATCTTCCGAATTGCACTTCGACTGCAGCGCCAAATACGATCAGTAGATAAAACTAAGAACACATTGCTTTTCCTGTGTTATGAACACTTGTTTTTCATCCTAGAAATGACACAGCATTTTAAAAAGCAATTTTACTTACATTTCCACACAATATCAGAACTACTACAAACACGTGGTTGACTTTTGACTTTCACGATTTTAACCCTAGGAGAACCGCAGAAAAAATATAGCATCTGGTACCAACTGGTCTCACAGACCCAGTATTAAAAATTGTGGTATTTACCTGGGAGAAGTATAACAATAAACAGATTTTGATTTAAGAATCTTTATTTTATGTGATTATGTTTTGATTTATTCATTTTTTGAACTTTATTATGTTTTTACAATTACAGTTCTACTATATTCTGTTTTATTACATTATCATTAATTATTTTATTTATTTCCGTTTTGCTACATACATATTCATATGTTTTATTACACTTTATTCAGTTTTGTAACATTATTATTTTGTTTTATTGCAATTTTAATTTTTATTGTTATTTGTTTCTGGTTTTATTACAGTGGCACAAGAACTACTGCACAGTAGGCAATTTATTTACAAATCTATGCACTTCCGGCAAACAAAATTTGAATGTTGCATGCATACGGGTTTCTTACATTTTGTGCAGATGTGGTTGGTTTTCCTATCTGCCTTCCACTCGCAAGTAGAGTGCTGGAGGTGGAATAGGATTATGATCAGCCGAGGGTGAAGCACCAGCGACGTGAGCAAGCTGTTTCCCTAGTTCGATAAGGAACAGTTGACGCTTGTGTGATTTTCCACAGCAGTAGTCCCCATTCAGTGACATCCACACAACAAAAGCGTTGAGGGCACTGATATCTATCATATTGTAGAAGATCTCCATTGGCAATCATCTTGTAATTCTCTTCACTGAATAGCAACTAGCCATTTGATCCATTGTATTGACTTCTGCCTTGGTGCTATTGTAAGAGAGGATGAAGATCTCTGGCTTTCTCAATGAGTTGCTCTTATCGATGTTGCCTTTGGAATGCATGTTGCTGAGAACAACAACTACTTTGCCCTTTTTGGGACAGTAGGATGGAAGCAAGCATTGCGTCCTTCTGAAACCCGAATACTGTGGTATTGGAGGTCACGTCCTTTGGCTGTGACGAACTCTCTAGGAATCTCGCCTTTATTGTGTCTGATAGTCCCTAGGAGAGTAAGATTTTTCTTCAGTGGATTCCTGGCCAGTACAAGACTAGTAAAAGAGTTGTCGCACGTGATGTTCCTCCCAGAATTATCCAGCTCATATTCATCACCACTTTTTCTCCCAGGTTTTTTCCCCTTTGTGTACCTTGCTCCTTTCCTTTATATATATATCCATCTTCCAAATGTAACTTGTGGTTGAATCGCAGATTGCCCAGATCTTGAATCCATACTTTCCGGGTTTCGACGGATGTACCGTCGAAAAGGACAACAACCTCTGAACGTGACGAGTTGCTGCTCATCTACTGTCATTGTAGCTCAAGGGATGTACGCGTCGCGAAGCCAGGAGTTACACATTTCAAAGCAATTTCTTATCGGTGCCAGCTTACTCTGCGGGATGCAGCATCATCGAATCGAAGGACACTTGTCGCCATGTTCCCGGCTCCAACGTTGTTTTATGTTTTCATTCTCCGACTTATACAGTAGAACTTCAATGAATTTCTTCAGTTCTTGCTGGTACATCTCCTTCCAGTTGTCCTTGTAGACTAGTCTTCCTTCTTGATTAGTCCACTTGCATATTTCCTCTAGAAGTTGGCGTCGGAAGAACAGCAAGAAAGAGGAACTTTCACTGTCGCATTCTCTGTTGGAAAATCGGGCCGATCCTGGTGGGCTCTTGATAACATAGCGCCATCTACATATTCAAATGGAAAATATCAGTGGATCTCAAAGACCCAGTTAGTACCAGTTGCTATTATATTCTGTAGAAGTATACTGGCAAACTCAAACACGAAGCTAATCTCAACACTTAATCTTCACCGAAACTGCAACAAAGTCACATGACCTCATAGTCCCTGCAAAATTCCTCGCAAACGTATAGACATATGAATTGAGTTATGGGTCTCAGAGACCCCGTTGGTACTTCGGAGGGTTAAAAAAGTAAACAACAAGGAAAAAAGTGTGCTTTAAAGCTTAATTCTGCGGGCTCGATTTCTCGTTCACTTGGCGCTTTCGAACTGAACTAGGTGACGTCATTTCAAACATGCTTTTCGACATTTCGGGCAC
The DNA here is from genome assembly GCF_977018435.1 of Lepisma saccharinum. Lineage (NCBI taxonomy): Eukaryota > Metazoa > Arthropoda > Insecta > Zygentoma > Lepismatidae > Lepisma > Lepisma saccharinum. The sequence goes on from NC_139236.1 coordinate 73,640,521, forward strand.
AGCCTTTATTTTTGCCCTCTTAACGTTTGTTTTACGCTACCGTCCTCCTTTATGAGCTTAAATTGTGTCCAACCCCGCAACCTGAACCGAACCTATAGATCTCGGTGCTGCTCCATCTTCTTCCACAATTATTGCTGATGATAATGACATCTCTCCACATTCAAATACAGATTGGGAACCTTATATTATTGGCGGAGGTAAACACCGTATGATTCTGTACCAAGAACTGCGATTCCTCGTATTAAGGAGAATACTCGTGTCTTTCAACCGTGCAAATTGAATCTTCGGCGCCTTTGAATACCGCTGCTCATTAAGTTTTCAACAGCCCTAATTGTACTAATGATCCTTGGAAAAGGTCGGACAGATATCCTTTTGATAGCTTCTAGACGGGAGACAGTTGCTTGGATGGAGCAAGACGACGCCGAAATAATTGGTCTTTATTACACGAGATGCCTCTCCGTCTAAGGACCCAACCCACCAGTTAATTGCATTTCTCTGTATGTTAATTAAGAGACCCAATTACTAGAATCTGATAAAAATCACTTCCAGAATATGACTACAAGCACCATCACACCTTTCAGTGTGTAATGAAATCAAGGCAATTTTTTCGCTAATTAAATTCGTTCGCATCTGTCTTCGTCATAAAGACCGAGCTTAAAATACTCCTAAGTGCTGAAAATATCCTTTCCGAGCAGTGGCGTAACCGTTAAGGTCGCGGAGAGGGGACAGGGAGCGTTTATTGATGTGATTTTTTTTTAAAGTTTCGACCTTAAACTCTGTGGCAATGCCAAACCAAAGTGTGCCATACGGTTTTTCTTGGGCAACACATGTTCAGCCCATCGAGTTCCACGGTCACTGTTTTCTGCCTATCTGATATCACGCAGCTTTCTGTTAGTACAGGGTGGCCGCAATTAAAATTGCTCCACCAGAGCCCTCTAGAGCCCGTTCGAAGCAACAGATTGCGCCCAAAACTCACTATAGAGACTATCGAGACCATGGTGAAACGAATGCTGACGAAAAAAAAGAGTTCAAATTTTCACCACCAGATGCATATGTGGCGCTTAGAATTAAATTCACCCTACTCAGAACCCTGTAGAGCTTGGCCTAAGCAACGGATTACGCTGAAAGTTGGTACAGAGTCTATGCAGACCATGGGGAAGCAAATTCTGATGTAAGAAAATAGTTCAAAGTTTTACCGCCAGGGTCAAATGTGGCGCTGAAGTAACAACAACCAGTAATTTGAGCTTATGTCTGTACAGCAGTATTCAGTATGCGCTTTGCCAACGTAAATAACCCTTTTGAATCGTAAGACAGTGTAGTCAATAGTCGAACGAAGCTTTTCCCGTGATGTTCAGTGTGCACCAGATTTAATCGCCACATTTCCACCTGATGGTGAAAATTTGAACTATTTATAATTCGCTTCCCCATGGTCTCCATAGCTTCTATACCAAGTTTAACCGTAATCCGTTGCTACGCTAGATATATCACTTCTAAGTTTTCAACTCTAACAAATTTCTCCTTGTTCATTTCAGTGTAAGGTAGGTGAGACGACCATACATTCTCTTGATATCTAAAACTAAGAAAAAGTAAATATTTGACATTAGAGTGTATTACATTGTTCTGTAGAAACATCAGCAATTAATAAAAGAACTTTTCAAATAAAATTGATAGAAAAAGAACCCGCTACCCCGAGAGCGATAACAATTAATCCCTCACTGCAATTAACAAAGTGCAAAGCTCTAAGCGAATGAAACTTAAAGGGAAGAGGCAGTGGTGCAATGAGAGCTTTCTATTGGGACGTGGGAGAATAATCTCTATTGTTTACTATTTGTAACCTACTACACTGTTGCCAGCTACCGTAAATTTTACAATAATGTACCGTTATTGCATTGCCTTTTTTTATGGTAGTTTGATAGCATCAGAAATTGAAGGTTTTTAATTGACATTACTTCAGTCAGCTTCTCACAGTGTCAAAACACATTTATCCATCCGAAAACCGACCTCCGGAGTGATTAGCACAAGGTGGTACGACGCTAGGAGTTCTTGTTTCAAATCCCCACCTGGGTATTGGTGTTCCTCGAGAGTGTCCCTTCATGAATTTCATTATATCTTCACTCATTCTTGCCCTCGCGATTAGCCAAAAGGGGAAGAAAAACGTCGATCCGAACGTATTATTTAGCTATTCTTATTACTTTATTTTATATTCATTGATCTTCTTCCATTTTTCATATAAGGGTTCGGGGGTAAAACATCGTAAGTGACATTCCGGTCATTATTGACTATCTTAAGCAAAAATGTTTCTTATTAGAAGCGTTCAATGCGTTCAATGCAAATTGCACGACATGGCAATTACACGCGAGAATTGAAGGATGGCTTTCTTTACGTTGTAACTCATTAATAACCAAAAGGTTACTTAACGTGTTTCACCCCTGAGCCTTTCAATTGTGTTAGTAAAGAAAAACAATGACCACTGTAATTAACGGTTAAGTGGAAGAGAATGCATTAGTGCCTTAACTTCGCCATGTGAACGCAGTTGTAAGTAAATGCTTCATTGAATTGTTGGCTTAAGCCCACTTTATGGACAGATTGGCTAATCGGGAATGGAGCTGCGGTTTAAAGTGGGATCCGAACCACCAATAACGTGCCGGGACCCCTTGATTACAAGGCGACGACGTTACTACTACGCCATCAGGGAGGCCCATAATGGTATAAGGGAACAATCGTAATTTACTCTTAGGTACGTTAAACAACGGCTTATTCTTTGTTTTAGCTAACAAGTCAACTTTGTACAGTAAGGCTAATCGGGAGTGGACGTACAGTTTCAAAGTGGGATGCGAACCTTTATGTGCCTCCACCGGGTATCGAACCCGAACTCCTCTTCTCATAAATAAATAAATGTAGCTCCATTGTTTCGCTTCTCTTTCTGTATTCCCACCCACACAATGCAACACCACTTGCTGAGGCATGATTCGACGAGTCAACAGAATCCGCCTCCTCAACCGAACACCGACAGAACACCGGCCTGTTTGGAAATCTCCCTACTCTGTTTTGCGCAGGGAGTAGCGACTCATTGCACGTCGTCCCGAGGCACACAGCCATGCAGAACCGCCCGCTCAATGTTCCTTCTCGTTTGCGGACGATGAGTGCGACCGGAGAAGAGGATGGAGGGAATCCCCCCCCTCCCACACTTGATGAATGCTAACGCCGTTATGTAGATGCTCCTCTCTTTGTCTCCTTGGCAACAGAAAGCCGCGAATATTCCCCGTGGCACGATAAGCGGGACTGGGGTAGACATATTTGCTCTTCTTGCTCGACGGAGATGAAGCGATGCCAGCCAGTCGTCCTTCGAAGCCAGGGCCTGAATGCTAAGCGGATGCTTCTGTTTGTACCACAAGCCTTTGTTTGTGTGCTGAAGTTTGCTGGTGCGCTACTATTCCGTTCCGTTCTTTTCCATTCCATTCTGTTTTATTTCGCTATATTGTCTTCTATCTACCCTGTTCAGTTAATTGTATTCCAATTCCCTCCATTCCATTCTTTCTGTCCCATTTTATTCCATTTTTCTATTCTACTCCATTTTAATTCTATTCTATTGATTGATTTGGTATATTTTATTTCACGTTTCTCCAAGTTGTGGCTAATCGCGAAGATGAGAATGAGTCATAATATGATGAAATTGATGAAGGGACACTCACAAAGAAAACCAAGACCAGGCCGGGATTCGAACCCAAGACCCCTGGTATCGTAGCGCGCTTTGATAATAATTCTACTCTATTGTCTCTTGTTCTACTCTGCTGTTCTATGCTATTTTTATATTATATTCTGTTTCATTCAATTCTATTCTGCTTTATTCTACTGTTCTATATTTTATTTTTCTATTCTGTTCTATCTGGTTGTTTTATTCTATCGTATTCTATTACCTACACTGGAAGTATGATAAAGGCTGGACACATAATGGCGGAGCGGTAATCACAGCGGGGGTCACGCCAGAGGTCCCGAGTTCGAATTCCGGCCTTTGCATGGGTATTCTTTGTGAATTAATTTGGTTTATTTATTAATTCATCAATTTCCTCACATCATCACTAATTTACATATTCAGGATTAGCCAAAAGTGCCATAAAAGCAAAGCAAAATTAAGCAAATCAATCAATCAATGAACCTAGGCAAATAATTAATTATCAGAAACGTTATTAAGGTTTTAACGTTTCAGTTAAACTTAACTAAGCCCCGCGACAGGTTACATTTGCAGCAACTTTTCACATATATAGACGGAAACGTGCGCGCAGAATATAGTTCCGCTGCAATACTGATTTTCTCACTGTCTGTGATATGAACAGCTCGAAGCTTGAGGCAAGGCTTGCGTGGGAAATGCTGATCTTCATTCTTGCGTGAATAAATACATAAAACCTGCTGCAAATCCCACATTCAGGTTTCATCCCACTTTTTTTTTTTAAAGAAATCAATATGTTCTATTATGTCCCTTTAGGGGATATATTCAAAATGTGGCTCATATGGAAATATTATTGAAATTATATGGGCTAAAGAACAAATACTGTACATACCATGACAGCCCATACCTGTTATATAGAACATAATAGAAAGAGGTTGACAAACACAGTGAGAGAGATGGTAAGACAAAAGAACACGACGAAAGGGAAGAAATATAAACAAAGGATTAAATAATGGAAAAGAAAGAAAGGAAGTAAATTAAAACAAAGTAAGAAAGAGAGGAGGAATCACAGAAAAGAGTAAATACTACAGAGCATTGGTAGCTTCTTTCTAAAACAAAAGGTTCATGGTGGAGGGGTGGAAGCTTTATGAGCAGTGCCTCCTTTGGCCCCCATCTTTGAGTTGCCACCGTATCTGAGGGAAATGTAAAGCACATGCTGGGCTTAGCGAGAGGCTCCGCGTAACAGGTGGATTGCTTCGAGCGAGCTGCACGTTCTCTCTCGGGAAACAAAAATCAATTCCGACCGCACCGTCTCTTGCTCCGGGCAGAGATCGTTGAAACACAATACTTCCGATTCGGGGAAACCGCTTTGCTTGTCTTTTACATCCAGCCCTTTCAGTTTGCCTTTTTTATAAAAAATACTCAAAAACCTTTTATCTCGTTCAGCGCATGCACATTGTGAATGTGTGCTTTCTTGTCTTCCCGCTTTCGTTAATATGGATTTTCCTCTTTCAATAACTCATATTCAGTGTTCAAAGTACAGGGTGGTCCGAATGTCTTTTTACCCCTTGTAGAACAATTTACAAAGTTACCGATCTAGACGGTCTCTATGACTTCCACCCAGGCCCGTAGCTAGAGCCGACCTCCAGGGGGGGCTCACGAGATATCAGGGGGAGCTTCGTAAACCAAGTTCATTTTTCAAAAGTTTAATAGTATTAAATGAAAGTAAATTATCTGCGTCGAGGGTCATTAAGTTAATTTAAAATATAAAATTTCGAAATATCATGTACAAATACTACAGTTATTTTATATCTCTTGAAGTTGTAATGACTGCTACTGACACCATCCCTTAATACATACTCCATACTATTTTTGATGATACAGATATTTATATCACACATGTTAAAATGTACAATATTCACTTCAATCATAGTGCCTACCGTATATTCCAACCCCGGCCAAAGCATTAAAACTTGGGATCTGCTCTCATTTGACACAGATGCAGAAGGAATGTGGATGATAACATCAAAGTCGCAGATTTCTGTCAAGCGAGAGGCTGCAACAGGAGCAGGGAAGGTACAGATAAAGAAGGCTCCCTAAGAAAGAACTTTCTAAAGTCTAGAGAATCTTCTAAACAGTTGCCGCTGCTTACACTTCTGCTCACAAACAAGATGAACGAACGAAGTTGTGAACAAAATTGTAACGACCCTGCCTGGTCGCCATTTAATTATTATTAGACCTTGCGTGGTCACTATATTCTTTTTAATCTGATGAAAGAGTTAAGTGGAATGTCCCTGCGAGGCTTACGCTTTTAGTTTAAATGTATTCTGTAAACGTTAACGGTTCCACCTCTACGTTTACTAGCTTCACTCATTATTAGACCCTGCGTGGTCGCTATATTCTTTTTAATGTTATCAATTATTGTCATTTACATTGTTCAACGTGTTATTTAGAATAGCAGAGTCCTGCGAGGCTCATTATTAATTGTATTGTCTGAATGCACACAGTTTTAGTTTATATTGTCACGTGCATCTAGTGATTTTCCCACTAGTGATTTCTCAATGTCAAAACCTTGATATTCCTCAGTACGAAGTTTGCAATATGTAAAAAAATGAGTTAGCAACGCGTACTTGTAGTTAAAATTTTCACCACCCATGCGCCACCGCGAGTATAAAACCCAGTGCAGCGAGACCGGAGCTCAGTTGGCTCCCTGATGTCAACAGGCAAACATCCAGGGTTAACAGGCCTCCCAGCCTGAGAACTAGAAGCCATCCCAGAAGGAAAGAAGAAGAAGAGCCTAGCAGCAACATACCTACCTGGTCCGCTCGCTTAGGCTGATAGGTGCCCAGGTTCTACCTTCCCGGCTTGTCTGGGAGCACCCGGACCTTCCTTTTCTAACCTGCCGTCCCTTCATAGGAGACACCGGTTGGCTTGCCAACTCCCAGCTAACGCCGGGGTGTCGCGGCATCCTTTAATCCTTTTACCCTGCGCCCGTTATTCGGGAGTACCGATTGGTTTCGGCCAATTCCCGGCTGTGGTTGGGGTACTATGCACAACCTACTCTCTTTTACAGGGGAACTCGTGACGTCAGCGGCGACCAAGGCCCTAAATAAAATTAGGTCCCCATACTCCCCCTGGCGCCTCACAGTGAGGAATAAATTGGATGTTCCCTGCCCCCCTTATCTCTTGGTGAACGTGCGTGGAACAGGTAAAAGCACGTGTGTGGTACAAGTAAATACACGCGCGTGGTAAAGGTTTCAGGTAAAGACACGTGTGTAAGTGTGCAAACGGACACCCCTGTGTTGAGACAATAATAAACATATATAAATACATATATTAAGCTGGTATAGTCTTTCCTTACACCCAGCAAGCCCTGAGATATTTCTGAGTCCATATTCTGCGGCTGACAAAAAGTTAGTGCATATGGGTAGACTTTTGCCGTCCTACTAATTAAAGTGTTTAGAGTGTGGTAATTGTGTGTAAGTGGGTCGGACGTTGCAAACGTTTTTGGCGCCATAACGTGGGGCCCGATAGAACTGTGCAATTAAGTGAATCCAACCGAACCGTGCATTAAAAGGACTGTCCAGTGAAAGTGAAAGTGTGGACTGTATTAAACATGGATCAAGAATTTACTGGTATGAATCTGAGAAGTAGAGGGAGGAAGACCATGGATTCAGTGTCTGGATTTGGTTGCTGTGAAGAACTGGGAGAAGAGGCAGCATATTTCCAGTGTTGCCAGTGCCAGCGCCAAATTCACTGGAGCTGTGATGGAAAGGATGTGGCTACCTTCCCTGCTGTAGGAGTTAAATGCCAGACGTGTGAATCTGCTCCGCTGACCCAGGTAGCGGAGACCGCAATACAAGAACCAAGTCCGCTGACCAATCCTCCATCAGACCATGGGTTATTGGAATGGTTGATGAAAGATAGGGAAGATAGAAAGAAAGAGAGGCTTGAAGATGAAGAGCGCAGGAAGAAAGAGAAACAGGAAGAAGATAAAGTGCGCAAAAGAGAAGCAGTTCAGGCTGAAAAGCTGAGAAAAAAGGAACTGTTAGAACTTAGATCCTTAATAGAGTTTCATGAAGAGAAAAGAGAGCTAGAAAAACGAGAAATTGAAGAGAAAAGAGAGCTAGAAAAACGGGAAATTGAAGAGAAAAGGGAAAAGGACTTTGAAACTCTCCGAGCTTTAATTGAGAGTCAAGAGGAAGTAAGAAAAAAAGAAAAAGAGGAAGAAGAAGAGAAGCGTAGGAATGAACTGCAAGCCCTCTTTGCCCAGCAGAGGACTGACATAGAAGGTCTTAAGGCCGGAGTAGAAAGTATCCAAATTACTTCTCAGCAAGATATAGTAAAGGTTGAAGAAAGATTAAAAGAGGCTCTTCAGGAAAAACTAGAACCATTATCTCAGTGGCGCGGACAAGTAGAGATTACAGTGGAGTCCATTGAGAAAGCTGTCCAAAACTTGGGTGACAAGACCGAATCCATCGATAAAGTTGTGCAGGAACAGAAGGAAGTGATGGAGTCAATGACCTCAACTCTGCGGCAGGACGTAGAGGAGGCAGCTGAAGAGAAGGTGAATTCTCTTAGGGTTGAGACAAGGAAGCTTGAAGTGTCTCTGCGAAGAGAAATACAAGATCAGACAGGAACATTTGTTCAGAGGGTAAGCGAACTTCAAGATCAGTTCCAAAGATTGAATGTTCAGCCAGAACACACTCCAGATGTTCATTCCAGCCCTTTTACTCCGGATAGAGATCTGAATCCGGATGCTACTCCTTATGAGCCGCCCAGGGTAGCTGAGAAACCTCTATTCGCTGCCAACAGAATGAAGGCTGATGGAAGAAAGAGGCCTCGATACGATGATACTTCAGATGGATCACCACCTAGAAGAAGGCCAGATTTTAAGATGCCTAGAATGGCGGATATCGCCCACATTCCTAAATTTAAAGGCGACATTGAGGCTCAGTCAGCTGAAAAATATCTTCGGGAGCTCAACGTCAGCTTTGAACTTATGCAGGTACCCGAACATTATAGGCTAGAGTTGCTTCCTAGAGTCTTCACTGATAAAGCTGAACACTGGCTTGCAGGAAATATTGATAGTTTCGTGAATTATGCTGACTTTTGCGCCAGGTTCAAAGAAGAATTCGCTTCTGAGAAGGCTAGACAACGGCAGCTAACAGCTGTGAGAAACAGGAGATATTCCAGACTTGTCCACGAAAGTATGGAGAGCTTTGCCTGGAGCATTTATGCGGCCTATAGACACCTGAGTGATAACTTTAATGAGGGAGAAGTACTTAATTTGATCATTGGACAACTTCCTTATAGAATGCGAAACCTTTGTTTAGCACATGCGCCTAGAACAGTAGATGACCTAACTCATTTCCTGAAGGATTTTGAAATCTATGATGATCCAGATGCATGGAGGAACAAAGATGAGCCGAAGGGAAAAGAACAGAATCCCTCAAGGAACTATAAAGTCCGAAACATAGAAACGAGATCAGAAGGTAATTATCAGCGCCCTCAACGTTTCACTAATGAAAGAGGAGGCAGGCGTGATTTTAGAAGAAACTCTTTCCGACCTTACCAAAACCAAAGACGTAGATCTCCTGACCCAAGAAGGATCCGTGAAGGTAGAAGTACAGTAGTACTAATCCTCCAAGACGACGATTTACGGGTGAGCAGAATGAGATTCGCGGACCTCCATCTCCTAGACAAAACATTACATCGGAGCAGGAGGAAGCCGTAGAAACCGCGCGAGAGTTTCATCAAAATCAAAGGTCCCAGTCTAGCCAGACAAACTAGGACCTTGTCTAAATGCTTCGTTCCTGTTTAGGCAAGGGACTTCGATGGAGCGGCCCAAATTAATAGAAAAAGATGTCCAAGAGTTACTAGTAAATTTCCAGCTAACAGAAACTGAAGGGACCATTTTACAAAAAGAATTGAAGTCTGCAAAGGAATCCAAAATTAGATACAGATCTCCAGTGGTGCAAGCTAAATTAATGGACTTTACAGTGACCTGTGTGATTGATACGGGAAGTGAATGCTCGATCCTTAATTATTCAATCTGGACTAAGTTAGTAGATAAGATACCTGCCATACAGATCCAGAAAGTTCCAGAGGTGCGATTGGTAAATTTCTCTGGAAGTCATAAGAAGCGTGTCATCGGAAGTAGACGTGTGGGACTGGAGATCGGAACTGTGAAATATATTGTTACAGATCTTCTTTTAGTCATGAAATTCATCGAGCATCACGATGTAGAGATGCGATTCAGAAGAAGCTCAGTGAAGTTATTTTTCGGGAGAACTCCTGATCATGAGGAAGGGAATCCTCTGAATATTGAAGCAGTGCGGTACATCCACATGGCCCAGGAAGAGGATGTTGAGATGTATAAATCCGCGGACCTACGACGGAAAGTAGAGTCAGTAGATATTTTGACTGGTTCCCAAACACAGGAGTCGAGAACTGTGCTGGACTGTACTCTGAAGAGAATCCCTGAGATGCTCGTGCCAGTGAAGGAAGATAAGTGTGAGATGTTGCAGTGCACCGAAACAGTTCTTTACCCGTCGTATTCTGTGCCACTTTTCCTGATAGAAGTTCTGGAGAATGAACTATATCTGTGGAAGACTTGGAACATCATCCGACCATCACGGTATCTATTTGCGAGTGTATTGGTTATCAGCTGGCTAGTTACTGTGTTATTACAATGTATTATTCTTGGGTCATTAATCCATGTATTCATGCCTAACGAAGTCCTTGATCATTTCAACTGGCCTATCAACGAAGTAGACCCGCAAATCTCCAACTGGTATCAGAAGTTGTTTCTAGCCAAGTCCAAAGAGCGCTCTAGTAATATCAAACGAAGATTTAAGACTAAAGGCCATGCGCTCGAGCTGCACGAAGACGACTTGGTTCTTGTTCGAAATCATAAGCTTAGTTCGAGGAAGAATAAAACAATAGCTAAGCTCTTCGAAGTGTATATTGGACCTTATTTAGCCACTGATCTTCGGAACAACACAGCAATGTTAGTTCACCCCAGGACCAGGCAACCCGTCGACCGAGTCAACTTCGACAACCTTCGCCTCTACAGGTGTTCATCGGAGCGAAGAAGAGAAGTGGTAGGGGAAGAAGATGACTTAGTGACTAATATGTAGGAGAAACAGACTCTTATTACTGTCATTTTTCTATTGAATTTGAAATCAATGTTTCATGAAACTTTTTCATAAATTGTAAGATTTAAATTTCTTCAAAATTTTCGCCCGAGGAAGGGGCATATGTAACGACCCTGCCTGGTCGTCATTTAATTATTATTAGACCTTGCGTGGTCACTATATTCTTTTTAATCTGATGAAAGAGTTAAGCGGAATGTCCCTGCGAGGCTTACGCTTTTAGTTTAAATGTATTCTGTAAACGTTAACGGTTCCACCTCTACGTTTACTAGCTTCACTCATTATTAGACCCTGCGTGGTCGCTATATTCTTTTTAATGTTATCAATTATTATCATTTACATTGTTCAACGTGTTGTTTAGAATAGCAGAGTCCTGCGAGGCTCATTATTAATTGTATTGTCTGAATGCACACAGTTTTAGTTTATATCGTCACGTGCATCTAGTGATTTTCCCACTAGTGATTTCTCAATGTCAAAACCTTGATATTCCTCAGTACGAAGTTTGCAATATGTAAAAAAAATGAGTTAGCAACGCGTACTTGTAGTTAAAATTTTCACCACCCATGCGCCACCGCGAGTATAAAACCCAGTGCAGCGAGACCGGAGCTCAGTTGGCTCCCTGATGTCAACAGGCAAACATCCAGGGTTAACTGGCCTCCCAGCCTGAGAACTAGAAGCCATCCCAGAAGGAATGACGGAGAAAGAAGAAGAAGAGCCTAGCAGCAACATACCTACCTGGTCCGCTCGCTTAGGCTGATAGGTGCCCAGGTTCTACCTTCCCGGCTTGTCTGGGAGCACCCGGACCTTCCTTTTCTAACCTGCCGTCCCTTCATAGGAGACACCGGTTGGCTTGCCAACTCCCAGCTAACGCCGGGGTGTCGCGGCATCCTTTAATCCTTTTACCCTGCGCCCGTTATTCGGGAGTACCGATTGGTTTCGGCCAATTCCCGGCTGTGGTTGGGGTACTATGCACAACCTACTCTCTTTTACAGGGGAACTCGTGACGTCAGCGGCGACCAAGGCCCTAAATAAAATTAGGTCCCCATACTCCCCCTGGCGCCTCACAGTGAGGAATAAATTGGATGTTCCCTGCCCCCCTTATCTCTTGGTGAACGTGCGTGGAACAGGTAAAAGCACGTGTGTGGTACAAGTAAATACACGCGCGTGGTAAAGGTTTCAGGTAAAGACACGTGTGTAAGTGTGCAAACGGACACCCCTGTGTTGAGACAATAATAAACATATATAAATACATATATTAAGCTGGTATAGTCTTTCCTTACACCCAGCAAGCCCTGAGATATTTCTGAGTCCATGTTCTGCGGCTGACAAAAAGTTAGTGCATATGGGTAGACTTTTTACTAATTAAAGTGTTTAGAGTGTTTAGAGTGTGGTAATTGTGTGTAAGTGGGTAGGACTTTGCAAAATAATATATTCTGTCTACATTTTCACTGTTCACCTGAAACAAATTAGAATACAAAATAGTTTTACCTAATGCCAAGGGGGACCGCGGAAGTGCCAGGGGGGGCTGGTGACCTTGTCAGGGGGGCTGAGCCCCCCTGGCCCCTGTCTGGCTACGGGCCTGCTTCCACCATTATATTGACAAATATTTTGTCTGCGTGTTCTGTGTGAGATTGTCTGTATCGGTTAAATCTTGCAGTGAAGTCATATTGCACTTTCCTATTTTTTTTACTGCTCTGTGGACTAGTTTCTATACACATGCTGCTGAACCATCCATCCAGACTATAGTTACTTGTATCAGCCATCTGCAGGCCGAGAAAACATTTAATTAGTTCCACTGTGATAACAGGAATTTCGGAACACCCTGTAGAGAAAGGAATGCATATTCATTTCATTCACGTTTTCTGGCAACGTTTCTATAAGTGAGTATTTCGCCCCAGGTTCTTGTATTTCTCGTTTACATCTATCTTGAACGTGTATTCCTTTTGTTCTTTTTCATTCATTCCTTGTTGTAATTATTGTCCTCGTTGAGTCTCATTTCCCAGTTTTAATGACACTTTAGTATCGACAAGGTGTCTAAGCCTGTTGACTGGTCGACTGGTCACCCCACCGGAAGTTCGGGGTTTAAGGTCCAAGCACTGATGTTCCTTCCTGACTCTTCCAGACATCATCCTCATCGTTGCCACGATCCAAAAGTTCCAGTAAAGTGATGTTAAAAGAGAAATACGCTGTTTCCGTACATTTTTCCTGTTGTTAGTCTAAGTATTTGTATTTTGTTATGCATATTCCACTGTTTGAAAGCTAAAGCAACTCTTGCTTTGGTTTTTTCTACTTCACTTTTCTGTCACTTTTGACTAATCGCAAAGATAAAAATCAGTGATGACAGTGATGAAGGGACACTCACAATAACACGCATCCCCAGACTGGGATTCGAACCCGCAAACCAGGCGTGTTAGAGCGCTGTGCTAACCATTTCTCAACATGTCCGTTGGAATCAGGGTTGGCATGTTTAAAAAAAAAGGGTTGAAATCAAATTGGTTTAAACGTTTAAAGCACATGCCTTGTTTTTTCACAACTGTTTAAAACACTTTTATAATTGAATAGTCTATGAATGAGACAGTTTTGTCTCGCATTTAACATACATTGTTATTAATGTTAATATATATTGTTACATTCACAATAAAATGTGATATTTCAGAACGCAGAGTAGTTACAACGGGGGTAGAATGGGACCTGGCAACTGTTCAATAGTCGAACCTACTCGAACAGCCTATGCAAGTAAAATAAATAAGCATTTTAAGAGGCAGTCAAGTATTTACTTTATAAATAGAGACAACAGTTTCCCTTTGGATGAATAACAGATTCTTTACCTACTATTATTCTAAGTAAATAAGTCTTCTTGGGATTATCTTTTAAACGTTTAATTTGTTTAAAATATTTCTGTTCTTTATAAAAATATTTTTATGAAACATTTAAAACATGTTTTAAACAAAAAACTGTTTTGTTTGTTCCTTTTAAAACAAACACAAATTTTGCCAATCCTAATTAGAATGAGTTTCTAGATTAGTATTCGCTTAGCGATGGTGCCATAGAACTTGATCCATCTTCTTTCTCTCATATCTTTTACATACTCTGAGAATTCTCCCAATATTCTCAGCGTTAACCTTTGATCACCACGCACCACGTAACAAATGTCACCGTCTTTCCCCTGAAGGTTCTTTCTAAGAGCTCCGTTACGACCAACTCTCCGGATGGATCACCATGGAAACCATTTTTGAATCTTCGCTCTGCCGCATGCCCGTCCGTGTATTCATCCCCGTCTCGGAAGAGATCCCGTGCCCGGGGGAAATTCTGTCAATCTCCAAAGAATGAATCCGGGATTTGCGGTGCACTGGGCCACAGGAATGGCGGCAGAGGTCAGGCATGAAATAACTTCAGGACGGCGATCCTGTTGGGAAATAGCCGCCAGCCTGCTCTCTGAAAGAGGATCAGCCAACGAGGTGAACTTGACACGAGCGAAAGATCTTTCTATACTTTGTCCACTTCTCTCTTCTTAACCTCCATTGTATCCTTATCTTGTCCTGAGGACTTTTCTCGGAACAGTGACGTGACAGTAACACCCCTCCTCCAGGTCTCGATACCGCTGTTGGGTGTTCGACTTACAAAGATCCAAGGCTCTGGAATCAGTATAATCCTCTTTTGAGCTCGTGTTGCGTGCTGTCCATTTGCGCTTGTAATTGTAATTGGTAACAGTAGTATAAGCCGGAGACACATTAAACTCGTTTATTTTCAAATAAAAATCATTGCTACTTACCTCATATGCATACCGGAACATTTTTCAAGCTGGCGATCACTTTCTATCATGAAAAAAGCGTTATTTTCAACATTATAATCATTTATTGGTCGTTGCTAATTCGGCGGGCAAATCTTGACTCACGTTGTCTGTCGTCAGCTGATATGCAGTATCGTCAGCTGATGTGCAGTGCTTCCAAACTTATGAACCGATAAATGCCGCACAAACTATTCACAAAAGGTTTTTAAGCGAAAATTGAGGCTAGACTCTACTTTATGTCCTTATCTGCATGGTGATTGCTTCTTTGCGTTCGCGGTGCGCGATCGTGGTGCGGCACCCGGCATCTCTTCGGGTAAGTACCTTTTCCTTTTTACACTTTCTGTTCACGATAGCCCCACTATCCATTCACGGGGTCGAGGTATGCCTACGAGGTTAGGTTAGGCCTGTTAGGTTAGGTTCCATTAGCACTCATTTCACCCCTAAATATGTGCTTCATCATCTAAAAAAATCCTCAGTACGTTCGTTCAATTACGCATATCCGGACAACATCGGTTTTTCTCGATTCACTCCTTCAGGAAATTTTTCCTTGCTTTGGGATTTACGTTGTTGAATTCCTTATAAAATAAGCTTTCCAACGATATATGACACGTATTTCTTAGGAAAAGGACATAAACTAGAGTCTCACCTTAAATTGGAGAAAAAAAACTCGCTCACACGTCATCTTGTAAAACTACCGCGTGGTTGCTACACTGTGAGGGGGTTACATAACCAAACGCACGGAACATTTGATTCACGTAGTCGACGGTAATGGCGGCACGAGCTATCATACAAAGGAGATGCATGAATGACGAAAAATATCTTACTTACAGGCCAAATAAGTTGCACGATTCGAAAAAACAATTTCCCCGGCTTCAGAAAGTCCTCAAGAACGCAATTCCGTAAGTACTTTCTCGTCTTTTCTCCTGTAAATTTGAAGAAATCCGTCTCCGGCTTACACTATCGTTACCTTGTAATTTAATCCTTATCTTCGCGATTAGCCAAAAGTGACAGAGAAGCGAAGTAAAATAAACCAGTTCAAACCCATCAGCTACATATTCATTACATCACCATTAACGAAAAGTGACAGAATTATGACTAACAAAAAATATCAACTCATTTAACCGTCAAAACACAATTATTATTTTTTCATAATATGAGTTTCTGTACTTACTAGATTAAATTTCTTTTCCTACAGGAACGAGCCTTTCTAAAGACACTAACGGAACTCTGGCGTCCAAAGCATTGTACTAGCAGCCAGTATATCTCCGGAGATTCGTGTTTTGTTCTGTCCATGTGTGTTTGTGATTGTTTCACGACTGGCCAAAAGAGACAGAAAAGCGAAGTAAAAACGAAAACAAATCAAACAATCAATCAAGTTTTTCTAACGTTGCTCATCGTCTCCCATTATTATCGGCAAGGTTATGGACAGGAGAGAAATGAAAGTAATGTCTGAAGACTTTGGTGCCTCGCTATAGCCTAACGTACAACTTATAATTTCTCGTGAACATGATTACTTCCTGCTTAGGAGAGGAACTGCACTACGATAACCACTCCGCTATAGAAGTTTGTACCGACTGACCGCGGACATAAAAATAAAGCTTTGGAATACATGAAATTAAAAATGGGAAAATTATAGTATACAAAATAAGAGACACAAAATTGTTTAAGGACAACTCAGAGAAAATAGAAGAAAAATAAACAATTCCACATGGATTGTGATTATAAATATCTAAAAAAAAACGCAATAAAAATGTCATAATTCTTAATTGAATACAATACTTTATCCCCAAGGAATGTGAAAGAGTTCTTCCCAAGATATGCTTTAAGACGAGAAGCTTGGTGCGTGGGAATGGCACCAAAAATTATGCGATATGAAATATTAATATCTGAATCTATTTGCATTGTTAATTTCCTCTTCCAGCTTAGTCTCTTCACTTATTCACTTCGCCTTGTCTCAGCACTAGGCTTACTGGATTGCACCGGAGGTGTAAGCTCTCTCTTGCAGTGTTCAGCAGAGAGATTACGATGCTGCACGTCTAAGATGACCTCCGAAAGTTGAATTCGGGAAGATTGTAATAAAAATGCAAACGAAGTAACGGTGACTAGCCAGAAGGTTCAATTTGAGGTTCCATACCAACCTGCAATTGTAAAGAGAGTGGAAGGCTTGACGCCTATTGTTGAGCGGGAAAGGAACTCCTCTGGAATGATCTTTCGTTTCAGAATTTTCAGGGTCTTCACCAGTCGGAAGGCGGCAAAGATATACCAGATGGCAAAATTAAATGTCCCTTACTCAGAGCCCTCTGCAGCCCGTTCGAAGCATCGGATTGCGGTGAAACTTGGTATAGAGGCTATGGAGACCATGGAGAAGAGAATGCTGACGAAAATGATAGTTCAAATTTTCACCACCAGTTGTAAATGTGGCGCTGAAATATTGTGCACAGTATACAACATCCAGGGAAAAGCTTCGTGCTACCATTGTATGCTTCCAAATGGCCATTCACGTTGACAGAGCGCATAGTGATCGCTACGTTTTTGACATAAACTAAAAATAAAGTTTGCATGTTCGACTTCTGGTTGTTACTTCAGCGCCACTTTTCCACCTGGTGGTGGAAACTTGAACTACTTTTCCTAAAGATTAACGTGAGATCCGATTAACTAAACTCCGTACCAGCTAACTGTAGACCAGGCGAACGAGAACAAGTCTCTGCGCAAGTAGTGACGCGAGACGGCTCCACCAATGAACAGTGAGAGAAACGGGATTGTGTAATGGGCGACGGGAGTTACCCGATTTCCTCCTCAGCGTTGCAAACTTTCGAAAAGGATAATACCGTATCCACATGGCAAACGGACCGTATTTTTGTCTCCAGGTCAGTACAATTGATTTAAGAATTTCTTAGGGAAATATTAGGGATAAAACTGCAAGAGCAAATTTTGACAAGTCGTGCATTTAGCGTACGGACTAAGCTCTGTGCCGTACGTCTGTACATGCACGGTAAGGACCATACGGTTGGCAACGCTGCGCTTTCATCACTCGATTTTCCTCCTCCTCTTCTGCCGATATGCGCAGCCCTACTCTACAGTTAGCTGGGACAGGGTATACTTGCCTTCATGGGGTATCGAGCCCTTTATTCAAAGGGACGACGTTACCACTACAACATTGAGAAGGCTCGACGGTCAACCTGTGGCTTGGCATTTCGATATGAGGTTTCCCTTATATTTTATGCATTTCGTGTATGTATGTATATATATATATATATATATATATATATATATGCATTCACTGGCGGATTAAGGAGAAGAACGGAGGGGATCTAGAGGTAGCAATTAATTGTTGATGAAATAAGAGCTAATGACCATCTCATTCTCACCTTAGTGTCAAGTATGATATCCTTATTGGCACCAAAAAGTAATCGAAACCTCTGAAACTAAAAAGAAAACCTTCAATGAAACTAGTGGGCGGCAGCAAGTCATCCGCTATGACGAGAAAGGGCCATTAATTCGCCAACGGTGTGGCAACAAGAGTATTCTGCGAAAGCAAATATTTCATCCCCATTCTATTGCTTTGAGGTTCTTAGTTCATCCATTCATAAGTCATTATGATTTATCTGCAAACGCAGAAGAGAGGTGTGCCAATAAAACAAGACCGTAAGTTCAAAGCTTTTGACAGGTAAAGGTTTCCAACGAAACATCATTATCCGAAGCACAGAATTCCATTCTCGGAGATGCTTCATAATGATATTACTAAAGATTTCGGATTCTTTGCGAAAACCGCGCTCCTGCCTTCACCTTTCGGGAATTAACTCTGGTTCTTCAGAAGACTACGTGGTCTACGTTTCCTCGCACCGTCTCTTAAGCTGATAAAACCTGCCGAAGAACTTGGAAGAGTGTCCGCTAAGCTGCTTCATTGAGCGCTCTTAGCGACATCACTGCTACGTTAATTGGATGGAAGCTCTTAATGCAGTTATGTGTTTTATAAGTCGCTCTACCATTTCCTAGAAACCACAGTGCCTCGTTTTTAATTAGCACCTTTGGATTAACGTCCATGGACGCTAATTAATTGAAACGTATCCAACACTTGAACGTGATAGACTAAAATAATTTTCAAGGTCAAAGGATCTAAATATACTGGAATGTGAGGCGTTTGTGTGAAAAAGAGTAACGCCAATTAGGGCACAGTTCTTCGCACATGAAATACCTTATTATATACGCACCTTGGCTTATCCAGAAAGTTCATTGCTCGTTGTAATAGGTCGATGCATGACGTACATTTTGTGTTCAGATCATATAACAGTTTTGCTTGACTTAACACGTTAACACTAAACAGATATATTTAACCACCAAGGAAGAACTTTAATATTCATTAGTATATTCTCAATAATTCTATTTAATACTTCTACAGGCCTATTTCCATATGTATTTACTAGATCAAGTCATTTAGTATTCACCTTAACACACACACACATATATAGATATATCGTTCATATTATTTGGATGAATTAACAAGTTTGGTGACAACACTTTCTTTGGTGACAGCAAACAAAAATAATTTGATAAACTTGACTAGATATTTTGGTAAATCTACGCAAATAAGGAAGATTACTATTGAATTGGTTTCTGGTAAACAAATAGTTGTTTCTCGGCTACTAAGTTCGAGAAACCTTTTTTTAAATTGGTTATTCCAAACAAACATGTTTTCTTTGTTTCTTTCGTTGTATAGGTATTATATGTTATAGTAAAGTTGGTGCATGTGAATATTTGTGTATTGATGTTCATGTTTCCTTTTAATGCATTTCACATATTAGCATACTTCCTTGTTGATGTATATTTTTCTAGTAGCAATTTTCTGAAAAAGCCTAGTAATATAAAGTCTTACAGAATCTATATTTGACGTCAATTCTCGTAAAGCATCTGAATGGTTCAACCTCTACGTATTCACTTTTAATTGTCCTTGGACATTCCAAACTGATAATTATCTACAAAGCAGGAACGTGGTATTACCGTCAGTCAGAATCCACAACTTCAAAGACTTCCAGGAACATGCTGGAAATAGAATCGATAAGCTCTGAGCCGGAGACAGCATTCTGCACAGCCATGAAAGAAGCAGCGAGAGAGCCTTCATAGCTGAAGCGTCAGTCAAACCTCCGGCCTCCTGGTCACCAACGATGAAAGAGAGAGAGAGAGAGAGAGAGAGAGAGAGAGAGAGAGAGAGAGAGAGAGAGAGAGAGAGAGAGAGAGGATTATAAAAGGGTCATTGACTTTTTTGTGAGTCGCAGGGGATCGTAGGTTATTGCTTGTTGACGCAAGGATTTCAGGAAAGCCACCAAAAGGATGATTGTTGCTGAAGCTTCGTTGAACATTAGATGCGAAGCCTTTTCCTTTCCGCTTTTATCAGAAAAATTGGTATTCTGTTGACTGCTGGGAGACACGAGGCTTGTGAAATTCGAATTTCGATGCTTGCAAATGAGGATATATATATATATGCATCTAATATTCCTGGTTATTAAGTACGAGATTTGTCTGCAAAAACATTCCTTCGTGAATTGTTTTTGCTGAGTATGTAACAATCTTCAATTCTTCTCTCCATAAAATTTAATATTCATTGTCGTCAAAGCATTGAAGACTGAAGTTACAGTGTATTCTCCCTCAGACCCAAGATTAAAATCTATATGCACACAATCACGCGCCAAATAAGCAAACGGGCATTTATATATGATGGGTCCTCAGTGATAGTATAGAAACGCTGTGGCCTTGTAATTATGTATGTATTATGTGTATGTTGTGTGTATAAAATATTGTCATGGGAAGGCGAAGGAACGTCAAAAGATAAAAGCAAAAACCAAGTTAACTCGAGCACACTGACCCAATCAAGGCAGCGACAATAACAAAATTCCTCTGGCTAGACAGAATCCAGCTTGCAACTACCGGTTCGCTCTTCTTGATCGAAAGAGGAAAGTAGTGGCCCCGGTAGCTTGCAAGTTCATCAGAAACACGGCACGTGGCGAGTCGGATAAATACCCCGGACTTTTGGAAAACATCAGGAGTGTTTGAAAGTTATCGTGGTCGCGCGGTCGACGCGCGCCACCGTTCAAGTGATGACAGTCTACCTGGGGTGACTGGCTCTCCGGTGCAGTGGTCGTCACCAGAGTCCGAGGGTTGCTGTTGCTACCCGATTAGGTGAGTGTGCTTTGCTCGTCTGCCTTCTTTACCTCTTCACCGAGTCAAGGATGGCTATCCACAACCTGTAACACCCAGTTGAATATTATTTTACTGCTACATCCCTAAGTGACATCTATCGTACCTCGTTAGAAACCTTGTCATGCATCAATATATATATATATATATATATATATATATATATATATATATATATATATATATATATATATATACTAGGAAAGTTCATGAAATCACCCAGAAGAAATAAAAATTGAAACAAATCGTTGTAGCCATTAGAAAGAGCATATATTGTAAACCTCTTACCCTGCATTTGATCCTTCTGTCATTGTGATTTTCTTGTTTTACGTTCAGCAAGAAGAGATGGCGGAGGACCTAAGAAAATCTGAGAAGAATAAGCTTCGCAGTGTCATCAAATTTTTCGTGTTGCAAGACAGATCCCCCATGGATATCCATAAAACTTTCATGAGACTTTGGGGGAACATGCCCCAGGATATACAACAGTAGCCAAGTGGGTGAGGCGTTTTAAGACTGGCTATGGTGAGACTGAAGATGAACCCCGCTCTGGCAGGCCTGCAAGTGCAGTAAGCACAGAAAACATTGTCAAAGTGCACGACATGTTCATGGAGGATAGGCGCATGTTCACCAAAATCGTTGCTGCGTATCTGGGGATATTGCGTGAGCGTGTGGGTGTCATAATATCAGATTATATGGACATGCGGAAGCTCAGTGCGAAATGGATCCCAAAATGTCTGAATGCTGACCAGAAGAGAACACGGGTGCAGATGTGACGGAAGATCGTGCGCAAATATTAACACCCTGATGATTTTTTGCACTGTCTGGTGACTGAAGATGAAACATGGATTCACCATTATGACTCACAGACTAAACAGCAATCCATGGAGTGGCGCCACAGTGGGTCTCCTCGACCGAAAAAGTTCCGAAGTCAAAGGTCAGCGGGGAACGTTCTGGCATTGGTCTTTTGGAATAAAGACGGTGTCATCCTCATAAAATATCTTAAACAGGGTGAAACCATCAATGCTGCTGTTTATTGCCAATATTTGATTGAATTGAAGGCGGCTCTGAAGGAAAAATGTCGGGGAAAAGTGAGACGTGGTGTGCAATTTCTCCAGGACAATGCGCCCTAGCACAAGGCCAATCAAACCATGCAATTGCTGGCGGATCTGGCCTTTACCTGTGTACCCCACCCACTCTATTCCCCTGATCTGGTCCCATCCGACTATCACCTCTTTCCAAACCTCAAAAAACATCTCAAGGGCACGCATTTTCAGTCCGAAGAGGCACTGGTTGAGGAGGTGGAGGGCTGGTTTGCATGTCAGGACAAAACCTTCTATTCGAAAGGGTTACAAATGTTGAAACATCGTTGTGAAAAGTGTATTGAGCTTCGGGGGGAATACGTTGAACAATATATTGAAATGGATGTTCCAGCTGTATTTCTTCTGTGTGATTTCAGGAACTTTCCTGCTCCCCTCTTATGTGTGTGTGTGTGTGTGTGTGTGTGTGTGTGTGTGTTTATGTGTGTGTAGTTATAAGCATGTTTGTATGTGTGTTTAACCAAGCGACTTGGAGTTTGATTCCTGATGAGGGTCTTTACAATGATTTTGTAGGTCCAGCCTACTATCTGTACATAACTTTACTTACTGTCTTTATGACTTCCCACTATAAGTGCTCAATTCATGGTCTCAACATTGAAGTTTAAAGATTAGAAATGCATTTTTTTTGCACTTGCAATAAAGAGATGATTACAAGCAATGCCCTCTTGAAGTTGCCGTGCCATTCATTTGTGAAATTGTTTATGTCCTTAATTTTGCACACAATGAACTATTCATAAAAATGTAACTTAAAATATAAGTACCAATTGACTTTGTTAATATTCTAATACGTACATACTTGAATTTTTGAATTCGTCTTGAAATCTGGAATTATATAGAGCAATCAACATGACAACACACGCGCTTACCTAATGATAAAGTCATGCCCAATGTGGTGTTTAAAAATAATCCAGTAACTACTCTTGAGACATAGGTACGAGTATATTAGTTTCCCACTAAGAGCAAAATATTAGCAACCAGAGAGGATGGGGATGTATTCCTCCTCACTCTCTTCAAATACCAGCCTGCTCATGTCAAGTAATAACTGACAAAGAACCTGTCTCTTTATTAAGCCATGATTGGTGCACAAAACACTCTGCGCAACTTCGCTGAGGACATCAGAAGGAGTTCATGCTTCTGGATGAAGGCACTCGTTGTGTGCGTAGGAGGGGAATGAATGATGATGGCCTCCAACGTCTGGGTCAATTTGGTGCAAAATGAACGCCTCTAATCCCTGGCAAAGCACAATGGATGGAAGGCGAGGAGCTGATTTCAAGCGTTTCTGAGAGTCGACTTCAAGAGCATGATGCTTCAATCTCGACCTTGCAAAAGGGCTCAGAGAGAGAGAGAGAGAGAGAGAGAAAGTGAGTTTACCGTCGGATCCCAATGAGAGGACAGGTGGCTGTTTCCGGAGTAGTAATCCACAGGTTGGAGAAGCGTTCTGATTGCCAATGTTTGGGTCCAACTTGCCTGAGATAATCCGAGTCTTTAAGAGAACAAGGATGGCTGAATTAACCGTCTCCTCTGGGAACATCTAGAAGTGGAAACTCGAGGAGACAGATTAGCAGCGTTAGGGAGGTGATAATACCCTCCGTCACGTGATGGTACAACTGCGGATGGATATTCTCCTGGCGTCGTGCTGCGGCCGAGATCCTCGTGGTGTAATTACTTGCACAAGTTGTTCGGCTTTACAAACACGGAAACGTTACAATGTTATCCCCACCCGAGAGTTAACACCGCTCAATGCATTCACAGTGAGTTCAAGTGGAATTTATTTGGGTTTCAAGCAATAGAAACGCAGGGCGTTGAGTGGAAAGGAAGTGTGCTGGTTGGCCTCGAGTATTAATGTCACGATAGTCTCTGGAGCATGCCCTAATATTACACAGCACCCGTCTATCCACCCATCGTTTCCTGTTTCTCTTTATTAAGATTATTTATCATTCTCCTTACTCAACAGAAAACTTTGGAAGTTAGAGTGAAATCTTTAATCACCAAGTATATGTACTCGTATATTGTGTGACCTCTGGCACAAAAAATAAATATTGTTGCAATTCGTCAGACTCTCTTATGGGACCATTTATTCTTCGAAAACATCATGTTGTTCTGACATGATTTCCTCATTTCACACTCATTTTGTGGAGATAATTCAGTTTTCCTTTGCTTATACTAAATGTATACCTTTTAACTAAAATGTATTTATTCTGATAGAAGCTCACTTTCACTTCCATAAGCCAATTGGGATTGGTTATATATATTACAGTTGGATCCATACCAATGTGCAAGGTGCTACCATCGGGAATCGACTCCAGGATTTGTGACCATGCATTCGTGAAATGTATTTATTTTTTTACCGCCCATCATAAAGAAAAGTTTTTTGTTTTTTTACAGTCAAATGAACGTTGTTAATTCGTCTAAATTTGTTCGACTACCCTTGGCAACGTCCGTGCGGGTATTAAAGTTTTTTTTTTTTTAACATCCCTCGTATATCATAATTCATATGTGCGTGGATACCATTAGAAACAATTTGGAGAGACCGAAGCTTCAAACCTCCCCCGCCCCCGCATTCTGAAAATGTGCCTTCTTAAAAATGTTATTCTCCGAACTCCGGAAAGAGAAAATGAAAATTCCAGAATCAGAAAAGACTCCGGTAAAATGGAAGGAAATGTTTAGAATTCTCAAAAAAATGAAAATTTCAAAATTGGGAAAAAACAAAAACAAAAAAATTCGGAATTCTGTAAAATTCCTGAAAAAAAATTCCGGAAACTGGACATTATCCCTCATCCCTTAAAATTCTGTAAAACGGAAAAAAAATTATTCGATTTGGAAGATTTCGTAGTTACTGAAATTCCAGAATTCTAGAAGAGGAGAAATCCGAAATTCGACACACACAGAATTTTCTATTTTATGAATGAGTTATAAATACAACTTTAGGAATTCTTCGTAAAAAACACACAGCACCTGCAGAAATACTTTGGCGGAATGGTTAGCACAGTGAACTAGGACGCCGCTTATCCTTGGTTCTAATCCCGGCCCGAGCATGAATGTTGTTTGTGGATCAATTTCAATATCAATTTCAGCATATCATCATTCATCCTCATCTTCGCGATTAGCCAAAAGTGGCAGAAAATCGAAGTAAACCAAATCACTGAATCAAACCTGCAGGGATATAAAAATACGAGCAGTGTCTAATTTAGACTTCCATAATTTGGCATACTTAGAGGCACTGGAGTCGAGCTGACTGGCGTTGATCCCAGGACCCCTGAGTGAAAGGACTGTACTTACTGAAGCGTTTCTCAGGGAGCCAATCACCACGTTGTCCTCACCCAGAAGCGGTGGCGCTGTCAGTCCTTTGCCGAAGCCCTCATTTCCATACATATAGAGTACGTGCACGGAGCGCAACCTTTGAGGGGATTTACAGGGTGGGAGTGCCCCAATTAAAGATCTGGATGGAGCCTTCGTGTCCCAGAGTCACTTAAACAAACACACGAGGGGATATTAAGACGTACGAAGAGGCAGGTTGTTTAAGAAAATGAGAGTGCATCAAGCAGATTTGCTTGTGTTGCAGGAATGTTCCTGTTGTCATGGAGACGAAAACTCCAGCATCGCAAAAACGAGTTGTGTACAGTAACACCATGTGCAATCATCCATCAGGCTGCTGTTCTCTGCATTCCTCTTTTGCATTATTTCAAAGAAAGGCTAAAGCCAGATAATTTCGTTCGGTGAGAGTAAGGATGGGTGAACTCACTTCTAAGATTTTCTTTCTCTTTATTTCGCTGTGTTTCTAGCTCTTTCGTTCATTTGTTTCTCTATTTTCCCGCTTTTCCTCCTTTTTCTATATAATTACTTCCTTTCCTTCCTCTCTTTTTGTTCCCATATATCTCTCTCTGTCTTTTCCTTTCATTGTTCCCCATTTTCTCTCTCTCTTTGTTTTGCTATGTTTCGCTATCAATTTCATCTCTCCTTTATTTTCTTTTTATCTCTTCCTTCGCTTTTTATCTCATTCTTTATTCCATCCTGTTTATCTTTTACTTCTCATATTTCTTTATTCTGTTTCTATTTCCTTGTAACTACCTTGCCTTCTCTCTTCCTTTCTTCCTGTTCTCTCTTTTTCTTTACGTTTCTCTATCTCCTTCTATTTTCCATTGTTATCTCGTCATTTGTATTCCATCTGCTCCTTTCTTTCGCTTTTCTCTGCTTATTCTCTTTTGTCTTTCTTTCACTAACTCACCTTCTTCCTTTCGTTGTTCCCTCCTTTTTCCTCTCCCTTCTCACCTGTTTCTCTATCTCTCTATTTTTACTTTTCCTTATTTCTATCTTCTCTCTTTCTTTCATTCTTTCTATGTTTCTTTTCCCCCATTTTCTTTATTCTGTTTCTCTTGCTTTGTAACTGTTTCTTTCCTCCGATTCTCTCTCTTTCTTTGTTCCTTTTCTTTTTCTTTGTTTTTCTATTTTTCTACCTTTCTCTGCATGCCAAATTCTCATTTCTTTTTTCCCTCTGATTTTCTTTTCCTTCGCATCTGTCTTTCTACCTTATTCCTTTCTTTGATTCGTTCCTTTCTCTGTTATTTTTGCTCTGTTCTTCTATGTCTTTATTCTTGTCTCTCTCTATTTTCAGCTTTTCTCCGTTTTGTATCTTCTTCTTTATTTCGTTTTTCCCTGTTTCTCTTTCTGTACACAGCTATCGTTCTACTGTTTCTACCACTTTCATTGTAATAATCTTACTTTCATTCTCCATCCCTTTCTATTTCTCTCACTTTTTATCCTCCCTTCTTGTGTGCGATTCTTACTCTACTCTAAATGATTCTGAAAATTGCTCACGTAGACTGTGGGTCGGCAGGAAGGTGTTCATCAAGTGTAAAGTGTGATGCTTACTGAACGAGCAAAAATAATCTTCCTCAGAAATTTTTGACCGGGTGGGCAGGATTCATATATTGATAAATTAGGGTGGGCAGATACAAAGCATAGATGATTTTCACTAACATGCATTCTCTCTCTCCCTCTCCCTCCCTTCTCCTAACTTCGTTTGTATTTCTTTTCCAATTTCTTTTTGCTGGTGTACATTTTCTTATTTATCCTCTGCTTGTGTTCCTCCCTTCTCTTTCACACAAACACACATGCGCGTGCGTATAATATTTTCATAAATTCTTCTAATCAAATTTCTCATCTGAATTCTCTCTAATTACTCCACTAGAAACAAGTGGCGAAGGGATTCGATGCAGTCACCTATTGAATAAAACACTTGGCAGGTCTTGGTCCAGACCCGTAGCCAGGATTTTATTTCCAAGGGGAGGGGGTCTCATCCTTAATCAGAAGCCGTCATTTAAAAACGAAAAAGATGGGAGGTTAGAAGCCCTGAAGATGAATTTCTAACTATATTACAACTTATTACAGAAAACGTTTAATCCTGCTAAGGAATTAAAATTAATTTCCACTATGCACTATTTAAATTAGATATTTCTAGTATTTCAGGAGGGGGCTTCATCCCCCTTAGCCCTCCCTTTGGCTATGAGCCTGTCTCGACTGCTCAGGGTTTTCTTCTGTCTATCCTGTGTCAGTCTTGCTTGACATAATCTGCCTACTTCTCTCTCATTTAGATCCCCTTTTCTTTCATTGTATCTGACTGACCATGGTTTCAACTGCTCACTGTGTACTTCGCTTTTTGTAGTGGATATATTGTCTTATCCCTTGAAGTTAAGAAGAAATTTTCCACGTAACCTACGTACAAATAACAGCAGAGTTGTACCTTATTAACTTATCTGTGGCTGTACTATTTAATTCATGCGAAAGTTATGAAACTTATGGAAGAAATTATTTACAAATGCATAAGGCAGCGAAAGTTACTAGGTTACAAGAAGTTTATAAATGTGAAACCAGCGCCATCCCTAGGAGAGGGCCAGGCTTCGCGCTGCACAGAGGGAAGCCGCCTACAGTAGCAAAAATATTTGAAACGTAATTTTAGCGTAACAGGTGGAGGAAGATAGTGGTTCGGATTCCACTTTAAACTACAGGTCCAGTCCTCATTACTTAAAACAAAAACTCAAGAAACTCAAATGTAAATTTAGCGTTTTAGATTCGGAAAGGAAGTTATACTAAATTCGAACTTTTACAGTTGCGCAGGGATTGAACTATCCTCTTTTACAAGTGTTTGCCACCACTATTAACGTCGTTTACAAAACGAAATATCTTGTTTCTTCTTTCGATACAAGACACATTAGGTGTACATTATATGTATATGCGTTTAAGAATGGCGACAGAAGGTACGTAAACACCAACAACAGTGAAGATTTGTTTTCTTCATAATTCAATTGAAGGAGCTTGAATATCTAGTTATAATATTCATTGGACACAAGGAATTTATCGAAATTGATCACCATATCCGGTAATTCATCTCCTTTTCACAGATGACTTCGGTTGTATCGTATGGCGCGACCTTTTCGAAAGCGCTCAAATGTTAACCTCTATCCTGCCCAGTATACCCTGGAAACTTTCATCTTGCAGATCAAAGATTCTCTGGCGCCTGGAACCACAGTTGAAATAATAATTTGTTGGGGGTTGTATTTTCAGTGTCTGCGTGTATTTGTTTTCGCCCTTCGTCACTTTCACCTAATCACCACCTCATCGTCGCCATTAGCTACATTGGCAGAAAAGTGACTTCACATAGAACAAATCAGTCGAATCAGCAAAAGTGGAGTTTCATTAGTTCATACTCCTTCGAAAGTTGGGGTGGTAGTTTCAATTTCACATTGTTTCATTCTTCGATCAAGGCAGCTAACTCCGTGAACAATAACTTTTTTTTTTCCGAAAGTCTCAAATATTTGTCTCTGGTAATACGCCCTCTTAAATGTGGTGATAAAATGACACGTTTCCTGCGAGTTCTTTCTGTATATTTCTTTTCTCCAATGGCATAACGTTGTCGCCTTATAATGAAGAGGTTCTGGTTTCTACTGTCCTCTCCCCTGGTGGAAGCACAATGGACACTGGTTCGGACTCCACTTTAAACTGTAGGTTTAATCCCGATTAGCCTATCTGAGCATAAAAGTGGATTTAAAAACAAACAAACAAAATTTTCTAATGGATACTTCGTGACACTTTTTTTCTTTACTTCATCTGCATCTACAGATTCTGTTGACCTTTTCGGCTGAACCTCTGATGCTTCTAAATTTTAAACCATTCTCATCGTGATTGATTAGTTCTCTGACGTCCTCAAAACAAAGCATTCCTACCAACCCCTTTGTTCTTTTATTTCTACGTAAGTTAATCACAAGAAAAATCGCATGATTACGTAACTGATAGGCTATTATTAATTCAATAATTCTGTAACTTTTTCCAAACCCACATAACTGTTACATCAAAATTCATACACCTCGGTATTGTATTGATTATTGTGAATACTTGCAGTAGCGTAACTAACCCGTTCTCCTCCCCCCCCTCGCAACTTTCAGTTGTGCGTCCCAACTTGTTGTTTTATAAATAAACTTTCCTTTATGAAATATTAATTTACGCCTACATTAGACATATACAAATATCAAAATACATACATGTAATTTGAATTAATGTAAAAACTCGTACGAAAGGTTAAGACAACATACAAACTGTAGAAAAGTATACATTATCATTACATATGAAAATTTACTGTTTCTATAAAAAATACGACATTGTTAATTGCCAATTACCAGTCCTCTGCGATTTGTTTATGGAAGCAAATTCATTTGCTAGTTTGGTCAAGTCCAGTTTTCGAGCCCGATCGCTTTCGATATTAAACAACGCCAGTCCACTCAATCTCACTCTTGTCATTGTGTTCTTCAAGTAATTTTTGATCAATTTTAGCTTCGAAAACGACCTTTCAGTTGATGATGACGTCACAGGTAGGGTCAAATACAGCATATATAAGCAGTGCATACGTCAGGAATGCTACTAGCCAGAATTTTGTTTCCTATCAACAGGAAGTCTAAGACTTCGCTGATGTTTGACATGTTTTTTATTTCTATTATTATTTCAGTTTTGACACTATATTCCGAAAGCAAACTATGTTTGTAGCTACATTTCCTTCGTATTTCTCCAAGAAAATAACAGATTTCACTAACTGTCTGTGTGTGTGTTCTGTTAGTGGTGGCGCTTAAAAAGGTGAAGCTTTCCTTGATTTGTTTCATACACTGAAATCTATTGTTTTCTTGATTCAGTATAATTTCTAAAGCAAGGTAGAAAAACATACTAAAACATAGAAGAAAGGTAGAAAAACATAGACCTGTCGTCTACTCTTCGGTGACGTAATCAATGACTTGAACTATTCACCTAAGGAAGGTTTTCTTCTAATCTGGTAATTCGCTGATTTTCTAGTGATTAACATCTTCAGCTTGCAGTTGTAAGGACGTAGATATAAAATATGTTTGGTTGAAAATATATTTTCACGCCGAAAGGTAAACTTTTGTTAACTATCGGTCGTTCTTAATTTATCATACTTACTGTACCCCCGAAGCCCGTGCGCTATTTACGCCACTGATTACTTCTTATTAGTATTTATTAGTAGAACGAATACAAATTGTTGTTTGTATACCACGTAGATATTTGAAGATGACATGTATGTAAAAATTGTAATGAAATAAAGGAAGACACTTCTGGAATTTCAATGTAGACCTAATTAAAAGTCGAAATAATTTATTGTGTTGTTTATTTAGAGATTATTTTAATCATACGCAGGCCGGGATGATTCATATATGTGAAGGCCCGGAGCTTACAACACAAAACCCCATCCCAGTCCCTAACACACTTTCAGTTATAACTTTTCGCTAAGCTACATGAGGTTGTTAGTTATAAGTATTTCTACATTTTTTCATCACATAGGTAGTATCTCCTTTTTTTCTTTATGCAGTACTTCTCCAAACAGTTTTCCCCAGCGAAGGCCAAGAGCTTCAGCCCATAAAGTCACCCTAAATCCTGATCTCATCTTGACCATACCCTGCATAATTTTGCACCTCCTAAGCCTACTCTTAAGCTGCTTCTAATCATAGAAGTATTCAATTGATGACAGTTTATTTTGTTTCAAGTTCTCTAGTAATTCTTTTTGCTTTCTAATGACAAAGTTAAGGCATCTTTTTATGGAATGATGATATGTGAACATTTCTAGTAGAAGATAATATTCATGAGAAAAATATACATGTAATGAATACCAGAATACACTTATTTAATGAAACATTCACATATCCCCAAGTATATGTACTCTGTGAGTAGTATGATTTGTGGTATTACTGGCTCGATAAATGATGAACCCCCCTAAGGCAGATTTGGCTACACTTAAAACTTGCTCAACATGCCCATATGAGCTTTTTGCTCAAGTGTGGTACTCTGTCTAATCCAAGATTTTTGTAAAAATGCCCTCGGGAAGTTCCTGTGAAATGATGAGCCCCCTCAGATTGATTTGTCCACACTTACAAAAGGCATTTCTGTCAGATTGTTGTCCATAAGCTTGTTAAAAATATGCCCCTCTTGATATTTTTTGATATCTTAAGTATAGTGACTGCTATAGTGCCCTAGCATGTATAGATTTCAAAATATTAACAATTCTGTTAATATTGTATTTTTCAGAAAATTCTATTTATAAAAATTAGGCATTTACAGCTTAAGTATTGCATATATCAGGAAAATTATAGAGACATAAAATGTAGAGAATCATGCCTAGAATATGCCTACAAAATTTCAAGTCTCCAGTACTGATAGTTTTTGAAAAATCTCAAATTCAAAAAATTATCGATTTTTTAACAAAACTTCTAAACAGCCTCTAGATTTCAAATATGCAACCCCCATGCACCTATCTTGAAAAATAGGCAAGTTATTCAAGATCTAGAGAACGGCAAGAGATTTTTGAAAAATTATAGAGATCAAAAAGTTGCATCTTGCCATGCCCAGGCCAAAGCAACAAACCCCATGTCTCTAGGATTCATGGTTCCAGAGATAATCAAAATTCAAAAAATTATCGATTTTTTAACAAAACTTCTAAACTTCAAATATGCAACCCCCATGCACTTATCTTGAAAAATAGGCAAGTTATTCAAGATCTAGAGAACAACAAGAGATTTTTGAAAAATTATAGAGATCAAAAAGTTGCATCTTGCCATGCCCAGGCCAAAGCAACAAACCCCATGTCTCTAGGATTCATGGTTCCAGAGATAATCAAAATTCAAAAAATTATCGATTTTTTCAAAATTTGAGTATGTTGCTCTGGGGAACATGCAGAGTCACCCCCAGGAATATAACTGGCCTAGGATCAAAACTAGTGAAAATTGCAAAAATAAAATAATCGATTTTTTCAAAATTTCAGTATGTTGCTCTGGGGGCCATGCAGAGTCACCCCCATAAATATAACTGTCCTAGGATCAAAACTAGTGACAGAATGCAGAAACAAAAATTATAATAGGGCTTTTATATAGCTACCAGCCACTATATTTTTATTTTGAACACAGCACTTAAAACTAAGCCAAGATGCACACCTACCCACCCCCACCCACCCCCACCCACACCCACCCACACCCACCCACATCCATACATATTTACTTCCCGGTACACTTCTATTGCATTATGTTGTATAATATTATGCAATAAATTATTAGGCATGTGTTGTTTTCTGATTAATTGGTTATGACATAATGTGATGATGTGGTGTTTTCTGATTGGTTTAAATAAGCAAGGTTTCTATTGGCTCTATAAATCTATATAAGCCAGAGCACAGTGCAGATTTCTCACCTTTGCTGGATCGGCAGAGGAACCCACATCGCGGGGGACAGAACCTGAACAGGCTCCACCAAAGTATAGGAGACTTAGAAGCATATAATTTGGCGGAAAACCCAAGTAAGGTCATAGAAACAATATACACTGATGCAATAAAAGCCAATTTTTGGCAGGGGGGCCAAAGTGGTTCCTAAATACAAAATAATTAATATCTCAAGAACTAATTGACATAGAGCTATGCAGTTTTTTTGTCTGCACTGAACCCAACTGATATTTTTTATTAAGCATAGAATTTTGATTTGATTCCCAAGAAATTTTATATAATAAACCAACAACAAAAATACCAAAGCCAAAAATATTAACACACATACACACACATATACACACACACAAATCACACTGCTGAACCCAATTGATATTTTTTATTAGGCATAGAATTTTGATTTGAATCCCAAGAAATTGTATATAATAAACAACAACAAAAATGCCAAATCAAAAATATTGTAATCAATGCAAAAAAAATATAACCAGCCCCAATTGGGCCAGGCACCAAAAGAATTGTAATCCAGACAAATGCAGAACTCCCACTAAAATATGCTCTAAATGCCATAGAAAATATAGCATGGAATATTTCACATATAAACATAAAGGTACTTGCTCTGCACAGTCATCAACATTGCCCCCACAACCATCTACATCTGGTCTGAAAAGGAAGCATGAAGCACCTGTTAATGCTAGAGCAGCAAAGCAGCCACGCTTTGCACTACCCATCCATAGCAGTTTTGCTGGCCAATTAAGGGATTACCGGTTTGTATCAGAGCCAAGATGTGATTAAGAATTTTTTGAACAGTATAAATTCTGATGTGCAGGCAATTCTAAATGCACAAAATGGCTCTTATAAGCTGTCCCTCAAATTGTTTACACAATATAAGAAGCCAAATGGCACAAAATTTACACAGCCCCACATAACAGAAACTGTACCGGTATATTCAAATGCAAATTCAGACAAAATAATAAGCAGTTTGATAGATCAATTGAATATTAAACACTCTGAATTTGCAGCAAAAGAATCAGGATGGAGCCTATGCGGATCTCCAAACAAGCTCTATGTTAATATTTCTGAATTCAGCCCATTACAAGGTTCCACATATGTGCCTTTACCTGCTAATATTAAAAACAAAAAAGCTGTGCTTAACATAGAAAATAATGATGAGAAATGCTTTTTGTGGTGTATTTTAGCTGCTTTGTATCCAATTTCAAAGAATCCTCAGCGAATAAGTTATTATAAACAACATGAAAATGATTTTGATGATGCAATGGAGGGTTTAGAATATCCAATGTCTGTTCAGAATATTGATAAATTTGAAAAAAAGGCCAGGAATATCAATGGTAAACAATTATCTATTAATGTATTTATTTGTTCTACTGGCCGTGGCAATTGCTTGATAGATCCTCTCAGAATCAGTACACTTGATGATGATTCTGCTGTTCCGATTGATCTGCTCTTAATTGAAGAGAATGGCACATATCATTACACTCTGATACATAATCTTGAAGCTTTAGTGAGAATACAACTAGACAAATCCAATACAATATTCAAATTGTGCAGAAGATGTTTAATTGTATTTGATGGTAGAAAAATGGTGAATGGTGTTTGTGAAGAGAATGCAGAAATTGCTAAAAACAAGTTAATTGAGCATCTGAAATACTGTGGCAACCATAAACCTGTTCATATGCTTATGCCTAACCCAAATGAAAATGCCAAATTCAAAAAATTTGAAGCCTTGTTGGAACACCCAGCATATATAGTCTGTGATTTTGAATCAAACCTCAAACCTTTTGCATTCTGTAGCCCAGATCCTGATGAACCTTCAATTACATCATATCAGCTACATGAACCTTTTAGTTTTTATTATGTTGTTGTACAGGATGGTGTTGTTAGTAAAGAAAATTTATACATGGGAGCAGATGCCATCAAAAAATTTGCACATAAAATAGAAAATGAGTGCCGTGACATAGCATCTAATGTCTTATTAAAATCAAAACCCATGTTGCCTTTAACAGAGAAACAGATTGAAGATTTCAACAATGCAGAAAAATGCCCGGTATGTGATTCTGAATTTTCAGATACAAATATCAAGGTTCATCACCATTCTCATACAGATGGTAAATTCTTAATGGCCCTGTGTAATAGCTGTAATATTAAGATCCAGAGACCAAAATTTGTCCCCATATTTTGCCATGGTGCATCCAATTATGATTTTCATCATTTGATCAGGTATGAGGGGTTTGACAAGCAGAATTTAAATATTTTAGCTGAAAATAATGAAAAATATATTGCCATTAGCAAAATAATTAAAGTTAATGGTGTTCCTATTCACTTAAGATTTCTTGATTCCTACAGAATTCTGTCTGCTAGCCTGGCTACACTGGCCACTCAATTATCTGATGATCAATTCAAAATCACATGTGCTTCGTTTCCAAATCAGGAGCTGAAATTAATTAGGCGGAAGGGTGTATATCCATATGATTATGTTACAGATTTTTCTAAATTTGATGAGTGTTCTCTGCCACCACAACAAGAGTTTTACAGCAAAATCAGAGGATCTGGAATCACTGATGAAGACTATCACCATGCCCAATTGATGTGGAACAATTTAAAATGCCAGACATTTGGTGATTATCACAAGGCATATTTAAAACTTGATGTGACCCTCTTAGCTGATATATTGCAAGCATTCAGAAAATCTTCCATGGAAAATTATAAGCTGGATCCAATGTATTTTTACAGTGCTCCGGGGCTAGCATGGTCTGCAATGTTTTTAAACACTAAAATGCAATTGGATCTGATCCAGGATCAAGATATGTATCTGTTTATGGAACAATGTATAAGAGGAGGCATGGTGCAATGTTCTCAGAGATATGCCAGAGCAAATAACAAATATATTCCTGATTATGATCCAGCACTGCCATCAAATTATATACATTATGTAGATGCCAACAGCCTCTATGGTTATGCCATGATGAAAAAACTGCCATATGCAGGGCTTGAGTGGGTCGAAGATTTCAACATTGAGGATCTTCAGGACTTTGATGACAGTCACTATGGCCTGTTCTTAGAGGTTGATCTGACAATTCCTGATGATTTACACAACACATTTTCTGATCTGCCCCCAATTCCTGAGGTTAAGTGTTCACCTGGCTCTAAACAGAAGAAATTGATGATGACTCGGGAGCCGAAACAGGATTATGTCTTATATTACAAAAACCTCCAGTTCCTAATAAATCATGGTGTCCAAGTGACCAAAGTTGGAAAAGTTTTGAGGTTCAGGCACTCAAGATGGTTGAAACCATATATTGATACAAACACAGAGCTTCGAACATCTGCAATGAGCCAATTTGATAAGACCTTGTTTAAATTGATGGTAAATTCAGTGTATGGCAAAACCATAGAAAATGTCAGAAAACATATTGATGTTAAAATAATTACTGACCCCAGCCGGAGCAAAAAATTGATTGCAAAGCCCAAATTCAATTACAGAAGAATTTATGATGAGAATATGGCACTTTTCAACGTGAAAAAAACAAAGATTAAGTTTGATAAGCCTATTTATGTAGGGGCTGTGATATTGGAATTGGCCAAATTACACATGTTAAAATTGTTTTATAATGTGTTGAAGCCTTTTTATAAGGATCGTGTAAAACTGATGTACATGGACACAGATAGTTTTGTTCTTGATATTCAAACAGAAGATGTTTATCAAGATATAGCACAGCCTGAATTGTTTAAATATTTTGATACCAGTGAACATACAGAGATTCAACCCCACAACAAAAAGGTGCCTGGCAAGTTAAAAGATGAGACACTTGGTGATGTTATTGTGGCATTTGCTGGGTTAAGGGCCAAGATGTACAGTTTTGAAACATGTAGTGGCGCTG
This sequence comes from Lepisma saccharinum, assembly GCF_977018435.1. NCBI lineage: Eukaryota > Metazoa > Arthropoda > Insecta > Zygentoma > Lepismatidae > Lepisma > Lepisma saccharinum. Next base: position 73,677,082 of record NC_139236.1, read on the forward strand.
TTGCCAAAAAGGCCAAGGGCATTGGCAGAGTGACTGTAGACAAAGAGCTTGAATTGCCTCAAATCATGTAGCACAATCTGAACATCAGAATCCAGAATTCAGAGTGTGGATCACTTGTTGACTAGCAATATTGTAAGAAAAGTGGCTCTGGACCCACATGATGACAAGAGATGCATTTTATCATGTGGCATACATACTCTACCATGGGGTCATTGTGATTTGAAAAGTGGCAAACAATGCCCAATTACAGAGCATGATTTGCAATAAATAAACATGCGTATGAATTTATTTGGGTTCAAAAAACAGTCTATTATGGACCTGCCAACACCACAACCCTCTTCTGATATAATATCTAAAGTAAGTGCTTTGTTAATTATTCATCTGAACAGCATATTTACAGATGTTGATGATGAAACAGGTAAAACATTGTACATATTTAACAATAATTTAAATTATTACCAATTACCTGTAGGTGGTCAATTGCAATTTATTACAACCCCTGAGGGTAATGTCTAGATTTCAGTAGGGAGAAATATTTATAGAATTAAGCACTCAAACATGATTTCTGGCACTGTATATACTGTTTCTGCTGGTGACTGCTTATATATTGAGGTCCCTGGGTCATATGACAAGCTTATACCTTTTTTTATAGAATTAAGAATCAGATATTCAATAATAAATAACCACTAAAACAAAAAATGCCTAATGATATATTTGGCCATACAAGGCATGAAGATCACAGTGATGAGATTCTGATGCTTGATGTCAGAGTCAAGAAATTAAGAAGTGATTTACAAGCTTTACAAACTACACTCAATGCCAGTCTTCAACTTGAAATTACAAATTTACAAACACAATGCATGGACCCTCTTCTTAAAATTGATTCAGAACTCAAATTATTGCTTCAGAAATATACCCACATATGGCCACATTGGATAATTTTCAAAGTTTAGAAGAAGCTGTAGCAGCTCTTCAAGCCAAATTTAAGACCCGGGCCACCAACTCTGAGCAATTGAAACAGCAATTGGAAGAGCAGATAAATAATGTCCAGAATCAGCTCCAAACAATTGTCAAAAGCATAAAATCACAAGAAGATTTTGATCTAGTGATTTCCACTCTAAAAGAACAGATTCAATCACTCCAGATACCTAATCTGGACCCCTTGAACAATGCCATAGCCGAGGTTAAAGAAAAAATTGAGACACTTGAAAATTTTATGAACAACTTGCCATCTTCTGATGCTTTGAGTGCAATAACTCGGAGTGTTGCAAATATTAAGCTGCAACTTGAAACATATGAAGATTTTGGAAGAATTCAAAGTACCATAACCCATCTTGAGGGTACAATAGTAGCAGTGCAAAGTGATTTGACAAATGTACAAGAATCTCTAGAATCTCGCCTGCCTGGTATTGTAGACACACTTGTCAGTGTCCAGCAACAGATCACAAAGCTTGAAAACCTCAACACTGAATCTGAGCTATCTCATTTTCATCACTTGATCGATGATATCCAAACAAAACTTGAAATTTTACAACAATCAACACCTACTCAGGCAGATATAGCCCTGCTCCAAAATGCTATGCAAAATGTGGCTGATGCTTCTGAATTAAACAATGTGAAATTGGCACTTGAATCTTTGCAAAATACTGTATCAAATCTGCCTACATCACAGGAACTTAAAAATATTAAGAGAGCTGTGAATCGCATATTGAAATCAGAAGATATCAAGAATATCCAGACAGAGATCAAACAACTTACTCAGACAGTGGCCACTCTACCAACTAATCAACATATTAATGAACTGCATGCCCTGTTTGAGGATATCAGAAGACAGGTCCATGATCTTACTGCTCAAAATTCAAAATTGGCAGTTATTGAAAATTTGCAACAAATTGTAGCTAATATCAAGCAACAGCTAGGGACCATGGAATCCAATCAAGCAAATGCTCTGTCTGTTTTTGCCACCCAGCTTCAAGAGATTGTGCAACAATACAAGAAACTTGTTGTGGACATAAAAATCAAGCCAGGCCATGATGATGTTGTTAGGACCATCAATGAGCATATTGAATCTGTAACAAGCAGATTGCTTACAGCAGAAAGAGAAATAACCGGCATAATTGAGAATCCAAAACATACAGTAATTCTTGAATTGTACAGCATCCCCAACAAAGAATATGATTCACCATTTACACCAGGTGGCAAAATATATATGCTGTCCCCTGCTCAATTTTATTACCAGTTTTTTGTTGGGGGCACACTGAGACCAATCAAGATCAAATATTGGCTTCAACCACAGGCACAACACTACCCCACCTTATCAATAACAAATGCTGACAACAAACAAAAAATCACCAGTGTAGAGTTAGAGGATTTTACAGATCCCAATACATTAGAAACATCTTATGCTGAAGATGATGGCTCTCTGGAATTTCATATACAAATAGGAGACAAATTATATTTAGAAAATCCTGTAGTATCAGCTGCTGAACACCCCATAGTTGCAATCTTCTTGTTTTCATATTATGTCAAGACAAATTATTGTTGATGAATTACACAGACAAGCCAGACATAATTTTAAGAGACTGCCAATAATCACAAAAAGCATAGTTGATTTATGGCAGAGCGACTTGATTGAAATGGCAAGTGGACAGCTGAAAAACTTAGACAAAATCAACAAGGGCTACAAGTATCTACTCACTGTAATAGACACATTTTCAAACTTTGCCTGGGCTGTGCCACTCAAATCCAAGACTGGAAAATGTGTTACAGAAGCCTTCAGGACAATCATCAATCAGAGTGGAAGATCACCGCGATATTTGCGAACAGATAATGGCAAAGAATTTTATAATTCTGTGTTCCAACAATTTATTAAAAGCCAGTCAATACAACATTATTCGAGTTACAGTGATCTCAAAGCCTCAATTGTAGAGAGATTCAACAAAACCCTAAGAATCAGCAAATATAAGCACTTATTCAAAAGAGGCTTTACAAGAAACTGGAGCACTGAATTATTTACAGTGGTTCAAGTTAAACCTGGGACCCTAAACACATATACAATAAAAGATCACCGAGGAGAAATTCTCAAAGGCAGATTCTATGAAGAAGAACTCAGCAAAACTAAACAGCCTGACACATATCTCATAGATAAATCATCCGCAGAAAAGGCAACAAGTTATTTGTCAAATGGCTAGGACTTCCAGAACACAGCTGGATCGATGCAGACAAAGTGATAATATGAGCACCTGGGATGTTATAAAAAGGCTGCCAGAACCTGAACAGCAGATTAAGAGAAATGGCAAGTTGCTGCCTGATAATATTAGATGTCTTATTGTTGGGCCATCAGCTTGTGGTAAAACTACACTAATGATTGATAATTTTTTATTGGCACCCAACTGGTTAGACTGGAAAAACAGGCACTTGTATGTCTTCTCTAAGAGCTTGGAACAATTAAAATATCAGCAGCTGATGAAGCTATATGATGGATTGGATATAGCCACTTTTGAACCAGATGTTAAGCCACTCCATGAATGTCTCGATAATTCTGTTGTTGTGTTTGATGACATTATACTGGATAATCAAAACAAGGTTAGAAATTTCTTTACACAGGGCCGACACAAAAACATTGATTGCTTCTACCTGGCACAGACTTTTTCTAAAATACCGAAGCAACTGATCCGAGACAACAGCAATTTTATATGTGTGTTTCATCAAGATCATACCAACCTCAAACACATACATGATGAATATGTAGGTGGGGACTTGAGCTACAATGATTTTTCCAAGTTTTGCAGTAGGTGCTGGAACCAGGACAGTTATGGGTTTGTCACAATTGATATGACAAGAAAACCCAATAGTGGCAAATACGGAAATAAAATCAACAATTTTCTAGACATTGAAACATATATAAATAACCATGAAAAGGCCAATCATTGATGATCTTAAATTAAGAGATTATCTTGTAAAAAGATTTAAGGGATGGAAATCACAGAACCGAGGAATTTATGAACAACACAAACAAACAGAACAGCCTATTATTGATGCTATTAGTGAATTAGGTAAAAATATCAAAACTGTTACAGAGCAAAATCAAAATTTGATCACAGAGCTTATACCTGTAGCTGCAAGAAACATATTAGATTATCCAATCACCCCATTTTCCAGTATTCATACACCTAGTCCTGTTGCTCCTCGAAGAATTGAAGCTACTCTGGATTGTATTGGATTCGGTCTATGAGGTCTTTGGCTTATATGCTGACACAGAGCGTGATGGTAGCATCATACATAGAATTGGCAATTTCAGAGTAACATTTATGGGAGATGATCTAATTGTATATTCAGAATCTCATCTTGGACAAAGAGGTGGTTTTGTTAAATATCCCGGCACACCTGGGTTGTGGGAACTGATGACTAGGAAAAGGCCTGGCAACTATACAGATCAAGATTATGAGCACTACAAAGAAATATTAATAAAATCAGATGCTCTATACCAGAACAATGATCCCACACAAAAAAGAGTCAAGTCTAGGAGTGGAGCAAAATATAACAACTTAATCAAGCCCATATGGTCACAGATCAAGACTGGCAGTGGAATCAAACAATACAACACCCTGCCTAAAGAATTTGTGTGGGTTGATGATGTCAGGAAACTTGTAGATAGGTTATTGGTGATAGCTGGGGAGGAAAATGCTGGCAACCACAATTTTTACAATGAAAAGGTTGGAATTATGGACATGATAAGCACCAAATTGTCTAATTTTATAGTGAATGATACTAAGGGGATTTTATATCTTATAAAAATTATTAATACTCTACCACCTAAATTTTGGAATATTTCTGAGGGTCGGGGGTTGGTTAATGACATTATAAACAAGCTGCCATTTGAACTACATAATCCAGGCTATCAGTATTGTGGTCCCGGTACAAAATTGGATCATAGATTAAACAGAGGTGATCCTGGTGTTAATCCCCTAGATGCTGCTTGTAGAGACCATGACATAGCATACAACACACATTCTGATCTTGACAAGAGACATGTTGCAGACAAGAAATTAGAAGAGGCTGCATTTGGTAGATTTGTAAGCAAAGATGCTTCTTTGAGTGAGAGAATAGCAGCATTGGGGACCACCATAGCTATGAACACCAAACAAAAACTGGGGTGGGGGCTGTGAATATATATATATAATAAACCTAGAATGAAGGCCAAGGGTGTTATGTATCAAATACCTTATGCAGGTCTTAAATCTCTTAAAACTATTGATAGCCTTTTAACCAAAAAGCAGCGCAAGAAAAAAGCTCTTGTATTGCCAAGGGCCACGGTATGAAATTGTTGCTTAGTAACCCCCAATTAAAAAAATTACAACAATCCAGGAAAAAATCACATGTGGGTGGATTTATATTTACTATCCCGGCCATCTTAGCAGCACTTGGGGCTGTTGGGAGCTTGGCTGGGGGATCAGCTGCCATAGCAAAAACAGTAATAGATGCCAAGAGAAATAGGGCACAATTAGATGAATTGAAGCGCCATAACCTGGCCATGGAGAAACAAGGCAAAGGTGTTAAGAGAGCCATTAATAAGTTTAAAAAAAACAAGAGCCGCTTACAAACCAAGATATTGAAGCTTTAATCAAGCCACTGGGCATCAAAAATTTTAGAGGTGTGTACATGTCTGATTCTTTACCAGAACAACCACTCAACAAAGAGTGTGGCATTGTTAATTTGGATAAGTACAAAAATCAGGGCACTCACTGGATCTGTTATCTTAAATATTTAAAAGATGAGGCATTTGTGTTTGATTCATTTGGAGGTGTTCCACCTGAAAATTTAGTAAAATATCTAAAATCAGCTAATCTTTATTACAATAATGCCCGTGTTCAAAACTTCAAAGATGTTAATTGTGGACATTTGTGTTTATCTGTTCTTAGATATATATGTCTCAAATAAATTAACCATCAATTGAAAATTTTCAAAAGGCCCTGTGGTATCTGAAACATCATGGGGGTATTCCATCTCACCAGCCAAAATTCAATATTGAAACTCAAATTACATGATGATATAGTGTATCCCAAAACAATAGCTCTCAGAGCATTTTATGGCATGTACTTGATCCCTAATATTACACACCACAACAACAAAATTGCAGTAGGGGATCAAAAAATTGTCATCACTCCAGGGCAATATAATCTGTCCACTCTAAATGCTCAATTACCCAGAGGTATGGTATTAACTCAAAATTCTGTCACTTACAGAGTAGAGATTGTATCTGCTACAGAAACAGTGGATCTGGGTACTATAGGAGAGCTGTTAGGCTTTGAGAACAACACAAAACTTGAACCAGCCATCAAACACACTGCTATTAATATACCTAAATTCTTAGCCATAGAGACTCTGAATATTCACTGTAATGTGGCCGAGGGTATGATCACCAAATCAAATGGCATAGGCACTCACAAACAAACTGGCATCATTGCAACATTTAAACCTAATTCTGAATTTATGGAGCCAATCATCTACACTCCATCCCCAACATTATATTTTCCTGTGTGTCATAACAGAATAGATAATATTGAATTGATGGTCACTAATGAAAAAGAAGAATTAGTTGATTTTGCTGGAGCCACAACAACTGCAATCATAGAGATTAATATTTAAATAAAAATACATACAAAAAAAATGGAAAATATTGAGAGTTATGAGCTACAATCATTCCACCCAAACAGGAGGACATTTGCAAATTTAAATCAACCCAACACAGAAATTGAGGTTGATCTTGATGTAGGGGATGGCTTTATACACCCCCACAGAGCAGATCTATACATCAAATTTGATGTTGTAAAGCTCGATGGAACAGATTATCCGGCAAATTCAAATATAAGATTGGTAGATAATTTTGTGCCGCATCTGTTCTCTGAAATTGAGATCAGAAAGCATGGTGTTGTTATAAACAGAGTGGATTATCCCGGCATTACCTCCACAGCTTTGGCCACACTAAAATTATCCAAAACCGAGGCTTCTTACTACAAAATAGATGGATTTGAGGCTGGTGATAACATATTATCTAAGAGCCACACAGTGCTGTTCCCTATGCGCCTGTTGCCAGGATTCTTCTCAGATTACAAAGATATTATGTGGAAGGGTGGTTTAAGAATCACATTTAGAAGAGCTGCCAATGATAATAATGCTTTGATGAGGTACAGCACATTAAACTCTACAGGGGAAGCTCTGCCCAATACCCTACCTGATGAAGGCAAATGCATTATTCAGACTATGGAGCTAAGAATATGAAGCCAGCTATGCTCTTAAATACAAAGCAGATATAATAAAAAATCCACAGATTCCTTTACAATTTTATACATATCAATGTGTACTGAAGCCTGCCACTGGTACTTATTATGAGTTTGATGCCACAAATTCATTCTCCAGTATTCAATATGACATGACGGATTTTGTGGTGGTACTGTTTCAGACTGGAAGACACAATAATCAGGAAAAAAATTCAAGTAGATTTGATAACTGCAACATCAAGAACATATATCTTAAAAATGGCAGAAATGAGGTATTTCCTAGAGAAAATTATAATTTAGACATGTCCAAGGATGATTTCCTTAAATTATATGAAGCATTTACAGCATACAAAAGGGTCACTACTGGCAATACTGACATGTATTACACACCAGATGAATTCAAACCACAGAGACCCATGTTTGTCATCAACACTTCAAAAAGAAAACAAGTTGTGGTTAATGACAGGACAAACATTAAAATTATCTGTGAATTCCACGATACACTCCCTGATGACACCATATGTAGTGTTATTCTCATAGGTGAAAAATCATATGTTTATGATGTAAGAAATGAGAGAGTCACAGAACAATTCTAGAAGGCCTCTGGATATTGCATTGTTTTAATATTAGATACATGAGTTGAACCTGGTGCCCAATTGAACTTAAACCGGAAGTAAATATGGGTGGGTGTGGGTGGGTGTGGGTGAGGGTGGCTTAGTTTTAGGTGTGGGCAAAAAAAATATCAAGAGGGGCATATTTTTAACAAGCTTATGGACAACAATCTGACAGAAGTGCCTTTTGTAAGTGTGGACAAATCAATCTGAGGGGGCTCATCATTTCACAGGAACTTCCCGAGGGCATTTTTACAAAAATCTTGGATTAATCAGAGTACCACACTTGAGCAAAAAGCTCATATGGGCATGTTGAGCAAGTTTTAAGTGTAGCCAAATCTGCCTGAGGGGGGTTCATCATTTATCGAACCAGTAATACCACAAATCATACTACTTCTGTGAATTTGATTGGGTGGGCAATCGGGTGGGCACAGGTTTTTTGCCCACCCGTGCCCACCCCTGTCGCCGTCCCTGATCTTCCTGACCTGAGGAATGTTGCTTACTCTTAAGTAAACTAATCGAACATTGCATCTGACATTATGGTTTACATTCTGTATAATCTAGAGTTACATATCAACTAGCTAGTCTTATGATTTGCTGTAAAACTGAAACTGTCAAAAATTCAAGGGAACTATAGACTCTGTAGCTTCGATGTTAATGTTGTCCGGAACTCGTGCGACGACAACAGAAGTGAAGAAATAACCTGTAGTTTATCTCGGTCTCCTGTACCATTTCGCCCCAGAGATAGCAAAAAAAAAATAGAGATAACTCAGGAACAGATGCTCTGATCAAACGATTCCGCCTGCTTTGTTCATTTTTCCCCTGCACCTTGTTAGGCCGGAGAAGGCAATTTTCCCGGCTGTTCTCGCAGACTCCTTCATCTTGCTCTGATAATTGGATCCTCAGCACACTTTCCCGGCGCCTTCGGAAGAAACGATGTTCTGTCGATCATCCAGGTGGCAAACGCAACTCCGGCGCCTCCTGTACATGCGTATATGTGAGATTGGGGGACGATATTCGCACCGCAATCGGTTGCTTAGTTACTGGGTCCGGATTTCTGCCTAACTTCCGTTATGCTGCGAATTTTGCATTAAAGTTCAAATCACAATCCCTGACACCTTCTGTAAATAAAACCACCTGCATGCAGAAAGCATTGCAAACTCATAGAAGTAAAATAATCCACACGAAAATCCAGCGTTGTTACATGATTCATTACGTAAGGTAAAACAATGGCCAATTTGTAGTATGGGATACGCTGCCACAAATGACGTCTCACTTTAAACCCAATGCTCTTTCTTTTTTTACTTATTGCTTCACCTTTATGGTTAACTCTTTGCACCAGTAATCATTTCCCATAAATTTGGGAAAACAGCAACCGATTGCGGTGCGAATATCGTCCCCCAATCTCACATACACGCATGTACAGGAGGCGCCGGAGTTGCGTTTGCCACCTGGATGATCGACAGAACATTTTATAGAAATTGCTTTCGTTCATTTTTCGACTATGCAGCTTTCAGCTACGGGGGAGCAAAATCCAATCTACTCGACAAAATAGATATATTACAAAGAAAAGCATTGAGAATTTGTCTAGGTCTTATGCAATCAAGCCCCAATGTAAGTGTTTATATGGAGAGTAAAGAGACTTCTTTGAGTCACAGGCGGATTCAATTAACAATAAAATTCCTCCTTAAATCATGGGAAAATCATCCTCATCCATTTAATAAATTGTTTGAAATACAAAAACAATGGGCTGAAGCCGATGTAATAAATCCTCATACCACCTCATATTTCCTTGTATACTGTCATTACTTATTTCCAGAACTTCGATCTAATACTTTCACTCTCTTACATCCTTTGATCTATCAACTAGATATTCCATTATATACTCAATGTTCAATCCACTTCAGAGATCTAGGTTTACATGCATTGTACAGAGAAAAATGGCCAATGCATGTAATGATTTACACCGATGGTTCTAAGAATAACAATAGTGTAGGATGTGCCTATTACATCCCAGAGAAAAACATTTATCAACAATTTAGATTACCTATAGATTCATCTATTTTTACTGCGGAAAGTTACGCCCTATACAAAGCCTTACAATATGGAATAGCGGAAGATTTAAAAAAATTCTTCTCCTTACAGATTCGCTGAGTGTTATTCAAGCATTATCTACATCCTATCCCAAATTATGTCACCAATCATATCTTATTATTTTAATTATTCAACAAATTCAACTTGCTTGCAAAAGAAACATTGACATACAATTCAGTTATGTGAAAGCACATGATATTAATGTAGGAAATGATGGAGTGGACATATACGCTAAACAGGCCAGAGATTTACAACTCATAAGTTTCAATAGGTTAATGTATACTGATTTATTACCACGAGTAAAAATCAAACTTATGGAACAATGGAATAAATGGTGCAAAGATCAATTTAAGTTTGTGGGCAACACATATAGATGGATTGCAGAATTTAAATCTAAAGTCCCTTGGTTCAATTCATACACACTCCCACGGCAAGTCATAGTTTTTATTAATAGATTAAGAACAGGACACGTACGTACACCAGCACATTTAGCAAAAATAAAAATTAAAACTCAAGAAAATTGTAAATGTGGCAATAATAATCCTGATGCTCAACATTTAATTCTAGAATGTCCAATCTATTCAGATCAACAAATCATACTCTACAAAGGTTTTCAACGTTTAAAAATTCCATTTCCAATATCACTATCATCCATTTTAACAGATTTATCCCCTTCATTAATATGGATGCTGTATGCATATTCTCGAAAATGTAGACTTGAAATATAAAGTGATTTTTAAGAAACAGCAAAATGGACAAAAAAAAGTGAATTATTTATAATAATTGTTATATATTTGTGATTCCGATTAATTTGTGAGACTAACTGCCAACTTTAGAAGAAAACATTAAAAGAAATAAAAAAAAAACAATAACGATGTCCAAAGTCGACAAGATAATGCTGACAGGGACAAAAAAAAAAGAAGAAGAAGAAAAAAAAACCATAAATTTGGCTTCTTTTTTGCATGTAAATTGAATATATTTTACTTGCATTTTTATAGACAAAATGATATAACATGGTAATGTACAATATATTTCTAAGGATGATAGAGATAGGAGTGTATTTGAAATTTGTTTGTAGATTGTATGTAAATTGTATCTTATGTAAATAAAATATATAATGGGCATAAACAGCCATATGCAATGCTGTAAGTCCAATAAATATATTGATGATGATGATCAAAACAAGACAAAGAAAGTTCGTAAATTTATTGCGGTTGGAAACTTGGATATTTTATAACATTGGTTATTTTCTAAAAATAATCATGTGAACAGGAAGGAAGTAGTGCAACTTATTAATATTGCCTGACCTATCCTTAGGAAAATAACATACCGAGTTCTATGCGTGCGGGAAGGTCTCCGTGTTCTCCCAGCTTGTTTTCAGAATACCGTTTACGTCATCGACAAAGGCATTGACCGTCACTTTAAATTCAACTTGCGAAATTCCTTGTATGATATCGTGCACCTTGCTTAAAAACGGACCAGTGACAACACAAAGTAAAGGGATTTCCTTGAGGGAGGCCTTTGTTTACAGGAAACGATGCAGATAGAAACCCATTGACTTTTGTCTTAATATATTTTTTCCCCATTAACACTCTGACTTTTGTTATCAGATCACAGTGAAGCCCCATCTTTTTTAACACTTGACATAAATATTCAGGATTAACTTTGTCAAACGCATGAGAAAAATCTAGTGACACAATTGGCGCTTGCCTGTTAGTTTTATCGTGCAAGGCTATACAGTCTGTGATGTTCGATAATATATCATAATTTTTTCATTGCTGCTGCTCTATATTGGAAGGGTTGTTGCACTAATGTTTCCAACGATTTGCTTAATCTGTTCAATACTCACCTCGTTAACATTTTATAGTCTGTATTAAACAAAGTAATGGGCCGACAATCGGACGGCTTCTCCGGTTGGGCAGTTCACTGCCATTCTTTCATCTACAGTGTGGCCAGAAAGTCCCTTTACACCCGAACTAAATGCGTATAACAATGTAAGATGGAAAGGTATTTAAGATTTTTACCTTCCATCCTGATCATTGCCATGGTAACAGTGCTCATCAAGTGAATTGCCACGTGCCTGCCGCGTAATTGCCACGTGACTGCCCGCGGAGGAAGAATAAAGTCTGTGCGTTGACCAGTTCATTGTCGCGACTTTCCGTGTTTGGTGAACAACAATGGCAGATACCAGTGACTTCACTTTGGAGGAGCGCTTAGTGACAAGTGTGTGGGTCCATGAACGGAAGCAGAACATTATATTATGAATGTAGAGATGAAATAAGTGGAGGTTTAAAGGGACTTTCTGGCCACCCTGTACATTACACGAAAACTATCGCACTCAAAATGTTTTCCTTACTATTTGCCTGTGTTGTGCACTTGAACCTGATTTGGAAGTGTATCGAGTCTGAAAGCCTACAATCGTTCAACGGAGCTCTCTCACACACGTCTGACCATTACCGTATCTCAGCACGCACTGTGACTGGACCTACAGTTTTAAGTGGGATCTGAACCATTGTGTACCTCCACCGGGTATCGAACCTGGAACCCCTTGATTACAAGGCGACGACGCTACCACTGCGCCATTTTTTTTAAAGGAGAGCCCCAAAGCGGTAACTTTCTCCATCACACTCCATTCATTCACTCATATCACTTTACTTTGAGTTCTTTCAGGACAGACAATCACAAACATCCATGTCCTACCCGGGATTCGAACCCGGGACCTCTGACATTGCAGCGCGCTGTGCTAACCACTCCGCCAGCGAGGTCGAAGAGGCTAGGATCAGGTCAGGAATTAAACAGAAGTTGTAGGTTTCGGACATTTAGAGTGGAACAATGACTCTCTGTTATTGGGCACACTTTCTCATGACGTCACAACTTTAAGGTTCCACATAAGAGACGCTTGTCCTGACTTCATACGCTTTGCTAAAAGCTTCAAGGCTGAATTACGACTTCCTGAACATCGCCTAATTGAAATCAACAAAGTAGGCAACTTCGTAACGAAATTCAGCTGTCTCGTTACTTCGTTCCCCTATAACTTCACAACAATTAATTACAAAGTTTTGTCTGGAAAGTTTTCCGAATATGGAACAACAAGCAGAGGAAGTTTGTTCAACGCATATTCTGTACGGGCTTTATCCCACATTTTAAGTAACATATAAGTTACCATCGTGTACAATCTATACTTTGCAAACACTGGGGTTCCATCTTAAATTTTGAGATCAAATCATTAATATTCAAGGGAGAACATTGAAAAGCTTCATGTATTAAAATAACAAAATAATGCCTTTTCTTTTAAATTTTTAGCATACAAGAAGAAATGTTAACTTGTAAGAGATAGCCAAGCAAGTTTAAACTTGACTCTATCTATATATATCTGTCTACCTCCGTGGCGGAGTGGTTAACACAGCGCGTTACGACGCCAGGGGTCCCGGGTTTGATTTCCGGCTTGGAATTAGGTGTTTTCTGTGAGAGTCCCTTCATCAGTTTCATCATACAGTACCATCCTCAACATCATCTTCGCGGTTAGTCAAAAAGTGACAGAAAAGGGAAGTAAAAATAAACAAAATCAATCGATCAATAAAGATATACCCAGCGTGGCTGGATCCAAGTTGAAAGCGCATGCTCTTCAGATGTGATGAAATATACAAAGAAAGGAGATGCCTGCCCCAGTGGCGGAGTCGTTAGCACATCGCGCTATGACGCCAGGGGTCCCGAGTTCAAATCCTGGCCTGGGCATGGATGTTTGTGAGTGTCCATTTATCAATTTCATCATATCATCACTCATCTCCATCTTCGCAAATTAGCCAAAAGTGGCACAAGAAGTGGTAAAATCAATCAATCAACAATAAATATATCGTAAAGTGGGAATCTTTTGCCATAAAAGGCTGATGTTTGATTTATTCTGAACGGAAAGGACTTTCAGGATGAAAACAGATTTGATTGGACAATACTAACTCGCCAAATGAATACATCCTCGTATAAGTTCAATGTTATTCTTCGTTGTCTTCTAACCTCCTATGTTTGTTGGGAGGAACGACGAAAACACTTCACTTTCCGCATGAGCGTGGTTTTTCCAGAAGAAACAAAAATTAGCTTCAACGCGCTATGGTTTAACGATTGACTTTTTACATCACGGAACATTTGAAAAGCAGGAGAATGGCAACCTCCGGTTCGTTAAAGGCAGCGGAAACAATGAAAATATATTAAGAGCAAAACATTGTGTGTAAGTACTATAATCGAATACGAAAGAATAGGGAACACAACCTCGATGGAAACTTAATCTCTGGTTCGATTGGAAAGTTGGAGCCGTTCTCAAGCTACATGCAGTGGCTTGCGGCGGTAAGTTACAGGGAATCCCGAATACATCAGTGGTTCAATATCTGGGCGTAATCCTCTTTTCTGAAGGAACGGAGCCGGATGTTCCGAGATAACGAGGTCTCCAGGAGGGAGAAACACGTACCCACAATTCGAGGTGGTTGGTTGAAGCAAAAACGTTCTTCACTAACCTAGGAGACGGAAGGCATAGAATGGGCAGGATTCTTGCGTTTTGTGAACGTCGTCTATCTGCTCTTGCATCAGTTGTGGCAAAAAGGAAAGGGGGTGGCGGCAGAAACAGGGACATATTAAACATTAGCTTACTCCCACGCATATGGAAGCTGTATGAACCATTGGAAAAGGCGATTTGGAGAATATGTTGTAATTATAATGAATTCGATTGATTGATTGAATTGTTGTTTTATACTGAAATATTCTTCCATGCGTGCACAGTAAACGTTGTAAAGTATATATTTAATCAGCGCCATGATTCTCTACCTAAAATCATTTAATACAAAACGTAATTCCTCTCGGTTGAATGAATATCGTGTTTTAAAAATGTGAAGTGATACGTTGTTCACATCTCACGCGGCCGCCATTACAACTGCACTCGTGATCTAGAGGTCGCTTCTGATTGGTTATGCTACGAAAAATGCTACGGAAATAGGACGGATCCTATCCTTGAGAAATGCCATGGCATGTGAAATGCCATAAGATTTCTCACTTTACACGTTAGCATTTTGGCCATGGCACAAATGTTAAGAAAAATGTTAAGGAAAATGCTTTCGTCTAAAACGAGCTTTTAAGGCTTGAGGTTTGGGTTCTGACTGCGGGTTCGAGTCTCCAGGTGGAAAGCTATAACTTCTTTCTTGCGATTTCCTATTTGGAACTGATAAGTCTTTGAGTTATGGTTTCGCAGCATCTTCGTACGTACAATATATTGTTGCATTCACCGTATACAATGAAAACTTTCAATTCAGAATGCTCCATGAATGTGTTTTCTTTACAATGCAAGCAATCCTATTCTGGGTGCTCCTGATATGGTATGGTTGGTTTTAGCATTTGAAGCGAAGGAATTCGATGCCTGTAAGATTACGCAAAAGTTCTGTTTGTTGAATTTACAAAATCTCAGGAGAAAAGTGGTTACGCTTCCCCCAGTAGACTCGAACCAACCAGCTCGCGTTCCGTAGCCCGAGCACAAAGACCAACGTCTTAGATCGCACTGCCACAATGCAGAACTATTTGATCAAATGCATCACATTCTTACATTCATATCATTATAATCGTTATAGAAACCCGGGTACTCTCAAGTCATCTAACTTCATGTAATGTTTTACATAGCGTCCGGTCTTAACTTGCAATAGCCATCTGATGTATTTCGATGTTATCAATTCTTATAGGAATACCAAAGTGGACTTGTACTATTGCGCATATGAAATAAATTGAAGCAGGAAGAGTTTGTCTGAACGGCTATGTTTTGAGTGGTTTGGAATATAAATTCCCTTATGAATATTATAATTCGCTCCACACCTGCAGTGTTTTCCATTCAAATACCTTCGGCACGGAATTAAATGAGGTGGATCGACGCTAGCGCCACTTCAACCAGCTTCACGCTCGAAACGAGAAGGTTCGAGGGCATTTTCGCTTCGCTCGGCGGATCTCCATTTAAAACAGAACCGATCGCTTTCATATTCTCCTGCTTACCCTCTGATCCACTGTAGCAAGGGAGAACGCAAGCGATATCCAGCCTCGCGGCGAAAATGGGGAACAAGAGAGAAAATTAAACGACACGAGATTTCCTTTCCTTTTTCCGTCTTGGAAATCTCTTTCAAAAGCTCAGCTTCATATTTAAACTGTAAACAAGATCTAGTCTGCATTTTCAATTTCTTCCTCCTGCTTAGAACGAGATTCTTCTCTTTGGGCGTGGGTATCTTAAGAACTGGCAGAGTCGGAAGATTTTCTCTCTCCCCACTCTAATCGATTCAGATGTGCTCCTAAACAGACCAGGAAAATTGTTTCGCAGATAACTCTTTGTTTTGGAGCAAATTCTTGCATCAAAGCATGACAGAAGACTTTGAAAAGCATTACATAACACTCGTAAATGTTTTCTTTTTTTACATGCTTTAATCCTCGGGGATCCCCAAAATTTTATTTCGCTGTTACACGTCGTCGCCTTGTTATCAACGGATCCCGCGTTCGATAACAGGTGTAGATACATAGTGCTGCAGATTCCACTTTAAACTATAGGTCCAGTCCTTATTAGCCTTTCTCTGCATAAAGGGTACTTTATGAAAGAAAATCCCATAAACCTTCCACCTGTTCCCATCCTGATGAGGAATCTTTTTTACCTTTCCTTTTGGCTTCCTACAAGTTTTCCATAATGATTCCACAAACTTTCCATTTCTCTCAGGCGTGTCACTCAAAAACAAGGAAATTAATGAAAATTTCTTCTGAACTCCCATGTTTTTCTTTAGGTCAAAATACATTAACCTGAATTAATTTTGAATTTGAATTTGAGCTACATCAATTTTGAAGAACTTGTAAATTTATGTGTTTTCTACAGAGTGACTCGAAAAAAGTAACCGAAGATATTGTCGAACTATTTCGGTCACTTTTTGGGTAACCCTGTAACTTTTCTTATTTTGACGTCGTTTTTCACGTCGTTTTCACTATGATAGGGATGTATAATTTTTGGAAGAAGATGAAGAACGACCTCACAAAGGAGCGCCTAACCCATTCTCAGGTCAGTACTCGAATCAGGAACTGTAGCAGATCGCGAATACAGCACTCAAGGCTCTCGACTAGCGACGCAGCAACCTCCTTCTATTCTAAGAAGCCATGCTTTACGTCTGTATAATAATTAATGTTTTGTATATTCTAATCTCTATAAGTAATATTTTATATTAAGTTTATGAATAAATAGATAATATCAATCAGCGGCATTAAATCTACCAATATATTTGAGATATTATTAATAATAATCGAAAGTCTGTAACCACATATTTAGTATTTTCTTTGACAACTTCATATTCAGACTTGAAAGCTTTCAATATTTGTATCCGACCAAGAATCGAATCCTTAGCCCCTTTATTATACGGCGAGACACTAATGCTTTACCAGGTTGGCACCACTTCTAAATTCACAAGGATGTGGCTTCGGTCTGTTTAGAAACTAGTTCGTGTCTCTTTTCTCCTTCAGCCATTGATTATTCTGAAAGGCGCGCCCAACGTCGAAGTCTGTTAATTGTGTTTATGATGGTGTTCTGTAGCGACTGTCAACATCCGCGCAGCCGCTGGCGCGACACGTCACTCGGTGCGCTAGTTCCGGCCTGGAAGATCAAATTCCACCCTCATGTCTCTGGTGCGAATCTCTGCTGTCAAGGATTTTCTGTCTCTTTTCGTTGGCGGAAAATAAGCTGCTCGTCTTTTTTACAGTGGTGCCAACTTGGCGTAAATATACAAGAATTAGTTCTCAAATATTCTTTCAATACAGAAACTTGAGAGCTTTATTTTATATTTTAATGTTTTATTTATTGAAATAATCACGATGTAATGAAGGAGTTGTGTGTTTGATTCCAAGTGGAGTTATATTGGATAATTGTTCGGATTTAAACTGCAGGTCCAGTCCCGATTAGCTTATCCAATCACAAGGTGACCTTAAAATAATATTTTTTGACAAAATAATTATGGTATATCGTTTTGTAAAGAAAATAAGCTTCCAAATAATGGAAAAAGTCATGTGTCAAGATTTTGGTTGTTTGGAATTAAAAGTATGGGGACAACGCACTTTTAAAAACATGACAGAGCTGGTGATTTTTTTTAAAAAAAACAGAGCGATATATTTGGGTTACTATTGATTCTGTGGAGATTACTATTACTACTACTGAAAGGAATGCATATCGCCCAGGATAAAATTATCCATTATCGTGATAGACGCACTGTAAATGAATATTCAGCATAGAAATGGAGAAGACTGACTTGGTCAAGGCCCAAGATTCTCGTTGCCCTGTTCGAATGCATTTTTCCAAGTTGAACAGTTGAGCTCGTTTCGAGAAAGTCACCTTTAACATCCTAATCAGGATTTTGTGAGAATGAATTCGACTCCTTGTTATCTTTTGGGAGTATTCGTTTTCCCCTCTGCTCTTTCAGATAATCGCAATAGAGTCCTCAACACAATTCCCCCCGAACATTAGGATTAAGTCCTACGCTCAGTGATGGAACCTACTGTCACAGGATTTCTCCACTTGAAAAGAGAAAATTCAATTTTCTTCCCAAAATTCCCTCTTTTTTCAAAACTATATAGATCTAGCGAATATATATATATATTAATAGTTATTATATGCATAATGTGCATAATTATTACATTAGGCCGAAAAGATAAAATACATTTACAATGAAAACACAGGCTAGTAGCCAAAACTTTTAACATTAATATACTTTAAAATGCATATCAATTTCATTCTACTATAGAAATTTACTGATAAAGTAGTCGCCAGTTCCTCTATATAAAACTAAAAGATATACTCTTGTTTTTTCAGACTTCGTTTTGACATTATCTGTTGGAATACATTCTGTTAGTTCCATTTGAATTTTTTTGCAAACTTTTGAGAACACTTCCCTTTTGCTCATTTACTTGAAATAGCTTAAAAATGTCTCTACTTCAAAAGAAGTTACTGTTCAGTTTTTGTCACTGGCAATGATGCTTACATTCATATTGTTAATACACAAAACAATTGCCAACATTGTAAAATATTTCGTTCAACTTTTTGCTCGTGTGCAACTGAGGCAATTCACAACTCAAAGCACAGTAAACATTGCCTGAAAAATTCAGTTATTTAAGTCATACAAGTTTCTTCATAAACACTGTTTATAAAGTAGGATACAATTCCAGTTTTGTTACATTTCGATGCAATTTTATTGGATTGTAGAGTATTGAAAAGGATGAATTTGGAAAATATTAAACTCACAGGTTTTTTTAATATATGGAATTGTGACATAGTTGAATTTCAACGCAAGACGAGGATTGCAAGATTTTCGAAAGTTGTTTCTATTTAAATTTTAATTTAAGAGCACAGGCTTTTCAACTACTCGTATGATCGTGTATGTATCGCCGAATAAGACAGGTTTTTCGCAGAGGGTAGATGTTCGATTCATTATGGTCAGATCAGCAAAGACTTTCACGGAAAGCAACATTTTGACTCCATACCTGATGATAGGTTTCTACCATTACAGAATATACAAATTTTGATTATAACTAGTGGGCCAAATCTTACGTACAAAAAGATCTGTAAAGTAGAAATCAAAATATTGTAAATTGTAAAATAAAGGAAATCAATACTTAAAGATACCCAATGATACTTTGAAAGCCATTATGAAAGTGGAGCTACGAAGTACGAAACAGCAAATTAATTAGAAAGAAATACATATAAAAATAGAAATTTAGTAAGCAGATCAATGCTAATGGGAAATGAACTCAATCTTGAAAGAAATTATTACTAGGTAAAACGTTTGTCCCAGCTCCCTTGTAAAGAACGATCTCCCTCTCTTCTGTTTCCAAAGTATCCAATCTACAGAGCAAGCATGTAACTGTACTTATTAAAAAATTAAATCCTACGTTTCGTTTTGTACCTAACACTGAAAGTAATAGAAGGGAATAAAGAAATATCTCTTTGACAAACTTTCTATTTTTAATGTCCATTGAACGATTTCAATTAGTGCCAGCTTTACCCTCCTTTTCGACGAATTTTGAGGGGGGGAAAACCCTTCCGTGCTAAATATAATTAGATCCTTCTCCCAGCCGGTTACAGACCTAGAAAATATTTCTTCCACGTATTTTTCTTTAATTACGTGGCATAGGAGAAATTTATCTTGCTTTCGATTTGAATCAATTCCCTTTTAATTTGTAACGAATGTGGGAAAGGGGAAGAGAAAATTAAATAAAAGTAAGGAGTGGTTGATGCGTGTGTTTGGCCTGGAGATAGAATGAATTTTAGAAAGGAAATCAGCCCTTAAGGTTGAAAGGACGAGTCCAGATAGATAGAAATCCTAACAAAACAAATGAACAAAAGGTAGGAATCTCTTTCAGAAATTTAAGATCTGAAGTAAAAGATCAACTCGCTATTTAATTGAGATCTGAATGATTATGTATTAAAGAGCATAAATGAGAGCCGAAGCTTCCTCCTATGTTGCACGAATTTTATAATTTGTAACAATTGTAAGAACATTCGTGCAGATTCAAACCCTATGGCAACGTGAATCGATCTCATAGTGAGCAGAAGCATTAGAATTATTTTATGGTACAGTGTTCGGCAATAAAAATGGCACATCCAAATCCTGAAATAATCGCTTACCTCCAATGCATTATGTGTGTTGCCTAACTCTACGGCGGTGTTAGAGGTTGCCATTGAAAATTTACTATTAATATCCACTCATCGCCGTAGCGTTACGCAACACACATAACACCTTGCAGAGAAGAGAGCATTTCAGGATCTATGTGCCCTATTTGTATTGCCGGTGAGTGTACATACAGAGTGAAATTTTATATTATCCATTTTTGTGAAACACGTGAAACAGTAGAACGAATCCTTTATCATGCTGTTGAATGTGTTCATTACAATGTAGTTTAGTACACTTTGACATGACCACCTCGCACAGCTCCCAGCGTTCGTTTGTTGCTCGATGTATACTATACAGCATAACTGGAGCAATAATTGCAACGACGTCCCTAATTCTTGAGTTTGTTCTAAGTCCATTTTACGTACAGATAGGCTTATCGGGACTGCTTCCATCGGGTATCGAACTCGGGATCCCTTCATTTCAAGGCGTCGACGTTACCACTACGCCATCTGTAAAGTCCCCAGTATTCTTAGTGCGATCGTTGAGATCTTCAAGGTTAGCAACTTCAATTGCGTGCACCTTGGATTTATTAAAGCCACAAAGAAAAAATCAATGATGTTAAGTCTGGTGAACGTGGAGGCCATCGTCGTTGTGAAGCTTTAGAAATTCGCGTAACACCGTTCCATTCTTTTGCTTGGAAGTTTGTTAAATCCAAGGCGTACGCAACTAAAATTACTAACCTTCAAGATCTCAAGAATGGTATTAGGGAAGCTGTGTCAATGATATCTCCAGCTATTGTGCGTAGTGTCTTTCGTGCAAGAAAATAATGTTAGGGACATTGTTAACTAAACTAAACTACATTGTAAGTCAGTAGTGCCAACTTATATGAGCCCGTGGGTCAAGAGCCCACCTAATAATAATAATAATAATAATAATAATAATAATTTGTCGTGTTAATATTATATATAGGGTGGGGCAGAAAAACATGACGACTTTTTAAAATGATGGGCCACACACTGCTGGAGTCGGTCGCTGAAACTTCACTTTTCTTGGGAAGAAGAGACCTGCCGATTGTTGTGTAGCTATTGCGTCGCGTCGCGTGGTGAGGTCCACTCCTCACCAGCTACCATTTTACTCACGATGGAGCCGTGGAACGCAACGCACCGCAATTTCGCGGACGCACCAAAAGCGGCGCCATTTGCAAGATGTTATTTTCCGCACATAATGTTGGTGTAAATTATATTTTTCTTTCAACAATAGTGGCATGCATACGGCTGTAAGACTACCAGATGAGCAAAGACGAACTCTTTATATTTACTGTGCTATATCACTTTAAAAAGTCATCATGTTTTCTGCGCCACCCTGCATTCGTGATGAATTGGATATTGAAATGAGTAAATAACATTTAAAAAAAATTATGAGATTTCTTGTGAACTTACTACCGAAGTATATGCAACCTTTTCTAAAGTTGGCGCCCCTGTTGTAATGAACATACGCAACAGGATTGTAAAGATTTCGTTCCGTTCTTTCACGTGTTTCACAAAAATGGGGCTTTATAATGATCCTGTATATCGTAAGAGAGAGATTTGGACTTGCTCCAGCTTCAATTGTTGTCATTTTAATACAGAAATCGATATTATGTAAAGCTTTCTTGCGAAATATGGGTACATTTTCCTCTATTGTTCGACGGTGGATATGCCTCGTTCGGCAGGACACTAATCTCATTCAGACGGAATTGAGCCGTTGGCAATTGTTCATTAAGTACTGGAAAAAGTGTTCTAATATTCAACGTTGTGCAAAATGTTATACTGATAGCTTTGTCATAAAGCTCTTTTTCCAACCAAAAGAATAATCTACATCCAATCTAGATCGGGAAACGAGAACAAACGATTTCGTTCTTTTTGTTATTAAAACTCTCTCTATATTTTCCATACCTAGTTCAAGTTGTGTAATTGACATTTGATATTGGACCTTTCCTTTTATAATGTTTCGAACGTGGGTGTACGTGAACAGCCTCTAATAAGAGACAATCCATATGTACGTTTTCTCTCGGTGGCTTTAATACAAAATTTTAATTTCACGTTCGCGATTTGTAGGCTAAATTTGAAACCTAATAATCAGTTGTTGAAAGGTAACACCAAACTGATTGTAATTTCCTGTAATCCGATTACATAATGTTGACTGGGCGAAATCACCAGGTTTATTAACTTGTACGTCCAATCATGTGTGCCTTCTGCCATCTGGTGACGGGCTTCCAACCACACTACGTTTTAATAACAACCTGCCACCTATTATAACCGAGGGCTACAGTGGAACCTACAAAACGAATGATAAAATATGAAAAAGTACTGTAAGGAAGAAAATCTAATCAGAACTTCACATTTTTCTTATCAACCTGCACTAATATACATTATAACTTCCGGGTTATAGCAATCCCATTAACTTTCAATGGAATCGTTACAACACAGAAGTGTCCATGACTGTACAATATGTTTGAAATATATAAAAAGACTGTTGTTGCCTATATAATTATAATTATATATGTATTAATTGTATTAGTCCTCCTCCGTGATCTTGCGGTCTAATGCACCTTGCTTTGGACGACGACTGCGTGACGGCATGGGTTCGTTCCCGGGGTTCAGTCTCGGGAAATTTCGACCTGTGTATAGGGCCGGTGGCAACCCACCATCGTGAGGAAATTGGGGAGCTTCGAATGAGTAAGCGTAATCCGATCGCGTAAACCTACTATAACGTAGGGATACGTCGGGCTGACCCCCCGACTATTTCAATCCTGGTTGAAGATCTCCATGCTTAGAGGTGACGAAGGAAAGCGTGGGAGGGAGACCGGCAGTCGGTAGGTAAGTCAAGGCCCTTCATGGACTGTAACGCACAGGATTAGGATTATTAATACTTATATTATTAGCAGAATGTCTGATTATAAGTTCCGGCGCCAAAACTGAAGCATTTATGCCCTACCTGTCTCGTTGTTCTACTCGACAGAACACAATAATATTGTAAACTTGTAATCAAGAGGTCTCAAGTTCGAACACCGGTGAAGACAATTACCCGGTTCTTACATTAAACTATTGGTGGGTTTCATGTGAAGTGAGGATGCGCACAGCCGCCATGTTTGCAGCCAATTGTATTTGTCGTTTTCAAGGAAATATCAACCACATACCTTTCGTTACATCTGAACCAACTGCAAATTTGTTTTAAATCACGAATGCGTGTGTTAGTATCTCCCGCCAACCAGTTTGAAATCCGTATGCTTACAAGACCTGGCCTCAATCATGGCTACCCGAAGCTATAATGCAACAGTTTGTGACGTAGGTGAAACACACCTACATGAAAATACTGTTGTTGTCAATTTTACTTGTATGAACTCACATTCTATAATTAATTATATTATATTATTAGCGGTACCTGAATCGAAGTCCTGGCGCCGAAACTGAAGCATTTACCCCCCCCCCTTTCCGTCATATTGTTTCTACTAGACAACCGCAAAATAAAATTGTCAACTTGTAGTCAAGAGGTCTCGGTTCGATCACAGATTATTGTTTGTCGGTGGAGACAAAATTTCACAATGGTCCTGATCTTAACTTGAACTGTAGGTCCAGTCCCTGAATAAAATGAGCTTGAAGCAAACTTTACAAACTAATGTGAAATAACTTATTCTTGGTTGTTCTCATGAAAGTTCAAAGACGTATCTAAAATCATAATATCATCATAACAAATTCTAAAACAAGGTGTATAAATTAATTTAGAGAGAACTTTGGCTTTTTATGTGAACGTATGTCATATTACAATCTGCAGCATAATTTTGAAACCTCACAAAGTACGCACACAACAAGATTTATTCTCATCTTTAAAGTTATTTATGTAGGAGTCATGTTGTAGCTTTTAAAATATAAGCAGTGCTCAATAGTTTAGAAATAAAATAAAAATCGTAGAGCGAGATTAGTTTTAGAAGGGAAGAAAACAGAGTCCCTCATAAGATATATCATTGTCGATAATAAGCATTATGATTCAATCAATAGATACTCAACGACAACTGGCGACAAGCGCGAAATGCAGAAGCTGCGTCACACTGATACCGATGGCGTAATGTAGTTATTTGTAATTTGGATTTTATGTACGTTTTCAAGATCTTGGTTTAATCGTGATAATATAGAGGTATAATTAACTGAACTCTCCGTCACGGGCACCGTTTGATGATACAATTTCGCACAAACTGACATTTTCGTAGCTGTAATTAACATACTTCCAAATGTGAAGGCAATTATATGTAATTAATTAATTGTTAGAAAGGCAAGAAATTCTCTGAAATCGTATTTATGTAAAGCAAACAATGGCTTATGGAATTGAATCCACGGTGTTACAAGTGAATATGGATTTAAGGGTGGAGGGTGATCTTTCCTTAAATACTAAAAACGTCAACATCTGTAGAGGTTTAGACCTACAAACCAGTAACCTTCTGTGGGATTTTGGATCGCCTTTTATTTGCATTAAGAAGTTCATCTCCATGATGTGATTTTTCTGTTTTAAACATGTTTTTTTTCCTTGATAAGGGTCATGTTCTCGTAACTTACCCATACTTTTAATTTGAAACAGTAAATCAATGTATTTTTAAGGCTCGACAGGACCTTTGGCCGACGCCAGTAGGGTGTTTTCGATATTTCCTTTCCTTTCGACACACAGCTATGATAATACCGGGTGTCGCAGAAGTATTTCCCTGATTACAAACTTTATTCATATCCGCTATATGCAATGTAGAGATGTGAAAGTGGTGCCAAAATGTTGGAAAACTAACCAAGGTTTTTTGTTAAAGGTTTCAGTCACGTGGCTGTAGTGTAGCAGTGTCAGTGCGCAGGAAACCGGAAATGTTCACAAATCAGGAAAAATCTCAGTGTGTCACGAGACCCGGTCACCAATAACAGTGCAGAGGAACTTTCAAACAACTTATGGAAAGATGCCGCCCGATGTCGAGAACATTAAGTCGTGGTATGACAAGTTCAAGACCACAGATGTGTTGCTGACTTACCAAGAACTGGCCGAACCATCAACCTCAGCGATTTCAAACAACGTAAAACATCAGCCAAAAAGTTATCTTTATGATATCTTACACAAACGTTTATTTTTTCGTGCATACAAAGTGCAAATTGTACAGGCTTTGTTACCTAATGATACCAGGGGATACACTGGGCTTTTTCCTGATTTGTGAACATTTCCGGTTTCCTGGGCACTGACACTGCTACACTACAGCCACGTTACTGAAACCTGGAACAAAAAAACTTGGTTAGTTTTCCAACATTTTGGCACCACTTTCACATCTGTACCTTACATATAGCGGATATGAATAAAGTTTGTTATCAGTGAAAGACTTCTGGGACACCCGGTATTTCAAAATCTGAAAAATTTCATCTGCTACGAATTGCTTCCCCATCCACCATATTCTCCAGATCTGGCCCCCAGTGACTTTTTCCTGTTTGCAGACCTTAAAAGAATGCTCGCTGGAAAGAAATTTAGCACTGATGAAGAGGTAATCGCCGAAACGGAGGCCTATTTTGAGGCTAAAGAGAAATCGTACTATAAAAATGGCATCGAAAAATTGTATGACCGCTATAATCGTTGTATCGCCCTCGAAGGCAACTATATTGAATAATAAAATCGAATTTTGTCCAAAAAGTTTTTTTACTATGTTAGCCTACGAACTTTTCAGCCCAACTGTTATATCTATTAAGCTATTGATAATATCTAGAGAACAGCGTATGCAAACCACTAGAAGATTCACGTGAATGCTCAAGAAGGAAATTTTCAGATCACAGCTGTTTTTCGAAAGGAAAGGGAAATTCGAAAACAGCTGCCCTGGAGTCGGCCAAAGGTCCGGTCGGGCAGCCAAGGCTACGTTATGCACAAATATGCTAACCGGGACTGAACCTACAGTTTAAAGTGGGATCCGAACCTCTACACTACAGTACCGGGTATCGAAACCTTAATTACAAGGTGACGACACTACGTCACCGGGGAGGCCAACAAATTAGTTAGTTTTACGGAAGTGAGTATATTTGCTGAGAATTAGGCTAAGATGGAGCTGACGGCAGATTGTCAACACCGTGTGTGCAAAGTTTCGAACGCACTGGCCTTGAAAATGAGGCAATATAGCACGTTGCTGTAGCTCTTGTTTGGTCTTACGACGGGCGGCCTGCATGCCGGGAAGCAACCAATCCAGCGCGATGAGAAATACAGCTTCTTGTAGAACGAGATGCGCGCAGCACCTCCTCCCGCGACGTCGTAACTCTCCCCAAATTAACTTTGTCTTTGGAAACAGAGTCGAGATGCTCCAAACAGAGACTTCAACATCCTGAAAAGGGCTGCATGCTTAGCACACAAGACACGTCGCGATGTCTGCGGCGCTACTGGAGGCACACGAGCGAGCGTAAAGAGGCTTTAAAGGGGAAGATAACATGGTTGCTAATTTCTCCGAAGGAACTCGAGGTCGGTCGAACTACCACTGAGCTCACTTTCAATCTAAGTTGGTAACTTCCACCGGCGCAACCATCACGACGTGCTGGGGATGTGGTGATGAGATGCGGTTCACCTTGTTTTGATGTCCTTCGTCCATCCCCAAGGAAAAGCTTCCCTAACCTTCTACGAACTAGAAAAACATGACAAGCCATATCCGGTATTTTTTTCAGTAGAGCGATATTTTTTACATATTCCATTAATGTTTGTTAGGCTTCATTTTTAAAATATATATTCTATCTCTTCTCTGACTCAAACAAAAGTATGTTTTAGGTGTTATTTTACTCAAATGTAATTGATTTCTAAAATAAAATACGCGATTTTGTGGCTTTTCATGTCCTTGCCCGCATATAATGAACGAAATTATGTCGGCCTCCGTGGCGGAATGATCAGCATAGCACGCCAGGGGTCCGGGTCCGAATCACAGTCTAAAGATGGGTGTTCTTTGTCAGTGTTCCTTCATCAATTTTATCATATCATAACTCATTCATTTCGCTATTAGCAAAAACTGGCAGAGAAGCGAAGTAAAATAAACTAAATAAAGAAAATCAAAACCATATCTCTCCAGCCCCCCGCCCCCACCCCCGATGGCGTAGTGGTAGCGTCGTTGTCTTGTAATCAAAGTGTTCCGAGTTCGATTCCAGTGAAGGCACATAGCGGTTTGGATCCCACTTTAAACTGTAGGTCCAGTCCCGATTAGCCTTAAGTGGACTTAAAAAACAACTCAAACAAACAACCCATATCTTGCCTGGACTAGAAAGATATACCGGAAGACAAACGAAAACATGTTTTAAGTCCGCTTCATACTCACATAGGATATAAGGGGACAGGTTGTAACGTCCCCGGCTGTCAGCCTGGTTTGTACGTGTATAAGTTATTAAGGTTGCATTTTCATTAGTTGATTTTGTAATGGCATTTCTGTTCTGTATGTTAATTAATACCCTAAGTTGGTATTCAATATACCTTAAGCACCGAGTTCATATGTATGCCACTAGAGGCGCCTCGGTAGTAGTTATTACTGTGCGCAGCTGTTCAGCGCAACCATAGTAAATCTAAGTAGTTCCTAGAGTCGCCACATGCTTACGCTGCGATCGGGGCTCCCAATGCTATAAAAGAAGCCTGAGTGTGGCCCTAGTATCAGTTGGTTTGTGGACACTGACTGGAGCACATCGAGGGCTGGCTCCTCAGCTTATGCTGAGAGATCCACCTCCAGCCCAAACAGCCTGGTCTGAACCCGGTTGAGACTGAGGAGAGGTATCCGAACCTTCGTTCGACCCCAGCCTCGTGCTGAGGAACAAGGTTCCCGAGCCTTAGTTGGCTCGTCCCCAAGTCTATAACTGAGCGGTAGGTAAACGAACCAGATTCGATCCCGGCTTCGTGCTGTGAGGAGTCTCTTGTCATACCGACTGGTTCGACCCCCGGTATTGTCACCGCGTACCGTGGGAAGGCACCCGAACGTAAGTTCGTACCAGTTTGTATATACTGAAAGTAAAAGTGCCAGAATGTTTCTCTTTTGGTTTATATATATCCCCACCCCCTACTCCTCGCTCTGAGAGAGATATATTCTTTAACGAAGGCCATGACTATAATCAGGATAAGTAAATTTTAGTATCAATGTCATTGGCACCCGATTAAAAGTTAATAGCGCCAAGGTAAAGGAACTTTAGATTTAATAAGGGGCACATTTTAATAATATTAAATTGTTTAAGAATTGTATTAATTTTGGTATATGCAAGTTTTTCTCATTCTGCCATTGTAAACGAGTGTAGTTTTATGCAAAGGAATTTTTATTGTAATTTGGACTTTGTAAATTATGAAAATTGTAAGCAAGTTTTGGCAAAAGCATGTTCAAAGAGCCTTTATTTAAATAAATAGTTATGCAATGTTTCATAATCGAGTTTCCCATGTTTTCACCCAGCAAGCCCTGAGTGTGTATAAGAGTTCTCATACTCCCGACAAATGTGAGTAGCAATAATGGGTAATGCAACAGCGGCGGCCATTTGCCTCACCGTTCGCCTGCACCTGGTTGCCGTTGGTTCGTGTCTTTACGAACGTTGCAAGGTTTAATTGGGAACTGAACTACCTGTAATGTGGTAGCACAAGTGAGAGCATATAACTATAGGCCATATGCTGTATTCTTTATTGATTCTCGGTCATACATACATAAATGTGTACATACATACATATATATACACACACTCCCTCCCCCACACACTCCCTCCCCCCACACACATATAACACATCCTTCCCCCATATATATATATATATAAAATTCATGAAATAATCTTCACGGCCCTTTAGATATTTCCTTTAGAACGAGTAGAATAAATAAATACAGTAAAATGAAGAGAAGTCTCTCTCCAATAGCAGTGCTTCAATCCGTCTTTCGCAAGAACATGTTAAAATGTCATGATCGCGATGGAACATAATTTAGACAACCTTCATCCCGCAAACAATTGCATTAAGAACAGATAACAGACAAACAAATGCGAATTAATGCTATCGCCTGATTAGGTCTCCCACGCAAGAAAACCTCTCTCTCAGTAATTGAACTACCCTATTTCTGGTACGTACAGGTAATGGTGCGTAGGCGGTTGTCAAATACGGTAACAATACTCTCGAGCTTAGCCAAACAGAACAGGAGAATTAATTGGAAAATTTTAAAAATCGAAATATGCTTTGTTGACAAGACAATACTTCTTTGCATGTATTAATGTAACTAGTGAAGTGATGTTTTCATTATACAGTAAAACCTCGTTAATCCGGACTAATAGGGGGATAAGTTCACCGGTTTAACGAAAGTCCGGATTAACTGAAATAACCTAAAATAACAGTAGAAAGTGCATTAAGACTCAGTTTATAGCAACAAAACACGTTTATTATAGTGTATTTAAAGTACATAGGCCTGAATACACTATACAGAACAGTACAAAGTCTGCGGGAAACAGAATTTCATCAATGGTTGACTTCTTTTTCTTTTGGAAGTTCTCTTGTTGACTTCTAGAAACATTTCAAACCTTGCATTCTGCTTTTTTTGGCCTTTATCCTGTACGGATTAAGCGAAGTCCGGTTAATAGGGGTTCGAATTAACTAGGTTTTACTGTATATATATATATATTTATCTATTGGTAAGTTAGTAACATTGGTTGAGTTGGTGCTTTAAGTCCACTTTATGCACAGTAAGGCTAATCGGGACTGGACCTACAGTTTAGAGTTGGATCCGAACCACTATGTGCCTCCACAGGGTATCGAACCTGAGATCCCTTGATTACAAGGCGACGACGCTATCACTGCGCCATCGGGGAGGCACCCCACTTTACTTGAGTTTGTACAAAGCAGTTGCTCTTTATTATACACTCATTAATACTAAGAAAAACTAAATATGCTGACCAAGGCAGTAATTTATTTTATTAAAAACATAAACTAACGTAACGTTTCAACCTTCTAGCAAGGTCTTCTTCAGACTCTGTATCAAGTACAGAGTCTGAAGAAGACCTTGCTAGAAGGTTGAAACGTTACGTTAGTTTATGTTTTTAATAAAATAAATTACTGCCTTGGTCAGCATATTTAGTTTTTCATAATCATGGAAACAAGGCTTAATGGTGTTATCATTAATACTATTATTTATTGTTAATGAGAGGGATTAACCTAACTTAAAATAGTGACGTGTAATAGTTGATTACTTGTTGAAGTTATTAATTCACATATTGCTATGTTTTCCTGTTCTTGAGGGTTTATATTGATATTTGACAAATAGGCCTCATACTATAATAAAATCTCTTACTGGAATTTACGTTTGGTTCCAATGTAAAGCTAGCTGTGTTTGGGGGGGGGGGGGGTCGCACGCTAGTTTATGGCTATCCGTTAACTACTTTATGGTAGGCTACAGCGACGACATAAGAACGGGAATCAACTTGTCAATCTTCGAACTAGAAATAAGAAGGGAACTGTTACACTACCCAGGGGATCGAACCTGAGACAGTTTGGTTACAAGGCGACAGCCTCACCAGTACGCCAAAGGGAAGGCCACAATTATCAATGCTACAAGCGTATGTTAAAGAAGCACAAGTCGTAACAGACGCGACCGAAGCGTAGACAGACTTGAAAACAGGAGCGTACATCCACTCGTAAGAGTCTCTCTATTCTCTCGGGTTACTGCTCAAGAAGTTCTAAACAGCTTCTGAAACTTTTGAAGTTCCCCTCCGTACGATCTTCGATAAAGACACCTCATCTTCTTCCAGAAGCCACTTGTGATAACTGGCGCCCCCTTAGCACGTCACTTCCTGTTGGATGCTGTCACAACTACCTACTTTACGGTGGAGGAGATTCGCGCATTGAAATGTCGATAATTTGTCGGGTGTTTTGACGCCAGCAGAAACCCTGAGAACCTTCGCTATGCTCTTAAGCGCTGATGCGGAACATTTAATCTCGTTAAGATGGAGAGAGAGAGAGAGAGAGAGAGAGAGAAAATTAGTCCTCGTGAAAAGCAGTTGCTTCAATTTTCTCCAGCGACAGAGAAGGCTTCTGCTCGACTCTTCTACACAAAATCGGGCGGGAAATTGGGCAGAAAATCGAATGTGCGTCTTCAGAAAGTGTGAACTCCACACTTTTCACTCTGTGACAGATATTTTGCTATACCTTTTACTCTCCCATAGGGCCCCTGCGCTGAAAGATCGAGTTGTGTCCTTGTATCTTCGGCAAATGTCGATCGATCGATCTTATGGAGCTTTCAGATTGAAGCCTGCAATGTCGCTTGTCGCTCGGATCGTTTTCTCAATGTTGCTTTGATCTGTTGTTTCCTCATATTTGTTTGTGTTTATCTGTGTATAGTAAAACATCTCTTACGGATACCTCTGAATAGAAGACACACATAAATAACGGATATTTCTTAATTTTCCGGTGCAAATACAGGGGGGTATATGGAGAGATTACTTCTTGATAACCGACGCGGACATTGGAAACTGTCCCACAGAGACAATTTAAGACTCCCGAATAACGGACAACCATCAGAAATGGCAATTTCTAGAATTCTCAGATGACAATGTGTGTGTGTGAATAGGTCCCTGATTGATGTTATATCAACACTCTTTGAAACAATTTCTAATTTCTAAAACACACACACAAGCTTGTAGGCTTGAGTTTCCTACGCAGAGGCTTGGAAATTTCAAAATTAGCGAAGGGTGGAAATAAATACATTTTTACTCAGACATGCCACATATATTCGTGTTATACTACTCGAGATCAATGTATAAAACGCTTGAAAATGTCGCACGATATTTGCATATTATAATACGTATATTCTGAGAGTCAACTCCTCTGATTAAGCCTGAGATAACTGAGGAAAATGAAGAAAGTGGTGAAAAAAGAATAGTACTTGTATACAGCTAAGCCTGTGACGTCACGGTTCTTCCTCTCCTTGTTAGTATTTTTGTTCTATTTATGGAATTTCGCATTGAAAACGGAGTAAATGAACATGATGATGGACAATTTACCTTACTGTTATTATTGCTGTTTGTTACAGTATAATAAATATATTTTTAAAAAAACATTGAATACGTGTGCAAAGATTCAATTAAAAATTACAGTACTCTTATCGCGGAGGCGTGGAAAAAGTTCCTCATGCAAGAAAGGTGAATATCATAATGTGTGTTTATATAAGATACACATGATAGTTATCATAACATTTCATTTATTAATATTGATCTTTCTTTAATGGAAAGAACATAGCTGTTGCAACGTGATCAACTCAACTCAACAAAGATTTATTGGACTTACAGCTTTACAGATGGCTGTTTATGCCCAGCATACATTATAAGTACATAATAAACATTTTTAATATAAATTTTACACACAAAGTTCATAAACGCTCTTAAATACAATTTTATGTAACTACATTAAGTCAGTCAGTAACAGAAGTATATTATAATTTTATATCAGCTTTTCTCAAAAAAGCAAGTATAACATATCCAATTCTAATATCTGGAGCATACAACATTGAAGTCATATTAATAGGGAAAGGAACATTAATTTTTGACAATGTTTTGTATAAAGTCTTTCTTCTCTCTGAGTGAATTAGACATTCCAAAATAATATGATGAGCATCACCCCTTAAATCACCACAATCACAATTCGGAGATTTTAAAATGTGTATTTTAAATAAATGATGATATGTTCTCGCGTGACCACTTCTTAGTCTATTTATTAAAACAATTGCATTTCTTGATCCTTTACAATTATAAAACCAAGGTTTTTTTCTATTGTAATCAACATAAGGACGATAACTTTCACCAACGCTTTTTAATGCATTATTACACCATAAGTTCCATTCTTCAAAAATTTTCTTCTTAACCCTCGGAAGAAGATCTGTGTAATGCAATGGTAACTGGATTGTTTCATTCATTTGAGCAGCTTCTTTTGCATATCTGTCTGCTTGTTCATTTCCGTAAATATTAATGTGTGATTTTACCCACACATAATGAACTACCTTTCCATTGCTAATTAAGCTATTAGTTGCACGAATACAATTGATGACATATGGTGATATTTTAAATAAATTTTTATAATTAGATTGTATTGCTTGTAAAACACTTCGCGAATCAACCAGTATTAGAAATTTCTGTTCAGGAACTGTACCAATATAAATCAAAGCTTGATATACCGCATATATTTCTGCTGTAAATATGGATGCCTCCACTGGTAACCTAAACATTTTTGATATATTTCTTTCAGTATCATAAAGAGCTGCTCCTACTCCACTTTCAGTTTTAGACCCATCTGTATATATATGATAAAAGTCTTCCCAAGATTCTCTAAACTCAGCTGAATGATTATATTTCGGGATATATATATTTTGAATTGGTTGTGTGGGAAATTCTAACGAGTATACTGGCAATGTTCTTGCTATGAGTACTTGACTACATTCATGGTGATATTTACTAAATAGTTGTACCCAAAGGGTAGCTGATTTATCATTGGTTATTCCTGAATCATGCAGCTCTAAAAGATTTAATAAAACATCATTGAATGGATGCCATGGTGAATGTTGTATTTTAAATAACATTTTTATTGCAATTAACTTTATCCTCACAGAAACCGAACATTCTACTGACTCTATATATACCACTACATTAGGAGTACTGTTCATTAATCCCAAACATATTTTTAGAATTTTTCGTTGCTGGACTTCTAGTGGAGAAAGTTTTGTTACTGGAAGATTACACAAGACCATTAATCCATAATCTAATACTGCTCGATAATAATTCTTATAAAACATAAGCATGCTGGTAGGATGTGCTCCCCATTTGGTATTCGCCATAGCTTTAAATAAATGAAATATTTTATCGGATCTATTTTTCATCATATTTATTTGATACTGCCATGATAATGATGCATCAAAGTATACACCTAGATATTTTACTTGTGAAACAATTGGAATTTGTAATCTCCTATGATTAATGTTGAAAATATTTTGAAGACCCTTATGTTTAAATACTACTATTTTGGACTTTTCTAAAGATATTGATAATTTTTTC
The DNA here is from genome assembly GCF_977018435.1 of Lepisma saccharinum. Lineage (NCBI taxonomy): Eukaryota > Metazoa > Arthropoda > Insecta > Zygentoma > Lepismatidae > Lepisma > Lepisma saccharinum. The sequence continues at coordinate 73,711,770 of NC_139236.1, forward strand.
TGCTTTAACCATTGGTTAAATTCTATTAATTTATCTTCAAACATTGAAAAATCTTTCAAGTGATTGTTTGAGTCTAAATATATACATACATCATCAGCATATTGTAGAAACTGAAATGGGGAATCTATTATTGTTTTAATATCTGATAAATAAACATTAAAAAATAATGGGCTAAGAGGACTTCCCTGTGGTAGTCCTTGTCCAATATATATTGGACCTACCATTTCTGAACCAAAATGAAAATAAAGTTGTCTTTTAGATAACAATTTCCATGTCAATATGAGTATACAATGAGGCACTTTTAGTAATTGTAGTTGTCTCAATAGAACATTAATATCTACGTTGTCATATGCACTTTGAATATCAATAAAGGCTGAAAGTACTGATTGTTTTTTTTAATAACGCTATAAATATGAGAAGATAATGTTACTAATGCATCCTGGGTTCCATAACCTTTACGAAATCCCATTTGTCTGGGAGAAAATACCTTTTGACCTTCCATAAACCACTCTAATCTCTTTATTAAAAGCTTCTCAAAATTTTTTGCCAATACGGAACTAAGAGCTATTGGGCGATATGACTGACCCAACGAAGGGTTTTTTCCTGGTTTTAGAATTGGCATAATAATTTGAGAGGTCCATGCAACAGGAATTTTACCCGATAGGAATATTTGATTGTAAATTTTACATAAAATGCTTAGTGCATTCTGTGGAAGATTTCGTACCATAGAATACGTAATTCCATCAATGCCAGGAGCAGAATCTTTAGACCCTTGAAGAATTTCATGAATTTCATTTACAGTGATAGAGGATGTGAACCCCTTTGAGTATTTTGATGTAGATGAGAACGTGTAGAATATATTAGGAGGTTCGCAGACTGATGTAAAGGGTGTAGGAATTACTTTATTAATAAAATCAGTTTTCCATTCAGTGGACAAAGGTAAAGTCCGACTTACATGTGCTTTTCTAAGTGATCTGAACTTGCGCCATATAACGTCTAATTTTGTTTTAGGGTTTATTTCTTCGCAATATTTTTGCCATGAAAATCTCTTAGCCTTTATATATACTTTTCTAGATTTTGCAGTAGCTCGTTTTAAATTTATCAAAGTTGCAGGTGAAGGAGCACTTACAAATTGTTTCAATGCTTGTATTCGCTTCCTTTTTGCTTGAAAACATTCTTCATTCCACCAATCTATTTTAGGAAAATTTCGATCGTATTGCGGTTTCAGTCGCGGACAGGCATAATCCATAACTTGAGTTATTACATCCACAATTTTTTCATATTGTACAGTATATTGGTTTTGATATTCTTTAGCTGAAAATTTTAAGTCTAAAACTGAATTATATTTCATCCAATCTGCCCTCTTTACGCTCCACTTACGAATTATTTTTTGTTTTATTAATTTTGGAAATTTTTGAGATGATGTTAGCGTGATGAAACATGGAAAATGATCACTAGTTCGTAAATCAAAGTCTATTTCCCATACAAATTCAAAACACTGATTATCAGATATTAAAGTTAGATCAATTGAGGACATATTGTTTCCATTTGGTGGTACATGTGTTGGAGATCCATCATTTATAACTGTCAAGTTATTATAATCCATCCAATCTTCAACTGTCTTTCCCAAAGTATCAATTCTATGATCACCCCACAATGTATTATGACAATTAAAATCTCCTGTTATGATAAAGGGATGTTGAAAGCCAGACAAAATAGAATTTAGATGAGAGCTCTGTATTTGTTGAGAAGTATAATGAGATGGAATATACAAACTAATAATATTATAAAGTAAGTTGTTTAACTGCATTTTTATACCGACCACTTCTACATTATATTTGGAAAATAAATCATGTGTTGAATTAAACTGAATTTGTTGAAATGGTACACTTTCATGAACAAAAATTCCCACACCCTTATTTCCCACATTATAATCATTTAATATAGTATGATAGTGAGCAATATGAATATTTTCTGATTTTAAACCCCATACCTCACTAACACAAATAATTAACGGGTGACACTCATCTATTAATTTAATTAATTGAAGTTTCCTCGCAGAAAAGGATCTTAAATTCCATTGTATTATTAATGGCAAGATTTTTCTTTGCTGGCAACACATTGTTGTTTTAAATTAGGGGGTGTCCCCGAAATCTTGTAAGTCTTGAATTAGTTTTAAAATTTGTACAGAAATTTCGTTACATTTTAATATTATTTTCCTAATATATAATAAATCATCACTCACTGAAATTGTTGTGGTTAGTTCTGCTATTAGATGTAGCAGATTTACTAGCGATTCTTTCTGAGAAGGACTCTCTGCTGTTGTCCTGCGTCCAATCGAATCTGATTTTCTCTCCTGTTCCTTAGAGGAACACGTCGTGCTCACAAGTTCACTTGAATTACCCACTGCTGATGATGTTGACGCAATTTGTGGATCCTTGTGTTTATTTTTGTCCTTTATCAAAACAGGTTTAATTGTTTTCCTCAATTGTGAAGCAGAATGCAGTCTAAAATTTTCCCCGTGTTGTTTTTTAAAACTTTCATAAGACCGCTCAGATTCTGGTGGAACTTTCTTCCAACAGGGGTTACTTAGATATGTGTCATTTCTTCTATTTTCCCAATCTGTAACAGAATTAAATCTGTTTGTAGTATAATTTTCTGATGTGCAAGGGCTTTCCTTGTTTATTGATTCCTTTCTTATCTCCAGCAATTTAGGAAAGTCTTTAGCAGAGGTCGCATATGTTCGCCGTTCATTTCGTGGATCAATTCCAAAAAGTACTTGTTTCTTTGCATCTTGATAGGAGATGTTGTTATAAGCAATCAGCCTTTGTATTTCTCTCTCTTGCTCCCATCTTACACAAGACTTATCGGTAGATAAATGGTTTCCCTTGCAATTAATACATTTAGGACTGGCATTGCAGATTCCATGTTCCGCTTGACCGCATCTATAACACACGGGAGAGGATTTACACTGTGTTTGTGAGTGTGAGAAACGGAAACATTTCTTGCATAAAATCACAGATCTTACTTTTGGCTTCACTTCAAATATTTGTCTCCACAACTTCACTTCTTTTGGTAACTGTTGAGATTGGAATGTTACACTAATGAGTTTAGTAGGTTCTTGTCTTACTTCCCCATCCTCATTGAAAAAAGTTTTCTTCATCCTTATTACATCTATTATTGGAACTTCAGCTCTAATGTCTTCGATTATCTCGTCTACTGGGATGTCGGTAGGTACACCATATATTAATCCTTCTCTCACTAATAGACCTTTAGGAATTCTGGCTTCTAAATGGTATTTTTCCTTGATGAATTCATTTTTAGCAAATTTATTTGCATCATATGCTGTGCGAAATGACAATTTTGCCTGCTTCAAACCACTTTGTTTAACGAATTCAACATCAACCTTCTCCTTGCAACGTGATTAAATACTTTTCTCGAAGAAAATAACGTACATGGTATTTTTAGGGCGAGTCAATAACAACTTTTCTGTTGCCCATTGGCGGTTTATTAAAGGGCAATTAAAATAATGAGTCCAAAGATAATTGTAATTTACTCATGGCTTTTCCCTGCAGAAAAGAAAAACAAGTTAACATGCATGCTGGTCTGTCGAATGTTGTTGTTTGTTCGGACGTTTTCATTTACGAAACTTGATTTGTATGTTGTGCGAGAAGGGAAGGCTCTAATTAATTAGATTTCTGGAAGTAAGCAAATGTTTTCCCCATGTATGCGGCTTGCTCTGTTAAATAAAAATGTCAGAAACAATTATATATTTTTCTCTGTGTTTTGAATGCACGGGTGTGCAAAATACAAAGCACATCATGCAATTTCGAGGTTTGTAACTTGCCGTTTATCTGTGAAAGTGACATGTTTTTGCATTGTTTGTCCAGATTACATTTTGTTACTAATATATTGGTAACGGATGTTTGATTAGAATTAGCTTCTCATTAAAACAAATAGAACATAGTGTTCGTAGCTATTCTGCATTGAAACAACTGCTTGTACTATCTTGTCCTGACCTGTTCTGTACTGTCCTGTTTTATCCTATCCTGTCAGACGATTTCCCCTAACTTTGCGAAATTTTATGCATACATCGTTTGTGTTGTACTTAATTCAGATGTAAACATTACCTCACCCTGACAATAACGTCTTTAGAATGCATTAGAAGCACAGCTACGCGACTGCAAGCATACCATACCTCATACTTGTCAGGCTAGAAGCAAAAGCTGAATGCGGAAGCCACGAAGCAAATATGAGAGACGTTAAGGAAAATGGATGCACTTGTTCCGTACAAACAGAAAGGTCAAGAAATTAAAAAAAAATTAGAGTCGCCAAAGGAATGATTTTTGGAGTTGTCATTGTCTTTTGGAGAGCAAAGTCCATCAAGAAACGTACCATGTTATCCAACATGGAAATGCTGAATCATACAAAATAAAAAAATCCTTTCGTTACAGCTCAATATGCGTGGTGGTGCTTCCTGCTCAGATACTAGAAACCCTCTACGGAAACTAACATAATTTAACATCTAAAGTTGTGGGGAAAATGTGTACTAATTTTCTTTTTAATTGCAAAGTCTACTCGATACACTAAATTTCGATGTCATGCACATCTTTTGTGCAACCAGGAATGGAATTCAAATTCCCTTCGTGAAACTCTCCAAACAAACTATGTAATTATTCAGGACATCTACGTTCCGCTGTCAACATGACTGTCACAGCAACTTAATAAGAGTCATTACTCTTGGTTGCACATTAAGTCACCAGAAACCAGAATTCGTCTATGATAGCGATGCTTTTGCGCGGTAAAGCTTTGTTTTCACAAACAAATCAATACACTTTGTTTCTTTATGTTTGTCTAATCAGGACTGAATTAGAAGTTTAAAGTATAACACAAATGTGCAACTACCGGGTACCAAAGACTTGATTGTGCTGTTCTTGTTTTATGTCCATATCATGCTCGGACAGACTAGTTCGGACTGGACGTAGTTCAAAGTGAAATCAGAGTGCCTCCACCGTGGATTGAACTCGGGATCCCTTTACCACTACGCTATCAGGAGACACTAAAATTAATAATGTCCCATTCTTACTAACATTTAGACAATTAATGGTTTAATTTGCCACCTTGACTAAACCTCAGAAAATCTGGAAACAGTTTCGTTTCTCCAGTGTTGTTTTTACTTGGAGAATTTCCAGATTTCTTCGAATGACGTCATCAGGTTCTATTGATATTCTCAACCTAAAATTAAAAAGAAAATAAAGAAACGAGAACTAATATAAGGGAACGCAGTAAAAAGGCCAGTGAGGAAGAAATGTATTACAAAATGTAAGGAAAACACGCCAGAAAGATGAGCTCTATAGTTCGCAAATTTCCTAAATGCTTTTACTCTATTTCAATTATAAACGTTGTAAAAACTGACCCCTCGTCCGTGAAATAAGCGTTTCGTTCATTATGAATTTTCTTCTAACATTACACCCCCCCATGATAAAAAAAAATGTGCAAAAAATAACAAAAGCAGGGAACCATATTAACTACACTGGCCGTCCGAAGTTTTTCCATAGGAACACGTAATGGGTTTTAGAACTTCCGGAGAGGAATACGTATGAGTAGTAGGAAAGTATATATTATAAACTCAGGAAAGTATGAACCCCCCTCAAGCAGATTTGGCTACACTTAAAACAAGCTCAACATGCCCATATGAGGTTTTTGCTCAAGTGTGGAACCCTGTCTAATCCAAGATTTTTGTAAAAAATGCCCTCGGGAATTTCTCGGAAAGTATGAACCCCCCTCGGCAGAAGTGCCTATACTTACAAAAGGCACTTCTGTGAGATTGTTGTCCATAAATTTGTTAAAAATATGCCCCTCTTGATATTTTTTTTTTTGGCCACACTTAAAACTATGCCAAGATACACACACACACCCACCCACACATATTTACTTCCGGTTTAAGTTCAATTGAATACCAGCTTCAATTTGTTTATCTAATATTAAAACAATGTAATATGCAGAGCCCCTCTAGAATTGCTCTGTGACTCTCTCATTTCTTACATCATAAACATATCATTTTTCACCTATGAGAATAACACCATATGGTGTCATCAGGTAATGCCTCATGGAATTCACAGATAATTTTAATGTTTGTCCTGTCATTAACCACAACTTGTTTCCTTTTTGAAGTGTTGATTACAAACATGGGTCTCTGTGCTTTGAATTCATCTGGTGTGTAATACATGTCAGTATTGCCAGTAGTGACCCTTTTGTATGCTGTAAATGCCTCATATAATTTGAGGAAATCATCCTTGGACATGTCTAAATTGTAATTTTCTCTAGGAAATACCTCATTTCTGCCATTTTTAAGATATATGTTCTTGATGTTGCAGTTATCAAATTTACTTGAATTTTTTTCCTGATTATTGTGTCTTCCAGTCTGAAACAATACCACCACAAAATCCGTCATGTCATATTGTATACTGGAGAATGAATTTGTAGCATCAAACTCATAATATGTGCCAGTTGCGGGCTTCTGTACACATTGATATGTATAAAATTGTAGTGGAATTTGTGGATTTTTTATTATATCAGCTTTGTATTTAAGAGCATAACTGGCCTCATATTCAACAACAGGGATTCTTAACTCCATAGTCTGAATAATGCATTTGCCTGCATCTGGTAGGGTATTAGGCAGAGCTTCCCCGGTAGAGTTTATTGCACTGTACCTCATCAAAGCATTGTTATCATTTGCAGCTCTTCTAAATGTGATTCTTTAACCACCCTTCCACATAATATCTTTGTAATCTGAGAAGAATCCTGGCAATAGGCGCATGGGGAACAGCACTGTGTGGTTTTTAGATAATATTTTTTCACCAGCCTCAAATCCACCTATTTTGTAGTAAGAAGCCTCGGTTTTGGATAATTTTAATGTGGCCAAAGCTGTGGAGGTAATGCCGGGATAATCCACTCTGTTTATAACAACGCCATGCTTTCTGACCTCAATTTCAGAGAATAGATGTGGCACAAAATTATCTACAAGTCTTATATTGAATTTGCCGGATAATCTGTTCCATCGAGCTTTACAACATCAAATTTGATGTATAGATCTGCTCTGTGGGGGTGTATAAAGCCATCCCCTACATCAAGATCAACCTCAATTTCTGTGTTGGGTTGATTTAAATTTGCAAATGTCCTCCTGTTTGGAGGGAATGATTGTAGCTCATAACTCTCAATATTTTCCATTTTCTTCTTGTATGTATTTTTATTTAAATATTAATCTCTATGATTGCAGTTGTTGTGGCTCCAGCAAAATCAACTAATTCTTCTTTTTCATTAGTGACCATCAATTCAATATAATCTATTCTATTATGACACACAGGAAAATATAATGTTGGGGATGGATTGTAGATGATGGGCTCCATAAATTCAGAATTAGGTTTGAATGTTGCAATGATGCCGGTTTGTTTGTGAGTGCCTATGCCATTTGATTTGGTGATCATACCCTCAGCCACATTACAGTGAATATTCAGAGTCTCTATGGCTAAGAATTTAGGTATATTAATAGCAGTGTGTTTGATGCCTGGTTCAAGTTTTGTGTTGTTCTCAAATCCTAACAGCTCTCCTATAGTACCCAGATCCACTGTTTCTGTAGCAGATACAATCTCTACTCTGTGAGTGACAGAATTTTGACTTAACACTACACCTCTGGGTAATTGAGCATTTAGAGTGGATAGATTATACTGCCCTGGAGTAATGACAATTTTTTGATCCCCAACTGCAATTTTGTTGTTGTGGTGTGTAATATTAGGGATCAAGTACATGCCATAAAATGCTCTGAGAGCTATTGTTTTGGGATACACTGTAATGACTGCCTACCGGTAGAAATAGCGAACCACCACATCATGGAGGCAACAGTGCCTCCGGGAACCAGTTGGGCAACAAAACAAAACAAATCAAAAAAATTAAATCCACGGCTAGCTACACATACAACCTCAACTGGCTCCTTGTAACACACCATATGTAGCTGAAACTTAACATGAGCAGGTAAATCGAGATGCAAACACAATCATTATTATTTCCATAATTTTAATTTCTATTAGTTTGGATAACTATGCAAGGTGACCAAAACTGATCCAAGAATCAAGACCTATAAACATATTTATAAAATTTACACACACTGTCCCAAACTACATTAGCAATGAAGTGTTGAAATTATTGGCCAATTATATAATGCATGCAGTACGCGTACTACACTACAGTTTGCACATTACCTTGTCTGCCGATGCACATTAGAAAGAAAAATATATATAAGCGCGCACTGAGTTCATCGTTGGGGCCCAGTCTTCTAATATGGTCCTGACGTCACGTTTGAAGAGATATGGATGGGGGGGGGGGGGGTTAATAGATGAAATGATGGCGGTTCTTCAGTAGAGCAGCTACAACCACTGGTGGGTTCCTTGGTCGTCTCCGGTTCAGTCCATTTCAGCACGCGTGATTACTGTATAAGCTGTTCTGCAGGCATCTTAACGTTGGACTCGCCGTACTTGACGGTGCTTCAACACTTGCCCGTTCACGCGTCCGAGCGTCAACAGATCAGCACTGCACACATACGTAGTTCGTACTTGGCGCTGTTTTAACACTTGCACGTTCACACGCCCGAGCGTCAACAGATCCGCACTGCTCTCATATGCGTACAAGGCAAAGAATCAAAGAACTTTTCGAGAGCGACCACTTTGTCTCCTTACTTCTTCACCGTTAAAACTTAGACTGTCCGTCCCAGGACTCTCCACACTCCTGGAAACACTATTTTGCACTATTGTGCTCCTCTGACCAATCAGGAGCTTGCACTTTCTTCTCCATTATGTACTACTGACAATGAACATGGAGGGTGTGTGACCTCGCAAGTTTACAGCGTTATATATAATTCACCCTTTTACTAAAGTGGACAGAAACATGCCTAGATTCGAAATTTATGAAGGTAAATAGCTCTCCATTGAGCTTAATTCTGAAATTTACACCCAAGGGATGCTTTCGAAATGGTGACAGGCTTGTAAATATTCGAGAGACAAATATATGGTCGCACAGATGGACGGAGAAAAGGCTTGACTTGAGAATGTCTGAAAATATGGTGCGACTCGAATCGGAAGAGACCCCCCCTAGAATGGAGGGTGTGGAGCCATCTAGCATGGAAGAAAATCACTAGATTTAGAAAGTTGAAAGAGGAAAAGACAAAGTGATACCTTTACATACTTATGCCGGTGAAATTTTGATATGCCTGGCAACACTGACGTCCAGACGCTCATTTTGTTGGGGAGAGCTAGCTCTATTGTTACATTTTTTTCAGCTTTCTAGACTGGCTGCTGCATTCTGTCCCTCGGCCGTGAAAGTCGCATGGTGGTAAATTCACATAACTGTGACAGCACCATGCTGTGCGAAGAAGGTGGTCAAAAATAGGGGTGACGTCCATGAGAGTTCCCACGACCCACGCTAACTTTCGAAAATAAGAAGAAAAAAAAAGTAAACAAAAAAAAACCTTGGGGTGGACGCTGGGAAAAGTCCATCACAGAACCCCCCCTTCGGATTAATCACGATGAAAATCTGAATAATCTGAATATTCTATACAATAAATTATTTGGGGCATATGCCTGTTCACCCCCTCACAGTACGCCAAAAAAAAAATACTGGGATGAACCTACAAGATATAATATCCTTATGAATAGATAATATACAGAAACAAAAAAATATACATATAACCATAAAAATAGAAGTACAAAAAGTTTAAATATTCACAAATACAAAGTACATAAAAGAAGATAAAGATTCCCTTCTGGATCCGGAAGAGGTCTTTCCACTTTCTTTCCTTTCAACCTGTCCCTGGAAGGGTCGCAAACGACCTGTGGTCATTCATTCATTCGCCGGCGACCTTCAGCCAAGGATTCCTTCCTACAGCTGGTCGACCGTTTCCTTTTCTACAAAAGGACCCCTCTTGTTAGCCGCACAGTCATAAATACCTGACACTTCTTCCTTTTTCCAATAAGCCGAAAAAATATATATATTTATAATCTTCTTATCCTCTTCCCTTTTCTTTTCAGCAATTGCTGGCGAAACTTTTTCATTATTATTTACAATTGGCACTTTAAACATGATGCACATTACAATTACAAAAACACTAATGATGATGATAATAATAATAATAATAATAATAATAATGACAATTACTGTTAATAATAATAACGACAATAATAATAATACTAATAATACAATAGACAAAACACTAAATTACACTTAAATTCCATCATCAGCCTCACTGTACTATTCCAGTGTTGCAGTGTAACGGCGTAGGTTGGTGGTGTTGTAAACACCAATCTCCTTGTTGCTTCGTGGGTTGGACAAGAGATATGCATTGGGCCCTACTTCCTTCACCACCACGAATGGGCCTTCAAAGAGATGCACGAATTTTCTGTAGATCCCTTTGTCTACATTTGAGGTTGCAAAGGACCTTTTTAGAACACAGTCTCCTTCGTTGAATGTTGTCAAGTGTCCTTTGTCGTGCTGTTTCTTTCTAGCAGCCGCAGCTTTTTCTAGATTTTCCCTGGCTCTCATTAGCTTTACCTCGCGACTGGAATCGTCGTTTAGTCGAGGGATATTGAATATTCTCCTTATTTCCTCCTCCGGGTTTCTGTTGAGAAATAGCTCGTAGGGAGCGTATCCCGTCGAACTGTGCACGGCCAGATTCATGCACTTTGTGATGTCCGGAATGTGTTGCGGCCACTCACGATGTTTGTCCTTTAAGCTAATGCGAAAAAGCCTCCCTATCTCCCTCATGGTTCTCTCCACAGGGTTAGCTCTAGGATTCTTGGCACTAATGAATCGCACTTCGATTCCCCTCTCATTCAATTCCTGCTTCCATCTCTTCCCCGTGAACTGAGTCCCTTTGTCTGTGAGGAACGTCTTTGCATTCGGACAAAGTACCAAAAAGTCATTCACAATCTTATTTAGGATTGCGTTTGTTGTGGCTTTCTTCAACGGATAAACCATCACAAACTTGGAGAAAACGCACAGAAGTACCAGGCAGTACTGGAGACCGTATCTCGCCTTCGGTAGTGGACCGTATAGATCAGCTGATATAATTTCGCCAACGTTATTTGCCACCACGGGGTGCATCGGTCCTTTCATCTCCTGGTTAGAATATTTCGTCCGCAGGCAGAGATCACATGCATTCACGTGCTTCTTGATGCTTGCTCTCGTCTTCTTCCAAGTGAAGAATTCGGAGATTGCAACGTGAGTTTTCTGCTGTCCGTAGTGGCCTCTCTTGTGATAAAAATCCATTATGCCATTCGTTAGACACTTCGGAATGCAAATCTTAAACACTCCGTTTTCCTTTTTGCACAAGATGTCATCTTTTAGCACATAACGAGAATATTCTTCTCTCTCCTCTTCTTGGTGTCCCTCTAGGGATCGAACTATTGGCCCTAGCACTTCGTCTTCTCGTTGCAGCTTCGGAAGGTCCTGCATCCTCCTTTTCAGATCCTCTGGAGGCCTGAAATGTATGGCCGCTATGACCTCACACGGTTCCTTTGTGCCACCGCTTTCCTCTATCTTCCCATTACTAGGATACCGAGATAGATAATCTGCGAGATTAGTGTTGCCCTTTATGTATTCAATAGTAAAGTCAAATGACTGAAGTAGCAGTAACCACCTGGCTATCTTCGGATTCGTGAGGCGGCACGTAAAGAGAAATTTCAGTGCCTTATGGTCTGTGCGAATCACAAACCGCGCTCCATTCAGGTACACAGAATTCTTTTGTATGCCGTATAAGATGGCGGTGAGCTCCTTCTCCGTGATGCTGTACATCTTCTCACAGTCGCTTAACACTCTACTGTGGCACGTTATAACTCGTACGTCACCTTCTTTAAGCTGGTACAGTATCGCACAGATAGCTTTGTCACTCGCGTCTGTTTCCAGATAAAATGTACTTTCTGGATCAGGGTGGTGCAACATTACCTCTTCTCCAAACGTCTCTTTGATCTTCGTGAACGCTTCTTCGTGCCTTTGTAGCCATTTGAACGAGGTTCCCTTCTTCAACAATTCTAACAGCGGCGAGATAAGCTCGGCGTGCTTCACATGGAATATTCTGTAATAGTTAAGGTGACCCAGAAACGAGCGAAGCTGTTTGACGTTCTTCGGCCTGGGAAAATTGTGAATTGGTGCCAACTTTTCGGCGTCCATTTTTATCCCCTGCGGAGTGACTTTGCATCCGAGAATGGATACTTCTTGCCGTGCGAATTTACACTTCTTTAACTTTAGTGTTAGGCCAGCATGTCTAAGTTTAATAAAAACGGCGCGCAGGTGTTTCAGGTGCTGATCGAAGTCGTTGCTTGCAATTTGCAAGTCGTCGACATACCACGACAGAAAATCGTCCATTTCATGTCCCATCACGTATCTGAGTACTCTCACCGCACTCGACATGGCTGTCTTTAAGCCGAAGCTCACTCTGGTGAAAGTATATGAGATGCCGTCAAAAACGAATCCCACATACTTCTGATCACTTTCTCTTAATTTTATTTGAAGAAAGAAACTTGTGAGGTCAGCGCATGTAATATACTTCTTGCCCTCGAATTTCTGTAGTACTTCTAGCACTGGAGGTGGCTGATCGTGCTCTGATCTTATACGCAAATTTAAAAGTCGCGCGTCGAGACACGGACGTATACTTCGCCGTGAGTCTTTTTTCCTGACACACACAAGCGGGCTCACGTACGCAGTAGTTTGCTGTTTTATTATGTCCCAGTCCAGCCATTGCCTAATCTGTGTTCTTACCTCCTCTCTGTATGCATACGGGACTGGATAGACTTTCTGTGAAAAAGGCGAATCATCTGTGAGCTCCAGTGTGTGTTCGTATCCCTTCACTAAACCTGGCTTTTCATCGAATATATCTCGAAAATCGAGTAAGACTGCCATCAATTTTTCCTTCTGCTCTTCGGAGAGATTGGGCGTGGCATCAACGTGCTTCCGAATATCCTGCATCGACGCTCTTGTCTCCTGCCCTTTTGCTTTCTTCTCGTAGGCTCTGGCAACACTGCGATTCTTTTCTCTGGCTTCTACAACTTGTGCCGCTGCGACCATCGTAGCCGGGGGGGTTGGTTGACAGCTGTCCCCCGTCACAACAAACGGATTTGCTACCTGGATGCGAAAACTGCATTCCGGCTCACGACATCCCTCTCCACATGGTTCCAATTGTTTCAATGGAAGGAGCGGTGCCATTATATCACCATCGCACCGACATATGGGTCCTTCGCACTCGTAGCCAACAGTAATGTGGTTCGCTTCTTGTTCAATACTTTCGCACTCGGCGGAGACAAATTTTATTTCTGTGTATAGGCCGCTGCATTTCAATCTCATCGTCTTGTTGTGGAAGTCCAGGTGGGCGTGGTTGTCCTCTAAAAAGTCGTTCCCCAGAATTACAGGTTTAACCAGGTTCCTAACAACAAGGAAATTGACGTCTACCGTCACACCTCCAAACGATACAGGCAGATAAGTCTGCGTGACAATCTTTGAGGCCCTGGAACCGAAAGCTGAAATGATTTTCAAACATCCAACGCTTAATTGTGGCAGATTGGCGTTTTCCTCCAATAGGGATAGCCATATCTCCTCGCTCAGGCAGCTGTGGCTAGCCCCGGAATCTAATAGCGCTTCACACATTTTTCTCTCTACGAGGACATTTACAAGGGGCAAGGGGCTGGGCTTGTTAAGAGCATCTTGATTATTCTCATCAAACACCTTATCAAATAACGTATTTACGTGTGCATTTTCTTCCACGAAACTCTTCACATGTGTTTCACACTCTCCTTCGTCACTGTGGTCACCTTGGTAATCAAAATTCCTGTTTTCGTTTCCTATGTCGTTTTCCCGGGACCGGGGAGATGACGTCATACTTTCACTCCTTTCTCCCCTTTCCCGTTCTGGCTGTCAATCGCTGCTTCGCCTTCGATCCACGTCGTCTTGCCTTGCTTCCATTATTGAATTGACGTTCATTTGTTGCCTTTCTTCCGCATCATCCCTGGTCGGTCCATCATTGTAAGAGTAATTATAACCTTGCTGCCGTCTGTCGCCTCTGTCCCGACGGGGGGCGTTGCCTCGAGGTGGCTGTCGGCCGTGTGGTTGAGGGTCGAACCTGAGTGACCGCGAAGGGTTGTCATCCGATCTGAATCCCCTGCTGCTTGCACCGGCGCGAGAGGACCGACCGCGAGTCTCAAAAGTATTTACTTGCCTGCGGTTGCGATTCTGCACAGAAGCCAAGTTTTGTGTCGACGTGTAAGTTGTTTCCTGCACCTCCCTAAGCACGTTAAGTAGCTCGTTACACGTTGTAATTTTGAGTCCTATAACTGCTCTCCTAACATATGCTGGGTACTGCTTCAGAGCCACTTGCACCAATGTTTGCTCAGAGAGAGGATCCGGCAACACCGCATTTCGCTGCACCAGGTCCATGAAATATTCTGCAAGGGTCTTCCCGTCTCCCGGCGCGTACCTGCTTGTGTAAAGTTCGGCCTTCATTTTTATGAGTTTCTCTTCACCCAAAAACTGTGCCATAAACCGCTCTTTGAAAACCTGAAAATCCGTGAAATTGCGCTTATCGATGTTGAACCATGCTAGCGCACTTCCTCGAAGGGACAACCCGACGACCTTGATCTTCTGGTTCTCCGGAATCTGCGCGAGATCCATATAAGTTTCCATCTCTTGGATATAGGTGCAAGCTTTTAATTCATCCTGATTTTTGGCGTCGAACTTGGGTAGCAACAGGTCCCTCTGCAGATACACATTTGCCGCTGCTATCCCCGTACCACACACTGAAGCGGGGGAAGTGTTGGCACTCGCCGCGCGTCTGTCGCCGTTGATTTCTAGCGTATCAACTCTGCGTGTCTCTGACGAGGCTGTGCTTGAGATCTGCGCTTTGAGAGCTTGAATCTCCTCATTGATGGTCTCCCGCACTCTGCTATCTCTTCGTTCGATTGTGGCTTCAAGATGTTGAGACAGGGTGTCTCGCAAGTTCTCGGATATTTCTTGCATCCGGGTCTCCTGGACCTGATCCATGGATTCCGCAAATTCAGCCCTGATGTTATGCAGGCTCTCTTCAACAGTTTCCGTCCGCTGCTCTAATGATTCGGTTCTGTCTACCACTTCATCGATCGCCTTCCCTAGTACGGTATTCACCCTTTTGAGGTCCCTCTGCATCTCTCGTTTTAGATCCTCGTTCGACCTCTGCATCTTGCGTTCAAGTTCTTCGAATCTTCGGTCCATTTTTTCATCCTGTCTTCTTTCCAGGTCTCGAATATCCGTCTGAAGGACATCCAGCTTCCCCATGATGGATTGTAGCATCGCAAACATCTGAGCGTTGTCGACCGTTCTCATCTCACCCGCGATGGTTGTCACATTAGCTTCGCTTCTTCCCTGCATCTCTGGAGTCTCAGTGACGTCCCCACGATCGGCGAGGTCTCGCCTTTCACCTTCCCGATCGCCCGACTCTTCAGCAGAACCAATAAAGCTAGCCAGCCTAGTGTGCTCGCGAAAATTATACCTCGAATTCATGGTCGGTTATGACAAAAACGCTCAATTGCAACAACAAAACAAACACTACTACTACTAAATATGGGAGGCCAATATGTAAAAGAGAACGAGAAAAAAAAAATGAACGGCACAAGTATATCAAGATATAACACTTTGAGAGGGGGAGGGGGGAGAGTGGCGTATCAAAAAGATGTAGAAAAATTCCTGAATGACACGTAAAAGATAATGCAAAAAAAAAAAAAACAATCGACGCTAACAGATAACATAGCTTAATGGGCAGAAAGAGAAAAGAAATGACAGAGAAACGAGAAAAACGCTGCTAGCGGCAAACCCTGTCACCATCTCAAAACCAATCTCACGTGTGCAATAATTTCCGTTTTCAAAAAGATATTCTACGGGCATGTTTCAAGCCTTTGCATCTCGATTTCCTTTTATTGCTGATATTACTTCCATGATAATTTAAATAATTAGTTGAAAAAATGAATCAATGATTACAATTACTAATATATGACAGATATCCAAATTCAATAAACAGGGTTTCTTAGCTGATTTAACAGATATTGCCCATTAGTTGGGGGCCACGCTGTAATGACTGCCTACCGGTAGAAATAGGGAACCACCACATCATGGAGGCAACAGTGCCTCCGGGAACCAGTTGGGCAACAAAACAAAACAAATCAAAAAAATTAAATCCACGGCTAGCTACACATACAACCTCAACTGGCTCCTTGTAACACACCATATGTAGCTGAAACTTAACATGAGCAGGTAAATCGAGATGCAAACACAATCATTATTATTTCCATAATTTTAATTTCTATTAGTTTGGATAACTGTGCAAGGTGACCAAAACTGATCCAAGAATCAAGACCTATAAACATATTTATAAAATTTACACACACTGTCCCAAACTACATTAGCAATGAAGTGTTGAAATTATTGGCCAATTATATAATGCATGCAGTACGCGTACTACACTACAGTTTGCACATTACCTTGTCTGCCGATGCACATTAGAAAGAAAAATATATATAAGCGCGCACTGAGTTCATCGTTGGGGCCCAGTCTTCTAATATGGTCCTGACGTCACGTTTGAAGAGATATGGATGGGGGGGGGGTTAATAGATGAAATGATGGCGGTTCTTCAGTAGAGCAGCTACAACCACTGGTGGGTTCCTTGGTCGTCTCCGGTTCAGTCCATTTCAGCACGCGTGATTACTGTATAAGCTGTTCTGCAGGCATCTTAACGTTGGACTCGCCGTACTTGACGGTGCTTCAACACTTGCCCGTTCACGCGTCCGAGCGTCAACAGATCAGCACTGCACACATACGTAGTTCGTACTTGGCGCTGTTTTAACACTTGCACGTTCACACGCCCGAGCGTCAACAGATCCGCACTGCTCTCATATGCGTACAAGGCAAAGAATCAAAGAACTTTTCGAGAGCGACCACTTTGTCTCCTTACTTCTTCACCGTTAAAACTTAGACTGTCCGTCCCAGGACTCTCCACACTCCTGGAAACACTATTTTGCACTATTGTGCTCCTCTGACCAATCAGGAGCTTGCACTTTCTTCTCCATTATGTACTACTGACAATGAACATGGAGGGTGTGTGACCTCGCAAGTTTACAGCGTTATATATAATTCACCCTTTTACTAAAGTGGACAGAAACATGCCTAGATTCGAAATTTATGAAGGTAAATAGCTCTCCATTGAGCTTAATTCTGAAATTTACACCCAAGGGATGCTTTCGAAATGGTGACAGGCTTGTAAATATTCGAGAGACAAATATATGGTCGCACAGATGGACGGAGAAAAGGCTTGACGTGAGAATGTCTGAAAATATGGTGCGACTCGAATCGGAAGAGACCCCCCCTAGAATGGAGGGTGTGGAGCCATCTAGCATGGAAGAAAATCACTAGATTTAGAAAGTTGAAAGAGGAAAAGACAAAGTGATACCTTTACATACTTATGCCGGTGAAATTTTGATATGCCTGGCAACACTGACGTCCAGACGCTCATTTTGTTGGGGAGAGCTAGCTCTATTGTTACATTTTTTTCAGCTTTCTAGACTGGCTGCTGCATTCTGTCCCTCGGCCGTGAAAGTCGCATGGTGGTAAATTCACATAACTGTGACAGCACCATGCTGTGCGAAGAAGGTGGTCAAAAATAGGGGTGACGTCCATGAGACTTCCCACGACCCACGCTAACTTTCGAAAATAAGAAGAAAAAAAAAGTAAACAAAAAAAAACCTTGGGGTGGACGCTGGGAAAAGTCCATCACAACACTATGTCATCATGTAATTTGAGTTTCAATATTGAATTTTGGCTGGTGAGATGGAATACCCCCATGATGTTTTAAATACCACAAGGCTTTTTGAAAATTTTCAATTGATGGTTTATTTATTTGAGACATATATCTAAGAACAGATAAACACAAATGTCCGCAATTAACATCTTTGAAGTTTTGAACACGGGCATTATTGTAATAAAGATTAACTGAATTAGATATTTTATTAAATTTTCAGGCGGAACACCTCCAAATGAATCAAACACAAATGCTTTTTTTTTAAATATTTAAGATAACAAATCCAGTGAGTGCCCTGATTTTTGTACTTATCCAAATTAACAATGCCACACTCTTTGTTGAGTGGTTGTTCCGGTAAAGAATCAGACATGTACACACCTCTAAAATGTTTGATGCCCAGTGGCTTGATTAAAGCTTCAATATCTTGCTTTGTAAGCGGCTCTTGTTTTTTTTAAACTTATTCATGGCTCTCTTAACACCTTTGCCTTGTTTCTCAATGGCCAGGTTATGGCGCCTCTGCTCATCTAATTCTGCCCTATTTTTCTTGGCATCTATTACTGTTTTTGCTATGGCAGCTGATCCCCCAGCCAAGCTCCCAACAGCCCCGAGAGCAGCTAAGATGGCAGGAATGGTAAATATGAATCCCCCTACATGTGATTTTTTTCTTGATTGCTGTAATTTTTTTAATTGGGGGGGTTCTAAGCAACAATTTCATACCATGCCCCTTTGCAAGACAAGAGCTTTTTTCTTGCGCTGCTTTTTGGTTAAAAGGCTATCAATAGTTTTAAGAGATTTAAGACCTGCATAAGGTATTTGATACATAACACCCTTGGCCTTCATTCTAGGTTTATTATATATATATATTCACAGCCCCCACCCCAGTTTTTGTTTGGTGTTCATAGCTATGGTGGTCCCCAATGCTGCTATTCTCTCACTCAAAGAAGCATCTTTGCTTACAAATCTACCAAATGCAGCCTCTTCTAATTTCTTGTCTGCAACATGTCTCTTGTCAAGATCAGAATGTGTGTTGTATGCTATGTCATGGTCTCTACAAGCAGCATCTAAAGGATTAACACCAGGATCACCTCTGTTTAATCTATGGTCCAATTTTGTGCCTGGACCACAATACTGATAGCCTGGAATGTGTAGTTCAAATGGCAGCTTGTTTATAATGTCATTAACAAGGCCCCGACCCTCAGAAATATTCCAAAATTTAGGTGGTAGAGTATTAATAATTTTTATGAGATATCCAATCCCCTTAGTGTCATTCACTATAAAATTAGACAATTTGGTGCTTATCATGTCCATAATTCCAACTTTTTCATTGTAAAAATTGTGGTTCCCTGCATTTTCCTCCCCAGCTATCAGCAATAACCTATCTACAAGTTTCCTGACATCATCAACCCACACAAATTCTTTAGGCAGGGTGTTGTATTGTTTGATCCCACTGCCTGTCTTAATTTGTGACCATATAGGCTTGATTAAATTATTGTATTTTGCTCCACTGCTCGACTTGACTCTTTTTTGTGTGGGATCATTGTTCTGGTATAGAACATCTGATTTTATTAATATTTCTTTGTAATATTCATAATCTTGATCTGTATAGCTGCCAGGCCTTTTCCGAGTCATCAGTTCCCACAATCCAGGTGTTCGGGGGTACTTAACAAAAGCACCTTTTTCTCCGAGACGAGATTCTGAATAAACAATCAGATCATCCCCCATAAATATTACTCTGAAATTGCCAATTCTATGTATGATGCTACCATCAAGCTCTGTGTCAGCATATAAGCCAAACACCTCATCTTTATTGTCTTTAGGTGTGGTTAAATATTTTTGAGCAAGAAGACCCAATTCAATAGGATCCTGAGTAGCTTCAATTCTTCTAGGAGCAATAGGACTAGGTGTATGAATACTGGAAAGTGGGGTAAATGGATAATCTAATATGTTTCTTGCAGCTACAGGTACAAGCTCTGTGATCAAATTTTGATTTTGCTCTGTAACAGTTTTGATATTTTTACCTAATTCACCAATAGCATCAATTATAGGCTGTTCTGTTTGTTTGTGTTTTTCATAAATTCCCAGGTTCTCTGATTTCCATCCCTTAAATCTTTTTACAAGATAATCTCTTAATTTAAGATCATCAATAATTGGCCTTTTCATGGTTATTTATTTATGTTTCAATGTCTAGAAAATTGTTGATTTTATTTCTGTATTTGCCACTATTGGGTGTTCTTGTCATATCAATTGTGACAAACCCATAACTGTCCTGGTTCCAGCACCTGCTGCAAATCTTGGAAAAATCATTGTAGCTCAAGTCCCCACCTACATATTCATATGTATATGTTTGAGGTTGGTATGATCCTGATGAAACACACATATAAAATTGCTGTTGTCTCGGATCAGCTGCTTGGGTATTTTTGAAAAAGTCTGTGCCAGGTAGAAGCAATCAATGTTTTTGTGCCGGCCCTGTGTAAAGAAATTTCTAACCTTGTTTTGATTATCCAGTATAATGTCATCAAACACAACAACAGAATTATCGAGACATTCATGAAGTGGCTTAACATCTGGTTCAAAAGTGGCTATATCCAATCCATCATATAGCTTCATCAGCTGCTGATATTTTAATTGTTCCAAGCTCTTAGAGAAGATATACAAGTGCCTGTTTTTCCAGTCTAACCAGTTGGGTGCCAATAAAAAATTATCAACCATTAGTGTAGGTTTACCACAAGCAGATGGCCCAACAATAAGACACCTAATATTATCAGGTAGCAATTTGCCATTTCTCTTATTCTGCTGTTCAGGTTCTGGCAGCCTTTTTATAACATCCCAGGTGCTCATATTATTATTTTGTTTGCATCGATCCAGCTGTGTTCTGGGAGTCCTAGCCATTTGACAAATAACTTGTTGCTTTTTCTGCGGATAATTTTTTCTATGAGATATGTGTCAGGCTGTTTAGTTTTGCTGAGCTCTTGTTCATAGAACCTGCCTTTGAGAATTTCTCCTCGGTGATCCTTTATTATATATGTGTTAAGGGTCCCAGGTTTAACTTGAACCACTGTAAATAATTCAGTGCTCCAGTTTCTTGTAAAGCCTCTTTTGAATAAGTGCTTATATTTGCTGATTCTTACTTGATCACCAATCTTGTATTTGGCTTTTCTTGTTGTTGGCTGATATTTAGGATAATAAACAGTGCTGATCAATTTTTGCTCATCAGATGAAGTTACTTCAGAGGGTTTCATGTTGATTGTAGAATGGACCGAGTTGTTATATTTATGTAGACGTTCTGGAAGAATATTAATCCATTTATAATACCTTGCAGGGTTAATTGTTTATACATAAGATTTTTTAAGGTTCTGTTGAATCTCTCTACAATTGAGGCCTTGAGATCACTGTAACTCGAATAATGTTGTATTGCCTGGCTTTTAATAAATTGTTGAAACACTGAATTATAAAATTCTTTGCCATTATCTGTTTGCAAATAGCACGGGGATCTTCCACTCTGATTGATGATTGTCCTGAGGGCTTCTGTAACACATTTTCCAGTCTTGGATTTGAGTGGCACAGCCCAGGCAAATTTTGAAAATGTGTCTATTACAGTGAGTAGATACTTGTAGCCCTTGTTGATTTTGTCTAAGTTTTTCAACTGTCCACTTGCCATTTCAATCAAGTCGCTCTGCCATAAATCATCTATGCCCTTTGTGACTACTGGCAGTCTCTTAAAATTATGTCTGGCCTGTCTGTGTAATTCATCAACAATAATTTGTCTAGACATAATATGTAAACAAGAATATTGCAACTATGGGGTGTTCAGCAGCTGATACTACAGGATTTTCTAAATATAATTTGTCTCCTATTTGTATATGAAATTCCAGAGAGCCATCATCTTCAACAAAAGATGTTTCTAATGTATTGGGATCTGTAAAGTCCTCTAACTCTACACTGGTGATTTTTGGTTTGTTATCAGCATTTGTTATTGATAAGGTAGGGTAGTGGTGTGCCTGTGGTTGAAGCCAATATTTGATCTTGATTGGTCTCAGTGTGCCCCCAACAAAAAACTGGTAATAAAATTGTGCAGGGGACAGCATATATATTTTGCCACCTGGTGTAAATGGTGAATCATATTCTTTGTTGGGGATGCTGTACAATTCAAGAATTACTGTATGTTTTGGATTCTCAATTATGCCTGTTATTTCTTTTTCTGCTGTGAGCAATCTGCTTGTTACAGATTCAAGGTGCTCATTGATAGTTCTAACAACATCATCATGGCCTGGCTTTATTTTTATGTCCACAACAAGCTTTTTGTATTGTTGCACAATTTCTTGTAGCTGGGTGTCAAAAACAGACAGAGCATTTGCTTGATTGGATTCCATGGTCCGTAGCTGTTGCTTGATATTAGCTACAATTTGTTGCAAATTTTCAACAATTGCCAATTTTGAATTTTGAGCAGTAAGATCATGGACCTGTCTTCTGATATCCTCAAACAGGGCATGCAGTTCATTAATATGTTGATTGGTTGGAAGAGTGGCCACTGTCTGAGTGAGATGTTTGATCTCTGCTTGGATATTCTTGATATCTTCTGATTTCAATATGCGATTCACTGCCCTTTTTATATTTTTAAGTTCCTGTGATGTAGGCAGATTTGACACAGTATTTTGCAAAAATTCAAGTGCCAATTTCACATTGTTTAATTCAGAAGCATCAGCCACATTTTGCATAGCATTTTGGAGCAGGGCTATATCTGCCTGAGAGGGTGTTGATTGTTGTAAAATTTCAAGTTTTGTTTGGATATCATCAATCAAGTGATGAAAATGAGATAGTTCAGATTCAGTGTTGAGGTTTTCAAGCTTTGTGATTTGTTGCTGGACACTAACAAGGGTATCTACAATACCGGGCAGGCGAGATTCTAGTACATTTGCCAAATCACTTTGCACTGCTGCTATTGTGCCTTCAAGATGGGTTATGGAACTTTGAATTTTTCCAAAATCTTCATATGTTTCAAGTTGCAGCTTAATATTTGCAACACTCCGAGTTATTGCATTCAAAGCATCAGAAGATGGCAAGTTGTTCATAAAATTTTCAAGTGTCTCAATTTTTTCTTTAACCTCGGCTATGGCATTGTTCAGAGGGTCCAGATTAGGTATTTGTAGTGACTGAATCTGTACTTTTAGAGTGGAAATCACTACATCAAAATCTTCTTGTGATTTTATGCTTTTGACAACTGTTTGGAGCTGTGCCTGGACATTATTTATCTGCTCTTCTAATTGTTGTTTCAATTGCTCAGAGTTATTAGCCTGGGTCTTAAATTTGGCTTGAAGAGCTGCTACAGCTTCTTCTAAACTTTGAAAATTATCCAATGTGGCCAGGTCAGTATATTTCTGAAGCAGCAATTTGAGTTCAGAATCAATTTTAAGAAGAGGGTCCATGCATTGTGATTGCAAATTTGTAATTTCTAATTGAAGACTGGCATTGAGTGTGGTTTGTAAA
The DNA here is from genome assembly GCF_977018435.1 of Lepisma saccharinum. Taxonomy (NCBI): domain Eukaryota; kingdom Metazoa; phylum Arthropoda; class Insecta; order Zygentoma; family Lepismatidae; genus Lepisma; species Lepisma saccharinum. The sequence continues at coordinate 73,735,111 of NC_139236.1, forward strand.
GCTTGTAAATCACTTCTTAATTTCTTGACTCTGACATCAAGCATCTGAATCTCATCACTGTGATCTTCATGCCTTGTATGGCCAAAAATATCATTAGGCATTTGGATTTAGTAGTTATTTATTATTGAATATCTAATTCTTAATTCTATAAAAAAAGGTATAAGCTTGTCATATGATCCCGGGACCTCAATATATAAGCAGTCACCAGCAGAAACAGTATAAACAGTGCCAGAAACCATGTTTGAATGCTTAATTCTATAAATATTTCTCCCTACTGAAATTTTAACATCACCCTCAGGGGTTGTAATAAATTGTAATTGCCCACCTACAGGTAATTGGTAATGATTTAAATTATTGTTAAATATGTACAATGTTTTGCCTGTTTTATCATCAACATCTGTAAGTATGCTGTTCAGATGAATAATTAACAAAGCACTCAGTTTAGACAGCATAGACTGTATATCAGGAGAGGCTTGTGGTGTTGGCAGGTCCATAATACCTTGTTTTTTAAACCCAAATAAGTTCATAGGCATGTTTATTTATTTCAAATCATGCTCTGTAATTGGGCATTGATTCCCATTTTTCAAATCACAATAACCCCTTGGTAGAGTATGTATGCCACATGATAAAATGCATCTCTTATCATCATGTGGGTCCAGAGCCACTTTTCTTACAATATTGCTAGTCAAAAAGTGATCCACACTCTGAATTCTGGATTCTGATGTTTTGATTGTGCTACATGATTTGAGGCAATTTTCATAATCTTCAAATTCAAGCTCTTTTTCAACAGTTACTCTGCCAATGCCCTTGGCTTTTTTGGCAACAGCACCACTACATGTCTCAAAACTGTACATCTTGGCTCTTAACCCAGCAAATGCCACAATAACATCACCAAGTGTCTCATCTTTTAACTTGCCAGGCATTTTTTTGTTGTGGGGTTGAATTTTTGTATGTTCACTGGTATCAAAATATTCAAGCAATTCAAGCTGTGACATATCTTGATAAACATCTTCTGTTTTAATATCAAGAACAAAACTATCCGTGTCCATGTACATCAATTTTACACAATCACCATAAAAAGGTTTCAACACATCATAATACAATTTTAACATGTGTAATTTGGCCAATTCCAATATCACAGCCCCTACATAAATAGGTTTATCAAACTTAATCTTTGTTTTTTTCATGTTGAAAAGTGCCATATTTTCATCATAAATTCTTCTATAATTGAAATTAGCCTTTGCAACCAATTTTTTGCTCAGGCTGGGGTCAGTAATTATTTTAACATCGGTATGTTTTCTGACATTTTCAATAGTTTTGCCATACACAGAATTGACCATCAATTTAAACAAGGCCTTATCAAATTGGCTTTTTGCAGATGTTCGAAGCTCTGTGTTTGTATTAATATATGATTTCAACCATTCTGAGTGCCTGAACCTCAAAACTTTGCCAAGTTTGGTCACTTGAACACCATGATGCATCAGGAACTGGAGGTTTTTGTAATATATGACATAGCCCTGTTTTGGCTCCAGTGTCATCATCAATTTCTTCTGTTTAGAGCCAGGTGAGCACTTAACCTCAGGAATTGGGGGCAGATCAGAAAATTTGTTGTGTAAATCATCAGGAATTGTCAGATCAACCTCTAAGAAGAGGCCATAGTCACTGTCATGAAAATCCTTAAGATCTTCAATATTGAAATCTTCAACCCATTCAAGCCCTGCATGTGGCAATTTTTTCATCGTGGCATAACCATACAGGCTGTTTGCATCTACATACAGTATATAATTTGATGGCCGTGCAGGATCATAATCAGGAATATATTTGTTATTTGCTCTGGCATATCTCTGAGAGCATTGCACCATGCCCCCTCTTATACATTGCTCCATGAACAGATACATATCTTGATCTTGGATAAGATCCAATTGTATGTTAGTGTTTAAAAACATTGCAGACCATGCTAGGCCCGGGGCACTGTAAAAATATATTGGGTCCAGCTCATAATTTTGCATTGATGATTTTCTGAACGCCTGCAATATATCAGCTAAGAGGGTCACATCAAGTTTTAAATATGCCATGTGATAATCACCAAATGTCTGGCATTTTAAATTGTTCCACATCAATTGGGCATGGTGATAATCTTCATCAGTGATTCCAGATCCTCTGATTTTGCTGTAAAACTCATGTTGTGGTGGCAGAGAACACTCATCAAATTTAGAAAAATCTGTAACATAGTCATATGGATATACACCCTTCCGCCTAATTAATTTCAGGTCCTGATTTGGAAACAAAGCACATGTGATTTTGAATTGATCATCAGATAATTGAGTGGCCAGTGTAGCCAGGCTAGCAGATAAAATTCTGTATGAATCAAGAAATCTTATGTGAATAGAAACACCATTAACTTTAATTATTTTGCTAATAGCAATATATTTTTCATCATTTTCAGCTAAAATATTTAAATTCTGCTTGTCAAACCCCTCGTACCTGATCAAATGATGAAAATCATAATTGGATGCTCCATGGCAAAATATAGGGACAAATTTTGGTCTCTGGATCTTAATATTACAGCTATTACACAGGGCCATTTTGAATTTACCATCTGTATGAGAATGGTGTTTCACCTTGATTTTTGTATCTGAAAATTCAGATTTACATACCGGGCATTTTTCTGCATTGTTGAAATCTTCAATCTGTTTCTCTGTTAAAGGCAACATGGGTTTGATTTTAATAAGATATTAGATGCTATGTCATGGCACTCATTTTCTATTCTATGTGCAAATATTTTGATGGCATCTGCTCCCATGTATGAATCTTTTTTACTAACAACACCATCCTGTATAATCACATAATAAAAACTAGAAGGTTCATGTAACTGGTATGGTGTAATTGAAGATTCTTCAGGATCTGGATTGCAGAATGCAAGGGGTTTGAGGTTTGATTCAAAATCACAGATTATATATGCTGGGTGTTCCAACAAGGCTTCAAACTTTTTGAATTTTGCTTTTTCACTTGGATTAGGCATCACCATATGAACAGGTTTATAATTGCCACAGTATTTCAGATGCTCAATTAACTTGTTTTGGCAATTTCTGCTTTCACTTTACAAACCCCTTTTATTATTTTTTTACCATCAAATACACTTAAACATCTTCTACACAACTTGATTATTGTATTGGATTTGTCTAGTTGTGTTCTCACTAAAGCTTCAAGATTATGTATCAGAGTATAATGATATGTGCCATCTCCTTCAATTAAGAGCAGATCAATCGGAACAGCAGAATCATCATCAAATGTACTGATTCTGAGAGGTTCTATCAAGCAATTGCCACGGCCAGTAGAACAAATAAATACATTAATAGATAATTGTTTGCCATTAATATTCCTGGCCTCTTTTCAAATTTATCAATATTCTGAACAGACATTGGATATTCTAAACCCTCCATTGCTTCATCAAAATCATGTTCATGTTGTTTGTAATAATTTATTCTCTGAGGATTCCTTGAAACTGGAAACAAAGCAGCTAATATACACCACAAAAAGCATTTCTCGTCGGTATTTTCTATATTAACCACGGCTCTTTTGTTTTTAATATTGGCAGGTAATGGCAGATATGTAGATCCTTGTAATGGGCTGAATTCAGAAATATTAACATATAACTTGTGTGGAGATCCGCATAGGCTCCATCCAGACTCTTTTGCTGCAAATTCAGAGTGTTTAATATTCAATTGATCCATCAAACTGCTTATTATTTTGTCTGAATTTGCATTTGAATATACCGGTACAGTTTCTGTTATGTGGGGCTGTGTAAATTTTGTGCCATTTGGCTTCTTATATTGTGTAAACAATTTGAGGGACAGCTTATAAGAGCCATTTTGTGCATTTAGAATTGCTTGCACATCAGGATTTATACTGTTCAAAAAATTCTTAATGTCACATCTTGGCTCTGATACAAACCGATAATCTCTTAATTGGCTATTAAAACTGCTATGGATGGGTTCATAGCGTGGCTGCTTTGCAGGTCCAGCATTAACAGGTGCTTCATGCTTCCTTTTCAGACCAGATGTGGATGGTTGTGGGGGCAATATTGATGACTGTGCAGAACAAGTATTTTTATGTGTATATGTGAAGTATTGCATGCTATATTTTCTATTGCATTTGGGGCATATTTTTGTGGGAGTTCTGTATTTGTCCGGGTTACAAATCTTTTGGTGCTTGGCCCAATTGGGGCTGGATATATTTTTATTGCATTGATTACAATATTTTTGACTTGGCATTTTTTGTTGTTGTTTATTATATACAATTTCTTGGGATTCAAATCAAAATTCTATACTTAATAAAAAAATATCAGCTGGGTTCAGCAGTGTGATTTGTGTGTGTGTGTGTATGTGTATGTGTGTGTGTGTGTTAATATTTTTGGCATTGGTATTTATATAAAATTTCTTGGGGTTCAAATCAAAACTCTATGCTGGATAAAAAATATCAGTTGGGTTCAGCACTGTGCTTTATGTGTGTGTGTGTGTGTGTGTGTGTGTGTGTGTGTGTGTGTTAATATTTTTGGCTTTGGTATTTATATAAAATTTCTTGGGGTTCAAATCAAAAATCTATATTGGATAATAATTTATTGCACAGCATGATGCAATATAAATAAACCAGAAATAGGCCACAACTTGGCCACAAGTGGACCGGAAGTAGGCAAACCGGAAGTGGACCGGAAGTGGACCGGAAGTGGACCGGAAGTGGACCGGAAGTAAATATGTGTGGGTGTATGTGTGGGTGGGTGTGGGTGTGGGTGGGTGTGTGTGTGTATCTTGGCATAGTTTTAAGTGTGGCCAAAAAAAATATCAAGAGGGGCATATTTTTAACAAATTTATGGACAACAATCTCACAGAAGTGCCTTTTGTAAGTATAGGCACTTCTGCCCGAGGGGGGTTCATACTTTCCGAGAAATTCCAGAGGGCATTTTTTACAAAAATCTTGGATTAGACAGGGTTCCACACTTGAGCAAAAACCTCATATGGGCATGTTGAGCTTGTTTTAAGTGTAGCCAAATCTGCTTGAGGGGGGTTCATACTTTCCTGAGTTTATAATATATACTTTCCTACTACTCGTATGAAGTTGGTTTCATATTTGCGAGCTTCCTCTTGCTTTTGTATAATACTTTTGTTGCAACATTGCCTTGTCATATAGAGAGAATCTGATTCTAATTATTTCGTTTCACAAAACACAAATAGTTTATAGTAACATTCTTGATGCATTTGCATTAACTCTGGAATGTAGTTGAACACAAAAACAAATAAGGTCCCTCTAAAAAAAATATGTACGACTAGAAATAATTAAGCATTGAATTAACTGGGTTTATAAAAGTATCTTTCAATCTCGTAAGACTATTTCCAGCCTGTAATGCAGAAATAGATTTTTCAGTGTTCAATTCTTGTCAGATACACGATCAGGAGTTTGCTTGACCTGTTTCTGTAAATGATATACTCCCTCTGTCCCATAATTATAGTCCGGTATGTCAAAATGGTAACTTTTTATTTATGTTCTTTTGGATACTTGGTCGGCCAATTTGTACTGATCCTTGAGTAATAACGTTGTATGACTCATTCCCGTGTTTCATTTTCTTCTTCGGTATACACAAGTGTCACAGTTTGAATATCGGACAAGTATTTTGTGACAACAAACAAAGGTGTACCGGACAATAATTATGGGACAGAGGGAGTACTATTTTGATTGCTTTCTTATGAAAAAATAATAGCAATGGTAAAAAAAATCTTAATTTATAAGAGAATAATATTTATAATTGTACGTACCAAGACTAATAAATGTAATAGTGGTAACTCAGTCACCCTGAAATAAAGATTCGATCCCTGGTGAAGGCACATTCCACGGTGATTCGAATCCCGCTTCCGATTGGCATCTAAAAAATGGACTCAACAAATTTGATAAATTTTAGCTTACGTATCAAATAGACATGTGCATTCACATTGCAAACAACACCAAATGTACTACAAAATTATGAAATATTTTGAATAGGATGTGGCAAAGACAGAAAGTAAAAAGAAGCATTAATAATAACCAAATACAATTAGCTATGAAATAGTACGAACGTCTATAAGGCTTTCTGTATCCGTATCTATATCATGTATCTACAAAGTATTAAATCTGCAACAATCAAAGCAAGAAGAAACATTTTGAACGCAGTACACTCCGCTGGTAACAAGCCACTCTAAACTTCCAGGGAATAACTTGGAAGATACATTGCTCCAGACACTGGCGTACGCAAGGGGGGACTGATGAGCTGTAGCTAGGTCCGAAAATTTAAGAAAATCAAAATTTGCAAATGAAAGCAATAAGGAACTCTAGAAAAACACACTCCACTTCAAATGACCCCCCATTTCCATTTTTGTCGTCCTTGAACAACTTTTGAAACGAAGATTACAAATTGAATATTTTAATATGCATTTTTCCCCCAGTACGCAGCTAGGGAATATCCACCTTAACAGTTCCAGCCCCCCGAAAATAAATCCTGCATACGCCAGTGGCTTCATACATGGACAGAGAAGAGCAAATAAAATGCTGTTTATCTTGCTCCAAATCCTGATCCTTGTTTACTTGTTTTCAGCGTTCCTCCCTGCCTTATTAAGGGCAGAAGAAAACCGCAGACAAAAAAAGTAAAAGGGGAGTGTTGTGTTTACACGAATCCTGTTAAACTGGATAAAGGAATTAGGCCGTCGATGCGCATGCCCTGTGCGTAACCGTTGCGTACCACCAGTCGGCAGCGACGAAAGAACTGTCTACAGTTAAGCAGTTGAATTCTTTGTTTGTGCAAGAAAATGCCAACTTGAGAGGTAGATGAAAGAAACCTTCCATTTCCTTTTTGATTTTGATCCTAAATTATTTGTCTCAAAGCTTGTTTGTGTTGACTATTAGAAAGAGAGGAAATTGTACGTTGAAATGCAACACTGTGTAAGGTTACAATTACACCCTTATCAGTGAATTATGAAAACACTTACAAAATATCACATAAACAATATAACGATGTTGAAGATCGAATGCATCTTATGAAGCCTTCTTCTGTTTAATTGTTTCTTTCTTTTCTTAGGTCAAATATTTGTCTAACTTTAGTTCTACAAAACGTTCGAAATTTCCCTCCAACTTGAAAATTCTGTGGCCCTAATATTATTGGCTGATCTTGCTGGTGATGTCACTTTAATCAATGTTACACCATTCAAGCTTCCTCAGCTGGCAATTCAATAGCAAATAATATGGCAAGCATACATTATGTTCAATCAGTGTTATTGTCTCCTCATGATTTAACTTACTGTACATAGAAAGATTTTAGTAAATTAAATTACAATTGAAAGTATGAAATGGGGTTCAAGAACTCCTTTGAACAGACTTGTAATCCGATAAAACTTCAGATTTAACTCAACTTTATCTTTTGATTTCTCCTAGCTTTATTTTAATTGATTGTTTGAATTGTTGTTTTATCTCCACGTTATGCACAGATAGGCTAATCGGGACTGATCCTACAGTTTACAGTCGGATCCTTACCACTGTGCAAAGAGCCTCCACCTGGTATCGAACTCGGAACCTTTTGATTACAAGGCGACGATGTCCTAGCTTCATACTACGATCCAATCTCTTCCGGGTTGGGTCACAGGCGTTTGTGTATTAGAGATAGCAAAACTTTTAGTTGTAATGATGACGTCACTATTTTGTATACACCTCGCGGATTTTTTTTGTTAGGGTATACCCACCCTGACGCACATATTAACAAAGAACCCTAATTTCTAGCAGAAGGAATTCCCAAACTTTCGGCAGACTGTGTGTACGGTATTGAAATGAATCCACCTCCAGGTTCCATCCGACAGGAAGCTCTTTGCTATGCGGCTCAAAGTTTGCCTCAAGTTTAATAAGAAATGTCGTTTTGATGGAAGAGACTAGCATCAGAGCACAAAGAACAGAATCGTTGTAATGGTTTCCCCATTTCACAATGGCGAAAATCTTCGCGATTCAGATCACAACGACAGGATCACAGTTTATGTTTCCATGCAAATGTATCTTGTTAGATTACTTCAACTAGGAAAGCGACAGAAAACATTGAACTAATGAGAAGAAGGCAGATACTCATCATTTATGGTTGGCAGCTAGTAACAGCGCCAGGACGCCAGTGGGAGTGAGGAAGGCAATAAATATATTTTCTAGGGGACAGTCAAGTTTAATATGGTCTTCAGTATCACACAAAATATATCCGGGGTAAATGAGCGTATATTTATGTAATTCCCTTGATTGTGGTAAAGGGTATCGTCTGGTATCGTTACTGTTGCCAGGTATTAATGCAGGCTTAGGTTGTTTAACACACATATATCGTACCCTTTTCCATCATCTTCTTGCCGACCCTCTTGGTTAGCTACGATGCCAGGGGTTCCTGATTCGAATCCCGGCCTGGGCATGGCTGTCTGTGAGTGTCCATTCATCAATTTCATCATATCATCACTCATCCCCACCTTCGCAAATTAGCCAAAAATGGCACAAAGAGCGAAGTAAAATAAAGCAAATCAACAAAGCAATAATAAAACCCTCATCTTCTTTTCATTTCTTCTATGTCTCTCTTTATAGTCTTCTTTCTTTGTCTGGCCATTTTTCTCTTATCACCGCTCTTGCCCGCATCTCTCTTCTCTCTCTCAACACGCTCTTCTGATTTTCCCTCAACTAATTTCTCCTTCCGCACTTTCTGTATTCTTATTTCTCTGTCACTCCTTCCTTCTTCCCCATGTATGTTCTAATTTTCCTAGCTTCGATTTTCTTTTCTCCCTAACACTTCCAAGAACGAAGGTAAAACACGTGGATTTGCTTTTGCCATTTAACGTCGCTTTTCTGCCACTTTTGGCTAATATCGACGGTGAGAATGAATAATGATATGACGAAATTGATGAAAAGACACTCAGAAAAAACACCCAGGCCCAGGCCGAGATTCGAACCCTGGACCCTTAGCATCGTAGCACGTAAACACGTCGATTCGAAACAAACCCTAGACGTTCAAACTCGAGATGTTCAATGATTCGTTCATCCGGGTTCATAATAAATCAATTAGCATTTAAACCACATCGGGCATCGTATCATATTCCAAGACATTACCATCTTCAGGAACGAATTCGCGTTTAGCAATAAACAGTGTCATCACGTTTGATCATTCCCCGCTGCGTTTTCCAATAACAAGCTTCAATGGCTTCCACAGGATTGCCTTCATCTTTGGCGAGCGCCGCCTTGCTATTTACATAGCCATTTCCTTGTTGACCGAGCAGCATCCAATGGACGCCGATTTAGGCCTCGGGACGTTGTTTCCTGCTAATTCCTCTCAATTTTCGCCTCGGAAATGCCATCGTGTCGCATCGCATCGCATCGCTACGCAGTCCACCGGAAAAGTGGATGGCGGTCGCAGGACGCGCTCAAATTTGGTGTGAAATTTAGATTAAGTAGTCGTCGGTCGTTTGGGGGCGCCAGTGAATTGGAAACAGGGTTCCACGGTAATATTTCAGGAGTTTTTGGAGAGATTTGCTTCCATTACGTCTCACTGGCGTTCCTCGACGCCCTATTCCACATTCCTTCTCTTTAGCATTCGGCGAAATTGTATTGAAAAATGTTGTCTGTCCAACCTTGAGCTTCTGGTTATTATTCTCATTCATCTTCTTAACAGAAACCGCATCTCCCAGTGAAATATAACTGTCCAGATTTGTGGTTCATATGGAGTTGTATGGTCAGTACTTGTGTACTTGTCTGTATCGGATTACAAAATTCAGGACTGAAAGTGTTGCTAACCGGGATTGTATGTCACTAAAATATTATTTTTCTCGTTAAATCGTCATCTCTGAATTCATTCTTGTGCTGCACATAGCTCATATTAATTGCAAACATTGGATTAACATATCATAAATCACAAAACTTCGAATCATAACCTACGAGGAAATTTTAATATCTCTTCTGTGTTCTGGAAAAACATTCTCTCCGACTTACCGTATTGATTAAAACTGGAGCTTCCTATACAGAGTAAACGGGTAATGTAAAGTATTTAAAAAATACGACAGAACGAACGCTTCAAGACGCCAGAAACTCGGTGTAAATTTAATTCACAATTTTCAAGCTTTTAGCGATGAAAGTTAAGGGTTTTTGGTAAACCCTGTATATTTTATTCATATATCAGCCGATACCAATAGCGTAGCAATTACAACTGTCCCATACCTATTAGAAACAGAAGTAAGTTAAGCAGATTGGCAATTCGTCGTATGAGAACCAAAGAAACGTAACTCCAAAAATTCGTTTTTTAGTTTTGATTAACGTATCTTCTCTGAAAGGAGATACAGTAATACAGTAATAAACTTCCCTTTTCCATAATCGAGAATATTTTTTATCACATGTGACAAGAACAGCGTTTTCTTCATAAGCAGTAGCTATCAATCTATTTGGATTCAGGGAAACTGCATCACGTATTTCCAATTAACTGACTCTTTTTAAGAGTCAGACATATTCCTAAGAATATGTTTTATCGATTGGAGTTATGTCCCTCTGGTTCTCACGTGACGAATTGCACAGAAACATTATTTCAGAGACTAGGTCTTTCTTGTGCTGGCCTCACATGTTTGCTCGCTAAACGGGCTTACAACAAACTTGGTTTTCAAAATATTGCTGAAGCACTCCACATCTCATGGGACCTTGTTCACGGTTTGAAATGTGTTTTTGTGACTTTCTGAGTAGGCAAAATATGGCCTCGGACTGTGTGGAACTTCCGACACTGCATGTACGACTGGAAGCGAGAAAGCAGAAAAAAAATGGCCAACGGAGAACACGACTGGCAGGGAGAAGAAATGAAAAGCCAAGCCAGAAAAAGGGGAAAAATGTATTTTCTCAAGGACCAGAGCGTGTAATTCAATTTTCTGCTTCGAGGGTCAAACGAAGGAGCTTTCTATTCCCCCTGCACTCCTGCCTCTCTCGGGCGTTTGTAAATTACCATGTTTCGCTAATCAACGCGCTGCAGAGATGAATTTCTTTCTGTTTTTCTGTTTCTCTCTCATCGTGCAATTTCCTCGGAGCTATCCACGTTTTCTTCTACTCGGAGAAGCAGAAGGAATTCAGAGAAATGTTTCAAGCTAAGCTCTCGAACCGGCCACTTCATCGAGACGGAGCAGCCTTATTCTCGTCTCGTAATAAGAATCACAGTCTCGTTTCTTATCGAGGGCTTCCCCGATGGAATGTCGACATCCATGGTGGGGTGGTTAGCACAGGTGTCCCGGGTTCGAATCCCGGTTCGGACTTGGGTGTTTGTGTTTGTCCCGATGAGAATACAGAGAATTTAGAGAAAATTAATACATGTGTAAATGAGAAAAAAGTGAAAAATAGGGGGTACTGCAGCTTAGGGGTATTCCTTAATAATAGAAACAACAACAACAATAATAATAATAATAATAATAATAATAATAATAACAATAATAAAGATAGCGTACTGGTAACGTCGATATCCAGTAGGGGCACATAGTAGTTCGGATCCCACTTTAAACTATAGGTCCAGTCCCCATTATTTATTTTATTTGTTTATTGAAATTCCAGTACAGCAAGAGACATTTTCAAATCAGTTTGATAATCGCATTACTTATGTACATTTTTTTAAAAGTTGATGATAAAAGACGAGTAACAGCTGAAAATATCAATTTGGTTTGGTTTCATTAGCATACCTGTGCATAAAGTGGACTTAAAACAAAAAAACCTAGTCTCTTCTCGAATAATACATAGTATTGCATGTGTTGTTTCGAAAACATTAAACACTGTGTATTTTATTCTACGTCATTCGAGGTAAGTATCAAACAAAGTAACATCCATTTAGGCCTTGAGCCAGGCAAGTTGTCGGTACCACTCGGGGGGACGGGTTTTAATATGATTTTCTGGTAAGGTTGGGATGCCTAGAGATGGAAAATATGTGATAGCATGTCATAACTCTTTGCCTTCTGTGTGTTATCACTCCACTTCCCAGATAACCTTAATGTAAATGGAGAGTTTTGATAATTTTTAATATTTTGACTTTTACTGTTAGAAATGACAATTACAGTAATTTTGATCTAAATTAATAATAATGATGATAATAGTTAAGACTATAATAATAACACTAATTAAAATATGTGAAATACACACTAAAAGTTTTGTATTATTCGTATGTAAGACCAAAACTCGAATATGCATCTCTTATATGGAATACAGACACAGCAAAGTACAGTGAAGCAATTGAAAGAGTCCAATCACTGTGTCATAGAAGAATGTTACAGGAAATAGTATTCTTGTGGAAGTTGTTAAATAACGAAGTAGATGCTGAACATCTACTCTGCCAGATAAATTTTCGAATCCCGTCGTCGAAAACTAGACTCAAGAACGAAGTTTTTCTTATAAAGAAGGTTAGATCGGAAATTAAAAAGAAATCTCCATTGTGGAGAATGTGCACCAGTTACAATAAATTGCTAATCAAGAATAACACCATTGACATCTTTTCTATGAACCTAAGGAACCTCAGTAAAGCCACTAGTAACACAATAACCTAAGCTTAAACACATAATTTCCTAATGAAATGATATGTGATCAAGTGTGTGTGTATATATATATATAGGAAATAATTTTAAATGTATTTTATGTAGGTGTGTGTGTGTATATATATTACAGAAACATATGTAATTGTATTCACTATGTATCCTTCACATGGGCTCTGTAATTAGGTATGTACCTGTTGAGTTCGATAAATAAATAAATATGGTGCACGTTGTAGCAAAAGTAAGTAGCGGAATGAGTTAATGTAAATGAATTTACTAAGGAAATACGACGCGTTGCGGAAATTAGAGGAGAAACTCTCAAAATACAAGTTACGGGAATTTGCAGTTCTCCAATGCATCTAAAGCACATTCACTATCCTATCCTAAAGCATATTTCAAAGTATTAAAGGCGAGGTAAACTCCATCAGACTTTGCATGAGTTCCGGTCTTCAATGTACATGATACAACAATAAAGAAAAAATAAGATCATTGTCGAGATCGCCAATAATATGCGGAAAGCCTCATAAATACAGTATATATACATGCTACATTTAAAATTATTTTAAGGAAAAAAATCAAACCCACACCTCAAAAATTGTATGGCGCTGTCCACGTCATTATCCTCTGCCCGTAATTTCTGAAAGGGGTTGAATGTGACAGTGTTGCAACCTAAGTCTAGTGGTCAAGCCACATAATTCCGCACACGAAAAACGCAGAAATATCAGCATTGTGCACATCAGGGATTCAAACCTACAATGTCTGTCTTGAAGCGTGTGTGCAAAGACGTAACTGAGAGGGTCGCACCAGGCGTCGAGGCAAAGCAACAAGCAAAACAAGCGTAAGAGATTTGGAAAAGCTTGCACGACATTGGTTATACTGTCTAATGTATTTCTGTTTGTCTTGTGTAGTATCGGTGATGTATATGTATGTGTCTCGTGTTGTAGTTGTGCTGTCTAGTATGTTTGTGTAGTAGTTGTGCTGTCTAGTATGTTTGTTTTGTCTTGCGTAGTAGTTGTGCTGTCTAATTTGTTTGTGTTTGTCTTGTGTAGTAGTTGTGGTGTGTTTGTGTTTATATTGTGTAGTAGTTGTGGTGTGTTTATATTGTGTTATAGTTGTGATGTGTTTGTGTGTGTCTTGTGTAGTAGTTGTGCTGTCTAATGTGTTTATGTTCGTCTTGTGTAGTAATTGTGCTGTCTAATGTGTTTGTGTAGTAGTTCCTCCATTCATATTGGGGGTTAGGCGTAGAGCTGACAACTCTGCACTGTAAAAAAAAATGTCAAGAAACAGCAATATAAGGCCATGGATGTTCCCAAGGTAAAATATTTCGGAGGTAAAATAGTCCCCCGTTCGGATCTCCGGGTGGGGACTACTTTGGGAGGTCCCTGGACTAAGGATAAGATCTACGTTAGGAATAAGGATATTAAATTAGGCACCTGGAATGTTCTGAGCCTTTACCGGCCTGGGGCATTTCAGTGTACAGTTAATGAGATAGTTAAGTATAAATTAGATGTAGTAGCTGTCCAGGAAGTTAGGTGGCCAGGAGAAGGGAATTGTAAAACTAAAAATTATACTTTTTTCTATGGTGGTACTGAAAATCATAATTTTGGAACAGGCTTTTTCATAAATAATAGAATTATCTCGGCTCTTAAAACAGTAGAATTTATTAATGATAGGATATCATATGCAGTTTTACAGGGTAGGTGGTGTAAAATTATTTTAATAAACATACATGCACCAACGGAAGATAAAGATGATAATACTGTAATGATATAGTGGGGTCAAGTTGTGATTGCACGCGATATTTAATCTGGAAGCGGCTGCGCGGCAATCGCAACTTCACGATAAGATTGAATACCCACACTATATGTCACAAATTACAATTTGTGTCGCACTTCTCGCACGACAATGCAGGAGTCAACGGGCAAAATCGACGAGAAGCGCGAGACAAGCCCTGTAAGAAAATGCACACACAAATATATGTAAATGTACATGTAAAGTCAAAGGGTCCAGCAATGAATAACACGCCGTGCCTTCTTCATTGCGCTAGTTTGTCCTCGTAAATCGGTATCATATTCACCCTCCTTATCGTATATGTCTACGATTATCAAAATGGTACTTTTGACTTCAAATTATAATTGCCTGGTAACGTGTATTTCATATATATATTGACTTACTTACTATAGATTCTAGGTAAGGTAAGACTACAACTTATGTTTGTCAATTATCAACAACAAAATGCATTACTCAATTAACATATACGTATTTCGTAAACAACAAGCAACTCGTAAAAGAGTCCAGCATTAACAAGGTCGGTATGAGTAAAATTGCAAGTTCACAAAGACGACGTGCGTCCACGTCAAAAATTCCTAATACGTCCTGCGTGTACATTTAAATTCATATCAGTTAATCAAACACCATTAACAATACGTAACAAGTACGCGTACGTGTCTTTAACCCTACCCAATTAAACAATATGCATTAGACAATTAGACAATACCTTTCAACTATCTTCCAGACGTGTTAAATACACTGCAAGTCTTCATTTATATTGTCACGCTAATTTACTTTATGATAGTCGTTTTTCCCATTCATTAATATTATCCCAATTCTCCCGACTTTTAATGCTACCGTTTAAAATGGAAAGCTGTAAATGGAACAATGGTCCCGAATTGACTAAAGGAGGGGTGGAAGGTTCGTAGATTTTCTTTTTGTAAGCAATGAACTTTAGTTCGTCCACTCAAAAGGGAAGTACACAATTGTTAAGAGATCATTTACGTCCACAATAAATCTTTAGCGACCAAAATAGTATTTTGAATCCATGGTCAAGCAAAAGTTATGCAATTCTGTTCTCGCTAATTTGGTCAATAGTTTTTCTTAGTTCACTTAGTACATTCACTGCACCCAAAAAAAGGCGACACAATCAAGGGGGGGGATGGAATAAGAGTACAAAAAAAAGTTTTTTTTTGAACGGCACCTTATGCGTGATAAAAAAGGCAAAGGGGGGGGGGGGCGACCTGGAACGATGGCACTATGTTATTAAGTCCCTATAGCACAGCAGAGAGTTTTATGTACCTAAACCAACAGTCATCAGCCTCTATAGCCATGTAATGCAGCACTCCGATTATTGTCCTTATTCTCTTAGTAGTGGCCCATTTCACGAGTGACACACAAGGAAGGCTTCCGTTCACCAAGGCAGCATGCTAGGTACGCCTCTCGCCGGCCAAGTAGAGCCAAAGGGTTGTTGCCGTTCCGTTCCAGTCGATAGAAGCGACTCTGAGGCACTGCCGAGGTTTTACACCCAGCCCGCTTGTACCGAGACTGCCGCTAGAGGCAGCACTGGTAGAGCTATCGAGGACAACGGCCTCTGATGGCCGAAAATTGAACTACGGATATTTACGTCGAATTTTCAGTTTATGTAATGTTTATAATATGTGAATATTAAAAACGTTACAATACTAAAGATGATTTTTATACAGAGTTAGAACAGGTCTTTGATAAATTTTCTCAGTATGATATGAAAATTCTGTTAGGTGATTGTAATGCATAGATTGGCAAAGAAGAGACATTTAAACCCACCATTGGTAAAGAAAGTCTTCATGAATTAAGTAATGGTAATGGTATAAGATTGATTACTTTTGCAACCTCAAAGAATTTAATTGTGAAAAGTACCACTTTTAAACATAAAGATATCCATAAATATACCTGGTCTTCTCCAGATGGTAAAACTCATAATCAGATAGATCATATTCTCATTTATATGAGAAGGCATACTAGTATAATTGACGTTCGTACACATAGAGGTGCTGACTGTGCCAGTGACCATTATTTAGTAATTGCTAAATTAAGAGAAAGACTCTCAGTGATAAATCATAAGCAACAAAATCTAAAAGTTCTAAAATTTGATACAAGAAAGTTTACTGATGAAAGAATTAAGAAAGATTACCAAATTAAACTGTCAAATAGATTTGATGTTTTGCAGGATTTAAATGATGATGAAAATGTAAATGAAACAGACGTAAATATGAATTGGGAGTACATACGTAATGCAATAGAATCAGCAGCTAAAGAAAGTATAGGATACCATAAACCGAGAAAAAGTAAGCCATGGTTTGATAATGAATGTCATAATCTAATAGAAATAAGCAATCAGGCTATACTTAGGTGGTTAAATAACTCTGATGATACAAATCTAAGCAATTATAATAGAGTAAAGCGAGAAGTTAACTGCACGTTTAGAAGTAAAAAAAGAGATTACTTGAAAAGCAAAATTAACGAAATTGAAACAAACAGCAAAAACAAAAATATCAGAGATTTATATAAAGGTGTAAATGAGTTTAGAAAGGGGTGGCAACCTAAAGTAAACTTGATAAAAGATAAAGACGGTGATTTTCTAGCTGACACAAGCGATATTCTAAATAGATGGAAGAACTACTTTAATGACCTTTTAAATGTCCATGTAGGCGATAAATCAAAAGTAAGTGAAGTACACACAGCAGAACCTTTAGTTCCAGAACCTAACTTGACTGAAGTTAAAGATGCTATTAAAAGGCTAAAGAATAACAAAGCACCTGGCATTGATTTAATACCAGCTGAGTTAATTAAATATGGTGGAAATTCATTAATATGTCAAATTCATAAATTAATTTGTTTAATATGGAATAAAGAAGAAATCCCTCAACAGTGGAAAAAATCCATAATTGTTCCTGTGTTTAAAAAAGGTTATAAAATGAACTGCAATAATTACCGTGGAATTTCTCTACTCTGAACAACATATAAAATATTATCTAACATTCTTTTAACAAGACTAACCCCATATGCTAATGAAATTATAGGTGATTATCAATGTGGATTTAAACGTAACAGATCAACTACAGATCAAATTTTTCACATCAGACAGACACTTGAGAAAAAGTGGGAATATAATCAAAATGTCCATCAGCTGTTCATTGATTTCAAAAAAGCATATGATTCTGTCAAAAGAGATAAATTATATAATATATTAGTAGAGTTTGGAATACCTAAGAAGCTTGTTAGTATGATAAAAATATGCACCAGTGAAACAGAAAGTAAAATTCGTGTGGGTATTAATATGTCTGACAAATTTACAATTCATGATGGGTTAAAACAAGGAGATGCATTATCTCCATTGCTCTTTAATTTCTTTAATTTTGCCTTAGAATATGCTGTTAGGAAGGTAAAAGAAACGAAAGAAGGACTAAAATTAAATGGTGTGACTCAGTTGTTAGCATATGCAGACGATGTAGACTTATTAGGGGATGATGTGAATACAATTAAGAATAATGCTAAAATATTTTTCAAAACTGCTAAAGATATAGGTTTGGAAGTTAACAAAGAGAAAACTAAATATATGCTTACAGGCCGAAACCAAGTGTTAGGTAATAATCAAAATCTAATTATTGATAACAACTCGTTTGAACCAGTTTCCGAATTCAAATATTTAGGAGTAATATTAACAAATGAAAATTATATTAAAGAGTAAATAAAAAGTAGGCTTAATTCAGGAAATGCATGTTACTTCTCTCTTCATAAACTTTTGTCTTATCGTTTAATATCTAAGAAACTAAAGTTAAAATATACAAAACCTTAATTTTGCCTGTAGTATTATATGGATGTGAAACTTGGTCCCTTACATTGAAAGAGGAACATGAATTGAGAGTATTTGAAAATAAGATCCTTAGGAAAATCTTTGGACCTAAAAGGGATGAGGAGACAGGTGAGTGGAGAAGGTTACATAATTTAGAACTACATAATTTGTATTCATGTCCAGATATTATTAGAATAATTAAATCAAGAAGACTTAGGTGGGCAGGCCATGTGGCACGAATGGGAGAGGAAAGAGGAGTTTACAGGATTCTTGTTGGGAAACCTGATGGTAAGAGACCTGTAGGAAGGCCAAGACGAAGATAGAGGGACAACGTTGAGATGGACGTAAGGGAAATCGGTAGGGATGGAAAAGAGTATATAGAACTTGCTCAAGATAGGGAAAGATGGAAGGCCTGTGTTGCTGCAGCCATGAACCTTCGGGTTTAAGAAGGCAAGGGAGTTAGTTAGTTAGTTAGAGTAAGAATATTTTAATAATTTAATTGACAAGTTGGATGGTATTTAACACCATCACTGGAGTCAGTTGGCTATTTGCCCATCGTTAATGCCGATATCTCTGAATTAACAACTGAAGTGCGCAGCTGTGAGAATGACAGTATCAGTCCAAGTTCACGTTCATTGAGGAACGTGGGCAAGTGGTACAATGCCTCTAAATTGCAATTTACCTGAATCAATGGCGTGGAGAGCCATAGGAAGGATGGAAGGTGGACAAACAACGAGAGGTATCTGTAGTGTAGTGTCTCAAAATGCCATTTGTCGCCTGTAGATTCGGTTCCAAACAACGGAAATGTGCGACGAAGGCAAGGTCAAGCTCGTCCGTGATCAACAACAGCAAGAGACAACAGGTACCTCTTGTTAACAACCGATTTGAACAGACGACAGAATGCAACGAAGCTATAACATGCCATTCTCACAGCAATAGGGCGCAGATGTCATCTCAAACTGTCTGCAATCGCCTTCTTAAAGATGGCTTCTGTATCCATATAGACTCATGGCGTGTGTTCCATCACCGTACAGCTTTCAGTCCATAGAAACTTGGCTAAGGAACATCGTAATTATGGGCACAACGAATGGGGTTGAGCTGTGTTCCCCTATGAGTCGCGGTTCAACCTCCAGCCATACAATAGACGTGCCTAATCTGGAGGATATGTGGAACACGCTATAACCCTGCTTTTGTGCATGAAACATTCTAAAATGGAGGTGGTGGAATGATTTTTTGGTTGGAATCAAAATTGTGGGACATACAGACCTTCACGTCATCCAAAATGGCAGTTTGGCGGCCCTTAGATATGGAGACGAGAACCTCAGACCTCTTGCCATGCCGTGCCCAGATGCAATAGGTGATCGTTTCCTTTTCATCGTCGATAATGCTCGTCCTCACAGAGTTCTGTTAGTGCACAACATGCCAGAGGACGAGGGAATACTGAGTATGGAGTGCCAACCGTGATAACTTAAATCCCATAGAGAATGTCTGGGATGTTCTTGGCAGACGCATTCTAGGTAGGATGGCACCTCCCTCAACTCTTCCAGAGCTGAAATTGCTCCAAGTGAAGAGTGGCGAGGAATCCTCCAAGCTCTCATCGATCACCTCATCGAATCCATGCCACACAGATGTGCAGCGGTGTTGGCCGTTCGAGATCATCAACCGTACTAGGGGTGAGTGACTGCTGTGACTATGTCCGTTTCTGAACTGTTCTATTGGTACACACATTGCTCTATAGTGACGCACATCATGTGAGCGTTGGTTCAAGCGACTGTAGGGTCATTCTGTTACTTGTACTAATCCATACTCTACTATATCTGTTCTCCGAATGTTCTTTTAGTTGCATAAACATCGGCTGTACATGGTTTTCGTCTAGTTCTTACTGTTCCTCTCTTGATTCAAGAAGAAGGCGATGGATAGTTATGGCAGGTCAATTATCAGACAAGACACTATTTGGTCGAATTATTGTGACAGCACAGAATCGGAATCTTCAAATGGGTTTCTCTTAGAACCATTATCATGGGCTTCAGAGACATACTTGCAGAAAAATGTTATTCTCCCTGAGAAAATATATGGAAATTCAGCCATGGCGATTGATGGTATGGCTCTTATTCAGAGACTAAAAGAAGAGGAGTCAAACTTTGGTGAGGTCTATCTGCCTTGTCCATTGCTATCCAGAAGGAAATACTAGTCCAAGAATAGATGCCTGTTTGATACGTACAATGAGACGTCTATAAAGAACACCGAAAGAACAATCACATGGGAAGAACTCAGGCATCAGTCACAGAGCATCTCATCTTCCCAGATTTTCAGAAAGTGAAGGAAATTCCTAAGGCACGTAATGAATAAAACAACTGTAATTGCATTTCTTGTTAACAAATGTAGGAAACCAGAGCATTTTGTAAATCTTTTGAATAAAACACTTCGCGAACTGTGGAGATAAATGCTGGAACATCACATCTGAAGGGAGCCACAAAGCGCTCAATCTCAACAGTAAACCTGAAAAAAGATGGTAAGTTGTTGGTGAATACTCCCGCTGCTAATGAGGGTTATGATGCGGTATTGAGAGGCTCAGATGACACAGATGTGCGTATTATGTATTTGAGATTCCACGAAAGAATCATGGTTAAATTCTTTCTGAAATATAGTACTAAAGTACCCATGTGGGTTCTTGACATTAAGCAAATAGCTTGAATTCTTATCAAAAATGTTTGTCGAGATATAAGTCTCCATTTGCATTTGCAGGAAAAGGAAAAGTAAGTGCATCCTTCATGCCAACAGACAAACACAGGAAATATTTTCGCACCCTCGGAGATGAATGGGATCTCATAAAATAGTAATGGGCAAACTGTAGTTCTCGTGCTTACTGTATGCTCCAAAATATTCCGTACATTGTGTGAATGACATGACATGTCGTCTATGTAAACAAGGGTGAGATAGACATTTATAAACTTGCAAGAAACATGCTTAACGTTCGATTATCAATCCGCTATAAGCAAGATATGTCTTCTGAATTATCCACGTACACCTAGACCAAGTGAGAGAAGGTGGACATTGGAAAAAACACAATGGAGCAGAGGAACTGGTAATGGATTGGATGGAATGGCAGCCAGCATCTTAAACTCTGTTAGATCTACTAGCTTGCAACTTCATTAGAAACTGTCTCCCCGATGTTGCAGTGGTAGCATCACCGCCTTGTAATGAAGGGGTCCCAGGTTCGATACTCGGTACAGACACATAGTGGTTAGGATCCCACTTTAAACTGTAGGTCCAGTCCCAATTAGGCTTACTGTGCATAAAGTAGACTTGAAACACCAAATCAATCAACCAACCAATCCATTAGAAACTACAAACTGCCAACGTGTGTCTCTGTAAAAATAACATCAGGTGCACTGACAAATGCAGACTACCCACATGTGATAATCAATGAGTGATGACACCTATTCAGAAGATGATGATGAATGTAAATAATAAATCTTGTTTATGTTAAATTATAACATACATGGATATTTAATATTTAGCCACTATTATTATTGAAAATTGTAAGTAAAACTTATTCATTTAATCTATGTCAGTATATAAGCAATATAATAAAGTTTAATTATAAGATCTTCATTAATATTATTACACTTAATAGTTATAATAATTATAAAATAACATTGAATTTAATAAGTCTAATGAAATTAAATTTATTTATTGAAATATTGTGATCAATTTATATGCTTTTTATAATAAAATATGAAAAACCATTATTTTTTGGCTATGGTTACTAATTAAATAATATTATATAAAAAGCAAAGAGTTATGAGATGCTATCACACATTTTCCAGTTCCAGGCATCGACATCTTGAAAAAAAAAATCATATGAAAAGCCAAGCCAGAAAAAGCCGGCTCGAAGCTCACCTGATCTCAAGTCGGTCACGCTGCCGCTATGGATAATGGGAAAGCAGCAGCCTCAGGCGATTGAACCGGCGGCGCCCATTGGCTGCGATTCCGGATCGGATTCTTTTTGGAGCATTCGCTTTACTCGATTTCCTGTTCCATTTATTCTTTACATTCTCATCTGTAAGGTATATGTTATATATAGACGTATTCTCCGAAATCTCATCTTTACATTGTTGTATGATGCACGTCACATTTTTGTTTCGTAACTGCTGTCACGATTCTTAAAGTTACCCTTTGCAATGGGAAACTCAATGGATTTGAACAGGGGGAAAACCACGTTTTTATTTGTTTGGACTCAGTTCCAACTCGTCGTCTGCTGTGACGTCACACTAATACGGCCCATTTCCGCCACAAGGGGCTTTTTACTAGCTCGTAAACAGTATAATTGTTTGAGCTGAGCGGTGGCTTTCTTGTTAACGAGTTAGAGAAGAGAGAGAGAGAGAGGGACGTGTGCCACGTATGGATCATAGGTCTTGTGGAGAAAACAGCCCCTACTACCCGCTCATGTCATAACGAAACAGCCCTTTGGGAGCCGGAGCCTGACAGGTGGTTTATCTCTGTGTATCTGTGTGACGTCAACTCAACGACTTTCTCTTCCTTTCGAGGTCCGGAGTCTGCAACTAGTGCTTTCAAGTAGTGAGCTCCCCAATTGTCCTTACGAAGCTAATATATAAATTATTACACATAAATATAAGTAAGTAGGGCTACTTTCTAATTCTCCAATATTTGTAATTATAAACACTTCTTTTTTGTTTTAGGTTTAGGTGGTTGTCATGGCAATATACACATTACGACAATGAGGTAAGTGCACTCTTATGTCGCAATAAATAATTTATTAGTTTATGAATATAATGTTTAGCTGTGGCGTGCCACAAGGAGGGAGAGTAGAGACCCAAGAAAATTGTAAAACTGACTACCGAGATAGGAGACAGAGTTTCCGCTCATGTTTATCATATCACCTCCTTTCGAAATTTCTGGATACGTCACTACATAGACACATTGGGCACAGTTTTGGTAACAATGAAGTAGGTTAGTGAAATGTTTTACGTAAATTATCCTGGTTGGGGGATAGCACCCCCTCTAATACCTCCGTACTCTTCTTACACTGTGTAAACGTCACGTGGATAGTAATAGGATAGACAAGACGGTTGTTAGTGATAAATTTAAATTACTCCACACAGTGGAACAAATTGAAACGTTGGTATTGTAATGTGAAGCTTAATTGGAACAGGAATAGGACGCTGTGGTTGCAGATAGAGGATGGACTGTCCGATGCAGTGACCGACCTTACATGTTGTATTCTCTGTCCCAGTGGAGAGCCCTTCAGCAAAGCTCTGAAGCTTTAGATCAACCTGAAAGCCTGGAGAGATAAACGTAGATGTTTCTCCTCCTGCCCATTCGCAATGTTGCTAACTTCGATAGGTAGATATGTCTAAATTGCAGCAGAACGGATGTTTGATCCGATTTTTTTTTGTTATTAGCGGCGCTTTCCTGCCACTTTGGGCTAATCCCGACGATGATTGATTGAATGATTGATTTGCTTGATTTTAAATCGGCTTTTGTGCCACTTTTGGCTAATTTGCGAAGATGGGGATGAGTGATGATATGATGAAATTGATAAATGGACACTCACAAACACCCATGCCCAGGCCGGGATTCGAACCCAGGACCCCTGGCTTTGTAGCGCGATGTGCTAACAACCCCGCCACGGGTCCGCCTTGCAAAACAAATGAAGATACAGCTTTGCATACCCGGTTGAGGCACATAGTGGTTCGGATCTCACTTTAAACTGTAGGTCCAGTCCCGATTAGCGTTACTGTGCATAAAGTGGACTTAAACCACCAACTCAATCAATCAATCAAGGCAAATGAAAATATAGCTATTTTTTTCCTACATGCATACCTTTTGCTTCTCGCCAAATATTTAGATAATTTCATAAAAAAGAGAAACAAATCAATAACGAAACTTGCAAACAGAATAAAGCAGACATAACTGTTTGTTTAAGATATAAAGTTGCAACACAAAGTTCGTCTAAGTTTATTTGAAGTTCGTTTATATACTCAGCTGGACCAATCAACACTCGAGTTACAGTTTAAGGAGGGATTCGAACGTCTGAACCTCTTGATATCAAGGTGACAGGTCCTACAGTATCGGGAAGGCCAAAAATGTAGCTATAATATAGTAAGTATAATGAGTTGCAAGGACGGCGTTTCATTTCATTCAATTCGATCTGCTAGGGAATTTTTTTTAATTCCCTGTGTTCAGGTACAGAGTAAAGTGAATATTTATGTAAATACATTAACATTGTATTGTGTTCAGCGCTCGCAGAAGTGCATCGCCTCATCATATGTAGAGCCAGAACACTTATCATCGTGTACATATTGGAAGCGAGTTTAATGTCTGACGTTGCAGAGAAATACCCGCCCACAACGCCATTCGTTGTTCAGGCACATGCGCAGTAATCTACAATACATCTAACTGCGCAGCCTTATACTGCCCTTAAACATTATAGGCCCGTCGATTAGCTCTAGTCTAGACTAAATCCACATATGTCTTGAGCTTGAGTGAACCGGAACTCAAGATCAAGAGTGGATCTAGGTATTGTTTTCGTAACGTGTTTTTTTTATCACACGAACAATCTTCCGTGAAATGATATCTAAATGTTTGTTTGTTTTACTCGTTGTTTTAAGTCCGCTTTAATGTACAGAAAGGCTAATTCGGACTGTTCAGTGGCGGCGATTGGGTTCCAAAACCGGGGGGGGGGGGCAAGGTGCCAAAACTGGTGGGGCAAAGACAGTATATTTCCCTTTGTAGAAAAAATTAGCATAGTTTGGGGGGAAAAGTGGCAAAAAGTAGGTGGGCAACTTTCCACCCTCGCCCCCCCCCTAATCGCCGCCACTGGGACTGTTATAACTAAATATAAACAAACACACGGGCAGTGGTGGGTCCTAGAGTGTATGAAATGTTCTCGCGGCGTAGTGGTAAAGCTGTCGTCTTTTAATGAAAGGGCTCCGGGTTCGATCATGCTTGAAACACATCACGCAGTTGTTCGGATCCCATCTTAAACTGTAGGTCCAGTCCCGATTAGCCTCTCTGATCATAGAGCAGAATGTAGAAACATCTTTGATTTGGACAACTTTGAAACGTTTTTTGGTGTGATCTCCTTCGGTCATCTTGTCGCTAACATTTTGTGTTATTCTCTCCTTTCCTCTTTTTATCTTCTTCTGTCTTTTTTTCTCATTTCTTTCTGTCTTTCCTTCTCTAGTTCTCTACCACCTTTTCTCTTTTTATATCTATTCTATCCACATATTTACCTTTCCTTCTCTATTTTTATAACATCTCCTCTCTGTTTTATCTATTTCTTTCTATCTTTCTTTCCCTAGTTTTCTGTCACTTTATCTATCTCTAGTTTTGTTCCCTACCCATTTCTTCTTTCCTTTTCTAGCTTTCTATCACTTTCCATCTCTTAATTTCTATTTTCTCTGCCTATTCCTTTCCATCTTTGCCTCTCTAGTTTTCTATCACCTTCTCTCTCTTTATTCCTGTACCATACTTTATATCTCTCTGTATCTAACCCTATGCGTTTGTGTGTGATTCTCGTTATATTACGTAAATTTCTATTTGGGTGGAGAGGAGGGTCGGCTGTAGTCCACACTGGCTTAACCACTGGCGACGCCAATGAGCACGGACCATCTCCATGTGCTAAGAGATTATCCAACCTAATTAATCGATGATTGCATAGCTTAGTGGCATAATCCTAGATGACCAACTGAGATGGGAAGTGATCCCAGTGACCAGGCGAGCTCAAACTTTCTAAAATGTAGGACCAGTTAAAACTTTAGCGTTTGGTTTCGGACAATATTACACTATACTTACTTTAAACATTAAGATAATAACCTTAACTGATATTAGATTAAAAATCTAATTTTTGTACATATTTTGCAATACAAAAGCTATTTATTTTAATATTTTTCATTTAAAATCATAAGGAAGTTAAATTTGCAAAGTTTGATAGAAAAGCGCTTGCGTCAATGACCTAATTGGAAGTATTTAACTGGATTCTTGAACATGCAGTATTGATGTCTGTTTCTCCGTATCCTTCATAACGGCTATGGCATCATTGTAAATATCTCAAATCTCTTTAACAGTAGGGGAAGGAGGAGTAAATAAATGACCCACTGTCGACCGAAACACCCCCTTTCCACTCCCCAGCAAGGCAAATGCTCTTTTAGCTCAAATATGTATTTCTTGTATTGTATTTAGTGGTATATAAAATCTGACCGCCCTGCTCTTGTCCTCTCTGCTGCCGTCACTGTCTAGCCAATATTCATTAAACTTTCTACATTTACTTAACTTCGCACCGTTTCGAAAGCACTGTACACTTCTGTGAATAACGACTCAACAGCAATGGCCTATTCTGAAAATTTGGCCTGCTTTACTGCAACAATTATCATTTACTGTGTAACAGGGTGCCCACAATGGCAGTATACGCTTTCAGGTTGCTTGCAAAATGAAACCATGACAGAGAACATACAACTTTTACACCTCAAACATATACCACAAGTGAAGGTTGTGTGCAACACAGTCAGTATGTCTCCACATGCGCACCGTTCGTTGCTCGTAGGATATCCAGACGATAGTACACTTACTTCCACGTTGCAGAATGTCCGGTGTTACACGACCGAAGGCTGCATTAATTCGTTCTCGAAGATCACGCTCCTTCGTGTTGGAGGTACTCGATGATACACTGTCCTAAACTTTCGCTGCACTTGTTTTACAGATTTTAACTCTGCAAGCTTTTCCCTGCGGAGACGCCATTTCTGTTTATTGAGCCCACTAGCGCCAGCACTCTCCGGAGTCCAGAACTAGCACAACGTTGCCAAACTTTCACAGTTGTCAGATTTCCTGTCACAGCGAAGACGTATGTAATTTAGTTTTCATTCTACAGGGAAAGGAAGTTGTATACATCATTTATAGGCACCCGGTATATTTTTAATATATTAATTATATATAATATAAATAAAACACCAATACAGGCATGCAAGTAAAACAAAAACAGAAGTCGGAGGACCTCAAATTGTAATGCAATTTCTATACATGTGAATAAAGGTAGTTTTCCGGCATTGTTAATAGAATTTTACTGTAACATAAAATATCTGCCTCGTTCCTCACGGAATTTCGGGTTTTATGACCACGAAACAATTGACTTTTTCTTTTGGTGGGAACAACGGTTTAAGCCAGACCAAGCTTATCTTTCGAGCCATGCCGAAACGGTATAAGCTACCCTCGATAGGCAGCTTTTGTAACTACTGTGGCGTGCTACATAAACCACATCAGATTAGTTGCTACCCGCGGGTAGTAGTTTCATAGGCTACTCATATACAAAGTCACATCTGCGAGAACTAGTACAAATAAATCCAGATGTGGGTTCAAAAGAGGCCGGTTGGCAACACTGGCCACTCCTAATGCTTTTTCCGAGTCCCCCCATTGGCCCCTGCCTACTTCCTCTAAATCTTCGCTGGACTAGGGACAAATTCTTAAGTGGGGGATGGGAGACTTGCAGGTGAATAATGGACGGATTTTTCCGTCTCCGCCGCCGCCGCAAAGAACTTACGATGGCGTTAAGACTTCCGCCTTGAGATTTTTTTTAAAGATTCCGAGAATCTTAAATACAGAGCCTTTACAAGTTCCCGTAATCCGTCCACAGTTTGGTTATTTGCTGTTTGTTAAGAATATTTTTTCTTCAAATTCTCAGCCTTGCTTGTATTATTCAGTTAATACACGGGGTGTCTCTCTAAACACCGACAAACTTCCACAGCGTACAGAGCACTTCTAACGGTCGCAGAATCTCGAAATTTTTTGATTATGTTTCCTGTTTGGCACTGACATTTTTTTCTAAAGCATGCTGAAAGTTGTGTGCCATGGGTATATTATGTCAAATACCCGGATAGGTTGAGTTACATATCCAATTTTATGTTTTTACATTTAAGAGGATTTCATGCGTTTTGTCCTTAAGTATCCATAATCTAGAATGAGACCATTGCGTTGATTTGTTTCACAATGGGTTCATAGCATACTTTAATCTACAGAAAATATGTCAGTGAGATAACGTAAACAAGTAAGGAATTTTGCCAACAATGGAGCAGCTCATATATGGACATCTGGAAGCAAGAGAAGTTGCAGAACTATTAGATAAATGGGCACTTACTCTAAGGGGTATCTGCCTTGACACGTCAGGAAATATTGGTATTAAAATTGGCTAGGAGAACATTTTTTTTTATTTCGCTTGGCGGTACCACATTCTGAAAATTGTGCTATGTGCCGTATTCATACAATGCATTGGATTGGGACGTTTCCATGTTCAATGGACCTAATATACAGGTTTTCAAACGATTTCAAAATTCATGGTCAAAGATTGACCACTAAATTTGAACCCAGATTGAAGAATGCTGACGTGCTGGCAGCCATTCAGAGCGATATGCGATCAGTAGGGGATACCAGGGCAAAATTATCCCACTAAGGTCAATTATATTTTGCATAAACATCGAACTGTAATGAACACTATTACACATATGTTTTGGTGAATATCTTACTATTGTTTATAATTGATTTGGGAATTTTAAATCGGAAATGTAACACAAAATAAAGGCAAACATGAGATGATGCAAATTATCATTTTGCACCGGGAGATCACAAATGAAGTCAATGTCATCAATCATCTACTTCACATTGTTCATGAGGCCATTGTTTACGCATCTGACACAGAATCCAACATGCGTCATGAACAAACAGAACCTATCACTGCAGTAAATACTCTCTGAATTATCATTATCACTATCAGAACTGTCGCTCTTTACAGAGATCATTTGCTGTAACCACAGAAAACACAATACCACGACAAAGCGCCATCTTGAATGGGTATGGCAAAACACGTGCAACTTACCCTATTATGCTTTAATTGAGATTATTTTCAGAGTTACCGTTCCCTACATACAGTGATGAAAAATAATCAATTCCCTTACATCAAGATGTCTTGCAATAATATTTTTTGCCGTAAATTTTAAACAAAAGATCGTGAGCAAAATTAACTCTCATCTACAGTCTTCACCTCAACTGAAGAGGTAGTACCTTAATTGCCTGCATGATAGTAATCTGTGATAGTACCACTAACCGAGCAGAAATGAATGCTTTTGCCCAGGGGACCATTTTGCCCTAGTCTCGCATAATGGAATTTCCGCAAATCCAACTTTTGATACCCAATGCACGAGAAGACTACAGAAAGAAACTAGAACATGCTGCAATTTTTCTCCGAGGAATACCTCGTGGTGTACGCTTTCCTGCTAAAGGAGCAGATGGACGTCGAAGGCTCTTTACAGCTCCAAGATGTGGATGTTTCGTAAACAGATCGAACTTACCTCGAGTTCTTCGTGATATCTGCATTTCCGTTGTGAAAGAACATCCGAAAGGTTGGTTAACACCACTCCTCGCTGTGCAAGCACCGAGAAATGACTTGAGGCTTCTTCAGAGTGTCGTAGCATACAAAGAAGGAAACCCAGATATATCAACTGTGGTAAAGGAGAAACTGTCACTACATGTTTGGTATCTCAGCAAGCATCTCGTAGCACTAGCTTTCTTTGATTCCGATGTATCGAAAGAGGAAAAGATGTTAAAGGCCCTTCATGAACGAAATGGTGAGGATGAACCACCGAAGCGCGAAAGGTGGACATTAAAGAATTGACGACTGCGTTATCTGACTTTGTGACAAAAAATACAAATGTGTTTTTTTTAGCCACTTATGCATCGCCGAAAATCGATCTTGGTCATTGGGAATTTCACGATAGCTACCAGCACAGCTTCGAAATGGCAAAGAACGCGAGAGTTGTGAATGACAACACGGAACGTGATGTGGCCTTATAAAAGCATTTGCTATATGGCCATCACAAATACACAGCAGATAAAGTATCATCTTCAAGAGGTTTAAGAGCATCGACAAATGTACAAAGATTTCACGAAATGTACCACTTAAGAAATAATTTCAGAACTGAGTAAGGTGTTATGTATGTTATGTACTTGTTATATCTTTCATATTTTCCCTGTAATAAATATAATAATATTATTACAGTTACTTTACATCTCTTTTTGCTCATTTTCGTACGATTTACAAAATTTGAATATAGCTGTGTGATCTATTAATATAGACCTATTTTTCCGAAAATTTACAAAAATTGCCTTCATATACAACCTCTGACAATAAAGTTCGGTGAATGATCCTGAATATCGAAAGTAGACGAATTCTTAATGAAACCTATCTTACTGTCCTTCGAAGTAGTCCCCTCCCATGGCTATGCACCGTTGAGAACGGCTGTACATGTCTGGAAACTTTTAGAAAAGTCTTCTTTCGGGATGGTGTTCAAGACCCTCGTCACGTTCCGTTGGATGTCCGGAATATCCTCAAATCTCTGACCTTTCAAAGCGATTTTGAGGCGTGGGAAGAGAAAGAAATCTGGAGGATTCAGATCCAAATTTCTTGCAATGCACTGCTACAGAGGATGAGAGCTGGTATGTGAGGTACGACCCTGAAACGAAACGCCAAATCATGGAATGGCGTTCTCCTGCATCACCCCGTCGGAAGAAGGTCAAGGCGTAAAAATCACGCATCAAGACGATGCTTATCACTTTCTTTGACAGTGATGGCATGATCCGCAAGGAATTCCTGCCGGAGGGAACAACAATTTTTCCGCCTTGGCCTTCTTCCGACGGGGTGATACAGGAGAAAGCCATTCCATGCTTTGGCGTTTCGTTTCAGGGTCGTACCTCACATACCAGCTCTCATCCTCTGTAGCAATGCATTGCAAGAAATTTGGATCTGAATCCTCCAGATTTCTTTCTCTTCCCACGCCTCAAAATCGCTTTGAAAAGTCAGAGATTTGAGGATATTCCGGACATCCAACGGAACGTGACTAGGGTCTTGAACACCATCCCGAAAGAAGACTTTTCTAAAGGTTTCCAGGACATGTACAGCCGTTCTCAACGGTGCATAGCCATTGGAGAGGACTACTTCGAAGGACAGTAAGATAGGTTTCATTAAGAATTCGTCTACTTTCGATATTCAGGATCATTCACCGAACTTTATTGTCAGAGGTTGTATATTGGCACGAAATGAGAGAGTGAGATCAACAAGTATGCAAAATTTATTTTTCTATGTATTTTCCAAGCACCCTAATTATATGTATATGTTTTGTAGCTGACTCCGTACTGATTTACCAGATTCTATATAGTACATCGAAAGAATTGATAAGTGTCTTGAGTCAGCATAATAATTAAATTTATTTGAATTTCCAGTACAGCAGAAGCCATAAACGGGAAAGAAACCATAATAATACAGTAAAACAAAACACAACAGTACCAAGATAAACAGAGTTTCACAATAGTATTACAAGTCTTTTGTTTGTTGGTGATAAAAGACGAATAACAGCTGAAAATACCTATTCACTTTGAGATATTAAACTAATTAGGCAGCCTATGGAATGAATAATGAACGTTATATGCGTGAGAGTCTGGGAGTTTCAATGTGTAAAATTTCTGGCTCCGTGTTTTATGTCCAGGCACTCTTAGGGAGAGTGTGTGGAGTGGGATGACCTTATGTAGAAATTTCGTACCTGCAATGTATGTAATGATTCTGGGATATTTATCTGTGAATTTTCGAGCAGATATCTCTTGAATAGGTGTCTCAGGGCCGGTACTATACATATAAGCTTAGGTCATACCTTAAGGAAATAATAAAATGTAAGTATTGATTGAAGCACACACATTTTCAAAATATCATTATATTGTATAGACGCCAAAGCAAAGAAGAAGTTAAAAATACGTGACTAAATCTCATCATATTAACGTATACTAAATATTTCCCTATGTTTTAAAGATAAAATAGAATTGGAATGGAAGTTTCATACACAATGGCCTAATTGTCAGAACAAACGACAAATAGTTAAGAATAGTTATTTTTTTTTAAAAAAAACAAAGTTTTCTGAATAATTAAATATTCCAAAAAAATTAATAGGAATCATTATATATTAAAATTAACATTACTTTGTACCAATGAAATATGGTTAATCAACCAAAATGTTCAATCAGTGAAATGTTTACAAAGCAGTTTAACATCACTACCAACACCAATTTCCAATCTTGTGAAAAATGTGTGTAAAGAAATCTACTGAATATAATTCAGATGAAATAAATAAGAATGAGTTATTTGACTTTACTTGCAGATTGTCCCTTGTACAAGAATTGTTTCTGTTCTTATACTACCAAGGGAGGTTATCTAAGTGTCCTCCTCCGATTTCCATGAAACTTGGCAGGTGTATAGAGGGGCCCAAAGGAAGAAATACATGTTTTTGTGTTTCAGCTAAAAAAACGGTTTTAGGGGGCAACCCTCCTCAAATGTCAAGATGAGGAGAAATTGAAGTGGGGATCTGCCGAAACCACGTAAATATGGCATAGGAAGAAACAGGGGGCATAGGGCCCCTCTATACTTTGGGGAGGTTGTTCCACGCTCTGGTAGCAGTGACCGTTAAGGAATTTCCATAAAACGTTGTCTTGTGGGAGGGAATGGCCAGCAGAGAGTTGTCTCTCGAACGGGTGGCAAAGGTGTGTGCTGAACTTAGGGGTTGAAATCGAGAAAGTAGGTAGGAGGGCTCTCGTGAGTTTACTATTTTGTAGAGCGCTGTAAGAGCGTGGAAGCGGCGGCGAGTGGAAAGGTCGAACCAGCCTAGGTCCTTGAAAGCCGGGGTCAGGTGGTCAAAAAATTTTATATTATAAATGTAGCGCGCACATGCATCTTGTATTCGCTGTAGACGTCTTGCTAGTTCACCGTTGAGGTCAATATATGTCAAGTAACAGTAGTCTATATGAGACAGAACTAACGACTCCACGAGTGTTTTCTTTACCTCTTGCGGTAAAATGTTTTTAAGGCGATACAGCAAGTGTAATGCTGCATAGGAGCTTTTGCATATGACCTTCACATGGTCACTCCAAGTGAGGTTTTCGTCCACAACGGCTCCCAGGTCTTTGACCGAAACCGACAATGAAATGGGGTTTCCTTCGACAAAAATGTCAGGGATGGAGGACTTCTCTGTTGTGGAAATGAGCTGACGTG
Organism: Lepisma saccharinum; assembly: GCF_977018435.1. Taxonomy (NCBI): domain Eukaryota; kingdom Metazoa; phylum Arthropoda; class Insecta; order Zygentoma; family Lepismatidae; genus Lepisma; species Lepisma saccharinum. Next base: position 73,768,385 of record NC_139236.1, read on the forward strand.
AGCCAATTAAAATACATTTAGTTTTCTCAGCATTTACTCGCAGACTGTTTGCCCGAGAAACTTGCAGACGTTCATAATATCAGCGTTTATGGCTTTGATGGCCATATTGATGCTTGTTTTAGGGAACGACAAATAACATTGGACGTCATCAGCGTACAGATGGTAATTTGTCGATCGAAAGTTTCCAGATATATCATTTACGTACATGGAGAACAGCAGCGGAAACAGAACGCTACCTTGGGGTACACCGCAATTCGTCGGCAGTCACGACGACTTATTGTCAGAAACGAATGTGAGTTGCTGTCTGTCTGCTAAATATGAACGAGCTCAGTCAACAGCTCAGTCGTCCACCAAAGCGAACCTTCCTCCTACTTCTTCAAACTTCGTCCCCTTTAAACCATTCATTGCTTCCTTTAGCTCATTCAGGGTAAGGTCTCGCGAACAGTGCCCAAGATTTGGTCTGGGGTGCACCATCCTCGGTTAAGTTCCATCACAGCTTTGTGGACCTGTGCCTGATCTTTACTCATTTTGAGCTTGTTTTCCATTTCTGATGGCTCTGGAGCTGAGAAACACTTGAATTTTGATTATAAGCATAACTGTCACTTGGTCAGAACTGGCGATGCTGAATTGTTGTTGATTTTGTAGTTGCCAGGTAACCGCGAATTTATCAGGGTATTCTTATAACGGTTGAACACTTCATAGACAATTGAGAGTATACACAAGAGATTGAGACTGTGATATGCCGTGTAACAAACATAAACATTTTGTTTTCGCGTATATCAGAGTGTAATTTTAATTGTATTTCATTTCCATTTCATTCTTTATTGGGCCTGACAGCTTGTAGTGTATGCTAGTAAAAATTTTCCAGACTCAAAAATTGGATGACACCTACAATTTTCTTTACTTTTGCAATCATGATTTTATTTATTATTATGTTTATTTTATTCTTCTACTTCTGCCCGGTGGAGGCACATAGTGGTTCGGATCCCACTAAAAACTGTAGGTCCAGTCCCATTTGACCTTGCTGTGCATAATGTGGACTTAAAACACCAACTCAATCAATCAATCTATTTCTTCATTTATCTGAAGTACTCATTTCATACATGCACACAGTGCGATGCACAAGCATTGTTCGGCAAATTGCTCACGACAATATTCACTAACTTTTCTCTTCCATTCTACGTGTTTTTAAGGAATTATTTTTTACTTATCCTGGTGTAGAATTTGTCCACAGCTTGTGTAGCGTTTTGCTGCAATTTTTGATACTGTTATTGCGTAAAAACCAGAGAGTAAACTCGGTGATGGATAATTTGCTTGGTAATACTTGTGCATACCCTCTACATAGATACACACATATACAACTCACAGAATACACATTCATGTACACATAATTCATAAGTCAACCAGGGAAAGACTTTCCTCCTCTCTGTGAATATAACATCGTAGTTATTTTTTATTATTCATTAAAGGTTAACAAATTTATTTTAAATTTTGCAAGTGATAAATGAACTTTTAATACGCCAAATCATTGTGAGAAGAATGGAAATCTTGCACCTGTTAAATTATATAGAATGGCATTTTCTTAATGGAAATATTATGTGATTCTTAGTAAATATACTAAAATATAATTATTACTTTTGTAATATAATTTGAACTCACTATACAATTCTAAAAATACATATATCGAAAGATGGAGAGAAAAAAAGATGAGAACACTGTCGATCTTGGAGGTATGAGAAAGAGCAGCCATGTTCCAGATGGGACAACGGTATTCTAGAATGGAGTCACAAATACTTTGATGTAAATGGAAAGTGCTTTCGGGTTATGGACTTCCATGATTCTGTACTGTAGGCCTGGCATCCGCATTGTCTTTTTCGTGATGGTTGAGATGTGATTTTTTAAGGTGAGTTTAGAATCTACTGTGAGAATACCAAGATCGCGATGTTGTGCGATGCGGGAGGTCAGTGTGTAATTACCTTCAAGAGTGTAAGAGCATTTAGAAGAGTTTATGGACATTTAGCATCGCTTACCATATCCAGATTATCTATTGATGTCGTTTTGAAGGAGGCACGTGTCTGATGACTGTTTTATTTCTCTTATAATCTTGCAATAAACAAACATTAGAACTAGAAATAAGGAGAGGGTAAGTTTCGTCGTTACAATCTAAAAGTGTTCTCATATTTCAGGTGAAAGTATAGTAAATTACGTTCTAGCTATTTTTTTTGTCTTGACTGCTCCAAGACAGAGGAGGAAAGAGCAAATCTAGAATATAGTGTTAACCGAAATGAAGTTGGATGGCGAAACAGATTTTTCAAATTGCCATCACTTCTCAAAGCAATGAACACGAATCCTGATTTTATGACTAAACTTCGTACAAGCCTGGTGGAGCAACTCTAATTAAATGCTGTGTTAAATGCCTCAAGAAATCATGGTGTCTCGATTCTTCCTTTTGAAGTGTCGCGGGTAGGATACAGGACATAGATAAACGGAGGACTTTGAAAACTTATCAGGTAGAAATCGAGTTGTTCGACTTCCAAAGGGTGATTATTCGGTAATTTATAGAGAGTGTCGCTCCTAAATCCTCCAGCCCTAATTTAAACCTTTTGGTGCTCACCTTGAAGTTGGGAGATTTATCGTGGCAACGCCATCGAAGTTTCTAGACACATTTTCGTAATTGCTCCAGGCGCCAATGTGAATGTCAGACGAGAGTTGATCTTCTCTTTCGGAATTTCTTAGGAAGATATAAAGTATAAGGAAGACAGAAGCAAAGTAAAGGTACACTTGACAGGTGTCTACTTGTTTCCGGAAAACGGAACAATTGGAAAGAGGATGGTGAAAAGGAGAGAGGGCAATGATACACAATGTCTGGAAAAAGATCGTCAGTGGTCTTTATCTGTGTCTTGGTCAAATATTAACTAAGCATTCTTACACGCAGGAAGATTTTGCCTACAACATATATTTGTGAGTTATGACAAACAATTTAGTGAAATACTAACAGTGTAATGGCAGGAGCAACAAAACATTTCTTTAAGGACACATTTTCTGAAAAATCTACTTTGGTCGCTTCTTTACTTGGAATCGTCTACTTGTTGTACTGAACTTTTCATGTGAATAATCTCACTGAGATGATCAAGGTGATTTGGAGAATGAAAGCCTACAAGAGTTTCTGGTGTATACTGTATTTCTCCATATCCTTTTAAATTAAGAATATTAAATAAGAGTGAATATTGGGAAGGAGGGACAGGAAGGTACTCCGCCTTGCCGCCTAAAAGTCGGCGCCTATCATGTGAGCACGTGTGTGTTACAGATTAGACATGGATTCACTATTTTCCTTCAGAAGGTTTCAAAATTTTATTAGCATTCAAGATCGAATATGTTAGCTCAATTTCCCCTTAGGGTTGCAGGATATTCATTAAACAGATAGTTTACCTTAGAAGTACCCCACATTGCCTTTCTGATTTTCACCGCTCCCATGGAGTCGGGCGGAAGTTATCAAAGTTTGCTTAATCCCGTACCCAGCAAGAGATTAATAGAATTAAGCTCGTTAAGATGGCAGCAGGTGTACCATGATTGAGTCTCTGCAGGAAGCGATGGGGAAATAGACCAGGATAGGTCTCTGCTATTTCCTCTTTGAGTATATCGGAAGATTACACTAATTAAAGATAAGGGAATGATTTTTTTCCGAAGCAGGGACCAGGGAAACCAGATGTCATTTCAAGACTCACTGTAAACTCATGGCGAGGAGTGTATTGGTTATAAATGCTTGCAAGAAGATAATTTATATGTTAATAAACTAGAATAAGATAGGTTGCTCCGTACACGAAATGTTATGTCTGTATGTACTGCAGTTCCCTAATTAGACCAATTTATATAATTTATACCATGTTACATCCAAAAGATATTCCACTGCTCTTTAACTCCAGACAATCTCAAGTTTGAATCTTTAGTTATTTTTATCTTCGCGATTATCCAAAAGTGGCAGAAAAGCGAAGTAAATTATACCAAAATAATCAATCAATCAATCAATTTAGTTATTCTTATGTACCTAGGTATGGACGGGCTACCAAAATATCGATTCTTACTCTCGACTGTTCGACTTTCGTTGCCAATCAGATAAACACTTGGATCCAGATATCCCATCAATCCAGAACCTGAGTCCGCGAAATTTTATATGATTGCACGTAGTAGTTACCGAGTCATCAGCAAGTACTGAATTCCTTTATTGATGTTTTAAACAGGCAAACATGCGGGGCAATTTGGTAAATTTATCTCTAAATTTGTTTTATAATAGTTCGAGAGTTGATATGACCAGTTTTGACAAGAACAAGGTTTGCCATAGAGCTCCAACCTCCAAGCATGCTTTGTTACAGCTGACACTTTTTGGAAAATAATTATATTTAGCAGGGACCGACAGGAATGTTAAGTGAATATACATATTTTTCGACAAACCCATTTTCCCCCATAGAACATCTTGATGGAGTCTATGATTCCACATCCACTCACATTGCAATTGCCTTGTCTGTGCCTAACTCAATTATGTAATTTCATTAAGAGCCTTTCAACGAAATTTCATAAATGCACAAAATAGCAGCAATGTGTTACATAAAGAGAGAACAAAATAAACGTGTTGCATTTGAAAGTCACACAATTTTATTTAAATCCCTACCTAACCTGCGTGACGCATCCCCTAAGGACAAAACGCTTCGGCGTCGTTTGCAAATATGGCTTTGAAACCAGGAAAATGTAGACAGGAAATCTCTCCCTCTGGCACGTTTTTTTTAGACACTTGGTACGATAAATCCTTGAGTATAAAAATTGCAAAAGGCAAGCAAAACATATTTAAAAAACGACATCAATTTGTTATATAGGTGCTGCACACTCAGAGTTAATTGTTAACAAGATCACTAAGGTTAGTTGTATACACGTTCTATAGTTCTGTGTACGTTCCAAAAGTTCCTGGAATTTTTGCTGCCGCTATCGTTGGCGCTAGTTTTCTATTAATGTTTTGTTATTGTTGGTTTCAGCAATTTAATGCTGAAACCATTTAGAACCTGCATTTTTCAACCTTTGTTAAGGAACTTTTTACACCCCTTTTCTGTTGTTTTTAAATTTGAGGTAAGGGTTTTAGATAAAGGAATCTTCCCCGCATTCATTGAAGTGTGCAAAATGGCCTTATGTGCAGACGCACCCAAAGATTTTAATTCAATCAATCAATCAAATCCAGGACCCCCTGGTGTCGTAGGGTGTTGTGCTATCCATATTCCGCTTAGGAGGTGAAGTAATATCCCTTGCAGCATCCCTTCTGCTCAAAGATCTTGCTGCTTGCGTAGATGGAAAAGGACCAGTATCGGATGGGGATGCCACCAAATTCCCGCGGCCTTTCCGATGACATTGTAACCAAGAGGTCTGGGGTACGATTAGACTATCTGTGCATAAGGCGGACTTGAAACCAAAACTCAAACATATAAGCCATATACACGTGTCCTGCAGGTGATCATCTGACTCAAGAGCTGAAATCACAATTTCCCCAAGAACTTGTTCAGTACCGTGAGCAGCGAAATCTCAAATTTTCTGTCCTTTCTCGGAATTCAACGTGAGTAGTTTTGTCTTTGACGTTGATTCATAACTTCGTTTTTCAGGGCTTCTAATATGAGACGGGTTTCATATTCGGTGTCCTTTGAGACTCTCATAACAGCGAAACTTAAAGGAAGAACCAGCCTAACGTTATGAATATGCGTTCAAATGAATGTCTTGTGTCGTGAGTACGTTTTACAGTAACATTAATATCTCATACGATAATAAATTTACCTTGCACTGAAGTGTATATCGTTGCAGAATATCTCCATCATAATACACTCCTTCAGCTGAAACACACTCTGGTCATTTAACACTTGTCAACAATCCAAATGGCGGACGCCATGAAACCAACAATTTTTTCATCAACTTTAGAGTGCAGCACAGACGAGTAAACTGAGGGTCTCGTGTTACACGAGGTCTCATAATACTAATCGTTCCAATCTTTAAACATACGATCTTTATCTTCGTCGTGAAATTTCAGATTTGATATTTATTTTCAGAATCATTAATGGACAACTCTTCACTAGTGAACTTTTGACATGTTTCATATTTCGAACTCGAGTACAGTCACGGACACTTCTGGGTTGTAATGAGCTCATTTACTTTCAATGGAATTGCTACAATGCAGAAGTTTTCGTGCATGTACCTACAGCAAATGCAATAAATTCTTCTACACAAAAGCTTCAACGCTATCCTTGAAATAAGATATATATGGGAGAGAGAGAGAGAGAGAGAGAGAGAGAGAGAGAGAGAGAGAGGGAGGGAGGGAGAGGAGATTGTCAATTTATTAAACGATCCTCTAGGTTTTCATCTGGAGAATTAATAATATTGGTTTTACTGTCTATTTATTTTAATTTTTTTATTTACTTTTCACCTATAAGAACCAATTACAACAGGCGTATATAGAATAATGAAAACTCATAAATACCAATTATAATAATTTACAATAGTTGAGAAGAAGAAAGCAGGAAATATAGGGTGAGGCAGTCAAACGGGAAGATTTAAAAAATTAACAAAAATATAGAGAGAAAATATTAGTTAATTTTTGAACATGAATGTACTGTACGTGAGTTGAAATTACTAGTGTACCTGAAAAATGTTCTTTTTTTAATATGGTGTCAGTAAGATGGCGTCCTAGGTGTTGCACACATTGTCGGAGTCTCAGATTAAATCCGCCCATGACGCTTCGTAGCATCTCCAACGGAATGTTGTGGATCTCTTGGCGAATCCACTCCTTCAAATTATCCCTGGTTCTTGGAGAGTTGTCCTTGAATACTTTGGATTTGAGGTAACCCCAAAGGAGAAAAAATCAGGAGCCTACAAATCGGGTGAACGGGCAGGCCACGAAATATCGTCAAATGTGCTGATGAGACGACCATGAAATGCTAGTCTAAGCACATCCATAGACACTCTGGCAGTATGGCTAGTTGCACCATCTTGCTGGAAGAGTGTTTCTTCATCTGGGTCATAGTCTTCGAGGACAGGCATGGAAAAGGTTACCAATATATCTGCATAACGTCATGGGTGGATTTACTCTGAGACTCCGACAATGTGTGCAAAACCAAGGACGCCATCCTACTGACACCATATTAAAAAAAATAACATTTTTCAGGTACACTAGCAATTTCAACTCATGTACAGTACATTCATGTTCAAAAATTAACTAATATTTGCTTTCTATATTTTTTGTGAATTTTTTGAATCTTCCCATTTGACTGCCTCACCCGATATAAGGAATGAGAAAATAGTAACTTGACATATACTGGCGTATAAGAATACGAGTACAATTTTACACACTGTATAATTCATGCAAGATAATATTAGTATACATAGATATATCCATACATATACACATATGTTGATATACGCGTGTATATATATATACATATATATATGCATATTAACACTCACTTTCTCTCTCTCTCTCTCTCTCTCTCTCACACACACACACACACACACACACACATATATATAATATATATACACATAGGGAGAGAGATATATAGATATCAAAATCTTCAATGTAATGTAGTCGTATTTTATTCTGTGAAGGGAATTTGTTGTTCTTATTGTTATTATTATTTCCATTGTGTGTGTGTGCGCACACACGTAACTTATTACCTTCTTTTTCATATTTCATTGTTGATATGCTCCTATAAAATGGCTGTATTTTATATTAAGGAATTTTTAATTAAAAAAATAGTACGAACATTGATCTTACAACTTTTTGACCCAAAGAGGGAGACCAACCTTTATGTTTACCTTCATCATGAAGCTGGCATTCAATAAATCTCACTCATCATGTGAAAAGTTATTAATATTCCTTGATTTATATGCTCTCCCTTCAAATGAGAACTAAAGTAGCAATAGTTTTCGATGCTGGCATTGGACCTTGTACCGATTCATTTTCCATTTCCCAACAATAAGGGATTACGGATTGATTTAGTGAACATTTCAGTCAATCCAAATATGTAAAACGCGGTAATAACTGTCGTGATATTAACATTTTCCCATGAATCGACAGCGGGTAATATTGTGATGTTAATGTATGGAGGAAACCATCACGTGAATCGTACAGAATGTTATTAATTTTCCCTCGTCCACGTTTCAATTAATATACTTTCCTCTCTGTCAAATCTCGGCTGGTTTCTGGGTTGGAAACAAAAGCGAAGAAAGATGCGATTGAATGGGGGAATGCCAATAGCTGTGGGCATTGTATAAGCAAATGTTATGAGCAGCGGTTGCTTTTTAATTATACAGCGTTCCTCTGTTGATTAGCGTAAATAATTGGTAAAAGTCATATCACTGTGTGAATATATTCCTGGAATATATGCTCTGATGGTTCATCTGTGTTCAGATATTAATTCAGCCATATGACAACGCCAATCATTTTCAATACATTTGTCGTTTACTAGATATTATTGGGTTGCATAAATATTTGCATTTATATTACGTGTTGATTTTATTTGCATAAATATCGGTTTTATCAACCACATGCAAATGCATTTGCTTTTAACATACAAATTCCTTTAAGCGTACTACACAACAGGGGCGGATCTACGGACACCTAAAACAGGAGCAACCCTTAAAACTTAGTCCCGGGACTTTCTGTCCTATAAAACTGTAAAATATTTATGTAATTATGTCATAAAAAATGCAAAATTTGTCATGAAAATTTAAGAATATGTCATGAAAAATTAAAAATATATGAGAAAAAGGCAGGAATATTCCCAGTAGAGCCAAATATGCACAAAAGTACTTTCGAATAATGACAACACTAATCTTATAAACAAATGTTATTTGGAGCAGTGATTGCTTATTACTCATCATACGGGATGTCAGCATCTTCTAAGGTGAAAAGGGGGAGGTGAGGATCTTCATGTGTTACACACACAATTTATATTTAACATTAAATCGAATACGTGGATTCGCGCATTTTTTAATGGCGCAGTGGTAGCGTCGTCGCCTTGTAATCAAGTTGTGCCGGATTCGATACCCGGTGGAGGATTCCACTTTAAACTGTAGGTCCAGTCCCGATTAGCATTACTGTGCATAGAGTGGACTTAAAACAACAAATCAATCAATCAATCGCGCATTTTTTATATTTCAATTTATTTAATATTCCTTAAAATCAACAAGTTTCCACGATAACGATATACAAAATTGAAATCATGGCCGATTCAGACCATTTTTACACACAAACAATTCATATAATATTAAGTCCAAAACATAAATTCATTTGCTTTTTATACTTAAACTTCTATAATATAAACAAACAAGAAGTTACCAAGAAAGCAACAATATGAAAATTGAAATTAGGACTAATTCGGTCGGTGGCTACATACTTAAACTTTCCACAGGGTGTTTCTAAAATAACAACGCATTTCTGTGAAAACACCCTTTAATGAAAGAAAAACAAACACAGATTAAATGTACAGTCACGGACACTTCCGGGTTGTAAAGACCCTATTGAAGAAGCCCTGGATGTCTGACCACCAAGCGCCTTGTGACTAGACAACACAACCAGCATTGCAATTTTGCGGCTTGTATACCAATCACGGGTATACATATCTGTAAATTGAGCAGTGATGCCAAAGAGAAATACGAGAAAAACACTAAGTTGCTGACCAAGGCAGTTTATTACTAGTTTTAGTTTAGTTCTTCGTCTGAGGAAGACCCTGATACATGGTTGAAACGTTACTTGTTAAGTGTTTTTATATCTTAATAAAATGCCTTGTTTTTTTTAAATATGGAAACAGGGCTTAATTATATTACAATTAGAAAAACGAGATGAAGATTGTCGGACGTAATGTCTCGTGTTCTCGACATGGAAAAATACTCGGTCCACGTTACGTTCCTTTATTTAATGTTGTTTGGGAACGAACCTGAAGGACTGGGTTTATATATTCACTCCTTGCATTACACTAAGTTCTATATTTTACAATTATATTAATGCTTTGAACGAAAATGATCAAAACCCAACACACGTTCATACCACTCTTGTCACGCACATGCACGTGAAAACACACACACAAAGCTAAGTTTTAACTTCCAAGTCAATGTCCAATAACAGTAAACGCAGAAGCATGATGTACGAAACATGGAATATTTCACAGAAATAATGCGTCTATTTTGGACATACGTGGTTTATATTAATAGCCAAACAATGAAACAATTATCAGTGAAATTAAGATGCATTTGCTTTTTCAGGTGTTGAGGAAGGAAACAGACCGACTTGAGAAAAAAATGTAGTGTTATTGATAGTGTGTTGGTTAGCGTGCAGAGCTTTCATCAACGAGGTCTGGGTTCGATCCCCACCATGGGCAAAAAAAAATATTTTCTAGCAGTGAACAAGTATATTATATTGTTTTCTAGGCATTTTGAAGAAAGGATACACATCAAATTTAATATTTTAATCTGTCCTTTTATTCTTCTAATAGGTTCTCTATCAGAAGGGATGTAGAGATTCTCAATCTTGGCGAAGGATATCTTCTCAATGGTTCCGTAGCTACGATTCTCCAGTCCCTTCCACCCACTTGTCTTATTTATTTACTTTCTTCATATCTACTCACGAAATACCATGAACCTAACGAAAACACACATATATAGTTAGAACAAGAAACGCACCTCGCATCGAAGGTTCCATCCAGGATCGAGTTCTGTTTTTTTTTGCGAGAACACGAGACATTACTTCCGACAATATTCATCTCGTTTTTATAATTGTAATATAATTAAGCCCTGTTTCCATATTTAAAAAAAAAACACTAAGTTGCTGACCAGGCAGTTTATTAAGATATAAAAACACTTAACAAGTAACGTTTCAACACTGTATCAGGGTCTTCCTCAGACGAAAAACTAAATTAAAACTAGTAATAAACTGCCTTGGTCAGCAACTTAGTGCTTTTCTCGTATTGCTCTTTGGTATCACTGCTCAATTTACAGATATGTATACCCGTGACTGGTATACAAGCTGCAAAATTGCAATGCTGGTTGTGTTGTCTAGTCACAAGGCGCTTGGTGGTCAGACTTCGAGGGCTTGCTTCAGTGCTTCTTCAATAGGGTCGTTTCAACCCAGAAGTGTCCGTGACTGTACAGTCCCTTAGATCTACGTTCACCTCAGTTCAACATGGCCACTCTGCATGTCAACACAGAAACCCCACTTTTCGACACAGTCCCTAAAACCCCTTTCCAGCATTTGTGGTGTAATGTTATTCAAAGCCTGAATAATTCGTCCTTTGAGTTGTTCAACGGAGTTGATCTTGACCTTGTACACTTGCGATTTGATAAAACCGCAGGCAAAATAGTCCAAGGGTGTGAGATCTGGTGATGTCTCGTCCAGATAATCTCTCACAATGTGAGCAAAGTGGGGAGGCGCACCATCCTGTTGGTAGTACACATTACCCAGGATGCAGTCGGCTAGCAACTGAGGTTCCAAGAAGAGCTGAAGCATGTCCAGGTAAGCATTGGATTGAATTGTGTCCTCTGCAAAGAAGAACGGGCCGTACAGCCTCCCTTTCATTATCCCTAACCACACATTAACTGTGCTCTTCCCCACTCCATTGTTTCATGCTGCTCATCTGCCCAGATACGGGTGTTATGTCGGTTCACCATCCCACAGGTGTGGAATGTCGATTCATCGTTAAAGAGTGCGTTGTCCATTAGGTTTTCATTCGCAACACTGTCAAGGAGATCCGCGCACATCTCCTGCCTTGCGGCGTAATCCTCGGGTGCCATGTGGTGCAGTACCTGCACATGATAGGCTCTTTTTTTAAGGGTATAACGCAGTATGCGCCACAAGCTGGTGTGGGAGATCTCTGGATGCTCCCGACTTAGCCGACGGGTAGATGCAGTAAGGCTCCTTTCAATGGCCTCACGGATGGTCTGGACATGTTCCTGTGCGATTGGCGGACGACCTGGACGTTGCACATCGTGGACGCTCCCCGTCCTCTTAAATTTGTTAATCAGGAGACGGATATTCTCCTTCCTTGGTGCCTTTTTGTGGTATCGTTGCCGAAACCTTTCCTGGACGGCTCAAAAGGTTTGGCCAGCCAGTCTCCAGCAAACAATACTGGTTCTTTTTTCTATGGTGATTTTTCAGTTAGACCTAAAAGAAAAGACAGATGTCAGGGTTTTCCTTCAAATGAGTTGTTATTTTAGAAACACCCGGTACATATATGCATAATATTTTTGACGACCCTAATGTTCTGCCTCCTTCTCCCCCATATCCAGTTTAACAATAGAGATGTGATTTTCAAGAACATGTGCTTGTTTATTTCTTGTGCGCCGCAGTTCAGTATATTACGACAATGGGAGGTATTAGGATAGTCATGAAATAGGTACATCCATAAACATCCAGTGAGACAAGGACCTCTGTTTTCCCAAAATTATACGTTAAACTGTAGATCCTGTAGAGCAATCTTGGTCTCTGTTTGCAATACTAGATACTGTTGAAATACTAGATATAAAACGATGCAAATGAAGATTGACCAGCCCCGTTGCGGAGTGGTCAGCGTCACGTGCTGCGAAACCAGAGGTTCCAGGTTCGAAATATGGTCAAAGCATTGGTTTATTATTGCTAATCCAAACCTTAAATCAGTCCAAGAGATATAAAAGCAACATAAAGTAACCAAGATAGAAATAATAAACGCAGGTTAGAGGAGATTCTAGGATCAGTGACATACTTCCCTACCTGTGACTCAATTGTGAAGACGTGTAAGTGCAGTTAAGGGAATATTCCACGTTTAAGTTTTATTTACATGAGAACTTGGGAAAGCTTTTGCAGAAGAGTTAAAATTAAGTTCACCTTTTCGATTTTTATGCCTTGCTGTAGTACAGTCACCAGCATTTTAGAGTTGTAACGAAACCATTGATTTTCAATGGTGTAGTTACATATCAGACGTGTCCGCGACTGTACATTTCGAGGACGACGTACCTCTTGAGAAAGCGTTCATGCAATGGTCTCCGCCCTCTACGCGGTACGAATTGTCCAGAAAGTTTAAATTGAAGGTAAAGTAAAACGAAACGTGTATTTTTATGGTTATGAGGTTGCACAATATTTCTGTATTTATTTATTTACTACCTACAATGTGTCTACAGCCTTTAGGCTTATGACCAGCTGTGGCTAGATACAATACCAATACAGATTACACATACATACATGTATATCTTTGATATTCTTAACAATGTTTTCACATAGTTGTATGCATATTATCGAACATGCATTTTACTAAAATTATTTCATGACGACTTGGAGCCGTTGAATAGGACCTTTTCTAAATAGTACATTGTGGCACCTTTTATGTTGAAAAGAGGTCAGAGATGATTTTGATCTGCACTGGAAAATAGTTTGGCTGTACGTAAATGAAATGAATGCTATTTCCCGATTCAATTTAGTCTGCCTTGTACGCTGGACACCAACAAAAAACGCCATGATAGCTCGGGTGGTCTAATTGATTAGCCCTCGCCCTCGGCCTCGAAGATTAAAGGAAATAGAGCCGCTTCTATGGCGTTCCATTGACCACACAGAACGGGGGCAAAATGAATAGCACTGGAACGGCGTCTCTTGGAAACGAGAGAGGGAGGGAGAAGGAACCTCATTTCAGATTAAAGGGACCGATTGAGTGAGTGAAGATAGATAGATAGATAGATAGATAGAGAGAGAGAGAGAGAGAGAGAGAGAGAGAGTGTGTGTGAGTGTGAGAGAGAGAGGGAGAGAGTGAGTTAGTGTAAAGGAAACAAAAAGAGATGAGATAGATTTGAGAAAGATAATGTGTGTAATGTGGGAAATCTGCTTCCAGGATAAGCATTCGTTCTCAAGGCGGATTGGATTGTTGTTTTTTAATTTATGCACAGATAGGCTAATCGGGTCTGGACCTACAGTTTAAAGTGTGATCCGAACTACTATGGCCCTCCCCGGGTATTGAACTCGGGGCGCCATGATTACAAGTCGATTTTAAGTTCGAATATAGAACCCTGTTGTATTTATTACTTTACGTCGTTCGTTTGTCACTTTTGACTATTCACAACGCTGAAAATAAATGAAGGACTTGATTAACTTGATGAAAGCAAGCCGACCTTCATGGTGGAGTGGTTAGCATGGTGCGCTAGGACACCAGGGATACCGGGTTCGAATTCTGGTCTGGGCATAGGTGTTCTTTCTGGCGTCTCTTCATAAGTTTCATCATATCACCACTCATCATCATCTTAGCGATTGGCAGAAAAGCGAAGTAAAATCAACCAAAACAATCAATCTAATGATGAAAGGAGGAAATGCGTATGACCAGACCTCGAATCGAACCCGTAATGTTCAGTGGTGAGATCGTGAGTAGACTGCTCAAGGCCTTATCCCCCATACCCCCCGAGACGACTAAAATATAGGAGTTCGTTTGCTCGATTAAGTCTACTTTGTGCACAGAAAGGCTGATCGGGAAGGGACATACCGTTTAAAATGCGATCCGAGAAACTATGTACGTACCTCTACTGGGTATCGAACGCGGGATAATTTAAATATAGACGAATTGCAGAGTGAATACAGTATGAGCCAACTGACACGCACACACACGCACACACACACAAGGTGTTACCAAAGTTCGTTTCCAACGCTTAGGAGGTGATTCTACAACTGAGAATAAACACAAAAGCTCATGTGACGAAATGCCGAAAACGGCACCCATTCGGAGTTATTGAAGTGCGTAAAAGTGTGAAGATAATGTTTACAAGGAAATATTGGAACAACGGCCAAACATATGACTGCGGCGAAGGGCGTTCCACAAAGAAATGCGGCATGCTCTATTCAAAAAAGGACATGGCAGATGTGTGAAGTTGATGCGCAAGGGATTCCCAAAGGAAGCGAGTGGGTCTGTTTAAGTCATGGGGGTATGGAAGGGTTATCCTTGTGTTATCCATGGAAAGTGATATGTGGAGACTGACAACTAAGAAGAAAGCGAATATCCGTAGTGGACATCACCATTACGTAGAAAAACAAAGATGGTGGTGGTGCTGAGCTAGGTTGCATATGTGTCGACATGTTCACTGTGTGCAGAGTGTAGGTGCCGAAGGAACCACATCACAGACGATGTTTATTAATTTCCACGCAGAGATGACAACGCCGAATCAATGATTGTCTAGTGCGAGCAAACAATCCCGCGGTGTCTGCTATCGTCGCTGCGGCGACATCAATCCGTGCAACGAGATCCTCGGCTGACACGACAATTGTTTCGTATACGAGGCGTTTCATCTCTCCCCACAGAAAGAAGTCCAGGGGAGTGATGTCCGGCGATCTTGCTGGCGAAGGGCATTCCACAAAGAAATGCGGCATTCTCTATTCAAACAAGCACATGGCAGATATGTAAAGTTACGGTGTTAAATGCTGTCAGGGATCGTCCTGACACCAGTACGCGCGCTATACCCAGTGCCCACATCACCTCCCATGTTAATGTGTGGCGCGTCCTAACCGAAGAGGGAATGTACCCTTTCAAACTCCAAAAGGTACAAGACCTTTTACCTCAGGACTTTAACCCACGTGTGGTGTTTTGTCAATGGTTTTTGCATGACATGGAAACTATCTGAAATTTTGTGAACAGGGTGTTCTGGTCCGATGAAGCAATGTTCACTTGGGAATTTGCAAATCCACATGCAATTCTCGTGGCACACCATCAGCACAGGTTTGCGGTTAAAGTATAGTGTGGGATAGCAGTAGTGGGGTTTACGGTACGGACAGCGCAACTTTTAAGTGTAGAAAAGGCGAGGCTATTTGATTGAACAATCAGATTTGCTTACACTTAAAACAAAGCCAAGAGAGGCCTATACCCCAATTCTTCAGGTGTGATATGCTCTGATTTTTAAGAAATTCTGAGTTTCTAGTGTAGAAAAGGCGAGGGCTCAACAGATAGATTTACCCATACTTAAGACAATGCCAAGAGGGGCCTATACCCCAATTCTTCCAGTGTGATATGCTCTTAATTTTAAGAATTTTGAATTCTAGTGTAGAAAGGGTGAAAGCCTCTCAGACAGATTTGCTTATACTTAAAATTATGCCAAGTTCCCATATGATCTTATTGCTTATAGTGTGTTTTTCTGTCAAAATCCCAGGAATTGAATTTTAGTGTAGCTCAGATTGATTCTGCCATGCATATTAATATAAAGCTTATAGCTACTGGGTTCTGAGGCCCAGTGGAGTGTGGTGCATAGCCCCATGGTTTTTATTGTCTTGCAATCAGGAGGCCTCTGGGTTTGAGTCCTGATAAAATGTGAAGCCTCTCCTGATGGCAAAATGTTAATATTGTTGCTTTGTAAGCAAAAGGCTCGGGTTTGAGTCCTGATAAAATGTAAAGCCTCTCCTGATGGCAAAATGTTAATATTGTTGTCTTGTAAACAAGGGGCTCCGGGTTCGAGTCCTCATATAATATTTAAGATTGAAAACATGTGGCAAAATAATATGTCCACAAGTGGGATTTTGAGAATAGTTGATATACAACTCCCAGATCTGAAAACCTGGTAAAAAGTGTTTTACAATAATATATTGTACAAAAAACTGAATTTTCTTATTTTTTCATGTTTTATAACCACCTCCTCAATACAATAGGAGAAGAGCGAGTAAGCATAGTTAATTGTTTGCGTGCTTTGCCGGCACGCAAGAGACACGCTAGAAGGGGGGGCATTAATGATTTTTCTGTATGATTCACTGAAGGGGTCATTAATCTTTCAGCACGACAGGGGAAAAAGTGTAACAAATTCCTAGTCATGCAAGACAACATGTAAAAGTGTAACAAAGATTATTGAGATAAAGATACATATTTTCACACAGTGGCAATGAACTGTACCCCCCTCATGCTAAAAGCAATTCTGTTCAGATAATATGAGCCTAGGCAAAGACTTAGAAAATATTATGGCAGTTCAAAATCCAATTTTGTCTGCATAAGGGTCTCAGAACCCAGTAAAATGTGGGCATATTCCATTTGGAGACGTGTTAATATTGTGGCATTGTAATCAGAGGCTTTGGGTTCGAGTCCTGATATAAGATTGAAATATATGCAATTGCCCACACATAAGATATTCACTGCTAGTTGATATACAGTTGAGGTTTGTATGTTGTACATCAGCAAAACTATCACCAAAACCTAGTTACTGCTGTTGTTTGGGTATAAAAGCACCAGCTCAGCCATTAACTGCTGAACCCAACTGATATTTTTATTAAGTATAAAGTTTGGAATTGAAGCCCAGAAAATCTTATATAATAAACTACAAGAAAAAATGCCAAAACAAAAATATTGCAATCGGTGTAATAAAAATATATCTAGTTCTCATTGGGCTAGGCATTGCCGTATTTGTAACTCTAAGAAATGCAGAAAGGCCATGAAAATATGTCCAAGATGCCATAAAATATTAAGCAAGGCATATTACAAATGGCATAAGTGTAATTCTTATGTACAGTCATCAGCATTGCCCCCACAACCATCCACATCTGGTCTGAAAAGGAAGCATGAAGCACCTGTTAATGCTGGACCTGCAAAGCAGCCACGCTATGAACCACCCATACATAGCAGTTTTAATGCCCAACTTAGGGATTACCAGTTTGTATCAGAGCCAAGATGCGGCATTAAGAATTTCTTGAACAGTATAAATTCTGATCTGCAGGCAATTCTTAATGCACAAAATGGCTCTTATAAGCTATCCCTCAAATTGTTTGTACAATATAAGAAACCAAATGGCACAAAATTTACACAGCCCCACATAACAGAAACTGTACCTGTATATTCAAATGCAAATTCAGACACAATAATAAGCAGCTTGATAAATCAACTGAACATCAAACACTCTGAATTTGCAGCAAAAGAGTCCGGATGGAGCCTATGCGGTTCATCACACAAGTTATATGTTAATATTTCTGAATTCACTCCTTTACAAGGATCTACTTATGTACCATTGCCTGCCAATATCAAAAACAAAAGAGCCGTGGTCAATATAAAAAATGCCGACCAGAAATGCTTTTTGTGGTGTATATTAGCTGCTTTGTATCCAGTTTCAAAGGATCCTCAGAGAATAACTTATTACAAACAACATGAACATCTTTTTGACGATGTAATGGAGGGTTTGGAATATCCAATGTCAGTTCAGAATATTGATAAATTTGAAAAAAGAGCCAAGCACATCAATGGCAAACAATTATCTATTAATGTATTTATTTGTTCCACTGGCAATTGTCCGATAGCACCTCTCAGAATCAGTACAATTGATGATGAATCTGCTATTCCAATTGATCTGCTCTTAATTGAAGGGGATGATACCTACCATTACACTCTGATACATAATCTTGAAGCTTTAGTGAGAACACAACTAGACAAAACTCATACAATATTTAAGTTGTGCAGAAGATGTTTAACTGTATTTGATGGTCAAAAAATGGTGAAGGGGGTTCGGGAAGAGAATGCAGAAATTGCTAAAAACAAGTTAATTGAGCATCTGAAATACTGTGGCAACCATAAACCTGTTCATATGGTGATGCCCAATCCAAGTGAAAAAGCAGAATTCAAAAAGTATGAAGCCTTGTTGGAACACCCAGCATATATTGTCTGTGATTTCGAATCGAATCTCAAATCTCTTGCATTCTGTAGCCCAGATCCAGAAGAATCATCAAGTACACCATACCAGCAACATGAACCTTCCAGCTTTTGTTATGTGGTTATACGGGATGGTGTAGCTAGTGAGCCATACTTATACGTGGGACCAAATGCCATCAAAGAATTTAAACATAGAATAGAAAATGTGTGCCGTGACATAGCATCTAACACCTTATTAAAATCAAAGCCTATGTTGCCTTTAACAGAGGAACAGATTGAGGATTTCAACAAAGCAGAAAAATGCCCGGTATGTGATTGTGAATTTTCAGATACAAATATCAAGGTTCATCACCATTCTCATACAGATGGTCGATATAAACAGGCCTTGTGTAATAGCTGTAATATTAAGATCAAGAGACCAAGATTTATCCCCATATTTTGCCATGGAGCATCCAATTATGATTTCCATCATCTGATCAGGTACGAGGGGTTTGACAAGCAGAATTTAAACATTTTAGCTGAAAATGATGAAAAATATATATCTATTAGCAAGATAATTAAAGTTGATGGTGTTCCTATTCAATTAAGATTTCTTGATTCTTACAGATTTTTACCTGCTAGCCTGGCTACACTGGCCTCTCAATTATCTGATGATGACTTGAAAATCACACGTGCCTCGTTTCCAGATCAGGAGCTGAAATTAATTAGGCGGAAGGGTGTATATCCATATGACTATGTCACAGATTTTTCTAAATTTGATGAGTGTTCCCTGCCACCACAAGAAGAGTTTTACAGCAAAATCAGAGGATCTGGAATCACTGATGAAGATTATCTCCATGCCAAATTGATGTGGAACAATTTAAATTGCCAGACATTTGGTGATTATCACAAGGCTTATTTAAAACTTGATGTGACCCTCTTAGCTGATATATTGCAGGCATTCAGAAAATCTTCTATGCAAAATTATGGACTGGACCCAGTGTATTTTTACAGTGCCCCGGGCCTAGCATGGGCTGCAATGTTTTTCAACACCAAAAAGCCATTGGATCTGATCCACGATCAAGAAAAGTATCTGTTTATGGAGGAATGTATAAGAGGGGGGATGGTGCAATGTTCCCAGAGATATGCCAGAGCAAATAACAAATACATGCCTGATTATGATCCAACACGGCCATCAAATTATATACTGTATGGAGATGCAAACAACCTCTATGGTCACGCTATGATGGATAAATTGCCATATGCAGGGCTTGAGTGGGTCGAAGATTTCAATATTGAAGATCTTCAGGATTTTGATGACAGTGAATATGGCCTCTTCTTAGAGACTGATCTGATGTTTCCAGATCATTTACACAACAAATTTTCTGATCTGCCCCCAATTCCCGAGGTTCAGTGCTCACCTGGCTCTAAACAGAGGAAGCTCATGACGACTCTGGAGCCGAAACAAGGCTATGTCATATATTACAAAAACCTACAGTTCCTGATGAAACATGGTGTTCAAGTAACCAAAGTTGGCAAAGTTTTGAGGTTCAGGCACTCAAGATGGTTGAAACCATACATTGATACAAATACGGAGCTTCGAACATCTGCAAAAAGCGAATTTGATAAGGGCTTGTTTAAATTGATGGTGAATTCAGTGTATGGCAAAACTATTGAAAATGTCAGGAAACATACCGATGTTAAAATAATTACTGACCCCAGCCTGAGCAAAAAATTGGTTGCAAAGCCCAACTTCAATTACAGAAGAATTTATGATGAGCACATGGCACTTTTCAACATGATGAAAACAAAAATCAAATTTGATAAACCTATTTATGAAGGGGCTGTGATATTGGAATCGTCCAAATTACATATGTTAATATTGTATTATGATGTGCTGAAACCTTTTTATGGTGATCGTGTAAAATTATTGTACATGGACACGGATAGTTTTATTCTTGAAATTCAAACAGAAGATGTTTATCAAGATATGTCACAGCCTGAATTGTTTCAATATTTTGATACCAGTGAACATACAAAGATTCAACAACACCACAACAAAAAGGTGCCTGGCAAGTTAAAAGATGAGACACTTGGTGATGTTATTGTGGAATTTGCTGGGTTAAGTGCCAAGATGTACAGTTTTAAAACATGTAGTGCTGTTGTCAAAAAAGCCAAGGGCATTGGCAGAGTGACTGTGGAAAAAGAGCTTGTATTTGAAGATTATAAAAATTGCATCAAATCACAGAATTCAATTAGAACATCAGAAAATAGAATTCAGAGTGAGAATCACTTATTGACTTCAAATATTGTAACAAAAGTGGCCCTGGACCCACATGATGACAAGAGATGTATTTTGTCATGTAACATACATACTTTACCTTGGGGGCATTGTGATTTGAAAAATGGCAAACAATGCCCAATTACAGAGCATGATTTGAAATAAATAAACATGCCTATGAACTTATTTGGGTTCAAAAAACAGGCTATTATGGACCTGCCGATACCACAACCCTCTCCTGATTTACAATCTGCAATGTCTAAGCTGAGTGGCTTGTTAATTATTCATCTGAACAGCATACTTACAGATAATAATGAAGAAACAGGTAAAACATTGTACATATTTAACAATAATTTAAATCACTACCAATTACCTGTAGGTGGGCAATTGCAATTTATTACAACCCCTGAGGGTGATGTCAAGATTTCAGTAGGGAGAAATATTTATAGAATCAAGCACTCAAACATGATTTCTGGCACTGTATATACGGTTTCTGCTGGTGACTGCTTATATATTGAGGTCCCGGGATCATATGACAAGCTTATACCCTTTTTTATAGAATTAAGAATCAGATATTCAATAATAAATAACCAGTAAAACAAAAATGCCTAATGATATATTTGGCCACACAAGACATGAAGATCACAGTGATGAGATTCTGATGCTTGATGTCAGAGTCAAGAAATTGAGAAGTGATTTACAAGCTTTACAGACCACACTCAATGCCAGTCTTCAATTAGAAATTACAAATTTACAATCACAATGCATGGACCCTCTTCTTAAAATTGATTCTGAACTCAAAGTGCTGCTTCAGAAATATACTGATCTGGCAACATTGGATAATTTTCAAAGTTTAGAAGAGGCTGTAGCAGCTCTTCAAGCTAAATTTAAGACCCAGGCTAACAACTCCGAGCAATTGAAACAACAATTGGAAGAGCAGATAAATAATGTCCAGACACAACTCCAAATAATTGTCAAAAGCATAAAATCACAGGAAGATTTTGATCTAGTGATTTCCACTCTAAAGGAACAGATTCAGTCACTCCAGATACCTAATCTGGACCCTCTGCACAATGCCATAGCCGAGGTTAAAGAAAAAATTGAGACACTTGAAAATTTTATGAACAATTTGCCATCTTCTGATGCTTTGAATGCAATAACTCGGAGTGTTGCCAACATTAAGCTGCAACTTGAAACATATGAAGATTTTGGAAAAATTCAAAGTACCATAACCCATCTTGAGGGTACAATAGCAGCAGTGCAAAGTGATTTGGCAAATGTACAAGAAACTCGCCTGCCCGGGATTGTAGATACACTTGTCAGTGTCCAGCACCAAATCACAAAGCTTGAAAACCTCAACACCGAATCTGAACTATCTCATTTTCATCACTTGATCGATGATATCCAAACAAAGCTTGAAATTTTACAACAATCCACACCCTCTCAGGCAGATATAGCCCTGCTCCAAAATGCTATGCAAAATGTGGCTGATGCTTCTGAATTAAACAATGTAAAATTGGCACTTGAATTTTTGCAGAATACAGTATCAAATCTTCCCACATCACAGGAACTTAAAAATATTAAGAGAGCAGTGAATAGGATATTGAAATCAGAAGATATCAAGAATATCCAGGGAGAGATCAAACAACTCACTCAGACAGTGGCCACTCTTCCAACCAATCAACATATTAATGAACTGCATGCCCTGTTTGAGGATATCAGAAGGCAGGTCCATGATCTTACTGCTCAAAATTCAAAATTGGCAGTTGTTGAAAATTTGCAACAAATTGTAGCTAATATCAAGCAACAGCTAGGGACCATGGAATCCAATCAAGCAAATGCTTTGTCTGTTTTTGCCACCCAGCTTCAAGAGATTGTGCAACAATACAAGAGACTTGCTGTGGACATAAAAATAAAGCCAGGCCATGATGATGTTGTTAGGACCATCAATGAGCACCTTGAATCTGTAACAAGCAGATTGCTTACAGCAGAAAAAGAAATAACAGGCATAATCGAGAATCCAAAATATTCAGTAATTCTTGAATTGTACAGCATCCCCAACAAAGAATATGATTCACCATTTACACCAGGTGGCAAAATATATATGCTGTCCCCTGCACAATTTTATTACCAGTTTTTTGTTGGGGGCACACTGAGACCAATCAAGATCAAATATTGGCATCAGCCACAGGCACACCACTACCCTACCTTATCAATAACAAATGCTGAGAACAAACCGAAAATCACCAGTGTAGAGTTAGAGGATTTTACAGATCCCAATACATTAGAAACAGCCTATGCTGAAGATGATGGCTCTTTGGAATTTAAAATACAAATAGGGGACAAATTATATTTAGAAAATCCTGCAGTTTCAGCTGCTGAACACCCCATAGTTGCAATATTCTTGTTTACATATTATGTCTAGACAAATTATTGTTGATGAATTACACAGACAAGCCAGACATAATTATAAGAGACTCCCAGTAGTCACAAAGGGCATAGATGATTTATGGCAAAGCGACTTGATTGAGTTGTCAAGTGGACAGTTGAAAAACTTAGACAAAATCAACAAGGGCTACAAGTATCTACTCACTGTGATAGACACATTTTCAAAATTTGCATGGGCTGTGCCACTCAAATCCAAGACTGGAAAATGTGTTACAGAAGCCCTCAGGACAATCATCAATCATTCAGGAAGATCCCCGCGCTATTTGCAAACAGATAATGGCAAAGAATTTTATAATTCTGTGTTCCAACAATTTATTAAAAGCCAGGCAATAAAACATTACTCGAGTTACAGTGACCTCAAAGCCTCAATTGTAGAGAGATTCAACAGAACCTTAAAAAATCTTATGTATAAACAATTTACACTCCAAGGTAATTATAAATGGATTAATATTCTTCCAGAACTTCTACAAAAATATAACAACTCGGTCCATTCCACAATCAACATGAAACCCTCTGAAGTAACTTCATCTGATGAGCAAAAATTGATCAGGACTGTTTATTATCCTAGATACCAGCCAACAACAAGAAGGGCCAAATACAGGGTGGGTGACCAAGTAAGAATCAGCAAATATAAGCACTTATTCAAGAGAGGCTTTACGAGAAACTGGAGCACTGAATTATTTACAGTGGTTCAAGTTAAACCCGGGACCCTTAACACATATATAATAAAAGATCACCGAGGAGAAATTCTCAAAGGCCGATTCTATGAACAAGAACTCAGCAAAACTAAACAGCCTGACACATATCTCATAGAAAAAATCATCCGCAGAAAAGGCAACAAGTTATTTGTCAAATGGCTGGGTCATCCGGAAAACAGCTGGATCGATGCAGACAAAGTGATAATATGAGCACCTGGGATGTTATAAAAAGGCTGCCAGAACCTGAACAGCAGAATAAGAGAAATGGCAAGTTGCTGCCTGATAATATTAGATGTCTTATTGTTGGGCCATCTGCTTGTGGTAAAACTACACTAATGGTTGATAATTTTTTATTGGCCCCCAACTGGTTAGACTGGAAAGACAGGCACTTGTATGTTTTCTCTAAGAGCTTGGAACAATTAAAATATCAGCAGCTGATGAAGCTATATGATGGATTGGATATTGCCACTTTTGAACCAGAAGTTAAGCCACTCCATGACTGTCTCGATAATTCTGTTGTTGTGTTTGATGACATTATACTGGATAATCAAAACAAGGTTAGAAATTTCTTTACACAGGGCCGACACAAAAACATTGATTGTTTCTACCTGGCACAGACTTTTTCTAAAATTCCGAAGCAACTGATCCGAGACAACAGCAATTTTATATGTGTGTTTCATCAAGATCATACCAACCTCAAACACATACATGATGAATATGTAGGTGGGGACTTGAGCTACAATGATTTTTCCAAGTTTTGCAGCAAGTGCTGGAACCAGGACAGTTATGGGTTTGTCACAATTGATATGACAAGAACACCTAATACTGGCAAATACAGAAATAAAATCAACGATTTTCTAGACGTTGAGACATAAATAAACAACCATGAAACGACCAGTCATTGATGATCTTAAGTTAAGAGATTATCTTGTAAAAAGATTTAAGGGATGGAAATCAGAGAACCGTGGAATTTATGAAAAACACAAGCAAACAGAACAGCCTGTAATTGATGCTATTAATAATTTAGGTAAGAATATCAAAACTGTTACAGAGCAAAATCAAGATTTGATCACAGAGCTTGTGCCTGTAGCTGCAAGGAACATATTAGATTATCCATTCACCCCACTTTCCAGCATTCATACACCTAGTCCTGTTGCTCCTAGAAGAATTGAGGCTAGTCAGGATCCTATTGAATTGGGTCTTCTTGCTCAAAAATATTTAACCACACCTAAAGACAACAAAGATGAGGTCTTTGGCTTATATGCCGACACAGAGCTTGATGGCAGCATTATTCATAGAATCGGTAATTTCAGAGTAACTTTTATGGGGGATGATATAATTGTATATTCAGAATCTCGTCTCGGAGAAAGAGGTGGTTTTGTTAAATATCCTGGCACACCTGGATTGTGGGAACTGATGACTCGGAAGAGACCTGGCACCTATACAGATCAAGATTATGAACATTACAAAGAAATATTAATAAAATCAGATGCTCTATACCAGAACAATGATCCCACACAAAAAAGAGTCAAGTCTAGCAGTGGGGCAAAATACAATAATTTAATCAAGCCCATATGGTCACAGATCAAGACAGGTAGTGGAATCAAACAATACAATACTCTGCCTAAAGAATTTGTGTGGGTTGATGATGTCAGGAAACTTGTAGATAGGTTATTGGTGATAGCTGGGGAGGAAAATGCTGGCAACCACAATTTTTACAATGAAAAAGTTGGAATTATGGACATGATAAGCACAAAATTGTCTAATTTTATAGTGAATGACCCTAAGGGGATTGGATATCTCATAAAAATTATTAATACTCTACCACCTAAATTTTGGAATGTCTCTGAGGGCCGGGGGCTTGTTAATGACATTATAAACAAGTTGCCATTTGAACTACACATTCCAGGCTATCAGTATTGCGGTCCCGGTACAAAATTGGACCATAGAATAAACAGAGGGGATCCTGGTGTTAATCCCTTAGATGCTGCTTGTAGAGACCATGACATAGCATACAACACACATTCTGATCTTGACAAGAGACATGTTGCAGACAAGAAATTAGAAGAGGCTGCATTTGGTAGATTTGTAAGCAAAGATGCTTCTTTAAGTGAAAAAATAGCAGCATTGGGGACCACCATAGCTATGAGCACCAAACAAAAACTGGGGTGGGGGTTGTGAACATGTATATAATAAACCTACAATGAAGGCCAAGGGTGTTATGTATCAAATACCTTATGCAGGTCTCAAATCTCTTAAAACTATTGATAGTCTCTTAACCAAAAAGCAGCGGAAGAAAAAAAGCTCTTGTCTTGCAAAGGGACATGGTATGAAATTGTTGCTTAGTACCCCCCAATTAAAAAAATTACAGCAATCAAGAAAAAAATCACATGTAGGGGGTTTCATATTTACCATCCCTGCCATCTTAGCTGCTCTCGGGGCTGTTGGGAGCTTGGCTGGGGGATCAGCTGCCATAGCAAAAACAGTAATAGATGCCAAGAAAAATAGGGCAGAATTAGATGAGCAGAGGCGCCATAACCTGGCCATGGAGAAAAAAGGCAAAGGTGTTAAGAGAGCCATGAATAAGTTTAAAAAAAACAAGAGGCGCTTACAAACCAAGATATTGAAGCTTTAATCAAGCCACTGGGCATCAAACATTTTAGAGGTGTGTACATGTCTGATTCTTTACCCGAACAACCACTCAACAAAGAGTGTGGCATTGTTAATTTGGATGAGTACAAAAATCAGGGCACTCACTGGATCTGTTATCTTAAATATTTAAACGATGAGGCATTTGTGTTTGATTCATTTGGAGGTGTTCCACCTGAAAATTTAATAAAATATTTAAAATCAGTTAATCTTTATTACAATAATGCCCGTGTTCAAAACTTCAAAGATGTTAATTGTGGACATTTGTGTTTATTTGTTCTCAGATATATGTCTCAAATAAATAAACCATCAATTGAAAATTTTCAAAAAGCCTTGTGGTATTTAAAACATCATGGGGGTATTCCATCTCACCAGCCAAAATTCAATATTGAAACTCAAATTACATGATGACATAGTGTATCCCAAAACAATAGCTCTCAGAGCATTTTACGGCATGTACTTGATACCTAATATTACTCACCACAACAACACAATTGCAGTAGGGGATCAAAAAATTGTCATCACTCCAGGGCAATATAATCTATCCACTCTAAATGCTCAATTACCCAGAGGTGTGGTGTTAAGTCAAAATTCTGTCACTCACAGAGTAGAGATTGTATCTGCTACAGAAACAGTGCATCTGGGTACTATTGGAGAGCTGTTAGGATTTGAGAACAACACAAAACTTGAAGCAGGCATCAAACACACTGCTATGAATATACCCAAATTCTTAGCCATAGAGACTCTGAATATTCACTGTAATGTGGCCGAGGGTATGATCACCAAATCAAATGGCATAGGTACTCACAAACAAACTGGCATCATTGCAACATTCAAACCTAATTCCGAATTCATGGAGCCAATCATCTACAATCCATCCCCAACATTATATTTTCCTGTGTGCCATAATAGAATAGATTACATTGAATTGATGGTCACTAATGAAAAAGAAGAATTAGTTGATTTTGCTGGAGCCACAACAACTGCAATCATAGAGATTAATATTTAAATAAAAATACATACAATGGAAAATATTGAGAGTTATGAGCTACAATCATTCCCTCCAAACAGGAGGACATTTGCAAATTTAAATCAACCCAACACAGAAATTGAGGTTGATCTTGATGTAGGGGACGGCTTTATACACCCTCACAGAGCAGATCTATACATCAAATTTGATGTCGTAAAGCTCGATGGAACAGATTATCCGGCAAATTCAAATATAAGATTGGTAGATAATTTTGTGCCGCATCTGTTCTCTGAAATTGAGATCAGAAAGCATGGCGTTGTTATAAACAGAATAGATTATCCCGGCATTACCTCCACGGCTTTGGCCACTCTAAAATTATCCAAAACCGAGGCTTCATACTACAAAATCGGTGGATTTGAGGCTGGTGATAAGATATTATCTAAGAACCACACAGTGCTGTTCCCTATGCGCCTGTTGCCAGGATTCTTCTCGGATTACAAAGAAATTATGTGGAAGGGCGGGTTAAGAATTACATTTAGAAGAGCTGCAAATGATAACAATGCATTGATGAGGTATAGCACATTAAACCCTACGGGGGAAGCTTTGCCTAATACCTTACCAGATGCAGGCAAATGCATTATTCAGACTATGGAGTTAAGAATCCCAGTTGTTGAATATGAAGCCAGTTACGCTCTTAAATACAAAGCAGATATCCTAAAAAATCCACAGATTCCTCTGCAATTTTACACATATCAATGCGTACAGAAGCCCGCATCTGGCACCTATTATGAGTTTGATGCTACAAATTCATTCTCCAGTATTCAATATGACATGCCCGATTTTGTAGTGGTACTGTTTCAGACTGGAAGACACAACAATCAGGAAAAAAATTCAAGTAGATTTGATAACTGCAACATCAAGAACATATATCTTAAAAATGGCAGAAATGAGGTCTTTCCTAGAGAAAATTACAATTTAGACATGTCCAAGGATGATTTTCTCAAATTATATGAGGCATTTTCGGCTTTCAAAAGAGTCACTACTGGCAGTACTGATATGTACTACACTCCAGATGAATTCAAAACACGGAGACCCATGTTTGTAATCAACACTTCAAAAAGAAAACAAGTTGTGGTTAATGACAGAACAAACATTAAAATTATCTGTGAATTCCATGAGGCTTTACCTGAAGACACCATATGTAGCGTCATTCTCATAGGGGAAAAATCTTATGTTTATGATGTAAGAAATGAGAGAGTCACGGAGCAGTTCTAGAAGATATTTGTTCTATTATCCTGTTGTACAACACACAAACCTCAACTGTATTATCAGCTAGCAGTGAATATCTTATGTGTGGGCAGTTGTATATATTTCAATCTTATATGAGGACTCGAACCCGGAGCCCCTTGTTTACAAGACAACAATATTAACATTTTGCCATCAGGAGAGGCTTTACATTTTATCAGGACTCAAACCCGAGCCTTTTGCTTACAAAGCAACAATATTAACATTTTGCCATCAGGAGAGGCTTCACATTTTATCAGGACTCAAACCCAGAGGCCTCCTGATTGCAAGACAATAAAAACCATGGGGCTATGCACCACACTCCACTGGGCCTCAGAACCCAGTAGCTATAAGCTTTATATTAATATGCATGGCAGAATCAATCTGAGCTACACTAAAATTCAATTCCTGGGATTTTGACAGAAAAACACACTATAAGCAATAAGATCATATGGGAACTTGGCATAATTTTAAGTATAAGCAAATCTGTCTGAGAGGCTTTCACCCTTTCTACACTAGAATTCAAAATTCTTAAAATTAAGAGCATATCACACTGGAAGAATTGGGGTATAGGCCCCTCTTGGCATTGTCTTAAGTATGGGTAAATCTATCTGTTGAGCCCTCGCCTTTTCTACACTAGAAACTCAGAATTTCTTAAAAATCAGAGCATATCACACCTGAAGAATTGGGGTATAGGCCTCTCTTGGCTTTGTTTTAAGTGTAAGCAAATCTGATTGTTCAATCAAATAGCCTCGCCTTTTCTACACTTAAAAGTTGCGCTGTCCGTACCGTAAACCCCACTACTGATAGCGTATGACCATTTGATTGGACCGTACATTTTCCCTGTGCATGCATTTCTTCGTGATGTTTTGCCTGAACTGTTGGAGGACGTGCCCTTGGCACTGAGGCAAGGACTATGGTTCCAACCCGATAGTGCACCACCACATTTCGACCAAAATGTGCGTCACTCAATAGCTTGTTCCACAATCGGTGTATTGTTAGGGGTGGGCCTGTGCCGTGGCCAGCAAGATCGCCGGACATCACTCCCCTGGACGTATTTCTGTGGGGAGAGATGAAACGCCTCGTATACGAAACACCTGTCGTGTCAGCCGAGGATCTCGTTGCACGCATTAATATCGCCGCAGCGACGATATCAGACACCGCGGGATTGTTTGCTCGCACTAGACAATCGTTGATTTGGTGTTGTCATCCTTGCGTGGAAGTTAATGGCAGACAGTTTGAACATCGTCTGTGATGTGGTTCCCTCGGCACCTTCACTCTGCACACAGTGAACATGTCGACACATATGCAACCTAGTGCAACACCACCACCATCTTTGTTTCTCTACGTAATGGTGATGTCCACTACGGATATTCGCTTTCTTCTTAGTTGTCAGTCTCCACATATCACTTTCAGTGGATAACACATCTCGCTAAACCCTTCCCCACCCCCATGACTTAAACAGACGCATTTGCTTCCTTTGGGGAATCCCTTGCGCATCAACTTCACACATCTGCCATGTGCTTTTTTGAATAGAGCATGCCGCATTTCTTTGTGGAACGCCCTTCGCCGCGGTCATATGTTTGGCCGTTGTTCCAATATTTCCTTGTAAACATAATCTTCACACTTTTTTGCACTTCAATAACTCCGAATGGGTGCCGTTTTCGGCATTTCGTCACATGAGCTTTTGTGTTTATTCTCAGTTGTAGAATCACCTCCTAAGCGTTGGAAACGAACTTTAGTAACACCCTGTACACACACACACACACACACACACACACACACACCCACACACACACACACACACACAGACTGTCTCATAAGCAATAGCACCAACTGACACAGGTGAATGTACACGATAATAGAAGCAAAAATGTCTCAGTAAATATGGGTCGGTTACCGAGTGCTTTACTCCTTCCGCGTTCCGAGGTTTGCTCTTTCTTTACAAAACAGAACATTTCCGAGAGGTGGCGTTGTAATCAAACAAGATGGATACAATCAGTACAGAGAATTGTACATGCTTGTGACCAATTCCGAAATGAATCGGGGGTGTTCGAAAGCATTTTACCAACTAGGACGACGTTTACAAACAATGAAGTCAGTGGCGGCTTGTAATCACACATTCGCGATTATCTCAAAACGGCTCGTTTTGCAGACCCATGTTTACTGAAACCTTTTTGCTTCTATTATCGTGTACTTTCAGCTGTGTCAGTTTGCGCTATTACTTTTGAGACACCCTGTATATATGTACATACAAGCACATTATTGATGCACCTACAGTTTAAACCCTCCAGTCCAGTTACTGCAATAATTCTTTGTAGAAAATTTTACAACACCGGTAGTTTTATAGGCATATCCATCGTGGAGAACGCACAGAATTTATGCACTCCGTTTCCTTGAAAAACATCGGAATTCTTTTTAATTGAAAATGCTGGGCTAGAAATGTAGGTGCCCACTGCACACGTAATCTTCCCACCGCAAAAGCTTTTGTATCACAGTGTTGCAAACCAAGACGAGTAAAAATGACCCAAAATGAAAATTTCCTTTTTCAATAGTTAACTCGCAGTATAAACGCACTCATGAAGGTATAATTGGAGATTTTGGAACACGTGACTTTACTTCGCTCTGGTGATGTCATTCGTGGAGCATATTTCCTATTCATCCTTAAGAAAAAATATTAAACTCTAGTGTGCGTGTGTTGGAGACAGGTAAGGGTGTCTTTATACAAATATGTTTTTACTCATTTCAATAATCTCTGTTCAGAACATTCAGTGATCACGTTCCGTCCAGCTGGAAGCTGTTTCATTGTGTTTGGTATTTCGTTTACTTCGCCAACCACCATTAATCTTCATTGTCACATTTAACCATACACGTAGAAGAGAGAATTTCTTTCTTATTTCTATATCGGTTATTTTTACGTCGCTTTTCTACCTCATGGGTTATTCGCAACAGTGAGTATAAATGATTACCCGATGAACAAAATGATATACTCATTTCTTTTCCCTTCCTTCCCTATAGCGCAGTAGAAGCTTCCTCGCCTTGTAATCAAGGGCTTCCGGGTTCGATACCTGCTGGAGGCACATAGTGGTTCGGATCCCACTTTAATCTGTAGGTCCAGTCCCGATTAGCCTTTTTCTGCATAAAGTGGACTTAAAAGAACAGTTCAATCAATCAATCATTTGTTCCCAAGGTTTTGGTCTGGGATATCTGGTAGAAGACATATTAGAGATAAAGATGTGTTTAACCTGAATAAAAGCATCAAAACTGAGCTAAACATTGACATTGTAGCTACAAAGGAAATGCTTGAAATAGCAAAAACTATAAACCCTATTGCATTAACATAGTACCAGGAAAAGAGAAGATATTAACAACAGAACGTGGCTTGGATATCATTAACATGTACAGCCCCCGTCAATAAAAATGGGACACCCAAAACCTGAAATATTCACTTCCCTGCAAGGCGTTATGTGTGTTGAATAACTATACGGCGATAAGTGGATTTTAATAGAAAAGTTTCAATGGCAACTTCTACCACCGCCGTAGAGTTAGGCAACACACATAACGCCTTGCAAGGAAACGAGCATTTCAGGATTTAGGTGTGCCATTTTTATTGACGGTGAGTGTACAACAAACTTTCTAGCGCAATAGAGGAAATGTATATCTGTAACATAAAGGTTTTACTGTTTAACAATGCAAATATTAATCAACTAAAATATATTGAGAAGCTAGAGAGAAAGCCACATAATAGAAACTGACTTCGCAGTACTGAATACTCCGCAGAGGCCGCCTAGAAGCGAGACGCCAAGCAGACACCTCGAGTTCGAGTCCCGACCATCGCCAGGATTAGCCAAAAATGCAAATGCAAAGGCGTTAAACAGCCTATATCGATAGCTGGAAAAGGACCAGATTTAGGTTCAAAAGATATCAGTTGGCAACACTGTAGTTCCCGTAAATTTTTTTTGAAACGAAAGGGCGGGGACTCTGAAAAATAACTCCGGACGACAAGTGAAACCTTGAAAAGCTCCGGTCCGCAATTAATCCTGTCTGCAAATTCACCTTCATCACGGAGGAGCCGCGCGAAGAATGCTAATTCAGAATCCAGATCCCAAGAGGAGTGGGTAATCTGAATGCAGAGCCCGGAGCCATTAATGTCCTGGCTCGTTCTTTTCCAACCTGCGTGTTTACTCGGCGGAAAGAAGGACGGAGCATTATATGCGTTGAGGCGTCTCACGTACGACCTGTGATGCGAATCTCTTACCTCAAACGCAACCCTGCATTCAGAAATTCTCATCTACTGAAACTACGTACAATAGTACAAGAAGTTTACTAGAACACTGTGGTTCCTATTTATTTGTGAATAACGTCTCGTGCGTTTCTTGATGAAGTTTTATTCGTAGATACGCAGAAAAAAACCTTTGCCACTACATGTCTCTTCAAAGTCTAGCCTGATTTGATATACGGCATCTCCCCTTAACTATTTGAAATTCTTGAATTGAATTCAATATGGGGGACGTCTGCTTGATACACACAAATATGATTGCCTCTGGGTCTAACCTGTTTCTCATGACCACTTATACACAGGGTAACTCTTTTTAGAGTTTAGAGGATATGTTAGGAGACTTTTGATTGGTGGCAATTGTTTTATTTTACTTCGCTATTCTGCCACTTTTGCCTAATCGCGACGATGGGGATGAGTGATGATAAGATGAAACGGATGAAAGGACAATCACAAACACATGGGCATGATACAACTCAAGCTCCATAAAGGATTATACTAGCCGTGAACCCAGACGCCAGAGCCTCGTTAGTCTGCAAAACGCAGTCCAGGGTGTACTACGTGGAAGAGAAATTGGCAGTTGGGTGTCTTCAGTTAGGGTCAAGCCTCACATCCAATGGTGGCAATTGAACGAAAATAAAATTTAACAGTTTCAAACTTCCATCAGAACTCTCAATGACTACTAATCAACGGAAATCAACAACAATAATGGTGAATATTAAGTAAGGGTGTTTTCGAAACCGTTAGTTTCTGTGGCATATAACTTGTTTTATCAGTATGTGACGTTATACAGTGTGAGAAAATCAGTATTATCATAGAATTGGTGAGAACTCAAAACCTGTTAACGTTTGCTAATCTATGCCTCTTTAGACTATACCTGCCGCAAAATTAGTTTGGTATTGAGAGCTGAAGGAACACGCGTCACGGTGTTGCCATATCACGCGGTACGGTACGCAGTGCAGCCTTCTGACGCTGTGTCGAGGAAAACGTGTTATGAAAAAGAACAACAACGATGAAATGTGTTACTGTTTTTCGCGGAAAACGGAATAACAATGATGACAACAATGATGAATGTGTTATTGTTTTCTCTCATTTCCATCTCCCTTACAACATGAACGAATTAACGAAACGAGCATTGTTTACAGGTTACCTTTTCAATCCATTCTGTATATACACTTTCAATAATCATTTCTTTCCGAAGTCCCGTTAAAGTCTGCCCATCTTTCAATTATACCGCAACTGAATTGCACAAAGTCCAGTTGGTGAGGCGTCTGACTTTTACGCGGGAGACCCGCGGTGGTTTGGGGAACTCTTTCAAATATCCTTAGCAGGCTTTCCCGATGGCGTAGTGGTAACGTCGTCGCCTTGTAATCAAGGGGTTCGAACCCGGTGGAGGCACATGGCACAGTGGTTCGGATCCCACTTTAAACTGTAGGTCCAGTCCCGATTAGCCTTCCCGTGCATAAAGTGGACTTAAAACAACAAATGAATGAATGAATCAATCAATCAAATATCCCTAGCCGCTCCGGAGTCGACTCAGCCCAAATGAGTACCTGGGGCAAACCTGGGGTAAAGGCGGTTGGTGAACCACATCACCGCATCACCTCCATAATATGGTCGAGGTCCAGAATGTGTGGAGCCCTACCTCCACATCCCCATATGCCTCCATACTTTACTTTATTTTGCGTCCATTATTTGTTTTTTTTATGAGAATCCCAGAGATTTTATGACTGTCCTTAAAGATGTTTTCCCACCTTGAAAAAGTCCCGAATCTTTCAACGAAACGCGGTTTTCCCTACAGTGGGATGAACTTTCCTCCTATAATAAGAGTAAATATGGCGACGAATAGCGTCTTGTTGAAAGGTATCTAAATTTGTTACGCGTTTACTGATATTCCTCTTCTTTCCTAGGGGTTTCCAGTTTTGAAGCCTCGCATTGATATATTTCCACCCCATTATATTTTACCTTCCCTATGGTAACAATAGTGTTCTTAGACATGCCGACAGCAGAAGCAGTCCTGTCCACAACTTTATTTACAGAAATGATTGGACCCCCATTGTTTCTCTCTTGCTCAAAATATTTGCGCTCAGAACAAACCATCTCCCGCGTTTGGCCTTTGAAAGGAATTCCTCGAGTATTGCCTCCCGTGCTTGACATTCTTCAGACAAGCACACGACATACTCAAGCAGAAAATGATGTACAAAAAAATAATATACTAAATCAACACGCTATATACAACAAAGAATACTCTAAATTCAGTAAACACTAAACAAACGGACCGAATATCACAGCAACGCAACAAACAACACGTCCTGTCCCAACAACATGAAAACTGATCGCAAGAGCAATCACCCAATAAGCGGCAACACCGTGATAAACGTTTTCTGTTGCTAGGTAACCAGAGCTTGGGTGAAGCACTGGGACGATTTTGATTGGCTCACATGCCAGCAACCCACCCTGCCGCAGTAAAGTAGACCCGCTTTCTCCACGTGCTTCCCAAGCGTCAATACCAAACTAATTTTGCGGCAAGTATAATCTCCACTATGAGGATGAATAATAATTAGATTAAATTTGCGTAGTCTCACAAAGGACACATTCTTACCCATTCCGGGACTTGAACCAGGAACGTTTTGTGCCGAGATTGTTAGTCGACTACTCAACGTTCTCGGCCATGGAAGCGGCACTTCTAAAATTCTTTATCATTTGACATTACGTGCAACTTGAATTAATCCGAAGCCTCAGTGCCATGTTATTTCTCAAGAAAACGTTCCAAAAAGATACTAAGGAGTTAGTACCTAAGAAATTAAGCTTTTTGAGAGTTTTGTAGTAATGTGAGGGCCAAAGTCGTATCAATTTGCACTGAACATCAACCTCCTGCGACGAAAACTCCTGGTAAAACGGAGTAGGGGAGACCGGGGGAAGTTGCCCGCAGGGGCGAGTTGACAAGATCCATTTAATTCCGACCAATCAAGAGTTGGCAACATTGCAGGTTACTGTAAATATGTGTCATCTCTAGAACCAATTTTCTTATACCTTTCCAAAGTAAGTAAGTACATAGTTTATGCTAAGGCTATCCAGAAGACTATGGTAAATTGTACCGATACTACATTCGGATACTTTGTTAAACTCCAATGTTTAGCAGCGGCATAACCAGAAAGTCCAATATGGCGATCGGGGTGAGTTGACAATAGGAAGGAAGGAGCTAGTTGACAATACTGTAGGCCTATTGAGAAAATTGTTCTTCAATTAATTGTCTTATCAAAAACATCTTAGCATATAGACACATTATTTGTAATAATATACGGAGTGTTCCGTTCAAATCTCCATAATTTCAATTAATTACTGTGAACGAAGTACGATGAATTGTGAAATAACTGCAACACCAAATGAAAGGCCAGATCTTCAAGTTTTGTTTTCATGGCTTGAAGTTGTCCGTTTGCTCACTACGCAGCATAAATAGAAATGGCGACTGTTCAACAACGCGCGCTGGCAGTGGTGTGGTATGCTGAGACAAAATCTGTGATTGCAACGCAACGAAATTTCAGATAAGTGTACGGATCAGCTGCACCTGATGCGAAATCAATTAGGCTGTGGTTTAGTAAGTTTCTAACAACCGGCAGTGTGCTAAAACAATGTGGTGGAGCTCGCCGTCGTGTGTCAGAGGAAAAGGTGGAAGACATTCGAGCGGGGTTTCCATACCAAATTCTTTGTTACGCGGCTTATCATCTGGCTTCAATTGTTGCACAATCTGCACTTTATACGGATACAACCGAAGCCGCCTGTGCAGAACTCCATGCATTGTTGTTGGAGGCACATTGAATGGCCTAGATGCCTGGCGGATGCATTTACTTGGGCTTCTCTAAAATTTAATTTATGCGACAGTGGCGCTGCGTAGTGAGCAAACGGACAACTTCAAGTTACGAAAACAAAACTTGAACGGAACACCCGGTATATTAGATTAGGATTATAGGACAGTATATTGCATTTGTATTTGTGATATAACAACAAAAATAAACGCTGGGTAAAAAATTCAGTAAACACTTTTGTAAACTTTTTTTTTTAAAGTTTGGAACATTTATGTCTCATGTTATACTGTTCATTTGAAAACATTTTTGTAATCCGTAATTTTTAAGGCAGTATATTGTTTGAAATAAAATATTCCAAACCATGTATGGGGTAGAATTGCACATATTGTCAACTGACCCTGCACGTATAGTCAACTCACCCCATATACGGGGTGAATTGACAATACTCACACGCGTCGGAAAAACAAGCAATAACTTTACAAGTTGTAGCATCATAGTGTAATAAAAATTCACGGTGGTCAAGGAAACTACATGTATTGCTCGTAGCATTTCATCAATAGCAGATAGTAATTTTTAAGAGCTGCAGAAATTTAATCATAAAAACATGCTCAACTCACCCCGGCCTCCCCTACTCTTTCTGGTTCTTCCTTTGGGATCGCAGGATGCATTCTTTGCACAGAGCTCCCGAGGGACGCCAGGAATCGACGGGAAGAACAAGCAAAGATCTTCCTCATGAGAGTGATGAGGCGCTTAATTAGCCAATCACGGCGGAGCGTGACCACAACCCCCCGAGGCGTCTCGTTTGATACCCGCGTGGGCGACAACCTTCTCCCCTCCCCCTCTGCCTGTCTCCATTTGATAAGGTCAAAGCTTGTTTACGCAGACAAACAACAAACTGGAGGACAACTGAGAGGTTACGTTCCAAGGATACGCACAAGATCGATGGCTTTGAGAACAAGATTTTCAATCGTTTATGTACAGGGTATGGCAAAAGTCAGGTTACATGAATTGCCACCACGGTTGCCAGACTTAACTAACACCCCTGGATTTTTATTTGTGGGAGCACGTAAAGGCCATCGCGTACATTAAGAAAGTTAAGAGTCCGGACCACCTTAAACAAAGGATCTCAGGCGCCTTCTTCCAAAACTTCACTACCACTACACTAGCAGACGTCTTACAGAATTGGTAGCCTTCAATTGAAACATGCATTGAAGCAGACGGCAGACTGACAGATGAACACGAGCGTTGTGTGGATCTTCGTGTGAGATTTGTGAGCGTAACACGCTACGTCGTTATGGTGTGTTCGTCCTGTTTTCAATTTTCATTAGTTCATCCTTCATCCTCATCTGTCACGATTAACATAGAAGGCGGAGAAGGGACGAAACCAAAATGGAAGAAACGAATGATGCACGAGGTAAGTAGCTACGTTTTATCAATGCAAAACGTCATAATAGCCTAGAACATATGCAACCCACATGACACTACTGATCAACGGGCTAGTATATACTCAAGGTAAGTCAAGACGGGCATGTGAATTTTTTTGGGTACTTGTATCACGCTTGTATATGTACTGGGTTGGGCAATGAATCGGGCGATTTTGCAATACTGGATATAGATAATTGAAGCATTCCACCGAATAACGCTGTATGGAACTTTTGTGAATGTGCTGAGTTTCCAGTTAAATCATGCTGTGGCCCTGCTTCTACAGGCTACAAGCTGGCCAGTCATAAGGTCGGATGTTGCCCAAAGGGGCACAGTGTGCATTCGCTGTAAAAGAGTATTACGAAAACATCAGGGATATTTCTCAGCCCGCCAGTGCACAAGATCTGTATACAGGCCGAAACCAAGTGTTAGGTAATAATCAAAAACTAATTATTGATAACAACTCATTTGAACCAGTTTCCAAATGCAAGTATTTAGGAGTAATACTAACAAATGAAAATTATATTAAAGAGGAAATAAAAAGTAGGCTTAATTCAGGAAATGCGTGTTACTTTTCTTTTCATAGACTTTATCTTCGTGTGTGGTATCTAAGAAACTAAAAGTTAAAATACACACGACAGTAATTTTGCCTGTAGTATTATATGGATGCGAAATTTGGTCCCTTGCGTTGAAAGGAGAACATAAATTAAGAGTATTCAAAAATAAAATCCTTAGATAAATATTTGGACCCAAAAGGGATGAGGAGACTGGGGAATGGAGAAGGTTTCATAATTTAAACTACATAATTTGTATTGATGTCCAGATATTGATAGAATGATTAAATCAAGAAGACTTAGGTGGGCAGGCCATGTGGCACGAATGAGAGAGGAAAGAGGAGTTTACAGGATTGTTGTTGGGAAGCCTGATGGTAAGAGACCAGTAGGAAGGCCAAGACGAAGATGGAGACATAACGTTGAGATGGAGATTGATAGAGATGGAAAAGAGTGGATAGATCTTGCTCAGGATAGGGACAGATGGAAGCCTTGTAATGCTGCAGTTATAACCTTCGGGTTTAGGAAGGCTATAGAGTGAGTTAGATAGTTCATTGCCGCATCCTGTATAAACAGGGTAGTGCATTGTAATAGAAGAATCTTTTTGAACATACCATGAAAACATGGGTAAAGAGAGGCGAATTCGTGAACGTGTGAGAAGAGAGTGACGGGTACCACATGTTGAGTTTTCACCGTTACAGCAATGACTTCAAGCTTGTAATCCGCTATTCCCTGGATAGACTACTTCCTTAAAAAGAGGAACGGATGTGGGAGCTTCTTTCTCCAGAATGTGTAATGTGTAATGAGATAAAAGCAGAGAGAAGCGAAAGGCTAAATACCTCCTGGGTCTCCTTTGTAGTTATTCTCCGAGAGAATTTTTTTCCGAAAAAGCTCCGTGGAAACACTATCCTGCGTCATTCAGGAACACAAAGAGAATTAATTCTTCCTCAGCTGGACGACAAAGGAACACGTCGTCAGAGAAACAAATCTCGGCTTTTTCCTTCTCGCGTCTTGTGCTTCACGGTCAAACACGGAAAACGCGGGTATTTATTTTCAATAACAGAAGAGAAAGAAGAAATGGCAGCTGTCCAGAACATGCTTCTGGCGCGCAGTTCCAGGACATGTCCAGGACGTCGTGGAGAGTGGCATTTTTCCAGGAACGAACTGAAGGGGTGACCACCTCTTACGGTTCACGCCCACTGCTCTCGCACGTTGAACTCGTTCGCAGAAAAGTAAAATAAATCACACTCAAAAAATCAGGACCAAATCCTGATCACACGCTTCAATAATTGATTTCCCCGTAGCTTTTAATCCAGAACTTGTCCGAAGAATGTGCTAATTATAGGAAACACGTCCGTGTCCAAGTAGTTAGCACAGAGCGCTACAATGCCAGGGGTCGCGCGTTCGAATCCTGGTTTGGACATGAACGTTTGTGTGTGTCCCAATGAGAATACAAAGAAATTAGATAAAGTTGTAAAAATTGAGAAAAAAGCGAAAACGGGGGATACTACCACCTAGGGGTATTCCTTTAAAAAAGTAATAATATAAAAGGTTGTTAGCACCAGTGGCGACAATTTTTATGGGACTCGAGCCAACATAATGATAATCTGCCTGTTATTATATTTTATATTAGAAATCAAATTCCCTCCGCTTAAGAAAACATAATGTTTCATAATTTTAAACTTTAAAAGAATGTCAGACGTTAATTACTTACTGAATGCTTTCAAAATATTTGAACAAATTAAGTGTACTATACTATGTATAATTGACATTATCCATGTTCAACATGGGCGTCACCAGAAATTTTTCTAGGGGTGGTCGGGCAATTTATAAAATTTCAATAATAGAAATATTTTTTGATGCTTATGATTATTATTATAAAATAATAACAGTAGGTGAAACCCAACGTTCTGGAGCGGTCTTTTGACCTACTTTTTGCCTTACGACATTTTACTATAAGGCTGTCTCCCCTTACGATATTTTTCTGTAAGGCTAGACCGGTCCTTTGACCTACTTTTCGCCTTACGACATTTTACTATAAGGCTGTCTCCCCTTACGATATTTTTCTGTAAGCTCAGTTCTAGAGCGGTTCTTTGACCTACTTTTCGTGTAGACCCAAATGGAGAATTCAACGCCCGAAAATGGAGCTCGGTGGAGCTCGCCTTAATGGTTTGCTCTTGTAAGGCATGAGCTCCATTTTCTCGCAGTGTTACCAACTCCTCACTCGAAAAAATCACCAGGGTTTTTGTTTTTGGGTATAACCTAACCTAAAGCAAGGAGGTGGCAACCTTGCTTGAGGTATTTTCTCGCAGTGTTGCCAACTCCTCACTCGAAAAAAATCACCAAGGTTTTTTTTCTTGGTCTAACGTAACCTAAAGCAAGGAGGTGGCAATTTTGCTTGAGGCTTGCCTTACAGTGCATAAAGCAAGGTTGCCAACCCACTGGTACTTTTGCCATAGCCTTTTACAAGAAAAAAAAAGAGAAAGGGAAGAGTTAAACAACCGACAGCTTACCCACAGCCTTTTTTGCTCTAACCTAACCTAAAGCAAGGAGCTGGCAACTTTGCTTGTGCAATCAACCCGGTCGACCGCCCTCAAGTGGAGATAAGCGTTGCCAACTCCTCACTCGAAAAAAAAAATCACCAAGGTTTTTTTGGTCTAACCTAACCTAAAGCAAGGAGGTGGCAATTTTGCTTGTGCAATCAACCCGGTTGACCGCCCTCAAGTAAAGATCAGCGTTGCCAACCTACATATACTAAACAAGGAGAGCCGGCACTGCCGTAAAAGAGAGAGAGAGATGGGTGGATGGTAATATAGTATGTGTGTGCGTGTGTGCGTATAATATGTAGCATTATTAACTAGAGTGTGTTGGCAATTTACTTGCAACTAAAAAAATAGAGATGCCAACGTTGGTGTAAGATGAAGAGAGAGAGAGAGAGAGAGAGATTTATGGCTGGCAACAGTAACGAGCGAATGCGCCATATCGTAATTTTCCAACTCCGTATATCGTGATTTTTGTAAACCTCTCTCTCGGGGGAAACACGATGTGTTATACACACGCGCGCGCGCGCCTGTATTGTGACGCAAACAAACAAACAAAATAATAAATGTTGTCTTTTAGGATACCTGGCCCCCTATAACCTCGCGAGGGTGCGTGGTGCCCAACGCAGTTCTAATGGCCGCGGCTAACAAAGCCATGCCTTTGTAGAGTTTCATGGGTTCTTTTTTAACCCCCCCCCCATAACTCCCTACAGAGGACCTCCGTGTGTAATGTGTGTGTTTTATGATTGAAGAGAAGAAAAATATTTTGGTTAAGAATAGAAAGTGTAAGAAGTAAAAAAGTTTCCGTAGGGTGCTGCATCTGAAAGAAAAAAAAATATCCTCAAAATAGTGTACATAATATGATAGAAAAATATAAAAAAAATGTAAATGCAAAAATTAGTGTGAATGATTGTTTTTTTTAAAAAAAAACGATAGAAAAATATAAAAAAAAGTGTGAATGATTATTTTTCTTTAAAAAAAATGATAGAAAAATATAAAAAAAAAGTGTGAATACAAAAATTAGTCTGAATGATTGTTTTTTTTTAAAAAAAGTGGTGCAAGAAATAATACGTACTTTTTTGATGCAGAAGTCTAATGGTGCGAGCAGGTTTCTTCCTCGTCATGACATCCCCATTCTCGGGTGTGGATGTTGCAGTCGAGTAGCCTCAATTTGGTGTCGTGGGGATCAAGCGCCACTTTGTTGATCGTGGATGTATGCAACTGGTCGATGGTGCTCGTGATCCGATGTTCGGTCATGCGTTTGATTTTTTTGTCGAACAAGCACGACTTGTAATCTTCTACGGTCAGTTTGTTTGTGCTCGAACGCCCCACCCCTTTTGCTTTTTTTATTTCGGTCTCGTCCTGGATTTTCACGGCATACATTTTCGCTCGAAGACCCGCAAACTCTGTGATGATGCGGCCGTTGACTTCATCCTTCATCTTCCCGATCGTCATTTTCTGGCTGTCGTCGAAGAGCGCGTGATCTTTTGGATAGTTCGAGAAGTCGAAATGGTGGCTTATGCTTTTTAAATCTTCGTATAGATCATTGGTGTGGATGTTGTACACGAAGCTGTCCGTGTCGGTGTACGCCACCTCGATTGCCTCTCCATAGCGCGGTTTCATGATGTCGTAGTGAAACTTGTACATGGCCAGCTTTGACAACTCGAGGATTGCGACTCCCACGGCGATTGGTTTGTCGAATGTTATGTGGCGGAGAGCACGTTCGATCAATACCAACGTGTCGCTCAGTATCGTGAAGTTCTTGTACGTGGGCTGAGCGACGAGCTTGTTTATTTTCTTCGGGTCGGAGACCAAGTTGATATTTCTTCTTTTCCTCGCATCTTCCATGCTCTTGCCGTAGA
The DNA here is from genome assembly GCF_977018435.1 of Lepisma saccharinum. Classification (NCBI taxonomy): domain Eukaryota; kingdom Metazoa; phylum Arthropoda; class Insecta; order Zygentoma; family Lepismatidae; genus Lepisma; species Lepisma saccharinum. The sequence continues at coordinate 73,811,786 of NC_139236.1, forward strand.
TGCTGTTATTCATCAACTTGTATAGGTCTTTGTCTGCGGAAGAAGAAGCTGATGCTCGACGTTGAGTGTTGCCGTCGATATAGGGTGCTAGCCACCTGGTCTGTCTAAACTTCAATCCCGAGTGCACGCGCTTCAAAACCAATCCATGCTGGAGGTAGAATTGTAGGAGGCGATAATGCACCACGTAATTCTCTTTGCTCTTGAAGGTGAGCATCAGCTTTTTCTCCGGAGTCGATTCCATCACAGGTGCCATCGCAAATCCATGGTGTTCTCGATGAAGCGATGCAGGATATTCCAAATCTACTTTCAGGAAACATCCATTTTTATGATCTTCACTCCATTCCAAACAATCTTGAAGTTCCTGCTCGCTCATCCATTCGTATTCTCCGATAGGCAGAGTCTCGGACATGGCATAACCATACAGATTGTTCATGTCCCAGTATGCCAAGAAGTTTGTCGGTTTCCCTGCATCGAAATCGGCAACATATGGATTGTTGGCCTTGACGTATCGAAGGGGACACTGGACGATTCCACCACGTTTTGCCTCTTCGACAAACAAAAGTTGATTGACGTTTTTGATGAGTTCTATCTTCACCTTCGTGGATTTTAACATCGCCTGCCAAGAATAACCCGGTGTGGTGTAGCTGAAAGCCGGGTCCAAACCATATGCTGCCATTCCTCTCGAGCGATGGAGATGAAAACGGTCGCTCAATAGCGTAACATCCAGCTTCAGATACAGATCGTGATAGTCACCCATGGTTTGACAAGAGAATGTAGACCACACGAGGTGAGCATGATGGTAGTCCTCTTCGCTGCAACAGGTGTCGCTAAGACGACTGTAGAATGCTTCTCTTGGTGGTAATGATGTTTCTGAGAATTTGGAAGCATCCGTCATGTATTCGTACGGGTAAACACCCTTGCGTCTCAACAGTGCTAAATGTTGGTCGCCGAAACATTTCCTGGTGGCGATCAAATCATCGTCGGTGAGTTGAGACGCGAGTGTCGCCAAACTCGAAGACAGAAAGTTGTAGGAGTCCAAGAAGCGAATTTCTACGCGATTGCCATTTCCAACGTCCACCTTCTTGCTGAATGAAATGAATTTCTCGTTGGTGCGAGCTATGACGCTAATGGGTTGAGCGTCGCATCCCATCTCCTTTATGAAGATTTTGGCGTCGTAGCCCTCCAAATTGTGAATGAATACTGGAATAAAATTCGGTTTTTTGATTTGTAGATTACAGTTGTTACACAGGGGGGCCACATATTTTCCCGTGTGATGATTGTGGTGGCGAACTTTGACATTTTCGAGGGTGAAGTTACTTTCGCACACATCACACTGAGAGGCAAGGTCGTATGCTTTCTTCTCTTCCTGGGTAAGAGGCTCCATTGCTTTGTCTTCTCTTAGTGGAGGAGCGAATTGTATGGCCATCTGCTTCAAGGTTTGAAGGAATATTTGTGGAGCATCATTGCCACGATGTAAAATAACATCGCCTGTGTTGTTGACCATCAATCCAAAAGCGCAGGCTTCGTGATGTAGAATTTCGGTGGTGCTCGATACGCTGGGATTCGGTTCGCATGTGGCGAGTGGAAGTTGGAAACTTTCAAAGTTGGCGCATATCACCACGGGATGCCAGAGTAATGCGGTGTAGTTGGAAAATGTCATGTCTCGAGAAGGCATTTTGATAGTCGTAGCCGAATGTTTACTACACATTTCATGATGATCTCGGAGTTCTTCATCAGCATTCTTTTTTCCTTGACCGTAGAATATACTCAGGCATCTGTCGCATACTCCAATTTTATGGTGATCTGTGGTAATTTGACTTCTTGTTAATTTTGGAAGATTCTGAATTAGACAGTAATGATAATTATCATCATCTTCGATCAGGAGTAATCTGATGACACGATTACTTTTAATGTTGCTGTGTCTGAGAACGTAGATGGTGTTGTTTTTGTCTAATCCGAAGATGTGTACTGCTATATTTTCGTTTTTATCTGTCTTGTACTGTGCCTCAAATTTACTAATGTCTCGTAGATTTACGGGGTAATTAATGCCAGCCATAGGTTTTTCAAATTCTGAGAGATATTCCGGCTTGTTGTAGTGGTATAAACGATGTTTGTCATCATTGGCTGGGTGATGATCGGCAATGATGCACCACAAAAAGCATCTGTTATCCTCATTTTGAATGTTGATGATGGCTTTCTTACTGGCTATTTCCGGGGGCAAATTGATGTAGCTGGATGCTCCCATCGGGTTGTATCGTGCCACCTTCAAAGTTAAAGTGTGAGACGAACCGCAAAGTGTTCAACCCGATCCACGTTTTTGGAAAGTCTCGTGCTTGTTCAACAAAGCGTCAATCATCTGGTTGCAAATGGCATCCACCTCATCGACGTCGGCGGCGTGGAGGCTCTTTACACCAGTGTAATGATGGAAAGTTTCTCGCTCTTTTTTTACGTTTTCGTAAATGGCGGAAACGATGAGGTGGATTTTCAACGAGCATTGCAACAAAGCTTCGGTGATAGACGAAATTAACTTGCTTTTGACCGAGCGAAAAAAGTTGTTTAGATCAGATGTTTCTTCAGATCGGAAAGTCTCCTCGGTTAAAATATTTCGAATACTTTCGCCGGCACTCTTCTGCTTCTTTCGTGGCGCTTGATCGTCAACATCGAGCTCTCTCTTACTTGATCCTTTGCCATGCACATCCTTCCGATGTCTTCTCAAGTTAGAAATGGATATATATTTCCCACATTGGTCGCATGCACGTTTTGCTTCCTTCTTCTCCATTCTTTTGCTAAGAAAAAAAGATGGTTACTAAATTGCACACATTTTTTTTGTGGTGTTATTTATATTAGATACGTTCTCAATTTTTTCTTAAATAACCAACATGAATCTCTTTGGTTTCCGAAAGCAAACAATGGAGACTGTACACCGCACGACGACAGATCATGAATTTCTACCTTCCGTATTAACTAAACTCAACGGTCTGTTGATCATTCACCTCAACAGCATTTGGACGAAATTGGATGAGGACGTGGGCAAGATGTTTTATGTTTTTAATAACAATTTACATTTCTACGAAATTCCGATCGACGGGAAACTTCAAATCACCGTGAATCCGGAGAACACAGGCGAAATCAAAATTTCTACCGGCAAGAACATTTTTCGAATCAAGCACGACAAGATGCTTTCTAACATTACGTACGATGTGTCTGCAGGAGATTATCTTTACGTGGAACTCCTCGGAGATTACGATAAACTTATTCCTCTCTTCGTAGAATTACGAATCGTCTATCCTATTATAAATAACCGTTAACCAAAAATGCCTAACGACATTTTCGGCAACACCAAGCGTGTAGACCACGCAGAAGAGATTCTCATGTTGGACATTCGAGTTAAGAAGTTGAGGACCGATTTGATTGCTTTGCAGGAAACCTTAAACAAAAGTTTAGAGTCGGAAATCGCTACGCTCCAAACGCAATGTCTCGACCCCATTCTGAAAATCGATTCCGAACTGAAAACACTGATAAAAAATTATGTTGACGTACCTTCTTACGACAACATTCAAAATATACAGTTGAGCATGGATTCGCTTCAAAATGATTTGGCCAAATTACAGCAATTTCAATCGAAAAATGAAGATTTGGAAAAATTGAAACTCGAAATCGAAGAGCGAACTTCCGCAATAGAAAAGAATTTCTCTGAACTTCAAACCGTCGTGAATGATATTGATATAGAACGCTTGCAGGTCGTTGTTTCTAAATTACAAGAAGAATTCACCGGCACGTTGGAAGAAATCAAATCCAAGTTGCAGACTTTGGAAGATACAATGACGAACCTACCATCGTCGGACGAACTGCAGGTCATCGGTAAAAGCGTCGCGAACATAAAAATTCAACTGGAGGCTTATCAAGATTTCGAACACATTCAAACCACCATCGCTACGCTTCAGGCGTCTCTGGAGTTGATCAACGAAGAAATTAAAAATATTCACGCTGAAGCAAGTGTGTTGACGAGTATTCAGGACACGTTAAGCACGGTTCAGCAGAAGATCCAATATTTGGAAAATTTGAACGTCGAATCCAATCTTACTCATTTTCATCACGTACTGGACAACATACAGGGTGACTTGGAATCGTTACGAACGAGCGTGCCTTCGAGCGAAGATTTGGAAAAATTGAAAACGGCGGTGACGGCACTATCAGATTCGAACGACATCAAAAGTTCGTTGAGCGATCTCGAGAGTAAAGTGGGCAATCTCCCTACCTCCAAAGAATTGCACGCTTTGAAAAGGAACATATCACGTATGCTGAAACGATTGGAAACGGAAACGGCGAACGTGGAACAGATTCGAGACGAACTTGCTTCGCTGGTGTCGACGCTGCCCACTTCGCAGAGCGTCGCCGACCTTCACACGCAGTTTACAGAGATGCGAATCATCGTGAACGATCTTACCGAGAAGAGCTCGAAATTGAATCAAATCGAGAACCTTCAGAACATTGTGGTCAACATCAGAGATCAAGTTGGAGTGCTGGAATCCACGCAGGAATCGACGCTGGCCTCTTTCGGTGCCAAGTTGCAAGAACTCAACGAAAGCTACAAGCAGTTGAACGTGGAAGTGAAAATCAAACCGTCATTTTCTACCGTAACGGATACCATAGTCGAGCATTTGGTGCCCGTACAAAACACACTGGGTCAGCTTCACAGCAACCTCGTTAGCATCGATACTAAATTCGCTAAACTGCATTCTCTGCAAGCTATCGAAATCAACAGCATTCCCAATCAACAGAGAATCTCCACCTTCGTCGAAGGTAACAAACTGTACATGCTACATCCTTATCATCCGTACTACAAGTTTCTCCTCGATGGCACGATTCAGATAAACGAATTTTCGTACTGGTCTCACGGCAGAAAAGCTAGCGTTCCCACCATGACTTTGATATCGAATCGTGGTGTCCAGAAAGCAGGAAACATTCCTCTGGCACGTTGGAACGAAACGCGCAACATATATGAAATACACGAAGACGAAGATCTTACTGTTTTCGACGTGAGTGCCGGCGATAAGCTGATCATTCAAAACACGAGCGAAGTGCCACCCTCTTTGAATCCCATCACGCTTGTGCTTCTTTTGAAACGTAATCTCTAAAAATAATAAAAAATGTCTAGGCAAGCCATCGTCCAAGAATTGCATAAACCTGCACGCCGCAACTACGAACGTTTGGCTGTGGTAACCAAGGGAATCGACGACCTCTGGGAAAGCGACCTCGTCGAAATGAGTAGCGGCAAGTTGAAAAACGTGCATAAATTGAACAAGGGCAACAAGTACCTCCTCACCGTCATAGACACATTTTCGAAATTCGCATGGGCTCTACCTTTGAAGGCAAAAACAGGAACGTGCGTCACGGAAGCATTCAAGACAATTTTTCGCGAAAGCGGCGGCAGACGACCTCGGTTTCTGCACACGGACAAAGGGAAGGAATTTTACAACGCCGTATTCCAAAAGTTTATTCAAAAACATGGCATTCGACATTACTCGACCTTCAGTGACGTCAAGGCCAGCATTGTGGAAAGATTCAATCGCACTCTGAAATCGCGCATGTGGTCACGCTTCACGCTTCAGGGAAGCTACAAGTGGGTCACTATTCTCCCGGAACTTGTTAACAACTATAATCACACACGGCACGCAACGATAGGCATGAAGCCAGCTGACGTTACCAAGTCTGACGAGCAACGTTTAATTTCTAGCGTTTACTGTCCAAAGTACACGTCCACGACAAAAAAAGCTAAATACAAAATTGGAGAACAGGTGAGGGTCAGTAAATTGAAGCGAACGTTTGACAGGGGTTTCACACGAAACTGGAGTACTGAACTTTTTACCGTGGTTCGAGTTCTACCCGGGAACCGTCACACGTATATAATAAAAGACAGTGGCGGTGAAATTTTATTGGGCCGCTTCTACGAGGAGGAACTCTCTAAAACTAAATACCCCGACACGTACCTTATCGAAAAAGTTTTGCGCAAGAGAGGCAACAAACTTTTGGTGAAATGGCTGGGACTTCCGGAAACAAGTTGGATCGATTCAAACGAAGTGATTCTATGAGTACGTGGAACGTGGTAAAGCGTCTACCTGATTCGGAAAGTGGAAGGAAGAAAAAAAACGGCGAATTGCTCCCCGACAGCATCCGCTGTCTGATCGTAGGACCTTCGGGGTGTGGAAAAACGACACTGCTCGTGGACAATTTTCTCCTCGCACCAAATTGGTTAGATTGGAAGAACAGGCACCTGTACGTGTTCTCGAAAAGTTTAGAGCAATCCAAATACCAGCAACTGATGAAACTGTACGATGGTCTGGACATTGCAACGTTCGCCTCGGAAATAAAACCACTCGACGATTGTCGTGAAAATTCAGTTGTTGTGTTCGACGATGCCATCCTGGAAAATCAAAATGAAATTCGCAACTTTTTCACGCAAGGTCGTCACAAAGGAATGGATTGCTTCTACCTAGCTCAAACGTTTTCCAAAATTCCAAAACAGTTAGTACGCGACAACGCTAATTTCATATGTTTGTTTCGTCAAGATCACACCAACCTCAAGCATGCGTACGATGACTACGTAGGCGGAGACATGAACTACAATCAATTTTCGGAAGGCTGCTGCTCTACTTGCTGGAACGGTGACGATTTCGGATTCGCTACGATCGACATGACGAGGAAACCCAACGACGGAAAATACAGAAACAAAATCAACGACTTTCTAAACGTTGCAACGTTGTGAGAAACGACATATATAAATAACGCCATGACGAAACGAAAAATCGAAGACGAAAATCTTAAGCTTCGCGATTACCTCGCAAAACGCTTCAAAGGTTGGAAATCCGAAAATCGCGGATTCTACGAAGAGAAGAAACGTCAGGATCAACCTGTGATCGATGCCATCAGCGGTCTAGGTAAAGAAATTAAAAGTGTCACGGAACAAAATAAAAATTTGATTAACGAACTCGTACCGCTCGCAGCTAAAAGTTACGCTGTACCCACGCCTATTTCAAGCATTCCTTCGACGCCGTTCGAACTGAAGGATGCACCGGCACGACGTCGAGCTATTGGTAGCACGTCCTCGTCTTCGGATAAAATTGAGTTGGGGCCTTTGGCACGAGACTACCTGAGTACGGGGAAATTCGACAAGGATGAAGTGTTCGGATTGTATCCCAGTATGGAAACCAGCGAAGGGTGCGGTGTGGTGTGGAAGATTGGGAAATCGAAGGTGACCTTCGAAGGCAACGACATTAAAGTCAATTTAGGCGACAAGGATAGTTGGAACAGGTATCCGGGTACGGTGGGACTGTGGGAACTCGTTGCCAAAAAGCAGCCGAAAGATTACACCGACGAAGATTACCAGAGTTACAAGGAAATTCTAATCATGACGGATGCCTTGTACCAAAACAACGACGCCTCGCAGAATAGGGTGAAATCGAGCAGCGGCGAGAAGTACAGGAATCTCATCAAACCGATTTGGAACCAGGTCAAAACAGGCAGCGGGGTCAAACGCTACAACACGTTACCCAAAGAATTCGTTTGGGTGGACGACGTGAGGAAACTCGTGGACCGATTGTTGGTGATAGCCGGCGAAGAGAATGCAGGCAACCGTAATTTCTACAACGAGAAGGTTGGCATCGTGGACATGATCAGCACGAAACTTTCCAACTTCATCGTGAACGACGACAAGGGCATAGGTTACCTGATCAAAATCATCAACACGCTGCCTCCGAAATTCTGGAACGTTGCCGAAGGAAAGGGACTCGTGAACGACATCATCAACAAGTTACCTTTCGAGATGCATTTACCTGGCTACCAGTACTGCGGACCGGGTACCAAACTCGAGAAAAGATTGGAGAGAGGAGACAAGGGTGTGAATCCGTTGGACGCCGCATGCAAAGATCACGACATCGCCTACAACACCACGCAGACGGATCTGGATGCACGTCACGAAGCAGACAGAAAGTTAGAGCACGCAGCTTTCGAAAGATTCGTGAGTAGAGACGCATCGTTGGGTGAACGGGTCGCCGCACTAGGCACCACCATCGCCATGAACACGAAACAAAAATTGGGGTGGGGTATATAAATAACATACAGTAAAAAAACAACATGGATTGCATAACTAATTTGCCACCCGAGCTACTATCTAAAATATTCAAAAAGGTAGTTAACGGAGATGTTAATAAACTTGTAAACATAGCAAGAACAATGCCGGAATTTCGCATCCCTTGTGAAATGGTTCTCAAGGACCTTCTTCGGGAGATCAGCGGCCTGAGGTGCGGTGATCTCAACATTCTGCTTTTGGCTGCAGGGCAAAAATTGGACGATAGGTCAGACGAACTGTACGAGGCGATGCAGGGAAGAAGACAGTATACTGATGATTGGTACAAGTCTATGCAGGAGAGGAAAGATATCACTACGCACATCCTCGCGTTTTCCGAAGCACGAACTTTCTTCCTCTGTTAAAAAATAATAATATATATACGTGTCAAAAAAAAACTTGATATATAAATAACACACATCGTGAAAAATATAATCTTCGGTATATATAAATAACACACATCGTGAAAAACAATTAAATTTCTCTCTAACACTTTGAAATTTTTCTTTGATATGACGACCGAAAAAATAAGTGAGCTCCAAGCATTAAAACAAATGCTAAATTTGTCAGTCGAGTATGTAAAAATTCAGGAATTGGAAGTCGACAAACCTTACACGATAACTTCCGGTTCAATTGTTTCTACCCAGTATGGTCCCAAGGTACGCCTGTTGCTCAACGCACAATACAGTCTATTTTTACCAGATCGATACGCTAACATGTTATCCGACGAGAAGCTATCTATTTTAATCGAGAACAAAACTCGAATCGTGTACAAGGGGACAAAGGAACTTCTTGGCAAGAAAACGAAGCACGTAATAGAATTTGTGTAACGACAGCGAGGCCTTGAAAATATATAAATAACATACCGTAAAAAACTACACAAGAAAAAATCTCAGAATATATATATAAATAACATACCGTGAAAATAACACATAGAGCATCAACATGAAGCCCAAGGGTGTCGTGTACCAGATACCATACTCCAATCTAAAAAATCTAGGTGCTCTCGATGGGTTACTCACCAAGAAACAACGCGAGAAGAAACGTTCTTGCTTGTCGAAAGGACACGGAATGAAATTGCTGCTCAGCACACCTCAATTGAAAAGATTGCAACGTTCGCGGAAACAGCAAAAGATCGGAGGTTTCATATTCAGCATCCCGGCCATCCTGGCAGCATTGGGGGCCGTGGGAAGTTTGGCCGGCGGAAGTGCCGCCATCGCGAAAACCGTCATCGACTCGAAGAAGAACAAGGCGGAATTGGAAGAACAGAAACGTCACAACCTGGCCATGGAGAAGAAGGGGAAGGGCGTGATGAAAAAGTTTAAAAAAAAGAAACAGAAGCACTCACCAACCGAGACATTGAATCTCTGATCGAACCGTTACAAATCAAACACTTCAGAGGAGTTTTCATGTCCGACTCGTTACCTTCAACCGTCAAAAGAAGAGAATGCGGAGTAGTCAACTTGGACGGTCAAGAAAATCCAGGCACGCATTGGATATGTTACCACAAAAATGATGATAAAGCATTCGTTTTCGATTCTTTCGGAGGTGTTCCACCTACAAATTTAATTCATTATCTGAAAACGAACAAAACCTCCATATACTACAACGACGAACGCATTCAAAATTTCGGAGACGTGAACTGCGGTCATCTCTGCCTCTCCGTGCTCGCGTTTCTCTCTAAAATAAATAACCCTACGATCGAGGATTTCCAGAAAGCATTGTGGAACCTCAAACAGCATCACTAGGATGGGTGTGTTCCATCTCACGAGCGAATCTTCAATCTTGAAACTCACGCTGCACGACGACATCGTCTATCCTAAATCCGTGGCTCTGCGTGCATTCTACAGCATGTACCTCATACCTAACGTCACCCAGCACAACAACAAAATTAGCGTCGGAAGCGAACACATCGTCGTCACGCCAGGCCAATACAATCTTTCCACTTTGCAAGCTCAATTACCCAAAGGCACATACCTTTCTCAAAATTCGGTCACGCACAGAGTGGAAATCCTATCCGCGACGGAGACCGTGGACCTGGGCACCATGGGAGAACTTTTAGGTTTCGAGAACAACACCAAACTCGAAGCTGGTATCAAGCACGTGGCAACCAACATTCCTAAATTCTTGGCCATAGAGACTCTGAACGTACACTGTAACGTGGCCGAAGGTATGATCACGAAATCTTCGGACGGATTGTTAGGAAGTCACAAGCAGACGGGAATCATAGCCACTTTCAAACCAAGTTCCGAGTTCATGGAACCGATCATCTACACGCCCTCTTCGCCGATCTATTTTCCGGTATGTCGCAACCGCATAGACGACATAGAGTTGGTGGTGACGAACGAGAAAGGAGACGTGGTGGATTTCGCAGGTGCCACTACGACGGCCATCGTGGAGATCAACGTATAATAAATAACCATACATGTAAAATGGAGCAAATCGAAAGTTACGAATTGCAATCTTCCCCTCCCAACCGTCGCACGTTCGCCAATCTCAACGAGGCGAACAGGGAGATCGAGTACGACGTGGACGTAGGCGACGGGTTCGTTCATCCTCACAGAGCGGACCTCTACCTTCAATTCGACGTGGTGAAGAAAGAAAGCGGAGACGCGTTTCCTGCAGCAGCAAACTTGATACTCGTGGACAACTTCGTGCCTCACCTGTTCTCGCAGGTGGAGGTGAGGAAACACAACACCGTCATCGACAGAATCGATTATCCAGGCATCACGTCGACGGCAGTGGGAACGTTGAAATTATCCAAAACGGACGCAGCGTACTACCAGGCCGGGGGATTCGAAGCCGGGACCAAAATATCGACGAAAAGTCACACGGTGCTCTTTCCCATGCGTCTGCTGCCTGGTTTCTTCTCCGATTACAAGGAGATCATGTGGAAGGGAGGACTGAGGGTTACGTTTCGAAGAGCGGCCAACGACAACGACGCACTGATGCGATACGCTACTTTGGGTCCGGACGGCACCACGCCGATAGCCAACACTCTACCCGAAGCAGCCAAGTGCGTCATCCGGAGCATGGAATTGAGAATGCCGGTGGTGGAATACGAAACGAACTACGCCCTCAAGTACAAAGCGGAGATCTTGAAAAGTCCGCAGGTGTCGATTCACTTTCACGGTTACCAGTGCGTGCAGAAGGTGGCATCGGGAAGTCACATGGAATTCGACGTGACGACGCAGTTCAACAACATACAGTTCGACATGCCAGATTTCGTCGTAGTGCTCTTTCAGACCGGGCGCAATAACAATCAGGAAAAAGATTCCAGTAAATTCGACGACTGCAAGATCAAGAATGTTTATCTCAAAAATGGACGCAACGAAGTGTTCCCGCGCGAGAATTACAACCTCGACGTGACCAAAAACGATTACCTCAAACTTTACGAAGCGTTTTCGGCTTACAAACGCGTGACCGAGGGGAGCGTGGACATGTACTACACGCCCAGCGAGTTCAAAGCACGGAGACCCATGACCGTCATCAACACATCTAAGAGAAAGAAGGTTGTGGTCAACGATCGAACCAACATCAAGGTCGTCTGCGAGTTCCACGATGCCTTGCCCGAGGATACCCTATGCAGTGTCATCCTGATTGCAGAGAAGTCCTTCGCCTACGACGTGAAGAACGAGAGGGTCACAGAGCAGTTTTAAAAAATATCGCCAACAAGCAAGAATAGCTTTTCTACATTCCCCAATTACAAAATTTTTAATCTAAAAACACATCCAAAGCACTCCAATAGGATGCAGAGTGTTTTTTAGGATCAAATCGAATTTCTTAAACAAATTGAGGGGGTGGGAGGAAAAAAAAAAGAACCCATGAAACTCTACAAAGGCATGGCTTTGTTAGCCGCGGCCATTAGAACTGCGTTGGGCACCACGCACCCTCGCGAGGTTATAGGGGGCCAGGTATCCTAAAAGACAACATTTATTATTTTGTTTGTTTGTTTGCGTCACAATACAGGCGCGCGCGCGCGTGTGTATAACACATCGTGTTTCCCCCGAGAGAGAGGTTTACAAAAATCACGATATACGGAGTTGGAAAATTACGATATGGCGCATTCGCTCGTTACTGTTGCCAGCCATAAATCTCTCTCTCTCTCTCTCTCTCTTCATCTTACACCAACGTTGGCATCTCTATTTTTTTAGTTGCAAGTAAATTGCCAACACACTCTAGTTAATAATGCTACATATTATACGCACACACGCACACACATACTATATTACCATCCACCCATCTCTCTCTCTCTTTTACGGCAGTGCCGGCTCTCCTTGTTTAGTATATGTAGGTTGGCAACGCTGATCTTTACTTGAGGGCGGTCAACCGGGTTGATTGCACAAGCAAAATTGCCACCTCCTTGCTTTAGGTTAGGTTAGACCAAAAAAAACCTTGGTGATTTTTTTTTCGAGTGAGGAGTTGGCAACGCTTATCTCCACTTGAGGGCGGTCGACCGGGTTGATTGCACAAGCAAAGTTGCCAGCTCCTTGCTTTAGGTTAGGTTAGAGCAAAAAAGGCTGTGGGTAAGCTGTCGGTTGTTTAACTCTTCCCTTTCTCTTTTTTTTTTCTTGTAAAAGGCTATGGCAAAAGTACCAGTGGGTTGGCAACCTTGCTTTATGCACTGTAAGGCAAGCCTCAAGCAAAATTGCCACCTCCTTGCTTTAGGTTACGTTAGACCAAGAAAAAAAACCTTGGTGATTTTTTTCGAGTGAGGAGTTGGCAACACTGCGAGAAAATACCTCAAGCAAGGTTGCCACCTCCTTGCTTTAGGTTAGGTTATACCCAAAAACAAAAACCCTGGTGATTTTTTCGAGTGAGGAGTTGGTAACACTGCGAGAAAATGGAGCTCATGCCTTACAAGAGCAAACCATTAAGGCGAGCTCCACCGAGCTCCATTTTCGGGCGTTGAATTCTCCATTTGGGTCTACACGAAAAGTAGGTCAAAGAACCGCTCTAGAACTGAGCTTACAGAAAAATATCGTAAGGGGAGACAGCCTTATAGTAAAATGTCGTAAGGCGAAAAGTAGGTCAAAGGACCGGTCTAGCCTTACAGAAAAATATCGTAAGGGGAGACAGCCTTATAGTAAAATGTCGTAAGGCGAAAAGTAGGTCAAAAGACCGCTCCAGAACGTTGGGTTTCACCTACTAATAACCATTATAAACTAATAACACACATTATATTCCAATTTTATTATTATTGCTACTCGATTCACAAAATGAGTGAATATGCAGCACAATTGTTTTCCGTTATTTTCTTCAATTTTACACAATTAGTGTGACGAAATGCATAGTTATACTATTTTGTTATTAACTTTTACACACCTCGTTAAAGAAAGCTTTAGAAGTTAGCAATGACTTTTTGCTAATGTGTTTATGTTGTGTGACTTTTCACATACAACTCTATTTCTTTAAATTGTGAAGACTGTGAAACCATTTATTCTGTGATTTAAATGGCAGAAGATGATAACAAACTCGCTCCTGTATTTTACTCAACTTTTTTCGATTTAACATACTTATGCTTCGTTATTCTCTTCATACTTGTGTTATTAACAATAAAAGTTTCTGTTTTTTATTTTTGTAACTTGAATTATGCCAATTTCCGGGGAGGGGGTTGACGGATCTCTTCCACCCCCCCCTCCCGACACCCATGGGGGTCACATCGTTGTTGGGAAAGTAAGGACGGATAAGAGATTACAACCAGAATGAAGCCCGATATACACTAAAAACTCTCAAAATAGTCAGGCCAAAAAGCGCCAAAAACATAAACTAGAAACTGAATGATAAGTATGGACCCTTTTACAAGTGATAATTATTTCAACTGCTGGTGAAAACTGGGGAATTGTGTCCTACTGTATATCTGCCTCTATTGTTCCTAAAGCTCTACAAAACACACGTGGCACGATGCTATCTTTAAGAATGTTTGCTAGCTTCCCTATGCTATGCCTGGTACACATGATCTGCTTTGTTCATACATTCCGCAATGCCCCCTTCAATAGTATATTTCGAATTTTCGTCCTGGTCCCACATTCTCGCGAGAAAATAAATGTTGCCATGACTTAACCCTCGAATATCTATACCTGTTATCTTTCTCTTTCTCTCTCGCTTACGTTCCTTCTTCCTTTCTCTTTATCTTTCTTTCTTCCTCTGTCTTTTTCCTTCTCTCTCTCTCTTTTCCCTGTATCTCTCTCTCTGTTTAGCTGTTGTTTCACCTTCTTTCCCTCTCTCTTTGACTGTTGTCCTCCTTACTTTCTCTCTTTTCCTTTCTCTTCCCTGTATCTTCTCTCTTCTTAGTTTCTGTCTTGCTTTCTTTCTCTCCTTTTCTTTCTCTTCCCTGTATCCTCTTCTCTTGTTAATTTTTCTCTTGATTTCTCTCTCTCTCTCTCTCTCTCTCTCTCTCTCTTGCTTTCGTACCTTCTTTCTTTCGCTCTCTTTCTTTCATCCCTGAATCCATCTCTCTCTTTAGCTGTTGTCTTTCTTTCTCTCTCTCTCTCTGTCTCTGGCTCTTGTTTCTTCTTTCTCCATCTTTCTCTTTCTTTCTTTATCTCTCGGTCTCGCTCCTTATTTGCTTTTCTCCGTCTATATTTTTCTCACTCTTTATTTTTTCCCTGTCTCTTTTCTCTCGAATTTCTTTCTTCCATTATCTTCGTCACTCTTCTTTACTTATTCTCGCCCCAAATCAGACTTCTCCCTTGCCATTCTCTTGCCTCTCGTTGCATCTCGTACAGCATTTCAACGACAGATGCATGAATGGACAGTCTCCAACCTTAATTTAAAGCAAGCACACGTTGAGTGGTTACATCATCTACCTCTTCTCTCCTCTCTCCCCCCCCCCCCCGCCACCTACCACTACCAAACTTTCTGCAGACATGCGAAACGAACATGTCCATTTAGCCTCCAAAAAAATTCCTGCACTGTTCAAACCGAAATTGCAGGTTGACTGAGCGAGATTATTCGAGCAAAATGGTCTATAAACAAAAGAAGTCGGGCGCTGAACGCAGTCGAACCCGAAATTAATTCCCTTTCCGCCCACCAGGGGAGATAGGGGGTTTGTTGTCGCATAGAGAGAGTACCTCTTCTTTTGCGCAGATAGGACGGCAGATTTTTTTTTCAATGTTTGGACTGCAACAAGCAGGGAGTTTTACATTAGTTGCCATGGAAACGTTTCAGCAAAATGGATTATTATGAACTAGCTTGGATGAGGATTGAATGTCATTAATAAATGTGGAAGTGAAAAAGCTGAAAAAGAGTTCGAAATTAGCTCAAAAAGCTTTCCAAGGTGAAAGGTATTTCTGTCTGCATTGCCTAATTTGGATATGCCTCATGAACACTAACCAGAGAGTTAATATGGCTATCTACATGTATATTTATAGACACACACACATAATGTATGTATAGATTGTAGCGTGACGTCGAGTATGGCACGGGATCGAGTCACGCTGGGACGTAGCTCAGATAAATAAGATAGGTCTTTAAGTTTGATTTAGCTAACCACCTCTACCCTTAAGGAAGCTGATGAAGGATCGTTGGGAGCTTGTGATGTTGAACGCTACTCACCCCTTGCTGTAGGACTGGCCCTCGGCTTCTGGCGTCGGCGACGGTTGTGGTGACAGATGCCCGCTGGAGAGATCGAAGGTGACGATAAAAGGCGGCAGGCAAATTCGGCGACTTGATTGTATGGAGTGCAGATTCTCCGGCTGGCTTTGGCTAATGATCCTCCCTAGTCCGGACTGCATCTTGGGCTTCTCGCTTGTTGCCGCCTCGTAACGTCGCGATCTCTCAACTGGCCTTCGTCGTCGTCTCGTTGATCAATTTGCTGGTAATTGTGGAGCGAAGTGAGAGATCGATTTACCGTCTCCAGGGGTTTTATACTTTGGAATTGAGTCATGACTTCGTGGACTTTGCACCTCCACTGTGCACCTGGGGTATCCCTGGATGCAGATAGAAATTTACAGTGGAGGTGCACTCACCGCTGGCGAGGGCCGTTGCCTTGCTGACTGTGCATAGCCGAGTGGAAAATTCTTGTTTCTCGGCTCTGCATCCGGTGGAATGTGGGGGTGAATGAGCGTTCAACTTGCGAGCTTCAGAGCGATGTTTTAGGAAAATTTATGTTTCTACTTTTATGCTCCCAATTCCTTCATCAATATGTATCGGGTGAGCAAAAGGTAAGTGTGCACCTACACTATGCTTCATTACGCAAAGAAAAACTTCCCTTTCTCGATAGTTGTTGGTACATAAGGACATGGACAGTTGGTTAGTAAGGCACTCATTGTTGTCAGTCACCCATTGTTGTCAGTCACTCATTGTTGTTTCTTCAGTTGTTTCTTCGGAGCGTAATCTTGCAAGGCGCGGAACTGTATTAGCAATGGTTAGTCTCTTAACCACTGGCAATACTCAACACGCTTGTCGTGGTCCCTTTCTTCAAGATTTTGCACTACTGTTATTTTGTAGGGGTGTAAATGTAAGTGCTTTTTCAGTGCGGTTCTTACGCTGCCGTTCGACACACTCACTTGCTGTCACAATTTACAAATTGACTTCTTTGGGTTTTGTTCTATTCTAATCGAAATGTTCTGTATTTTGTCCTCTGTTAGAACTCGTGACCTGCCTGATTTCGGTGCATTCTTCACTTATCCCGTTCTGCGAAATTTATCGATCAACCGCCGCACTGCATTATGATGTGGTGGATCTGTATCCGGAAACCTTTCGATAAACGTATTTCGCACTTCTTCCGTATATTCACCTCCATGTCGGAAGACTTGTTCCACCAAAAACACACGAGCTTCGAGTAACGAAACCATTGCTAATGCAGTTCCACGCTTTGCAAGATCACGCTCCGAAGAAACAACTAAAGAAACAACAATGAATGACTGACAACAATGGGTGACTGACAAAAATGAGTGTCTTACTAACCAACTGTCCATGTTCTTATGTGCCAACAACCATGAAGAAAGGGAAGTTTTTCTCTGCGTAATGAAGCGTAGTGTAGGTGCACAGTTACCTTTTGCTCACCCCGTATATGTGTATGTACGTACATACATATTCAAACTGGCTGGGTGGTGCCTCTCCGATGGCGCAATGGTAGCGTTGTCGCCTTGTAATCAAGGCGTCCCGGGTTCGATACCCGGTGGGGGCACTTTAAAATCGGATCCCACCTTAAACTGTAGGCAAAGTCCCGATTAGCCTTACTGTGCATAAAGTGAACTTAAAACACCAACTCAATGAATATTCAAACTGGCAAGGTGGATAAAGACTGACCCAAGTACCAATATGAGATGAGGAATCCCGGTCTGGAAACGTGTCATTAACAAGTTATAAGCCAAAACTAGTTGGGGCTGCCTATGGCAGTGGAATAAGACAACTGAAAGATGCGGCCTGTAGATTTAATATGGACATTACTACAGTGTATCGTAGCATTCTACGACGAAAACGTTATAGTAGTTGTTCAAAATGGCGATCCCCAGAGTCGATGTAAGCTGACAGAATCGCGAGAAGCTGTCGCATCCGCTCCAACCTCCCTGCAGTAGTTCTGACGATATCCAGGAGGCCATACTCAATCTCTATCGGTGTCTCGTAGACAACACTTTTGACATGACGCCACAAGGCGGACAAGTGAATATGTCACTGACTCCATTTTCCCCTTCCATTCCAGTGTCCTTCACTTTGTATTTCCTTATCTTCTCTGTTTAATACTCTCTCTCCCCTTTTTGTGTTCCTTTTAATTTATTTTTATATTTATGTATTTCGTTCTTTTTCTCTCTCTCTCTATCTCACGTTATCTTCCCACCTATTTCTCCTTGTCATTTTCCTTTTTCATACTATACTACTGTTTCTTGTTGGGAAACCTGATGGTAAGAGACCTGTAGGAAGGCCAAGATGAAGATAGAGGGACAACGTTGAGATGGACCTAAGGGAAATCGGTAGGGATGGAAAAGAGTATATAGAACTTGCTCAAGATAGGGAAAGATGGAAGGCCTGTGTTGCTGCAGCCATGAACCTTCGGGTTTAAGAAGGCTAGGAAGTTAGTTAGTTAGTTATACTATACTACTGTATATCTGGTTCACTCCTTTTTCTATTTATGTCTTTCCTTTTAAATTTGAGCTTTCTATTTCCCTGCCTTTATATTTCTGTCTCTTTCTTTATCTTTGTATCTCTTTTCACTTCTCTTTGCTTCTTTTTCCTTTCCTTCCTCATTTGCATCTCTCTTCTTTCCATTTTCTTTCACTGTCTCGAATTCTCGCTTTATTTAACTCTGTTTCTTTTTCACCCCTCTTTGCTTCTTTTTCCTTTCCTTCCACATTTGCATATCTCTTCTATCCATTTTCTTTCACTGACTCGAATTCTCCCTTTTTTTAACTCTGTTTCTCTTTCACTCCTCTTTGCTTCTTCTTCCTTTCCTTGTACATTTACATCTCTCATCTTCCTTTTCCCTTTCGCTGACTCAATTTTTCTCTCTTTTTAACTCTGTTTCTCTTTCACTTCTTTCTCAGTTTCTGCATCCCTCTCTCTTTCTCTACAGATACTACTTTCCAACAGAATACGCGTTTATTCGTTCCCTCAGCTTGGTCTGTAAACTTCAGACGGAGGAGCGTAATTGGACTGGAACAGAGAAGGTAAGACGAGAGAGATACAGATCTTCCGAGAAACTTTAAGATATTGGAACGCAAAGTTTCCATTCAAGAGCAGGTATTTGAGCAACGAATGATTTCTTAATTTTTCAAAATTGCGACGGATACGTTTGCCTGAAGGACTCTGCACTGGAAACTCTCCTTTGTCTGACGAGGACTCACAAAGACCGACGCCTCTCTCTCTCTCTCCTGCTTTTTCCTCCTCGAGAACAGAGCGAAGATGTTTCGCAATTAGGAGGCAACGATAATTATTCAGACAATTATCGAATCCGAAAGGAGGCTCATTTTGCATCACTAAGCTCTTCCTTTTATGTCGAAATCCTACAACTTATTGTATTGTTGTCAGAAGAACATAAGAAATAACTTCGCAGAAGAAATAATGTACCGCCTATCAGCGATTCTTTTTGGTGTTTTTCAGTGGTGCCAACCTCACTAATTTGGACCCAAGTTTTCTTTTCTTCAGAAAAATAAACTTATGTTTTTTTTACAAAATGATTGTAGATAAACTCCATTATTTTCTAGCATTACTCGGAACTTTTATGCACTATATTTCATTACGTTTTTCATTGATTTACTCTTTACGGCTGTTTTGTTCTTCACAAAGAGTTATTCAAATCCGCTCAGACAGACTAATCGACATGTGATCTATAGGTTTTAGTGTACGTCTAACCACTGAACAATGTGCCTCCACCGGGGATCAAACACCGGACCCTTTGATTACAAGGCAACTACGTTACAATTCATTCCCCCTCACATATCCCCGTGTCTTGGAACGTTAGCCCCGTTCTAGTTTGTAATACAAACTTTCGGTGGTTGGGCTGGTGCGAGTTGGAAAGACACTCACCTTATGTGAAATACATGGTTGGTTGGTTGATTTGGTGTTTTAAGTCCACTTTATGGACTTACAGTTTAAAGTGAGATCCGAACCACTATGTGCCTCCACCGGGTATCGATCCCGGGACCCCTTCATTACAAGGCGACGACGCTACCACTGCGCCATGGGGGAGGCCATGTGAAATACATGTTTAATAGCACACACAAATAACTGATTACATAAACATTCCCTGTCGCACAGATAAAATTGGATATTAATTCACAAACACATTGCTCACACGAATACAGTATTGTTAACACCTTTTTGGTAATTATAGTTCAGAAAGAAAATGTCTTGGCCGCCATATTGTATCCAAAAACATGGTTGGTGGGGCCAACACCCCGTACTTTCTGACGAGAGGTGTTGCTCTCCAGGTTTTTTTTATGAAGAGGTGAGCTCCATATAGCTTTATCTTCTGGTGGCTGCTACAGTAGGCAGGACATAGGAATATCCTATTCTTCTTTCATGCATAGACACCACTTTTGTACTTAGGTTAGGTGCCAAGAGGTTCAAATTGATGTTCTGACAGTCTTTCATGGTTTGCTATAGGCACGGGGTATCGACACAAGACGTGGAAGTGGCACAAAAACAGTTGTGAATGCCTGTCTCGACTCGATTTATAAACATTTGTCTCGTTATCCTCTCAGTTTCGAAGGGCAAGCCTCGTTATCGTTTTGTTCTAGGTATATTGGGTCGCCACAATTAAAGTTGCACTACTCAGAGCTGAAACTTGGGGAAGCGAATGCTGACGAGAGAAAGATAGTTCATATTTTCACCACCAGGTGCATATGTG
The DNA here is from genome assembly GCF_977018435.1 of Lepisma saccharinum. Classification (NCBI taxonomy): domain Eukaryota; kingdom Metazoa; phylum Arthropoda; class Insecta; order Zygentoma; family Lepismatidae; genus Lepisma; species Lepisma saccharinum. Next base: position 73,832,203 of record NC_139236.1, read on the forward strand.
GCTCTTACAATGAAATTGACTCTACTCAGAGTCCTCTAGAGCTCGTTCGAAGCAATGGATTGCCTTGAAATTTGATACAGAGGCTATGGAAACCACGGGGAGCAAACGATTCGATTTGATTTGATTTAGTTTATTTTACTTCGCGTTTTGTGCCTCTTGGCTAATTTGCGAAGATGGGGATGAGTGATGAAATTATGAAATTCGAATCCGGTACCCTTGGCGTCGCAGCGCGATGTGATAACCACTCAGCCACAGGGTCCGGCCTTCGAGCAAACGAGAATCACGTGCTACTTCATTTGGAAGTTATATGAACGAACAAGTTCGTCAGAGGGTACCCTTACGTGAGTTGGCATACGAAGCCCAGATCTCTTATATTCTGAATTAAAGAAAGTAAAACATGAAGAATCAATGTAAAAAAGTTAGGATGCCATGGATGGAAACACTGCAAGAGATGGACGATGGTGGTTCATCTGAATAAATTGTATCGCCCGTCTCTAAATGAAATTGATTCTTTTCATGTGCCTACATGAAATTGCACAGGCATCTACAAATGTTGCTCTTTTCAAAGAAAAAAAATTGGTGTTTTTGTATTCTAGAATTCGTGAGAACTGGGGAGCGCGATATCCAATAGCAGAGAATCAACACAAAAATTGAGAGTAAGCAATAATAAATAGCAATATACCCCGAGGGTGTTCTCCACCCCCACTTTTAGATTGAAGTTTGAACTGAATTTACAAGGCGTGAGCGTTTGTTTAGAAAGGATGCCAGAAAAATATTGCCATAGATATCCGCTGAGGGAGATACGTTTAATTAAATTTCAATTTGAACCTTGAGCCGTTCCCTTTGTCGAAGTGCAGACGGGTGTTTCGAAAATGTCAAGAGCAAACTTGAAGCGCACCTGTTGTGTGGGTCACAAGACTTTGAAAGGACCGTGGCTGAACGATTGGTTTGCGCTGTGGTCCAAAGTTCTGAATGGTAGAAGTGCTTTCTCCTGCTTCTCTCTCTAGAATTTTGCCTATGTTTTCTCAGATTTATGTTTCTAACTTTTTATTCTTCGGTTTTATAAAATATATAGTTCTATACATTTATATAGTTTATATACAGCATGGGCAGAAATAAATTATACCGCAAGTTAGCAACACTATACAGTCACCGGCAATACAAATGGGACACGAAGATCCTGAAATATTTGCTTCCCTCGTTATGTGTGTTGCCTAACTAAATGGAAATCAGGGAAGCGAGTATTTCCGGATCTAGGTTTTCCATTTTTTGCAGGTGACTGTACATCGTTGGCATTGTATTGGGTTGGTGTTTTAAGTCCACTTTGTGCACAGTAAGGTTAATCGGGACTGGACACACAGTTTAAAGTGGAATCCGAACCACTATGTGCCTCCACCGGTTATCGAACCCGGGACCCCTTGATTACACTACCACTCGCTACCACTAAGCCATCGGGGAAGTCCGGTATTGTATTGGAAGCGTAGCTACAGCGTGACATTATTGAGTTGTTATTTTACGTCCACTTTATGTACAGAAACGCTAACCAGGATAGGACGTATAGCTTAATGTGGGATCCGAACCACTATGGGCCTCCACGGGGTATCAAACGCAGAAGTGTGATGTTGGTCTTTCAGAGAACGCTTGTAGTAAAGGGCGATTCTCAACGGCCTTGTGCATTTGAGAAAGGGCGTCTGTTCAGGCGGCCCAGTTGCTACAATACTGTAAGGTTTGTTGGAGGAAATTTTTGGAACTTGTGCTCGAAAGTTCACTACACGTACAGTATTAAAACTGCGTCAATCTTTGCGAACTTGGATGGCCGCTATGAAAAATGTTTGGTGTTGGGCGAACGAAACTTGGACATGTATGCTGACCGTTCTGATGATGTTCAAACCTTGTGTGTACAGTAGCTGGTGTTGTTTTGATACATGTAAGTGCTGATTCAGATGTGTTGATACAGGTAACATTTTTCAGCATACTTACATTATACGCATAAAACTTTAAAAAAGTACATGCATCTAGGTATACTACTTTATTTCCGGCTGTATTGTAGTTATTCCTAACTCGGTGTTAGATTGATTGATTGATTGATTTAGTTTATTTTACTTCGCGTTTTCTGCTGATGAAATGATGAAATTGATGAATGGACATTCACAAACAACCAAGACCGAGCGGGATTCGAACCCGAGACCCTTGGAGTCGCAGCGGGATGTGCTAACCACTTCTTTTTTTTTTTAAAGGAATACCCCTATTCGGCAGTTTCCCCCGTCATTCACACATTTTTCACAATATTTCACACATGTCTAGTTTCACTGCATTCACATTGGTTCTCATTATTCGGACAAACACAAACATCCAAACCCGAGCGGGACTCGAACCCAGAACCCCTGGCGTTATAGCGCGCTCCGCTAACCACTTCGTCACGGAGGTCGACACCACTCGGCCACAGGTTCCTGCTAACTCGGTGTTAGAGTGTGTTGAAATGTCGACTCACGATTTTCCCAAAGGAAACTAGGACATGGTGACTGATTTGTTGATTAATTGGATTAGGTTATTTTACGTCGCCTTTCTGCCACTTTTGACTAATCGCGACGACAATGATTAGTGATAATGTGATAAAATTGATGAAGGTACACTCGTAAAGAACATCCACGCCCAGGCCGGAATTCGAATCCGTGACTCCTGGCATCGAAGCGCGCTGTGCTAACCACTTCGTCACGGAGATCAGCAAGGTTGCTCATTTGTCTGAGCTCCTTCATAAAAATAATAATTCTAAGATTACCACAGAGCGACGTTTTAAAATTTCCTCATTCCCTGTCAGAGTTCTGATAGCTACTATTACGTCTATCGAGTCCTTAGATTCCGTTTTCTGTTGTTGTAGGGGTGTAAGGAGTGACCTTCCACGTAGGCACTAAAAAGTCAACCTCACTTCCACGTAGTACACCCTGGACTGCATTTTGCAGACGAACGAGGCTCTGGCGACTGGTACTATGGCCAGTATAATTCTGTGTGTGTTGTCCTGTTCTTTGTTCTTATGTGTGCTGAGTGCCCGTTTACAGCCTCAGTTTTTAACGGAAGTCAGAATATTTTAGGATTTTATTTATGCAACGCTGGAGTTGTTATTTGTAACGATAAGGGACTGGACCCCGTATAGTGTGACGGGTGCAAAGTTGTCTAGGTGCTGACGCACCCAAAATTTTGAAATCAAAATCAAATCTGTTGCTGTAACTCCCAAATACGTAATCTCACATAAACAAACGTGTTTCTCACTACCACCACCAGATGGCAGCAAAAGTCTACCTCACACCTCTCAGACAGCAGAACTTGCAACATTGCTGGAGGAAAAAAAAACAACAACGACGAAACTCAGTTCTGTTCCTCTGCTCATCTCTTCGGCCTTGACACTTGGCGAACAATGCATTCCTGTCTGCTTGTGTTAAACCTGTAGAGGTACACGGAGCAGTCCCCGACAGACAGCCCCGTAGCACCATGTTATGTGGTTCCTTATATATTTTCTTCTTATGCCATGATTTGTGATATTTATATCTTAGAAATTTTGAAATGAGAAAACAAAGGAAAACTAAAAAAAATATCGGTTACATTCAAAAGATTCGTAGTTTGCATTTATTACAAGTATTATATAGAAGTTTAGCATATTTGAAAATATATCACTTTCTAGTATCTGGGAAACAGAAAATTGATTGAGTTGGTGTTTAAGTCCACTTTATGCACAGTAAGGCTAATTGGGATTGGACCTACAGTTTTAAGTGGAATCTGAACCACCATGTGCCTCCACCGGGTATCGAATCCGGGACCCCTTGATTACAAGGCAAGGACGCTACCTCTGCGTCATCGAGGAGGCCAATGGGGAACAGAAAGTTCCGGCAGTGTATTGCCAGGATATACACCTGCAAGTAAAGGAAGAAGTTTCATAATAAGGATAATAATTGTACCGGAGTTGAATGGTGACATCTATTTTCAGGTGGATGCCCCACCCCAAAGTATCAAAGGATCGCTTGATCACTTGAAAATCTTCAATGGGAACAAATGTTGAGTAACATCTTTTATGTTTAGGTTCTCCCCCTGCTTCAGACACAAGCGTAAATTTCTCTGTGGAATATTCTATTTTTTTTAAAAAAAAAAAATGCTTTGAATGGCGCACTATGCTTCAACCCTAGCCAACCCATCGTTACTGGCCTGCAGGGGACTTTGAATTAGTAATGTAACGCGCTCTCTACTAAGCTTGGTTATAATGAAAAGGAACTATTAACATTAGCCGTCAGACATTCGTAGGTGTACTCGCATGCCCTACAGACCTTTTCAAGAGGGTTCTCATTTTAAACTGTAGGTTCTGACCCGATTATCGTATGCGTTTGACAATTCTTCAGCTTGAGGTTTGTGCTGGCAACTCTGCTAAGTTCCTTCAGCGCGTGTCCAGCAATAAGACGTGTGCTCTACGCTCATCTTGCAACTCAAGCGGGCCCGACGAAATGGGTCAAGTGTTGCTTGTACTAGTGTTAAATCGTTACCGCAAAGACAATTATTACTTCAACTGTGTCCCAAGATGTGTGGTGAATCTACATGTGTTCATGTGTGTGTGTCAAAAGTACAGAATCACGGGAACGTCACAACAGGTGCTGAAGAGAAGGGAAACAACCTTCGCCAGGGAAGGTATGTACTGTACAATTATTCAAATATATTAACGTGGACTTTCTCAGACCTGTTTTTTGCACAACAGCACGAAAGTACTGTACAGCGATTACACGATAAAATCAATCGATTATTTTTCTCGATAGTATAAATTTTAGACTAATCGTGACGATATTTAATCCATAGTGAACTAATTGATATTAACGACAGAACAGATTCATGCATAATCGTCGGTTCGAATCCAGTTACCCAGTTTTCTCTGTCCGGTACGCTAACAGCTACAACACCGCGGTTGGCTCGAGTACCCGTGTCTTGCGGTACATACATTACGCGAGATGGTTATTCACAGTGGCGGCGATTGGGTTCCAAAACTACTTAGGTGCGGGAGCCAAGGACACTTTACTTTCCCTTCGTAGATAATGTTTAGCACAATGCGGGGGCAACTGCCCCCCTAGCCCCAACTAACCGCCGCCACGGGTTATTCGTATACTTTGAATTTTCAGTTAAAAATAAGGTAAATTTCTTATATCCGGAAAACGGATTTCTTCAAATTTACAGGAGAAATTACTTACCGAATGCAGTTTCTTTATAGTTGTCGAAGTTCAGGGAAGTGTTTTCTCGCATCGTTCATTGAATTTTGCCGGTAAATCATCTATTTTTTGATATAAATGTGTGACCGATGCACGAAAGCTGTTGCATCCATTTCCTTCCAGCCGGATGTTGCCTGTGTGTGATGACGTAATCACGGTCAATGTTTCCAAACACGTGTTTTTGTAACTGAAGAAGGTACGTTTCCGCAAATGGTTTGTGGGGCCATGTGCCAATGGTTCGTGGGGCTATGTGTCAATGGTTCGTGGGGCCATGCGAGAATGGAGTGTGGGGCTACGCATTTTTTTCTAAACCAATTTTTAACTATATTAACCTAAACGTGACCCAACCTAACCTTACTGGAAATTGTTCGTGGGGCTATGTATGAATGGTTCGTGGGGCTATGCGTCAATCGTTTGTGGGGCTACGTAGGTATTTTTGGGTGAAGTGGGGTGGAAACACTGCATGCCGAGTACGGTAGTGAAACTGTGACCGCCATTTTGCGTGTTAGCAAAGGCAAAAGGAAACAAAGAAAACTTACTCGATATGTCGCAAATAGAGCTTATTTCCGTGAAATAAGCGAAATACCACCTTCAACAATGTTTCTTAATGCAGAATATTAAAAATAAATGAACTAGCAAATGGCAGCCGTTTTCCCGAGATAAGAAATTTACCAAAAAGAATTTTGTAGACACCAGAAAAAAAAAGGGGATTGGAGGGAAATTAGTGGTAGTCAAATTTAGTTCGAGGTTGTGTTCATCGGACGTGTAGGAATAACTTTAGAGCCAAATTGACCATATGCTTTATAAAACATGGAAATCTACAGACTAAAAAAATCGCACTTGTTTTTTCTCTCGCTTTTTTGAGTGTGGATACAAGCTGTTTTTAAGAGCCAAAGACTGTGAGTGTAGCGCGTTATTCTTGTGCCACTTGCCACCATTTCACCGTGAAACCCCATAGCAGAAAATGTAGCTATAGTTTCGTTTCAACGTATGTATGTATATTCCTTGGCAGTGGCGGCGATTGGGGGGGGGGCGTCGATCCCCATTTTCTGTCACTTTTGCCACAGCACTATGATAAGCCTTATGTACAAAGGGAAATAAACTGTCCTTGCCCCCCCCCCGTTTTGGCACCTTTGCCTTAGTTTTGGAATTCAATCGTCGCCACTGTTCCTTGTCTATGATTTTCATTTAGATATATGTTAGGTTTTATTTCACTAGGAGTGTGAGGTTTGATACTACTAGGTTTGGTGGTATTAGCATTTGCACGTGATTTTTCGCCTTTTCACTGTGCATGCAACCGTCTTTTACGAATAAAAACTTAAAGTAGTCAGAGATAGGTTTCTTTACTTACGTGGGTCATACTCGGGCCCAAATATCATTGTTGTTTGTGGTTCCCTCGCCCTGAAACAATTTTTAATGTTACGTACAACGTCGAAATCTATCCATTTGTAAAAAAATATCAAGGCGAATACAGTCGGGTTCTGTATGGATAAACCACTGCATTTAGTATACTCCTAAATAATGCATGGAGCTAATTTAGGATACCGGAAGTATCTTCAATTGCTTTCAAATTCAGCATACTCGCTAATTTTGGCCTCGTAATCACGAATCTGCAGTTAAAATTTGGCGGTCACGTCTAGAAATTGCAAAACAAGTCGAAAAAAGTGGGTCCGTGAACGAAGTAAACACCCTTGATTTATGAAGAAAACAACTATTTTTTGCAATGATTAGCGTTTCAAAACTATTTTTATGATGACCCTTAATTTTAACTATGCTTGCCTAACCTAACCTTACCGTGAATGGTTCGTGGGGCAAACATGTTTTCCACCTTTACGCAAGACGACATTTTATCACATGCAAATCAACGCTCTCACTTCTTGCATAACACTTGAGCAACGTTGGTAGCAAGACCGTTGTGCGGAAAGGAAGACGTCTTCATTTTAGTGTATGGAGATTCATAGCGGTAATTGACAAGGTTATTTTGCCATTTCTAGACGTGACGGCCAAATTTTAACCGCTGATTCGAGATTACGAGGCCAAAATTAGTGAGTATGCCGAATTTGAAAGCAATTGGAGATACTTCCAGTATTGTCAGTTCATACTAAATGCATATTTGAACTAAAAGGGCATTTATTTAGTTTTTTCTAGCTTTCAAAGGGCCTCTGACCTCCTCTCTGACGTTGCAACTGTGACGTAATACTTTTGGTATGGGGAGATTAATAACACTCTTTTCAAGGGAGTATTAATGACTTTTTGTCTTCCACTATGTTCGTTGAAGATTTATTGTTAGTTTAACTACACTTGTTGTTACAGGTTCTCTATTTATTCGTCCATATTACTGTATGGTCACATGGGATTCAGTTTCTGCCGAACTTTTTACTTAGCTGTTTTTCTACCGGGTTGTGCTGGCTGGCGTTCTGGCGACATGGTGGTCACCAGTGGGTGCGATTGGGTGCCAAAACTGGGCGAAGGGTGCAAGAACAGTTTACTTTCTCTTGGTAGACAGGGTTTAAAATTAAAATGCCATAGTGTGGGTGTAAAAAGTGGAGGAGGGGGGAAATGCCCCCCTCTAATTGTCGCCGAACTGGTGACCACATTGCAACAGGAAAACCATCATTGTGCTGGTAGAGTTTTGTGCGTAGAATGTATCGAAATGTTCCTCTTGGAAAATTTTTCAAGGAAAACAAATATAGGAGAGGGTGAACGAAGTGGATTAATGAGCTCATTAAAGAATTGTGCGCATATTTAATGCCGAAAAAGTAATTTCCTGGTTCTAGATTGTGATAGTTGTTGCTTGATGATGTCTAATGTTTAAACTGTAGGTCCAGTCCCGATTAGCTTTACTGTGCATAAAGTGGACTTAAAACTCCACTCAATCTTATCCGTAAAAACCAACAGCCTAGTAGCTAGATATTTCGGCTCCCTCCCCCCCCGGCCGCCCCGCACTATCAAGCACTGACATTTTATGTGCGTATTTGTAGAGCATATTGCGATAACAGAGCTCCAACTTTGTGCCTGAAGAGTCATAACATGTGTACTGCCAACAAAGAAAAAACGCCGCTCACTGGATTTTGTTTTCTTTGGGCAGTTTATTCTAGAAATAGCAGAGCGTGAAGATAAAGATCCTTCATGAGTTAATTACTTTAGTGAAGTTCCAAGAATTTATAATTTTGAAAAGAAAACTCAGCCGTAATGATAATTGTTCTTCGTTACTATAGCTACCTTAATGTTGTTAAGTACACGAGTTTCATGAAACCTATAATAGATAAAAAGGTAGACTTGATTTGATGAGTTTTCTTTTTAAAATTATAAATTCTTGGAACTTCACTAAACTAATTAACTCATGAAGGATCTTTATCTTCACGCTCTGCTATTTCTAGAATAAACTGACCAAAGAATACTAAATCCAGTGAGCTTCCACTTGGTACGCCCCGGTGACCAGGGGCGTAACGAAACTCGAGGGGGCACCGGGGCAGACTATTTAGTGGATCGCCCACTTACTGCTATTACAGTGGCTCGATCCACGAATACACAGAAATGCGTAATTTTAACATATGGGGGTGTAAGTAAATATAATAGAGATACAACTAATATTGTAAAACTATTGTGTTAAAAAAGTGTTTGCTGCTGATAAATACTAAAGACGAATAGTAAAAATTAGTAATAAAATAGATTATATGAAATACATTATTTACTCTAACAAATTAAGTTTTATTATTATTTACAATGGTTACATTATAGACTAACTTATTATTATTTACGCACAAGCATCAATTATTTTGTTAAACTTAATTTTTTTTTGGCTCTGTCATTTTCAGTTGAAAGTAAAGCCAGGCGACCAAGACGTTCCTGAGTCATAGTACTGCGAAAATAGGTTTTTATAATTTTAAATTTAGAAAACGATTTCTCTGCCTTTGCTAATGAAACTGAAAGATTCAATTTTCCCCTTAAGGAAAATTGGCCCAGTTCTTTAATTTGTCTTCCTGTTTGTTAATATTATGTAAGAAAAACCTTCAAGACATCGAAAAGCATCTCTTTAAGATCAAACCAACTTCTTATCTTCATGCCCGGCGTGTTGTATAAGCGTTTTGAGAGTTGGGGTCAGCTTATTTCTTGTTCAAGATTTTAGCCCTCGCTATCGCAGAATACTGTTAAAAAATATTGTAAGTGGAGGCATATGTTTCGGATCCCACTTTAAACTATAGGTCCAGTCCCGATTAGCCTAACTGTGCTGTGTTAAAGTAGACTTAAAGCACCGAACCAATCAGTCAACCAAAAAATTAAAGAAATTCTGAACTGTTACAAAAAAGGTTTACCTTCTACAAAATTTAAATTATGACTAACGTAGTTTTGAGATGCAAGTTGGGTTATTTTTTGTACGTACACCGATTTCCCGGCAAGCGTTGCAATTCTTACCTAATTGTGTTAAAGGCTCCATAATTTTACCCCGCTGGCATTCCTTGCTTAGCTTAGCAAGGAATCGTGGAATAATTACTGCAGACGTGCAACTATACGAAACCACAAGCTTTTAGCTTCATACGTCACTATAATTTGCATGCAGAGAGCCAGTCTAACAAAAACACAAATCAGGAAAAGCCATTACCGTCTTCCGTCCATTCGGGGGCTCCGGGGCACTGTCCCGGCTGCTGCAGCCTAGTTACGCCCCTGTCAGTGACTGCTCCTTGCAGGACAACGAGGTTTTGGCGTCTGGACCTACGACGAGTATACTCCTCTGTAGGGCTGTGTGTGTGTTGTCCTGTGTTTGACTGGGTGTCCGTTTACAACCTCAACTTTCAACCAAAGTAATGAGATTTTATTCTTCAGAGACAGTATAATTTTAGTTCATGTTAAGTAGTGAATGAATTATTTTTCAAACTTGAGAAGGACATTTTAACACATCTTTTATTCTCCTGTTACGGTCCTCACCTCCATTTTGTTTTAGTATTGCGTGACGGACAAGAAAAGTTGATATCCTCTCTAGCCTTGGCTGCAGCAATACAATTCCATCTGTCCATCTCCTGGGCAAGATCAATCCAATCTTTTCCATCCTTTACTGATTTCCTTTCGGTCCAGCTCAACCTTATCCCTTCATCTTCGTCTTGACCTTCCTACATGTCTCTTACCATCAGGTTTCCCAACAACAATCCTGCAAACTCTTCTTTCATCTCCCATTCGTGTCACATGGCCTGCCCACCTACGTCTTCTTGATTTAATCATTCTAATAATATCTGGACATGAATACGAATTATGTAGTTCTAATTATGTAACCTTCTCCACTCACTTGTCTCTTCATTCTATTTAGGTCCAAATTATTTTCTAAGGACTTTATTTTCAATTACTCTTAACTTATGTTGATCTTTTAATGTAAGGGACCGGGAAATGATTTTCTTTTGTAACCGAAGTTTTCTGAAAAATCTTGAGGTAATTTGTTGTGAAACAAAATGCCACCGCAAGCAGCCATTTTGTGGAGGATGACAGGAGGAGATGATGTTTCTCTTTCTGATTAAAAGCAACGTCCCACGGGAACTCCATGGGAATTATTTTTAAAGTTCAAGATGTGTCTCAAAAAGAAGGGTCTGAGACTTTCTCCCCCTCAAAAAGATGAGCAAATTATACTTTCTAATCGTCCGGGAGAGTTTGTGCTCACGAAAGAAGGATTGTTTATTTCACAAGAGCTAGTCTGCCTGTGAAGTCAGTCTTCAGCGTAAGACCCATGGAAATAGAGTCAAGTTTCAAAGTAAGCTGCGATTAACCTGTCAAGTTATGTTGCTCTAAGCCCTTTCTCTCCCGGTGTGCCTCTTAACGGCGAGAAATGCTTTACGAGACCCCGCGGATGCTCGCGTCAAGTCACGCAGTTACCGTTTGCTGTATAAACCATCTTTGTCTCTAATTTCTCAACAAGTAGAGCGAGTACCATTGTCAAGCGTGCGTGTGGTTGGAGGCTCGGATATAAATAGGCAAGACGTGAAGTGGTCCGCATGTATCGTTTCCAGTGCATGCTCCCATGGAGAAGATGTGTGTAAAGTCATCCCTACACGATTCAATTATAAATGAAACAGAACGCTCAATGCACAGTAAAATCGTCAATTGAAAGTTGTTGAACTTTAAATAACAAAATTGCAAATCTATATTTAAACATATGTTGAGTGTCATTATAATTGTTGGAGATTTATCTATAAAACTAACCACGTTTATTCTTTCTTTATATATTTAATATTGCATATATCTTCAATTGTTTATTTGTGTACATCAAATGCCTTAAGTAACCTGCACTCCCATTGGCTAATTCATTCTGAGCGCGGTGTCTAGTTGCCGCCAACTTAGCGCGGTATTTACTTCCGACCAGTGTGCGTAGAGAAGCCACTCGGGACACAGCCAGAAACCGTCGCGGACAATTATGGATACCGTAAGCCTAACGTGGCTACGTTTCATTAGTGGCGCGTTGTTGTAACACCAGCTGCAACTTCGTGTAAACAGTTTCCCCTAGACAGGAGTGCATGGGAAGTGTAATCAAGTGTTATGTGCATATACCTTATAATACATAGTTATAGTTATCAGTGTGTGTGCCTGTGTTTCCTATACAACTCCCAAGAGGATCGCGGTGAACTTTGCCCTGTAGCGACACTTTCCATACCAGAGAGATGTAAGTGGTAACCTACAATTTCACTTTCACTTAGATCCTACCGGTTCGGATCATCATTCATTTCTGGTCCTTCACAGTCGGACAGGTTCTACACTTCAGTTCTGGTCCTTTACGGTCCGGAACACATTCAATAATTTAATGTAATTCATGTCCGAGAAGTCTCCATGCCCCAAGATAATATTACATATAACCCCTACATATTCATTTATAATAACATAAGTACTTATTTATTTACCTTACAACATACCTGTGAACTTTACATTATGTTACAGTGCATCGTTTGCTCCGTGCGTTGTCGTTCGTGTACCCCCACACACGTCGCTATACTCTGTCCCGAGAATTTTTGGAGCAGGGCCCGCACATAACGAAAGACAAGGGGAGAAAGAGAGTGGGCGGAGCGAATCAGTACGCGCTGCGGTAAAGCTGATAGATGCAGACTCATTTTCGTCTTCATGAGCTCTCTTCCTTTCTCATGCGTTCATGGCCGAGCCTCTCTCAAGTCGCTTCTTGCGCAGAGACTAGTTTTCGTTCTCTTGCTCCAGAGAATCCAGGTACAGAGTACAGCTATTCCTCAGCACTGTAACTATACTCATCCAACCCTGGTTAAACTTTTGTGACATTATTAAGTCTTGTTTCCAGTTTTATAAAACAGTAGAAACTGACAGAGGCAGTAAACGTAAATGTTTCCACCCTCTAGCAGGGTCTTCTTCAGACAAAGAATTTTGTAATTGTAAGATTGACACAAGTATTGATTGTGGTTTGTTACGTACCCAATGGGACCAACTTATGTAAACGGTTTGCCGAGGTGGAATAGAGATGGCAGCACAAGGTGTGCAAAATTCAAGATTAACACGAGATACACGAATGGCGTGAATGAAGAAAAAGTGAGGTGTTACCAGTTTGTGAAAAGATAACTTAGTGAAGAGGAAAAACCTACATATGAAAATACCAGAGGAATTGGAATAAAGGATACACGTTCCAGGGATTACATAAGAGTCCAGAAGGAAGTCCAGATCCGAATTCCCACAAAGAAGGAAGTCCAGATCCAGATTCGCACAAATAAAGAAGATAAGAAGGAAGTCCAGGTCCAGATTCCCACAAAGAAGGAAGTCCAGGTCCAGATTCCCACAAAGAAGGACGTCCAGGTCCAGATTCCCACAAAGAAGGAAGTCCAGGTCCAGATTCCCACAAAGAAGGAAGTCCAGGTCCAGATTCCCACAAAGAAGGAAGTCCAGGCCCAGATTCCCACAATGAAGGAAGTCCAGGTCCAGATTCCCACAAAGAAGGAAGTCCAGGTCCAGATTCCCACAAAGAAGGAAGTCCAGAAAGAAGTACAGAATAAAGCATAGACTAAAGAAGATTATAACAATTAGAAAGAAGAAATAAATTCGTAAAATCATACTAATTGAATCAGAATTAGAGCAATACGTAGCTCATTATGTAGATATCTAAATCCATGTATCCTTGTTCAGATAATATAATCGTTTAAACGTCTCCATTGGAAGGCTTCCTGTCTGGTTTAGTTTTCAAAAAGAACTCTACCCGAAGATACATTAGTCGTGGTTTAATATTAAGATGTGTATGTACCTTGCACAAATAGAGGTAGCAGGTTAGAAAATTTAATAAACGGATGGCATTAGGGGATCCTTTCCAAAGACTGCTTGCATTCACTTGCTTTTGCCTGGCCTACTCCGCAACAGGAACCTCTTTTATACAAGCCGACATTCTTTGAGTAGACTAATTTGCACAGAAAGGTCTCCGGAATCCTGGTTCATCGTTCTTGGCAGATTCGCGGCGGCGTGTCACCGAGACAGAAGCTTCCTGCCCATCCCAGCCGACGGAAGAAACCAGTTCCCTGTCAAATGGAGGAAGGAATCGAGGAGGACAGGACGCGGGAACAAAAACATATGTTGCTATCTCCTCGGGGGAGACGAGGCTTCTTCAGAATGCCTTGTGCCTGTCTGGTCACGCGAAGGATGTCACTGTTTGTCTTTAGCAAACATGGCGGCTGTCAGAATCGTATTTCCGCCTCCTGGCGTTGGTTCTTCCGGTAGGAGATGCTCTGCAATGGAGTTTTGCCCCGATAACAACGAACCTCTTCGCAAAGTAAATGAAATATGCGCTTTGGAACTACCACCTTGACATAGGTGGGCTGAACCTAGGCAGAAATTATATCTAGTACAGTGGGATCCACGAGTATTACCGTGCAAGTTGTCCATCACAATGTTCGTGCACGTTATTTGACCCAATAGGAGCTCCAAGAATTAAAATACAACTCAAAACAAGCTGTTGACAACTTCTGCACCAGCATACATAAAAATCCATCGCTTAAAAGCACATAGGATGCAAGAGAAAAATTAATTAATATAGTCATGGACAATTTTCCGATCATTACTAGTGGATCCCACTGTACAGTGATGGGTATCACCAAAAATGTTTGTATAGGAGGGATCAGGCCTTGAAAAACATGAATGGAAGAATTAACAATAACAATTATAATTTGTATTATTACAAAAACTATTATAAACTAATAAAAATAAATTAGTTTTATTTCAAATTAATTATTGCCGATCGCCGTGGCAAAGTGGATAGCATCTTCATCGTCACGATTGGCCAAAAGTGGAAGAAAAGCTACGCTTAATAACGAAAATCAGTCAATCAATCATAATGCGATTCTCCCTCTAGGTAACCTAAAGATCCATCATAAACTTTCAAAATTTCCGTGCTTCAATGTGAAAATTTGAATGGACGAAGCCCACGCCCATCGAAGCAGAGCCATCACACCACTCAACGAAATCGACCTTGAAACTCAGAAGCGTTTAACTCAGGGTAGGGTGGGTACATGTGCCACAATCATATACTCGGTGAAATCGGAGTTCAGTACTATATCTTCTCACAGACATTTGGAATTCATCTTATTTTATGGAAAGTTCTCAGAGTACAATGGTAGCCTCGCAGAAATTATTTTTCCAATAAAGAAACAACTTTATACCTGACACAGATGTGGTGCAAAGCTTTCCAGGAAAAAGAAAGTTGTTATTCTGTAGGAGCTACCCGCAAATGAGATCAGGAAACATATTATTAATGTTTGCTCTGCGACCGAAAGGTAACTTGTATTTCATTAGTTCCCTTGGCAACCGCACAGTGTAACTGACATCAAATTAACGAAACGATATGCAGAGACATAAGTATCACTTTTTGACCTCATTAAACATGAACTCCGATGGGGAAAATTTGATTTTTTTTTTTATTTGATTTAGTTTATTTTACTTCGCGTTTTGTGCCTCTTGGCTAATTTGCGAAGTGGGGATGAGTGATGAAATTGATGAATGGACATTCACAAACAACCAAGCCCGACCGGGATTCGAACCCGGGACCCTTGGCGTCGCAGCGCGATGTGCTAACCACTCGGCCACAGGGTCGGGCGATGGGGAAAACAACGTGTATGCAGAGATACATTTTATTAGTTTCTGAAAGTTAGTGACAATTACTCGCTATTAACATAACTTCTTCATTGGATAGAACCAACGGTAGGGATCGCTAACCAACATTCTACAACTTTCCCAGAATTCTGCACTATCTTTTTTTATTCTTATTCTTTTCATTTCTAGAGAATGAGTAGCACTGTTGCCAACTTTTGAAAAATCATCGTGTGGGCTGAACTCGGAGATTTGTTTTATAACTTTATAATAATATATGTAATATGTAGTATTTTATTATTATGTAGTATTTTAGTAATATATGCCATAAACAGGCTGAGAATCTGAACTAAAATGCCTTTTTTGTGGTGTGGTGTGTGTCTATTTGCCTTTATTTCTGCGATAACATTAGAAGACCCTACGCCTAAACTTTTACTGACACTGAAGTGAAGAAAATATAAAGTTCATTAATTTAGAAAATATAATTTGAAAACAAATTAACTTGGTACAAATAATTTATTTTTGTACGTTGGTATCTTAATCGTCGTCGTTAATTTTATACAGGGTGAGTCACCTTAAATTACCACCGGAAATATTTCGTAAACAACGATAAATATTGCAAAACTGCTTTCGCAAATATATAGGTATGAGAAGGGCTCATGAAATTAATGGACACAATACGTTCAACTACGTAAGGAAATCCGGCTTTTAACACAAACTTATTTTTTTTGTGGAAACCATATTTTTTCTTTTCTGCTCATTTGAAAGTACGGAAAAAATCATTAAGAATGGCGTTTGTTACATTGTAATACGTCAAGTGGTTCTCAAGTAATTGCAACGTGAAGTGAAGAAGGCGTATCCCCACTATGCCTGTCGGCAGAGCAGAGCGCAAATGCCGTCATGCATACAGCCTGCAAGCTTGTGCTGCATTTTTCCTACACTGGCCATAGATAAGTATCATCTCGGCCTTTTCAGAGTTTCAAAATATTATATTCTTAGCAACATTTCTGACGGACGTACAAACGTCTGGTTAATCAGTGTACTTTGTTAGGTCTTTGCTTTATTTCATAAATTTGTTAAATCAATTTGAAAGAAAGAAAGAACAATGTATAAGGTGCAAAGTATAAAAGTTGAAAACTTCAAGAATTCTCATGACCAAACGCGAAGAGTTGATTGTTCCGATGTACTAAAAATTATGACGTGAATGAATGAACGCCAATATAAAATTAGAAAGATGTTAATGTACTAACCTTTATGAATGTAACTCATGGCGAAATGTTTAGAATTTATACTTTGTAAAAATATTTGTCAACTCAGAAAGATTTATCAGAACCTTTTAGATAACACTGATAAACAAGCCGTAGGTATCTGACATGATGTTTATGTTTTCTAATGCAGTTTCACATGCTGATTTCAAATCTAAAAACCGTTTTGCTCTATCACGTCAGGTTTTGAAGATATCGACAAAATTTTATTTTTCATGGAATACCGTTCGTCGAAAAATGTTTCGTCGTTTTTCGTCATTTTTCATGCAACACCGAATTTTTTTCGTCGTTTGTGAAAACAGTTATACTTAATGTAATACGTCGAAATATTTACAAGATCGCATTACTATACTTTCATTTGTTTCTTTTTTATTTTGAGTGACAGTGGATTATGACGTCCAGAGGTTGCATAAATTCATCAGATCTGTTTTGCTACGTGTGCGGCTATCTAACAGACAAATCCCATCGGAAGTTTTATTACACCGTTTCTGAAGAAAGCATATGAAACTCGTATACTTTGATTTGAAGGTGGACAGTGGTAAGTCGTGGTCACCACAGTTCATATGTTTGGCATGTGCCTGCAACTTGCGCGGTTGGATAAGGAAGGCGAAGAAGTGATGCTGCTTCATCTGCGAGTGGGATAGCAGAGATAGAAAGCACCACTACATAAACAAGAATTGGCCGATCAGAGATAGAATGCAGTCATGAAGTAAAATCGTCCTTCGTGTGTCGTTGGTTGAGCGTGAAAAAGTTATCATGCCACCGCTTCATTTGAAGCTGGGGCTCATGAAGAATTTTATGAAGGCACTAGACAACGACTCAGATGCTTTTCGGTACCTGTGCAACAAGTTTCCGGAGTTGAGTTATGCGAAAGTGAAAGAAGGTGTGTTCATAGGTCCACAAATAAGGAAGATCATTGCTGACAGCCACTTCCAGGACTTACTGGGTGGCACTGAAAGAGAGGCATGTGTGGCATTCAAGTCAGTCGTAGCCAATTTCCTTGGAAATTATAAATCTGCTGACTATGTGAATCAGCCCTGGCCCAAAACCATGGTAACGGTTGAAGTTTTTGCGTGCGATGACGTGTGACCGGCCAAGTTAATGCATCACTTCAATGTGAAGTCACGTGAAATGACAAAACGACAGTGTTGCAGTATGCAGATATTAAATACCAGAACAAGAGCAATGTCTAGATGAGGATGTGTACTACAGGCTGTGGAAAAGGAGATGCGATAACCACTAACGCCGTCAAACGGTTGGGCGGAAACTTTACGTCACATACCATGAAGAAGTAATAGGATGTGAGCTGATTATGTCCTTTGCGATTAGTCCACTCAGAATTAGTTCACTTCATCGAATGATTTACTAAATCTCATCAATTTACATTGTCGAATTCATTATTTGAGTTTTTTTTTGGTTTAGGTACAACATCTTCACCGAAGAGAAAATTATGCTCATTTCTTTGTTTTCCTTGTCCCTGTACATCCAGGGTCAAGGAAGTCAGTAATAAGGTGTGTTATATACAGTGTACACCTATAGATTGAATTGTATCTTCTCCAAATATGATGTATAAAGAAACAAACTGCCGGAGAACTAAGTGAGGTGAGTGTACAATTTTATATTACTATTATAGTGGAACCACAAGCAAAGAAACCTGCGCAGACTCGCGACTCCTGTGCACCGTACTCCAGTGTGGAGGGGTGGGGGAGAGTGGAGCATGCTCTCTTATAGTCCGAGTTGAACGGAAGAGGAGGAAGGTTCTTTTTCTTGTTGTCGCTCTTGTAAGTAAGGGGAACTGTGATTGGCCATTCATCTATTTTATCACTTCTTCATAATCTCAATTGACTTAAATGGCCGGAAGAGCAAAGTAAATTGATCAAATATAAATACAAACACGTACCGTTTAATACATAACCAAAATGGAATGAAAAGTTAGCAGTTTGTATTTTTATTGCTTTATGTGAATATGTAGGGAAAAAGCGAGAGAGAATTGTACACCAATGGCAAAGAAATGGTAGACAAAGTATTTACCAGGATTACACTCCCTACATTCCCGCTCATAATAAGGAGTCGAAGGTATCTTGCTTAAGGATCTTTCTTCGATGTAAACCTAAAAGTTGACTTTTCAGATTACGTACATAATCTTCTGGGCAGAAATGCGCACTGCAGATTCTAGCATTAGCATGATTCACGTTAGCGTTTCCACACGAATCCAAAGCTCGGTGACCGAAGAATCCTTTTGAAAAACGTATGTAACGTATATATTATGTTCAACGTACTTGGAAGATGTATCTTGTGCTGAACTAAAATAAATAATAATAACAAGTAGTGTGCGGTATCTCTGAAAGTCGGGACCGGGATAGGAAAGAAAAATTCCGTCCCTATCACGACTTCAGCAAATGACTTACCTAAATTTCTGGATCCCGAGCAGTCGGGAAATACCGAATGGTCATTTTAAAAAGGTATTAATTTCTACATTGCGAGTGTCTGGAACTTATCGGAAATTGTTAGTTTTCATTCTAGAAATGCAAAGAAAATCACTTAAGGTGAAAATGAGAATTTGAGATTTCCCGTCCCGAATGTCGGGATTTAAAAAAAAATCCCGTTCCGATCAATAATATTCTGTCCCGCATAACAATAAGTACCTATCTATATTTATTTTCAATTTGTCTGAAGCCACAAAATGTAAATGGGTGGAAATGCTCATTTGTGTACTCGATTTCGTGTGTTCAGTTTCTGGCATTGTTTCCTATCTGCATAGTGCAACACTAGCGCATAGATTTGGAATTCATTTCATGGATAAATTCACCTCTTACCGTCGTTTCGTCATAACGAGTAAACAACGGATTGGCCCAACCTATACTTCTAATAACCTTGATGTGAATGTTGTGCAGAAGTGCACTAGTGCGTACAGACAGCTGGCTTGCAAAATGTCCCTCAAAATACATCTCCTTGACTCACATCTTGACTTCTTCCCCGAGAACCTAGGTTCAGTCAGCGACGAACATGGTGAACGTTTTCATCAGGACATCTTGGTGATGAAGTCACGCTATCAGGGTCGATGGAGTGCAGCAATGTTGGCGGATTACTGTTGGATGCTTCAGCGCGACATGCCAAATGCTCAGCACAAACGCAACTCTGCAGCCAAGAAATTCAAACCAAACACACATCAAATTAAGGAAGTATATTCTATATCTATGTATTTTATATGTGTATTATACCTACAACTAGATGTTACTATATAGAATATGTGTCGTGTGATGCATTTGCACTATTTTCTTAGCTAAAGGCGTGTTCACTAGTACTCCATGTAGCAATAAGTGCTCTAGTGAAACCTACGTCTGTGAGTTGTTTGCCTTGATACAATGTTAAACACATATAAATGGTTGATGTCGTATATCTCAAGAATGGTAGGTGTTACAGACAAATGGTTTGCATATTTTGAATCAGCATGTTTCAATTGTCTTAGAACGCATGTTGGATACCAAGATATCCGCCGATTTTTTTTTGTTAATCAGTGTAATTTGTCAAAGCTTACTTATGTACAAACTACACATTTTACTGTAACCCGCAGTTGTTGGGAACGTGACAACTTTCCTAAGCACAACGCATATTATGCAGAAGAGTAACATGTTTGTTATGAAACACGAATGACGTGAAAAGTGGGATATGTATGTTACGACATACGAATCAACTTGTGAGAATGTTTGTTTTAAGCGTCAACTTCACGTTACAATTACTTGATCACAACTTGACGTATTACAATGTAACAAACGCCAATCTTAATGATTTCCTCCGTACTTTCAAATGAGCTGAAAATAAAATCGGGTTTTCATTAAAAAAAATAAGTTTGTGTTGAAAGCCGGATTTCCTTACGTAGTTGAACGTATTGTGTCCATTAATTTCATGAGCCCCTCTCATACCTATATATCTGCGAAAGCAGTTTTTCAATATTTATTGTTGTTTACGAAATATTTCCGGTGGTAATTTTAGGTGACTCACCCGACTAGTGTTTCTTGTTTACACGCTAATTTTCTCATGTCAACAAGACGTGACTAAGCTACGTCAAAAAGACGTGAGAAATTTCAATATGACGCTACATAACGGAAAAAGTTATTTCATAAAATTCCTACCGATTTAATGACACGATATAGACTGAACGGAAAGGTCGATTTCATAAGCTGCATTCTTTACTCTGCAAGCAGGACATTCTGAAATTCAATAAGGAGGTTCCAGAAATCCTCTTACACGTGTTCTGCTGACAGCGGAGGGAGGGGGTGGTAGAGTGGGGAATCGACATTTCAGCCAGGGAGATCCGCTGACATATATTCCGCACTGTCTCTTACGATTCCTAGGATGCTGTAGACTTGGAAAATTCTTTCCACTTGTGAAATGTAGTATCTTTGTTCGGCGAGATTATTTGAGTTTCCAATGCGAAGTGTGCTGATTTGTTTCTTGTCAGTGTTGCCAAATAAATTGAATTCAGTTTTTGTTACCATTTGACGTGGTTAACCGCGACGAAGAGGTTGCTGTACCTACCTCCGTGGGGGATTGGTTAGCACAGTTAAACGGTGAGAATGTCTTCAAGCTCACTAGGATAGGGATTCGAACCACTGTGCAATGTGTCTTCACTGATATTCGAATCAAGGATTCCTCCGTTACAATCCGACAACGTTATCCACTACTCTATCTGGAAGACCTAACCTAACCAAGATGAGGAATGAAGAAGTACAGCGCATACGTGGCGCTACGACGACAGAGGTACCGGGTTCGAATCCCTACCTGGGCTGGATGTCTTTGTGAGTGTCCCTTCATCAGTTTCATCATATCATCACCCATTCTCATCTTTTTGATTCGCCAAAGTGGAGAGAAAAATAAACCAAATCAACAACAACGAAGATGCTGCATTGGGTGATTTTGATAAAGGAACACTTACGCCCAGTCCGGGACACGAGCCGGAATCTTGTTACTGAAGATTCGCTTTTTGACAGAACGTTGTCGTTTGATTTTTGTTATTTAGCGTCGCTTTTTTTCGACTTTTGACTAATCGCGAAGGTGAGGGTGTGTGACGATATGATAAAACTGATTAAGGGGCACTCACAAAGAACACCCATACCAGGACTCGAAACCTGACCCCTCGCGTCATAGCGGAGTGTGATGAGCACTCCACCACCTAGGTTGGCAAGAGGTGGACCAAAATGCCACAACATATTTTGGGTTTGTATTTCACTTCTATCAATGTCAAACTGTCAGTGTTCGTAAAGTTACTTTTTTAAAAGTAACTGGGCTTCAGTTACTCACTTGAAAAAGTAATTCAGTTACAGTTACTGATACTTGAAAAACTATATCTTACTTTTACAGCTACTTTCTGCTGTAAATGTTTTTGCAAATTACACACAATGTTCATTAATTGAAATGAAATTAATATGTGAAGACTCACATGGCGTTTTATTTATGCTTGTTTATAAATAAAAATGTATCAAGGAGTCCGCTGTTATTGAATGATCATAAATGTTATTTTACTTTCTCTATGTATATGCATATATACGGTAAAGACTTTCTCCTGTTAGACAAGAAAGTTCATTGGCTTATAATTAATAACTTTTTACTAGAAAAGTAAATGTAATATTCAGTTCTTAAAAGTAAACAAAGATCACACTCGCAAATGTAAAGAACAAAAGTATTCTATCAAATAGTTACGAAGTGTACTTTTGATTTCTTATTAATGAAATCTGAAATCAATTTTTTCATGAACATTTTTCCATGGTCCAAAAGTCCCGGAACGGTCAAATATCGTGAGAAATACACATCCAATCGGAAAACGAAAAAATACGTGTTTAATAAGTGAAAGAAAGCTATTCAATGATATCACACTTGATTCCCCACCCCCGCCCCCTGGGGGTGGGGCGGGGGGCAACTGTGAAATTTGAAATGGAAACGCTCATTTTGTATTGTAGAATCGGATTCTATGTAAGAAGATAACCGGGTTTCGGTACTACATTTCGCGTAACCCAGGAACAACGACGTGGACGTAGCAGTATTTTGTTCCCATCGGAGTGCTTGTTTTAGGTGAGTCCCCTCGCCTCTCACCATTCGGTGTTCTCGGCAACCTCAATTCATTTCCTGCTCAAATTGGTATCCCCCTCCCTTTCTTGGCACAGTCCCAACCGAAGATACACATCATTGGAAACATTCTGTAACATCTCCAAGCTAATTGCATTTGACACTGTACGAATTCTGTCTTTCAATTCCTCGATATCGTTGGGTTTCGTTTCAAAAGCTTTGCTTTTCAAGTATTCCCAGTAGAAGAAATCGAGAGGTGTCAAATCGGGTGACCTCGGTAGCCACTCTATGGTGCCCCTTCTACCAATCCACCTGTCAGGGAAAACGTTGTTCAGCACATTGCGAACAATTAAAGCAAAATGAACTTGAGCTCCATCTTGTTGATACCAAACATTCGCGAATGCATCCACAACGATAGTTTGTATTTCAGGTATTATCCCATTGGTCAACAAATTTACGTACTTTGCAGATGTCAAATTGCCATCAATGAAGTATGGCCCGATAAAATAATTACACAATATTCCAGTCCAAACGTTAACTTTTTGCGGGTACTGTGTACGATGCTCCCTCATCCAGTGGAGATTCTCTGTGGCCCAATACCTCATGTTATGCCCGTTGACAGATCCGCTCAACTCAAAGGTAGCTTCATCGGAGAAACAAGTCCACCACAGAAATCGATTATTTCTCTCCAATCGTAGCGTCATTTGCTCGCAGTATTCAAGTTTACAATCATAGTCGTCTCCGATGAGTTCTTGCACTAGTTTTATTTTGTACGGATGATACCGATACGACTTCACAATTCTAATGATAGATGTGTTACTTACTTCGGTTTGTTGAGCTACTTTTCGACTCGAAGTATGGGCGTTTTCTTGGAAATGCATTAGAACTTCCAATCCAAAGATTTCTCGTCGTTTGTAGCAGTTTTAGGTCTTCCACATCGTGGTTCATCCCTGACTGCTCCAGCTCTTTCGAAGCGATCAACGGTTCGATAAACAGTAGATTTTGAAATAGATGCACGATTCGGGAACGTATCGTTGAATAAATGCGCAACGTCTCCGTATGATCGTTCCCTATCACTAAACCCCCGCATCATGAGAACTGTTATCCTTTCCCTCTTAGACAATGCCATCGTTGACAGAATACGAACAGTAATGGATTTTCTATTCTTTCGTAGATCTATTAATACTCCAGTACGATTACCCCCTCCCCCCTTCGTGAGTTGCAAAGAATGCACACAGGGTTACTGGAACTAAATTTGACCGCCCACTTTCACAAGCACGGGACCTTCACCGCGGTAGATTACACGCAGCTCCTCAGGCCGAACCGACCTGGTGGCACGATGAGTAAACCCACGGTGTGTGTATCGTTGTTGGTTGGGAACTGCTCACTCAGCGAACTGCCGACGCACATCAGGGTAATCGCATGCCCGCATAAAGTCACCAGATGGCAGACCAGTAGCCTTCGAGCGGCCATATGGGAGCGCGGAAGAAAAATAAATCGGGCCGTGACTTAAACCAGTGGTTTCCAACTTCAAAAGGTCCGAGGGCCAAAATTATATCCAGCAGTTGATAGGCGGGCCGCAATTATTTTTTTTTTTTGGGGGGGATTAAAAATTACAAAAATTGTAAGTAGTGAACTGAAAATGTAGTACTTTCGCATGACCTAAATTTATAAAATGAGGCAATAAAACAATGGAATTACAAATCAAAATTGTATGATTACAATTTATTTCACAAAAACCCAATACTTATTGATGAATTGAAAGAAATTAAAGACACACCATACAAATAAGAATCCTTCATAGTAAGTGTTCAATGTGAAAATTGAGCCCGATATGCTTCTTTTATTAAAGTTGTATTTGAATTTCTGTATTTAAAAGTCTCAGAAGGTGAAGCAGTGAAGAATCTGTCAGTTTGCTTCCGTAGCAGTTCTTGATGAACTTCATAGAAGAAAAAAACACTTTCACAAGTGTATGTGCTGCCGAACATCGATGTCATTCTTTGCCCAAAACTACGAAGGTTTGGAAAGCGTTCTTTTGAAAGGTATTTGAAAAACTCTGGCCCCTTTTCTTGCCTAGTTTGAAGGAACACATCGCCTTGCAAATCACGCAATTGAAGTTGGAGAGAAGCTATTTTAATTTTCAATCTTACGTTTTTTGGAGATATTGCTCATTTCGATATTTGCACAAACTTTAACAATCAGTCACAATACAATCCGATTTGGAACACTGGAAATCTCTTCGTAATTCGTGCGTAGTAAAACAGATCTCTATAGCGTCTCTCTGCAGTTTGTTTCTGAACACAAAGAGTGCAGCCTTCTATAGCCCTTTCTTTCTTGCTCTGTTTCGGATTTAAGATTATTTGTTTTAATTGGGATTAAACATACCCTTCCGATTGACAGATGAAAGATAGCTATGAACCTGCACACTGGACCCCCATAGGTACGTTTGCTTTGAGTTGGTGTTTTAAGTCCACTTTATGCACAGTAAGGCTAATCGGGACTGGACCTACAGTTTAAAGTGGAATCCGAACCACTTGTGCCTCCACCGGGTATCGAACCCGAGACCCCTTGATTACAAGGCAATGACGCTACCACTGCGCCATGGGAGAGGCCCCCCATAGGTACGTGGTACACCATGCATCAAGTAATTTTAATTATTAGAATACTAGAATATAAAGTTCACTGGATAGGATTGGATGACAGTTTATTTAACAAAACTTCAATTTAGTATTAGAACAATAATATTATATATACATAAACTGTCATTAATAATTATAACCTCAACGATACCATTAATATATAAATCAAGATATAATTTTCAATAGTTATCCTTAACTAATAATTGGCTTTCTCTCCTTGTGCTGACTATTTAATTGGTCTCATTATTCATCCATGTTCAAATGATTGCCTAAGAGAATATTTCTATGTTAAATTTCCCCCTTTTCCTACTTGTCTGTAATGACGATCACTCGGTAAAGATCAACAAGCAAATTAATATCATACTACGAACTACTCTACAAAATTAAATAAAATACTATTAAACTATTTCTCTACTAAAGAAATGAAATTAAACCATCACCACTACGTTCGTCTAAGTCCCCTGTTGACCTCTCCCGTCACGTCGAGTGCCCTGTTGGATTGTGATGTTGAACGTGTGCCAGCTGGAAGTGGAGTGTGGAGTGTGTCGGTTTAGGATTCTTACATCGAACCGGCAAACTGAATGACGTAATCAGTGCCATCTATTGGCTTTTACCTTCTTTCATTCAGAGAGAGAGAGAAACCAAAATCTTACACAGGCTATAAACTGCCCTCCCCCAATACATGAACATTACCTGTGGAGGATTTTAACATATATATCTAGAACAATATTGATCGCTTACAATAAACAAAATAACACAATTAGATACTATAGTTGCTTCTCACAAATATCCTTCAATGTCCTTAGGATTCCTTTTTCATTAGATGTTGATTGTCGACATATCTGTACCATTGAGGAATACCTGTCAATACAAAACAACCAACAGTATCTCAACTCACATTTTACAACACATTCAAGAATATATATATATATATGATGATTATGAACATGAAAAAACACCATTGTTTGACTGACTCACTTCCTGGACACTCTATACAGTTTTATCTGATCAATATGACAACGTTTTTCAATAGATGGATTTTCCACCTTCTCTAACAATACAGAAACTGGGGTTAAAAACTTCTTGATTACATATGGACCCTCATACAGCATACTTAATGACCTTGTAATACCATCCAGCAATGATGCTTTAGGATGAGTCCTTACAACTACTTTATCATTGATTTGATACGTCACATTACTGTATTTTTTCTTGTAACCTTTTTCACGTTTATGCCACTCACTTTTCATTTTTTCTAATGCACGACACCATTTTATTTGATTACCTTGGGTAAAATCTAACATTTCATTATCAGTCAATTGCCAATTTTGCAACAATGGATCAAAAAGTTTCCTTCCTAAGAAGAGTTCTGCAGTGGTACAATCTATTGATTGATGATTAGTGTTATTGAAACAATATTGTAAATGATACAAATATTTTGACCACGTCGATTGGTTGGTGGAACAAAAACATCTTAGAGCTTGTTTCAGATTTCTAATCATTCTTTCACACAAGTTTGCTTTTGGATTCCATGGACTAATTGTAATATGTTTGCAACCAATACCATACAGAAATTCACTGAATAACTCAGAAGTATAATAACTAGCGTTATCTGAACAAAATTGAGAAAAATATCCAAAATTTGAACAATATCTTTGCAAATGTTGAATTATTATTTTCGACGAAACTTGTCGTAATGCTTGATACCAAACATATCTACTAGCATTATCTACTACTACTATTACATACTTAAAACCATTTGAATTTGGCAAAGGTCCCAAAATATCACAACTCACTCTCTGTAAGGGATGCTTAATGATTTCTGATGACAAAACACCCATTGGAGTTTTATTTCTTTCCTTAGCTAATTGACACAATTCACAGCTTGTTACTCTATCCTTTACAACATCGACCATATTTTCCCAAGTAAAATTTCTTTGAAGTTTTTCAAAGTTTTGGACCAATTTGAATGTCCTCCACCTATGGCATTGGTGTGATAATATTGAATTAACGGTTCAATTACGTGTTTGGGGACTAGTACCTTGAATGGCTGTCCTTTATTTCTAGTTTTCTTGTATACAATTCCATTACGCACACAATAATTAGGAACTTGTTCATTGGCCTTGATTTTGTTCTTTATGACCTTTATCTCATCATCTTTATCTTGCTCACATAAAATGGAATTTAACAATGTAGGAAAACCCCATAAATTCAAACAAACAGAATCAATTTCAGATTTATCTAAATCATCGGTATCGTACTGAGAATGATCATACATTCTTGAAAGAAAATCTGCGATTACATTACTGGATGATGGAATATGATGTAAATCGAAACTAAATGAAGAAATAAATTCAACCCACCTTGCAAATTTACTATATTTCTTCGCTCTCTTCAACATGTGAAATAAGGCCATATTATCTACTCTAATGGTAAATCTTTTACATTGCAAAAAACATTTGAATTTCTCTAATGCTTGAACTAGACTGGTTAATTCTAGTTCATATATTGTTTTATTACGTTCTGTCTCCTTTAATCTCCTTGAAAAGAAATATACTGGCTTTAGTTTACCTGAATCATCTTCTTGCATTAGACAAGCACCATAGGCTTTCAATGAACTGTCACATTCAAGAACGAATTTTTTTGAAAAATCAGGGAGAGCTAGGAATACATGCTCAAGAAATTTACCTTTTATTTCTCTGAAGGCATTTTCATGAAATTCAGTCCAACGAAATTTATTCTTCGGGCTTCTAAGTTCATTTAATGGTCCTATTATTAGAGCATATTCTGGGATAAATGAACTATAATAATTAAGTACGCCTAAAATTCGCATTAATGATCTACGATTTTTAGGTCGAGGAAGACATTGAATCGCTTTGATTCTTTCAGAATCAATATGCATTTGCTTGTCTTTAATTACATAACCAAGAAATTTTATTTCTTTCAACATAAATTTACTTTTGAATTTGGAAATTGTAACACCATATTTTTTGAGTCTATCTAACACAATACGTATGTGTTCAAGATGTTCATTTTCATTTTTTGAAACAATGACTATATCATCGCAAAAATATTCCAACAATTTTACCCCGTAAATCTCCCAACATTATTTGCATCATGCGTGCTAGACAAGCACTCCCAATTGAGATTCCAAAGGGTACGGATTTAAATCTATAACTTGCTGTTGATGTTGAGAATGAAGTACAATCTCTAGAATCTTCACTTAATCGTACCTGATGATACGCCTTTCTAACATCTATAACCGAAAATACTGACCCTTTGCTAAGGTTACTTAACGACTCTTGCATTAAATTTGCTGGGAAACCATAAAAAATTACCTTTTCATTTAGTTTTTGGTAATTAACAACAAGCCTTTTACTATTATTCTTCCCTCGTACAACGAAACATGGAGCTGAATAAGCAGATTGTGATTTCTCAATAAGATCAAGATCTAAAAGTTCTTTTACACAATCGTCCACTTCCTTTTGTTTTTCGCGTGACTGTACATAAGGTTGTTCGCGCACTGGTATTTTGTCTTTCAGATGAATCGTGTATTCAAATTCATTAAATACACCAACTTTATCAGAAAATACTTCAGGATATGAATTTAATAACATACCTAGTTCTTCCGTGTATTCATGCGATGTTCCTGGACATTGTTGGTGGTCTCGTTCATGTAGACAGACAGACGGATTATCAAGAATCGACGTATCTTCTGCCGCAATCATGTTGTAGCTACCAGCTGTTGCTCTGGAACGCCAAGGTTGCCTTCGGATGTTACTTCCTTGCGAAACTCTGTTCCTGCCACCAGACCAGCTTTGCGGAGTTGTCGATTGCCGATGTGACCTTGAACTTGAAACATCACAAACATTAGTTCCTTTACAATTACGTGTTTCCTGAAATGAATGGCTCGTATTAATAACACTGTCCGAAATCCACTTCATTTGCACCTTTTCACGAGAATACGGAAATGTAATAGTTTTGTCATGAAAATTTAATAGAAATTGTCTATCCATAATGAACTGAACTCCTATGATAAAGTCAATAGGTAAGTCTTCACACACAAATGCACTAATGGACCATGACATGTTACATAGTTTCAAACTCAAGTCAACTACTTTCTTCAACTTTAAGCTACGTCCTGCACCCAATGTTATTGTCACTTCTTGAAATCTCTCTTTTACATTACAACCTTGTCGCAGTTCATTATATAAACGTTTGTTAATCAAATTGTAAGTACTTCCCGTATCTAAACATGCACTGACACGCTTATTACTGATTTCACTATCAGCAAATACCGCAATTACATCTTGATTATTGCCATCAGTTCTTTTCACTACTGGTAAAGCTGAATTCATAGTTTGATTATAATTACGCCAAACATTTTCTTTCCTTGGTTCATTAAATCTTGACGAAACTGGTGTAGTGCGAAATGACACTTTACTGGGAAACTGAACATTTTGTACTTTCTTCTGTTTTTCTTGTCCATAAAAATCACGTTTCACATACTGATGCCATTGCATCTTTTCTAATGTTAGCTTAAGTTTACTCAGTGAATCTGGAATTTCAGTAAACAAGAATTTTTCACTAACGTTAGGAACCAATCTGTCTACTAATAATCTAACAAATTCCGGTTCACTCCAATTGACACGTAACAGTTGGGCAGCACATTTCCTGTCTTTCAAAAATTGAAGTGCATCCTCATCTTCCTTTTGTTTACAAAGCACGAATTCTTGGAGCAATTCATTTCTACCTAATGATGTTACATATCTATCTAACAAGTATTCAACCATGTTACTCCACGTTTTTCCTTCAATAATGAATTGCAACCAACTTTCTATCAATTGATGATTAACTTTAGGCGTTACTGCAATGAGTATATTACGCAGTGGAAATAGATTCAAGTCAATGATTTGTTGTAATTTAAACATAAATTCAAAAATTGATCTGGCGTTTAGATTATGCATTAGTGGAAGATGTATTATCATATTATTCAGTGTGTCATGAGCTATTTTATTTGACACCTTTTGCAAAGCATTTCCTTCAAATACACATGGCATATTTCCTAATACATTACTTTCACGATTATCATTCAAAGGTGTACTACTCACATTATCCTGCCCAAGATCAATTAAATCAGTTACAGTTTTTACTTGAGTTTCCTTATTGTAACATTCCATTTGTTCGATTCTACCACTATCTAGACAAGTGAAATCTAATGGATCTTCCCCTATTGCAAATGGTCTTTGAAATGTGGACGACATTTGAGGTCGTATCCCGGGTTGCCAATCCGGCGCCCCTATCTGACTTACCGTAACAAATGGATTACTTCTCTGAAAGTTTGACATTATCTCTTTTCCATTTCTACCAATTATGATAATGAATATTACTTCTCATAGTTCTATCGAACCATGCTCTGCCTTTTATAGCCCTTTCTTTCTTGCTGTGTTTCGGATTTAAGATTATTTGTTTTAATTGGGATTAAACATACCCTTCCGATTGACAGATGAAAGATAGCTATGAACCTGCACACTGGACCCCCATAGGTACGTGGTACACCATGCATCAAGTAATTTTAATTATTAGAATACTAGAATATAAAGTTCACTGGATAGGATTGGATGACAGTTTATTTAACAAAACTTCAATTTAGTATTAGAACAATAATATTATATATACATAAACTGTCATTA
The DNA here is from genome assembly GCF_977018435.1 of Lepisma saccharinum. Lineage (NCBI taxonomy): Eukaryota > Metazoa > Arthropoda > Insecta > Zygentoma > Lepismatidae > Lepisma > Lepisma saccharinum. Next base: position 73,863,162 of record NC_139236.1, read on the forward strand.
ATAATTATAACCTCAACGATACCATTAAGATATAAATCAAGATAATTTTCAATAGTTATCCTTAACTAATAATTGGCTTTCTCTCCTTGTGCTGACTATTTAATTGGTCTCATTATTCATCCATGTTCAAATGATTGCCTAAGAGAATATTTCTATGTTAAATTTCCCCCTTTTCCTACTTGTCTGTAATGACGATCACTCGGTAAAGATCAACAAGCAAATTAATATCATACTACGAACTACTCTACAAAATTAAATAAAATACTATTAAACTATTTCTCTACTAAAGAAATGAAATTAAACCATCACCACTACGTTCGTCTAAGTCCCCTGTTGACCTCTCCCGTCACGTCGAGTGCCCTGTTGGATTGTGATGTTGAACGTGTGCCAGCTGGAAGTGGAGTGTGGAGTGTGTCGGTTTAGGATTCTTACATCGAACCGGCAAACTGAATGACGTAATCAGTGCCATCTATTGGCTTTTACCTTCTTTCATTCAGAGAGAGAGAAACCAAAATCTTACACAGGCTATACTTCGCGGAAGCGGGCGAGTTCATTCCACATAGCGAAGGGATGGAATACATGGTGTGAAGAGAAAGTTACGTCACTTTAGATTCTTCTGAATTATCATTATTGACTGCAAAATCAATTCTACCTTTGAAATTGTCTTTCTTCACAGAGCATCCATTCCATCAGTAAAAAAAGAACGTATTTTAATAAAAATAAATAAAATTAATGTATTTTGCAAACTGGCTTCGCGGGCCGCCAGTTGGAAACCCATGACTTAAACAATGAACAATTCAGACGTTTATGCTTTTCGACTTTGGGAACGGAGAGAAGGCGATGGTGAGCGGGTAATTAAGTTCCGGTCACCACGGAGGCGAGGGGACTCACCTAAAACTAAGCACCCCGATGGGAACAAAATACTGCTACGTCCACGTCGTTGTTCCTGGGTTACGCGAAATGTAGTACCGAAACCCGGTTATCTTCTTACATAGAATCCGATTCTACAATACAAAATGAAGGTTTCCATTTCAAATTTCACAGTGGGGAATCAAGTGTGATATCATTGAATAGCTTTCTTTCACTTATTAAACACGTATTTTTTCGTTTTCCGATTTGATGTGTATTTCTCACGATATATGACCGTTCTGGGACTTTTGGACCACCCGGTATATATTTGTGTGTGGAGTCCAGAAAATCAAACATATGATAGAAATATGGCAGCTTTCAAGTTATTCATTCTAGGAAAGTGACGACGATTTGGAGGGGGCGAGGGGGGGGGGCAGTTGCCTCCCACTTTTTGTCGTTCTTTCCCCTGCACTATGCAAAATTTTATCAACCAAGAGAAGGTAAACTGCCCTTGCCCCCAGTTTTGAAACCCAATCGCCGCCACTGGAGGAACAAAAAGTGCTCTTGCCCTACAGAACTTACATTGGCACTCCTAATATTTTTCATTGTAAGCTAGGGGTTTCGGGTTCGATACATAGTGGTTCGGATCCCACTTTAAACTAAAGGTCCAGTCCCGATTAGCCTTACTGTGCATAAAGTGGACTTATAACACAAATCAACCAAACAACCAACCAATCCTAATGCTTTTCACTATTCTAGTCACCATTTTGATTTGGTGCAAAGGCGTGCAAAATAATGAAGTCAGTGTGTAGGCCGTCCACTGTCCTTCACTTCATTTTGCTTTAGTAATTTTTCTGCCACTTTTGGTAAATCGCAACGAGGATGATGGTGATGTAATTGATGAAGATACTCGGTGTCGAGACGTCGTCTATTGGTGTAGTGACGTCCGATAATTCTGGATATCGGACAGATAAAAAGAGGAATGATTGCTATAGAAACCAGATGCTCGTCTTCAGAGACAGGCCTAATAAAAGCACCTCTTTGTTTCCGAGAGCTCCCCGACCTGATACCACTCTAAATCAGACTTACTCGGAGAGAAATCATTAGAAGGAATCCAATCAAAACTTTGTTAAAACTCTATAAAGGCCCGCGATGAAAAGTACTAGAGCCCGAGTTCCGAACAATATGCAAATCTTCATAGCAGCCTGCAATGGATTCTTGTGTTCAATTACAACGTACAAGAGAATTGGAAGACAACTGGCTAGATTAGTTCATACCCTTGCTTTGTCTTATTTTATGAGGAAAAATACCGGCTTCCAATGTAGTAATCTAGTTTAAACAACTCTGACAGACTGTCCAATTATAAGACACAAGTTGGATGCTATATATATCAAAGGATGCTATATATATCAAAGGAACTGCCTTATTGTAATTCATATGACAGAGCTGTAACTTTACAATACTTGTTCGTTGAAGATCCTAATCAGAAAATTATAACACGTTTTTATTCGTACAGATAGTAGTAAATTTGTATTTCAGTTTTTTAAAAAACTAAAGTAAGCTAGAAGTTCAGGGTTAGATTTCCAGTGGGAGGCTCCAAAATTTCGGTGTTTATTCAGCATCTTGAGGACAATTGGGGAGCTACTTGGAAAGAAGAGGCGAGCTCCGGTCTCAGAGTCAGAAAACAACGGCGATGGGACTCAATGTGCTACGAAAAAGCCACTTGCGAGACCCTGGCTTTCAGAGGACCATTGATCTTAGTTTAGTTTTCATGCAAAAGTATTTCAAAAGTAATGCAAAACAAACTTTGGGTGCTTGAAACATGACAACTGTGAGATGCAATCGTATGGCGTTTTCTGCATAATCAAGACTAGATGGGAGCCTCCCGGATGGTGCAGTGGTAGCGTCGTTGCCTTGCAATCAAGGGGTTCCGTGTTCGATACCAGATGGAGGCACATAATGGTTCGAATCCCACTTTAAACTCTAGATCCAGTCCCGATTAGCCTTACTGTGCATAATGTGGACTTAAATCACGCAATCAATCAATCAAGACGAGACAATATTAAAACTATATTTTTTACATATACATATGTACAGTCACGGACACTGCCGGCTTGTAACTATTCCATTGAATGTCAATGTATTCATTACAAGCCGGCAGTGTCCGTGACTGTACGTACACCCACACATACACACACACACATTACATAAATATTAGACGATATTTCAAAATACTTTTAATTTCCAGTCGTTTTCCATGTAGAATATTCTAGAAATTAATGGCTCAAATTAGAGTATTTCTTTTATGAGAATGGAAATTTTGGTAGAGAAAAACGGGTAATAAATTATCGCAAGGTCGAAATTCATGACTAAGTCATTCTTATAAATGGTTTATGGTCAATAAGGATCATGTGCAGCACTGATGACTTTAAGGATGGCAATTGTGTGGATGAAGTAAAAAGAGTTACTTTTAAGAGACATATGACTCTGGTTAACAACGCTGCCAAGCAGAACTTTGTCAGCAGACAGAGAGAACATGTGCCCAGGTACTGACTGTCCAATCGCATACGGACAGTTCGGATTCAGTGACTTTTGAGACAGCCTGCATTGATGCAAAAATTGAATATGTTAATCAGTTCAATCACCATCGTGCAATACAACGGTTCTAAAGATGGAATAGAAACTAACTAACTAAATCTCTAGCCTTCTTAAACCCGAAGGCTCATGGCTGCAGCAACACAGGCCTTCCATCTGTCTCTATCCTGAGCGAGATCTATATACTCTTTTCCATCCCTACCAATTTCATTTAGGTCCATGTCAACATTATCCCTCCATTTTACATCAATATGGAATAGAGCGGGGAAATAATAATTTATAGTTTTTAAAAAAATATTGCCCTTGTGTTGAGGGGATACGTGCATCTGATTTGGCCGGGAAGTAGCGTGATTTCAGCCCCTACACGAGTACGCATTCGGTCGGCACTGACTAAATGAAGGCATTGTACTTCATTGATTAATTTGGTTTATTCTGCTTCGCTTTTCTGCCACTTTGTCTAATCACGATGATGAGGATGAGTGATGAAATTGATGAATGGACACTCCCCATGGTGTCTTATCACGCTGTGCTAATCACTCTGTCACGCAGGCTCTGTACTTCATCACTCCATTCCTCATTATTGTGAGTCTTTGCTGTAGAGTAATGGCTAACGTTGCCGAATTGTAATTGATCCCCTGTCTGAGTGAGCTTTTAAATACATTCTCGCCGTCTCGATTAGTCCGATGTAAAATGATCAAAATAGATTGATGAGTTACGTCATACACTTACTATAGGAGCATCAGGTTTCCAACGCTCAAGCCTTCCTATTGAAAGTTGAGAATTACCTGAACATACACATTAGAACTTTGTTCTTCTCCTCCCACATGCATCCTGTTACTCTCTAGAATTCCAGGTTGTATTTACGATCAAGTTTCCAGGAACGCTTACCATGCGTGCCTTGAATTTTTGGAGTAGAGTCTCTGCCTGGATGGTAACCGTATATCTCTAATGGAAAGATTGTCTTGAGTGCATTGCAGCCGTTGCTATAGAAACTGTACGTAGCAGATATGAAGCAAAGAGGAGAGGTGATCTCAAGGATGGGACGAGATCATCAGCGAATTTTCTCCAAGAGTCTCTATCTTGGCATTCTTTCGATTATAAGACTCTAGTCTTCCAGGACCCAAAGGATTGTTAATCTACATATCTTTAAATCTTTTGATTTACGAATTGGTATTGCGTGCGAAAGCGAAATATTGTCCTTGGAATAGGTACAGGTGGGAATAGCTACTACAAACAGTGATCAACCTTTTCTTAACTTCACACGTCCTTTCCTCTTGTACAAATGTTTATTGTTATCTTTTAATCTCTATAACTTGGTTTCTGTGTTTAGTCAATATTTAAACCTATCACTAATGATGTCACAGAATAGTGACTGACCTGTATGTACATATCTTGCATGAGCTGTTGCCATGGGAACTACGACTGTGTTTTGTCCTGAGTTCGGGTTTGGAGTTTTAGAAAGTGGTTATGCTAAATGGTGTAGGTCTCGTGCAATCAAGCCCTAATATTAGCGTTTATATAGAGAGCAAAGAAACATCCTTGTGTCACAGGCGGATTCAATTAACAATAACGTTCCTTCTCAAATCTTGGGAAAATAATCGTCATCCATGTAATAAATTGTTTGAAATACAAAAAAATGGACTGAAGCCGATGTTATGAATCCACAAACAACCTCATATTTCTTTGTATACTGCCACTACATAGACCCAGAGCTTCTAACCAAGACTTTCACTCTCCTACATCCTTGGATTTATCAACTTGACATACCATTATGTATACAATGTATAATACATTTCAGGGATCTAGGACTACATGCACTACACAGAGAAAAATGGCCAACAGACATAATTATATACACTGACGGTATAATCAAAGGGTAGGATGTGCATATTACATCTTCGAGGGGGAAAAATACCAGCAGTTTAGATCACCTATAGATTCATCTATTTTCGCCGCGGATAGTTATGCATTATACAGAGCTTTACAATGTGGAATATCCGAAGGTTATAAAAAAAATATTTTCCTCACCACAGATGCTTTGAGTGTATTGCAGGTGCTATCTACTGCTTATCCCAAACCATGCCATCAGTCCATTTTCAATATTTTAATAATACAACAGGTCCAAATCGCTTGTAAAATAAATATAGATGTACAATTCAGCTATGTTAAAGAACGTAATATTAATGTGGCAAATGAACGAGTGGGGCATATGCCAGAGATTTACAACACACAAGTTTCAACAGATTATGGTACAGTAAAAAACAAACTCATGAATCATTGAAATGACTGGGCAAGGAACAATTCATGGTAGTGGAAAATACATATAAATGAATAGCAGAAGAAAGAAACATGGTTTTATTCATATAAACTTCCACGGCAAGTCATAGTTTTCGTGAATAGATTAAGAACAGGACACGTATGCACACCAGCACACTTAACAAGAATTCATATTGTAACTCAACAAAACTGCAAATGTGGCAATGAAAACCCCGATGCGCAACATTTATTCTTAGAATGTCCAATTTTCTCACAACAATGAATCATCCACTACAAAGGATTACATCGATTGAAAATCCCATTCCCTGTGTCACTCTCATTCCTTTTATCAAAATTATCTACTCCACTTGTCTGGCTTCTATACGGATATGAACTAAAATGTAGACTTGAAATGTAAAAAGGAATCACAATGAAACAGTGCAAAGACAAAAGAGATTTATTTATATATTTGATTGCAATCTGTGTTACTGGTGAAATGAGACAATCTATCGAACCCGGAAGATCTATATTAACAGAAACGCTGACCAAAGTCAACAGCTGTGAAAATTTGACTTTGATTTGATTTGACAAAGAACGAACAGAGATATTTCCCATACCCTGAGAGGCATCAAGTGAATGCTGCGAGTCTTCAAGTGATCATATTTTTTTGTGTTTTAGGTAAATCATGTTTTTTTACTAAATGAACGTGTCAGTTTGTAGTTATGAAACGCCTGCTTCCAGATAAGTAGAAACATAACAAGAGGGAGGTTGTTCCTGCCTTGAAGAACATCCCTAAAATACGTATACTCCCACATTTCGTAATTTTTACAAGTAAGGGGATTTAAATGTTATCGTGCAATTCCGATTTCTATGTAGTGTTGATTATACGATAACGAAATATACATATCACAGCTGCTATGGACAATGGACATAGGAGCTATTACACTCGAAATATAGATTATGTACAGTGACAGGATAGGGTTCATGCCTATACGAGGGTGTGGATAAGTTTCTGGCTTTGCTCTCTTCCCATCGTTTCAAATTCGCGATTCATATCTCATTTGAAAGTGTGTAATATGAGTATGTTATGGTGCAAAAATAATATTCCTCCCGTAATAGCTTCTATCTATTTTTCGGGTTTAAAGTAGTCATGGCTGAGACACAAGTCAGTTTCACGACGCCGGAGGTTCGGGGTGTGCTCAAATTTCTGTTCTTCCAAAGAAAGTCTGTAAAGGACATTCGCGGTGAGATGTCACAAACACCGGGAGATAACTGTGCTTCATACAGCACCATAAAAACCTGGAGAGCTCGATTCACGACTGGATATTTCAGCGTCGAAGACGAGGTCCGCAGTGGGTGCCCTTCAACAGTGACGGATCCGGCAACATGTGTTGCTGTGCATGACATGATTCTTATGGATCGGCGAATATCAGCCAAGAAGATTGCCGAGATAATGAACATCTTCCGGGAACATGTAGGATTCGTCATACATGATGTACTGGACATGAGGAAAGTTGCCCAATGAGTTCCGAAATGCTTGAACACTGATCAGAAACGGCAGAGAGTGAAGTCATCGGAGGCCATTTTGGCTCGATTTCGTGCTGGTAAAGAGGAATTTATTTGGGCAGATTAGTGACTGAGGATGAAACGTGGCTACATATCTATGATCCTGAGATCAAGGATCAGTCCGTGGAATGACGCCACAAGGGGGTCAGCCCTTACGAAGAAGTTTTGTGCACAAAAGTCATCCAAGAAGGTGTTGGCGTCAATGTTTTGGGACAGGGATGGGGGATTTTGATGCTGGACTACCTCCAGGTTTGTTCTGCCGAGGGAAATTGACGAAAGGCATCTTACGTTTACAGGACAATGCCCCCGTACACAAGACCAACATTATAATGGGTAATTCCTTTTGGGGTTTTGAATTGGTCGAACACACACCCTATTCACCTGATTAGCCCTCTCTGATTATCACCTGTTCCCACACCTGAAAAAACACCTGAAAGGACATCGATTTAGTGACATTTCTGACGGGATTGAAGCCACAGGAATCTGGTTTCAGGAGCAATCAAAGGACCTTTATTTGCAGGGGCTACAGAATTTGCAGAACAGATGTGATAAACGTGTTAGGCTTAGGGGGGAAAATGTTGAATAAATATGTAGTATCAATTATATCTGGGTAAGGCCAGGAACTTATCAGCACTACCTCGTATACTAGGTGTTTCATAAATACTTGAGGGGTTACAAATATTTATTGGGCCTCCTCGATGGCTCACTGGTAGCGTCGTTGCCTTGTAATCAAGTGGTACCGGATTCGATACCCGGTGGAGGCACATAGTGGTTCGGATCCCACTTTAAACTGTAGGTCCAGTCCCGATTAGCCTAACTATGCATAAAGTGAACTTAAAACACCAACTCAACAACAAGAACAACAACAACAACGACAAAAAATTATTGAAAGTAAAGTATTGAAGTTACGTTAATGAAACCAGTCCAGAACGAACGATTAACTGTTTTTTGTAGACCTACAAATGTTCAATGTGTGCAACACGGGTGACACGACACGCATCAACACTGTAGTCTACTCCTTGCAACACTCGCATCAACATGCACCTGTCCATAGCGTCTATCGCTGCGAGGATACGCTCCCTTAGGCCTGCGGTATCACGCCGGATCGGTGAGACGAATGCCCTGTCTTTGATGAAAACCCACAAAAAGAAGTCAAACGGTGTAGTGTCCCGTGATCTTGAGGACCAAAACATTGCACAAAGCACTGTGAGTGATGTGCGTATTTGAGTGTCACCTAGCGACAGGGATATGAACACTCAACGAAACATGCACGCACAAAGGGTTTGCGTTGATGCGTGCCGTGTCACCCGTTGGCATACATTGAACATTTGTAGGTGGTAAAAAAAACTGAGTTCCTCGTTCGTTCTGGACTGGTTTCATTAAGGAAAGTTTTATAGTTTACTTTCAATACATTTTTGTAACCCCTCAATTATTTATGAAACACCTGGTATAACAGCCTAACTTTTGGGTGAGGGTGAAGAAAAAAACCTCAAGTCTCTGGAGGTTAACAAAATTGACCTTAACTTTTAAACTTTTAGTAAGCCTGAAACTTTTTGGGGGGAAGAGTGCCCCCTTTTCTCCCCCTGATCGATGAGGCACAAAGGACTTGTCAACAAAAACAAAATGCTGTTAGCCAATGCATTACAGGAGAAACAGTAAGATGACCTTCCCCATATCTTATTCGTTAACTGTAGGAGCACAATTCGTTGGTGCAGATACCATTTTATATACAGTTAGGATTGTCCTATTGTGCATAATGTAAACATACAAGAAGCTCTGAAAAATCAAGAGATCTTTGGGGCACATACTGTAGATCTTGTCTAAGACGTACTGATTAATATAACTAGCACTGCATCAGATGTGCACATAAAGTTGCATGGTTGTTTCTCCCAAGTCTGCAGCGCGTAAATGAGCATAACTTGGAACATCCCTATTCTTCACGTCCAGCTAACACATGTGTCGCGATCTCATCACACGAATATTGTAGGTTAGAGTCCCGGCCTGGATGTATATGATCCTTTGTAAGTGTCCCTTCATCAATTTCATCCAATCGCCAATGCTCGTCTTCAGAGGCGCAACCACGAATTTTTGTCTGGGTGGTCAAGTACTAGGATAAACGTACCAATTATAATAATATAATAATTTTAATAATAATAATAATGCTAAAAATAATAATAAATATTATTTTAATAATTATAAAACATTATTATTGTTATTATTGATATGCTTTATTTTACTTCGCGAAGATGGGGATGAGTGATGATATGGTGAAATTGATGAATGAACACTCGCAAATATCCATGCACAAGCTCAGATTCGAACCCGGTACCAACATTACTAGTAGTAGTATCAAATACGTTATTACCCTCGTAAATTATGCCAAAAGGGTAGAAGTTGGTGCTAAAGCATTTGTGTTCGAACATACGATTTGAATTATTTTTTCAACACGTTCAATTTCACAATAATGGAAAACAAGCACACAAACTATTTTTGAAAGACAGAAAATGCTTGATAATTGCATTCCAATATAATTATCTTTTATATTAACATGTATAACTTTCATGCACGATATGTATCGCATATATGCAAAATGGAGCGACGTGGTCACTAAATTGTGTACGTATTCAACGTTTCTTTAATACATATTATATACAACATATATAGGCCTACATTACAAAACCAATTCATTCATCTCATAATAAATCAACAGAAAAAATTACATAAATTGTCAGCACCCCCCCCCCCCGGCGGAGTGGTTAGCACATCGCGCTACGACGTCAGGGATTCCGGTTCGAATCCTGGCCTGGGAATGGATGTTTGTGAGTGTCATTCATCAATTTCGTAACATCATCATTCATCCCCACCTTCGCAAATTAGCCAAAAGTGCCACAAGAAGCGAAGTAAAATAAAGCAAATGAATCAATATAAATTCTCTCAAATGTGCACGCTCCCTTTCCTCAAAACAATTGTTCATGCACTAAGAACAAAATCAATTAAGACGACTTATTTCTCTGTCTGGTAATTTACAACGAAGCGAAGAGACCAAGAAAATTTTACGAAAAGTATTTTTATTTACATAAAATTTGAAGTTGTGGGCGGTATTTGTCCCCTGCAGGTACACTTGGCCGTCAATGTTTGCTCCCCCTTGACCCCCCTAGAACTCATTTCGATCCAAGATTGGGGGGCAATGCCCCCTGCCCCCCTGTGGTTGCGCCACAGCACGTCTGTACGATTGGTTAAAGGGACAGAAATTTGAGGTAAATTAAGATAAATGCAAGTAGTTTCACCATGATGTGTTTGAACTGCACTGGAAGCTGGGGTTGAATTAAGTGGGAGCAATTTGTGATCACATTCAATTTATATTAATACCAGGTAATATAAATTCTCTTTGACGTTGAATGAAATGCGTGCGGTAGCCTGAGGACCGTGGTGAGATCGCCTAGGGATTGGTGGAAAATGAAAAAGAAAAAAATATATCCTCATTGAAAATTTAAAATAACAAAACAGATCGACTGAAATCGTTGATTAAAAGTATGCAAATATATAGGTGACCTACAAGGTTAAAAGATTTAAAAGCACAATTCTTGGGGATAGCCAGAAGGGGGATGTGACGGATTTGCCCGAAAATTTCATATTTTCTGCTAGAGTTCAGTTTGTTCGTTTTGCTTCTCTCGTTCAGCAGATATAAAATAATTTCTGTACGAACACGGTTTAATAATACATGGCAAAGAAGAAAAACTTGACGTTTAATCAATCTGAAATCCGACCACTATATATTTTTTAAAGCTCCAATTATAGGTTCCACTGCTCTCAGGATCTTCATAATCATGCAGCATATCTACCCCGAGGGAAGAGGACAGGGGTGGCTGCTGTGGTTTTGTTGGAAATTGAACGAACCAGCCGGCTCTTATGAGACAGAAACTAGTTTTAATTTCCACATTTGTCCTCTGATTCAATTAGTTATCGATCGACCTGCTACCTCCTGCAAGTTGAATATTAATAAAGCACTGATTTGTTTTTATTGCCGGGAGGGGGAGAATTTCTGGAAAACAAATGAAGGTCCAATCCCGAGTGCATCTGATTGCGACTAAGTCGATACTCGAATTGCACGTAAGCGTCATTAACGATCAACAGGCATTGGTGACAGTGTGGCACAGCGCACCATGGCGGCAAGGGTCCCGGGTTCGAATCCCGGGCTGGGCATAGGTGTTGATTGTGAGTGTCCCTTCATCACTTAAATCATATCACTCATCCTCATCTTAACGATTATCGAAAAGTGGCAGAAAAGCGACGTTAAATAAACAAAATCAATTAATCAACACCATCCTCATCGTCGCGATTAGTCAAGAGAGGCATAAAAGCGACGTTAAATAACAAAAAATCAAATCAAATGAACAGGTGTGTCATTCAGATGTAGTCATTAAATGATTCTTCCAATGGTGACTTTATATGTTTACGGATCACGTAGTGGGCACAGAGTATGTGGGGCCTCCCCGTTGGCGAAGTGGTACCGTCATCGCCTTGTAATCAAGGGGCCCGGGTTCGATACCTGGTTGAGACACATAGTGGTTCGGATCCCACTTTAAACTGTAGGTCCAGTCCCGATTAGCCTCTCTGTGCATAAAGTGGACTTAAAACAACAAATCAAACAAAATCAAATCAGAGTGAATGTGAAACCTCGTCAGTGGTTGAAAAGGTTACTTCACTCGAGCTATGTAACCCACAATAGCAGTATAGGGAGGGAAGGCCACCACCGACATCCTCTCACGAGGTGAGCATAATCTACGATCAGGTGACTGACAAAGCATGTGCTGTTGAAAAGTCTGCCACATTCTTCCTTGTTGGATTTCACGCGAGTAGTGTAAAAGTATATAGGATAAGGACAACAAATGAAGAGCCCATTTGATTAACAGACCCGATTTGGCTACACTTAAAACTATGTCAAGATGCCCATATGGCTCAATTGCCCCAAGTGTGCTATGTTCTCAATCCCAAGAATCCTGAATCCTAGTGTACAAATGAAGAACCCTCAATAGATTAATTTGGCTACACTTAAAATTATGTCAAGTTGTCCATATGATCCTATTGCTTACAGTGTGCTACTCTGTCAAAATCCCAAGAATCCTGAATTCTAGTGTACAAATGAAGAAGCCTCAACAGATTGATTTGGCCATGTGTGCAAAAGCTGAATCTGTGAGATTGTTGTCCATAAGCTTGTCAAAAATATGCCCCTCTTGATATTGTTTTGGCCACACTTAAAACTAAGCCAAAAATGCTCATGTAGGTGCCTCTAATAACTTACAGATCTAATACAATACAGAATTACCTTGGACAAAGGCAGGCTGCAAATTGAACTGTTACCTGTTTTCTTCCTAATCTCTGATCAGTTTTATGCCGGGGGCAGTAATTACTTAGCTCAGAAATACATCAGTCTGTCAGACAGTTTCGATCGGGAAGATTGATGCATTGCTTGCCCCGGTAATACATTATGCAGGCTTGGGGGCTTTCATATTCCATTTTGCTGGCACGCATGGGAGATAATCTACACAGAAAAATAAGCTGAAAGGGGACATTATTGATATTTCTGTCTAAGTCTAGGGAAAATTCCCTTTGCATGATAGCATGCAGGCCTGACACATGCTATTGACTCCAATTCACTGGAAGGGCATGAAACTTTAATTGATATTTCTGTGTAATAGGGAAAATTCTTACTAAAAGGACATTACCCCGTTGCATGAGAGCATGCAAACCTGACTCTAATTCCACAAGTCCATGCCCTGAAATAATATACACACACATGAGACTTTGATAATATTCACTGCACATCCAAAGTTGGACTTTGACTGTATTAGCTGATATCCAGCTCATAGCTCCTGGGTCTGATACTCTGTAGAGTGTGGGCCTAGCCCCATGGCTTATATGCCTTGTAATTAAGAGGCTCCTGGGTCTGATACTCAGCAGAGTGTGGGCCTAGTCCCATGGCTTATGTGCCTTGTAATCAAAGGCTCCCGGGTTTGAGACCTACCCGATGGTGAAGTGTTAATATTGCTGCCTTGTAATCAAGAGCTCCCGGGTCTAATACCTGGTAGAGTGTGTGGGCCTCCCTGATGGCAAAGTGTTGGTATTATTGCCTTGTAATCAAGAGGCTCCCGGGGTTGAGGCCTGGTAGAGTGTGTGAGATTGAAATACATGTGGCAGAATAATATCCCCACACGTGAGACTTTGAGAATATTCACTGCAGATTTAAAATCCAATTTTGACTGTATTTAGCTGATATCCAGCTGATAGCTCCCGGGTTTGATACCTGGTAAAGTGTGTTATACAACAGCATAATAGAGCAAAACTACTCTATATTGGGGATCACCAGAGCCTAGTTATTGCTGTTGTCTGGGTATTAAAGCACCAGCTCAGCCACTAACTGCTGTTATAATTGTTTTGGCATATTATCCATAGTTCTGTTTTTTTTTGGACCAAGAAATTTTATATAATAAACCAACAACAAAAATGCCAAATCAGAAATATTTCAATCAATGCAATATGAATATATCTAGTTCTAATTGGGCTAGGCACCGGCATAATTGTGATCCAGAAAAATGCAGAACACCCACACAAATATGCCCAAAATGCCATAAAATATTAAGCAAAGCATATTACAATAGGCATAAGTGTACTTGTTATGTACAGTCATCAATATTGCCCCCACAACCATCTACATCTGGTCTAAAAAGGAAGCTTGAAACACCTGTTAATGCTAGAGCAGCAAAGCAGCCACGCTATAGCAGTTTTGCTGGCCAACTAAGGGATTACAGTTTTGTATCGGACCCAAGATGTGGTATTAAGATTTTTTGAACAGTATAAATCCTGATGTGCAGGCTATTCTAAATGCACAAAATGGCTCTTATAAGCTGTCCCTCAAATTGTTTACACAATATAAGAAACCAAATGGCACAAAATTTACACAGCCCCACATAACAGAAACTGTAGCTATATATTCAAATACAAATTCAGACAAAATAATAAGCAGTTTGATAGATCAATTGAATATTAAACACTCTGAATTTGCTGCAAAAGAATCGGGTTGGAGCCTATGTGGATCTCCACACAAGTTATAAAGGGTGTCCCATAAAGTGCGCAACTTTTGAATCTGGCGCCATTTTTTAAATGTTTTGTTGGCAGCCCTGTTCTTATCATTTCTAGTATCTACTATCACTCCGATTTGATTAGCAGTTGTTGTTTTCTTTATTGTTGCAGGTGTTGCCATGGAGCGGTTCACAAATTAACAGCGCGTTCTGATCGTGAAAAATTATTACCAAAATCTTAAAAGTGGGGCCGAGACGGTAAGACGACTTCGCGCGGTTTTCGGAAGAAATGAAGCACCCAACAAGTCTACAGTTCTGCGGCTGATAAAGAAGTTCGAAACAACTGGTTCTGTTGCTACTGTGAAATCACCTGGGCGAAATCGCATTCAACGCAATGCTCAACAAATCGCAGTAGTGCAACAAAGTGTACCAGTAAGTCCAAGGAAATCAATTCGCTGACGGTCACAGCAGTTGAACATTCCACGCAGTTCATTGCAAATAATTTTGAGTAAATACCTTCACATGCATGCATACAAAATCCAACTGGTGCAGAAACTCAAGCCGGTGGATCATCAAAAAAGAAGACGATTTTGCGAATGGATCGAAGAGAGACTGGCAGCGGATGAAAATTTCGCAAAAAACATCATTTTCAGCGACGAAGCCCACTTCCAGCTCAGTGGATTTGTTAATAAACAAAACTGCAGGATTTGGGGGACTGAAAATTCACGAGTGACCCACAAACATTAAATGCACCCGCAAAGGACGACCGTATGGTGTGGTTTTTGGGCTGTTCATTTGTTAACCGCTCCATGGCAACACCTGCAACAATAAAGAAAACAACAACTGCTAATCAAATCGGAGTGATAGTAGATACTAGAAATGATAAGAACAGGGCTGCCAACAAAACATTTAAAAAATTGCGCCAGATTTAAAAGTTGCGCACTTTATGGGACACCCTTTATATTAATTTTTCTAAATTCAGTCCACTACAAGGTTCTACATACCTGCCAATATCAAAAACAAGAAAGCCGTGGTTAACATAGAAAATAATGACGACAAATGTTTTCTGTGGTGTATTTTAGCTGCTTTGTTTCCAGTTTTCAGGCATCCTGAGAGAATAACTTATTATAAACAACATGAACATGATTTTGATGATGCTATGGAGGGCTTACAATATCCAATGTCTGTTCAGAATATTTATAAATTTGAAAAAAAAAGGTCCGAGATAACAATGGTAAACAATTATCTATTAATGTTTTTATTTGTTCTACTGGCTATGGCAATTGCTTGATAGATCCTCTCAGAATCAGTACACTTGATGATGATTCTTCTGTTCCGATTGATCTGCTCTTAATTGAAGAGGATGGCACATATCATTACACTCTGATACACAGTCTTGAAGCTTTAGTCAGAAAACAACTAGACAAATCTAATACAATATTTAAGTTGTGTAGAAGATGTTTAACTGTATTTGTTGGTAAAAAAGTAATAAATGGGGTTCGGGAACAAAATGCAGAAATTGCTAAAAACAAGTTAATTGAACATTTAAAATACTGTGGCAGCCATAAACCTGTTCATATGCTTATGCCTAAGCCAAATGAAAATGCCAAATTCAAAAAATTTGAAGCCTTGTTGGAACACCCAGCATATATAGTCTGTGATTTTGAATCAAACCTCAAACCCCTTGCATTATGCAGCCCAGATCCTGATGAATCTCCAATTACATCATACCAGTTATATGAGCCTTCTAGTTTTTATTATGTTGCTGTACAGGATGGTGTTGTTAGTGAAAAATATTTATACATGGGACCAGATGCCATCAAAGAATTTGCACATAGAATAGAAAATAAATGCCATGACATAGCATCTAATGTCTTATTAAAATCAAAACCTATGTTGCCTTTAACAGAGGATCAGATTGAAGATTTCAACAATGCAGAAAAATGCCTGGTATGTGATTCTGAATTTTCAGATACAAATATCAAGGTGCATCACTATTCTCATACAGATGGTAAATTCTTAATGGCCCTGTGTAATAGCTGTAATATTAAGATCCAGAGACCAAAATTTGTCCCTATATTTTGCCATGGTGCATCTAATTATGATTTCCATCATCTGATCAGGTACGAGGGGTTTGACAAGCAGAATTTAAATATTTTAGCAGAAAATGATGAGAAATATATTGCTATTAGCAAGATAATTAAAGTTAATGGTGTTCCCATTCACTTAAGATTTCTTGATTCCTACAGAATTCTGTCGGCTAGCCTGGCTACACTGGCCACTCAATTATCTGATGATCAATTCAAAATCACATGTGCTTTGTTTCCAAATCAGAACCTGAAATTAATTAGGCGGAAGGGTGTATATCCATATGACTATGTTACAGATTTTTCTAAATTTGATGAGTGTTCTCTGCCACCACAACAAGCATTCTACAGCAAACTCAAAGCATCTGGAATCACTGATGAAGAATATCACCATGCCCAGTTGATGTGGAACAATTTAAAATGCCAGACATTTGGTGATTATCATAAGGCATATTTAAAACTTGATGTGACTCTCTTAGCTGATATAC
This sequence comes from Lepisma saccharinum, assembly GCF_977018435.1. Taxonomy (NCBI): domain Eukaryota; kingdom Metazoa; phylum Arthropoda; class Insecta; order Zygentoma; family Lepismatidae; genus Lepisma; species Lepisma saccharinum. Next base: position 73,880,082 of record NC_139236.1, read on the forward strand.
TTCAGGCATTTAGAAAATCATCGATGGAAAATTATCAGCTGGATCCAATGTATTTCTACAGTGCTCCAGGCCTAGCACGGTCTGCAATGTTTTTAAACACTAAAATGCAATTGGATCTGATCCAAGATCAAGATATGTATCTGTTTATGGAGCAATGTATAAGAGGAGGCATGGTGCAATGTTCTCAGAGATATGCCAGAGCAAATAACAAGTATATTCCCAATTATGATCCAACACTGCCATCAAATTATATACTGTATGTAGATGCCAACAGCCTCTATGGTTATGCTATGATGGATAAATTGCCATATGCAGGGCTTGAGTGGGTTGAAGATTTCAATATTGAAGATCTTCAGGATTTTGATGACAGTAACTATGGCCTGTTCTTAGAGGTTGATCTGAGAATTCCTGATGATTTACACAACAAATTTTCTGATCTGCCCCCAATTCCTGAGGTTAAGTGTTCACCTGGCTCTAAACAGAAGAAGCTAATGATGACTCTAGAGCCAAAACAAGGTTATGTCATATATTACAAAAACCTCCAGTTCCTAATGAATCATGGTGTTCAAGTGACCAAAGTTGGCAAAGTCTTAAGGTTCAGGCACTCAAGATGGTTGAAGCCATATATTGATACAAACACAGAGCTTCGAACATCTGCAATGAGCCAATTTGATAAGACCTTGTTTAAATTGATGGTCAATTCAGTGTATGGCAAAACTATAGAAAATGTTAGAAAACATAGTGATGTTAAATTAATTACTGACCCCAGCCGGAGCAAAAAATTGATTGCAAAGCCTAATTTCAATTATAGAAGAATTTATGATGGCAATATGGCACTCTTCAACATGAAAAAAACAAAGATTAAGTTTGATAAGCCTATTTATCTAGGGGCTGTGATATTAGAATTGGCCAAATTACACATGCTAGAGCTCTATTATGATGTGCTGAAGCCTTTTTATGGTGATTGTGTAAAACTGATGTACATGGACACAGATAGCTTTATTCTTGATATTCAGACAGAAGATGTTTATCAAGATATGTCACAGCCTGCATTGCTTGAATATTTTGATACCAGTGAACATACAAAGATTCAACCCCACAACAAAAAGGTGCCTGGCAAGTTAAAAGATGAGACACTTGGTGATGTTATTGTGGCATTTGCTGGGTTGAGGGTCAAAATGTATAGTTTTGAAACATGTAGTGGTGCTGTTGCCAAAAAAGCCAAGGGCATTGGCAGAGTAACTGTTGACAAAGAGCTCCAATTTAAAGATTATGAAGATTGTCTCAAAACCCAGAGTTTAATCAGAACATCAGAATGCAGAATTCAGAGTGTGGATCACTTGTTGACTACAAATGTTGTAAGAAAAGTGGCTCTGGACCCACATGATGATGATAGATGTATTTTGTCATGTGGCATACATACTCTACCATGGGGTCATTGTAATTTGAAAAGTGGTAATCAATGCCCAATTACAGAGCATGATTTGAAATAAATAAACATGCCTATGAACTTATTTGGGTTCAAAAAACAGGCTATTATGGACCTGCCAACACCAGCACCCTCTTTTGATATACAATCTATGATATCTAAACTAAGTGGTTTGTTATTTATTCTTCTGAACAGCATACTTACAGATATTGGTGATAAAACAGGTAAAACATTGTACATATTTAACAATAATTTAAATCATTATCAGTTACCTGTAGGTGGTCAATTAAAATTTATTACAACTCCGAGGGTAATGTCAAGGTTTCAATAGGGAGAAATATTTATAGAATTAAGCACTCAAACATGGTTTCTGGCACTGTATATACTGTTTCCGCTGGTGAATGTTTATATATTGAGGTCCCAGGATCCTATGACAAGCTTATACCTTTTTTATAGAATTAAGAATTAGATATTTTATAATAAATAACCACTAAAACAAAAATGCCTAATGATATATTTGGCCATACAAGACATGAAGATCACAGTGATGAGATTCTGATGCTTGATGTCAGAGTCAAAAAATTAAGAAGTGATTTACAAGCTTTACAAACCACACTGAATGCCAGTCTCCAACTAGAGATTACAAATTTACAATCACAATGCATGGACCCTCTTCTTAGAATTGACTCAGAACTCAAATTGCTGCTTCAAAAATATACTGACTTGGCTACATTGGATAATTTTCAAAGTTTAGAGGAAGCTGTAGCAGCTCTTCAAGCCAAATTTAAGACTCAGGCTTCCAACTCTGAGCAATTGAAACAACAATTGGAAGAACAGATTAATAATGTCCAGACACAGCTCTAAACAATTGTCAAAAGCATAAAGTCACAAGAAGATTTTGATCTAGTGATTTCTACTCTAAAAGAATAGATTCAATCACTACAGATACCTAATCTGGACCCCTTGAACAATGCCATAGCCGAGGTTAAAGAAAAAATTGAGACAATTGAAAATTTTATGAACAACCTACCATCTTCTGATGCTCTGAGTGCTATAACTCGTAGTGTTGCCAACATCAAGCTGCAACTTGAAACATATGAAGATTTTGGAAAAATTCAGAGTATCATAAGCCATCTTGAGGGTACAATAGCAGCAGTGCAAAGTGATCTGACAAATGTACAAGAAACTCTAGAATCTCGCCTGCCTGGTATTGTAGATACCCTTGTCAGTGTTCAGCAACAGATCACCAAACTTGAAAACCTCAACACTGAATCTGAGCTATCTCATTTTCATCACTTGATCGACGATATCCAAACAAAACTTGAAATTTTACAACAATCAACACCTACTCAGGCAGACATAACTCTGCATCAAGATGCTATGCGTAGTGTGGCTGATGCTTCTGAATTAAATGATGTGAAATTGGCACTTGAATCTTTGCAGAATACTGTATCAAATCTGCCTACATCACAGGAACTTAAAAATATTAAGAGAGCTGTGAATCGCATATTGAAATCGGAAGATATCAAGAATATCCAGACAGATCATCAAACAACTTACTCAGACAGTGGCCACTCTACCAACTAATCAACATATTAATTAACTGCATGCCCTGTTTGAGGATATCAGAAGACAAGTCCATGATCTTACTGCTCAAAATTCAAAATTGGCAGTTGTTGAAAATCTACAGCAAATTGTAGCCAACATCAAGCAACAGCTAGGGACCATGGAATCCAACCAAGCAAATGCTCTGTCTGTTTTTGCCACCCAGCTTCAAGAGATTGTACAACAATACAAGAAACTTGCTGTAGACATAAGAATTAAACCAGGGCACGATGAGATTATTAGGACTATCAATGAGCCACTTGAATCTGTAACAAGTAGATTGCTTACAGCAGAAAAAGAAAAAATTGGCCTAATCGAGAATCCTAAACATACAGTAATTCTTGAATTGTACAGTATCCCCTACAAAGAATATGATTCACCATTTACACCAGGTGGCAAAATATATATGCTGTCCCCTGCACAATTTTATTACCAGTTTTTTGTTGGGGGCACACTTAGACCAATCAAGATCAAATATTGGCTACAACCACAGGCACACCACTACCCTACTTTATCAATAACTAATGCTGACAACAAACCAAAGGTCACCACTGTAGAGTTAGAGCATCGTACAGACCCCAATACATTAGAAACATCTTATGCTGAAGATGATGGTTCTCTGGAATTTAATATACAAATAGGAGACAAATTATATTTAGAAAATCCTGTAGTATCAGCTGCTGAACACCCTATAGTTGCAATATTCTTGTTTACATACTATGTCTAGACAAATTATTGTTGATGAATTACACAGACAAGCCAGACATAATTATAAGGGACAGCCAGTGGTTACAAAAGGCATAGATGATTTATGGTAGTGTGACTTGGTTGAGATGGCAAGTGGACAGCTGAAAAACTTAGACAAGATCAACAAGGGCTACAAGTATCTACTCACTGTCATAGACACATTTTCAAAATATGCCTGGGCTGTGCCACTCAAATCCAAGACTGGAGCATGTGTTACAGAAGCCTTCAGGACAATCATCAATCAGAGTGGAAGATCACCGCGCCATCTACAAACAGATAATGGCAAAGAATTCTATAATTCGGTGTTCCAACAATTTATTAAAAGCCAGTCAATACAACATTACTCGAGTTACAGTGATCTCAAGGCCTCTATTGTAGAAAGATTCAACAAAACCCTAAAAAATCATATGTATAAACAATTTACCCTTCAAGGTAATTATAAATGGCTTACAATCCTACCAGAACTTCTAGATAGATATAACAACTCGGTCCATTCCACAATCAACATGAAACCCTCTGAGGTAACTTCATCTGATGAGCAAAAATTGATCAGTACTGTTTATTATCCTAGATACCAGCCAACAACAAGAAAGGCCAAATACAAGGTAGGTGATCAAGTAAGAATCAGCAAATATAAGCACATATTCAAAAGAGGCTTTACCAGAAACTGGAGCACTGAATTATTTACAGTGGTTCAAGTTAAACCTGGGGCCCGTAACACATATATAATAAAAGATCACCAAGGAGAAATTCTCAAAGGCAGGTTTTATGAAGAAGAACTCAGCCAAACTAAGCAGCCTGACACATATCTGATAGAGAAAATCATCCGCAGAAAAGGCAACAAGATACTGGTGAAATGGCTAGGTCTCCCAGAACACAGCTGGATCGAGGCAGACAAAGTGATACTATGAACACCTGGGATGTTATAAAGAGACTACCAGAGCCTGAACAGCAGAATAAGTGAAATGGAAAGCTGCTGCCTGATAATATTAGATGTTTTATTGTTGGGCCATCGGCTTGTGGTAAAACTACACTAATGATTGATAATTTTTTATTGGCACCCAACTGGTTAGACTGGAAAAACAGACACTTGTATGTCTTCTCTAACAGCTTGGAACAATTAAAATATCAGCAGCTGATGAAGCTATATGATGGACTGGATATAGCCACTTTTGAACCAGATGTTAAGCCACTTCATGAATGTCTCGATAATTCTGTTGTTGTGTTTGATGACATTATACTGGATAATCAAAACAAGGTTAGACATTTTTTTACACAGGGGCGGCACAAAAACATAGATTGCTTCTACCTGGCACAGACGTTTTCTAAAATTCCGAAGCAGCTGATCCGAGACAACAGCAATTTTATATGTGTGTTTCATCAAGATCATACCAACCTCAAACACATACATGATGAATATGTAGGTGGGGACTTGAGCAACAATGATTTTTCCAAGTTTTGCAGTAGGTGCTGGAACCAGGACAGTTATGGGTTTGTCACAATTGATATGACAAGGAAACCCAATAGTGGTAAATACAGAAATAAAATCAACAATTTTCTAGACATTGAAACATATATAAATAACCATGAAAAGGCCAATTATTGATGATCTTAAATTAAGAGATTATCTTGTAAAAAGATAAAAGGATGGAAATCAGAGAACCGAGGAATCTATGAACAACACAAGCAAACAGAACAACTTATTATTGATGCTATTAGTGAATTAGGTAAAAATATCAAAACTGTTACAGAGCAAAATCAAAATTTGATCACAGAGCTTGTACCTGTAGCAGCTAGGAACATATTAGATTATCCAATCACCCCACTTTCTAGTATTCATACACCTAGACCTGTTCCTCCTCGAAGAATTGAAGCTACTCTGGATCCTATTGAATTGGGTCTTCTTGCTCAAAAATATTTAAGCACACCTAAAGACAACAAAGATGAGGTGTTTGGTTTATATGCTGACACAGAGCGTGATGGTAGCATCATACATAGAATTGGCAATTTTAGAGTAACATTTATGGGAGATGATCTAATTGTATATTCAGAATCTTGGAGAAAGAGGTGGTTTTGTTAAGTACCCTGGCACACCTAGATTGTGGGAACTGATGACTAGGAAAAGGCCTGGCAGCTATACAGATCAAGATTATGAGCATTACAAAGAAATATTAATAAAATCAGATGCTCTATACCAGAACAATGATCCCACACAAAAAAGAGTCAAGTCTAGCAGTGGAGCAAAATACAACAACTTAATCAAGCCATATGGTCACAGATCAAGACAGGTAGTGGAATCAAACAATACAACACCCTGCCTAAAGAATTTGTGTGGGTTGATGATGTCAGGAAACTTGTAGATAGGTTATTGGTGATAGCTGGGGAGGAAAATGCTGGCAACCACAATTTTTACAATGAAAAGGTTGGAATTATGGACATGATAGCCACCAAATTGTCTAATTTTATAGTTAATGACACTAAGGGCATTGGATATCTTATAAAAATTATTAATACTCTACCACCTAAATTTTGGAATATCTCTGAGGATCGGGGGCTGGTTAATGACATCATAAACAAGCTGCCATTTGAACTACACATACCAGGCTATCGGTATTGTGGTCCAGGCACCAAACTAGATCATAGACTAAACAGAGGTGACCCTGGTGTTAATCCTCTAGATGCTGCTTGTAGAGACCATGACATAGCATATAACACACATTCTGATCTTGAGAAGAGACATGTGGCAGACAAAAAATTAGAAGAGGCTGCATTTCGTAGATTTGTAAGCAAAGATGCTTCTTTAAGTGAGAGAATAGCAGCATTGGGGACCACCATAGCTATGAACACCAAACAAAAACTGGGGTGGGGGTTGTGATAAATTAAATAAATTTAAGCCACTTAATTAAGCTATGTAAACCCAGAATATGTATATAATAAACCTAGGATGAAGGCCAAGGGTGTTATGTATCAGATACCTTATGCAGGTCTTAAATCTCTTAAAACTATTGATAGTCTTCTAACAAAAAAGCAGCGCAAGAAAAAATTTCTTGTCTTGCCAAGGGCCATGGTATGAAATTATTACTTAGTACCCCTCAATTAAAAAAATTACAGCAATCTAGAAAAAAATCACATATAGGTGGATTTATATTTAGTATCCCAGCTATTTTAGCAGCTTTGGGGGCTGTGGGGAGCTTGGCTGGAGGATCAGCTGCTATAGCAAAAACCGTAATAGATGCCAAAAAGAATAAGGCAGAATTAGATGAATTGAAGCGCCATAATCTGGCCATATAGAAACAAGGCAAGGGTCTTAAGAAAACCATGAATAAGTTTAAAAAAACAAGAGCCGCTTACAAACCAAGATATTGAAGCTTTAATCAAGCCACTGGGCATCATAAATTTTAGAGGTGTGTACATGTCTGATTCTTTACCAGAACAACCACTCAACAAAGAGTGTGGCATAGTTAATTTGGATAAGTACAAAAATCAGGGCACTCACTGGATCTGTTATCTTAAATATTTAAAAGATGAGGCATTTGTGTTTGATTCATTTGGACGTGTTCCACCTGAAAATTTATTAAAATATCTAAAATCAACTAATCTTTATTACAATAATCCCCGTGTTCAAAATTTCAAAGATGTTAATTGTGGACATCTGTGTTTATCTGTTCTTACATATCTGTCTCAAATAAATAAACCATCTATTGAAAATTTTCAAAAGGCCCTGTGGTATCTGAAACATCATGGGGGTATTCCATCTCACCAGCCAAAATTCAATATTGATTACATGATGATATAGTGTATCCCAAAACAATAGCTCTCAGAGCATTTTATGGCATGTACTTGATCCCTAATATTACACACCACAACAACAAGATTGCAGTTGGTGACCAAAACATTGTCATCACTCCAGAGCAATAAAATCTATCTACTCTAAATGCTCAGTTACCCAGAGGTGTAGTGTTAACTCAAAATTCTGTCACTCACAGAGTAGAGATTGTGTCTGCTACAGAAACAGTGGATCTGGGTACTATAGGAGAGCTGTTAGGCTTTGAGAACAACACAAAACTTGAACCAGCCATCAAACACACTGCTATTAATATACCTAAATTCTTAGCCATAGAGACTCTGAATATTCACTGTAATGTGGCTGAGGGTATGATCACCAAATCAAATGGCATAGGCACTCACAAACAAACTGGCATCATTGCAACATTCAAACCTAACTCTGAATTTATGGAGCCCATCATCTACACTCCATCACCAACATTATTTTTTCCTGTGTGCCATAATAGAATAGATTACATTGAGTTGATGGTCACTAATGAAAAAGAAGAATTAGTTGATTTTGCTGGAGCCACAACAACTGCTATCATAGAAATTAATATTTAAATAAAAATACATACAAAAAAATGGAAAATATTGAGAGTTATTAGCTACAATCATTCCCCCCAAACAGGAGGACCTTTGCAAATTTAAATCAACCCAACACAGAGATTGAGGTTGATCTTGATGTAGGAGATGGCTTTATACACCCTCACAGAGCAGATCTATACATCAAGTTTGATGTTGTAAAGCTCGATGGTACAGATTATCCTGCTAACTCAAATATAAGATTGGTAGATAATTTTGTGCCACATCTGTTCTCTGAAATTGAGATCAGAAAACATGGTGTTGTTATAAACAGAGTAGATTACCCTGGTATTATTACCTCTACAGCTTTGGCCACACTATAATTATCCAAAACCGAGGCGGCATACTACAAAATAGGTGGATTTGAGGCTGGTGATAAAATATTATCCAAGAGCCACACAGTATTGTTCCCTATGCGCCTGTTGCCAGGATTCTTCTCAGATTACAAAGATAGTATGTGGAAGGGTGGTTTAAGAATTACATTTAGAAGAGCTGCCAATGATAATAATGCTTTGATGAGGTACAGTACATTAAATTCTACTGAGGAAGCTCTGCCTAATACCCTACCTGATGAAGGCAAATGTCTTATTCAGACTATGGAGCTAAGAATTCCAGTTGTTGAATATGAGGCCAGCTATGCTTTTAAATACAAAGCAGATATACTAAAAAATCCACAGGTGCCTTTACAATTGTATACATATCAATGTGTACAAAAGCCTGCCACTGGTAGCTATTATGAGTTTGATGCTACAAATTCATTCTCCAGTATACAATATGACATGCCAGATTTTGTGGTGGTACTGTTTCAGACTGGAAGACACAATAACCAAGAAAAAAAATCAAGTAAATTTGATAACTGCAACATCAAGAACATATATCTTAAAAATGGCAGAAATGAGGTGTTTCCTAGAGAAAATTATAATTTAAACATGTCCAAGGATGATTTTCTTAAATTATATGAAGCATTTACAGCATACAAAAGGGTCACTACTGGCAATACTGACATGTATTACACACCAGATGAATTCAAAACACAGAGACCCATGTTTGTCATCAACACCTCAAAAGGAAACAAGTTGTGGTTAATGACAGGACAAACATTAAAATTATCTGTGAATTCCATGATACACTCCCTGATGACACCATATGTAGTGTTATTCTTATAGGTGAAAAATCATATGTTTATGATGTAAGAAATGAGAGAGTCACAGAGCAATTCTAGAAGACTTCTGCATATTACATTGTCTTAGTACTAGATATGCAAGTTGGGCCTTGGGTTCAATTAAAATATTGAGCATATTCCAGGTAACATATTAACATAACAGCAACGAGTAATTAAGCATATATTACATTATACTACTGTGTAAGCAAAAGCTCTTATGAGCATTTTTGGCTTAGTTTTAAGTGTGGCCAAAACAATATCAACAAGACTATATCTTTAGCAGGATTACAGACAACAGACTGACAGATTCAGCTTTTGCACACATGGCCAAATCAATCTGTTGAGGCTTCTTCATTTGTACACTAGAATTCAGGATTCTTGGGATTTTGACAGAGTAGCACACTGTAAGCAATAGGATCATATGGACAACTTGACATAATTTTAAGTGTAGCCAAATTAATCTATTGAGGGTTCTTCATTTGTACACTAGGATTCAGGATTCTTGGGATTGAGAACATAGCACACTTGGGGCAATTGAGCCATATTGGCACCTTGACATAGTTTTAAGTGTAGCCAAATCGGGTCTGTTAATCAAATGGGTTCTTCATTTGTTGTCCTTATCCTATATACTTTTACACTACTCACGCGTTAACTTGTGACGGGCAAGAGTAATTTGTAAAAGTCAAACAGAGCTTTGCGTGTACAAGGAAATATGAAAACACAAAGCCGTGCGTATGCTGAAGCGTGTGGCCTAGACTACTGGAGGAATGGGCGTACTTAAAATGCTTCAGCCTGCCCCTGAAATGAACAGAACAACAAAATATTCAGAAACGTTGAGAGCTTGTACGTACAATGATGCAAATGTCCTGGAAAGTAGTAATTTATATTTCTGGAGCAAAAATTTTTGTTACAACGATCATTCAACATACATTGCTTTGAAAACGTGTCATTTATAATCTGTGCAGTGTCTCTCAAAAGTTTTAGGACAACGACATTTTAAACTAGGCAACCCAATTTACACAAGGCGTTGGTGGGTTGCGTGTAGAGTTAGGCTCAATTTCAGGGTTGCCACATGCACAATAGATATTTATAAAATGCGCGAAAGGAATAAAAACAAGTAATATTGTATAAAATTATGAAAAATATCACTATTATATCGCAAGTGACAAAATTCTTTCTGAAAGAAAATAAAAAGGTTTCTTAGTATTTCATCGCTGATGAGTCTACAGAAAAAAAAAGAGGCGAGAGAAAACGAAAGGTGACAAAGGAGAGGAGAAAGAGAAAGCGAAAGGAGAAGAAGAAATAGAGGATAAACGAGGAGAGGAGATGTAGTGAGGAGAATGGAAAAAGATTCTAGGAGAGATGAGGAAAATGGAGCAAAGAAGAGAGAAGAGGAGACGAGAGGAGGGGAGTGGAGAGTAAAGTAAAGGAGAGAAAAAGAGAATAACGAAAAGAAGAGGAAAAGAGTGCAGTGGAGTCGGAAATCTAAGACAGGAGAGGAGATACGAGGAGTGGAGATAAGTGGGATGGAGATAAGATGCGAGAAAAGTAGGGAAGGCGATATGAGATAAAAGCAGATCGAGCAGAAGGAGGGGAGAGGAGAAGGAGAAGAGAAGAACAGAAGGGACTGAAGAGAAGAGGTAGTTGCAGAAAATATCGTCTCAGCGTCAAGATTTGATGCATTGGTCAAATTATCGACATGAAACATTCAATAACATTTTGAAATGTATTGGAGAATGTATTAGATCGGTTCGAAATGCATTTTGGCTTAGTTCAGAGCAAGGTAAAATCTTCCATGTAAGATCTTTGATTTTGCCTGCGATTATACCACTAAAAACATGAATGTAATTTTAATATTTATAAGAATTATCCAATTTTTGTCCACTTCTCGGTTCGTTGAAATGGAGATTTTGTAATTTAATATTTCCCCTCCCCCATCGTTAATTCCAAACTGAATCATTCCGTTTCACACGGCGTGGACAATGAACACAATGGGATAGGTCTAAAACTTACGAAAATTTTGTGCCACCGGAAGGGTTTGAACCTACGACCATCAGATTGACAGTCCTGAACGGTAAACACTACCCTACAAGCTTTCGCTCCTGATAGTAAGTAGAAGGAGATGACCAATGTGAAATGTAGATGCAACTCTCCTCCTTCATGTAATGTGCATGCAATACTTGTTTGTAACAAAGAAAACGAAGGTAGTACGACTCGGCGAAAACATTTAATTTAGAATTGCACATGATGAAAACTTTTCATTCGATATTTGCGGAGGTATCCTTGCATTGCACTCGAGTGGAAAAAGGTGTAAAATTAGTATGTCCTGAATTGCCACAAATATAAATAGTTATTTCATTAATATTTGTCATTGTCTTTGAAGCAGTACACAATTATCGTTAGAGTATCATAATTCACGATCTTATACATGAAAATATCCCTTTGAATGTGTGTCAATTCATTTATTTGTTTATTTTTTTATAAATTCCATCTGCAGAACAATGTAGCCACTATACACTGCTATTACAAATATTGTTACCATGCTCTTGTTTATAATAAAAAGAGAATTAAAAAAAAGTACACTTAGTATGGAGGATCGAATGCTTTCAAGAACTCTAACCAATACACTACGCCCTTTGTTTCCCTTGGAGCAACAGTTCTTAATTATTCTGTCGCGTCAATATTGTAAACGTTATCCTGCAAAAAGAAGTTCAATACTCTGATATAGCTCTGTACTTCTAGAATTACTCTATACACATGCATTTGAAATTTAACTCTGAATTTATTTCTTCGTTGTTAGTATATCTAAGCTTGTGAATATACTTTATTTGTAATTTTATAACGGTTACATGAACATCTACGAAGTAGTTCCTTATAATAACCTCCGGTTGACCAAGTTGCCAATATAAACAAATGGAATACAGATTGTCTTCGAGCTAACATTGTTAAAAAGGAGCGGATACATGTATTACTATCCCAATACTTATTCAATAAGATTTCATGTTTGTAAGAAATTATGACTTAAAGTATTGCATGTTGAGCTAATGCCCACCTAGCCGCCTCTAACGAAATCTATCATTCTTCAGATTCTCTTTCAAATTCGACTCTGGTCACTTGTAACATGCTGGGTGCAGACACTGTGCATCGACGCACCGTGTTTTGCGATAAGAAACGGCCTTGAATAGCGTGAGTGAGTCACTTTGAATGCGAGCAAGCTACGCTAACAAGCTTGTCTGCCTTTGAAAACCAAGTTATTTTTTTTCACCGTTTCCGAACGCGATTGCTAATGTAGAAGTATATATTCTCTCAAAAGAGCACGAAAGGAAATTTGACCAATATTCTCCCGTCGTTTAAAACCAAATATTATTTATTAAACGAAAAGTTCACGATTGTCAATAAACGGTTTAACCTATCTCAGCATAGGTTCGATCCCGTGTTCAGTCTCCGGGAATATTCGGCCTGTGTATAGGGCCGGTGGCAGCCCACGATCGTGAGGAAATTGGGGAGCTCCGAGTGAGTGAGCGTAATCCGGTCGCGAAGTCCTACAACGGCTGGGGGTCTGTCGGGCCGACCACCCGTCCCCCTAGTCTGGCTGCAGATCTCCACGCCCCCTGGTTGCCCCTCGTGGGAGGGAGGCCAGCAGTCGGTAGGTAAGCCTGTAACCTAATGGTTGCGTGCGTAACAAAGTAGTCAAGATTTTGGAAGGAATGCGTAAAGGTCCGTGGAAATTCAATTACACGCACGATAACAAAAAAACCAAACCAGTCAGTTACAATAGTCAGGGGTTTTGTTGAGGCTAATGACAAGTATTTTGGACTGTCACCTCAGTCTCTACTGAGAACCAACTTGACAAAAGAAAACGTGGTCGGAACGATACACGTAAAAAAAAAAAGCTGAAATCGAATTTAACTCTTTTCTCACTCAATGAATGTAACCGCTAGTCCGTGTGAGTATGATTTCCCGTCTCGTTTTACAAAAATAGAACTAAGACTCTAGTTTGACGTTACAAGGGATAATTACGTACACTTAGTTTAATTTACGACTTTAGTCAAAATTTATTACGCCCAAACCTCGCAACGGAGAATGGCCGGCGTTTTCAAGAACATCATGTACATAATATCATTCGTAACAAATTATTCCATTCAACATATAACAATAAGTGACTTGAAGGTGGGTCAACAATTCTTTGTTACCGGCAAATAACAAGATAACAAAACTACAACACATCCGGTAACTACAAATGACATAATATATGCAATTAATTAAAATACTTTAAAGCCAATCTACAATTGCATTTTTTTAGCACAACTCATTCATCAATTCCAAACATCCAAAAAAAAACGTTCATTTGACACATTAATTTATTTGGTGCTCTTATTGGGCCCATCCGATACGCTTTCGCCAAAGTTATCTCAGCTCGTGATTTAGTCTGCAGTCAAGTTAACCGCATTTACCAGCTTGCGATTACGTGATTCTAATTGAGCGGCTTTTCTCTTTTTTTCTCTTTTATGCAAAGGGGGGGGGGTGACCAAGCGTTCCTTTCTTTCTCCGTTACATCGACCGAGCCGTTACAACGCCCAATCATACAAAAACTGAATCCATAATTGTTTTACGTACAATTCTTTCTCGCGAGCGTCGTACGTTACTTTCTTGAATCAATTATTACGCACCCGCGAAAGAGAAGAAAAAACTGGGGAGATTGACGTTCTCGTCTAAAAGAACACGCATTCGCAGTTCACTTGTAAAAAGGGAGACGTAGAGTACATACCTCAGTTCGTTGGGTAACTGTTCACATCAGTTAACTTGGGCAAATCCTCGGCATCTATAGAAACAGGGGAACGTCATCCAATTGGTCGTTTTCAAGCACCTTGAACGGTATTGTCCTTTTTTCCCTCGTGTCCTTCCTTCTCAGCAACTGATCCATCCATTTTCCATACTTCGGCCTGCGTCAGACGAACCAATGAAAGTTACGTTCGGTCAAAATGGTCAATCATCCTCAGAATTCCCAATTACCATCCTTGTATTTTGACGTTTCCTTTCGAAGAATTCCAACACTTCTCAGTCGTACTAGCACTATACGTGAACAACGCAACGTTTCCTCGTAATGTTCGAAGAACTTAATTTGTGTCGTGCTGCAAATTGTGATCGTCGATAGAGAGAAGCACTGAGTTCCACGAGCCGCTACTTCTCTCGAAACCAAAATGACGTCACACCAACGAATTCATCGCGACTCACGAGCTGAAACGGGACTGCCGTTTTCGTCGATCGAGTTCGTGAAGCAGGGAAAGCCACTAGTGACCTCTAACGGTCAAACAATTAAGTAGAATTTGAAAACACTGACGCGAAGCGTACCGGAATGACATGAGGAGAAATGTGACGATATTCGATGCGGGATTTTTAACATTATACTTGAAAATCGAGTTCGCATAGCAAATCGTCACAAGCCTTGGCCCAATATTGGGCTGTAGCCCAATAGGATTATTATTATTTAAATAATAAAATTTAATAGAAAGATTCTCCGAAATTTCTCTCCCACTGTCTACGTCAGGCCAGTACCCAGGGGGGGGGGGCATGCCCCCTCGAACCCTGAAAAAATATTTAAATGTGAACCTATCAATAACTACGAAAATAACATCGTCGATTTTAGAAATGTGTAAAAATTTCAATTTTGTTCTTACATAAATGAATCCGTTTCTTGCGCAAAAGTCTTCAGGCTGCAATATTGGATGGTTTTAGTTTTATAATCATTGATGCAAGGCTACCAGACGTGCGATTCAGCGATTTTGTCAGGACAGTGCGTTACTTTCAATCCCTGTCCCGACTTTTTCGAACTGCAATCGTGATGCGAGAATGTCTCTTTATTATTGCTTTT
This sequence comes from Lepisma saccharinum, assembly GCF_977018435.1. Classification (NCBI taxonomy): domain Eukaryota; kingdom Metazoa; phylum Arthropoda; class Insecta; order Zygentoma; family Lepismatidae; genus Lepisma; species Lepisma saccharinum. Next base: position 73,895,307 of record NC_139236.1, read on the forward strand.
TCTTAACTCACAATTAGACATGTTCTTTATTGCAATAATAATTCCTAGTACGCAACATTTAATTTATAAATATATTATTTTCTAAACATAGAATTATCATGACTTTTCAATGGCGCTCGGACTATTTGAACTATTTTGTAATATCTGTCTCTCTTTCTCTCTCTCTCTCTTTTATATATATATATATATATATATATATATATATATATATATATAAAAATTATAAATATGGGTCTGGCCCCTTCCTCAAAGAAATCCTGCGTATGGGCCTGGTCTATGTCAATGACAGAAATGCAAGCAATATTTGTATTTATTTTTAACCCAATTAAAGGAATGTGGAAGAATTTAAAAGAAATAACAAAGAGCAGAAAAACTGTTACTCTACTTTAAAAATTGTTGTTCTTCGAGGAAGAAAAATAAGAAGTATTTACTCCAGCACCTTAACAAAGTGTCCCACGAGTCTCTCTTGACTAATACTGTCAAATGTGAAGTGATTTTATGAATACAATTTTCCGCCTGTTTACGTCTAACGTTGCGCAGATTTGGTAGTTCGCAAACGGTTTAATTATTTCGTGTTACCTCACGCAACAACAAATACATTTCAGAAGAATGTTCTGAACACGACACTTGCGTCAGTAAACAATCATTTCGTCTGTTGCAGTATCACAGGAAAAGAATATCGTCCTGCAATGTTCAAGCCTCTAGATATTCTCCATTAATAATGTCTAATCACCATAATAAGTTACAAGAAATAACTCGCATTCGCAACTACCAACAATCTCGTTTTTTTCATCACTTCGAAAATTATTTCTCGAAGATATCTGTTATACTACAAGAAAGCAATTCAAAATGAAAGTAAAAGTTCAACTACATGTATACCCAACGACATTTACAATATTGGAGGGACAGAATGCTTAAAAATTGTTGTTTCAATCGAAGGTAAGGGCGTGGTGTAGTGGTTAGAGTTCTCCATTGGGCAGCTAGCGGTCCCAGGTTCGATCCTCCATACTAGGTGTGGAGAGCATGGTAACATTATTTGTCATAGTAGTGTAGAGTGGCTACATTGTTCTGCATATGGAATTTATAAAAAAATAAACAAATAAATGAATTGACACACATTCAAAGGGACATTTTCATGTATAAGATCGTGAATTATGATACTCTAACGATAATTGTGTACTGCTTCAAAGACATTGGCAAATATTAATGAAATAACTATTTATATTTGTGGCAATTCACTAACTAACTAACTCACTCCCTCGCCTTCTTAAACCCGAAGGTTCATGGCTGCAGCAACACAGGCCTTCCATCTTTCCCTATCTTGAGCAAGTTCTATATACTCTTTTCCATCCCTACCGATTTCCTTTAGGTCCATCTCAACGTTGTCCCTCCATCTTCGTCTTGGCCTTCCTACAGGTCTCTTACCATCAGGTTTCCCAACAAGAATCCTGTAAACTCCTCTTTCCTCTCCCATTCGTGCCACATGGCCTGCCCACCTAAGTCGTCTTGATTTAATTATTCTAATAATATCTGGACATGAATACAAATTATGTAGTTCTAAATTATGTAACCTTCTCCACCCACCTGTCTCCTCATCCCTTTTAGGTCCAAAGATTTTCCTAAGGATCTTATTTTCAAATACTCTCAATTTATGTTCCTCTTTCAATGTAAGGGACCAAGTTTCACATCCATATAATACTACAGGCAAAATTACTGTTTTGTATATTTTAACTTTTAGTTTCTTAGATATTAAACGAGAAGACAAAAGTTTATGAAGAGAGAAGTAACATGCATTTCCTGAATTAAGCCTACTTTTTATTTCCTCTTTAATATAATTTTCATTTGTTAATATTACTCCTAAGTATTTGAATTTGGAAACTGGTTCAAACGAGTTGTTATCAATAATTAGATTTTGATTATTACCTAACATTTGGTTTCGGCCTGTAAGCATATATTTAGTTTTCTCTTTGTTAATTTCCAAACCTATCTCTTTAGCAGTTTTGAAAAATATTTTAGCATTTTTCTTAATTGTATTCACATCATCCCCCAGTAAGTCTACATCATCTGCATATGCTAACAACTGAGTCACACCATTTAATTTTAGTCCTTCTTTAGTTTCTCTTACCTTCCTTACAGCATATTCTAAGGCAAAATTAAAGAGCAATGGAGATAATGCATCTCCTTGTTTTAACCCATCATGAATTGTAAATTTGTCAGACATATTAATACCCACACGGATTTTACTTTCTGTCTCACTGGTGCATATTTTTATCATAATAACAAGCTTCTTAGGTATTCCAAACTCTACTAATATATTATATAATTTATCTCTTTTGACCGAATCATATGCTTTTTTGAAATCAATGAATAGCTGATGGACATTTTGATTATATTCCCACTTTTTTTCAAGTGTCTGTCTGATGTGAAAAATGTGATCTGTAGTTGATCTGTTACGTTTAAATCCACATTGATAATCACCTATAATTTCATTAGCATATGGTGTTAGTCTTGTTAAAAGAATGTTAGATAATATTTTATATGTTGTTGAGAGTAGAAAAATTCCACGATAATTATTGCAGTTCATTTTATCAGCTTTTTTAAACACAGGAACAATTATGGATTCTTTCCACTGTTGAGGGATTTCTTCTTTATTCCATATTAAACAAATTAATTTATGAATTTGACATATTAATGAATTTCCACCATATTTAATTAACTCAGCTGGTATTAAATCAATGCCAGGTGCTTTGTTATTCTTTAGCCATTTAATAGCATCTTTAACTTCAGTCAAGTTCAGGACATACTAATTTTACACCTTTTTCCACTCGAGTTCAATGCAAGGATACCTCCGCAAATATCGAATGAAAAGTTTTCATCATGTGCAATTCTAAATTAAATGTTATCGCCGAGTCGTACTACCTTAGTTTTCTTTGTTACAAACAAGTATTGCTTGCACATTACATGTAGGAGGAGAGTAGACAGTGGGAGAGAAATTTCGGAGAATCTTTCTATTAAATTTTATTATTTAAATAATAATAATCCTATTGGGCTACAGCCCAATATTGGGCCAAGGCTTACCTACCGACTGCTGGCCTCCCTCCCACTAGGGGCAACCAGGGGAGCGTGGAGATCTGCAGCCAGACTAGGGGGACGGGTGGTCGGCCCGACAGACCCCCAGCCGTTGTAGGACTTCGCGACCGGATTACGCTCACTCACTCGGAGCTCCCCAATTTCCTCACGATCGTGGGCTGCCACCGCCCCTATACACAGGCCGAATATTCCCGGAGACTGAACACGGGATCGAACCTATGCTGAGATAGGTTAAACCGTTTATTGACAATTGTGAACTTTTCGTTTAATAGATAATATTTGGTTTTAAACGACGGGAGAATATTGGTCAAATTTCCTTTCGTGCTCTTTTGAGAGAATATATACTTCTACATTAGCAATCGCGTTCGGAAACGGTGAAAAAAAATAACTTGGTTTTCAAAGGCAGACAAGCTTGGTAGCGTAGCTTGCTCGCATTCAAAGTGACTCACTCACGCTATTCAAGGCCGTTTCTTATCGTAAAACACGGTGCGTCGATGCACAGTGTCTGCACCCAGCATGTTACAAGTGACCAGAGTCGAATTTGAAAGAGAATCTGAAGAATGATAGATTTCGTCAGAGGCGGCTAGGTGGGCATTAGCTCAACATGCAATACTTTAAGTCATAATTTCTGACAAACAAGAAATCTTATTGAATAAGTATTGGGATAGTAATACATGTATCCGCTCCTTTTTAACAATGTTAGCTCGAAGACAATCTGTATTCCATTTGTTTATATTGGCAACTTGGTCAACCGGAGGTTATTATAAGGAACTACTTCGTAGATGTTCATGTAACCGTTATAAAATTACAAATAAAGTATATTCACAAGCTTAGATATACTAACAACGAAGAAATAAATTCAGAGTTAAATTTCAAATGCATGTGTATAGAGTAATTCTAGAAGTAAAGAGCTATATCAGAGTATTGAACTTCTTTTTGCAGGATAACGTTTACAATATTGACGCGACAGAATAATTAAGAACTGTTGCTCCAAGGGAAACAAAGGGCGTAGTGTATTGGTTAGAGTTCTTGAAAGCATTCGATCCTCCATACTAAGTGTACTTTTTTTTAATTCTCTTTTTATTATAAACAAGAGCATGGTAACAATATTTGTAATAGCAGTGTATAGTGGCTACATTGTTCTGCAGATGGAATTTATAAAAAAATAAACAAATAAATGAATTGACACACATTCAAAGGGATATTTTCATGTATAAGATCGTGAATTATGATACTCTAACGATAGGGTAACATCGGTGAATAACGCCAGGCGGGAAAAAATGCCATTTCAAAGTTTCAACTCTGAAAGCATTGACGCATGTAAAGTTAAGGGGTGACTCACCGTTGTGCGATAAACAATGGTGCCTGGTAGCATTGCTGATAAGAACGGTTGCCATTGTCTAGCCTTCATTTAAGAGAAACACTTTGAACAGTGTAGACGTTTGAGTTGCGTTTCGAGGAAAGAGGGTCCACATTTTCATCGCGCCGACAAAGATGAGTGTTTTTCTATTGTAGAATTAGATTTTAAATGTTAACAATGTTGTACGTACACAATACGTTTATTACATAAGAAAATTATGTGTGTACGGTTTTCATGGTCGGTGTCATAAGTTTAGAACAGTCGGTTAAACTGCAATCTGTTGTTTCGGGAAATAACGCCATCATTGTGTCGGGGAATAACGCCACTCAATTTAACCTCAAATTTAAGGAAATGTTGATTTCGAAAATAGGTTTATTCTTGCTCAGTTACTTTCGAGGCGTACAGATATTTATTCTCGGTTAGTTTCCTCTTTCAGATGGCGAGAAAATGTAGAAATATACAGCCCAAATGGTCAGTAGATGACTTTAGGCAAGCTATGGCAGCCGTCAAACAAGGAATGAAGATAGCATGTGCTGCACGTTTGTTCCAAATTCCTCGCAGAACTTTGAGGGACTGGGTATCGCGAAAAAAAAAAAAAAGACATGCTTTTTCTAATAACTTACTACAGTAATTATTTTTCCTAGTACAGTTTAGTAAAGAAAATGTGAATGTTTTATTTGTAATTAAGATAATGTGAATGTTTTACTTGTAATTAAGAACATGGCGTTATTACCCGACAGGTCTGGAAATAACGCCATTTTGCATTCAGAATTTCGTATTTTATTGCTTTGATTATAACAGTGCAATCAATATTTTATTATTACACAATACATGAAAGTTCATTCTCCTAAACATGTAAGAATCATGTTCCTAACAATAAAAATGTATGAGTTATGGAACAAAATGACCAATTGGTGGCGTTATTCACCGAAGTTAGCCTAATTGTGTACTGCTTCAAAGACATTGACAAATATTAATGAAATAACTATTTATATTTGTGGCAATTCAGGACATACTAATTTTACACCTTTTTCCACTCGAGTGCAATGCAAGGATACCTCCGCAAATATCGAATGAAAAGTTTTCATCATGTGCAATTCTAAATTAAATGTTTTCGCCGAGTCGTACTACCTTCGTTTTCTTTGTTACAAACAAGTATTGCTTGCACATTACATGTAGGAGGAGAGTTGCATCTACATTTCACATTGGTCATTGTCAATCTGATGGTCGTAGGTTCAAACCCTTCCGGTGGCACAAAATTTTCGTAAGTTTTAGACTTATCCCATTGTGTTCATTGTCCACGCCGTGTGAAACGGAATGATTCAGTTTGGAATTAACGATGGGGGAGGGGAAATATTAAATTACAAAATCTCCATTTCAACGAACCGAGAAGTGGACAAAAATTGGATAATTCTTATAAATATTAAAATTACATTCATGTTTTTAGTGGTATAATCGCAGGCAAAATCAAAGATCTTACATGGAAGATTTTACCTTGCTCTGAACTAAGCCAAAATGCATTTCGAACCGATCTAATACATTCTCCAATACATTTCAAAATGTTATTGAATGTTTCATGTCGATAATTTGACCAATGCATCAAATCTTGACGCTGAGACGATATTTTCTGCAACTACCTCTTCTCTTCAGTCCCTTCTGTTCTTCTCTTCTCCTTCTCCTCTCCCCTCCTTCTGCTCGATCTGCTTTTATCTCATTTTGCCTTCCCTACTTTTCTCGCATCTTATCTCCATCCCACTTATCTCCACTCCTCGTATCTCCTCTCCTGTCTTAGATTTCCGACTCCACTGCACTCTTTTCCTCTTCTTTTCGTTCTTCTCTTTTTCTCTCCTTTACTTTACTCTCCACTCCCCTCCTCTCGTCTCCTCTTCTCTCTTCTTTGCTCCATTTTCCTCATCTCTCCTAGAATATTTTTCCATTCTCCTCACTACATCTCCTCTCCTCGTTTATCCTCTATTTCTTCTCCTTTCGCTTTCTCTTTCTCCTCTCCTTTGTCACCTTTCGTTTTCTCTCGCCTCTTTTCCTTTCTGTAGACTCATCAGCGATGAAATACTAAGAAACCTTTTTATTTTCTTTCAGAAAGAATTTTGTCACTTGCGATATAATAGTGATATTTTTCATAATTTTATACAATATTACTTGTTTTTATTCCTTTCGCGCATTTTATAAATATCTATTGTGCATGTGGCAACCCTGAAATTGAGCCTAACTCTACACGCAACCCACCAACGCCTTGTGTAAATTGGGTTGCCTAGTTTAAAATGTCGTTGTCCTAAAACTTTTGAGAGACACTGTACAACGAAAGTTCCGGTTTCGAGTATATGCCACGGCATGAATGTAGCCTTGCGAGCGTTTTTTCGTAAATTGCATCCAACCATAATTTATCTTCATTGTCGCAATTAGCAAACAGTGGCAGAAAAGCGAAGCAAATAAGGAAAAAAAAACAAATAAAAATTTGTCCTGCGTTGTCAAAATTATGACACACTCGTAGGCAGGAACCCTGTTACAAAGGGTAGACACGGCACGGGACACTGGAATTGATTTGAAAGAAATAAAATGACCTTTCTTTACTTCACATTTGATTTCTCTGTCATTTTGCCCGCTTCTGTACTGTGCTGTGCTGTGCAGAACCTTGTCGTTCCGTGCCGTGCCGTGCCGAGCCAAGCCGAGCCGCATCAAACGTGCTGTACCGAGCCGTATTGTGCCGTGCCGTATCTGCCTTTATTAATGGTATTGCCGTCTTTCGCTTCTAAGGCAGAATTGTCATTCTTTTTCAAAAATCATCCCATTGAATCTAATAATCACTGTTGTCTGGCTTTATAGAAGCTTGAACACACATACAATATAATATGTATACATAATTCGGTTCATTTGCACTACAAAATTATAATAGGATATATTTGGCTACAAGTTTAGCTCCTCCCAAATTATAATTCTGGACACGCTGATGGTTTAGAAACGCATGAGTTACTCTGGTTATCACCCACGCAGTCTTAAACATGCGTCAACACGACTTTGCAAGACTTCTTGGTCCCACGTGGTGAAAAGTGACAACGGGGAATTTTACATGACGTTGCTGCTTTAGCATTCAGCGTTATCGCCCTCCCTCGCTGACGGCTTCAGAGTGCGTAAAATTTCGTTGGCCGAGGCTAAACCTTGTCTCTCGTCTGCCGTTCGAAAGGCGCTGTGAGCGGCTGATAATGTTATAAGCGGGGAGGCGAATCGCTAAAAGCCCCTGTTGCATCTGACCAGCTGGGGTGGAAGGTTAGGGAGGATAGGGGAAGTGAAAAAGGAGGGAGTGGGTGGCAGAATTAAAGTGAGATGAGACGAGTGGAGAGAGCATACAGGAGAGAGGGAGAGAGAGAAACTAAGAACGTAGCGAAAGAACAATTGTCACTTTTCTTCCGCTTCTGGATAATCGCGAATATGAGTTTAAAATGATGATTTTACATGAAATTAATAAAGAGAAGCTCACCAAGAAACAGCCACATCCAGGCCAGAGAGATTGTGTTTAGCTAGCTGACAAGATATAGAGAAAACAAAGTTTTCAACATTGGAAACTGCTGTAGCAAGAGACATTCCTCTCCTTTTGCGGATCGAGAATGACTGAGGGACAGCCGATCTTCGTGGCGGAGTGGTTAACACAGCACGCTACGATGCCAGGAGTCTCGAGTTCGAATCTCGGTCTGCACATTGGTATTCCATGTGAGTGTCCCTTCATCAATTTCAACGTATCATCCTCATCTTCGCGATTAGCCAACAGTGGCAGAAGAGCAAAGTAAAATAAACCAAATCAGTAAATCAATCAATGACTCTGTAACCTTGATGATATCCATGTGGTGGTTGCTAGGAGCTAATTAAGAAGTGATAGCCTTGAATACTATATTTTCGAATCTGGAAAACCTTATCGTTTAACAAATTCTGCAAAAATAATATGCAAAGTAAAAATATATGCATCTATAGCCAGAATTTCTAAAATATAAAAACATAAACGTGATTCCATTTACTTATTTGTCAAGACTCACAAGAAACAGTTGTTTTCGAAATATGCCTCTAATAATGATGTAGAAGCGGTGGAGTTATTTTAAAAGAGAAGGGTTCAAAATAAAGCATGCACCAATCTTCGTGAGAAAGAGAGAGAGAGAGTTGAGGGGGGGGGGGCTAGAGAAGTCTCAGTTAACAACAGAACAATCCGTTATCCGCAACCTTTGGTATGAATAACTCTATTCGTACCTAATGCCGCAAAACACAATGGAATTTGTACTTCCAACCAGGGGCGTGGACTGAGTTTCTTTTAAAATAATTCCTAGTAACCTGTACATTGAAAAATCGAAATTATCACCAACTTCCAGTTACGTGCTAACTTGAATCGTACATTGAAAAACCGGCCCCAAGCCACACAGTTTCTGCTTTCCAGTTATTGTGTCATATTGTATCAAACAATTGCCGTTGTGCACTGGAACTACCTGTAGAAGCTGACAAAAAGCCGCAGTAAAGACTTAATTAGAACATTGGTCTTAAGGTCAGCTTCTAGTTCTTCGGCTTCTCGTTTCCTAGGTGATCCATGCTGTGGTAAATTCTATACGGTAATCAAATCGGATTCATCCATGGGAACATAGCGCTGTAATATATTTGCAATCGCTCCATGCGGTTTACCTGCCTTCTCCAACCATGCACGCTAGTAGGAAAACCTGGATAATGTCAAAATGAATGTTCTGCGTTCCTCAACCGCTACCTCAAAATTTATAGAATTTATGGAATTTCGTTTGGAGACAGCGTTTGCATTGTGTCTCTCTCAAACTTGGATGCTTGTCAGTCTGGGATTTCAGAAACAATGCGAGAGATTTCAGGAGCTTGGTATGGAACGTATATATCACAGAGTTAGGAGAATGCGGTTTCACGAGCCCGGGAACCTTTCGACATTTAACAAACCTCATCACTTGGAGAATTTGGCTGATGATGGAGACTGGAAGATTCGAAAGGGATGAATGGTCACGTATGCCACACAGAGATTTTTCTAATATCACAACTCTCAAGCAGAATGCACATCCATTCTTGATCAATTGATAAATAAAATTTACCAAAACAACAGCAAGATTTTAGTAAAAAGATACAAGTGTTTTCACTTCAATATTTTTGCCACACACAGACAGGATGTCTCCCAAGAACACAGACAAACTTTAGCATCGTGTAGAGGACATCAAAACGAACTTCTTTTCTTTGTAACCTTTTGCTCGTTGAAAGCTTATTCTGGCCGAGACGTGCCTTAGAAATCATTTTCTATCCCTGTTTTCATGCACACATACAGACTAAAAGTACGATATTCTTTTACACTGGCAACTAAAACTTCATTCAAAGTTCCTTTGAAGGAACTAAACTCTCTATATAGTTTTTTTTATGATTAGATGTAGTTCACTTCTTTGATACCACAAAAATGCAATTATTAATTGTTTTCATCATTCTTCAGGTTCCGATCCCCTGCTATGTCGACGGTTGATATGTGTTGACGATCCATACTCACCAACGTAAGTATTGTTGACAATAATTTTGATATCTAATTTGAAATTTTGCGGACAAGCCTTAACCTATGAATTGGAATCTCTTCTTTACTCAAAATATAGACCTTAATGTTCTTCTAAAATATTAAGTGAATTTATATATATATTTCATGTATGAATTAGTGCAGTTTTCGATCCATGAAATATCACTACATTCTTTTGCAGTTTGAAATTAGTCTGACTCTCAGAGATCTGTTGCGCCAAGCTTCTAGTAGTGTATTCGTGTAAATTGTTGCCTAGTGGATTGCAATCAGGGACGGCGACAGGGGTGGGCACGGGTGGGCAAGCGCCCACTCAAAAATTCCTGTGCCCACCCGATTGCCCACCCAAACAAATTCACTAAGAATATGTACTTAGTTGCAATAAATAAGTGTATTCTGGTGTTCATTACATGTATATTTTACTAATGAATATTATCTATACTAGAAATGTTCACATATCATCATCCCATAAAAAGCTGATTTAACTTTGTCATTAGAAAGTAAAAGGAATTACTAGAGAGCTTTAAACAAGACAACTGTGACCAATTGAATACTTCTATGATTAGAAGAAGCGAGTGGGGCTTAGGAGGCAAAATTATGCAGGGTATGGTCAAAATGAGATCAGGGTTTAGTGTGAGCTTGAGAGCTGCAGCTCCGAGCCTTCACTGGGGGAAAAACTGCTTTGAAAAGTACCACATACAGAAAAAAATAGGTACTTCGGATACGATGAAAAATATGTAGAAATACGTATAACTAACCACCTCATGTAGCTTGGCGAAAAGTTATAACTGAAAGTGTGGAGGGGTTTGGGTGGGGTCTTGGTGATGTAAGCTCCGGGGCTTCACATATATAAATCCCGGCCTGTGTATGATTAAAATAATATTTAAATAAACAAATAAACACCTTAACGTTGTTTCCTCCAGCAACACAATAAAATATTTCGACTGTTTAATTAGGTCTACACAGTGGCGGCGAATGGGTTCCAAAACCAGGAGGGCAAAGACAGTACATTTCCCTTTGTAGATAAGGCTTAGCATAGTGCGGGTGCAAAAGTGGCGAAAAGTGAAACCAACTGCCTCCTTGCCCCTCTGATCGCCGCCACTGGGTCTACATTGAAATTCCAGAAGTGTTTCTTTCTTTATTTCATTACAATTTTTATATTTATATTTTACATTAGCCTGTCATTTTCAAATATCTACATGGTATACAAAATAACAACTTTGTATTCGTTCTACTAATAAATACTAATAAGAAGCAGTCACAATAACCACTACAATACCGAGTTATATTAATTTTGATGTAACAGTTATGTGGGTTTGGAAAAAGCAACAGAATTATTGAATTGATAATGGGTGGCTAATTCTACTATTTAGAAATCCTGGTCCAGACATAAATTTTGCCTATCAGTTACGTAATCATGCGATTTTTCTTGTGATTAACTTACATAGAATTAGAAGAAGCGGTTGGAAGGAAAGCTTTGTTTTAAGGGCTTTGTTTTGAGAATGGTTTAAACTTTAGAAGCATCAGAGGTTTAGCCGAAAAGGTCAACAGAATCTGTAGATGCCGATGAAGTAAAGAAGAAAAGCTATATCACGAAGTATCCATAAGAAAATTTTGTTTATTTGTTTTTGAGTCGAATTTTATGCTCCGATAGGCTAATCGGGACTAAACCTACAGTTTAATGTGGAGTCCGAACCAGTGTGCAATATGCAGAAGTTTCCACCAGGCGAGGGGGCAGTAGAAACCAGAACCTCTTCATTATGAGGCGTCAACGTTAGTGTTGCCCACGAGACGAGACTTTGGCCTGTCTCGTCTCGTGGAAATGCTGTCTCGTCTCGAAAATATTAGTTTGTCTCGGGACACATGATCAATCTCGTCTCGTCTCGAATTTTGAGAAGCCTGTCCCGTCTCGTCCCGTGGGCAACACTAGTCAACATTATGCCATTTGAGAAAAAAATATATATCCAGAAAGAACTCACAGGGAACGTGTTATATTATCACCATAAAAGATGCGTTCGTTTAAGAGGGTGTATATATTGCCAGAGATAAATATTCGAGACTTTCGGAAAACAACGTTATTGTTCACGGAGTTAGCTGCCTTGAACACACTGTGAAATTGAAACTACCACCTCAACTTTCGAAGTGGTATGAACTAATGAAACTCCACTTTGGAAGAGTAAGTTGTTGCTGATTCGACTGATTTGTTCTATGTGAAATCCCTTTTCTGCTAATTTTGGCTAATGGCGACATTGAGGTTCAATGGTGATTAGATGAAAGTGACGAAGGGTAAGGGGACAAATACACACAGACATTGAAAATACAACCCCCCAAATTATTATTTTGACTGTAGTTCCAGGCGCCAGAGACTCGTTCGCCTGCAGGATTAAAGTTTCCAGGGTATGCTGGGCAGGATAGAGGTTGACATTTGAGCGCTTTCGAAAAGGTCACGCCAAACAATCCAAGTCGTCTGTGAAAAGGAGATGAATTACCGGGTATAGTGATCAATTTCGACGAATTCCTTGTGTCCAAAATCACATTCTACAAAATGTAAACTATTTGTTACCTCAGTGCATGTGTTCATCTAACCATATGTGTGTCACTTCTCCCGCATGAGTAACGAAGACTTATTTCAGAAAACGAATAACAACTTAGCTGACAGATTTTTCAATGTTACTTGATTATTACTTTTGGGTAATATTTTGTCAAAATAGCCTTTCATATGCAGAATGAACAAAGAATTGGTTTTTCCATGTATGTGTGTACATTCCCAATAAGACATTAATTTTAATCCAAATATCCAGTGGCAGCGATTAGGAGGAGCGTGGGGGAGTTCCCCCCGCCACATTTGGCCACTTGTTGTACCCACACTGGCCTCTTAATGCTAAGACTTTTCTACCAAAAAAAGTAAACTGTCCTTTCCCCCAAGTTTTGGCACCCGATAGCCGTTACTGCAAACATTTGTCAGTTGCAATAACTTTGTAAGCTAAGTTTCAGTCAAAAACTCATATGATGAAAGTATGATCCAGGAACATGCATTTAAATTTTTAAAAAGAAAAAAAGGTAAAGTGCTCCCCTGTGCATAGCACCACGCCATGAAGGCGTGTAGGGGGTGTGGGGGTAACGCCCCACACTTTCTTGATCCGGTCGTGAGTTAAATTACGAAAAAGTAATTTAATCCTTCACCATTGTCTACCATCACAATTTCTATCGCTGTCGGGGTCATAATATATAAAGTGTAGTAGGTATGTGCCTTGTATTTTTGCACTTGGAAGGACAAAATGAGATGCAACCAATTCACATTTATTTCACTACATTGACGTGAAGGAAAGAATGTGATTAGAATGTATGGCTGCGCACACACAAACACTTCCTTGAAGGAGACAAAGTAGTGGAACAAGATGCGAGAATATATTAGAGAAGAAAGAGGGAAGACACCAAACACACTCACACATACATGTGTGTGTGCATGGCAGTTAAGAGAAACATTTGAAGAATGGAACGAGAGAAAGTGAAAGGGAGAAAGAGGTAACAAGCTGGGATAGAAAGATATAAGAAAGCATTAGGGAGTAAAACAGAAAAGATGAAAAGCAAAGGGAAAAGAAGTGAAGGAAAATCGGGAGTGTAAGAGAGAAGGGGATACATATGCATGTATGTCGTACATATATGTGTCTTACATGCATATATATATATATATACATATATACACACACACACACACACGTATATGACCTTACATTTATAACTGCCCACCCTAATCTATTAATATACACCTTCTGCCCACCAGGTCGAAAATTTCTGGCGCCGCCCCTGATTGCAATAGACAGATTCGTGCAGTGGTGGTACGTGGTTTTTGAAGGAGGCGTGCTACAGTTACTCTGATCATCCTTACTGTCCCAGTCAGGATCCCTTACTTAATTGGAACTTTAAATGAATCGGAGACCTTCCTTATAACTAGAAGTTGGTATCAGAGAATTATAATTTGTACTGCACAGCGTTCATCAAGTGTTTGCGTTTGAACTGGATCTTCCGAATTGAAATGTCTTTACGTATATCTGGATTCGCTCAGTCTTAGTAACTCAGAACCATGTGCAATGTATCCCAGTAAAAAATATCAACAATTTTAAGTATGCACTAATATAAAATGTGTTCCATGACGGATCCAAGAATTTTCTGTTGCGCGCCTCCCCACTCATGTTTATGGCTCCATTACCACTACTTTAACTTTAATTACGTTGCATTAAAATCATTCCACCATAAATTATTGTACTCTTCTGTGGCGTTGTTTCATTACATGTCTTCCATTTATTCAAGCCCTAAAAACATCAATGCACTTTCCGCGTTATTTTCTAAATGTTCTAAATCCATTATATTATGTAAACAACGGTGCTCAGATTAATCAGTTATGTTCAATCTATCCCCGACTGTGTATATTTTCATTTTACAAACACTAAAGGGATCGCTGCTGTTGGATAATTCGGACAGTACTTTGTTGACACATTATTGTCGTTCCTCCACGTTGGCCGATTAATTGTATTATGTTTTTTAACGTCTCTTTTCTGTATCTCTAGGCTAATTGCGTCGGTTTGGATAAATGATAATATCAGATGAAATGAATGACCACTCACGCAAGGGCAAGAATATAGGATAGTCGGTGGCGAATTCGCGAGTCCAGCATGCAACACTCTTGACTTCCATGACAAATGTATAAAGCTTATGCAGAAGACTACCGAAAAGGACATAAAATATAAATTGAAACTAATTCTATCAGATCTGTCTCATTCCAACACTTCTACCTTTCTCCCTGTCTGTAGCCTCATGCTGCTTTGAAATTCCAGCACTAGAAGTAATTGGATTCATAACTTTTGCTCTATCTGTAACTTGATGCTGCTTTGATTGATGGATTGATTGATTGATTTAGTTTATTTTACTTCGCGTTTTGTGCGTCTTGGCTAATTTGCGAAGATGGGGATGAGTGATGAAACGATGAAATTAATGAATGGACATTCACAAACAACCAAGCCCGAGCGGGATTTAAACCCGGGACCCTTGGCGTCGCAGCGCGATGTGCTAACCACTCGACTACAGGGTCCGGCTGATGCTGTTTGAAATTCCAGCACCTGAAACAATTGGATTCATACATTTTGCTCTGTGAGTAATTTCATGCTGCTTTGAAAATCCAGCACTTGAAGCAATTGGAATCATAGCTTTTGCTCTCTCTGTAACTTCATGCTGCTGTGAAATTTCAGCACCTGAAACAATTGGATACATACCTTTCGCCCTGTGAGTAACTTGATGCTGCTTTGAAAATACAGCACTTGAAGCAATTGGATTCATAGCTTTTGCTTTCTCTGTAACTTCATGCTGCTGTGAAATTTCAGCACCTGAAACAATTGGATTCATACATTTTGCCCTGTGAGTAACTTGATGCTGCTTTGAAAATCCAGCACTTGAAGCAATTGGAATCATAGCTTTTGCTCTCTCTGTAACTTCATGCTGCTGTGAAATTTCAGCACCTGAAAGAATTGGATTCATACCTTTCGCCCTGTGAGTAACTTGATGCTGCTTTGAAAATCCAGCACTTGAAGCAATTGGATTCATAACTTTTGCTCTCTCTGTAACTTCATGCTGCTGTGAAATTTCAGCACCTGAAAGAATTGGATTCATACCTTCGCCCTGTGAGTAACTTGATGCTGCTTTGAAAATCCAGCACTTGAAGCAATTGGAATCATAGCTTTTGCTCTCTCTGTAACTTCATGCTGCTGTAAAATTTCAGCACCTGAAAGAATTGGATTCATACCTTTCGCCCTGTGAGTAACTTGATGCTGCTTTGAAAATCCAGCAATTGAAGCAATTGGAATCATAGCTTTTGCTCTCTCTCTAACATCATGCTGCTGTGAAATTTCAGCACCTGAAACTGTTGGATTCAAACATTTTGCCCTGTGAAATACTTCATGCTGCTTTGAAAATCCAGCACTTGAAGCAATTGGAATCATAGCTTTTGCTCTCTCTGTAACATCATGCTGCTGTGAAATTTCAGCACCTGAAACAATTGGATTCATACATTTTGCTCTGTGAGTAACTTGATGCTGCTTTGAAAATCCAGCACTTGAAGCAATTGGAATCATAGCTTTTGCTCTCTCTGTAACTTCATGCTGCTGTGAAATTTCAGCACCTGAAACAATTGGATTCATACCTTTCGCCCTGTGAGCAACTTGATGCTGCTTTGAAAATCCAGCACTTGAAGCAATTGGATTCATAGCTTTTGCTCTCTCTGTAACTTCATGCTGCTGTGAAATTTCAGCACCTGAAAGAATTGGATTCATACCTTTCGCCCTGTGAGTAACTTGATTCTGCTTTGAAAATCCAGCACTTGAAGCAATTGGAATCATAGCTTTTGCTCAATCTGTAACATCATGCTGCTGTCAAATTTCAGCATCTGAAACAATTGGATACATACATTTTGCCCTGTGAGTAACTTGATGCTGCTTTGAAAATCCAGCACTTGAAGCAATTGGAATCAAAGCTTTTGCTCTCTCTGTAACTTCATGCTGCTGTGAAATTTCAGCACCTGAAACAATTGGATTCATACATTTTGCTCTGTGAGTAACTTGATGCTGCTTTGAAAATCCAGCACTTGAAGCAATTGGAATCATAGCTTTTGCTCTCTCTGTAACATCATGCTGCTGTGAAATTTCAGCACCTGAAACAATTGGATTCATACATTTTGCCCTGTGAGTAACTTGATGCGGCTTTGAAAATCCAGTACTTGAAGCAATTGGATTCATAGCTTTTGCTCTCTCTGTAACTTCATGCTGCTGTGAAATTTCAGCACCTGAAACAATTGGATTCATACCTTTCGCCCTGTGAGTAACTTGATGCTGCTTTGAAAATCCAGCACTTGAAGCAATTGGATTCATAGCTTTTGCTCTCTCTGTAACTTCATGCTGCTGTGAAATTTCAGCACCTGAAACAATTGGATTCATACATTTTGCCCTGTGAGTAACTTGATGCTGCTTTGAAAATCCAGCACTTGAAGCAATTGGAATCATAGCTTTTGCTCTCTCTGTAACTTCATGCTGCTGTGAAATTTCAGCACCTGAAACAATTGGATTCATACCTTTCGCCCTGTGAGTAACTTGATGCTGCTTTGAAAATCCAGCACTTGAAGCAATTGGATTCATAGCTTTTGCTCTCTCTGTAACTTCATGCTGTTGTGAAATTTCAGCACCTGAAAGAATTGGATTCATACCTTTCGCCCTTTGAGTAACTTGATGCTGCTTTGAAAATCCAGCACTTGAAGCAATTGGAATCATAGCTTTTGCTCTCTCTGTAACTTCATGCTGCTGTGAAATTTCAGCACCTGAAACAATTGGATTCATACATTTTGCCCTGTGAGTAACTTGATGCTGCTTTGAAAATCCAGTACTTGAAGCAATTGGATTCATAGCTTTTGCTCTCTCTGTAAAATCATGCTGCTTTGAAATTTCAGCACCTGAAACAATTGGATTCATACATTTTGCCCTGTGAGTAACTTGATGCTGCTTTGAAAATCCAGCACTTGAAGCAATTGGAATCATAGCTTTTGCTCTCTCTGTAACATCATGCTGCTGTGCAATTTCAGCATCTGAAACAATTGGATTCATACATTTTGCCCTGTGAGTAACTTGATGCTGCTTTGAAGATCCAGCACTTGAAGCAATTGGAATCATAGCTTTTGCTCTCTCTGTAACATCATGCTCCTGTGAAATTTCAGCACCTGAAACAATTGGATTCATACATTTTGCTCTGTGAGTAACTTGATGCTGCTTTGAAAATCCAGCACTTGAAGCAATTGGAATCATAGCTTTTGCTCTCTCTGTAACATCATGCTGCTGTGAAATTTCAGCACCTGAAACAATTGCATTCATACATTTTGCCCTGTGAGTAACTTGATGCGGCTTAGAAAATCCAGCACTTGAAGCAATTGGAATCATAGATTTTGCTCTCTCTGTAACATCATGCTGCTGTGAAATTTCAGCATCTGAAACAATTGGATTCATACATTTTGCACTGTGAGTAACTTGATGCGGCTTTGAAAATCCACCACTTGAAGCAATTGGAATCATAGCTTTTGCTCTCTCTGTAACTTCATGCTGCTGTGAAATTTCAGCACCTGAAACAATTGGATTCATACCTTTCGCCCTGTGAGTAACTTGATGCTGCTTTGAAAATCCAGCACTTGAAGCAATTGGATTCATAGCTTTTGCATTCTCTGTAACTTCATGCTGCTGTGAATTTTCAGCACCTGAAACAATTGGATTCATACATTTTGCCCTGTGAGTAACTTGATGCTGCTTTGAATATCCAGCACTTGAAGCAATTGGAATCATAGCTTTTGCTCTCTCTGTAACATCATGCTGCTGTGAAATTTCAGCACCTGAAACAATTGGATTCATACATTTTGCCCTGTGAGTAACTTGATGCTGCTTTGAAAATCCAGCAGTTGAAGCAATTGGAATCATAGCTTTTGCTCTCTGTGTAACTTCATGCTGCTGTGAAATTTCAGCATCTGAAACAATTGGATTCATACATTTTGCCCTGTGAGTAACTTGATGCGGCTTTGAAAATCCAGCACTTGAAGCAATTGGAATCATAGCTTTTGCTCTCTCTGTAACTTCATGCTGCTGTGAAATTTCAGCACCTGAAACAATTGGATTCATACCTTTCGCCCTGTGAGTAACTTGATGCTGCTTTGAAAATCCAGCACTTGAAGCAATTGGATTCATAGCTTTTGCTCTCTCTGTAACTTCATGCTGCTGTGCAATTTCAGCACCTGAAACAATTGGATTCATACATTTTGCCCTGTGAGTAACTTGATGCTGCTTTGAAAATCCAGCACTTGAAGCAATTGGAATCATAGCTTTTGCTCTCTCTGTAACTTCATGCTGCTGTGAAATTTCAGCACCTGAAACAATTGGATTCATACATTTTGCCCTGTGAGTAACTTGATGCTGCTTTGAAAATCCAGTACTTGAAGCAATTGGATTCATAGCTTTTGCTCTCTCTGTAAAATCATGCTGCTTTGAAATTTCAGCACCTGAAACAATTGGATTCATACATTTTGCCCTGTGAGTAACTTGATGCTGCTTTGAAAACCCAGCACTTGAAGTAATTGGAATCATAGCTTTTGCTCTCTCTGTAACATCATGCTGCTGTGCAATTTCAGCATCTGAAACAATTGGATTCATACATTTTGCCCTGTGAGTAACTTGATGCTGCTTTGAAGATCCAGCACTTGAAGCAATTGGAATCATAGCTTTTGCTCTCTCTGTAACATCATGCTCCTGTGAAATTTCAGCACCTGAAACAATTGGATTCATACATTTTGCTCTGTGAGTAACTTGATGCTGCTTTGAAAATCCAGCACTTGAAGCAATTGGAATCATAGCTTTTGCTCTCTCTGTAACATCATGCTGCTGTGAAATTTCAGCACCTGAAACAATTGCATTCATACATTTTGCCCTGTGAGTAACTTGATGCGGCTTAGAAAATCCAGCACTTGAAGCAATTGGAATCATAGATTTTGCTCTCTCTGTAACATCATGCTGCTGTGAAATTTCAGCATCTGAAACAATTGGATTCATACATTTTGCCCTGTGAGTAACTTGATGCGGCTTTGAAAATCCAGCACTTGAAGCAATTGGAATCATAGCTTTTGCTCTCTCTGTAACATCATGCTGCTGTGAAATTTCAGCACCTGAAACAATTGGATTCATACATTTTGCCCTGTGAGTAACTTGATGCTGCTATGAAAATCCACCACTTGAAGCAATTGGAATCATAGCTTTTGCTCTCTCTGTAACTTCATGCTGCTGTGAAATTTCAGCACCTGAAACAATTGGATTAATACCTTTCGCCCTGTGAGTAACTTGATGCTGCTTTGAAAATCCAGCACTTGAAGCAATTGGATTCATAGCTTTTGCATTCTCTGTAACTTCATGCTGCTGTGAATTTTCAGCACCTGAAACAATTGGATTCATACATTTTGCCCTGTGAGTAACTTGATGCTGCTTTGAATATCCAGCACTTGAAGCAATTGGAATCATAGCTTTTGCTCTCTCTGTAACATCATGCTGCTGTGAAATTTCAGCACCTGAAACAATTGGATTCATACATTTTGCCCTGTGAGTAACTTGATGCTGCTTTGAAAATCCAGCAGTTGAAGCAATTGGAATCATAGCTTTTGCTCTCTGCGTAACTTCATGCTGCTGTGAAATTTCAGCATCTGAAACAATTGGATTCATACATTTTGCCCTGTGAGTAACTTGATGCTGCTTTGAAATCCAGCACTTGAAGCAATTGGAATCATAGCTTTTGCTCTCTCTGTAACTTCATGTTGCTGTGAAATTTCAGCACCTGAAACAGTTGGATTCATACATTTTGACCTGTGAGTAACTTGATGCTGCTTTGAAAATCCAGCACTTGAAGCAATTGGAATCATAGCTTTTGCTCTCTCTGTAACATCATGCTGCTGTGAAATTTCAGCACCTGAAACAATTGGATTCATACATTTTGCCCTGTGAGTAACTTGATGCTGCTTTGAAAATTCAGCACTTGAAGCAATTGGAATCATAGCTTTTGCTCTCTCTGTAACTTCATGCTGCTGTGAAATTTCAGCACCTGAAACAATTGGATTCATACCTTTCGCCCTGTGAGTAACTTGATGCTGCTTTGAAAATCCAGCACTTGAAGCAATTGGAATCATAGCTTTTGCTCTCTCTGTAACATCATGCTGCTGTGAAATTTCAGCACCTGAAACAATTGGATTCATACATTTTGCTCTGTGAGTAACTTGATGCTGCTTTGAAAATCCAGCACTTGAAGCAATTGGAATCATAGCTTTTGCTCTCTCTGCAACTTCATGCTGCTGTGAAATTTCAGCACCTGAAACAATTGGATTCATACCTTTCGCCCTGTGAGTAACTTGATGCTGCTTTGAAAATCCAGCACTTGAAGCAATTGGATTCATAGCTTTTGCTTTCTCTGTAACTTCATGCTGCTGTAAAATTTCAGCACCTGAAACAATTGGATTCATACCTTTCGCCCTGTGAGTATCTTGATGCTGCTTTGAAAATCCAGCACTTGAAGCAATTGGAATCATAGCTTTTGCTCTCTCTGTAACATCATGCTCCTGTGAAATTTCAGCACCTGAAACAATTGGATTCATACATTTTGCTCTGTGAGTAACTTGGTGCTGCTTTGAAAATCCAGCACTTGAAGCAATTGGAATCATAGCTTTTGCTCTCTCTGTAACATCATGCTGCTGTGAAATTTCAGCACCTGAAACAATTGGATTCATACATTTTGCCCTGTGAGTAACTTGATGCGGCTTAGAAAATCCAGCACTTGAAGCAATTGGAATCATAGCTTTTGCTCTCTCTGTAACATCATGCTGCTGTGAAATTTCAGCATCTGAAACAATTGGATTCATACATTTTGCCCTGTGAGTAACTTGATGCGGCTTTGAAAATCCAGCACTTGAAGCAATTGGAATCATAGCTTTTGCTCTCTCTGTAACATCATGCTGCTGTGAAATTTCAGCACCTGAAACAATTGGATTCATACATTTTGCCCTGTGAGTAACTCGATGCTGCTATGAAAATCCACCACTTGAAGCAATTGGAATCATAGCTTTTGCTCTCTCTGTAACTTCATGCTGCTGTGAAATTTCAGCACCTGAAACAATTGGATTAATACCTTTCGCCCTGTGAGTAACTTGATGCTGCTTTGAAAATCCAGCACTTGAAGCAATTGGATTCATAGCTTTTGCATTCTCTGTAACTTCATGCTGCTGTGAATTTTCAGCACCTGAAACAATTGGATTCATACATTTTGCCCTGTGAGTAACTTGATGCTGCTTTGAATATCCAGCACTTGAAGCAATTGGAATCATAGCTTTTGCTCTCTCTGTAACATCATGCTGCTGTGAAATTTCAGCACCTGAAACAATTGGATTCATACATTTTGCCCTGTGAGTAACTTGATGCTGCTTTGAAAATCCAGCAGTTGAAGCAATTGGAATCATAGCTTTTGCTCTCTGTGTAACTTCATGCTGCTGTGAAATTTCAGCATCTGAAACAATTGGATTCATACATTTTGCCCTGTGAGTAACTTGATGCTGCTTTGAAATCCAGCACTTGAAGCAATTGGAATCATAGCTTTTGCTCTCTCTGTATCTTCATGCTGCTGTGAAATTTCAGCACCTGAAACAGTTGGATTCATACATTTTGACCTGTGAGTAACTTGATGCTGCTTTGAAAATCCAGCACTTGAAGCAATTGGAATCATAGCTTTTGCTCTCTCTGTAACATCATGCTGCTGTGAAATTTCAGCACCTGAAACAATTGGATTCATACATTTTGCCCTGTGAGTAACTTGATGCTGCTTTGAAAATCCAGCACTTGAAGCAATTGGAATCATAGCTTTTGCTCTCTCTGTAACTTCATGCTGCTGTGAAATTTCAGCACCTGAAACAATTGGATTCATACCTTTCGCCCTGTGAGTAACTTGATGCTGCTTTGAAAATCCAGCACTTGAAGCAATTGGAATCATAGCTTTTGCTCTCTCTGTAACATCATGCTGCTGTGAAATTTCAGCACCTGAAACAATTGGATTCATACATTTTGCTCTGTGAGTAACTTGATGCTGCTTTGAAAATCCAGCACTTGAAGCAATTGGAATCATAGCTTTTGCTCTCTCTGCAACTTCATGCTGCTGTGAAATTTCAGCACCTGAAACAATTGGATTCATACCTTTCGCCCTGTGAGTAACTTGATGCTGCTTTGAAAATCCAGCACTTGAAGCAATTGGATTCATAGCTTTTGCTTTCTCTGTAACTTCATGCTGCTGTAAAATTTCAGCACCTGAAACAATTGGATTCATACCTTTCGCCCTGTGAGTATCTTGATGCTGCTTTGAAAATCCAGCACTTGAAGCAATTGGATTCATAGCTTTTGCTCTCTCTGTAACTTCATGCTGCTGTGAAATTTCAGCACCTGAAAGAATTGGATTCATACCTTTCGCAATGTGAGTAACTTGATGCTGCTTTGAAAATCCAGCACTTCAAGCAATTGGAATCATAGCTTTTGCTCTCTCTGTAACATCATGCTGCTGTGAAATTTCAGCACCTGAAACAATTTGATTAATACCTTTCGCCCTGTGAGTAACTTGATGCTGCTTTGAAAATCCAGCACTTGAAGCAATTGGATTCATAGCTTTTGCATTCTCTGTAACTTCATGCTGCTGTGAAATTTCAGCACTTAAACAATTGGATTCATACAATGTGCCCTGTGAGTAACTTGATGCTGCTTTGAAAATCCAGCACTTGAAGCAATTGGAATCATAGCTTTTGCTCTCTCTGTAACATCATGCTGCTGTGAAATTTCAGCACCTGAAACAATTGGATTCATACATTTTGCCCTGTGAGTAACTTGATGCTGCTTTGAAAATCCAGCACTTGAAGCAATTGGAATCATAGCTTTTGCTCTCTCTGTAACTTCATGCTGCTGTGAAATTTCAGCATCTGAAACAATTGGATTCATACATTTTGCCCTGTGAGTAACTTGATGCTGCTTTGAAAATCCAGCACTTGAAGCAATTGGAATCATAGCTTTTGCTCTCCCTGTAACTTCATGCTGCTGTGAAATTTCAGCACCTGAAACAGTTGGATTCATACATTTTGACCTGTGAGTAACTTGATGCTGCTTTGAAAATCCAGCACTTGAAGCAATTTGAATCATAGCTTTTGCTCTCTCTGTAACTTCATGCTGCTGTGAAATTTCAGCACCTGAAACAATTGGATTCATACCTTTCGCCCTGTGAGTAACTTGATGCTGCTTTGAAAATCCAGCACTTCAAGCAATTGGAATCATAGCTTTTGCTCTCTCTGTAACATCATGCTGCTGTGAAATTTCAGCACCTGAAACAATTGGATTCATACATTTTGCTCTGTGAGTAACTTGATGCTGCTTTGAAAATCCAGCACTTGAAACAATTGGAATCATAGCTTTTGCTCTCTCTGCAACTTCATGCTGCTGTGAAATTTCAGCACCTGAAACAATTGGATTCATACCTTTCCCCCTGTGAGTAACTTGATGCTGCTTTGAAAATCCAGCACTTGAACCAATGGGATTCATAGCTTTTGCTTTCTCTGTAACTTCATGCTGCTGTAAAATTTCAGCACCTGAAACAATTGGATTCATACCTTTCGCCCTGATGCTTGATGCCTGAACTTGATGCTGCTTTGAAAATCCAGCACTTGAAGCAATTGGATTCATAGCTTTTGCTCTCTCTGTAACTTCATGCTGCTGTGAAATTTCATCACCTGAAAGAATTGGATTCATACCTTTCGCCCTGTGAGTAACTTGATGCTGCTTTGAAAATCCAGCACTTGATGCAATTGGAATCATAGCTTTTGCTCTCTCTGTAACTTCATGCTGCTGTAAAATTTCAGCACCTGAAAGAATTGGATTCATACCTTTTGCCCTGTGATTAACTTGATGCTGCTCTGAAAATCCAGCACTTGAAGCAATTGGAATCATAGCTTTTGCTTTCTCTGTAACATCATGCTGCTGTGAAATTTCAGCACCTGAAACTGTTGGATTCATACATTTTCCCCTGTGAGTAACTTGATGCTGCTTTGAAAATCCAGCAATTGAAGCAATTGGAATCATAGCTTTTGCTCTCTCTGTAACATCATGCTGCTGTGAAATTTCAGCACCTGAAACAATTGGATTCATACATTTTGCTCTGTGAGTAACTTGATGCTGCTTTGAAAATCCAGCACTTGAAGCAATTGGAATCATAGCTTTTGCTCTCTCTGTAACTTCATGCTGCTGTGAAATTTCAGCACCTGAAACAATTGGATTCATACCTTTCGCCCTGTGAGTAACTTGATGCTGCTTTGAAAATCCAGCACTTGAAGCAATTGGAATCATAGCTTTTGCTCTCTCTGTAACTTCATGCTGCTGTGAAATTTCAGCACCTGAAACAGTTGGATTCATACATTTTGACCTGTGAGTAACTTGATGCTGCTTTGAAAATCCAGTACTTGAAGCAATTGGAATCATAGCTTTTGCTCTCTCTGTAACATCATGCTGCTGTGAAATTTCAGCACCTGAAACAATTGGATTCATACATTTTGCCCTGTGAGTAACTTGATGCTGCTTTGAAAATCCAGCACTTGAAGCAATTGGAATCATAGCTTTTGCTCTCTCTGTAATTTCATGCTGCTGTGAAATTTCAGCACCTGAAACAATTGGATTCATACCTTTCGCCCTGTGAGTAACTTGATGCTGCTTTGAAAATCCAGCACTTCAAGCAATTGGAATCATAGCTTTTGCTTTCTCTGTAACTTCATGCTGCTGTAAAATTTCAGCACCTGAAACAATTGGATTCATACCTTTCGTCCTGATGCTTGATGCCTGAACTTGATGCTGCTTTGAAAATCAAGCACTTGAAGCAATTGGATTCATAGCTTTTGCTCTCTCTGTAACTTCATGCTGCTGTGAAATTTCAGCACCTGAAAAAATTGGATTCATACCTTTCGCCCTGTGAGTAACTTGATGCTGCTTTGAAAATCCAGCACTTGATGCAATTGGAATCATAGCTCTTGCTCTCTCTGTAACTTCATGATGCTGTAAAATATCAGCACCTGAAAGAATTGGATTCATACCTTTCGCCCTGTGAGTAACTTGATGCTGCTCTGAAAATCCAGCACTTGAAGCAATTGGAATCATAGCTTTTGCTTTCTCTGTAACATCATGCTGCTGTGAAATTTCAGCACCTGAAACTGTTGGATTCATACATTTTCCCCTGTGAGTAACTTGATGCTGCTTTGAAAATCCAGCAGTTGAAGCAATTGGAATCATAGCTTTTGCTCTCTCTGTAACATCATGCTGCTGTGAAATTTCAGCACCTGAAACAATTGGATTCATACATTTTGCTCTGTGAGTAACTTGATGCTGCTTTGAAAATCCAGCACTTGAAGCAATTGGATTCATAGCTTTTGCTTTCTCTGTAACTTCATGCTGCTGTAAAATTTCAGCACCTGAAACAATTGGATTCATACCTTTCGCCCTGTGAGTATCTTCATGCTGCTTTGAAAATCCAGCACCTGAAGCAATTGGATTCATAGCTTTTGCTCTCTCTGTAACATCATGCTGCTGTGAAATTTCAGCACCTGAAAGAATTGGATTCATACGTTT
Source organism: Lepisma saccharinum (assembly GCF_977018435.1). Lineage (NCBI taxonomy): Eukaryota > Metazoa > Arthropoda > Insecta > Zygentoma > Lepismatidae > Lepisma > Lepisma saccharinum. The sequence continues at coordinate 73,921,558 of NC_139236.1, forward strand.
CGCCCTGTGAGTAACTTGATGCTGCTTTGAAAATCCAGCACTTCAAGCAATTGGAATCATAGCTTTTGCTCTCTCTGTAACATCATGCTGCTGTGAAATTTCAGCACCTGAAACAATTGGATTCATACATTTTGCCCTGTGAGTAACTTGATGCTGCTTTGAAAATCCAGCACTTGAAGCAATTGGAATCATAGCTTTTGCTCTCTCTGTAACTTCATGCTGCTGTGAAATTTCAGCATCTGAAACAATTGGATTCATACATTTTGTCCTGTGAGTATCTTGATGCTGCTTTGAAAATCCAGCACTTGAAGCAATTGGAATCATAGCTTTTGCTCTCTCTGTAACTTCATGCTGCTGTGAAATTTCAGCACCTGAAACAGTTGGATTCATACATTTTGACCTGTGAGTAACTTGATGCTGCTTTGAAAATCCAGCACTTGAAGCAATTGGAATCATAGCTTTTGCTCTCTCTGTAACATCATGCTGCTGTGAAATTTCAGCACCTGAAACAATTGGATTCATACATTTTGCCCTGTGAGTAACTCGATGCTGCTATGAAAATCCACCACTTGAAGCAATTGGAATCATAGCTTTTGCTCTCTCTGTAACTTCATGCTGCTGTGAAATTTCAGCACCTGAAACAATTGGATTAATACCTTTCGCCCTGTGAGTAACTTGATGCTGCTTTGAAAATCCAGCACTTGAAGCAATTGGATTCATAGCTTTTGCATTCTCTGTAACTTCATGCTGCTGTGAATTTTCAGCACCTGAAACAATTGGATTCATACATTTTGCCCTGTGAGTAACTTGATGCTGCTTTGAATATCCAGCACTTGAAGCAATTGGAATCATAGCTTTTGCTCTCTCTGTAACATCATGCTGCTGTGAAATTTCAGCACCTGAAACAATTGGATTCATACATTTTGCCCTGTGAGTAACTTGATGCTGCTTTGAAAATCCAGCAGTTGAAGCAATTGGAATCATAGCTTTTGCTCTCTGTGTAACTTCATGCTGCTGTGAAATTTCAGCATCTGAAACAATTGGATTCATACATTTTGCCCTGTGAGTAACTTGATGCTGCTTTGAAATCCAGCACTTGAAGCAATTGGAATCATAGCTTTTGCTCTCTCTGTATCTTCATGCTGCTGTGAAATTTCAGCACCTGAAACAGTTGGATTCATACATTTTGACCTGTGAGTAACTTGATGCTGCTTTGAAAATCCAGCACTTGAAGCAATTGGAATCATAGCTTTTGCTCTCTCTGTAACATCATGCTGCTGTGAAATTTCAGCACCTGAAACAATTTGATTCATACATTTTGCCCTGTGAGTAACTTGATGCTGCTTTGAAAATCCAGCACTTGAAGCAATTGGAATCATAGCTTTTGCTCTCTCTGTAACTTCATGCTGCTGTGAAATTTCAGCACCTGAAACAATTGGATTCATACCTTTCGCCCTGTGAGTAACTTGATGCTGCTTTGAAAATCCAGCACTTGAAGCAATTGGAATCATAGCTTTTGCTCTCTCTGTAACATCATGCTGCTGTGAAATTTCAGCACCTGAAACAATTGGATTCATACATTTTGCTCTGTGAGTAACTTGATGCTGCTTTGAAAATCCAGCACTTGAAGCAATTGGAATCATAGCTTTTGCTCTCTCTGCAACTTCATGCTGCTGTGAAATTTCAGCACCTGAAACAATTGGATTCATACCTTTCGCCCTGTGAGTAACTTGATGCTGCTTTGAAAATCCAGCACTTGAAGCAATTGGATTCATAGCTTTTGCTTTCTCTGTAACTTCATGCTGCTGTAAAATTTCAGCACCTGAAACAATTGGATTCATACCTTTCGCCCTGTGAGTATCTTGATGCTGCTTTGAAAATCCAGCACTTGAAGCAATTGGATTCATAGCTTTTGCTCTCTCTGTAACTTCATGCTGCTGTGAAATTTCAGCACCTGAAAGAATTGGATTCATACCTTTCGCAATGTGAGTAACTTGATGCTGCTTTGAAAATCCAGCACTTCAAGCAATTGGAATCATAGCTTTTGCTCTCTCTGTAACATCATGCTGCTGTGAAATTTCAGCACCTGAAACAATTGGATTCATACATTTTGCCCTGTGAGTAACTTGATGCTGCTTTGAAAATCCAGCACTTGAAGCAATTGGAATCATAGCTTTTGCTCTCTCTGTAACTTCATGCTGCTGTGAAATTTCAGCATCTGAAACAATTGGATTCATACATTTTGCCCTGTGAGTAACTTGATGCTGCTTTGAAAATCCAGCACTTGAAGCAATTGGAATCATAGCTTTTGCTCTCCCTGTAACTTCATGCTGCTGTGAAATTTCAGCACCTGAAACAGTTGGATTCATACATTTTGACCTGTGAGTAACTTGATGCTGCTTTGAAAATCCAGCACTTGAAGCAATTTGAATCATAGCTTTTGCTCTCTCTGTAACTTCATGCTGCTGTGAAATTTCAGCACCTGAAACAATTGGATTCATACCTTTCGCCCTGTGAGTAACTTGATGCTGCTTTGAAAATCCAGCACTTCAAGCAATTGGAATCATAGCTTTTGCTCTCTCTGTAACATCATGCTGCTGTGAAATTTCAGCACCTGAAACAATTGGATTCATACATTTTGCTCTGTGAGTAACTTGATGCTGCTTTGAAAATCCAGCACTTGAAACAATTGGAATCATAGCTTTTGCTCTCTCTGCAACTTCATGCTGCTGTGAAATTTCAGCACCTGAAACAATTGGATTCATACCTTTCCCCCTGTGAGTAACTTGATGCTGCTTTGAAAATCCAGCACTTGAACCAATGGGATTCATAGCTTTTGCTTTCTCTGTAACTTCATGCTGCTGTAAAATTTCAGCACCTGAAACAATTGGATTCATACCTTTCGCCCTGATGCTTGATGCCTGAACTTGATGCTGCTTTGAAAATCCAGCACTTGAAGCAATTGGATTCATAGCTTTTGCTCTCTCTGTAACTTCATGCTGCTGTGAAATTTCATCACCTGAAAGAATTGGATTCATACCTTTCGCCCTGTGAGTAACTTGATGCTGCTTTGAAAATCCAGCACTTGATGCAATTGGAATCATAGCTTTTGCTCTCTCTGTAACTTCATGCTGCTGTAAAATTTCAGCACCTGAAAGAATTGGATTCATACCTTTTGCCCTGTGATTAACTTGATGCTGCTCTGAAAATCCAGCACTTGAAGCAATTGGAATCATAGCTTTTGCTTTCTCTGTAACATCATGCTGCTGTGAAATTTCAGCACCTGAAACTGTTGGATTCATACATTTTCCCCTGTGAGTAACTTGATGCTGCTTTGAAAATCCAGCAATTGAAGCAATTGGAATCATAGCTTTTGCTCTCTCTGTAACATCATGCTGCTGTGAAATTTCAGCACCTGAAACAATTGGATTCATACATTTTGCTCTGTGAGTAACTTGATGCTGCTTTGAAAATCCAGCACTTGAAGCAATTGGAATCATAGCTTTTGCTCTCTCTGTAACTTCATGCTGCTGTGAAATTTCAGCACCTGAAACAATTGGATTCATACCTTTCGCCCTGTGAGTAACTTGATGCTGCTTTGAAAATCCAGCACTTGAAGCAATTGGAATCATAGCTTTTGCTCTCTCTGTAACTTCATGCTGCTGTGAAATTTCAGCACCTGAAACAGTTGGATTCATACATTTTGACCTGTGAGTAACTTGATGCTGCTTTGAAAATCCAGTACTTGAAGCAATTGGAATCATAGCTTTTGCTCTCTCTGTAACATCATGCTGCTGTGAAATTTCAGCACCTGAAACAATTGGATTCATACATTTTGCCCTGTGAGTAACTTGATGCTGCTTTGAAAATCCAGCACTTGAAGCAATTGGAATCATAGCTTTTGCTCTCTCTGTAATTTCATGCTGCTGTGAAATTTCAGCACCTGAAACAATTGGATTCATACCTTTCGCCCTGTGAGTAACTTGATGCTGCTTTGAAAATCCAGCACTTCAAGCAATTGGAATCATAGCTTTTGCTTTCTCTGTAACTTCATGCTGCTGTAAAATTTCAGCACCTGAAACAATTGGATTCATACCTTTCGTCCTGATGCTTGATGCCTGAACTTGATGCTGCTTTGAAAATCAAGCACTTGAAGCAATTGGATTCATAGCTTTTGCTCTCTCTGTAACTTCATGCTGCTGTGAAATTTCAGCACCTGAAAAAATTGGATTCATACCTTTCGCCCTGTGAGTAACTTGATGCTGCTTTGAAAATCCAGCACTTGATGCAATTGGAATCATAGCTCTTGCTCTCTCTGTAACTTCATGATGCTGTAAAATATCAGCACCTGAAAGAATTGGATTCATACCTTTCGCCCTGTGAGTAACTTGATGCTGCTCTGAAAATCCAGCACTTGAAGCAATTGGAATCATAGCTTTTGCTTTCTCTGTAACATCATGCTGCTGTGAAATTTCAGCACCTGAAACTGTTGGATTCATACATTTTCCCCTGTGAGTAACTTGATGCTGCTTTGAAAATCCAGCATTTGAAGCAATTGGAATCATAGCTTTTGCTCTCTCTGTAACATCATGCTGCTGTGAAATTTCAGCACCTGAAACAATTGGATTCATACATTTTGCTCTGTGAGTAACTTGATGCTGCTTTGAAAATCCAGCACTTGAAGCAATTGGATTCATAGCTTTTGCTTTCTCTGTAACTTCATGCTGCTGTAAAATTTCAGCACCTGAAACAATTGGATTCATACCTTTCGCCCTGTGAGTATCTTCATGCTGCTTTGAAAATCCAGCACCTGAAGCAATTGGATTCATAGCTTTTGCTCTCTCTGTAACATCATGCTGCTGTGAAATTTCAGCACCTGAAAGAATTGGATTCATACGTTTCGCCCTGTGAGTAACTTGATGCTGCTTTGAAAATCCAGCACTTCAAGCAATTGGAATCATAGCTTTTGCTCTCTCTGTAACATCATGCTGCTGTGAAATTTCAGCACCTGAAACAATTGGATTCATACATTTTGCCCTGTGAGTAACTTGATGCTGCTTTGAAAATCCAGCACTTGAAGCAATTGGAATCATAGCTTTTGCTCTCTCTGTAACTTCATGCTGCTGTGAAATTTCAGCATCTGAAACAATTGGATTCATACATTTTGTCCTGTGAGTAACTTGATGCTGCTTTGAAAATCCAGCACTTGAAGCAATTGGAATCATAGCTTTTGCTCTCTCTGTAACTTCATGCTGCTGTGAAATTTCAGCACCTGAAACAGTTGGATTCATACATTTTGACCTGTGAGTAACTTGATGCTGCTTTGAAAATCCAGCACTTGAAGCAATTGGAATCATAGCTTTTGCTCTCTCTGTAACATCATGCTGCTGTGAAATTTCAGCACCTGAAACAATTGGATTCACACATTTTGCCCTGTGAGTAACTTGATGCTGCTTTGAAAATCCAGCACTTGAAGCAATTGGAATCATAGCTTTTGCTCTCTCTGTAACTTCATGCTGCTGTGAAATTTCAGCACCTGAAACAATTGGATTCATACCTTTCGCCCTGTGAGTAACTTGATGCTGCTTTGAAAATCCAGCACTTCAAGCAATTGGAATCATAGCTTTTGCTCTCTCTGTAACATCATGCTGCTGTGAAATTTCAGCACCTGAAACAATTGGATTCATACATTTTGCTCTGTGAGTAACTTGATGCTGCTTTGAAAATCCAGCACTTGAAACAATTGGAATCATAGCTTTTGCTTTCTCTGCAACTTCATGCTGCTGTGAAATTTCAGCACCTGAAACAATTGGATTCATACCTTTCGCCCTGTGAGTAACTTGATGCTGCTTTGAAAATCCAGCACTTGAACCAATGGGATTCATAGCTTTTGCTTTCTCTGTAACTTCATGCTGCTGTAAAATTTCAGCACCTGAAACAATTGGATTCATACCTTTCGCCCTGATGCTAGATGCCTGAACTTGATGCTGCTTTGAAAATCCAGCACTTGAAGCAATTGGATTCATAGCTTTTGCTCTCTCTGTAACTTCATGCTGCTGTGAAATTTCATCACCTGAAAGAATTGGATTCATACCTTTCGCCCTGTGAGTAACTTGATGCTGCTTTGAAAATCCAGCACTTGATGCAATTGGAATCATAGCTTTTGCTCTCTCTGTAACTTCATGCTGCTGTAAAATTTCAGCACCTGAAAGAATTGGATTCATACCTTTCGCCCTGTGAGTAACTTGATGCTTCTCTGAAAATCCAACACTTGAAGCAATTGGAATCATAGCTTTTGCTTTCTCTGTAACATCATGCTGCTGTGAAATTTCAGCACCTGAAACTGTTGGATTCATACATTTTCCCCTGTGAGTAACTTGATGCTGCTTTGAAAATCCAGCAGTTGAAGCAATTGGAATCATAGCTTTTGCTCTCTCTGTAACATCATGCTGCTGTGAAATTTCAGCACCTGAAACAATTGGATTCATACATTTTGCTCTGTGAGTAACTTGATGCTGCTTTGAAAATCCAGCAATTGAAGCAATTGGAATCATAGCTTTTGCTCTCTCTGTAACTTCATGCTGCTGTGAAATTTCAGCACCTGAAACAATTGGATTCATACCTTTCGCCCTGTGAGTAACTTGATGCTGCTTTGAAAATCCAGCACTTGAAGCAATTGGAATCATAGCTTTTGCTCTCTCTGTAACATCATGCTGCTGTGAAATTTCAGCACCTGAAACTATTGGATTCACACATTTTGCTCTGTGAGTAACTTGATGCTGCTTTGAAAATCCAGCACTTGAAGCAATTGGAATCATAGCTTTTGCTCTCTCTGTAACTTCATGCTGCTGTGAAATTTCAGCACCTGAAACAATTGGATTCATACCTTTCGCCCTGTGAGTAACTTGATGCTGCTTTGAATATCCAGCACTTGAAGCAATTGGATTCATAGCTTTTGCACTCTCTGTAACTTCATGCTGCTGTGAAATTTCAGCACCTGAAAGAATTGGATTCATACCTTTCGCCCTGTGAGTAACTTGATGCTGCTTTGAAAATCCAGCACTTGAAGCAATTGGAATCATAGCTTTTGCTCTCTCTGTAACTTCATGCTGCTGTGAAATTTCAGCACCTGAAAGAATTGGATTCATACCTTTCGCCCTGTGAGTAACTTGATACTGCTTTGAAAATCCAGCACTTGAAGCAATTGGAATCATAGCTTTTGCTCTCTCTGTAACATCATGCTGCTGTAAAATTTCAGCACCTGAAACAATTGGATTCATACATTTTGCCCTGTGAGTCACTTGATGCTGCTTTCAAAATCCAGCACTTGAAGCAATTGGAATCATATCTTTTGCTCTCTCTGTAACTTCATGCTGCTGTGAAATTTCAGCACCTGAAACAATTGGATTCATACATTTTGCTCTGTGAATAACTTGATGCTGCTTTGAAAATCCAGCACTTGAAGCAATTGGAATCATAGCTTTTGCTCTCTCTGTAACTTCATGCTGCTGAGAAACTCCAACAATGGAATCGAATGGATTTATACCTTTCGCCCTCTTCGTAACTTCATGCTGTTTTGAGGGGAGACAAACGTAAAAACATACGACCTGATAAAATGCCCAGGCGGAGTTATATGACACAGTTAGGAGTTAACTGCCTTCGTTTCTCTTGTTCCACCCTCTTTTACGATCGACTTTCTCTCCAATCTCATTATTTGTTTGTAGTTTTTCCCCATTACAAGCACAATATCATCGTCTCCGCGTGTATTTCAGATTTCAATCACCTGCTACTTTGGAGGAAGGAAATGTTAACCAGGATTGTAAAATCTCCGTAAGGATTGCCTTGTCGTTAAAGACAATGTGCTTCTTCGCTTTGTCGAGGCAATTGATTTCCGAACAAATCTCATCCTATTTGTTTGAGTAGCTCACATGATATCTTCCAGTGGTGCTATCGGCTGGCATCAATATAGCTTACCTTTTGTTGAATTTATGTTTTCCCATTTTTATGTCACTCGTGTACATCCTTTACAATAATGGCAACGGTAGGAATGAGTGATCGTGAGATTAATGAAAGATTAAACGCGAAGGAATTTATCTTTTCAGAGCGACTCGAAAACAGAACATTCAACAGTTAGATCGTAGGTCAGTATATACTTTGAAAAAAGAGCGTGTTCCATATTGCCTTATATGTACAGAGTACCATCGTCGGCGAAAGCAAGTTGGCAAGCTTGGCGTGCAAATTCTTTAATGAACATTTTTTTCCTCTGTTACTGCCGGAGTAGTTAACTGAAGCATCCACCCCTCTTTGATGTCGTCACTTCTCACACATAATAGTATTTATATATTTGTGATTTATATTACGAAGTATATTTTACCTATGAGAAAACCAAAGAACACCGCGATACGCCACTGCAACTTTCTTTATCGTGTAAGTTGTAGGGAACGCTCGTTGTAGTTAATAATATACCTAGGTACTAAGTGGTCGATTTTTTATCTCTCCATCGAAGTTCCAGGGTTCGAATCCCGATGTGGGCACTAGTGTTCTTTGCGAGTATTCTCTCATCAGTTTCAGCCAATCAGTGGCGTATCCTGGATTTTCATAAAGGGCATGCTGTACACATTTTTTAAATACATATATATTATGGTATGGGGGATAACATTATACGTATTCAATAGTTGACGATTTGCACATTAACATTAATAAATATTGCATAACGTATAAAGTAATGAAATATGGATAATAAAGTTTAAAACTCACCAGGTTTGATGTCTGATGTGGAAGTCTTCATAAAATTATAAAATCACTTGATATTTATAAACAGTTTATATTTACATTGGAGATTCACAATTTAGGTTTGTTTGGCTTATGCAAATAACATTATAGTAGAGGCCTAAATTACAATCAGATATTCAGGAATGAAAGACCAGACTTAATTAAAATAATTTAAATGTAAATTCTGCTCTTCTGTTTCGAGCGGTAAATTCCCTTATAACATCTTCGTAAAATGAGGGCAATGATTTAATTTTCAGAAGCAGCTCTTTTTCAATGGATAATATACCAAGCGCACTAAATCTCTCTTGCGATTGGGTTGCACTAATATAATTATTAATTCATCTTAATGCTGAAAAAGATCGTTACACTGATGCAGTTCAAGCTGGTATTGACAAAATGAGTGTAGCCAACTTGTAAGTTTCACTCATAATGTTATGAATATTGTTCGTGTTCATATATGGTACTTGTGCATGTACAGGTTTACTTTCAAACTTGGGGGAAGAATAGAGAGCAATCAACTCATTCTTTAGCTTTACAAAGTCAAATAATAATAATAATAATCGTGTATCACACCCTCTGTTTCATTTTCCATCATTTCTTAAAAATATTTAGGGAAAATACTGCACTAAGCCATGTGGAACTTTGAAAGAGGCCCAGAAATAAAAATAAACCAAACTTTAAACTAAATGTGCATTGCACTGTACCTCCAAGGAAAAAAAATCAATCGCTGCCACCTCCTTGTTCAACGAAACAACAAGCATACTCTTCTCTGTAGCTGTCACCTCACCGCATGCAGCCAACGCGATATTTACGCATTGTGAGGGGGAAAAATTGGGGAGGGAAGAAGCACGCGAGCAGCGCTTGCCCACGTTAAAAATCTTCCTTTGCTGATGCGGTCCATCCGACAGCTTGCTCTGCGACGACATTAATGAGCATTTCTACATTCAAATTTCTTCATATAGAAGAAGTATTTATTTTACACGAGAGCGCTCAAATAAGCTTATATTACATTTCTTGGATCTGAAGTGAAAGAAAGTAATAATTATTTTCCAACAATTGACGTATGCGCCCCATGCGCCCAGAATACGCCTCCCAATCATCACTCATCCTCATCATCGTGATTAGTGGCAGAAAAGTGACGCTGAGTGACAAAAATAACAATGGTAACACTGTTAAGTCTTAAAACAATCAAATACTGACCAAGGAAATATTTATTGTAGTAAAAATTATACAGGTAGTGTGTATTACCTGTCAGGAGACTCCACACTCAGGAATTCCTGACAGGAAATATCTGAGATAAAGAGTGGCGCCTTTATGTTGTTTTGTGTATGAACTGCAAGTGTATACAGGGTGTCCATAAAGTCTCACTCCACCCTGGTATTGCGAGAATGGCTGTAAATAGGGAGAAATGGCGAAACACGTATTCCATTATGTTCAGGTGGAAACTTTTTAGACCAACCATTCCCTACCCGCCCCCCCCACAAGGGGGTAGGCTGGGGTCGACTATTTTTTTTCAAATAGCAAGGGGGGGGGTCGAAGAATATGTCGTTTGAAAGGTCTTATCATAACAACAGTAATACAGCAAATGCGGGGTCTACGTAGCTCCAATTGACAATGGCGTGAAATCAAATGTGGATTATGACCAACATTGGACAGGACTCCAACTCCTACAGTAGTAATCCTAGACAACAGTGGAAGCTGGAAAAATGTCCCTATATTGTAACATGATTCGGAAATATCCTAGCAGTGTCTACAAATACGTACCCCCCCCCCCCCCCAAGAGATGGCAAGCGTCCGTACACACAACTGCATATCATCGCGCCCCCTGACATTGCTACCAGGAGGACAAGGACCGACATGCACAATCGCAAATCAAGTCAAATGATGAAGGAGGCACGTAGTTACATGTACAATGTCAACTGAAGGCAAATATTGGGGGGTGGGGGGTTACAAGATGTTACAACCCGTACACCACTAAAAGTCAAATTGAGCTTACCTACTATTTACAGATGATGTTCGAAATGATGGTGGTTGGACCTTTAGATCAAATTATTGTAAATCTTTGTTTGAAGAAGACCTTGTTAGAAAGTGGAAACGTTACGTTTTAGTGTATAATTTTTACTACAAAAAATGTTGCCTTGGTCAGGATTTTAAAAATAACAAGTACACATTTCAGTTAATGCTATGAGGACTAAAAGCATTCAACGATAAAGAGGGAGGCTTAACATATTTTCGTACATCTAGGAAGCAGTACTTTGTAGCAAGTCACCAGGGGTTTCGGGTTCGAATCCCGGTCTGGTCATGCGTGTTGTTTGTGAGTGTTCCTTCATCAGCTTGATCATATTATCATCACTCACTCTCACATTCGCGATTACTCAAAGGTGGCAGAAAAGCAAAGTAAAATAATCCTACTTTTTACTAAGTAATGAATTAAGAATATATATTTTATATATTTAGGTTAAACTCTGCAAAGACGATGGGTAGTTGCAGAGCTGATAAAAATGGGCTGTCTTTATGGGCTGATTAATATCCTATCTCAGGAGGTCGGTCAGGATAGTTGCCTACAGGATTTGAACCCGTAATCTATCGAGTATGAATGCGACATCTTAATCACTTCCCCACTGTTGAAGCATTGTAGAGTTTTCAGGTTATGTCCAATTGAAACAGGTAATTCACATATCTGAACACACGTACATTTACTTGAAACTTAGCTCAAGTCACAGCAACAGGTCACGTCAGTAGCATCAGCGAACAAATTCCCTCTTCTGTTCGGAGCCTCCTTTCCAGCGTGTTCCGACGCCATTTGTAAAGCCTTGATGTGACGTTTTCATGGCGCTGTTGTTCCCGGGAGTTTTACTGTTCGTTCCCCAGCTGACGTAAAGAGCGCGGCCATAAATTGGTCCCCGACACGGCGCTTAGAAAAATGCGTCCCCCGAAACCGACCAAGTTTCTTTTATAGAAAGAAAGAGTAAAATTTATATCCTCTGCAACACTGATGGGGTTTAATCAAACAGGTGGACGGAGAAAATGAGAAAGGAAGGTGCTTTAGCTGGGTTTTATCCCCCCTTCCCCTATGGCACTATTTCATTTGACTCGGTAAGAAAAAAATGTCTGTATCTATCAGTTCTGTGTGTGGTTGGTTGCGTTAATATTATTCTCTTAGCTAGTTTAGGGTGTGATACCAGTTTCGTCCTCAGGTGTTGAACGGTGATTGTAATTCAGATTTATTCTGCTTTAGTTTATCTTAAAAGTTAATGCATATTGTCTGTCAGTGCCACTGTGTTGGTCTTTAAAAGACTGTTGTCGTCAACGGTGCCTACACTCTATACTGTTGGCATTTCTTGATGGAGACTGGGAAGCAACGAATCAGCGACAGGCCCGTAGCCAGGCAGGGGCTGGGGGGGGGGGGTGAGGCCCCCTGGAACTACCGTCAGCCCCCCTGGCACTGAGGTCAGCCCCCTTGGCATTAGGTAAAACTATTGTGTGTAATTTCTTTGCAGTGAAGAGTGATAATGTGGACAGCCGATATTATTTTGCTCACAACTTTGGTGAAGGATAAATTCAGGGAGCATGAACAGCAGCTATTACATTCGTTCATCTTATTTCTAAGAAGTCTAGTAGCGGCAAGTAGGAGATTCTCTTCTCTAGACTTCAGAAAGTTCCTTCACAGGGGAGCTTCTTTTTGTGTACCTTCGTTGTCCCTGTTGCAACCTCCCATTTATACAGAAATCTGTGACTTTGATGTCATTATGCAAATTCCCTCCGCATCTTCGTCAAAGGCTAACAGCTCCCAAGTTTTGGGAACCAAGGGGAGTTTTATTGTTTCTGCCGGGGAGTGGAATGTACGCTAGGCACTATGATTGAATATTGCCCCTTTTTTGTTGTGTGATATCTGTATCATCAAACGTAGTATGGAGTGTGTAGTAAGGGATGATTTCAGTAGCACCCAATTAACACTTCAAGTGATATTTTAAAAGATATAGAAAAAATGTAGTACTCGTACGTTAACGCAAAGGAAAGTTATGCCCGCGCAAAACAAAACCTGTATATAAATATTTTTGCTTAATATTTTCACGTTGTATATTTTTTTCTTTCTTTGTTGGCATATCGCGTGTACGTTGCAGGGAGAGAGGGGAGTTGAAAGAAGCCATACTCCCTGGTCAAATTAAATACTGACTGTAACAATTAAAATTCTATTGCATATTTATTAATCACAAAAGGGTAAAAATAGTAATTTTTACATGTAACAAATTATGTTTCTCGTTGATACTTAATTAATTTGTATTTCATGTGATCTAAAATTCATGTTAGTAGAATGACAGCACTTCGTTCCTACGCGTCAGCAAAAATTTCATGCGGCTGGTGTTATGTTACATCCGGTCGTAGCGGGCCACGAGCGGTTTTATTGTTGAGTCAGCAGAACGTGTCTGATCACGTTGAAGACATCGGAAGCGGTGGGGGGAGGGGGTCAATGGATTTGTCACGTTGTTTCTTGATGTATGCTAACCTAACACGTGCATATGTTTGTGCGTGTGTGTGTGTGTGTGTGTGTGTGTGGAGGAAATGCGCGCGCAACCATTGCGTATGATGGAAAGACATGAAGAAATGATTTACAGATGGCGCCGAAGGTGCTGTACCCCCCCCGAAAGCTTAGCGGCTAAGGTTATTGCTCTGTAAAACAAGAGGCGTCGAGGGTTCGATTCCTGGTAGAGTCAATATTGATCGATTGATAGATTGAGTTCGTTTTTTTAAGTCCGTTTTATGCACGGTAAAACTAATCAGGATTGGACCTACAGTTGAAAAGTGGTGATTCGGACCACTATGTGCCTCCACCGAGTATCGAACCTGGGACCCTTTGATTACAAGGCGACGATGTCAATATTGAATGGTCTCGATTAGTCTGTGTGTAAATAAAGGCAACAAAATGGTTGAGTTCGAAAATCGAGTTGGGTTAGTGGTTAATGTTGTCACCTGGCAATGAAGAGGTCGCGGGTTCGATTCTCTAGGTAGTTAAATTAGGCCAATTGTTTAGTCCCGCCATTATAGGTCCCCGATTAGTCCATCTGTGCATAAATAGTGTTTGAATAAAATCAATATGGTGGCCTTGGGTTAGTGGTTATTGTTGTCGCCTGGTAATGAAGAGGTCGCGGGTTCGATTTTCTAGGTAGTTAAATGAGGCCAATTGTTTTGTCCCGCCATTATAGGTTCCCGATTAGTCCATCTGTGCATAAATAGTATTTCAATAAAATCAAAATGGCGGCCGCGTTTTGTGTTTAGCGGCGGCGGTGGCGGCGCGGGGCGGGGCGGAGCGGGGCGGCGCGGCGCGGGGGTGTTTTTTATTCCGCGAGATGTTTTAACCAAGTGGTTGAAGGTTCGATTCCCAATGTTGGTGAAAATTGGATATTCAATTGTATTTGTTTAAAAGTTCCGATTAGCTTTTTGTGCACAAAGAGAAAATGAACTAATTGGAAATAGGATGTTTATGCTGTAATGAAAAGAAAAGGTCCCCGGGTTCGATTCACAATGTCAAATTGGCTGATAATGATGTTGTTTTTAAAATAAAAAAAAAGAAGTGTGAATAAATTAGAATCTGTTGTTTTGCCGTGTGGGGCCCCAGTAACGATTATCTTAAATGCATAAAGAGTAGGTAAAATAAGCAAGATGGCCGTCACTATTGTTTTGTGATCAAAGAGGAGTCACAGGTTCGATTCAATCAAAGGAGGCAACATTCTATGTTTCAATTCCATGTAAAGTCTAAAGTTATGTTTCGATTAACCTCAATGCATAAAGAGGAATTAAACAAAAACAAGCAAAATGGCGACAGATGTGATAAAAGAAAAATTGAATTAGTTTTTTTATAGTGACAAGAAAAAATAGCGAATCACTGTTAGAAATAGAATGAAAATAAAGATACTTGCCTTTGCGTGTCCAGCGCTGTGCAGAAAAGCTCTCATGCTTTATCTCCGACAAGTCCACAATACACAATTTTTTTTATTGTATAGTTAATTATTAATGTTGTTATTAACACAGATTCTTACCAGTGTGAAGAAAAGCTCTCATGCTTTATCTCCGACAAGTCCACAATACACACTTTGTCATTATATAGTTAATTATTAATGTTGTTATTAACACCGATTTTTACCAGTGTGAAGAAAAGCTCTCATGCTTTATCTTCGACAAGTCCACAATACACATTTTTTCATTATATAGTTAATTATTAATGTTGTTATTAACGATTGTTACCAGTAAAAATATAAACCATGAGGATTTTTAAAGGGGTGATAAATGAAAAAAAAGCCAAGACATATATTTTATCCCTGTTTATTACCAATATTTACAAAATTCAAAAGAGCCGCACACACACATACATATGTAAAATGTTTATATTGTGTCACCAGTTTATCAGCATGTTATTTAACAAGTTTTTATTCTTCAAGTTTGTTCACTCACCCACATAAGGAATTGTGTCACTATCATATCCATTTTCTGCTGCAACCACTGAATTAAAATGTTTCACTATTTTTTCCACAAGCATGTTCTCGCAAAAAATAAACACTTCTTTGGAAAGTCTTTTTCCGTCGATGTTTTGTATAGACAAAGGCTCAGGTTTTGTACATCCATGTAGATGGGAAAGCACAAACTTCTCCTTATTACATGCATGGACAGGGGAAATATCTGTGCAACCGAAACATTGTTCGCGAAGGTCGAGAATACAAGATTCCACACAGTTTCCAAAATATGATTTCAGATACGGCGACACTGTTTCACACATAACTTTCGCATGCTCGATGCACACAAATATCTTCATAAAGTTCCGCCACGAACTTTCTGCGATGAACACTATCTCCAGGGAACCGTAAGCTGGTTTTTTCCTTATAATGATCTGACGACGATTGTACAGTGTGGTTATCAGCAATTCATGTTGCTCACTTAGTGGGTAGGAAACACAAGGCTGCTCACCTGGAATAGCGATGTAATTGTCGATTACTGGAAACAATTCCTGAAGAGCGTGCCACTCCTGCAACTGTAGTTCAACACCGGCCGCCCCGCTTCTGTGTAGCCTGACCACAGGTTGGAAATCCAGATGAGAGGAAATTCCGATTGAGATAACCTTTGTTTTCGCAGCATTCAAATAGTAGACGTGATCAAATAATATCGACTGGCGTATAAGACTAGTTACTTGTTTTTGTTCTTCAGGTAAATGCTGATCGCTCTCTTTCTGAAGAACCCCCTTGAAATTAGTGTACGGTTGAAAACTTTTTTTCAGCGGCATCGAAATAGAGGATTCCATGACTAAGAACTGCGAGATACTGCATGTCGCAGCGTGCAGATATACATTTGAAGAAATGCGTGGGTGTGTTTTTGAGACGCATGCGCGCGTAGCAAACCAAGCATGTGCTGGACAAAAAAGGTGGAGGGGGCGGGGCGTTACAAAGATCAATGGTGAGAGAAAAATCAGCAGAATATCATAAACGTCATATTGAGGAAATATTGGATAACAAATATTAATTAATTTAATTAAAGCATCAACCGCATTGTCGATCTGAAATTAGGTTTATAGACAGGGGGCAAAATGGAAAATATCGACGATGTTCTAGTATTGGATTGTTTCTGTATTTCCATCGGTATAATCCTCCACCACATTTGAAGCATACTGTTTTATCCTCTTTTTGAATGTAAAATAATCCTGCTTCGGACAGAGCTTCTACAAACGGGAATTCTTTTGATTGCCAGTTTCTGAAAGAGGACAATCTAGCATTGAAAGATCCCATCTCTGGATATTGCGTCATTGTTCTGTAAAGACACAAAACAAGATAAAGATTATAAGTAAGCTGTTGTAAACTGTAACGCTACAAAATTATTAATATACTATTAGGACTATATGTAACTTGTATAAAATTTCAAACAGTATTTACTGTCAATATTTTCTAGTATACGTACCGAGTATTATAAATTTAATTTACGAGTCAGCAAATAAGTTGTTATAATATTGTCGTTTTTTATCGGTACTGGGAATAAAATTTGAAATTTATGCATGGGTTTACCAGAGGCTCTATGGAATAAATACAGAAAACAGTAATGCCCACAGTACACAGACCCGTAACTTTGTATCTGATGAGTGTTGTACGTATAGAATTTAGAGTTACTTTCCAAAAATCGCAAATGGTTATGCACATGTGGAGGTTTTCCGAAACTATCAAAAAATTCCCCCCGGGAGTTACTGTCTATGTAAATTGCTACCCAGTGCTTCCCGGGGCTATCTTTGGGGTCTGTATTTACAATCAACGCTGCTGGTAGTTCCACATGTACAGGTAATTCATTAGCTGCGAAAACCCCAACATGATGATTGTCAAAGGCTCTATTTGATATTAACCCGTGAAGCAAATTTAAAGTCGACAGCATTGCTGGACACTAAATAGTAATATTGTGCAACTCACCTTGTTATACAATTAATCCAGATGAATATCTCTTTGATTATTAATTTCCATGAGAGCGTCAAATTCAGAGTAGATAACACAAGTCACAGTAGATTCCAAAGCCGATTTGAAGTGGACTTCCAAGCTAACAGCCCCTTGCCGTTGAAGACTGCAGTGGGATATGGCACTTGCAGCTGCGTCTGGTGTTATATCGAAAACAAGTAATGCGTATCCCTGGGGGTATTCCTCACGCGATATATTGTTTCCTTCATCCATATAGTGTATCCCTGTTCCAGAGAATAATGTGTGATATGCTGTTATGTACTTGTTGTTTTCAAAGTCTGGTTGAAGTGGTTTGCCGGGAATTTGGACTCCATCAACATATAAAGTAAAGAAGTTGTAATTGAAATGTTGAAAATTGAATGGGTTTGTAGACAGAGTGCCGTTGAATGCATCGTTGGTAACAAACCCCACAACTAATCGTTTCGGAAGACGTCCAAGTATCACATTGTCAATTGTTTTTGAAACAATATCTTTCGGAATAGTTACAGCTTTAAGTTGTACTCTTGTTAGAGTGTATTTTGCTGTATGTTTTTGCAATATGCGATTGTGACTAAGTTTGATGGATGAACTGACCGATACTTTTCTCACATATAGTGTAGCATCCAGAATTTCCACTTTGCCTTCACTGTCATCTAATCCCATCAAGCAGAAAGTGTTTTTCGAAGGAATCAGTTTTATTCGCATTTCCACTCCATTGATCAAAAATTTCTCTTGATTGAAAATATGAGAATGCAAGTAACCAAACATATCAAATGTTTTACTCTGTTTTGTTAGTTGGTTACGTTTTGTAAAGCCTTTGTTGTCTTCCGAAACGTTATCAAAAGCGCCTGCTGTATCTTTGTACCACAATGCACTTTGGAGATGAGATGATTTTGCAGATATGTCATAGTTCAGTGCTTTTACAAAATAAGACCTGTATGGGTGCATGTGAGATGGAAACGAGATGAGTTTGTTATTTAAGTAGATTTGTACTTCGCTGAACATTGCATTGAGAAAATCATTGACAGGTCCAATTGTTTTATCTGTGGGTAGCAATAACTGACCATTCGCTTTTACAATTCTGGCATCTATATTCAACATTGTGTGTGCTAAATCCATATAATCATCACCATGTCCAGGTATTACAAACTCGGTGGAGGCATTATCTGCCAGAGAACTAACAGGTTTGTATCCGATGGTGTGGTGTTCTAAGATGCTTGTCTGAGTAGGTTTTACCGAGAAAATATCCAATTCACTTTTAAAACACTCACATGATTTCTCCCTAATTAGCGCCATATCTAATCAAAAATATCTGATGTTATTTGAATTTTCTTACGGTTGCGTTTGGTTGTTTTCTTGGTGTTTGTATTGGCACTGGATCTCTTCTTTCTCTGAGCGATCCTTCCAGTTCGCTGTCCCGAAGCAGAGTGATTCCTTTTGAAATGTTTATGCCCCTGATAACCTGAACCAATCATTTCCTTTAGCTTTGTTTCAGCTTTTCTTTTAAGATTTGATCTGGCATCCGAAATTCTGGATTGTAGTGACTGTTTTAGGGGTGTTTTGTCTACAACATCACCTGACACATTTACCCCTGTTTTTAACATTTCTTTCCCTACAGCTTTCGCTCCTTTTTTAATAAGAGGCAAAGCTGACCGAAAAAGTCCTCCAAGAAAACTTCCAATGCCATGTCCTTTTTGATAGGCAGCACCGTAATATATGTTACCCACACCAGATCCAGCTTGTTGATGGTAGTATTGAAAATATGGGTCATTCATAATCACAGCTTTTCACCACAACGTCTAAAATGAAGTTTCAAACACACTAGTCCGAAGGAGAATGGGATGTGTGCACCAGTGCTATCCCTTAAGTCAATTTCTATTTGTTCGAAATTATGTTTCTGCACTGGGATGTAATGTGTTGAATCGAAAATTTGCACACCATCACTTCCAAAAGTATGTTCCATAGGATTAATGTTTATAATACGTAATAGAGGGGTGACAGCATCTCCCACCATATGTGATTCCGCAATATCTGTGTAAATATACATCTGGGAAGGAATTTCTCTCACAACATTTGGAGGCGAGCGTCCAATTTTTACTTCTGATAGATCATCGGTCGGTTTAAAACCTAATATCCGTGCCAGTTGAGGTGACAATCGTACATTTATGTTTCTCTGCTTGGTAGATATATCAACAGTCACATGTTTGTACGCAGGATGATTTCGGAGACTAAAATTTAATGTTTCAGAATATTTATTGATTTCTGCAACAATGCTGTTTATAGATGCGTAATAGCCTTCGGATATTCGAAGTTCGTTCCATTTGACATCATCCATAGATTTATATTGAATATAGTTGTTAAATCTTGTAATGTTTAGTATTGAATAAGGATAATGCACTTCTACCAATGCATCTCCCATTTGTTGGTGTCCAACTCCACACGGTTCTGAAGCTTTGTGGTGTAATTAGTTAGAGTATTACTTGGGAAATATTTCATGGAACTGTTACTAGGCAAAGTAAGGTAGAAAGCGTTTGCTTTTCTCATGATGTGTTATGAAGGTTATTTGTACCACTGATGAGAATACCTACAAAAATTTATGCCTCTCTCTCTCTTTTTTTGACTCCAAAAACGATGCGCTAATCCAACTGTCAAATAATCTGGAGTAACCTTTCCAATGAACTAACAACTTTTTACTCGCTCCTTTACCTTTGGTCGCAAGGATTTTATCAATTTCATGCATATCCGGTAAGCGGACCAATTGCAACTCTTCCGTATAAAATGTTCCATCGATTTTATGTCCTTGTAGATCTTTTAATTCATACACTTGAGGATTTCTTTTCAAAATACGTTCCACCACAAATATTTCTCTTGTCCAATTTTCCATGTAACCTTTGTGAAAGCGTTTTTTGGTTTTTGTTATTCTCACTGTATCTCCTATTTTGAATGGCATCTTCAATGACAATAGTGGAGATGAATCAGATTTGAGTTTTTTGTCATACATATTGTGCCATACTTTCAAAACCTTCTCAGGAGTAACATCTGCTGGTGCCATTTTAATACTCGAGTGAATTTTATGATTATAAGCTTTCAAAAGCTTTGGGAGTACATTAACATAACAGCTGGTTCTTTGCTTAGTAAAATACTTCCACATGCGTTCCTTTAAAGTTCTGTTGAATCTTTCAACAATACTAGCTTTAATATCAGGATTCTTTGTTGTAAAATAAATTACATTTTGTTTTTTGAGATATTCCTGCACAATACTGTTGGTAAACTCACGGCCTTTGTCAGTTTGTAATTTCAAAGGTTTTCTTTTGCTTTGTTTGAAAATTTGCTGGAAAGCCTTTTTTATACATACACCAGTTTTATTTTTTTACAGGGACAGCCCAAGCATGCCTGCTAAAAATATCGATAACTGTGAGTATATATCTGTACCTTTTGTTGTGATTCCGCAAACTCTGCATGTCATTCAAGTCAGCCTGCCATTGGTCATCGATATTATGCACAAAATAAAGTTTCTCGGAAATCGACGCTTTACAGGTCTATGCAAAGTGTATGCAGTTTGCTTTGTCAACCAATGTTTGATTGTTGACAATGGTATGGATTTTTTTACAGCTTTCCATAGTGTTGAAGCTGTAGAATAGGATGCTGGATGAGATGGATTGTACCAGATATTCTCTAATATTTTTTCGCTCATGGTTTGTATCTTGACCAAACTGGAACAGTACGTTTGTGCCCTGGAAATGATGATACAAAAGAAATTGGTTCCTTTTCTTCTTCTTCTTCTTCTGTTAATTCTTGTGCCTCTTCTTGGTTAGCTCCGGACAGCGGAACATGGCGTCCGGGGTTGCCAAAAACAATCTGTTGAATAAACTCCTGTCTCCGGGGGTTTCCAATATATTCTTGAGGAATATTAGATAACGCCAGAGCTCTATTGAATAGTTGCCACCCAGCAGGATTGCTTGTTTTTCGTGGTCGAATTATATCCGATACTAGATCGACAATATTTGAGCCTTCAATTTTATTATTGTTAATAAAAACTGCCCCATATTTATCCCAATCAATATTACTATTATGTAAAAGACGTTCATACAACAGTTCGGCTTTTCTACGATACATGCTGGGTGTAGCAGCTAGAATTTCTTCTTTCATATCAGTCAACTTCTCAGTAGATTCTGTAATCGGTAGCGACACAGGTTCTCTTTGTTTTCGAGTAATAGACAGAAATTTTTGGAGCACAATACTGTAACGATTCCATTTTTCATCATCCGAAAGACCTTTGAGATTCAAAATTACTTGCATATCCTGATCCAATTGCGATAAGGATGTAGACGGTGCAGACATAACAGGATGTCTCATGTTATCCATAAATTCTTGAGGTATTATAACCATTTTTTTGGCATGCTCCATGTTCAGATTTTTTTTTTCACTTAAATAAACTTGATAACACACCTCCTATTAAAGGGGCTAATAACGCAGGTAGAAATCCTCCGTGTTGCACTAGTATCTGTTTCTTCTGCTTTGTAGAGTGTCCTTTGGCAGAGAGATTACGTATCACCTTATTGTACCGGCTCAATCTTGTTTTCTGAGGTGTTGAAAGAGGAACATTCCCTTTTAGAACATTGTAACAACACTCACAGATTGAATTAACTAAGGAAGAATCAGCAGCTTGTAATATCGCTGTGCGAAGAGCTGGTTTAGCATCCGACAAAACTTGGAGCACTTTAGCGTGTTTCACTCTTGGAGCCATGATGACAGAATAAAGGACTAGTGATTATGCTTGCTTTTTTTGTAGGAATATATACATAATTGATATCATCGTCGGGAAATATCCGCGACCGAAAACGTACTTCTTCCGGAGTGTTCTGCTTCAGATCAAACAGCAAATATCCATGGGGTTAAGCGGTGGCATTGTAATATGCATCTTTTATAAAATTTGGATTCTCCGGGTATACTTGTCTAGATAAATAATTAATTTGGGCTCTGTCTCTTGGATTTTTGAAGCATACAATATAATGACTATTTAAAGATATATCCCTATTCCCTTTTCCCTGATGGAATAGATTTTGAGTGATAAAGAAAAGACTAATATCACGATGATGACACCCTTTTGTAAATAAATCTGTGACTCTTTGATCGCATTCCCTCATCTGATCATCGATAATAATAAGATGAGGTCCAGAATTTGGCACAAATTGGTCAATATTAGGCATTCCTTCCCGAAATTGTACAAAACCAGGTAAATCATTGTATGCAGATTGCCATTCCCCGTAGCACACCAAAATATTGTTGAATTTTACATTTACCATTTGGGGTAAAAACTGGAGAAAATGCTTCACAAAATATGTCTTTCTACATCCTGATGGACCAGCCAATATTGCAGAGAACGGGTGTTTCCATAAGCACTCCATTTCTCAAACTGTGAAGAATGTTTTAAATTACATATAATATAAAAGTCGAATGTTATGAATATTTTACTGATATGTTGTATCTTCAAATTACATATATATATATTATATTGTATTGTATTATATATATATATATATATATATATATATATATATGTGTATATATATATATATATATATATACTTCATCAATAAATAAATATGCGTGTGTGTCTGTGTATATATATATATATATATATATATATATATATACACACACACAGATACAGACAATTTTCTTATAGTACAAAATCCATTTTACAACAGCACAACAAATGCCAGATAGCATTGTACGCATGCGCGTTTGTAAACCCCGCCTACATATTCCGAGCATCAGTGTTGTGTTAGATAGCTCTCCATTGTTTCAACAACGATAAACAGCTTGGTGGCCCAGATCAAATTGGTTCTGGAATCTACTGTGACGTGTACCGTCTACTTTGAAGTATAAAAAGGTGAGTTGCACAATATTACTATTTAGTGTCCAGCAATGCTGTCGACTTTAAATTTGCTTCACGGGTTAATATCAAATAGAGCCTTTGACAATCATCATGTTGGGGTTTTCGCAGCTAATGAATTACCTGTACATGTGGAACTACCAGCAGCGTTGATTGTAAATACAGACCCCAAAGATAGCCCCGGGAAGCACTGGGTAGCAATTTACATAGACAGTAACTCCCGGGGGGAATTTTTTGATAGTTTCGGAAAACCTCCACATGTGCATAACCATTTGCGATTTTTGGAAAGTAACTCTAAATTCTATACGTACAACACTCATCAGATACAAAGTTACGGGTCTGTGTACTGTGGGCATTACTGTTTTCTGTATTTATTCCATAGAGCCTCTGGTAAACCCATGCATAAATTTCAAATTTTATTCCCAGTACCGATAAAAAACGACAATATTATAACAACTTATTTGCTGACTCGTAAATTAAATTTATAATACTCGGTACGTATACTAGAAAATATTGACAGTAAATACTGTTTGAAATTTTATACAAGTTACATATAGTCCTAATAGTATATTAATAATTTTGTAGCGTTACAGTTTACAACAGCTTACTTATAATCTTTATCTTGTTTTGTGTCTTTACAGAACAATGACGCAATATCCAGAGATGGGATCTTTCAATGCTAGATTGTCCTCTTTCAGAAACTGGCAATCAAAAGAATTCCCGTTTGTAGAAGCTCTGTCCGAAGCAGGATTATTTTACATTCAAAAAGAGGATAAAACAGTATGCTTCAAATGTGGTGGAGGATTATACCGATGGAAATACAGAAACAATCCAATACTAGAACATCGTCGATATTTTCCATTTTGCCCCCTGTCTATAAACCTAATTTCAGATCGACAATGCGGTTGATGCTTTAATTAAATTAATTAATATTTGTTATCCAATATTTCCTCAATATGACGTTTATGATATTCTGCTGATTTTTCTCTCACCATTGATCTTTGTAACGCCCCGCCCCCTCCACCTTTTTTGTCCAGCACATGCTTGGTTTGCTACGCGCGCATGCGTCTCAAAAACACACCCACGCATTTCTTCAAATGTATATCTGCACGCTGCGACATGCAGTATCTCGCAGTTCTTAGTCATGGAATCCTCTATTTCGATGCCGCTGAAAAAAAGTTTTCAACCGTACACTAATTTCAAGGGGGTTCTTCAGAAAGAGAGCGATCAGCATTTACCTGAAGAACAAAAACAAGTAACTAGTCTTATACGCCAGTCGATATTATTTGATCACGTCTACTATTTGAATGCTGCGAAAACAAAGGTTATCTCAATCGGAATTTCCTCTCATCTGGATTTCCAACCTGTGGTCAGGCTACACAGAAGCGGGGCGGCCGGTGTTGAACTACAGTTGCAGGAGTGGCACGCTCTTCAGGAATTGTTTCCAGTAATCGACAATTACATCGCTATTCCAGGTGAGCAGCCTTGTGTTTCCTACCCACTAAGTGAGCAACATGAATTGCTGATAACCACACTGTACAATCGTCGTCAGATCATTATAAGGAAAAAACCAGCTTACGGTTCCCTGGAGATAGTGTTCATCGCAGAAAGTTCGTGGCGGAACTTTATGAAGATATTTGTGTGCATCGAGCATGCGAAAGTTATGTGTGAAACAGTGTCGCCGTATCTGAAATCATATTTTGGAAACTGTGTGGAATCTTGTATTCTCGACCTTCGCGAACAATGTTTCGGTTGCACAGATATTTCCCCTGTCCATGCATGTAATAAGGAGAAGTTTGTGCTTTCCCATCTACATGGATGTACAAAACCTGAGCCTTTGTCTATACAAAACATCGACGGAAAAAGACTTTCCAAAGAAGTGTTTATTTTTTGCGAGAACATGCTTGTGGAAAAAATAGTGAAACATTTTAATTCAGTGGTTGCAGCAGAAAATGGATATGATAGTGACACAATTCCTTATGTGGGTGAGTGAACAAACTTGAAGAATAAAAACTTGTTAAATAACATGCTGATAAACTGGTGACACAATATAAACATTTTACATATGTATGTGTGTGTGCGGCTCTTTTGAATTTTGTAAATATTGGTAATAAACAGGGATAAAATATATGTCTTGGCTTTTTTTTCATTTATCACCCCTTTAAAAATCCTCATGGTTTATATTTTTACTGGTAACAATCGTTAATAACAACATTAATAATTAACTATATAATGAAAAAATGTGTATTGTGGACTTGTCGAAGATAAAGCATGAGAGCTTTTCTTCACACTGGTAAAAATCGGTGTTAATAACAACATTAATAATTAACTATATAATGACAAAGTGTGTATTGTGGACTTGTCGGAGATAAAGCATGAGAGCTTTTCTGCACAGCGCTGGACACGCAAAGGCAAGTATCTTTATTATCATTCTATTTCTAACAGTGATTCGCTATTTTTTCTTGTCACTATAAAAAAAACTAATTCAATTTTTCTTTTATCACATCTGTCGCCATTTTGCTTGTTTTTGTTTAATTCCTCTTTATGCATTGAGGTTAATCGAAACATAACTTTAGACTTTTACATGGAATTGAAACATAGAATGTTGCCTCCTTTGATTGAATCGAACCTGTGACTCCTCTTTGATCACAAAACAATAGTGACGGCCATCTTGCTTATTTTACCTACTCTTTATGCATTTAAGATAATCGTTACTGGGGCCCCACACGGCAAAACAACAGATTCTAATTTATTCACACTTCTTTTTTTTTATTTTAAAAACAACATCATTATCAGCCAATTTGACATTGTGAATCGAACCCGGGGACCTTTTCTTTTCATTACAGCATAAACATCCTATTTCCAATTAGTTCATTTTCTCTTTGTGCACAAAAAGCTAATCGGAACTTTTAAACAAATACAATTGAATATCCAATTTTCACCAACATTGGGAATCGAACCTTCAACCACTTGGTTAAAACATCTCGCGGAATAAAAAAACACCCCCGCGCCGCACCGCCCCGCTCCGCCCCGCCCCGCCCCGCGCCGCCGCCGCCGCCGCCGCCGCTAAACACAAAACGCGGCCGCCATTTTGATTTTATTGAAATACTATTTATGCACAGATGGACTAATCGGGAACCTATAATGGCGGGACAAAACAATTGGCCTCATTTAACTACCTAGAAAATCGAACCCGCGACCTCTTCATTACCAGGCGACAACAATAACCACTAACCCAAGGCCACCATATTGATTTTATTCAAACACTATTTATGCACAGATGGACTAATCGGGGACTTATAATGGCGGGACTAAACAATTGGCCTAATTTAACTACCTAGAGAATCGAACCCGCGACCTCTTCATTGCCAGGTGACAACATTAACCACTAACCCAACTCGATTTTCGAACTCAACCATTTTGTTGCCTTTATTTACACACAGACTAATCGAGACCATTCAATATTGACATCGTCGCCTTGTAATCAAAGGGTCCCAGGTTCGATACTCGGTGGAGGCACATAGTGGTCCGAATCACCACTTTTCAACTGTAGGTCCAATCCTGATTAGTTTTACCGTGCATAAAACGGACTTAAAAAAACGAACTCAATCTATCAATCGATCAATATTGACTCTACCAGGAATCGAACCCTCGACGCCTCTTGTTTTACAGAGCAATAACCTTAGCCGCTAAGCTTTCGGGGGGTACAGCACCTTCGGCGCCATCTTTAAATCATTTCTTCATGTCTTCCCATCATACGCAATGGTTGCGCGCGCATTTCCTCCACACACACACACACACACACACACACGCACAAACATATGCACGTGTTAGGTTAGCATACATCAAGAAACAACGTGACAAATCCATTGACCCCCTCCCCCCACCGCTTCCGATGTCTTCAACGTGATCAGACACGTTCTGCTGACTCAACAATAAAACCGCTCGTGGCCCGCTACGACCGGATGTAACATAACACCAGCCGCATGAAATTTTTGCTGACGCGTAGGAACGAAGTGCTGTCATTCTACTATGTTAAGATAAAAGTTTGTAAATCCTTCACCGCACCGAGAAATGCTATATAAGCAGCGAAGCTCGGTGGCCCGTGGCCTTTTGTATTCGAACTTCTGATAAATGCGGAACTCGTATAACCGTCTTTTCTTTCAACGTTCGAACTTCTGCGTTTACACCCACTTCGATATTAGAAATTAGTTCATTCTAGGATTACCTTAGGACGGTTACTTAGCTCTTCTGGTCAGAAGGCTTATATTCTCTCTGTTCTATGCTCCTGGTCAGGAGATATAATTGAGAGAGTTGTAATTGTCTTGAGATATACCGGAATTCGGGATCAGCCGATAAACTGTTCGTAGTCAACGTTTGTAGCCCTGGTCAGGGCACACCTTTTCTTATTCTGTGGTCACGGAAGAATTTTCGGTTCTCTGGTTAAGGCTGGAGAGAGAAAAGGAAGTTAGATACTTAACTGGATATCGACAGAACCTAGTGGGAAGAAGGATTGTCGACTGCTTGTAGATTCTTGGTCAAGATCTATAAGTATATTGAGAATCTTTGACCCATAATTACGAGGGACCTTTCATCGAGAACTGAAGCAGCCATATTCACCCGAACCTTGAGCCGAAGAGACTCAAGCCCCGAAGAGTTACTGAGCGTTAAGCCGAGGCTCAATAGACCCAACAACCAAGTAACGATCCAGGGCGGATCTTACAAGCTAACACCTATTAGCAGCAGCGCGTAAAGCTTCGTTCCGCCCACAAACTTTCTCCACTTTCCTACCGTTATGCCCGGCCTTTCTCCACTAAAGTTCCCGGGTTTAAATTCCGACCTGGGCATTCGTGTTCTTTACGAGTGTCCCTTTCACCAATTTCATCTAATCAACTCATCTTCATCGTCACGATTATCCAAAAGTAACAGAAAAGTGATGCAAGATTACAAATTAACTCCTCTTGTTTACTGCTACCTTTTGTCTAATAGTGATGAGGAGAAATTGATGAAGAAACATCCACAAACACTTTCGTCCGGACCGGAATTCGAACCCGGCACCTTTGGTAGCTAGAGTTTGAGTGGAACAGTCAACGCTACATTGTTGAGGTTAAAGAAAGGGGGGGTGAGATGAACAGCATAAAATGCATCTATCAACAAGGCTGTCGCTTTGAGTAAATCATTCCAGAGATAAATTCCTCTGTGACGTCAAAAACGAATGCCGCCAAAGTGTTTAACACTAATGAACCCACCTCTAAATATACTCCTTGGGTGGCGCTAAAGTTTGATGTTTGATTTCCAGAACGTTAACCTCTCTAGGGAACAGAGCAAACGAAGTGACGTCACCGAAATGAAAAATACAGTTAAGTGTCTGACAGCCCGTCTAAGGAAAATTTTGTTTGGAGCTCAGCCGAAGGAAGCGAAATTCAATTTCAAGTGACAAGCGTGGGGAATTCTTCATCTAGACTTGTCTTTCTTGATTTTACAGCCTTATTCACGCAGGTCTCCTGCCGTGTTGACCTATAATAAGGTAACCCATTGCACTAAGTCGATGGAAGAATTTTAGGCCAGATATTTCCATTTTTAGACACGGATCTACGTTATTACCAAGAATAGTTTGTTTGAGTTTTTTTTTTTTAAAAAGTCTACTTTATGCACAGATAGGCTAATCGTGACTGGAGCTACAGTATAAGTTGAATCCGATCCACTATGAAACGAACCCGGATCCCTTGATTAGTTATTCCCAATACAAATCGTCATAAGTTGTTGTATACATTTTTATTCCTTTAAAATCGATAAATATCACTTTCATTGAAAATTTGGTTCAGCAATGTTTTGCTCTATGTGTCACCATATACAGGGTGTACCAACAGTCCCATTACCCCCTTTGAATTGTAGACAAACCTGCAAAATGTTATTTTAACAGCATGCGTATGATGAGAGGATGGTTTAACATTAAATCAGACCAATGACCAACATTTACTCCAGAGGATCTGTGTGCACACCGCCATTTTCATGGCACAGTATTATTCGCCTCCAGGTGCGATGTGAAATCCTCCGTAACATGGCTGGTGTAGGGGAAGCAAACAGCTTCTTGAAGTTCCAATGTTGTCTGATGACGATTATGGGCCACTTTCTGTTTGATGTGTCCCCATAGCGCATTATCACAAGATGTCACATTTGGACTTTGGGGTAGCCATTTTAGAGGTGCTGGTAAATTTGGCGATCCTCGTCCAATCCATTTGTCTCTGAACACATCATTGAGGTTTTCTCTTAAAATGGCCACCTGAAATCCAGATCTGACATCTTATGTTACGGAGGATTTCACATCGCACCTGGAGGCGAATAATACTGTGCCATGAAAATGTTGGTGTGCACACAGATCCTCTGGAATAAATGGTGGTAATTGGTCTGATTTAATGTTATACCATCCTCTCATCATACGCATGCTGTTAAAATAACATTTTGCAGGTTTGTCTACAATTCAAAGGGGGCAAAGGGACTTTTGGTACACCCTGTATGATTGTCTACATTTGTAATGTTGTCTTGCTGCATACGTAATTCATTTTTCATCAGTTGTGAAATATTCACGTTTCGTTAACACGACTAGAAATTTATTTACGAAAAATAATTAAACATGACTCAGTGGCCTAAGGCGTTTAGTGGTCGACTCACGGAGTAGTCGTATCCTTTCCAAGTGTCTGTCCTTTTATTTTTATATGATCATTATTCACCCTAATCGGCGCGATCAACAAAAGAAAAACAGGAAAGCCAAGTTAAACATGCTATAAATGCAATAGGATAAGTTGGGTCGCCCGGGTTCGATACCCGGTGGAGGCCCATAGCGTTTACGATCCCACTTTAAACTGTAGGTCCATTCCCGATTAGCTTTTCTGTGCATAAAGTGGACTTAACAACAAAAAAGAAACAAGTTAGGTTGCATTGCATCTTCTACAAATATACTGTAAGAAAGGGCAAAGTCCAACTAGTCGGCAGCGGAACAAACATCTCAATTGCAGGACGTGTTCCATATCTTGCCTTTAAACAAGATCCAGACAGAAGAATTAGGCTAGAGATGATCCACTTCCAGTTTCCATCCCCCCCCCCCCTTGACATCCTGCAGCAAGTTTCCCCGTCCTCAGGGCAAGGGACAAGGAAGACTCTGGAGAAGCCCTTCACACGAAGCTCGTAACACGACCCGGGCCGGCAGTTATCTCCATTGTTGAACCGTGACCCGAATCCCGACCCGCGCCAGAAGTCCACTCATTTCACCCGAAAGCTATAAAATGCCCCGCAAGTCAATAAAGGCTTCTCTGCAATAACCTCATTCCCCTGTTGTTCATAGCCAAACGACAAATCCCACGTCGTTATTCGGAAGGGGAATATTATGCCGGCTGGCATACATAACCTGCTGCAGACTTTTATGTTGGAAAGCCATTTGCAAAGGGCTTTCTTTAGATGGGTGGGTTAGTCCTTCCCGTTTGGCTAATGAGGCTACATAAACCCATTGTTTAAGCCAAACAGAAGTTATGGGTACGTTTGCAGAGAAAGATCGCGCTTCGTGGGAATTATCGAGTCCAGGAGTGCGTGGCGGATAACATCTCCCATAATAACTCCATACATATTTACACAAATGACGTCGAACTTTATATTCGGTACCAATCAGGCCATTCCAGTACCCCTCATACTGCAAACGAGCTGTTTGTTTTAGTGAGTGTGGAAATTCGAAGCCCGACTGGCTAACAGATAATAACAATTGGGGTGATTAACCTAAAAGAAGTAGAGAAGTTATATAACGAAAGTACAATATAGTGTACCATGCCAATACAGTCCTCCGGGAGCTACTTTGATACATTTTTCGATGTTATGCCACTATGTAATAACAAGAAGACATGAAGAGGCACCAATAAAACAAGACTTGGCTGCTGATTGGGGTGGTGCATCCAAAAGTGTTCCAAAGTGAATATTGATTGATTCTGATTACTTTGGTTTATTCCAATTTGGGCTAATCGCGAAGATTACGATGAGTGGTGATATTACGAAAATTGATGCCAAGGTTGGGATCCGAAGCCATTCTTATACGCATAGGAATACACGTCTGTGCGGAGGTAGTGACTTGAGAGGGCTTGACCAATGAAGTCATGAGAGAGGAAGTGAGTGCAGCTACCTGCCGTTTGCAGCAGCGCACACTACTTTGCTCCGTCAACTCGCTTTCTCCCTTCTCTTTCGTTAAGCGTGGCCTTGCAACACACATTCCATATACAGAGTATACAAAACACTTGAACGAGATACAGAACACAAAACCCACACGATGTTATTCACTGCGTGTCTAGACGTCAGAGCCTCACTACCCTGCAGTACTATGTGGAAAAGAGATCGATTTTTGAGCACCCCTTACACCCAATCACGTCTCTGGTTATGCAATCAGACTGGTATTTTGGTTACCCTTCATAACATGGTGCCTTGCAGTTCAGGAATAAGTTTTTAATTATTTCAGTAGAAATTTAAGTACCAATATCAATGTAGGATATCGTGTTGCCACCCGAAAGATCCAGGGGCCGCCAATCCAGTGTTTACATGTTTTGTAGCATGCTGCTAGTCAAACGTCTGCACTATGTTTTTGTTTTTATCTGATTACCAGGGAAATTTTACGTAGGGCCAAAGGTAAAGATCCAGTGTTAGAGCAAATTCTAAAGTGATGAAATATGAACAATAGTAGTCGAGGCATTATGTAATTTCACTTTCACATACACACACGCAATACACGCACACAACGTCAAACCGGTACTTAAAATAAAAATATGGTGCTTCCAATCCAACAAAACTCACCGTCACTTTGCATTTCTCCTTCCGTGACAGAAATAGTGCTTCATTATTACAGTTGGCAATACTAGTTACTAGCTAGCCAATGAACATGCACTGCATAAAAGAAGCAATCACTACGTCATGCTATATTGCCACATTACCGTCGCTGTCGGACGGTGTGAACCGCGAGCTGGAGCGCTATTCAATTGTTTTCAATGATGTTTGCTTGAGTGTGTCCAGGAATGGAATGACAATTGGTAACAATGACGAAGGTGGGCGAGCAGGGTAGAACACGTGATGCTAAGAGACAGGGGGATGAAACGAAATTGGGATCTGCGCCGCGGCAGAGATTGGTGTGTCGGCCTCTACCAAAGATCTGGGGAGTCATTTCAAGTTCCATGTCGCATAGTAACCTTGGAGGATTTACCTTAACAATGAGGCGTAAATTTGTTGTGAACTGTGTCGGAAATAAAATGTTTGTTTTCAATCCACCATCCCTCTACTACTGCGGAAAAACAGTGACCATAATATTCTCCTACAAGTATTAATCACATGTGTAACATATAGGAGAATTCTGACGTCAGTGTTCGAAACGTCTATTATATTTTATCAAAGTAATTATATTGAGTGGCCGGACCCTGTGGCCGAGTGGTTAGCAAATTGGGCTTCGACGCCAAGGGTCCCGGGTCCGAATCCTGCTCGGGCTTGGTTGTTTGTAAATGTCCATTCATCAATTTCATCATTTCATCACTCATCCCCATCTTCGCAAATTAGCCAAGAGGCACAAAACGCGAAGTAAAATAAACTAACTCAATCAATCAATTACATTGAGTGATGTATACTACCAGTCATACACTGTCTCAATTCAATTAATGTAACAATTACACCAATGAATCACTTATGGGATGAGGTCTGTCACAATCACAAACGAAATTCAATCTGAGCGTGCGTCATTGCATTATGGAGGCAGTTACACACATGATTATTCTAGAACAGGTTGGTATTGTCAATTAATTCTAGCGTCCAGTGGGGCAAAAATGGTGCCACGACCGTCGTCTTTGTCGCTATGTGGAGTGGAACAGCAAATTCGACTTTGGCGAAATCAAGCGTTCCGAATTGACTAGTTTGAATGCAGCACAACCAGACGTGCGTGAAATGCAATGAAGAGTTGTCTGCGGAGAGCATAAATTCTCCTATAAACGCTGATTCGCTTCAAAAGCAAATTTTATACCCTCCCTATCAGAAATGGAGATTGGGTTCATAATGCCATTATGAAGATTCCTTAATTAATTTCAAAATTTCATTAATACTGACATAAAACAACAGCGAAAGTTATCATCTTTAAATGGCCATAAATCTTAAATAATATCCATTAATGCGAGCCTTCACCCACGTCAAATCTCGAGCCCTGGTGCCAGATACAATAGCACGTCGTCTGACGAACTCAATCAAGAAAATTTATATTTGGAATATACCATAAACATGAGTAAGATAACGACAGAACTTCATTCATCAAGCATTCAATTATTTTATACAAAGAAATAATGTTGCAGCTTAACTTCTGTAATTTTGTATTTACCGAGGATAATTTCTACAACCTCGAGGTCCATTTTGTAAATAGTGACATGTAATAGACAATTAAGTATAAACAAAAACTTTACATTGAAATTCTTATAGCACCCCTCCTGC
Organism: Lepisma saccharinum; assembly: GCF_977018435.1. Taxonomy (NCBI): domain Eukaryota; kingdom Metazoa; phylum Arthropoda; class Insecta; order Zygentoma; family Lepismatidae; genus Lepisma; species Lepisma saccharinum. Next base: position 73,955,179 of record NC_139236.1, read on the forward strand.
TTGGAACATCATCAATACCTTATATATTGTCATTCTTAAATACTGACGCTCCTCTATGGATATTTTCTTTCTTAACTGAAGCAAGTTTAGGTTTGAAACGCTCCATTATTATTATATATTTCTTTGGGTAGATTACGATATATTATTATGCAGTATGATGCGTAGGTACGATTATTACAACATACAGTGAATCTTTAATTCAAAAGAATTTCTAATAGAATAACACTCTAACAATGATGCATATTTGCTTTAATGTAACAATACGGCACGATGAGGTAGTGCTACAGACTGGTGGAAATTTCGCACTCAAGCAACACGTGTTGCTTGAGGATATAACAAAGTGGAACGCAGGCTTGTGCGACCTGTCATGCCGCTACCGTGTGAAACGTTCCTGTTGATTGGATCGTTCCAAAGCGACATGTGTCGCTTCTGTCTTAAATCTCCCTTAGATCCAGCAATGGGTGGCATCCCCTTCTCCAATAACAAGTGACAATGATGATGTTTCCTTCATTTTATTTTGTAAGGCGCAGAACTGTATAAACCTCCTTAAATACGATTTTAACAGAAGTTATATAGCAAAGAGTGAAATGACTATATAACAAAATCATTGAAACTAGAGTAGTGTTATGGGATAGCAACTAGGAAAGCGTGGGAAGTACATGTAGTTTCTGAGCACCCTGTCACTAGTTTTTCTTTAAAGACTCAACCTTGTACTCACTGTGGGTTAAACCTTGAAAGTTCTTTGCAATGAGTAACGGTGGAAAACCTCTTCAATTGATGCATCTCTTGAGGGGTCTAGAGGCTGTTATCAACTCAACACAATAACTTCAAGCGGTTTGAATTTGTGCCAATTGCTGAGAAATACAGATGCATCTACAATTCCTAACTTCCAAGCAGGGGAATAATGTTGAGATGACTGGAAAAATACTACCTTTCTTTTGTAAAAAGAGAAGGAGAAAAAGGGTTGAATTGGAGTTCCGCTGAAGCATCTTCCTTTTTCGAGAGGAACTGGCTTAAGTTTTACGACCCTCCCCGCCCAAACAGGGGCAGTAAATCGTGTTTTATACAGCGCTCTATCTTCTTCGCTCGCTTCTTTCTGAAGCAAGATCTAAAGAATTTCACCTAACTTTCCTGCACGAAGGTTTCTTTTAACGGTTTCTTTTTCCTTATTCTCCTGCGAGTGATTTCGATTTCCCAACCGCAAGAGCCAAACAACCTGAAATAAAATTCGTAGAAGAAAATATAGGAAGCGAAAATTTCCCTTTGGTGTAGGATTACTGCTTGGTTGTGGTGGCGTGGGAAAAGATGGCAGTGGAAACAAAATGTCTCCCCTCGTCCGCTCAACTCACAGCAACCTTCGCAAGAATAAAGGATTACGAAAAGATCAAAAAAAAAAAAAAAAATTGGAAGTACTTCAATTGCGTGACTCAGGTACGAACGCACAAAATGAAGTTTGTATGGTCCTCCAGTCTTTTCTAGGACTGCTAAATGCGATTTCGCCCACTGAGTTCATAGATTTATCAACATCTCTTCCTGGTGGAGGTGGAGTAACCATCAAAGATGATCTGCAAATGTCTATTTTCAAAGTTCAATCAAATTTTACAAATTAAAACATGAAAATTTCAGAGGATAGAGTAAAGTCAATCGCAATAAATGGTAAAAAAAACTTCATAAAGTGAAAATAGCAATAAACGATAAAAGAATTGAAGAGGTAGGAGACTCAGTATATTTGGGAAGCCATATTTCACAGTTCGAATACCAAAAAGATGTTTAGAAAAATTTAATAAATTTTGGGAAACAAATTAGAAAATAAATTGAAATTAGATACCATGATTTGAAAACCGGCTCTTCCATATGGTAGCGAATGTTAGACTCTTTGTCAACATGATAAAACCAGACTAAATTGCTCACAGTGAGATTTTTTTAGGTATTTAAGTGGAGTAACCTCACGAGACAAAAGTAGAAGTGAAGAAATCCGAATTAAATGTAAAGTCAAGGCAATGGCGGAAGAAATTCAAAACTATCAGTGAAAGTGGAATCAACAACATGTTCTGTGGATGCCAGATAGCAGTTTGCCTGGAAAATTATTAAATTTGAGGCTAAAAGGAAGAAGAAATTTAGGAAGGCCATATCGCCGGTGGAGTGATCAATTCTTGTAGTCGCAGAACGGGCTTTGCTTACCCAAGCCTACAAGAGGAAGATTACGAAGAAGGAGTAGCCGTCAAGAAAGAAGATATAAATTCTTCTCTAACGGAAGAATGACTTTTTTTTAGAATTACATTACCTTCAAAGGACATGGTTAGGTGCTTCCAGACTCCATCCAAGGAATGATCCTTGTTTTTGCCAAAGCATGGTTCGATGGTATAACCTTCTGTATTTAATCATACGCTCATCGAGGGCTAGGGGAGAGACATTCTCGGAACCTTTGAAGTTCCAACAACTATTCTACTCACTTACCGGGATGCGTTTGCACATTTAAGTCAGCTGATTTCTGGTAGCCCGCGCGTTTATTAATATCATTGCTTAGGTAAAACTCTTTTTTGTGAATTATATGGATTTTAGTAATGATTATCTGATTAATGTGTAGTTAAATGTCCAATTCTAGTCGGGAATATGTCCCTTTCTTATCCAGAATCAAATGAAAACATCCAGGTAACATCTCGTTGACGTGCCCTAAGTAACACTGATGTCCAAAGCATATAAAAATGATCCACAAAACATATCCAAAAATAATTCTAAAACATATCCTAAAATCATCGACAGAATATCCATTAAACATCCTGCTTGGGTATCCTATGGATGTCCCCTGGACGGAAATATGGATATTCCTGGATACTGTTGGATATCCACAACTTCGGCACGAATATCCATTAGACGTGTACTGGACATTTGGGACGTTAACGACGCATGAACAGCTTCTCCGAATAGGATCTCTGTGAAATCCATCAACTTATTATGACTGATTCGGGTACACTTCTGTTCTCCACTGTACAAACATGAATTTCTCCTATCGCACAGCATTATTCAGGATTGGAATTCTGTTTTACGTGAATCCAAATATTAGCCTTCCAGATTCTATTAACATTCGCTTTGCAGTTGTGACAGGAGCAAGGCAAACTTCAAATACGGCTGTGATTTCCATTCGTGGCCCGAATCCTTCCCCGATGACAGTGGCGTGAATTTCGTCTCCTCCTTGCGGTTTTGTGTGTGCTCATCACTTTGTAGTAATAGGAAATTCCCCAACCTTATTTGCATTTCTAAAACGACCGATCTAAATGGATAATTCATCACTCAGGATTTATCACGAGACGAGTGTAAATGTTATCTCAGTGTTGCTTACCTTAGAATCAATCAAATATAAAGGAACAAATTACACGTTTCAACGAACAAAGAAACTAACATGTTTGAATTTACAAGTAGTTAACCTTCTTGGTAGCCATAAACAAAAAAAGGATAGGTTTTACTAAATTTGGTAGTTTTAATCAAAATTATTTGGTAATTCTTAAACAAATGTGCACGATTTCTAAAAAGCATTTAGTACTGTTCAACAATAATTTGTTTGTTATCGATTTAATCAAATATTTCGTAACTTTTATATTTACCAACATTCTTTTTTCTGTGAACCGAGATAGCATTCTAAAAATCGAGATGTCTCACGAAGTGACTTAGTGTTCGCAACTATCAGTCTTACACGAATTATACTTAGGTCAACATTATTTTTTTGAGACTTACCCATCTGATTATTTTAGATAGGGTTATCTTTCGTAATAGTGCATATATATATGTAATTTTTTTCCACTGACGAACACTTTCACTTGTCTGTGCGGAAATGCAACACTGTCGTTTGAAATCAAGTCTGTTGGGGTTTCTCGATAGCGTAGTGGTAACGCTGTTGCCTTGTAACAGCATGGAGATATTGCAAGGTGACTCGGATCTCACTTTAAACTATAGCCACAGGTCAATACCAAAGGGTTCCGGTTTGAACCACAGCCTGGGTGTTGTTTGCGAGTGTCCCATCATCAATTTCATCATATCATCACCCATCTTCGCGAATATCCAAAAGTGACAAAAAAGGGAAGTAAAATAAACCACTCCAACCCATCAATATGTTATGTAAAAAAATAATTTGGGTAGGTAAGGTCAAGTTCCCCTGAATATAGCGCCGTGCCATGAAGGCACATATAGGGAATGTGGGGGTAGGGCCCCATATATTCTCAATCTCGGCCATTTTGGAGGTGACGTAATGATCAGCACGCTCCGGCCGCCTTTACGTAGTCCCCAGGTACCCATTGATCTGCTGGGTGAGCCCCAGAGGCAGTTTAGGCGGGGACAAGGCCGTAAAAATTCCGACCTTAGATCAACACCCTGGGAATCAAACCCGGGTCTCCCGCGTGGCAGTCAAGACGTCATAAAGACTAACCTACAGGTGAAAAATAATAATATTTGTTATTATAGGTGAAAAATATTATAATATTGCAACTTAATTCAGTGTTGCCAGTATTTAAATATTTTCACTAGGGCACAGGATGAAACCAATGACGTTTTAGACTTCTATTGCGACGCTCATGCGGGAATCCGATCTCCGCCTTGCATCATTACACATCCCAAAACACCGTCAGGCATAATCCCGATTCAAGAGTTAATGAAAGCGCCGCCTTGAAGAGGAGGGATATTATACAGCGACCGGGAAAAGCGTCTAGACGACTTCTTTATGGAAAGAACTTGTCGCATAAACTTCCTCCAGATAAACCAGCAGCGAATCTCGGAGACATCAAAGTCCTCCTACTGCAATTGCGCTGCCGGTCACGTTCCGGAGAAGAAAACGTGATTTAAGACTTCGAGATCTGATGAAAAACTGAATTTATCCCTTCGCCCTTTGATGAAAGGGCTCGGAGTCAAACAGAGATAAAATACACTTTCACACTCCGGATCCGAGGGTTGCGACGTGACTGGCCTGTCCCTCGCTGATTGAATTGCCACAATGGATCGGAGAGCAGCTTATCTAAGCCTGGTATCAGATCCGCGGAAGACCATTCGGAACGCTCCTCGTTGGTTGCTTGATTTTGTTTATTTACTTTGCCTTTGTGCTGCTTTTGGCTAATCGCGAAGATCAGGATGATGAAAATCATGGAGGAACACTCACAAAGAACACCCATGCCAAAGGCGGGATTCGAATCTGGAACGCATGGCGACGTACACACAGAAAAGTGAATGCATCATTTGAAAGAAGCAAATGCTCAGACCAAACGTTTAAGTGCAGGAAGGTCCATCAAAACGAATTCGACTGAAAGAAATCCTCACTTGCATGCACTTTGGTGTATCTTTTACGATGTGCAAAAATGCACTAAAATGGATGAAATGTGAATCTGATTCTTCGCAGTTGGCATAAAACACAGTTTAGTGCATCAATCGATGTGTTCCGGTGCATTTAGTAGCTATAGCTTGATTGATTTGTCTTTAATTTACTTCGCTTCTTGTGTCACTTTTGGCTTATTTGCGAAGATAAGGATGAATGATGACATGATGAAATTGATGAATGTCGCGGTAGCTCAGTTGTTAGAAATCTGAGTCGACCTCCGTAGCATGGTTAACAGAGCGCCCTACAACGCCAGGAGTTCAGGGTTCGTGTCCCAGGTAAGGCATAGGCATTTGCGATTGTCTATTCTGAAAAGTCCTGAAATAGAAATGTGAATGAAATGATATGAGTGAATGAAGTGTGATGGGGGAAGCTTCCGCTTAGGGGCTTTCCTTTTTTAAAAAAAGTCGTTATGGCGTCTGACTACCATGCGAGAGACCCGGGTTCGATCCCGATCCCCGGCGGGGGAGAACCGGGACTTTTCCAAGCGGTTCCGGCGCCCACCCAGCGTCGTATAAAGTGGGTACCTGGAGGAAACTCATCAAGAAAGTGTGGGGCCCAAACCCCACACGCCTTCATGGCGTGATGCAAAGCACAGGGGAGCACTTTACTTTTTTTTTTTTTACACTCACAAACATACATTCCCAGGCAGGGATTCGAACCCGCGACCCCTGGTGTCGTAGCGCGATGATTTAACCACTGCGCCAAGGAGGCCAGCCAGTCCTGACTCTTTGTTACGTCTCGCGGAGGACCACGGCACCACATAAGAATTCTATAAATGGAATCAATCATACGTAGAAATCTGAGCGAAAAATGCTTACGTGAGCAGAACTCTTGCATACCGTGCCAGCATATACAGCTCCACGCTGAGAGAAACTACACTCTGTCCCAGCAATCTTTGGAGCGAGACAACGAAGACAAGTCTCTGCACAAATAGCGAGTGAAGAGTGCTCGATCAAGGAATGTGTAAGAGGAGAAGTGAGTGCATGGAGGGGAAAACGCGGCTGCAGCTACCAGCAGTTTTGCGGCAACGCGCACTGCTTTGCTCCGCTCACTCGCCTACAGATTTCCGAGGCAGAAGCTCCGTGACACAAAATGTAGTGCATCCCAGCTGGTGCAAAGAACCCGCGTTCTTCAAAGTAGACGATAAGTTGTATTCAAGTCCAAAAGATTCAACAAATGCCCGTATGTTGCTTTCATCGTTCATTTTATTGGTACGTACCACGTGATCCTACACCACACTGTACACCGCTCCAGAACGTAGTGCAAGCTGTGCAGACACCAAATCAACGAGGTAGATGACTCGGTGTTGCACTTCGTAATCAACTAGACTCGTGCAACGAACGAGACGGGGCTATACTGATCGCGAGCCGAACTGACGGCTGACTTACTTTTTGCTACATAGCTCCATCTGTACACCAATCGTCTTTGGGGGTGTGTGCCCCGATGTGTGTCAACAACCTGAGTTGCGAAGAAAAATCTGTAGAGGTAACATCGCTCTCCCGTTACAACGTTGCCAAGCGTATGTCTGTTTTTGTTAGTTGTTTTTAATTAGCTTGTGTGTACAGTGTTTGGGTGTTTTGTGTACTAATTTTCCGGGCTTTGTGTACTATTGCACAACTTTTATGTCCTAACGGCGCTTATCAACTCTTTCCCTTTTTACAGTACGTTTAGTAACGTGCTGTGTATCAGACCCTCATTTGTTTCTACACACCAGGAATTTTCGGTGCCTTGTGACTCGAAAATACCCGATGTCAGTCGAAGAGAATTCAAGTGATCGCTGATCAGGCCCGTAGCCAGACTTGATCTCCATTTGGGGGGGGGGGGCTCACGGGTTATGAGGGGGGGCTTTGTAAATCAACTCCATTTTTCAAAAGTTTAACAGTGTTAAATTAAGGTGAATTATGTGTGTGGGGGAGGGGGTCATTCAGTTAAATACAGTTTAGAAATCTCGTAGACGAGATGTGTGACAGTTGGCATTGTCTTGATGAAGAATGATCCGACGGCGTTTGTTTGTTTTCCGTATTTGACCGAAGACCTCTGGCAAACAAATTGTTGTGTACCATTCAGAGTTGACCGTTCTACGTTCCTCTAAAGGCACAGTTGCCACATGACCAGTTTTCCCGAAAAAAACAGGCGACCGACCATTTGTTTCGATGTGCTTCGAGCGCGAACAACTTTTGTTGGATTTTGTTCATCTTGATACACCCGTACAGTCGACTGCTGTTTACGTTCCGGCTCATATGCATATATCCATGATTCGTCACCTATATATACGTCTTTTTGAAGCACCACGATTGTATTTATTGAGAATTTGTTTGCACCAATTGACGCGAGCGTCTTTTTGAGTTTTTGTCAAATTGTGTGCGATCCAACGAGAACATACCTTTCTCACAGCTAAATGATCATGTAATATTTTATATATGCTGGTGGAACTAATGCCTATGGTTGCCTCAATCTCACAGTATGTCACATGACGATCTTGCAGTATTAGGTTTTGCACAGCATCAATGTTTTCTTGAACAACAACTGATTTTGGACGACCTTCGCGAATCTCGTCGGTGAGCGAATGGCGGCCACGATTAAATTCGTTATACCAGCGTTTCACAGTGGCAAAGGATGGGGCTTCATCGCCAAATGTGGAAGTAAGTTGATCGATGCACTCTTGTCTTGATAATCCACGTCGAAAATCGTAAAAAATCATCGCACGAAAATGTTCACGAGTTAATTCCATTTTATTGTTGTCGCGCAATCTCCAAGGCAACATAAACAACACAAATGAAGATATTTACAAAACATTTGAAGTACGTTATGGTCAATAATGCCAGACGATTCCGTGCAAACGTCAAATCGCGCCTAACTTCAATCAGTGTTGCCAAGGCTCAAAATATAAATAGTGACCCTCGTAACTAAATTCTGAAAAAACTGTCTTGCAGTTAAAGAATCAGGGATTATTATGATTAGGGAACGGAACTTTATGTGCTAAAAAACCCAGAAATATTTATGTTTTATGTGTCATAAATGTTGAAAATATGTGATAAAAACAGGAAAATATGTGACAAAAATAAAAACATTTGGTAACAAAAACAAACTATAACATGCATTTTAAACACCTCAAATTAGTTCCTAAATGATTACCTCTTAGCGAGCTATTTTTTGGAAGAGTTGCAGTGGATCACCAAAGTTTTTTCCAAATTCTCCATTGTAAATCTGTGACGATTATCTCTAAAAAGCATCTTATATTGTGAGAAAGATCGCTCCACATCACAAGAAACAATACTTGCATATTTGAAGCACGAAATGTCACTAACGCTGAAGTTTTCCAAAGCTTCCTCTTCCTCTACTTCACCTCCTTCCAAAACACATGCAATTTGGCACAATGTTTGAAAACCTTGGTTCTTCCCCAAAAATTCTGTACATTTAGACATTTAGATCCAGTGAGTTCTTTCAGTTTCGTTTCTACTATACGGACTTCACCAATGGAAGCTGCCAAAGTGTCCGCGGATGATTCAAGCTTTCATATGGAATTAGAGAGAATGGACAGGTTTGTTGAGATGTATGCCAATTCGACTTTTAAGGAGGGCTCCATCAACAGTTCTTGCAGAATTCTTCTTTGTCGAGATCATTTACAACAGATACAATTTTTTCAAAGTTCTGGGCATAACATCTGCATTGCGTAACTACAGGTGTAGGGGGAAGGGGAACCTCAGGACATTTTTGTATAAAAATGTCTATTCTTCTAGGCGACTTGATAAAAACTTTCTTCCCATTTGAAACCAGTTTATCAACATTGGGATAAAGAGCTCGTATCTTTTCACATATTCTATGCAACACATGAGCCACACATGTAACGTGCACCATTTTGGGGTAGCTAACGGCAAGACCACTGCATGTAAGCTGCAGCATCTGTCAAGAGAAGAACATTGTCAAATTTTATGCCATCCGGCCACAATAGCTGCATTGCTTCATTAAAAAGCCTTGCTATCGTTACGTGTAGGCATCCCCAGCTACTTACAGCTATTTTCTCCCAATAGGATCCTAGGCGAGGTGCCAGAAGTCTGCCAGCAAGGGTGTTCAAAAACAAAACAAACCTAGCACTCTTGATATGAAAGAGGTGCGGAGAATAAACATTTTTCCTTCGAGGATTTCGAGGTAGATGAAGTCAATGAGCGATTTTATGTATTTAAAATGAAAATTCGCAAAATATGTATTTGCATACGGAAAACTGGAAAATATGTGTTTTTATGTAAAATAAAATTTGCTGTGTTGACATATAAGGCTATGATCAGAATTTTGGCAAAAATGAGGGTGTCTATTTTATCGCAGAAAAAACATTTATTTACCTAAAGTTCCTTTCCCTAATTATGATATAAGTCTAATTATTGTCCGCTAAGGGATACGACAGATACAGAGTGGGAAAGACAGCCTAATCTTTCGTCTTTTCTCTGTGACAACGTTTTCATAAGGTAAAGTCTGCCTGGCTCTTACACAATAGCGTTAGCTTTCCTGCATTGTTGTCACCGATAATAAACTTCCAGCTCAAAATCTTGGAACTTATAACTAACACCAGGATGTATAGTGTATATATACGAGGTGTGTTCCACATTACTTGGTAATTAACCATTAACATATATAATTATAGTTACAAAAGGAAAAATATTAAGTTTATATACATATTTGTAACGTGGACACTGATGCACGTTACAAGCTGCAGCCCCATTTTCCTCTTCATGCACTAACTTCTCCTTCCATTGGTCAAGTCCTCCTGAGCCACTACTTGCCCACAGACTTGTTTCCCGCTCAAGAGATATGCCGGGACAGAATGTAGTTCTATGCGAATAAGAATTTTAATTTTCTTTTTATAGTTTCTTTAAATCCACTTTATGTACACATAGGCTGATGGGAACTGGATATGTAGTTCGAAGTGTCATCTGAATCTCCGTGTGTCTCCACCGGAACCTGGAACGCAAGATTAAGACTTTTATCAACCGTATGATCACCTTTTAACCTCCTCGATGGTGCAGTGGTAACATCGTCTCCTTGTAATCAAAAGGGTCTACCTTATCGCACAACGCGAAACCAACCTTGCGTTCTGACGTCACCCCTAAATGCCTAAGTTATTAGGCTTCCTAGGTTTAGTTTTCCTTGCATAAATAATACGTTTGCAGTGCATTTATGCTAAGAGAACCTAACTGACCTAACCTATACTGAACGCAATTCCAACTGGCGGCTGACCTCGACGGCTATTTCTGGCCCTTTCTGTCCCCCAATCGTCTTCGGGGCTGCGTGGCTCGATGGGTATCAACAAACTCAGTTGCGAAGTAAAAGCTGAAGGGGTCACATCGCTCTACCGAAGCAACGTTGCCAAGTGTACTTCTGCTTTTGTCAGTTGTCTATTTGCGTGTTTGCTGATTTCTGGTGCTGGCAATATCGTTGCCGAGAAGACTCTCGCGCTTTACAGTACGTTTGGCAACATGTGGTGGACACAACGCTCATTTGTTTCGTCCCGTGAACAACGTTCGGTACCTTGTGACCAGTGTTGCCACAATATGAGTTCACAATTTCCCTTTCCAAGGGGCAAAATTTCCCTTTTTGGACCAATTTTTTCCTTCACCTAAGCACATCATACAATAATAATAATAAGTATTAGTAGTGGTAGTAGCAGTAGCTGTAATTATTATTATTAGTGGTGGTGGTGGTGGAAGCAGTAGTAGTAGTATTTCCGTTGGTACATGTCCGTGTGAATAAAAAATGTTAAATTTTTCACATACATGTCACTTTCATCGCTTCTTCATCAGATATCCCAAGTTTGGATCCTGTTAAGGAATCCATTTAATCGTTACTCCTCATCGTTACTATTATCCGAAGGTGCAGAAAAGCGATGTAGTTAACAGAAATATAAATAGATACAGCCTATATTCAAGGGAGCAGAAAAAAGGACAGAAAAATGAAAACGTGAATATGAAACTGGAACTTAACATATACTGTAGTAATGTAGTCAGATGTCTTAAAATTTTCCCGAAATTGTGGTATTTTTCATAGAAATTCCCTTTTCCCATTTGACTTAAATTTCGGTCCAAATTTCCCTGCAAAAGGGAAATTTCCCTTCATGTGGCAACACTGCTTGTGACTCAAAAATGCCCGATTTCAGTCGAAGAAAATTCAACTGATCGCTGATTCGCTGTTTCCCAGCCGCCAGTTGGAGTTGCTGACGTGGACATTCCGCGTCTGACGTCAGAACGCAAGATTGGTATCGTGTTGTGCGATAAGGGAGACCTTGTAATCAAGGTGTCTTGGATTCCATACTACTCGCAGGAGGCACACAGTGGTTCGGATAAAATTCCAAAACTGTATATCCAGTCCCGGTTAGCCTATCTGTGCATGAAAAGTGGGCTTAAAACAAAAATAACTCATCTACAGCCTTCGCCTGTTGCATCCTGGGAATCTTCTTCAGAAGCGAGAACTGCACCTGATGTTTTCCTTCCGTCTGGAGTCGCGTACCTTTCGGATATAAATAGCTTTCGTCTATTACCTTATTGCTGAAAATATTTACCAAGGAAGAATAAGGACCGATTCATCATTCTGAGGCTGGGTGTCGTTTACACAGGACCGTGATCCGTAACAAATGCCGAGGGTAAAGAAAAGGCATTTCGAAAATAAGGGAAGCGCTGGACTTTGGGGATGATAAATGGCTGATGCGTTTGTTCAGCGGCGAACGTGGGCCTCAGCAGTCGCAAGGGATTGTGGGTCGCTCCTTGTCAACAAGTTAGACGAGAGCCAATAACGTTGCTGCATGATGTGGGCGCCCTTTGTCGTTCTTGAGGATTTTTTATTAGGGATGATCCGATACCACTTTCCGATACCCACCGATACCGATACTTAGGCATCTGTATAGGCTCAACCCTAAATATTATCATTCTAAATCGTCTGCTTTTAAGAATTTCAGTATTTGTGTAACGTCGAACTCCACGAATCGAATTCCACGCGAGACATATTAATCTTCCTCCACTCGGCTCACCTAGTGATAAAGGTTCTTCATTTTTCTAGCATTTGGATACGCGATGTAGTGGAACCCACTGCACAGAGACGGATAAAGTTTAGGCGAAGTTTGTTTTAACTTATCCTCAAAAACTTTAATCGGGACAGTACCTTCAGTTTAAAGTAGTTTCTGAGCCGAGTGTGTTGCTTGTCGACTCACAATCGTGACACTGAAGGATCTAAATTTGGTGCTCTTTGTGAGTATCCTTTCATCATTATCATTATTATTCATCCTCATTGTGATACGTTACGAACTACTATGTACTGCTAGGTCCCGAATCTGCAACCATCTGATTACATAACAGCCGTGTAACAATGGAAACAAGAGACACTTAACATTGCTTATAAGAGGTCTCGAACAAGTAACCAATGGATTAACATTGAAGGCAGTTTATGCTATATATCTTTCCAACCGACCTCCGTGGAGGAATGGTTAGCATAGCGCGCCACGACGCAGGGGTCCCGGGTTTAAATCCCTCTTAACCTCCCCATGGTGCTGTCTGATAGATGATATTTGCTGGTCTCTAGCGTATACTCAAGTAAAGACATTACCTCCTTTCGGGTATAGACAAATGCATTGATTTCCCATTACATGGAGTTAATATTTCACCACCAGACGCATACAGAGGTGTTTTATGACGTGTTTTCGGACGATTGACTGATTCATTGTAATCGCAGTCCTTCAGATATGATATCAAAGCAGTACATGCAGTACAGTGTTGATTAAGCAGGACAACAAACAATTAGGGTTAATTAAGCTGATTGAACGTTGTTCTATGTGTAAATTCAATTACGGTTACAGCTTTGATGCATTCAAAGCCAATGGAGAGTAATGTATTTGCAGTTGCGATTTGAATATTCTGCCTTGAGGACGGCAGATATGGAAAAATTCTACCTTGGGGACGGCAAATGTGGTAAAATTCTGCCTTGGGGACGGCAAATATGGTAAAATTCTATCTTGAGGATGAGAGATGTGGAAATATTCTTCTTTGAGAACGGCTGAGGTGGAAAAATTCTGCCTTGAGGAAGGTAGACGTCCAGAAAATTCTACTTTGAGGACAGCAAATGTGGAAAAACTCTTCCTTGAGGACGTCAGATGTGTAAAAATTCTTCCTTGAGGACGTCAGATGTGTAAAACTCTTCCTTGAGGACGTCAGATGTGTAAAACCTCTTCCTTGAGGACGTCAGATGTGTAAAAACTCTTCCTTGAGGACGTCAGATGTGTAAAAACTCTTCCTTGAGGACGTCAGATGTGGAAAAATTCTTCCTTGAGGACGTCAGATGTGGAAAAATTCTTCCTTGAGGACGGCAAATGTCGAAAAAATCTGCCTTGAGGACGGTAGATTGTGGAAAACATTCCGTCTTGAGAATTGTAGATGTGTAAAATATTATACCTTGAGGACGGTAGACGTGGGAAAAAATATTTGTAGAATATTTACCCTCATTTTGTTATCATAACAATTACCTACGAAGTAAAAATAAAATAATGATTTAATTATTTTGGAAATGCTGTTAGGGTGATATTTTTAAGGTAAGTTATAATTAGACGTCGGATTTTTAGGTTCTAAAAAGTGTGCTTTTCGGTTCCTAAAATAGGCTCTAAAACTCCTAAAAAAGGTTCTAAAAATCTTAAGTTAGGCTCGAAAAATCTTGAATTAGGTTCAAAAAAACTTAAAATAGTTCAAAGTTCCTGAAAAATGCTGATTAGGTAAGTCACCGGCAAATAAAATGGGACACTTATATCCTGAAGTATGAACTATCTTGCATAATATTATGTGTGTTGCCTAACCCCATGGCGATAGCAGAACTTACCATTGGAAATTTGCTATTAAAATCCACTCTTTGCCGTATAGTTAGACAAAAATCTTTTTTCATGTTATCCACCACCAAACTTTGCAATTTTGTCTGTGAGGATCATCTTGTATGCTGAAAATATTATTTCAACAAAAACATAGCCAGTGGTGCAAACATCAATGCTGAAATGTTAGTTTGCAAGGCGTGAATGCCACAAAGCACCGAAGTGAGCAAAACCACACAGATCAGACCACTTTGGATTGTACAAGCAACAGTAGCCCCAGACATTTTGCTTCATTTACAGCTTTGAAAAAACACCATGGACTTGGAGGAAGGGAAATCGACAGAGAGTACGTTTCAAACACGTTAGTCATTGAATTTTTTCGTGACCAAACAAAGCAAATGCCTCTGTGTGATATAAGAACCCTGTAAAACCTTTAAAAATGTATAAAAGCCTTTTAAAAGGCTTGATTTAGGCGCATAAACCTAAAAACAAGCAAAATAGGTTATTTTGGGCACTATAAAACTTCATCAGTAGTTGTGTTTTTTAACGAAACGCTGACAGAACTTATTATTCCTTACATAGCTATAAACGAAAAAATAGGTTAAAAACCTAAAATACGATGTCTAGTTATAAGTTTTAAAAAAGTAAAGTACACAGTCTGCCCGATAAGCAATGAGACTGGGAAAGGTCAATGAGTTAAGGAGGAAACTAGTTGATAGATGGGACCACTAGATGGTGTAGTAATCGCAGGCAGATGAACCAGTTGAATGATGCAGCAGTTTCCAAGTAACAGCCGTTGAAGAAGGGCTATGTGAATGCACTCCGTCAGAAGTGCTGCGATGCAAAGAAGACATGTTATCAAATATTTACTGTAAGTAAATTAGGAAAAGTACAACATATGTGTGCAATGATATGAAACAAGTTGATGGTACTGTCTGAGAAATGCACAGGTATTTTGCTGGTATTCATCATTTCAGAAGGGGAGAAAATCCGTGGAAGATGAACCATACTGTGGGCGGCCAGTTTCTGCACGGACGACGCAAAATGTGAGGAAAGCGAGGGACAGTGTTGCCCACGACAGGCGAATAACCACAAGGTCACTTGCTAATATTATTGTGGAAAAACGTTAGTACTCCTTCGTGTGACTTGCCAGAAATGAACTGTTTAAGAACAACAATTCGTTTATGTTGCATGATAATGCACCACCCACTGCGCACTGTCTGAAGCTGTTTCTGACCTCCAAGTTCATCTTTGCCATGAAACACCCTCCATATTTGCCAGATTTAGCCCCGGCAGACTTTCTCCTCTTCCCGAAACTCGAAAGGAGAATGTTTTTACTGATATTCAATATTCAAAGTGCTGTGACACAGTGACTTGGGCAGCTTTCATTACAGGATTTTCATCATCAACAGTCATCTCAGGGGAAGGGGAAGTGAACCTACGATATGAGAAATGGTAAAAAACGTATTCAAAATGAAGTAGTAATATCAGATTGTCTGAGCCTACATGTCAAATATCAACAGCAATAAATTTTATTGGATTTACAGCTTACATGTGGCTGTTTACGCCCAGCTACATGTCCAATATTTGCAAATCTCGTTACAAGGTTGATATCTACAGGTTTGTGTCCAGATGCCTTGTGGTACTTTTGTGCTGATAACGGAAGTATCCGAGGTTCACGTTGTTACATTACGGCTAAAACACGTACAACCACAGTAACAATCTAAAGATGAATCAGTAGCAAATATACTGCCCTGTTTACAGTTGCAAACTATTACATATGTATCCGGTTCATAGATAAACACAGTCGTCGGAGAGCTTGTATTACTACTATTTATATCCCTGTATTTTCAACCATTTTTGTCACTTGCCTCATAATGCCTTTAATAGACATTATATTATCTGTTGCTTACCTTTGGAATTTTGAGTTGTTTCATTTCTATTTTGTCATCTGTTCAGTGTGTCACAGACAACTAGTATCAGAAGAACGAAGTGGATAGACTAAATTGTAGATGCCAACTTAGTAACTAGATTTGCAAATATTTGACATGTAAGCTGAGACAAAATTCGATATGACCACTTTTAATTGAATTCTATTTTCTTTCTACCATTTTTCGTATCGTTTCTTTACTTCCTGTTAGGTTACAGAACTTGTTTTCTCGTTTTGTTTTACGGGACATAATGTGGCTGAATGTAGCTGTCATTTTTCATAGAATATGTGTGTACCTGGCAACCCTGGAACGCATCGCTTCACGACGGGATATGGACGTTACAAATGCAATCAAATGCTGTGTGTGGTTGCCAGCATCAGGCGGCAAAACGGGCTTTTTTGAACGACTGTAGCGCCGAAATGACGCACCAACGAGAAAAATTTTACTGAGAAAAGTTGTTTGCTTTGATGTCCTCTATACGTTTCCGTGGTCCGTGGGCGCCATTGAAATGACACCCTACATATTGCATACTCTTATATATGTATCGTATTTGAGTTTTACATAATAATATGCGGAATTATGAATTAGAATTGTAATTGCATAGAGTGATATCTTCCATGTATATGGATCTTAGGTTGACAGTGCTGCTTATTAGCAGTGGCGGCGCCAGGATTAATCATCTGGGGGTGCTGAGGGGGTGCGGAATAAAATTTAGGGGTGCGATGTTGAAAATAAAGAAAGCATGAAATATACGAGGCGTATTTTTAAAGTAAGTACCGTTTTGAAATTCCACCGCTGCAGCGCTGCGGTCGGTGTCCCGTGCATGCGCACTGTATACCTACATCTGTTGGCAAGCCACAGACGCCATTGCGGCAAAAATCGATCGTGTATACATTTCCTTTTGCGTATTTAAAATGCCTCCGCCGATTGAGAATCCCGCCGACTGTGAAATAAGCGCTGTTATTCGTTTTCTTAGTGCTAAAGGCGTGAAAGCAGTTGAAATTCACCGTCAGATTTGTGAAGTGTACGGACAAAACCTTATGAGTGATGGATTGGTACGCAAATGGGTAAGAGCTTTCAAAGATGGCCGAAAGAATGTTCATGACGAGGAACGGAGTGGGCGACCCTCAGTGATCACTGTCGATTTGGTGCAGAAAGTCGACGAAAAAGTGAAAGAGAACAGACGCTTCACGATTTCTTCGTTATCAGAGGAGTTCCCTGAAGTTTTAAGAAGTGTTATCTACGAAATTGTTACCGAACGCTTAAACTATCGAAAACTGTGCTCACGATGGGTACCAAAAATGTTAACTGAGGCACACAAAAGCAAACGTTTAGGTAGCGCCTTGACATTTCTTGTCAAGATCTCATCGCATCATTTGGCTGGGAACAATTTGATCATCCTCCATACAGCCCCGATCTAGCGCCCAGTGACTACCACGTGTTTCTGCAACTGAAGAGGCATCTCGGAGGTCAGCGCCACGATGACGACGATAGCCTCAAAACGGCCGTGTTGCAGTGGCTGTCAACTCAGGCGGCAAACTTCTATGACGACGGAATACAAAAGCTTGTTGTCCGTTATGATAAATGCCTTAATATTGGTGGCAATTATGTAAAAAAGTAGATAAAAGTGTGGTCTTTCATGTAACAATAAAATTGTTACAAAAAGTTTACTTGTTTTTTGTATATATCAAAACGGTACTTACTTAAAAAATACGCCTCGTACATGTTTTAGTAGAGGCAATTTTTTTTCGGCGGGTGGAGTACCAGGATAAACGTGCCAATAATAATAATAATAATAATAATAATAATAATAATAATAATAATAATAATGACATTATTAGTAGTTGTTGTAGTAGCAGCAATAGTAGACAATCAAAGACATTATTATCCTCGTAAATCTTGCAAAAAGAGGAGAAGTCGGTGTTAGACCATTGGTGGCCTCCCCGATGGCGCCTTGTAATCGAGGGGTCCCGGGGTAGATACCCGCTGGAGGCACAGTGGTTCGGATACCACTTTAAACTGTAGGTCCAGTCTTAATTAGCCTTTCTGTCCATAAAGTGGACTTACAACACCAATTCAATCAAGCTAAAGCTTTGGTGTTGGACAAACTATTTGAAATATTTTTCAACATGTTTAATTTCACATTAGCTAATAATTGAAAACAAGGACACAAACTGAAAATGCATGACGAATGTAATTATTATTAACTCTCTACAACATATGTTTTACACATATTCAACATGAAGCGATGTAAAAAATAAGAAATTACATGTACAATATGTTTTACACTTAATTGTGTACGTATTCAACGTTTCTTTAATACATGCATGTGTATTATATTATTTAAATGCATTACATAATCAACTCATTCGCCTCATAACAGACCAACAGTAAAAATGATATAAATGTCTCAAATGTGCGCGCTCCTTTCTTTCCAAACAATTGTACATTCAGTAACAGTCTGAAGTGCATAGTCCTTCTTACTTCTCTCTGGCAATTTACAATGTATTACAGAAAATAATGATATTGCTCGCTTCGGTCGCGAGAAAAAATTTTAGATCCAAATTATTGCAAACTGAAAACAATATTAATTTAATACGGCGCCACATTCTCTATTTTATAACTTTTATATTTATAATGTTCGTCCCTCCCTTACATACGGCTCTAAACTTTTACGAATTTACAAATTTGTTTTTACGAAACGTACTTTTATTTGCATAAAATTTTAAATCGAGAATGATAATTGCCTTTCTGTGCCCCCCCCCCCTTTGCAGGTGCCCTTGGCCGTCTGGAAGAATAAATAAATAAATACATGAAAACTAATTCCATCTTGAGTATCATTTTGTCCTGCTACTCTTAGATTCTTCTAGCCTTACTTTTTTTTACTTCAGTGTTTGCCATCTTGCCCCCCCCAGAATTGATTTCTGACCAAGGTTGGGGGTAATGCCCCATGACCCCCCCCCCTTGTGCTTGCACCACAGATACTGCTGTGTCATGGTAAAACGCGAAGTGCACGGCAACTTCATCATTATTAAAATCCCCTTCTGCTGCACTATCGCCATCAACGAAATGTAACATTTCTTCACGAACTTTATGCTCCTCGACAAAGTCTGAAATGTGACGTGGAACATACAGAACGTACTAACAGGTAAACTACCCGTCACGATACAACTCGCGTTAAATAATTTCCCGAGCACAACCTGATGATATATTGAAACCACCTGAAATTTTTGTTCCAGTGCAACTTTGAGAAATGAGAACAAGTAGGTGGACAATAAAACCGTTTAACAACACCGGCCCACCCAAGAAAAGCTTTCTGAGCTGTAGGTAAATATCGAAAAACATAAACAGGCAACTTAAAACGAAATAAAAAAAAAATTCTTAACAACATTAGTGACGAAAGAAAAAACAGCGGCCTCAGCTCTTTCTAGAGACTGCCGACAGTACAGGAAAAGATATGCGGCTTCTCTTTCAATGCTTGGCTGTTGAATGCAATAAGAGCGACCTCACTACAATACCTAACATTCGGGCGCTCAATGTGATTACGACATATGACACTGTAAGAGTTAATGTTTTCAACATGTATTTTGAATAGGGGATGCTGAAGGGGTTGCGGAAGAAGATTAAGGGGCCCTCAAGCAGCCCCCCTTGGCGCCGCCTCTGCTTATTAGACTCCGAAATACGGGACGTTGCGAATCATTCCATTCCGAGTACGTACGCTCGAGCATAGCGCACTCGAGAGTGGTATACTACAGAGCATTCCCTGACATTCGCTACGAGACTCGGCGGCAAGCTGCCCGGCATCAGCGCTTGTCTTTCCCGGTGAACGGGTCAGCGACAGTCGCTAGAGTCGGCTATTAAAATTAGTTTTCATATTGTGTACTAACCTTGACTACAGAAGGAGCTGAAATTGATGTCCCTCTGCTGCAACACATTCCTGGTATCTCCGAAGGAAATTGGCATTTACACGTGCAAGTTCGTCTACTGTAATTCTCCCGATTTTTCGTACACTACTCTCTCTTAACTCACGGATGGTGTGCGGATTGTCTTTGTACACTTTATTTCCCCATTCTTCTTTCCACTTTTATTCAGAACTGACCCTCTTACTCTAAACTTTTTTCCGAGGTTTAATATAAGCGACTGTCACGGACCCGTTCACCGGGAAAGACAAGCGCTGATGCCGGGCCGCTTGCCGCCGAGTCTCGTAGCGAATGTCAGGGAATGCTCTGTAGAACGAGTTCGAGCGAGAGAGAGCGGTCCCATGCAGCACTCTACCGTGGAGTTAAGGTGGGATGCAATCCATTGTACAATGTGTCTCCACGGAATCCCTAGATTACAAGACGGCAGCCAACTCATGTCGTCTCGTCACTGTCCCAGGGACTCCCTGATATCGTAGTGGTAGCTTTTTAGCCTTCTAATCAATGGATCCTGGATTCGATACCTGTTGGAGGCTCATCGTGGTTCGGATCCCACTTTAAACTGTAGGCCGAGTCCCGATTAGCCCGTCTGAGCTTAAATTGGACTTAAAATATATGACACCATCTCTAAACTATGATTATGATGATCTATAGAATGGAAGTTCAATTAGATTTCCTGAACTCCTGCGGCTGAGTGGGATTGTTTACAGTCGATTCCGCTGCATTGAACGAGGTCTTGGGTTCTATTCCGCTTGGGTTGCGACCAGTATGACCCCGCGGAATGTCCAACTCTATTTTTTCGGGGGACAGATATTAATCGGGATGAGGAGACAGCTCCCAGAATGGTTACCATGGTAACGGATCCGAAAGCCAATTCCATGAGGAATGGAGATCCAAGTGGGTCAAGTATGAAGATCATTGAGCCACACAAATAGTGAGTATGTTGATGCGACGAGTCCAGGTTGCCAGTACATAGTATTTTATCGTAGTGCAAGATATATAAAAATCATTATTTCTGTGTGACTTTTGACAATCTTTTCCCACACTTGCAGTGACACATTGCATCGTACATTAATAACCACATCTTACAGGGTTCTTGACTTTTCACGAATTTCAACATATTTCTGTTCACATAACGTAAAATTCCGCGAAAATCCAGAACACTTGTGTTTTAGGTTAAAAAAAATATACCATACTTACGCGTGTATAACGTGCAGGTTTTCCCCAAACTTGTTTAAATAATTGATAGTCCTTCTTGATAAAGTTCTCTGTGACATACTTGATATTTAACCAAGTAACAAACCCTCAGTTAACTTAAAATATCAAAATATAACGTTTAACAGCCGTGTTATGTGTCCGGTGAAAATATCTTCTTTCTAATAGATTGCCATTTATTTACCTACCTTTCATTGAAGATTTACATATAAAGTCCGCAAATATCTTGTAGATGAAGACTGTGCCCAAGTAATATATTACGATAGAACACAATTCTCACTTAAACTTAAAACACCAAATCAATCAATCAATCACTTTTCTACACTTTTCTACAGTTCCGGCGCGAAGTTCCGGATTGTCATTTACGTCCTAGAAATGGTTTCCTCTGCAGTGCAAACCGATGAATGAGCTGCTTGGAATGATGTCCACTGGAGCCTTGCGTACATTTATTAGTTCGTAATATTTATTATTGTAAAAAAAAAAAAAAAAGGTAAAGTGTTCCCCTGTGCATAGCACCACGCCATGAAGGCGTATAGGGGGTGTGGCGGTAACGCTCCACACTTTCTTGATCCGGTCGTGAGTGGGGGTGATGTGATCAGCATCACGCCCCTGACCGCCTTTACCCCCCAGGGTTTCCCCCAGGTACCCATGTTATTCGACGCTGGGTGGGCGCCGGGGCCGCTTTCACCGTTAGAAAAGTTCCCGGATTTGAACCGGCCGGGGATCGAACCCGGGACCTTGAGCATGGTAGTCAGACGCGTTACCGACTGAGCCACCGCGGCCACTCATAATATTTATTATTGTATGAGATCAATTATAACCGCGGTAAAAATTATCTTTTCTGCTATTAAAGTTTTATCAATAACCTGACTCCCCCTTCCCCTGCAAAATTATCAGGCGACGCCCATGGTGGAACCTGATTGATTATACCTGAGCTGAATGTGGTAGATCCTTCTTGCTGCTGTTGAGAGAAAATTTGTATAGCTGAGAGGCGTCTCGTGAACGCATGCGGCGCATGCTGCGCATGCGTCAATTGTGGGAAAAAGGACAGCTTGCTCTGCGACGACATTCATGAGCGTTTCTACATTTTAATTTCTTCATATAGGAGAAGTATTTATTTTACACGAGAGCGCTCAACTAAGCTTATATTACATTTCTTGGATCCGAAGTGAAAGAAAGTAATAATTATTTTCCCACAATTGACGCATGCGTCGCTTTAGATCCAAGAAATGTAATATAAGCCTAGTTCAGCGCTCTCGTGTAAAATAAATACTTCACCTATATGAAGAAATTAGAATGTAGAAATGCTCATGAATGTCGTCGCAGAGCAAGCTGTCCTTTTCCCCACAATTGACGCATGCATTCACGAGACACCTCTGGATAGCTTTAAGAATTAAAGTGGTGGACGTTTTGGAAAGATGAGTTCCTAAATTTATCTTGAAATGCCCTGCATTTACACATAATTTATGAGTCGTTATTCTATTCATAAATTATGGACCATCAGAATCTTAAAACAAAAGTAGTGACTTTCTTGAGAATTATTTTTTAGGCTCTTGTCAACCTTTGTTGGCATTTCTTCCCTTCATTTCAAGCCCAGACGTCCGGTCTTTGTGAAGATCAGAATATTGCAATAAAAATGCATCGTAACCTCAGGCAAGGAGGGAAGATGACGCTATAGAAAGATGCAAAGCGAGTTCATATCATCGGATGCAACGAACGCCTTTATCCGTGAAATTGCCATGTTGCGGAAACCCTGGGATATTGGAACTTCAAGAACGAGATGCGATCTAGTGCTTGTAGAACCGAGGGGGGAAGAAAATGCCATTGGATATGGGGATTCGTCTCCACTTGCGTTACACGGACCATTTCTTGCCGCAAGCCATCCTGAGGTTTATTTCGAAAACTTTTCCTCTTGTTTCTGGTTCTTGTGCGTGAATGTCAGAGAATGTCAGATATGAGGAAGCTAGAGAAGACAGCGGGAGGGAGGTAAGATACAGTGGTGTTTTCGGAGAAATTTATTTGGGTGGGATTGAGAGTGAATATAGTTTCAGGCTGTATTTCGGTATTTATGATTGTTTAAGGTATGTCCTTATCTTTCTAAATTCTCTCTCTTTCTCTTTCTCTCTCTCTCTCTCTCTATTTCTTCGTATCTTTCTATGTGCATTTCTCTTTAGTTTCCTCTCCTGGTTTCCTTTCCCCCCACGCTTTCTTACACCGTTCTTGCTCTCTCTCTCTCTCTCTCTCTCTCTCTTTTGCAGTGTATCTTTTTCCTTCCTTCCTTACATCTTCCTTTCCCACACTTTCTCTAGAAATATATTTTCTTTTCCTTCTCTCTCTCTCTGACAATATCTGTTTTTCAGTACTTCTAGCTACTTTCCGTCTTAATCATTCCCTTGTCCCGCTTTTCTGCAATATATCTTTTCACTCTTTCTTTCTCTCACTCTCTCATACACACCGTTACACTTTTTTCTCCCTTTGTTCTCTTGGTTCATTTAAATTCTTACTCTCTCGCTCTTTTCATTCCTTATTCCTTATTTTCTCTTCCGATTTCGTCTCTCTCAACTTCATCTTTAGTATCACTCTGTTTTTACTTGGAACAATTTTCATTTTGCTTTTCTTCGTCTCTGTCTCTATCCTCTATGTTTCTCTATTCTTTATCTCAACCTCTCACTGTCACTTCTTTTTTTACCTCAGTCTTGCCGTTTCCCACTGGCCTTATCGTTCTCTTTCCTTTCCCCTCTCCGTTTCTTACTTTTCTCATTCTCTCTCTTTTATTTCTCGCTGCCTTCTTGGCTCTTTCTCTGTGTATGTATTTTATTCTCTCTCTCTTTCCCTTTATCTTTCTTGCTTTTCCTTTCTACCTGCTCGCCTCTCTGTCTTATTACCTGCTTCCTCTCTTCTCTATCTGCCTCTGTCTCTATCTCTATTTCTCTTACTTTCTCTACCTTCCTTTCTGCTTGTCTATCTCATACTTTCTCTTCGTCCCTCTATGTCATTCGCTCACTCCCCGCTTTGCCTAATAGAGCGTGTGACACGGATCGGAAATAATTCCTCATGCCCCCAGACAAACGCATGCAATAATTCAGACATACTGACGAAGCAATCTTAAGCTCTTTGAAGGGAAGCAATTTTGTCTCTTCCAGGTTTGATATCACAAACAGTTTCGTATGCAACTCGTTCCCAATTCCCCCGAGTTTATTGCACAGCCAAAAAAGGAAAAATGAAGAAGGGAATTTGCTTCCATCTTGTATTTCGCTTCTCGGTATCCACGTGCATTCATCTCTCTTTTGGCGTTTGAATAACAGCGCCGTTCAGTGTGCTGCCGCAATCCATGGTACGGCAGAAATCCTTTCCCCCTTGCCAGAACATTTCATAGGCCATTTTAATATCGTGCCCCGTTATTGGGCTACACGGGATATCGCATCATAAGCTCAACCCACCCATTGATTCTTTATTGGCTCTTATCGGGGTCGTAAAACCGATTTTTCTGGAAGAGAAGTTCCAGGCTTCCAGTGGAAAATGTCGGAAATAGCAATTTGACCCCCTGTCGTGGCAGACTAACACGAACTCCTTCCCAAGTTCGAATTACTTTCGAAGCTGTGCACTTGACACACGGGAAAGAATATTTTGGAATACACAAGCAGAAAATGTCTCCAGAATTATTATGCAACCCTGCAGGGCCAGCCAATAAAGTATGGGAATGGATACATTACGGGGAGGGGGGATAGGATATTATTCGCAATTATACTCTGTCCCGGGAATCTATGGAGCGAGAGAAGGAGTCTCTGCTCAAGTAGTGATTCCAGGGTTCTCAATGAACATGTGCGAGGGAACGTGGAGGAAGACAAGCGACTGCAGCTACCAGCCCAGCCTTTGAAGTAGCGTGTACTGCTTCGCTCCGCCCACTTCTCCAAAGAGCCAATTTTTCTCTCAGTTCAATCTGAATTTCTGTTCCTACATGAAAGACGATCTTTCGTAACTCAAGTTAACGTGATGACCTAAATCGCAGGACATTTATCACTTCTTTCGCACTCTTCCCTGACGCTAGATATTAGTCTCAAATGTAGAACATGTCAGGTAGCATATACTAGACTCACAGCACAGTTCGAGACTGAATATTTACCCCAGGTAAGGGTGTTTAGTTGGGCGAAATCTTTTTAAGAAAAACGAGGCCTTCGCGTTCGAGGACGTTCGTGGCTCCTCACAATCATCCGAGAAATGATCAGCTAATTCAAAGAGGTGTAGTGCACGTGGAGTTTCTCAGCGATCGGAAATCCTTAACGCACAGTATGATTCAATACTATTCACTGCTACTATTGAAATATGCTCAAGGAGAACAAAATTGCAGAATTCTATTTGTTCTCTCCCCTGACGGCAACATGAACGTTGGTAACAGTAAGAAAATTGATGCAAGACTTCCTCCATCATCCTCCATGCAGTCTTGACTTGGCTCCCTCATTCGTTTGGACCAAAAAAAGGTCTTTTTTGGTTTGTCAGAAAATCAGGAATAGCCATGAACTGAATTTTATTTGTGCCATCGACTATGAAATTAATAAGTTTTGTTTTATTCTAATTTGAAAATGTAGATGCCAATTTCCAGTGGACATGTTAGACTCCTTCATCCCCTCGTGGGACACACAGTATTACAGGTTATTACTGTAATGATAATAAATTACAAAATGCAGACAAATTTCTATAAATAGTGAATAAAAACAATGCAATGCTATTTATGAATCAATCGGTAACACTTCACGTTTCTATGAATGTCTACAAATTGCTTCCTATGGCTACAAATATTTCACGTGGCTTCCACTAGTTACGCGACACACATCCCATTGAAATTCAAGTTCTAGCCACACTTTTCCCAAGAACTGCTCATCCACCAAAGGAAGTCCGGGCCTCCCCGATGGCGCAGTGGTAGCGTCGTCGCCTTGTAATCAAGGGGTCCCGGGTTCGATACCCGGTGGAGGCACAAGTGGTTCGGATCCCACTTTAAACTGTAGGTCCAGTCCCGATTAGCCTAACTGTGCATAAAGTGGACTTAAAACAATATATCAATATATATCAACCAAAGGAAGTCCGTTTCTTATTCTCTCCTTTAGCTGTTGCACATTCTGTGGCAAAGGTGGCACATAGACCTTGTCTTTCAAAAATGCAGGAGTCTAGGGGTGTAAGGACTGGGGACGTGTGAAAGCCGCCATTTTCATTAACACTACACCAGCGCCGCCACAATGACCGTGTTTACAAAAGTCTTACGCATGGAAACAAAACTTGAAGATTTTCTCATTGATACACAACAAACCTCGCTGTTGTGTTTCAGATATTTTTCTTAACAATGAACCTAATACATTGTTTACTCTATTATGATACACGCTATACAGTAAAACCTCGTTAGTCCGGACTAATGGAGGGGATAAGTTGACCGGTTTAACGAAAGTTCGGATTAACTGAAATATCCTAAAAGAACAGTAGAAAGTGTATTAAAACTCCGTTTATAGCAACAAAACACGTTTATTATGGTGTATTTAAAGGGCATAGGCCTAAATACACTATACAGTACAGTACAAAGTCTGCAGGAAACAGAATTTCATCAGTAGTTGACTGCCTTTTCTTTGGGAAGTTCTCTTGTTGACATCTAGCCACATTTAAAACCTTGCATTCTGCTTTATTTTTGTCTTTTGCCTGTCCGGATTAACGAGGTTTTACTGAATATACGAATGAGATTGTCACACAGGTCATATTTTAAGAAATACACAATACAATTTTTTTTTGTTCATATTCTGGATTCCCTACATAACTTGGTAACCTGTTCCCACGCTGCTACTGGAGTAAGGTTGCGTTTAGGATCATTTAGCACTGTGAAGAATCAGTCCTTGTTGTTCTCAACGCCATTTCTGTTACGTCACTAATTCTCTCGTGTCTTCAAAGCGGAACTTACATAACCCGAGGAAACAACGTCCTTGTTGAGAGAAACAAATTACTTTCCATTTCCACGAAGTTCCTTGTTCCTCAGGCAAGAATGAGTAAGTGAGCTTGTGTTATTCTTTCGGCGTAATACTCAACTCTTCACCTGACAAGCGCTGTAGAATTCCTCGTAGCAGAACAAAGTGAGAATGTTGTCACAGGCAGAAAGTCACTAATTAACGTAAAAGAGATATGTTTTTGCAACCTGATATTGCTCACTTAGGCCAAAAATAAGGAAAGAGGAGAGTAATGTGTTCTTAGAAGTTCCTATTCTCTCTCTCTCTCTCTCTCTCTCTGTACTCAGGCACGAATAGTTTTCTAATAAGCACTTTCCTTCTTCTCTAGGAATAAATGAACTAGAGGCCACGAGTTCAAATGCCGCGAGATTCCATTTTCTTAACAGACCATTGTCGCTTCAGTAGTCAAGAGATCTAGGTATGTTAATTAGTAATGCCTAACCATTCTAACCAATGCAGAACACAAATATCCAGGAGATATGTAATGTATATCTTCTGGATATTCGTGTCGAAATTATGGATATCCATGGGATATCCAGCGGATATCCATAGGACATCCCCAGGAAATTTATATGTCCATACAGCGGACATCCATAGGATATCCGGGAAGGATATATTTTGGAGATTCTGTCGATCATTTTATGACATGTTTTGCACATTGTATGGATGACCTTTGAACATGTTTCGGGCATCAGGGCGACTGGTTCACGTGATCGGGACGTTGCCCGACGATTTCTTTGTGGATAAGGGTATATTTTGGAATAAAATTGGACCCAATCTGGACATTATCCTGATATTTTTCACACATACTGGATACGAAAAGAACATTCTTGGACTAGTTGAGTTGAGTTGTTGTTTTAAGTCCACTTTATGCACAGTAAGGCTAATCGGGACTGAACCTACAGTTTAAAGTGGGATCCGAACCCCTTGTGCCTCCACCGGGTATCGAACATTCCTGGACTAGAATTACGGATATATTTCTACCGTACAGTGTATACACGCCTAACTTAGTAATGCTGTGGTACACTTTCTTTAAACTTTGCAATTGATATAACTCAACAGATGCTATTCGGTTACACTATAGTGATATTTTGTTATTCTGTTTTGGAACCAGCCTTCTTCGCGAACATAAAACATGTTCTTACAAGGATTTAGGATTTATTTTAAAAAATTAAATCATTAGTATTAATATATTTATGTTAATATATAGAACTGTTGTTTAAATTCTACAATCCTGATAAACCCGTGATTCTTCATTACTTTCGATTCCCGATAGCGCCGACCTCCGTTGCGAAGCGGTTAGCGCATCCCGCTACGACGCCAGGTGTCCCCGGATTCGAATCACGGAATGGGCATTCTTTGCGAGTGTCTCATTATCAATTTCTTTATGTCATCACTCATCCTCATCTTTGCGATGGCCAATGGTGGCGGAGGGGCGAAGTAAAATAAACCAAATCAATCAATTCCCGATAGTGTGACGTTAGCAAGATCGTCCATTAAACTGCAAATTGCCCCATCATTCACTTGGTTATCACAGCTGTTTAACAAAACTGCGTCCATTATATAACTTCTATGAATACTCGCGTCTTATCATCCAGGCAGGGGATGCCTGGGGATTCTACGTCAGAGAAGACATTTAAGAGGCTTGCTTGCCGATATCGTAAATCAATTTGTATTACAGCTTTTTATAAGATCGCTGTGAGCTGTTTTAAGAATCAAAGTATGATACACGTTTCGCAGTTTACCTTCGTTAACACAAATTACATTCTGTGGGTTGCACTTAATCTTTGACAGTTTCGCACCAGGATTGCATTTACTTCAACATCGTCGGAATGGGCACAGCTACTGAACTTCAAGTTACGGTTAATCAAATGGAAGTTTCGATTTTTTCTAACACAAACCAAATCTTCAACCTCTACTGTTCACGTTCATGTTTTTTTCTACACCATAAGAAGTTTGATATTCCTAAATGAACATCTAAAATAATACTTCCATAAACTCGATGCTACGTTTTCTCCCCGTCCTACAATTATCCAGTGCACAGATCTCTTTCTCCAGCTCGCCGTGGGAAAGGTCAGTCGGTGAGGAACAGTTTCGGGTCCTCGCATCTGGCTGGGAATGGAAACTGTTCCTCGTGCCATTAAGTGGAGATATAAGTCGCGGTGATTTTCCAGTTGATCCGCCGACAGATTATGTCACCTGGTTCAAACCTCACATCAAACTGGTGGTCCGGTCCAGATTAGCTTATGTATGAAGTGGATTTTAAACAAGGACACTTGAATTCAGATCATCACTCATCCCCATCTTCACAATTAGCCAAAAGTGGTACAAAAGCGAAGTAAAATGAAGCATATCAAATCAAATCCACTTTAAACTGTAGGGTCAGTCCTAATTAGCCTATCTTTGCATAAGATAGACTTGTAACAAAAACTCAACGAGTATCCCTTGCAGCTGCTAGCTGAGGCGAAACAATGAACATGTACCTGCACAAGACGTTATATTTCCATGTATCGGTATGCATGATACTTTACTCGTTTTAAGTACCATGTAAATTTCTTAACAACATATTGAAACATGAACCCGTTGTTGAAAAGTTTTCTCACGTGTCACTGCGGTAAATGCAATAATAGACAAAAAGCGTGTTACTTGGTGTCAATAAAATGTAACATAACAATTTATGTTGACCCACTAATAACTTGTAACCCAATGGCCACTTGCCTGGCTGGTGTGAAGTGTGGTTTAATTATCTTCCATTTGTGATTGCTGGTTCACTGGCCTTCTTCTTGCAGTTTGCCGTCTCTTGGAGTCCGTCTTGTGTTGAGTTTGTGGTTCATGTAAGGAAGGAGTGGGTGGGTGTCTGGTGGTGGACCATCCGATTATCTGGACACCAGTTTTTCAAGGTTATGATGTATCTTTAAGTTGCAAAATAATTCTTCGACAATTTTCCAATTTTCAAACTCCACGTCTTAGTGCATTTGCCGATTGTGTATCTACAGTGTGCACTAATAATTCTCGCTGCCCTATTTTGAAGTGTGTATAGTTTCAGCAGGTTGGTCTTGGCGATGTTGCGCCACTCAGGTATGGCATTACTGATGATAATCGTATCATGGTCCTGCAAATCCTGAGTGGTGTTTCTAAGGATAGTTCTAAGTTTCTGAAGATGTTTAAAATCCTCTAACATTTCGTTGCCTTTTTACTGAA
Organism: Lepisma saccharinum; assembly: GCF_977018435.1. Lineage (NCBI taxonomy): Eukaryota > Metazoa > Arthropoda > Insecta > Zygentoma > Lepismatidae > Lepisma > Lepisma saccharinum. The sequence continues at coordinate 73,985,616 of NC_139236.1, forward strand.
GCTCCTCAACAGGTTTTCTGAAAACTAGACGACAATCTCCCGTAAGGCTGAGCTATCGAACGGTGTCCTAAGAATAGACTCAGACTCGGGATGTGATGATTGGTGGAAGAAGTTCCGTTGCTTTAACTTCTATTGGTGGTGTTTCTTGAAGTAGCGTGCTGTTTTTAGTTTGGCTGTTGACAACTTCTGTAGCTTTAAGTCTGGTCGCAGTTGGTGGTCCTTGGTGAGCCGAATCGGTGTTGATGTTGAAATACTGTAGTAATCTGCTGTCATTTGTTGGGTTTTGTGCGGGGCACATCTAACTACTAACACTTGGCGAAAATCGGTTTCTCAAACATGCTGATAGGACCAAATTTCACCCTCCTAACCAAATTACATGTATAATTTTCGCAATTACAATTCTAATGGTTCCTCCGTTGTTAGGTTTGGAGGCCAGGCTTAGGGCTGTTCGCGTCTCTCACTCGACTTTGGGACGGTTTGCGCACCCATCTTCCATCCACCAAACGCCAAAACTAAATGCCAAGAGCTCTAATCCTAACCATATGTGTATTATTAGCGGAATTGTAGGTTAGGAGGGGGTATAACGTTAAGTTAGTGCTCTTGGCATTTAGGTTTGGTGAAGGCTGGGTGTGATCCGCACCAGACCCCTTCCTGGACAGGGCAGGACAGCTTATTTTGGCTAATGGTGTTGGAGTATCGTTTGGAAAAAACCTGCTTCAATCTGACTTTACTGGAATTACGTGATGGTGATAGTCTAGCAGCTTAGGACATCCGAGGCTGTCGCTGGAGACCGGTCTGTTAATTTGGTCTCTTGTGGTCTAAAAGTTGCTATGACTGTTCGTTGCCGCTAATAGTGCTGAATCTGGTGGCCCTTCTTTGAAACTTCCTTCTGGGAGTTGATCTGCATTGTTATTACTCTGGAGGTTAGAATTCTGCTTGAGTGATGTCGTCAAGGACAACAAAGGATTTGTACTTTAGCGTTGTTGTCTTCTGTTTCTTCTAATTGGCGTCTTGCTCGATGAACGTAGCCTAGGCTCTGCTGGTTCTTCTGCTGCTTCCCTGGTTGCGGTAGTTCATTGTTTTTGACGGCCAGGAACATCTTGAGTCATCGGTAGTTGGCAGGGTGAGAATCCCCACAATTTCAACATCTGGCAGGTAGTTGCCGGTCGATCTGGCTGCATTCTGAGGTTAAGTGGTCACCTGCGAACTTCACACATCTGGGAAAGGCCATACATGGCCTCTATAGTGCCCGACTGTTTGGCAGCGATGGTATTGTAGAACTCCGGGTGAGCGGTATGCTTCCACTTTAATTCCGTATCAATCCCTAAGATTGTATGTTTATTTTATTAAGTCTCTCTGAACGCTTCATGTTGACCAGGGCATTCACTTGTTTTTCTCAGCTGTCTCAAGCCTCTTAGGCATGTTTACAATGCATTGTGTTGTGCCATGCAAACCTCCTGAGCATTCAGGAACAGGTAACACTTCTGGTTATGGTGTCAGCGGTTTGCATGGTAGCAATTATAATAAACACGATTCGGCATCGAGGAAGAGCTCGATGGCCAGGGAATATAGAGGTGAGACAAGCTGGGAAGTGACTGGACTTTGGGAATTGAGTTGGTAGAGAGAGGAGGTCAGCAAGACAGGAGGTCGAGAGTGGAAGCACGCTTTGGTCAACACTTAGAGAGAAGCTTACAGAGGACTTCGCTATTTTCATTCAGCTAAGAGACTTCAGTTAGACAGGTAATTATCCTACACCCAGCCATGATACAGGTTCAACGGTTCACAAAATCCAACGAGTTGCCATTGTCTTTTCAGTAGTTTAATTCCTTTGTGTTATTTGTACCTTTCGCATGCCAAGCAATAACTCGTCATGTCAATGACGAGTGGTCTCATCAAGAGGATGAATGATGAGTAGTTTACATCACCCCATCAGCTAACTGGTTAACCTGCTAGATACTTTTAAGATCCCACGAACTTTAAGGTTCGTTACGTGGTCGAGGTGCTGGGATTTTCATTTATTTCTTCATGAACTAAATGAAAATTGAAAGATTAGTCTTTGTAACCAGTTTAGAATTATTCGCCACCCCAAATTTTGACACGTGGTGGAGTGCTTGAGGCCTTTTCATTTTTTTTTTTAGAAATGAAAAGAATTGCAGTTAATGTTAGCCAGTTTAAATTTAAACCCACCCCAATAGCTCGTTACGTGGTGGAGATTTGGGCTTCTCATCCATTTCCTCGGAAATGCCATGAGAAAATAGAATGTTATCTAGCAGAGGTTTCAACAATCAGTTTTAAATTCAACCCCACCCCAAATCTCGTTACGTGGTGGATTTGCTGGGGCTTCTCATGCATTTTTTCGGAAATGCGATGAGAAAAGAGTTTGTTAGCCAGTTTAAAAATTCAACCCCACCCCAACTTTCGTTACGTGGTGGAGATTAGCGGGTCTTTTCATTTTTTCAGAAATGAAAAGAAATTTTTAACCAGTTTAAATTCAATCCCATCCCAAAATTTTGCTCATTTATTTAGTTTCGTTAGTATGTCCTTGCCATATTTTATTTTGAAAATACATAGGGCTTAAAGTTATTTTTTGCATTAATGGGGGGGAGAAGAATTTATATATGCCATGATAGATGTTTAGTCTAACATGAGGATGAATTTGATTAAATTTATCGACTTCAAGTTTGGGTCGGTAATCAGCGAAATGTAAAATGCGGAGGAACCTGCGCCCTAGCTCCGTCGCGGTTGCCCGCGTCGGGCTGGCGCTTTTGTATCAGGAGCGTCCGGCATTCCGCGTGGCGGAAGGTTCGATGTCGGGTTTCAGGCAGCCACATTTTGCCAAAAATGCGGCCGGCCCAGGGACGTCCGTGGACGATTCCCTATCAATCTGCTCCTGGTAGCTCTGTGGTTCACTCACGAACCCGGTACCATGGCTACGACAAATTCCCACTTGGGAAATTTTTACCATCCAGAATTTTAATTAAGGAATAAGGAAAAGGCATTTAGATTTGATGATTTCTTGCATTGACAGTGATTTTAGAATTTTTTTTACATAATCTTGAATACGAAAATTATTACAACGTTGGTTATGAGGATGCAGTAAGCTACAGTGAACAGTAAACGATTTTACCTTTAACATTTTAATTAATTAATAATGTGGATTAAAAGTGGATTTTAAAGTTATTTATGAATGAGGAAAATAAATTAGTGCCACCGAGTCAGAGTCAATCGGCACTATGGTGCATTTTAACGAGTTATGGCACAGAGTATGCTTGTTTGAGTCAATGTTTTTGTTATTATAATTAATTGAAATTTCTTAAAAGTTTAATTTAAATTTGTTTAAAACTGACCGTAACTTGTAAAGGATTTAGAATGCTTGAACTATGACTGCTAAGACTTTTGCAACGAGGATATTACATTTTTATATATATATAGTTTTGGGAACGAATAAGGCCCCGAGGACCACTCATTTATATTCTTAATGACTGAAGTCTCCTAGCACCTCATGAAGGGAGCTTAGATTAAGGAGATAGTCAAGTTTATACGAGATAGTCACTTGCCTTACGTTACCTTAACTTACGCATACATTGCCTGAAAATTTTAATTCATGTTAATATGTAAAGAAACGAAACGCTAATTATATTCCTCGACACGCTGTACAATTATGTCCGCTATTACGCCAGGCGTATATAGTTAGAGTGGCGTACCGTGATTTAGGGTATAAACCGCCCGATTAATTAAAAGTTCTAGTTGAGAAGTAATAGATGTATAATTAGGCTGCAGTGACGAGAGATGTCCGTTCACAGGTAAGCAGTAGTGACGAGAATGAGTCCGTACACAGATATACATATACTTATATGCTTTAAGCAAAGTTAGGCACAGCCAACTTATTTTGAATAACTAGAAGAGAATTAGGAGAGCATCACACGGCGTGGACGTTTCTCACATATTAACGAGATTTTTTTTTGTTAGTTTATATTTATATATTTTTTTCTCCTGTCCGAAACAATGTTTCGTTTGACAGTTGAATATTTATCCTTAGCACGTTGTAGCTTCGAATGTTAAAAACTTTAAAATGCAGATTGTTTTAAAAGTTTAAATATAAATATTGCAAGTTTGCTCTGAGTTACGGCTTTTATTAAAGTGAAACAGGTCTAATATTTTAAATCCACTCGCGTGACATAATAATAAGTTATAATAAAATAGCACTAATAATATTAACAATTAAAAGCAGACTTATTATTTAATAATGTGCTTTAGGCACAAAAGTTTTTGCAGTATGTAATAATACTAGCTCAGCGAATACATCACTAGAATTTTATAGTTACTCTTCAGAAGAAGGTATATGATTATATTAGCAAAGTTTATTTTAAGCGCCAATTATGAGAATATTTATATTATATGAATATGTAGACGTCGACGTCAAGATTTATTGCGCTCCTATAACAAGTATTTTCCTTCGGATATTGGATTGCAACCGATAATCCTGGAAATCCATTCTGCCATCGCAGAATGATAATGATTAAACCACAACGGTTTTAGTTTAAAGCTTTGCCACAATAATATGCTAAGCATATTTTAGAATGAGTAGAGAGAATTAAAGATTCTTCAAGTTTTAGTGATGTTAGTATTTTAATGCATTTAAAGATCGCATAAATAATATTTTATTTCAGGTAGTCAGGAGTAAATCAGTTTCAATTTTTTTTCCTTACCTTGTACCTCAGTACGGTTCGATTGATTTCAAAGTATTTAAACGTAAAGTTAACCCCTGAAATTAAAATAAGATAAGTTTGCAGAAAAATTCAAAATAAGATAAGTTAAACAGTGCTAATAAATTTAGAGAATAAATAAATTACATTAAATAAATAAATTACGCAGATAAATTGAGCCTAGAGTCAGAAATAATTAAAAGTTGAGTTAAACTATTTACTAATTAAACTAGGCAGGCTTAAAGTACGTGTTAGTTTTGAAGAACTGTTTGTTTTGATTGCCTAAGCAACATGAAAATCATTGCGATTTTAGTTATTTTAAACGGATTACTTCCACACGTAAAAGCTTTTAATTTTATTTATCTGTTGAACAAGTCCTTTGACTATCCTTATAATATAATTACAATTTTATTATTAACAACATTTATTATTAGTATTTTTATAATTTTCATAATCTGTTATTTTCAATGTCAACGCAAGAAATCTATTACTTATGACCATGAGTGTACCAACGAATTACCGTTAAGCAAATTTAATAATGATCCACCTTCCATTGACCAGATTTACGACGATGTTGCACCGATTGTTGAAGTGGTGCCATTGAAAACACTAAATCCGCCACTGCCGCCACCATTGCCTCAGTCCATTATTATTCAACCTAGGGTACAACAAGAAGTTCAAGATGTATCCAGAAATAGTTTAGTCACTAGAGACGACAGTATAGATTTGCCAAAGAATATTTTATCCATCAAGGATAGAGTTCAGAAATTTGCCGTAAGCAAGGGTCCTAATTTTGTTCAAAACAGTCGCAAAATGGAAAATGAATTGCCTATTTCACCCTGTGTTCAGCCAGTTGTAGGAGTTAAAGAGTTATTTGCGAATCAGTCACCAGTAAAAGCCGAGAAAGTTTCAAGTGTTATTTTAAAAGCAGAAAGTAAGCCAAATTTTCAGGTTACCGAACCTGTTGTATCGTTCACAGACCATATTTTTTACGACTTCATGTTCGCCTAGAATTTTTATATTAATTACGATTCAAATTTTAAGTATAATTCATTTTTTATGTTTGATTGTACCTTATGCAAGGTTTATTAGTCATTTAGTTTGCTAACAGCTTCCCAACTGTTGTTATTTTACGAGCGCGGAAGTGTTCATGTAAACACGCTGTCGCAAGCACAACGAAGTTTTCTCTCTTTCTATCCCATTTATTACGTCATTTCAAAGACCTTGACTTTATTTCGAACTCCCGCAGCGCTTACTAGACCTTGTTCGTAGTAAGTTAAAGTTTTGTAAACTTTAACGCATCATGCTGGTGGTCAGCGAATCATGGCGTTGCATTTTCTTCCTCCGCACCTTTGCTTGTTGCCCAAAGCAACGATTTTTCGTTCGCTATCCCGAACGGAACCCGAACGTACCCGAAGTCGCCGATCACGCCTGTCGCTGTAGAGAAATCAGTTCAGTCCTTCCAAGCGACTACGAAGAATGCAACTTTGCACAATTTAGAATGTCTGGTATCAGCGAATTCCTTTCTCCGCACTGAAGCTCTCCCGAGTACTTTGAACACGCTGGAAGTCAGAAAACACTTACCATAGGTTTTGCATATTTTCTCGCATCAGTGACGGTCGTCCATTAAAATTTTAGGGGATCAGTTTAGTTACGCATATAGTCATTAGAATTTGATTTTTACGATAGAAGTTCATGTAAACTATGTTAGGGATATTTTGTTCTATATAGATAACTTTTGCCATAAAACGTCGCATTTATGCACTTCAGACTAATCACGACCAATAATTTTCAAAGGAACAACAAGACGAATTTTTTTTGCGTTTTTCTCGCAAAATTTTCCCGTTTTTCAAGTTTTTTGGGAAATCGACGTACATTTGGTTTAAATCAGGATAAAGATAAACGAAATTTTGATAAAATCAGGGAAATTTCTATAAAAGGGCAATTTCAGCACTTTATGCACTTAGAGTAATCAAGATTATTAGCAACATGCCAGGCTAAGCCTCGGTGATTGGCACAGGCATGTGCAGCAAAAGTCGCCATGGCATCGTTAGCCTTTCCAAATTTAAACAGTGTGGTTTACCACAAATGTTGAATTTGAGAATTCATTATTAGGAAATTTTGTTCACTTAACCAATTTGCACCTTATTCGACAATGCAGCAATGAAATTCATTACTTCTTACTGATTAACTTCATGTTAATGTTAGTACAGTAGGTAATAACTATTAATTTGTATTTATATTGTAATATATAGCATAACTATTCTCTATTTATTTTGTTTGAACATACCTAAGGAATTGACACACCATTCTTATATGGGTCAAGTATATTTTTCCGCGGCGGGTCTGTTTACATGACCAAGTGATTTGAGATATACGGCGGACTCAAGAAGTTTTGAGTGGTTAAATTTCTTTTGTTTAAAGAAAATTTGGAATTGAGAAAGTTTTATTATTTTTATTGTGTTTCAAATTTGAATATCACCTTTTTTAATTCCCTGATGCCATATTTGTTACCACCTGAAGTTTCAACGAAACTCAGAAGTAGCATTTACTGAAATTTTGTTTTATATTGCATTATATTGAACCACGGTAAATTGCACCGGCCTATTGTTTATTAGGAGGCCATTAGAGGCTTGTCAAAGCAACTTTTAGCACTCTAATAGCTTGCTTTGCGCAACTCACATTTTATATATTTATTTTAAGGGTTCACAACATAATTTATTTTATATAATTTTCAACAGAATTTAGAACATGCTTGCAACACTTATTTTTGGTTAAGAATTTTACATTTTGTAGTTTTGAAGTGAAGTCTATTACTGACAATAAATTATTAGAGCAGCGCAGTAATAATTAATAGGTTAAGGCAACACATTAATCATGGACATTAATATTTTAATTACGGTTGGATATTTTATTTAAATTTTTCCTTATTTATTTTCAAAGAGTTATGGCAATTATTTTATCAATTTATTTTAATCATATTTTATTTTTGATGAGACAATTTAATTTGATTTTAAAGAAAAGGCAGTGGAAATTAGTTGGTTTTGTGTACATGCATACTTGAATTATATATACCCATCCTATTGCAATTTCCTTTCTTTGTCATAATTTTTCCTTTTAACCTAACCTGTCTATACGGAACGCCATGGACAAGCAATGCCTACACCATCCATGGGCATTTTTCATGACGGACATCCGCAGGCAGTCTACTATTACCAGGCAGAAAGACTGAGTATCATTCTACGAGGGAGACATGCAGACATTTTAAGTACTATTTCAAGAAGAGACTCGTCACCACCAATTTGAGGGAGACATGCAGACATTTCTACTTATTACTGCACGGAGACTACCTTTTACAGGAAGGATGTAGTCAACCATACATTTCCAGTATAGCGGACTACACATTATTAACGACACCTAGTGATGGAGCTAGATAAAATTTCCCTCTACACTGTTTGCAGTTAAAACAACAACTTTTCCCCATTTCCCAAGTTCTACGGGTAATTTACTACATTTTTACATTGCCCCAATGCAGTCAAGACGACAAGTAATCCAGAAAGAAGAGGAAGCAGAGAAAACATACATTCTACAAACAGCAGTTCCGGTAACAAACAATAATTACAGAATTGTGCTACAGTGTTTTTACACATACACATGCGAGCTCCTATCATGTGTATCTATTTGGTTATTTAACATGCATTATGGGAAACAGTACTTTTCCATAGTCCTTATATACATTTTCAGTTTTGTGTCATGCATAAGAACTAGTTTTATATGCATGCAAGTTTACATCATACTACAAGGAAGCGACAAGCACCAGTGGTGTCAATTGACCAGTGCAATTAGTGCATAATTTTTTTAAGATGAAATTTTGCACTTTGAATAAATAAACAGACATGCAAGCAATAAAAAACATAATTCCAGCACTTTCGAACATTTTAGAAAGCATGCTTTAGTGACAATATTTTATGCATATGTTTGTCGCATGCAGGTATTATTGTTATTTTTTTCTTTCTTCTCACCAACATGGAATATTGAAAGCGACACATTTGTTCGCAGAACATTTATTTGATATTTAAACTCAAGCACATAGTTTTGTCACTTGGAAGATTATTAATTTTTGTGTGCAGTCATACAAAGGTATTCACCAAGCCATATATATGTATACAGTGTACAGTTTAATGTAGAAGAGAAAATTGAACGCTATAATTAAGTTTTTACCAGCGACAGTTTTCAGTGTAACTCACTATATGCATTGAATATTGTATAATAATACATTGGAATGTGCAACACAGCCATGCAAGTTCATATATTCAACGATTTTAGGAGTGCACTGGCTACGTAGTTCGTAAAACATACGCACTTTGATATGATCAGGTTTTCACACGGACAAAACAGTGAGATATGACAATGTTTTACATGCTTACTTACGTGTACTTATTTGTGCACCTTTTTAAGGTTTTTCTATTTATTTGAAGAGTCTATATCGAGGGGCAATATAAACAAACATTGTGAATTCCGTTCCATCTTGCAAGACGCTCCAGCCGTTGGCCTCGCGGGAGACACAGAGTCGTTACCGCGTGGCGAGGCATCACAGACTCTTGACTGGGATCAGGTGGATGAGCAATTATACATAATAAACAGTACGTACGCACAAAATGTGGTACATTAAGAGTTTTATCGTTTAACGACACGACTTTTGTGATTTCTAGTCTTATAATAGTATATATTATTGTTTTTTACATCGTATAAACATACGAATTTGTTAGTATTAAGGGTATTATTCATTATAGAGTTTAGGGAATAAAAATTTTTCTTTCCTTCAGGCTACGGCAAACAAGGGAAAGTTATGTTTTGGTGGATTTTCTTTTGTATATTTGGTTTTTTATGAAAATATATGGAATTGGCGAACCTGAGTCATGTCAAGCTTTGCGATTTGACTTTTAAATTTTCAAAGGAGAAAATTTTTCCTAGGAGGCGCGAACGTATCAATCCCTAAGATTGTATGTTTATTTTATTAAGTCTCTCTGAACGCTTCATGTTGACCAGGGCATTCACTTGTTTTTCTCAGCTGTCTCAAGCCTCTTAGGCATGTTTACAATGCATTGTGTTGTGCCATGCAAACCTCCTGAGCATTCAGGAACAGGTAACACTTCTGGTTATGGTGTCAGCGGTTTGCATGGTAGCAATTATAATAAACACGATTCGGCATCGAGGAAGAGCTCGATGGCCAGGGAATATAGAGGTGAGACAAGCTGGGAAGTGACTGGACTTTGGGAATTGAGTTGGTAGAGAGAGGAGGTCAGCAAGACAGGAGGTCGAGAGTGGAAGCACGCTTTGGTCAACACTTAGAGAGAAGCTTACAGAGGACTTCGCTATTTTCATTCAGCTAAGAGACTTCAGTTAGACAGGTAATTATCCTACACCCAGCCATGATACAGGTTCAACGGTTCACAAAATCCAACGAGTTGCCATTGTCTTTTCAGTAGTTTAATTCCTTTGTGTTATTTGTACCTTTCGCATGCCAAGCAATAACTCGTCATGTCAATGACGAGTGGTCTCATCAAGAGGATGAATGATGAGTAGTTTACATCACCCCATCAGCTAACTGGTTAACCTGCTAGATACTTTTAAGATCCCACGAACTTTAAGGTTCGTTACGATTCTATAGCGGAGAAAGTATTCTACGTCATAGACATCTCTGCTCTGTTCTGCTTTTCTTGGTGCAGCCAGGAAGAGAGACTTCAGGACTCGGTCGTTGCTGGAGGGATCCCGTTTTGACATCTGATGGACGGAGAGAACATCATACATCTTTGATGTCAGCCGGTGGCGTTTCAATGGGTAATTTTCGGAATGCGACGTTGATGGACCGCTCTCGACGAGCTGTTTCCGTGGCATGGTTAATGCTTTCTTCATGGAAATAGCTGAGTACTCTGTCGTACGCAGTTTTGGTGTCCAGTTGAATGTTAAGCCCATCTTTAAGGAGGTTAACTCATGGCTCTTCTTCCGCGATTCTTGCTACATTTGATGTAAACGTGTAGTGGTTGGCAATATGGAAGATGAAAACTGCAGGTGGTTTTCTTAATTCGTTTTGAGGTTGTTGTTCTTCATTCGAAAGTGGTTGATACGTGTTCGTTGTATTTACTGGGGTGGCCTGTACCACGTATTATTTTTGGTTGCGAACCGTCTTCTTGGGGAAGGTGAAAGGTTCTTCCTCCATCTTCTCGTTTGAAGTCAGCACCGGATGTTCTCTTTTTCCCGCGTCTATTAGAGTCAGGAGCCATGTTGTCTTTCTCTGGCTAGATCTTGTCACCAGAATTGGCCTTGCTGTTCTTCCGTTCTGCTTTGGCTGCGGGAAAGAACTGCTGCACGAAGCCGCGATGTTCTTCAAAGTTGCCTTGTTCGACAGGGGTTCCGTCCAAGGATCGTGTCTGGCTGGAACCTGCCTTGTCTGGATGTTTGACGTTCTTTCTGCCTTGGCTTGCGCTAGGCTGCTGTTGTTTCATGAATTGTCGCTTATCATACCGTTTCCGGCATTCTGGAAGTATTCTTGGTCTCCGGAGTAAAAAAAAAACTTCTGTGAGCTCGGACTTCCCAACGATAGATATGCAACATTTTGCATTTGTATTGTATTTACTCTGAAATAATGACGAGCATTGGGAATATGTTTTATAAATCACAGAAATAAATTTACTATTTTTGTTTGTACAAGCCTAAACTTCTATTTTTCATTTTTTTTGCCTTAAAATATAACATCCAAAACTGCATTATTTTTGCTATTCGAGCATCAAATCTTAACAATTTTTGCAATTTAATACAAGTGGCATCTACTGAGCGTCGTTGAAACTTCAATGCTAGACGCTTATGAACGATCCTAAGAGGTCTTGAGGGCGTTGTGGCTGTCCCCCTTGACGGCGCTGTTGATGGTGTTGGTGATGGTGTTGGTGGCCGCCGTAAGGGCTGCCGTGTTCACAATGCTCGGGGCTCGGACGGATCTCTTGGGGCTCTGGCTGATGGTCGACGAGAGGAAGTTGCTGCCCTTCAATCTCCTCCGCACGTTCTTGTCGTGGATCCTCTTCATCTCCAGGATCTCCTTCATTTCCTCCTTGTCATCTTCCTGCAATGAGATTGGTAGTATGAAGACACGAAGCCGGAAAAATACAACCATGAAAAGCACAAGGAAAGAAATGAAACATCAACGAAGTCGTGTCACATACTGCCGTATCACAGGGGGAGCTGGTGGGGCTACAATCCCTTATGGAATTTTTTGAGAAACATCAAAATTTTCTAATGAAAGCAGTAAAGGACTCTGAACAAACCAAAGTAAAAATGTGAACTCCCATAAATTGATACTCAATTATAATTTTTGTCTTTGAACAACTTTTAAAACGAAGGTCAAAAATGGGAATTACAATATACCTCCTCCCTCTACCTAGAACACAGATATGCGATATACACTGTTATAATTCCACTTCCCTCCGAAAAAAACCCTGCTTACATCCTTCACGTCACTAGAGCTGCAGAACCAGTAAATTTCTTGAAACTATTGATCAGCTTAAAGATAAATGTAGATAAATTCCAAATTAATAAAATATTTATTTATTTATTTATTTAATTGTAGTTGTCTCCAACAGAGAAAGCTTCTCCAATTATGGGAGACTTGCATACAGTTTAAATAGACATACATAATTAATAATATATAAAACACACATACACACAAATAAAGAGATACTTCACACAAATAGATATTTACAAGACAAAACAATACAAAGCCATACTTACACTCATAGTAAATGGTAACAATATACCTCACCCATGATATATATACATGTTTAGAAATTCCTAAATGTCTGCACTTACAAGACAATAATTTCTATAATTTCTTGCGCAAACCATAATGATTGAAATTTTGTCTTGCAAACATTCAGGGAATACAAAACAATACAAAGCCCTACATACACTCATAGTAAATGATAACAAAAAAATACCTCACCTATAACATATATTTATATTCAGAAATCCCAAATATTTGCACTTATAAGACAATAATTTCTATAATTTCTTGTGTAAAACATAATGATGGCAACTTTGTTCTATAAATATTCAGGGAATACGAAAAGTCTAACTCATTATCTATCATTGATAACTTATTGTACAAATCTAACATTTGCTGTAACGGAGAGTTTTGATACTTCTTAGTTTTAGCCATTTGACAATTCAGCAAATTTCTATTTCGAAGATGACAACATGTAGTATTAAAAGATATTTTGCTTAAAATTTGAGCATTATCAATAAGGCCATTAATTATTTTATACAAAAATAGCTGTTGCATAAAAATTCTCCTTGACCTTAATGATGGCATGTCGATTTCTCGTTGAAGTGTATTGGTAGATAACATTTTAACATTACAATTCTTACCATGTTTTTTGGAATACAAATAACGTTGAAAGCGTTTTTGTATTTGTTCTATTTTTTCTATATATATTTTAGCTATTGGCTAAAATATAGCTATTTATATATACATTGGGGATGGTTCAGAAATTAATTTTTTACATTTAGATTTTTAAGGGTCCCACATAGATAAATGGTTAACACTGTTTCGTCTTTGGTGCGAGCGGTCCCAGGCTCGATTCTCGTTGGGAGTTCCCCAAAATTTTGATTTGACCCCAACATTGTGAGTGCGATTGAGGATCTACTTGAAAAGAATAAGTCTCGATTACTTGTAACCAAAATTTGGGGTCTATTGTGACTAGTCTTAATTTTTCCTAGAGTAATATGTGCTTTTTTTATATTATCTGCAATTTTTGTACGTCCCTATTTCGGAAAACCAGAATAGAGGCGCACTGCACGTAGGGAATCTAGATGCGATCCCGAGTAGCACTCTGCAAAGAACAACCAAACACGACTTAATTATTCGAAGCAGAAATGAGATATGTTTATTTGATTACTTTACTTAGAAGAATATGTTAATACAGTAATGTAGACACAAGGGAATCAAGGGTCTGCTCGTCTGCTGATATGGTCTCCGATTGCACGTTACCCGTTACGCAGTGAAAACCACATATCAACTATCCCTCTCTCCAGGATATCTCTTCTTCGTCTGTTCCTGCCACGTAACTCGGTTGGCACGAACCGTCTCTCACGTGGTGAGTCGTCACCAGAGAAGAAATCACGCAACACAGTATGTGTTCCTTTAATTTTTTAACATTGTACTTACTGATTGGTTAAGCCGCAACACGAGGGCTCTTCTTCCGTCGGACATTGGTTGCGAGTAGAACATGAGCTTCTTCAGCCTCTCGTGGGGGCTCACGCCCCTCTCCACCACCAGAACGATTCTCGCCCACTGGAAAGGAGAGGGTGACGTAATAATGCCATCATTGAATAGACTACCACCTAACGGGTACATGAAAACATGATAGCATTACAAGAATGCACTAGTATATCGTTGGGAGAAGTGTATGGCATGGAATGGCGGTGACTTCCCAGTTCACAGATTCCCAAATCACAGACTGCCTGAATTCCTTCCCGATTCACTGATCATGAGTGTGACGCGTGCAGTCTTCTCTTCAGGTGCAGAACCTCTTCCAAATTCATAGATTCTTCATTGTTTCTGTACATACTGGTCATACCAAGGCCCTGGTCGATCCTAATACATTTTCGTTAGGTTAGGTTAGATTTCCATGTGGGAATCACTGACTTTATCAGTGAAAACATCATATGCACATAGTCTTTGGGGAGGGGAGAAATCTGTGAATCTGGAAGAGTTTCGATAAGACTGCACGTGTCACAATCCACCGGGGGTCATGATCGGTGAATCGGGAAGGCATTCAGGCAGTCTGTGAATTGGGCATGAATCCGAAATGGCGTATATTTTGATTAATAAAAGTTCTCTCCCACCAAATTATTATTTTTTGAAGTTTCACTACCAAATCCGACATTTCACGTGCAACTACCTGATAACATGATGCTTTACGTGACTATAACATGATCTCAGAGAATCATAAGGCCGACCTCCGTAAGGGAGCGATTAGAACAGCACGCTACGATGCCAGTGGAACCGGGTTCGATTCCCTGTCTCGACATGTGCGTTCTTAGTGAGTATCCCTTCATCAATTTCCTCACATCATCACTCATCCCCATCTTCGCGATTAGCCAAAAGTGTCAAAAAGTTAAGTAAAATTAACCAGATCAATCAATCAGAGAATCACGAGTAGGATATTGAGAAAAAAATCATAGAAAAAAATCTCAATGATGACTGGATGTCATCTGCCCAAATATGAAAGTAGAAGTATCTTTCTACAAGAAAATGCTAAGAAATAAACCACAGACTACAAAACATTTTCCCATAATGAAAAACATAATCAGGCTTTCTGCCGGACTAAACTGCAAGTACCAGGAAGGTTGTGATGCGACAAACAAACGTTTGTCGGAAGAAAATTGGAGGAAAGGATGGACATTCAAGATAGGAAGAGGTGAGCGAGAGTTGGAGAACAAAACAATGAGTCTCTATCTTTCTTCTTTTGCAGCGTACATTTCACAACCAAAGTTTTAGGAACATGCGGGCAACTTTTACATAATACACATGTAATGGTATCGGTTATATCTCGAGTTTCAAACAGCAGAGAAGTAAACAACTTTCCGAGAACTTATTGATCAAGCCTTTAATATTAATTATACGTCTGATATCTTCACCCACCTGTCTCTGCCACTCGTTTCTTGTCTCTGCTATCTTCTGGTAAGTGTTTCCCATCATAGCAATCAGCATGTTCACCAACAGGATGGCAACGATGGCCATGTACACAACAAACAGGAGCTGGAAATTAAAATATCGCTTGGGTTATCTTCTGGTTCGGTATTGCTTAGCAACAGACAAAAAAAAAAATGTTTGATTGTTTTGACTTACATATTATGGTGAGGCAACCATAATATGCTAAAGAATGATTTTTTTTCTAAAATGACAACAAGTAACTCTTCTGTATTTCCTAGTTATGGTTATGCCAGAGGTCCAAAGTCAAGAATACAAAGTTGGAAACTATTTTACATTTTCTCGTGACCATATACAGGGGATTCAACCTAAATGTACACGGCCAACTAAGTAAATTAATATCCATGGTATACTTTTAATCTAAACACCTTATACTATAAATATATTCATTAAGTTACTCTTTAATGAACATACTGAGTATGTTTCTGTGAATGTTTTCATATTAACAAATCCACCTCATTTGTCTGAAGTAGCTCACATTAACTCAAAAAAATTCAGAAATTGAGGGGGGAGGGGGCTACAGACCCGGCCGGACCTTTTCATGCAAGTATTTCTCCACTGAAGGCAAAATTGCCTTAGAAAGAATAGAAGAACGAGTAAAACAAAATATTTGAAATATGGTAAAAATGTAAATAATGTCACTAATCATCCGACATAACTTGGACTTCAAGTTATTACTAAAATTTAATATACAGAGGTACCCCCCCCCCCCGATCCCCACGAATATAAATCCGGTCGTGGCTAAGAATATATAATTGTGAAAAAGTACAGTTTTAGCAAAGAGGCAACAAATGTCTGCATTGGTAGGATTAGCAAACTTACAATTGGACTGAATGAATTAACGTTACAACTTACCTTTCTTCTAAGTCAACTCGACTCAATTTTTAGCCACTTTATAGCAAGAATTTCTTCATCTCTGCCTGTGACATTACTCTTTAATTGGCTTAATCACAATTAAAGTCTTATTTCAACGCCCTATAGAGATGTGATATCAACTAATATTATAATTTCCCTATTGGAATATTTTGTAACTAATCATTAATACTCATAAACCAAATCTATGATCACTGAAATAAAATTGTTAACACAAATCATCCACGTTCTTTTTTCCAGAACTAACTCAACAACTCACAACTTACATACTTACATATGGCTGTTTACGCCCTGCATACATTTCAATACATAAGATACATTTTATATATAAATTTTACAAAGTTCAAATATGCTCTTAAATACCTTTGTATTCACTCATTCATTAACAAATATAAATTACAATTTTATATCACCTTGTCTAAAAAAAATCAAGTATAATATACTGCGTGTTCCGCTCAGGAGTATAATAAAAGAAAAAATCATAAAATTGTAACAAATAGTTGAAATGACAGATAGTTGGTAACACTGTGAAGAGTAACTGAAAACGTTTTAAATGTTACGTGCTGTGGCAGATCGATCGTGCAAGTGCAGAAGCTATAGGCTCGTTCAAACTGCCGCAAAGGCATCATTCGCCATGTGGACGCCACAACAGAAGGTGTTTTGTGTTTTGTCACTTGTAGAATTTACATGGACATGCTACAGCAATATGATGTGCCTGAACTTCCAGAAGGAACAATTTTCCAGCAAGAACTTCACCAAAGAAGTTCGTCGTTGCTTAGATGAGCACTTAATGCACAATGGATTGGTAGAGGATCGCGGTTCACAACGTGGCCACCAAGGTCACCGGACCTTACTGTGCTCGACTTTTTCTTGTGGGGTTTTGTGAAGGTCCAGGTGTATGCTACAAAGTCTCTAGATTTACGAGACCTAAAGGAAAGAATGAGTGTGGCAATCAACAATGTGACGCCAGAAATGCTACAGAACATTCCCTGACATGCGCTACGAGACTCCGCGGCCGCGACAGTCGCTAGAGTCGGCTATTAAAATTACAGTTTTCATATTGTGTACTAACCTTGACTATAGAAGGTGTTGAAAATGATGTCCCTCTGCTTCAACACATTCCTGGCATCTCCGAAGGAAATTGGCATTTACACGTGCAAGTTCGTCTACTGTAATTCTCCCGATTTCTCGTACAATGCTCTCTTTAAACTCACGGATGGTGTGCGGATTGTCTTTGTATAATTTATTTTTTATTCAGAACTGACCCTGTTACTCTAAACCTTTTCACGAGGTTTAATATAATGGTCCTATGTGGAACGCGAACACCAGGAAATTTCGTTGCAACACATCGTCGCACTTCTCCACAATTCCTCTTTCCGAAGTAACACTCGACAAGATAAATCCTTTGTTGTAATGTAAACTTTTGTGGTGCCATATTAAGCCACAATCTTCAACACACGGACACGACATAAAAAACTTCCGAGGGAGAGCGAAAAAAAACAGACTGTAGCGTGCGACTGTCGCGGACCCGTTCACCGGGAAAGGCAAGCGCTGATGCCGGGCCGCTTGCCGCCGAGTCTCGTAGCAAATGTCAGGGAATGCTCTGTAGAAAACGTATGGGCTTAGGTGGAATACCGATTAAACAGTTCCCGCGCATCCAATGGTGCGCATGTTTAGGTGTACTAGACTTGTAAAAAAAACTTTTTGAGTTTATGTATATATGTAAACAGTTTTGGGCATAAATAATAGTAATTAAAGAAAATATGGTATTTTCTTTTATTATACTCCTAAGCGGAACACCCTGTATACAATTGGAATATCTGGTACATACAACATTGAAGTCAAATTAATGGGAAATGAAGCAAAAATCTACTGCTGCTTCCCAGATTTGTATATCCAGGTAGCTCCTTTACCTAAGAAACTAAGTTCATTGGATCATTATGAAAATTCCTTTGCACACTATTACTATTTAATGGTTAAGCTAGTCCCTGTGCAATACACCATGCCATGAAGCTACATACGGGGTGTAGAGATAGGGTACTTCATATTCTCGCTCTCGACCGCTTCTACCCTCAAGGGTTGTCTCAGGTAGAGATTGATTGTTACTTTTTGGGGGTAACATTGCTGAAAATAATTTCTCGCCTACCTTCAGATCATCTATTGAGTTCAAATCATCTTGCTATAGCCAGATGCCCTACGAGAAAAGTTCGTAAATAAAATTGGAACAGATTATGGGATCTTGCTTGAGACACCCAAATTACAACATAGCAGACTAGCGAGGCTCTGGCGTCTTGACTCATGGCCAGTACAATCCTCTATGGGACTTGCGTTCTGTGCTGCCTATATGTGTTTGTGATTGTCCCTTCATTGGAATTAGCCAAAGGTGGCAGAAACGCGAAATAAAATAAATAAAATCGTTCACCCATTCCGATTTGTACCATGGACTTGTAATCAACAGGCTGCGGTTTAAATCCCTCGGAGATCACAATTTAGTATTTCTCATGGGTTATCTTCCAATGGATAAGCAGATCTGCACTTGCGTCTGTAAACCGTGAGCTGTTGGTTTTAGATATGCTTATACCGAAAGTACATGCATTTTTTTTCAGATTTATACTTGTTTAGTCGAGCCACTGCGATTTAGTTCTCTGGAGTGCGATAAGTTTGGAGTGAAAATTTCCAGAGGGATAAAAGATAATTTGCATGTATCATTATCCGCATCCAGAGCCGCGCCCCCCAACAAAAAAGGGGCAGCAGGGATAGTAACAGCTGCAAAGAACGTAAGCCAATTAAGCGCGGCAATTAGCTATAACACTTGTTTATTTTTGCTCTCACGTCATCTCACTCACTCTCATCTCACTAGACTCCCCACTCCGATTTGAACAGGGGTCCATGACACGTAATTTCCCCTATTGAGTGACGCCAGGAGCTCTAACGAAGTAAATAACTTGCTGCTAGAGGATTTGCAGCCATAATCCGTCAATTTCCACATTCCGCAACGAGAAAAAAAAAGACGAACTATTGACTTCGTTAATGAAGGCTTCCGTTGGGAACTGCATCATATGACGTCATTCGTGCAATGGTGATTGTACAATGAAACTTGCCGCGAGCTCATTCAGGAAGGGGTGGCTTCAATACAGATGGTTGGTTGCTATAAGTGACTTCAAACCACCGATGCACAACAACCACCGTCAAAGTAATTCCTTTGGGCAGTGATACACTTTTGCCAGCGCTGGTAAAGCTGCTGGAAACCATGGTTTGCAACCTCCAATAATGCCTCATTTTCTGACGCATGGGATGCCCCTTTAGATGTGGGGAGGAAAGGTGGAAGTCGCAGGGAGAGAAGCCCGGTAAATAGACGGGATGTTCCATCACAGACGTTCCATGTTTGGCTATGAAGGAAAACCATGAGCATGACTTTGCCTTTGCTTCCATCTCCCGGATTTTCTTCGATCTCTGCTCTCGATTTCTCATGTTTTTTGTTACTATTAAGGAATTGTCAATTCAGAATTCATACCAGAGGGCAGAACAGTAAACAAGGAGCTATATGTGGAAGTTTTACGTAGTTTTTGTGAGTTTATCCAATTACTTTGAAGGTGGTTGTGCATCGGTGTTTTGAAGTCATTAAGGTAAGGAACCAGTGGCGGCGTTTGGAGGGGGGCACCTTTCCCCCCCGGTTTTGGAACCCAATCGCCGCCACTGTAAGAAACTATGAGCCGAGTCCCCGAACTTTTAGATTGTACTACGTATATATACACGTCATACATTCATATGTAGGCCTACATATGAAACAAGGAACAATCTTCGCGCTATCGAGCCCATCTTTGGTGCTGGCGTTCCTTGAACCGTCCCTCCCGTCGAGAACAGGGAATTTTAACTCGGCTTCGTATTGGACACGGTCGTCTTACACATCATCATTTGCTTCAAGGGTTGTACCCTCTGCTGGGCCATACCTGTAACGTTGTTTTAACTGTTCAGCAGCTCTTTCTGGAATGTGCAGATTTTAATACACTCACACATACGTACTTTTAACCTCAACTGTTCAGCAGCTCTTTCTGGAATGTGCAGATTTTAATACACTCACACATACGTACTTTTAACCTCTTGTGAGACGATGACAGTGTTTTCAGTAACTACTTTTTTTTAGCTTTTTGAGAAACACTGATCTTTTCCACTGTCTCTGAAGACGTTTTAAGTGTCTCCTTACCTTTTAATATGCTGTATCTGTCCTGTGTAGTTCCCATTACAACCTTGCACGAGTAACCTTTCTGAATGGACTTTTTGCAACCATGTTTTAACTTTGAGGTAAGGATTTTAGATAAAGGGGTTTTCTCTTGTATGTATTGAAGGGTGTAAAATGGCCATATGGGCAGACGCACCCAAAAATGTTAAATCATTCATTGATTCATATGTATATAAGGTACAGTCAGCGGCAATAAAAATGAGACACGTATATCCTGTAATGCTTGCTTCCCTGCAGGTGGATTTCAATGATAAGTTCAGGTCAGAGTTAGGTTAGGTTATGGATATTTTTATATAAAGACAAAATATTCGATAAGTTTTAAAAATGTGGGACAGTACATTCCAAAACCATGTACTGGTAAGTAACTTCTTAAAGTATTGTCAACACTGCCTTCTTCTTTTCTCGGTTTGTAGCCAGAAATTTCAATAATTCAGGTTGGATGTGGTGAACTGGATCTTGATAATGGTAAGTGGTACATTTTCATGTATTTCATATTTATTTGTGATCAATTTTACTGTATAATTATGTGTTCATAACTTATCTTTATGAATCAGTTTGGTAAACACGCATAAAACTGTGGCTGGGTTCATACTACGACCTCTACGCGCATTGGTAGATGAACATAGAGCCGGCCAAGCAAAATGATCGTATAGAATCACCCTAATTTCAATCCGACGAATCTGTAGGGGAATTGTCTGGTCACGTTGGAGCTCGACCGCAGAGAATTTGGACTTCCACCAAGAGTATGCGAGTGACTAGGGAGAGTGGGGGTGTACGCCCCAACCTCACTTGGTATTGAAAGAGATGAAGGGGTGGAATTATATGCCTACATATTGAGGGAATATGTTAGAGATATATCAGCTTGAAACCAGAAGAGAGATGACGTGAAAACAGAACGAAGGGAACATGGACGTATTCAGCGGGGTACAAGGGGGAATTTGCCCCCTCTGTCTCACCCCGCTTTTGGAAAACTGTGGTGAAAGATTGTGCGTTTTACGTGGAAAGGTAAAACAAATGTCATTCCCTTTTCAAGTAATTGAAATAATGCATTGTCACAATTTCGTAATATATATTTCTTGCCCCCCCCCCCCACCTTCTTGGGAATTTTTTATTTGCCTTGCTGGAAAAGGTCTCCCCGATGGCGCAGAGGTAGCGTCGTCACCTTGTGATCAAGGGGTCCCGGGTTCGATTCCCGGTGGAGGCACATAGTGGTTCGGATCCCACTTTAAACTGTAGGTCCAGTCCCGATTAGCCTTATGTGCATAAAGTGGACTTAGAACAACAATCCAATCCTTGCTGGAAAAGTTTCCTTTTCGCCCCCTCTGGAAAAAGTCCGGGTACGCCCATGGTATAGAAATGATGAATAAGGGAGAATAGGTGAAAGTGAAGAGGTGAGAAAGGGACAAATAGAGAACTAGTTGCAGAGTAGAAGGGTGATAGTGAAAGAAGGAGACAAAAGAGATTGAATTAAAGCAGAGTGGATGTGTGTGTGAGCTCTCGCGTCAAACAAAATTGGAGATAGAATAGAGAGAGAGAAATGCTAAGAAAATTATAGAAGGAAACTCAATGACATCCCATTTCACATAATGGCTTATCAGCACCCGTCAATCAGTCCGCCATTTTAGGCGAAATGGGATATCACGCTTCGCCGTATCCCTTTAAGCCTAAACCGGTTGGAAAGGAAATATTGCAAATGGAGGACATTTTGACGGTGATCAACGTAAACACCAAACAATTCGGAACATAACAGCAATATAACAGCCAATAGTCTTAGTCGTGTGCTAAGCGCAAATTAAGGTAAGGTTCGGATAGGTTATGTTTTTTATATTGTATTATCAATAAACATGGATATCCCGTTTCGCCTAAAATGGCGGTCAGGTCATAAATCACATTGTATTTTGCTGATCAGCAATTGGGTGAAACAGGATTACACAGGAAGTTCTAAGTACCACCGGAATGAGTACCTCGTCCACGTTTCCACATTGTTTTTTGTACTCCACTACGCGAGCCAACACTATAGCTTGCGCATTATTATTTATATCCCCCTATGGCCTCTTTTCGTGATGTCGATGTGAACACTTGTTGCCTTTTGGTTTTATTGTGTGTGTATATACTCTCTTTTGCGTTATGGCTGATGCGAATTTTCTCTGCTCGACAGGTTATGTAATAGAATGCCCTGGCGATTTCTTCTTAACTTGTTCGGACCTTATGATGGAAGGAAGTTTCTGAAAGTGAGTTACATTTCTGTAGACGCCCACCTACCTCTTCCCGTAGTTCCTGACCAACTTGGTCAAAGGTAGTCAGGATATGAGGTTTTCCCCTCGATGGTTCTTCGATTGAGTCCGAAGTTGAGATCTTTTGCTTTTGTTTTTTTCTCGAGAATTTCCCTGGAACTGAAAACAGTTTCCAAATTGGCAAGAGCCCGGAGGGAAAATTCAATTCCTGTTCCTGCGAAAGGATGGAGGAAATAGAAAGGTTGGGGGATTTAAAGAAAACAACCAAATTGGGCAACAAGAAATACAAGAATTCGTTTGGATCTTTCGACATGAGCCGCATCCAGATCTAGAACGGGGATCCCCCGATCGGAAATAAGAGAGAAAAGTTTGTCTTTGCAATTCGAGTTGCGAGTGCTTCTGCGTCGACAGGCGTTTGATCTCATATGTCGTCGGCATAGGAGAAGATACTTTTTATTTTTACTCGCTGCTTGATTCATACATGTTTCTTGTGCCCTATTTGAAGAATATTTTAATAATTCCTATCCCGGGAATCTCTGGATGGAGCGAACGAAAGCAAGTCTCCATGCAAGGACCTAGTCTGGTCATAAATACTGTTACACACTATTTTGTGAATATGGTTTCAGATTTTTAAATGTTATTTTAGTATGTTACACTTACATATATTACACGCAAACAGCAACAATCAGTTTTCACAATGTACACTTTTCGCCCTCAAACAAGCACGAAGTCTCCCTGGCCAGGCATCTTTTGCAGCACGGACTGTCTTGATGAGAAAGTCCGCCCCTGCTGCTATCAAGGAGCACTTTTAACTTTAAATGAGCACGTGCCTCTAGTCCCCTCTAGCTCTGGGAACAGTTTGTAGTTAAGGTACTGAGATCATGGCTATCAGATGGCCAATCAAAAGTGGAGATGAAATCGGGTACACTGGTCTCCAGTCACCGTCGCGTCATCCTTGCCTTATGAGCTGGGGCAGAATATTTCTTGAACATCCAGGATTCATTGTGAAACATTGTTTGGTTCAACAGTGTCACGAGAGGGTTTAGGACACTTTCCACATACACTTTGGCACTGCTTGTAAGCCCTTTTCTAAAAAATGAGGCCTGGTGGAACTCGCATAGCCCCACCAAACCATGACTGAGGAGGGCTGGTGGAATCTCTGATTTTTGGGAACTCTCTCACAAACTTCTCGAGAGTTTGAGGCGTACACTCGATCATTTTGGCAGTCACAGTGGTGAACAATTTCTTATCAGTGAAGATAATCTTGCAATGCCCATTGGCAACGTACCGCTGCAGGAGCCGTCTCGATTTCAGTTCACCCTGCTGCTTCACTTGTGTCGTCAGGAAATTTCCAGTACTCCACCGGTAAGCTCCAATTCCAAGGTCTTCCATAAGTACCCTGAACATTGACTGTTGTGAAATGTTCAGCTCCTGTGCCATTATCACTTGCTTCCGGATGGGATTTCGGCGGATGCGAGCCATCACTGCTTTAACAGCCGCCGCTGTTCATACGGTGTGAAGTCGACCAACTCTTGGGCGATCTTTCATGCTACCAATATCAGCAAATCTCTAGATTGTCTGATACACAAATCTTTTGCTGATCTTCGGGAATTTCAGGGGTTGGAAAATCTCAGTGAGTGACTCCCCAACCATAAGCAGAGCAATTACGGCTACTCTGTTTTCATATTCGCCCCACTCCATGCTAAGCACAAGAAGATACACTCTTGCTCTTTCACAGCTGAACACACGAAGGTCAGGAGTGAACTTCAGCACAAGCATGGTTCATGAGCCTGACTACCGGATGTACAGTCCAATCCGAAAGTTTGTAACAGTATTTATGGTCAGACTAGGTAGTGACTCGAGAGGACTTGACCAATGAACGAGTGCGATGGAATGGGATTGCGTGGAAGGGTTAAAGCGACTCTACGCGAAGGCAGATTCCCGGGATAGAGTATAGCTTCACACGACATATTATCTCTCTTTAATTGTATCTAGCGATATATGACCTGTTGTAATTTTATCTCTGAAAAAGTTTTATTTATTTATTATTATCATCTTAATAGGGTTACAGTTAGGCCGTACAAGATTTCATTTAGTTCATTATTAATAAAAATAATGGCTTCACGTCTATATAATAGAAATGCCTATACAATAAAACAATATCTAACAAAAATGAGACAATTAAAAATGATTGCATGATTTGTAGAATATTCTGTAGTATCATACATAGCATATGTATTGAAAAGAAATTGGAAGTTTAGTATGTGTGGGTGTTGATATGAGTGAATATGGAATTGACTGTTGCCGAAAAGAGGATGAAAATTTTAATTAATTATATATAAGAGAGAGAGAGGGAGAGAGAGAGAGCACTGAAAACAATATACTAGACTGCGAGTTCGAATTTATTGACATGTGAACGTAGAAGACGGTAGAACTGCGCTTTGCAGTGCCTATAATAGCGACAAAAGAAAATGAAGCAGTTGGGCGGGAGGTGCAAGATTAGTGCCGGCCAAAACACTCCAAAGCAAGGAGAGAAAGAACTGATCAAAGACAGTGAGTTTTGCTGCAGACATTGCATTCCCTGCTTCCACAACACACGCTACCCCCTACCTTAGCGACGATGTCGTGGTCGGTGTGTTCGAAGGCTTCGAAGTAGTCGCTGAACGTCGTGAGTGACATGAGGAACATCGCCATGATGGACTCCATGGGGTTAGGCATGGGGTTCGATAGCTTGTCGTCCACCCCGGGCGGCGTCTCTGGGTTGTCGTACGACAGGAAGATTATGTAATAGGCTGGAAAAGATTTGAGGTGAAATAACATTTACAAGCAATCTTAAAACTCTTGCACAATGCACAGAGGGTAGCCTTAACTTCCACATCTTTCAATTCAATTGCATTTAATGTTAATCCAAGTACTTTCATTTCTTCGATACTTTACTCGAGGTAGATTTGCCAGATTAATACCCCCCTCGTCCCCGTTTGTCACTAAATCAGAACCTTCCTCATCCATAAATGCTTCGCTATGTCTTCAAATAGGTTGACCAACTCTCACGTATTTCCCGGGAACTCCCGTATTAGGGCTAATTATGTTGGATCCTCCCGGTTCCCGTATGCGTATTTACAAACCCTATAGTGCTGCAGAACCTCCGGCGATATGTGGCTTCTGATTGGCTGTCATCCGGAAGCATTTTATTATCTAGCGTTCCTTCAAGATAAATGGTGTTAGAGAAAACGCTAGAGGACAGGGTTTAGTAAATACGCTTCCCGTATTGGCATTCTTTTTCTCCCGTATATTCCATTAACAATGATTGCCAAATTTAAATTCATCCAGATATAATATACTCTATCTCCGGAATCTATGGAGGAAGCCCGCGCATAGCGGCAAAGAAGGGGACGAAATCGAGTGGGCAGAGCAAAACAGTACACGCTACTGCGAAGGCTGGTAACTGCAGTCTGTTTCCCTCCTCCACGCAACCCCGTTCCCTCTCTCGTGCTCATTGCTGTAGCCGCCTTGCGTCACTACTTGGGCAGAGGCTAGTTTTCGTTTGCTTGCTCCAGAGAAAACTGAGACAGAGTAGAGGTGTTCGTCGAACAGGAAAAAAGCAATTAATTGTGGGTACAGAAGTAGAGTTTTTTAAAAAAATTTAAACGAAATATAAAAAAAAAAATGCTTGGTTCTTCAGCATCAGTGGTCGGGACTACGAAACATGCAAATTTTATTCTGTATTGTGACCTGTATGTTATTTAAAATGTAAATTAATTATTTTGTTTAATATTATCTATCCCATGAACATCTGCAGGAGTGACGCCGCACCGTTAAAAATCCACAAAATTTGTCGCGAATAAATCTCCACTAAATTCATGGTCGAAAGTTGGTCAACCTACCTTCAAACATAAGATGTAATTTTCCTATCCTTAATATAAATGAATGATAAGTGTCTAGAAATGGCAGTAACTAACCTTGTGAAAATCCCATGACGAACACCAAGTATATTGAAACGAACCTAAGCAGATCTCCCATTACCATCCTGTAGATCATTACTACAAATGGTCCTACAGTCTTGAAACCTCTGAAATCATAATTCATACATATCAATGCTCTGTCATACTAAAACAATAACACTTCCTTGAATATTATTTTTAAAACAAAAATAGTTTTCCTATATTATTATAATTCAATATAAGTGGTGTTTTGTTTAAGCTTTATTCTATCAAGATTACGTTTGGCCAGAAGGGCTACACAAGCTTGTATTCAACTGGAAACTACCTGAGATTATTGCATTATAAGGCCAATTCGAAATTATTAGATACTGTCATTGTGTCATACAGTACAAACAAAGTGATCTGAAAATATATGAAAAAGAGTTCCATTCTAAAACTCGGAGAAGTACAGCCAATGTGGTGTGCATCAAAACTTATTTCATTCTTACTGTATCATGCATATTCTGATACTTTGTTGTGTAATGGGAAAGCAATAATTTTTATATTTCCTTCAAGATGTAGACAATTATGTATGTGTGACGATGCATGGTTTGCCTTAAACTAAAAAGAATCAAACATCCTTGTTAAAAGGTATCCATTGCCAATGTGCTTCGCATGAAGATTTCAAAAAGATATTCGAACATTATCTTCTAGAAAGGCAGTAGATAATCTAATCAGGAGCAGTTTATAAAATCTTTTGTACACTCAGCGTAACAGCTAGATCCAACAGCTATTTCCCATTTGTATCGATATCAACCTTTTTTCATAGCTAGTACAGTGGGATCCATAAGTACTACCGTGCAAGTGGTCCATGACTATTTTCATTATTTTTTCTCTTACATCTTATTCGTTTTTAAGCGGTGGATTTTTATGAATGCGGGTGCAGAAGTTGTCAACAGCTTGTTTTGACTTTTATTTTAATTCTTGAAGCTCTTATTGGGTTAAATAAAGTGCACGAATATGGTGATGGACAATTTGCACGGTCATAGTCATGGATCCCACTGTAGCTTCAATATCGTTGTGCTTGTATGTTAAAACTCAATATAACTAATAAGAAATTAGTGTTCACTATGCATACATTTTAATATTATTTCTATTTTTAAAAATATTTTTCTATTTTGTATTTTATTAGTTTTAACATTGATAGTATCAAGTGCCAAAATAGGCCCGCTCCAATATTATTTATTTGGTATTTATTATTATTAGAATATAATTACAAGGTGAATTGTGTTACAAAGTAGGATATACAACGGGCATGTTAGAATGACTTTACGTGGATACGGTAGATTCTCTGAAGTAGTTGTATTTGACCTATAACCAGTGCCAGAAAGTATGAACCCGCCTCTGGCAGATTTGGCTACACTTAAAAGAGGCTCAACATGCCCATATGAGCTTTTTGCTCAAGTGTGGAACCCTGCCTAATCCAAGATTTTTGTGAAAATGCCCTCGGGAATTTCCTGAGAAAGTATGACCCCCCTCAGATTGATTTGCCTACACTTATAAAAGGCACTTCTGTGAGATTGTTGTCCATAAACCTGTCAAAAATATGCCCCTCTTGATATTTTTTTTTCCCACACCTAAAACTACGCAAACGTATTAACACACACACACACACACACACACACACACACACACACACACACACACACACACACACACACACACACACACACACACACACACATTGACCTTGACCATGACCTTGACCTTGACCACACCCACCTACATACACACCCACACCCACCCACACCCACCCACATACACCCACACCCACCCACACCCACCCACATACACACCTACACCCACCCACACCCACCCACATATACACCCACACCCACCCACACACACACACATATATTTACTTCCGGTCCACTTGTGGCCTATTTCTGCTTTATTTCTGTTGCACTATGTTTTTGCAACAAATTATTACCCAATATTATGCATTAGACACGTGTTGTTTTCTGATTGGTTGCTTATGACATAATGTGATGACGTGTTAAATTCTGATTGGCTTATTGTTTCAGATGTTTTCAATGCGGTCCGTGCTTAGGGTATATAAAGAGATTTTGCATTGCATATCAGCCAGTATTGAAAAAGTTGTTGAAGAGTACAGATGTGTTGTTGCAGTGCTGCTCATATTTTTTAAACACAAAAATATTGCAGATTTGTATAAATTGAATTACAAATCTATTTGATTTAATATACAGAATTTTTGACAACCTGTCATAGGTTTATTAAGTATAAAGTTTTGATTTGGACCCCAAGAAATTTTATATAAATACCAAAGCCAAAAATATTCACACACATACACACACACACACACACACTAAATATACAAAACACACTGCTGAACCCAACTGATATTTTTTTTATTAAGCATAGAATTTTGATTTGAACCCCAGGAAATTTTATATAATAAACCAACAACAAAAATGCCAAATCAAAAATATTGTAATCAATGCAATAAAAATATATCCATCCCCAATTGGGTTAAGCACCAAATGAATTGTAATCCAGATAAAAGCAGAATTCTCACAAAAATATGCCCAAAATGCCATAAAGAATATAGCATGAAATATTTCACTTTTATTTGTTCTGCACAGTCATCAACATTTCCAAATAAAATTGAATGGAAATATTTGTGTGATTGCCCTGTATAATTTAGATTGCAAGGCCATATTTTGTAATTTTCTAGATCAGGAGCTAGACCCTATGCACCAGAAATAGGCCATAAAATGCCTCTCCACAAATTATGTGAGCATCATGGAGCACACAATACACTTTACAATTTTGAGAATCTCAATTTATATTCAGGAACAAGAGATTTGGATTTGATGTATCTGGAAATATCAAAAATTATTTCATTCTTCACAAACAAATCTCATCTAACAATTCCATAACAGTTCCATGCTCAGCTCTGTGTCTGTGTGAGGCAAGCACAGCTCTGTTAGAGATAGGTATATTATATAAATTTAAAATTATTTCATTCTTCACAAACAAATCTCATCTAACAATTCCATAACAGTTCCATGCTCAGCTCTGTGTGAGGCAAGCACAGCTCTGTTAGAGATAGGGATATTGAGTATTGAAACATCTAGAAATTATTTCATTCTTCTCAAGCTCAGCTCTGTGTCTGTGTGGGGATTTGTACCTAATAACATCAAAACAACACAGCTCTGTTAGAGACAGAATATTCAATTCCATATCTATAACATCTCTGTGTAATTCCATAACAGTTCCATGCTCAGCTCTGTGTCTATGTAGAGCAAAACAGCACAGCTCTGTTAGAGATAGGTATATTATATAAATTTAAAAATTATTTCATTCTTCACAAACAAATCTCATCTAACAATTCCATAACAGTTCCATGCTCAGCTCTGTGTCTGTGTGAGGCAAGCACAGCTCTGTTAGAGATAGGGATATTATATAAATTTAAAAATTATTTCATTCTTCACAAACAAATCTCATCTAACAATTCCATAACAGTTCCATGCTCAGCTCTGTGTCTGTGTGGGATTTGTACAGCAACATAGCTTTGTTAGAGATTCATTCAATTCTTCACCTCCATATCCATAACAGCTCTGTGTTTATAATAGATAGGAATATTGAGTGCATCTAACAATTCCTGCCCATAACAGTTCCATGTTGTAGAAATATCAGCAAGGCTCTGTGTCTGTGAGATTTGAAACCTTGTTCCCAATCAGTTCCAAGCTGTACATCTCTGTGTCTGTGAGATTTGAAACCTGTTCCTGTACAGCTCTGTGAGAATTTTCATAGTGCCTAATAATATCAGCACAGCTCAGTTAGGATCGCATCTAACAAATATCAAGGATTTGTACCTAATTACAGTAGCACAGGGATAGGGATAATAAGTATAGACTATTGATATAGAAATTATTTTATTCTTCAATCTTATTCATAACAGTTCTATGCTCCTATGTGTCTGAGCAACATCAGTACAGCACAGCTCTGTTAATTAATATCTATTGAAACATGTGTCTGTGCGTGGATTTGTACCTAAGTATAGCTATTATTGAGTATAGAATTATTATATCTAGATCCATTTTTCTGTGTCTGTGCAGGGATTTGTACCTAATAACATCAGTACAGCACAGCTCTGTTAGAGTATAGATTTATATTATTATTGAAACATCTCTTCACAAACAATCTCATCTAACAATTCTATAACAGTTCCGTTCAGCTCTGTGTCTGTGCGGGGATAAACATCAGTACAGCACAGCTCTGTTGCTCATCTTTTCAGCAATGTGTCTGTGCAGGGATTTGTACCTAATAACATCAGTACAGCACAGCTCTGTTAGAGTATAGATTTAATTATATTATTATTGAAACATCTAGAAATTATTCTTCAAACAAATATCATCTAACAATTCCATAACAATTCCATGCTCAGCTCTGTTGCTCATCTTTTCAGCTCTGTGTCTGTGCTGGGATTTGTACCTAATAACATCAGTACAGCACAGCTCTGTTAGAGTATAGATTTAATTATATTATTATTGAAACATCTAGAAATTATTCTTCCTAACAATTCCATAACAATTCCATGCTCAGCTCTGTGTCTGTGCGGGGATTTGTACCTAATAACAGCGGTACAGCACAGCTCTGTTAGAGTATAGATTTAATTATTGAAACATCTAGAAATTATTCTTCAAACAAATATCATCTAACAATTCCATAACAATTCCATGCTCAGCTCTGTGTCTGTGCGGGGATTTGTACCTAATAACATCAGTACAGCACAGCTCTGTTAGAGACATTTAATTCTTCATATTTATATCCATAACATCTCTGTGTCTGTGTGTCAGTACAGCACAGCTCTGTTAGAGATAGGGATATTTAGTATAGATTTAATTATTGAAACATCTAGAAATTATTTCATTCTTCACAAACAAATCTCATCTAACAATTCCATGCTCAGCTCTGTGTCTGTGCGAGGATTTGTACCTAATAACATCAGTACAGCATAGCTCTGTTAGAGACATTTAATTCTTCACATTTATATCCATAACAGCTCTGTGTCTGTGTGAGGCAAGCACAGCTCTGTTAGAGATAGGGATATTGAGTATTGAAACATCTAGAAATTATTTTATTCTTCACAAACAAATCTCATCTAACAATTCCATAACAGTTCCATGCTCAGCTCTGTGTCTGTGTGAGGCAAGCACAGCTCTGTTAAAGATCTTCACAAACAAATCTCATCTAACAATTCCATAACAGTTCCATGCTCAGCTCTGTGTCTGTGTGGGGATTTGTACCTAATAACATCAAAACAACACAGCTCTGTTAGAGACAGAATATTCAATTCTTCACATCCATATCCATAACATCTCTGTGTAATTCCATAACAGTTCCATGCTCAGCTCTGTGTCTGTGTGAGGCAAGCACAGCACTGTTAAAGATCTTCACAAACAAATCTCATCTAACAATTCCATAACAGTTCCATGCTCAGCTCTGTGTCTGTGTGGGTATTTGTACCTAATAACATCAAAACAACACAGCTCTGTTAGAGACAGAATATTCAATTCTTCACATCCATATCCATAACATCTCTGTGTAATTCCATAACAGTTCCATGCTCAGCTCTGTGTCTGTGTGAGGCAAGCACAGCTCTGTCAAAGATCTTCACAAACAAATCTCATCTAACAATTCCATAACAGTTCCATGCTCAGCTCTGTGTCTGTGTGGGGATTTGTACCTAATAACATCAAAACAACACAGCTCTGTTAGAGACAGAATATTCAATTCTTCACATCCATATCCATAACATCTCTGTGTAATTCCATAACAGTTCCATGCTCAGCTCTGTGTCTATGTAGAGCAAAACTGTTAGAGATAGGGATAGTAAGTATAAATTTAAAAATTATTTCATTCTTCACAAACAAATCTCATCTAACAGTTCCATAACAGTTCCATGCTCAGCTCTGTGTCTGTGTGAGGCAAGCACAGCTCTGTTACATGATGGGAATATTAAGTATAAATTTAAATTTCATTCTTCACAAACAAATCTCATCTAACAATTCCATAACAGTTCCATGCTCAGCTCTGTGTCTGTGTGAGGCAAGCACAGCTCTGTTAAATATAGGAATATTAAGTATAGATTTAAATTTCATTCTTCACAAACAAATCTCATCTAACAA
Source organism: Lepisma saccharinum (assembly GCF_977018435.1). Lineage (NCBI taxonomy): Eukaryota > Metazoa > Arthropoda > Insecta > Zygentoma > Lepismatidae > Lepisma > Lepisma saccharinum. Next base: position 74,018,569 of record NC_139236.1, read on the forward strand.
TTCCATAACAGTTCCATGCTCAGCTCTGTGTCTGTGTGGGATTTGTACAGCAACATAGCTTTGTTAGATACAGAGTAGATGGGTATAAATATTATTTCATTCAATTCTTCTCCTCCATATCCATAACAGCTCTGTGAAATTTATTCTTCACATCTAACAATTTCCATAACAGTTTCATGCTCAGCAAGGCTCTGTGTCTGTGTAGATAAAGATATTAATATTTCATTCCTTCATAACAGTTCCTGTGTCTGTGTGGGATTTGTACAGAGCTCAGCTCTGAGATAGGGACTAACAGTTAGGGTATAATTAATTCTTCACATCTATTGAGTGTCTAGATGTTATTTCATCCCTATGCCATGACAGTTTCAACTCTGTATTTGTATGGAATTTAAAACTTGTCTGAAAAGTGGCAATCAATGCCCATTGTTTCTATATAAACGTTTCAACGTATGTACACAGAGATGTTATGGATATGGATGTGAAGAATTGAATATTCTGTCTCTAACAGAGCTGTGTTGTTTTGATGTTATTAGGTACAAATCCCCACACAGACACAGAGCTGAGCATGGAACTGTTATGGAATTGTTAGATGAGATTTGTTTGTGAAGATCTTTAACAGAGCTGTGCTTGCCTCACACAGACACAGAGCTGAGCATGGAACTGTTATGGAATTACACAGAGATGTTATGGATATGGATGTGAAGAATTGAATATTCTGTCTCTAACAGAGCTGTGTTGTTATGATGTTATTAGGTACAAATCCCCACACAGACACAGAGCTGAGCATGGAACTGTTATGGAATTGTTAGATGAGATTTGTTTGTGAAGATCTTTAACAGAGCTGTGCTTGCCTCACACAGACACAGAGCTGAGCATGGAACTGTTATGGAATTACACAGAGATGTTATGGATATGGATGTGAAGAATTGAATATTCTGTCTCTAACAGAGCTGTGTTGTTTTGATGTTATTAGGTACAAATCCCCACACAGACACAGAGCTGAGCATGGAACTGTTATGGAATTGTTAGATGAGATTTGTTTGTGAAGATCTTTAACAGAGCTGTGCTTGCCTCACACAGACACAGAGCTGAGCATGGAACTGTTATGGAATTACACAGAGATGTTATGGATATGGATGTGAAGAATTGAATATTCTGTCTCTAACAGAGCTGTGTTGTTTTGATGTTATTAGGTACAAATCCCCACACAGACACAGAGCTGAGCATGGAACTGTTATGGAATTGTTAGATGAGATTTGTTTGTGAAGATCTTTAACAGAGCCTTGCTTGCCTCACACAGACACAGAGCTGAGCATGGAACTGTTATGGAATTACACAGAGATGTTATGGATATGGATGTGAAGAATTGAATATTCTGTCTCTAACAGAGCTGTGTTGTTTTGATGTTATTAGGTACAAATCCCCACACAGACACAGAGCTGAGCATGGAACTGTTATGGAATTGTTAGATGAGATTTGTTTGTGAAGATCTTTAACAGAGCTGTGCTTGCCTCACACAGACACAGAGCTGAGCATGGAACTGTTATGGAATTGTTAGATGAGATTTGTTTGTGAAGAATAAAATAATTTTTAAATTTATACTTAATATCCCTATCTCTAACAGAGCTGTGCTGTTTTGCTCTACATAGACACAGAGCTGAGCATGGAATTGTTATGTAATTGTGAAGAATTGAATATTCTGTCTCTAACAGAGCTGTGTTGTTTTGATGTTATTAGGTACAAATCCCCACTCAGACACAGAGCTGAGCATGGAACTGTTATGGAATTGTTAGATGAGATTTGTTTGTGAAGATCTTTAACAGAGCTGTGCTTGCCTCACACAGACACAGAGCTGAGCATGGAACTGTTATGGAATTACACAGAGATGTTATGGATATGGATGTGAAGAATTGAATATTCTGTCTCTAACAGAGCTGTGTTGTTTTGATGTTATTAGGTACAAATCCCCACACAGACACAGAGCTGAGCATGGAACTATTATGGAATTGTTAGATGAGATTTGTTTGTGAAGATCTTTAACAGAGCTGTGCTTGCCTCACACAGACACAGAGCTGAGCATGGAACTGTTATGGAATTACACAGAGATGTTATGGATATGGATGTGAAGAATTGAATATTCTGTCTCTAACAGAGCTGTGTTGTTTTGATGTTATTAGGTACAAATCCCCACACAGACACAGTGCTGAGCATGGAATTGTTATGGAATTGTTAGATGAGATTTGTTTGTGAAGATCCTTAACAGAGCTGTGCTTGCCTCACACAGACACAGAGCTGAGCATGGAACTGTTATGGAATTGTTAGATGAGATTTGTTTGTGAAGAATAAAATAATTTTTAAATTTATACTTAATATCCCTATCTCTAACAGAGCTGTGCTGTTTTGCTCTACATAGACACAGAGATGAGCATGGAATTGTTATGTAATTGTGAAGAATTGAATATTCTGTCTCTAACAGAGCTGTGTTGTTTTGATGTTATTAGGTACAAATCCCCACACAGACACAGAGCTGAGCATGAAATTGTTAGATGAGATTTGTTTGTGAAGAATAAAATAATTTCTAGATGTTTCAATACTCAATATCCCTATCTCTAACAGAGCTGTGCTTGCCTCACACAGACACAGAGCTGTTATGGATATAAATGTGAAGAATTAAATGTCTCTAACAGAGCTATGCTGTACTGATGTTATTAGGTACAAATCCTCGCACAGACACAGAGCTGAGCATGGAATTGTTAGATGAGATTTGTTTGTGAAGAATGAAATAATTTCTAGATGTTTCAATAATTAAATCTATACTAAATATCCCTATCTCTAACAGAGCTGTGCTGTACTGACACACAGACACAGAGATGTTATGGATATAAATATGAAGAATTAAATGTCTCTAACAGAGCTGTGCTGTACTGATGTTATTAGGTACAAATCCCCGCACAGACACAGAGCTGAGCATGGAATTGTTATGGAATTGTTAGATGATATTTGTTTGAAGAATAATTTCTAGATGTTTCAATAATTAAATCTATACTCTAACAGAGCTGTGCTGTACCGATGTTATTAGGTACAAATCCCCGCACAGACACAGAGCTGAGCATGGAATTGTTATGGAATTGTTAGGAAGAATAATTTCTAGATGTTTCAATAATAATATAATTAAATCTATACTCTAACAGAGCTGTGCTGTACTGATGTTATTAGGTACAAATCCCAGCACAGACACAGAGCTGAAAAGATGAGCAACAGAGCTGAGCATGGAATTGTTATGGAATTGTTAGATGATATTTGTTTGAAGAATAATTTCTAGATGTTTCAATAATAATATAATTAAATCTATACTCTAACAGAGCTGTGCTGTACTGATGTTATTAGGTACAAATCCCTGCACAGACACATTGCTGAAAAGATGAGCAACAGAGCTGTGCTGTACTGATGTTTATCCCCGCACAGACACAGAGCTGAACGGAACTGTTATAGAATTGTTAGATGAGATTGTTTGTGAAGAGATGTTTCAATAATAATATAAATCTATACTCTAACAGAGCTGTGCTGTACTGATGTTATTAGGTACAAATCCCTGCACAGACACAGAAAAATGGATCTAGATATAATAATTCTATACTCAATAATAGCTATACTTAGGTACAAATCCACGCACAGACACATGTTTCAATAGATATTAATTAACAGAGCTGTGCTGTACTGATGTTGCTCAGACACATAGGAGCATAGAACTGTTATGAATAAGATTGAAGAATAAAATAATTTCTATATCAATAGTCTATACTTATTATCCCTATCCCTGTGCTACTGTAATTAGGTACAAATCCTTGATATTTGTTAGATGCGATCCTAACTGAGCTGTGCTGATATTATTAGGCACTATGAAAATTCTCACAGAGCTGTACAGGAACAGGTTTCAAATCTCACAGACACAGAGATGTACAGCTTGGAACTGATTGGGAACAAGGTTTCAAATCTCACAGACACAGAGCCTTGCTGATATTTCTACAACATGGAACTGTTATGGGCAGGAATTGTTAGATGCACTCAATATTCCTATCTATTATAAACACAGAGCTGTTATGGATATGGAGGTGAAGAATTGAATGAATCTCTAACAAAGCTATGTTGCTGTACAAATCCCACACAGACACAGAGCTGAGAATGGAACTGTTATGGAATTGTTAGATGAGATTTGTTTGTGAAGAATGAAATAATTTTTAAATTTATATAATATCCCTATCTCTAACAGAGCTGTGCTTGCCTCACACAGACACAGAGCTGAGCATGGAACTGTTATGGAATTGTTAGATGAGATTTGTTTGTGAAGAATGAAATAATTTTTAAATTTATATAATATACCTATCTCTAACAGAGCTGTGCTGTTTTGCTCTACATAGACACAGAGCTGAGCATGGAACTGTTATGGAATTACACAGAGATGTTATAGATATGGAATTGAATATTCTGTCTCTAACAGAGCTGTGTTGTTTTGATGTTATTAGGTACAAATCCCTACACAGACACAGAGCTGAGCTTGAGAAGAATGAAATAATTTCTAGATGTTTCAATACTCAATATCCCTATCTCTAACAGAGCTGTGCTTGCCTCACACAGAGCTGAGCATGGAACTGTTATGGAATTGTTAGATGAGATTTGTTTGTGAAGAATGAAATAATTTTAAATTTATATAATATACCTATCTCTAACAGAGCTGTGCTTGCCTCACACAGACACAGAGCTGAGCATGGAACTGTTATGGAATTTTTAGATGAGATTTGTTTGTGAAGAATGAAATAATTTTTGATATTTCCAGATACATCAAATCCAAATCTCTTGTTCCTGAATATAAATTGAGATTCTCAAAATTGTAAAGTGTATTGTGTGCTCCATGATGCTCACATAATTTGTGGAGAGGCATTTTATGGCCTATTTCTGGTGCATAGGGTCTAGCTCCTGATCTAGAAAATTACAAAATATGGCCTTGCAATCTAAATTATACAGGGCAATCACACAAATATTTCCATTCAATTTTATTTGGAAATGTTGATGACTGTGCAGAACAAATAAAAGTGAAATATTTCATGCTATATTCTTTATGGCATTTTGGGCATATTTTTGTGAGAATTCTGCTTTTATCTGGATTACAATTCATTTGGTGCTTAACCCAATTGGGGATGGATATATTTTTATTGCATTGATTACAATATTTTTGATTTGGCATTTTTGTTGTTGGTTTATTATATAAAATTTCCTGGGGTTCAAATCAAAATTCTATGCTTAATAAAAAAAATATCAGTTGGGTTCAGCAGTGTGTTTTGTATATTTAGTGTGTGTGTGTGTGTGTGTATGTGTGTGAATATTTTTGGCTTTGGTATTTATATAAAATTTCTTGGGGTCCAAATCAAAACTTTATACTTAATAAACCTATGACAGGTTGTCAAAAATTCTGTATATTAAATCAAATAGATTTGTAATTCAATTTATACAAATCTGCAATATTTTTGTGTTTAAAAAATATGAGCAGCACTGCAACAACACATCTGTACTCTTCAACAACTTTTTCAATACTGGCTGATATGCAATGCAAAATCTCTTTATATACCCTAAGCACGGACCGCATTGAAAACATCTGAAACAATAAGCCAATCAGAATTTAACACGTCATCACATTATGTCATAAGCAACCAATCAGAAAACAACACGTGTCTAATGCATAATATTGGGTAATAATTTGTTGCAAAAACATAGTGCAACAGAAATAAAGCAGAAATAGGCCACAAGTGGACCGGAAGTAAATATATGTGTGTGTGTGTGGGTGGGTGTGGGTGTATATGTGGGTGGGTGGGTGTGGGTGTATGTGGGTGGGTGTGGGTGTGTATGTAGGTGGGTGTGGTCAAGGTCAAGGTCAAGGTCATGGTCATGGTCAATGTGTGTGTGTGGGTGTGGGTGTGTGTTTGTGTGTGTGTGTGTGTGTGTGTGTTAATACGTTTGCGTAGTTTTAGGTGTGGGCAAAAAAATATCAAGAGGGGCATATTTTTGACAGGTTTATGGACAACAATCTCACAGAAGTGCCTTTTATAAGTGTAGGCAAATCAATCTGAGGGGGGTCATACTTTCTCAGGAAATTCCCGAGGGCATTTTCACAAAAATCTTGGATTAGGCAGGGTTCCACACTTGAGCAAGAAGCTCATATGGGCATGTTGAGCCTGTTTTAAGTGTAGCCAAATCTGCCAGAGGGGGGTTCATACTTTCTGGCACTGGTTATAGGTCAAATCACACTACTCTCTGAGGAAAAAATAGGTAATTATTCTAGACTGTTCGGGTAAAAAGTACTTAAGTCTTATAAAATCCAAATTTACAGCAGCCAGCTAATTATGTTTATTGGTTTAATAGCAAACATTAGAGACATGATATACGTGTTGGATTATCGCTGTTTAGAATATTTTCACGTGCCCAATATAAAATCTAAAAGCATACTCATAATTTCTTTAATTGATTCATTGCAACTTTTCAACAGAAAATCGCAGTTTGTGACCAAAATGTCTTTTCCCGAACACACTAGAATTTTATCCAGCTTACGCAATTAATGCCCCTCATCAGTGCCGGATATATAAGTCTTGCCCCCCCGCAAAATATTATCAAAGGCCCCCTCTACCTACACACACACACACCCAACTCAACATTTTGGGAAAGGGGTTATGTGATAGGACACGGTTTTCTCACACCTGGAAAATGGTACATTTGTTAAAATGTAAGGTTGAAGAAACCTTAACTACTGCATTTCTAGTGAAATTCTAGCCTGATTTGATTCTAGACTGACTGCCACGCGGGAAACCCGGGCTGGGTAATCTAAGGTCGGAATTTTTCCGACTTTGTCTCCGCATAAAGCGGCTGTAGGACCCACCCAGCCTGAATTCAAATTGGGGGGTAAAGGTGGCCGCAGCGTGGTGCTGATCACACAACCTCCAAGATGACCGACATCGAAAATATGTGGGGCCCTACCCTCACATTCCCTAAATGTGCGTTCATGACATGGTGCTATGTGCACAGGGAATTTGACTTTTCTCTTACCTGTATATATTGTATTCGTTCCTGTACCCCTGAGTAACTAAGTTTGTTTCTTACATATGTATATACGAACCCTCTACTATGTCAAAGGCTTACTTGTCTCCGGGATCCGGCACTGCCCCTCATGTACAGTGGGATCCATGAGTATTACCATACAAATTGTCCATCACCGTGTTCGTGCACTTCATTTGATCCAATAAGAGCTTCAAGAATTAAAAGAAAGCTCAGAACAAGCTGTTGATAACTTCTGCACAGCATACATAAAGATCCATTGTTTAAAAACACATAGGATGTAAGAGAAACATTAATGAAAATAGTCATGGACAATTTGTACTGTAATACTCATGGATCCCACTGTACGTTAACCTACGTTCGATTATTCTCGCAAACCCTTACTTCGGTCGATTGGTACAAATTTGTGAGAACATAAATTTGTCACACGAAAATATCCATGAATCAGAAAAACGTTCGACGGGCCCACCTCTAATTTTCCAATCTTGTTTTGTTTATCTCGAAACTTTTCAGAAATCTCTTTAGAACAAACTTCGGCAAAGCGCTGCAAGAGCTTCTTTCTTCTTCTTCTTCGTGACCCTCCCCGCCTGGTATGTGGCAGTCTTGGTCAAGGATCTAATCAAGGTAGTATGGGAAATTGGAGAGTACCATAGTATCGAAGTCGTAGTAGTGGTTGTGTTCGTAAATAAATCGCAATATTACACTTCACTTTACTGTACTGTAACACTGATCACAAACTTGCACATAGGTACACACAAATTTCAAAACTGAATACCACTCTGGCGGGCAAAACTATATAATATCTACATTGTACGGGGATCCATGAGTATTATCGTAAAAATTGTCCATCACCATATTCGTGCACTTAATTTGACCCAACAAGAGCTTCAAGAATTAAAAGAAAACTCAAAACAAGCTGTTGACAACTTCTGCACCAGCATACATAAAGATCCATTGCTTAAAAACTCATAGGAAGTAAGAAAAATTTATGAATATAGTCATGGACGATTTGCACGGTAATACTCATGGATCTCACTGTACGAGGGAAAGGCGACGATAATAGGGAGGGTATGGATACAGGAAATGGTATCTTGGCTCTGTGTAGGTTGTTTAAAAGAGCGTGTTTGTTCCTTAACGAGCAATGGAAGAAGATATGATATGGCGCTACAAGAGCACAAAACCTTTACTGTTCCTCCGTTGACAAAATAAACTTGGCAGGCTGTTTCTTATTCCCCAAAGGTCACACTAATTAGTCTTAGCTAGATAACAAACTGAGCGTGTTTGCTCACATCTTGACGAGTTCCAATCTGTTGGTATTGATTGACAACAGAATATAAGACGGTGTCCTTTAGTACGGCAGAGAAAGATTGATTACCTACAAGTTCATTAACGACAGTCACATAAGACACAATTTCTTATAATAGTAGTAAGCTTCCAGAAGGATTCTTTGAAAATTAACGGGAACAATTTTGCTGGAGGACTGTGCTATGTAAAGTGATTCCTGTAGGAAATTCCCTGGAAATATATATATGTGCAATGCTGGGTTATGTTGCTACAATACTCTTATGATCGCCCTTCATTACTGTTTGAACTGTATGAAATGTAGGTATTTGATATGTCATATCAAATTCATTCATTATCATAAGTATAGCAATGAAAGGCATTGTTTCAGGAATATTTTGATCAAGGTACAGTCCGTTCTCTTCAAAATTGCATTTTGCACTAGATCAATGTTTTCTTTGTAAATATTTGACATAATAGTACAGCTTTCCGTATATAGGATAAATGTTTAATCCTGCAATTTGAATGAACAATAAAATAGCAACAAAAATAGAAAATATTTTCTCGGAAAGTAAGGAAATAAATATTCTCTATTCAAATAAGTGAGCCTTCAGTAAATAAATCATAGGATGAGTAATTCGTCCATCCTCCCAGTTTTCAATTCGAGATGTAGTTTTTGTAGTTAAAAAATTACATGGGTCCATGGGGGTCAAGTCAGCCCAACAATTGGTGTTTATATAAGATTCACAATTTCATTGCGATAATGATAATCTTTGATAAGAAGGAGGACATTTCTATTACAATACTATCACTGTTATAAATGCAATATTATGAGATATAGTGGAATAGATGAAAATCGTAAATTGATTTCTTTATCTGCCACAAAATTTGTACATTCTATGCAAGGTGGATTCTATGTTGTTGCTACCTAATGCAAAATCCAACTGCAACAGCTGCTCCTTGATATCACTGATTCGCATGTTTCCTATACAAAGGCCCGGGTTCGATACCCGGTGGAGGCACGTAGTGGTCCCGACCCCACTTTAAACTGTAGGTCCAGTCCCGATTAGCCTTACTGTGCATAGAGTGGACTTAAAACTTCAAATCCATCAATCAATCCTATACAAAGGCTGCCGCATGACAGACCTGTACCAAAATACTGATCATACAAGCGAGTTAAGCAGGATTTTTAATGCTTTCATGGTAGAAAAATCTATCCTACAGTGAATTATGATACCAAGCCTTTAATTCAATTTATGACACGATCAAAACTGTGTGTAATCCCGAGATCAGCACCTTTATCAACCAAATTCTATTGCTTTCCATGCAGTCTGTATCCGTATTTATTCAAAACGTTGAATTTGTTATTTGCATGATTGGACATCCACTGATACTGAATTTCAGATCATTGTTGCTTTTGTTCCATCATCCAGAGTACAATTTGATATTTTCGGTGTTCTAAATTATTTATTCTATCCGTGTTCATGTTGTTATGAAAGTCTATATCGGGGCATTCCAGCGTTACTTGTGCGAAATTTCACACATAAGATTGGATTAAAATATTCATCATGAACTAATTTCATAGTATTATGAAATGAAAAATTCAATATGCTGACCAAGGCAGAAAATGTATTTTATTTTAAAACATCAACTAAACGTAACGTTTCAACCTTCTAGCAAGGTCTTCTTCAGACTCTGTACCCAGTACAAATGAAACAAGGTACAAAACAGGAAGATATATATACACAGAAATCACTCCCCTCCAGACACAAGATTATTAGAAAGTGTTTTTCTCTCTAGAACATTCCAGCAGGTGGCCTTCCCTTGTCAACTGTACTTTTAATGACGGCGATTTGGATAAACATTTCCTTTCATCTGGAAAGTGGTTGGATTCTTTATCTCAAGCTCCTTTTATATATTCCCTCATTCCTCTTCCTTCTCCTCTCCTCTTTCTCTCTTGTCCTTTCCACTCTTTCTAACACCTTCTTCCATTCTTCTTTTATCTTCAGTCCCCCATTCCAGTTCATTGTGTCTCTTCTCCTTTCTTCTCTATCTCCTTGGCCTCCTTCCATTTTCTTACTAGTACTCTTTTCTCCCTTCCTATGGCCTCCCCGATGGCGCAGTGGTAGCGTCGTGGTCTTGTAATCAAGGGGTCCCGGGTTTGATTCCCGGTGGAGGCACATAGTGGTCGGATCCCACTTTAAACTATAGGTCCAGTCCCGATTAGCCTTACTGTGCATAAAGTGGACTTAAAACAACAAATCAAATCAAATCAAATCAAAATCTCCCTTCCTATCTGCTTAGCCTCATCCCACACTGTCATGTCCTGTTTCTTTCGTGTGTTTAAATATCGCATTTTTCTCTTTCTCATCCCTATGTTGTTTCAACCTGTCTTTTAGCCTCTTTTTCGTTTCTCCTATGTACACACACTAACATTCTTTACACTTCACTTCGTAGATAATCCATTCCTCTTCTCTGTTTTTCATTTTTCTCGTTTGCATTCTTCGCTATTCTTAAGATGCTTCTCCCTTCCTTCCTGTAAGTTTTAATGCCCGCTTTCCTAAGCACTTCGCATATCTTTTCTGTGGTCTTCCCCATACTCCTTCTTCCAAACCACCTCACTCTTACTTTTTCTTCCTCTTTTTATTCCTTTTCTCCCCTGCCGTTTTCACATATGCGGACGATTGTTTTGGCATATGGAAGGGAACGAAGAGGCAGCTTGACATATTTGCCAAAGAAATACAAGATGAAGAAGGAGGGATATTGTGGGAACTCGAAATAGAAGAAGACAAGATAAGCTACCTGGATATATTGATAACAAAGAAGAGAGGACAAGAAATTGAAACCGCTTGGCATCAGAAGAGGTGTGAAACAGGGGTATTTTGCTACAAAAGAAGTGATGTAAGTGAGGTGACAAAAATAAATTTTATAAAGAATATGGAGGACAGAATCAAGAAAATATGCACGACAGAATGTGAAAACGAAGGCAAAATAAACAACCTATGAAAACAGCTGGAAAAGAATGGCTAAGAGAAGGAGGATAGACTAGACATAAACAGAAGAAGGAAGAAAAGTTGCAGGGGAGAAGAGGAAGAGAAAGGAAAAGAGGAAGAGAAAGTAAAAGATAGGTGGTTTGGAATAAGGAGTATGGGGAAGACCACAGAAAAGATAATGCAAAGTGCTTAGGAAAGCGGGCATTAAAACTTACAGGAAGGGAGGGAGAAGCATCTTAGGAATAGCGAAGAATGCAAACAAGAAAAAGAAAAAGGAAAACAGAGGCTAAGCAGATAGGAAGGTGTAACGTGTAGTAGTGTTCACGTTACAAATATGTATATAAACTTAAAATTTTCTTTGCTTTTAACTGGTTAATTACCAAGGAATGTGAAACACACTTCGTATATATACAGGGTGATTCTAAAGGTAGGGTACAAACGAAAACCACAGATTCCTCCCATGAAATAGAGACGAAAGTGCCTCTTCCACTTTGCCGAGAGATGCCTCCGTGAGGAGCTAGACAACGCCGAAAACGTGTGAAAATGAACTTCACACCTCTGTACAGCCAGTACCAGTGAAGATAGAAAGGTGGAACAAAAGAAGTCAAAAGAAACACCAAAGTCGCCCATCCGAAAATCACCAGGCGGCAGCGGCGCAGCGCATGCGCATGGGGTTCCACAAAGGAAATAGGAGTGTCCCGCAAGACAAGTGAAGGGAAAGGGTAGCGACCGACAACGGTAGGGACAAAAGAAGCAATGAAGCATGAAGTAACAATTGCACAGCGGGAAACAAACACCATGACTGAAGCAGTGCAGTCGAGAAAAATAGTGCGGGGTTGCAGAACCACGGGAGGACGACGTAGGACGAAGAAACACAACGAGAATGCAAGCAAAGTGGTCCGTGACACTCGACAGGCAACAGACGCATACATGGTTCGGACAAAAATGGCGGCGCTGGCGGTGCAGCGCATGGGGAGTCCCCAAACACAGTGGGGAGACACCGCAGCAAGAACAAAGCACGGTGCAACAAAAGAGAAAGAGGACCGGACGGGGAATGGTACCTGCCAAGGAGACAACAAATGCGGGACAAGGGATTCCCCGTAGCAGCACCGAGGGGATGTCACACAGAGGTCGTGCGCCAGCAGGACAAACACAGCAACCACGGGCACAGGTTATTGCCAATGAAAGGTGCACTTACAGATAGGACCACGTACCCCGTACTGACGTTGTTACAAACGTCGTGATGGGGCCCAATCAGCCTCTTAGAAATGAAGCCGGAGGCACATCGCTGGGTGGGAGCGGGCGAAAGGCTGCTGGAGTGTCGTACGGACCCCACCACTCCGTACGGTGGACGACACTAATGGACGAGGTCGGAATGTTTCCATCCGGATCTCCAGGTCCACCGTTCCCAGACCTGACGCGGCTGCTTGCTTCCGAGCCCAACCCCAGCCGAACAACTCGAGTCCCTCCTCGGCCGCAGCCTTCCGCTCCGAAACCAACCGTGGCCTCACACCACCGCAGCCGCACACTGTCGCGTGGGTGTGAGACCGGGCCGAGCGAGGCTGGACATACAAACTGAGTGGGACAGCCGTGGAATGAAGCTACATGGGGGTATGCATGTCTGTTCAACCGCTGGGTCACCCCCCAGTGGTGTACACAAACACCACACGATCGTACGTAGTGCTCCCCGTCGACTCGAGCCAGACGGACGAAGTATGTGTTGTGGGTGAATGGGGCAAGAATGAAAGACGCTACGTGTGTTCCACGATGACAAGGCCCCAGAGTAGATGGCCCCACCTGACGGCAGTGGTCAGGTAGTGAAGAGCACAGGCACGGGTGGCTCGGGAACGTCAGTTGATTGTACCACAGCGCCGTGCGGACGTGTGGGCTGCAGGCGTCTGTTCTACGTACAAAGTGCCAGATTGGAAGTGCAGCGTCAGGGAGCGTGTCAGTGAAAGAGCCGGTGCGGTGGTGGTGTGCTTGACGTACGACAGTTGAGTACGTTGTTTCGAAGCCGTTGTGACCAGTGTGTGTGTGTGTGTGTGTGCCACCTGTGCACTGCAGTACAGTATTCCATAATTGACACTATCCTTACCGTACCATGGAACGCTACACATTTGTAGAACTGAGGGACATGCATTTTGTCTACGGCCTTGCAGATGGCAATGGCCGAGCAGCTGCACGCCTTTATCGCGAACGGTATCCGGATAGGCGACACGCCGACAGCAGGTTGTTTTCGAACGTGCACCCTACCCTTGGTGAATCGGGTGTGTTACGTGCAGGCCATCATGTCGGTCACCCAAGACATGTGCGCACCGCGGCGGTCGAGGAGGACGTACTTGCTCGCGTGGACGACACACCGTCCACTAGCACCCGTAGCATTGCACGTGCAGTGGGAGTATCACAGTCGACAGTGTGGCGTGTCCTTCATGATGATCTGCTGTATTCCTATCATCCACAGCGAGTCCACGCGTTGCTGGCTGGGGATTACCCACGACTTGTGGAATTCTGTCAACGACTGTTGCAGTTTTGTACGGACGATCCCCGTTTTTTGCGCAATGTGCTTTTCACGGACAAGGCATCATTCGCCCGTGAGGGCATCTTCAATTGCCGAAACAGCCATGTGTGGGATTATGAATATCCACATGCAGCAGTAGAGGTGCACCATCAGACTGAGTGAGCAGTGAATATCTGGGCAGGTATCATCGATGAAAAGATTATTGGTTCATACCTGCTGCCACCACATTTAAATGGCCAACCATATCGCACCTTTCTTTAATCAGTCCTTCCAGAGCTGCTAGAAGATGTACCTCTCAACGTGCGACATCGTATGTGGTTTCAATTGGATGGAGCGCCTGCACATTTTGATGGCACAGTGCCAACCCTTTTGCACCGTACCTACCCACAGCGCTGGATCGGCAGAGCAGGCCCCGTTCCCTGGCCCGCCCGTTCGCCTGACCTCACACCAATGGATTTCTTCTTGTGGGGCTATCTGAAAACATTCGTCTACGAGACCCCGGTGCCTGACCAGGAAATATTGGTAGCGCGGATACTTGCAGCATCGGCCGAGGTGTGTACCATGCGAGGGATTTTCGAGAGGGTTCGCCAGAATTTCCTGCGACGCTGCAAGGCTTGCATTGTATGTGGTGGTCATCAATTTGAGCAACTTTTGTAACAACGTCAGTCCGGGGTACGACTACGTACTACGTACTATTCCTATCTATAAGTGCACCTTTGCGTGGCAATAAACCTCCTGTGCCCGTAGTTGCTGTGTTTGTCCTGCTGGCGCACGACCTCTGTGTGACATCCCCTCGGTGCTGCTACGGGGAATCCCTTTTCCCGCATTTGTTGTCTCCTTGGCAGGTACCATTCCCCGTCCGGTCCTCTTTCTCTTTTGTTGCACCGTGCTTTGTTCTTGCTGCGGTGTCTCCCCACTGTGTTTGGGGACTCCCCATGCGCTGCACCGCCAGCGCCGCCATTTCTGTCCGAACCATGTATGCGTCTGTTGCCTGTCGAGTGTCACGGACCACTTTGCTTGCATTCTCGTTGTGTTTCTTCGACCTACGTCGTCCTCCCGTGGTTCTGCAACCCCGCACTATTTTTCTCGACTGCACTGCTTCAGTCATGGTGTTTGTTTCCCGCTGTGCAATTGTTACTTCATGCTTCATTGCTTCTTTTGTCCCTACCGTTGTCGGTCGCTACCCTTTCCCTTCACTTGTCTTGCGGGACACTCCTATTTCCTTTGTGGAACCCCATGCGCATGCGCTGCGCCGCTGCCGCCTGGTGATTTTCGGATGGGCGACTTTGGTGTTTCTTTTGACTTCTTTTGTTCCACCTTTCTATCTTCACTGGTACTGGCTGTACAGCGGTGTGAAGTTCATTTTCACACGTTTTCGGCGTTGTCTAGCTCCTCACGGAGGCATCTCTCGGCAAAGTGGAAGAGGCACTTTCGTCTCTATTTCATGGGAGGAATCTGTGGTTTTCGTTTGTACCCTACCTTTAGAATCACCCTGTATAAAAACTATTCATCCTGGTGTTAGATATAAGTTCCAAGAGTTTGTTTCTTTCTGCCAGCAATCTGAGCTGGAAGTTTATTATCGGTGACAACAATGCAGGAAAGCTAACGCTATTGTGTAAGAGCCAGGCAGACTCAACCTTATGAAAACGTTGTCACAGGGAAAAGACGAAAGATTAGGCTGTCTTTCCCACGCTATATCTGTCGTGTCCCTTGGCGGACAATAAATAAACTTATATCATATAAATCCCTGGTTCTTTTACTGCAAGACAGTGTGTTCAGAATTTAGTTACGTTAACGTAAAAGAAAGTTATGCCCGCGCAAGACAAAGCCTGTATATAAATATTTTTTGCTTAACATTTTGACGTTGTAATTTTTTTCTTTTTCTTTGTTGTCATATCGCGTTGGCGATGCAGGGTGAGAGGGGAGTTGGAAGAAGCCATACTCCCTGGTCAAATTAAATACTGAGTGTAACAATTAAAATTCTATTGCATATTTATTATTCACAATAGAGTAAAAATAGTAATTTTTACATGTAGCTAATTATGTTCCTCATTGATATTTAATTAATTTGTATTTTATTGTAATGTAAAATTGTTAAGATAAAAGTTGGTAAATCCTTCACGGCACCGAGAAATGATATATAAGCAGCGAAGCTTGAACTCGTATAACCGCCTTTTCTTTCAACGCTCGAACTTCTGCGTTTACTTCCACTTCGTTATTAGGAATTAGTTCATTCTGGGATTACCTTAGGACAGTTACTTAGCTCTTCTGGTCAGAAGGCTTATGTTCTCTCTGTTCTATGCTCCTGGTCAGGATATATAATTGAGAGGGTTGTGATTGTCTTAAGATATACCGGAATTCGGGATCGGCCGATAGACTGTTGGTAGGCAACGTTTGTGACCCTGGTCAGGGTACACCTTTTCTTATTCTGTGGTCACGGATTAATTTTCGGTTCTCTGGTCAGAGGCTGAAAAGAGAAAAGGAAGTTGGATACTTAACCGGATATCGACAGAACCTAGTGGGAAGAAGGATTGTCGACTGCTTGTAGAATCTTGGTCAAGATCTATAAGTAGATTGAGAACCTTTGACCCAGAATTACGAGGGACCTTACATCGAGGACTGAAGCAGCCGGATTAACCCGAACATTGAGCCGAGGAGACTCAAGCCCCGAAGAGATACTGAGCGTGAAGCCGAGACTCAATAGACCCATCGAACCAAGTACGATCCAGGACGGATCCTGACAAAGGGAGAAAAGAGTACTAGTAAGAAAATGGAAGGAGGCCAAGGAAATAGAGAAAAAAGGAGAAGAAGACACAATGAACTGGAATGGGGGACTGAAGATAAACAAATAATGGAAGAAGGTGTTAGAAAGAGTGGGAAGGTCAAGAACGAAAGAGGAGAGAAGAAAGAAGAGGAATGAGGAAATAAATAAAAGGAGCTTGAGATAAAGAGTCCAACCACTTTCCAGATGAAAGGAAATGTTTATCCAAATCGCCGTCAGGTAAAATTACAGCTGACAAGGGAAGGCCTCCTGCTGGAATGTTCTAGAGAGAAAACAACTTTCTAATAATCTTGTGTCTGGAGAGGAGTGAATTCTGTATATATATATATATCTTCCTGTTTTGTACCTTGTTTCATTTGTACTGGGTACAGAGTCTGATGAAGACCTTGCTAAAAGGTTGAAACGTTACGTCTAGTTTATGTTTTAAAATAAAATAAATTTTCTGCCTTGGTCAGCATATTGAATTTTTCATATCATGGAAACAAGGCTTAATGGTGTTATAGTATTATGAAGTACTTTGTGGAGTCTGGTAACAATTTTTTTAAAAAAACTTGAGTATGATGCCATGGCCTGAATGCATGAAAAGCATTAACGAAAATGTGTTACGTGTGTGACGCCTTAAAAATGTAGTAGAGTTTAATTTTAGTTGTCTGGGCTAGCAATTTTTGTAGGTGAAATATGCAAAAAAAATATACATTCATAAACATTTAAACCTTAATGCAATTAAAAACAATATTAATTTCCAGATTACTTCATTTTGTTATTCACATGAGGTAGGACAGCTTTTCGTGGACATGACATGTATTTTGTTCAAAATAAGTCCTCCAGTTGAGCCTACCCATTATTTTCAAAATTCGGCAAAACCTGAACCTTCGATGGCGAAATCATGAGTCGACAACTCGCATCGCTCTACCACCGAAATGGCTTTGTAATTTTCATGTTCCTAACACCATATTGATTGGTTCATCATCTTTCTCGATTTCTGTCACGGTACGTAACCAACTTTTCTCAATGCTTTATTTGGCTACTGTAGTTGATTGCTTGATTGATTTGGTTTTTTAAGTCCACTTTATGCACAGTAAGGCTAATCGGGACTGGACCTATAGTTTAAAGCCTACTGTAGTGGCTGATTAATTATCGTACCAATATATAATGATATATTGGTAAAACTGTATAAAAATTAAGAAGAATAAGTTCATTGTGTGCCATTTGAAGATTGTCATCAGCAATTGGCCCATCTTCTCAGCCAGTGGTTTTGCGAGGTATTTTGTGCCCCCTCCGACCAAGAGGTAAAACAGGCGAGTCAAGAATACACAAGTATTTTTTTAATTTTGTTTTGATTTACTACGTTTTTCTGTTACTTTTGGCTAATTTTAATGATGAATATGAATGATTAGAGAATTTCTGAGCTATGCAAAACTTCAAAAACACAGAAAAACTTTCTAGAGCCCAACTTCGATTTGCTAGTGCGGTTGCTAAGCCACTGTTCTATACCTCTAATTACACTGGTCCGTGAATCCGAGTTATTTGCTCCATGTCTTGCTTCCACTCCATCCCCTACTAGAACAAACTAAAGGTTAACATACAAAAATACTTTCATTGAATTATAACAATCACGGCTGGCACAATAATAAGGGAATGGCCGCAGGTAATCTCATTTCCGGTGGTAGCCAGTTGGAATATTTACCTAAAGAGAAAGTAGACATGGAGGAAGTAGTTGAAACTGCATAGCTCACACCTTCCCACGCCTGCCTACGCACGAGTAAGAACAAACCGCCAGAATAAACTCTTCAGTACCCAGAAAGGTTGAAAAGATTACAAAGCTGTCACGAGAACTTCAGTCTAAGTTTATGAATGAAATTTCCAACTCAATTATACGACTCATTTGATGGAAGGAAATACCAACATTTAGTACGTCATTATTCTTGCAAGTTACATCAGTCAACTCCTTGGTTCATTATTAGAGTTCATCATTGTGTACCAGACTACTGAAGGAGGAAGTGACGTCAAAATGACATGAAAGGTAGAACGTTTCGAACTGAAACAATGAAGACTGTCTATATTTACACGCTTATTAGGTAAAGGCGAGTGGTAGTGACGGAATCATGTAAATTGCGTCCTCAAACATGTCAGTATATGATCACTGCAAATATAATTGGTGTTCTTCGAAAAAAAAAAATACAGGTAGGGGAGATCCTGCCAGTTGCACCAGAACACGTGGAACACGAGCCAAGCTGTCATGAACCGACATATGATACGGTATTCTTGCATGCAAGCTAACACACAATTATATTTATGGTATCGTAAGCACATATCTGCATCCAGTTTATTTGTCCTCATTGCAACAAAACCGGTGTCACATACCCTACTCGAGGACGTATTTAGAAAGGGGTCAAGTGAGTCCGGATACCCCCGAAAGACTTACAAAGTACTAAATAATGAAAATATACTTGTTTAGTATTTGTTGCTTAGTCGATGGTTATTTCCACTGAATGTATTGGAAGGGAAGGATGATATTGGGATCACAGGACTTTTACTACACTAATAATTATAATATACATACATTAATAATGAACTTTACATTTCTTCAACTGAATCTAACATTTTTCTTGTTATTGAATAAATATTTAACTCTTTATCTATTTTACATTAATTTCGTTAATTTTGACGATCTAAACTATATGTAAGTTGGATAATGAATATGTGCTGTTATATCTACTTTTATACCGTCTTTTTACCTATTCATGCAATAAAAATACAATATCAATTACATATTTAAAACTATTATTATTATTAGACACTTGGTTCCGATCCCAAGAAATATATTTCTAGATACGTGCCTGTCCCTACTATAATCTACAGAGCGGATATTAAGAAACACGTGTAAAAAGACAAATATTAAATATATATAATGCTATCCCGCCATTGTTGATATAGATTTTAATTTTAAAATAGTTAAACAGCCCTTTATGAACCTCCAAGAACATCTGTTTGCGATTCAAGATTTTTTTTTACCCCCACACCCCCTATACGCCTTCATGGCGTGGTGCTATGCACAGGGGAGCACTTTACTTTTTTTGCCCTTTATGAACCTCCAAGAACATCTGTTTGCGATTCAAGATTCCCTGCCTACGTCGATTACCATCTAAACACACAGGCTAAACAAACAGAGCTAAATATAAAAGCATTAATTCTTGACGTAAAATAAGTTACTGGCTAACTGGTGATGAGGATAATGTGATATTATTGGAAATACAAACATCAGAGTTGACATTTCGAGGAGAGAAGGTAAATGAAAATCACACAACATGTAAACACGGGAAGCAATTTAAAAATTAGATTGTTTGACATGTAAACATAGATAACATCATAATGGCACTTAACAATTTAATATAGTGTAATTATGATGGTTTGCGTTGTATCGTTTAAAGGCACACAATATAGCAGAAGTTGTTCACAGGTTTTCCCACAGAGCTTACGTAAATATGACGATGACATGAAACAATTATAGTGCTTCTAACGACATGGTTATAATCAAATTATGAAATCATACTACTGTATTGCTTTTCAAAAGCAAGTTGTTTTCTTTAAAGATTTCATTCATTTTAGCATTCCCATGTTACTTGTAAATACAGCAATGCACTGTCAACATTCGTACCAGGCTGAGCAAAAATTTGCACCTAAAGATTCGCCAGAGTTCCTCTCATACACCATAGCCCGTTACATGTACACAAAATGAGGTCAGAAGTCCATGTTTTGTATATGCTACATACATTGATGCATGTATTGTGTGTGTGTTTCTGTGTAAATGTGTGTTTCTGGAAATTATATCCAATATTGACCCTTACTGAGTGTTGTTCTTTCTGCTCCTATGGTGTATCTCGATTGTTCTAGGCAGGAGGATTATGGATGGGTATGTTTGTTCACATTGCGATGTTGTGTGTACAGTATCCACATGACGGCAGTTTGAGGTTCAGCGATTAATATTGTTTTAATATCGGAAATGGGATTTTTACTCCTTGTAAGTTTTTTTTGTATAGAGTTTCGCGATGTTGTTGCCGTAAGTGACATTGGAAGGTCACTTGATTAACTTGATTGCAGAGCTGCTCCGCACTGGCAGAGGTTGAGGGCACAGCTTGTAATTGTTCCAAATGTTGATTCACTAAAACGTGACCTGTACGCATTTCCAATATAAGCACCAGTGTTTGGAAGTAACTAGTTACAAGTAACAGTTACTTTTTTGAAGAAATTTAACTGTAACTAGTTACTTTTAAAATCAAATAACTGTAACAGAGTTACTTTTTTTCAGCAGAAGTAACGTTTCAACAGTTACTTTTGCAGTTACTGTACGACAATAAATTGTTATTGTTATGTAAATTGCTGACAGTTTGGCTACCTTTTTCTCCCCTCTTCGCCATTCATTTGCGTTGCCACACTTTTCTGTCAGACAGTTGGAAGCTGTGTTTGGCGATAGCCTCGAGCAATACCGTATTCCTGGAACTGTTCAAGTGGCAAGCGTCAAGGCATCACCCCCTGAAGTGATGGTCAAGGCTCAAGAACAAACTTCCTTGATCTCTTTTCTCTGTCCATGGAATTGGCCAGAAAATCTGTCACAATGAATGACAGAGTTGTTGTCATGGTGAATCGAATACGGTCATCCAGCGCAGAACGTCTATTTACATGAATGAGTGGAACAATCGTAATAGCCTACATTGATGTTTTTTCGCGAGCGCTGTAGTCTTTTACAAAATCATTTCTTAAGAACAGTGTGATAATTTCAACACACATGTGGCAAACCAACGAAGAGGGAGAATCTAGCCATCTCACACGCTTGTTAATGAAATCTTCTACAGGAGGACTGAAGGGGTAAGTTTACAATGTAATTCTTGACTTCAGTTCATTGATAAATGATAACGCACAACCATTGCAATTTATTTCTCTCTGACTTTCTTTATATCCCCCTCCCCCGGTCCTGTGAAAATATAATTTGATAGCGTTTAAGTTCTTGCAAATTTAAATATATTTAATAAAACAGTAAATACCTAGGTATGTAGTTTCCTTTGTAGCAACAGTAAGACACGCACTTGTTTTTTTTTTCTTTTTCTGGACTCGCAACGGGTAACAAATATTGATTGAACAAGAAATATTGAACCAAATAGATTTTTTCTCATGACACAAATTGTTACAGACTTTTGTGGGGGAGGAGAGTGAAGTGTCGGAACCCTTGTTTACTTGTGCCACTCAAGAAACTTACTTGCCTGAAAAAGGGGGGGGGAGGGTTCGGAGTTATTTTATCACTTAATTTCAAGAAACCATTTTGTTATTGATTCATTGCTTCCTTTATTGTTTATATGTGTGCAGTTATAGCTACAAAAATTACCATCATTAATAACAAATATGAACCAATTATTGCGCACACATATTTTATCATTCACTAAAGTTCAGAAAAAATATTATCATTGCATTTTTTGTTTACATAAGTGCAGGTATGAAGTAATTGAATTAATTATAACAATTACCATATAGAATGTCATGTCGGCACACACATCCTAAGGAAGGGGGAAGGGGTGACAGGTCCACCAATGGAATTTTGCCTCTTATGAATGTTACCTTTGTGACTTTATGAGCAAAAGTAATACAGAGACATTTGGAAACCGCACTACGGCAACAGGGACCCTGGGTTCGAATCTGGCCTGGCCATTCAAATTCTTTATTTGCGTGGGCGAGGTTCAGTCTGAGGCTGTTCTGCCACCTAACCCGTGTCATCGATTACATTTAAATTTACATTTCTTATGTTATTACAGTATTTATATTTAATTAATTATTACAGTGTACAATAAACTGTATGATTTAGTTACAAAATCAATTGATAAAGCAATTGTAATAAATGTATGAATAGAATTATACAAAAATTGTGAAAAGACAACTACATAAAAATAAAATAAAATGAATTAAAAATAAATAAAAATATGTAGACAAAATACATAACATAAACATACAAGTTACATCATAGTATTTGAACACAATCTCTGCTCTGCCAATAGAAAATTCTTTACTTCATTTCGGAAAGATTCTATTTTAGATATGCTCGACATGATCTTGAGTGATCATCAATTTTATATCATCACTCATCGTCGTGATTAGCCAAAAGTGGCAGAAAAGCTACGTAAAATAACCTAATTCAATCATTAGTGTGTGTATGTGTGAGAGAAAGAGTGTGAGTGAGTAACGGTATGTTAGGTGGTATAAAACCATTATTTCATGCTATTTCCATACTGTTAGTAAAATTCCCCTTCCCTGCTGCAAATTTCTGAAATACAATACTGATAATATAAATATATGAAGAATATATAAGATTTATATTATGTACCAAATTATTGATTGTGTGTAAATTATTTGCAAGAAAATTTCCAACAAAAAGTAACTGTATCTGAGTTACTTTTCAAAATGAGTAACGGTAACTGTAACTCTGTTACTTTTGAAGCAATTAACTGTAACTAGTTACCTTTAAAAAAAAGTAACTTTCCGAACACTGATAAACACAATCATTGCCCAAGGTAGGCTCATGGTTTGATACCAAGGTCGATGATTACCGACTTGAGTGTGCCACTTGTAGGATGTGGTATTATGAAGCTGTTGTTAACACCAATCGTTCCATTGTTCTTGTAGTTTGTATTTAACTCTAGGTAGGAGGTCTGTGTAGGGTAGTCTGAGATGTCAAAATGTCCGAGATCTTGCTCTTTTAGCGTTAGCGTCTAGGGTTGTTAAAGCCCAAGGAACCCTCAAATTCCAATGGGTTCTATTGGGTTCCGTAACAGGACGGGGACCAATTTAAATTCTGCCCAAGTTGCGTATTACTTCGTTTCAATACCGAACTTGGACCGGGAAAAAAAAGTTCCGGGACCGAAATAATTTAAAAATAAAAAGGTTCTTCACGGTCCAGAATCCATTTTCGCGTTCTGATGTTCTCACCCGGATCGGATTTGAATTTATTTACAATTCCTGTACCTTTAACAACCCTGTTGGCGTCTACAATGTCATGATATTTATTGAGGTGACTGTGCACACACATGTGTGTAAAGGTCACTGTTCCTAGTTGTCGGAGTTGATGCATCGTGCTCAAAAGTGAGGTATGGGAAGGGTGCAGGCAGCGCCGCCTGTTCTCTACATTGCTTGCAGAACGCTGAAAGCGTCGGTAAGGATCATGGAGTGGGTAATTCTTAGTTGCTCGACATATGTCATACATATATCGACTCCACGTAACCAGTAACCTTGCATATAACATTTCTAGCGTGCGACATCAGCAACAACTAAAACAGCACAAATTTCCAACGGATATCGATTGGATATCCACAATAGATCAGATCCATGAATATTGTGCATATCCATTGGACATGTATTAGATATTCAATGGATATACAATTTACTTAAATTCTGGTTTAGAAGCTTGATTTAATAGTTTTTCATAATATATATGGAGCAAGTACCATCTATTGAAGCAACATTTATAAATACATAAGAAAAAATAGTTTACTTGCGGTAAACGCGGTAACATAGAGAATGCGCCACTGACATTTGAAAGAACTTTTCCAATCGAGACATCGTTCATGTTAGTGTTCACATATCACTTCTGTTCTACGCACACCCACGAAAAATCACGTGTTCACTTTGCCTTAGTTTTCCTCGTCTTCATAAAAACTCTTGTCCTGAACCTTTCAATAATTTAATTCAAGACTGGCCAGTATTAGCATAGAAACTTTCCATTTTAAAGGTCAAAAGGTACATATACGAGGGTCACTATTTATATTTTGAGCCTAACAATGAAAAAACAGGAATTTGGCATTGAAAACTGCTTTATTGTTTTTCGAAGTATTCTCCTTTATGGTCAATACACTATTGCATTCGTTCGAACCATTTGTCAAAGCAGTTTTTCCAATCTTCTTGAGACACCTCCATAATATGGTTTTTGAACGCATCAACGGCGTCTTCCGCCGACGAAAATCGTTGTCCACGCAATTTATTCTTGACATTCGGGAACAAGAAGAAGTCATTGGGTGCCAAATCAGGACTGTACGGCGGATGACCCATCAATTCGATTTTTTGACTGTTCATAAAGTCGGTTGTTAGACGAGATGTGTGACAGCTGGCATTTTTTTGATGAAGAATGATCCGACGGCGTTTGTTTGTTTTCCGTTTTTGACCGAAGACCTCTGGGAAACAAATTCTTGTGTACCATTCAGAGTTGACCGTTCTACGTTCCTCTAAAGGCACAGTTGCCACATGACCAGTTTTCCCGAAAAAACAGGCGACCATACAGTCGACTGCTGTTTACGTTCCGGCTCATATGCATATATCCATGATTCGTCACCTGTCACAATCTTATATACGTCTTTTGAAGCACCACGATTGTATTTATTGAGAATTTGTTTGCACCAATTGACGCGAGCGTCTTTTTGAGTTTTCGTCAAATTGTGTGGGATCCAACGAGAACATACCTTTCTCACAGCTGAATGATCATGTAATATTTTATATATGCTGGTGGAACTAATTCCTATGGTGGCCTCAATCTCACAGTATGTCACATGACGATCTTGCAGTATTAGGTTTTGCACAGCATCAATGTTTTCTTGAACAACAACTGATTTTGGACGACCTTCGCGAATCTCGTCGGTGAGCGAATGGCGACCACGATTAAATTTGTTATACTAGCGTTTCACAGTGGCAAAGGATGGGGCTTCATCGCCAAATGTGGAAGTAAGTTGATCGATGCACTCTTGTCTTGACAAAACATTTGACGTACGTTATGGTCAATAATGCCAGACGATTCCGTGCAAACGTCAAATCGCGCCTAACTTCAATCAGTGTTGCCAAGGCTCAAAATATAAATAGTGGCCCTCGTATGAGCTGACTTTCATGCACTAGAATAAAGTTTCAATGTATATTTTCCTCTTAGATAAATGTCAAAGGTTGTTCTGTACAGGCAAGGTTTTTTCATCTTCTTTCCCACGCTTATTAAAATCAAAGGAAGGTACAATTTACAAACTGCCATCTCTTTTTTATGTCAACGTGAAGGACGTGAATGAGGTTTCCGCACTGTCCTTAGGTCAAGAAAACGCATGATTTGCAGACACTACTGCAACTGACATTTCCATCAACTTGTTCAGAAATAAGGAAAACTGTGTTCGTCCTTTCTTGGCAAACTTCCTTTGTTTTTAATGGGTCCCGCTAGGAAGCTTCACTCGTAAAGAACAAAGTAGCAACGCGATCCTTAGGGTAAAAACACAGTGAAGCACATCCCTCATCGCCAGAAACTCGCAGGGACAAGTTTCCGGTAATTCAAAACCATGGAGTCAAATGGGGAAAAACATGGTGGAGCCCCGCTCATCGCAAGATGTTCCCAGGATCAAACACGGTTTGATCTTGGGTCCCATGTTTCAAGTGGAAGGTTATGTGATTGGTCCACTCAAGGCCACTTCTCCCCTTCGTGGAAGGCACCCTCCTCTTTTCCCGCTCAACGGAAAGAATGGGAACCAGTTTGAGTGGGAGAGGTTTGTTCGAGGTGCCTGTCCGACATCTGGTTCATTCATTATATCCTGACATTTTTATGGCTTGACCGGGCTCCGTTCGATGAGCAAGGGTCCTTGTGTCGCACTGTGTTTTTACCTTTAGAAGTTACATAGTCCCGCACGCGTTCAACAGTCTCTTCAGTTACGCGCTTCTTCGGATATTTCCCTGCCTCAGACAGCAAACTGCCGGTAAAGACACAGTGCGGCACAAGGACATTTAACAGTGTCCGTCCCAAATCTTGACATTGAGCTGAGAGTATTTTACCATCAAATACTAAATAAATAAAAAATAGGCTTAATTCAGGAAATGCATGTTACTTCTCTCTTCATAAACTTTTGTGTTCTCGTTTAATATCTAAGAAACTAAAATTTAAAATATAAAAAAACCTTTGTTTTGCCTGTATTATTATATGGATGCGAAACTGGGTATCTTACATTGAAAGAGGAACATAAATTGAGAGTATTGAAAATAAGATCCTTAGGAAAATATTTGGACCTAAATGGGATGAGGAGACATGTGAGTGGAGAAGGTTACATAATTTCGAAGTACATAATTTGTATTCATGTCCAGATATTATAAGAATGATTAAATCAAGAAGACTTAGGTGGGCAGGCCATGTGGCACGAATGGGAGAGGAATGAAGAGTTTACAGGAATCTTGTTGGGAAACCTGATGGTAAGAGACTTATAGGAAGACCAAGACGAAGATGGAGTGATAATGTTGAGATGGACGTAAAGGAAATCTGTGGGGATGGAAAAGAGTATATAGATCTTGCTCAGGATAGGGACAGATGGAAGGCCTGTGTTGCTGCAGCCATGAACCTTCGGGTTTAAGAAGGCTAGAGAGTTAGTTAGTTATTTTACAATCAAATGCCAGTGGAGAGCGGTCGTGCAGTATTCTAAAAATAATTAAAACTGCCCTCAGAAATTCAACGACGGACAGCAGACTTTCTAGTTTGGCATCCTTCACAGCAAATGCTGATGTTTTGCAAGAAATTGACTCTTGAGTCTCGCATTCTTTCGTTTGCTGCCAAGATGGAAACAGTTTTAGGTGAGTGAAGTGTATTGTTTTATGGAAGTTCAATGCATAATTTTTAATCAGAAGTGCATATATTTTAAAGTGTTATTAATACAAAGCATACAATTAATGGAAGTGAAGTATCATGACAAAAAACTATTTATAATAATAACATAATGCCGGCACATCCCAAATCAAAGGATAGCCTAGGGACCCAAAGTTTATAACTTCCCTTGAGCAAGGTGGTCTGCATAAGGTTGGCTGGCCCATATTGCACTTCGGATACTTTCCGTAGCATTTGCTTGTGACGTATATTCGTGACAAAGTAGAGTCTTACATAAATAATCCGGCCTGCATCAACGGGGTTAGACTGTCTTTGGAGAGTTTGTTCCAACCTGTCACCTTTTCCAAGCCAAGGATCGCTCACCGTTTTTTGGGTCAATCAGAAACGAAGAAAATATCGTCTACTAGACAGAGAGGAGCGAATGGAAAGCAGAGAAGCGGCGCTTACGCACGTGGTGTTGCCACTTCCAACTTTATTCCTAGTTTATTATCAGGATAGACGCTTGCACAAAGAAACTGAAACCCGAAACTTCCGATGGTGAGACCGTAAGTCCTCGACTTTTCGCGCTCGGCTACTAGGCGGCGTTAATTCTTTTTAGCTACTGATAACAGCTTTAAAAACTCTTATTTCTACATGTCATTGCTCGTCAACCAATGCCAGCACAGAACCCTCTTTGACTCCCCTGATATCCACCTTCCCTGGTAGTTGTCAGTATTTTTGATGCAATTATCAAAACTAATTTGCAGCAAGAAATGAAATAAGGATGATAAATGAAGACAGATACTTACCGACAGAAAAATAGAAAATATGGAGCTATTGTTAACATCACAACAATGGCAACGATATCCTCCGTCTCTGTTAGGCATAGAAACCTCAGGAAAGGAATGCTTAGCACCAAAAGGCAGGAGCAGAGGAACATTACTCTCGATGGTGCTGTCATCTGTGGGAAGGAAGTTATGAGAATTGGTATAGGATATTTGGTTCTTACTTTACTTGGTACAGTGGGATGCACAAGTGCTGCTTGGCAATTGTCCATGATTATCCTCATTGGCCTTTCTCTTGTACCCTACGTGTTTTAAGGAATAGAGTTCTACGTGGACAATTTGCTTGGAAATACTTATGCAACCCACTTTACATTATAAATGTGGCATAAATTCAGAAACTTTGGAAACACACCAGTTTGACACATAAAATTGCTAGAAATTTAATATGATTTAAATAAATATTAGCATTTATAAAATAATATTCATAGTGTTTTGAAAGACGCAGTGAAATTGAAACTTAAGCTAAGATAGTCATTGTCTCCATGTTAAAATGTAGTTAGTCTACTTTACCAATACACTGATGTATGAAAATGAAATGGATGATTGT
Source organism: Lepisma saccharinum (assembly GCF_977018435.1). Lineage (NCBI taxonomy): Eukaryota > Metazoa > Arthropoda > Insecta > Zygentoma > Lepismatidae > Lepisma > Lepisma saccharinum. Next base: position 74,047,263 of record NC_139236.1, read on the forward strand.
GGACTGAAACTACCAGGACGAGTATTTTTACATACCGTATATGCATCTACGATTATTGTCACATCAAAATTATATTTAATTGTAGCACACTCGAGGCTGGGAGACTGGAGCGAGCTAAAGTAGTCCCATGCAGTCGTCTCCGTCGAAGTTGTAGTTTCGATTCCTTTGTAATTTTGTCACTTCATCAATGTTATTGAACAACCCTGTATCCCCATTGTCAGGTTTAACTTAAAGATGCTGGAAAGTGACGTAAAATGAAAATAAGGAATATGTATTCCATGTGTCTTGATATACATGTCATGTCCAGTGTGAAATTGTTAACAAAAGATATGTAAAAGTCAAAGACTTCGGATTTGAGCAGGGCTGTAGTCGAGGGTATACGACGGTAAACCTTGCCCATTAGCGTATACGTTCTAATACAATGTGTATACTCTCGTTTCGTATATACTTAATCATGTAATTTGGTCATAACTGCTGTAAGCTTGTTATGGTCAAATACTTACGATTTCACGTGATCGGGAAAATGTCGAGAAGGTCCACCGTTGATCAGTTTTAGCCTCAGAAATATGTGAAGATATTGTAATGCATTTATACGAATTGTGGGTATATCATCATCCTCAGTATTCTATCCCAAAAGCTTTCTTTTTTGCAGAAGTTAAATAATTTCGTACATTTATTTAACGGAAGCATACTCCAAAGATAATGGAAATCATGTTTTCCCTTAACATTTCACAAAACTTAGCTTATATTCTCTGAAAATCTTGGGACTGTACTCTATTCCTGAAATCTCTGGAACAAGGCCGCGCATATAGATAGAGAAGAGGAGAAAGCGAGTGGGCTGCAAATGCTGGTAGCTGCAATCGTTTTACCCCTTCCACGTAAACCCGTTCCCTCGCACGTCTTAATCCCGGGACAGAGTATACAGCAATGAATTTAAGGGAGAGAAATGGTTCAGTGGGCTTCGCACCCTTCAGGTTTCGTTGCTTCTGCATATTTCCAAGATCGAGGTCATATTTTGCGATCCGATCACACAAAATAGAAGCTTTAAAACGCACCGTTTTCCAACGAAATTCAATTTGTATTCCATCAGCACCTTTGACGGCCCCAGCGGACCGCTTTTGCACTTGGCGAACTGTTTTACATGAACGTGCGGGATTATCCGCTTCATCCCTGTCTCTCCCTCCCATACCTTTTACTCTCCAGCCGACGTTCAGAAAGCCTTTGATGGGAAATATGCCTCCGCGTTAGGTAACGCCGGAATCTCGCATGAAATATGCAAGGAATCCGGGAACAAGCGGTATGATCCGGGAAGGGAATTTTCAAAGCTTTCCGAAGCCTGGATTTTCGGGATGCTGAATATCTCATGAATTTCTCTTTCTCCTAACTCCCACAATTAACGTGATACCCTTTTACCTTTCGACGAGGTAATTTGTCTTCTGATCCATGTATCCAGACAACCTGCAGTGATTTCTGGCGTACAATGCTGTCAGGATGATCTGGGGAAAACTATCCTGACTGGGCCAAACTTACTTCAGTTCGCAAAACCCAGATACAGTGTTTAAGCTAAAAAGTTGCACATAATAATGAAGATGAGGATGTAATTTATGCATCTTTTATGTTCTTACTGTTACAGTGATATATGAAAATGAAATGCAGATGATTGCTCCAAGAACAATTAGCCAGCCTCCGTGGCAGATTGGTTATCACAACGCACTACAACGCCAGGGGTCCCGGGTTTGAATCCCGCTCGGGCTTTGTTGTTTGTGAATGTCCATTCATCAATTTCATCACTCATCCCCATCTTCGCAAATTAGCCAAGAGGCACAAAACACGAAGTAAAATAAAACTAAATGAATCAATCAATCCAAGAACAATTGATTTGAAACAAGAAATAATAATAGATATAACACACTGACATTACTGTTCGACAGCAAAGACCAGTGGTGCCTACTTATATGTGCCTCTGGGTACTCGAGCCCATCCAATAATTTGTTTTAATGTAATTATTAGTTATTGTTAGTGTATATTTTTATCGTGATTCGCAGTGGATTGGTTATTGAAATCAATAAATAACAGATTTTTTGAACAATAAGTAAGGTTGCATTGCTGGTATATTATAATACATGGAAGGGACGATTTAGGAGATTTTTGTGAACTGATCTATTTGGGTGACTTCCCAGTTCACAGATTCCCAATTCACAGACTGCCTGAATTCCTTCCCGATTCACCGATCATGACTCCCCGGCGGAGTGTGACACGTGCAGTCTTCTCTTCACGTGGCAGAACCTCTTCCCAATTCATAGATTTCACCCCGCCCCTCCCCACTTTAGGTTAGGTTAGCACACTGCCTTTCTACCTATTAGAGAGAATTATGCAAATCTATCATCTGCAAGAAAAATAGCCATTATTGACGACATATTACATATACAGGGAAGTGAAAGTAACGCAGTTTACATATCAATAAAACTTACCTCCATCATTATTCCTTCCAGGGTCCATATCGCATAAACCAAACAACTTTCACTTGGATCACAAAGCGTTCGCTTCGCACAACCACGTCAATTCGTGTGTGTTTATTGAATAAATCCGTGAAGGTGCTTGTGGGAGAGTGGCAAGGTACTTCCTCCGAGGATGTGGGCGCGTATTGTGGACGGGGGGAGGGGAGAAATCTATGAATCTGGAAGAGTTTCGATAAGACTGCACGTGTCACACTCCGCCGGGGGTCATGATCGGTAAATCGGGAATGAATTCAGGCAGTCTGTGATTTGGGCATGAATCTCTATTTGAACCCAACCAATGTTTTTATTTTAAAGTTGGCGTTCCTGGAGGAGACGCTTCTAGGGAATCCAAACACGAAAGGGAAAGGTGGTAGAAGCATGCATGAGATTGCATCTGCCAATCGTTGCACTACGAGTGCGGTACGCTCGAGGGTGGGAAAACGAGTACGAGCGAGCGAAAGTGGTCCAAGGACTCTAATACACGTACACAAAAACGCTTTTCATCCTGTATTATATTTATTAACTATATAAATATATATGTAATAAATACATTACCAGGTTCTCGATGAACATATTGAGTCCGAGGAACCTAGCCTCCCTGAGCGCGGCCACGATGTACAGGATGGCCCCAAACTCCAGCGCTATCTCTCCCGCCACCCGCACCTGAGCGGACACCGTGTCGATGGCAAGCAGCCTGCACTCCGTCGCGTTGCCCGTGCCGTTCCACAGCCAGTCGTCGTACCAGGCGGTGGGGAGCGCCGGCCGGAAGCTGCCCGTGGCGAAGGACGAAGGACTGGAGGTGGTGATCGGGTCGGACACCCGCGTTCGCTGCCTGGTGGCCGGAGAAGGGGTTGAAGGGTACGTCATCCCTGTTGTTGAGTTCTGGGTTGCTTCCACGGTGGGCATCCTGTTGACTGTGTCGTTTCCTGAAAGTAAAAGTTATTATTAGGGAGATTTCGGACCGACAATTGACTCACGTCGTGTCCGAAAGGTTAGAGACCGTACCCAGCATGCTTCGAGAATGGTCTCGTAGTTCAGTGTTGGAGCCTTGAACTGGAAGCGAAAATCTTTCGAATTGCACTCCCATGTAGCACAAAACTGTTGGGCCAACTTTGGCAAATTATTGTCAATGTTTTTTGCCTCTTGGCGATGTCCGCCTTGCCATCCATCTCCAAACCAACCATTTCCCATCGGCGGGCCAACAATAAGAATAGAAGAATTTTGTCAACTATCTCCCAATCAACCACTCCCTAACGGTGGGCCAACAGCAGTGGCGTGCCCAGGATTTTCGAAAGGGAGGGGTTATGTATACCTTTTCTTGGTAGTCAGCCCTCATTTTGTCATATTTTCCTACCTTTGACGTTCTTTTTTAGGAATACTAGTCAAAATGGGGGTTATAACCCCCACCAACACCTCCTTGGGCACGCCACTGGCCAACAGTATGGTAATAAAGTTGCCAACTATATCCCAACCATCCATTTCCCAACGGGCCGACAATCTCCCAATGTTGGGCCAACAACGTGTGCTACATGGGCTTCGACTTCAGCGCCAAATACGATCAGTAGATAAAACTAATCGCACGTTGTTTTTCCCACGTTATAAACACTTGTTTTCACTTTAGAAATCACATACCATTTTAAAAAGTTATTTTACTCACATTCCCACACATTAGAAGAACTGCAACCAACTTCTGGTTGACTTTCACCTTTCATGATTTCAAACTAATGAACATGGAGTACATGAGTCAAGTATTCAAGCCTGCAACCTCGCGTGCTCCGCGCCATGGTCTCATTTAATTGGCGCTTTCGAACTGCATTAGGTGACGTCACATCCGACAAGCCCGTACTTCAAGACTGCTTTTCGAACCTTTCGGACAGAGCCTTAATCTTTTTGATCTACACTCTGTCCAGGGTATCTCTGGAGGGGGCGAATGAAGACAAGTCTCTGCACAAGTAGCGACTCGAGAGGGCTCGACCAATAAACTCGTGAGAGGGTGAGTGCAGCTACCAGCCTTTTGCAGCAGCGTGTACTGCTTTGCTCCGCCAACTCACTTTCTCCCCTTCTCTTCTGTTATGCCCCGCATTGCTCCATAGATTCCAGGGACAGAGTAGAGTACATAGTGCAGTTATTACTGCAATTATTACTGAAACGTGATTCGCGTTGGGAAAGTCGATTTAATTAACCTGGCTGGTAGCCCGAGAACACTTGTTCAATAAAAAGCTTTGCTTTTGAAATTTGAATTAAACGATACCGATTTCCAGGAGAGGTCGACGTAACTGCTCGACCCCGCCCCTCCCGACGGTGTTGTCCTATATAATCCAACAGTCCTATTTGCGAACAGTCCTAATTGGAATAACACCATATTACCTCGAAGGGCTGGGTCCTAATTGCGAACACAATTTTAAGCTTTCCTGTATTTTTTTAAAAAAAAAATCCAGAAAAAAGAAAACACACTTTTTCTTCAGCTTTATACCTTTCTGGTCTTAATGAGGTTTTCCGCTCTTGTATGCCGCTTACCTAGCTCGCCGTTGATTCTGTGGTTCCATCCCTTCACTGCATTATTTCTCTGCTGTTTCCTGTTGAAGCAGTTACACATCTTTTTTGGCACTGGGGTGTTTTCGAGACACTAACACACAATTTAAAGTCACTACCCTTATTTCTTTTTGAAAACAGGTTTTCCGGTTCCATGTGTTCGCAATTAGGACATGGAATTATTTCTCTCTTATGTGTTCGCAATTAGGATATTTTAGGAATTATTCGCAATTAGGACATGGAATTATTTCTCTTATGTGTTCGCAATTAGGATATTTTAGGCATTGTTCACAATTAGGACATGGAATTATTTCTCTCTTGTGTGTTTGCAATTAGGATATTTTAGACATTGTTCGCAATTAGGACATGGAATTATCTCTCTTATGTGTTCGCAATTAGGACATGGAATTATTTCTCTTATGTGTTTTCAATTAGGATATTTTAGGCATTGTTCGCAATTAGGACATGGAATTATTTCTCTCTTGTGTGTGCGCAATTAGGATATATTTGACATTGTTCGCAATTAGGACTGTTCGCAATTAAGACACAACCTATGCTACTATTTACTTGCCTTTGGGGGTTTTGACATGTGTCAGTGTGTGGAGACGCTACCTACCTGTTGAATTAGTGTTCCTCTTCACTTTTCTGGTGGCCAGGGGAAACAAATGGCTGCCGATAGGTGGCAGGGTGAGATTGGGCATCGGTGTGGTGAAGGTGGTGGTAGGCGTGGTGTACATGGTAGAGGTGCTGGTTCCGTTCCAGTAGTTCACGGGCGGACCGGGCCTGAGCGTGAAGCACACCAGCGAGATAAGGAAGTAGAAGAGGAAGAGGAAATACTGACGGTAGAATCTGAAAAAAAGAGAAAACGGTACAATCTCAGGAACCATAAGAACTTATTTTGTTTTATTCCTTTGGTTGTTACGTTTGAGCACATTGAAGGCATGAGTTTTTTTGTAACGTTGTTGCTTTTTACACATCGCTCCTCTGTCTGAGCGATGAAGATATGAAATAAATGAAGAACCAGGACCTTTGAATCTTAAGGCACTAGCCTAACCATTCCACAAATGAACATTTTTTAAAATTTTTAACGTTATTATTCAGGGTGTAGCCTTTCATCAGATTCAACATGCCATCACTCGTCCTCCAGATTAGCCAAAAATGGCAGAAAACGAAGCGAAACACATAATGAAACATTTGCACATACATATGATGGGGGTATAACTGTGTATGTATTCTTGTGTTATATTTAATTTCTTTTTATTGTATGATTACGCGGATTGCATGTGTGTGTATACATGTAAACATACACAAATATACCTGGATAGAGATATTTCAACCAGATCCTAGCATATCATATTACTTTCCTGTACATTTGTACAATAAATTAAATTGTCTAAGATAGTAATTTGTATGATATTGGTAAATATATTAACCATGAAGATGTTCCTTTCTTAATCTTGTGGAATATTTGAGAAAATACTGGAAAATTATTGAAAACAAATTGATTGTTTGTGACATTAAATATTACATGTTGTATTATGTATTTGAATTTCACATAACACACAGCCTAAGTAATAGATATCGTCACTCAACTCACCTAAACTTGACGAATGCATTCCATTTGGCGTTCAAGAGGTCGACAACCACTCCATCCATAAGTTCTAGGTGACTCTCTTTGTCCTAGGTTGAAAGAATGAATCCATTTTGTATTTTTTTTTAACTTTAGGAGATAAACTCGTATATGATATGTTCTTTTGGTTAATTAGAATTTCCAGAGGATAATACATTCATCAATATTCATTTACAAGAATTTCAATTAATTTGATTGAATTCCTTAAAAGATAATATTTATGAACTACACAAGATATACTTTGATAAATGATTTAGTTCCTCAAAGGGAAACACTAGAAAATGATCAAATAAGAGTTCTTGTAAAATGAATAATTATGACATTGCTTAAGATAATTATGAAAACTCTAAACACGTTATTTAAACAAATATCAGTTGAGAAAAAGGACGGTATAAAAATTCATGAAACCTTTATTGAAAACAACGAAATAGCTAATCTCACAAACCTTTACTCTGAAAGTAAGAACATTATCTAGTTTAGCTGGATGAAAGACTAAAATTTACAAACTAAATTTTTGAAATTAATTGGAAATAGAGATTACATCGTGAACAAAACTTACTCCGAAAACTACCAGGTTGAGTGCTGAGTTCTTGTTGATTCTTCCCGTTTCTATGTCAATTGTGTCTATCAGAGACAACGGGTATGCTGCGCAGGTTATGCTTCCTGTGATAAAATTAAGGCTAGCATTAGGACTTGTTAAAAGTTTACTATGAGTTTGATATTTTTTATGGATTAACATAGAACAAGAATTGAATAATTTTTAAGCGGTAATTATAAAGAGAGAACGCTCTCCTGTCACAAAAAGTGCAGTATTCTTTATTCAGAGAGATTTCTACAGGCTTCTCCTACTACGTGCAACTCTAAGCACATCGTTGTTTCTCTGCCTACACACTTGGTCTTCAGAATTCCTTGTCAGTCTTTCCCTTTAAGCTACAGTAACTGTCTGAATTTAGCATCCAAAAAATGCCTTTAGAAACCTCTTCCGCTCAGTCAAATCTATGTTCGGAGAGGTTAAAGATTGTATCTTCTGCTAAAAACTCTTTTTTGCCTATGATCTATAATGTGATCTTTTTTATGCATCGTCCGTTATTCGTTGTTGTACTCCCAAGATAGCAAAGTTCTTTCTATTTTATCCTCCCCAAGCAATAAGTTTGTAGGTTTCCTGCTGGATACGATAATCATAATTAACTTAACATTTAAGCTATATAGTTTTGTAACCACTCTTAAGGACTTCTCCATCATTTTTTTGTTATTTTGTAAATAGATTTGAAACGTTTAAAAGATTAAGTTAGCCACTTTTGGCTAATTACGAAGATGAGGATGGATGAAGGAACAATAACAAAACATGTAAGGGCGACACATGATCACCACAGACGATTAAACTGGCTGTCCAGACGCTAGAACCTCGTCACTGTGAAACAATTCATTTCAGGATCAGTGGTATTCCTGGCTGAGAGGAATTTTCCCTGCTGTATTCCTAAAATTTCCCATTTCAACCTTTTCACAAAAAGTAAATTGCTAGAAACATTATTGAAGATTTATCCCAGATTTCGTTCTAGGAGTATCGAAATTTTATGTGGAGATTAATTTAACGTCAAATTAGGCTCTTGTGGATACTTTTATGGTGACAATGTTAATTGGTGTGGATAAATCTTGTACTGTGTACTTAATGTATAGGGTGTCCCAAAAGTAACGCAGGATTTAAATTGCGCGCCATTATTTTTTCATTGGGTTGGCAACGTTGTCTGAAGCACATGTTGTAGTAAGCACATTCCAGTTAGTAGTGAGTTAGTCGTGATGGAGAAATACACGATGCAGGAGAGCATAACTATCGTAAAAACATACTACAAATACGAAGAGTGTTGTGCTGAAACGGTGAGCAAATTACGTGGTATGTTTGGGCGGGAAAACGCGCCAAACGGAACGACTGTGAAAAAAGTCGTTCAAAAGTTTGAACAAGCAGGTTTGGTGATGGACGACAAAAGAAGTGGCCGACCTCATACCGGAAGCTCGGCTGAAAACATTGCCGCTGTGAGCACTAGTGTCGCTGAGTGTTCGAAAACGTCAATTCGCCGCAGGTCTCTTGAGTTAGACATTTCGAAGAGCACCATGCAGCAGATTATGGCGAAAGATCTGCGTATGCACCCATACAAGATTCAGATGACTGAACAGCTTAAGCCGCAAGACCACGTGCAGCGACTGGCATTCGTCGATTGGGTCCTGGACAATCTGCAAGTGGATGGTGATTTTGCTAAGAAAATCATCTTCAGTGACGAGGCGCATTTTCATCTGAATGGGTATGTAAACAAGCAGAACTGTCGCATGTGGGGCACGGAAAACCTTCGTGTTATTGAAGAAAATCCGATATATTCCCAACGAGTGTATGTGTGGTGTGTACTTTGGTGTGGTGGTATTATTGGGCCGCACTTCTTCAAAAACAAGTCCGGAAGTGCAGTAACTGTCAATGTTGTACATTATTGCAAGCTGATATCAGCATTGTTGTGGCCTCAGGTGGAAGCCATGGACTTTGGCTTTGATGTTGATGAAATGTTCTTCCATCAGGATGGCGCCACGTGTCATGCGACACACGAAACCATTGAGTTGTTACAGCAAAAATTTCATGGGCGGCTGATTTCGCGCAACAGTGATCACAATTGGCCACCAAGGTCATGCGATCTTACACCATGTGACTTTCATCTCTGGGGATTTGTAAAGTCCAAGGTTTACAGCAAACGCATAACAACCATTCACGAACTTAAAGAAGAAATCTGACGTGTTATCGCAACAATTGAGCCACAAGTTTGCGAAAATGTGATTGCAAATTTCGTCAAAAGATTGCGCGAGTGTCATATGAGACATGGAGGATATTTACCGGATATCATTTTCCATATTTAATCGGAGTGTTTACTCTGTCAAAGTATGTTACAACTTTGCCAATTCATGTATAAATAAAGAGTCATTTTGTAAATTTAAATCCTGCGTTACTTTTGGGACACCCTTTATTTCCTTTTTGTCAGTTACAGCTTAGAAGTTCTTGCACTTTTCATTACAATCAATCAGCTGAGTTCAGATCAAAATACGATATTTCAGGTTCCATTACAAGAAAAACTGGGGCAACCACTAGTCATAGATAAGTATTTGTGTTGTGCAATAATGCACGACGTCCAATATTCCCTTTATTGCATATTTTTGGATGTTTCTCTGTTTTTCCCTTTCCTGTAATTTCCGGCTCCAAAATTCTCCGTTCCTGGGAAGATGCTCTGCTGGGAACACCACTGTCCAGGACGTATTACGTGGAATAGAGGTTGACGTTTGAGTGGCTTCAAAAGGGATAACCCCTTACACCCGATGAAGTTCTAAGCAACTCCACCATCCCTCTGGATTTTGTTAATTGCCACGACACAGTGCAGAACATACTTCTCGAAAATAGCAACACCAACAAATACCCTTTGACAACCTTGAAACTTTCAAACCGCTTGATTCCCTCAGGGCGAAAGGGAGTTACCAAAGACGACTGAAACCTGATCCTGAAAGTAGAGGAAGAACTTGTGTCTGCAAAGTCCTCATCTTCTTACGTAACTCCACGGGAAAGACTAGCTGTAAAAAAAGTCATAGCGTGGATAGGATTGTAAATGCCCATTTCAACTAGTAACGAAACTGCATCGAAGATATGTTGAGTCGCAGAAATGTTTAAACGCAGAAGGAATAATTCATAAAAAAGAACATCAAGAAAGATTTTAACACAGCGTGAAACGTATTAAAAACTGATCGTAAAAAATAACATTCCTTGCTTTAATCTTCAACTCTGAAGCCTTAAATTTCACTACAGAAATTTCTAGAAATAATTTAATATTTTTCGTTGTGACACACTTTTTTCCTCCCGGCAATCTCTCCCTTCTCTGTTTTCTCTCTCTGTGCCCTTTTTTGCCCCCTTTTTATCTTTCTGTTCAGATAAACGAGGAACGGAAATTTATAGAAAGTCATCTTTTGTAACCCTCAAATCCATATGGAGAGTCAGACACACGGCAATAGCATTATACAAGGCGTCTCATAAGTAATAGGGCAAACTGACACAGGTGAAAGTACACGATAATAGAAGCAAAAAAGTCTCAGTAAACATGGGTCTGCAAAAGAGCCGTTTTCGAGATAATGGCGAATGTGTGATTACAAGCCGCCACTGACTTCATTGTTTGTAAACGTCGTCCTAGTTGGTAAAATGATGATAGTGTGTGCGAATGTGTGGATACAAGCTTTCATTGATTGCATTTTGTAAACACAGAGTGCTTTACTCCTTTCGCGGTCCGAGGTTTGCTCTTTGTTTACAAAACAGAACATTTCCGAGAGGTGGCGTTGTATGGATACAATCAGTATCAGTGTAATCGTACTGTGGGAGTCACGTCAGTTGTGCTGGACTGCCTGGTGAAAATCGAACCTTACAGCAACGAAGAGTATGCGGATATGCATTTTGTGTATGGTTTGGCTAACGGCAATGCACGGGAGGCTGCACGCTTGTACCAAGAAAAATACTCTGCTCGAAGGAACTCCTAGAGTCGCACATTTTCTAGGGTACATCAGCGCCTCAAAGAACATGGGAGCTTCGAACATGGTAGGAGAGCATGTAGACCTGCACGCATTACGCCTGAAGTTGAGGATATGGTATTGGAAGCAGTAGAACACTCTCCACGAACCTCGACGAGGAGAATTGCAGCACAAGTGCCAGTAAGCTGCAGTAGTGTTTGGAGAATTTTATATTGCAATTTACTCTACCCTTACCACCTCCAACGCGTTCAGTGTAAGTGATACGTATTGTCTTCCTAGAGTAACGTTTTGTCAGTGGATGCAACAACAGGTTGTACTTAACCTTCGTTTTGCAAGTAACATTTTATTTACAGACGATGGTATTTTTAATTTTCATAATTCTCATGTTTGGAGTGTACTAAACCCACATGCTGTTCATGAGGCACCACATCAGCAACGTTTCTAATTGAATGTGTGGTTAGGGGTACTAGGTAATCGTCTCATTGGACCACACATTCTCCAAGAAGACACAATGGACCAAGGTACCTTCGGTTTTGGCGGCATGATCTTCCAGGATTGCTTGAGGATGTTCCCCTTGATCCACGTCAGAGTATGTGGTACATGCATGATGGATCACCGGCACATTTTGCTGCTGCTGTGAGACGACATCTAACACGCAGATATCATCAAAGATGGATAGATCGAGGCGGGCCTGTACCGTGGCCTCCAAGGTCACCGGATATAAATCCTTTGGATGTTTGTGTCTGGGGTTACCTCCAAAGCGTAGTGTACAACAGTCCCGTTGACACGGTTGAAGAACTTAAACAGAGAATTGTACATGCTTGTGACCAATTCCGAAATGATCCGGGGGTGTTCGAAAGAATTCGAAACTCAATGCGGAATCGCGTACGTATTGCATCCAGATGGAAGGACGACACTTGCCGGCGAAATCGGACGTACGTATCCCTTCAACATATCACAAATTATTCATCGTTACGATTAATCCAAGCGGTGTAGGAAAGAAATAGTCGAAATAGAGAGGTAGAAAGCAATATTTTCACTGAAGGTGACGTTGCAGAAACTTACCTATTTGCCAGTAGATCTCGCGCTCAATGTTGAGGATATGGAAGAACATGTCACGCCGCGCAAGCTTCGCTGCTAGGGTGAGGGGCGTGAGGTTCTGGATGTTCCTGACGTCTATGGTGCCTCCCATCTCGTACCCCATGTCGAAGGTGCTCTGCGGGAGAAGCAAGTCAGAATACTATTAGTCATAGTCCCACATGCAACACGTTAAAAATAATATTAACTTACTTTTAGATTTTAACAGTTACAGTGGCGAAGCGTGGTGTCGCTGGAAGGGTAGGCACAGGCGTGTGAGTTCGTGTTGTTATGTGTTGAGTTTCGGGTTCTTTCAGTTCTTCAATTACACAAGAAATGGAGTCAGGAAAAAAACAGTATTAGCAACACGAAGGTAAATGTATAATTCAGGAACACAGTAACATAATCAGCACAATAACTTACATTGTGATATGAAGATACAAAGTTGCGTCGCACAGGACGGCTATATCATATTGGACATGTTTGACAGGATGAACGCACAGACTAAACACCAACAACATTTAATAATCAGGTCTGGCGTTCGAGTTCAATCAGCATACGACATTATGGGTGCGACTTTTTTTAGAATATGAGAAACTATAACCTTTTGAAGTTATTTTTGAAAATGTAACAACATATTCTTGCATCTCTCAACATACGTGAATAGTAACGCTTGATGTGTGCTAACTTGAAAATCGTATTTCTTGATTTTATTGTAAATTGATGCTTTAGATGTCATTCCAGTGGCAGTCTTCAATGTTGCAATGCCTCTTCTCTCTTCTTATGCCCGGTAATAGGTTCTTATGCTTGTTTTTGTAGCATTCCAGAGTAATACAAGTCATTATTCCGCTTTCTCAATTCACGCTCACAACAATGTGGTTAGCACATCGCGCTACGACGCCAGCGGTCCTGGGTTGGAATCTCGGCCCGCCCATGGGTATTTCTGGTCATTATCATCATATCAACACTCTTCCCCATCTTCGCAAATTAGCCAAAAGTGGCAAAAAAAACGAAGTAAAAAAATCAATCAAAGAACAATAAAGAATAAATTAGTGAAAAGAAAAAAACAAGATAAAATATAACAAAACTACAACAACGCAACAGAAGTAAATAGAAAAACTAACGAAAACGCAGAACACTGTGACAGAAACATTTTTTTCTTTTGTCTTTGCCATTCTACCCTCAGATTATCTTTCGCCTCGTTGGACACCCCGCGCTGGACAATTGATTGATTGATTGATTTAGTTTATTTTACTTCGCGTTTTGTGCCTCTTGGCTAATTTGCAAAGATGGGGATGAGTGATGAAATGATGAAATTGATGAATGGACATTCACAAACAACCAAGCCCGACCGGGATTCGAACCCGGGACCCTTGGCGTCGCAGCGCGATGTGCTAACCACTTTTTTTTTTGTCCTAACCACTTTTTTTTTTATTCCTCAGATACATTTACAAGAAAAATCACTACAAAAATTGCATTGCTTTACACCATACAATACAAATTATACATTGCTAGTATCACAAAGCACATCTTTATACAACAAATGCAATCACTCGCTCATATGCACATTTGTAAATACACTTCTATAAATTTTAATAGTAGACGTTACTACTGAATTGTGATGACTTTTGACACAAACTTTTCTCAAGATTACATTCTTATGCAACACAGTAATTTACCATTTTTCTTTCATACAGTAATTTTACAGGTTTTGGATAACAATAGTTTTTTTTTTTTTTAACATTCCATCAGCACCTTTAAAAAATGTGCAAATAATATTGTTCTTTTATCTTGAGACACTTTATGATATTCCTGTTTAACATATATTAAAAATTGATCATGAAAATCTATACCTTTATATATGCAGACAAACAATATATAATGTCCAACTAACCATTGTACACTACGCAATTTAGTACATGGAAAATACGAAAACGTAGGTAACATTATGTTATGCACAGTAAACGCATTGGGATGGGTGCGACAAATTTTTCCTAATAACACACACAGATATTTCCATGTTTCACGTGTCCGTATGCATTCACTTAGCCAGTGTGAAATCAAACCATTTTTTTTACACCTACCACATAGTGGGTCTTGTAACAGTTTTAATTTATGTAATTTCTCTTCCGTCACCACTATATCCTGCACCACACAGTACCACGCAGATTTTACCAAGGGCGATAAATGTGGCGCGTGAACATTATTCCATATTTTGTGCCAGGGATGGGTTGGTTGATTAATCATTATCTTGCAGCTAGGCAATGTTGCCAAACAACGTGACTGGTATAATTGAGATACTTTTAGTATTTCAAGAGGTTTCGCTGAAAGTAGTAGATAGCAAATTTCTAGCACTGATTCTTGTAAATATTTATACTGCGGTGGCACCGTTGCTATAGCGATCGGAGACTGCAATGGTATGGTGTCCAAAATCTGCTTAAGTATCACGCCCGTTAAACTGTCTGGGAAGTTTACTAACATTGACATATCCGCTTGTACTCGGAGAGCCCGGCTTTTTAAATCCACGTGAATCAAGCCAAGCCCTCCGCACCGTACCGGCAGACATACATTCTCGTGACTCACCCGCAACATTTGTTGTGCCCAAACAAACCAGTTTATCGCACTCCTTATCTGTACAAAATCCAATTTCCTCATCGGAAGCACTCGTGCCACAAACCAGAGCTTTGAACTCGCATAAATATTTACAAAAGCTACCCTGGCAACCAAGCTAAGGGCACGAAGTTTGTTTTGTTGAAGCACACTTTTCAGGCCAGCAATACATATTGAATAATTTTGAGCAATCATTTCTTGTAAAGAGTGGGTAAAAATTATTCCAAGTATTTTCAGTGCATTTACTTTTTGAATTTTATCATTTTGACACGAGTGGTTTGTAGCATCTAAGGGCATCCAATGAGTTTTATTATAGTTAATCTTTAGTCCAGCCACCGAGCTGTACTTTTCTATCACATTTTCAAGTATTTCCATATCTGTCGGCAAATTCACGAACACAGTGACATCATCAGCATAACCTAATAATTTTATCGTTGTTGAGTGAATATTTAACCCCTGCAATTGCATTTCAAGTACCTTTAAAAATGGCATTAACGCTACACAAAAACTTATCATAGATCACCTTGTCCGACACCCTTTTGTATAGGAAATGTCTTAGTTAAAAAACCATTGATTTTTACACACGATTTGGCATCAGTATATAAACTCTTAATCGCATTTACAAATTTTGGACTACAACCCATCCTTAAAAATACAGCATATACAAATTCGTGCTGTACAGTATCAAAAGCATTTTGAAAATCCAATGCCACTATACCATGGTGACCTTGTATGTTCGTATGTCTATAACTAGTTATGACATCACGAATTGTCTGTAAAACAGTAAAGATCGATCTATTATTACCATAACAGTATTGATGGACACCAATCATATAGGGAAAAAGACGACGAAGTAAACATCGTGCAAACATTTTATAATCCGTGCACAACAAAGATATAGGTCTATAGTGCTTTACTATCGTAGGGTTAGGCACTTTGGGAACCAGGACGATTACACCTGTATTGCTCGTCCTTCCCAAGCAGTGTTGATTAAATACTGCATTTATCCAGTCTGTCACAATATTACCTACCAGTGACCAAAATCTTTTATAAAATTCTATGGGAATACCATCTCTTCCTGGCGATGAGTTATTCTTCATTCCCAAAATCGCTTCGTACACCTCAGCAGCTGTAAAGGTCTTTTCAATCAGCAAGTTGTCATTAACAGAAAAAAATTCCGGAACTTGTTGTAAAAATATTTGTTCCTGAGCTGGAACATAACTTGTTCCTTGAAATCTAGAGTGATAAGCGCGGTAAAAGATTTTCTTTATGTCAGTCACATTACTATGTTCAGAATTATCTTCGTCTATTATCTTATGAATCGTTTGGCGTTTTCCACGATTACGTTCATGTAGAACATGACTAATATTGGCCATTTCAAGAGGGTCAAAAGGTAAAAGTTTACTACGTATTTTGCACCCACTTCTTTTTTGCGCGTGTAATTGCAACAATATTGCCTGTACTTGTTTAATGTTCTGTTGCACTTTTCCCCCTCTTACCCCTTCATCAGTTAGCTCTCTCAACACTTTATAATAAAAATTGTATTTATTATTCCAATCCTGGTTCCTTTCCCTACTATATTGTCTACAAAATCTTGTGATAGCTGGCTTTAGATATTCATCCCACCACTTAATTATATTTATTTGTTTCGCCTTTAATCGTTCCCAATACTTCCATTTCCATTGGAATTTGTCAGCAAAAAGTGGATCATCAAATAAAGATACATTCATTTTCCAATATCCATACCCATATTGTATATTTGGCAGTTGCATATTTACCGCCATTATAATTGCACTATGATCTGAGAAGCAAGTTGGCACCATATTAACATTAGAGATATTAGGGATAATTGATGGTGAAACATAAAATCTATCTAACCGTGAAGCACCCCCATCCTTTACATATGTGAAGCCTGCTCTTGTTGAGTGCAAAGTGTCCCATGCATCTTTCCATTGAAACCCAGTTACCAACTGTTGCAGCGCATTGGATGTATTAAATCCAGGGCGCTGGTCTTTTGGCAACAAAACATAATTAAAATCGCCTCCACAAATAATATGCTGCTTATTACCTTGAAGTTCCGTCGCAACTTCAGTTGCGAAAAATTCATTGCGTTGCTGCCTTTGATTACTACCAGAAGGCGCATAGAGATTACATATCCACAGGTTTTCACTTGTACAGTTGTAATTCTACCACTCGGATGGTATTCTACATTTAATACAGGTATATTGTCTCGAACTAATACAGCTGTTCCTTGCGCTGAATATGTGGAATTATTATAGACAATATAACTAGCGGGTAACTCATAATTAGTTATTGCTACTTCTTGAATGAGAGCAATATCTATAGCGGATTGAATTAGAAAGTCCCCCAATGCACTTTGTTTTGTTTTGTTTTGTAGTTTGTTTATGTTTATACTAGCAAGTCTAATGGTGGTAAGCATCACTATGGATATGTAAACACTTGCTTTTACAATACTGTTAAATATATACATTGTTTTACTGTTGTTAGGTCTACCTTACACACAAAGATTCTTAAAATATAACAAAAAAAAATAGCTATACTTTATACTCTGGCTATGTATGGAATATTTCACACCAATCACCTGATCAAACATCATATACTGAAATTTATTCATATTAATCGTGGCTAAATAAAATATTGTCTCTTGCGCCATATCGTTTATGGTATTCCAATCTAGGTTATTCGTGACAAGTAATATAAATACACACCAAAAAGTACCCGTTACTAACATTTCTGTTAAATATATCTCTTAACTCAACCCGTAAACAAAACCTTCTCTTACACTCAATACCTACAAAAGGGGGCGAGAGAAGGGAACATGAACACTTCTAGTTAATAACACGTCTTTTATGTCAAATGTTGGATAACAAAAATACTTACAGACTTTCTGTAGAGCCATTCTTCATATGTTTATCATCAAGAGCAAGGGTTGTTTCCAGATTGTTGGGTACACTTTGGGACAGGTTATCCCTCACTTGCGAAGGGGAACGTTGTTCACTTGGTTTCTTTGCTGGAGGGCCATTGATCGATTCGACGCGACGATTCCTCCTCCGTCTCTGCCTCCCCACTGTAGGTGATGATGCGATCTGCACTGATGAACGTGCTGGAGACTGGTCTCTGGTAGTCATCTGCAAGGTATTTTCATCTGTTGTCTGTGCATCTTCAAGTGTTTCCCTTGGTTCTCTTTCCTTAAAAGTGTTGGTGATCGGCAAACTGGGATCCTCGTCTTTGGTTGACACCGAACTCTCCATAAATTCTTCAGTACTTTCCTCATTTGACGCGATTTGTTCTTTTCTGGTCGACATTTGTGGAACACCCTGTATTGTCTCATCACTGACACATGCAGGTGGTTCGTTTTGTTTCTTGGTCGTTACACCCGAGAGTATTGTAGGCTCACTGGTGATCACTTCTTCTGTGCTGTTCAGGTTATAAGGGATGGGTCGGACTTTTCCTGCATACGAATTGTCACCCACTCTTGCTGATGATCGCTGTCGATTGGGGCATTGATTGAAGAAGTGTTCCTGGGAATCGCACGCTGCACAAGTCTTAGCTTGACCATTATGTGTGACCCAATACCTCCCTCCACTTATAGACACGTAAGAAGGTATTGAACGGGTCAAGGTCATCTCTACAATTTTTCTGCCCGTACGTACTGGATATATATGATCATCATTATACTTCTCATCTACTAATGTATGTATGGTTCCATATTGGTTCAACACTACTCGTATCGAGTCATCGTCTAATTCACTTGGGATCACATGAAGTCGAACTATTACTGTTGCACTGTCCGTCCATGTCATTAAAACCTCATGGGCACCTTCCGAATCATTATACACATAACATCCATTCGATTGATTCAACAACCGTTCACACACAAGCTTCGAAACTAGCTTCAGATACAAACATTTTCTAAAGTGATCTAACTCGATACTCACGACCTGATCCGGTGTTAGTTTCAATGTGTCGTTCATCCATTGGTGTAATCCCGTCGACGTGGGTTTGTCTCTGATGTTGCTGAAATTAATTTTCAGAGTGTTGACCCTTTTAATCGCCATTTGACTTCTATGTATTAAACTTCCACAAGACACTTACGTAAAGCACTGGCTACGCGTACGCGTGATCGGGAGTTGTACGAGCTAGCGTTCGCACAACTTCCTTGTATCGCAGCTCTCGCCAGACTGGCCACTCGGCCACAGGGTCGGGCCCGAGCTGGACAAGAAACAGATGTGAAGCCCAAGTTTTTACCGTGTGTCCGGAGTTACCAACCTCCCAATCAGGAAAAGTGTGCTCATTAAACTCTTAAATTTTGCTAAAAGCAACTAAATTGTGCTCGGATGACTTAGGTCTTAAGTTCATTTTATGCATCTATTTTGGGGGCAGTTGTGATGTGAACATGCGTTGTTGATTAGTTAAACAATATTGATAATTTCCTCCATTAAATTAGTTACAATGGTTTAACTAATATAATTGGTTCAATATAACGCTTGAAAAAGTTTGAGAAAATTCGACGACTACGTAGTATTTAGACATATTTTCCTGCGTTGGGCATACTTTTTAGGAAAGTTAACCCGAAGAAAGTAATGCCCCTCACGAGTCTGGTTTGAGCAAACAACAGCACTCATTGCATTTTTTTGATTATTTCTTACACGCTAAAATCAGTTTGGTTTCATCAAGTTAGTAATTTTCTTCTGAAATAAAAATAAAAATTCATACCCAGAATGTAATTCTGATAAGGGATTTCTATTTTCTCTCATTTGATTAACACCTAATTCATGAAGTGACATTTTGGTTATTTCTGAGTTCATTAATAAAAAAAAAGGTTATTGGAAGTTGTACTGTAGATAAATTGTTTTCGTGTTGCGTTCACCAATCTCAGAAGGCTTCACTGAGTACATTGCAAATTGTATGACATGGCAATTTCACTCGAAAAT
Organism: Lepisma saccharinum; assembly: GCF_977018435.1. Lineage (NCBI taxonomy): Eukaryota > Metazoa > Arthropoda > Insecta > Zygentoma > Lepismatidae > Lepisma > Lepisma saccharinum. Next base: position 74,067,104 of record NC_139236.1, read on the forward strand.
TGAAGGATGGTACATTTTACGTACTTCGTAACTGAAAAATAACAAAAATGTCACGCGTACCATGTTTTACACCTGACCCCTTCAACTAATCCTTCTCTTTCGAATGCTCACAAACCCTAAATAAATATTCCTGAAAGAAACTAAATGGAATCTATTCAGGATGAAATAAACCATATTTCATTCTTAATGTCAATGGTGTGCAAATCTGCATGCAGGTCCTTGAAGGGTAGTTCACATACTAGTTTCGATATAACAATTCTAGGAGCCAATAATCGATATTGGCTGCTTCGAGGAAATATTAAATTCACACTGTTGTTAGAATAGCGTCCTGGAGGCACAAAACTGCACAGCTTCTATGGATCTATTCCGCTCCATACCTGCACATGAAAACCCCAATGTGATAGCAGTCCTCCCACACACCTCGGCGATTGAGCCGTAAGCCTTTACGCTTCAGAAATAATTCCCTTCAGGGAAACCGAGCTTGATCCATACCGGCAGCTGAAAAACTAGAAAACTGCAACAATTTGTCCTTTTCAGAGCATGGTCCTGACAAGGGCCGCGGGCCGAAGGGAAGAAGCATTGAATGCGCGCCTTTTAATAAAAATTCCATTTCGACCATAAATAAAAGCCTCGTCCTTCGAAACCACCTACGCAACAGCTATTAATGAAACGTGTCAATCAATTCCTATGTGATTGGGCCTTTTTACGGAAGGGTTTGATTCATATTGTAGAACGGACAAAATTATGTACGGGTGCTGTATCGTTCCACGAAATCGAAAACTTAAAAAATGGTAGGGGGACAATATATTAAAGCAAGTCGAACTTTTTTTTTTACTTCACGCCTTTCTCCTGCTTGTCCAGGTTAACCGGGACATTGGGTATGGATGATAAAGTGGTGATGTTAGAATGAAGACAAGGTTCGAACCCGCGTCTCTTGACCCTCCACGATAGAGTTATTTCTTACCGTTAACACCTTTTAATCAAGGTATTCGGGTCAAATTCTCCGTGGAGGTATATTTTAGCGGTATAGATGCCACCTTAAACTGTATGTCCAGACTCGATTAATCAACCTGTGGATTTTTCGAATTCTCAAATATTTATCTCTTGCCTTTACAGTGTGTTACAACATATTACCCTAAGTCTTTTAAATCTGTTTTATGCCGCCTTCGTGGCAAGGTCGTAGCATTCCGCGCCATGACTACAGAGGTCACGAGTTCGAATTCCGGCATGGGTGATCTTTGTGAGGGCTACAGCCGGATTGCGCACACTTTTCCGGTTTTATCAGTGGTATCTGATAAGCCGTTGACAAGCTGTCACAGTTTACAGGATTGCGCACAAAAAAATGCGGCGATGTTGTCAGATGTGAAATGTTCTCAAGCCGTTCTCACTTCTGTTGTGTTTGTTTGTGTGCGTGTATGGACTTTTCGCAGTCATTATCCTAAGCTAACCTAACCTAACCTAACTTTTGAGTTTGAGTAAATTGGTATGATTTACAATTTTATTTCTAATTTCTCCGTCTCTACTTGTCTAAAGAAAAAAACAGTTTTGCGCACAGACTTTAAAGCGATCAAAATCTGTGCGCAAAACAGGTCAGTGAGATTTGTGCGCAATCCTAGATATAAGTGTGCGCAATTCGTTTGCGGCGCTTTGCCAGTATCCCGTCATCAACTTCATCATATCATCACTCAACTTCATCTTCGGGATAAAGTGGCAGTAAAGCGAAGTAAAATAAACCAAATTAATCAATCAAATACCGGGTTTCGATATTGCCTACAGATAAATATTGCCAAAGGAAAAGACCTAAAAGCATGGAAATGTGAAAGATACCGAAATACCGAAGATATAATGATACGGAAATACCTAAAATATCGATATACTAACCATACAGAATATAGTAAAACTACTGAAATACAGAAATGTCGAAGATCCAGAAGTTACTGAAATACCGAAAATTAAAAAAAGACCGATTTTCGTATATCGATATGTCGGTGTTGCCAATACTGGGTTCACTGGTATTTTCCAACAGTCTCTTTGCCTTCTCGATGGCGTAGTCGTTGTCGCCTTGTAATGGAGGGCTGCCTGGTTCGATACCCGGTGCAGGCACATTGAACAGTGATTCGGATTCCACTTTAAACTGTAGGTTCAGTCCCGATTAGCCTATTTTGTTATAAAGTGGACTTAAAAAAAACGGTTCAATTCAATCCAGCGATATGTATCTGATTCGGTGTATCATATTTATGAAAGTGTTAAAGGGGTGTTATTCTTAAATAATTCTTAAATATGAATTTGTCGTCGTGTTGAAGTCTGTTGTAATGATAGGGTAACTTCGGTGAATAACGCCAGGCGGGAAACAATGCAATTTCAAAGTTTCAACTCTGAAAGCATGGACGCACATAAAGTTAAGGGGTGACTCACCGTTGTACGATAAACAATGGTGCCTGGTAGCATTGCTGATAAGAACGGTTGCCATTGTCGAGCCTTCATTTAAGAGAAAGAGTTTGAACAGTGTAGACGTTTGAGTTGCGTTTCGAGGAAAAAGGGTCCACATTTTCAGCGCGCCGACAAAGGTGAGTGTTTTTCTATTGTAGAATTAGATTTCAAATGTTAACAATGCTGTACGTACACAATACGTTTATTACGTAAGTGAATGATGTGTGTACGGTTTTCATGGTCGGTATCGTAGTTTAGAACAGTAGGTTAAACTGCAATCTGTTGTTTCGTGAAATAACGCCATCATCGTGTCGGTGAATAACGCCACTCAATTTAAACTCAAATTTAAGGAAATGTTGATTTCGAAAATAGGTTTATCCTTGCTCAGTTACTTTCGAGGCGTACAGATACTTATTCTCGGTTAATTTCCTCTTTCAAATGGCGAGGAAATGTAGAATTATACGGGCCAAATGGTCAGTAGATGACTTGAGGCAAGCTATGGCGGCAATCAAACAAGGGTTGAAGATAGCATGTGCTGCACGTTTGTTCCAAATTCCTCGCAGAACTTTGAGGGACTGGGTATCGCGAAAAGACAAACAACCCATTCGAAAACTTAGTCGCGACTCTGTGCTGTCCCAGGAAATGGAACTGGAATTAAGACAGAGAATTATTCGTTTACAGAGTTGGATTTGGTTTAACCAGAAAAGACGTTTGTGAGTCCGCTTACAGAATCTGTGAAGAAAACAAACTAAGCAATCCTTTTCGAAATGGAAGAGCTGGAAAAGACTGGTTTTATGCATTTAGTTCAAGGCATCCAGACATCGTTTGCAGAAAGGCGGAAAACTTATCCTACGGGCGACTCATGAAATTCAACGAAACAATAGTGAATGATTTGTATACACTCCTTGAGAATACAATTGAAACTTTAAAGTTAGAAGCCAAACCAGAACTCCTTTACAACGCAGATGAAACGGGATTACAACTAACATACAACAGCAATCGGAAAATTCTTGCACTCAAAGGGAGCAAAAGAGTTCACAATGCTACACACGATGAGAAAGGTGAAACTGTGACTATTTTTGCATGCACCAATGCCTCTGGATCAAATTGGATTCCTCCAATGGTTTTGTACAAGGGAAAATATGGGAAGAAGGAATTTGGTGACGGTCTTCCCCCAGGCAGCATCTATGCTATGACTCCTAAAGGCTACATCACAAAGGCTGAATTCCTTACATTCCTTGGACATTTCAACGACCACCGGTTACCTGGCTGAGTGCTGCTTCTTGTAGATGGTAATAGCAGTCATCTTGACATTACAATTGTAAATGCTGCTGAAGACATGAATATTCAACTTCTGTGTCTGCCTGCACACTGTACTCACGAACTTCAGCCACTGGACAAGAGTGTCTTCAAGTTCCTGAAGATGTACTGGAATGAATCAGTTGATAGTTATCGACGACAGTATCCTGGCAGAGCACTTGGGAAGCTGCAATTCCCAAAACTGTTCTCACAGGCTTGGCTGCGTTCTGCAACACCTAAGAATGCAATTGCAGGCTTCACATCTACAGGCATCTATCCTTTCAACAGGTACGTTTCCGGACCACGCTTTTGCCCCTAGTGAAGTCTCAGAGCGAGAACTAGCAACCACAACTGAAAAAACGCATACACCCCAATCACCCCATTCACCAGAAACAAGTACCCTATCCATCCACAAGGTATTACCGACTCCTAACATAGAGAGGAGCACTGTCAGGCATCGCTCTCTAAATACCAAAGGAGTATTGGTGACACGGACCTTGTTTGCAGAACAATCCTCTTCCACTTCGTCAGGCACAAACAAGCAGTACAGCTCCACCTGCTCCAAAGAGAAGGACCGGGACTTGTATTGTGGAGACTGTGGAGGATACTATCATGATGCCAGAATTCGTAAAAACTGGATACAGTGCATAGAATGCAAAGTTTGGTATCATGAAATGTGTGATTCAGGTAATATCAACAAGTGTGGCCTGTGCCCATTGTGTGACGAGGGTTGTGCAATGATCTCTGACAGCGATGAGTAGCACCACGAATGTATGTGTGTGTGTGTGGCTGCCATACTCAAATGCACGTGCCAAGTATTCATGCTTTTTCTAATAACTTACTACAGTAATTATTTTTCCTACTACAGTTTAGTAAAGAAAATGTTAATGTTTTACTTGTAATTAAGAACATGGCGTTATTACCCGACAGGTCTGGAAATAACTCCATTTTGCATTAACACAGAATTTAGTATTTTATTGCTTTCATTATAACAGTGCAATCAATATTTTATTATTACACAATAGAGGAAAGTTCATTCTCCTATACATGTAAGTTTCATGTTCCTAACAATAAAAATGTATGAGTTCTAGAACGAAATGACCAATTGGTGGCGTTATTCACCGAAGTTACCCTATTTTGTACCAGTGTTTTAGATACGTTTTTGTTTGATTCAGGTGAAATGGGTAAATATCTGAAAATTTTTATTGTTGCAGTTAAGTAGTGAACTTCTTCTCTCAGCAATGATATGTGCATGTGAATGTATGTGTGTGTGTTTAAAGGAGGCTGGAGGGAGAGATGTTGAGTGTGGGTATGTATATGTGTGTAAAATGTACATGCAATATGATAATACTACCTTCAGCAGCTTAAATGACACCATATTAACCACATACGAAAGTAAATGCAAGTTTCATTTTCCTGTGGTAATTACACTTAAGTCAAGTCCTACGGAAGGCGGACCACATGCTGGCAAGGGAAGTGGGGAGCGGGGAAAGCGACCAATCCAACGCGATAAGAAACGCAGCATGTGTGCAGAACGTGTGCGCAGTACTTCCTCCCGGGACGTGTAACTCTCGGCGCCACCGCTGTTGTCTGTTTGGTCTGCGGCGCATTACCCGCTTCCCACTTACCTTGCCAGTATGTAAGGCGCCCGCCGTAAGGGTAGTCAAGAGCTTTAGTAAAGAATAACGTTTCCATGACCACATAAGGATGACTCATCCACAAATGGAAGCAGCTTTTATAACTGAAATGGTACTCGAAATCCTTCTTCATGCTGCTTCATAAGCACATTGTGCGTTTATATCTATTTGCTTTCGCCTGTAGAGGAAAAAGCATAAAACATTTCATGTAATCGATCCTTGAATCGTGACCTGAATTTTTACAAAAAACGAAGCACCTAAAGGGCAGATGCAAATTGAAACAAATGAACATCTGTAGCAAAGTCACTGTCGGTCGTTCAGATGTCGACCCCGCATGGTTTCGACTGAGACTAATTGAATGCTTGATCATTGATGCCGGGGAAACGGTCTGAGTTAATGACTATCAGAAAAATGTCACAGGTTGTCGAATGAGAGAGAGCTGCGTTTTAATTCTGAAAACGCACGAATGATAAAATGTCAGCTCTTGAAATGTAGACATGTTTCAGAGCAGTATCAAATTCCGATGAATGGTCAATACAAAGTGACTGGGGAGTAATCCGATTCTGCGTTTTAGGGTTCATTACGTAGCTAACAGGATTTGAGAAATCTTCACCAGAATGGCAATTATTTACCAACTGATTTGAACAATGTGTACCATTTTCCATGCAGCCTTCATTACTTGCGCCGATCTCCTTTCCGGAGAAGTTAGCATAGCGCGCTACGACACTAGGTGTTCCGGGTTCGAATCCCGACCTGGGTGTTCTTTGTGAGCGTCCCTTCATCATATCACCACCCATCCTCATCCTGACGATTAGCCAAACGTGGCAGAAGAGCGAAGTAAAATAAATTATTTCGTACAGAACACCTGGAGTATCCAATCAGAGTGCAAAGGGGCACTCGGCACAAATAAGGACAAAACACAGCCCTACGGAGGATTATACTTGCCATACTTTCAGACGCCAGAGCCTCTTGGCCTGAAACGTTTCAGTTACTGGGGTGTACTACGTGGAAGTGAGGTTGACTTTTGGGTGCCTTCTCAAAGATTCACCCCTTACACACCTCAAAAGACAATTAAAATTACACATGTTAAGTACTTTGATCTATAAACTGAATATTGATTTCTCTCTCTCTCTCTCTCTCTCTCTCTCTCTCTCTCACGCACACAAAATTATATATGTGTGTGTGTATATATATATATATATATATATATATATATATATATATGTATATATGTATATATATATATATATGTATATATATGTGTGTATATATATGTATATATATATATATATATATATATATATATGTATACCGCGTGAGGCACCTAAAAGTACCACCTGAAATAGCGAAGAAACCAGAAACAGTAGCGATGTGAGGTTTGCGGGAAACAATAATATCAAATGGGGCTCGTAAATCGGAGGTATGGGGTGGGTCGAAAAATATCGACAAATGGGGCATCTGGAGCAAAGTCATATTTTTTTAAATGGAACGATATACAATAACATGCATAATATAAAAGAGCACACGCAGAGAAACACAAAGGCATTTGGTCTCATGCATCTACTGCACATAGGAACAAAGATATGACCATGTGAAAATATGTAAACAAACTAACAAGTGGCCCACTTGGCCGTCAGTACCACGGCATGTACAAGTATGAGATGTCGGAAGCCATTGGACAAGATGAAGACAGAACGTGTTAAAGGAAGAAAAAATACAGTAGACATCGTCAGCACCATGTATTTGACAGTGTTACAGCATGATGAAAATGACCATGGCAGTATGTCGAAGAACCACTGCGTAAGAAGCGAAAACCTGTCAAAGTGTGTGTTCAAAGTGGTGGCCGTCAGCTGCGATACAGGCAACGAGGCGCCCACGCAAAGATCGTTGCACAGAATATAGCATCTCGTAGGGAATGTCCCTACAGGCCGCAGTAATGCGGTGTTGCATATCCTCTGGAGTTGTTGGCACATCCCGGTAGACAATGTCCTTCAGCTTTCCCCACAGGAAAAAGTCTAACGGTGTCAAATCTGTCAAAACTTGCTCTGCGTAATGGCAGTTCTGTCAGGCACCTGAGAAGTCTTACATGCCGTGGTACTGACGGTCAAGTGGGCCACTTGTTAGTTTGTTTACATATTTTCACATGGCCATATCTTCGTTCCTATGTGCAGTAGATGCATGAGACCAACGGCGTTGTGTTTCTCTGCGTGTGCTCTTTTATATTATGCATGTTATTGTATATCGTTCCATTAAAAAAAATATGACTTTGCTCCAGATGCCCCATTTGTCGATATTTTTCGACCCACCACATACCTCCGATTTACGAGCCCCATTTGATATTATTGTTTCCCGCAAACCTCACATCGCTACTGTTTCTGGTTTCTTCGCTATTTCAGGTGGTACTTTTAGGTGCCTTACGCGGTATATATGTATATATATATGTATACAGGGTGATTCTAAAGGTATAGTACAAACGAAAACCACAGATACCTCCCATGAAATAGAGACGAAAGTTTCCCTTCCACTTTGCCGAGAGATGCCTCCGTGAGGAGCTAGACAACGCCGAAAACGTGTGAAAATGAACTTCACACCTCTGTAGAGCCAGTACCAGTGAAGATAGAAAGGCGGAACAAACGAAGTCAAAAGGAACACCAAAGTCGCCCATCCGAAAAACACTAGGCGGCAGCTGCGCAACGCATGCGCATGGGGTTCCACAAAGGAAATAGGAGTGTCCCGCAAGACAAGTGAAGGGAAAGGGTAGCGATCGACAACGGTAGGGAGAAAAGAAGCAATGAAGCATGAAGTAACAATTGCACAGCGGGAAACAAACACATGCAGCGCGTGAGGAGTCCCCAAACACAGTGGGGAGACACCGCAGCAAGAACAAAGCACGGTTCAACAAAAGAGAAAGAGGACCGGACGGGGAATGGTACCTGTCAAGGAGACAACAAATGCGGGACGAGGGATTCCCCGTAGCAGCACCGAGGGGATGTCACTCAGAGGTCGTGCGCCAGCAGGACAAACACACCAACTACGGGCACAGGAGGTTTATTGCCACGCAAAGGTGCACTTACAGATAGGAATAGTACGTAGTACGTAGTCGTACCCCGGACTGACGTTGTTACAGAAGTTGCTCAAATTGACGACAACCACATTCAATGCAGGCATTGCAGCGTCGCAGTAAATTCTGGCGAACCGTATCAAAAATCCCTGGCATGGTACACACCTCGGCCGATGCTGCAAGTATCCGCGCTACCAATGTTTCCTTGTCAGGCACCGGGGTCTCGTAGACGAGTGTTTTCACATGGCCCCACAAGAAGAAATCCATTGGTGTGAGGTCAGGCGAACGGGCGGGCCAGGGGACGGGGCCCTCTCTGCCGATCCAGCGCTGTGGGTAGGTACGGTGCCAAAGGGTTCGCACTGTGCCATGAAAACGTGCAGGCGCTCCATCCAATTGAAACCACATACGATGTCGCACGTTGAGGGGTACATCTTCTAGCAGCTCTGGAAGGACTGATGCAAGAAAGGTGCGATAGAGGCGGCCATTTAAATGTGGTGGCAGCTGGTATGGACCGATAATCTGTTCATCGATGATACCTGCCCAGATATTCACTGCAAACTGGGTCTGATGGTGCACCTCGACTGCTGCATGTGGATTTTCATAATCCCACACATGGCTGTTTCGGCAATTGAAGATGCCCTCACGGGTGAATGTTGCCTCGTCCGTGAAAAGCACATGGCGCAAAAAAACGGGGATCGTTGGTACAAAACTGCAACAGTCGTTGACAGAATTCCACACGTCGTGGGTAATCCCCAGCCTGCAACGCGTGGACTCGCTGTGGATGATAGGGATACAGCAGATCATCATGAAGGACACGCCACACTGTCGACTGTGATACTCCCACTGCACGTGCAATGCTACGGGTGCTAGTGGACGGTGTGTCGTCCACGCAAGCAAGTACGTCCTCCTCGACCGCCGCGGTGCGCACATGTCTTGGGTGACCGACATGATGGCCTGCACGTAACACACCCGATTTACCAAGGGTACGGTGCACGTTCGAAAACAACCTGCTGTCGGGTTGTCGCCTCTCCGGATACCGTCCGCGATAAAGGCGTGCAGCTGCTCGGCCATTGCCATCTGCAAGGCCGTAGACAAAATGCATGTCCCTAAGTTCTACAAATGTGTAGCGTTCAATGGTACGGTGAGGATAGTGCCAATTATGGAATACTGTACTGCAGTGCACAGGTGGCACACACACACACACTGGTCACAACGGCTTCGAAACAACGTACTCAATTGTAGTACGTCAAGCACACCACCACCGCACCGGCTCTTTCACTGACTCGCTCCCTGACGCTGCACTTCCAATCAGCCCACACGTCCGCACGGCGCTGTGGTACAATCAGCTGACGTTCCTGAGCCACCCGTGCCTGTGCTCTTCACTACCTGACCACTGCCGTCAGGTGGGGCCATGTACTCTGGGGCCTTGTCATCGTGGAACACATGTAGCGTCCTTCATTCTTGCCCCATTCACCATACTTCGTCCGTCTTGCTCGAGCCGACGGGGAGCACTACGTACGATCGTGTGGTGTTTTTGTACACCAATGTGGGGTAACCCAGCAGTTGAACAGACGTGCATACCCCCACGTAGCTTCATTACACGATTGTCCCACGCAGTTTATCTGTCCAGCCTTGCTCGCCCAGGTCTCACACCCACGCGGCAGTGTGCGGCTGCGGTGGTGTGAGGCCACGCTTGGTTTCGGAGCGGAAGGCTGCGGCCGAGGAGGGACTCGAGTTGTTCGGCTGGGGTTGCGCTCGGAAGCAAGCAGCCGCGTCAGGTCTGGGAGCGGTGGACCTGGTGATCGGGATGGAAACATTCCGACCTCGTCCATTAGTGTCGTCCACCGTACGGAGTGGTGGGGTCCGTACGACACTCCAGCAGCCTTTCTCCCGCTCCCACCCAGCGATGTGCCTCCGGCTTCATTTCTAAGAGGCTGATTGGGCCCCATCACGACGTTTGTTACAACGTTAGTACGGGGTACGTGGTCCTATCTGTACGTGCACCTTTCATTAGCAATAACCTCCTGTGCCCGTAGTTGCTGTGTTTGTCCTGCTGGCGCACGACCTCTGTGTGACATTCCCTACGGGGAATCCCTCGTCCCGCATTTGTTGTCTCCTTGGCAGGTACCATTCCCCGTCCGGTCCTCTTTCTCTTTTGTTGCACCGTGCTTTGTTCTTGCTGCGGTGTCTCCCCACTGTGTTTTGGGGACTCCCTTGCGCTGCACCGCCAGCGCCGCCATTTCTGCCCCGAACCATGTACGCGTCTGTTGCCTGTCGAGTGTCACGGACCACTTTGCTTGCATTCTCGGTGTGTTTTTACATCCTACGTCGTCCTCCCGTGGTTCTGCAACCCCGCACTACTTTTCTCGACTGCACTGCTTCAGTCATGGTGTTTGTTTCCCGCTGAGCAATTGTTACTTCATGCTTCATTGCTTCTTTTCTCCCTACCGTTGTCGATCGCTACCCTTTCCCTTCACTTGTCTTGCGGGACACTCCTATTTCCTTTGTGGAACCCCATGCGCATGCGTTGCGCAGCTGCCGCCTAGTGTTTTTCGGATGGCAACTTTGGTGTTCCTTTTGACTTCGTTTGTTCCGCCTTTCTATCTTCACTGGTACTGGCTGTACAGAGGTGTGAAGTTCATTTTCACACGTTTTCGGCGTTGTCTAGCTCCTCACGGAGGCATCTCTCGGCAAAGTGGAAGGGAAACTTTCGTCTCTATTTCATGGGAGGTATCTGTGGTTTTCGTTTGTACTATACCTTTAGAATCACCCTGTATGTATGTATATATATATATATATATGTGTGTGTGTGTATATATATATATATATATATATATATATATATATAATGTGTGTGTGTGTGAGGGGAGGGGGTGTCGACGTATACAAACTTTTTATTATTTATTGTATATTTTTTTATTTTTCCTATTTTCATTAGTAAAGAGAAAATATGAATATTGTAATTATTGGTTGTTGAGCGGAAGGGAAAGCATTATAGCCTCAACTGCGCCATGTATACAATGTCGTAAATATATATATTTTTTAAAAAATCCCGACGTACCTGTTTGTCGTAAATGACCAACATGTGCAGCACCGTGTTCCCGTTGGTATCCTGGTTATCCGGGTTCGCACCCCGAGCAAGCATCAGTCTGTAGCACTCCTCCTGGGCAAGGCAGGCGGCGAAGCTCAGAGGATATTCTCCCCAGTAGACGTACCTGTAAGTAGGCAGAAGAATCAGTTGCCAACGCACTTAGTTTCATATATGCACTCGGTTATGGGTGTCCCAAAAATTTTATAATCAAAGTTTCCACTTTCTGCTTGTGCGAATTCCAGATTAGCCTGTGTGCATAAAGTGAACTTCGAACCAAAGTGAATCCTCCGAGATTACACTTGTGAGATATACGAAAATAGCATATACGAATATAAACAACTTCTACCGATTTGAAAACATGCTCTCTCTCACAAATTCAAGGCAACAAAACTATGGACCAACATGTAAACCTGAGTAATTCACCAGATTACGTAGATTTTTTTGGAAGTGGTTAGAATTGTAAATTGGAATTGTAGAGCGCTCTAGAGATCGGAAAGCACCATACAGTATTTCGTATTTACGATTTTAACCTTCCTTTCGAAAGTTGTTCAAAGACAAAAATGGTATTCGGTGTCACCTTAAACGGGGATGCATTCACCACCGTAGTTTTTTCGCGAGGTCCTTAATGCTTTCGTTTGAATTTTTTTTTTCCTTAAAATTTCGTGAAGGGCTGTAGTCCCATAATCCTCCTTTGCGTACGCCAGTGATGCAAGAAATATGAACACTTGTAAAGGAATATTAAAGAACTACATTGAAAATATTCAATGCTATACTAAAGATGTGTTTTTTTCAGTTAAAGCATATTGTACTTCCATTTATTTATTTGTAATATGTGGCATTAGAGGAATTCAGAAATTAATGAAGACCATTCGAACCATATTTGATAGATTTTAATACAAAAAATCAATTCATAATCTAAGTTAAATATACAATTGTATATGTGTAATTTTATGTTATTCTCTATCACATTATGTTAATCGTAATGCGATGATGATGAACTGATAAAACAGAGGGTAGAAACACCTAAGAAACCTTGCATCATCCGGGATTCGAATCCTGAATCTTCTGGCATTGCAGCACGCTACACTAACCATTCGGTGACGTAACTAGCCTTAACTGTTGTAAAATTAGAAAACCAATGTAAAATAAAAATGAAGCAAATACTCACCGTATGCTCACGAACCCCAGTGAATATTTAGAATATGGTTTACTGAAATTTTGCCAAACTATCCAATACAATTGTGTACTTCTATTGCAAAATTTGAACTTTCACGAAACACATAACTCGTGCAGCCCTTATACTTTGCATTAGTTGCAATATTGCCGGAGAACGACTACGTCACATCTATACTAAACATCTTAACAGCAACAACCAATAGAAACTTCAGACGGGTAATGGATCATCCTGCATCTGGGACGACGAAATTTGAGGCCAGATTTCTCTTCCTCCGGCATTTATTACCGTCGGCGGTTTGACGGATTACGTTTTGCGGCCAAAGATCAACCAAAGGGACGTGCATCGGCTGCAAAGGTAATCAAAGCAAGAGGTGCACGTTCGATCCAATAATATCACTTCGCAGCAGCTTGATTTTTTCTAATCAGTTCCAGATTGAGGATAAAAAGTACTGATCGTTTGAATCTATGATAAACCAGGAAATAAAGGACCCAAAAATTATAATTTGTTGATTAAAATGAGAGTTGAGATAGGGTGAATTACTTTCCTTTGAGAGTAATCTTTAATCTTGGCGCAGTCTTTAATATTCCGCGTGATTGACTATTGTGGCTGTTACATAGGCGTTCACACTGGGTCCGGTGTAGAGGGATTTTGTCGTCGTTTATAACCAGTATTGAAAAGAGATCGAGCATGAGAAGTCGCAAGTATTATTTCTTATGTAATTGTATATGGCAGTGACACAGTGAAGGTCTTTAAGAATGCAGAAGCTCATTTTAATGTTGCAACAACAGTATTTCAAATGTCATTCAATATTTGTCAATTTATGTGCATTCTATTTGCAAGCGTCTGTGTAGTGAAAGTTTTTGCCTAAGAAGGGCCGAGGCATTTATTTCGATTCTATTTTTCTTTACATTGATTAAATGGAGTTCCATTTTCACATCAGAGGTATGGCCTGTATATAATTACGCCTAAATTTAAGCTACAGACAGGACTTGGATTCTCGTGGCGTCCGAGCCACTAAGATACGCCCCTGCTTTGAACACATCAATACAGAGTTCGTAAAACTGTGAGATGGAATGTAGTTTTTCATTCCCGAGTGAAATCTCCATAATCAGAGGCCGTTCGCACATCTATGGGCTGTTGTCTAGATAGAGGTCTCGAGAAAGGAAGATATTGAATATATAATTTTGCATGAGTTGTGAAAGTTTGAGTCATACTTGGATGTCTTCATTCAAGTTTTGTAGTGGTGCCTTGCCATCTTGTATGTATGTCCAATTTAAATAATGGCTGTTCATAAGTGTAATGCATAATACCTACATATATAGGTATAATTTCATGTAGCATATATGTCCCTCTGCTCAGACTGTAGGACATATATTCCTCTGGTGCCTTGCCTTGTGCAACGTTCCCTCCAAATCATACACTAACTGCCAGACTAAGCTAGGAACGTTTCAGAAACGGCAAATTCCCCTGCGCTGTCCTGCCACCGGCTTCACTCCCCTGTTTATATCCGATTATCTGGCTCATTTGACCTCCACAGATATCATGGAGGATTGGGAACGACGATACTCTGTTTGCAAACATTTCAGGATGAATTTATCAAGTGAGGAAAGCCGTTTCCAGCGTCAATTCTGTTCATCTTGAAACACTTGTTCATATTCTTATATTTTACCGCCTATCTTCCTCTAGTTCAGTGGAAGGTGAATGAAGAATCGGTGAAACAAAGGATCACATATATTTGAACTATTCACTGTCAGACCTTTGGGCAGTGAATTCCATAATTGCTGCCAATGTTCGTAGCGGAGTGGCTAGAATAGCACGCTACGACACCAGGGATCCTGGATTTAAATCTCGGCTTAGGCATGGGTGTTATTTGTGAGCGCTCGTTCATAATTTCATCATCATTCATCTTCATCTTCGAAATTGGCCGAGAGTGGAAGAAAAGCGACGCTAAATGACAAGAGTCAAATGAAAGCAACATGCAACCTCATTGTCTAAATGTCTAAGTCTAAATAGGCAGGAAAGAGACGTACAATAAAACAATTACCAAATATAGATCTAAGATGGTAAATAATGAAAAGAAGAGGAAGTAAATTTGTTTCTTCGAGTGTTTTTAAAGTCCATTTTATGCATAGAAAGGATAATCGGGTCCTAACCTACAGTTTAAAAGTGGGTTACGAACCACTAGGTGCCCCAGCTAGAAGGAAAGTACATGTCTGTGATTATAGCACCTTCCAAACATCAGGCCCACTTATCTTGCGTCATTTTTCTGCCACTTCGCGACGATAAGGATGACTTATGATATGATTAACTTGATGAAGGGTCGCTCACAAGGCCGGCATTCGAACCCGGAACCCCTGGCGTCGTAGCGCGTTGTGATAACCACTCCGCCACGGAAGCTGGACAGAACATTGGTTGGAATGTGTCTACTTAATGTTCCAGGCTACCGTGTAGATCAGGGTTGCCAGTGGAGTCAGAGGAAAACTCAAGATATTCATGTTGAGAAATCCGTCATGGCTACATACCCTTCGTAGTTGGTCTCGACGCAGACGTTGACCCATTCGTGGTCGAGAGAGTCTGTGCGCGACGCCTTCTGGTCCTCGGGGCACATGAAGTTGCCGACGCATCGTTCGTGGAAGTCGACGCCGCTGTCCAGGAGGTACTTCACCATGGATGGGTCCTCGTTCACGATCGCCATATGCAGAACGTTCTCCCCTGAAACAAGCAACGCATTTATTAGTAATGTTGTTAAAGGTTCAGGAATTGTAAGGCCCACTTCAGACGGAAGCATTTCCTTTAGCATTTTTGCTTCCAAACATCTTATAGCAGATACTACTTTACACGGAAGCATTTCATGTAACATTTCGGTGAACTCTTGTGATTACAATGTATAATAAATATATACGGCACGAAAGGCACGTCGAGTTACAACACCTATGCTGAGTGCACGTTGTTTACAGTTGAAACAACTAAGATATTCTTCCATACGTGTGCAGTAAACGACATAAGCATGTATTTAAGCAGCGCCATTGATTTGTACCTAAAACCATTTAATAGGAAACGTTATTCCTCTTGCCTGAATAGTTATCGTGTTTTAAAAATGTGAAGTGATACATTGTTTACATCTCACGCGGCCGACATTACATCTGCACACGTGACCTAGAGGTCGCTTCTGATTGGCTGTGCTACGAAAAATGATATGAAACTAGGATCGATCCTGTCTTTGAGAAATGCCATGAAATATACCATGGCATCTGATTTTTTACTTTACACGGCAGGAGTTTGGTCATGGCATAAACGTTAAGAAAAATGCATTCGTCTAAAGCGGACCTAAGTAAATTCGATTCCGGTCCAAGAGAGAAAATCAGCAAGCGTTTTCGGCGTCTCATTGAGACACCTCCTTTAAGATAACCTGCAGATTTCTGGCATGGAAATTCCGCGCTTCGGTTCCGCGCCTTTCGCCGTAGTGGGCGTTAGTTACGCCTTTTGATTTCAATAGAAGCAGACAACAGAAGTTCTGTTGCCGTATTTCTCCGCGTTTCAGTGGGTGTTAAGCTTAAATGGGTTCTGGACCTTAAAAATATTTTTTTAATCTTTAAAGTATTTAAATTCGGTCCCGGAACCGAAAAAGAAAAAGAGGTTCAGTCAGTTCTCTTGGTGGGTTACTTTCTGGAAAGAAAGAAAGAAAGGTTTTATGCACAAAAAGACTAATCGGGACTGAACTTACAGTTTATAGTGGGATCTATTATTCTTGAATTATTCTTTTGCTTCGCTATTTCTTTCAATTTTGTTTTGTTTCTGTATTTTTCTTTCATTTTTTTGCTTCTCTATTTCTTTCATTCTTGTTTTGCTTCTGTATTTTTCTTTCATTTTTCTTTTGCTTCTCTATCTTTCTTCCATTTCTCTTTTGCTTCTCTATTTTTCTTGAATTATTCTTTTGCTTCGCTATTTCTTTCAATTTTGTTTTGTTTCTGTATTTTTCTTTCATTTTTTTGCTTCTCTATTTCTTTCATTCTTGTTTTGCTTCTGTATTTTTCTTTCATTTTTCTTTTGCTTCTCTATTTTTCTTTCATTTCTCTTTTGCTTATCTATTTTTCTTGAATTATTCTTTTGCTTCGCTATTTCTTTCATTCTTGTTTTGCTTCTGTATTTTTCTTTCATTTTTCTTTTGCTTCTCTATTTTTCTTTCATTTGTCTTTTCCTTCTCTATTTTTCTTTCATTTCTCTTTTGCTTAACTATTTTTATTGAATTATTTTTTGCTTCGCTTTTTCTTTCAATTTTGTTTTGTTTCTGTATTTTTATTTCATTTTTTTGCTTCTCTATTTTTCTTTAATTATTCTTTTGCTTCTCTATTTCTTTCATTCTTATTTTGCTTCTGTATTTTTGTTTCATTTTTCTTTTGCTTCTCTATTTTTCTTTCATTTGTCTTTTGCTTCTCTATTTTTCTTTCATTTCTCTTTTGCTTCTCTATTTTTATTGAATTATTTTTTTTGCTTCGCTATTTCTTTCAATTTTGTTTTGTTTCTGTATTTTTCTTTCATTTTTTTGCTTCTCTATTTTTCTTGAATTCTTCTTTTGCTTCTCTATTTCTTTCATTCTTGTTTTGCTTCTGTATTTTTGTTTCATTTTTCTTTTGCTTCTCTATTTTTCTTTCATTTGTCTTTTGCTTCTCTATTTTTCTTTCATTTCTCTTTTGCTTCTCTATTTTTATTGAATTATTTTTTGCTTCGCTATTTCTTTCAATTTTGTTTTGTTTCTGTATTTTTCTTTCATTTGTTTGCTTCTCTATTTTTCTTGAATTCTTCTTTTGTTTCTCTATTTCTTTCATTCTTGTTTTGCTTCTGTAATTTTCTTTCATTTTTCTCTTGCTTCTCTATTTTTCTTTAATTCTTCTTTAGCATCTCTATTTTTCTTTCATTCTTTTTTAGCATCTCTATTTTTCTTTCATTATTCTTTTCATGTTTCTCTATCTTTCTTTCCATTTCTTGTCGCTCCACTTTACCACGTGCCTCCACTGGGTATCAAACCCGAGACCTCTTGATTAACTATTTTCTGAAGTTTCAGCTCGTGTCAAGTGCTGTGCCTCCGTATATGTCGATCGTAAAGTCAGTCTTTTGTCATGGCGGAATGTCTTTAAGTCGGACAATATTATTGTCCACTGCAACTGTCGCAGGGAGAGGCGTGGGATGACTTGAATAGTAAAGGTTTTGTGCCAGAGGTTAGGTATACGGACATGTCTGGGTTAGGGTTTCATTATGGAATTAAAGTTCTGGAAGATGTAAAAGTTTCTTGAAGTGTTGATGTCATTAGTACCAGTTGTTCCCAGGCGGTCACTGATCAGGCGCGAAGCTACTTGACAGCCGGTGCTGTTGGCTGCTCATCTCTCTCTCCTCAATGGAGTCTCTGCAAAGGGTCCATAACTGGTTCCATTTAAGTAGGTTCTAACTTAATTCTCTGCGGGAAAATGGCACCCCCATTCCTAGGAAGAGATTTTATTACGGTCCATGTTTTAAAAATTCCAATTCCGCTCCAGTCCGTTGGCGAAACCCGTCTCAGGCAGGCGTGGTATGCTTTTTTGTTAATAGCGTGATTGGAACATTTTGGGGTCACCATATATTGAATGACCGTGAGAATTTCTCTTTCATTCTTCTTTTGTTTCTCTATTTTTCTGTCATTCTTCTCTTGCTTTTCTATTTTTCTTTTGCTTCTCTTTTTTATCATTTTTCTTTTGCTTCTCTGTTTTTCTTTCATTTCTCTTTTGCTTCTCTGTTTTTCTTTCATTTCTCTTTTGCTTCTCTGTTTTTCTTTCATTTCTCTTTTGCTTCTCTATTTTTCTTGAATTATTCTTTTGCTTCTCTATTTCTTTCAATCTTTTTTTCCTTCTGTATTTTTCTTTAATTTTTCTTCTCTATTTTTCTTTAATTTTTCTTCTCTATTTTTCTTGAATTCTTCTTTTGTTTCTCTATTTCTTTCAATCTTGTTTTGCTTCTGTATTTTTGTTTCATTTTTCTTTTGCTTCTCTATTTTTCTTTCATTTGTCTTTTGCTTCTCTATTTTTCTTTCATTTTTCTTCTCTATTTTTCTTAAATTCTTCTTTTGCTTCTCTATTTCTTTCAATTTTGTTTTGTTTCTGTATTTTTCTTTCATTTTTTTTGCTTCTCTATTTTTCTTGAATTCTTCTTTTGCTTCTCTATTTCATTCATTCTTGTTTTGCTTCTGTATTTTTCTTTCATTTTTCTCTTGCTTCTCCATTTTTCTTTAATTCTTCTTTAGCATCTCTATTTTTCTTTCATTCTTATTTTGCTTCTCTATTTGTCTGTCATTATTCTTTTCATGTTTCTCTATCTTTCTTTCCTTTTCTTGTCGCTCCATTTCTCTATATTTCTCGTCCATTCTCTCTTTCTCTCTCTTTCTGTGTGTGTGTCTACCTCTCTTTGTCTCACCTCTTCTCTCCTTCCTTTCGCCAGTCTTTTTATGCTCTAAACGATTCCCAAAAAATCCTCATGTAGGCTATTTGTGAGTGGGAGCTACATCCCTCCCTAGCTAACCGATGACGACGCCCCTGCGGGGAGGAATGAAAATTTGTGTCGGGAGAAAAAGCCGGACTAAATAAACAGAACGATTGCATGAAATATCCATTTACTAATTGAAGCAAACGTGATGTGACATGAAAAATTCAATAGTGTCTCTCCATCTCCCATGCAGGAAAAGCCATACTTTTTTGTACTTTGTTGTGGGTGTGTCTGTTGCGTGAAATCTGCCTACCGAGCATGGAAATCAGCTCCGTAATAGAATGAGGGCGGCTGGACAAAGAGGGGATTTGCCACACGCACAGATGTTTTGCAACAGAGGATCCTATGAATACATGAATGCATTTGATACAGGAGGGAAATCCTTGAACAGTGTTTGTGTTTCATTTACGCCGCTCGCTCACGTTTATTCGCTTTGCACTGTTATTTGATGGTTTGGTTCGTTATTTATCTAATGTGCTTAACGCATAATACGACGATGGATTCGATGAATCCCATCACACGTTTCTTTTGTATTTACCTAAATGTTGTCATGTATTTTATGCATTTCTTTCTGTAGTCTGTATTATGTATTCCTTGTAGATGAAATAAATTAGAAATTCCGATAGTTTTTTTTTAATATACAGCACAGAGGTGCCAGATTCGAAATCTGGCTAAGGTAAGTGT
The DNA here is from genome assembly GCF_977018435.1 of Lepisma saccharinum. Lineage (NCBI taxonomy): Eukaryota > Metazoa > Arthropoda > Insecta > Zygentoma > Lepismatidae > Lepisma > Lepisma saccharinum. The sequence continues at coordinate 74,086,993 of NC_139236.1, forward strand.
GTCCCATTATTTAATATAATCGGTTCATCATTCATCCTCAACGTCGAGATTAACACAAGAGCGATGCGACGCAATATAATCGAAGTAGAAATTAAGAAAGTATTTTACGCCACTTCTCTGCCTATTTAGGCTAATCGCGATGATGGTGAATCACGATTAGATGAACGAGATGAAAATATTTTTTTCCAGAACAATCATGCCCAAATCTGGACTCGAACTGGGAACTTTCGATGGTGGGATCGTTACGCATTTTCATCCACTCTGCCCTACTATGTTCGATTCTCTTTTCATGTACGGAACTCTTTTTTTAAATTATGCACAATTTTTATTTACCTTCTGTCATTTTTTGTTCTCCTTTCAAAATTCACTTAGCTCCTCCTCTTACTGTACGACGTTTATGATAGGCTGGCCTATGCTGTCCATCTCCGTGATGAAGTTAGACACCGCAGCGCGGTACAATACCAGAGTGTTTGAATACCGGATGAGGCATTTGTCTGTCATGTCGAAAATTGGAAAACAAATGTAAATAAATGAAAGCAAGGAAGTGAAAAATAAAACATGGAATGAAGTTTTTATAAGTCGGCGAGGCGTCTGACTGCCACGGAGGTTCGATCCCCTTGGCGCGTGAACTAGATTTTTATGAACATTCACCTGTTGGGTTCAGCCAGATTCCAATAAGTAGCTGCCTGGGGCAATCATGAGAGTAAAGGCGTCCCGGACGTGGTGCTGATCACATCACCTCTGAGAATGGTTGATATCGTGAATGTGTGGGGCCCTACCTCCACTACCTCACATTCACTTTTACTTTGATCGCAAGACCGATAGTCGACCAACGACAAAGTTTCCGGATGCAAGTCTACAGCGAATTTGCCTAGAGTGGCAGAGGAGTGACGGAAAACAACAAAAATACACATGTATTTTGTAAATGTAGTGTTGTAATAAGAATATCATATGTGTGAAAATTTCTCGAACGGAATTGCACAGATGCAAAGTAAGAGCAGCTACAAAGAAGCACCGCTTCAGGTGAGGTGGCGGTAACTTCAACAAATCAAATAAGAAAGGGAGAGTCCAAGTGATTAAAAATGTGAAGCAGCGTTGAAAATTACATAGATTCTCCAACAAGGTTTGTGGAGAAATTTATATTGGGATTGGCTTTTGGTGTCTAGGTAATCTATCAGAGAAGGAAGCTGGACATTCCCCACTGAATAAGGATATTTTTATTGTTATTATTATTACTGCCTCTAGTCGATGTTGGGCAACGGATCACCCAGCGGTGGATTGGCTTTTCACCCTACCTCGACAACACCACTCCAGTGATATATCCACACACCCTCCCGCCTATCGCCCACAACATTTTCTCAACTCTATTATATATTTTTCGCAAAGGCCCCGCCCCATTTTTGGTCATTTTGGCTTTAAAAGTACCCTTTTACCCTCTAAATATGAACGTATCCCTTCCAGATGGAAAATGTTTGGATCAAGGCCCCTCCCGTCCTTATTCGATCGGCAATAGACGCCCTCTTCTTTTGTTACACAGCTGGAAGAAATTACGATCGAGAGTTGTATCGCCATTGTAGTTTGAAGTTTCGCCAACTTTGAGACGAATACGGATCGAATGGGAAATGTAGTTTGGAAGGAAAAACAAAAACCCGGTTAAATAGGTGTCCCGAAAGTTTTTTTTTTGCGACAGTGAATACATTTTATAAAACCATGGCAACTCTAATGCAGTCCAGACTACTGTGGCGTATTCTCTATATTACCGTATTTACAGCCGGTAAACCAACTTTTTCACATATTTGTATACATTTATCTATAATATATGTGTAATTGCTCATTATATACTCGTATTATGCAAAATATTGAAAGAAGCTTTTAAACCAGAATTTAAGTAAATAGTTTAAAGGAGTTTAAAGACTGATTTATGTTTGCCTTTGATCGTTCTCCAACGCACCCTTCTGACGACCCGGGTTTCCTACCTGGAGGACGAAGGGACCGAAACGAGTGGCTGTTCAAGATATTAGTTTTAAAACGAGTGGTTATTTAAAAACACGCGGCCTTCCACCGCTACAAAGAGTGTTGGCAGGAGAAAACTGCCTCTTCTTTCCTGCTCTCTGTGCCACGCTTGGCAAATGCAGTTTTGCTACATTAAGGGAAATTTCCATTGGTGCAGAGACATCTAGATCAATTTTTAGGTATAAAGAGAGATTTTATGAAAAAAAAATAGAAATTGACGGAAAATTTGAAGTTGTCGGACTTCTGTGTTTCTTTTACTTGCATGCCTGCAATGGTGCTTTAATTATATTAAATGTACAAGTAATTTATCTAGACGTGTATAATAAATAAGTAAATAAATAAGAATTGTTGCAGTAAACACGGTAAAATTTTAAGAATATGCCACTACCCGGCTAGCTTATTTGTGCTGATTTTTTTTTTTTTTTTGATCCTTTAATAACCTAGAAAATGTTACTAGATGTGCTGTAGAAGGATGCTATGTTGCTCGAATATTTTTTGTTCGGTTGAGTCGTGCATTTTAAGAGGGGAACCTGCCCCGTATTCCCTGGTTTATCCGCGAATCGCCTTGCGGCTACGTCAATAAAATGAAAAGGAAAAAAGAAACCGCCCACGACTCTTTTGGATGTGGAGGAAGAATATTCAAGATATTCATTTTAAAAACTCCTAAAAACTACCTCCGAATTTCAAACTCGGCTCATTTGAAAATTGCCTCCCTCTACCATGTGGTGTTACCCAGCATGCCAAAGGGAAAAAAAGGTCTAAACGAAGCATGGAAAGGTCTTAAATTATTCATGGAGAACTTTTGGGTTAAAAAAACTACCAGAGATGAAGGTCCGCTTATGATATTCATGCAATGATAACACAGAAACGAATCTCTCATCTTGAAATCTTTTGAAAACTCCTGCGCCAACATTTTCATACCTTGTACTGCTGAAATGTCTATGATTATTCTTCGCGGTCGAAAATGTAGGTAGCTTGTCTTTTGTACAGCATGGTTTAATTGTAAAAGTAACAATTTACATATGACCATAAAGTGAATGCTCTTTAAAACTGGTATATTACTCGTATTTGTGGAAGTAATTTGTTAAGATATTTTACCAACTGCTGCCGTTAAACTTATGTTTAAATCTAAACTTAAGTATAAAAATTGAAGAGCTCTACAGTCTAATTGTTGAAACTTAAAGTATCAGACGTGAATGCACACTGTTTATATTTATTTTTAACGTTCTTTTTAATTAATTTAATAAAGAGTATGATTCTTATTCAATTCCAAATGTGTTCACTGAAATTTTACAATGTATACTGACAGTTCTGTTGTAGTGAAAATTTCCGCGAGAATGCGAAAAATTTACATTGGATTTAGTACGTATGATCCAAATTTCTTAACGTTCGACTAAGTTACTAGTCTAATGTAGCGAAGGAATTTTCATGTTTACCTTTTATTATTACTTTCTAATTCATACTAGGTAAGTTTAGTCGTATGTATAGTGGCTGATACTTTAAGAAAAATACTAAATATATCCGAACCCGTCTGATTCTTCAGTGTAAAATGAAGTATAAATTACATAGAATGACGAAGTCTTCCATTCGTATCAATCCATAGGATTATTCTTTATTTTTATTTTAACTTTCTCTAAGCTTCATTTCACCTAAGTTCATTCACTTGTTTACACCAGCTGTCCAGTCCTCTCAGATATTTGAATTATACATGTTTGGTTAGGATAATTACCTGTCTACACTTAGAAGAACGATGATGATTTTAAGGAAACGTAGAGTAAAATGAACTAAGCTCTCTCTAATCTTCGTAGGTAGTTCACCTAAGTCAGTCAGACTGCTCCTTCTCTCCCTTTCAAAGTCCTGTTGCCTGTCTCTAATCAAAACAAAAAGTGAGTCTCTTCTCAGTCTGTCCGTCACTCTCAACACCTCTCTCTGCAGACTTCCTATACTCTGATCAGTCAGTTTTTACCTTCCTACTCATGTAAGCTGCTACTTGTTTACCTCATGTAAACCTTGCAGCCCCAATATATCAGGAAGTGGAAGTCTGCGTAACACACGACTGTGCATAATTCAAATACCTGTGAGGACTGGACAGCTGGTGTAAACAAGTGAATGAACTTAGGTGAAATGAAGCTTAGAGAAAGTTAAAATAAAGAATAATCCTATGGATTGATACGCATTATATTACTCATATAGTCACGAACATTTACTGGCTCTAACAATAACATAGCCGACCTCCGTGACGGAGTGGTTAGCACAGCACGCTACGAGGTCAGGGGTCGCATGGGTGTTCTTTGTGAGTGTCCCTTCGTGAATTTCATCATATCATCACATCATATGTCCGCACCAGGATATTCGACACCAAAATGTCCTGGACCAATCAACTTGACTAACGTCAAGGTCATTCGGTGATTAAGACAACAGTTAAAAAAAGGCTTACGCCTATCGATTCCCAATTAAACGAGTTCATTGTTGCATGGCTACATTTGCACCACTTCTAAACAGAGCTCATCCCCCACCCTCACCCCCTCCTGACACAACGCAGCCACAAATTAGTTTGATGATTGCTTTCTCGCTGTTGGAAACCGTCCAAATTGCAGAATCAGTTGTCCACTTCCTCTCTCTCCCGAGACCAATCAGGAGCGAGAATGGAAATGTTCCACTAGCACGTCAACAACTGTCGTGTGATCGCTTTTTGGAGTTGAGGTATGAGAAAAGTTTTTGTAGATTTCCATAATTTTACATCTTCTTGTAATTACAGATCAAGTACTTCTTACACTAATGTTTTGTTTACAGTCTTGATCAGGATTATGTGCAGCAACGTCGCGCATAACTGCAGAGAAGGAGAGAAAGCGAGTGGGTGGAGCAAAGCAGTGGGCGCTGCTGCAAGCAACTTGTCCTCTCCATGCAGTCTCTTTCCATTTCACGCGTTCATTGGTCGAGTCACTACTTGCGCAGAGACTTGTTTTTGTTTGCTTGCTTCACAGACATCTGGGGAAGAGTATAGAAAGTGTTTCAGGTAGATTATTTACTTACACGTACAGTACGTAAAGTGTACACCCAAATCGACATAACTTATAAATGCAACGGACATTTTAAAATCTTAATAGAAGAGAGAATTGGTGTTTATGATCCATTCCAAATAACGAAACAAAATCAAATAAAAAGTTTGCATTTCTTAATTAGCTACAAATTTAGTTCAGTATCGTTCACATGTCTTGGGTTCGAATATCGATTAGACGATAGGCACCAAATAAATCCACGTTCTGAAATGCAGAACTACATATTTTTAGTTTTGTGAACTCCTTTATACGTATGACTAGAAATGAAGCCTTCCACGAGGCTCCGTGATGGTGTACCATATGGCCTTGTAATCAAGGGATCCCCGGTAGGAGCGCACTGCACAGTGGTACAGCCTCGATTAAGCCATCTGAGCATAAAGTGTATTTACAAGATAGGTGAAGAAACAAGAAAGCTTTAAAAGCAACCTCCACATACGGGAGAAAAGTTTTGCTGAAAAAAAATGGACCGTACAGAAAGCTGAGAGAAGACAGAATTTTTACAGTGTCGCACAGTGACAAGATAATTTGTGTAAAGAAACCAAAACTTTTGGTAATTTCTGTTGAGAGTTGAAGAAAGCATAATATTCATAATGTTGTATAAGCTCTCTTATGCTTCCTTATAGTATCCGAAGGAGTGAAGGGATGCTTTTCACTTTTGTGAAAAGCAAAATACAATGTTTCAAGACCTCTTGAAAATCAAGTAGCGCAATCTGGATATTTTAAACAGACATTTACATCCATCTCCATTGCAAACTTTTAGTTTCTGAAGGTACTCACCGCTACGACGCAAGGGCTCTCTGGTTCGAATCCCGACCTGGGCACGGCTGTTCTTCGTGAGTATTTGTTCATCAATTTTATCACTTTGTTACCCATCCTCATATTCGCGATTAGTCAAAGTGACCGAAAAGCGAAGCAAAATAAACGAAACCAATAAACCAAAACTCTCCAAGGTTTTGAACCCAACACTTTTACCTTCCTTACGAAAGTAGTTCCTGATATATGGAACCTTGAGACAGACGCGCATATATGGGGTGGTTAGTTCTTTTTTTATGCCCTCGGTTGATTGGTAGTCCTGCATCTGCCCCTAACGCATTGCAAATCCATTAGAAGCTAACGGTTTACACACACATGGTTAAAATGTCTCCCGCGGACAAAATTCGATTACGGTCCTCTTTGAGTCTCCGTGCCTTGTTCCCGGAGTGTGGCCAGAGAGTGCAGCTGCAAATTCTATTAGAGAACCCCACGTTACGCCGCTCGTTGTCCATTCTCATTACAAGCCTTTGAGGTAATGGCGTCCGTGTGTTCGCGTTTATGTGGTTTCGGTTTCCCCCTTGCCTTTTTGTTGTTATAAGCTGCTTTCGGTTCTTCGGCTTTCTCGTGATTTTCAATGTCCAAGTTCCTCTGCCATTGTCCACGTCCTCTAGTTTCCTCGCTTTAAATCCCTGTGGTACTCCCTCCCACCCACACGTAGCCAGGGGATCTTGTTAGGTTGGACTCGAGGGTAGGTCTGCTCCGTTGATGGTCACTAGCACAAGCAAATAGGAAACACTCCAACAACCACAGCCAACATTAGTAACAGATTACACACACACACCCACCCACGCACATCCGAGGGCAGAGTAGGAACAATTGCATCATACGGCTTATAGTAAGTCGGAACGAATCGGAACTCCGTTCCGGCTAAGTTTAGTGCCGGAACTCTGTTCCTGCTGCGACATTGGGCATTTTATTTGTTTAATACGCTCTGCAAGAGTCCATCCTTTGTTACATTAATTCTTGTAAACAATATATAAGGAGGAAAAGAGAAACTTCTTATACTAAATTCGTCTCCCTTGCGTGGGTGGTTCGAAAATGTAGGGGGAAAAAATCATATATTTCGCTTAGTGCTATTCGATTTAAGATAAATGAGAACCCAATTTTGTGAAATGCTTGCGCTTTACTTTGGACGTAATAATAATAATGTTTTTTTTTGGTTCGCAACGGTACACTGTGCCGGCATCTTTTTATAGATGAGAATAAGCTTTATTTTAACGGGAAATGTGTGTGTCTGTGTGTGTTCATATTGATCATTTATGAACGTAACACAATATTTAGATTAATTATGATGAACACAATAGCAAATAGTAAGATCAACAAAGCAACTTGAAGAGAACTGAAACCTTCCTTCCCAGAAGAAAACTGATTTTAATAATAATAAATACCATTATTATTTTAACATGCATTTATTACTACTACTGTTACTAGAGATCATTCCCTGACATTTGCTACTAGACTCGGCGGCAAGCGACCCGGCGTCAGCGCTTGTCTTTCCCGGTGAACGGGTCCGCGACAGTGTCACGCTACAGTCTGTTTTTTCGCTCTCCCTGCCTTCGCTCTCTTTCCCTTTCTGTTGACGTTGCAGACTGACGCCAGTATAATCCTCCCTCGGAAGTTGTGTTGTGTTGTGTCGTGTCCGTGTGTTGAAGATTGTGGCTTAATATGGCACCATAAAAGTTTACATTACAACATAGGATTTATCTTGTCGAGTGTTACTTCGGAAAGAGGAATTGTGGAGAAGTGTGACAACGTTTTGCAAGAAAATTTCCTGGTATTCCCGTTCCACATAGGACCACTATATTAAACCTCGTAAAAATGTTTAGAGTAACAGGGTCAGTTCTGAATAAAAGTGGAAAGAAAAACGCACGTGTACTTACTGAGGAAAAACTCGATGAGATAGGACAAAGGTTAGAACAGTCTCCTCGGAAATCGATCTGCCGCCTCTCACAACCACAGCATTTAGAGCCGCTAAAATTCCTTAAATTTATTTTTATTTATGGGGAAATCTAAAAAATAAAGTATACAAAGACAATCCGCACACCATCTGTGAGTTAAAAGAGAGTATTGTACGAGAAATCGGGAGAATTACAGTAGACGAACTTGCACGCGTAAATGCCAATTTCCTTCGGAGATGCAAGGAATGTGTTGCAGCAGAGGGACATCATTTTCAACACCTTCTGTAGTCAAGGTTAGTATTCTAACTAACTCTCTAGCCTTCTTAAACCCGAAGGTTCATGGCTGCGGCAACACAGGCCTTCCATCTGTCCCTATCTTGAGCAAGATCTATATTTTTCCATTCCTACAGATTTCCTTTAGGTCCATCTCAACGTTGTCCCTCCATCTTCGTCTTGGCCTTCCTACAGGTCTCTTACCAGGGTTTCCCAACAAGAATCCTGTAAACGCCTCTTTCCTTTCCCATTCGTGCCACATGGCCTGCCCACCTAAGTCTTCTTGATTTAATTATTCTAATAATATCTGGACATGAATACAAATTATGTAGTTCTAAATTATGTAACCTTCTCCACTCACCTGTCTCCTCATCCGTTTTAGGTCCAGATATTTTCCTAATGATCTTATTTTCAAATACTCTCAATTTATGCAAGGTTAGTACACAATATGAAAACTGTAATTTTAATAGCCGACTCTACCGACTGTCGCGGACCCCGATCACCGGGAAAGACAAGCGCTGATGCCGGACTGCTTGCCGCCGGGTCTCGTAGCGAATATCAGGGAATGTTCTGTAGTACTAGCAGCAGTAGTAGTAGCTAGTTGTTCTCCTTTCTATTAATTTGTAATTGGCGTTCCCGCTATGACTGGCACCAGTTTAAGTACTGTATAAAAGTAAAATAAATTGATTCGATCTGCTTAATTCTTTCATCAGTTATTTACTGTTGCAGCAGCTGCTGTAAATAATAATCGAACTGTGAAACCAATGTGCTTATTCTTCTATTTCAAAACACTCTAATCCCTGCCACTAAAACGTAAACTAACCTAACCTAACCTAACCTAACGTATATGCGCGTAAAAGGGACTTGGAACAAAATTTTCCACCCTTTTCCTCCTCATTTCAAATAAGGATTCAAATACCACGAAAATGCACATTTTACTACAAGAGAAATTGAATTCATTCACCCTTATACTGGCGAGAAATTGGAAGCAATGAAACAAATTATTTTAACAAACTACGAGTATTAGTTCAGCTAATTTAGTTCAGCAACAGCTCTCGTGCATTTGATCTGACCAATAAAAGTTATATTTAATGTAATGATACCTATCGGCAGTGATTCGTATAACGAAACATAACATGCTTGAATTTGTATTAATATAGAAATCGGAGCATTTTCCACGTCTCGACGTGTCGACTGAAGATAGGAATTAGAAAGAAAGGAATTCCCAACAAAATCTGGACGTCTGGTAGCCTCAGACTACTGTTTTCTCGTTGTTTCCCTTTTTTCTTCGTATTTTTGCTTCCGTCTCTCTTTTTCTACCTTTCCATCCCAGTCTCTTTCTTTCTTAATATATCTTTCTTTTTTTTCCTCTGATTCTCTTTACATTTCTGTTTATTTTTCTATCGCCTTTCCTCTCTCTATTTCTGTCTTTCTTCTTACTCTTTTCCAATTTTTTTGAACATCTATTTCTCTTCCTTCTCATTTTCTTTATTACTTTCTCCTATTTATGTCTCTTATTCTTCCTCTTTCTATCTCTTTATTCTTCTGTGTATGTGTAATTCTTGCTACACTTAAAACATCTGAAACTTTCACGTAAAGATGCGTTGTTTTAAAGGCTGTGGCCTTCAAATTGTTTTGGAGGCACGGGAGACAATTATGCGATTTTCTAGCAAATTGAGATTTTCTGACTTTACATGTATTGGAACTAGCCATTGATAGGTTATTTTACGTTTTTTATGCCACTTTTGATTAATCGCTACGATGGTGAGATGATGGATGAACGTGCAAGCACAGCACATGGACACTGCTAAATAGAAGTCATCTAGAGGCTTATGCTGGCTGTGAGTCCTTATTGGTTACAAGAGTGTGCAACGTTGAACAGAAATTGACATTTGGGTGCCTTCTCCAAAGGACACGCTTTACACAAAGATAATTAGCAACTCATAATTTATTCCCCGTGGTCTACATTCAAACGAATTGGCTTGATGTATCTCTGTAAATATTGCATCGTTCTCCATGAAGCACCGTTTTCGACGATGAGCTCGTGGTTCTAATAAAAGCAGTTTAGGGAATGATATATGCATCAGTGAAGCCAAAGAAGAGCCACTTCTGCATGTAAATTTTTCATGCATCGTCAAAGTGGCCATCGGCTGCTCAGCGACGCTGATATCTACCCATAATTCCCTTGGCAAATCTCCACACATGGCTGCTTGCGCACTGAAACAGGCTCTGTATCTGAGCCACGAGATTGATAATCGCTGCATTGCGAACCGATGCGCTGCCAAATTGGCTGGTAGTGTTTCTGAAGGATTGTGAATAAAAGTACCATTGGCCGTTGAGACAATGATGAACCACAATCGTATGTATATTAGAATACTGCATGGAACCACTTGTTCGAGCGTTTACAATGGAATATCATTTTAATGTGACAATAATCGTAGACACATACATGTATATGTAATACATCTGCCTTGGCAGTTTCAGCCCACAATGATCTATTTAATTTTCGTGTACCACAGTAGATGTGTTTTACCAACGTCACAAACTGTTGAATTATGGCTTCATGCAGCCATGACTGAAGCCAGTTCTTGGAAGCATACGAAATTCAAGCGGACGGGCGGGAGATACCAACACGGACATTAGTGATTTAAAACAAACGTGCAGTTGGTTCCGATGTAATGAAAGCTACGTGGTGGATATTTCCTTGCAAACGACAAATAAAATTGGCCTCAATCATGGCGGCTGTGCACATCCTGACGTCACATGAAACCCACTTATTGGTAAATATAGATTAAATACATTTTAACATGTTGATGATTACTATGATCACTTAACTTTCAATTTCACGGCGTTTTTCCTTTGACGATCTATATTTGAGGGCCCACTTGAACAGACAAATTACGGTTATACGTGTACTACTGAGCTTCGAGCGTATATCGCTCGTTTTGCCTGTTCGAGCGTATTCGCTTGAGCGAAGAAGCTCTCGTTTTCACACGATATCTAGCGTCGTCCGTACGAACTATTTGGTGCTCGAGCAAAATGCTCTCCCTGCAGCACCATAGTGTACATAGTGCACACACACTGTGCCGTTCAGCATGGACGAGCGCTCACAGCATGTCGAGGATTCAACGGCTATGAGTTTTCTTACTAGCGTTTTTACTTCCTCGTTGTGATCTCTTTTCAATCCCAAAAAAGGAAAACACATTTTTAATGTAAACAACCACGTGGTACATGCTCATGATTGTCACTAGCATTTATTTTTTTCTGCCGAACAATATTAAGGCTGTAGTACGCTTCGTACAGACTATGAAAACAATCGACCTAAGGGCTCTCTTTTGATGAACTGATTGATTGATTGGATTCGTTTTTCTGCCAGTTTTGACTAATCGCGAAAATGAGAATGAGTGGTGATGATATGAAAGAATACTCGCAAAGGACACCACCCATGCCCAGGCCGGGATTTGAACCCGGGACCCTTGGCGTCGAAGCGCGTTGTGCGAAGATGAGTGATGAAATTGATGGACACTCACAAATAAACATCCTCAGACCGGGATTCGATCCCTGGATCCAGGACTCCCTTTGGAGTGTCAATATATCTAATGTAATAAATCAAATTGAACTGGCAATATCATGTATGGGATCGAAGAATAATTTGGGGATACGGATACGCCTTAAATACGACTATCCTTATGAGATAGTGTTTCCTATTACTTAGATATATTACTATTAGTACCTTGTCCTGCAGAAAAAAATATGCTACAAAGATGAATACATATATTATAAACGTTACTCTTATCAAGAGCTCATATGGTCGAGACGAGGCCTCCACTAGGAAAACGTTCTATCTATGGGAGCAGTTATTCCCCTTTTGTTATCAATTTCAATTGCTGTTTTAAGTCCACTTTATGTACAGGTATGATAATCGGGTTTGGGTCTAGTTTAAAGCAGGGTTTCGGAGCGGAGTGCGGAGCGTACTAAAGGAGCGCTCCGGAGCGACTTCGAAGCGTCAGTTCTACTCCGCTCCTCGCTCCGGAGCGGAGCGTGGTACGACAGCACTCCGATCCGGAGCGGAGTGGTTCGACTTTTTGAGTCGCACGCTCCGATCCGGAGCGGAGCGTGATATAACGGCACTCCGCTCCGGAGCGGAGTGGTTCAGCTTTTTGAGACGTACGCTCCGATCCGGAGCGGAGCGTGATACAGCAGTACTCCGCTCCGGAGCGGAGTGGTTCAGATTTTTTAGACGCACGCTCCGATCCGGAGCGGAGCGTGAGACAACAGCACTCCGCTCCGGAGCGTGGTTCTTTTGACAGCACGCTCCGATCCGGTTTAAGAGGTTTTTTTCACACGAATGCTGTAATGCAACTATGAATAATGGGAATGTGCACATTAAAGCCGACTTCCGTGACGGAGTGGTTATAGTGGAACCACATGGAAGAGAGCCTGCAGTCCTGTTTCCACGTACTCTAGTTGTTTGTCTGTATGATTGCCCCCGCTTGGAGGGGAGGGACAGAGTGGATCATGCTTCCTTATGGCCCTAGTTGAACGGGTGAAGGGGGAGGTGCGCGGCGACTTTTGGCCGAAGGTTTTTTGTTTGTGGTCGCTCTACAGCACAGCACCCTATGACGTCATGGATCCTTGGGGTGGTTCAAATCCCGGCATGGGCTTGTACAGGGTCAACGAAGTTAGTAATAAGTTTGTTTTATACACTTGTATGTTGAATTGTATCTTCTGCAAATATGCTGTATAAAGAAACAAACTGCCGGAGTACTAAGTGAGGCGGGTGTACAATCTTTGTGTGTATCGTTCATCAATTTAATCATAACATCGATCATCCCCATCTTCGCGATTAGTCAAAAGCGACAAAGAAGAGAAGTACAATGAACTAAATCAATCAATCTATCATGAACATTAAACATTGGTAAAACAATACAAGAATGTTGTTTTGGCTCAATAGAGAGAGAGAGAGAGAGAGCTATAGTACGTAAATTGTTCATTTGATGTAAGTTGAAATATGAATTACGTAAATAGTATTTCTGTATTGAGATGTTCTATTTTGTATTGTGACTCTTAGATATAAGAGTTTGACTGTTATGTGTTGAATGGGTTACGAATAATTTCAAGCAATCAGTTTTTCTGCTTTGCGGATTTGTCCGACCCACCTCCCCCATACAACAGACAGCTTCGTTTTATGCCGTATTCCTTGTTCCTTGCAGGTGAATCAGTGCAATCGGCTAGCGCATTGGTCTTGTGCCCGTTTCAAGAGGGGAGGAGGGTGAAACTGGTACATAGCTTGTTTGTGTGTGCTTTCGGGGTTGAGAACTTCGTTCGCTGCGCTGTACGTTGCGTTCGACTTATCCGTACATGGTAGAGACATTGCCTTTGCCAGACAGATCCGGTTTTGCCAGTTGTATTACAATTATGCTACACCAATTCTGGCTAGATTGTTCTCTTTTAAAAGTTACTTGCGCGTGTTGTTCTTCTCTTCACTGTCATAAAAAGAAGCCTTTAAAGGCTGTGTTCTCTTGTATCATTACATGCATATTATGTGTGCTTGTCAACGGTGATGTATGGACATTTAATGAAATTTTTAACGCCGCTGATACGTGGACGTCTTCAGGATTTTTTCCAGGAAGGGACAAGCAAGGTATTTTTCCAAGGAAGGGGGGCAGAATGAGGCAGAATTTCCCCAAAATAGTATTACTCCCTTTAAAAGTTATCATGTTCCTGCAACGCCCTTGCAATAATTAACATATATTACTGTGACTGAAATGAAATTATGTGCGTGAAGTATGAGCTTTTTGATTCACTTTCATTTCCGGGTGGCGTGGCCCCCCCTCCCTTCCGGACGTCCATGCGTATGGATAAATCATTCCAACCAGTCTCGGTTAATGGAATTATAAGGTGACTAGATTTCTTAAATCAATATACAAGAACAACAAAGGAAAATCCGTAATTATTAATTCTATGCATCATAAGCCACGAGAATCATGGAAGATCTATACTGTAATAATGAATTGAAGGAAATCTTACCGAGTTTTTATTTATAGTCTACCTGTTCAAGTAGGAATGGAAAGGTGCACAAAAAGAATTACAAAAATGTATGTAAAAGAAAACCAAGTATTTCGATCAAGCTATTTCTATAGTTGTAATCAACAAGTACAAATTGTCATTTCAACTAAGTATAAGTTTCAATTTGTCTTTACAGGACTATTAACTTTGCCTTGCCTTTAATCGTATATTTCTCATGATCCGTAATTTTAAACAAATCCTAGATAAGTCGGCAAAAAAATAGGACACCGAAACTATGGAAAAGAAATATACTGTGATAGAGAAACAAACACAAACCAATGACATTAATGCGGGTCAAACCAACACCATTTGTCGTTGAGAGCTGAACTCACAGAAATATTCCCATGGAATTCGTTATTCGTCTGATATTGAATACCCAGTGATGCTTTCTGTTATGTAATAGACACTTATGAAGTGAATACATTATTAGGACTTTGTCAGATTTCAGAAAACACACACACATACGTAAAAGATATGAATAAGAGGTTGTTCATTTGGAAATTAATTTCCAAGTTGTATTTTTATGCTCTTGTGAATAGATGTAAAGGTAAGTGAAGTCTCTTATTGTTAAACAGAATTACAAATTTATATTTGCTTAAGGATTAATTTATCACAATATACATTGCAATTTTACATTCAACATACGTTGAAACAATGCCTTTTGTTATGGACTTTTGGTGTATTTAAGACTCAACAATACGCTATCGAGAATAGATCTACAGTTTAAATCCTACCTAAAGTGGGATTCGAGCCACTATGTCCCTCCACCGGGTATCGATCTCAGTGCCCCTTCATTACAAAGCGGCGTTGTTACCACTATTTTATCGGGGTACAGCGCGCTACCTTTTTTTTTAAGTACACATTTATCAATTCTCTCATTAACATCGTCGCTATTAACCAAAATTCAAAGCTAATTAATAAAAATCAAATCAAATGCCATCAGTGAGGAAGGCACGTATTGCTCGCAGCCCTGCTTTTCAAAATGAAACCATAAAATTCAGGACATGCCCCTATCCAAGTAGATAATATTACATTTTGTGTTTATCACGGTTATTAAGGTTTATACATCTTGTTTCGACTTATCTGCTGACTACACATTGTTCATTACTGAAAACTTGCTTTCAGTTTGCTGTGTACAACGTACTTAATACAAAAATATATTAATTTTATACGTATACGTTTTCTGGCTTTCTAGACTCAGAAAGTTAAATATAGCAACATTCCATTCGTCGTTTTCCCAATTTTTTTGCAATTTTCTTATAACCACCATGCCTATTTCCAGGTTACTGCTTACAAACTTGAAATGTTAGATATGGCAACCAGACATTTTGTAATTTTTGCAGTAGTATACGTATGTAACCATTAAATACCTATTTCAACGTCCTGCCTTTAAAATTGGGAAAAAGAATCGATATGACAACCCTGTATTCCATACTATTGAAATTCGCCTGTTCGGCTGTATGCAAACAGCATTCCGATTTTCGACTTTGTACCTTCATAAAATTAAACCAAATGTGGCAATTTACATTTTTGGTTAAGCCGGTTTTCAACTTTCTAGTGTCAGGATTTTCAAAAAGTTAGATATGAAAACTCTGTATTTCAAATTAAAACGTTTCCTAATTGGCCGTGTTTACGGTAACATTAATAAGCATGATTCCGATTTTCAACTTCATACATTCAAAAATCGAAAAGTTAAAATTAGCAACCTGAATTTCCAATTACTTTAAACTTTTCCCTTTCACTACATTCAAAGTATCATACATAACCAGCGTAAAAGAAAGTTAGATATGGCAATCATGCACCAGCGAGTGTTTTGCATGAACACCTGTCTGCCTTTTATCTTCCCCCGTACAAGTTGCTTCGCCTTCCTCTGCGCGCTCTTGGCCTTTAGAACAGAAGGTCGAATGGATTCTCTCCAGTAGTTTCGCCAGTGTTACTTGAACCAATATTCCGGAATAACACACTTCTCCCGCGGCGTGGACTGTAACGTCGGGCCCATATGCCGAAGTGCTTAGCCCGAACCAGAAGTTGAACCGAAATGAGTTTCAGTCGCGATCCCTGGTGGCAGGAAATGAGAGTGGTTCCATTCTCTCAATTTATAAAATCACAGGTGGCTATTGAAATATATTGTCCCCAGAAGTAGTAGTAGAGTAGTAAAAGTGATAATGAAAATGTAATAATAATAATAATAATATCGCTCTCTTCACGAAAACAGTCCAGTGAAGATCGAAGCTTCCCCTTGCCTCCTCCACACCCCTGGCCCTCCAGGTTTGCCACACTTCTTCTACGCTTCACAGTTGACACATTTCGCGTTGTACGTATGCAGTTGATTGTGCCTTGACTGGTGTCTTGTGTAAGGATTATTGCTTGCTTATTGGCAACACTGTAGGTGAGTGACGTAATCTTGTATGGACTGTTTCCGTGGCGTTAGCTTTAGTAATAATCAGTTTTATAACAACAATAACGGGCGATGTTCAAATGCCGTACAAATTCCACAAACAAAATTACTAATGTACTCGGAACCTTTGATCGTTAGTTTTCTGTATACACTCGTATTATCCAACCTCGGAGCGCTCCGGAGTCGTTCCGGAGCGGAGTGGGCAAGTTCTTAGAATATCGCTCCTCGCTCCGGAGCGGAGCGAGAAATTTTCCAACTTCCTCTGCTCCGATCCGGAGCGGAGCGTGTCAAGGTAGCGCTCCGCTCCGGAGCGGAGTGAACCATTTTCTAAAATTTCGCTCCTCGCTCCGAAGCGGAGAGAGAAATTTTCCGATTTCCGCTGCTCCGCTCCGGAGCGGAGCGGGCTAAGACATCGCTCCGCTCCGGAGCGGAGCGAACCATTTCTTAGAATCTCGCTCCTCGCTCCGGAGCGTGGGCAACAGCCGGAGCGTTGATCCGCTCCGCTCCGAAACCCTGGTTTAAAGTGGGATCCGAACCACAATGTACCTCAAACGTGTATTCAACCCGGGACCTCTTGATTACAGGGTCACGACGTTAATACTGCGCCAACGGGGAGACCTGGGCTCCACTACAACAGAAGGTTTCTCCTTTGTAATTAAGTGGTCATAGGTTTGATTCCTACAGGAGGTACGTAGTGTTTCGTATCTCACCTTAAACTGTAGATCCACCCCTGTTTTTACTATCTGAGCACAAGGTGGGCTTGAATTTTCTCAAAGTTATAAAGTTCGTCAAAATTCACTTTGACGCTTAGATAAGCTTCTCGGAACATTTAAAGTGTGATGTACGAAGGATAGTCGGAAAGATAGTTTCCCGCATGTGTATTTTCGGAAAGGGTGGAAATTTTGGGTTGGAAATATGTTGTGGTTATACGGGCATCGTCCTTCTTTTGTTGTTTGACGCACAACCTTTTGCCATCAGGGTGCGCCACCGTACTGCTGTTTTAAAAACAGGAAGAGTTGAGAAGTGCGTGCTAGGTCGGCATGGTGAACAGAGGTGTGTTGCAATCGTGGACAAAGGATGAAGTGCGAGTTGTTGTTCGCTACGAACGGTTGAGACTTCCGATACAAACAAAGAAATTAAATGAAAATGAAAATTTTGATTTTTCTCAACATTGAACCAAAGTATCTTCATCCGTAAACAGGACACGCAGTTTTACGAACCGGGTTTCTTGAGACTTGTGAAGCGGTACGAAAAGTGCCCGACTGTTGCTGGGGACTATTGTAACGAAGTCCTTGTGCTCATGTCATGTTGTCTCCAGAATAAAACTCTCTACAGATGGCAGACTTAGGTAACTTATTTTCCGACTATCCCTCGTACTATCTGAAGCACTGGGCAATGTTTCTCCATCGAGAATCGAACCCGGGACCCCTCGATTGTACGAATAGTACAATTAGCATTGTTTCTGCTTTCATTTGCTTGACGATGAAGAGTAAACGTTAAGGAGAAGCTGAACCTACCGTAGTACTCGTCGCACATATAGATGTCGTTGATGAGCTTCGGGTAGAATCGGACGAGCCTCTTGGCCAGGTCGGCGTGGACGGACGTTGCGTTCAGAAGACAAAGGTGCAGAATGGTCTCCCCCACAGCACCACGATCCTTCAGGTTCCAGCACACGTCCCTGTACTTGCTCAGATCTGTGAAAAGAAAGATATGGAGCAGGATGAGTTCATTAAAACATTTTAATAGAGGGAACGGTGCAATAATGAAATAGTGGTTAAAATCAATGAAGCCCAATAGAGAAAGAAAAAAAACACTATAAAACAGACGTTATATATTTACCTTTAATTACAAGCAGTGGCGGCGATTAGTGGGGCGTGAGGGGAGTTGCCCCCACCCACTTTTTGCCTCTTTTGCCCCGCACTATGCCTGCCTGTTAATGCCAAGCCTTGTCTAACAAGAGAAAGTAAACTGTCCTTGCTCCACCAGTTTTGGCACCCAATCCCCGCTAATGAAAACCCACAAATGTTCATAGTTTGACTTTGCTTTTTTGTTAACTAGAGTCGCTTTTCTGCCACTTTCGCTGTGCTAACCACTTGGCCACGGAGGTCGGCAAATATTAATAGTTAAAAAGGAAATCACAATTTGGGCCAATATTTTCATATTGTCTTGGTCATTTAAAATGTTTTCTTGCGTAAGCAAAAATACAGCTCCATTTGTAATCATCATACGTACTACAGAAAAAAGAAACTGTAGTTTTAAACGATAACCGAAAAACATGGCAATAATGAAATACACAATGTTACTGGGAAAACGCGATCTGAAAAGAAATTTTCGGTCGTAATACAATTGGATTATGTGTTCATCTTTGACAAGTAGATGCACCAGTTCATGAGATTTGTACTGTCTTCTCTGATTTTCATTTATGGACAAATGTTGCTTTAACTATGATGTTAATGTTGTTATTGTGCTAGGGCTCATTATTATATTATGGCTGTTTCAATATGAAATGCTGTTTCAGCTGTAAATTACGGAGGAATTCTGTGTGATACATGACAATAAGTAATATGCAATATTAATACTATTAATTAATATTATTATTAATAACAACCATGAGAACGAAACAGCCGATGCTGAGGCCAAGTGTTCTGATGCACATGGCGATGTTTTTGTCCATCTTCTGCAAGCCAGGGACATGCAGAATCTGTTTTGTTGCTCGGTTTTTGGCATTTGCCAGGAAGAGTGGAATGCGGTAACGGACAACAAGCTTCGCGCTATCAGTTGCAGCATTGGTGCATGGCGTTACTCGTACCTTCAATGCTGTCGGTGATTTTAACTCTACTTCGAATTGAATATAGCCGTCTCACACATCATAATTTTGCTTCAAGTGCTGTACCGCGTCTGTAATGTCGTTTTAAGTATTCGGCAGTGCTTGTATTTATTTCCAAAGACAGGATTTTAACCTTCCCAACAATGGGAGATGTTACGAGATGATGACAATGTTTCAGCTGATGTTTTTAGATTTATGAGAAGAGCTGCTGTCTTCTACTGTTTCTGAGGAAGTATTTTTAAGCATTGTCCTGTGCAGGTCCGTGTACAACTTTGCACATTTAACATTTCTCAAGGGGCTTCTTACGCCCCTTTTATTAACCCTTATGTAACGATTTTAGATCAGAGGATTTTCCTCCGTAAAAATCACTCTGAAGGGTGCAGAGTGGCCATATGTGTCGACACACCTAAAAATGTTAACTCATTCATTCATTCACATCTTATTTTACATCACTAACCCCCTTCTTTCCATAAACGTTGATTGGATGTAATTGATGCAGGCACTCATAAATGAACCCTTACTCTTAAGTACAGAACTCAAACCCAGAACCGTCCGTAACGAGATGGTGAGTCGATCACTCAATCCGTTCGAGTACGGAGCTGGCTTATTTTGAAGTAGATAAGTTTTTTTTTTTTTTTTTTAACCGTGGAGTATGTGTAAAGAAAAGTGCAGGGCCACCCACCTTTGAGAAACAATGGGTTGGCTCAAACACTTGAGTCATAAATTCACAAAAAAATCTCATACATGCCCCAACATTAATGCACATCAACAATGCACAATTACTTTTTTATCTTTTTTTTAAAAAAAATTCTTATTTCCTGATTTCAATAAGCAATCAACCACGTATCACGGTGACAAATAATGAATAATAAACCTAATACAGCATATAACACCATTAAGCCTTGTTTACACGATATAAAAAATCAATATGCTGACCAAGGCAGTAATTTAATTTTATTATAAAACATAAACTAAACGTAACGTTTCAATCTTATAGCAAGGTCTTCAGACTCTGCATCAAGTACAAATGTCTGAAGAAGTCCTTGTTATAAGGTTGAAACGTTACGTTTAGTTTATGTTTTATAATAAAATTAAATTACTGCCTTGGTCAGCATATTGAATTTCTAATACAGCAATAATCTAGCAAAAGAAATTAAAAACATGGATAAAATATGTACGATATAGAATAATACTTTGATAGTTACATTACATATTAAGTTGATTTTTACACAAGATCTTCAACTATACCTCTAATAATTAATAATGCCGAGTACATAATAACCACATTACCATCACGTCCAATTTATAGAATCCATAACATATTATTATTATTATGTATTAGTGTTTTTATTAATTCACTACCTACCATTCTCACTATTTACTGAAGTATAGGAATTTTGTCTAGTGCTATATTTGGGGACTTTGTAAGCTATAGCCCTCATGAAATGGTCAACGACAATCTTTGATAAAACCATATTATGCACAAATACACTAATTGTGATACTTCTTATTAAGTACAGGAGTACTTAAGTGTAATTTAAGTGATTCCAACCACTTATCATATTTAAATGTTACATAGCAATATTTGGTTTTCATACACAATACACATACACAATAATCTCATAATTTCTGAACTGATTCTTTATTTCCTACGTGACATTTAGCTGCCGAGTTCCATAATTCGGAACCATATTCTAATAAAAACTAACTAACAAACTCTCTAGCCTTCTTAAACCCGATAGTTTATGGCTGCAGCAACATAGGCCTTCCATCTGTCCCTATCCTGAGCAAGATCCATCCAATCTTTTCCATCCGTACCGATTTCCATCAGGTCTATCTCAACGTTATCTCTCCATCTTCGTCTCGGCCTTCTAATGGTCTCTTACCGTCAGGTTTCCCAACAAGAATACTGTAAACTTCTCTTCCCTCTCTCATTCGTGCCATATGGCCTGCCCACCTAAGTCTTCTTGATTTAATCATTCTAATAATTACTGGACATGCATACAAATTATGAAGTTCTAAATTATGTAACCTTCTCCACTCATCTGTCCCCTCATCCCTTTTAGGTCCAAATATTTTTCTAAGGATTTTATTTTCAAACACACTCAATTTATGTTCCTCTCTCAATGTAATGGACCAAGTTTCACACCCATATAATACTACAGGGAAAATTACTGTTTTGTATATTTCAACTTTTTGTTTCGTAGATATTATACGAGAAGATAAAAGTTTATGAAGTGTTTAAATAATATAAATAATAATAACACGACAGAATATTGTGTGGGCTCGGTCTCCACGATCGAGTATTTCTTATTTTGTTTAAAGTCACACGGATGTTCCATAACGATATTATTTATAGTGTTTGGCAATAGAGATATCCTGTACATTATGCAACCCAATCCTTCCTTCATTTGAAGCAGATCAAGGCAATTGAGGATACGAACAAAACAAGCAATGAGACTATAGAAGCGGCAGGGAGTCATGGGGGGGGGAAACCAGAACGGATGGTTTCCTTTGTCTACTGAACCGCAGAGCTGAAGGTTACCCAGCAGGACAGGACATGGAGTGACAAATCCAAATTGTTTGTTCAATAAGTCGTCGGAAGAGCGAACGCCGATCTTCATTTGAGCCGCGCGCGTGTTCGGAATGGATTTACAGAAAGAAGGGGTTTTCGAAATTCCACGGAAAACGGCGGTGGTGTTTTCTACCCCAGCGGCCAACTTAATTGAAAACCGAGACACTGCATGGCGGATTATTTAGTTAAATGACAGGTAAACAATGCGATGCTCTGGATTCAAAACAAGTGAAGCCGAAATTAATTCTCTTCCCTCGGGTTTAGACGAATCTGAGCTGAAGCAGCTTTTGTCCTCCCGAGGGACTGTCGGGACCTTTCAATGGAGCGCTCTCCAGATTCACAAACAGACTAATGCAAGTAATCCAAATGTTAGCGACAATACAGATACGAATAATAGCGTGCAATCTTAGTTAGGCGCTACGCACGGTTCGTAGTAACACGTTACAACGCATACAAACACAATGGCAGGAAAAGACCATACCGTAACACTTAGTATGGTCTCTTACTCGACATACGTACCATGTTAACGAGGACCAATCTCTAGGTGATAGCTTGACGTGTTCTGGCACAAGTTTCGACACATTGTTTTACTTTAATAGATTGATTTGCTTTATTTTATTTCGCTTCTTTGTGAACTTCGCGTTCTTTGTGAGTGTCCCGACATCAACTTCATCTTATTACTCAACCTTATCCTCGCGATTAGCCAAAAGTGGCAGAAATGTGAAGTAAAATAAACCAGGTCAATCAATCAAATCCTATGTATATTATTGTTTCTAAGTCGTATGGTTTACTCCTTACCAATTTTATAAAGTTAAATGCCTCCACGAAGGCGCAGTAGTAGTGTCGTCGCCTTGTAATCAAGGGGTCCCGGGTTCGATTCCACTGGAGGCAGATAGTGGTTCGGATCCCACTTTAAACTGTAGGTCCAGTCCCGATCAGCCTTACTGTGCATAAGGTAGACTTAGAACACCAAATCAATCAAGCAATCAATCTATAAAGTAAAAGTAAAGAGGTGATGTGATCAGCAATACGCTCCGACCGCCTTTAACCACCAGGGTTACCCCCAGGCCATGGACGTCCGCAGGATTTTTTTTCCAGGGAGGGGCATGCAAGGTAATTTTTTCCGGGGGGGCAAAGGACCCCAAAATAGTGTTGCCCTTTCAAAAACAATATTTCATTCTGAAATTATCATGTTTCTTTAACGAATTTATAATAATCAACATAAATTACTGTGACTGAAATGAAACTATGTGTCAAATATATAATTTTAAGGTAAACATTCATTTTCCGTGGCCCCCTTGCCCCCCTTCCGGACGCCCATGCCTTAGGTACCAATTGATTTGAGGCTAGGGAGCCCCAGAACCTCTTCATGCGGGGACAAGGCAGGAAAAATTTCTACCATAGACCCCCCCCCCCCCCGGGAATCGAATCCAGGTTTCCCGCATGCCAGTCCGACGACCACTAGACTAGTCCACCGCGGCTTCTACCAATGAAGAATAGAAACACTATTAGTTCCCCTAACTACACCTCTCTTGGGGGTGTAGTAAAAGGAGAGCCGTAAATTTGAACAAAGAATCACGATTTTCAGAAAGAAAAGACTCGGAAAGGTGTACAGACTTTATATGGCACATATCAAAGACTTCAAATTCCCTACCTAGAGGCTTTTCTGTTTTTATAAGTGCAGCTATTGAGGGTAAGGATTTAAAAACCCGTGTTTACCTTTCTTGTCAATGTCTCCGTTGATCGATTCCAGGTTTTTGTCTATGTCGAAGTCTTCTGGATCCTCCATGGCTCTCAAGATTGGAAGCTGGAAAATAATTAAAACACCATTAAGCCTTGTTTCCATGATTATGAAAAACTAAAATATGCTGACCAAGGCAGTAATTTATTTTATAAAAAACATAAACTAACGTAACGTTTCAACCTTCTAGCAAGGTCTTCTTCAGACTCTGTATCAAGTACAAAAGTAACCAGATACCACAACAGAACTTACAGGAAGGGAGGGAGAAGCATCTTAGGAATAGCGAGGAATGCTAACAAGAAAAGGGAAAACAGAGAAGAGGAAGAGGAAGGGATTATCTACGAAGTGAAATGTAAAGAATGTCAGAGTGTGTACATAGGAGAAACGAAAAACAGGCTGAAAGACAGGTTGAAACAACATAGGGATGATGTACGACTTAAGAGAGAGAGAAATGCAATATTTAAACACACGAGAGAAACAGGACATGACATAGAGTGGGATGAGGCTAAGCAGATAGGAAGGGAGAAGAGAATGCTAGTGAGAAAATGGAAGGAAGCCAAGGAAATAGAGAAGAAAGGTGAAGAAGACACAATGAACTGGAATGGGGGACTGAAGTTAAACAAAGAATGGAAGAAGATGTTGGAAAGAGTGGAAAGGACAAGAGAGAAAGAGGAAAGGAGAAGGAAGAAAAATGAAGGGAAAAGAGTGTGAGATTAAAAGCCCAACCACATTCTATAAGGAAGTAATTGTGTTTAGCCTTTTAGGTGAAAGTAAAGTTGGCAAGTGAAAGTCATCTGCTAGAAAGTTCCAAACAACTTTCTAAATAGTCTGGAGGGAGTAATGTTTGTGTATATATAATGGTCTTTTGTGGTATCTGGTTACTTTTGTACTTGATACAGAGTCTGAAGAAGACCTTGCTACAAGGTTGAAACGTTACGTTAGTTTATGTTTTTTATAAAATAAATTACTGCCTTGGTCAGCATATTTTAGTTTTTCAAAATAATTAAGTCAAACCTTAATTAATATAGAAACGATACAACGTGGTTAGCTTGTATTCTACGATCTTTAATTACCAAAAAAGAAGCCAGTAGTTCAATATGTAGAATACGTGCCTAAAATTGATGACAGGTGAGTTGATTCTGCATATGTGTAGCTCTGTTTGGCTTTCGAATCTCATATCATTCTTCTGACCATTTTCTTCACGGTTTGTGCTGTCGCATGATGCATCTGTTGGCGACGCAGTACTTGAAGATAAATGCATCAGCAACAACTAATAAGATATCATCACATCGGTCTACATATCCACTGAAGGAGTTTATAAGTCCACTTTTATGCACAGATAGGCTAATCGGGTCTGAACCTACAGTTTGAAGTGGTATCCCAACATGGGCGCAACTAGAGACCTAATTTTGAAGGGGCAGAATTAAATTAGGCTTCATTTTGAGGGGGAAGAATTAAATTGGGCCTAATTTTGAGCGGGCAGAATTAAATTGTGCCTCATTTTGAGGGGGCAGAATTAAATTGGGGCTAATTTTGAGGGGGCAGAATTAAATTGGGCCTAATTTTCAGGGGGCAGAATTAAATTGTGCCTCATTTTGAGGAGGCAGAATTAAATTGGGCCTAATTTTGAGGGGGCAGAATTAAATTGGGCCTAATTTTGAGCGGGCAGAATTAAATTGTGCCTCATTTTGAGGGGGCGGAATTAAATTGAGCCTAATTTTGAGGGGGCAGAATTAAATTGGGGCTAATTTTGAGGGGGCAGAATTAAATTTGGCCTAATTTTCAGGGGGCAGAATTAAATTGTGCCTCATTTTGAGGGGGCAGAATTAAATTGGGCCTAATTTTGAGGGGGCAGAATTAAATTGGGCCTAATTTTGAGGGGGCAGAATTAAATTGGGCCTAATTTTGAGGGGGCGGAATTAAATTGAGCCTAATTTTGAGGGGGCAGAATTAAATTGGGGCTAATTTTGAGGGTGCAGAATTAAATTGGGCTTAATTTTGAGCGGGCAGAATTAAATTGTGCCTAATTTTGAGGGGGCAGAATTAAATTGGGCCTAATTTTCAGGGGGCAGAATTAAATTGTGCCTCATTTTGAGGGAGCAGAATTAAATTGGGCTTAATTTTGAAGGGGCAGAATTAAATTGGGCCTAATTTTGAGGGGGCAGAATTAAATTGTGCCTAATTTTGAAGGGGCAGAATTAAATTGGGCCTAATTTTGAGGGGACGGAATTAAATTGAGCCTAATTTTGAGGGGGCAGAATTAAATTGGGGCTAATTTTGAGGGGGCAGAATTAAATTGGGCTTAATTTTGAGCGGGCAGAATTAAATTGTGCCTAATTTTGAGGGGGCAGAATTAAATTGAGCCTAATTTTGAGGGGGCAGAATTAAATTGGGGCTAATTTTGAGGGGGCAGAATTAAATTGAGCCTAATTTTGAGGGGGCAGAATTAAATTGAGCCTAATTTTGAGGGGGCAGAATTAAATTGTGCCTAATTTTGAGGGGGCAGAATTAAATTGTGCCTCATTTTGAGGGGGCAGAATTAAATTGAGCCTAATTTTGAGGGGGCAGAATTAAATTGAGCCTAATTTTGAGGGGGCAGAATTAAATTGGGCCTAATTTTGAGGGGGCAGAATTAAATTGTGCCTAATTTTGAGGGCGCGGAATTAAATTGGGGCTAATTTTCAGGGGGCAGAATTAAATTGGGCCTAATTTTCAGGGGCAGAATTAAATTGTGCCTCATTTTGAGGGGGCAGAATTAAATTGGGCCTAATTTTGAGGGGGCAGAATTAAATTGGGCCTAATTTTGAGGGGGCAGAATTAAATTGGGCCTAATTTTCAGGGAGCAGAATTAAATTGGGCCTAATTTTGAGGGAGCAGAATTAAATTGGGCTTAATTTTGAGAGGACAGAATTAAATTGGGCCTAATTTTGAGGGGCGGAATTAAATTGGGGCTAATTTTGAGTGGGTAGAATCTAACTTGGGCCTAATTTTTTGGGGAAGAGACTCGAAAAGTAGTCCATCGGATAGAAAAACGTCCAGAATTATTTGCTAAATGACTGTGACGTTTGCGAAATCACAAATATTACTCTTTATTACTTTGCTCCTCAGGTCACCTAACTTGAAAATTTAGTAATCCCAATTTTTGGGGGAGCAAGTGCCCCCCTTGCCCCCGCCAAGTTACGCCTATGGATCCGAACCACTATATGTTTCTGCCGGGCACCGAACCCAGGACCCTTTGATTACGTTTCCACTACGAACTCGTAGAAGCCCATGTGAACTGAAGGAAGGAGCAAAGCTCTAACTCCTCATTCATTAGAGATGTTGTGTGCGAAGGTATTAATAGCTGCATTGGTATTTAGTGAAGAAAACCCACTGTACGCCCTAAAAATCCAGAAAATGCATGATGACCTACTTTAAAATACCTTCCAGGTTATTTCCGTACCAGGCTTTATCTGTCTGTTGTTGCCTACTCAACCAATCGGTGCCTGTTTTCGAATAGAATAGTATTTGGAGTGCCTGATACGAGTAAGCGATGACAATCTGCTGCCTTATTGGCCTCAATGTTTCGAGAGCTTTCATACCTTTTTTCAGTCTAGTCATAAGGTACAGAAAAAAGTACTGAAGTCACTCCTTCGCTGGGGCTATCTGTTCAAGTAGGCATTTATAAGCACTTGATGGAAGATACTGTGTTGTTGTGAAACCAGGGTTGTTGATACGATTTGTGGGATTGTAACGATTTTTTTTGAAAATATTTGTTCCCTGACGGACTTCGTTGATTCATCGCTTGAAAGGAGAACTTAATATTGAAAATATAATATAATGCAGTTACAAGAATGTTATCCTGATTGGAACAGGATGAAACTTTTCACCGCTAGTTTCCCAGGGGGGGGGCAGGTTCCCCTTTCCCTCTGCTGGATACATCCATTGGAAGAACGTCAAACTAAGATTGTATTCCAAGATGTATAATAAATAACCCGTGGCTCTACAGCCCGTAAGGAAATTGGCCTATCTCCCGACTGACAGTCTCCCTCCCACAATCCTACCTAGAGGTAGAGAGATCTTCAGCCAGTTATGGTCAGCACGTCAAGCCCGTAGCCGTTATAGGAGATATCCGTAACCGAGTTACGCTACTCGGTCGTAGCTCCCCAATTCCCTCGCGATGGTGGGTTGCCACCGGTCCTATACACAGGCCGAGAACCCATAGGCTGAACCCAGGCGGAATCGAACTCAAGCCGTCCCGCAGTCAGAGCTCAAAGCTCAACGCCTTACACCGCACGGCCAAGGAGGAGGACTTGTATGCTAATAAGAAATCATAATAAAAAATTCATACTATATCCTGGTATGAATAAATATGCAGTGAAAAAACACCGTTGTTAAAACTACACAGGAGGTCAGGGCCTTCCCGATCCCGGGTTCGATACTCGGTGGAGGCGCATGCCACAGTGGTTCGGATCCCATTTTAAACTGTAGGTCCAGTCCCGAATAGCCTTCCTGCGCATAAAGTGGACTTAAAACAACAACATAGGACGTCAAAACTACATTTTGGTCAACTTTTAATTTCACTGGTGTTAAATTGGGGTTGATTACTACCATTCATCTGTGTTATTTTAAGACCACTGAGGTTAAAAGTTGACAGAAATGTAGTTTGGACCTCATGAGGTCACTGCCAGAGTCGTTTTAAAACCATTTTTTTTTACAGTGTAGTAGGTAAGACGAGTTCTTAAATCCTAATAAGCCAAATCTGTCCATATTTATGGTTGGTGCATTTTTCTGCCCACATTAACGCGCACAAAATAATGATGCTGACTTTTATAACACCGCCGCTGGGAAGTTGCTCTCACCACTGAGCGAACGTGGTTCCTGAACGCAGCCATCTGGTCCGTTACAACGGACTGCTTTAGAGCGTGTGTGGCATACTCCATTAGCCTGAATGACCCCATTAGTAACGGGAGGATCTCCGCCATCTCACCTATTAAGCAGATGGAAATTCCTTGCGCGGAGAATATTTAAGGAATGGATGCTGTGAGGCCTCAGGTAATCCTTTAACTTCTGCATGACGACCCAAAGAGTGAGGTATATGCAGTGGCCTTATTACCGTATAGTCTTACGGAGAAAAGTTTTCAAAATTCTTATAAACAAGGGATTATGTATGCGCACATAGTATAGGTTCACCCAACTAAATACAAAATGTTACAATTTCCCCAAAATAAAGTTGTGTTGGGGTACATGGCAGCCGAAAAACAAAATTTTCATATTTTTCTGGAAAACTATCAATGCTATCACAAAATGTTTAAAATAAAATAAGTTCTGCACAAAAATGTCTATATTTTTTGGTATTCATAATGTTTTTAACAGGTTCTTGAGGTTAACAAGCGGTCACAGTTTCCATGTATAGCTTCTTTCTAGACAATTGCGCAGTGGTTCGATTGCAACTTAAACTGGGGTTCAGTAGAGGAAGGGGGACAAATATGGAATACCATTTTGTTTTTGACCATTCAATGGCACATTTTTTGAAGAATGTATGTGAGAAACTACCCTCTTCTTCCTTAATTAGTTCTTTAATAGAATATAAGGTTTAGACTACGTAACATTATAGTAAGTATTTGCAAATAACATTTTCCTAAAAGTTGACATGATTGCTCCAAAAGAAAATGGGGTACAAATATGGAATACTGGCAACATTGTGCAGAAAATGAACATATAAACACAATAAACACAATTGTAGTGAAAACATGAAGTAAATGAACACTGTAAAGTCACAAATATAAGAAAGTTTCTGAACTGTACATGTCTGTATTACTATGATTATGAGGCCACTATTTAACTACTTACAAAAATTGCAAATGTTAAGTCCATTATCATATCCTGCACATTCAGTATGAGCCCACATATCACACATTTCGCACTTAACCCATTCTTCTCCACGCTTATCATCAGAAACTTGTCCAGAACAGAAGAGACATTCAGCATCATCACTACTTGGTGTTCTGGCATCTGACATACTGAGATCGGAAGAGTCATCTCGCACGCTGAATATGCCGTCGCTGTCCGAGTCTGACGATTCGCAGTCTTTTGGTAATGGCGATTTCCCTTCTTTCCAATTGTTTTTAACAGGCTGTTTCTTAACAGCAGTGGACGTTTCAATGGAAGTCTTATATGGTGATGAAGTCAAGATATGAGAGGTCCCTGCTTTCCTCCCCCTACTCCCTTGCCTCTTCTTAATTGCAGGAACAGGTGAGGTGGCCACTTCACTTCTAGCAGAAGGTCCTGCTCCATCTTCGGGTTTGGATCCAGATGAAAGTCCACGTTAATCATTTTTGTACATAAATGGGTTATAAATATGGAATACTACTATTCCATATTTGAGCCACTGTTACCTACGAGTATCGAGGGCCAAAAGTGTATTCAAACTCACCTCAACAATATACGCAAAATACCAGAATAAAGCCTGATTGATATGCTACAAAACTGTATACCATGTATTTTCATTCTGTGTACTAATAAGAAGCACAAGGCAAAAAGGTACTTACCTCCAAACTTTTCACTTTGGGCGGGAACCACAACAACCGTTCTAACGCGCCCTGTTCAACCTCGAGATGCAAACTAACTGCTTCCTGTGGTGGTGAGGGACACTGCCCAGCATTTCATGTAGTTCTTGCTGGAGTGCAGCATTTACCAGGCGAGATATAATGGTATTTCATATTTGTACCCCTATTTCATATTTGTCCCTCTTCCACTACTGATTAACCGATGCAAGCGTAAAGTGTGCTTTGTTTATGATATAATTCCAGAAGTCTTTCAAAAATTTGGCAGGATACTTATCGTTAAGTTCCAGTGATCCACTTAGCTCCACAGTCTCATAGTGAGACATTCTCGTTCTTTCTTTAAATTTATTCCATGAACTCAACTTAATCTAAATGAGCTTCATAAATTTCTCCTTTTAGGCAACAGATGAAGATAGCGAATCCGTATTTCCCTATCCTACCCTGAATTAATCCTTCCCTAACGAAGCGCTTTCTTATTATAAGTATAACTTACCACAACTTCAGCTCATGCACAAATTGACTGCAAGAGTTGGCGCCTGGCTTGGGGGCACGAATAACTACATTCCAACATAAGATTCTAACCTAATGTTTCTGCAGGTATGCCTTCATTCCTAATGATGGGGTGACTGACAACCAATGAACATTAAGGAACACAATTATTTTGACATTGTTTGAGTCTGCTATTGGTACTTATTTTCTAATATTATTTCCCAGATGACGCAGTGGTAGCGTTGTCGCCTTATAATCAAGGGGTCCCGGGTTCGATACCCGGTGGAGGCACATAGTGGTTGAGATCCCACTTTAAACTGTAGGTCCAGTCCCAGCCTTACTGTGCATAAAGTGGACTTAAAACACCACCTCAATCAATCAATCTAATATTATTTGCTCTTTATAATTAATTCACTTTAATAAAACCATATTTATTGTTTATCGTAACGACCTTGATCGCTGATTGTGTAAGTTTTGATCAGAATTAATCTCTCTTTTATCACTGACAAATAGAGTAAGGTTTGCATTTATTACATACTATTAGTTACATGAAAATTTAGAGCATGCCCATTTTACACTTGTGCACTGTATTATCGTTATCGAAATTTCCCCTATATATTCAGTATTGACTTTTCAGTTTCTTACTGAATCAAATTTAGAAACATCTATCATTCCCTGGTGGCATTTCTAGGGTGTTCTGGAAAAGGTACGTAAGTCACAAACTTCGATTTTCTGTTACTTTCATTTAACTTGCGTTACAGAAAATATTATCAGTATAAATTTATGTTCCGTATGTGTAAGAATTCTAAACAGTCATGATCCAAGATGTATATGTTGTCTGTAATGTTTGTAACTTAAGGAGTAAACAGAAGTAACTGTCTCCTGTAAAACTTACATTCGTTTGACTTAAGTGCATTTGCAGGAACGGCCTAGATTTATCACTTAAGATTCCAAAAGCATCGTCTTCGTGCACAAAATATTTTCCAAAATTCCTGTCCTTTCAGACGCAGCGCGGGAGTCACACACTTTGAAGCCCCTCACTGTTCACCTAAATTGAATAAAACCATCTTCCCGAGAATATCGTGGGACCAGATCGAGCATGCGATTAACGTACACTTGGTTCCCCGTGGAAGGCATACGTGTATAGCGTGAAAGCCAGACATGTTGCCAACGAAGCGCCGCTGCTGGATCGGTTCAAGGTGTTTTGGAGCCACATTCGTAAGATGTTTAGATTTGATTTCATATTCGTTATTTAGCGTTGGTTTTCTGCCACGTTTGGCTAATCGCGACGATGAGGGATATGATGAAATTGATGAATGCACGTTCACAAATAACTCCATTTCCCAGGCCGTGATTCGCACCCTGGAGCCGTGGCGTGTTTGCACACTGTGCTCACCACTCCGCCACAGTGGTCAGCGAACTAAATGATGTACATTCAAAATGATATTCTCCAATTCAAGTTACTTGTCTAATAACTATTCCTGGCGACTGGTTGCAGAGAAACTGGGAAGAATTTTAAAAAATCTAGAGTGGCAGCAATATACAGAGTAACAGACAAATTTGTAACCATATCGACAGAAAACAGTGTGGCGGTGGGGCTTGATTTTAGAACCACCTTCAGCTAGGTCTTCTGCCCTATGACTGGCTAAAAATACTGTTGTTGTCAAGCTTAGGTAGGGTCTGTTGTCAATAAATACTGCTTTCTCTAAGCTTTGAGCATAAGCGGAGGATATGCGGTCTTTATTCGCCCGACTCCCTCTTTATCTGCATCGATAACGCACGGGACTCTAAGTGACTGGTATGTCTTCTGATGACGCAATCGTGCTTAAAAATTGTCTACACTATGTCCGGGGAATCTCTGGACCGAGCGAATGAATACAAGTCTCTGCGCAAGTAGTGACTGGAGAGAATTTAACCAATGAACTCGTGAGAAGCGGAGTGAGTGCAGCTACCAGCCGTTTGCAGCAGCGCGCACTGATTTGCCCCGCCAACTCGCTTTCTCCCCTTCCCTTCCGTTATGAGCGGTCTGCTCCACAGATTCCAGAGGCAGAACTACGTGCGGTTATTATTTTTTGAGAGTTCTAATATATAGAAAACAAATCGGAACAAGTTGGACAATGGCTCAGGTTTGAGGTTTGACATAAACATCCATGAGCATTTCTGAGCTATCATGATCTTACAATCAAGAAGTGTCCGTGACTATACAACGCGTATTGTTCTTTTACCTGTTTTGTCCTTGGCCGTTCCTTGTTCCTGAGGAGGACCAGCTGGGAGACTGGAATGAGCTTCCCTTGGCCCTTGTTGTAGAGGAAGGGCTCCACCTTGGTCTTGATGGCGTGGTCCAGTTCAGCGTACTGCTTCGTCTTAGTCGCTCTCTTCATCAGCTCCACTAGCAGACCGCCTCCTGCGAAGAAGAGATTGATTAATTGATTGAAAATTGTTGGGTGCGTTCGCACATATGGCCATTTTTGCAATCTTGAATGTTCACGGGAAAATGTCCCCTCATCTAAACTTCTTACTTAAAAGTTTAAATAATGGATGTAAGAAGCCCTTTGAGAAAGTTTAAATGTATGAGGTTGTAAAGAGACTTGCACAAGACAAACACAACACATTAAAAAGTGAGAATAAACTAAAAACTTCCTCATAGACAGTGGAAGAGATCAGCTCTTCTTAAAAGCTAAAAATAATTTGGTAAACCACTGTCGCCATCTCTTGACAGGGATGAGAAACAGTTGGGAAGATGAAAAGTCTCTCTGAGGAAAGTAAAATCGACACATTCAAGAAGAATATGCCGAACTTAAAACGACATCACAGACATGAAACATTGCAGGGTCCAGCCCTTGCAGCAAGTGACCTGGGTGAGACGGCTGTGTCCAATACGCAGTCGAATTAGAAGAA
This sequence comes from Lepisma saccharinum, assembly GCF_977018435.1. Taxonomy (NCBI): domain Eukaryota; kingdom Metazoa; phylum Arthropoda; class Insecta; order Zygentoma; family Lepismatidae; genus Lepisma; species Lepisma saccharinum. The sequence goes on from NC_139236.1 coordinate 74,120,591, forward strand.
CTTCTTCTCGATGGGACGACGGACGAGGAACGCCATGCACGTACGGTGGGCAAGCGTGAAGCTTGTTTTCGGTTAACGCATCCCACTCTTCCTACCAAGTGTCAAGAAGGCAACAACGAAACACAATCTGCAGGTCCATAGCTGACAGAAGGTGGATGAGAACGTCGCCGTCGGCTGTTTCGTTCCCCTTTATACTCACGTGACTAGGGATTCAGCAGAAGCGGACTTCGCAAACTCTACATAGCTAAGCATTTTCTGCCGTCTTATTGGCCACCGTAGTAATGGCGTCACACCTAAGATGACGCAGCTGTGTGTATTGTCCTCGGCTCGCAAGTCTGTGCAGAAGACTTGCCTACGTTACATATTATTTTGTTTCAAGATATTTTTTCGTAAAACAGACAAATAACGAATGCAATTAATGGAAGTGCTAACATTAGCGTGTGCCTCTGAGATGTGGATGTTTCGTACCGTTAAGATGAAAGATAAATTCGTGCAGAGATGAATGCATGCAGTTGAAGACAACACCAAGTTACCAATTGCATAATGTGCAGACATTCCTCTCTCTGCTTGAAATAAATTAGAAGAACGTCTTTGTGCATTTAGATATTGCACAGTTTTCACTGTAGCATACACATATTTTATAAACAATAAGTTGCTGACCAAGGCAGTTTATTAAGATAAAAAAAAAACACTTAACATGTAACGTTTCAACCCTGTATCAGGGTCTTCCTCAGACGAAGAACTAAACTAAAATGATCTTCGTCTGAGGAAGACCCTGATACAGGGTTGAAACGTTACGTGTTAAGTGTTTTTTTTATCTTAATAAACTGCCTTGGTCAGCAACTTATTGTTTTTAATATGGAAACAAGGCTTAATTATATTACATATTTTATATATGAGTAGATTCTTTTCTATCTATTTTACAAATATTTCATTAACACCCCAAAGTAGCAGTTTCACTTATCGCAAGGATTGTTAGCTTCAGTTCGTGTCCTGCTTTTCTCAATATTTTAATAGAAGCGAATCAGAATAGGCATTACAAAATGTGTTTTCTTTATTTTTCTATCAAAATTAGTTCTTTCTGCTGAGAGGAAATTGAGGAGATCATTGTAAAATAAATATCTAGTTGGCGTGTACTGTGTATTGAATACTCGAAAAAAAAATGAGCATTCTGAAAAACTCAGAGAAATATTAGGGTTGAGAACAGAATATATTATTTCAAAAGTGATTATTACGTTTTATAAGGTAAAGGATAAATTCATCCCTGGCAGGTATGGACATTTATTTTGTTGCTTGAGATGCTTGAGTCAAAACAGCAGCTATTGAGAGGGGGGGGGGGGAGGGAGACTGAAAGGAAGTCGCACGTAGCGCAGTTTTTGTGCATAATTGTTCATAATAATGCCGTATACAAGATACCAAGTAACGAATAATGAATGATAACATGGATAGAGGAGTTTGAAAATTTGCGAAAAGTGATATGAAGTATTACGAGACATAAATATATTCTCAGTGTTAAATAATAATGTTATTATATTATCTGATATTTCGTAGTGCATTTTATTTCAAGCACACGGCCGACCTTTGTGGCGGACTGGTAATCACACCGCACTACGACGCCAGAGATCCCGGGTTCGAATCAAGCCTGGGCTTGGACGTTTTCTGTGAGTGTCCCTTCACCAATTGCATCATATCATCACTCATTCTCATCGTCGCGATTAGCCAAAAATGGCAGAAAAGCAAATTAAAATAAACAAAATCAATCAATTAAAGCACACGTAATTTTTGTAATATTTTCTTTAGAAATATAATTCACGGTATTCTCTAAACCCATACAGAAACACATTGTAAATTACCCAGATAAAAAGGAAAGAAAAAATGACAACTGCACATTTGGTTTGTAAGGGAACGAAGATATCTGTTGTTGCGGTAGGAGATTTGTAGTTTAATCCACGAGAATGACATTTGCATCAAGCACGGAAAGCGCCAAAGGCTATTCCTAAGGCTCAGACTGAGCGAATCCCTGTCACTCAAATTAATTTACCTCCTCATATGAACTGCAAAAATGATCAGTATTTTCTGTCATTCCGTACTGCAGTATATAGAATGGAAAACATTCTTATACGTACACAGTGATATGTGGAGCATTGTTATTATTTAGTAAAAAATATTAAATTTTACATATACTAGTACTATTTGAATACACATTTGATTTTAGAAGAACTTAGGACACGAAATGCAATCATTACATTCACATGTAAGGGTATTGACAAGGGTTAGGTGGCAGAACAGCCCTAGGCTAACCTCGTCAGACAATTCATTATTATTATTATAATATTATTATATTTTCATTCATATTGCAATCATAATTTATTTAGACAAGAATGAACACTAGAAAGAAAAATTTCGAACATGTTTATAAGAACCTCCTCCTTTAAAGAATGTTGACCATACCATGACGAAATAATATTAATGTTAATTATTGCACATAAAGCATAAAGACTATTCTGCAATGTGCCAATGTGTCAGCCCACGCTTATTAACAAGAAGTTGTTTTTCTACCGTCTTCTGCCGTGCACGCCTGTATAAAAATTTTGCTGAAATAGAATCCAATGTGCAGATGATTCTACGCGTTCTGCCAGACCGAATGACGTCATGTCGTAATCAGCCAATAACGGCAATGGAATGAGGAGACTTGTGCTTCGCTATGTAGAGTTTGCGAAGTTGCCATCAGCATAAGGACACGAGCCGTCTAAGAATGAGCTTGCTGTGTTTTGGAACATGAAATGATTCTCCAATTCTGATTCCAAACGATGTTTGGAACGATGGCACTGAACCTACTCAATTCTAATTTATTTCCAAGCGTCCTCTTTTATTTCTCTGTCACCACTCTATAAAACTGACAATGGGCCAAATATTACCCTAAAATATTGCTTTAAATGAACCTTCTTTAACGAACCTCTGTACAGTTGAAAGTCAAATTTTTGTAGATCCACTGTAGCGCGACGTGAAGAGATAGAAAGACCCAATAAAAACTTACATAAATGACCTAATGACTCTCAGTCCAGCTATTGGCTGCGCTGTTATCCCAGCGTCTGATTGGATCGTTGATGTTACTCAATCAGCGCTGAGTGATCCTTTTACAGGCGGTTTTAAAGCCCATCGCATGTATACTTCGTTTGGAATCTGCCACCAGGGAGTTATCTAGCAGAGAGAATTTAATGGCTGCTTCCGTCTCGTTCTTCGTTTTCGGGTTTTTCATTGGTGACATTCTCCTCAATACAGGGCAGAGTTTACTCCGTGCGTATTGTTTCTATGCAAATGTGATCGTACGTGTGTGTGTGTGTGATTGTCATCACGTCCGACATAAATGCAGCAGTGGAAATGTGAAGTAAATGCGATTTGCTTCATGCACAGGACTATATCTTGGGTTTCATGAGGCATGCTATGTTGCTAGATATAACCAATGGCACTTTGAAGTGTAGTTAAAACTGAAATTTTCTCCCAGAGCATCGCCCCGCCAATAATGTAGTTCAGAAGAAGAAGAAGACTGCATAAGCCAGTATCGTAATTTCGTTGCCCTGCAGTTTACTGGATCGGGTGAGTTCAAGATCAATTCCAAATAATTCGAAATTGCTTTCACTTTTCACTTTTGTGATAGTTTAGCTCAGAATAACTATGCCCACGGTGTTATCAGTATACTTTATTAAATTGAATTCGGACAATCAAGAGTTCTTGATTTGATTTTTGTTATTTAATGTCGCTTTTCTGCCCATTTTAACTAATCTCGACCTTGAGGATGAACTATATGATGAAATTGATGAAGGGGCACTCACAAAGAACGCCAATGCCCAAGTCGAAGTTCAAACTCGGGACCACTAACGTGGTACAGCGCTGTGCTAACGACTCCGCCGTAGAGCTTGGCAAATTGGAAAATTCTTTATCACGCAATGTTAATTAGACATTGTGCACTGTTTACCTGTTTGAGGTTTTTTTTAAGTCCACTTTATGCATAGAAAGTCTAAAGGGGACTGGGGCTATAGTTTAAAGTGAGACCCGAAGCACTATGCGCGTCTACCGGATATCGAACACGCGATATTGTAGGGGAGAAAAGAAGCGCTCTCAAGAAACGTGGTGTTACTTAACAGCACTAGACAATGGATATGTCTAATTATCATTACGTGCTAATGTAGAACCATTGTCACTAACGTTCAGAGAATGAAGATTTCATGCCCTTGGAATGTAATTTGGCATCTTTCATGACCACTGAGTTATCTGACGAATACTGCTCCCCTGTCTGGACCATGGCTTCAAAAACTAATATCTCCCGGATTGATTCTGTCCTCAACCTTTTTCCTCGCCATTGCTTGCCATTCTCTGAGGCACCTCCATAAAACAGTTATTATGTCTGTCTTTAATATTCAACCACCACAGACTCGTCGCGAATTACCAGACATGACATTTTTGCATAAGATCTACAACGGGAAAATTAAAACTGAATTCCTAGTCAACCAATTTCATCTACGAGTCTCCACACGGCCAACCCGCAACGGAAAGCTCTTTCACAATCCTACCACAAGGCTCTCCCATCTACACGATGAGCAGTGGGAGAGGCAAGGAGAGAATGGGAAACACCGCTGTCCCTGATCAGCTGCAGCAAGAACCATTAATTAATGGGCTTGAGAGGAAGGGGTTGTAATGGTTTGGACATGGCACTAGAATGGAGGAACAGCGTAAGTTTTAACAGGTGCCAGAGGCACGAGAGCGGAGGGTCGACCACGTACACAGTGGGAAGAGTGTGTGGATAGAATTGGTAAAGAGGGAAAAGGATTGCGATGTCGGAAATTCGAAAACTTGCCACAGAACAAGAAAGAAGTGAAGGCAGGAACACGACACCTAACTGCAAAGTGTAATGCAGGAAGAAGAGGAAGAAAATATGGAACAGTTGTGATTTGTTCATTAAATGGGAAGAAATGAAGCCCCAATAAATTAAACCGTACAAATATTAAATAAATAGTGCATTAAATAAACATGATCCAAATATATCTTTCGCAGTCATTGGATTTCACTGAGCTCATCATTCATGCTTTGGAGAAAAAGTCTAGGGTGTTCGGGAAAAGGCACATAAGCCACAACTGAGATTGTCTGTTGGTTTCATTTCATTGGTTCACTGATTCACTTAAAGAAAATATTAACAGTGTAATTTTATATTGTGTATTTGTCAAGATTTTAAATAATGATGATCTAACCTGCATATCATGTCTGTAATGTTTGGTATTAAAATAATAAACATGAATATCTGCAGTAAAATAGCATTTTTTACTTTTTCCAAACATCCTAGAATTAGTAAATACGTATTACTGTTTGCAGTGGGAAAGGCACATGAGGTGCAAGGCTAATTTTGCGTTGGTACCCCCACTCTCCTCCCTTACCCAGAAGCACTCTTAGCTTCCCTCCACCTCTAGGGCACAACGTTCTTGGACTTAGAAGACATCGCTGGATCCAATATGAAACCACGGCGCCGGCAGCATAAAAAATCGATACATGGAGATCACAAGACACGAACTGGTATCCTATCGCTCGAACACATTCACAACCCCCCCGCAGCGTAGACGGCGATACAGTAACACTAACCACTTAGGATAGGCTTTTAAGCATTTTTAAAGCCCTGGAGATTAATGGAATTTTAACCGTTGGTGAATTAAGGTAGAAAAAAACATCTCCCTTGATACACTCTTTCCTTTCTGGGGGAATCCCCCCACGGGAATAAAAGCCCCCATTTCCTTCCTTGTTCGTGGAATATGAATATCGCTAGGGGTTGATCGTTGAGACATGAATATGAATATTCAGTGCTCTCGGCGGCTGGTGTAGGGGCGACAGGGATCCAATATTTTAAAAAAAGGAAAAGAGGAAAGCATCGGTAGGAGCAGAACACTCCGATTATGTCACGTACCGGCGACGCCGTTTGAAGTAAATTTTCTCCACCTACTTTCAACCGTTTCGTTCCCTCTATGAAAAATGTTGAAAATGTCACGCTTAGTTTATGCTCTTACGCTTTCCAAACTGCAAAAGTACCTCTCTCTCCTTTTTAATTTTGTTTTAAAAGATGAAGCAGCATTTACAGCGCCACGGTTGCTAATCAGCGGAAATTTGAGTCTTGTCCGAATTCATAAGGGTAACGTTACGTGCTTCTCTCGCTTCACTGTCCGAATGAGGTCGTAGAATTTGTCGCTGTTGTCACTGCTTCCTCTAGTTTCTTCTATTACTAGTCTTCCTGTCTACCAGTCTTTTCTGTCTCCTTGGGCTAATCGCAGAATGAAACGGATCAAGATACATTTACAAAGATATACGAATTCCTACGCTGACGAGATTATGATTGATTGGTTTGATATATGTATTTCACTTCGCTTTTGTGCTACGTTTTGCTAATCGCGAAGATGAGTATAACATATGCATATTTCTAAAAAGCTTTGCGTCAAGTTTCCACCAGTCCTAAAAGAAGAATCATCCAAGGATTTGCTAAACTTACGAGAAGATTTCCTACCAAACGTTCGAGTTCATCATAGAAGGGGTAAATTCGTCGTTCACCTCACGAATGTCGTCACTTGGACAAGCAGTACATATATGCATATATATATATATATATATATATATATATATATATATATATATATATATATACACATACATACATACATACATACATACATACATATAATATGCACATATATTAATCCTATCTTCAGGAATAGTACTCTTATTCCGAGGATGCATACGACCACACATTCCCTTGGTTGTTATGTGATACACTCAGCAGAAAAAAGTGCATTTATCAATGTTCCAGTACAAACAGTTTGAGAAGAAATCCCTATTCCACCTTTAAGTGTGAAGTTCCGCAAATCATTTTCTTCCAAGGTGGAAATCGGACGCAGAAGAAAGCTGAACAGTGTTAATTGGAGGACAATTCCAAAGGTACAGTCACGTACAAAATACAATGATATTCAGTCCATTCGACCTAACCAGTTTGTGTCAGAAATAAGGAAAGTTTATCCTAAATGGATCATATTACGATTCATTATTCATCACACTATAAGAGGACAGCATAAGAGGCCAATGGTATTGACAAGACCTTCTTAGTGCATTTTTGACGTGTGGTGATGGACTCTTCGATTTTTTTAAGTGGAAGATTAATGACAATTTCTTCACACAAATGATATGTATCATATTCACGAATTGTAGTGTTTCATAATAACTTTTACGTGAAGTATTAATTCACATATTCTACTATGTGAATATGTAAATATGTCGGGACCGAGTTACATAAGTGGATAAATATTATTATTATATGTAAAATAAAGAAGGTGATTCATCGATTATAATTTTAAGAGCAAAGCTATCGTTCTACTACGATTGTATTTATGTGCGACATATTTATGTGCGATAAACATGGTTCGCAGTATTCGCAATATGCATCAGCGTACTAGTAACCAACATATTACAAGTACTTGTATGAATACTAGCAATACAAGTTCAACGAATTATGGGTACACAATTGGATGTATTCATACAATTAGTGCGAATAGTATGCCATACAATAGTGCATCGATTTATTTTTACTCAGTGCTCCAAATCATTTACCGTGAAGGAGAGTTATCAGATTACTCAGTGTCAAAACAAATACATTATGTTACACAGTGCACCGACCCTCTCTCGTAGAAAGGCGTGTTTTGTTATGCAGGATGTTACGTTCCCACCACTGCGGGGTGAGAGAGACTCAACACTGTATCTTAACAGACACACGGAGTGATAAGAATTGAGATGATTACCCACAGCTCCTGGAGTCTGAAACATGAGAACTCCATCAGTCCACACTGGAATCATCTGAGTTGAGTAGAAGGAAAACTCGAACTATAGGATATGAATTTAACCAGTTTTATTCTTGTAAGTTCATTTACAAACATACGGAAAGTAGGAGCGCGAGACTGAGAAATCTGGTCTTTAAGAAACGTGATTACGTTTCGATTTCTTTGATACCCGACTGAGATCATTCATGAGAACTTTTCTCAGTTTTGCGGGGTGTGAGCGACTGAACACTAGGCCTGGTAACAGACCCACGCAAGAGCGGGTATCAAGAAGCTTTTTACCATGAATTGTCGTCGTATTTATACCCGATTTCTGTATTCTCGAACCCCTGACTAGTAGGTTATAGAGACAAAATATTTCTTCATGTACATTATAATGTGTAGTATTTACAAAAGTTGAGTTTGATAAATCATTCAAAAGGTTTTGATACATCTTTCACTGTTAACAAATACTTACGCATTTATATCAAATACTTATACAATGAAAAATAAGATTTAAAACTTCCACCATTAATTTATTACATAAAGGTTAGTACATCAACTTCTTCTGAAATTTGATAGGAGTTCATTCAGTTACGTCATAATGTTTCATTTATTGGAACAATCAACTCTACTCTTTTTTTCATAACATCTTTCATTTACAATCTTTAATTTTTAACCTTATACATTTTCTATTTCTTTCTTTTATAAATGTTGTACTAAATTTATCAAGATATGCAGGGCGTAACAAGGAGGAGTGTCACGTTCTGGAGTGACGTGGTAAACAATTGAGGGGTCTAGTGAGAGAGGGAGCTATGCCACTTAGACAAGAAATGGAAATAAATTGATTTTTCTAAAGCATTGCGTTTAGTCATAATTGGTATAACAAAAGCTATTTTTTTCTGAACATATTCTTTGGTAAATTATTCAAAAGGAAAAATATGAATTTCAATATAAATACCATTTATTATGAATATGTATGGTATATTGTTGTAGTATACCCATGTGGAAAAATCAATCTAGCACGTCAAATAATTTGAACAAGGCTTACATACTTTTGCCTGAGTGTAAATCATGTTCACAGGGTTACATATGAACTACATAAAGACAACTTCATATGTCTTCTGGAGGATCTTCACTGTCCGTTGTTTCTGTGAATTTTAGTTTTTTGGTAAACACCATGAAGAACTGGAGGAATATAAGGCATTATTGCCATGAGATCTTTTAACGTCAGGGCTGATATTAAATCTAGCACCGGTTACTGCAACACAACCTCTGCCACTCCTATTGAAGACACCATCAGTAAGTGGCATAGCTCCTTCTCTCACTCAAAATGCTGATGAGGACGTATTCAAGAACTCAGAAAATCTGCTGCAGAACAAGCGGGAGCTATGCCACATGGTTGTAGTTCACATGATAGATAACAGATGGTAGGAGAAGACTGAAAATGGCAAGAAATAAAATTTTCAAGATTTGTGGCATAGCTCCCTCTCTCACTAGACCCCTCAATTGTGTAAGTCAGGCGGCTGACGCAACGTGACGTCAGTCCTATATATCAACAAATGCATGTGTATTGTTATGTCACACAATCCCGCTCAACATGTTCTACTATTAAGTAGTAGAGATATACATACCTATATTAATGAAAGCAATAGAACAATATTACTTTCTAATCAACGGTTATTTATATACAATAGATGAGAGACATTTTAAGTGTGAAGAAAATCCGTGAGAACAAACAAATGTATTAAAATAAATTGAAATAACCATAGTATGTAACTCACCCAATGAGGCAATTATGATCATCAATTCTTAATTTACACAGAATTGTATAGCCTTCTGATGGCATAGAGTATTCCGGGCCAAGAATGTGCCATTTTTTGTTATCAATTAGGGTCGTACCGGTGAACATCCTGAACGGTGCATGCTATGTTGAAAATTTGAGCACTTTAGATTGAAATTCACCTACATCCAACAACTTCCCCCTCTTTTCATTCTTCGCTATGTGTACTAATAACAGAGTTGCCTATGGAACCGAACTTTTGAGTCACCCTGTGTTTCTAACAAACTGAATGTAACCATAATATTCATGTATGTTAATTCAAATAATGTTGTATTTGATTTCTGTTACACTTTTGCTTTGGAATATTAGGAATTAGTCTATCAAAATCAGTTACAATGCATTACCTAACCTACTCTACCCTACCCTAACATAACCTAAATCTACCATAACTCCGGATCCCATTGGCGTTCCTTTTCTAAATTTTGTATACTTATTGAGTAATAGTGTATGTATGACATGTAATTTTTTTGAAAGAAATTAAAACACCTATTATTGAGAAAATAGCTACAAAAAATTTCTTTACACCACCTTCAAATGTTTTCTTTACCCTCGCATAGACATGCTATATTTCGTGTGAAAGAGTCCTTCAAGATGTTTCCAATGCCGTCCGTATCACTTCTATAGGTCCCCTGGTTGCCGAAATATTGCAATTCCGAGTTAACAAGATGTTGGAAGAAATGGTCAAAATCGCACAGTTTGCAACACTGTAATTTCGAAAATAAAAAAAAGATATGGTTCTGCAAAGTTGCATATTTTCCTACCTCATACCTTTCAGTATGCAAAATTTGAAATGAATCAAAATATATGAGGTTTAAAAGTGCCTCTTTACTTGTTGATTTGAAATTGAATGCCCCTTTTGTCACAGCTTTTCTCAATAATAAAAATGCTTACTGGGGATCTATGGAGCAGATCTTAAGAGAATTTCAAATGGTGGGCAAAATATTTTTCACGTGGGCTTTGGTTCTCTCTCTCTCTATCTATCTACCTACTTGTCTGCTGAATATTCCCCTTTCCCAAGTCATGTTTCACATTTTCTTTCAACCTTGTACTTTTAATCTTTCAAAGGGCTCTTTACACCCATGTGCGCCGACAGGAATTATGGCAGGAGGGAGTAAACTCAGGGAAAAGCAGGTACATTTCGTTTATGAAACACAAAAAACTATGCTAAATCTTTTGTAAAGCTACACTGCTTGTTACGCGCATTGCATGGTTGCCAGGAGTAGGTAAGTAACATTTTTTTCACCATAATTTTCATTTTCTTTTTTTCCTTTTTCCAGTATTTCCATGTCATAGATAATCACTAAACACACCTTTTGTTGCCTTCAAACATCAACAGTATTGCCACTGTACCTCATAATTTTTTTAAAACACCCATTTACACCGGTACGCCTTTACGAGGCATTTCAGGATTGGCTATACGCGAAAACGATCGGTTTTCTTCTCTGAACTATAGATGGCGAAATAGTCCACCTACCCAAGGTGGAAATTGACGTTCAAATTTCCGTACGAATGTTTGACATGCAATTTTCCATGCTTTGTGGAAAAATAAATTTACACTTTCACTTACATTTGGCAACACTGCATGAACAACACTGCACCCCGTTTGTTGTTTCTATGTTTAAAAATATCTACTTGGACAGGGCTAACATTTGGTGTATGACTTATGTATGTACAGGTTTCGGTTACAAAGTAACGCCACTCTTAATTCCCAGTTGCGCCGTTCGTGGGACACCCTGTATGTCAACACATTATATAAATACCGTTCGTCCATTTCGATCTTCAGCCGAGAGATCGAAATGGACGCACTGTATAAACACTTATCACTCCCTTAAAAGGCGACCAATCACAGCCATTCCCGCAACAAAAACTGAAGACCGGCTCTCTGACAAATATGTCACTCTAGAATGAAAGTTAGGATCATTTTGCAAATACACAATCCTGAAAGTCTATATGAGACGTGGTTGATCTTAACCATGTCTTCGCGCATTGCATTGTGTTGAAAGATCTGTCGATAAAGCACTTTGTATCAGGTAAAGTCACTGCAATCTTTTCGGCAGTAGCTACAGAAGGGTACATTGAATAGGCATGAATCTCTTTTCGAATGTTGACGGCATGAGGGAATCTTTGTTTGCATTGGTCTACTTTAAAAAAAAAAAAATAGTCTGAGGTATTTTGGCATAAAAGTGAACAGTTCCCGGCAATGCAGTTTCTTGGGTGAAAATCGTAGATCGAAGGCAGCAATTAGTGAATCGATGTATAGCACGAGTATTTGCCGACAAAAATACTCTTTTGCACTTTCTGATGGTTAATTTTCTCAATGGTGTTGCCGTGAAGTGCAGCGAGGTCGTGTTGGTACCGCATCAATGTCCTCACAAATTTCTTGAACTCGAACGTACATCTCTGCAAATTTGCTGTCAACATTTTCCCTGTCTTGCAGAATCAAGAACGAACATTCAGGATAAAGCCAGGGAGGGGCAAATGACTCCCTTGCCCTTATGTGGCAGCACCTATGTTTACGTCCCTTTCTTAACTTCAGGGTTAAGGTTTTTAGATAGGATTTTTTCTTGTACACTTTTAAACAGTGCAAAATGTGCACACACACCCAGAAAAGGTTAATTTATTCGTGTATTACCACTGGTAATAAAAAAAATATTATTGTGTTTAAAATTCAACCATAAACATTTGAGCTTCTTTCTTGAATTTCTCCTCCTAAGCATTAAGTTACCAATGACTAGCTTGAGATATTTGTCTGTTGCTCAGAGTGAACATTATTGAATTGAAATTGGTTACGTAGTTAAGTTTCCTCAGACGTAAAGGGCGTTTCCATGCCCTTTAAGGCATTTCCCGGATCCCTTGCTGGAAGTGCGCAGCATTAAGTAAACCCAGTAACGAAAATGAAAGGGATGCTTCAACGAAAAACGTATAGTGAATTATATTCACAAATTTTCGGAACGGAAAGAAATATTCTGGCTTGAATAAAATTTTCCGTCCCTGAGATTACTGTTGGTAAAATTTAAAATTAACTGGGTGACTCTGTTGTGGAAAATCTAAACGAAGTTTCTCTCTCTCTCTCTCTCTCTCTCTCTATCTCTCTCTCTCTCTCTCTCTCTCTCTCTCTCTCTCTCTGACACACACTCCCTTCTCTTTCTCCCTCTTCTTGTACAGTCCGAATGGTCTTTTGCAATCTTTCTCTTTTTTCCTATTCTGGAGGTGAATCGAGGCGTTCATTCTGCTTCTTGGAGAGGCGTTTTACAAGAACTGGAAGATGGCGCAGACGAAATGGGTTGGAGAAAACGGGACCTGTTGCTGAAGATCTCCCCCCTCCCCCTCTCTCTGTTTCCTCTCGACTGCGCAAAGAACTGGCTCGGAAGTTTCCGAAGGGTTTCTTTTTCCACGGTTTTCCACGAACTAAGGAAAAGATGAGGAGCTTGGAGCTTCCGGTGAAGGGTGTCATGCGGGCTTTTTGATGTAGGTGGATGGCGTTACAGTCCTTGAAGGACATTGGCAGTATCCCTCGAACTATGATGTAATCTAGGGGCCCCAGGTTCGATACGCGATGCAGGCTCGGTTTGGATCCCACTTCTGCCGCACCCTTTCAAATATCCCTGACGTTTTGCAAATCATGTCACAAGCTTTGACAATCCCAGCAAGTAATTCCACGTCCGTGTCCACTGGTGTCTCGTAAACAAGTAATTTGTCATATCCTAAGACGAGAAATAGAGTAGGTTCAGCTCGGGTGGCCTCGCAGGCCAGGGAACTGGAACCAGGAAAGGTAACATCACGATAACTGCTGACATCCATACTGAAGTGAGGCGCTGCTTAGTATATCGGTATGCTGGCTTCTCCGATCCTGGCTTCTCTATCTCCAAGTGTTCAATGGTGCATCACCTATTTCCTGTTCAGTTTTGCACGTTTTTACTAAATCACAATATATATATATATAATGTATGCTTACACATGTCCCGCACTTTGGCGATGTGGTCATGCTTTGCGCTCCATCTACGGGACGCGCGAAAGTTCGAGTCTCTTGGGGGAATCGTAACAACTTTTCCTCCAGAGATTTCGGCCTGTGTATGGAACGGATGGCCACCCACCATCGTGAGGAAATTGAGGAGCTTCAAATTAGTAGCGTAACCCTGTCGTGGACACCTACAAGAAAGACATGGGGTTCGTAGTGCTGATCACACGTCCTCGGTAGGTGAAAGTGAGGCAGACAGTCATTAGGTAGTTCCTGACACTGACGGGGTGTTGCGCCACTGGTTATGTTTACATCTAGTAACAGTGCTATTTCGTGTTAGCTCGTTACGTTTACAAATAGGTGTACAGATTAAAATTCTTTGAAAGGTTTACCAAGCTGAAATGCTAGAAACATTTATGTCCCATTATTCTAGTATTTAATGTTTTTCAGTAGATGAAATAAGGACTAAAAGTGGTAAACGATGTAAGTGCCAAAAGCGAAAGTGTTGGGAAATCGCATCGTTCCGCACATCAGCCCGTAAGAACGTTCACACTAGTGACCTCTTTACACACCCTTTGATCTACTTAGAGGGCTACCAGCCACATTTCAAGTTTACCACATTATCAAGCATGGCACATTTCACAGTTTAACGTGGGAACGGTGTTTGAATTATTGTGGCACTTACAGCGTTTACCAATTTTAGTCATCAAATGTACTTGTATCTCTAATTGCTTCTGAATAATGAATCAACTTGGATTTGAGATGCTTTTGATAGTAAAATAATCTCTGTTTTGGTATCAAATTTGAGAACGAAACCGAAATCGAGACGTGAATGAAATTGATTGAGAACGAGTCTTGTTCACTAGAAACGGAAGGAGTGGGACACAGATTTAGCTTCCTCGGACACTACACACCGAGAAGGAACTGCTCAACTTCATAAGGAGCAACAGCATGGAAGAACCTTCTCTTAAAAGTGACACAGAAACACTCGTCTCTTCCGCATTGAGCCCCTTTTAAAAGTCTAGGCGGCCCGGAATTCGATTAGAGATGACGCCGCCCCACCCCAACCCATTATGACGACCAAATAATCTCATCAGGACCCCAGATCGGTGGGAAAATGGCCCTCGACGAGAGAGCGCCGGTTCTTTCCTTTGTCTTCCGCCGCTTTGTGCAAAATGCAATTTCGGGCTACATAATGCAAATTCCGTTCTTTTCCGCGACAGATCATGTGTGGCTGTAGGCTATTTCGCCAAGAAGAGAGCTCTGTGCCTGTGGGACATCGGACGACACATCAAAAATGGGACGAACGTATGACGGGCATAATTCCACACTCTGTCTATGACCTGGATGTCACCATACCTTGATGTTGCTGGTCTACAGCCAATGACGGCAATTGGGTTCCGAAACTGGAGAGCCAAAGTGGCAGAACGGCGGGGGTGGGGGGGGGGGGGAGGACAGTTTAGTTTTCCTCGGTAGAAAAGGTTTAGCATAGCGCGGGCACAAAAGTGGCAAAAAGTGGGGGCAACTGCCCTTCAACTTTCTAAAAGTCGTGTAATTACTTGTTCAAAGGGTTGCACTGCATTTCATGCAGGCATTCCCACCGCTTCTATTTTAGTTCCAAGTGGTTCTATTTGAGACACTTGAAAAAGCAGAATTCACAATTCACACACTTCCGTCTTTATCCTGCTCGTAAATACTAAAAATTCGCTCCATATACTTATTCCTTCATCCTGGTTAAAGGTTTCTGCACTCCAGGCACTTAATCATCTATCCTGGTTAAAAGTTAACTCATACAGGTATCGTACCATAAGGTTTCCCAACAAGAATCCTATAAACTCTTCTTTCCTATCCCATTCGTGCAACATGACCTGCCAACCTACGTATTCTTGATTTAATAATATCCGGACACCAATACAAATTATCCAGTTCTAAATTATGTAACCTTCTCCACCCACTTGTCTCCTCATCCCTTTTTGGTCGAAATATTTTTCTGAGGATTTTTTCAAATACTCTTAATTTGCTTTTTTAATGTAATGTAATGGACCAAGTTTGACATCCATATAATACTACAGGCAAAATTACTGTTTTGTATATTTTAACTTTTAGTTTCTTAGATATTATACGAGAAGATAAGTTCATGCAGAGAAACGTAAAACACACATCAAAGTTATCACACTTCAGGCATTTATTCATCTATTATGGTTAAATGTTTCCACACTTCAGGCATTTATTCATCTATTATGGTTAAAAGTTGCCACACTTCAGGCACTTATTCATCTATTATGGTTAAAGTTTCCCCACTTCAGGCACTTATTCATCTATTATGTTAAAAGTTGCCACACTTCAGGCACTTATTCATCTATTATGGTTAAAAGTTGCTACACTCGAGGCACGTATTCATCTATTATGGTAAAAAGTTGCCACACTTCAGGCACTTATTCATTTATTATGGTTAAAAGTTACCACACTTCAGGCACTTATTCATCTATTATGGTTAAAAGTTTCCACACTTCAGGCACTTATTCATCTATTATGGCTAAAAGTTTCCACACTTCAGGCACTTATTCATCTGTTATGGTTAAAAGTTTCCACACTTCAGGCACTTATTCATCTGTTATGGTTAAAAGTTTTCACACTTCAGGCACTTATTCATTTATTATGGTAAAAGTAGTCACATTCCAGACACTTACTCATCTTTCCTGGTTAAAGTAACCACACTCCCGCGGTAGCTCAGTCGTTATGGCGTCTGACTACCATGCGAGAGACCCTGGCTCGATCCTCAGCGAGAGAGAATCGGTATTTTTTTCCCACCTGTTCAAGCGGCTCCGGTGCCCACTCAGCGTCGCATAAAGTGAGTACCTGGAGGAAACTCTGAGGGAGTAAAGGCGGCCAGAGGCGTGATGCTAATCACTTCACCTCCAACTTCGGCCGTGATCAAGAAAGTGTGGGGCCCTAACTCCACACCCCCTTACGCCTTCATGGCATGGTGCAAAGCACAGGGGAGCACTTTACTTTGATTTTTTTACTTTACACTCTAATCACTTACTTATCTATTCTGGTTAAAATAAACACACTTTGGGTACTTATTCTACGTATTATGGTTAAAAGTTACCACACCTCAGGCACTTATTCATCTATCCCAGTTAATTAACAGAGATTGTCGGTTGGTCGACTTGCAAACACGCCACCGACTCCGGCTCGTCTTAGCCTTGGTATAGTTGTTTATTATTCATCCTCATCGTCGCGAGGAGTAAACTTGCGAAGTGCAAAGAAGGTAAAGGCGATGTTCCTCTGTGCGCATTGCAATATGCAATAAATGCTTATGGATGATATGTGGAAGTAGGGGTCCACACATTGACAATCGCGGTCAATTATGGAGGTGATACTGATCAGCACCATGCTCCGATCGCCTTTACCTCCATGGGAACTGAGTGAGCCCCAGAGCTGCCTCATGCAAGGACATTGCTGGAAAAATTCCCACCTGAATTCATCCAGCCCGGAGAAAGGTAGAAAATTGACATAGAACATCCCGAAACACAAACCACAAGAAATATTTTGGTTTCATTGGCTCTTGCATCATTGCCTGCATCTGAAACTCATTTGTAGTAGCAACAGCCACCAGCGTATTCTGGTGCTGTAGCTTATCTCTCACCTGATTGCCAGGCGCCGATATCGGACTGCGATAAACGATCATCAGGTGATGCAAAACACCCTGCGACAGAAACACCGCCGTTAGTATGTTACACGCTATCGGAGGCATAAATTCCCCAAACGAAATCCGTGATGTTTATTGCCGACCTGTCAGTGTTGCCAATTGCGAAAGCGTTTTTTTCCTCTAATTTCCTTGTTTCTGTTGCTTTGATTCCACAACTGACAGGTTTACCTGTGCTTTAGCCGCTGTCACTTCATGCGAGTGCTGAGATGGTACCATTAACACAGAGCGTCGTCTTTCACCAAATTGTTCATATTCTTCCATTGCGCACTGGCAGAACGCGCAAATAAGTGACGTCAGTTAGACCAACCCGAAAGACCGGCCCCGAAGGCTACGTCATTCATCGACTCTGACGTCATGAAGTAAGTTGCAAGCAATATCTCTGTTGCAAAAGCTATTATACGCTATGATAATATTCTTCGAAATTTATAAATGAGATACATTCACTATTTGAATGAGGCAGTACAGTTCCTGTAAATTTCAGAGTAATAATAATAATTATAATTGCAAATTCAACATAATTATATCCAGACCAATTACACGTAAATTGGTTTGTAGTTTCCTTCTGGTTATAGGCAACTAATATGTATCTGGAAATGTACGTGGAAAATCTGTAGACAGTGGAGGCCTAGAATGAATGTTACTATTTAATGAATAACGATTACCCTTGCACACTCAGTTATTGCAATAACATGTTATTTCATGTTACCTATTTGCCTTGTACAAGGGGAAACATACAACTTCGGTGTTAGTGGATTTAAAGTTTTATTACCCAACGACTATAAAGTAAATGGACAAAGATATAGACTGTTCTCTGAAATTTAAAATATCGTTTGATCATGTTTAAAGCGTGAAATATGCTATCTCTAATATAGATTACATCAGTACTGTACAAAATGCTCTAGTATAATTTGTGAGAGATTATTATTGTAACGTTCAAGAAGTTCTATTCACATCTACGTCGGATTGTATATGCAATTGAGTAGATAGTTTTCCAATTTCACTTTGCTTTTGTACGTACATAGCTAGAACAATCATATACTACAACTCGCAAATACTCAGATACATTAAATAGATTAGGTTAAATTTAGGTTGGGTTGGGATAGATTAACTGTTAGATTTATTACGTTTTAATCGTCACCATTCTGTTATCTTCATAATGACAGTTCATAATGGGATCTGTTTTTTCTTCCCATATTTTTTTCTTTGAAACTTACCCTCTCCTTTTCTTTCTTTATTCCACTTCTTTTTCTCCATTTTATATATTTTACTTTTTTCTCTCCGTCTACCGTGTACGCCTTTCTTTCTGTTGTTTTTCGTCTGTTTCTCTCCTCATCTTTCCTTCTTCTGTTTCTAATTTTCTTTGTAGCTACTTTATCTTCTCTTTTTCTTTCCTCCGTTTGCCTCTTTTTCATTTGTCTTTATCTTGTTCTGTCTTCTTTCTTCTGTTTTCTCTCTTCCTCTGTATTCTACCTCCCATATTTCGATTCTGTTTTCATTCTTCTTGTGTTTTTATCTTTCTCTCAAACTAACTTAGCTTCTTCCTTTCGTAGTTTGCTCATCCTCTCTCTTTTATGCTCTGTTTCTCTATCATCTTTCTCTATTTTTATTTTTCCATCTTCTTCCTTTCCTTCATTCTTCCTCTCTTTCTCGTTCTTGCTCCATCATTCTTCCGTCTTTTTCTCTCTCTTTCTTCTCACGTTATCCCTATTGTCTTTCTCCTTCATTTCTCTCTTTTGCTCTTTTATCCCACCCAATGTAATGTGTTTGATCCTGAAAATTCCTCACGTAAGGTCTGTGGGTGGGCACCATGATAGTTAAGACAAGTTCATGATAGACAATTACATCTACCTATATATTATTTTTCTTTGTTTAGTCCCTCTTATTTCCCATTTCAAGGTTAAGGCTGTGGATCATTTTGTACCATTTTTGCAGAATTTATATCTGCTATCTTTCTTTTATAATTTAAGAGAGTGCATAAATAACATTAACACGTAAAAGCGAAAGAAATCTAAACGAATACAGCAATGAAATAAGTATATCTTTACATGGAAGGGGACATTTTAAAAATGGGAAATGCACATAGAAAATTATGTTACTAACAATAATGTTACGAACATTCTCTCATTTTATCCGTTCTTCCTCTTCCCCTCCCAACATTTCTTTTGATCTGTCTTTCTCTCTATATCTTTCCTCTATTTATCTATTGTTGTTTCATAGTTTCTCATTTTACCTTTCTCCTCTGTCTCTCTCTCCCTCTCTCTCTCTTTCTCTCTCTCTCTCTCTCTCCCCATTGGATTGGATGCACTGATCTCGAATTACGCAATATAAACATTACACTTCTAATGTTCTAATATAATCTTTACATTAGTTAAGATACGTATTTTCTTAGTCTTTCTGCAATCAAGTATGTTGTATTTGAGCCCCGGAATAAGCCCGGATGAGAATGAAATGGTGAACGGGTGAAGTAGACGACGAACCAATCACAATGAAGTGTCGACACATAACCAGAATTCGAACCTATCTTCTGGCTTCTCACATTACAATTTTACGGCACTAAATATATCCTAAAAAAATCGACCTTTAGTGAATAATGCAACCAGTTGCCAACACTGCTCAGCATTCTCTGCGACTATCTTATCGCTGGAGCTCGATTGATGCTGTTTAAACGGGTCTAAAAGTGCATAAAATGTCCGTAGCATCGAGACCATATATTTCGCCCGTGGACCAAGGAGTTAATGAAACTGCAGCGCGAGAGAGGCGTCTAGACTCGAATCCAGAAGAAGGTGGAGGCATAAAGCATTGCTAGATAAGCAAGCGATTGCACCTACCTAAGTTCCAAAATGACTCCCACGAAACCAGCGCCATTTCAGTTTTTCAGCAGCAGCTTCAAACGGAGATTTGTTGCCAATTTTCGGCAAGCTTACCAGTTCCGCCACGATAGAGTGTGGCGCTGGTTGTGCACCAAAGCGACATATGTTTTGTGCCGAAGCATTGCGTTATTACTGCATACAATGGGGAGCAATGTCTCTACTAACTTTTTCATGATACCGCGTAACTAGATCTCATAAGATTAATCTATTTACACACAAACATGTACAGCATGTTACTACTTACTCTAAGAATACAATTATAAATTCAAAACAAGAACGAACTTTCTTGGAAACGTAAATTTACACTACGAAATCAGCAGCCATGGTATATGGTGTCGAACGCCTTTTAAAAATCAATTTAATAAACGCATAAAATTATTATGGTTAAAAATGGACTGCAAAGAAATGACGGTCGGGTCAAGAAATGAAAAAAAATTTTAGGATAAAAGTTATGGAATCAACTACATCTGGAGTTCCTTTCACAAGTATCACATTTCCAATTTTGTTCGTACGGGGCAAGCAACATTGTACAGTACTACGATTTTTCTGATTTTTGTTGAAAACTTTACAATTCCTTTTCCTCTTTTCATTATGTTGTACCTCTATAGTACCAGATGTGGATGCACAAGAATTCCCAGAAGTGCAAGAATTCATGCAGAATATTATATATAGCAATAATCAAGTCATTATATGTAGTGACGTTTTTCTCTGAAATTTATCAGGCACTTTTTCTGAGTTGGTCGTGGCGCTCTCTGTTCTATCTTTAGATAGAATATTTCACTCGACGATTTTCCAAAACTGGACTGCATTTTTTGTAGATATATGTATGACTTATTACACGTTTGTTGTTCTTCTTATTATAGTGAAACAACTTCAGTTCAGTTGCATTAGATCTCTTAAAATTGGCGACATATTAAAAATATACATTTCTGAAATTCCTCCTCTACTCTCTACACAAGATATAAATACATTTCTCTGGCATGCAATGAACTTAACGTAATTTGGATTGGTTAATTTTACCGATGCTGATGTGATGAACTGATACCGATGCCGATATTTAACCGATTCCGATACATAAGATTATTAAACAGAAGTGGGATGTTATTTTCAGCATGACAAAAATAAATTTGCTATGCACATTTCTATTGCATATCATATGTATAGGTATACATAT
This sequence comes from Lepisma saccharinum, assembly GCF_977018435.1. Lineage (NCBI taxonomy): Eukaryota > Metazoa > Arthropoda > Insecta > Zygentoma > Lepismatidae > Lepisma > Lepisma saccharinum. The sequence continues at coordinate 74,141,989 of NC_139236.1, forward strand.
ATATTCTCAAGAGATGCGAATGTACATTTGCATCTACAAATGGTGGTTATGTGAACCTTTAAGAACATGGATTCTCAAGAGATTTAACATTAGTACACAAGCAGTTCTTTGAAATGCAAACTGAATTTCTGTTCTTAATGTTGGCAATTTACTGCTGCCAGATTCAACTTCAGAAACACTAGTTTTGGAAGCACTTCAGGAAGTAACCTACTTCTCTTATCTCAAATCTGTTCAGGAAAACTGAACACTCAATCACTGAATACTAATGCAGCAGGTATGCACAAGTATTTTCTCAGCACTTGCTTCAGGTTTGAATACTCACTTTTGAATTTCCAATACAACAGCAGATCCTGGTTCAGCAATGTACTGTTTTTATTTCCGATTTTGAGTTAGGTTGAACCTCTGAATGAGAGTTTGCAATTCTTTTATTATAAAAACTCTACAATAATGATAAATCATATTCTAATTTTCAATACATCTTACAAAACTAGAATATAAAACTTATTAGAAGGTAAAACTCTAGTATAATCTGTACCGTTTTAAAAATCGGATTTTTGCCGATGCCGATACCAATGCCGATATGTCAATTTCTGCCGATTTTCATACATCTGTAATCGACTTCGGCACATCCCTAGTTAATTTTATATGCATTAATAGTAATAATGTTTCTTTTCGAACTGTTACGTCAGCTAAAAACCTAGGTACTAATTATGTGCGGCAAGAAGGAACTCTTACCTTTGAGGTCGACAAGCTTGTAGATGGTCTGCGACGCTGCATCAGTCTGCTTCTTGACGCCGCTTGTTACGTTGCTTTCGGTATTTCCCATCGCGGCGAAGAGATGGAAAAGAAAACACAGAGAGGGGAAATGTTAGCACTGGCTTTTCACAATCGCAGAATTATTTCAATAATTTATAATACTTGAGACGCTTCTGCTTACATCGTTTATACCAATTACCACATTTCAAAATGTTTGCCTGTAACCTAGTTTGAAATTACAACGCTGCAGGTAAGCATTCCCTCAGCGTGGTTTCAAATTACTACATTTTGTTTTTGGGTTATATTGCAGTTAGAAGTTACCGCACTTCAGACTTCTGTCCTTATTATAGTTAGAAGAGACACTTCTGCCTCTATCCTAGGTAACAGTTACCGCACTTCAGACACTTCTTTATCTATTTTCATTAGAAGTCATAACACCTCAGACACTTCATTTATCCTAGTTAGAAATTAGGCCACTAGGAATAGCTTTCACCCTGCGTATTAAGGAAACACAGTTGAGGCATTTTTGTTTTCAATATCGCACATCACACACTTGCCCCCAACGGTCCAGAACATTACACGAAGCTTCAGTCGTCAACGGTACATCGTGATTTGTCTGTAGTTTATCAAAATGGTCAAAGATTTTCCAGAATAAAGAGGAGGCGTTGGTCGTTGTGACGAACGAGGACTGTGTCTGCCATTATTCGCTTTCATTTCTTTCCGGACAGACCTCCATGAACGCGGATCACAGGAATAATACCCAAAGGAGAAATCGCTGAACACAAACAACGCGATTAAACTTTTCGTCGTCCGTATGGAAGCTTTCCCACGCAAAGAGCCACACGTGATTGTCGACTGCAGTGTAAGGCACGCACGACCTCCAGACCAGACTATCGGAAAAGCCTCGGCTTGCACGGAACTGCAGGAATAAAACTTGCTGAAAGGACGGAGGGGGGTGAGGCAATGCTGTACCAGTCGCTGCCAGGTACAGATGGCGCTCAGATCGCCAAAGCTTCAGGATCGGCGATTAGAAGGAAGGTTTCAAAGGTCTTGATCTGGACGTTTTCATGCTATTGTCGGCCGAGGAGATTGATGAGTCAAATATCCTCTTTTTCTGGTAAATTCTTCCATGAAAGACCTTTTCGTGTCTGTGTGTCGCACGTTATAATGTAAACACAGGATCATAAAGATATACTAGCTTGAATTCGCATGGAAACGTGTTCCCAATTCCAGATTTCGAAACAACACAAACGACATTTTGGACATTAGGTATGAAGTCTCATGTTCGCTTTATATTCAGATAGGCTAATCGAGACTGGGCCTACAGTTTAAAGTGGGATCTCGACTACTGTGCCTCCACTAGGAATCGACCCCGAGACTTCTTGATTACAAGGAGCCGTGACAGAGGGGTTAGCACAGCACTAAAGGTCGCGGGTTAGAATCTCGGCCTGAGCATTGTGTCTGTCCATTCATCAATTCCATCACTCATCTTTATCTTCGCGATTAGCCAAAAGATGTAGTAAAGGGATTAAAGTAAAACAAATCAATCAATGAATACCTTAGACACTATGCTTCAGGGAAGTACATTGGACATCATCAGGGTGCCCTTTCCACTAGTCCAACACAGCTTGAACCAATACAATAACTCGTGGACCACTTACAACACCATTATTTTTTAAATTATAGTTATTTTACATTTTCTCAAAGCTTAGGTCTACATTATGGTATGGATGATGACGAGGGATGATGAGATGAAACTAATAAGAAAATGATGACAAAAAAATATCACTACTAATAAATAACTTTTTGGAAAAAGGGAAATAAACACCAAAACTAAACTACAAGTGTATAAGTCAGTAGTGGAACCAATTCTACTACACGAAAGTGACAACTGGCCAGTAAGAGGAAAAGAAGTAAGACAAATAACAACAGTTGAGATGAAATGCTTCCATAGAATAGTTGGTAAAACAAGAAGAGATAGAGTACGTAATGAAAGAATCAGAGAAGAGTTAAATCAGAAGCCAATAGAAGAAAAACTGACACAAAGACACAATTAAAAGGGTTCGGACATGTGGTAGGAATGGACGAAGATAGAAAAGCAAAACAATTTAAGGAAGTTAGAACAGAGAGAAGGAGAACAAGAGGTAGACCCCGGAAGACATTCGAAAAAGGAATAGAAGAAATAGGACAAAAGAAAGGAAAAGCAATAAAAGAATTGAAGAGGATGGCAAAGGAACGGGAGAGATGGAAGTAGTGGATGGAGGGAACCCGACGCTATGAGGCAAAAGGGAAAAGAGGAAGAAGAAGAAGATAGCTGATTTTACAAAAAAACTTGTCACTATTAAAAGTAATAAATATACAAAATAGAAAGTGTGGGAAAATATTGTTACCAAGTACAAAATACAAAAACTAGAAAAAAGCTGTTCTATGTAAATTGAATTTATGTAAGTTTCTGATATTTGTTACATTTTGTTTTGAGTGTATGTACACCCAACGGCAAAATGAAGGGTATGGTAATTGTCCATCACCATTTTCCTCCTGCGTGTTTTCCACAAAGTGATAATCGTGAATTGAAATTAAAACGTCAATAAGCAAAGGAACCCATCTGCTTCGCATGAACAGAATCCCACTTTTTAAAAGAACACAGGATGTAGAAAAGAATAGAATGAAAATGGACAATTTGCCTACTGTTATCTTTGCCGTTGGCTGTACAAACATGTAAGGTTGTACGATGGAGAAAACTGAAAGTAATAGGGAGTATGAACTATGAAAAATGTTTATCAAAATTGCAAATATCTGTGGTCATGAAATACGTTCTGGTTCTTACAAAGGAAGGTTAATTCATTCATTTTGATTGCTGTGATTTATTTTACTTCGCTTTTCTGCCACTTTTGGCTAAACGCGAAGATACGGATGAGAACGGATACGATGAAATTGGTGAAGAGACACTCGCAGAGAACAAGGCCGAGATTCGAACCCGAGACCCCTTACGTCGTAGCGCCACAGAGTCAGCAAGAAGGTTGTAAAGATTACCTCTTGGTCACGTGCTTTTCCTTCCTTGCTAGAAGATATTGTTAAGATTTACTTTTGATTGGTTTATATCAGGTAATGGACAAATACGCAATGATCTTGGCCGGGACTCGAATCCAAGACTTTCGGTTTCATGTCTTACTAGAAAACTTGACAACTGCACTTGCTAGATATCTTGGGATCTTTGAGTTAACTTTTAGTGTCACGGTACAATTACGAAAGGCCTCAAAAAGAGTTCTGCAAGAATTCCAAGAGTCATTTCGGAACGGGAACTCTGCATTTGAACTAAGAAACTTCTGTTCTCTCTCAAGAAGTTTCCTCCCATCCATTCCCGTTGAGGACAGGAAAGCGGAAACAACAGACAATAGACGCTTAATGGAGTTCATTAAGAATACGCAGCATACACAAAATTCAAATGAAGTTTTTAATGAGCTTTGTTCTTCCAAACGGTGGCATGAGAGGGAAGTGTTCGTTAGAGGTGCGGAGAAGAAGCAGGAAAATGTTTTGGAATTTTCTTCTAGCTTTCCAAGTTTATTCCAGTAATCGATACAGGAACGTGACCTGTTTTCTCTTGGAGGGTTTGTTCCCCCCTTTATCTTCTTCTTCCGCAACACAGCGCCCCTTACGGGGGTTCCATTGTAGTTTCCTCAAGTTGTGGGCGTTCTTTCTTAATTATTTAATAGGTTCCTGTCTGTTTAAAGGATGGACGTCTTAGTATCTTTGGGAATGAGCTTTCGAGAAGGCTCCACCACCTTCTACAAATGGAGCTGAAGACACTAGAAGCAACAAATCCCTGGCTGAGAAACCGACGTTGCCTGTTCAATTCACGCCTTTGTTACGTCCTTGAAAAATTGGTGATATTATTACAGTTATTATTAAACATCAACATTTTCCAAGAGATTTGATTCTGATTGTTCATGGATGTTCCTTTTACAGTCAATATATACTTCTTATATGTTACGTCATAGTTCTTTAATGTGATGTCAAAATCCAATCAATTCTGATTCAAAATACATAGATCTACCTGTATTTACGATCCCGGGAGATCAGCGAAGAATGGAAACAAAAATACTTCATTTCCGTCTCTAGTCTTTAGAGATACAGTAGTTCCCAACAAAGACACGGAGGGAATAAGAGTATTAAAATCTGTTCCACCTCATATACTAAGGAGTATTATATTTACACTAGTGCCACCTGTGTCCAGGCGTTAAACTATTTCCAGTTAATGCACATCGCATTTATAATTGGCTACTCACGAACAACTGTAAAGCAGTGGCGACGATTGGATTCCAAAATTGTGATAAGATTTAGCATAGTGCGTGGGCAAAAGTGGCAAAAAATGGGGCGAGGCAACTGCCCCCCCCCCCCACACCTTCCACTAATCGCCGACACTGCTGTAACGTGATGTATCTTTTATGCATAGATATAGAAATAACACAATGTAACATTTCTTATAGTAATACAGAATTACCTTCCTTTCCTTTTTCTAATAGCCACAAGATGACGAGGTGAAATTGGTATATATTGTAGATGGCTGGGGATGCGGGTGCAGAACGTTTGCTTCCTGGTGTACTTCTCGTCCGGTTTCCTCCGTCTCCTGGAATGTTCCGACTTGCAGAGGAGAATTCCACAGGAAACGGAGGTTGCAAAGTACAGCGGAACTGGCTACTATTTAAGCGAAGGGTGCCCTGTCACCAGGTCTTATTTTGGGTTGTAATCAGTTGGTAGTAGCAGCCAGTGCCGCCGCCAGGAAGCAGAGGTAAGTGCTGGCGCTTCCCTCAGCCACCTACCCTTCTCCTCCTATTCTCATTTGATTAGCCGAGTAAACTGTATAACTCCATCTGACCTTCTCATTTCTCCCCTTAGTAAGTGCTCGATCGATATGTAAAGAAGACGATTTAAGTGGTGGAGGCTTGGCTTCCCGGTTTTTCAACCTTTATTTTTCTCTCTTTTGGCATCAACCCCCCCCCCCTCCCAATTGGCATGTCTATTTCCATTTGCCAAGCAATGAGTGTTCAATGGATAGGCTCAATGTACTCGAAGATGAACTCGATCGCACCCTCGATGAACTTCATTCATTAGCTGTTTCGTCTACCCCCATCCCCCACACCAATCGGCGAGTCATTACCAGATCTTTAAGTAGGCAAATACAGGCCACTCGAATCGATGCATTAGCTGATCCGCACTGTCCAAACCACCCCGAAGAGTCCTTAGGGCATCAAGTAAATTCGTGCGACCTTGAGGTCAACATGTCGCATACCGCATCCTTTAAAACGCCCGCATTTTCGGGAGGAAAACGAGACAGTGTCCATCAGTTCTTGTTGAAGTTCGACAACCTGGCGGAATTTAACGGGTGGAACGAAGAACGAAAGAAATGGGCTCTGGCGTTAGCGTTGCAGGGAATCGCCCTGGAATGGTTTTCTGGCATAAAGCTTTCCCCGAACTTTGCTACGTTGTCCAACAACGATCTCAAGGACAAATTAAAAGACACGTTCCCACAGAAAGGTGACCTCAGGTTAGCCGAGGACAGGATCCGTGCTAGGATTCAAAGGAAGGATGAAACGGTGATGAATTACGTAACGAGTAAATCCGCTCTGGTCAGGAAACTTGTTCCTGGCATTCGAGAGGATAAGCTCATGTATTCCATCATAAGTGGCCTCCAGGATAAATACCTGGAAGCCGCCGAGAAGGAGTTTGCAAGTTTGGAAGACCTTATTAGCTGGCTCAGACGCGTGGAGAAGCGTCGAGTCATCGCTAAAGAACGCAATCGGCAAGAAAAATTTAATACAATCTTTGGTTCTGATTCCGACACGTCGTCTTCCGATTCCTTCTCGTCTGACGAGGAGAAAATCCTTGCGAAGCCGACACGAAGGAAACACGTTCATAGGCACAAACTTGCGAGCGCAGCAGCTCCCACGGCGGAAACAGCTGCGTATCCAGTCGAGTCAGCCAGAGCAACGACCGTTCAGGGCGCCTCCTTTCCACGCACGGCCGTTCCAAATAGCACCGCTCAGGATAATCAAGACGTTAGCCTTCTTGCAACCAAACTTCACGATATGCAAATTTCACACCAAGAATTGATCAATTCTGTGACAGATAGCAACAAGCTCATAAAACAAATGCAAAATCAACCCCCCAGAAATAACTATTGGTCATCTAGAGGTGGCAAGAATAGAAAGTACGTCTCTAGTAATAATGGTAACTTCTCTGACCAAGTTCCACGCCAGAACTTTTACAGGCCAATTCAATATTTCACTAGAGGTAACAGGGGTGCAGGTAGAGGCTTTAGAGGCAGGGGAGGACGTAACTTTCAACGGCCTAATTACCAGCGATGGGATAGAAACACGCAGACGTCCCAAACACACCAGTCCCATAATAAATGCACTAGCTGTGGTCACGTCAATCAACTTTCTGAACAAGCTGTCCAAAATGATTCTTTAAACGGTTAACTTCCGTACGTAGAGGGACACCACGTATGGAAAGAGGGGTACGAATTAATGTCCCACTAATTAAGCAAAATAATTTATACCTGGTCCACGCTACACTTGGTAACTGTAAGGGGAAAACTACCAACTGTTGCGTCGACCTAGGTGCCATGACATCAATTTTCCCAGATCACCTAGTACCTGAAAAAACCAAAAAATTGCAAATAAATTGTGTTATCCGGGGTGTCACGGGAAATCAAATAGCGATAAAGGAAATTGCAATTATTAGATTTCGTCTAGGAAATAAATGGTTTCTTCATCCATTTAGAGTCGTCCACATGCCATCCATGCTGCCATTGTTAGGCAACGATTTCTGGATGACACATGACGTAAGCATAAATTCCTGTAACAATACCATGCAACTCACTCGGTTTGGGAAACCACCTAAGTTCCAGATTCCCAAAGACAAAATTGAGGTGAATACGCTACCCGAACACGTTATTCAGAAAATTGCTGCTGATAATATCCCCCAAGTTTTATTAGTAAAGAAAGTTCAAATCCCACCCCGTTCTAAAATGTTTGTTCCTGTAAACATTATTAACACTGCAGACAAAGACTGTAACATATTCGAGCCAGAACCCTCTCTCTTGAAAAGGAGCCTGCTGGTTCCTAGAGCTTTATTAAATACAGAAAATCCTGTAATTCACATAATTAATCCTACAACTCATAAGATAAAAATCACAAATAACACAGTGTTAGGTAACCTATCTACAGGGAAAATTATAATGCAATTCCCCCCAACAAGGAACGATATACAGAATGAGCAGATATCAAGTGACAATATTTCAAACCCCCCACTGACACATGTCTAAAAATGACAGAAGAGCAGTTAACAGAGAAAATAAAAATTGCACAACAAAAATTTGATCCCTCTCGTCTTAACATAAACAAAGATTTGACAGTTGAGGAAAAAGAAAAAATATTGAGTTTAATACAGGAATACAGCGATACATTTGCTTGGGATTCCAAAGATAGAGGAGATTTTGAAGATTACGAGCATGAAATTGACACGGGGACAAATCCAGCCTTTCACCGACCCCAGTTTAATATCCCAATACACTTACGTGAGCAAATTAAAAATCAGTTGTTAGAAATGGAAAGTCAGGGAATCATTCGTCAGTCACAGGGGTCTCCCTACAACTCTCCTACATTTTTAATCAAGAAACCCAATAACGAGTATAGAATTCTAACAGACCTTCGTTATTTGAACTCACAAACGCCCTACCTTAGTTTTTCACTGCCTTCCGTAGAATCTGTTCTAAACAACCTGGCTGGAAAGAAATATTTCACCCAACTAGACATGAAAAATGCATTCTATCAGGTCAGACTTTCAGAGGAAAGTAAACAGAAAACAGCATTCTCCATTCCAAATTTTCAATCATTTGAATATTGCCGTTTGCCAATGGGATACAAAAACTCACCATATGCCTTAAATAAAGTTATTTCATTAGTGTTCAATGGGGTAAGTGAGGATGAAGTGTCCATCTATGTGGATGATATTGTTTTGAGTGCCGATTCTTTGAACTCGTTACTTCGAGTAATGAGTAATGCATTCAATAGACTACGGCACGCGAACCTGCGGCTGTCCGTAGAAAAATCACGCTTTGCTTACACAAAAATCACCTGTTTAGGCCACCAAGTAAGTGAAACTGGATTTGAAATCTCTCCCAAAAGCCTAGATTCCATAACCAAATATCCACCACCAAAGAACATTAAACAATTGCGAAGGTTCATCGGTATGTGCTCGTTTGTGCGCGCCTATATTTTCGGATTTAGTAGTTTAATCCACCCCCTTCTACAGCTTTTGAAAAAAGACACTCCGTTCACTTGGTCCGACGACTGCCAAAAAGCGTTCGAAACGCTGAAGAACAAGATTGTTTCGGCTCCTGTTCTCGCCCCTTACAATCCACAAAAACCAAATTACGTGTTTGTGGATGCATCAAAAAAGGATATAAGTGGCATTTTGTGTCAACCGGCAACCAACGAAAACGGTTAAATAGATTTTCATCCCATTTGTTTTGCTAGTAGAACATTAAAAGACACAGAAACCAGATATGATACCTTTTCTCTAGAAATTCTTGCATGCATCTACGCCTTACGTAGCTTCCGCTACTATGTGTTAGGTAAAACAGTGCATTTAGTAACCGACAATAAAGCCGTCACGTTCTTGAATAACAAAACCAGCCTAAATTCTCGCATGACGAAGTGGAGTCAGTATCTCCAGGAATACGAGATCGTACCTATCCACTTAAAAGGCACACTCAACAAAATGGCGGATGCAATTTCAAGAGAACCGCAAGAAAGGAACAGGGATGATGAGGATGTTACTGAAGACACACTTGTCTATTTTCTTGCCGAACCGAATTTCAACATTAGAGACTTGCAAAATTCGGATCCATATTTTTCTAAAATTTTAGCTTACCTTACTGAAAGTGAAGACCTGGATCCAAAATACGAAAGATCATCGTATCAATACGAAATTATAGACAATAAATTGTACCGAGTCCACAGATATGCTAACACCAAACAGCACCTCCTTTGCATTCCATTCAAATTGAGACACGAATTGGTCACCAAAATACATGAATCCGAAAGTATGGGAGCACACCTTGGAGCAGATAAAACTTACAAATTATGTTTGCAAAGATACTACTTTCAGGAAATGAAAACATTCATTTATAACCTAGTACGCACTTGTACCCAATGCCAGATATCCAAACGAGCAAAAGGTCCCACCCCGTATGAACTCACACAAGTAGACACGCCTCTGACCCCCTTTGAGGCAGTTTCGGTCGATGCATTCGGCCCCCTTAAAGTAAGCGCCCACGGCGAACAGTATGTTCTCTCTGCCGTAGACCACTGTACAAAGTACCTTGTGAGTAAAGCGGTTCCGGATGTACGAACCGAAACCATAGCTCAGTTTCTAATAGACCATATTTTCCTTGTGTTTGGTATTCCACAATATCTTTATCTTGATAGAGCGAGTGCGCATACATCTCGCATTTTTCAGGAATTGTCCAACATATTAGGTGTTAATCTGAAATTTGCTGCTACTCACCTCCACAACAGAATAGGAAATGTGGAACGTAGCCATCAGTACGTTCAAAACGTAATGAAGTGCTACATCAAGGAAAAACATGCCTTGTGGAGCGAGTACCTTCCAAGCGTCGTCTTTGCTCATAATATAAATGAGTCCAGTTCTACCCAAATGTCACCCTTTGAGGCATTGTTCGGCTATGTTCCCCGCATCGCCACAGACGCAGCGCTTGATATTCCTTGTCACAATACGGAAAACCTTCAAAGAATCGAAAAACTGAAAGTTTCGAGAGAAACCGCCGTTAAAAATTCAAAACGGCGTTTTGAAACCAACAAACGATACGTCGACGAAAAACACAAAAAGGAAGATTTTCCTATCGGTTCTGAAGTTCTCATTTTTGACCCTGTCGTCCGTAAAGGAAAATCCAAGTCATTTTCCAGGACTTATTTTGGGCCTGGAACCATAATAGGTAAACCACACTGCAATATTTGTTCTATTCAGTGGAAAGACGAGAAAGGCAAATTACATACAGACGACATCAGTATTACTCGCTTGAAAAAGTATTACCCCCCTTGCCTTCACTAAAGATTTTATAGTTCGTACGAACAAACAATGTACATTATTTATAGACGATCGTCCTTGTACACATCATGTATTGTTTATTATCCCCCCGAACATACGAAAGAAATGTTCAAGAAAGGAAATAAAAGGCATACAATAATACTGTAAGAAATTACTAGTAGAGGAGACATTGCATATATATGTCAGATTTAAAAAGGGATAGTTGCAGTTATTATAATTGCTCATGTTATTTATACCTTTGTTATTATCATACGTCAGATTTAAACTCCAGTTGTAATTTTAATGTGATAAGGATAATTATGCGCACATAAAACAGTTACATACCATAGCTACACACTTAGGACAGTCCCGAAATTCACGAATTGCCGAATCATTTGTCAAGCTGCTCCAATGGGTGCGGGGCAGTTCAAAGCTACAACAGCATCCGTAAAATATTCCCAGGCAATGGGGAACTACAGGCCCATTGGCAAATGGTTTTGCAATTTGGCAATCATTCTACCCCCCCCCCCCTTACAAATTCCAGTCCCTTTTTTCGTAGTTTTATTAAACACACACCCACACTGCTAACACTTAGCTATACAGAAAAACAATTTGTGTGTACATAATTGCCTTTTATACATAGCTATGCATATTATTATAGAGATTACTCAGTGGCATTTTCAACTAAATACTCATAATTATTATTTTTTCTTCGTAGATTCAACGGGCTTATGACTGTAAACATGGCATTTATACCGCATCAACCTTTTCTCTTATTAATAATAGCGTCGATATTTCAAATAACATGGTGCACTGAGGACTTCCAAATTGTCTCAGGACTTTACCTAAAGCCGCTGCCTGAAGCTCTGACGTATGATTACGTCATTCCATTCACTTATAAGGTGACACTGCAACTCCCCCCTCTTCAGAAGTTTGACACTAACATTCGCAACGTCATGTGCAACGCTACATACAGAACTCACCCTCACTGTGTATGGGCTCACCGCCTGCACGACGTGCGAACTCATTTATTTAATCAGACAGACTTAATGCTCACGTACTATAAAGATACGGAACACTTAACAACCAACTCTTCTACTTCACACGTACGTACTAAACGTACCATTTTTAGTTTTGTTTCCTCCTTCGCAAGCTTCTGTTGCGATTTCGCCACAAAATCTCAATTAGACAATATTCGCACCTCTCAAAAAAAATGTAGAGCAAATCATTTTGGCAGTAAGACAACAACTTACGAATAATCACGTTTTTATTCAGACGGTCTCCAATGAAATAAAGGAATACGACACAAAAGTCAGCAAAATTGTGACTCGCTTTAACGAGTTTGTTTCGGCTTTGGATGAACAACAATCAAAATTCATGGCAAATTTTAAACTACTTGAAGAACAGGATAACCTACAATTTCAAGGTTTACTTCTAGAGGAAACCACAACATTAATGCAAATTTCTCAAATCCTTCAAATCCAACGTTTTCTAAGTACGTCGAAATCGTGCCGCATGGGATATTTGGATAGCGAAAGCATCCCTCTGAAGACGCTCCTCCATGATCTTCGTAACGTCGAAGCAAATATTCGTCACGATGGATACGAATTAGCCATTCCCTTAGAACTGATCGAAATTTATTACGCCACGCCCTTGGCAACATGTCAAATAACAAATGACCACATATTTGTAACAGTAAACGTTCCAATCAAAAGAAAAGGCTCCACTTACAAACTATATGAAGTGGTTCCAGTACCGTTCAAAAATCAAAATCAAACCTGTATTATAAATTCTGTTCCTTCATTCGTGGCTATAAATGATGAAAATTCGATCATTGTCATTCAAGGCACTCAATTGGATAAGTGCCAAATTCATCGGGAGAGACTCTGCAAATTGCCTACCTTTGTTTCCTCGCATTATGGTTTTGCTGCTTGCGTCCGGCAAGTGATTAACGCAACTACCGTTCGCGACTCTTTACATGAGTGCGCTTACACTTGCAAAAATTCCACCCTTACGGAAATTCTGCAAGTGGACAGAACAGAATTTATAATAACATTCCCCCCTCCGGTGGTGACCGTCCACCTTCCAAACGATTCGGCTCTAGAATACTCCATGACCACTCACGAACAGGACGGAGCGGTCAAAATGTCACTCCCATGCAATTCTAAAGTAAGCGTCACCGAATTCATTTCCATTCACCCAGTATATCCCTGCGTTGCACGGCAACACCCTAAATTTAAAACTGTCCATCTTGTTCCTTCGGCCTGGACGAAGATCCACGAAATGCCATTAGGCACCTTGTATAAACTTAACAACGACTTTAACATTTCACACATCCTGAAACAAGATTGGCAAATGGAAATTCCCTCGTTGGATATTCGGACCTTTCAGGTCACTCCCATCCCAGAGTATAAGCCATTTTATAAACACAGCGATGTACCTACTTACACGCTCTATATTTGGAACCTGGCTCTCACATTTGCACTATTATTTATAACAGGTTTGCACAAGAAACTACTCGCTTTATGCTTTATACAGCGAGCTTATGCCTTTGATTTGGAATCTCCAACACATCTTGTTTCGGCTTCCGCGTTGGTTCTTCTTATTCTTATCTTATGTGTCATTCTTCTATTGTACACTGTCCTGAATTGCCCGTGTATTTTACCTTGGTGTCATTGCTCTAAGAACAGGCCACCCGCTAAGCGACGTACCCGCCGCACTCATATTTCTAGACCCAGAGCACTTCCACCGCTGCCCCCAGTACCTATTGTGTCCACCGCCGTTCCCTCGAACCCAGCACCTCAGCCCCCCACTTGCAACGACGCTTCTTCATATCAAGTTCCTCGCAACCCTCCCCCCGACCAGGTCAGATATTCCGCATACGCCGACATAGCTTCAATCATGTTCGACACCCAATAAATAATACCTTTTCCTTACCCTAATTGCCTTTGTTTACGCCAGCACGAGCCCAACCGGACAAGCAACAACAGCTTGCCGCCAATGCAGTGAACGTCCGTGACACGAGTTCCCGAGAGTCACGCATCCATGTATGGACAATCTACCCACGCTCCAGTTTAGTTTTCTGGAGACCCAGTGGCCAATTATCCCCCAGGATCAGACCTTCAAAGTGTATTCCAAATTATGGTGCTACGTATCCCCGCAAGGAACCGAAACCTGAATCCTCTAATTACCAGTCAGATCTGAACTCTCCATTCTGCAGCGGAAGATGCCATATTATCAGCAGTGTGCCGTGAAAAGACTTATTTCACCTTGGACAGAAGATGTTCAGCAGTGACAAGCCCACGCACCTAGGGCTTGAACCATTGACCCCCCCCCCCCAGTGCCAATCATATCAGTGCCCTACATCGAATGGCCAGCCATCCCTTACCCAGAGACAGGACACGGCAAGGGATCCCTTGATCGCCAGTGATCAGCAGACCCACTCGACCGGACCATCTTCGGATAGACTTTCGCTCCACCAGAGGTATACAGAGGGAGCTTTTCCGACCCAACAACCGGTCACGTAGTGTGGCATTCTTCAGTGTCAGTTAACAGTGTTGCGAACTTTGAACGTGACAAACGAAGATGATCTATCTACAAGTGTGTTTATGACGTCACAAGGTCGTGCGTCTGAGTTCGGAGACCTGCCGACGCAGCATTCTCCACACAATGATATAACTTCTCTTCATTTGGCTCTCCTTCCGTTTTCAAACAGACAACCTTCGTCGGGGACTACAGCGAGATTATGTTTCGCACCGTAGGGATTTTAAAACAAAACAAGGAAAACGACTTAGTGGTTCCTATATGTTACCGTAACCTAATGTTGTGTTCAATTATCTATGGGTATTACTCCAAAGGACAATTTCAACGGAGTATACAAAATTGAAGGTATTCCACACTATACTGAAAAAAAAAGACTGATTCTCATTTATCAAAGTTTATGTTCTGCTTTTCTTTATGTATGGGTGAAGGTGTATATTATTTTTTTGTCATTTACTAATCTGTATATGCAATTGAACCTTGCTATGGTTTCCCCCCATATCAAGGTTCCTCAGGGCGGGGGAGTGTAGATGGCTGGGGATGCGGGTGCAGAACGTTTGCTTCCTGGTGTACTTCTCGTCCGGTTTCCTCCGTCTCCTGGAATGTTCCGACTTGCAGAGGAGAATTCCACAGGAAACGGAGGTTGCAAAGTACAGCGGAACTGGCTACTATTTAAGCGAAGGGTGCCCTGTCACCAGGTCTTATTTTGGGTTGTAATCAGTTGGTAGTAGCAGCCAGTGCCGCCGCCAGGAAGCAGAGGTAAGTGCTGGCGCTTCCCTCAGCCACCTACCCTTCTCCTCCTATTCTCATTTGATTAGCCGAGTAAACTGTATAACTCCATCTGACCTTCTCATTTCTCCCCTTAGTAAGTGCTCGATCGATATGTAAAGAAGACGATTTAAGATATACAACCGTTGAGGGAAGATGCCAAGGCAGAGACATCTGTTGGTGTGCAGCTCAGTGGCGTACATTCCGTATACGCAGGGATAGCAACTCTGAAATCTACTCCTAGAAGGCTGACCCTTTCACAGAAATGTCGGAATATTATGATTGTGAGGTAAGTAGAAAAGGTAGGTACAGTGTCTCAAAATCTGCCGTGAATTTTGCCTTTCAGCTGAAGATCTGTTCTTAGTGTGCGGTTAGTGTTGTTCGCCGGGAGTGGCTGGTTTCGGTGCTCTGCGTTCGCTTCGCCTAGCGATCAGCTGGCCGGCAGCGAGGGAATTGGTGGGGACGAACCCACGAGTAAAATGACGCCGCCGAAAACCGAATCGTTTGGAGATGCACCACGGGGACCTTCCTGGAAGGACGTGGACCGGATAGGCTGAGTACCTTGATGGTTTCTTTCTTTCTGTATGTACTTGTTGTTTTGCTTTCTTTGCCTCTTTATACGAGTTCGAAGAAGTACGAGTAACGCGTACCAGTTGCCTTGCCGATAATTTTTATATTCGGGTCTCGGCGTTATTTCAGCTTACCAGGAAACGGCGTTCATTTCTCTTCGTACAGAAGAGAAGAAGTGAAATTGTAATCCAGAAGAATCAACAACAACCATAACGAAAAAATGTTAAAGGTGAGTATACGTTACATCTCTTGGCTATTTCTTTCTTACATGCATTTATTACCTTATCAATGTTTAAAGCTTTGTTTTCTTACAGAACAATTATGGTGAATTACTGGCAACTGCGGCAGTCTTGACGAATTCTAGAATCTACATAGGCTGTTGCTTAGGTATTGCAGCATCATCTATGAAGACTAAATTCGTTTCCAAGAAGAGTTCAGTGTGGAGAGAAAACCGAAAACTTAGGGGAAAGAGCAGCTGCAAAATGTATTGTAGACAGGCCTGACCTCTATTATTCTTTTTGTAAGCTGTATTTCTTATTTTTGTACCTTTTTTCACACTTGCTGTTAGTTTTAAACGTCGATAAGAGAAGCGTTTATTCTAGTGGCTGATTAACGTAGGGGGAAGGGGGAGGATGCCCTTTTTGATCTGCAACGTGGTAGGTTCACTGCGGGTTTAATTGAATATAAACGCTAAGATTTAAACCTATCTCTAACGGCTAGTGGTTATTGTCTTATATGCATCTGCTAAATATAGATTTATTTTTTGTTTTACATGTCTCATTTTTTTCTTTTATGTTATTTAAGATTAATGGATTGAGAGGTCAAGAGGTTGGGTTTTCTTTCTTGACTTTTGTTTTACTTGAAAATGTATTGTCTTTTATTGGTGTATGAATGAAACGGGATGGGAGAGATGGCGCTTTGTTTACTCTAACGATAATGGATTATTTTTCTAGTTCTAGAAGTCCGGGTTGTGGGCGTTGTCTGATTGGGTTAATTGAAAGCTTGTTATTGAGTTAAGAGATTGGGAGGGACAGTATTTTAATCAGTTTGATGACTGTTTATTATCTAACATTCATGATACTTGTCATTTTAGATACTCTGTCTTTCTCTTCTCTTTGCAGATGGCACTAATATTTACCAAACAAAGATTAGCCTATTTAGATATTTACGACGGAAGTTATGTCCAAATTGTGAGGATAATGGGTAGTGTACTATTCATTTCTTCAACAATGCATATCCCTGTTAAGGAGGATTGACGATAAAGGATGGATTAGGTCAGTATTTTCAACTCCCTCTTTATACTTTAATAAATTTGTAGTCACATCAATCTAAATTCACATGCAGCACTTCGCTTACGTATTTGCAAGCATCATCAGTGTCAGAACTTAATTTTACGTTCAAGAAGGATTAATCTTAAAACCTCACTGCCACTACAATTATCGATATCATTATCAAAATAATGACCTTGAAACACAATTGCCTTCTCCTGGACACACCCCTGTTTCTATCGGACTGCTCTGGTGCAGATTGAGTCGTTCATGTCAACAATCGAACAATTCGATATCTGTCGATTGCTTGCACAACTACTGCAAATACAATTTCGTGAACTGTTCGTCCGTCTGCCAATGGGACTCAAAATTTAACACCAATCGGCATTATAAGGACCTTTTCTGTTGGTAAATTACCGATCAGATACAAATTTTAATAAAACGTTAATTATATCGATTTGGTTAAGGGGAATGACGTTATGGAGATATGGATGGCTATGTGCTCGCTCTCATTTGTTTTTCAACCTTAGTTGGTGGTGGTGGTATTGTGGGTTGGTAGAATGTGATATTGAGGAAAAGCATACCTGAAAGTTCACTCCAGTGGTGATTGATGAAGGTCTAGATGAATTGAAACTAGTAGAACATAATGTGGAAGAAACTGGATCACCAGACTCTGATTTAGAAGGTGAGTTTATGTGTAACTAGTGATTCAGTTCGAAGTACACTTGCCTCACTTAGTAGTGTGACATTTCGTTTCTGTAGACAACCTTTTTGTCCAAGGTGCACTTCGACTGACATTATTCGTTTGTTTTTAAGCAGAATTTTACATAACTTAGTGTAATTAATCTTTAATCTTTCTAAGTGAGAGTGAAAACTTCTCAAATTAATTTTGCAAAACGTTCAAGTGAGTGCATCTCCATTGTGCTGCATAATTTACACAGCACTACTAAATTCGTTGATTGTTCAAGTAGTTCAGAAACATGTCTCCTTGATATAGTCTATTTAACGTTGCATTTCTTCCACTTTTGGCTAATCACGACGATGCGGTGATAAGATGAAGTGCACGAAAACAAAATCACAAAACAAAACCCCCACAGAGGATCATACTGGCCGGGCGTCCAGTCGCCAGAGCCTCGTAAGTCTGCAAAATGCAGTTCAGGGCACTTTATGTGTGAATCTGTCCAATGTCCGATTTACAAAAGTGAAAGATTTGACAACCGAACATCAGTAAGGCAATTTTTTCCACATAAGTAACACACAAGTAATACTTTATTTGGAAAAGAACAGGCATAACACGACAAATTGTTATTGGGAACTGCATTCAACGTGACGTGGACGTGCCTTGCCGCACTTAACACGGCTTGACTCTCGCTCGGAGTGCATCGGATGCGTGCCAGATAAAGTGATATGTTGCACGGCGCGTGGAGGTTTGTGGGTCTGATAAGAAATCCATCGTTGGGACACACACACACACACAAAAGCACAAACACACGCATTCCTCTAGAATAATGGCAGGAAGACGAACGACAAAGCCCAAATAAGAGTGCATACGATCGCATGTATAGTCACAGACTATAAAAAAGTGACAGGACACCTATATCCTCAATACAGTCTTCTCTGTAAAGCATCATGTGTGTTGCCTAACTCTACGGCAATGGCAGAACTTGCCATTCAAAATTTGAAATTGAATTCGCTCCGTAGTGTTAGGCAACCCACATGACTCCATGTAGGAAAGCGGGTGTTTCAGGTATAACATCATTAAGCCTTGTTTCCATGATATGATAAACTCAAAATGCTGATCACGGCAGAAACTTATTTTATATTAAAACATAAACTAAACATAACGTTTCAACCTTCTAGCAAGGTCTTCTTCAAACTCTGTACCCAGTACAAATGAAACAAGGTACGAAACAGGAAGATATGTATACACAGAAATCACTCCCCTCTAGACACAATATTATTAGAAAGTTCTTTTTTCTGGAACATTCCAGCAGGTGGTCTTCCCTTGTCAACTGTACTTTTACCTGACAGGCGATTTAGCTAAACATTTCCTTGCATTTGGAAAGTGGTTGGACTCTTTATCTCACTCTCTTTTTCCTTTCTTTCTTCATTCCTCTTCCTTCTTCTCTCCTCTTCCGCTCTTGTCCTTTCCACTTTTTCTAACACCTTCTTCCATTCTTTGTTTATCTTAAGTTCCCCATTCCAGTTCATTGTATCGTCTTCTTTCTTCTCTAATTCCTTGGACTCCTTCCATTTTCTAACTAGTGCTCTCTTCTCCCGTCCTATCTGCTTAGCCTCATCCCACTTTATGTCAAGTCCTGTTTCTCTCGTGTGTTTAAATATCGCATTTCTCTCTTAAGTTGTGTATCATCACTGTGTTGTTTTAATCTGTCTTTCATCCTCTTTTTCGTTTCTCCTATGTACACACTCTGACATTCTTTACATTTCACTTCGTAGATAATCCCTTCCTCTTCCTCTTCTCTGTTTTCCTTTTTCTTGTTTGCATTCTTCGCTATTCCTAAGATGCTTCTCCCTCCCTTGCTGTATGTTTTAATGCCTGCTTTCCTAAGCACTTTGCATATCTTTTCTGTGGTCTTCCCCACACTCCTCCTTCCAAACCACCACAACGTTTTCTTTCTCTTCTTCTTTTTCTTTCTCCTCCTCTTCCCCCTGCCACTTTTCCTTCTTCTGGTTATGTCCAGTCTATCCTCCTTCTCGTAGTAATTCTTTTCCAGCTGTTTCCATAGGCTATTTATTTTGCCTTCTTTTTCACATTCTTTCGTGCATATTTTCTTGATTCTGTCCTCCATATTCCTTCAGGATCTAAGTATCTAGTTTTTATTTCCGGTGACTGTACATATACAGGGTGCCGCCCTACAACATCCAGACACCGAACGCCTCAAGGAGGAATAGGCTATGTTCCTAAAAATTGCGAAAATGTATTGGACTATGCTGGAACATCCTCCCTACAGTCCTGATACCTACCTCACCTGGTGTTTGTACCACTTGAGGAGGCTTTGGGAGGTAACCGTTTCGAGAGCGCTATTCGTGCAATTGACTTTGGTACCGACCACCGTCTCTCTAGTGTCCATGCCCGAGAGCGTAATTCCGGTTTGTATTTGACTGACCCGCGTATTTCATGCTTTAGATTGGCAGGTGTTTTGTGGTTAGGACAGCGCGTCCAACTCCCGGGATCGAATCCCGGCTTGGGTATGGATGTTCCTTGTGAGTGTCACTTCATCAATTCCATGAAGCAAACTGTCCTCATCTTCGCCAAAGCTGGCAGAAAAGCGAAGTAAAATAAACCAAATCAACCAATCAGGTATCTTGTCTAGAAGTCTTCACACTTCATAGGTTGATCATTGCTTTGATTGGTCACAGTGTCTGTTAGTAACGTAACAAAAATATTGTCGTTATGAGAACAGAAATGTACGCGTCAGTGGCAACCCTGTTTCGAGGTCACATAGCTTCAAAATGAGCCCTCTATGAGGGAAATTTTACTAAGAAAAGATGTTCGTATTGATGCCATCTACACACTATGTAAAACTTTCTCGGTATTTTACAGTGACACTTTTGTTAATAAGTGTTGATAACTGCATTCCTAATTTTCAATAAAACACTAAACATGCTGACCAAGGCAGTATTTATTTTAATATAAACATAACGTTTCCACCATCTAACAGGATCTTCTGCAGATAGAAATTTTAACTAATAAATCTTTTCTGAAGATGACCCTGTTAGAGGGTGGAGACATTATGTTTATATTGTGTTATTTTACAATAAATACTGCCTTGGTCAATATTTTTAATGTTTCATTAAGAATGGAAACAAGGCTTAATAGTGTTGCCATCCTAATTTTTATATTAAGTAGCAATGAATGGATGTTTATTGAACAGTCTGATGAATTTCGTTTCTCACAAAAATATCAATTAACTTGTGGATGAAGGATGATAATTTCCATTAAGAAGCTCATACTGTTGATGATAAAGTTGAGATAGTTCTGAAAGCTTTTAAATTAACCATATATTTACAAATAAGCCTTGATAAGAAACACTTTGAAGAAATAACTTCATTAGGTTTTTACTTACAAAGATATGGAAGAAACACGAAGGAAGGCTTTTTCATTCCAGAATCTGCATTTTTTATGAATGTAAATACGCAAAGCAAAACTAATTGAAGACTCCTTAATCAAGACACCAAAGTGCTGACAAAAAGATAAATATATGCTAGGGAAGGATGTCTGAATTATTCATGTCATTATGCAGTTCTTGAAGTTATCTTTGAGTAGAACGTGTCGTCATTTGCATCTTTAAACAGCTGTAATTAATTTCAATTTAAAATTGTTATTTATATAGTTATTCGTCTTGTTCTGTTTCATTCTAATTTTCTTTCTGCTCAATATGTTTTTTCTGTTATTGTTTTCATGTTTTCGGTTGGTCTTCAAGTATCCTTTATTCTATTTGTTCTCTAGTGTTGTCTCATCCCCTTCTCCACTACAGCTAGAGTTACATACATTAGTGCACTCTCTGTATACCACCTCCCCCTTTCTCTTTCTCTGTGTGTGTGTTTGTGTGTGTCTGTAACTCTCTCTTTCTTTCCATACAACTCCTCCGTACCTCCTTGCTTCTCTCTCACCCCCTCTCCCTATGTCTGTCTCACCCTCTCTTTCCTTCTCTCTGTCTCTCTCGCTCTTTCACCCCTTCTCTTTGTCATTGTCTCTCCTATCTGTCCTTGTCTCGCTCTCTATTCTATGCTCTGCCTCTCTTTATCTTTCTCACTACTTTCCTCTACCATTTTCCTCTTCTCTCTCTACTTTCCTATACCATTGCTCCTCCTCTCTCTCTACTTTCCTCTACCATTTCTCCCCTCTCTCTCTCTCCCTACTTTCCTCTACCATTTCTTCTACTCTCTCTCTCTCTCTCTATCTATCTATCTCTCTTCACTCTCTCTCTCTCTCTCTCTCACTCTCCTTTACTATTTCTCCTCCTATCTCTCTCTACTTAACTCTACTATTTCTTTTCCTCTCTCTCTCTCTACTTTCCTCTACCATTTCTCCTCCTTTATATCTACTACCTCTACCATTTCTCCTCCTCTCTCTCTACTTTCCTCTACCATTTCTCCTCATCTTTCTCTCTACTTTCCTCTACCATTTCAGCTCCTCTCTCTCTACTTTCCTCTACCATTTCTCCTCCTCTCCCTACTTTCCTCTACCATTTCTTCTACTCTCTCTCTCTCTCTCTATCTATCTATCTCTCTTCACTCTCTCTCTCTCTCTCTCACTCTCCTTTACTATTTCTCCTCCTATCTCTCTCTACTTAACTCTACTATTTCTTTTCCTCTCTCTCTCTCTACTTTCCTCTACCATTTCTCCTCCTTTATATCTACTACCTCTACCATTTCTCCTCCTCTCTCTCTACTTTCCTCTATCATTTCTCCTCATCTTTCTCTCTACTTTCCTCTACCATTTCAGCTCCTCTCTCTCTACTTTCCTCTACCATTTCTCCTCCTCTCTCTACTTTCCTCTACCATTTCTCCTCCTCTATATCTACTTTCCTCTACCATTTCTCCTCCTCTCTCTACTTTCCTCTACCATTTCTCCTCATCTTTCTCTCTACTTTCCTCTACCATTTCAGGTCCTCTCTCTCTACTTTCCTCTACCATTCTCCTCCTCTGTGTACTATCCTCTACCATTTCTCCTCTCTTTCTGTACTTTCCTCTACCATTCTTCTCTATCTCTCTTTCATGTTCTCTCTCTTCTTTTCTCCCTCATCCCTGCCCATCGATCAAGGAACAAACAAGAAATCAAGACCTTGTGCCTTCAGATGTGGAAGAAGGGGAAGGGTGCACTTAGTCATGGAATGCCCCTTATACATTACACTGACAACATTCGGCCTTCATCTGACTAAATACAAGGAGAGATCCCATGATCCACCAAGTTAATAATGAAACTATCGCACTAATGAACATAAGCTTCACGAAATTTGCCAGATCAAGCAGAAATATCCGGAATGCCAACGACAATATTTCCTAGAAATCTATTTGAGTCTTGAGAGAGACTTAGGTGCGTAAAGAATCTTCTCTAAATTATATTCCGAGAATTCTCTCCGGGTGGGCAATTAGATTTTAATCATGCCTTTGACTTGGAATATAAATGCCTTTGAGTATCTTCGGTGGAGAGCAAAAATAATTGAATCAGTTTCTTCCGCTTCAAAATCATCCAATATACGCCCTTGTTGATGCTTACGTCTTTCCACATTATAAGAAAATTGTTTCTCTACTATTGGGTGCTATTTGGGTTCAAGCCTTTCGAACAATGCTTTCATCGTTATTATTATTATATTGGTAGTACTACAAGGTTAATGGAAAATTCACTAATTGATCCCAAAGAAATAAAACATTAACAAGGTAATCGTAGTTGTCATTAATCCTTGAGTAACATTTCATGTACTGTTTTCTATGTTGTATACAACATGCTAATTCATTGATAATTCTTTGTGTATTTTATCAACATCAAACGTTAATATATACACACCACGAACTCTTAATTCAATGGATGATATTTAGCGAACAACTTCCTCCACAATTCACGCTCTGCCGCCAGGGCAAACAGATGAGATGGCGCTTTGAAATTATGCCGCGTAAGCCTTGCGCGGATGATCTTTGCCGAAGGTATGATTATCAGGATCATATGAGGAATGTGTACGTACAAAATATAGCATGTCTGTTTGCCCGACTTCATGCTGTTTATTCCCAAAGTGCACTGCGTGATGACGTCAAGTTAAATATCATCCGCGTATACTAATCAAACGTCCAGTTTTTCAATTGTCGCTAATTGCAAGGAATCAACAATAATTTATATTAAAATAATATTTATAAGGTTAAATTTTCAACACAATTTTTAATAATTACTAACCGACGAAAACGAACGTAGGAACGGATAGCATTACATTATTGTACTTTAAAAAGAAATATGACGTTACTGTGGGCAATTACGATTTGTTTTATGGCTACGTGGCAGTATGACTAACCGGCCAGGTTAAAGTCTATTACCAAAACAAACATCCGAAAACGGTTAACGTTAGGTCAACCCTGCTGATTTTGAAATATCGTGTCAATTAAAGTTGTTATTATTTATCCTCCATTTCAGATATAGTTTGTAAGTGGCAAGCGTGGAAGGATGTGTATTAAGTAGAAATTGTTTCATGTATTTGTTAAACCTGTAACAACGTTTAAAAATACAACGTACACTAAGGGCCTCCCCGACGGTGTATCTTGTAATCAAGGGGTCCCGGGTTCGATACCCGGTGGAGGCACATAGCGATTCGGATCCCACTTTAAACCGCAGGTCCAGTCCCGATTAGCCTTACTGTACATAAAGTGGACTTCAAACACTAATTCAATCAAAGCAACCTACACTAAAATTAACCAGTTAAAGTGAAAGCCTCTAGTTCTTATTTTATTTTCATACAGGTGTGTGTAACGTACGAATTAGAAGTCCTGATTTTATTAACATTTGAAAACGTTAACACTTTTTTGTATGACTGTCATTTAGTGTCTCAACTGTATATTATTCATATCAATGTCTTTATATTTTTCGTAGCAATTTAAAATGCAATCAATTTTCCTAGAGAGCGTCTCGAACAAGGTAGGCATATGTAAGTCATTCATGTGATAAAGAACAAATATTTGTTGATAATATGTGACATCACGTTGAAGTGTGTGGATCTGATACAAATGTAAGTAGACCTCATACTGGAGTGAAGATCGGCACGCGGCTTCATAACAGCAAATGAGTTGGCGAAATAGATCAGTGTACATAAACGACCACGCACTCCTAGCTTCGAACCTGGGTTCGCAACGCGTGACATTTCGCAGCAGCCGATGGATGAGGTGATATGATCAACACAAACAAAGCTTCTCAAGAAGATTTTTCCGGTCGTGACGAGCGTCCATGGTTGCCATGGAAACAGCTGAAGGAGGAACGAAGCTCCATTTCACTCAAAGGGGGGACGTCGTCGTCGCATTCCCGTCACGAGTGCTTCTCTTCCGAGTGGATGTTGGCAGAATAATTTTGGCATTTCACCCTCACGAACGCTTCTGCGAATCATAATTTCAAATTTCCTTCAACCAGGCTTGGCCGGGAAAATAATTGCGATATACGGTGTGGTTATCATCATGCTTCTTACAAATTTCCAAACTAAGAACCTTCTCATTTCACTTCACTGATGTAATTATCGTGTCACCGCTGGTTCTCCAATTTCAGTCCTCTGAAGTATCATGAGTAGCTGCTGT
Source organism: Lepisma saccharinum (assembly GCF_977018435.1). Lineage (NCBI taxonomy): Eukaryota > Metazoa > Arthropoda > Insecta > Zygentoma > Lepismatidae > Lepisma > Lepisma saccharinum. Next base: position 74,167,296 of record NC_139236.1, read on the forward strand.
GGAAATAGGGCCGGAAACTTGATTTCGAACGCAACGCAATATCAACATATTAACTACATGTTGCTAGAAGTACATGCACAAACCTACATAAGTCTTAAGCAATGAAGCCATTCTGTTTATTATGGGACTGAACACAGTAATCATACTTTTCTTCAAAAACTAACTTGTTAATTGGTAAAAGCAGACTCGTGTAATGGTATGTCATATGTGATTTGGAAAAGCCATTTTGCGGTTGGAATTACTGTCGAGGGTTTGGTGGAAGGAGACGTTGCATGTCACAGTAGAACTTGTAATTCAATCCGGTTCTACAAATTGAATGGGGCGTTCTCAGCCTACATCATAATGGATAGACAATCGAAATTGCACTCAAGCATATATGGCTCTATAATGTTCAAGGATATGCTTACAGAACTAAGGATCATGGCAATAGCAAGTTGCATTTTTCATTGATTTATTGTGGAGTTTCTTAAAAATATTTTCTAGAACAGTACCTGCATTTTCACACATATAGTTTTGTTTGTCTTCATTGTCCACTTCATCCTAAGATAATCTAATCTAGACAGGATCTATAATTTAAAGTAGGAACCACAGTGAAATGTGCCTCTACCGCTGATCGAACACAAATCCCTTGGTTACAAGGTGACAACGTTACTACTGCATCATCGGGGAGGATTTCCCCCTCCCACACACACATCATAATCTATTCCATTCTATTTTGTTTATTGATTCATTGATTTGCTTTATTTTACTTTCGTGCCACCTTTGGCTAATTGCTAAGATGGGGACGAGTGATGACGTAATGAAATTGATGAATGGACACATCCATGCCCAGGCCGGGATACGAACCCTGGACCCTTGGTATCGTAGCGCCACCACAGTGGCAGGCTAGTCAACCTTGAGATAGGGTTGTATATCACCTCTCTGTTCGCTACGCGCTTTGAAAATTTTCATCATCCTCGGGGGACGGGGGTGTACTCTACTCCGGCTTGAGAATATGAGCTTGCTACGTCTACTGCACGTACGTACAGGTAATTGTCACTTCTGAAACAGGTAAGAACCGCGCTACAAGCCATAAGATAGGAGAAACATTTCGTCATCCTCCAAGTGTTGCAGAGAAAAGTAATTCCCAGCAAATTGTTTTAAAAGGACCGTAAAAGTTCCACCGTTAATTTTTTTCTACACCTTGTCCATTCCGTTACTTGCGCACACTCATCTTCCGAAAGCCTTATTGGAGGGCGTAAATTTTACAGCCGTCCCGTAAAAATCTTCCACCCGACTAAGCCAAGCCATGTATCTCTGGATTCTGTAGCGTCAGCCGAAATATCTATAAAACTCCTGAGAACATTGTTTCCCAGGATGCCCCGCGAGAGAGAGGTGGAGGTGTTGAAGGGTTCAAAAAGAAGCTCAGGCGAAGAAGGGATTTTTTGAGCGATTTTACAACCTTTTGTTCGACGCAGATTTCGTCCAGGAAAATTGCCTGAACACATCTTGCTGGAGTTACACTGGAATTGTTATTTTGCTCGCAAACTGAAAACTTAGGTAATCTCTTTCATTCATCTTTAATTCACTTTTTCTTTTTCATCCGTCTTCATGTTTGAGTTCATCAATATCTTTGTACTAAATGTTTTAGGAGCTTCCCCGATAACGTACTGGTACCGTCGTCACCTTGTAATCAAGGGATCCAGGGTTCGATACCCTGTGGAAGCACATGGCACAGTTGTTCGGATCCCATTTTCAACTGTAGTTTTCAGTCTCGATTAGCCTTTCTGTCCATAAAGTGGACTTAAAAACAACGATTTCAGTTCAATTAAATGTGTTAGGTAAATTGCTAAGGTGAGAACTCCTAAACTGGTGGTTTTTGGTTCAAATCAAAGTTTTTTATGAGTTTTCTCAGCCACTACAAGCGACACTGGAAAGGTACCTTTGACGGAAGTCACGAACGATTGTCATTTTCTTATCTTTCGTTTTTTCATCGATCTTCCCGTTTTAGATCATAATACAGCCACATTTCAAGCATGTCCTATCTTTCTTCTTATTTTGTAGATCTTTTCCAAGTATTTTTATCTGCCAACCTCAATGGTTAGCACACGATGCTATGACACACGGATTCCGGCTTAGAGTCGTGACTTGGACATGGGCATTAATCGTGACGATGGGGATGAATAAATGAACAGATAATGGGTCAAATACATTTCACTCGAGTTTGGCTTTGCAGCCTGTTCCACTGACCACACGGCCACGGAGTTCTTTTAAACACTGCACATGGAAACACTGCTCACATACACAGCCACATCAGTTTCGTCTGACGGTTGCCAACATTTCCGGAAGCTCCCATTGTGATTGAAACGCTTGGGAAACGTAATGGGGAAATTCCAGATATTGACTATTGTAAAACAATATTGGTTATCTCCCACGCATGGAAATGTCATTTACTGAGAAATCCGGCGGGAGGGGGGAGGGGAGGTACTGAATGCCCACAAAGCCAGTAGATTAACCTTTCTGTCCGTCTCTACAAAGGCAATCCAGAGGCTGTTGTTTTAGGCCTGGCCACACTCGAGGTTTGGTTGGAATTAAACTACCGCGTGATCGAATTCGGCGTCCGCCGATTGGCTTATCGCAGCCCAAGGTGATGCTTCTTCAGTGGTGCCAGAGCGTGTGTACTGCCACTTCTAACTTTCACAAGTGTAACCAAACAGACGTTTGCTAAAGTATATACAGAGTGTGCCGCAGAAGAAGCACGAACAGTTTATAACCGATATCCAAAATGCAAGATGCGGACTGGTTAGCACAGCGCGTTACGACGGCATGAGTTCCAGGTTCGAATCCTGGCCTGGGCATGGGTATTCTATGCGAGTCCCTTCATCAGTTTCATCCTCATCGTTGCCATTAGCCAAAACGTCGCAGAGAAGCGACGTGTAGTCACCTAATTCAATCAATGAATCTACAAGAAGCGAGATGGAATTGGTTTTGCTTTTATACCAACAGCGTAATGAAATTACTCTCCATGCACTGAAAGAAATGACTTGTGAGGCTTGAGCCCCAGTTAGTTTTTTTATTTTTAACTTAACTCTTTCATAGATATATTGTTCGTATGTTAATAATTCGTTAAATCAGATGGCACATACGTACTTGCTACAGAAGATTAGTTAAGCAATATGGCTTTATAGCAAGCACCATATTTCTACGTGCACCATTTCTGTCATCAGAATTAACCATAGGACTGATTTGATTTATTTCCCTTCTATTTTCTGACACTTTTAGCTAATCGCGAAGATGAGGATGTAATGATATGAGATTGACGATAGGACACTCACAAAGAACACCCAAGGGCCTCCCCGATAGCGCAGTGGTAGCGTCGTTGCCTTGTAATTAAGGGGTCCCGGGTTCGATACCCGGTGGAGGTACATAGTGATTCGGATCTTACTTTAAACTGTAGGTCCAGTCCCTATTAGCCTTACTGTGCATAAAGTGGACTTAAAACACCAAATCAACCCAATCGAACAAAGAACACCCATGCCCAAGTCGGGATTCGAACCTTGGACCCCTGCCATAGTAGCGCGCTGTGCTAGCCACTCGGCCTCGGAGCTTGGCACAAGCAGCTAGAGTAACAAGCTCCGAAGCCAGAACTGCTCGAATATATAGATGGATAGACAAGTACATATGTATACAAACATATAGATGGGTGACGCCAGGGGTCCAGGTTCGAATCCTGGCCTGGGCATGGGCGTTTGTGAGTGTCCATTCATCAATTTCATCATATCATCACTCATCCCCATCTTTGCAAGTTAGCCAAAAGTGGCACAAAAAGCGAAGTAAAAAAAAGCAAATCAATCAATCAGGTTGGACGGAATCTGTGGGTGTGTTCATTCCCAATAAAATAATAATGCATTTAAGTGAAGCAAACTGTCAAACATGTTATGAACGTGAAAACTTCATTCACGTGTACAGAATGCATAACTAATTGACATAATCATATTAAATGAAAATATTGGATTATTCCTTCCACAGATACTTGCTAATTATACTGCATGAATGTATCTAATGATGGAATCAATATGCTATATTTTCAGTGAATAATTGGACAAATGCAATAACATTATATTCATTGTGATGAGAATATCCAGAATTCAAAACCATATTTTTTTTAATTGCAAATTTTCATTGTAGATGAATTTCATATTGAGCCAGTTTTTTACAGGTCTTCTTTTTTATTTTCCGTTATTCCCTGAAGCGATAATTAAAAATATTCAACATAATTACTGTTATCGTAAGTCTGTCAACCTTTAATTGCTTGCTACCCTCACATTGCCATATAAGATTTCTGATTTACAGATGATATAAAACCTCACCACCTCCTCCCCTATCAAATTGTTTTTCTTTGATTGAAACGAAATTATTAATTAAAATTAATAACGACGTACAATATTGTCCATCATTAGCAATTTGTATTTGGTACGCACACGAGTTTGATACTTTCTTTGCTGCAAATTGCATTTTGTTTCTAAATAACAACACCAAGTTCAATTTATACATCATCTGGGGAAAATGTCATTCAAATAGACAGCTGATGTGCTTCTAATTATTTTTTAAAAAAATCATGTGACGTCATCTCTCGTGAAATCATAATTGAATCACCTGTATGTGACTTCCTTGATCCAAACACAGAGTTCAGGTAAACACAAGCGTGGGCATATTGTTAAGATGGTTGCGTCGTATGATACTGAAAGTTGTATGCTCGATTCCCGCTGGAGAAAGATTATAGTATGGGCTTTAAAAAATCAATATGACTGTAAGCCTAATAGTTGCATATAATTTTATGATGTTATGCTGTTGCAATGAAAACAGTTCCGCTATCTTTTACTGTAAAGTAACTGCCACGTTTAGTGCTCTTAAATGGTACTAATTTCTTGCATGTTTATGATTGGTTAATTAATAAAGAAGAATAGTGTACCACAACAACTAGATTGGAACTGACAATACAGGGGAAATAGGAAATAGCCGTGCAAGGCAATAGTAGAATCCGCAGCACTTAAGAACAGGAGTTATTGTTTGTAAGAAGTGAGGGGGGGGGGGGAAGTTTCACAGATGTGTGCATCGAAGAGTGTTCTCTGGTTACCTGGCAGGTTAAATCGGCGTTAGCATGCAACGTTTCGAGCGCATGCATTGCTCTCGTCATCAGATAATTCGATGGCTGGTCTTCACTATGGTAGAACGACCTGACTTAACGTGGATGGTAAACCCGAGAACACTTGTTCGAATCACGTCGCCAGGAAAGCTACAATTCCTAGGTTTGTGTATGTTGAAAAGAACACGATATTTTTTCATGAAAATTGAAACATGGGTAAGTTCGGAGTGCTGTATCTTTGGAAATCGACAACATCCCAAACTTTTGGTTTCGTATACTGTTAAATATAAGACTGGTTGCTTATATACATTCAATTGTTTTGATGAGACATTGTTGCTTTCCATTGTTATGCGGCAACAAAGAAGGTCCAAAATGCGGTTTTTTCCTGTTTTCGGCCCTTAATATCTTGGTTAAGCAACACTACCCCAAAGATTTGTTTACTGGGTATTGATGATCACTGTTAGGACAAGCTACCTGATATAGCACATTACTGGGGTATTGATGCTGTTAGCAGATATAACCCTTTGAACACTAAAAATCACTTTTTGAAGGCTTGTCCGCACCACAATTCAAGGAAAACCAAGCAAATCTGGAATATCCCATTATGTTTGAAAGGTGAAGCACCCGAAACTATAAATTTGTGTCTGATGTTTCAAAATTTCTTTAATGGAATTGCCATGTTGATAAAAAAACACGTTGGTTATTTGCAGTAACAATATTAAAGATGATGGAAATATCCTAAGTCTACTTTTCCTAAGCCTATTTGAGATTGATTGCCTGATATTGGGTTATTTTACGTCGCCTTTCTGTCACTTTTTACTAATCATGGCAAAGAAGGTGAGCGATGATATTATGAAATCAATGAAGTGACACCCCAAAGAACAATCAATCATCCCCAGACCGGAATTCGAACCCGGGACCCCTGGCGTCGTGGATTGCTGTGGTAACCACTACATCACAAAGGTCCGCTCTTAGGCCAACCTGAATTGAAATTGCAATATAGATAGTGGCGTGCATAAGGGGGTGGTGGTGGTGAGGATAATAACCCCCCTTTGGCCCAGTAAAAAGAATGTCAAAGGCAGGAAAAGATGGCAAATAGATGGCTGCCTACTAAAAAATGTATAGGCCCTAACCCCTTTCGAAAGTCCTTGGTACGCCACTGTGTATATAGAGCTTTGTTTTTAAGTCCACGTTATTCACAGGAAAGCTAATCGGGACTGGGAACTTGCAGTTTAAAGTGGGATCCGAACAACTTGTACCTCAACCTTGCATCAAAACCGGGACCCCTTGATTACAAGGATGCAAAGTTACCACTACGCTTTCTATTAAAGAAAGTAAAACGAAAACTGTTCCGCAACTTGTCAAGACGTGGGCTGTTCCATTTGGAAGAAAGAAAAGTAGAAGAAAAGTCTGTTCCACTTTCTGATAGGGGAGGAATTGTGATAATTTACATTGACATTTCCTAATATTTTAAAAATTATTTTCTCGAAAATTGGACGAGGCCCCAAAGTTTTTTTTATTTCCTGGTGTTAGTATATATATTCACCTACAAGTTGGCATACTTAGTGTATTTTTTTTTACCTTGATGCTGTTTTGAGATAGGTTTAATTCTAAAGATGCGGATTTCGCAATTTTTTAGTATTCAAAGGGTTATATCTGCTAAAAGCATCAATATCCTAGTAATGTGCTATATCAGGTAGCTTGTCCTAATAGTAAGCTTCAATAAACAAATCTTTGGGGTAGTGTTGCTTAACCAAGATATTAAGGGCCGAAAACAGGAAAAAACTGCATTTTGGACCTTCTTTGTTGCCGCATAACAATGGAAGGCAACAATTTCCCATCAAAACAATTGAATGTATGTAAGCAACCAGTCTTCTTGTATTTAACAGTATACGAAACCAAAAGTTTGGGATGTTGTCGATTTCCAAAGATACAGCACTCCGAACTTACCCATGTTTCACTTTTCATGAAAAATGGGCGGTTTGACTTTGAACTTTGACATTTTCTACAGGCGAGGGGAAAAAATTTTCAACATCTCAAAATTGTACAATATTCATTCTTCGTGACCTACTTCAACATATAAAAAAATCAAGCCAATCAAAAAATACAACTATCCAAATATCCATTTTTTGTTCGAATTTAAAAATAATGGCTCTTAACAAAAGAGCATGACAAATTCCCCACTTCTTTTCAACATTACAAAAGAACATGAAGAAGTCAAGAACAAGAAAAAGTCAAGTTGCACACACTCACTCACTTCTGAATCTAGAGCTGACAAGGAGAGGAATGTGGGAACCAACCTAGCAGTGCTTTCGGGCTACTTTGACATCTGTGGACGTAAATCTCCATTCGACAAATTGTAACCTGTTCCTGGAAAAACTCCCTTAGCGAAACAACTCTCGGGTGAATCCGAGCTCACCGCAGTGGAGTGATTTAGCACCCACTCGGGAACCTCGGCACGGCCACGACACCACCCATCTTGGCAGGAGACCAACCAGATCAAAGGTCGGACGGGAGAGAGATAAAAAATGGCGACTTGCCTGAGGTGATTAAATTGTCCTCTGCAGGTCGGAAAAGGGTCGACCACTTCATCGTTTCTCCACACTAAAGTCACGGACCAATCTCAGGCAAGGAAAAGATTCTAGGCGAAGAGAATGCTTTCTAGTTCTGTGACTTCTATCTCTATGGAAGGTTCATGGTGTATGCTTTGAAACAGCAGTGTGCTTGGGAATTTCTTAAAGAGAGGAGATGGATACACTTTTCTTTAAGTTTACGCTGCACTTCCCGGCTTCGGGTTTGAATCAGTGTTCCCTGTGTCTATCAGCATGGATGTTGGCAGAATATTTTGTAATAGGAGTCAGGCCTTTCATATAAACTTTGTCAATACATTGTGGACAAGATATCCCCGTGCCCCTACTTGCATGCATCCTGTTGCGACCGTCTTGAAAACTGTCCGCTAGCTTCGGAATAATCTCGTTTTTGTGGTTCGCATCCCTACTCTGAAAAACATATGAACGTCAGAGAGGCACACCGGGGATCGAACCCGAGACACCTTGAATGAAAGGAAATAGCGTTACCACTACCCAATTGGGGAGGCCTTGTATGATTGAAAATGAAAGCAAACACTAAAACGTAATATTTTAAATTCTACTACTGCCAATATAACACGTTTTGCCATTTTTTAAACACTCTTTGCGCTTTTGGGTGCGTTTAAAACAATTTTTAATGGAAGAGCTTTTAGATTAAACACTCTTATGCATTGCTGTTAAAGTCAATACATATTATAGCATTTGCACTAAAATGTATTGTTTCCGAGCACTGCGTAAAACATAACTCCCCGTTTAACCGGGAAACAATCTGAATACTCCCAAAGAGCCTACATGAGAGATTTTCAGTGAGATATTTTAACAAGTAAGTTAAACGCTTTATTTGTCTTGATTAAAGTCCACTTATGCACAGATAGGATAATATTGACTAAACCTAGAGTTTAAAGTGAGATCCGAGCCACTTTGTACCTCTGCCGTGTATTGAACCTGGGATCGCTTGATTGCAAGGCGTCGCCGTTACCATTACGCCATCGGGGAAGAAAACGTTCCATTTGTGTAAAACATGTTTTGGTCCTTGATGAAAACAGCGTATAAAATGTAAAAACCTCCGTTTTTAAACAATTTTTGTCACGGTTCATTATGGTTCTTCACATTCAATGTAATTGGGCTCATATAATAAACCGTTCGGTTGACATAAATCTCGGTCATGACGAGAAGACAGTGTCCAAGAGATGCTCCATGAAGTCAAGTTTCATAAGACTTTTCACGAGCCTTTGTATAGTGTCTGAAAACTGTTGGAAACTTGCCCTGGTCCCGTTCGTGTCACCTTAGTCCTGCAGAGATGTCGTTTAGCAACTTTCCCAGCCCTCGTCTATTAAACTCATTAGCGCCGGAGTCGGGTAACTCGTTTGTGAAATCGCTGGCAAAAAAATGTAAGAAAATTGAGACTCGGGTGTCAAACTATGCAATATGCGAGGGAAAAGTATGAATTTTAAACATGAAACAGGATATGCATCGCGTGCTATTGGATCACGCCGAAGCGAGGTACAAAGAACGTGAGCCTTCTAATCTAGAATAATGGAAAGAAGTTCCTTCGTTTGAGCTGTATGTACAGGGTGCCTGAGAAGTCCTCGTACCCCTAGATTATATTACATAGTACATATTAGCTCTAGATATATGTGCTATATTTATTTATTTTATCCGGATATCGGATAATTTTCTATCCGCATTTAAAATATCTGATATTCTGATATATGTATATATGGATTACCTATCAGACATCTGAATTATTCGGACATTAGTACTATCCTAAATGTCCGGATATACAAATGTGTGCATTATCCGAACAGTGTTATTGTTTATCCGTTGTGTGGACTATCCATATATTCTCATATTCGCCATTTTCTTATTTCACTAGGAATTTTCTACAAATACTTCCATCAAATCTGTTATATCCGAATTATCCGAATATCCGAGTTATCAGATTAATCTGAATATCCGAATTATCCGGATTATCTGTTGCATCCGAATCCGAAACTGAAATCGGATAATTACATTACGTTACAGTACATCGTTTTCCCTGTGTGTTGTCATTCATGCACTCACATATAACATCACTTGCCGTTCCTCCGTATTGTAACTATATCCACTCACATCAGCAATGGCGCAACAATTCGAGCCAACGTTCCATGTGACCTTCAGAACAGGAATGCCAACCACTATAACGAAATCATTATCGAGCATCAGAATAGCTCACAATTTTCAACACGGTCGCAACAAGTTTCATGCCTTGTGTAATTTTTCTCAAAATGGCCGCGGTTTAGCAGAGGATAAAGTCTCAAATTTTCCATCTTATTCACGGTGGTAGAAAGCGTTCAGAAGCGAGAGCTGATCGTTATAACGAAAATATCCCACGTTAAGGAGATTGGTAAGGTAAACTTCCCCGTGCGTACAGCATCGTTCCATGAATGCAGATTTAGGGGGTGAACACTCTCGATCTCAGCCATTTTGGAGGTGATGTGATTAGCACCACGCTCCGGCCGCCATTACCCCCAGGGTTGCCTCCCAGGTACCCATTGATTTTAGGCTGGTGAGCCGCTTTATGCGGGGACAAGGCCAAAAGAATTCTGACGTTAGATATCACACCCTGGGAATCGAACCCGGGAATCCCGCATGGCAGTCAAACGCTCTGCCAATTAGACCACCGCAGCTCTAAGGAGATTACATTCACGTATTTTATGCTCCTGCGTGCAAATGTTCGTGGTATTCGTGATGTCTACCAAAGTGAAATAAGTTTACAATATCTGGTTTCCTAAATTCGTATAGTCTGACTTTTAGGGAAGTCCGTATATAGGGACAGGAGTATGGTGGCCATATTGTACTCCGGTCGCCATCTTGTAAAAACTGTACCAGGAAAGGCACCATCCTCATAGCATTTTCCCATTAGTGTACCTCCCTGTGTGTGAAGTCATATGTACAGTCACCGGCAATACAAATGAGACACCTAGATGCTCTCTTCCCTGCATTGCGTGTGTGTGTTGCCAAACTCTAGGGCGATGAACGAACAGCAACAGCCAATCTTAAATTTCGAGTTCTTCCGTCACCGTAGTGTTAGGCAACACACACAACACAATACAGGGAAGTGAGTATCTCAGAATCCATGTAACCAGTTTTTATTGTAAGTGACTGTATATTGTCTACTGAAAAGAGAACAAACTCGACCTGGGTTACCGGACCATACACATATGTAATGTACAATTAACTAGCGCAACCTGAAGTACTGCACTCTGTAAATGTTTAGAAATTGAACCTAGAATCTTTAGATTACTTCCTCTATTATTGCAGAACATTCCTCAATGACGAATTGATTCGTTAGCAAGGGAATTCAACGTGAGTATCCTTTAGTATTTAACGAGTGTTTTTTACTTTGAAGCTTAATACAGAGTACATGTACGTACGCCAGTAACTTTTTATTTGGCGAGCAATTGTTTAAACTACTGTAAAGAATACTTGCGTTTACATAGCTTACGCTATCACGAAATGCAGCAATTCTCTTTGGAGCATTGTTTCTCTGTTCTGATTTCCCGTGCGAAAAGCGAATCCAGAATCCACTCGGCTGTTCTACTAGTTAATCCGAAGCTGCTGAAATATTAATAAGCGTAAACTGCAGAAGCGGTCGAGCTAACAATAAGTATAGAGACGGTGTGTAGAAATCCGCTTGTGAGCGGCGAGCAAGCTACCTGAGTGATATGCAACCTCCCTTACACATGCACGTTGGGTTGCATAACACCCAGGCTGTGTGTGTATTAAAGCAACGTAGTATCAATCATGAACGTTTCGCGCGAAAGCCAACTGGGCGTGCAAATGGATATTTAAATGCAACATTTGTTTAAGAAAATATTATGTAGCTGTTGTACTGTGTTATCATTCTATTAAGATTTTATAGCATACTAGGCTAATCACAAAGTTGACGATGAGCGAGGCATTGATAAAATATATGACGTCATAGAGCATCAAATGGACTGCGACAACAATATAAAGGTAAAGGTAAAATGGTAAATAGGTAAAAGGTAAAGTGTTCCCCTGTGCTTAGCACCACGCCATGAAGGCGTATAGGGGGTGTGGGGGTAACGCCCCACACTTTCTTGATCCGGTCGTGAGTGGGGGTGATGTGATCAGCATCACGCCCCTGACCGCCTTTACCCCCCAGGGTTTCCCCCAGGTACCCATGTTACTCGACGCTGGGTAGGCGCCGGGGCAGCTTCCAACGTTAGAAAAGTTCCCGGATTTGAACGAGCCGGGGATCGAACCCGGGACCTTTAGCATGGTAGTCAGACGCGTTACCGACTGAGCCACCGCGGCCATCAATATAAAGAGAACAAATAAAGTATTTTTCGTGAGAAACGCGAAACTTTTGAGTGTGTCTAAAAATGAAATTCTGTCCACTTTTCAAATACATGATGTATCCCGGTGACGTCCTATTTAAGATTTGAGTTCTTTTTCAGGATAACGAATGATCAAACATTCATTAATAAACTCTTCGCACTTTTCTATTTTATATCCGGATCCCATGGTTTCAACTTTACATTTCAAATTCTCCAAAAAATCTCCAAGATAGCGGATTCATACATTCTGTAGTTCATAAAAACATCCTAAAATGCTTCTATCTCTCCACACAACCTTTCACCACGGCGTGCATCAAGCAGCTTAACTTTAACCTTTTAGCGTCCGGATGGTCGGTTTTGGAACCACGCCTGTATTTCGGTTGAGGACGGATGGTCGATATTTGACCAGCAGCGCACGTCAGCAATTAACACGTCATTTCCTGAAAACTACACATGATATTTCAGTTCTATCTTTTTTGCTTATTAGTAGGGCTAAGATTTTGATGATCTTAAAATTGCCCTAAAATGACCTTTAAAAATGCATTTATGACCTAATACATGCACGAAAATGTCATATAAACTTCGAAAAGTGACCTAAAAATTCTGAAAGATTTGTGGAACAAATTTGTAAACTACCAAGAGAAATTCAAATTACAAAGTAACGTTATAGTATCTATCACATGTTCATTGCGTATGGTCGTACAAGTAAGAAAGTTCATTTTTTGTCATCTTTTACACTTTAAGTACTGAGTTGCAGTACACAATGAAATTCATATGCAAATTTTCAAAAATGAATGATTGTCGGTTGTCGGACAAGAGAGCCTTGTACATGGAAGAACTCCTCTCGATTTCCAATAAACTTGACTTGAAATTAACAATATCACTTGCTGTTATGTCACTTTCAATTCCATGGAGTGCAAATTGTTTCCCTGACAAAATGTTCGATACAGAGCTTAAAACTTTGTACCCCTTGTTTTTGAACAATAGTCCGTTCGGCGACAATGTATTTACTGATAGAGGGGGAAATCACATTGATGAGCTGAATTGTTACAATTGTAACAATTGTAACAATACTGCACAGAATTTCTTTGTTTCTTCAAACACAGTCGTTCAAAACTGCGCTGAAGGTAATGAGACGAGAGTCGGGAACCTCTCTCCCATCAAAGGGTTACATTTGAGTGTAAAATGCCCCTTCTTTCACCAAAATGTAGAAAAATGTATAACATGACTTTTAAAAGGCCAAAAGAATGACTTAAACGGTTTAAAAAGTTTAAAAATGACCTTTACTCCAAAAAGGGTCAAAAAATGAAAAAATGCCCTGACAAAGACATCCCAATTTATTCACTTACGTGTGCTTATGCAACGTTTCTGCCCTACCAAAAAAAATATGCATTTGCATCAAAATCCTAGCCCTTCTTATTAGTATACATATAAATGAATTATATACTCGAATTACAAAAGAATGCATCCATCGTTACTACTATTAACAAGCCCTGTTTGAAAAAGCCCCTTGTTTCCCTTTTGTTACTATGGGATAAATTGTAGATAAAAGGCTGTAACTCCTCAAACACTGCATCTTCTTGAACAATTTAAATTCTAAATGTAAGAATGAGTAACGAGAAACATTTTAAGTAACATAAAACAATAATGCTGTTGTATTGTGGTGGTGGCATTATTTTTATTATAGATACGTCGTGGGAGAACATGAAGGACCTAACTTCAATTTATCAAACTTACAAGAAAGGGCATAATGTATTCTTAGGAATATGTCTTCACTCTTAAAAAGAGCTAGTACATTGGAGACACGTGACTCCACCTTGACTTACTTGACTTGATTCCTGTTGTTGTTCCCTGTGGAACATAGGGCATCAACAAAGCATCTCCACCTGGTCCTACTGACTGCAATTCTCTTCACTGCATTCCAGCTCTTTCCTTCCTCCAAGGCCTCAGCGTGAACAGATCTTCGCCACGTCTGTCTAGGCCTCCCTCTTTACTTCTTCCATGAGGGTTCCAGTCTAGTGCCTCTCTCTCGACAGCCTCATTTTCCTTCCTCAACGTATGCCCTATCTAATTCCATTTTCCCCGCTTTATTTGTATGGGCACCTTGATTTCTCCAGATTTTCTCCAAAGTTCTTGGTTTTGAATCACTTCTGGCCAAAAGATATTCAAAATTTTTCTCAGGCAGCGATTGATGAAGGTCTGTAATTTAGAGGTAATCGTTTTCGTTACTTTCCATGTCTCAATACCCATATAACAGTACAGACTTAACATTACTTCGAAAATAAGAAGTTTGGTCTTAATAGATATCTTCTTGTTTTCCATACTGGATAAAGCCTCACAAAGGTACCATTTGTTTTTTGGATTCGTTGAGAAACATCCTGTGCAGCCCCTCCGTCTTTTGCCACCACACTACCCAGGTAAGTATTGCTATCCACATTTTCAATAATCTCTTCACCAATATTAAACGGGTCTGTTTTTGTGGAGTTAATCCTCAGTGCCTTGGTCTTCTTGGAGTTAATCACAAGTCCTGCTTTTTTTGCACTTTCTATCAGATCTGCTAGTTTTGTTTGCATATCACCATGTGCTTCAGATAAGAAGCACAAATCGTCTGCAAAATCAAGGTCTTCTAGTCTGTTATTCAATCCCCATTGGATACCACGTCTCTTCCCTCCTATTACATCTCGCATCACTGCATCGATCACGATCAGGAACATTTTAGGTGATAATATACAACCATGCCTCACTCCAGACTGCACATCTATTGGTTCAGATACACGGTCTTCATGTATAACTCTACATGTATAATCACGATAAGTTTCTCGGATAAGATCAAGAATTTTTGTGGGCACTCCATATCGTTTCACTTCCTTCCACATTGCATTTCTGTTGACCGAGTCAAATGCTTTCTCGAAGTCAATGAAAACTGTATAGCGACGAGATGATCATTCTATACATTGCTCCAAAATTATCCGCAAGGTGTTAATTTGATCAATACAAGAGCGATTTGGTCGAAACCCTGCCTGTTCTCTTCTGAGTCTCAAGTTAACATGCTCCTTAATTCTGTTTAGGATAACTCTAGTGAAGATCTTACTCGGAATGGAGAGAAGTGCTACACCTCTCCAGTTGTCACACTTTGATGTATCCCCTTTTTTCGCTAGCTTCACCAACAGGCCACTCCTTCAGTCCTTGGGCATCACTCCCTCTATCCATATATTATTAAATAAGGGCTGCAACATATTTGCTGTGGTGTTTATGTCACTTTTCATCACTTCCGATGGTATGTTGTCGACACCAGCTGCTTTACAATTACGTACCTCTTTCAGAGCCTGTTTAATCTCTCCTACTGTTGGAACATCCGTCCTAATTCTTACACTGGGGCCAACATCACGATCATTATCATCTTCCTCTTCCCCCTGGTCTATCTGAGCATCCACAGAGCGATTAAGGGTTGCAGAGAAGTGCTCCTTCCAACGTTTCAGTTGGTCCTCAGTATTCGTAACGAGGGTACCATCTTTACTTCTCACTGGTCGATTTCTCTGCATCTGTTTCCTTGACAGAACTTTTGTGATGTTGTATAGTTCTTTAAGATTCCTCCTTTTTGCTGCTTCCTCCGCCTGTTGAGACTGATTGTCTACCCAGTTTCTTTGATTCCTACGAACACTACTCTTTACTTCTCGATCCTTCTCTGTATACTTTGTTTGCAATTCTGCCTTCCTTGCCCTTGTCCTGCTTGAGTTCATTGCCTCCTTAATTACTTTTCGCTCATTAATCCTTTCCCAGGTCTGCAGAGACATCCAATCTTTTTTCCTCCTATCCTTGAAGCCCAGAACCTTTTCACTTACTTCTGCGAAGGCAGATCGAATTTTTGTCCATTTTCTTTCAATTGTTTCATTCTGCTCACTTTCATCGGTCAATACTTGGAACCGATTTCTCAGTTCAATCCTGAAGGTTTCCTGGAGATTCTTATCCTTCAACTTACTAACATCATACCGCTTCCTTGTCTGTTCCATACCTAGGATGCTCAGACAATAGCTCTTTACGCAGGCCACTGCCTGCCGTAGTTTTCCACTCTCCCGCAGGGTTCTTACATTCCATATTCCAATTCTCGTTGTCCTTTTCAGGCCAAATGTCGTCGTCTTAGAATCAGTTCGGCTTCCTCTTGTTGATGTTTCCTTAATAGTGTGATTTAAAGTGTGCGGGTTATTGGCCCACAGCACCCGATCTTGGTGATGGGACTGCCACCTGAGTCTCCAAGCAGGCTAATTTTCTGTCGGGGTATTTTCCCCTAGTCTTTTAGGATCCCTCCTCTCCACAAGACAGTTGCTTGTTCTCATATTTATTATATTTTTTAAAAAAAATTGTATTATTTTTATTATAGATACGTCGTGGGAGAACATGAAGGACGTAACTTCAATTTACCAAATTTACAAAAGAAAGGGCATAATGTATTTTTAGGAATATGCCTGCACTCTTAAAAAGAGCTAGTACATTGGAGACACGTGACTCCACCTTACTGCTAAGGATTTGAAGTGAAGATATGTGGATCTGACCGGGGCCTCCGAGATACTTATATACGGGCCTCACACCAGCTTCCGTGACGTCACAGGATTAGTCCACTTACAACATTTAACAAAGTGCATTATAAGAGTATAATATTTATTTTCCTGACTGAATCGACCTTTCTTATTGGTTCAGAACGTTGCTTTGACCTCAAGAAAATTTCAAATGTTATTCGGCATTAGAAAATAAGTAAAATAATATTGATTACAGTAAAAGCCAATCTTTACCGTTCTACGTACATAATGTACCTTTCTTTTTCAAATTACCAAGGGGAAAATGGCAACAGACATAAAATGTTATCCTACAATTGATACTTACTCTAAATTCGTAAACAATTATCATCGTTAGTATATAATTGCTATTGAATTGCTGTGGAATAAACACTTACGATTCAAGTTATGCATGCAAGATAATTTTGTAAATGTTCACTTACAGAAGGTTGACAAAAGAGTCTTTAAGATTGAAATTTCGTATTAACTAAACTTTCCAACCTTCTGAAACTCAATTCCCGTGTGTAATTTGAATACTTTTTTATTTTCTAGAAATCAGGTAAATATTTGGCTGCACAAGTTTGACTGGTTTGGTTGTAGGTTACAATGTTTTAAAATCATTTTTCGTGTTAAAAATTTTACAACAAACAAAGAGAGAAAATGTACACATACTAATGCAACAAACGTACTTAGCCCAGCCTATTCGATATACATGAATGCTAACAATACTAACCTTAAATGATCTAACAGCAATTGAAGCCTATGAAAAGAGATTTACGATCACACGGAAAATGAAAATTAATATTAATGCAAGCAACTTATTTTAATTAAGAAGTCCAAAGCAGGAGAAGACAATAAGCCTCATGTTCCATCAGGAGAATATCGTTAGAATAATTTCGTATTCTAAAATCCTTATTATTATATCCGTTTTCGGTAGACAAGCTAGATAAAAACCAAGAGACAAGTTGTTTTCCTGGATACGGCGTAAGGTTTAGGAATACCAGGGTGTGTTTCATTCATTCGCAACAACGACAATTTACTTGTAACTGTACCTGGACATGTATTGAAATCGTTCCATGCAAAAGTCGCTTTTTATATAGTCGCTAACTACATCGCAATAATCACCAAGTTCTTCCTGTTTTGACAGAAATAATCGACAAAGGGAAAATATGCATTACAGAGTACAAAGGTACAAAATTATCCACAATGTATTTGTGAAATAGGTCATTAAAATTGAATTGATGTATATTTCTTTCACTTGATTAATATATCATCAATATCATAATTATTGTAAACCGAAACATAGCTTGAAGAAGTAAGTGAATATTAAGATTTTTAAAACGTGACTTTTGACCTTTGAACTACACAATTTCAGACAAGGTTTGAGTAATAATACGGACAGGACATATGAATAACTATCAACATTTTTTCCTGTTAAATAAGGAAATATAATTAGTAGTTACAAGTTCAGCATCCATGTAATTAATATTACACGGATTACTATACCGAAATGCTTGAATGTCGTACTTCGCACTGGTTGAACAGACTTTTTTTATTAACACGTAATTAAACGTTGTATTACATATAAACGCATAAATTTACTTGTAACTGATCAGGACATAACTATGTTTAATTTGCGATAATAAATTATTATTCTTACTCTGAAATAAATATATTTACAGGAACCCTTTTTTGAACAACTCTCTCATTCAAATACGTGTGTTTCCCCAAAACGCACGACTAATCCTTTGACGTCATCAGTCCTTTTAACTTCACAGTTTGCGGCCCCTATACGGAGTATACAAAAAGTATACGCATCTCGGAGGACCCGATCTCACTCCAATAGAGCTCTTCAGAGGAATTAATTTAAACAAAAGTAAAAACTGCATTTTTGCAGTTATATTCCTCTGGTTCTCATACAACGAATAGATGTGTTGTTTATTCTCTTTTGACATCGAAGATGTTTCAAGTAAAGAAACAAAAAGAACAATTTCATTTATTAAAGCCTTTGTAAAGACGAGGATAATGGTACAAAAGAGAAAGAGAGAGACGAGAGTTGGTGTGTTCAATTCAACAAGTTTGGGTCTCTAAACTCACTACATAGTTGTAAGCTTCCTCTCCTGTGTTTAAGAGCAACTTACACGAAACAGTATGCAACTAGAGATAATTGAGAGAAAAAGTTTCCACCTCTGATTCAAACATGGATGCAATCAGGATGCACCGATGACATTTACAAACAAATCTGCTCGAGTCCTAAATCATTCATACGGCGCCGCTACGGAAATATGACTCCCGCTAATTAGTTCGTATCTCTAGTTTATATGTGTTTAAATGCTAGTCTTCCCACACACTGCCCCAATCGTATAACTTATATAATTCAAGGGGAGGCAATTGGAACTCTCAACTTCATGACAGTTCCCGCTCTACGTTCCCCGAGTTGGCGGAATCGTTAGAATATGCATGTATGCCAGGGAATATTATTCAGCACAGTTACTGAACTGTCTACAAAGTTCTCTCCTTCGACAACAGCATTTGACATTTTAGTTCACGTCGTCGGTGAAAAAATCTTACATACTCGTAGTTGCCATCTGGTGCTTTCAATTTATTTCGCGCAGAAAATATAAGCGAGTTGCATTAATTATAAAATTTGCAGTTACAAGTGTTGCTAATTAGCGATCAATGTTGCTAACAACTAATAGTTTTGCACAGAAAACGATGTTTCTAGATATGAGGGAAAGTTCAACCCTCTTCCACCCCCCTTCCCACCCTCTAAAAAAAACTGACTACATATTTAGTTGCATATTAAAATTCATATCCAGGTATTATTCTGAGTCCGAAAAAGATGCTGTACAAATATCAATATTTTTTTATTATTACTCGTACATGGATTTTCAACATAAATGATATAGTCTTTGATTCTAATTACAAATTATAATATATTGTGAACAAGGAAAAGTAGTTTATGGGAACCCATTCGAATACGCTGACACTCAGTAAAGAAGTTTCTTATTAAATTGGCTTAAAATTGAGATTGATTGATTAACTAAGGTTATATTACTTCACTTCTCTATCCTTTTTGGCTAATCGCGACGATGACGATGAGGGATGATGTGATGAAATTGATGAATGAACACTTACAAAGACGACCCAAGCAAAGGCTTCTAACCCAGGGCCATGGCGTCATTAAAATTAAGATATCTATGCAGTGGGGTGCCAGTCGACTTCCGTCTCCATATTTACATTTTTCAAGGAAACCTGAGGTCTACTTTTCAAATACGACACGTCAAATTTCTCGTTACGTTTCCGTGCAGTTGCTTTTCTACTTCGTGATAGTCTCGACGCCATTAGGTTGCTACGAAGTTTCAGACTCGCCCTGTATGTGTACACCTTTAAAACTATTCATACCCCTCCGGGATCCGGCATTTGATACCTGCTGGAGGTACATAGCAGTTCGAATCACACTTTAAACTCTATGCCAAATCCAGATTTGTCCATTGGTCAAACTAAGGTTATTCCTTAAAAAGACACTAAGCAATGTTAGAGAAAATAAATGTCACTCATCATTGGGCGTTTCTAAGTTGAAAGTACAGTCTCCGATATCTTGTATGAACAAACCTGCCATGAGACTCCTCTCTGACCTCGCTTCTCTGATACATCTCCATTACTGAAAACTAAAATGCAAACATACATAAAGCAACGTCCACACTCAAAGAAGGAGATGCACGATTACGTCATGTGAGAAACAACGATAGATGTGGTTTAGCAGTGTTGCCAGTTCTCTTTGTTTAAAAAGTTTTCGATATGTTTACTCAAATACATAACTTGAAGAGCAGTGTGGCAGCTTTTGTTATTCTTAATAAACCGACCTCCCTCTGCATTAGTTTGTGATTACGACCAACG
Organism: Lepisma saccharinum; assembly: GCF_977018435.1. Classification (NCBI taxonomy): domain Eukaryota; kingdom Metazoa; phylum Arthropoda; class Insecta; order Zygentoma; family Lepismatidae; genus Lepisma; species Lepisma saccharinum. The sequence goes on from NC_139236.1 coordinate 74,187,802, forward strand.
CTACAGATTACCCATGTTGTTTGTCGATGTGTTTTTGTTAATTGAAGGGCTCTAGTGTAAAACATGGTAAGTGACATTTTGGTCATTTTTTAGTTACAAAGTAAAGAAATCCATCCTTCAATTTTCGAGTGAAATTGCCATGTCATACAATTTGCATTGGACTCAGTGAAGCCTTCTGAAATTGGTAAACACAACACTAAAACAATTTATCTACAGTACAACTTCTAATAACCTTTTTTCTTAATGAACTCAGAAATGACGCTCTTCAATTTAGAATGTACTTAAGGGCTATCTTCGATATTAACAGTAGTTTAGTAACAACTACAATTCAATATTCTTGTGTGTAGCTCTAATGAATTAGTATTGTTACCTTTATGCCATCACAAGTACATACAACGAATTAACCTATTGGACATTCTACAGCGTGTCCCGAAAACGACTCTAATATTTGAGGAAATGGAATTTATCCTAAGGTAATACTATAAGTATGAGAACGTAAGTGATGTACATGATGGGAGTTTTAAATAGACATATCAACGTGGTTCTCCGTTACTAAACCAGAAATACGTTTGAAGTAGATGGTACTTGTTAAGATGTCAACAAAATGTTCCAGAAGACTCAGGACGTCCATGAACTGCTGGAAATTCAGTCAATCCCAGCAGTCGGTTGGACAAGCGAATTCTAAGACAGGAATTGATCGTTTTTCGCATCTTAAAGCTTCTCGCTTGAATCATTCATGACGGTCATTTGATAATAGTGTGAGGATGAGTTTTATTTCCAACAAGATGGAGCTCTTACCCATCATGAGCGGGTCTGTTTTGATGAAAATCTGTTGAGCAAGTGGATTGTGTAAAGAGAAAGCACACAATATGTATTGTGTCCACCGAATCTCACACTTTTTAAGGGCACAGAACAAATATAACGTTTAGGGAACAAAATCAAAAGTACTGTATTGAAAGCAGAAATTGAAAGACAGTGTACCCAAATGACGTCATTACTGATGTTTGTGCCAGCACCAGAATGAACATAAGTTCAATCACTTCCTGCCGGCCTACGTGGCGGAGTGGTTAGCACATTAGCTACGATGCCAGGGGTCTCGGGTTCGAATCCCAATCTAGGCATGATTGTTCTTTGTGAGAGTCTCTTCGTCAATTTCATCCTATCATCACTCATTCCCATCTTCGCGATTAGCCAAGGTGGAAGAAAAGCGAAGTAAAATAAACCAAATAAATCAATCAATCGAACATTTCCGTTAACTTCAAAAATTCAGTATTTGTCGTCTTTAATTTAAATTATAAAAACGTAGATATATCATAATAAAAATTGTCTTTATAATTACTAAAAATGTGTGTACATATTTTGGGACACCCTATATGGCTATAGGTTTTAGGTCTACATGTTTTATATACGTCATTATTATCATGTTCATCTCTGTCATACTTCGTGAGATATGTATACACTATTACATTGCATTCAAATCTAATTTTTCTATCGATATCTACTAATTCGTGCGCTATTAATCGTTGATATTCGTAGATACGCACTGTAGCTTGCATAATAACATAAAAGCTATTATAAAGGATGATGGACCGAAGTGGATGAACACATTTATCTGTGACATGACATGATCAGCATTATACATTGGTTAAATGGATGAACAATCACAAAATTTGATCGAAACCAGGATTCGAGTTCCAAATTAATCGCTTCTATAAACACTAAAACACAACGCTAATGTAGCTGTTCGCTGCCAAACATTTCCGTTGAAGACCCCTCCCTATGCTGCGTCCTTAGAGAATTTCGTTCGTCATTTGATTGCCCTAAGCTTTACGCTGGTGCGTATTAGAGCCTGCTATTGAAACACTATTTTCACCGAAGGCTTTCTCGTGTAAATGGATGATAAAAATGTGTCTCGTAAACTTTCTAGATAATGTAGCAAGTCATAAGTTTCCGAAAATGACATTCTTGTAAGGTTATAAATTAATACATCAAAGCGCAACGGCAGGGTAGCTTGAACGGGCTAAGTAGCGTATGTTTTATGCAAAAAGACCACTAAGTGTGATGTCATTTTGGTCCTCCCCAGCTACCGTAGATTGTTAATACGAACGTTTACATTGTACGTTTTAAGTTATTTTGTGGTTGTTAATGCGGGTATCGGAATTGGAGAAACCCCTCAAATAATCAAGAGAAAATATAGTAAGTGCCTTGTGCGTTAGATACGAGGTGTGGCTGTTGATAAACGGCAAGCGCGTCAAGGTCAAGCGGTGCATGAGTGTATAACGTGATATCCTGCCTATCGACTGTGTGATTGCCCAGGGTGCGCGGCGCTCAGTTCCGCTGTAGCTTGTCGACGAAGTGAACCGTACATCTGTGCTCCGTCGGAAAAATGTTAAGTGTGAAAGTGGAACAGCGTATCAATGTGAAGTTTCTTATGAAACTCGGAAAATCCGCCACAGAAACGTATGGTTTGTTGAAGGAAGTATACGGTGATGAGTGTTTATCACGCACGCAAGTGTTTGAGTGGTTTCAAAGGTTTAAAGAGGGACGAGAAGTGATTGCGGACGACTCGCGTCCTGGACAGCCTTGCACGTCGAAAACGGAATCAAACATTGCAAATGTCGGTGAATTGATTCGAGAGGATCGTCGCTTGAGTATTCGAGCTATTGCAAAACAATCAACATTATTACATAAGGTGCTGACGACCCTGCGTGAGCGAGTAAATAGACGTCGACCTGATTTGTGGAAAAGCAAGTCATGGATTCTTCATCAGGACAATGCTCCTGTCCATACGGCATTGTCAGTCAAGGCTCTTTTGGCCAAGCAAGTGTTAGAACATCCACCCTATTCGCCGGGTATCACTCCGTGCGACTTTTTTTTTTATTCCCAAAGGTCAAATCAACCCTGAAAGGAACCAGATTTACGACTGTAGAACCTGTGAAAACAAAAGCGACGGAAGTCATGAACACGGATTCAGAAAATGATTTCCAGCAATAGAAGATTCGTATGGAGCGGTGTATCGATAGTTCAGGGGAGTACTTTGAAGGGGATAATGTTCGTATTGTACAAAATTACCAATAAAAGATTTTGTAGCAACAGTCCGGTTTTTTCTAGCCACACCTCGTATTTATAACTATTTTCATTCTCTTCCGTGTTACAATACCTTTAAAATTTATATGTTCTTTAAATGAGAATGCTCTAGAGGTTGCGACACTTAACACAGAAGACACTTTTTTTAAAAAAATACCAATTCTTCTCAATAAATGTATACCTAAAAGAGGGGGTTATTTTTGCTAACCCAAGTCACAACAAATAGGGAAAGTGATAAATGTCATAAACCCAATATTAGCCCTAGAAACCTAACGTATCGTAACACCTACGATGCAAGATGACCATATTTCACCGTACACCCCTTAGCCGGTGGACAATGGACTCGTCGGCTCAGTTCCGCTCACCACTTTGACTTTTGTGTCGGTTTATGGCAGGCTCAGTTGTCAACCGGCCACTGGTATAGTTGTTTTCACGTTAGCTTCTCCGCCTGGTTTTGCTGGAAACCCTTTTTGCAAACTTTTAATTTTTTTCATTATTGTGTATAGTTTGTGAAGCTTTTAGTGAGGGTTATGTTTCGATTGAATTAAAGTTCAAATTATTTGTAAGCACCAAAAATGAATCCACAAAACCAGCCACGCACAATCTGCGGAATTTGTCCATCGGCAAAGAGGAGGATGACGTCATTGTGCTGCTGGCGTTGCAACAAGCCGATCTGTATGGAGCATCGGGGAAAATGCTCTGTGCACTGCAATGATGAACTTTAAACTTTAAAACAGTGTTTTTGTAACCAAAACCTTTGTCAAGGTGTATTCTAACAATGTTCATTAAAATTCAATTTTTTAAAAACCTATTGGTTGTCATAGTTTTTTCAACCGCCTCGCAAATGTTACGATACGTTAGCTTAAACGGAACTTTTCATACACGTTAGCTTTCTAGAGTTAAGAAGCATTTTGAAAAGTGTGATATCATGTAAGAAAAAGTCAGTTACAACAACAACAATGAAACTAAAAGTACAGTCTTACGGAATTATTATGTATTATTCTGTAACGTACCAATTCACAACATTAAAAAATCACATAAGTTGTGAAAATGCAAGTGACGGAAGAAAATACTATACAAATCTTAACGTTTCTGTTGTCACCTATCATATATTTTTTTAAATGCTAGGTTTAAAACACTGACCGTGTTACACATAATTTCTGAGGCTAAATTCAATAGAATAACAGCACGTACAGTATCAAGTTCCCCACATATTTAACGGGAGAACAGTTGCCTGTCTGAAGCGCAAGGGCCCAACTATCGGTGCTGCCACCTACAATTAGCATTGCCTGACCAGCCACATTAAAATATGTTGAAATCCGAAAAATACTGAATATTGTCTAGATCTGGCAACACTGATTTCCTCACATTCTATCGCACAGGGTAGCGTTTCAAGTTATCAACTTTAACAAAGCTCACTCTGGCCTCATGCAACAATGAAACAATTATAAAGAACACGAAGCTCTACAACAGTCACATACACACATCTGTGCGCAACAAAAGAAAATAGTGTATTTTTTGCCCCAAATTCAACTGTTACCCACAGACTCACTTCAATTGTTAAATCAACTATATATTTCCCAAAATAACACAGTGTTCGTTTGTGCTTACACCAGCTGTTAATTGAGAAGGCAAAGAGCATTGTAATATTTAGTTATTGTTTAACTCGTCAGGTTTGTTATTAACTTTCAGTTGCAAGTAACAAAGCGTTGTTAATCGGCAAGCAAAGGTCATGTGACCGCTTCTCATCTTTCAACTCTCAAATCGAGAACAACTGAGTCCCCATTCTTGACTCCCCTTCACCCAGGGTTGCCAGTCTAATCATTTCTCACCAACTACCTGATAGGATTTCTATATAGCGGAATACTCATTAATTGCATTGTAGCTTTAATTAAAATATTGTGATTGGGTGAAATAAGAGTGTACTGGCTTAACCAGTTGAGACCAAGAGAGTGACTACAAGTTAGAGAAAAACCACAAATCCCGTTGATACGCAGTTGCGCTGTTACTGTGGGGCAACTCTTTACTTTTTTTATATTACCAGCATTTTATTTTTCTCTTTCAAATGTATTTTACTTTATTATTTTTAAAAAATATAGTATTCTTTAGAAATATTAATTGCATGTTGTTACGAATGATTGGTACTGATAGTAACGTAGTGCTTTTTTAAAAATCTGGTTACGAATTTATGCTTAAGAGTTGTATTTTTTTAAATTTTCCCAAAATTTTTAAGTATATCTATTTTAAATTCTCTTTTGTATGGTTTGATTAACATTGAATTTGATATGGAGTAAATAATTCCTTGCCCTGTGGATGTGTATTGAATGAAAATAAAATGAAACTGAAAAATATTTATACGAGAAATGAATTCTCTCTAGATGCCAAAAAATATTTACAATAAATTCACACGCTCTGCAAATTTACTTCCACTGTTTCTTACAGTCAGAAATGGACACACTGGCAACAATGAAATGAGCAGAAGTATTCTATCGGACAATAGATTAATTCGATTTGATATGGGAGACTGGGTTTACATCGACGGTGTATAAGGAGGGGAGAAGAGAGATAGATGAACTTCAGCCACCGTACGAAAACAACGCACTGGTTTATGTAGTTAAGACATGACATTCTTTAGCAGCTGTTATTAGAATTAAACACTTTATATTATTGTAAAGGCAATCATATATTTATCACGAAAATTAGAGTATTAAGAGGTAGATCCAGTGGTAACCATTGCTATGCCACTGGCAACACTACAAGAAGGAGAAATGAGAGAAGCATCGCAGGACGAGGACCATTTAACTGTTGATCCTGAAGCAGCACACTATACGTTGATTTGAGTGCTGAATGAGTCAGTATTTTATGGTCAAACACATTTACATGGACTTTTCTATTATCCTTTAGAATTTTAATGGTGGCAAATAAATTAAAAACAGGGTCTCTATGCGACAGTGGAACTTCTCTTCTGCAATGCTGACACATGTGTGTAGGGATGAAGGAATCAGTGCCTTAGAATGGAGGTTTACTACAAATACATTGTATCTTCTGACCTGTATTTTTTGGTAGTTGTGTTTTAACGAGTTTTGATATTATTAGAATTAATAGTACTTTCCTTTCAACACTAGCAAATACAGTTTCTGATCTGAGGAAACTAAAATATGTTTATGATATTATTTATCTTACTGTCATTGTTTATATTTACATTTAAATACAGGGCTAGCATAAATGATTCATTCGTTTTGAAAAGGCTATATTTTCAAAAGTATTACACGTACACACATGAAAGATATATGAAAAGAACCACAAACTCACCAAGTTTATACACCCTCTACAAATGTTCGATATGTGCCCCTTTGGTTACACGACACACGTCCAGACGATACTCGAGCTCTTCCATACATTCTGTAGCATAGTCCTGTCAATGGTCTGCACTACTGCAGCACTGATGCGTTCTTTGAGCTTGACTAAGGATTGCGGTAGTGGGGGTACGTAAACAAGGTCCTTAACGTACCCTCACAGGAAGAAGTCGCAGGGCGTTAAATCAGGAGATCTGGGAGGCCAGGGGAACAAAGCTAGGTCATCTTCATGTATACGCCCAATCCAGCGATGAGGAACTTCATCGTTTAGGTAGTCACGAACTGGGATGTTCCAATGAAGGGGTGCCCCGTCTTGTTGGAAGACAAAATCCCTGAAGTCAGCACTGAGTTGCGGGAACAACCACAACTGCAACATATCCAGGTAACATTTACCGGTCACAGTTTGCTCAGCGATACCACCGCAAAATGCTTTGTTTACATGGCGGTTCTTTTCCATACTCTCTTCTGAAAGCGCGTTGCACAGCTATAACAGACGAACATCTGGCATATTCAAGCACACAAAAACTCTTTTCTTGCTTTCCCTCCATTTTCGACAGGTCCTAACCTCGTACTTCCACACTGCCACACCCGATCGGAAAGATAATGATCTCATGCTGCCACCTGAAATACACAATACACAATACAAAAACAATACAAACTTGGTGAGTTTGTGGTTCTTTTCATATATCTTTCATGTGTGTACGTGTAATACTTTTGAAAATATAGCCTTTTCATAACGAATGAATCATTTATGCTGGCCCTGTATTATCGTTCTCAAAGTACGGACACTTGCATTTAACAGGGCTTAGAAAACTATAGATATTTATTTGATTTTCATAATTTTGTTTGAGAAACGTTCCCTCTTCATTGTCAGTCCTGCCTGAGGATAATCATGTATGAGAGAAATCACAGTACTTCCTGTCAGTATGTGCCATACGCATGTAGGAATCTGGTGAGATCTGATTTCTCTGCAGGTGGTCACTTATAACATTGAAAATTCCTAAATGAGAAATTTTATGGAACAATCTGAAGATTACTCATGATTACGTGCTTGGAACAATTATTATAATAATTAACATACAAATTGTTCTTTTATAATTGTAATGACAAAACAAGAACTTTTAGAAATGCTCAAGTGTATGATAGAAAACCTGTAGGGTGTGGTTTTCAGGGCTGCATCAAAGTAGTTCACAGTAAATGTGTGTAACCTACAGCAATCATTTTCCCCTATGTCAATAAATGTATTCCACTGTACTAACAAAAACTATATGACAGGGTATGACAAAACTAGACAGGATGGGGAAGTGTCAGAATATCCTTCATACTTAAAAGGAATCTTGACAGAATTCAACAATAAAATTTATATTACTGAATTAATTACATGTGCTTAGTGTGTTTCTGAAATACGTATTTATAATTTTTGTTTTAGAGAGTTTTTTATTTTTTTATTTTTTATTTTATTATACGAATGCATTTTGCCTCCTCAATTAACCTACAGTAACACTAAAACATTGCTAATTTCTTTGTTCTACAACCTTGAGTTTTGAGCACCCTGAAGAATCTGCGACAATACGCCTTTAGACTTTTTCTGCTTGTCGTCGCTGAAAATAAAACCAAGAGAAAGTTAATAAAACAGTTTAGAAAATTAAATTTAAGGATTGTAGCACTAAAAATTAGTTTCAAGATTTAAATAAGGAACTAAATAGATTGAAGCTCATTAAGATTATAATAACTTATTTATTAATATTATTTAACAGTTATATTATCTCTTATTGTTGTATTAGTTTTTAAAATTAATTTATAACTAAAGGTAATTACAGGTTATGATTAATAACTGGATCATTGTAGCCAAGTCGTCGAATGCCTATGGGTTACGCTACGAATCACATTGTTGTACTTGTTCAACAATGAGATAGGGGTGAAGAGAGAAATTAAACTAGCTATTTGTTACAGAACACATTTCAATTAAAGCCACGTATACGTGTATACCCAAATCTGTTTGGCAGTTTGACATTAAAATTGTTAGCCTTAAGAATACATTATATTTAGTCATCTGAATTTTATATAAAAAACTTAAAAAGCGCAAAAGCAATTCTTCATTTTCCCATAACTAGTGACAACTTAAGAAAACCAAAGTAGAATTTTGTATACAATTACTCGCGAGCATTTAAGAAAACCAAAATTATGCAAAATGTATGTAACGAGTATATTACGTTAATTATTAAAAATATATAATAATACTAGCAATTTGAGAGGAATGAAACTATTATTGTCTCTTTATAATATTTAAATAATATATACTTTTTATTTATATTTACTTACAAATATATGTTATAGTAAAGAAAATATTACAATATTATTATATAATATATATATTACAATTATTTAATGCCATAGTTAGGCCTAACGAATTTACTGAAAACATATAAAAAATCGCATAAAGTGTCAACTATTTGCTTAATACCTTCCTGTATTTTGCATGCAGAAAGGCGATTTGTGCAAAATGGGATTTAAGTTGGTTTTCAAACTGTTACAATCGCTTTACGAAATTCAATTTCAGTAGGGATCAATTTCGGATAGGGATCAACACATTGAGTTGTGTGGGAATTTAAGATATAACTTGTTTCAATGGTGTGGAATATATTTTAATATGTTTCGTTTATATTTCATATGTTATAGTTACGTAGGAACTGATTTTATGAACTATTTATTATTGGCGTGTTGGATACGTCGCTATTCCTGGACAGGGAAATCTGTATCGCAGATTTTCGAATCTTGCCATTGGATCCAGACGTAGGTGCAAGCTGTAAGGAACAGTATTCAGTATTCAATAAGACGATTTTTTCTAAGCAGCGTAACCAAAGTCGTATTATGCTTTTGGTTTCATTGTTCCAATTGAAAGTTTCACGTTTGGGAAGCTGAGATCACACGCGAGTCCTCTTGTGGACAACATCCGAATCAATATAAGCTGCAAGCGTGCATCCGCGCTGCCTGTCGGCAATAGCCTGAACGACGATTCTTGACTCGTCGTAAGGAATTCGGAACTCTGCAATTATTTGGTTTATTTGTATGTTTTGAAGTCCATTTTGTGCACAGATAGGCCAATCGGGACTGAATCTACAGTTTTAAGTGGGATCCGAACCACTATGTGCCTCCAACAGGGCGACGACGTAATCAAGAAGGCTGGCGAAGCCTATCCAGAAGAATTTTTTGACACAAAGAGACATTTTATGCTAAGATAGACAAAATCCAAGCTAAAAGTTAAACTAGGATCCAAATCACCGTATAATGTACCTCCACCAGAGGTCGAACTCTGGGCCTCTTGATTAAAAAAACGTGAATAGTAGCCACTAACAATACTAGTAGACGTGAGAAAACTTGTCGGGGAAAAAACTGCTGCTAGTATGGAATCATTATAACGCATTGTTCAGGGTAAGGCAAAATTCAGGTTATGTAGGTGAATGGCCACCACTGTCGCCAGATCTAACAACCTTGGTTGTGGGTAAACGTCAAGGCTATAGTGTACGCTAGGAAAATGAAGAGCCTCAAAGAAAGGATAACGTCCCCACCACAGTATCAAACGTCTTACAAGCAACGGGAGTGTTGTAGTGAAGCATACATTCAGGCAAATGATGCACAGATTGAACATATGCTGTAACTATAACAATAACATGACAATCATGTGTATTGCAATTAACCTCTGACTATTCGCGATTAAAATTATCCGATATGCCATCTGGTGGGATTTTCCGGAACTACTCTATGTAGGATGTGTTGAGCTCGTTCAAAGCATGATAAATGTTCGAAAGAGTAACGTCTACTGATCAGTTTCTTTGCTCTAAATCATTTTGTGGGTCAGGACAAGTGAAAAGTTTACATATTAGGAACCCCGTGGAATCAACAAAATGAAATGTGTACATAAATCAGGAAAGACAGAATTGATTAACAGAAGATTCGCATGGGAAAATGCGGAAAGGAAATTACGAAGAATGCAAGAGCCTGTTCACTTTATTTTCCGAAAGATGATTCTATTACCATGTAAGTAAAGTTTTAAATTGATCTTAAAATGAAAATAGTTTGAGAATTAATTAATGTTTGTAATCATAAAGGTAACCAGAAAATAATAATAAACATGCTAATGTTGCTGTTTCATGTAGAAATTAAGCCTTTTTCAGTGAAGATAACCTCGATGAAATTGTGAATTCTAGTATTATTATTATCCTGCGTTGATATTAAACCAGTATGTTTTTTTGGGGGGAAGAACTGCAACGGTATGTTTATATTTTTCTCCTGTCCAAGCTTTGCAAATACAGGTGAATTGCTTTGTTTTCAAATCATTTCCGAGAGTCCCAGTTATAACCTGAGGTGCAGACGACACAGTGAGTATACATTAGTTTAATCTGCGTTTACCGTGTTATTTTTGCCTATCATAATTAAATGTTTCATTCTCAGCACAACTTCACCTTCGTTTTAGTTCCTGGAATTCACAACGCATTCGCAATATTTAAAAATATTGCGTAAATTAAACGTTTCTTCCATAACAGCCATGACAACACGCTACTATTATCTGCTAGTACTACGTATATATAAACAAACATTTATCCTACATCGAGCGGCAATATTGGAAGCGACACTAGCGCTCGGGTGGTAATTTTAATCGCGAATACCTTGATACACAATACTGCCGTAGAGACAGTAAGACGCCTCGGGGCCGGGCGCGTTAGGCATCTGCTCACGATGTCGCCACGAAGATTCAAGTCGTGATGAGCGTCCCTTCATCAATTTCATCTATAATCATCATTGTTTCGATTACCCAACGGTGGCAGAAAATCGACATGCCACTCAGGGGAATTACGTCAAGATTGCTTTCGTGTGTCGATAATTCTTTGGGTTCGTTGATTTCTCATCTCACTGATGTGAAAGACCTTCAAGGCAGCGACATTTCAATTACTGGCACAATTCCGAAATCGAAATTTCAAACAACGGTTTCGTAATTGAAATCTGGTTCCTGAATACTCCCATTTTAATTCATATAGCTAGTAAATTGTTATTCCGAATTTATGCAACCTTGCCCAGTTTCGGTTTCTTTAAAAATCCCATGATTCTGGAAACCCAACTACCGATATCCGTGGCGGAGTGGTTAGTACAGGGGTGCCGGGTTCGAATACCGGCATGGGTATTCTTCGTGGTGTTACTTCATGAATTTCATCATGTCATTACTCATCTCCATCTTCGCGATTAGCCAAAAGTGTGCCCGGTGGAGGCACAAATTGGTTCGGATCTCACTTTAAACTATAGGTCCCGTCCAAATTAGCCTTTCTGTGCATAAAGCGGACAAAACACCAAATCAATCAATCAATCTAATTCATAACAAGCTGAAATTTGGTACATAATATCTTCATAGAATTACAAACAACATGTCAGAAGTCCTCGGCGATCACCGTGACGCTAAGTCCGCCATATTGGAAAAATGATGGATAAATTAAAGTTTTCACGAAATACAAACAGTACTAATTAACAATTCAGCTTGAGATGAATTAGTTCTTTACTTTTCCTATTTTGACTGCACAAATTGCTGTTGTATGTAGAGCACTGGTTCAACCACGGAGCGGTTATCACAGCGTGCTACGACGTCAGGGGTCCTAGGTTCGAATCCTTGCCTGGGCGTTCTTTATGGTGTTCTCTCATAATCTTCACCATATCATCAATCATTCTCATCGTCGCGATTAGCCAAAAGTGGCAGAAATGCTAAAAAAAACCCATCGAACTGGTTCAATCCAAATCTCAAGACGACCATTGCACTCAGCGTTCAGCTCTCTCTGTTGGCGATTTATACAGGACCTTAATACCAATCCGCCAGAAGCTGTTGATCTCAAGAATCGATCGTGGGGGAGACGAAAAAGAATCGATTAGGGTAAAACAACAGGTCCCGTTCTATGCGAACGAAGGAAATTTCAATTCACTTTATTCGGATCCGACTTCCGGATCTTCTCTCCCTTTCTCTATTTATCTTCACCTTGTGCCTTCTCTCTCCTGCGCTTAATTCCATTAAAATCCTCTCCAGGAAGTCTCCCCAGCCCTCATCTAATCGTCGAAAGAGCTTCCGTGGTTCCCTGGCATCTGTGACTTCCCCACTGTCGCCTCTTTCGAATCTCAAGCGGTCAGTTCTTTCGAGGGAATAAGGGCTTTTCTCTCGCGAATCGCTCATGAACCATTCATTCACATTTCTCCATCTTCTATATTTTCATCTTTCTTTCATTGGTTTGTTGGTTCATTTATTAATTCTGGGTTGATTGAATTGGTTGTTCGATTCGTTGTATTTCGATTGGTTTGTTGGTTCATTTGTTGATTGAATTGGTTGTTCGATTCGTTGCATTTTGATTGGTTTGTTGGTTCATTTGTTGATTCTGGGTTGATTGAATTGGTTGTTAGATTCGTTGCATTTTGATTGGTTTGTTGGTTCATTTGTTGATTCTGGGTTGATTGAATTGGTTGTTCGATTCGTTGCATTTCGATTGGTTTGTTGGTTCATTTGTTGATTCTGGGTTGATTGAATTGGCTGTTCTATTCGTTGTATTTTGATTGGTTTGTTGGTTCATTTGTTGATTCTGGGTTGATTATTGGCTGTTCTATTCGTTGCATTTTGATTGGTTTGTTGGTTCTTTTGTTGATTCTGGGTTGATTGAATTGGCTGTTCTATTCGTTGTATTTTGATTGGTTTGTTGGTTCTTTTGTTGATTCTGGGTTGATTGAATTGGTTGTTAGATTCGTTGTATTTTGATTGGTTTTTTGGTTCATTTCTTGCTTCTGGGTTGATTGAATTGGTTGTTCTATTCGTTGTATTTTGATTGGTTTGTTGGTTCATTTGTTGATTCTGGGTTGATTTAATTGGTTGTTCGATTCGTTGAATTTCGATTGGTTTGTTGGTTAATTTGTTGATTCTGGGTTGATTGAATTGGTTATTCGATACGTTGCATTTTGATTGATTTGTTTATTCTGGGTTGATTGAATTGGCTTTTCGATTCGTTGTATTTTGATTGGTTTGTTGGTTCATTTGTTGATTCTGGGTTGATTGAATTGGCTGTTCTATTCGTTGTATTTTGATTGGTTTGTTGGTTCTTTTGTTGATTCTGGGTTGATTGAATTGGTTGTTAGATTCGTTGTATTTTGATTGGTTTTTTGGTTCATTTCTTGCTTCTGGGTGTAAGCCTTGTTTTGTTGTGTGTGTGTTTTCTTATGTATACATGCACAAGACATACAAAATACGTAGGTTCAAATTAACAACATAACTTTAATGCCTGGAAGCCATTCACGTACATCTTACACACTGTTGCTATAACAACCAATCAATAACATGCTATAGAATACAAATTCTTCTTCTTCCTCTTATCATGCGTCTATCATCTCCTCCTGAAGTCTCTTTTTTTTGTTTTAAGTGCTGGTCTCACCGTATCTATCAGGAGGTCTCCTAAGTCTATTTCATCTTCTGATTGGTGTGTGCCCAGCGTCTGTATATGGTTGGTTTTGGTTATCTCTTCCCTCTGCATCCTCCGGCTGTCCTTCTGGTATCGATTCATGGTTTGGATCAGGTAGATCTGTTGATGAGGGGTTTGGTTCACACTCACGTTTTCGTAGCCACCTGACGTGTACACTGGCGAACTTTAAAAAAAGGTCTCCCTCCTCTCAGTTAGATTGGAAGCAACAAACAAAAACCGATATTGAATTGGAAGCACTGCAGCGTCAATGCTGAAACTCCATCCAAGATAAGGAAGAGCTGCACAGCTGTCAGTCGCGAACACCTCACAGAAGAGCAATGTTAACCATGAGTCATCAAGGAATTAGCACAGCGTTTCTTTCTGTGGTCATTCGGCCTCGGAAGAAATATTTGTTGTCCATTTTGAGCTTTCAAGAAATCGGGTTCTGAGCTGGCGATTTATTTCCTTCATGAATGAAAATAGGTTGTTCATTTTTTCGTTTCTTTTCTCTCTTTTGTCATTAGCTCTAAAACAAATATAAAAAGAAAACGAGCAAAGAAGGTCGTTTCTTTCGGCACGTGACAGGCATATATCGTAACTTTGCTATTTTTAAGCCAATATTATATTCCTCTTGTTTACTTTCAACGATAAGGACGAATGTTACCAGAAAAAATGAACGAACACAATAAGCTCTTAAATATTACCCACGCTTCGAAAATAGATTCCGGCCCCAGTAGCAGAGTGGTTACCACATCACGCTACGACGCCAGGCGTCCCGCATTCGAATCCTGGCCTGGGCTTGGATTTGTGAGTGTCCATTCATCAATTTCATCATATCGTCACTAATCCCCATATTTGATTGAGTTTGATTGATTGATTTTTGTTTAAGTCCACTTTATGCACAGTAAGGCTAATCGGGACTGGACCTACAGTTTAAAGTGGGATCCGAACCACTATGTGCCTCCACCGGGTATCGAACCCGGGAACCCTTGTTCACAAGGCGACGATGCTACCACTGCGCCATCGGGGAGGCCTCCCCCATATTTGCAACTTAGCCAAAAGTGGCACAAGAAGCGAAGTAAAATAAAGCAAATCAATCAATCAATCGAACATAGGGTCTCCGGTTTCATAGAGCAGTATGCAAAGCACTCGGTCATGAAGACCCTCAAAATTGAAATAATAAGTGGAACAAAAAACCAACCTGATATTAGAGTATTTTAAGAGTTTAGGCAGATTAACAGTTCTCGTCAACCTACAACAATTTCACCTGTATTGTGTGATATATGGTTCTGCCCTAATATATACCGCGTTTGGTAGAACCTGTCCCGCTTCCCGCGCTAGGGAGCGCTCAACAGTTTCGGTGCCAATGAGAAACGAGGAAAAAATCGTCTGCTGGGCAGCGAGGAGCGAATGAAAACCAGAAGAGAGGCGGTTACGTAGACGCTGTTGCGACGTTGCGTATTTTAATTGGCTGCCTGGCTTTGACTTTCCCCAGCACCGAGAAAAGGCAGGGAACAACTAGCGCGGGAACCGGGACAGGTTGTAACAAACGCGGTATAATTGAACGTGCTCTTGCGATAATAGTTACACATTTCCGTCTTGCAACACACAACCTCGACTAGGCACGATATGTGCATTTCCTTGCCCCTTTTCTGTATTTTTTCTATTTAGGATATATTACGTTGCCTTTTGGCCTCTTGGTTAATCCGTGGCGATGAGATTGATTGAACAATTGATAACATGGATGTGATGGGGCAAACATGCCTTAATCATGGTTCGAACTTAAGACCTCTGTCTTCGAAGCACGTTACAATCTGCCACGTGTCTTTTTATCTCCAGTCACCATTAATTTCAAGAGGCAGAAAACGACGTTACTCAGACAAATTGTATAAATAATTTCCATGACCATAAACATTTGTTGCACTTGTTGAGAGAAATCCATACCCTCGTAACGTTATAAGTAAACGTCGACCTAGATGATGTCCCAGGAACCTTTCCTTGCACGCAAATCACACTGTGTCCACATGATTTACGACTGAACGCTTACTAAAGTAATAGAAATGTGCATCCACATTTCCATTAATCGTTCACTCTTCGTATATTTTGAGGTCAGTTAATTCGAACATACGACCCTAAGACAGCTACACACTGCCAAAAAAAACTGCAGTGTCAACAAAGTAATTACTGTATATTTATATATTTTATTTTTGGCAATGGAATATTTTTCCCTTCAGATTCTTATTTATGTTTGTTTGGTTTATTTTACTTCGCTTTTCTGCCACTTTTAGCTAAACGCGACGATGAGGATGAGCGATGAAATGATGAAATTGATGAAGGGACAGTCACAATGAACAGCGAACGAACACAATGCCAAGGCGGTGTTTAAGCAAGCTGTGTTAACCACTCTACCACGGAGGCGGAATCCTTTTTAGTTAGGAGAAATCGTTCTTTGACAGCGAACTAAGAACAGTTAATATGCGTCACGTCAGAGTTATAATATTTTAAATTTCTAACAATCAATTGGGATTTACTCTTAACCATTTTTTTGCCTACATAAAAATTTCCACACAATTAAGATCGTTTACACTAAGGACAACAGCGTTAAAGTCTATGCTTTAAGGAATGATTAAGCACACTATGATGACGGAAAATAATAATTCACATGGCTATATTCATGCATTACATCGGTGAAACATTAACTTTCGTTCAGGAAGAAATATTGAAAAACGCAGGGACACAATGACCAATTGATTTAGTTATTTTACTTCGCTTTTCTTCCACTTTTGAGTGGTCACATAGATAAGGATGAAAGGTGTGTTAAGACGAAATTTGTGAAAGGCAATCACAAACATAGGACACAGCCCAAACTTCACAGACCATTATACTGGCCTTGTGTCTAGACGCCAGATCCTCGTTAGTGTGCAAATTATACTCCATTGTCACAATGACGTAAGCATTCGTAGAATAAATTTGTATATCATTCTCCCCCTCCCCCCAAGAAACGTGAGCTAAACTCGTGCGCATTCTGTGATATGTTCATTACTTCTCAGGAACCACTCGTGGCCTTCAACTAGTTTATCCTGAAAAAACTGCGGGTTAGGATGTTAACAGATATTTCAGGGACAATATCCAAAGAATACTGTCACATACGCAGAATGCAAAACATTTCTATTTTCTCATTTCTACTACAACCCTGGCGAAAAAAAGGCGGCTGGAGCGTGCTGCTGATCGTATCACCTCCAAAATGGCCGAGCTCGAGAATATGCGGTGCCCTACTACCACATCCCCTAAATGTGCCTTTATGGCACGTTGCTATACGCACGAGGAACTTTACCTAACCTTTAATACTACTAACTACTCATGCCAGGAATTTTGGTATTTTTTATACTTTTTTATTTGCCCATTGCTAACTTGGTTCATTCCCAGCCATAACAGCAATTAGTCGATTCAATAAAAATACGCCAAACTTAAAAAGAAACGGGTGTCGGCGTGCGCGCACGCACGTACACACACATACACAGAGAAAGGGGGGGGGGTAGGAACACAAAAATCTTCCACAAACTTCCCAGATCATGCCTGACAAAACTCCCAACAGAAAGCTTTCCGGAAACAAGTTTACGTGCGCATAAGGTAGTGATGGCCTTGTCTGCAACTGCCTTCCCCCACTTTCTTATCCAACACAGGAGTAATGAAGTGTTTCCAACTACCTTCCAATCTAACTAAGAGGAGCGAGACCTTTTTTTAAAGTTCGCCAGTGTACCGTTCGTGTCGATCCGTCGAACAACTGCACTTTATATATTAGGCTGTTGCCAACTCTAGACAATACCATTCCTGGTACATGCTTCGGAGAATTTACCTTCGGTGTCTGCACCCAGACTGGATCATTCGGAAGATATGCAAGATAAGTTTTGTCAAGTCTCTTCCTCTCTACTCGGCCCCGCCGTGATCCAAGAAATGGTGGGCGATCCATTCGCCTTTCCCGTTCAGTCATATATTTATGTCTCTTGTATCGCAGTTGGTCACTTTCCCTTGATTCAACATCCTTATCTCTCATTGCCTGTGTTCGAATTCCAGCTCTCTCTTCTCTCGCCTTCTGAGCCAACTGCCTCAGATGCTCTTCTTTCTTCGCCTTTCCTTTCTGGTCAAGTTTCTTCTCCAGCTGTGCCCTCAAACCTTCACTTTCCGGTATTTTAGTATTAATATCTGCGTTATCATTTCGTTCGGACCCCGTATTTGTGAACAATGTGTTACATTGTGCTAACAGTTTTCTCCAACTCGGATGAATACTGTCGAGCCATGAACGTCCAATCAACGGATAACGCAGTTCTTCTTCACACAATATAACCGGCAATTTATACAATACATCATTCAATGATAAATCCACTAAGCTTTGACCTTTCAACTTTAACGTATCATTATTCACGCCTCGTAACGTTAGTGAAGTAAATTGTGTTCGCCTATGTGGAAACAATTGTTTGAAAGACTTGTTATTAAACAGAGTAACTGTAGATCCAGTGTCTAGTTCACATTGTACAATTCGCTTATCAATACACAAATCAACTATGCACGGTTCTGCTGACACAAGAACATTAGTGCCATCTATAGCTTGTGCTCTTGGCTTGAAACTAACACTCCTTGCTTTTGAATGAGTGAGTGTTGCATCTTCCACTTGTGTATTTTCTGTGTTCGATGAAATAGTGCAAGTACTATCTTCTGGCGGATGAGAATCACTGACTTCAACGTGCAATAAAGACAAACCATGAAATTCGTTATGTATGTTTTGTTCAACAATAGCTTCTAAAGGTTTAATATTAGACGTAGATATTTGATCACTTGTAATTGTCTTACTCGCAACTCCACCATTATTTTTCCTAAACTTGCATTTTACATGCCAATGACCTTTCTTTTTGCAAAATGAACATATCGAATATTTTGCTGGACAATGTCCAAGATCATGTCTTCTGGAACATCTATCACATTCTTCGGTGCTTTTATAACTTCTATTCTGAGGATTAACGAAGTTCTTTCTGTGTGCTTGCGAGGACTGAAAACATGGTTTCAATTTCTGTGTCCCAGAAAATGCAACTAGATTAGGACTATAATCTTTTTCACGATGTATGAACATTTGTGTTTCCCGTTCAATTAATTCCATTTCAAGCACAATATCTTGACATTTTGCTGGAGTCAATGTAGGTTCAGATAGTAATTTCTTTCTAATGGCGTCAGACCGAACGCCTACAATTATTTGCTCTACAATGGCTTCCTGTAAGTACTGGCCAAAACTACATTTAAGTGCTTGTTGTTTAACACGTACCATAAATCGTGTTGCATCCTCGCCGCTTTCCTGCGTGCACTGTCTGAACTTGAAACGTTCCACATATTTGTTTATTATCTGCCCATAATGTTTAAGCAGATTTTCCTTGAGGGTCGAATACGTTTGCCGTTCGACTGGTTTAGGTGCAAGGATAGTCTTCAGCACTTTGAATGTTTCAGGTCCTATAACTGCGATCAGTATGGGTACCTTCCTGGCTTCATTAACATCATGAGCCAAACAAAACTGTTCAAACCTCGTTAAATAATCTTCTATTTCTTCCGAATCTGGCCGGAACTCGGAGAATAAATTCAAACCGAACATATTCATAATTGTGGTCAACTAAATATCACAATATCTTAAACACAATCCGTATCACACTGATTTAAACTTTGTTCTTGTACAATTATTGTAATCTACGCCGTAGAAACAATTTGTATCGCAGTGATTTGAATTTGCCCTTGTACAATTATTGTAAACAATACACAAACCGTGTAATCTTGGTTCTTACCGTAGAAATTGATCAAGCCGACACAATTTCTCTTTGCATAAACCTATGCTGGAATGATGATCGTCGCGTACTCTTCGTGACGTCTTCATCCATACTTCTTCTTACGAAGAATCACCAAGAATATCCTGTACGACTGCGCCATAGATGTAAGCCTTGTTTTGTTGTGTGTGTGTGTTTTCTTATGTATACATGCACAAGACATACAAAATACGTAGGTTCAAATTAACAACATAACTTTAATGCCTGGAAGCCATTCACGTACATCTTACACACTGTTGCTATAACAACCAATCAATAACATGCTATAGAATACAAATTCTTCTTCTTCCTCTTATCATGCGTCTATCACTGGGTTGATTGAATTGGTTGTTCTATTCGTTGTATTTTGATTGGTTTGTTGGTTCATTTGTTGATTATGGGTTGATTTAATTGGTTGTTCGATTCGTTGAATTTCGATTGGTTTGTTGGTTAATTTGTTGATTCTGGGTTGATTGAATTGGTTATTCGATACGTTGCATTTTGATTGATTTGTTTATTCTGGGTTGATTGAATTGGCTTTTCGATTCGTTGTATTTTGATTGGTTTGTTGGTTCATTTGTTGATTCTGGGTTGATTGAATTGGCTGTTCTATTCGTTGTATTTTGATTGGTTTGTTGGTTCTTTTGTTGATTCTGGGTTGATTGAATTGGCTGTTCTATTCGTTGTATTTTGATTGGTTTGTTGGTTCTTTTGTTTATTCTGGGTTGATTGAATTGGCTTTTCGATTCGTTGTATTTTGATTGGTTTGTTGGTTCATTTGTTGATTCTGGGTTGATTGAATTGGCTGTTCTATTCGTTGTATTTTGATTGGTTTGTTGGTTCTTTTGTTGATTCTGGGTTGATTGAATTGGTTGTTAGATTCGTTGTATTTTGATTGGTTTTTTGGTTCATTTCTTGCTTCTGGGTTGATTGAATTGGTTGTTCTATTCGTTGTATTTTGATTGGTTTGTTGGTTCATTTGTTGATTCTGGGTTGATTGAATTGGTTGTTAGATTCGTTGTATTTTGATTGGTTTGTTGGTTCATTTCTTGCTTCTGGGTTGATTGAATTGGTTGTTCTATTCGTTGTATTTTGATTGGTTTGTTGGTTCATTTGTTGATTCTGGGTTGATTTAATTGGTTGTTCGATTCGTTGAATTTCGATTGGTTTGTTGGTTAATTTGTTGATTCTGGGTTGATTGAATTGGTTATTCGATACGTTGCATTTTGATTGATTTGTTTATTCTGGGTTGATTGAATTGGATTTTCGATTCGTTGTATTTTGATTGGTTTGTTGGTTCATTTGTTGATTCTGGGTTGATTGAATTGGCTGTTTTATTCGTTGTATTTTGATTGGTTTGTTGGTTCTTTTGTTGATTCTGGGTTGATTGAATTGGTTGTTAGATTCGTTGTATTTTGATTGGTTTTTTGGTTCATTTCTTGCTTCTGGGTTGATTGAATTGGTTGTTCTATTCGTTGTATTTTGATTGGTTTGTTGGTTCATTTGTTGATTCTGGGTTGATTGAATTGGTTGTTAGATTCGTTGTATTTTGATTGGTTTGTTGGTTCATTTCTTGCTTCTGGGTTGATTGAATTGGCTGTTCTATTCGTTGTATTTTGATTGGTTTGTTGGTTCATTTGTTGATTCTGGGTTGATTTAATTGGTTGTTCGATTCGTTGAATTTCGATTGGTTTGTTGGTTAATTTGTTGATTCTGGGTTGATTGAATTGGTTATTCGATACGTTGCATTTTGATTGATTTGTTTATTCTGGGTTGATTGAATTGGCTTTTCGATTCGTTGTATTTTGATTGGTTTGTTGGTTCATTTGTTGATTCTGGGTTGATTGAATTGGCTGTTCTATTCGTTGTATTTTGATTGGTTTGTTGGTTCTTTTGTTGATTCTGGGTTGATTGAATTGGCTGTTCTATTCGTTGTATTTTGATTGGTTTGTTGGTTCTTTTGTTGATTCTGGGTTGATTGAATTGGTTGTTCGATTCGTTGCATTTTGAGATGTAACGGGTGATCATTTTGGAAGACAGCCACAATATCAACCTCTCCCGTAGTACACTCTGGAATGCATTTTGCAGACTAAGGAGGCTCTGGTGTCTGGAGCATTGGTCAGTTTAATCATCTGTGGAACTTCTGTTGTGTGCCTTCATCCGTGGCGGAGTGGTTAGCATAGCGCGTTACGACGCCAGAGGTCCCGGTCTGGGCATTGGTGTTATTGGCGAGCGTCCGTTCATCAATTTCATCGTATCATTCCTCATCCTTATCTTTGCGATTAGCGCAAAGTAGAAGAAACGTGAGAATAAATCGTATCATTCATTCGTTGCATTTTGATTGATTGGTCATTTGGGTGATATTTATTTGCTTGACAAATAATTTTCATTGCAGTAAAGACACGTTTGATGCTTAAATTGATCTTTTTCGATTCGTGGAATTGGGATATCTGTTCGTAAAGTGATTTTTTTGTCCCTGAGTTGCTATCCTGTCTCCGTACGTAAATCGTAACGATGAGAATGAATAATGAAAAGGAGAAATTGATTAAGAGATTGATTGATTTTGTTTATTTTACTACGCTTATCTGTTACATTGGGCTAATCGCGAAGATGAGGATGAGTAATGGTGAAATTGATGAAGGGACACTCACAATGAACACCAAGGCCCTGGGCGGGGATTCGAACCCAGGAACCTGTGACAACCATGCCCCATGGTCAGCGAAATTGATTAAGGAGAGAACCAAAAAGAATACCCGTGCTCATGCGGAGACTCGAACAAGGGACTAATAGTGGCGACATAAGTCCATTTTTTTAAATATATTTTTGTTTTGAGTCAACTTGGGCACAAGTGGGACACCATCTACAGTTTAATGTGGAATGCGAACCACCATGTACTTCCATCGTGTATCGAACCCGGGACTCTTTGATTATGAAGAGGACAACGTTAACACGACGCCATCGGGGATGCCCATAAAGTTTGCATCAAAATCGGTTGAATAGCTCTTTCATCTCGGTGTGAGTGATCCTTTCTGCCCAAAGTTCGATGTCGACCCAGAATCGTGTGGACAGCTTTTGCTATGGATTGTACCAAGACGATGTGTGTGTAAGAGAGAGAGAGATTTCGGCTTCCCCCCCCCCTCCAAATGTATTTGAAATCGGCGCCACTGTAGAGAGAGTGCTGCTAGAGGAAATACTGCTTTAACTGCTTTACGCTTTCACCAATACACAACTCTGTTTGGATTCGCAGTTACGTAAAGAACGTCCTGGCAGCGAACCATACCTTAGTGCCACCTGTCGTCGCTTTCCGAAATTGCTTCGATCACGTAGTACAATGTTCTGCCAACAGAGCGCGACACCGTATCAGAATATTATGACTGAAGTAAAGGCTGAATTACACAAGGCTAGATTTACTGCTGGATTTGTCAGTTGGACTTGGACTAGGGGCGTAGTATTTTCTGCTAGTTTTCGCCTCACATGATACTCGCTACTGTACTTCTTAGTAGACTTTTGTTCCCACAACGGATTGCGCAGGGCAGACAAGCAAAACAGACGAACGAGAGATTTTCCTTACAATTGCAAAAATTTAAGGTGAACCCAACATGCTTTTTAATGATTGAGTTGATGTTTTAAGTCCACTTTATGCACAGTAAGGCTAATCAAGACTGGACCTACAGTTTAAAGTGGGATCCGAACCATATCTGCCTCCACCGAGTATCGAAGCCGGGAGCCCTTCATTCCAAGGCGAGGACGCCATCGGGGAGGCGTGCATTTTAATGAAGTCGAGTATGTATTCATACATGAGATTCGAAGGATTTATTCATAAAAAAATCTTCAGATTAAATCACATATCAAAACGTTCGCTCTGATTGGCTGTCACCACAGCATCTAGAACAGAAGCAAGTTGCAATTAGAACACGATTTTGTCGTCAAAACCAGTCCAGTAGCAAGCCTGGCAACCATCATTTCCAGCCAGGCAGCCAAGTAGGGTATTTCAGTAAAATATCAAACTCCTTGTGATTTGGCTCAAGACAACGAAAATTCAGAAACTAACTTTGCCAGTTCATCAGAGACAAACAGCGCAAAGTGTTGCACCGCCAGAGCATGAACGGTTGCAATTGGAATTACCGCCTTGATTTACCTTGCTTAGCTGCTTTGATTGCATGCCACGTGATCAGCGCGTCGACTTCCATCGCCACCTTTGTTTCACTTTCTCACCATTTCCTGGGCTTCCTACATAAATACGTAGCATCGCCATTTTGCAAACAAAGGAACATGAGTTCGATTCCAGATATGAACATTTATTGGTACGACTTCACTTTTAAAACCTTTGATTCGCCGGTGTCACCTTACGGTGGCACGAAAATTGAGTCTTGTCCGCCATTGTCACCGTAAGAATTAAGTAAAATTCCCATTATTTGCACCTTGATACTTTTATATTGTGGTGGAAACACTAACAGGCTTTCTGGAAAAAGCCTTCGTCAGAGTTGGAGCACTTTTCCCCCTTTCAACACGCCCAGGTCACGTGTTCGAGTCCTTGTTTTTCGAGCCGTGCATTGTCAGCGGGAAGCTTTTAACACGTGCTGGCTAATATTAAGAAACAACTTTCATTTCATTACGAAAGGTCCATACTATGAAAAGAAGTTTAAAGTTTGCGTCCTTTTCCCATATGAGTGGGGAAAGATGGGGCGAAGTCCAGATTTTTATTCTTTTTTCATGGAAATTTGGGGGGCACGGCCCACCCCACCCCGTCTACTTTTGCTATGGCGTTCTGAATTGTACACAGTTGCATGCGCTGGTGTCTTAGCTTCAAAACAAAACTTACCCGAAGCAGATTGGTCCAATAGTCTACGAGTTATAACGTTTTGTCCGAAATAAGTGTAAAAATTTGAAAATCGCGCGGAAAAGCCTCGGCCAATCAGGGGTTACATTCGGCAAACCCGCCCGGCGCTGTAAAGGTGACCTCCGTTGAGAAGTAGTTATCACGGCGCGTTGTGATGCCAGGGGTCCCTGATTCGAATCACGGCCTGGGCATGGATGTTTCTTTTGAGTGTTCCATCCATTTTACCATATCATCACTCATGCTTATCTTCGCGATTAACCAAAAGTGTCAGAAATTCGAATTACATTAAACCAAATGAATCAACCAGCATCGTGAGGACAATTGGGCAGCTAATTGATAAGAAGTAGTAGCAGACTCCGGTCTCCGAAGCCAGAAAACAGCTGCGATGGGACCATGGAATTTAGTTTCTACTGCTTCAAGTGGCGTACGCAGGAAAGGTATGGGGGCAAGAGGGGCGCTGTTTCTTCTTTTGGTACTCAGTTTCCTTACACCATATTTTCAAACATATAAGATCTTTCTCTTTCTTTATAAAGCTAGGTCAATTTGGGGTGGGGACAGAGGAAGCGAATACTAAAGAAAAATATTATATTTTTTTCCCTTAGAAAGTAAATAATTTGGTTTAAAATTTCTAATGACATGTCAAAAGAATATTACCATACGATTTGTCGATTTCTATTCTTTAAAAATGAATATCTACTAATGATTTATTAATTTTATTCTCATCTGTTTCTAACAAGGAATATTATGTGCTTATCTATTAAGTTGCCTCCCCCTTTCCATCTGAGAAATGCTCGGTGGCATATTCTGAAAATTTGACCTGGTTTCCCGCCACAATTGTTATATATTGCATATATTTATCATACAGCCCATCGAAATTAATTAGATATTGTAGAAATAAAACACCCGAGCATGCGTGCAAGTTAAACAAGATCAGAGATCCAACAACTTCAAATTTTGGGGTAATTTCTATATTATTAATAAAAGTTTCCCTTTTTATCTAAAATTGGACTTGGATTCTCCTTCATCAAGGGACATTTCTTTTCATGTAGCAACGCTGGCTCTGCCAAGCGCGGCACAGAAAGGAGAAAGGAACGAACAGTTTTCTTCTGCCAACGCTATCTGCAGCGGTGAAACTGTTTACGAAGCCGCGTGTTTTTAAATAGCCACCAGCTTTGACTCCGTCGCCCTTCCCGAATACAATCGCGTAAGAAACCCGATCGTCAGAAGAGTGCGAGGGAGAACGTTCAGTGGCGTACATGAACAAATCTTTAAGTTCTTTAAATAACTTACTTAAATCCTGGTTTAAAAGTTTGCTTAATATGTAATGAGCAATTACCCACGTATTAAATCTAAATGTATATAAATATACCGACAGCTGTGGCAGAGTGGTTAGCTTACACGCCAGGGGTCTTGGGCTCGAATCCCGGTCTGGCCATGGGTGTTCCTTCATCAATTTCATCATATCATCACTCATCCTCATCGTCGCGATTAGACAAAAGTGGCGGAAAATTGACGCTAAATAACAAAATTCAAATCAAACATAAAAATATATTTTAAAAAGTTGCTTTATCGGTGATAAACATGATTACTGGAAATGCCCATAATGAAATAACATTCTCGCTGATATCAATAATACCAATATCGTTGATATTGGTGTATCAACAAATCGCAAGGACGCAGTCCGTACATTGTCGACGTGAAACGTACTTTTAAGATTTTCTTTCCGCGCGTCTTCGCCATTTCTAGAAGAGTTAACGTAAACACTTCTCTTAAATTGAAGTGGGAATTCTCCTGACAGTTTTCTTGAAATTGCTAAATTTTCCGGACGCGTTAGGGTTACAACTGGCGCCATCAGTCTTAACGTTCTGAGGAATCGGCTGTTGATTATCCCCCCCTTCGCCATCGGAAATTTATGGTGAACGACTACGATGCGATGGACTGCCTCTCGTTTCTGCAAAATACGAGTACTAGAAGTCTTAATACGAGAGTCTCTTCAAGATCCTTTCTAGTGGCTGGGAGTGGCGCCCTACATGTAGTGTCTCTTATTATTATTATTATTTATTAGCTCATCACAGGATACATCTCCCAAATATATTGAACATATTATACTGTGCATACAGAAAAATAAAATAAAATATAAATGAACATCTATATGCACAATATTTACACTAAATTATGCACTTGTTGATGAGAGTATTTTTTCTTCAGTGCACTAATTGAATCTGTGAATATGTCAAATTCTACAGGTTTTAATAGTTCATTCACTGTGTCCTGCATTCGCACTGCAGGTGAAAACCTATGCACCTTGACTCTTGCTTGACCTCTGTGTGTAGAATAGATATCGTTGTCCTGCACTGTGGCGCCCTGCATTAAAGGTTATAGTTTGTAATAGATCGGAAAAACTGACAGTTGTAAGTAACTGCCCACAAACCTGAAGGAAGGCCAAGATGAAGATGGAGGGATAACGTTGAGATGAACCTAAAGCCAATCGGCAAGAGTGGAAAAGATTGGATTGATCTTGCCCAGGAGAGGTACAGATGGAAGGCTTGTGTTGCTGCAGCCATAAACCTTCGGGTTTAAGAAGACTAGAGAGTACGTTAGTTGGGCTAGCAACAAGATAACAATAGTATGGACATATCTAGAATAATACCAATGTGGGTTTTTAAGTTTTTAACTGCACATGTTGAAGTTTATGCATAAATCATGAAGTTTGTGATTTTGTGCGACATTTACAAAACGCAACGTGTGTGTGTCTAACATACCAAAACTTTTGACTTTTATTGTGCTATGCTGTAGCGAGGTTACATAGTTAACAGAATAACTGTAGTTGTAGCGAATGTACAGTGTCTCTCAAAAGTTTTAGGACAACGACATTTTAAACTAGGCAACCCAATTTACACAAGGTGTTGGTGGGTTGCGTGTAGAGTTAGGCTCAATTTCAGGGTTGCCACATGCACAATAAATATTTATAAAATACGCGAAAGAAATAAAAACAAGTATTAGTGTATAAAAAGTATTAAAAATATCAATATTATATCGCAAGTGACAAAATTCTTTCTGAAAGAAAAATAATAGGTTTTCTAGCATTTCATCGCTGATGAGTCTACAGAAAGGAGAAGAGGTGAGAGAAAACGAGAGGTGACAAATGACAGGAGAAAGAGAAAGCGAGAGGAGAAGAGGAAAAGTAGAGGCGAGAAGAAAGAGAGGATAGACGAGGAGAGGAGATGTAGTGAGGAGAATGGAAAAATATTCTAGGAGAGATGAGGAAAATGGGGCAAAGAAGAGAAAAGAGAAGGAAAACGAGATGAGAGAAGAGTGGAGAGTAGAGTAAAGGAGAGAAAAAGAGAAGAACGAAAAGAAGAGGAGAAAAGTGCGTGGAGTCGGAAATCTAAGACAGGAAAGGAGATACGAGGAGTGGAGATGAGTGGGATGGAGATAAGATGCGAGAAAAGTAGGGAAGGCGATATGAGATAAAAGCAGAGCAGAAGGAGGGGAGAGAAGAAGGAGAAGGAGAAGAGAAGAACAGAAGGGACTGAAGAGAAGAGGTAGTTGCAGTTCTCATCATGTGCAATTCTCCATTAAATGTTTTCTCCGAGTCGTACTACCTTCGTTTTCTTTGTTACAAACAAGTATTGTTTGCACATTACATGTAGGAGGAGAGTTGCGTCTACATTTCACATTGGTCAGCTCCTTCTACGTACTTACTTTCAGGAGCGAAAGCTTGTAGTGTAGTGTTTAACGTTCAGGACTGTCAATCTGATGGTCGTAGGTTCAAACCCTTCCGGTGGCAGAAAATTTTCGTAAGTCTTAGACCTATCCTATTGTGTTCATTGTTCACCCCTTGTGAGACGGAATGATTCAGTTTGGAATTAACGATGGGGGGAGGGGAAATATTAAATTACAAAATCTCCATTTCAACGAACCGAGAATTGGACAAAAATTGGATAATTCTTATAAATATTAAAATTACATTCATGTTTTTAGTGGTATAATCGCAGGTAAAATCAAAGATCTTACATGGAAGATTTTACCTTGCTCTGAACTAAGCCAAAAGGCATTTCGCACCGATTTAATACATTCTCCAATACATTTCAAAATGTTATTGAATGTTTCATGTCGATAATTTGACCAATGCATCAATTCTTGACGCTGAGACGATATTTTCTGCAACTACCTCTTCTCTTCAGCCCCTTCTGTTCTTCTCTTCTCCTTCTCCTTCTTCTCTCCCCTCCTTCTGCTCTGCTTTTATCTCATATCGCCTTCCCTACTTTTCTCGCATCTTATCTCCATCCCACTCATCTCCACTCCTCGTATATCCTTTCCTGTCTTAGATTTCCGACTCCACGCACTTTTCTCCTCTTCTTTTCGTTCTTCTCTTTTTCTCTCCTTTACTCTACTCTCCACTCTTCTCTCAACTCGTTTTCCTTCTCTTTTCTCTTCTTTGCCCAATTTTCCTCATCTCTCCTAGAATATTTTTCCATTCTCTTCACTACATCTCCTCTCCTCGTCTATTCTCTCTTTCTTCTCTCCTCTACTTTTCCTCTTCTCCTCTCGCTTACTCTTTCTCCTGTCATTTGTCACCTCTCGTTTTCTCTCACCTCTTCTCCTTTCTGTAGACTCATCAGCGATGAAATGCTAGAAAACCTATTATTTTTCTTTCAGAAAGAATTTTGTCACTTGCGATATAATATTGATATTTTTAATACTTTTTGTACACTAATACTTGTTTTTATTTCTTTCGCGTATTTTATAAATATTTATTGTGCATGTGGCAACCCTGAAATTGAGCCTAACTCTACACGCAACCCACCAACACCTTGTGTAAATTGGGTTGCCTAGTTTAAAATGTCGTTGTCCTAAAACTTTTGAGAGACACTGTACATACGTGAGAGAATAGCTGTACCTTGTGGCGAAGCTACTTATATATTATAGCATTCCGATCACTGTACAGTCACGAGCAATAATTATGGTTCACCTAGATCCTGAAATACTTGCTTCTCTGCCATGCGTTGTGCGTGTTGTCTAATTCTACTTCGATAAGTGGCTTCTAATAGTAAATTTTAAATGGCAACTTCTACCGCAGAGCTAGGCAACACACACACATCACGCCTTGCAGTGTTCCATTTTTATTGCCGTTGACTGTACATTTAGCTTCAGTACCTGAGAATTTGCCAAGAAAACCTTGTATGGATAACTTATGGGCTGTTTCGGATTGTTCTTTCTTGTAATCTCCGGGTGGGTTGGAGGGGGGAGAGGCATATTGTTACTGCTTTCGCAGCGTGGCCTTCTACATGCAAGGTTCATTAGAATTATATTGTCGCCTCTATAAGGTATTGATCAAGGCTAACAACGAACGACCAGCGAGAGTGCGTGCTTATCATACAACGGGAGATAGAGGAGTTCTGCAAATGGTGGCCTAGAATATGTGTTTATGTCGCTACCAAGACTTGTTCTCAAGTTGCATTTTTTAAGACTTCCTGTCATCGTTACGTTCTTAGAAATTGACTGGGGACCTCTTGATTCTTATGCAGTTTCTGAGCGACGTATCAATTCATTTACTGGCGCCAGCAGTTCCAAATGTCGCATGAGGAATGAGTCATTTTGTAAGGTACTGTACACATACACACAGAGAGACAGAAAACGTGTCTTGGTCCAGTTCCGATTAGCCTGTCTGTGCATAAAGTGGCCCTAAACCAACAATTCAAATTCAGGAAAAAGCTTATTTTCAAGTTTAATGCGTTAGCATGGATAAACCCTATTAAAAGTTCCTATTGTGAACATTTTAAAGAAAAAAGAAACTCTGTTCAATTTGTAATAGATGAAAATGTGAATCAGCTGACGGCCATCTTGATGACGTCATACCGTCAATACCCACCACTACTTGTCTGCGGCCACTTTTTAACATTGTGCCTTAAGTAGTATCCACATAAGGAAAACGCTTCCGGTGCGGGGCACATCCAGTTGATAGCAATTACTAAAACTAATTCCTAAAAGCTCTAAACTTTGTGCTCCTAACATAACAATTCTTAACCTACTATTCTGAGTTCTGATATTGCACATGTGACATGTCGTCAGGTTACGAGGGCCAGATTTAGAGCTCTAAGCAGTGACTGTTAGTAGTTGGATGTGCCCCGCACAGGACGCAAGCTTACTGTCCCAATTTCTTGGATTAATTTTAATAAATAATTTACTTCCCCTCTGAGCTTACTTTCTGTTTTTGTGTGAAAATTGCACTCTCATTATTAAACCATACGTTAAGTGTACGTACTTCGTATTTGTTAATTACATCACTAGCTTCTAGAGAAATAGAAGGTTGGTATTTGTGGCAATTTTAAAACTGTATATTAATGTCTGTCTTCAGAATGCAGAATTATGTGACGAGTGTAATTACATGACTCTGAGAAACAAATGAATGCAGAATAGATGTTACGGCGCCCTCTGAATGCCACCTTTATACGAGGATGAGATAGCATTGACATTAAGCATTGCATTTTCCGCTTCGCAGGCTGCCAAAGTCGTGACCACCTTGCACATCCCAAGGTTATTGCATGCTTCAAATCATAAGCAAAGAACACGCCACGAGACAGAAATAAGGATCCTGGATTCCTTAACATTTTTCTAAATCCCTTGTTCCAGTGACCAGTCGAGAGAATAATTAATGCAGAAGTGGCTCTTAGGGAGATTTCACACCAAAGCGACACGTGTCGCTTGACGATTTCATCAGTGATGCCGCTACGGTGTGAAACGTTGCTGGTGATTGCCTCATTCCCAAGCGACATGTGTCGCGTGTCGCTGCGGTCTGAAAGCTCCGTCAAAGTTTAATTGTGGCGCAGTGATAACTTCGTCGGCTTGTAATCAAAGGGTCCTGGGCAGTGTAGTTAAGGGTAAATTCTAATGGGTTCTATTGGGTTGCGCCGCAGGACCGGATCCATTTTTCTCGCACAATTTAAATTCGGTTCAAGTTGCGTATTGTTTCATTGCAAAAAGGTTCCTGGACCAAATTTAAATTGATCCGGGAAAAAAAAAGTTCCTGGACCGTATTTAAATTGGGCCGGAAAAAAGGTCCCTGGACTGTATTTATTGATCTGGTAATAAGGTTCCTAAACCGAACTGAAATACTTCACAGATAAAAAGGTTCCTTACGGTCCAGAACCCATCTACGTTTGCTGATTTTCTCTACTGGACCGGAATTGAATTTATTTAAAATTCCTGGACCTTTTACAACCCCGGTACTGAGTTCGATACCCGGTGGAGGCACATGACACAGTGGTTCAGATCCAACTTAAAGCTGTAGGTTCAGTCCCGATTAGCCTTTCTGTTCATAAAGTGGACTTAAAACATTTCATTTTAATCAAAGTTAAATTTTCGCATCACCGTTTCACTTATGCTCCATAATAAAACTAACAAGGACAGTCGCTCTCAAGCGAAATTACCGAGTTGGGAGTCCCGGTGTTCTTAATCAGTATCCACTCATCAATTTCGTCTAATCATTACTCATCGTCACGATTAGCTAAAACTGGTATAATGACGACGCTAAATTTAAAAAAATAGAAATGAGAAAATACAATGATATATTTATCTGGAGATAAAAATAAAATTGTTGCTACACTTTACAATCATCGGTGTTAAATCGACATCATTTTAACGCATCTGCGGTTGAACGTTAACCAGAATGCGGTAGAAACATTCTGTGGCAGCTGTGACTCTATTTTCTAACATTGTATTAATCTCGAACCGTATTACATATGAACAGAATTTATCGGTCAAAATATGTTTTTGCTTAGATATTCAATTCATGTCTTAGAGATGCGTCATGTTATATCAATTCATTCTGAGACATATTATGGTTTTCTTTCTTTCTTTAGTATCTGCAGTGCTGAGGTTAGTCCCTTAGAGCACAGATAAACGTTTCTGTGTTCAGATTGCATAAGATCTGCGTACAATCACATTCGCACATCAGCCATTCAAAATTTTGATTACGAACTTCTATTTCCAGTGGAATGATTTAATTGAATACGTATAAAATGTAATAAATTTTAAGAGGGGCGAAATTTTGTTGACTCCTACGGACAGAAAGGAATTACTACATACTTGTATATTCCACACACTAAATACTTTTCATATGTACCACGTGTGTGCTTTACGTAAGTAAATTCGAATGAACAACCAGTCATTATTAAGATATTTTAGCATTTAAAAAAAATACGTCGCTTTATGCCACTTTTGGTAAATCGCAACAATGGGAATGAAGGATAAACTAACTAACAAACACTCTAGCCTTTTTAAACCCGAAGGTTCATGGCTGCAGCAACAGAAGCCTTCCATCTGTCCTATCCTGAGCAAGATCTATATACTCTTTCCCATCCCTACCGATTTCCTTTAGGTCCATCTCAACGTTAACCCTCCATCTTCGTCTTGGCCTTCCTACAGGTCTCTTACCATCAGGTTTGCCAACAAGAATCCTGTAAACTCCTCTTTCCTCTCCCATTCGTGCCACATGGCCTGCCCACCTAAGTCTTCTTGATTTAATTATTCTAACAATATCTGGACATGAATACAAATTATGTAGTTCTAAATTATGTAACCTTCTCCACTCACCTGTCTCCTCATCCCTTTTAGGTCCAAATATTTTCCTAAGGATCTTAT
Organism: Lepisma saccharinum; assembly: GCF_977018435.1. Taxonomy (NCBI): domain Eukaryota; kingdom Metazoa; phylum Arthropoda; class Insecta; order Zygentoma; family Lepismatidae; genus Lepisma; species Lepisma saccharinum. The sequence goes on from NC_139236.1 coordinate 74,221,046, forward strand.
TTTCAAATACTCTCAATTTATGTTCCTCTTTCAATGTAAGGGACCAAGTTTCGCATCCATATAATACTACAGGCAAAATTACTGTTTTGTATATTTTAACTTTTAGTTTTTTAGATATTAAACGAGACGACAAAAGTTTATGAAGAGAGAAGTAACGTGCATTTCCTGAATTAAGCCTGCTTTTTATTTCCTCTTTAATATAATTTTCATTTGTTAGTATTACTCCTAAGTATTTGAATTTCGAAACTAGTTCAAACGAGTTGTTATCAATAATTAGATTTTGATTATTACCTAACACTTGGTTTCGGCCTGTAAGCATATATTTAGTTTTCTATTTGTTAACTTCCAAACCTATCTCTTTAGCAGTTTTGAAAAATATTTTAGCATTATTCTTAATTGTATTCACATCATCCCCCAGTAAGTCTACATCATCTGCATATGCTAACAACTGAGTCACACCATTTAATTTTAGTCCTTCTTTAGTTTCTTTTACCTTCCTAACAGCATATTCTAAGGCAAAATTAAAGAGCAATGGAGATAATGCATCTCCTTGTTTTAACCCATCATGAATTGTAAATTTGTCAGACATATTAATACCCACACGAATTTTACTTTCTGTTTCACTGGTGCATATTTTTATCATACTAACAGGCTTCTTGGGTATTCCAAACTCGACTAATATATTATATAATTTATCTCTTTTGACCGAATCATATGCTTTTTTTAAATCAATGAATAGCTGATGGACATTTTGATTATATTCCCACTTTTTTTCAAGTGTCTGTCTGATGTGAAAAATTTGATCTGTTGATCTGTTGCGTTTAAATCCACATTGATAATCACTTATAATTTCATTAGCATATGGGGTTAGTCTTGTTAAAAGAATGTTATATAATATTTTATATGTTGTTGAGAGTAGAGAAATTCCACGGTAATTATTGCAGTTCATTTTATCACCTTTTAATTATGGATTCTTTCCACTGTTGAGGGATTTCTTCTTTATCCCATATTAAACAAATTAATTTACAAATTTGACATTTTAACGAATTTCCACCATATTTAATTAACTCAATGCCAAGTGCTTTGTTATTCTTTTGCCTTTTAATAGCATCTTTAACTTCAATCAAGTTAGGTTCTGGAACTAAAGATTCTGCTGCGTGAACTTCATTTACTTCTGATTTATCTCCTACATGAACATTTAAAAGGTCATTAAAGTAGTTCTTCCATCTATTTAGAATATCGCTTGGGTCAGCGTCTTATCTTTTATCAAGTTTATTTTAGGTTGCCATCGCTTTCTAAATTCATTTACACCTTTATATAAATCTCTGATATTTTTGTTTTTGCTGTTTGTTTCAATTTCACTAATTTTTCTTTTCAAGTAATCTCTTTTTTACTTCTAAACGTGGGGTTAACTTCTCGCTTTATTCTATTATAATTGCTTAGATTTGTATCATCAGAGTTATTTAACCACCTAAGTCTAGCCTGATGTCTTATTCTATTAGATTATGACATTCGTTATCAAACCATGGCTTACTTTTTCTTGGTTTATGGCATCCTATACTTTCTTTAGCTGCTGATTCTATTGCATTACGTATGTGTTCCCAATTCTTATTTAAGTCTGTTTCATTTATATTTTCTTCATCATTTAAATCCTGCAAAACATCAAATATATTTGACAGTTTAATTTGGTAATCTTTATGGGAATCAAGGATGATTAATGAAATTATGTTGAGTCATAAATTCTTGCAGTTTCAGATTTAATATAAGCAACTGATAGTTGTTCCAAAGAAAACATGTCTCAAATGTTATTGCGCTATCTAAAGTGGCGTTGCAAAAGGCAAGGTGAAGTTCTTCGTGCTAATGTAACGTGCCATGAAAGCACATAAGGAGATGTGTAGTGAGGGCCATACATATTCACGATCTCGGCATATTTTTTTTTAATGATGTGATCAGCACCACGTTACGGCCACGGTACCCATTTATTAGAGGCTGCGTGAACCCCTAGAGCAGTTTCATGCACAGACAATATCCGGAAATTACACAGATGAGAATGAAAATTGAATTGATTATTTCTCAATGGTTTTCCAATGAAGAACTTGATTTATAAAATACTAAGTTCACTTAATATCTGCAGAGAACATTCGTATTAATATAGGGTGGGTTTAAGTCTTAAATGAAGATATAAACGTGGGTAAGAAAGTCAAACCCCCACAAATGAAGAATGATCATCCACCACTGTGGTGAGGGGAAGGGGTATGTTTTCGTTTTTACACAGAAAAAATGCATTTGTTTGAAAGAGCAAAACGCACTAACCGTAAACACAAAAATTGGTATGCTTTACTAAATATAGTAATTTGGGCCAAATTTTTTGATAAGCCTAACCAAATGTGCATGATTACTAAAAGAATTTTGTTCTTGTGAAGTGTCATTTGTTAAGCACTTATTTATAGAATTATTTGTTTACCAAAAAACAATTTTTTGGATACTCCAAACTCTTTTCTTAGTCCTATATGTTGTCAAATTGTCCTACCTTTGACGTTCGTTTTTTTTAAGAACCCCCACCAACATAACCCCTGGGCACGCCACTGCGTGTTAATACCAGTTTCAAGTAACTGTATAAGTAAAAGAGTTACCGTGTATAATGTTACTTTACAAGCAGTGATTAAAAAACAGCAAGAATTGGTGCAAAAGAGACGAAAACAAGTCAAACATTTTGTGAGAGACTGGAAAAGACTGAATCTCGCTTGTGTGAATATCAATACATGCGGTTTACCCCTCAGCACGCGAACCTCTGCACAATATAACCTTAGGAGTAACAATAAGAATTTAGTGCTAACATACAGGGCTGTCACTCCCTTCCTCTTGAAGAAATTCATGCTCTTCCACGGGAGTCGAACCCAGGACACTTGGCAACGAAGGAACTTCTCTTCTTGAAACTATCTTGATGAAATTCCCGATGCAATCGAACCTTCGCAATGGCCGCGTGTGTTTACATTGGATGACAGGAATCGAACGCATGCGTGGTCATTGAGGGCACGACGGGTCGTCCGGAGGTGTGGTGGCGGTTCCTGTATTAAGTGTTCTGAATCAATAGCACGAGGCAAGGATATGTGCAGTGTGTTGTTACGAGAGTCACGGAGTTGGTGAAGTTACTTAAAAAAACGAACAAGGTTTTTTTTTCACTTTCACATCCTTAGTTTAACACGTTAACTTGATTTTTACCACATATCATGCTTCATGTATGTATGTGTGTTCATTGTAAGATGTGTACATGTTTTTTTTTTATCGTTATCACCCTGACTGTCTCTTTCTCTACTTTTTCTTCTTCATTTCTTTCTTTCTGTACTTTCTCTCTTTCACCCATTCTCTCCCTCCCTCTCTCTCGCTCGAGATATCTCTTTCTCTCTATCTATATCTTTCTCTATTTTTCCTTAATTGCTCTCTCTCTCTCTCTCTCTCTCTCTCTCTCTCCTTCTCCCCCCTCTCCCTCCTCCCCTCTCTTCTCTCTCTCTCTCTCATATATATATATATATATATATATATATATATATATAAAAATCAAAGAAGATAAAAGGTAACACTCACTGGAGAGTAGAAAAATTCAAAATTTTCGGTAACTTCATAGCATCATCGGTGTGAGGAGAAACAGACGGAAACGATGATGCTACGAAGTTAGCAAAAATTTTGAATTTTTCTACTCTCCGGTGAGTGTTTTCTTTTACCTTCTTTGATTTTTACTTAGCCCTTTTGGCCCTCCTTGCTTTTATCCATATATATATATATATATATATCCCTCCTTTCTCTCTTAATCTCCCTCCTCTTCCTCCCATAGGCGTGCGCAGCCCCTCTGACTAGGGGGGCAAAAGCATTGATGAAAGTTCAGTTGGGAACCCACCCCCACCGGACCGTTTAGCAGCACCTAGTACTTAGTTGTTCTTATTTCTTTCCCTGGTAATTTACAATGCAGTATAGAAAATAAATTGCGAGCGAAGCGAGCAAGAAAATTTTCATATCCAAATTTTTGCAAACTGAAAACAATATTGATTTATTCTTCTTTGTAGCTAATCAGTGGTGATTTATTCATTCTAGTTTTTGGACTTTTAACCACTGTTCTATCGCACGCTACCCTGAAGACGGAGGCAGATTCAGCCTCCGAAACGTAGGTAAATGTCTTTAAAAAATAACAGTGGTTAAAAGTCCAAAAACTAGAATGAGTATTCATTTAATATGGCGCAAACTTTTTATCTTTTACATTTTTTTTTTCATCTAGACCCTTCGGCTTCCAGGACCAACTCCGGCCGACTCCTAGCTACAACTCTGAACTTGACAAGACTACAAGAAAGAGAAAATTTTACGAAATGCATTTTCATTTGTATAAAATTTGAAATCGAGGGGGCAATTGCAGTTCTGTGTCCCCCTTCAGGTGATCCTAGCCGTCTGGAAGAAAAAATGTAAGATAGACGTGAAAACTAATTCCATCTTGAGTATCCTTTTGTCCTGCTACTCTTAGATTCTGCTGGTCTTGCTTTCCTTTACTTCCATGTTTGTCTCCCCCCACTAAAATTGTTTTCCGTCCATGGTTGGGGGGAAATTCACCCTGCCCCCTGTGGTTGCGACACTCCACCACCCCCTTTCCCCGTAGTTTCTTTGAACTTCCATCGGCTTGAAAATACTTCATTTTCTTTGAGTATAATATCGTTTAATAACGGCGATAAGATTCCTCTATCCTAAATTTGTAGGTGAAAATAAAATAAAATAGGGGCATGGAAGTTTGGAAGGTGGGGGGGGGAGCAAGGATGGCCACATCTTTCCCTTTGAAATCGAGTGTCAACCTAAAAGTTTATTTTCATACGTATAATTTGATTTCAGTCATGGTAATTTAGATTGGGGATGCAGGAATGCGATAATTTCAATTTCAAGGGGTGTATTTTGAGGGGGCCGGTTCAAATCCGGGAACTTTTCTAACGATGGAAGCGGCCCCGGCGCCCACCCAGCGTCGAATAACATGGGTACCTGGGGGAAACCCTGGGGGGTAAAGGCGGTCAGGGGCTTGATGCTGATCACATCACCCCCACTCACGACCGGATCAAGAAAGTGTGAGGCGTTACTCCCACACCTCCTATACGCCTTCATGGCGTGGTGCTATGCACAGGGGAGCACTTTACCTTTACCTTTTTTTTTGTATTTTGAGGGGCAACACTATAATCGGGGTAATATGCCTCATGGAAAGATACCTGCGGATGTCCATGATTAAGGGGAGCATTTGCCCCACTTGCCCCCCTGTGCGCACACGTATGCTTCCTCCTCTGTATCTCAATCTCCCTCCCTTTCTCTCTCTCTCTCTCGCAACTCTCGCGCGCTGGTTCTTACTCTGTCTCTCCTATCGCTATCTTCCTCTCTCTCTCTCACGTGCGCTCTTTCTTCCTATCTATTTCCCTCTCTTTCGCTCTTTCATCCTCTCTCTCTCTCTCACTGTCTCGCGGGCACTTTCTCTTTCTCCATCTTCCTCTCTCTTTCTCTCTCATTTGGTGCTACTTCCATATTACTGTGCAGTTTAATTAATTCTGAAATAATAATTGAACCCTCTCTTAAGTTTCTGAGAACAGAGCTTTCTTCTTGGAAAATAAAATGCGTACTTCTAGTATTACAAAGAAAGTAACTGAGACAAAATAACCGAAAGTAATTAACGTTACTCTGTAGAAAGCCACATGTTACCGTTACAATTGGAAACGCACGCAATTACCAAAGATGTAACGAGTTACAATAACCCGTAACTCTCCAAATCTGAAGATAAATGTTGCTTTTGACTTCCGTTGCTCAGTCTTGACTTCTTTAGCCCCGTCTAGAGTGGACGAGTTGTATCTTTGCGGGTGAACCTTGACCATGACTGGCTGCGAGTAGGTAGCATCTACGGACATGTATCTGCGCGAATTAGTCAAGGTCACCCGCAGAGATACAGCTCGTCAACTCTAGTTCACTGCATTTTTGACTCTCTCTGCACTCTCCCGTCTAGTTGGTTCCAAAGTGCATCACCGAACCGTCTACTTCATCGATTTGGTGTCGCGTAGTGTATTTGTTTGCACCGTTTGCACCACGTTCTGGAGCGGCGTACGGTGTGGTTGGTGTATGAATACGTGAAGCTTGCTAACCAATGAAATGTACAATTGAATCAGGAGATAGGCATTTGCTGAATCTGCACCGCTATTCTTGCGTACAGTCACGGACAGTTCTGGGTTGTAATGATCCCATTGAAAGCCAATAGCGTTGCTACAACCCAGAAGTGTTCGTGACTGTACAACGTCTACTTGGTTGAACGGAATTTCCTTGCACGTGCACTACACCTGGTGTGAAAAAGTGTAGCGAACTGGATGGGACAATTCTAAGGAATATACTCTCTATTCACTTGTAATTTGACAGCATTATTTTAATCCTAGAAGCAGTGCACTTTGCTTCCTCCTGGTAGACAGGCGATGTTCCTTCCAGCCGCGACCGAGAGTCGTAGAGTCGTAATTTTCACTCAATTCATTCTGCGTAGAAAGCGGGCAAGGAAATACCGCTCTCCTCTTTACAGACGAACGTATATGCACTTGACACCACCCTTGGTCGGTTGTTTCCGAAGCTCTGTCTAAGAACCAATGATGGCAAACCTAACACGATTACCTTACAACATGAATACATCGATTGCAGTAAGGAATTTTCCAACAAACACGGGATTTTGAGCTGAAAATGACAGGAGCATACATTCAGGTGCTTCACTAATATTTGTATTTTTTCTTTCATATTCCTTACGGTTTTCCCCCTGTAGTGAGCGCACTTTTAATATTGAACTTTTATGTCCTTAGTTGCGAGAATCGAGGAAGAATGTGGCAGCACCATTTGGTGATACTACACCCTGAAATTGCATTTTGCACACTAGCGAGGCTCTGGCGCCCGACTCGCAGCCAGTACTCTGTGGGACTCCTGTTGTGTCGTTCCTATATGTCTGTGATTGTCGCTTGTATCAGTGGCGGCGATTGGGTTCCAAAACTGGGGGCCAAGGACAGTTTACTTTCCCTTAATATGTAAGGTTTAGCATAGTGCGAGAGCAAAAGTGGCAAAAAATGGGTGGGGGCAATCGCCCCCCACGACCACTCCTAATCGCCGCTTATGCTCTTTAACCTAACCTTCTCGATTAGCCAAAAGTGGCAGAATAGCGACGTAATATCTTGTTTTCAAATGCTTTTGTGGTTTCATACTGTTGAACTCAATTTAACTCAGTGTTGTGAGAGAACCACCGAATTAATTCTTTAGTAATTCGTACCCACACAATAGTCGAGAAAGGGTGGCATTTTCACACTGGCCTGGGAAAAGGGGGGAACAGTTTAAATCAGAACATACAACTCCCTTAATGAGGAGTGCCTCAAAGACCTTTCCCCATCCAATATCTGTTGCTTCCTCATCAATAACTTAAACATCGTTAGACTCGGACTCAAAGTTCGCTAACACCGTCGAGTCAGTCGCGAGATCAATTATCGTCATGGCAACGCGTGTTGTACAACGCTTAAAGTTTTTGTCTGCAGTGTTGCCAACTCGATAGTCTCTGGTAGGTAAGGCAAGGATGTTTAATTTTGTTTGTCCTAAAGAATAAAAGTGAATAATTGAAAACAAGAAAATAGAAAAGAAGATATGAAGATATTGTTTTAAATGGCGGTGTCGCTATCGCTTTGTATTGAAAGATTCCAGGGTTCGATTCCCGGTGGAAGCACATTGTACTGTACTGTATTTCGGATCCTACTTTAAACGGTATGCCCAGTCCCGATAAAGCGTGGTTTAAAACACACAAAACTTGGTTAAGTGTATGCAATCACTTATAGATGGCAATTCTTTTCAATGGATGCAACTCTTGTCAAAAACGCATGCGTTCACAGCCAAAATATATCGCTACTAGAGGAACCTCTATCCTACAACGTTGATTTTTCATCTCTCTCTTATATCGGCTACATCGTTACAACCGAAGAAGGCATCATACTTTGTTCCTCAAAGGAGAGAAAGAAAAGGTTCAAGACTTCGCAACATCTTTGTGCTTCAGTCGAGTGGAAATTTGATAGGATTAGCAACACTGGTGGCGTTTCATATGGCGCGTCTTCGGGCAGAAGATCGATCCAAAGAGAATTTCTGTGACGTAACGTTCACAATTGATAAACGTCACACCTCAAAACATCGCGTTGGTCTCCGAAGATGTCCATTGGGAATAGGAGTGAGGAGTGGCCAAATTTGCGTCGAAATGGAAAAGAAGGAACATTGTTGAAAGGCATTGTCAGTTTAAGCCAACCTTATGCACAGATAGGCTAACGGGGACTAGACCTACAGTTTAAAGTGGGATGTGAATCACCTCCACGGGGGATCGAATCCGGGACTACTTTATTACCACTACGTCATCGGGCAGTCCCATTGTCGAAAAGTTTCAGTTCTGGCAAACTCTTTCGTTACATATGAACTTCGTTAGTAAATTTAAACCAGCACACCTTGCGCAGACTGGTTAGCGTGTTAGGGTAACACGGTAAGAGGCCATGGGTACCATATTTGGGTCTTGTGTAAACTATGGATGTTGTGGGCGTTTGTGTTTGCTCGTTCCTTCAGTTCCATAAATAGAGTTGATATTCATTGTAAATGTTCTGTCCAGTTTATGCTCAAGGTTGAATAAAAAGTTCAAAATTGGATCCAAAGCGTTGTGCAATATGCCTTCACCGGGGATCGAGCCCGGGACGAACTGTATGCAAAACGAAAGCGTAAGCAAAGAAAAATATGTTCTGAAAGAGACATCGAGGAAAGCAAGAGAAGTGCACAAAGAAATGTTTCAAAATGTAGAAGTTGAAAGAGAACGTCTGTAAACGAGAGATAAAAAGTGTGATAAACAGGAATTAAAATAATAATATTGAGGAAAGCAATGGGAAATAAAATATGGGGAATGGGAAATTTGAAAATAAAAAAGGACAAAGTGAGAAATGTACAATTTGAAAAATAAAAATTAAATTATTGAAAAAGTGAAGAAAGACCTGAATGTTCAAGGTGGAAGGAGAGGGGAAAGAAGAGAAAACGAGAAGAAAATGATTTTTAATTAGAATAAGAGTTAAAGGGGATAAATTCGAATATTAGAGTGTTCTCCTCTTAGAGAACCAATTTTGACTTAAAGTTTACAAAAAAAAAAAAGGTATGATTAAACTTATCGAAGGCTTTCTTAATGTCAAGCAAAACACACAACATACAATCGGAAGTGTTAGAAATACACTTAGGAACTTGCAATGAAAGACGTAATTACATTAATGGCGCGGTGATCGGTACACCTAGGCACCCGCCCGCCCCTTGTGTGCGTTTCTGGGAGATTTCAAAACAAGCACAGAACAAAAAGTTTCGCAATTAACTCGGATCCAGGCAGATGGCGTGTCGTCTGCTCCTTCACGCAACCATTCGTCAAACGGCGGGGTGATTGAAGGCTCCCGTCGGCACAGAAAACTTCTTAAGTTGCGGAAACTGAGCCGTCAGAGCCCCATTTCTCTTTCTGCCGAGCCCCACTTTGAACTTTGCAGGGGAGAGTCCAGGATGGGATGATGGAGGATTCGAGTGGAGTCTGAGGGAAAGGAAAGCTGCGAATCGGCTGGCTTCTCGAAGGTACGTTGTGTCTTTCAACCACTTTGTTCATATTTTACACATAGCTATACCAGTTCGCTAATAGGGAGCATTTCCAAGGGTAGAATTCTCTTCTTTCTTCCTAGTCTAGAGTTAGTTAAGTGTGTACTTGTAGTTCGAATTATATGAATTACAGGAACCGAAGTGCTTACACATCATCTCTTCACATCTTCTCTTTTTACTTCTCTTCCATCCTTCACTCTTTCATTTCCTCCTCCTATTCATTTCACGTCTCCAATACACTCACCTTCTTATCTTCTCTTATCTTCCATCTACATTTCTTCTTTCTTCAGTTCTCTTCTTTCCATCCTCTACTAATCACTTCATTCCTCTTATTTGCCATCCTCTTATATTCACTTCTCTTCCATCACCCATTCTGATCCTCACTTCTTTTATTTTCCATCCTTCTCTCTTATATTTCCTTCTTTTCATTTCACATTTTCACCACCTCTTCCATTTGCTTCTCTTCTCTTCATTTCTTTTATTTTCCATCCTCCACTCTTCACTTCTTTTCTCTAATTTTCCATCATGTACTTCTCCATTCTGTTTTCTATCTTCCACTCTTCCATTACCTCCTCTTCATTTTGCTTCTCCAATACACATTTCTTCCCTTTCCTTCTCTTCCATCTACACTTCTACTATCTTCACTTCTCTTCCTTCCTATCTCCACTCTACACTTCTTTCTCTTATTTTCCATCCTCTTCTACTCTATTCTCTTTGCACACTTAACTTATCTTCCATCATCCATTCTTCTCCTCACTTCTCATATTTTCAATCCTTCTCTCTTTCATCTCCGTCTTTTCATTTCACTTCTCCAATATACCCACCTTTTCCATTTGTTTATTTTCCATCATCCACATTTATCTTCTCTTCACTTCACATCATTTCTATGCTCCACTCTTCACATCTTTTCTTTTATTTTCCATCATGTACTTCTTCATTCTTTTCCCTTATTTAATCATGTACTTCTCCATTCTTTTCTCTTATTTAATATCTTCTACTCTTCTATTTCCTTCTCTTCATTTCACTTCTCCAATATGCCCATCTTCTCTTCGCTTGTCTTTCGTCATCCACATACCTCTTCTCTTCACTTTTCTTCTCCTTCCTCCACTTCTTTTCCATCCTCTTACCTTCACTTATCTTCTGTTTATTCTCCATTTACCTTCTCTTCTTTTGCTTGTTTCACTTTTCTTTCCATCTATTGGCTTTCTCCAGAAATATTTTCTTTTTTATTTCACATCTTTGCTATGTTATTTTTCCTTCCCATCTCTTCCCTTTTATCTCCTTGTCGTGTTTTCTTCTCATATCTTAGAGATGGTACACAGACAAGACGAGACGAGACTGGCACAGCTGGACTTCGTGACGTTCTCGGTATCGTCTCGATGTCTAAACTCCAGCCCCTGTCTCGAGGGGAAAGACTCGATCTTATCTCGAAATAAATCGATTACGTGAATGTGAAAGTAATACTAATTAAAACAAGCTAAAAACTTAAGTTTGAGCACATTAAGCAGCTCGTGTACCCCCTTTTCCATCAAAATCAGTTACATAGTAAAGCAATATTGATTTTCAAATATTTCATGTTTTACATGCTGGTGTCACGTACAAGACGACATGGCACCCGTAGAGGGGCAAGAGGAGCCTATGGGAAAATGAATGTCTGCCTAATTATATATTTATTTCCCTCGTATAGTTTTATATCAGACACAGTAATTTTCGTTATTTATTATAACTAACTAACTCTTTAGCATTCTTAAACCCGAAGGTTTATGGCTGTAGCAACACAAGCCTTCCATGTGTTCCTATCCTGGGCAAGATCAATACAATCATTTCCATTCTTACCGATTTCCTTTAGGTCCATCTCAACTTTATCCCTCCATCTTCATCTTGGCCTTCCTACAGGTCTCTTACCATCAGGTTTCCCAACAAGAAACTCTTCTTTCTCCTCCCATTCGTGCCACATGGCCGGTCCACTTAAGTAGTCTTAATATAATTATTCTAATAATATCTGAACATGAATACATATTGTGTAGTTCTAAATTATGTGACCTTCTCCACTCACCTGTCTCCTCATCCCTTTTAAGTCCAAACATTCCTGGAAGGATTTTATTTTCAAACACTCTTAATTTGTGTTCCTCTTTAATGTAATGGACCAAGTTTCACATCCATATTTAATAATTAATATTTGATAATTACAAGACTAGCACAGATCGTTGAAGGAACAGCGAAACTTCAACCCGAAAGCTGGAACAAAAAAAATCGTGCGGACGGCCATGCATGGCGAGACACTTTATGTGTACATATTATGTATGGTGCTTTGGTATTTTCCGGTTGCCGTTTTTGGTCTTGTAGTTATTTTTCAAACAAATGCAAAGTTTATTTTACTAAATCACAGAAAATAAGTTCACATACAGAAGAGGCACTTCTATGCGTTTTGTTTCTTCTTCCCACTGCCGAAGGGGAAATAAAACCAACCAAGCGCATAAATCTAAAATATCTGACGCCCGACTTCTCTTTACTTTAACTTATCTCTTTGTAGACCAATTCACTCTTCAGCGAAGATCAGAAGGAGAAAGAAACAAAAGAACTGAGCCTTGTCAGCGAATTCCGAAATAGGATCACAATCTTGCTCCTCCATGCGTTCACTTCGTAACGACTGAGTGACCCCGTTCTGTCTCCGCAGTGTTGCCACCCTGCGAACAGGAAATGTGCCGGTGAACATTTTAGCGATTTGTTTCCTTTAAGGATTTCCCCTACCCGAGCGAACATTCGGATGTTTACTCATCCCCAATATGATGAGAAGTGTTGCTAAGTCTGTACGTTAGCGTGGCGAGAGCGGCCCTTTGAGAAGTGGGGCCTGCCAAGCTCCCATTTATAGACCTCCGTGGGGTAGTGGTTAGCACAGCGCGTTACGACGCAGAGTTCGAATCCCGTCCTGGGGATGGATGTTCTTTGTGAGTGCTATCGCAAAGATGAGGATGAATGAGGACATGATGAAAGTGATGAATGGACACTCGCATAGCTATAACTCATGCCCATGCCGTGATTCGAACCCGGGACCCCTGTAAACCTTTCCGCCATGGAGTTCATCATACGATAATATCAAAACTAACATAGAATGAGAGCCAAGCGTCTTTTCATTGTATGCGAGACCAGACGCCAGAGCCTCGTTAGTCTGCAAAATGCAGTCTAGTGTGTACTAAGTGGAAGGGAGGTTGACATTTCAGTGTCCATAGAGACGGACACCCCTTACACCCCAGTGGTGGTGGAAGATTAACTTTTTTCTTTCTTACTTCTGACAGTATACAGTATTGTGATTCCTTATGTTGTAGAAACGGTTGCAGTCCACTAGCGCACAAAAATGTTAAACTGTGCGTTCGTGGTATATGAAAGGTGCCACAAGCGCACAGTCTCCAATGCTGCATTGCCACATCTATGATTGTGTAATGGCTGGCCTTCCTTCGGAGATTATCCTTCCTTCCCTCATTGAAATGTTAGGTTAGGTTAGAAAGAAAGAATTTAAGAGTAATTATAAAATTAGCATATTAGCACGAATGCATTCATGTTGAAAGGAAACAGAAACAGGGGAAATTAATATCACATACTCACCTCATAGTCTGCGAACACAGTAGTAAAACTATGTTGTTTTCTTCGTCTGCCTCGACCACAAATTGCCCTCCTTCCTTCATTTCTTTCATTTGTTGGACAGCTTCGACTATGTCTCTAGGGTGTGCTGGTGTCTCCATCGTTCTGCAGCGATACATTGCCCGTCTTACGAGGGCAAATTCTTTGAGATATTTCAAGATCTTCTGCGTTTGACAGCTCCTGTCGAATTATATTGTTTGGCCTTTCAGATAGATCCTGTATATAGCTCTCCTTTTACAGCTTTCCCGAAACACCCCCATTTCAATGGTACTGGATGCTGAATGCAAATAGCGTAATTTCTGTGCGGTCCGCGTTCTTTCAAGAGATCCCAGCCGGGGCCAAAACAGTTGACACAACGTGGCAACATCGCCATGGATTTTGTGCGCTCGTGGTATAACCATAAACGCACGCAGGCTTTTGTTTGTGCGCTCCCGGGATACGGCCGTAGAAACATTAGTCTAACCAGTTGTTTTCTGGGGGCTCTCAGTTGATCGATTCTTCATGTACAGAGAGGTGGAAGCCTCTTTGCGAAGACACCCAAATATCAACTTCCCATCGACGTAGTACACCCTGGACTGCGTTTGGAAGACTAGCGAGGCTCTGGCGTCTGGGCTCACGGCCAGTATAATCCTCCGTGGGGCACATGTTGTGTCGTCTGCATATGTTTGTGATAGTTCCTTCGCCCACTTCATCTTATCACCATTCATCCTCATCTTCGCGATTAGCCAAAACTGGCAGAAAAGCGAAGTAAAATAAAAACAAATCAATCGATTAATAAATGTTATGTACAGATTACTTACATATTCATAATAAACTCATCATGAAGTTGTTTGAATACTCGTTTCCGTTTTCTACAGGGATTATTGTGCAGGCAGGAAGCCTAAGGACAAGCTCTTTTCCCTCAAGGACCATCCCTTAATGTAAGAACATTGATTGATTCATTTGGTTTATTTTACTTCGCTTTTCTGACACTTTTGGCTAATCGCGAAGATCAGGATGAGGGATGATATGATAAATTTGATGATGAATCCGATGCTCAGACCGCGCTGTGCTAACCACTCCGCCACGGAGGCAAACGATGTATTATAATAAAATGTAGCTCATGTCAAAGTCGTTTGATGAGAAACCTAGACTGAAATATTTTTTACGAATGTTGAAAAGAAATCGATGAAAATTAATGAAGTAATTGTATAATATTTAAAAATCATAATTTCTAGAGAGAAAATTACCTTCCAAGATTTAATGTGCATCTTAGGACAATGATTCGTTTCTCATACGTCAAGTAATTTTGTCTGTAATAATTTATCTAAAAAGAAAAATGTTCGTATTTGCGATACCAAAGAATACATAAGCCAAATGTTAGCTCATGTTGCTTATTGTAATGAGGGACGGCCATATTTTAAAGTCCGCCATATTGGACGCGCACCAACTCCGCCGCTTCTTCCAGAATTTCTTGCGACAGCAATTGCCTTACAATTACTTCTAGTTTCAGTTAAGAAGACGAGAGAAATTGCGAAACCTTTACATTGAAAATTAACCCCTACTGAGGTGGAGTGAAGGGCAACAAGTGTGTAAGGGGGGGGGGGGAGGTGTCTCCAACCAAATTTAGTTTATATTCTTAAATGTTGTTAGTTTTAGGGGTGATTCGAAGACCGATCAGTTTTTCGTTTCTTCTCGTGACTCCGGAAGTGTGTTTCCTTCTTTTCTCGTTTTCCAAATGGTAGCCTCGCTCTCCTTACTATCTCTAAATTTGTCTGGTGCCATGATGACGATAAAGTGTATGGCAGAACGATTCGAACCCAGGAGGCACTGAACAGTAGACAGGACTCTCAGTTTGGAGTCAGAGACAATGTATCATAGCCCCATAATAAGTTTAATCTTTCTCGATCGTAATGGTTAGCGCTGTCGCTTTGTAATCAAGGGGTCTGTGTACGATTCCCGACTGATTGCTTCTTTAAACTGTAGGTCCAGTCCCGATTAGCTTATCTGAGCATAAAGTAGACTTAAACAAACTTTGATGAAAATAAAGGTGTGTTTCTTTACATTTCACTTTATGTAAAGATACGTTAATCGGGACTGGATCTACAGGTTAAAAGGCATCCGGAAGCAATGTGCGATGTGATTCCATCTGGGACCAAGTCTGGAACATTAAGAAAAAGTTCGTAAAGAGGGAGCTGGAAGACGGAATAACTATAGGATTTAAGTAATTTTCCAACCTTCATTATTAGTCTCATACTATTTTAGAGAAATTTCCATGGATGGGTGAAGTTTGAGTTTTGTTTCAAGTTCACTTTGTGCACATGTAGGCTAATCGGGACTGGTTCTACAGTTTAACGTGAGACCAGGATCACTGTGCCTTACCAGGTATCGAAAACGAGACCCCTTAATTGCAAGGAGACGACGTTACCACTGCAGCATCGAGGAGGCCCGGCGGGGGGGGGGGGGGCTGGAATTCCCAAAAGAAAGCTTCTCGTTGCTCTATTGGAAGACCGACTTGTATAGCGGGCAAAGGTGTAATTATTTTGGTTTATTAATTGGTTTGTTTAACGTCACCTTTCTGTCACTGTTGACAGATGGCGACGATGAGGATGTATAACGATTAGGTGAGAGGGATAAATGGACAATGCTATAATATGGACAGAGCAAAAAACAGAGGATTATTCTGTTTGATTTGGTTTATTTTACTTCGCTCTACTTTTTTGGCCAATCGCGATGAGTGATGATATGATGAACAGAAACTCACAAAGAACAACCATACCCAGGCCGGTATTCGAACCCAGAAACTCTGGCGTCGTAGCGCGGTGTGCTAACTACTACACCTCGGATATAGGCTCCTGACTGTGAGTCTAAGCTGCTCCTTGTTCCTCTGCAACGATGCATTTTTCAGGGGGTGCTGGGTGTAAGTTCAGGATCGTGTTGTTGTGGCTCGCACTAGTTGGTGAAATTATTATACGGTTGGCAACACGTAACAACATGGCCGTCGTGCGCATCTTCGCGTTCTGCACTTGGTCCCGCGCTAACCTTGGCTGCCAGTGCATGTTGGGCCGCTGATAGAGCAACTCGAGGTGCATGGAGCTCCCAGCGATGTTGGCAGATGGTGCGTGAGATGTTCGTGGGTCTAACAGGACAAGAGAGGTCAGGCTTCCTATCGCAGACGGCGGAGGCGCTGGTGCCAGGGTGAGTGTATAATACTGATCTCATAACCACTGTCGGAATTTAGCTTTTTGCTTTGGGGAGGGGATGGGGGAGGATTTCCACTCAGTGGCGTATTTGTGTTTTTAAGTTAGTTCCGTTTCTCTTGTTTTCACTGATAAATGCAGATATTTTTCTGAGACAAAAATTAAAAAGATATTTGTCCAAAATCTCGGTAATTTTTCTAATTGCTGCAGTTCACTCACCTTAAATTTCAACGCACCTCCTGCGGTGAAAAATATATGACCAGGTCAGGTTGCTGAACTGTTTCCAACATTGTTGTCAATCAATTTATCATGATTGTGAACTTTTTAACGTTATTTAGCACATTAAGTTTTATTATTTATAAAATAACTGTCTAAAATGAAATATAATAATGAGAAATTAATTTAGTATATTTTTCACTGTCAAGACACCAAAACGTAACACAAAAATTGAGGAAATGGTCGGAGATTTATGATAAATATTACAAATTTTAATACACGTACATATTTTCTACATATTTATGTACAGTCACGGACATGTTTGGATTGCAACAATAGCATTGACTTTGAATGGGATCGTTACATTCCAAAAATGTCCGTGACTGTACATATATCTCATGATTTCTTTAAATGAAGATGTAGTAGACCTTAGTGAAGATAGGAGGCGATGACATTATTTACTTCAATGACAATCGACGATTTGTTATTAATTTTAAGACGTTTCCGGGCGAGCATTTGCCTAATTTTAGACGGGAAAAAGAGGGAGTAGTTACTTTTTATTAACCTGTTTAGTGTCTGATTTAGATGGCTCAGAAAGAGGGATCGTCCTGTATATCATAAACTAATAGAGCTATAAAGATGAGACTTGAGTATTGATTAAGATTCTGCTTAATCTTGAGTACAATTTTCGAAAAGTCCCTTATTTCTGATTATTCTAAATTCTGAGTATCGGAGCCATTTAGAAATACTGCTAGGTCATTATAGGATTATTTTGTATTTGTTATTTAGCGTCGTTTTGTGCCACCTTGGCTAATCGGAACGGTAGAGAATGATTAGATAAAAATGGCGAAGGGACACACACAAACGAGACCCATATCCAGTCAGGGACTCGAACTTCGGTGTCGAGATTAAGAGTCGATGACTTAACGTCCTCACAGGCGCGGTTGGCTGTATAGCGCAAATGTGCAGTGAACCCCCAGTAATATACAAAATAAACAATAACTGAGATGTTCATAAGCGTAGAGTGGCAAATTCTCTTAGTGAGAAGGAGAAACCGCGGGCCAGAGCCACTCAGCTCCCCTCTAGTTCCGTTTCGTGCAAAGTCTCCGCTGAACCTCCGCAAGCCAACCCCTACCATGCTAAAAGCTTAGGGCGGCTAGCAGAAGCTCGACGCGTACATATGGCGAAAATACATGCAGTCTGAGACTTGAGGAAGGTCGTCTAGTCAAAACGGACATGCGCAGTTCGTAGGATCACCAGCGAGCTGGAGTGAACCACGCTCTTCTCTCTTCCAGTGTTGCCCTATGTGTTTCAATTTGAATTCATTTGGCATTCTCTTTGTATTTTTATATTTTACAAGACTTATTAGATTAATGAAGAGGGTGTAATATAAATGTAGAGGTAACACCGAACGAAAGCTAGAAGTAAAGATGATGGGACAAATAAGATAAATATGATAGAAAACAACTTGCCTACACATTCAGAGTTTTCATCTTTAAGATGGAAACACTTCAGGTGGAAGCAGCCGAAAAGTCAAAAATAGCGCGAGGGCGAGTGGTCGCTTATCGGACAAGACTTAAACAACCTTTTGGTCTTCTTACGTCAGACTAAATGCTTTCGTTGACATGTTAGGCTTTTTAGGTTTAGTTGTCTTAGAATACATACACTCAATTTTCGGGGCTTACCGTGCTTGACCAAAAATGTAATATTTGCTATTTATTCAAGCGTAACCTAACAATGAAGGCATTTCGCACTTACGTCAGAAGACACCAAAAAGTTGTTTAGGTTTCGTGCGATCAGTTATACTCTAGCGCGAGAGGGTGTTCGAAGGGACGCGCGCATTTAACTTCGTTACGTGTCACTGTCTCCATACTTGTTAGTTTGTTTTGAAGTGCGTGGCTGGTGATTGAAATATATATGGCATAGTGATACGTTGAGTGAAGTGAGGTGGATTGTGTATTGGAAGGAGTGTAGTTGTTGCTGTGCGAGAAGTTAACATATTGCATAGAATAGAATGGAATCGCTTTGATTTAGCGATATACTTTCGAATAGTTATACAAGAATTACCTTGTAATCAAGGGGTCTTGGGTTCGATTAATGATACATACTCATTCTAGCAGGCAGAGATTTGTATTTTTAACTGTAGGTTCAGGATCCAGTTCCAATAATATAGTCTATTTGACAGTGGTGGGACCAGAAAATAGTTGTCAAGAGTGGAAGAGGCAAAATTGAGGCGAGAATATTTTCTGAATTGAGATACCCCTAAATACAATACCATACGAAAATCTTAAATTAAAATGATCGCACCCTACACACACACACACTCCTTGGTGCTGTCACTGTTATCTGAACATAAAGCAAATTAACTTTGTCAGTAATCTACCGGACAAAATTTGATAATTGTCCCAGTACTGTCTCTACGAACTAAAGCGTGTAGTGTCTCAAAAGGTTTAGATAAGTCCACTTTGCATAATTTTGGTGAACCCCCAGGAAAATTATGCACGAGCCGCGCCTGCGTCCTCAGCCACCGAACCGGCATGAATTAATTGAGAGAATATTCGTGTAGCTAATTCGCGATTTAAATTATCATTGTGGCTATGGTCGCTGGAAGTAGTAGGATCCAGCTCTTGTTTACGTTTGTCTGTACAATATGATCCGTGGTAGATTTGTTCAGAATAGATGCAACTGGGAATTTGCGGAATGTTTTCGTGTGTTGCGAATCCAATGTGAACTTAGGTAGGTGGAAAGAAGTTGCTCGCAGGATTTTTCTCGGGGAGAGAGGGGGAGTCAATGAAACTTTCATTATTATTATTTTGTTTTTATAATTAGTATTAGTTACTACTACTACTACTTTTCAAATCATAAAATTCAAATTGAATTGAAAATACTTCGGCGTTGTATACAAGTTTAGACTGGAGCAGGGTGCGAAATCCTGGGGGGGGGGGGATTCCCCCCACCAACGATGTTGGCCTCAAAAAATTCCCAAGCAAATATTTTCGGGGAAGAGTTTATGTTATAACAAACAAAAGAAACAATTACTTTTAATTTCAAATATGCTTTACTAAGAATAATATCGAAAACACACACAAATTAGTGTAGTTGTGAGTAATGAATGCATTCTCTCTCAAGAGATCATTAACAAATCTACATCAATACGCACAATAAAAGAAAAACAAGAATGCAAAACAATAGTAACTATGAAATCTAATTGATTTATATTAACATAAAGCACAAACTAAACAAAAACTTACACATAATGAAACTTTAAAACCACTTGAACTATTTCATAACTTATTAACATCTTTACCAGTTAGTAAAGGAATTAGATAGCTGCTTTGCAATATCTGATATGTATAAAGTAAAAAATTAATTTCCTTTATGTAATTAATAATAATAATAATATATTTTAATTGAGTAATTTATTTTTACTTTTAATAACACAACAAATATGTATATCGTATTATTTACACATGTTTGTGGGGGAAGGAGTTTGTAGATGAACTTTCTCCCCCCCCCCACCATTTTCAATGATTTCGCACCCTGGACTGGAGTTGACTATTTAGTTAGGAACTGGATTCGCTTGCTTCCTTTCAATAAGCATCTATCACTTTGTTGATGAACGAACAGTTCTTTTTGTACTCTTTCACAATGCACAGATATCAATCAGAGTCAGAGACCACTTAATCTACTGTCCTTCATGGTACCTCTAATCCATGTTTTTACATGCCGAAGAGTGCTGTAAAATAATAATAATAATAGTTGCTGTAACTTATAGCCTGTAAACCATAGAAAACAATATTTTTTCTCGTAAAATATCACTATAATTCCACCAATCGAATTACGTTAACTCATTCCGGAAATCTCAGCCCCTTGGTTGGAAGCATGATTCGTGCAGTTTTTACTTACCACTATGAGCAGAAATATGAAAAATTCAGTCACAATAAGTCCGTATGCATTGTAAGATAGTGTTGTTGTTCATAGCTCGTATTATAACTTCAGATATTCGGGACGACATAGGTATTAAACAAATTTATTTGATGATGGAAAGCTCTAGCAGGCGATACATGAAACATTTCGTCACCGTTCTTCTATGCAGGCTATAAGCTGTTATGTGGTGAAGACATTTTTGCTGCTACTGCTTACGGATACAGCCTTCAAATTATTTTCGACTTGTCAAGGGTGCATTTTGTGGAGTTCTTTTGTGTTGCAGAGCTTGACGTATTACAATCAAAACAGTTTATCTCAATGGATTGTAATCTCGAAAGTTTTATTGCGAGGCGTAACGCTGCTTGTCACATTGTACGATTCATCCTTATCGTTAACCTTTGTTTCAAATATCCATATGCATATGCTGATGACATGGAAAAATGACGCAGGAGTCTTTGGGTAGCTGTCGTTAGTTTTAGTATTCTGTGGGCAAAAGCACTTGGTCAATAACACTGGGGAACAGTGAAATTGCGGCACGGTGTTTGAGAGCTAATTTAGCGCAATTTCATGCTGCTGAATAATGATATAATAATATATTTCCTGAATTGGCTCTAATTTATGAAATAAATGCAACTAAACCAAAATGGTGGAGACATAAGACATACATATAAATGAACTTCCAACAACAATTTAATATTTCTTTTTGTGATTACAATCATTATTATAAAAATAAATTTATATAGGCCTATGCTCATAATAATTAAGAAAATATGTACACAATGAAGTAACAAACTGTGTGAAACGTTTTCTATACGATTTCCTGCTGTATTGCTTTTTAGGACAATCCCTCTGTAAGCTCCAACAGTAGTCGGCCATCATGCGGCGATCCCACCGTCCCTGGTACCTTTCTTCCATTATCCTTATATCCTGATGGAACCTTTCTCCCTGTTCTTCACTAAAATCACCAAGGTTCTCAGGAAATCTGTCAATGTGGCTATGTAGAAAATGTATCTTCACACTCGTATTAGCTCCCAATTTCTCAAAATTTTTCAGCATATTTCCAACTATATCGGGGTACTTTTCTGCTCTGTGATTCCCCAAAAAGTTTTTGACGACGGACACAGAGCTCAGCCAGGCCTCAGATTCGATGTAAGACATCGAAGTTGTAAAATTGGCATCATTTATAAGTGTACGCAATTGTGGTGGTCCATCAAATATTCCTGCCTTCAATTTTTCAATACTTAGTCCTGGAAAAGTGTGTCATATATATTTGAAACAATCACCACTTGTATCTATGGACTGACAAACTGTTTTATCAACCCAAGTTTAATATGCAGTGGCGGAAGGATGATTTTGTCCCTATCTATCAGCGGTTCATGATAGCATTCCCCACTAATATTTTCCCTTGGGAGCCAAACTTTTATCGTCCAATGCTTTTCTCTAGCACGACTATCCCACAAACATAGGAAACAGGGATACTTTGTGTACCCACTTTGCTGTCCTAGTAAAAAATTCACCATCTTGAAATCCACACACACGAGCCACTTATGTTCAGCATATTCAATTTTTTTCTAAAACCATTTTTATGTTTTGGTATTCTTCCTTAAGCTATGTTGAGTGTCTCATATATTGCCTAGCAATGCTTCATAAGTTGCCTAGCAACAATTTACAAATAAATAAATAAGTTTCTTAATGGGAATTTCAGCCCATTATCAAATTTTGATATTACCGAGAAAAGCGTAGAGTAATTTTACCTCCTACATTTTCCATGGTGTGTTTTTTTTATAACTGGAGTCAATTCAACTGAACCAATCATACAATTGGCAATCACAGCTGTTTTGTGTGCTAAAACTGTTATTAAACTTTATGCCGCAAAATAAAATCTTTTTTTTTGTTCCCCAGTGTAATCAATGTAGTACATTTTCTGTGTTTTCTCCTTTGGCGTCCATATGACGAAGCCATTTCCAAAAAGAGTAGTTCCAAAATATCTCGCCAGATGTCATATCACGAATAGGCTCACAGCAGTGAAACTATTCTCGTCCAAGTAAAAATTCTAACAGATTTAATTTTCTAAAAAGATACCGAATGTCTATACTTCGGAAACTATATTTCTCTAAAACACAAACCATTAATACAATGCGAGGAAATGAACGTGGATGAAATACATTAGCAGTTACTTAGTAAGAAGTATGGGTTCAATTCTCGTGCCAGTCATGTACGTTGAAATTTGGCGTAACATTTAGGAAATTGAGAGAGTATAGTGACTATGTAAAGACAATATCGAGCGGGGATTCGAACTGAGATCCTTCGGTGACGAGATTATGTGTGTTCGGAATATTCGGAAGAAGTTGCTACAGGATTGGCTATTTGTTGTAGTACGTACATTCTTATCACATTTATATCTTAAGAGTTTTCGCCTTATTTTCCATATCTAAAGGGGGTATTACACGTAACGGCATGTCCGTCTACTCCTCTCCTGAGCCGATGCCGATGTATGGGTATCAGAAAATATCGGTTGGATCTTACCGACACTTTTCCGGCGTTGTGATCGTTCGCAGAGTCAGCAAAATTACTACACAACAATTTCACGGAGTCTCATTATCATGGAAATTATGCAAAATTCGAAGTTTTCCTTAATTTCGCATCAATATTGTGTGAAAAACTGTATTTTGTGATTCCATTACAGGTATTATTTTTATATTGTGATGTAAATTTTGAATATTTTAAAACAAAACTCTGGTACGTTGACATGTAAGGCACTTTCTGCTCCCCCACCCCACAAATCCACGTAGGACACAATTTATGTATATTTATATACAGGGTTAGTCAAAAGTATCGGGACAGGCCAGTAATAACGAGATGCGTGGACGGAGCAAAATCACATGTTGCAAGTAGGTATTGGTGCGGAAACTTCATTGAATAGGGGTGTGGCCATCATGGTAGCCATATTGGATTCTGCCATATTGGATATCACACAATATTTTCAAATGGAAAGGGGTATGTATGACACATCAATTTAGGCTAGAATCGTTCCACAAATGACAATCCGAACTCAGTTTGGACCTATCGCCATTCGTGGAAGAGATAGGGTGTACTACGTTAGACTGCAAAAAATGAGATTTGTCTGAAAGAATTATTTACTGTATTCTTGTGGGTAATTGTACACTGAAAATTACAGAGAGCATGAACAGGAAAACATGACATTGACTTACAGAATGCCTCAAAGCAAGTGCTCACACTGCTTCCCGTCAACTGTCTGACAATACTATGTCAACCGATCGTAAAAACTGCAAAGTGCACGTTGTAGCATATCCCGAGAAAGTCCTCTTGTTTCGTCCACAATGCGATTCCGTAGATCATTCAGGGAGTGTGGTTTAGTGCGATACACTTTGTCCTTCATGTGCCCCCATAGAAAGTAATCCAGGGGTGATAGATCGGGAGATCTTGCAGGCCATTCAATCATACCTCGTCTTCCAATTCATCGTTGTGGAAAGGTTTCATGTAAGTATTGTCGAACATCCCGTCCATATTGTGGCGGCGCTCCGTCCTGTTGGAACCAAACACGATTAAAGTCCTGTGTGGACACTTGGATGGCAGGGACAATCTGTTCACGAAGCATTGTCAAATACTTCTCACCTGTCAGATTGCCGTCAATGAAGAAAGGGCCAAGAATGATGCCTCCCATCATTCCTACCCAAACATTCAGTTTCTGTGGATACTGCGTATGCTGTTCCATCATCCAATGCGGGTTTTCATCGTTCCAATAGTGACAGTTACGTCGGTTCACCTGCCCGTTTAACATAAATGTCGCTTCATCAGAGAATACAATGTCATTGAGTTGAATACTATCGTTATCTACATTTCGCATCATTACTTCGCAAAATTCAATACGGCGATCAAAATCATCTTCCGTCAGTTCGTGCACTAAACTCGCTTTGTAGGGTTTAAACTTACTGCGCACTAAAATTCGTTGCACTGAACTCTGGGAAATGTTCAGCTTGTTCGCAACGCTGGTTGTCGATGTATGCGGATTTTCCACAAAAGATTGTAACACATCTAAAGAAACTACCTCGTTGCTACACGATTTCGGCCTTCCTGATCGCACACGGTCCTTAACACTTCCACTTGCTGCAAAACGTCGAATGGTTCTTTCGACGGTTGACTTTGAAATTGGATTACGTTCAGGGAACGTAGCATTAAATAACTGTCGCACCTCGGTATACGATCGCTTGCGATCTCCATAGCCACGCATCATTAATAACGTAATACGTTCTCGTTCACTGAGCTCCATTTTGACCACTGACACAGACACAAATCTCCTTCCTTTGGCACAACACTCACCAACAAGAGCGACGGATCATCGCAAGGATGATAACAAATGCAACTGACCTTCGAGGAAGTTGACTACAATCTACAAGGGATGTGTGCAGGTAGAGTCCATATCCAGACGAACACTGTTATTGCTGTCCGTGGAAGGGAAAATAAAACAAACACGTACCTGATGCTCTTAATTCGTCGAATAGGATTGTTAGCTACAAAAGAGTATGTTACGCTGTTGTAAGGAAGGATTGTTTAGACTGGCATTATTCGGTTATTTGCAATATTATGTTGTTTTCAACATACTATCAAAACAAACCAGGGAAAGGACTAGAGGCAGAAATGGAAGAAACGAAGAGAAGTAGAAGTCACGGCCTCGAAGTAAGGTTCCATCCTGGCATTCGGCTGGGGGAACTGAGGAAAACCGATCTCCCGATCTATCACCCCTGGATTACTTTCTATGGGGGCAAAGTGTATCGCACCAAACCACCCTCCCTGAATGATCTACGGAGTCGCATTATGGACGAAACAAGAGGACTTTCTCGGGATATGCTGCAACGTGCACTTTGCAGTTTTTACGATCGGTTGGCATATTGTCAGACAGTCGACGGGAAGCAGTTTGAGCACTTGCTTTGATGCATTCTGTAACTCAATGTCATGTTTTCTTGTTCATGCTCTCTGTAATTTCCAGTGTACAGTTACCCACAAGAATACAGTAAACAATAATTTCAGACCAATCTCATTTTTTTGCAGTCAAACGTAGCACACCCTATCTCTTCCACGAATGGCGATAGGTCCAAACTGAGTTTGGATTGTCGTTTGTGGGACAATTCTAGCCTAAATTGATGTGTCATACATACCCCTTTACATTTGAAAATATTGTGTGATATCCAATATGGCGGAATCCAAGATGGCTGCCATGATGACCACACCCCCATTCATTGCAGTTTCCACACCAATATTAATTTGCAACATGTGATTGTCCTCCGTCCAAACGTCTCTCTCAGACAAATCTAATTTTTTGCAGTCAAACGTAGCACACCCTGTCTCTTCCAGGAATGGCGATAGGTCAAAAATGAGTTCGGATTGTCGTTTGTGGGACAATTCTAGCCTAAATTGATGTGTCATACATACCTCTTTCCATTTGAAAATATTGTGTGATATCCAATATGGCAGAATCCAATATGGCTACCATGATGGCCACACCCCTATTCAATGAAGTTTCCGCACCAATACCTACTTGCAACATGTGATTTTGCTCCGTCCACGCATCTCGTTATTACTGGCCTGTCCCGATACTTTTGACTAACCCTGTATATAAAGTATTGTTTATGCCGATCTTGCCACCCCTAAAGAAAGTTTCTTAAATTGGCGCCTCTGTACAGTGATTAGAGTACTGCATTGAACCACTTTCGCTCGCTCGAATATATAGAATATCAAATATAATTTCAATGTGACAATAATCGTACAAATATGTGTAATATTCATGCTGGTAGATTCAGCCCATAATCATCTATTCATTTTCATATATTGCTATGTATTGGTTAGATAGACTAAATTACATTTTAACATTGAGATGATTACTATGTTCACTTTAGTTTCAATTTCACTGCGTCTTTCACTTCATGAAGTATATTTGAAGGTCCACTACTACAGACAAATTACTCTTGTACGTGAACTACTGGGCTTCGAGCGTCTACCGATCGTTTGAATGTTCGAGCGTTATTCGCTCGAGCGAAGAAACAGTAAATTCCGTAAGCCATCTAGCGTCATCCGTGCGAACTATTAGACGATCGAGCAATAGCATTGGTATAGATTGAAAGTGGTATCGGCTAAGCCATGTAAAAGTTGTTGACATGAGCTTCCCCATGTGATTTTATCCCTATACTCGGGAGTTGTGGGTCCCGGGATGCCTTTGTGACAAGAAGCCTCGCCCGCCACAATCTAAAAACAGGCACGGCGACGCCGTAACCATGGCAACGATGCGAGATACCGCACAGGGACGGACACAGAAATCGAATCGATTGGGTCCTGAGAGCGAGATAAGACTTTGACCTACTTGCTTCACGCTAACTCCCTGTGATTCATTCAGAGACCATGGAAACAACCCGTTTCTCCTTCAATTCGTTTTTTTTTTTCGGAAAGAAAGGTCCTAGTACTCTTCAAATTGGTTTCTAAGATAGCTTTCAGACCGAAGCGACACTGAGATTTCGCACCGAAATAACGGGAAAAGCATTCACTGTGATTACGCTGCCAACCGTTCAAGGCGACACGGTGTACGCAAGAAAAGACAACCCAGTGCGAGCGATGCACAAGTAGCACATGCATATTGTAGTGCCATCTTGGTACGAAAGGTAGCATTTATTTGTAAGGGTTTGTTTCCAAGTGGCACGTGTCGCTTTGGTCTGAATGCTCCCTTACTGTGTTCATCGTAAGAACTAGTCAATACGTTGTATATTCATAAATGATTGTACATCCATACACACACACACATTCGTTAAAATAAAATAATTTTATAGTTTTGTTGTTGTTAATTTGGTTTATTTTACTTCGTTTTTCTAGCGAATAGCGAAGATGAGGGTGCCTCCCCGATAGCGTAGTGGTAACGTCGTCGCTTTGTAATCGAGGGGTTCCGGGTTCGATACCCGTTGGAGGCACATAGTGGTTCTTAAATCTGGAAGGACACGAAGGTCTCGGACACCAAGTCTCGTCTGTGGTTCGGATCCAACTTTAAACCAGGGTTGTTAAAGGTCCAGGGATTTTAAATAATTTCAATTCCGGTCCAGGAGAGAAAATCATCAAGCCTAAATGGGTTCTGGACCGTAAAGAACCTTTTTATCTGTAAAGTATTTCAATTCTGTCCAGGAACCATTTTTCCCGATCAATTTAAATACGGTCCAGGAACCTTTTTTCCTGAACGATTTTAAATACGGTCCAGGGACCTTTTTTTCTGAATAAATTTAAATGAGGTCGAGGAACGTTTTATCCGAACCAATTTAAATTCGGTCCAGGAACCTTTTTCCAATGTAACAATACGCAACTTGGACCGAATTTAAATTGCGCAAAAAAAAAGGTTCCGGTCCTGCAGCGGAACCCAATAGAACCCATTAGAATTTATCGGTTCCTGGACTTTCAACAATCCTGCTTTAAACTGTAGGTCCAGTCCCGTTTAGCCTTTCTGTGCATAAAGTGAACTTACAAACAAACTTAAACAAGCGTGGATGAGTGATGATATGATGAAATTGATGAAGGGACACTCACATGGAACATCCATGCCTAGACCGGGATTCGAACCCGGAACTCCTGGCGTCGAAGCGCAGTGTGCTAACAACTCTGCCACGGTGGTAGACTAAGTTTCATTCCCACTTATAAAAAGGTACCGGTGCGGCGTATCTTTGCGTACCGCCAACAAAAGAGCACCGTATACCTTTTGATAAAAAGACTAAAAACTCAAAGCAAACATTTGCCAAGTTCTCATGGCCAAACATCTCGTGATTTGAAGATCGGCTGCGTTGACATGTCGTGAGAAATCCAATCCTTTAGCCTTCTTGAATTTTTCAGCCGCTTCTCGTGACTTGCCTTGCATCGATTTCATAACAAAGGAGAAAAAATTCTCAATTTCCTTTGTGTTGAAGTTTCTTTTTCTGTTTTTGTGATATAAATAAGAAGCCTCCATGCTGCTACAGGACAAGGCCTGCTACGCTGCTTTTAGTTGGGTCAGAGTAACGGCTGCTTTTGTCGTTTTTCTACGACTTCAAGGACTTGCGATGCTGGGTCAACACACAAAATCTTGGGTCTCTGCTGGGAACTGAACCCAGGTTTCGTTCTTTCTGGGTGTTTTTATGAATGCCATAAGACACAGCAGTAAATATTTATTTTTTAATTCTAATCAATTAATTACCTTCAACATATAAAGGAATCGTATTTATGCGACAAGAGAAGCAAATACGATTTATAGTTTTACTCTCTCTCGCTCTCTCTCTCTCTCTCTCTCTCTCTCTCTCTCTCTCTCTCTCTCTCTCTCTCTCTCTCTCTCTTGTATGTCTGTATGTGTGTTTGCATTTCCATTCTGACTTATTCTCTTCCTTTTTCTCTTTCTCTCTCTCATTCTCTGTTTTTCTGTTTCATTTTTCTCTCTCATTCTCTCTGTTTTTCTGTTTCATTTTTCTCTCTCATCCTCTCTGTTTTTCTGTTTCATTTTTCTCTCTCATCCTCTCTGTTTTCTGTTTCATTTTTCTCTCTCATGCCCTTTCTTTTTCTCTGGTTGTTTTTATTTCCCTTCTTTCTGTTTTTCTGTTTCATTTTTCTCTCTCATTCTCTCTGTTTTCTGTTTCATTTTTCTCTTTCATGCCCTTTCTTTTTCTCTGGTTGTTTTTATTTCCCTTCTTTCTGTGACACTCCTTCCCACTCCCCCTCTCTAATTATATCGTATTCTATTATTTTTCTTTGTTTCCCTATCTCATTCTTTTCTCTCTCTCTCTCTCTCTCATTCTCTCTCTCTCTCTCATTCTCTCTCTATTTTCTACCTTTACATCTATCTCCCTCTCATTCTTTCCCGGTCTCATTTTCTTAATTTCTTTCTTTTCTCTATCTCATTTTTCTTTCTCTTTCTTTCTTCCTCATTCTCTCCCTCACTGCTTCCATTCTTCTCTCTCTCTTATTCTTGTTTCTCTTCTTCAGCTTGAAATGTTGCAAAATATCACTAGAAGGTAGGGTTGATCGCAGTTGAGGAAATATGTTCGTTATCTTTCATATCATCCCTTCCCCCAGCATCCTTATTAACCTAGCGAGGTAGGCGACTTGAAATAACCACAAGCGCGTCGCCGCTGCGGAGGATTCGCTGTTCTAACGCCATCTGAAACTGTCTTTTGCTCCATCCTCGCCGGAAGAGAAGATCCCATCGTGATGTTTCCTTCCAGGCTGAGGACAAAGGGAGCCAAGTGAATAGCGCTCCCCCGCGAAAGCGACAGAGCAGCCCTTTTCAGGGTGAAAAATCGTTAGTTGAGCCATCTTCTGCAAGCGACGTGAAGTGAAGGAAGCGTACGATAATATTGGACGTAATGAAGTGAAACTTTTCGCAAAATGGTTAAGCAGCCAGAACATAAGAGTAAAGATGTTTCTTCACTGAATTAGAAATTCTGTTTGATGATGGTGTCTCGCAGCCTGTAGAGTTCCGCGAAAACAATGGGTCAGTCGCTATGACAGGTTTCTAACTTCTGTTTAAAACATTAGTGGGGATGGTACGGAGAACGAACCGTTCTTGTAACAATGGAAACGATTTTGATTTGATTTGCTTTATTTTACTTCGCGTTTTGTGCCACTTTTTGGCTAATTTGCGAAGATGGGAATGAGTGATGATAAGATGAAGAAGTGTCAATCTCAAACGCATATTGACCGCATACAACAAATACTCCACAGAGGAATATACTGATCCCGAACCCACGCGCCAATCTCTCTTGGGCGACATTGCTGTTACAGGGTTGTCCACGTGGAAGTGATGATCACTTTTGGGACCAAGAAACATTTGCTACTAACAGATCTGCATTGACCATGACAGCTTTAAACTGCACGAGTTCTCGATATGCAATTGAACGTTTCTTGTTTTTCCCTTTCTTTCTTTCTTTTTTGCCTCTTTAGGCTCATGCGACGATGATGAGAATGAATAATGATTGGATAGAATTGGCTCGATAAGGAACAACCTTATCGAGGACTCGAACTTGGAACCTTCGTTGGCGAGATAGTGAACCTACCAATCAAACCATTGGTCATCGAGGCGGCACGAGTTCTGAAACTGCATATTGTAACCAGTGTAAACGATTATATAAATACTGTATCCATTGGACTGTAGTGTCTGTGTAACCGCTTTCAATATGCGATTAGAATCAGCAATAAAGTCTGTAGTCTTAGCCATTTATTCGAGAGAACAAGAGAAGAATGACGGTCTTATACCAAAAACAACTATAGTAGACGCGTTTACTTCCTTAACGTCGAAGACTAAAGAAACTCGCCGCCACAAACGTGGGTGGAAATAAACAGCGGGCGAGTTGTTTTCGTCCAATCACACTCAACCTTCAGCCAATGGGCGCAGCTGTCATTCTGCTCGTCTACTCCACGTGGAGTCTGTCACATGACTGCGGATAGGCTGTTGCCGTACTTTGCAACTTCAATGTGGAGACCGTGGGAAGGTTCTTGTGCGCGGAGGGACAAGGTGGCGTAGAGCAGATGTGCGGCAACACTTTGCGTTGAACATGATTGTTGGAGCTGGCGGGCGCGCTCCGTGGACGTCAAAGCCAGCCTGTCGTTAACGTAGCTAGCGCGTCGACTATAGCGTCGTCACTGACAATGATGTGACCATGTGTGTGACAGAGAGAGTGCAGCGTATGTACATAAGAAAGATTGTTTTAAGTCTACTTGATGCTCATATATGATAATGGAAACTGGACGTAGAGATTAAAGTGAGGTGACAACCACTGTGCGTGCACCTCCACCGGGGATTGAACCGGGACCTCTTGATTAAAAGACCGTACCTGAAACACATTACTTTTTAACTAACTTCCCAACCCCTGGCTCTACGGTATAATAGAAGGAACATTGTTTTCATGAGCTGTAGTTAATAAATTAGCCAAGATCCTTCTTAACATTAAAGAACATTAAAGCGACAAGTGCTAAGCGAGTAGTATTATTCCACTTGTGAAAATGGAGTATAAAGCTTTGACTACGAGAACGAGATGCGGGAAGTGGGTTTCTCAACGACCGTAAGTGGACTCTACGTGTTATCAAAAATCACTTCAGTTCATTTTTAAATCACGAGGAAGCGATCTAAAGTCGTCGGTGGGAGGGCGACTAATCCACCAAGAAAAGTCTTCTCCTGCCCACCAAATAGCCTGCCTGCATGGCGAACCTTCAGAAGACCAAGAGTCACACACAGTGATAAAGAGATAGAAGAAAACGGGAGAGAAAGAATGCGATATGTAGAAAGGGAGAATAGGAGAGTGTAGAAGAAATATATGGAAGGATAGAGGGGGAGAGAGAGAGAGAGAGAGATTGTGGGACAGAAACAGAGAATGTGATTGAAAGGAAGAAATAGAAGAGGAAAGAAACTAAGAAGGAAGCAGACGAATGCACGGAGAGAGAGAGGAGAATAAGAAACAAAGAGAGTAAGTGATAAAAGTAAAGAATAGAAGAGGAATGAGAAAGATCAAGATACAGAGAGAGGAGGGAGGTAGGGTGATGGAAAGAGAGGATGTAAGAACAGAGAGATAAATTGATAGAAAGGTACAAATAGAAGGACAAAGAAAGATAGACAGAGGAAGACGCGCTAGCGCGACCACACACGCACACACACACACACAGAGAGAGAAGCAGACCGAAAGAGAAAGAAAAGCAGAGAGAAAGATAAAGGAAGAGAGCAGCGATGGAAGGAAAAGAGAAATATGAATAGAAAAGAGAAATGATAATAGAAAGAAGGACAGAGGAAAAAGGTAATCTACAAGCATAAGAACCACCAAGTTGAAACCACTCAAACGAATTCTCTTGCGATGCCACTGAGCTGAGCGCTACGCTACTTCAATGTGAAACCTTCCATTTGCTTCCTCATGATCAAAAAAAGATGAAATGTTCCGTGAGTGCAGGTAGGTGTCAATTTGGCGTGCAAGATTCCTAACACAAGAGCACAAAGAAAACAACGAAAGACGGGCACAAGGGCATAACAGAACCAGCGCTTGATAAGCAAAAGCATTCTTCTTCCTTAGAACTGACACTGCAAAGCGTCTGCGTTACACTGAGAAATCGTGAAACAATGAGCTATTCTTGGACGACAGAACAATATCTGACGAGCAGGGACATGGGATTTGCATAAGGAATGTGGGAAGTGGATTAACTCATTTTCCGTTTCGAGGTTAATGGACGTTGTTAACTTTGGTGTCGCTACTATGGTCACGAGTGGGCAAACAAACGTGAGGAAACATCAAGGGATGGTGCTATTGAATAAATAGCGGCATCTAACGGGGAACACAAGCAGTGTTGCCACCTAAAATTAAAAACTGTTTCTAAATTCGGTAGGATTCGCTTAGAATCATATTCATAGACAAGATTACGTATCTCTGAATGGATATTCACGGTGATTATTGGATTTTGCAGGAAGGTTTTCGCAGGAATCTTGGTCACCATCTCACGTGTTAAAATGTATTATTATTATATAGGCCCTGATACCGCAGTGGTAACGTCGTCGCCTTGTAATCAAGGGTTCAGGGGTTCGATACCCGGTGAAGGTATATACCGCCAGTTAGGATCCCACTTTAAAGTGTAGGTCC
Organism: Lepisma saccharinum; assembly: GCF_977018435.1. Lineage (NCBI taxonomy): Eukaryota > Metazoa > Arthropoda > Insecta > Zygentoma > Lepismatidae > Lepisma > Lepisma saccharinum. The sequence goes on from NC_139236.1 coordinate 74,254,305, forward strand.
AGTCGCGATTAGCCTTTTCTGTGCACAAAGCGAACTTAAAAACAAACTCAACTTATTTCGAGTTGAAGTTCAACAGAAGCAATTGCTCCTAAAGATGGTCAGGTTCGTTTGTTTTTGTTTTTTTTAAAAAAAAAAAACGTAATTAGGGAAAAGTTGTATTGGTTTCTTACTTCGCGTCCATTTTCCATCAGTTTTTGCTATTCTGGATGAAGAAGATGAATGTTGATTAGATTATGTTGATGAACACTCAAAGAGGAAGATCCGTGTCGAGACTCAAACCCGAGCCTTCGGTAGCAAGACTGTGACAACTCGGAGGCTTGGCCAACGAGACTGTTGACGTCAGCATGAGCGATGGAAGGTCATGTCACGTGATTTTGACTCTGCTTCTGATCTGACGAGAGTGCAATGGATGTTTTTGAATGTGTAAGAATCCTGGTGTTTTTGGTGAGACTCATTTTATCATTTGCATCAACAACAGCCGGACCCTGTGGCCGAGTGGTTAGCACATCGCGCTGCGACGCCAAGGGTCACGGGTTCGAATCCCGCTCGGGCTTGGTTGTTTGTGAATGTCCATTCATCAATCAATTTCATCATTTCATCACTCATCCCCATCTTCGCAAATTAGCCAAGAGGTACAAAACGCGAAGTAAAATAAACTAAATCGATCAATCAAAGCATCAACAACAATTATTTTTCAGTTGATATTCAGCATACAAGGGCGTAAGTCATTTGTCATTCATAAAAATAAAGTTTACATTTTAATACTCCCTCTGTCCAATAATTATTGTCCGGTACACTTTTGTTTGTTGTCCCATAATACTTGTCCGATATTCAAACTGTGACATTGGTGTATACAGAATAAGAAAATGAAACACGGGAATGAGTCATACAACGTTATTACTCAAGGATCAGTACAAATTGGCCGATCAAGTATCCAAAAGAACATAAATAAAAAGTCACCATTTTGGCATACCGGACTATAATTATGGGACAGGGGGAGTACTTTTTATGTAGGAAATTTTTACATAATTTGAAGGAATTGTTATATGTACAGTCACGGACACTGCCGGCTTGTAATGAATACATTGACTTTCAATGGAATCGTTACAAGCCGGCAGTGTACGTGACTGTACAATTATAAGGTCATTTTAGAGGTCACTTTCTTAGCCTTTTTACATCATGAAATTGCCGAACCCTACTCCAGAAAAGAAATGACGGAAATAATAGTGCTGAATATCTCTTATGAGGATGGCAACACTGAACCTAATTCGTGACCATGAAGTAAGATGGAGGTATTTTTCCATTTTTCCCTGTACAAAAAGAGGAGATTCCGTTCAGGCAGTGCGAGGAGTCACGTGAGAGAGGCTTTTGTGAAGGAAAAACGTTTATCTCGTAATTCAGCTTTCTCCATTTCCTGAGAGCAGGAGGAGAAGCCACAGAAGTACCCTTCTTTTATCTTGTTCCTCCTCTGAAATGCCCGCTTTATAAAAAGTGCGCGCGTCGTTTTCTCATACAATCGATTTAGTCTATGAGCCGCCTTGGCCAATCGCGTCGAGTAGTCGGTTCAGACATAAAACCATCAACGAAGGTTCCGGGTTCGAGTCCAAGCACGGGTGTTTTTCGGTTGTGTTCCTTCATTAACTTCATCACTCATCCTTAGGGGTTCATCCAGAATTGTCCAGGGTAAATTTCGAGCGAATTGGGTCTTCGTGAAATTTTGTGGGAGTGTCACTGGAGGGGGTGTGAGGGATGTGTGGATAACTCTCTGCGTATCCTCATCTTCGTGATTAGCCAAACGTGGCAGAAAAACTAAGTAAAATAAACCAAATCAATTATTGATTCTCATCGCCGCGACTGGACAAAAGTGATAAACATTTTCCATGTGGGATTTTGAATATTATACTTTTCATTTTTTGTATTATTTACAAAATTACAAGTTGGTGCCATACATGGGCGTGACTTGGTAGGGGCATGAGGGCGCACTAGCTCCCATCCCAAATTTTCAATTTTCAGATTTTTAATATAATTAATATCCTGGGACCTGAGGACCGAAGTAATAAAGAATAATAATTGCGATTTCTCAAATGTAACAGTTATTTATGAAATAATTCTGGACGCTATTACAGTTAAACCTCAATCAGCATCCAAAATTAGGTACTAAGTTACGCCCATAGTACCATACATGTCCTTTCGCTCCTTATTTGGGCATTTGTAGTGTCCAGAAATCCGGGCTGTGGCGACAGAAGAACGCTTACATGATGTGCAGATTCCAACGCAACGCAATTCCAAACAAAAGAGGTCTTCCACGCTGGTAGGATGCACGTGGAAGCGTCCCCACTAATCGATACGACAGTGTTGCCATCTAGACGCATATATTGGACCAAAACTAAGGGTAGATTTATTTTACTTCACTTTTCTGCCACTTGTGGGTAATCGCGATGAGGATGAGGTGATGGAATTGATTGAAGGACGCTCACAAAGAACCCCCACGCACAGGCAGGGGTTCGAACCCGGGATCCCTGGCGTCGTAGCGTGCTATGCTAATAACTTGGTGATTTCTGCTTTCGAACCCTGCAAAAGGGAAGTAAAAACAAACGTGGCTCAACAGCCCTCGAAGGGCCAGGACCTGCCAGAGCGACTTTTCATTGGGTGACGCGTGGTCAGCGCATCGGATCCCATCACCACTATTTTCTGGTTTTCGTGACCCTAGCCCGCCACTTCTTCTTTTCAATTGTCCTCACGACGCTGGCTCAACGCCGAAACCGGGAATCGAACCCTGGGCCGCTCGCACCAAAGGTGAGATCGCTAACCATTTGGCTACGCGGGACCGCAAAACGGAAGTGGAAGGTGGGTAATTGTTGTTGTAGCTGCAGTGACGATGCGTGACTGTAATGTTTAGTTTGGGTGGACATGTCTGAAACTACACATAACATATTCAATGGGGTGTTCAGTGAGGGGGTGGTGCAGGCTCCATAATACCCTTTTTGTTCGAATATTTCCAAAATATAGAACGTCAAATGCGGGAAAAGAATATTACAGGTAATTATTAAAATTAAAAAAGATAACATAACCAGTGTCGTGCCCAAGGGGGCGTTGGAGGGGATTATAACCCCTCCTTTGGCACAGTATTCCTAAAAAAAAAAAAAGAGAACTTCAAAGACAGGAAAAAATGGCAAAAATAAGCGCTGAGTACTAAAAAAAGGTGCACGTAACCCTCCCTTTCGAAAATCCTGGGCACGCACTGAACATAACCTTCTCCTTACGTTCACTTCATAACCCCTTACAGAAATTTGCATACAAATAAAAAAAACTCGCGAAATGAAATCACATATACTGGGAAGCTCCCCTCTCTCCCCTCCACCTTGGGAGATGATGACAGTGCTTAAACGCTGGGATGATAAATCGTTGGAAAAGTTAAAAGTGTGTCTGAGGAAAGCAAATTCCGCACATTCAAGAAGGATGTGCCGAACATTTAAAACAAGTTACAGGCACGACAAGGATTTGTCAGCTGCGAATGGGCGAGGAAACGAAATTATGGAAAGTATAGTTTCGGTCGATCCGTGTTTAATTACGCAACCAACTTAACGAATTCAGCGGCATTGCACGATTGCTGCAAACGCGAGGTAACAACACGACACAAAGAAATCGATGAACTGCGAACAGAGTGCTAGATGCGCAGGCAAATTAGACGGAAATATCGTCCACGTGGTGCTTATTGATTGGAGGGCAGGCAAGTGCTTGGCACAGAGATCATCTTGGTCCGTGCGATTTGTCCAGCACCGGCGATCAACCGAGAAATAAGCCCGTGGCTTTCGTCGCAGATCACTAGTTCCCTCTCCTGCGGAAGTCGGCGCTGGCATCGCTTCGGTGGCTCTGAGCGGTCCAAAGCGAAACGAGGCTTAACTGGGTTAAAGAAAAACTGTTCTCAAAGTTCAGAAGTGACTGGAATCTTAAGTTTTTCCTCCTTTTTTTTTTTTTTTTTTTTTGCTTGATCAAATCACATTGCTAACTCATTCGTTTGGTCGTCAATCTTGGAAGTTTGTACAGAACTTCGTAGTACGGAAACCAATAGAAAACTTGAAATTTGGCCGCGTGTTGTCAGCATATGAATGTATTGTTGCAAAAAATAGGCCTATTGTGTCACTACTTCTCTTTCTTACTCACGCTCCTCGAGAAGAAAAATGGTACCCGTTAGCACCAGAATGAACGAATGAATCATTGGCATGGCGTGACTTTTTCAAAAGTGTTACGGGCTATCAGTACGACAATTATGCTTGCTACACGTTATCATCCCCGCCGGTAAAGAAAACATGTCTTCGATCTAGATTTTTGTTCATTTCGTTCTTGTTTTGCAATCAGCACAGTGATTTAGCCACAAACACTCCTGGAAAGAACTACCACTCATGAGACAGTTACCACGTAAATCGAATGAATAGTGGTCGACCCTTGTCAATTCTTCATCTGTCTCTGTTTCTTTGCAATGAGGTGCGAAGGGGAAGAAGAACCACCACACTTTTTTCGGGTCAGTTTGACGTTTGTGTGGTGAGCACTGAGCAGACGACAGACCTCTGCTCCTTTGTGGAAGGGAAGCCCAGCTGTACGTACTACTGTTGCCAACTTAGTGTTTTGGAGTAAGGCTTGTCCAAATCACGAATCACACCAAGGAACTATATTTTCGTCTATTACCTAACTGGTCTCAGTTGTAGTTCAATCCAGCCTTGGCTTTGCAGTCTACTCTGGTTGCTTCACAGAAAAGGTAATTCCTATTTTTAGGCGGGATTTAGCTCTTTTCTGCCAATCCGATGTGGCAACGCTGGCTGATCCGGTAGGTACGAACGGCAATAGGGCCCCTTAACAGGCATATGAATAACCCCAGAGCACACTATGCCCCAAAGTCCTTCCCCGCTCTTCCCTTGCATTGGCGCCCTCTTCTCCCTTGTTGCCTCTTCAGGGTAGCGGAACGGCCTCCCTCTTCGCTTCTGTCGGCTGCAGAAAAAGTATTCTAGGCAATATCTACTCGACGGCAATGGTGTTCATTAACGTATTTAACAATGTTGTTATTTTATTGAAACAACTTTTTAATTCTCTACATTTTGCTGTTACCTGCGGTAACACCGGTTACATGCACGTCACGCCTCTGGTCAATGATTTGATTTATTTTACTTCACGTTTCAGCCACATTTGGCTTAGGGATAGCTCGGATATTTTTCAATCAGAGTTTCAAAAATCCGGATATCAGATATTCTGATATCCGAATTGTCCGGATTATCTGAATATTCGGATTATCCGAATCATCCAGATATCCGGTATCTGGATAATCGGATTATCCGGAATGTTTGGACATCCGGATAGTCCTATGATTTATCCATTTTACGCGCTATCCACCATATTAGAGGAGAAAGTCTAAATATGGGCGAAGGTTTAAATATGGTTTTTGGAGTTATCAGCGCTCCCGGATGCTGCAGTCTGGCAGAGGCTATTGGAACTGGTTATCTGTCAAGGACAAAGGTTGCGGCGCCAATTCGCAAAAGAAAGTGGTGGTTAGTTTCGGCCTTGGACGCTGTTATAGAATTGCGACCTTTCAAAACTTTTTGCAGGCATGTTTTAACTCAGTGTTTTCTGAATTCTCATCTCCTTTGTATAGGTTATGATATTAGCGGTACATAAAACAAATGTGGGCTTTTATATGGTCATGATTTGTTTGTGAAATATGTACCACAGAGAGCAAAAATAAATTGACAAAGAAAGATAGCGTTATGGTCTAAATATGGGCTATGACATGATGTCTAATGTTGAGATAACATTTTCAACAAATATTTGGATGTTTTTCTTAATTTCAATTTTTCCCATTTCGCGAGATTTTTCAAAACAACAGATTATTCATAAATATGAATTTTATAATGTTTTAGGGATAAATGACTGTTTTTTTTTTAAAAAAAAATGTAATTGCTTTTTGTGATATTGTCACTTGTAGCCCATATTTAGACCACAATTTTGAAATACATCACTTTATCATTTGTTGGAAATTGCTTTTTTTTTAAAATAAAAAATAGAAACCTTCTATACTTTATCATGCTATTACTTTTAAGTATATATTTCATAGATATGCATTTTAAAGGCAGGTGCTTGATATAATATATTTTTTCCTCCGAAAATGACAACATAAAAGGAGGGGCCCATATTTAGACCTTTTCCTCTACTATTTCACTGCGCGGATATTCTACAAATACTTCCGTTATCCAATCCGAATTATCAAGTTAAAGGAATAAATAACTCGGAAAAAAAGTTGTAACTAAAAAACCCTTAAAATGACCCCGATTACCTCTATTGTCTTTCAACACTCTTTGGAACGAAGAACAAAAATGGTAATTATTAAATATTTTATTTTGAATTCCTTCCCCGAGAACGCAACTATGTACGAATATCCATCTGTACAACTCCAGCCCCCTCCGAAACAAAATCCCTTGAACGAATCGTTTAGCTTCGATTTTACATCTAAATGTTATGACATGTGTCAGCCACAGTTGGAACTTCGATCTCCTACACATTAAAATTCTTAAAAAAAAAACATAAAGGGGGGGGATAACTAACTGCACCTAATCATGCGCACGGCTATTCTTAACAACATGAAAATTGTAGATATTTATCCCGGGTCAGGATGAGAAATCCTGGGGGGGACAGGAGGAATTTCCCCTCACCAACAGTCTTGGCTTCAAAAATCCCCCTCAACAAAAAAATCCGGGGGGGGGGGGGGGGGTTTGTTATAAAAACCAAAGGCGAGCAATTATTTTTTACTTCAAATATCCTTTACTAAGGATAGTATCGAAAACACATACAAAGTATGTGTTTCTGACATTGTGAGTGTTGCATACTTTCTCTCTCTCTCTCTCTCTCTCTCTCTCTCTCTCTCTCTCTCTCTCTCTCTCTCTCCTCCCTCCCTCCCTCCCTCCCTCCCTCCCTCCCTCTCTCTCTCTCGCATTCAAGAGACTATTTACAGATCTTACACCCATAACAAATGTTATATTGATATAATATATAAATTCATAACAAAGGTAAAATAACAATGAAAGACAATTATAAGTATGAAATATAATTGATTTATACTAATAGAAAGCAAAAACTAAACAAAAATGTAAAAGATAAAAAAAATATTTAAACTATTTTGTCATTTATGGACATCCTTAACCAGTTAGTATAGGAATTAGTTTGCTACTTTTTAAATATCTGATGTATGTAAAAGTATATGTATATACTTAATAATAATAATAATAATAACAATGTATTTTAAATCATAATTTACTTTTATATTTATTATTATAAATATGTATTATAAGTACAAATATTTATATATTTGTGTAGCTTATATGTGTGTGTGTGTGTGTAGATTAAGATCTCCCCCCCCCCCCCCGCACCAATCTTCAATGATTTCGCACCCTGCCCCGGGTACAGAGGCTCGACTTCGGTCGTTAGTTACTCCATACAGCAAACTCTACAAATTAATTCTTCGTACTACTCAGAATCAATGTTTTTCCCAGATCGCTAATTTTGGGAAAGGTAAAACAGAAGGTTCACAAATTGTCGGATCATTATAGAGCAGATCTTTGTGCGGATTCGTAAGTGGTACAAGAAAGTTATTGCTATAAAACCTAACTCGCCGAACTAGGAAGATATGCAACGAAACTACTGCATAGAAGCAAGTAAACGCCTAACCTACTTTTGTTTTATGCGAGGGTCTTAAATGTCTTCGTCCTGTCCTAAGCTCACATGAAGACGTCGACTTCCAGTGAAGTGTAATGAGCCACAAAAAACAACCAACCTTCCTGTGCGAAGGAATGTTTGTGTTGCGCTTCGTTAAGTAGTTGGAAAGTCACGAAGGGATTCTGTAAAAATGAGCATAAGAATCCGTTAGAATTGCAGACGATCTTATTTTCGTCGTCTGTGTGTCTACTTGATTTGCTTTACTGCGATGTCTGCCATTTGAATGCAAAAAGAAGAGTACAAATTCACACGCTCTCTTTTGTTTAATTTTGATCTTTAATGGAGTATTATAGTCGGTGAAAGTTTTGCTAAGTGGCGAGTCAATGGTTGAAATCTCGGGAACTGTAATAACATGAAATTTTAAACTTTTATGTGTGGGCTGAGTTAATGTACTCGTGGTTTGCTAGCAGGCACGTAGCCAGTGGATGAGCTCTGGGGGCTGAAGCCCCATTAAATCCAACAAATGTTTTGTCTTAAATAGTGTATAGTGGTAATTAATTTTACTTCCTTAGCAGAATTTAAGTTGTAATATACTGAGAAATTCATCTTCAGGGCTTTTACCCCCACTTTTTCGCCTTTAGATGGCGGCTGCTGATGAGGGATCAGCATGGATTTGCGTGTACGTATTTACGGGGAAGCAGCTCCCTCCTCCCCCACAAAAGATTTGCAAGGCACTAAAAGTAAGCATCTGTTTACTGTTTGATTTATAATAATATAAACTATATTTATTCCGTCGTATGTACTCTACCGTTCACATAAAATGGTACACTTTATAATGTTGAACAGTTGATGAATGTGCCACTTTATCTGAACGGAAGTGTACACGAAGTTAAAGATTCAATTGGGATGAATTTGTTTTGCATGGAGAGTGCCTAAAAAATCAATACATACATAAAAGTAATAATCAAAGAAATTCGCTTTCAAACAGTAGAAACTTAAAACCTTTTGATGAACAGATTCTCTCGGGCTATCGACCAGGTGAGTTGTGGAAATGATTCCAAGCTTTCGAGAGCTAACGTCACTCTCATCTTCAGGGTAGAAGTACTGAGCGCTGCTACGTGCGCGTTGCTGGTTAACTAACGCCAACCACGCTGTGTCCAGTTCGAGCCCCGTGTCGCGATTAAGATTGTCTTTTACTTCATGAATGGCTATTGCTTCCTTGATAATACGGTCCCAGTAGTTTGAAGTTTTGGCTATGATTTCTGTGTTGCTGAAATTTGGTCTATGTCCCTCGTTGATTGAATGTTCTGCTAGTCCCGACTTTTCAGGGTGGAAATACTTGATGGAGCTTTTATGTTCTTTACAGCGCTGTTCTATTGTCCTACCCGTTTGCCTAATGTATGCTTTCCCGCATTTGCAGGTCAAACTGTAGACTCCCGGTGTTTTGAGTCCTAACTCATCCTTGGGGTTACGTAGTAGGCTTCTGATCTTCGGAGGTGGTTTGTGAATGGTTTTTATGTTATGTTTCTTTAGAATTCGGCTGTTAACTCCGGAGAGATTTCAGGTGTAAGGAAGGATGGCTATCTTCTGGTCAGCTTTGTCCGTGTCCCCTGGTGTGTCTGGATTCCCTGGTGTGCTGGTCTTCTTGGACAGTACTCGTTTTAATGTCATGTTGATGATGTCGTTCTGTTTGAAAGCTGTGCGAAGATGGTGTATATCTTCTGATAGATGCTCCGCGTCGCTGATGGAGATGACCCGGTGAAATAAAGTAGAGAGAACTGAAGCTCGTTGAGACGGGTGGTGAAAACTGCTGGCATTGAGATATAGATCTGTGTGAGTCGGTGTCCGTTATACACTGTGTCCCAAGGATCCGTCTGGCTTGCGTCTGATGAGAATATCCAGGAACGGCAGGCTGTTGTTCTTCTCAGTCTCCATGGTGAACTTTATATTTGGGTGTTGATTGTTTAAATGATCTAGGAATGTCTGAAGAGTGTCTTTACCTTGCGGTCAGACGACGAAGGTGTCGTCGACGTATCTGTAGAAGGCGGTGGGTTTCAACGGAGCTGTGCGCAGCGCTTCGTGTTCAAAGTTCTCCATGAAAAAATTGGCTATGGTAGGCGAGAGTGGGGAGCCCATTGTCACACCGTCGGTTTGTTCAATGTACTGTCCACCGTAGCTGAAGTAGGTAGACGTCAGTGTGTGCTTGAACAGACTGATGATTTCTGGTGTGAAGTGCACTTTGGTAAAGAGTAACACTACGTCGAAACTGACTAGGATGTCATCTGATGATGATCTGATCTGCTGAAGTGTCTTGATGAATTCAGTGGAGTTTGTCACACGATGTTCACATTTGCCGATCAGTGGTTGAAGCTGGGCTGTCAGGAATTTGGCAAGTCTGTACGTTGGGCATCCAATGGCGCTGACGATCGGTCTTAATGGCACTGCGGTCTTGTGTATTTTTGGCAGTCCATACAGTCGTGGTGGTATTGTTCCGCCTGGTGTCAATTTGTCCTGAGTGGGTTTCGGCAATGATGTTTTCTTCAGAAGTGCTCTGGTCTTTCTTTCAACTGCTGCTGTAGGATTTCGGGGAAGTTTCCTGTATGTGGCGTCTTCACCGGGATCCCCCCCCCCCTCCACAAACGTATATACACCGGGTTGACACTCAGAACTGCACTTCTACCCTGAAGATGAGAGTGACGTTAACTCTCGAAAGCTTGGAATCATTTCCACAACTCACCTGGTCGATAGCCCGAGAGAATCTTTTCATCATTCGTTGCCAGGAAAGCTTCAAGTCCTACTTAAAACCTTTTGTTTGTTAAATTTTGTCTTTTTCTATGTATTTTGACATTAAATTCCTTGGCAGCGGTAAGTGTCGTTACCTTTGGTTTATGGGGGAGTCATGTATAGCTAATATACACCAATATCTTCCATATGCACAATGCATTTTGTATTTTCCGGATAATTAGGTAACACGCTCCCACTCTCCGCCCTCTAACGGCTTACTTGCTTGGTAGAACAACCGTTTTTGACAAACGTTTAGTGATCTTAGCTAGAAATAAGTTGGTAATGATAAATGTAATTATGATAGAGAACGTTATTCGATACGTAAGATAATTAGTTTGATATTGAACACACCCAGTTTTGTAACTACACGTCGCGCGAGTGGCGTAACGGAAATCAAAAGAAACAACAGTTTGGAAACTTTTAATAGCCTCCCATAATTCTTGGTTTTAACCTTCAAGGCATTCTGCTTGTTGCTCTTAGGTAATAATACAAAATAATAAATTAATTGTTTATTCATTGTAATAATTTTTACATTGTGATTATATCGGATGCCTGTACGTGAGAATAAGGAACAAAAATTATTTTTTTCAGACCTCTGAAAAAATTTTGGTTTTGGGGCCCCGCGTATATTGTACACCACAAGCTCCGCACCCACCTAGGGCCGGCCCTGAAAAAGAGAAATTTCATCGGGCAGTCGGGAGAGAAAAAAAGCTGGAACGTGGCTATGGAATAAAAAGGAAGAAAACAGTTGTGTTTCCAAAGTACAGCGTAGTAGCAATTTCCTGTTTCGCCGGAAGTTGAAAATGGGAGTAGGTGAAGAAATGTTGTGGAGGAACAATCATGACGAGCAATCACCGTATAACGCTCTTCGACACGGCCGCTGGGCACAGTTTGTCTTTGTAAAAAGGGGGCGGGGTGGCGACAGCGGAAAAGCACATATTTATTTACAGAAAATGCTAATGGTCGACGTGAGCAGCTCCCAACTTTTCCCCTGCGTATTGCCTAAAGGGAAGATAGTAATTGTCTTACCTTGTTATCAGTTAATTTCAGTTGGGCATTATTACCCAATATCTAAGCTTCGCGCATAGCTGTTGGCATTGTTGATCAGACGTCCGATACTCTAGTTCGAATGAAATACAACACCATGGACGTCTGCAGGATTTTCTCCAGCGAGGGGCAAGCAAGGTATTTTTTGCAGGGGGGCAAACAAGACACATTTTCTCCCACAATAGTGTTGTCCTCTCAGAAAAGATTGCTTCAATTTGAATTTATCATGTTCGTGCAATAATTAACGCATGATGATATAGTGGCTCAAATGAAATTATGTGTGTGAAATATATATTTTTTTATTGACTTTCATTTTCCAGGGGGGGCGTGGCCACGCCTGGCCCCCCCTTCCGGACGTCCATATACAACACTGAGTGTATATTCCTTGTTCGTTTATGTATCACTGTCCGATAAAGGGAGGGAATATATACGATTTCATTACATTGAAAACGCAATTCTTTCTATCTTGGAATGGCCCAAATGGGTTGTTTTAATCTGTTGCTGTTTTACCATCAGTGTGGTATTTTGAAGCATCAGGATATGATATATAACGTTCAACAAGGGTCATGTATGATTTCTAACCTAAGGGGCGATGCAGTAATCAGAGGGAGTATCCCTCCCCCCAATCCCTCCTTCAAATATGACGATTCAATGGATTGATTATTGATGTTTTTCTTAGCAAAATGGTGACTTAGAATAAGGAATTCTCCCGACACTCTGGCAACGACATGGATTTTGTGCTTGTTTGGGGAAAGGAGGGTCCTCTGTGACAGTCCTCAGAGACGCCTCAAATCAACAATATATCGTCGATTAACGTAATGACGACCTCCAAACCCTCTACAATATAAAACTAACAACTCCTCTTCAAAAACCAAATAAACACATAGGGTTATGGCCTCAAAAGACAAGGTATTTTATCCGTCACTGACTTCGCATAAATTTGTACCATTATATTGTTTCCTCTTCTTGCAGGTACACGGGGCATTGCCCTACCCTGAAATTCCGCGTTGGAAAGCGATATGGCGCCAACACAAAGGATATACAAGAGGTGAGTTATTTAATCAGAGAACATAACATCCTTCTCCATCGGTTGTCACTTTTAAATAACTACAACAACTAGGACCACAGACGTAACTTGGTTTATTTAAATTTACAAGTATTTTGTTATTCTCCAAGGACCTGGCGAGCAAAGTAATAAAGAGTATTTATTTAGAAGTAAATTTAACAAAATAATGATCATAATCTTAGTCCTGGATGCTATATTTATGGTAGAAAAAACTTTCGCCCATACTGGGTAACTCCATTCCAAATGATCCAACGCCAGTTGCTTGACCATTGTTTTAAAAAATATATATATTTTTTGTTGTTGTTGTTGTTGTTGTTGTAACCCGTGTGCAAAGGTAGTTCAAACAGACATTCTTTTAAAATGGCAGCCATTTTTATTTCATGGCTTCCGATACTTTTAGCCTTTGCAGGCCCACATAGTATTTACAACAACCGAAAATGAATTTTCTAGAAAACTGTCATAGGAGGATCAATTAAATTTTCTGGACCATTTGATATGGATTGCCCCTATTGTAATCTTCAGAAAGCACTACCTATAGAACTTTCTTACAACTCCAAACATTGCATCTGGGTATTTAAAAATTTGTAACTCCCGGCCTGGCTATAGTAGCAACATATTGTTTGATTATGCTAGAGATAATCGGCTGCTGCTATTGATATTTTTCATTATTATTTCTCCTCAGGAGAGAGGTCAGCAGGGCATGATGAAAAGGCACGAACCATATCGTCCTCCATTGAAAGAGTCAAATTTCAATGTTTTGCATCGACCTCTTTCGGGCACCAGCAGGGCGCAGGAACCCGCCAAGATAGTTGCAGACAAAAACAGAAGATACATACTTGGTTACACAGGTGACTGGAATCACACATTTTTTCTCAAACCTTAGTTTTACATTCAAAGTAGAACTTACATTTGAAAATCATGGATCTTGACAGAAGTAATCTAGATGTTTGCTGCTCTGTGTTGAAATTATCACAGCCTTTTTATTATTATACTGAATTGATTTATTTGCCTCAAGGATTACATGAATCCATTGTATTGTCAACACACCATAATATTAGTGAGAATACAGGGGCTCCCCGGGAAATAGTACAATGACAAGGACAACCCTCGAGATAGGAATGTGTATTGGCACCACCTGTCTTTATCAAACTGAACACAATGGCATTTTGTATGCATTGGCCACTACAGGTGCATATTCAGTCTGTAGAGGCCTACGTACACGGAAAAGATGTTATAATTGTGCAACGTGGGTTGTACCTTGGAAATGGAGCAGTATGGAGACTTGATTCGCAATTTCTTGTGTCAGACCTCCAAGAAAAAGGCATTATTTCCAAATTGACTGATCTCAAGCTTTAGGGATGTTCCTTGGCTGATGGTCTCCAGAGCTGACAGCCCTAGACTATTTTCTTTGGAGATATCTGACAAGCAAAATTTTCCTTTTAGTGGCTACAGGGTAATGTGGATCTGAAAAAGGTAATCGATTATTCCACAGGACATAATCAGGATGTCATAGGGAACTTTTGGAAGCACCTGTAGAATAGAAATGTATCGACGCCAATGGAGGTATTTGCATGATGCATTCAAGACGTAGACATAAAATGTGGTGCATAAGTAATGGCAATTTGTGTAAATCTGATGGCCATGAATAAATTTTGTGGAACTACGCTTAGGGTCTGAATATCGCCTCTTTCCATTGTATTGTTTCCCAAGGACCATCACAATGGTACATGGTGTTAATATAAGTACAAAAATATATATGACATGACAATGATAGTGTGTAAAATATTAAACTCCATTAATGCCAGTGCTATCTTCCAGTTAGAGAAATTTTCACAAACTGTCCTCCACCTACTGCATCGTATCCATTTTGAACTATACAAGCATCTCACAACCTGTTCCTAAGCTCGATGAAGCATTCCCATGCTGGGAATTTCCGCTTAGAACGTTTTTTTAAGCTGTTATCGCATCCAATTATGCTAATAGAATGTAAGTAAAACACAAATAGAAATGAAGATTTCACATCACTCCTTTATTTTCATAAAAAAAAGTTTGAGATTGTGACAAAAAATGTATTAGTACTCTTAATGATTCATTGATTGAGTTAAAATGTTTGGGTGCTTCGGCAGGTATGGCCATTATGTACCCTTCTAAGTATACAAGGAAATATCCCATTATCTAAAACCCTTACCTTAAAGTTAAAAAGGGATATAAAGAGCCCTTTGAGAAAGTTCAAGTTGTAAAAGACCTGCACAGGACATGCACAACACATTAAAAAAAGGTAATGATAGTCTAAAACATTGGCCTTCCTCAGAAACAGTCTAAAAGGTCCTTTTCTCAAGAACCTAAACACATTTGATAAAACACTGTCATCGTCTTCCAATACATTTTGCTATTGCAAGTTTTATTTCCTTTTTAGAGTAACTTCAAATTGTAATCCAAATTTAATTTTCTTTCAGGGTATATTCCTGGGCTCAATTTCCGCTACGGCACATCCTTCCTCCGAGCAGCAGACGACAGTCTTGGAGAGTTCTGTAGGCGAGTGGCAGACCAAGAGGCCAGACGGGAAACAGAGCGAGCTCAACGTGCAAGCAGCGCCCCCAAAATGGTCTCCATTCGATCCAGGGACGAAGTGAAGTCTGCCATCAAGCAGTTCAATGATGAAAATTCCATCAGGAAGTTCAAAGGTGAGAATTGAAAATTAATTCCAAGAGTTTTATATATATGAAATTATGCATTCACAATCACAAATATCTTGAATGTGTTATTGAAGTGTATAAGTTATTCATGAATATTCGGAACCCCCGGAGAATGAATGCCATCCTAAAATTATATACTTCACCCATATAATTTAATTTCAGTCATAGTAATTTATGTTAATTATTATACAAGTGTTGCAGGAACATGATAACATCAAGCTCAGGGAGTGTTTTCTTTTAGAGGACCGCTATTAGTGGGGGATATGCCTTTTTTTTCCATGAAAAAAAATACCTTGCTTGCCTTTCATGGGAAAAAATCTGCAGATGTCCATGAAGTTATCTGACTGTAACAATGGGATAACAGTTATGCTCATTTATACTCTGACAAAAGTCTTACATTCCCAAGTAACCACAACCGTTGGGCCAACGTCAGTTTTTATGTGGGAAAGGTTGGCTTTATGTTGGTTGGCAAATTGACGTTGGTCTTACGTTGGGCCAACGGTGGTTGCCAACGTTTGCCCAACCATGGAAAAGTGAGTCACACTCACTCTCTAGCCTTCTTAAACCCAAAGGTTCATGGCTGCAGCAACACAGGCCTTCCATCTGTCCCTATCTTGAGCAAGATCTATATACTCTTTTCCATCCCTACCGATTTCCTTTAGGTCCATCTCAACGTTGTCCCTCCATCTTCGTCTTGGTCTTCCTACAGGTCTCTTACCATCAGGTTTCCCAACAAGAATCCTGTAAACTCCTCTTTCCTCTCCCATTCGTGCCACATGGCTTGCCCACCTAAGTCTTCCTGATTTAATTATTCTAATAATATCTGGACATGAGTACAAATTATGTATTTCTAAATTATGTAACCTTCTCCACTCACCTGTCTCCTCATCCCTTTTAGGTCCAAATATTTTCCTAAGGATCTTATTTTCAAATAATCTCAATTTATGTGAGTCAAAATTAGTTTTAAAAACAACTTTTTCATGCTAAGACAACTGTCAGGAGTATGCTGTAAATTCTAAAGTGTAAAATAAGTGACATGTAACAGTGTTTCTTTTCGATCAGTCACATCACATATTGGAAATATAATATATTTTTAATAAAAGTAGAAGCTATTTTTAACTTGCAGTCACTCACCAGTCCTTTGTCAGCTGCCATGGATGAAAGCTGTGTTGGTAATTGCTTATTGTTTGTCTCTTTAGCTGTAGTAGAACAAGAACATTCTTACAGGTGTGAAGGTGGTTAAACGATGTTATGTGCAAACTAGATTCCATGAAAGGTGGAAAACTAAGTATACTCCAGAAAGCTTTTTGTGCTACCATTTGAAGATACAGTGCCTTGAAAACAATGATACCATGTGACTGAGAAAGTGCTGTGTATTTCTTTTATTTTCATAAATAATTTGTACTATTGTTTACATTTGGTCTCACAATAAATTATGTATATATCAGAACACAAACCTATCCATTCTTTAGTTTTCAGTATGTTGGGCCAATGTAAAACCATACATTGGTCCAATGTAAAACCATATGTTGGCCCAATATAAAAACCATGCGTAGGGCCAATGTTGCAACTATGGTCAAAATTACCGATGTTTTTTTTTATTTGGGCCAACCATTTTCAGTATGGTTACTTGGGTTCTGTATTGAGTACTTTAGGCTAAGTAAGCTATTTGTGAAGCCTGGGGAATTTTAGGTGAAGGGGGAAGCAAGCAAGTTTCTGGGCTCACATTTTAGGTTCAATTTCTTTGCAGTATGAGAACTGTTCTTCTTTCATTCAACACACAAATAAGTAAAATAAACGATGATTAAAAATGTAAATTTGGCTTGAGAAAATAGAAATGATTGTAACCACAGAGCTAGTTAAAACATAGTTTTCAATATTACCATAATTTTTGTATTCCTCATCATTTTCAGCAGGTAGAACATGTCATATCAATAGTCCTATTTGTTTTTTATGTTGCCTCATTTAAACATGCATTTAATTGATTTATTGGCGTTTTTGTCTCTATCAACTATGGACCGTAGTGCGCGCGGAGCCGTCATTTTGTTTATTTGTGTGCCAGATGGATGGTCAATAATAATAATAATACTTACAATATTAATAGTCAACCTCTCTGGCAGAGTGGTTAACACAGTACGCTGTGATGCCAGGGGTACAGGGTTTGAATCTCAGCCTGGGTATGTGTGTTCTTTGTGAGTGTTCCTTCATCAATTTCATCATATCATCAGTCATCCTCATCATAGACCACCCCATACCATCTCAAAACAAAAAGAAACTATATAAATAAATTCTCTTTGGTCAAAAAATGCACTTTTGCATGGTATTTTGGAGTACATTAAATGTGGCTGGCCCCCATTAAATGTCTTCTCTGCCCCCACCCCTTTTTCTGCTGCTGTCACTGAATAGAAGAAGCTTTTGGATCTTACTAATTGTCCCATGAAGCAAGGAAAATTCATTAGTGGAAAAACATAACATCATGGCATAACAGCCAGTGCCTATCTACCAACCACCGGCGTCATTCCTACCAGAGGTAGGTGATCATCGAAGCAGTTACAGTGTGATGTGTGGTCAGCACGATGAATCCCCAGTAGTTGTAGGTTTTCTCTGACTGAGGTACCAACTCATTCGTAGCTTCCCAATTTCCTCTTGATGATGGGTGGTCACTGGTCCCACACAAAGGCCGAAATCTCAGAAGAAAAGTTGTTACGCTTCCCTTGGGAGACTTGAACCTTCACTCATCTTGTAGCAGGAGTCCCAAGCCTAACTCATTAAACCATCACAATGCGGAACAGTGGAAAAACAAATATATAAATCATCAACTTCACTATGGTTGTTGGAACATTCGGATCAAACTGGCTTTTCTTTAAGGGGAGGGAAAGTTGATGAAACTTGGGTCTGATGGAGGAAGCAACACCATCCCATAATAACATTCAGCCATGATAAATCTTCCTAAAGAAGATCGTTGTATTACAAAATAAGTTGTGTACAATAAAACCAGAGATCAGAATAAATTCTTCCATTATGTTGTATCAACAATAGTAGAGTTTCATTTGAAGGCTTCCAAGAATCATTATGTTGAAAGACATGTGATCAGAACATTGAATCCCATTGCTTCTGTTTTCTTGGTTTTGTACAACATAACAACCAATCTAAAATTGCAACTATATGAATTATAATATTGCAGTATTTTCAGTTAATTACTGAGTTAATAAAACAACTTTACCGGGAGAAATCCCTTCATGTGTAAATCATGCAAGAAATAAAAAATGTAAGTTAATTATGAATAAAATTTTGTAAAAATTATTTTTATTTCAGCGAAAACATTAACAGACTTCCCACCTTTAGCTGGTTACACAGGTCATTTCCCACCGATTAGAAAAGAATCACCACCAACAAAATATGGTGAGTGTAAAACCAGATGAATCTTGAGGCTAGTATGAGACACACACAGTGAGAAATGTACGTGCACTAAAGATAAATCAAAGTAAATTACATCAATTCAAAACAATTATCCATCAAACTTACACAAAAACTTATGTAGTACAGTAGATATTCACTCAAATCACAATGCAGAGCAAATAGCACGACAAGTTATTACGATACTGATTTGCATTGATAACATTTGCTTTGATGAAAATGGTGTTGGTTTTTAACTTCTCAAGCTTTTTCTTTCTTTGTAAATTTGCTGCCAGGGAATAGACAGAATGAACAGAATGTGAAGCTTGTGAATGTTCAGTTCGACAAGCACAACTGAGCAGTATTTTTCGTAAATATGCTTTCATGTAGTTACTGATATATAGAAAATGTAGAATCTGGCTTGATGGGTTAAACTACAAAGGGCTGCATTTAGTTAACCCATTATTTTTTTATAAGGAAATTGATTATGGATAGAGCTTATAATAAGTAGTTAAGCTGAGCAATTCTTTAAAATGCATGTACAAGTTTTATTACGGCATGCACTTTCATCTTACATCAAGAAAATACAGAAGTAGTCCCTTCAAGCTACAAAAACATATGAAGAAACCATTTCTGTTACGTCATACATACATGAGTTCTTCAAAGAAACTGACCAGTTGAAACTCATTTCATAAAAGAAAGTAACATGTGACCACCTGTGCACATTGTCAGTGGATTGTGAAATTAATTCTCTTACAGTAAGATACGAAAGCATGTTGTCCAGCACAGTTTAATGAAACAAGGCAAGCATGGAATGCTGGGGATTCAAGGATCATTTTACAATTCTTTTCGCAATACTAAGCACTGCATCGTAACAGAAGAGAAACAAAGAATATCAGGCTTCTGCAGATCGCACAAGTAAAGGTAGGTTTAGATAAATTGCTACACCATTAACCTGTATGTGTACTGTAGTATTGAGAACACTGCATCTTCTAGCAGCTTATCTAGGTGCACATGTATAGAGACTATCAATACATGCATGGAAAAAATTAGCATATAAATTATATTATTCTTATCTTAAAATTTCTTCTTTAATAGTACATATTTTTCAGATGTACAGCTGTTACTTATAATTTTCAATAGCCAAGAGATTATAGCAGTTATAATTTAGTACTATTAAGAAAAATCCACATACAATTTTATCAAATGTTTACAAAGTTTTAATTCATAAACATTCAGTTAAGTAATGTTTCATGACCATCACTAGTAAACTGGATGGATTGTAATAGTAGTATGTTCTTAGAATGATAATTCCGTTATACTTATTTCTCTTTACAGAATATAAAATAAGGTTGCCTGCTATAGTCGGCTACGGTGGGTACACTCCTCGAGCACTAAGGAAAATTGAGGTACATGAGAGAGATGGTGAGTGATACAGTGAGCCAAAAGAATGCTGATTAATTTTCAGGAAATGATTCCAAGTTAAAAAATGCCAAACATCATATATTACATGAATATAGTACTGTTGAGAGCTGAGAAGACTGCGAGTGCGGGGTGAGGTTCGGGGGTGAACGGGGAGGAAGTGTGGGGAGCGAAGTTTCGACTTGGTGTTCAATTTTTCAGTGTTGCCAGACATACAGAAATTCCTGTAGGAAAGGGTGAGAATCTGATAATGGAATCGGGAGTCTCCGGTTGCTCACATCTTTCCCGAGGGATGACCGTGTCAGGTGCTCTCGCGAAGAAGCATTAACAGACGCTAGGAAATACACAAAAAGCACACACCCTTACTTTCTTAGACACGTTGGAAGCAGATTGCTTTAATTTGTGAAGTTTTGCTAATTGTTGCCTCAAACGTTTATTGCTAATTTGAACATTCTTCACTTTATGTAATAAACGATTGCATTGTTTCTTTACTTGTTCTTCAGCACATTTTAATTTCTTTTTCACAGTTTCAACTCACTATTATTCTTGGAGATTGGGTATATTGAGTATATTTCCAGTACTCAAAGTCTCTGAATTATTGTGTGCCATGCAAATTCTTTTGCAAGAAGATGACTCTTCAAGTTTTCCACTGCTCGCTTTCGAATCTTGACGTTTATTGGCACGTCCACTTCGATCAATTATGTAATTTGGCTGTTGCACACTACAATTCACCACACAACCAGGTAAATTTAAACTTGGTTCAGCGTTTTTATTAAGCTGCGTTCTACAGGCATTGCTCAGCAGTTTTGCTTTTAAGTTTCGTTTGTAATCGGCATCCAGAAAATGCGATGAGCACACTGTGGCTCTTTTGATATTAACAGGATCTAATCTCTTACACTTTGAAACCCACATCTTGCACATAATCGGATCCTTTGGGACATGGCCATAGGCAGGAAGAATGTTGGGGAGGGGGTTCACTCTTAATTTTTCCCATGGGCGTCGCATAATCTTTAGTCATAAAAATTATGTTGTTTGACCATTCACACGAAACTTAATTTTTGGAATTTTGAAAACTGTCGAAAGCAGTAATTCTTTGGTTTAAATAGTAAAACATAACCTGGTACCTGCATTGTAACCTCAATTTTTATATCTAACGCTGTTTTTCTTCGGTTATTCTGTTCGAATACTAACTAACTGGACTTTATTTCAGTTATTAACAATGAAACTAACAAACATTGTGCTATTTTGTAACTTGCAATAAACGATGTATATTCTATAGACCAGTTCGATCCCACTTTCCGACGCTCATATTGTTCCTATGCTTTTCAAACAGCATTATATACAACCACTATGCACTATACAAGTATGTGCTTTATAGGACCGCATATAGGTTAAATGTACAGTATGTACTACCGTATATCGACTTCTGGGTGAAGGATAGTGAATGTAACACGCTATGAAGCAGGATATTCTAGGTTTGAACACTTATGAAGGGGCATTTAAACCCTTATGGAACAGGGAATTAAAAGTTGTAACTGGAATTTTGGGACAATCGCAAGAGAATTTTCAGTCTGATCCAGGAACAGCACTGGAAAGAGGACAGCAGAAGTGAAAATGAAGGGGTCGCGGGTGGGCTGTGATTCTGAGAATGAAACCCATTTCGCTCAAATTTCAGAATTCAAAATGTTTGAAAATTTCAACTCGATCATTTCAGAATTGTGTGTCTGTTGTATTTTGTGCAACTGCGAATATTTTTAAAAAAATATGTTACAAATTTTAGTTTCTGAACTCGCATTAATCCAACATGCCAGAAGTTTCGGTAGGGGGGGGGGGGGGCTTGAACCCTAACCCCCCTATGCTTTGGGAGCAAATAGCTTACACCTACTATATTTCTTGCGTTGTTCTGGCACAAAGCAACAGCACAATTGCGCGGCATCTTACTGAAGTGTTACTGTTGTTGCAAAAAAAAAGAACATCCCCACTATCACACAAGCTACAGAAAAGGAAACACAAGGCACTTTCAAGTTCCCTCGCACAAATGCAGATCCTATAACAAGCGGAAAGGTCAGTGACAGCGTCACCCCTGTCCCTTGATTGACGTCAGGGTTGGAACCTCCCACGACCCTCTTTTTTCAGCTTCGGGAGGGAAGACTGCGCTACTTTCTCAACTATTTTGGATCTGTGTGTGTGCGTCTTGCTAACTTCAGTGCTCTTGTTCCATTGTTGCAGTGCGAGTATGTCTTCTTCGCGAAGAATGGGACAGACAATTCACAGTGAAGCTAGGGAGATAATAAGAAACGTGATACAGCAGTGTGATGAAGAGGCCAAAGAAGGAAAATTAAAGTACTTGCTACAGCAATCAAATTTGCGTGTGTCTAATTACACGGGCGTATCTGTGCGGAGTGTATCAAAAATAAGGAAAGAGGCCCATGAAGCGGGCGAGACGTCACTGTCTACACCGGGTAAGAAACGACGACGAGCCGAGCAATACAGATTCCATTGCGACGAATTCGATCGAAGGGTCATCAGAGACGTAATACAAGAATTTTACCTTGTGAAAAATACAATACCAACGGCACCGAAACTTCTTTCAGCCATTCGCGAAAAAATTAATTTTCCGTGGAAAGTGCATAGTTTACGTCGTCTGCTTCATGATATGGGTTTCAGTTGGAAAAAATGCAGAAGCAACAAAAAAATTCTCATAGAACGTCCAAATATTGTTCATTGGCGTGCCAAATATCTAAGGGCAATTAAAAAATTGAGATCGGAGAATCGTGTGATAGTATATATCACATGGGTCGACAACAATCTCACCTTTGGGAAATGCTGGCAAAGTGATTCAGTACAAGGAGTGTCAACCAACACCAGTTCCTCCAATAGGTTAATTTTAGTTCATGCTGGTTCAAAGCACGGCTTCATAAATGTATCAAACTTGATTTTTAGGGCAGGAAAGGCAACCGGAGACTATCATGGACAGATGAATTCCGTTAACTTCGAGAAATGGGTGAGGGAAAAACTTCTGCCGGCCCTCCCGAGGGCAAGTGTTTGTGTATTGGATAACGCTCCCTACCACAACATACAGGTGAATAAGCCTCCGACTAAATATTCTGTGAAGCAGGAGATGATAGACTGGTTAAGACTAAACAAAGTGCCATTTTCAGAAAGCATGAAAAAATTTGAATTATTCCAATTGATCGAAAAGTACAGGCCGCCAGATAAGATTTTTCGTGTGGACGAACTTTTGAAGACGAATGGCCATTCAGTGCTTCGGTTGCCTCCTTACATGTGCGAATTGAATGCCATTGAACTAGCGTGGGCTAAAATAAAACGACTTGTGAGGGAGAAAAATATAACAGGAGATTTGACGTTGTCAAGGTTGGAGGAAGTGACAAAGAGTGCGGTGGACTCTGTGACGCCAGCTGACTGGGAAGGATATGACAGGCATGTCATCACTGTCGAACAGGACTACTGGCAGAAAGATGGTCTGATGGAGGACACTGTGGATAGAATCGTTATTTCACTAGGTGGTATTGACAGTGATGAAGACGACAACATCAGTGACAGCGATTCATCTTCGGGATCGGAATTGGCACAAACCTTATCAGATAGTGACGATGACTGATGAAAGGTGAGTGGAAAGCATGTTATTGTACAAATACTTTAATCATCAAAATAAAATTCCTCCATTATTAGTATTGCTTTCACTTGTTGCTATGTAATATCTTCCATTCATTTGCAATGCGTTTTCGTACCATGCCTTTTTCATTTATGCCGCTGCCACCCTGAAAGGAAGACTAGCTGGCTGCGCACGGCGACAACAGTTTCGCATTCCTCAGCCTTGCAGTCTTCTCAGCTCCCAACAGTACTTACAGCAACATTTTGATGAAGTATTTATGGATGCAACTATTTGAAAAATATAATGAAAATGATAACGATAACAACTGGATGAATTGCATAATTGTTGCTGCAGTAATTAATTATGGAATTCCAGATGGATGTAAAAGCTTACACAGAATTCTGAAACTACCCAACACATGTGATATAAAATGAATTGTGTGTTCATAAATATCACAGAATCTGGAGTTGCAAAATTTCAAACTTGTTGAAAAAATTTCAGCAAAAAATGCAGGCTTGACCAAGTCTGGCATACCATGCCATTGCTCTACCAACTGACCCAGCGAACCAGTCGTGGCTTCGCCTGATTTTACGTGGTTGCTGTTTTGCCTGTTTTGAATTCTCTCTGTCAGTGCTACTGCAATAGTATCTGTTGACTTCGAAAAACAGTAGATGTTGAGTCCTGGTTGAGCCCACTTTTCTAGCTGAAATTTCTTCATAGTACATTTCCTGTCTGTGCCAACTCTGAATGTAATGAGGGGTTTTAAAAAACTCAATATGCTGACCAAGGCAGAAATTTATTTTATTATAAAACATAAACTAAACGTAACGTTTCAATCAACCTTCTAGCAAGGTCTTCTTCAGGAAAAGGAGCGTGAGATAAAAGAGTACAACCACATTAAAGATGATAGAAAATGTTTAGCCTTTCAGGTGAATGTACAGTTGACAAGGGAAAGCCACTTGCTAGAATGTTCCAGAACACCTTTCTAATTGTCTGGAGGGGAGTAATGTTTGTGTATATATATCGTCCTGTTTTGTACCTTGTTACATTTGTACTTGGTGCGGAGTCTGAAGAAGATCTTGCTAGAAGGTTCAAACATTACGTTTAGTGTATGTTTTATAATAAAATAAATTTCTGCCTTGGTCAGCATATTGAGTTTTTCATATCATGGAAACAAGGCTTAATGGTGTTATAATGAGGGTTTTTGTTTAGAAAAATGAAAGGATAGACAAGAATAAAACAGAAAACTCCACATTGAATACCATACTGTGTTCATCAATTCAATATAATAAAGAGAGTGTAAGATTCCTAAAACAGTTATATCTTTTTATGCCTGTAAACCATGAAATATACAGAGATATTGAAGTTAATTTTATGTACCTTTAATGAAATCAAAATAACTCGATTCTATGTACAATGACTGTTTATTCAAATACCATAGTTATTATCTATTCAGTTTTAAATGTACAGGGATAAACTATGAAAAAGAAAAGATTCAAATTCAGTGTTTCATTTTTGTAGTTACTTCGCATACCATGTAATTTTAAATGAACTATCCCATGTACAGTATTTTCTAATCTAAAATTTATTTTGATCTGTATTACACATTAATAGTGAAGAAACAGAAACCATTTCTGGAACATCACAGTCTTCAGGTAGATTTTGCCTTGGAATATAATTTTCATTGTGTATAAGCACAGACATGTTGTGTGTGGTATAAGTTTCCATTGCCCTTCCAAAGCAGATTTTGGTTGGAGTTGTCTAAATGGTATCCCATTTATGCATTTTTTTAGAGGGGTTATCAGTTTTGTAGAAAAAGGAGACATCATCATCTGTGTTAGTAGAGAGAGGTGCCTGACACTGAATGTTAGCGTGTGAGAGCTAGATGGACACATATGTTACTTTTAAAGTAATACACAAATATTATATAATCTTCATACACACACATGTATATATGAAAATAATATGATGTTTGTGTATTATACATTACACCTCCCAAGTAACATGTCTCCATATACCTTCCACTCAAGAACAAACCTTGGAGTCCCAAGTAAGCGAAAGTGGTTGCCTGAACATCAGACTAACTGTACTAAAGATGGTTGGCCAAATATGAGAAGATATTGTTGGACCACAGTGAGCTTGGCGGTGCTGTCAATGTAGGACCAATAGGTGGTTTATGCATTGTACCAATGTACTGAAAACTTAAATGGGGATATGTTTGTTTTGTGTTATATATATATAATACATTGTGAAGCCAAATATAAACTATAGTACAAATTATTTCTGTAAAAATAAAAATATACACAATTCTTTCATTCTTGTACAAATACAGTAGTATCACTGTTTGGAAGGTACCTTCAAGTGGTAGCACAAAACACTTTCTAGAGAGTTTACTTAGTTATGCATATTTCCAGGAATTTAGTGTATGTGTACCAGTGTTTATCTTATATCACTGCATGAAAAAGCAAACAATGTGATTCATGGACGAAATAAATAAATCAATCAATCATTTAGATAATGAACCACCTTCACAAGGATATACCCGTAAAAATGTTCTTGTTCTACTGCAGCTAAACAGACAAACCATAAGCAATTCACTTAACAGAAATATCATTCATTCATGGCGGCTGACAATAGATTGGTGGCTAACTCCAAATTACTGCAAAATCTTGGGGGGGACAGGGGGATTTCCCCCACCAACAATTTTGACCTCAAAAATCCTCCCACCAAAAAATTCCGACAGGGAGAGTTTTTGTTATGACAACAAAAGATAAGTAATTAGTTTTGACTTCAATATGTACTTTACTAAGAATAATATCGAAAGAAACCACAGAAACTAGTGTGGTTGTGAGTGTTAAATATGTTTTTCTTTCTTTGAAGAGATCATAAACAGATCTACACAAGTAACAATATACCACAATGAAAGTAAAACAAGAGTGCAAGACAAATATAACTATGAAATCTAGTTGATTTATATTAAAGCAAAAACTTATGCATAATACAACAATTTCAGCTCCTTTGTAATTTATTGACATTTTTAACCAGCTAGTAAAAGTCTGAGTTTGCTACTTTATAAATGCTTGATGTATACAATAAAAGTAACAAATTTATTCCTTTATATGTATTTATAATGGTGCATTTTTAATATTTAGTAATATACTTGTATATTTAATAGGATTATGAATACGTATATCAAATAACAATTTATTCTATATATGTGAAATATGTGTGGGTAGATTAATATCATCCTCCCCCACCAATCACAATCGTAAATGATTTTGCACCCTGTTACTGGGTGAATTCAACATGCATGTATTATTATTATTATTATTAATGTAGTTAGTTGTTGTACAGTATTATCATTTCAAAATAAGGGACAGCAAATTTTTCTGCTGCCTAGGGCACTAAGTAGTTAAATTCACCTCTGCCTTGCTACCTCACTTTTCTTTAAGTCAAGGGTTCTTGGAGGAGCCCTATCATGCCACACCCATCTGCATTAAATATTGAGTTTCTGAGCATTTTTGTGTACCTCCCCTCCCCCCCTTTGGCCCTTTTTGGTGGGGGGCACAGCTACTGGAGATCACCAGTGTGGCATGTTGGCATTTTCGTTGGTTTAAAATGGATCACACTGCTATAAGAACTGTACTTGATAATGAACCTGGGAAAAGCAATTGCACATACAAAGCTGACTTACAAAAGGCAAATATTGCCTTCAGATGAACACTAAAATCTGTTGAGTACTACAATTACTTTATGAATAACCATGCTCTTGTTTGCTTTTCAACCATTTGTGGCTCCATCTGTGTATATACGCGTACAAATTGAGCAGATATATGAATGTTATTTATCTTCTTTACACAAAGGAATGTAACAGTCCATTTTATTTAGAAATCTAATAAGTACCTCAGTTATGTTATCAAATGTTCTCTGCAGTAGTATCCTATGTAGCTGTGTGCAGCCCTGACTTGGATCATAGTGTTGATCTACCATCAGGATAATTGGAAAACGACTTGAAAAGAAGTACTATATCCTATCACAGGAATCCTGGAGCAAGGTTGCGTGTAATGGCCAAGGAGGGAAGAAAGTGAGTGGGCAGAGCAAAATAGTACACACTGCTGCAAATGACAGGGAGCTGCAGACGTTTTTCCCCCTCCATGCACTCCTATTCTCTCTCACGTGTTCATTCTTCAAGCCCTCTTGAGTCACTACTTGCGCAGAAATTTGATTTTGACTGCTTGCTCCAGAGATTCCCAGGAGAGAGTATAGCTGGTACAGTGGGATCCATGAGTAGTACCATGCAAATTGTCCATCACCATGTTTGTGCACTTTATTTGACCCAATAAGAGCTTCAAGAATTAAAAGAAAACTCGAAACAAGCTGTTGACAACTTCTGCACCAGCATACATAAAAACCAATCGCTTAAAAACACGTAGGATGTAAGAGAAAAATTAATGAAAATAGTCACGGACAATTTGCATGGTAATACTCATGGATCTCACTGTACCAGTCAAAATGCTATATGACAGCAGTCACAGGATTCGCTACATGAGCACACATTCCCCAACAAAAAGCTACATGGTAGGTACTGGCCTTCTGTTATGCCATGAGGTTTAATTTAAAGTATTGTTTATAGCTCCTAACATGTAACAAAAATCCTAGCTGAAAATGAACGCTCCAGTTTTGTCTCACAATTAAAATCTCTGTAGTATTCAATTTGTCTCTCTTCTTTGCAGAACGAAAAGTCTCTTCTGATTTTCCACCAATTGCTGGATACACGGGACATATTCCTCGTTTGAGAGGTGCCGATACAACTCTCAGCCAAAGATATAATCTAGTTGCAAGAAGAGGCCTTGAAATGATGCACAATGAGAGAGAACAGAGGCAGAAACTCAAGTCGGCTTCTCACAGAATTGGAGATGAACTACGAGCTGCTAGAAATCCTTACTCGATGTGAACAGAGTCTGGGAGATTATGCTTCACAGTATCTTATCTCCTCGGTATTTATGTATTCACTGCCTTCAATGACCTGGCCATATTGCTTTGAAATCTACTTGAACACTTATCTTTGAGTTCAAAATACTCTATAAAGAAAAGGGCATTTCTTGTTTTTCTAGTAAACTATTACTGATTTTAATGCCATCTTTAGCTGACATGAGACATGTTATCCAAAGTACAATAACTATTGTACATTCAGTTTATGTATATAAACAGCTGGGATTGCAAATGTAAAAAAAAATGCAGCATTTTTATGTTAATGTACAAATCTACCTCAATAGATTTGTTTTCTTCTCCTGTCTTGTCGTAAGAAACATCGGGACCATTAGAAAAGCAGGCTACATTGGATAAATGTAATGGGAGGGGAAGTTCTGATGAACCTGTTGATTTATAGTTACTTCTGAATTTGGAACTCAATAGTCTTTAAAATTTGAAACAAAGAAATTCAGTGTTCATCAAAATCTTAATTTTAATTGTTGTTTATCTATAGGGAAGCTTCATGTAAGTTCATAACAGGTGTAAGAACAATGAAATACAGTGGAGATAAATATATTTAACAATTTCAATTACGTTGCTGATGACATTTTCATAATTTTGCTTAAAATGTAGTGATAAAAACATTTAATTTTTAAAAGACGAAAATGTGTGATGATAAAAAAACTTACATGTAAATGTTACTAAAGATTTCAAATTTAAAGTAGCAGATTGGAAGCAAATGGTCAGATTTATTTTCTGTAATACAACTAATTGGAATCATTGATTTAAATGAAATTTACCATCTTCCTGCAGCCCCTTTCGACTTTTCTGACTTAATCATTTAACTTTCCTATTTTTAAATGACTAAACATATATAAATCTGCATTGCTCTATCTTTTAAAAAATATGTGAAGATGTTTGAAATATATACTTATACCAAGCATTTTATTTTTATAACTGTTCACAATAAAGTACAATCATTGATAAATACCAAAATAAACAATAAATAATTAGTTGTGGTGTTACAGTACCATCATCTTATATGTAGTATAGTAACAAGTTTAGCAGTATTATCGTTGTTATTCATTAAATGTACTTATGTAAATTTTACATTCCACTGTAAGCCTGTAATCTTAATTTCTTTTTCAATTGTCGTCTATTCAATTGACCCTTTCTTTTCACTTTGTGTGATGCATCATCAATTATGGTTTGGTGTCCTCTGCAATACTCGTATGTGTTACATATTACCATGACTTCTTTTTATTCATGCTGGAAACTACTTATAAGTTTCCTTAATTGCATAATTTAAATATAGATAAATTGTTTCATTGTAAGTTTGAACCAACAATGATTTTAGAGTTAAAAATAATTTCATATATTAACATTTGAATTAAAATTATTCACTTTTAGTGGTGCATACTTCTCTCAAAATTTCGATGCAAAACATATGATCTTCTCTTTAAAAAAATCTGCAAAACAAGTGTTGTGTGTTGAAACTTCAATAGCCACCAAAAGTACATTTTATTTTTCCACTAAGATCATGGCTAGAATGAACTATCGGCAAATAAGTTGTATGTATGTATAAATTTGTACTATTTGTAGCTAGGTCTCCAAAGAATAAAATTCTGGAAGATTTATTTACAGCCTTTAAACCCTTTAGATTAAAATGTTTTGGAATATCAGTATGCCCTGAATATCAGTTCTTGTATGTTTGTGGTCTTGCTACCGTGAATACAAAATTGAACCAACTTGATCTAAACAACCTAGCAACAGAGTAGAAGTAAGTAATACCTTCCTTTCTTTTCTCACAACTCCGACCTCGACATCATAACATGAACACTGAAATACACTTATTACCACTTTAACATACTACAAACTAAATCTATAAAATGAAGCAAAATTGGGTGACTGAAATAAAAGAAGTCTTGAGACTTTGATGCAACCTTTGTTTTTGTTTCCTTCAGTGCTCGTGTAGATGTTTTGGTGCAATAATGTGTTAAAACTTTGATACTCCATCCTCCCACTTAAACAATAACTCATTTTCGAAGATTCTTCAAAATAATATTGCGGAATTTAATTCTTTGGTTTGCAATACAAATTTCTTTACTTGTCAAATGCATACCAAAAGAAAATAAAAAGATAGTTATAAATCATACAGTACTAAACCTTGTCATTCATGGAGATTACAAAGCTGTTTATTCAGTTGTGTTTAAATAGTGACTACTAAACAAAAAAAAAAACATATGACGTGGACATATTTAAACACTATTATGTTATTTCAAAAAGTGGTTTTCAATTTTTCTTACTTCTGATTCGGCTAATTAAAAATTGTAATATACTGATATATACTTGTATTTGTTGTTTGTAAATTTACATAATTTTGATAACAGGCAGATGTCTTTAATTTGCATTGTTTATTATTCTATTGATAAAATATGCACAGTATTCATCTTCAGTTTACTTACATTTTTCAGCTGTAGTTGCAGAAATTTGGAAATTTATCAAGTAGAGTGAATGTACCTTGACATTTTATTCAGGTAAGACACCTGACCTATATAGTGAAGATGATATTATTTTTCTAGGTAAGAAATATTTCTAGGCATAATCTGCATCAGAAAACATTAGCAATAAATAGTGAGTATTTTGCTTCATATCTAAGTACAAACATATAGCATTTTGAAGCATATATTAGCAATACTCCATAATGTAATGAATATTGTTACTATAATTAGTCCCTGCAAAGTAATCCTATCCATTTTTATTTTTCTTGTTCAGAGTGGCATACATTTTTTGTATAGATTACATAATTTGGTAACATTATCTTCTTTTCAAATAAATAACACTTGTGAAATCTATTGCCTGGACTGCTGTTAAAATATGTATGAAACTTGTTTGTTTTAAAATAAAATTTCAGCTGTGGCATGAAATTGCTTAATTGAATCCCTAAATTCACATATGGATTTTGAAAGAATAATTATTTTCTCATAAATTCCATAATTATGTTGCAATTGGCTTCCACTTATTAACTCCTTCAATTTTTTTTTCTGAAATAGGAAATCATTTAAGGAATGAAATGGAGAAAAGTTTATTGGAAATCTGGGGTAAAAATACTAATTGTTTAGAGTGATATAAATTTGCACTTACTTCGTTGATGCTTGTTTTGTTGTATTTTCAGAACTACTGTCCCTTTGCCAATTTGTCTCATGTTGTAACAATTCCATCATTTTAATATTCACCCAGTTACTGAAATGAATAACTTATGTTACAACATCAGGCATCAGCCATAATGAATGTGGCTCATGTACTGATGTAATGTTTGTAGAAAAGTAGCTATGTGTAGGTGTGTGTGTCTTCTGTCTTGTACAAATGCAAGATGAATGAACATCATTTATTCTATTACTTTGATTCCCACTTTTACTAGATCAATTCTTGATGCATTTCCACTCTTCTCAATAAAAAATAGTCTTGAAATCTGTGATGGACGATAATTCTCTGTTGATTCCCTATGGGATCAAATTTTAGTAATTCAGATCAACTTACATATAAAAACAGCAATTGCTTTCTAGTGCTTACATGAATTAACCTAAATAGCAAAGGCACAGGGAATGGAATTTCTTTGAAACAGTCTTTCTTCTTTTAAAAGAATTTTTAAAAGTCTTTCAATTGATTGGTAGTTTGCGACATAGACCAGAAATACAATAAAATGTTATTACTACAAAAATAATCCATGCTTCACTCTGTCCCTCACAGTACAAAAAGCGTTGAATAATTTATAAGAATTTAATTACTTTCTGCAGTAATTGGATTAGTATAATTTTCCCCAATCGATTTGTCCTTTTAAAAAGTTGATTTTCTCAGAACATTACAGATATATGTAATTTTTTTATTACATTTGCCCCAGCAGACAATACATAATAATATTAAGCGGAGAAAATATACAGAAACATCTGGGATATATGGAATGAATGTGTTTGTAATACTCACTTGAAATATGAATGTTCTGCTCAAAATATACTATAAATTGAGTGTTTGTGTGGGGGGGGGGGAACCAGAGGGTGGTCTGGTGATCACAAAGCCAGAGGAGCTCTTCTGCTCACATCAGGTAACTCATCAGAATGTGAATGTGTTCTGTTATTTCATCAGTTCAATCATCCATCCAGCTTGTTAGAGTTAGCCAAGAGAAGTAGAAAAGTGTCAAAAACTGACATCCAATCATTAAATTGAATCAAGAGGCTTGTCGTAGTTTTTATTGATAAGGACTTCCCAAATGTGGCTACACTGTGTAAAAAATGCAACGACAAAAAGATATGTACAAATTTTGATTAATATGGGAAGGGTCTCTGATGCAAATGTAAATATTACTATGTTATACTTGTATATACATATGCCATGTTTGGTAGTAAATATAATGTGAATTGATAAATATTTGAATTGTAAGCAGTTTTTATTTGAAGAAAACATTTATATTTTTAACTATTTCTTTTATTTACAATCCTCCCAAGATGCAGAATAGGAAATGAATAATACAAACAATTTTCATTTAGTTATTACCACACAATTATTTAATTCATTAAAATATCTTGTAACATCACATGCTGTATCACTGAAATACACAGTTGTACGTCAGTTCGACCTCACCAGCCCTGATTCTGATTATTCTAATGTGAAAATCCATAAAACAGCAAGTGATTATTGTAAACTGTGTTCTTTAATTTTTTTTTTCTTTGTCCAAGAAGAGGTAAGGATAGAGACGTCGGAATTTATTTATTTTGGAGTAGGAGGGCATGTTCGTGAATCTACAAAGTGATTCTTAATACAATCTGTGGTCAATGACGTATTTAGGGAGAGGCTCCAGGGGGTCCGGGCTCCCCCCTGAAAGACTTAGCAAGTACATAAATTAAATAATGTTTATTTATTTATTAGCATCTTATTTTAAATGGCGGCCTTTTCTTACACTCAACCGTACATGAAATTATAAGTTGAAAAGCGGACAGACCCACATAAGAACACTTGCTATTCGCAGCAGGTGAATATTGTTGAAATTAGTGGCGGCTGGGAGCTAGTATGATGAGTAGTGCCAACGTGATCAAGAAATCGAAAAAATCTTCGCTAGCATACTGGTATGTCATAGAAATCTAATGAAAGAAGTAATTTAAATGGAACTTCGTTTACTAAAATTGCAGACAAAAATCGGAATTCCTAAGATTGGTTTATTTTACTTCGCATTTGTACTGATTTTGGCTAATCGCGAAGATAAGGATGAGTGGACACTCACAAAGAACACCGACAACCAGGCCTGGATTCGAACCCATGATCCCTGGCGTCGTAGCATGCTGTGCATGGAGGACGGCCAGAGTTTCTAGGAAATAAATGCGACTATTAAAATTTCGACGCCTCCTGTCACCTTTACCAACGTATTTACCAAATACAAGGTGTACAACTTTGCTTCCGCCGTTTTCCGACAGGTGGCAACAACAGGAAGTAGCGGTCGAAAGAAGCAGATCGCAGACGTCACGCAGTTAGCTTGGACCTCTGTCAAGATAACCCCATTCAAACATTAGTCGAGTGGTGTGTGCATCGTGAAGTTGTTCGTGATTGAAAATGTCAGTGTACGAGCCAAATTCTCGCCATTTGCGGGAGGTTCTACTTTTTTGTTTCAATATGAAGAAAACTGCGGCTGAGGCTCATCGAATGCTCTCCACTACGTATGATGAGGACGCTATAAGTGAGAGAACCTGTCGTGAGTGGTTTCAACGCTTCAAGAACGGTGACTTTAACGTCGAAGACCGGCATAGCGGTGGAAGACAGAAAGTTTTCGAAGATGCAGAATTGGAGACATTGCTGAGTGAAGACTCGCGTCAAACTCAAGAAGAATTGGCACGATCAGTGGGAGTGACACAGCAAGCCATTTCAAAACGTCTGAAAGCCATGGGTATGATTCAGCATGACAACGCACGACCCCACGTTGCCAAAGTGGTGAAAACGTACTTGGAAACATTAAGATGGGACGTCCTACCCCACCCGCCTTATTCTCCAGACATCGCTCCCTCTGATTATCACCTGTTTAGATCAATGGCTCATGAACTGGCTGACCAACACTTCCGATCTTATGAAGAAGTCAAAAAGTGGATCGATTCGTGGATCGCCTCCAAAGATGAACATTTTTTTAGACGCGGCATTCGTACGCTGCCCGAAAGATGGGAGAAAGTAGTGGCCAGCGATGGACAATACTTTGAATAATGCCTGGGTAAGCAATGTTTTTCATTCCAGCGTCATATTTTTGGGGGAAAACGGCGGAAGCAAAGTTGTACACCTTGTAGAATTGATGTTTAAATCTGGCGTGAGACGGCCAAGTTGTTTAACTTTTAATTTTATATCGTATAGGTGTGTTTCACCTACGTCACAAACTGTTGCATTGTGGGATCGAGCAGCCATGATTGAGGCCGGTTCTTGTAAACATACGGAATTCAAGCTGGCGGGCGGGAGATTACAACTTTGTTTACGATGGTACTGTGTAGTTTTCGGTTGTTTAACAGACACTCAAGTTTTTCCTCGAATTTTCCTAGAAAGAACAGAAGATGCGCTTCAGGGCACGGGACTCTATAATTGTTGATCAGAAGATACCGCGCCGTCTGGTTGATGAAAGTAAATCGTGCCAACATTAATGAACAAAGCGAACATTTCAGAGTATGCAGTGAACACATTTCCTCTCAGGTAAGTTCATATGCCACCTTTGTCTATGACTTTTAGTACAAATGGATCGAACTGGTGTATTTAATTTTGTAATAGTGTTTCCTTGTGTTTTGTTAGAAAGGTGTTGACTGCTGATACTTCCGATAAGTTTGACGATAAAAATGAGTACTTGATTATTAACAAAAACTGTTATTAATTGTTATTCGATCCATGAGAAAAGGCACCGGTAGTATACTATACTATAGGCTATAGGCTTTGCGTACTATCAGAAATAAAAACACTGCTATCAAAGTATCCCAAATTGATTGATTGGTTTGGTTTATCTTACTTCGCTTTTATGTAAGTTTTGGCTAACCGTGAAGACTAGGTTGAGTTATGATGTGTTGAAATTGATGAAGCGAAACTCACAAAGAACACCCATGCTCGGGCTGGGATTCGAACGCATAACCCCTGACATCGTAGCGTGCTGTGTTAACCACTCTCCCACGGAGGCCGGTATATCCGAAATTGTTAAAGCAAGGAGTGAAGTGAAATTACTGTTTTCGAGCACCTCAACATTTTAAGTAACGGCGCTTCAACAAATCTTAAAAAGAAACAGAGACGATAATGGCGCAGCCTTGGAATTTACAGTTAATTTTGACTGGATGTAAGGGCTGGTTTACATTGGTCGAGTGAGCGGGAGAGTTACTGGCACGAGTTACTAGCCTGTCTGCTCGACTCGACCCTTCATGGCGAGTAGCTGTTTACACACAATCCGCGCTTTCCAGATTTCACCAGCGTGCATCAGACTGGTGCACAAAACATGACGTCAAAATTCGGTGAAATACGGAAATCTTTATGCTACAGCAAATGAAAGGTAGATTCGGAATGAGCGCGCATATTCACGTTTATTAGGAAAAAAAATCACTGATGGTGACTAAATCACAGAAGATATTTCGTAAATATTATATATTTTCACTTAACGACATCTTATTTTGCATGTGCACTACGAATTTCAGTGGTATTCTTTTGTAAAAATGTCGAATTTTGCAAATGGATGCTTTCCTGCATGTTGCAGCAGAAGATGGACGCATGTTTTGATGCATTGGCATCAGTGCCGGATCTACAAATCTTGCCCCCCCCCCCCCGCAAAATATTACCAAAGGCCCCCTCTATCTACCTACCTACCTACCATTACACAACCACACACACACATATTTGAGAGTTTAAATATATACTTTCTTCTTTTCTTTTAATGTTGACAAGAAGTTACATAAGGGCCTAGAGGGTGATTCAAAAGTCACATTACAGCCCCCTAAAAAGTAAAGGAGTTAGGCTGGGTATAATTGGTAATGATAAAAAAAGGTTAGGCTTA
This sequence comes from Lepisma saccharinum, assembly GCF_977018435.1. Taxonomy (NCBI): domain Eukaryota; kingdom Metazoa; phylum Arthropoda; class Insecta; order Zygentoma; family Lepismatidae; genus Lepisma; species Lepisma saccharinum. Next base: position 74,291,048 of record NC_139236.1, read on the forward strand.
GGGGGGAACCACATTGGTGTGTTCCAAGCGGACGTCCGCCATATTGAATTCAACTCAAAAGTTTTTAAATCGAAAAGGGGTGATGTGATATATGACACACTTCTCTAACCTGGAAATTTATACATTTGTTACAATCATGCAGTTGTAAGTTTTTCCTGATTAAAGATAGGTTGAAGAAACTTTCCCCACTGCATTTCTCGTGAAATTCTTGACCGATTTGATTCTAGTCTGACTGCAACGAGGGAAACCTGGGTGGGTGATATAAGATTGGAATTTTTCCGACTTTGTCCCCGCAAAAGCGGCTCTAGGGCCCACCCAGCTCCAAATAAAATTGTACCGGGGGCCGGTAAAGGTGGCCGCAGCGTGGCGCTGATCAACTCACCTCCAAGATGGCAGACATCGAAAATATGTGGGGCCTGTAGGGGCATATAGGAACCCTGTACTATGCCAATGGCTGAGGGCCCCCTAAAGGCTTACTTGTCTAAGCCGCCCCCCCCCCCCCCGCAATGCGGGGTTTTGCGGATTGTAGATCCGGCACTGATGGCATGCTTTATTTCAGTTTGCGTGCAAGAGAAGAAGCAGTAGTATTTAAAATGTCGTTTATGCCTGCATCCACTTTATTCGCCCTGTGTGCAACAAAATCGGTGTTGTCATTCCGTACTATTGCCTACAGGACGCATATCAACAAACAGAACACGTTTCAGTGCAGACGACGCCATTTTGATTCACCAGCCCCACCGGTGGATTCTGGAAAGCGCGGTTTCTACTAGACTCCAGCAAAGTGGGATAGTAGCTGCAGCTGTTTGGGGCTCTTTTCACAGAATGAACCCATGGACGTCGTTGTCGATTTTTTTAAAAAAAGTTCTGAAACTGTTTACACACTTTTTTTTTCACGAGAAATGAATACAATAATGCACAAGGACATGTCTGAAAAAAAACTAATTTCTTTGATTTTTCTATTTTCGATCATTCTTGGTTGAATGTAAATTCCTTATCTTTAATATTATTTCACCTACGCCAAATACATCAAATCTCATTTCTTCAACTTCATACACCCGTAGTTTAATTTGTTTGTTCCTATAATCGACACAAATTCCATGGACACTCGCAGACACAACACAACACAGACTCTATACTGTCATCAGAAAGCGTTTACTCGGTCGAGTCGCCGTCCTCCGTGGACACCCACTCGACTGTCCTGGCTACTGGAGCGAGTACTGGCGCCAATGCTCTCCCCAGCTGTTTACACGGGGAGAGTAGATCGCTTTACCCTACTCGCTCCAGCTACTCTCCCGTCTACTCGACCAATGTAAACCAACCATAAATGTTTCAAGCAGAATCCTAACCACTAATAAATATACCAAAACAAATTGATTCCAGGTAGCTGGGTAAAGTAAATAATTAATAAACACAGCAGGTTATTCCTCAGTAAACAAAAAAAGAATCGATCTGGCAATTCGATTATCGATGGCGGGGAAGGAACTTCCGGTTTGACCAAATTCCCAATGTAAACAAGTGCGATACAGATTATTATACGAAAGTATCTGGAAAAAAATGGGAAATTGCCGGATCCTTTAGATGCAGATATAAGGGACAAAATACTTATATTTTCCAAGAAAATGTTGATCTTCTACCAACAGTTTTGTGCTAAGAATTTCCCATTTTTTTCCCCATATACTTTCATTCATCTTTATCGCTTTCAAATCTCAAGCGATCCATTCTGTATGCGATCTTTCGTAACAAAATAAGCTCGAAGATAATCTGTATCGCACTTGTTTACATTGGGAATTTGGTCAAACTGGAAGTTCCTTCCCCGCCATCGATAATCGAATTGCCTGATCGATTATTTTTTGTTTACTGAGGAATAACCTGTGTATTTATTAATTATTTACTTTACCCAGCTACCTAGAATCAAGACTTCTGCAGGTTGAAATAAACCTTACATAAATTATGAAAAATTAAATACTTCAATTTTACAACAGTAAAATGTATAATTTTCGAATACACAGCCCCTTTAATTTTATCATATGGCTTTAAGAGATCCTCGTCAGAAATTTTTGTAGGAGGTAAAGGCCTTTAATAAAAGTGGAATAGTAGCAATAATAATTACGACGGTTATAAATGTTATTGTACAATAACTAATTACTAAACTAATTATATATGCAATTTTATTTTAAATTTATTATTATTAATAATTTTTCCATTCTACTCGATCCACAAGTCGAGTGAATATCCAGCATAACAAAAAAAAACATTAATTATTTTACATTTTATAGTTACAGTACTGAAATGCACAGTTAATATATTTTATTATTAACTTTTGCAGGTGTCGTTCAGAAAGGACTTTAGAAGTTAGTAAAAATTTTATTAATAAAGTTTATATTGTGTGACCTCGCATAAAATTATAATTTTTGGAATTCTGAATGATTATAAACAGTTCCAATTTTTAAATTTAGTCAACACATGTGCGTTAGACAATTATAATCTTCGAAACACGTAAAATATTTTCATTTGATTTATTCCGGTGATGTAGTGCCAACTATACAGCCTATTTCCTCGTGTTTGTGTCCAGTCTTTTCGCTTTACTGCCTGAATCCTCTGATTTTTCCGTATCGGATCTGTATGAAAACTGTGCACAGATACCGAGAAAAAATATTTGTTCCCAACCTCGTGTTGTATCCAAAAGTCACACAATGATTGTCGTCTTTTCTTAAGACACTGCCTTTACTCCATGTTATTCATATCAAAACCGGAAGTGAAGTTCCCGCGCCCGCCAGAGAAGCACAGAAATGTAAACATTCAGTGAATAGCCCTCATAGTTGGCTAAAAATTTTTAGGCCCCTTTTTATTTAGTTATTGTCCAGTTCATATGGATCTACACCGCAAAACTTCGCTTTTTCTTCATATCTTTTTCTGTGGACTGCGCAAAAAGTTTGAACATGAAAAATTACCGCTATTTCCAGATGGCACGACATTGTCCTTAATTTTATGCAATGTTACCGACATTTTACACAGTACTAACAAACGTACAGTTTACGCAGGTGTAACGAACGTAAGTGGTGGGTATCACTGGCAGGTATTTCCTTGCAGACGGCAAACAACTTGGCCGCTAACATGGCGCCGGTGCGAATCCTGACGTCACATGAAGGAAAGCGGTGTATGTAATAAAGATCTAATCTCACTCGTCTTCACTCACTACCAGTGATATATATATATATATATATATATATATATATTATATATTTGCTCACTACCCTTCCTTTCACACACCATCGTCGGACACTTTCACTTCACTAAAAAAGAAAAACACTGAACAATTAGACACACCGAGTCGAACACGGTATTCTCGCCTTGCTCTGTTTACAATTTCCAACCACAGTACGGGGACATCAACAATCGGTGTTACTAACAACTAAAATATGATAATCTGCTAAATGAACTGTGATGGTAGATTTTCCGTGTAATTCTTTACAAATATTAAAGAACAAAGTCTCTTGGTGATGCGAATTCCTTTGATATTTAGACAATTCTTTTTTTTTACAGAAAATGTCTTCAATATTTTCAACGTCAATTACAACACGTGTGTGTCTGTGTGCGTGAGAGAAAGGGATATGTTTTCCCTAAGGAAGAAATCTGCAACAAGTAAGTCTGGATGGCTAGACGCATCTATCTAAATGGTTATATACATTTGGGAAGATATTACGTTCGTTCTTCCCAAGTAGGCAGGGAAATCTCTCTTTCGCGAATTACTTCTCCAACGACTATTACACTTCTCTCTGATGTTTGCAACTATGTCAACACAATGCGAAAGCTCTCGCGTCGTCAGCCAAAAATTGGCTCCGCTGGTGACTGTAACCTCTGCTGGTTACGCTATCTTTCCTTGTCCCAACACCTCGCTTCTCTGAACTACCTTCGATGAGGTGTCCTCTACCGTCACTGTTCGGTAGTCCGAACCACTATGTGCCTCCGAAGAAAATGCATGACAAACAGAGAATTTTTGGGGAAGTTAAGCTACGAGAATTGGAGCTCCGTCGTGACAGCAGCCTATTTTAAACAAATATTGGTCAAAATAAAATGAGAGTACCTCTTTATTGACTTTGGAGAAAAATAGCATTTGCATGTTTGCAGTATGTGCCAACAACACAAAGCATGAAACGCAATCATTATCAGGAATATTATTATGTTGACAAGCCCCTTCCAGTTACCTGATATTTCTTATTGGAGCCTTAAATAGTTGAACTTTGCGTGCGACGATTGCTGCACGGTACCTCTGTCATTACAGAAAGAAGGATCATTTCATAAACAGATTAGAATGTAACATTTAATACTATGTTCGTTATGAGTAAAAACGCATTTTAACTTAAAAGTCACACACAGAAGAAGGTCTGAAGGTCTGAATTAGAAGTAGTTGTTTTACAAATTCCACACTGGCGTTTAGAAATATCAGGTGAAGTATATTTGAATATGCACATTGAAATGAAATTCATTAAAAACAACTGATGTCTCATTCTACTGTATTTACCAGAGTACAAATTCAAAAACGTTCTTCATATTATTAACAATTTAAGAGCTGAATTTAGGGGTGTGCGGGATCCCGAAAAGTCGGGACCGGGATCGGGAAAAAAACTTCCAGTCCCGATCCCGACTTCTGGAAATGACTTCCAGACTTTTCTGCATCCCGAGCAGTCGAGAAATATCGAATGGTCATTTTAAAAAGTCGTTAATTCTCGACGTTATCAGCATTGTAAGTTTCTGGGACTTATGGGAAATTATTCGTTTTTATTCAAGAAATGCAAAAACAATCACTTAAAGTGAAAATGACGTGTATAATTCGAGATTTCCAGAGCTTCGGAAAATTCAAACATTTTCCGTCTCGAAAATTTCCCGGGATTTAAAACTTTTCCCGTCCCGACCCAAAAAATTCTGTCCCTCACACCCCTAAATAAAGTAAACGCGATTCTCTATAATATAAAGAAAAACTATGTGAAAGAATTACAAAGAAAATGTTACATACAAGAACAAAAGTCTAACCTCAACACTCATCAACACAACACAACACACACACATACTCCTGACAGTCATTTCGAGCTTAATTACGTTGATTAATTGGTTTTAGTGCTTTTCCGTAATTATACGTATTAGTTTTGTTCCCAGAGTAAGCTTGCATTAATGTAGTATTTGTGGTTGCAAGCACATTTTGCTTGAGTCTTAAAAATACATATTAAAAATACGTTCCGGATTTAGATGGGTAATACTGAAAGTGGAAAGTATCAAAGTTTTGGAATATAAATTTGAGCTAGAAAGGGAAATGAGTAGTTGAGATATCTCGCGTTATCAGATGTCGAGGCTTCACAACCAATAAATTCCTAACTCACCGGAGGTTCTATAATTAAAACCATTAATTAATATTTTCCGGATGACTTCCCTTTCCCCGATTGCCCACTTTTCTTCTCGTTGTTTCCTACTTGGTAGATTTATCAGCTGTAATAGTTTCTGAATCGATAATACTGTACACACAGACGGGCAGTTGGAGAAGGCTGATCAATACAATGAAACAAATTAAATTTTACTTTTCATTGGAAATCTACTAACGCACACATGGATAGCACGTTCTATCGGTATTAGAAGATTATTTATCTTAAGACGGGCATTTCTTCGAATTTAAGGCACACCTTTTTTTTAGGTTTTGGATTGGGTTGAAAATTTAGTCACGCCTTTGAATCCATGGTCTCTTCAATTCGAGTATATATGTGTGAATATACCACGGCATTAGTTTAATAGAGAATGGAGTATTTGTCAATTTCATCAATCACGTTTTTTTCTCAAGGTTTTACCGAAATACCGGTATTCATAAAAACGCGCACTCTTAACAAAAGTTTACTATACGGTAGTACATTTGTTCGTCTTAAATTAAATTAGAGTTTTTTTCTTTCTGAAAAGCTCAAGCAAATATTCGATGGTGTCTTGGATTCTAAGAAATAAGTTACTAATATACGAAGTGTAAAATATAGTTTTGTTTTCTCTAAGCATCATATATCATATTCGGTCTAAATTTATTGATTTCCAGAGTTGTGTGGTTAGATGACGTATACAATGTACATTTATATAAATTTATCCCAGATAGCACGAAAGCTTGTGGCAAACTTGCGGTAGCTTGCTTGTAGCTTGTCAAGTTGACTATGACGAACGTGATCAAGCCGACAGTTGTATTTCTCAAGCTTCCATCAAGCATGCAGCTTTCACTGACAAATTTGCTTTAATTTTAACACGTGGTATCTAGTTGGTTTGATTCAAGCCTCGTGCAAGATTACAGCTTGCCATTATTATCAGGGTTGGCAAAATTTGTGTTCTTTTCGAAGAAAAAAACGAACAGTTTTTTAAACATGTTTTAATGTTTTAAACATAAAACGTTTAAAACATAATGCCAAGAAGAATTATTTTCTAAGAATAATTATTAATAAGGAATCTGTTACTAATGCAAGGAAGGACTATGTTCCTAGTTATAAAGTAAACGCTTGACTAACTTCTTAAAATACTTATTTTTGTTAATATTCAAAGTTAAATCTCGCATGTAAGCTGTTCAAGAAGCTTCAACTAATGCACAGTTGCCAGGCCCCAATCTATCCACGTGGTAGCTACTCTGTTTTTCGGAATACATTTTTTCGTGAATGCAACAAACTATTGACATTAACAACTGTCCGCAGTGTATTAAGTGAGGAACAAGACATAGTATTCAATTTCTTTTACACACTTGTAAAAAGAAAACATACCCAGGCATTTTAAAGAGGCCCACGGGTACTCATCACTATATGTTCCTTTGTTAACTGAACAGTTCAGCCACTCAACATATTTTTATGCAGAATAAACAAAAGACACGGAATGAATGAAAATACAAAGTTAGACAACACAAACTATCAAACATCAAGTAACAAAATGTGTTTTAAACAAGTCTGAAAAACGTTTAAAACACACAGTTTTAAATGTTTTAAACATTTGTAAAAAAAAACAAAGCCATGTGCTTTAAACGTTTAAAACAAGTTGTTTTAAACACTTTTGTTTTAAACATGCCAACCCTGTATTATATGCTTGCTGCAAGCTTGTTCACTTTACACGGAAAGCCTTGTTTGAATCTTGAAGCAAGCTACTGTAATATCTGGAATTACATTTATAAATACTATGTATTTCAGGTGTACGGAAGAGTAGTGAAGAGTTTCGGAGCAATTGCGTTCCAGTTTCTGTTCGTGTCGCCGACACAGTGGCGTCTCGTGGCCTCAAATTTGGCCGGGGCTTATTTTTTAAAGCATTTAAAATATAATGACAATTCACATGAATTACAAAAAATAGGAATTTTTGTCTTCTAGAGACTACAAAACTGGACTTACCTTTTTTGAAAGAATTTAAAATGTAATGACAAATTACATGAATTACAAAAAAACGGGTATTATCTTCTTCTAAACTACAAAACTGGACTTATTTTTTTAAAGAATTTAAAATATAATGACAGTTCACATGATTACAAAAGAAACAGGTATTGTTGTGAAACATATCTTTCTACGAACGTTGACTCCTGTTCTTCTGCTCAGCAAATTTTGTTATTACTTTTTCGTTGAAGCCCTCTATGTTTGAAATGTATTCTATCTCTATTGTAAGCAAGTGCCAAGGCATTTGGTCTGTCTTGTCCCATTGCATTTCTTAAGCAGGTTTTAATACGCTTCAATGTGCTGAAACATCGTTCAGATTCAGCTGTTGCCACTGGAGTTATTAAAACTATGTTTGTCATTTTGTACGGTTTCTGAAAAGGTAGCCTCTAAATAATTTTAAATAAAAAATGAATGCAATCTACTGATAGAGTTTATGTTTTCAACTCTTCACTACAATAAAGAACACGAAGTTACCTCTTCTATGAAGGGATAATAAATCTGGGAAGATGCCTCTGTTTAAAGATTGTTCTCTTTCATTATGTCCTCGTAGAGCAAGTTCATGTCGACCACAGAATTTTAAGCAATCGATAATTCTATTTAATATATGCCTATTTTTCCGGACAAATTCATTGTGTCTTGTAATTGACAGCCTATGTCCTTCATCAATTTGTGTTCGAACATCAACCCTGCCAAACTCACTCAAACAGAGCGAATGAAAGCCACCACAACACTACAGAACAACACGCGAGATCGAACGCGACGCGAAGGAATTAGCCCCGAATCAGCACTCAAATCTATTGGAGTGGAGCCCCATCTCTCTCTGCTAGCACGTGACCTTCACTGTAGCGTAGGTGGGTGTAGGCTACGCCTTCCTTTGCGACGTGCCCCGGAAGACGATAATTGACATCAATGCCGCTAGGAGCGCTGTCGTATCCATTGCAACAGACGATGAATTTACGTGGGTAAAAATTGCCTTTTAAAAGACTGTGTGATAGTTATGCTTTATGGTGATTGATAATTACGTCAATACGTCCGTTTTTCTTTAGGGGCTAAGCTCCGGAAGCCCCAAGGGACGAGACGCCACTGCGTGTCGGTGTTTCTTGAATCCAAGAGCAATTGCCTTCTCAACAACACCATTGAACAGAATGAAGACCTCGATCCAATCATTGTTCAGTGCTTGTCTGCAGCGCTTCAAAAGGAGACAAGGAAGAACCAACCCACTGTGACCATTGTTGACGAGAGCGTACAATACTCTTACGATATATTGCTGGAGAAAAATCATCGCAAACTGTCAGAAGTCTTGTCTATAACACAGGGAATACATTTAACAGTACTGTGGACTACAAATCAAATATTCACATCTGGTTCGTAGGAGACATAAGCTGGTTTACAAGCATGTTTGATAGAGATGTTAATTTGCCACTTTGGAGTTCAACAAGAAAGCACTTCCTTGTTCTGAAAACACAGAACACATCTGACAACCATATGAAGCTCCTGGTGGAACACTGCAGAAAAAAGAAAGTTCTTAATGTTGCCCTAGTACAGTGGCGTGGCGTGGGATTTTTAAAAAGGTTACCGGTTATCAGTAGGACATTTAAGGAAGGAGCCGTAAGAATTGGCCGCCTCCCCCCCCCCCCTCCCATGTCTTCCAAGTAGCTCGTATAATATTATTCTGGTACGACTGCAATTGAATACTAGATTTTGGTAAAGTTATTAATCAGGAAAAAAATGTTGGCATAAGCACTGAAGTGAAATCGTTAACATTGGTTGTTGACACAATAAACATTAGCCTAATAAAGAAATACGTAATTTGATGCTTACAGAAACATCGAAGTAATTAGCACCGCTTGTTAATTAATTGACAATGCCCGAAAACAACAAAAGGACGAAAGACACCACTCACAAAACTCGCACTGCACAGTCCCTCCGCCAACCGTTTTTTACTTTTGTAACATGTGAAGCACCTTCCTTGCCCCCTCCCCTCTCAGCATCGGCGCTTCGCCAATAGCCAATATTTCCTTCGGAACCTCACACTGCAAGAAGTCCAGTTCTACTACTGTTGCCATCTTAGTTCTTTGAAACCAGATTTGCCCAAATCGCGAAACCTTTCGTTTCAAATAAGACGTATGTAGAGTAGATTTAGTCTTCATCTGTTTCCTAACTACTCCCACTCCCATGTTTCGCTAAATCCACTGAAATCTCATTTCTGACACCAATACTATTAAGTATATTTTACGTTCCTTGCTACCTTTAAGCCTTTCGCTTTATAGGATAATCGTAATCGTGACTATGAGGATTCATGGTGAATTATTGAAATAAAATTATTATTATTTTGTGTATGTAATTATTAATTTTTATAATTATGTACGTAAAAGAATAACAACAAACATTGAAATAACCATTTCTTGCTGAGGATTCGAATCTGCGACACCTGACACTTCAAAGCATGCTAAGATAACAATCGGGAAATTATGTTTCTAAGTAATGTTTTCACCCAGAAACAGTGCTGCTACCTCAAAAACATTGCTTCAATCCGAAATTATCGCATTCCTGCGACAACGTATGTCAATTTCAATAGGCCCTTTCAACAATTATCACAAATTCCTGTAACCGAAATAATATTATATGTGTGAAATATAGAATTTTAGGTTGGCATTTTTAGAAGGACAGCGGACCCCTTGACCATCCCCATCCCTCTACTCTCCTTCTCGCGCATGATGTCGAAGAACAGTAGAGGAGCAAGGCCGGTTCTGCAACCGAAAATGAGGCTCGGTGAGGCTCGCCTTAATGGATTTCTCTCGTAAGGCATGAGCCTCATTTTCTCGCAGTGTTGCCAACTCCTCACCTGAAAAAATCACCAAGGTTTTTGGGTCTAACCTAACCTAAGGCAAAGAGTTGGCAACACTGCAAAGCAAGCCTCAAGCAGTGTTGCCAACTTGTTCTTGACCTATTTTTTATTTTACGACGTTTTATGCACTCAACTAACCTACAATGAGAGTAGAGGAGCAAGGCCGGTTCTGCAACCGAAAATGGGGCTCGGTGGGGCTCGCAGTGTTACCAACCCCTTACTTGAAAAAATCACCAAGGTTTGTTTTTGGGTCTAACCTAACCTCAAGCAAGAAGCTGGCAATACTGCTTGAGGCTTTTCTCGCAGTGTTGCCAACATCTTACTTGAAAAGTCACTAAGGTTTGTTTTTGGGTCTAACCTAACCTCAAGCAAGGAGCTGGCAATACTGCTTGAGGCTTTTCTTGCAGTGTGGCCAACTCCTCACTTGAAAAGTCACCAAGGTTTGTTTTTGGGTCTAACCTAACCTAAAGCAAGGAGCTGGCAATACTGCTTGAGGCTTGTCTTGGAGTATTGCCAACATCTTACTTGAAAAGTCACCAAGGTTTTTATTTGGTCTAACCTAACCTAAAGCAAGGAGCTGGCAATACTGCTTGTGGCTTTACAGTGCATAAAGCAATTTGCCAACCTACTGGTACTTTTGCCATAGCTTTTTACAAAAAAAAAGAGAGAAGAGAGAGAGGGAAGAGTTAAACAACCGATAGTGTTGCTAATATTTACCTACAGCTTTTTTTACTTGGCAAGGGCTTAGCCAAATTTATATACTGGCGTAACATACACTGGGCAAGAGAGCCGGCAACAAATATATACTGCCGTAAAAGAGAGAGAGGGATGGATGGATGGTAGCACAGTATGTGTGTGCGTGTGTGTGTGTATAATATGTAGCATTATTAACTAGAGTGTGTTGGCAACTTGCTTATAACTAAAAAAAAAACAGAGATGCCAATGTTGCTGTAAGATAAAGAGAGAGACTAAGCTGGCAACAGTGGTGAGCGAATACGTATTATTTCCAAGTCCCGAGCTACAATGTATATCGTGATTTTTGTAAACCTCTTCGCGGGAACGATGTGCTGCACATGCACACCCACGTACGTACTTCTTTTATTTCAGTATTGTGGCGCAAACAAACAAATAAATAATTGTTGTTTTTTAGGATGCCTGGCCCCTACAACCTCGCCAGGGTGCGTGGTGCCCAACCAAAAAAGGTTCTAACGGCTGCGGCTCTAGATAATCGCACCTCTGTAGAGTTTCACGTGTTTTTTTTTCTCCCCCAAACTTCTATGAAACCCTACAGAGGACCTCCGTAATGCATGCAACGTGTACTAACGACTCTAGTGTTATTATGATGTTGTAATATTTTTGGATATAGAGTTTTGTGAGATATAGATAATAATAATTATGTTTATTATAATATTTTTTGATGAAGATGGAGAATGTATGTGTGTGTTACAAATAAAGTTGCATGTTTTTTTTCTAGTGTGTGTGTATGTGTATGTGTTCTTGATGTTCGACAGCATCTGAAACGATAAAAAAGAATTTTATTGTTAATTTTCTCATGTAAAAACAACAACAACAAAATTTTTGTGCAAAAATTCTGATTGTCTTGTGCTATAGTGCAAAAACTGATGATATTGTAATTCATAACTGATGAAATTAATATTGTAACTGATTTTGAACTTGTGAAATTTTCGTATTGTGCTATTGAAACTGATTGTGCTAGTACAGAAATTTCTTATTGTGCGAGAAAAGAGGTTAAAAACTTGTTAAAACTGCTCTGTGACCCTCTCGTTCTTCACGTCGTGGACGAAGGACTTCTCGGCGACCAGGATCACACTGCATACGGTATCCTCGGGCAACGGACTGTTGAACTCGCAGACGATCTTGATGTTGGTTCGATCGTTGACCACCACCTGCTTCCTCTTAGATGTGTTGATGACGAACATGGGTCTGCGGATTTTGAATTCGCTGGGCGTGTAGTACATGTCCATGCTTCCCTCGGTCACGCGCTTGTAAGCCGTGTAAGCTTCGTAAAGTTTGAGGTAATCGTCTTTGGTCATGTCGAGGTTGTAATTCTCGCGCGGGAAAACTTCGTTGCGTCCATTTTTCAGATAAACATTCTTGATCTTGCAGTTGTCGAACTTGCTGGAATCTTTTTCCTGGTTGTTATCGCGCCCGGTCTGAAAAAGCACTACGACGAAATCTGGCATGTCGAACTGTATGTTGTTGAACTGTGTCGTCACGTCGAATTCCATGTGACTTCCCGACGCTATCTTCTGCACACACTGGTAACCGTGAAAGTGAATCGACACCTGCGGACTCTTCAAGATCTCTGCTTTGTACTTGAGGGCGTAGTTTGTTTCGTATTCTACGATCGGCATTCTCAATTCCATGCTCCGGATGACGCACTTGGCTGCTTCGGGTAATGTGTTGGCTATCGGCGTGCCGTCGGCGTTCAAGTTGGTGTATCGCATCAGTGCGTTGTTGTCGTTGGCTGCTCTTCGAAAAGTAACGCGCAATCCTCCCTTCCACATGATCTCCTTGTAGTCCGAGAAGAATCCCGGCAGCAGACGCATGGGAAAGAGCACCGTGTGACTTGTCGTCGATATTTTGGTCCCTGCTTCGAATCCCCCCGCCTGGTAGTATGCCGCGTCTGTTTTGGATAATTTCAATGTTCCCACTGCCGTCGACGTGATGCCTGGATAGTCTATTCTGTCGATGACGGTGTTGTGTTTCCTCACCTCCACCTGCGAGAACAGGTGAGGCACGAAGTTGTCAACGAGTATCAAATTTGCATTTGGCGGAAACGCGTCTCCGCTTTCCTTCTTCACCACGTCGAATTGAAGGTAGAGGTCCGCTCTGTGAGGATGAACGAACCCATCCCCTACGTCCACGTCGTATTCGATCTCCCTGTTTGCTTCGTTGAGATTGGCGAACGTGCGACGGTTGGGAGGAAAAGATTGCAATTCGTAACTTTCGATTTGTTCCATTTTTACTATGCGTGTTATTTATTATACGTTGATCTCCACGATGGCCGTCGTAGTGGCACCTGCGAAATCCACCACGTCTCCTTTCTCGTTTGTCACCACCAACTCTATGTCGTCTATGCGGTTGCGGCATACTGGAAAATAGATCGGCGAAGAGGGTGTGTAGATGATCGGTTCCATGAATTCGGAACTGGGTTTGAACGTGGCTATGATTCCCGTCTGCTTGTGACTTCCTAACAATCCGTCCGAGGATTTCGTGATCATGCCTTCTGCCACGTTACAGTGAACGTTTAGAGTTTCTATGGCTAGAAATTTAGGAATGTTGGTTGCCGTGTGTTTGATGCCAGCTTCGAGTTTGGTGTCGTTCTCGAAACCTAAAAGTTCTCCCATGGTACCCAGGTTTATGGTTTCCGTCGCCGATAGGATTTCCACTCTGTGCGTGACCGAATTTTGAGAAAGGTACGTGCCTTTGGGTAATTGAGCTTGCAAAGTGGAAAGATTGTATTGGCCTGGCGTGACGACAATGTGTTCGCTTCCGACGCTAATTTTGTTGTTGTGCTGCGTGACGTTAGGTATGAGGTACATACTGTAGAATGCACGCAGAGCTACGGATTTAGGATAGACGATGTCGTCGTGCAGCGTGAGTTTCAAGATTGAAGATTCGCTCGTGAGATGGAACACGCCCATCGTGTTTTAGGTTCCACAATGCTTTCTGAAAATGTTCCACCGAGGGGTTATTTATTTTAGACATGTATGCGAGAACGGAAAGGCATAGGTGACCGCAGTTAACATCGGTGAAACCCTGGATGCGTTTGTCATTGTAGTAGAGGTTGGCAACACTGAGATACTTCACCAACCTGGCAGGTGGTGTGCCACCGAACGAATCGAAAACAAATGCATTGTTATCGTCAATTTTGAGGTAGCATATCCAATGTGTACCAGGATTTTTGTAACTGTCCAGGTTGACCACGCCATACTCCCTTTTCTTCACAGCAGAGGGTAGAGAATCGAACATGAAAACACCCCTGAAGTTTTTTATTCCCAACAGTTCGATCAGAGATTCAATATCGAAGTTGGACAGGGCTTCTTCTTTTTTTTATATTTCTTCAAAGCATCGAGGTTGCTTTTTTGTTTTTTGGTTATACCTTTCCCCTTCTTCTCCATAGCCAGGTTGTGACGTTTCTGTTCTTCCAATTCTGCCTTGTTCTTCTTCGAGTCGATGACGGTTTTTGCGATGGCGGCGCTACCGCCGGCCAAACTTCCAACGGCCCCTAATGCTGCCAGGATGGCTGGGATGCTGAATATGAAACCTCCGATCTTTTGCTGTTTTCGCGAACGCTGCAAGCGTCTCAATTGAGGTGTGCTGAGAAGTAATTTCATTCCGTGTCCTTTCGTCAAGCAAGAACGTTTCTTTTCGCGTTGTTTCTTGGTGAGTAACCCATCGAGGGCACCTAGATTTTTCAGATTGGAGTATGGTATCTGGTACACGACACCCTTGGGCTTCATGTTGATGCTCTATATGCTATCTTCACGGTATGTTATTTATATATATGTTCTGAGATTTTTTTTGTTTTGTGTAATTTTTTTTGGTATGTTATTTATATATAAATGTTCTGAGATTTTTTTGTTCCGTGTAATTTTTTTTCAAGGATATACTCGCGCAGAGCCGTTACACAAATTCTATTACATGCTTTGTTTTCTTACCAAGAAGTTCCTTTGTACCCTTGTACACGATTTGAGTTTTGTTCTCGATTAAAATAGCTAGCTTCTCGTCGGATAACATGTTAGCGTATCGATCTGGTAAAAATAGACTGTATTGTGCGTTGAGCAACAGACGCGCCTTGGGGCCATACTGGGTAGAAACAATTGAACCGGAAGTTATCGTGTAAGGTTTGTCCACTTCTAATTCCTGAATTTTTACATATTCGACTGATGAATTTAGCATTTGTTTTAATGCTTGGGCGTCTAGTGATTGTTTACTCATTTTATAAATGGCAAACACAATTGGAGTTTTTTTTTACGTAGTGTTATTTATATACCGAAGAAATTTTTTTCACGGTTCGAGAATTCTTTTATTTCTACACACCCCATCCAAGTTTTTGTTTCGTGTTCATGACGATGGTGGTGCCCAGTGCTGCAACTCTTTCTCCCAGCGAAGCGTCTCTGCTAACGAATCTTTCGAAAGCTGCGTGCTCTAACTTTCTGTCTGCTTTGTGACGTGCATCCAGATCGGAGCGAGTGGTGTTGTAAGCGATGTCGTGATCTTTGCATGCGGCGTCCAACAGATTCACACCCTTGTCTCCTCTCTCCAATCTTTTCTCGAGTTTGGTACCTGGTCCGCAGTACTGGTAGCCAGGTAAATGCATCTCGAAAGGTAACTTGTTGATGATGTCGTTCACGAGTCCTTTTCCTTCGGCAACGTCCCAGAATCTCGGAGGCAGCGTGTTGATAATTTTGATGAGGTAACCTATGCCCTTGTCGTCGTTCACGATGAAGTTGGAAAGTTTCGTGCTGATCATGTCCACGATGCCAACCTTCTCGTTGTAGAAATTACGATTGCCTGCATTCTCCTCTCCTGCAATAACCAACAACCTGTCTATGAGCTTGCGCACGTCGTCCACCCACACAAACTCTTTGGGCAGGGTGTTGTAGAGTTTGACGCCGCTGCCTGTTTTCACCTGGTTCCATATCGGTTTGATGAGATTTCTGTACTTCTCGCCGCTGCTCGATTTCACCCTATTCTGCGTAGCGTCGTTGTTTTGGTATAAGGCATCCGTCATGATCAAAATTTCCTTGTAACTCTGGTAATCTTCGTCGGTGTAATCCTTCGGCTGCTTTTTGGCAACGAGTTCCCACAGTCCCACCGTACCCGGATACCTGTTCCAACTATCCTTGTCGCCTAAATTAATTTTAATGTCGTTACCTTCGAAGGTAACTTTCGATTTTCCAATCTTCCAAACCACACCACCACCTTCGTTACTCTCCATGCTCGGATACAATCCGAACACTTCATCCTTGTCGAACTTGCCCGTGCTCAGGTAGTCTCGTGCCAAAGGTCCCAACTCGATTTTATCCAAAGACGACGGCGTGCTACCTATGGCTCGACGTCGTGCCGGTACGTCCTTCAGTTCGAATGGTGTCGAAGGAATGCTCGAAATAGGCGTGGGTACGGTGTAACTTTTAGCTGCAAGTGGTACAAGTTCGTTGATCAAATTTTTATTTTGTTCTGTGACGCCTTTAATTTCTTTACCTAGATCGCTGATGGCATCGATCACAGGTTGATCTTGACGTTTCTTCTCTTCGTAGAATCCGCGATTCTCGGATTTCCAACCTTTGAAGCGTTTCGCGAGGTAGTTTCGCAACTTGAGATTTTCGTCTTCGATTTTTCGTTTCGCCATAACGTTATTTATACATGTCGTTTCTCACAACGTTGCAACGTTTAGAAAGTCGTTGATTTTGTTTCTGTATTTTCCGTCGTTGGGTTTTCTCGTCATGTCGATCGTCGCGAATCCGAAATCGTCACTGTTCCAACAGTGGGAGCAGCAGCGTTCCGAAAATTGATTGTAGTTCATGTCTCCGCCTACGTAGTCATCGTACGCGTGCTTGAGGTTGGTGTGATCTTGACGAAACAAACATATGAAATTAGCGTTGTCGCGTACTAACTGTTTTGGAATTTTGGAAAACGTTTGAGCTAGGAAGAAGCAATCCATTCCTTTGTGACGACCTTGCGTGAAAAAGTTGCGAATTTCATTTTGATTTTCCAGGATGACATCGTCGAACACAACGACTGAATTTTCACGACAATCGTCGAGTGGTTTTATTTCAGATGCGAAAGTTGCAATGTCCAGACCATCGTACAGTTTTATCAGTTGCTGGTATTTCGCTTGTTCGAGACTTTTCGAAAATACGTAGAGGTGCCTGTTCTTCCAATCTAACCAATTCGGTGCGAGGAGAAAATTATCCACGAGCAGTGTCGTTTTCCCACACCCTGAGGGGCCTACGATTAGACAACGGATGCTGTCGGGAAGCAACTCGCCGTTCTTTTTTTTCGTTTGATTTTCCGAATCAGGTAGACGTTTCACGACATTCCACGCACTCATAGAATCACTTCGTTCGCGTCGATCCAACTCTTTTCCGGAAGCCCCAGCCATTTCACCAATAGTTTGTCACCTTTTCTACGCAATACTTTCTCGATGAGGTACGTGTTGGGATGTTTTGTTTTAGAGAGTTCCTCTTCGTAAAATCTTCCTTTCAAAATCTCGCCGCTACTATCTTTTATTATATATGTGTGTCGGTTTCCGGGTAAAACTCGAACCACCGTTAAAAGTTCCGTACTCCAATTTTTTGTGAACCCCTTCTCGAAGGTGCGTTTGAATTTGCTGATCCTCACCTGGTCTCCAATTTTGAATTTTGACTTCTTGGTAGTCGCGGGAGTGTACTTTGGACAGTAAACTGAAGAAATTAAACGCTGCTCGTCGGATTTCGTAACGTCAGCTGGCTTCATGCCTATGGTTCTGTGTACTGTATTATTATAAGTGTCGACGAGTTCCGGCAGTATGTCGACCCATTTGTAATTTCCCCGAAGCGTGAATCGTTTCCACATGTGTGTTTTCAAGGTTCGATTAAATCTTTCCACGATGCTGGCTTTGATGTGACTGAAGGTTGAATAATGCCGAATGTCATGTTTTTGAATAAACTTTTGGAATACGGCGTTGTAAAATTCTTTACCGTTGTCTGTTTGCAAAAACCGTGGCCGTCTGCCGCTTTCGCGAAAAATTGTCTTGAATGCTTCCGTGACGCACGTTCCCGTTTTGGCTTTCAAAGGTAGAGCCCATGCGAATTTCGAAAACGTGTCTATGACGGTGAGGAGGTACTTGTTGCCCTTGTTCAATTTATGCACATTTTTTAGATTGCCGCTACTCATCTCCACGAGGTCACTTTGCCAGAGGTCGTCGATTCCCTTGGTCACCACCGCCAAACGTTCGTAGTTGCGGCGCGCAGGTTTATGCAATTCTTCGACGATGGCTTGCCTAGACATTTTTTAGAGATTACGTTTGAAGAGAAGCACCAGCGTGATGGGATTCAAAGAAGGTGGCACTTCGCTCGTGTTTTGAATGATCAGCTTATCGCCGGCACTCACGTCGAAAACGGTGAGATCTTCGTCTTCGTGTATTTCATATATGTTGCGCGTTTCGTTCCAACGTGCCAGAGGAATATTTCCTGCTTTCTGGACACCGCGATTCGATATCAAGGTCATGGTGGGAACGCTAGCTTTTCTGCCGTGAGACCAGTACGAAAATTCATTTATCTGAATTGTGCCATCGAGGAGAAACTTGTAGTACGGATGATAAGGATGCAACATGTACAGTTTGTTACCTTCGACGAAAGTGGAGATTCTCTGTTGATTGGGTACGCTGTTAATTTCGATGGCTTGCAGAGAATGCAGTTTAGCGAATTTAGTATCGACGCTAACGAGGTTGCTGTGAAGCTGTCCCAGTGTATTTTGTAAGGGCAACAAATGTTCGGCTATGGTATCCGTTACAGTAGAAAATGACGGTTTGAATTTCACTTCCACGTTCAACTGCTTGAAGTTTTCGTTGAGTTCTTGCAGCTTGGTACCGAAAGAGGCCAGCGTCGATTACTGCGTGGATTCCAGCACTCCAACTTGATCTCTGATGTTGACGACGATACTCTGAAGATTCTCGACTTGATTCAATTTCGAACTTTTCTCGGTAAGATCGTTCACGATGCTTCGCATCTCGGTAAACTGCGTGTGAAGGTCGGCGACGCTCTGCGAAGTGGGCAACGTCGACACCAGCGAAGCAAGTTCGTCTCGAATCTGTTCCACGTTCGCCGTTTCTGTTTCCAGTCGTTTCAGCATACGTGATATGTTCCTTTTCAAAGCGTGCAATTCTTTGGAGGTGGGGAGATTGGCCACCCTACTCTCGAGATCGCTCAACGAACTTTTGATGTCGCTCGAATCGGATAGTGCCGTCACGGCCGTTTTCAATTTTTCCAAATCTTCGCTCGAAGGTACGCTCGTCCGTAACGATTCCAAGTCGGCCTGTATGTTGTCCAGTACGTGATGAAAATGAGCAAGATTCGATTCGACGTTCAAATTTTCCAAATCTTCGATCTTCTGCTGAACCGTGCTCAACGTGTCTTGTATGCTCGTCAACGCGCTCGCTTCAGCGTGAATATTTTTAATTTCTTCGTTGATCAACTCCAGAGATGCCTGAAGCGTAGCGATGGTGGTTTGAATGTGTTCGAAATCTTGATAAGCCTCCAATTGAATTTTTATGTTCGCGACGCTTTTGCCGATGACCTGCAGTTCGTCCGA
The DNA here is from genome assembly GCF_977018435.1 of Lepisma saccharinum. Taxonomy (NCBI): domain Eukaryota; kingdom Metazoa; phylum Arthropoda; class Insecta; order Zygentoma; family Lepismatidae; genus Lepisma; species Lepisma saccharinum. Next base: position 74,310,638 of record NC_139236.1, read on the forward strand.
CGATGGTAGGTTCGTCATGGTATCTTCCAAAGTCTGCAACTTGGATTTAATTTCTTCCAATGTGCCGGCGAATTCTTCTTGTAATTTGGAAACAACGACGTGCAAACGTTCTACATCAATATCCTTCACGACGGTTTGAAGTTCAGAAAAATTATTTTCTATTGCCGAAGTTCGTTCTTCGATTTCGAGTTTCAATTTTTCCAAATCTTCATTTTTCGATTGAAATTGTTGTAGTTTGGCCAAATCATTTTGAAGCTTATCCACGCTCAACTGTATATTTTGAACGTTGTCGTAAGAAGGTACGTCCACATAATTTTTTATGAGCGTTTTCAGTTCGGAATCGATTTTCAGAATGGGGTCGAGACATTGCGTTTGGAGCGTAGCGATCTCCGACTCTAAACTTTTGTTTAAGGTCTCCTGCAAAGCGATCAAATCGCTCCTCAACTTTTTAATTCGGACATCCAACATAAGAATCTCTTCTGCATGGTCTACACGCTTAGTGTTGCCGAAAATATCGTTAGGCATTTTGGTTAACGGTTATTTATAATAGGATAGACGATTCGTAATTCTACGAAGAGAGGAATGAGTTTGTCGTAATCTCCTAGGAGTTCGACGTACAGGTAATCTCCTGCGGAAACATCGTACGTAATGTTAGAAAGCATCTTGTCGTGCTTGATTCGAAAAATGTTCTTGCCGGTAGATATTTTGATTTCGCCTACGTTTTCCGGATTCACGGTGATTTGAAGTTTTCCATCGATCGGAATTTTGTAAAAATGTAAATTGTTGTTGAATACGTAAAACATCTTGCCCACATCGTCATCCAATTTCGTCCAAATGCTGTTAAGGTGAACAATCAGTAGACCGTTGAGTTTAGTTAACATGGAAGGTAGAAATTCATGATCTGTCGTCGTGTGGTGTACAGCGTCCATGTTGGCTTGTTTTCGGAAACCAAAGAGATTCATATTATGCTGGTTATTTAAAATACAGTCAAAGTTTTTTGTAATGACTGTCAGTGTTTTTTTTTAATGACTAACAAAATGATTTTTTTTTGTTTTTTTTTTTTTTGTTTTTATGAATCTTCTGTTGAAGGGCATATGTTGCAGGTTTTGCTTTCTGCTAAGCGATAGTGCCCCCACGGCAGTGTGTGGATTCCACATTGGAGAACGCACCTCTTGTCGTCGTTGGGATCCAGGGCAATCTTCCTCACTTTGTTGGTGGTTAACACATGGTCGACACTCTGGATACGCTGTTCTGCTCTTAGAACCGGCGACCCGGTCTTGAGGCAATCCACGAAGTCCTCGAATGTGAGATGCTCCCGAACCACCTGTCTGCCAACACCCTTGGCCTTCTTGGTAACACTGCCCTCGGCTTTGATGGTATAGGCCTTGGCGCGAAGACCTGCAAACTCGAGAATCACGTCTCCGTCCTTCTCGTCTTTGAGTTTGCCAGGCACCTTTTTGTTGTGAGCCAGGATTCCGTACTGGTTCGGCTGGGGATAGCCCGAGGTGTCGAAAAGCTCAATCAAAGATTGAGCTGTGGCTATATCCCCGTATGCGTCGGCTGTGCGAACGTGGTACACCAAGCTGTCCGTGTCCGTGTAGAGAAGCGAGATGTTGTGGGCGTAGTGTGGACGTAATGTGTCGTAGTACGTCTTGAACATGTGGAGCTTGCTCAGATCCAGAACAGTGGCTCCAACGTAGATGGGCTTGTTGAGCTTCACCACACCTTGCTTCATGTGAATCAGAGCCAGCTGCTCGTTGTAGATTGTTCGAGACTTGAACAATGGACTTGCAACAAGCTGACGACATCGCTCTTTCCTCGTCACCAATTTTATGTCCACGCGATTCCGTACATTCTCCATGGTCTTGCCAAACACCGCATTATTCATTAACTTGAAGAAATCCTTATCAAGCTCGGACGTGGCTGCGGTGCGGTGTTCAGTGTTGACTTCAATATATGGACGCAACCATGGAGAATGCTCGAACTTGAGGATGCGGTGAACTGCGTGGACTGTGACCCCTCGCCGCATCAACCACCGGAGATTCTGGTAGTGCAGGACGTAATTCTTCTTGGGTTCGAAATCCATTACGAGCTTCTTCTGGTTGGAATCGGGTGGACACTTGAACTCGGGTGCAGGGGGGAGATCGCAGAACGAATCCTGCAGCTTCTCGGAGAACTCAAGGTCCACCTCGGCGAAGAACCCATGTTCCGAATCGTCGAAGTTTTTGATGTCAAATTTGGAAGGGTCAGCCCACTCGAACCCTCTAAAGGGGAGTGGCTGCATCATGGAGTGCCCGTATAAGTTATTTACGTCCGTGTACATGATGTAGCTTGACGGTTGGGTGGAGTCGTAGCCAGTAGCCATGTGATGGTTGTTGGCGCGCGCGTGCCGTTGCGACACCTGGACCATTCCACCCCGCTTGGCACGTTCCACAAACAGCATCATGTCCACGTCCGAAAGAAGCTCCAGCTTGATTTTCGTCACCAGAAACATGGCTGACCATGCCAGTCCGGGGAGACTATAGAAGTAGGCGGGATCCAGGTGGAAGATGTTCATTGCAGTCGCCCGGAACGTCTGGAACACGTCGGCGAGGAGCGTCACATCAAGTCTGAGGTACGCATCGTGGTAGTCCCCGAGATTTTGGCAATCCAGCTCGCGCCACATGGACTGAGCATGGTTATAGTCATCCTCAGAGATGCCCGAGCCTCGCAGCTTGCTATAGAAGTTTGCTCGAAGAGGAAGCGACGTCTCCGCAAACTTGGTAGAGTCGGTGACGTATTCGTAGGGGTAGACCCCCTTACGCCTGAAGAGACTGGCGTCCAAGTTTGGAAAATTAGCAGAGGTAATGAGCATTTGTTCGTTGCTCAGCTTCCCTGCAAGGGCATCGAGGCTAGCCGAGAGGAACCTCAGGGAGTCGAGGAAGCGAAGCTCGATGCTCCTGCTTTTTGAGTTGGGGATCGGCACCCACTTGCTGACGCTAATATAACGCTCCTCGTTTTGTGCCAGGACATTGATTCTTGCATTGTCGTATCCAAGATGCTTGATCAGGTGGTGAAAATCGTACCCCGAGCCATTGTGAAAAAACACAGGGATGAAGCGCGGGTCCCGGGCCAAGCGATTGCAGTCGTCGCACCAAGGACCAACGTACCTACCGTTAAAGTGATCGTGGTGATGGACTTTACGGTTGTTGATGCTAAACTCACAGGTGCACACAGGACAGGTAGTAGCCTCCTCGTGTCTATGTTGATCGTCGGGGGACAGTGGGAGCATAGACTTGGGGGTCAACAGCACCTTCCCTATCTCGATGGCCTCGACAACCATCCTCTCGAGGAAGTGTTTGGCTGCGTCGGGACCACGGTACACGTAGGGCTCCGGGGCGATGTGCTGGCCTCGTCGCACCACAACGTATGCGAAACTGGATGCCTCGTGGAGTTGGTAAGGGGTGGTGGAGGAAACTTCAGGATCGGGATCGTAAGTGGACAGGGGTTTGAGAAAGGCCTCGAAATCCGCGATGATAATAGCGGGGTGCTCCACCATGGCACCGTGCATGCGGAAACACTCTACGGCGCCAGGTTCGGGCAAGTCTGCCACCCCAGGCTCGTTGGCATTGCAATAAAGTTTGTGGTTAGCAAGCTTCTCAGCAGCGATGTTGGGACCTCGAACATGTTGGTAACTACGTTGATCTCGTCCGTCGAACATTGACAAGCACCTGCGACAAACTTCTTTGTGGTGTTCGTGTTTACTTGTTTGGCTCGAAACAAGCCGAGAGAGCGAGCGGATGAGGGTGTAATGGTGATGGGTCTCGTCCTTGATGAGCAGAAGATGAATTTCCTGCGCACCGTCGTCGTCCACGTCGCTCACCCGGATAGGGTACACCACATTTTCGTCGCTGAGGCCATAAACGTTGATGGCCAACCTAGGGTTGTGTGTACGGGTCTCGAACTTGCGAATGTCCGAAAGCGCCACCGGGTAGTCGATCCCAGCCATCGCATCTTCCAGCTCTGGCTCGTAGGGTAGGTAGTGGTTAACTCGGTGTGGTTGGTTTTTCCTGTGGACAGGGTGTAACGCTGCAAGCACCGACCAGAGAAAGCACTTGGCGTCACTGTTCTGAATGTTCACGACGGCCTTTTTATCCTCAATATCAGATGGTAAGGGGACGTAGCTGGAGGCGAAGAGAGGCACAAACTTGCTAAGTTTGACGCCCAGTTCGTGAGGCTCGCCGCACAGCGAACCCCCCGAGCCCTTGGCTTCATGTTCTTCTTGTTTAACCAGCAGCTCCTCGACAAACTTGTTGTAGATGACCTCGAGGTTGTCGACATCCGCCAGATGCAGCGTTTTCGCTTTGGTGTTGTGGCAGAAGCTGTAAATTTCATCAGACGGCTTTTTGTACTGACAACGTAACGATGCGTAGAATTTGGCGGAGTGTGTTGCAAGCGCATCGCCGAGGACGGAAATAATTTGCGCTTGCACGTTCTCCAAAAAGCTACGCACGTCGCATGAACCCTCCGAAATAAAAAGAAAGTCCTCTAACGAACGCTGGAAAGCAGACTGGTCTGCTTTTATCGCAGGCTTGATGCGTTTGGCGAGTGGTGCATTGATGGAGGCTGCTTCTGCCTTCCTCTTGGTTGAGCTGGTCGACGGTTGAGTCCCAGATGTACTTTTGCTTAAACAAGTAAGCTTATGTTTTTTGGCATACGCAATTGTAATATGTTTATTGCATCCAGAACACAGTTCGGTGGCAGCCAAATGCTTGTCTGGCACGCAGGTGCGACAATGTCTTGCAAAATTTTTGCTCGATATAGTTTTTTTGCACACAGGGCAACTTTTCATGGAGCGCATTTTTTTCGGGGTATGTTTATTTATATATGGGTGGTGTTGCCTTCCTCAAATATGTGCTTTAATCAACTCTATAAAAAAATAAAAAAAATATATAAGAAAAATATAATTGTAGATAGAAAAAAAAACACGTGAAACTCTACAGAGGTGCGATTATCTAGAGCCGCAGCCGTTAGAACCTTTTTTGGTTGGGCACCACGCACCCTGGCGAGGTTGTAGGGGCCAGGCATCCTAAAAAACAACAATTATTTATTTGTTTGTTTGCGCCACAATACTGAAATAAAAGAAGTACGTACGTGTGTGTGCATGTGCAGCACATCGTTCCCGCGAAGAGGTTTACAAAAATCACGATATACATTGGCGCTCGGGACTTGGAAATAATACGTATTCGCTCACCACTGTTGCCAGCTTAGTCTCTCTCTTTATCTTACAGCAACATTGGCATCTCTGTTTTTTTTTTAGTTATAAGCAAGTTGCCAACACACTCTAGTTAATAATGCTACATATTATACACACACACACGCACACACATACTGTGCTACCATCCATCCATCCCTCTCTCTCTTTTACGGCAGTATATATTTGTTGCCGGCTCTCTTGCCCAGTGTATGTTACGCCAGTATATAAATTTGGCTAAGCCCTTGCCAAGTAAAAAAAGCTGTAGGTAAATATTAGCAACACTATCGGTTGTTTAACTCTTCCCTCTCTCTCTTCTCTCTTTTTTTTTGTAAAAAGCTATGGCAAAAGTACCAGTAGGTTGGCAAATTGCTTTATGCACTGTAAAGCCACAAGCAGTATTGCCAGCTCCTTGCTTTAGGTTAGGTTAGACCAAATAAAAACCTTGGTGACTTTTCAAGTAAGATGTTGGCAATACTCCAAGACAAGCCTCAAGCAGTATTGCCAGCTCCTTGCTTTAGGTTAGGTTAGACCCAAAAACAAACCTTGGTGACTTTTCAAGTGAGGAGTTGGCCACACTGCAAGAAAAGCCTCAAGCAGTATTGCCAGCTCCTTGCTTGAGGTTAGGTTAGACCCAAAAACAAACCTTAGTGACTTTTCAAGTAAGATGTTGGCAACACTGCGAGAAAAGCCTCAAGCAGTATTGCCAGCTTCTTGCTTGAGGTTAGGTTAGACCCAAAAACAAACCTTGGTGATTTTTTCAAGTAAGGGGTTGGTAACACTGCGAGCCCCACCGAGCCCCATTTTCGGTTGCAGAACCGGCCTTGCTCCTCTACTCTCATTGTAGGTTAGTTGAGTGCATAAAACGTCGTAAAATAAAAAATAGGTCAAGAACAAGTTGGCAACACTGCTTGAGGCTTGCTTTGCAGTGTTGCCAACTCTTTGCCTTAGGTTAGGTTAGACCCAAAAACCTTGGTGATTTTTTCAGGTGAGGAGTTGGCAACACTGCGAGAAAATGAGGCTCATGCCTTACGAGAGAAATCCATTAAGGCGAGCCTCACCGAGCCTCATTTTCGGTTGCAGAACCGGCCTTGCTCCTCTACTAAGAAGGACAAAGAGGACTTTTGTAGTCGTTGATATTAAGTGTAAATACAAAATATCACTTGGTAGCTTGCTTTTCCCCAGTGTGAGTGGACACCTTCAGAGTGAGATAGACCCGATTAGGCGACTTAGCTCTTTTCTGTCAATTGAATATGGCAACACTGATCTGTATACGGTAAGGATCACCGGTAACTGCGGCGGCTAAACAGTCATGGCAATAACCCGCCTCCTCCTCCCCCGGTTAACAGTCTTTGTCCCGGCGCGAATCTTCCTTGCGTGGGCTCAGGGCACTTTCCTCATGTTGCCTCTGGAGGGTACCGGAACAGTCCTCCTCTTCGCTTTGCCGGTGTCAGAAAAAATGTCAGTTATTTACTTTACGACAATATTACCAGTTTATGTATGTAATAATATTTTATGACAGGCTCTTCAATTCTTTCTATTTTGTTGTTACCTGCGGTAACAGCGGTTACATGCACGACACGCCTCTAGACGTATGGTTTCCAGAATACCTTAACACTAGAACCGCGGGCTTTTTTCTTATAACTAGAACCGCGACAGCGGTCAATTTGACCCCATGGGAAAAGTGGATTGTATTTATAGTTTTGTTTGTTAATATTTTTTTATAATTGTTTCAGTACACATCTTTAATTTCACAGAAATAAATACATGGCCCCGTTCTTGTTTTCACAAACATGAATACAAATAAAAATTAAAATTATTTCATGCAATAACAATAAATATACTTATTTGGCCTCATCTGCAATGCAATTGGTTCAGTATTTTTTAACAATTTTTACTCATTTTCCACATACTGCTTTTCCACACTGCTCACATGAGTCTCCTGTCTTGTTTTTGCATTTGGATGTTTGAGACACTGTCGACGCTTTCGTTTTCCTGGAGGCTCATAGGAGACAATCTGTAGATTGAACTGTGGGATTCTGTTGTTTCCTTCTCGGAGTTCTTCAGAAAGTTTCATCAGGAACAAGTGACGACCAAAATTTTCGCCAGTTGTACTCTTGCACAAAATATATGCATTGAGAGGCTAGGTCCAAAATGTTATAGACTACATGAACTGGCCATCTTCGCGATGCTGCTTTTACGGAAAATTTACGAGCCATCTGATCGACTACATCTACACCAAACTTTGTGCTGTTGTAAAAGCAGTTTCAGGGAGTTTCTTTACATCAGCACCAATACACATATTCTCAACGTAAAAAGAACAAAAGTCAAGGAATTTCAGATGATTCGAAGATATATTAACGTCTTAACAGCAATACATTTCTAAGTTCTTGAAGCTTTGGCTATATTTCTCGGATCTGCTGTTACATTTCCAACCTCATCCACTATTAGATTCATATATTTTCTTATATGTCTACTTTTCCCTTGTAGTAATTGCAATGTATCAAGGCTCCTTGGTTAAGTTTATCATCATTTTTTCTCAGTACGACAAAGACTTAGATTCTTTAGAGGACGTTGGTTATTCTGATTTGAAGATGGGCGGGTACTGGGGATTCAGATACATGTTCGCTAACTCATCGAATCCAGGTATTGAAGCAATTTACAGGAGATACGAGGAGGAGGGTGATGCAGGTGACCACCTATCCTATGTTGGGATTAATCGCACGTGGGCCTTTTTCAACCCGAAGGAAAGGTTTGAGTACTTCTCCTTCCTCAAGTTGAAAAATCCAGAAAAAAAGCTACATGTTTCAAAGAGCCTGCTGTAGTGCTGTTTAGGGCGTATCCTATCCCAAAGGGTTCTCCATACAAGAGAAGAATGAATTACATTATTAGGAGCGTTTTGGAGAGTGGCTTGAGAGACAAGTGGTATTATGATTTTCTTAGGGAAGAACATTTCAGTAAATACAGTGAAGGCAGTATTGAAACTGGTCTAGTTAAGCTCTCTCTCGACCATATTTTCCCGTTGTTTTACAAACAAGGAATTGGAATGTTGTGTACCATTTTTTGCTTCTTTGTGGAAATTATAATACGACAGTACAAGATATGACGATGTTACTGAATCATTAATATGTGTAGACTATTAATTATTTCTAGCAGCCAACACACACCACATATACATACATGTTTGCGTGTATATATAAAAAATGTTTTGGTGAATTTTTATTGTTTTTGGTTTACATGCAACACGAGACTTTGTGAAGAAAGTTATAATTTGTGGCTTGGTATCTGGGAGCCATATATCAGGCGTTTTAGTTGAAAAAAAATCTATGTGTGTCCAATCAGGTTTCATGTTTTCACTTCGCTGAATATCCGATAGGGTAATAATGAAATATTGCACGAAAATATTTATTTGTGGTAATAACGCAATATTGCATTTAGAGTTTAGTACTACATATATTAAAGGTTTCTAATTCATAGAATTCTGTTTTTGTGATCATATGCAATAGGCTGTAGCGTACATAAAATGTCCACAATTTTTTTGCAGATAAATTAGGAAGTAATGTTATGTTACTGTATAAAATAAACCTTTCTGTTAATGATTGGGGTAAACTATGTTACTATGATGCTTTATAACCTTTGCTATTTTTTTACGTGAATCATATTAAACTTAATAAGATGATAATATGCCTGAAAGCAGTAATTTGTTTCCGGTTCATAATTAATTATTTTGTATTTTTTTCTTGCCAGCCCTTATTGTTGATCGCAGACAGATGGTGTAGTTGGTAGGTGTCGAATTTGCCATTAATGTCGATCCTTGAGAAAGGTTTTATTTTCACTACGGTCTTCCTTCTTCCATTTCACAATTCGAATCTCCAGGATATGTTCCTGAAGGAAACAAAATGCAATACCAGCCTCACTTGATATTACAAAATTGTAATATCCATTAACATTTAATTTGTAACTTCCTCTTCCTTTAATTTCTTACAAAACATAATTTTATTCTTTTATTTATTCCCCAAGAAGAAGAAATTACAAATGGCATTTTGGTTTTCAACAAATTACTTTCGCTGTATGATTTCAGTTGATGATCTACATGGCAACGTCTTAATTCTGTATTATCATCTGGACTTTCTAGGAGAACACTATTTTCAGTTAGCATTTTTACAATTTTGTATGGACCTTCATAAACTAATGACAATGAATTTGTCTTATTTTCTAGTAATGATGACCTTGAATGAGTTTTTACCAAAACTATATAATGTATTTTATACTTAGGTATTTGAAACATTCTTTTTAATTTAAATTAAAGTTTTATTCTGGCTTAAATCTCCTTAATTAAATTTCACATACGTATTTATTAAAGAGAGGTAAAAATATTCCGCTAACTTCTGGGGGGTTTAGTGGTTGAGGGTTGGCTTGGTGGGTCGCAGTGCTTGAATTTGTTTAGTTTAATGTAACTTAGATTACAGGATTCATGAGCATACAATGCGGGGATCGAACTAGTGAACGCTTTAGGGACCAGATGATAGAGCACGGTACGTTTATGTTCCCCATCCAATCTCCCTAACAAGCCCTCGGCAGAGAGTGGAAGAAATCAAGGGATGTCGTTGTTGTACATCTTACCTCTCGGCCAAGCGGATGTAAGCAGATGTCAGGTGACAGCTCAAGGAATCCTGGGTTCGGCGGCCAACAGTCTTCCGTTTCTGTGGCGGACGACGAAGCTTGCGTTGGTTCTCAGAGGAAGCCGTTCTCGGGAAGGCAGCCGACACCTTACGAGCAGCGATACTGAATATGGCTAACTCGCATCGAGACGTAGCGCTTGCCCTCGGTGATTGTGGCGGCTCGGAATCCCGAGCTTTCCTTGAGACCTGAATAGTGAGCAGGAGGTCTTCGTCTGGTTGTGACAAAAATGTATCTATGATATAAATATATTTTTTTAATTACCCTGGCTAGAAAATGGACGAATTGTTAAGAAGACCAACAGTCTTTCACAGAGCGCAAAGAGCATCAAGACAAACAACTTTTCAAATAAAGTTTTGCTTTTGAGGCCTTATATTCAGGTGGCCACTGGTTTATTTTTTCTGCTGTAAAACATAGTGAAGGTAATAGTATGCTATGGGAGAATTATTATGCCAGAAGAGATGGAAACGGGGTGACGTTGTAGATTTTGCATTCCTTCTTCATAAATTATGTATGTATCACCCTACATACATATGTAGCACACACCCTTTCATGCTTTCCACTAAAGAAGGGGTCATTAGTGCTATCCACTCAGCTGGGTGTTCTTTTCATTTATAGGCTACGTTCTGTCCTTACTGTAGTTAATTTCTTCGTTTTGCCAGAGAAAATATAACTTTCAGTGGCAACTCTGAATCTTCACTATACTATGTCTGCATAGTTTAGAGTTGAAACGAGGCCTTTGACGAGCTAAACGTTAACAAAAAAAAGTTTATTGTCTAATTCTGTACATACGCTTTGAAAGTCTGTTGATGTTGCACCAGTGGGCATTTAAACAGCTGTATGTTAATCTTTTATGAAATAAATACCACCGGTGTTCGCCCGAATGAACTTTTATTAACTCTTACTCATTTGAGTAATGATACAGCTCTTGGTTCAGTCGTGACCAACTTCGACGAATTCCAAAGGGCCATTGTACTCGATGAGAAATACGGAAAACTCAGCTCCGCTCTTGATAGTCAGATTATTTTCGGAGTAGCTGGCCAGTTCTAGGGTGATGGCAACGGAGATTGGTGTGTGGTCCAAGGGCTGAAAATATGCCTTCGAATTATTCTCGTCCTCGCCGATGAAGCCATTGGAGAAGACGAGAGCCACGCCGGTGTCCACGTTGCAGTCCCCCCAAGGTGGGATCTCGCAGTCCTCGATGGAACTGAAAACGATGTAGTGCTCCCTGCCTTTCCTCACTGCATATGGAGGGACAGCTTTTGGAGACAGAAGCATGTATTTAAAGATGTAGGGTATGCGGTCCGGCATGTTTGAAGACGATGAAGATCAACCTGGAAGAAAAGTGAAGTTGTAATATCTACTTTCTTCACTTACAAGACATTTCTTGCGTGCAGTACTCACCTTGCCATGTCGTAAAGATATGGACTGAAAATTTTAGGGTGTTCTGGAAAAGGCACATACTTCACAAACTGCGATTTCGTCACAGAATCAATTAAAGAAAATATTACACGTAAAAATGTATATATTGGACATAATGTAAGATTCTAAACGGTGATGAACCAACATGTATATTATGTCTTTAATGTTTGGTTTTACATGAAAGATGTCTGCTGTAAAATTGCATTTCCTGACTTAAGTGCTTTTTCCAGAACAGTCTACAATTATTGGATGTATTCCTAAAGCCATATAGGGACCCGACCGAATGAAGCTCGAAAACCACGTTGAATAGCACAATCGAAGGACGTGACGTCAGACCACACGTCACTTTACCCAATGTATTCGAGGTTAGCGTTCAAGAATTCTCATTTATAGGGCAAAAGGCATAACTGTATCGGCGTCTCACCAGCAGAGCAGACGACAGTACAGGGCTGTGTCAACGATAATCAACCACGTCGGCGAACCGGCCACCACTGTTGCCAAACCTTGCTGCACCCTTGTTGAAAGGGTCAATATTCTCTGCATATTATGGCTTGCTCTCCTTACTGGTGGTATGTGACTCAAAATTGAATACATGTGGGAGGTAGAAGTTCTGTTCGATTCTAGACGGTTCTTGGTGTGAAAGAGGTTTACGTTCGGATATGAGAAAGATGTGCAGTAAATGTTCAAAACAAGTAGAAAAAACACTGTGCGAAGAATATTTGCAGTGCAGTATGGAGAGCTTCTGCTGTGAAGCAGACGACACGAGGGGGTCGGCAAAAGCTTCCACGTGACTCAGCACAAAGTAGTTTGACCTTTTTCCAATGGAAGCGGTTCCAAAGAAAGTCTTTCAAGACAGACTGACGGCCAATCACAGCACATGATATTAAAACAGATTATTGAAAAAAATCATCGAGACACAAAATGTTATTTACTTTTATTGTGTGGTGAAGAGAAGTCGACGCTGAAAAGTTTGAGCACGTCGTTGTGTTAATCACGATTCAGCAAAACAGAATAAGGCACGTTTCTACTGCAGTGATGCAATAATAATCGAAAACCAATCGTAAAATATAATATTTGAATAATAGGTTCAGTTCCGATTGGCTTATCATAAACATAAAGTCGATTTAAATCAAACTTTAAACAATATTCTCGAGCCTCATAAACGTGGACATTTGAGGTTTCAAAAATATTAGGCATAATAATATATATGAAGAATAGGATCCCGAAATAAAAATTATCGAAAAATTAGCACTTGAAAGGGACGATCGCCCTCCCAGTGGATCAATGCCTGACTCGAAAGGTCCGACATCGGTGCGGAATGACCACCCTACACGATTTTCCCATCCCGCCCACGATGGACGCTGGGAGCTAGTAAGTCCAAAATAAGCAGTTTCCACATAGCCAAAATCAAAAGATTTCAAACCGTTGCTTACGAAAAACCGAAGAGACACCAGTGACGTGCGGTGACGTCGACACTTGGGGTAGCAGTCAGTGGCGTGTTCAAAGGGGGAGTTGTTGTGGGTCACACCCCTCCTCCCTTTAGGGCCAGTATTCCTACAAAAAAGAAGAATGTCAATAACAGAAAAAGATTGCAAAATTATGAATGAGTACTAGAATAAAGTACACGTAACCCCCACCCACATTTGAAAATAAAAAAAACTATTTGATTTGACTCTAAGCCAGAGATCCTGGGTTCGAATCTCGGATTGGCCATTTGTGTTCTTTGTGTGTGTCCCTTCATCAATTTTGTCGTACCAAAGGTGGCGGAAAAGCGAAGTAAAATAAACCAAATTGAGAAATCAATCAATGATTTGATTTCATTTTTGTTACTTAGCGTCGCTTTTTTGTCACATTTGGTTAATTGCGAAGATACGATGAAATTGATGAAGGGACGAGCACAGGGAACGCAATGCCTGGGTCGGGGTTCGAACCCGGAACTCCTGGTGTCGTAGCGCGCTGTGATAACCGCTCCCCCACGCTTGGTTGATTTGGTGACAGGTAACAAAACACAACACACTTCTTTGTAGTTTATTCAATTATATTCATTTGACTTTTTGAGTTCTGAGATACATTTTTATTCCAAATTATTTCATTATTCACTGCAACACATAGGACAAGAATGCGCACTCATCACGGGTTCGAATCCTGGCCTGGATTGTTTATATGAGGTCCCTTAACCAATTTTATCATATTATCACTCAATCCTCATTTTCGCGATAACCAAATGTGGCAGAAAAGCGAAGTAAAATAAACCAAACCAACAACAATATGAACACGCGTTCTCTTGCCCAAATAAATACATCCGTATTTATGACTTAGAGACCAAGAGTAGTATATTTAAATAAAACACTACTAAAACGAGAGCGAGAGAGAGCCTGAGCATTTGTAATTTAATCATTATACATTCCATATTTGAAAAAAAAGAAAAGAAAGAGAGCATAACATCATTGTCTGCACATAACACGTTCCCATTTCATAAATAATAAAACTACATCCCATATTATACATACGCACATATTGTACAACGTGTAAAAGGTTGTGTAAATACAGAGGACATAAGTACTGCAGAAAATTTTACCCTGTGTTCTTTAGAGGATTTACAAAAAAAATTATGAGAAACCAATCCCCTATCTGTCCTATAGGAGATAGACTGGGGGACCTGAAAGCACGGGCTTTCAACCATTGCAGCGGGGGGCGAGGGGACAAGGGAGGTAGAGGTAGAAATCTTCCTTTTCCTTGGGCCGGCCGTTTCTACCTGGAAACTGGTCAGGCGGAAGAAGAGCGAGCTAGGGTATCCAGCCAGCTTTGCCCGCGGAGAACACCGATGGACGAGAGGCGCGTGGAAAAAAAAGTGTTGCGTATGAGCTGTGGTGGCTTTAACAAGACAATAAATATTGTGGTTTGAATATAATTCGAGATGTGAGATTGATTGATCTATCTCTGCTAGACTAGCTACTCCTCAGTGCACGTCACTGAGAGACACCAGCAATAAGAATAATAGAATGGGAAAGAGGTTGCCGTAATCGGTTTCAATGAAATCCAATTAGAAATTTGTCACTGAAATATTCCTCAGTGATGTGTTCAAAGGGAAGTTGATTGGGACATAACCCCTCTTTTGTCCAATATTCCTAAAAACGAATGTCAAAGGTAGGAGAAATGGCAAAAATGAGGGCCGACTACTAAAAAGTATACTGGAGAACGAACCGAAAATCCGCTATCCTTCGACACCCCATAAAAAGAAATGGGCAAGTTCGACCCCCCCCCCCCCTTTCTCCTACCTCCACTCACGTCATGGGGTGCTCGTCATATGAGCGCTCCACTTGCCGACCTCCGACCGGTACTTTCCTCTCGTGTGCCCTCCTGTCGGCATTTCCGTTCGCAAACGCCCAGGGGAACTGCCAAAACGCCACTGCAGGATGACCTCAGAACAAAAAAAGTATTACCTAGAGGTCAGCCTATGGAACGGACGGACGTCGGAGGTCGTCAGCCGGCACCAGAAGATCTCTACCTGCAAAACGAATCCAAACTTGGCGCACTTTCTTCAAATGACTTGACCGCCATGTCGGTTTCTCGAGTTTTGGCGGCCGTAACGTACGCATCTACAACTTTCGCGTTCAGGTGGATACACTTCCGACCTCTTCGACGGTTCCGGTGGAGAACACGAACGGCTTCCCCTGAGCGCCCTGTAATATCCGGCTCCGGATGTGCCCTTGTGGCCCTCACCCGATCTCGATCCAAAGTCCTTGTGTACACCCGGTTTCAAAGATCAATCAACCTCGACAGAGAAATGGGGCAAAAGTCGAGAAAATGTCAACCGCTCCTCGAGATACAAGTTAACGGCAACCATTTCCGGAAGAAAATAGTGTAATCGGTCGAAATAGAGCCACAACATCGACGCTCTCCACTCAATTTCAGAAAGCGTCATCTCAACGAGACGGGAGTGTCCCTAAAGTTTGTACCCCGTTCCCCATTGGAGAGCTCCTTATGGAACCCGCGACATCATGCTTTTCCGCCGACTTACGAAACCTCATGTGGGTCTCGTTCCGCTCCGGTTGACGAATGTATGCGCCTTTCTACTTCCTGCTCAAATTTGGTTGTGGAGTGATCGGTTTGGGCGCTTGCGGTGCCGCCTTTTAGTATTTTGTTTCAAAATTTCGAAGATTGCGTACAGTGGGAACCATTCTAATTCCCGCACGACGGGGAGGGAAGCTTCCCCTTCAAGACAGCTGTGGCTGCGAGGCTGTCGCTGGGGACGAGCCAAGTCAGGTGGTTTCTACCTGCCTGCTACGTCACAACGGGCATCGCGCTACGTGGAGCTCACAAGCCCCGACTGCGAAGATTGCGGGAAAGAAATGAAAACATGTTTCAGATGCATTGCACATTATGTGTGCACATTTCGGCAAGGGGATACGTGCATGGAAACTATCATACAGGGCGTCCGGCTTAGACCTTTAACATTACAAAACAGTATAACTTTAGTTACATTCAATTTCAAATGAAACTTATTGTTTGTATGGGACTGGCAACTGTGGCCATTTTTGAGAATCACCAGTACTTCGAGTTGACATGACGTGCATGTGCGTGTAACGCATAAATTCCAAGATGGCGGAGTTGACGGTTCAGCAGAAAGTGTTCTGCGTTCTTTCACTGGCAGAAAACAAATCTATGAAGATTGTTCAACGTGCTTTTCGGCGTGAATTCAATCTTCAACGTCACGACAATGTTCACTTCTATTTGAGTGTTGCTAAGTGGGATAAACAACTAAGAGAAACTGGAAGTGTTGTGTCGGTGCGCGGGAAGTACGCGAAGCGGAAGGTACGTATCAGACGAAAACACCGAAGTGATTTGCACTGCATTCACAAGAAGTCCCAAGAAAATCAATAAGACGTGCAAGTTTAGAGCTCAACATTCCTCGGTCTACTATCATTATACGAGAATTTCTCGATGAGTATTTTCTTAGAAGATGGATAGAAAGATGTTCTAAACCACTTACTTGGCCTCCGCGCTCGCCAGATCTTTCCCCCCTAGACAGACTTTTTCATTTGGGGGTTCATCAAGGACCAAGTCTGTAGTATGCCCGCCGAGAACTTGGAAGATCCGCGTAACAGAATTCGTCAGGCACGATGTGACCCCTCAAATGCTAGTGAATAACCGGAAGGAATTGGAATATCGGTTCGACATCTGCCGTGCCACAGGAGGGGGGGTTATATCCAGGTTGTGTGAAGTGCTGGTGCTGGGACAAAAAAAATGCATGAGTTTTTCTACCAAAATGTATATTTTGGTAATAAAATATGATTTCTCTGCAAAATTATGCTCTTTTGTAATGTTAAAGGTCTAAGCCGGACACCCTGTATAAAATACCGCGCCGATACATACTGCATTTAGGGCGTTTTAGGATTAGTTTCCAATTGAGACTAAATGAGAATTATCGAAATAGAGGGTCAGTCTTCTCGAGTAATGCTGAGTTCGAAACTCTAGACGCCTCTTTTTTTTTTTTTATTAAAATGTATTGACTACTGAAGTGATAACAAGAACAAAGAACCTGGCAAAGGATGAAAAAAAAAGCATTGGGAGGGAATAGTGAAGTTAGTAGCTTTTTTTAACATTTTCGCCCATCTCATTCTATATACGCCTACATACGAATAATGGTGATATAATTTCTCAATTTGATTCCTCCCTTTCCCTACTCATTTCAATTTTGAGAAGTGTGAATTTTATTAGCACCGATTATTGACCTAGGGTAAGGATATCTGAAAACCTGTTTCTTCTTCTTGTTTTGGTGACTTTGAGTCCAATCCGAGCTGCGTGTTGAATGGAAGGTTCGAGATGTTATTCAAACTGGTAAAATATGTTCAAATTATGGCTGCTCTTTCTTCGACATTTACTCTTAGGTAATAATTTTCCCTGAAGCAAACGCTTCTGAGAAAATTATTAACTTCATATTATTATTAACTTTATTATCATTAAATTCTGTTTTTTATACTGTGAAATACACATTATAGAAAACGATAGACTACTGATTCCCTAAAAGAAAAAAAATTAAACAAATCTGTGTTTCATTGGACTTGAATTCTACCGCTCATTCTAATGTCTTGAACACGTAGCTATCAAAATGCAAAGAATTTGTATACATGAAGGCTAAACAGTTTTTTGGTATGAACCGCAACATAATATTATACCTTTGTTGTTTACTATAATCACTGTATTCCCGAGGTGCACGAGGGAGGGTGTATAGACTGTGCTCGCTTAGGCCCAAAACTACACCTGACTGACCGGGGGAGGGGGCACAAGTTGTTTCCAGTAACTATATTTACATGTTTACTCTATACACAAAGGCCTCCCCGATGGCGGAGTGGTAGCGTAGTCGGCTTGTAATCATGGGGTCCCGGGTTCGATTCCCGATGGAGGCACATAGTGGTTCGGATCCCACTTTAAACTGTAGGTCCAGTCCCGATTAGCCTTACTGTGCATAAAGTGGACTTAAAACAACAAATCAATCCAATCTATACATAAAGTTATGATAATTGCATTATTTCTGAACATACATACCTGAATAAAAACTTGTTTATATGTGCCGTCAAGCCTAATTTGTAAGGAATAATTTTAAACCATTTATGTTGTCAGTTAAAAATTGCTCCTTAGTTTGGCGTAGCAGCAACATCGTCGTCTCGGTTTCGATACCTGGTGGAGACAAATAATGGTTACGGTCTCACTTTAAACTGGAAATCCAGTCTGCGATTAGTATAAAATTACGCACACGTATTCATATTAATTTTACAGAAGTGATGGTAATTTATTTCAATGTTTTGAAAAAGAAAAGGGTTACGTCCTGGGGAAGCACCGCCCCTCCACTTCCGTTATCACTTTGAAATGCCACCTAAGATTATATGAATTTCAGTAATTCTTTGTTCTGTATTGGTGGACTGCGAACCTTACTTTTATTGCCTTTTCTGACAATAAAATGAAGGAATGCTTCGGAAGAGAATCTAGAAGATGAAAACAGATACAATGACAGGAAGGTGCATGTGAGGAGGGGGACACTCTCTAACTACGGGATAGGCTCTTTCCCTGGTATTTTTAACTTTTGATTTTCCACTAAGGATGGAAATTTATACTTTGATATGATGTCAGGAAAGAATTGGATTGGATCGATTTGGTGTCTAAGTCCACTTTATGCACAGTAAGGTAATTGGGACTGGACCTACAGTTTATAGTGGGATCCGAACCACTATGTTCCTCCACCGGGAATCGAACCCTTGACCCCTTGATTACAAGGCGACAACGCTACTACTGCGCCATCTGGAAGACCTGATACGATGTTAGGAAAGAATAATTGATAAGTCACAAATGGGAGAGGTGAAGCCAGACACCTTTCGTTAGTCACAATTGTATCCATATAAAACACCTGTTCAGGACATGATTCCAAACCGTGAACCAGAGACTAGTTCAATCTGTCCTTAATTACATTATAGATTGTGATTGATGGTGAAATATGATTGATTATTGCAAATTGAAATCTGTCTTCTCTATTAGTGTATAAAGTATGAAAATTTCTCAACATAAATTTTATTTATTGGAATATTACGTAAATGACAAGAACATGTTGCATTCTATTTTCTCTGCATTTCTTCAAATCATAAATGATATTATGAGAGGCATTCAAGTCAAGCCTGGAGTTTTGGTTTTTCAGAATAACGGAACAGATTTGGACGAATAGCAAATACTTTTATTTCTCATGTCATCCTCCTCTACGCTAATGCACTAATTCCAGCGTTCCACCGGTGCTTGGATACCAACAGTGTCTGGGCCTTGATGGGGCAAAGAAATTCATTGACAATTATATATTTTCTGTGCATCAAACGCGCCAAGTGTATATTCCAAAATTATGTTAAGTATGCTTTAAAGTGTGCCAATAGCTAACCATCCTTCGGAGTATCCAACTGCTATAACAAATCCAGATAAAAGGACCTACACTCATTGCAGTTATCGTGAACACAAAATTGTTGACGTCATCTTAGCGTCACGCGCCTCATCTAAACTACGCACAATATTTGAGTTTCTTTAATTCCATAATGTAACACTGTTGTGAGTCACCGTCTCTAAGCTCCCCAATAATATAATCTAGGCAGTGATTGAAAATTTCCAAACTGACCAAAATTTATAGGTGTGTATGTGTGCAGGTTTGTTGGTAGAAATTTGCTCTCACTGAAGCAAATTCAGGCAGGGTTTGAAAGTAACGAGTTACAAGTAACAGTTACTTTCTCGAGTAACTGTAAATAGTTACTTTGTGAAACGATAAACTGTGTCTCGGTTACGTTTTCAGGTAAAGAGAATGGGCGTCGTGAGGGGGGATCGAACAGGTACGGACGCCCTCTGGAATTTCGTCTCATTCACACAAAGTTGCATGAACTTTCCTTTTTTTTATGGGTACCTGGGGGAAACCCTGGGGGGTAAAGGCGGTCAGGGGCGTGATGCTGATCACATCACCCCCACTCACGACCGGATCAAGAAAGTGTGGGGCGTTACCCCCACACCTCCTATACGCCTTCATGGCGTGGTGCTAAGCACAGGGGAACACTTTAAATAAAGTTCAGTTAATTAGTATTCAAACATAATAATAAAAGAAAAAAGGCATTAGATCGAAAACATTGGGTTTTGAAAGAAGAAAAAGGGTTACCTCCAGTGGCGTGCTCAGAATTTTCGAAAGGGAGGGTTTATGAACACTTTTTTGGTAGTCTGCCCTCATTTTGCCATCTTTTTCTACATTAGATGTATTTTTTGTTATAGAAATGCTGGACCAAAGGGGGATAGTTTATAACCCCCCCCCCTTGGGCACGCCACTGGTTACGTCCTGAGGAAGCACCTGCAGTAACCAGGTCATGTTTTTCATACTTTACTTTTTTATACTAAGAATAAATGGTTCCACACTTTCCTTCCAAAACTTAGTGTTATATGGAAGGCAAACAACAGACAGTGTATGTGTAAAATCCATCTAACTTTTAAAGCTTTCTCTTGAACGAGATGTGTAAAATGACAAGAACGCATAACTGTACACTTCAGTGCACGAACTGTAGGAAATGTAAAAAGATAATGAAGTCAGTTGTGCTGGACATTCACTCATAAGGTGGATACTAATATTAATAAATTTGGAATAAAATTGGTATATTTTTATTAGTATTTAATAGATATTTTTAATAATCATAACCATGATGATCATTATCATTAATATTTCTGAGCCTCTCAGATGGCGTAGTGGCCCCATCATCGACTTGTAATCAAGGGGTCTGGGCTTCGATTCCCGGTGGAGGCATTTAGTGGTTCGAATCTCATTTTAAACTGTAGATACGCTCCCGATTATCCATTCTGTGCATAAAGTGGAATTAAAGCAACAATTCAATCAAACGGTTCAATTCTATATTATTTCTACTATAGATTGCCTGACCCCCCTTCCATTCACAAAAATTTCTGGCGACTACCATTGTAAGGAGTTAATTAATAAAAAAAACTATGATTTCCTCAAAGGTTTCTTAAAAAAATTAATAATTATGCGTATACGTTTTTGCAACGTGGATTTTTGGATGATGTGGTTATTCAGGTTCACTTTGAATTTTATGTCTATTTTCATGGGGGTTTATAATAATTTATTGAAAATGAATGTTCACTTGCTTTCCTTCAGCTCAAGCATGTTACACGTTCTACGAGATTTAGCTTATCTACGAATAACATCGTTACTCTTTAAAGTAACAATAAACTCTCGAAATCAGTTAAATTCCATAAACAAGTCTTAGTCCCTTTTTGGGCAAAATACAACTGGCTTACTTTTACGAAGTAACTTTACAAAGTCTGAAAGCAACAAGCACACGATCTATCATCTGTCTGTACTCTGGAGAGGATACGTTGTTTAAAAAAAAATCAACTCAGTTTTCAATAATTCATTTCTTACATCTTGGAAAATAGTTCACTAACGTAAAATTAATACGTAAAAATACTCGTCCAGGGAGAATCGAACATTTAACGAATCGTTATTTTATTAGCTGAAGATACTCTAGTATTTCGCCTTTAGCAAAGTTGATCTGTTACATTACGCGCATATGCTTCATGTATACTCTCCTAGCTTTGTATTTTAACTATTTATAATAAAATACTTCGGGAAAATAATGGAAATTAACAAGCGCTTTTCAGGTTGCCGCCCGGGGATTTTGTTGAAATGCTGCGTTGTGTAATCTATGAACTTCCCTTTCTAAACATAAAAACAAATTGATGATATTAAATAAAAATAATCATTTTCCACAGGATTAAAACTCACGAACGTACAAACCTCTGGTCTACTGGCAGACGCGTTATCAATCTTGCCTTGACATTCCCCACTGTAGTGTTGAGTTACAATCGTATTATTTTAAAATATATAATCACATGTGCTTTGAAAGTAATAAATCCTTCATTCCTCTCGAAATACATGCAAACGTGTTTTACTCCATATAATTCCCTTCGGTGAATGCTGTAAGAGGATCAGGAGTGTTGTGAACACGCAAAAACCGATTCTGCAGCTTGCCTGTGATTTCAAGCGCGTCAGGTGTTCATTGCAGACACCACTTGGCTCGTACCCAGCGACAGCGTCCTACCTGCCTGGAGGGAAAAACTTCCCCGCTGCCTGGGAAACCAAATGATTCCCACCGTACCAGGTCCGGTTTCTCCAGCTGAAATCATGTAAAACTGGAGACTTGGTCACGTGGTTGGCCTTGAAAATTCTATTCTGCCCATTTCCTTTGGAAATCGGTGGAAGAATTTGTTTTCCTAGAAGTCGTTTTCCATTGCTCACTGTGATAACATGGAATTTCACAGATTGCACCCGCAATGAGATTGGTAACCCGAATTTCTGTGACGTCAACTGTCAGGTTCTGAAGCGTACCACTCAACATTCAGAAAAATCGTGAATAGAACTTCAATTAGAAGACCGGTCTGTTCATATGAAAAAGAGACTTCCGAATTGGGAGTCCTGTGACCTTAATCGCTCACCCATATTCTTTCAGGTGCTTCGCAAAATACAAAAAGTAACAATGTCTCGTGTATGTTCTGCAACAAAAGCAACTTTCACTGATATACGTAAAAAGAAGACATGCAATTAATATAATAATCATATGAAGATTCGTAATTGACTCACCTTAAGCTATCTTCTTGGATAGATCTTGCTTCTGCAGAACCAGAGCACAAATAGCGATTCTTTCGCTAGGAGACTGCTCACACTAACTTGCGCATTTATAGTACACAGGAGCTGGGCTAGGGGTAGATTCTTTCGTATGACGTGTCTTCTGCGGACATCCTTTGCTGAGATTCGATATATTGTTTTGTCTACGACGTCAACCTACACAATGGTCTTTTGTTTTGACACATTCTTATCAACCAAATACCTTGTTGAATGCGAATTCCACATATGAGGGCCATAAATAATTATTATTTGCATCTAGTGATACCACTATTATTTGACAGGTTGCATTGCAACAAACAAATTAAAGAACCATGCAATTTACAAACATTAGTTGTAACGAATACAAAATGCGTGTGTAGTGGTTAAATTTAACAGTCCCAGTCTTCGTTTGTAATTCAAAATTTCATATTTTTAATTCTTTATCAATTAATTAATTTTCTCAATCGTTTTTCAGTTTAATATAAACACTTAGAACTAATATTAACAAATGTAAGTTGTATTAAAGAGGAAATTAAAAGCTCACTTCAAATTATTCAATTATTATGTATTCAATTAAAAGAAATTATTCTCGTGGATTAACTTGTCCTGTGACAAACGCAGGCTGTTATTTTTAGTCTACACTCTCATGTCAATGAACTAGTTTCTAGACTCCATATTGCAGAGAACTCGTTCAGCTTGAAAATACTGGATACAACTTACGATGGAATTAAAGAGAGAAAATTCCAAAATATTTAGTTTTAGATACAGAAAAATGAATGAGCCTATGATGAAAGTCCTGTTTATGTAACTTACCTATGCCATGAAATACACTGCACTAAATATTTTGTATTTAGTGCTTTGCAAAATAATTTTTAAATCGAAACAATTATAACAATTAGCACACCTATTAACCCCAAACCCCCTTTGTAATGGTTTCTTAGATATAAATAGTTCCAATATTGCATCGATTTGTTTAGAATAATATTTGATAATAATTTTTCCTTGTTTCCTGAGGCAGGACAACTCCGATGCTATTTTGTATATCTGGCATTTTCTCCATCAAATCCCTGCCTTCCTTGCCCCCCCCCCCCCCCCACCATGATATAAAGTGCAAAGAACGTGAATGCATTAGACTTTCATTTAATTAAACCATGGACGGATGACTGACATTTCCTATGAATATAACAAAAAGACAAGAACATCTTGCGATTGAACAGGGCACACAAGGGAGAAAATCGTAGCTGAAGCATTTTGAAACTTTATTTAATAGAAATGATGGTGACAAGATATGATAGATATAGATATATATTTTTGTTTGTGCGAGCCATAGGTTGTACGCACTACATATTTTTGATTTTTCTACACTATTTTGTTACATTTAGTTTTCTTTTAAGCTGTCTCTTACTTTGTCCCCTACATATATACACATTCTTCCCATCCCTCGGCAGTTTTTCTTCCAGTCTTTCTTTCTTCCTCCTCTCCCCACTTCTCTTTTCCTGCACTCTCACCAAAAAACTCATACATTTTGCTTTACACACACTTACACTATAAAGATGGCTCGTCTGGAGCATGATCACTCATTTCGTTGCCTTCTCTAATAGCTTTCCCCCGCCGTTCTCTTACTTCCCACAGGTATTTCTCCACTTGCGGCCCGCTTCCTTTATCTTTATTCTGTCATCTACCACTTCTATCAACTCCCTGCCTGTTACGTTTTTCTTCCATTTGTCCCTTAGGTCACGTGTAGAAGGGCAGTTCAGTAGGATATGCTTATCCGTCTCCTCCCCCTCGCACAAAGGACATATCGTTTCCCCTGCTTCGTTTCTCTTTCTTAGTTGTTTCCATTCCCCTAATCTGAACCGCGCCTCTTTCATTTTTTCCCACAACCTGGATATATTTCGCTTTCCCCCATTCTCTTACTCTTAGCTGTTCCCTGATTGAGGTCTTTGGTTGGCAGTCTGCAATTATTTCTTGTCTGTCTATGTCGAGTAACCTGTCTCTGATTTGATTTTCTGTTGAGATGACCCCCCTTCCTTCCTCTTCCCATACCGAACCCATTCCGCTATTATATAAGATATTTTTCACTTACAGACCCCAGCTGTAAACGTTTTCCTCCCTTGTCTGTATTTCCAAACATTGTCCCCTCAGCGTAGTTTGGCCCTCTTGTGATAATCGCATCCAATATTTAACAACAAAATTTTGTTTTAGTTTTTCTTGCCCTTATGTGATGTGTCCAACTCCCTGTCATGGAGATTGTTGCCCCCAGGTATGTGAAGTTTTTAACCCGCTCGATTAAATCCCCCCGTATGTCCATGTCCTGTCATCCTTCATGATGCACCCCTCATATATGCTATCTATGCCCCTTTGAAGACCCTCTATTGTCTCGGACAATATGACTATGTCGTCTGCATACATAAGGACTGGTATACTTTGCACTCCTATACATGGGACAAAGTATGAGTTGTTAAAGAAAGCTGCTGTCTCGACCTGTAAGAATAGATGCAGTGAGGGCATCAGAAGATGCGAGATGCATATTTCGACTAAATGAGCTTTTCTTTATCTACTTTTCTGCTGGGAGGGGACGTTCACCTTCTACCCCTTCTGGTGCCGTTACTGAATACATGTGCGTCCTTCAGTATCACCTACCTGCACAGTAATTATTGGATGTGTCCGGAAGGTCCAAAAAGAAGGCTTGAAGTATGGTTCTATCGGAAGTGACGTCACCGAGTGCAGTTCGAAAGCACCAATTAGACCAGCAATCCAGACCGCAGCATCGTTGCAGGCTTGAATACTTGACTCATGTACTCAATGTTCATTTGTTTGAAATCATGAAAGTCGAAAGTCTGCCAGGTGTTGATTGTAGTTCTTCTGTTGTGTGAAAATGTAAGTATAAGAACTTCTAAAATGCGGTGTAACTCATATGGTGGAAAACAAGTGTTTATAAGGCGGGAAAAACAATATGTTGTTAGTTTTATCTGCATCGTATTAGGCGCTGCAGTCGGGGTGCATTTCGAAAGATTCTCGCTTCCAGTCCAAGACTTCGAGACTGAACTCTGAGACTTTCACTTCCAGTATGGTCTTCGATCTTTAAGACACGTCCATTGTGACAAGGCTGGAACATGTTGCAAGATAACGCCAGCGCCATTTGCAACATTTTAGGGGGCAGTGATCACGTACAAAAAATCCCTGGGATATTATTGAGCTTATACAAGACAATCATCATTCATCTTTATCGTTGCGATTTGCCCAAAATTCCAGAAAAAAACTCAATATGGATAGAGTACTAAATCCAGTTTCTACACTGGTATTGCACTGAATATTATTCATGCACAACTTAATGATTTAAGGTTAACCGATCCGCAAAAAGGATGGACGTCTGCAGTATTTTTTTCCAGGCAGGAGCAGCAAGGTATTTTTCTCGGTGGGGATCAAACGAGGCATATTTTCCTTATCTCGCCAAAAAGCCATCCTTCAGTGTGAAGTTATCATGTTCCTTCAACGTCTAAAATAATTAATGTAAATTATTGTGGCTGAAATGAAATTATGTGTGTGAAACATGTAATTTTATATTTATATTTATTGTATATGGGGGACAGCCGCTGCGACCCTCTTGCCTTCTCTTCCGGGTATGTTTATTCTGTCATAACACCAGCGTCAGAAATGTTTATCATTGGGGTGCATGACGTTCCTAGAGATGGAATTTCAGAAAGATGTGCAATTATCTTCCTGCTTTTATATTTTCTAATAATAATTCTGACATGCCTAATAACTTACTGTTATATACTGATCTATGAAGAATAGTTTTCTGCATTTAAATAAATATTGCAAAGTCTTAAGATTATTTTACATGTCCGAACTATTGATAGGAAATACAATGCAAGAAAGGGGGAGCTGGTCTTTGCGGCGAGACATTCAAGTGTTATTTGCAAGAGTAAGATGTGATTGATGTAGAGTTTGCTATGACAACCCGGTATGTTTCAAGTTCAGTTTATCTGGCCCCACACTCAGTTTCTTGTGACGTCATCATATAGAGATTTGTGTTCCATCCTGTTCTTGACGGTGGTGGCTGGTTGGTTTTCGCTGACGAAACCCCCAACTGTGGTCTTCTCTTCTGGCGGGAAGCCGGTACACATAAACCTTTACTCTGTAATTGTTCCGACTACAAAAGGGGCGAATGGTTAACAAAATGTCGTCACAGAACATTGACAAACTTTCACAGAGCGTAGAGGTCATCATGATGAACACCTTTCTCAACATTTTATTCGTTGAAGTATGCCTCCCCGATGGCGCAGTGGTAGCTTCGTCACCTTGTAATCAAGGGGTACCGGGTTCAATACCCGGTGGAGGCACATAGTGGTTCGGATCCCACTTTAAACTGTAGATCCAGTCCCGATTAGCCTTACTGTGCATAAAGTGGATTTAAAACACCAACTTAATCAATCGTTGAGGTCCCATTTCAAAACCAGGAACCATAGAAAATCAGCATTTTTATCCTAAATGCATGCAACCATGTGTAAAAGAACCGTGTTTTTATTTTCGTTTACTTTTTCTGTCTGAGAACATAGTAAATGCAATAGTATGCTATGGGAATTGTACCTCTGTCCGGCTCTGTAAATTAGGTATGCATCACCCTACATAAAGTAACACATCCATTTTTCACGTTCTCCCTTGAAGAAACGATGTTATTGCTATCCAGTGATATTTACACTCGGGTGGGTGATGTGCTAATTCATTGACTATGCAGTAGTGCCGACCTCCATAGCGAAGCGGTTAGCACAACGCGCTATAACCTATGATGCCAGGGGTTCTGGGTTCGAATCCCGCTATAGGCATGGCATAATATCATCAGTGATCCTCATCTTCGCGACTAGCCAAAAGTGGTAATTTCAGCATAGCAAAAGCTTTTCGTTTTTCGAGAGAGAAAATAGTTTATTGCAAACATTGAATCTATTGGTACCATGTGGCAGCATAATTACAGGTGAGGCTTCCAGAGTAGAAGCAAGACCTTGTTGATGAAAAACGTTACCAAAAAAAAGTTATTGGTCTTTATCCTGTACATGCTGTGAACGTACACTCACCAGCAATAAAAATGTAACACTTAGATCCTGAAATACTCGCTTTCTTGCAAGGCGTTGTGTGTGTTGCCTAACTCTAGGCGATAAGTGGATTTTAAGAGCACATTTTCAATGGCAGCAGCGCCGTAGAGTTATGCAACACACATAACGTCTTGCAAGGAAGCGAGTATATCAGGATCTAGGTGTTACATTTTCATTGCTGGTGAGTGTACGTTTGTGTTGTAATACCAATAATATCTAATCAGCTGTAAGTTGATGTTGCATAAAATAAATACCTTCTATGTTAGGGTGAATGAACTCTTTATTCCCTCTTACTCATTTTGATTAACCATAAATCTCCTGGGCTCCTGGTTCAGTTATCAAGGAACTTGTTCCAATTCCAAATCACCCCTGTAGAGGATCCGGAAAACATTAAAACGCTCTCCACGGAGGACCGTGAAGGGTGCATCGGTGCGGTTCTCCACGGTGATGATGATGGGCGCAGAGACTGGTGGAAGGGTCCAGGGCAGAAAATATGCGTGGGAGTTGCTCTCGTCGGTGGCCATGAAGCCTCGGGGGAAGAGGAAGGTCACACCAGTGGCCACATTGCATACGTCATCAGGCTGGATGTTGTAATCCTGCGTCGACCTGGTTACGATCACATGCTCGTTTCCGCTCCTTAGTGAATAAGGAGGAAACGCGTTGGGACTCAGCGTGTATTTCAAGACGTAGGGAACTTCTGCTGACATTGTTGAAGGCACTGAAGATGAACCTGTAAGAAAGGCGGAGTTTTAATGAAGGAATAATAGTTGGCGTACTGTTTATTACAAGGACGATGGTACTTTCAATTAAGCCAGAGTTGTTGAAACTTCAGAAACCCATAAATTCTAATGGGTTTTATTGGGTTCCGTGACAGAACCGGAACTTTTTTTGAACAATTTAAATTCTGTTCAAGTTGCGTATTGTTTCATTTCAATACGTAACTTGGATCCTATTTAAACTGGTCCGGAAAAAGGTTCCTGGACCGAATTAAAACATAGGGTGTCCGAATTGATGCGCCCTAATTTCAATTATCTGTAACTCCACATGTGTTTGATGCATCCAAATGAGTTATACATTAATGAATATACACAGTCCTAAAGTTTCTGTGAGGAAAGTAGTACATTTGGTACATTTAGAACATTTGGTACATTTTAGTACATTTAGTACATTTCTGCATACGCCTGACATTACCCCACTCGATCTTTCTCCTGTGGGGTCATGTCAAGGACATCGTGTATTCAACCAAAGAGACAACTCTGGTACCGCTTCGTGATAGGATTACATGGGACAACGCTACAGGCAACCTGGTGGGAAATCGAGTATCGGCTGGACATCCTCCGTGCAACTCGTGGGGAACATGTAGGAATGTCCTAAATGTACTAAAAATATACCAAATGTACTACTTTGCTCACATAAACTTTAGGACTGTGTATATTCATTAATGTATAATTCATTTGGATGCATGAAACACATGTGGAGTTACAGATAGTAAAAATTAAGACGTTTCAATTCGGACACCTGTCACGTATACAAACTGTCACGTACACTGGCGAACTTTAAAAAAAGATCTCCCTCCTCTTAGTTAGATTGCAAGGTAGTTGGAAACACTTCATTACTCCTGTATTGGATAAGAAAGTGGGGGAAGTGAGTTGCAGACAAGGCCATCACTACCTTATGCGCACGTAAACTTGTTTCCGGAAAGCTTTCTGTTGGAGTCTTGTCAGGCATTATCTGGGCAGTTTGTGGAAGAATTTTGTGTTTCTACCCCCCTCTCTTTCTCTCTCTCTCTCTCTCTCTCTCTCTCTCTCTCTCTGTGTGTGCGTGCGCACACGCACACGCCGACACCTGTTTCTTTTTAAGTTTGACGTATTATTATTGCATCGACTAATTGCTGTTAGCTATGAAGGCTCATTTAGTAGTAGAGCCCCGCATATTCTCGACCTCGGCCATTTTGGAGGTGATATGATCAGCACCATGCTCCAGCCGCCTTTATTCGTCAGGGTTGTAGTAGAAATTTTTCACATTCTGCGTATGTGACAGTATTTTTTGGATATTGTCTTGGAAGTATCTGTTAACATCCTAACCAGCAGTTTTTGTTAAGGATAAACAAGTTGAAGGCCGCGAGTGGTTCCTGACAAGTAATGAACATATCACAGAATGCGCAAAAGCTTAGCTCGCGTTTCTCGAAGAAGAAAAAAAAGACATACAAATTTATGTATTGATTGATTTGATGTTTTAAGTCCACTTTATGAACAATAAGGCTAATCGGGACTGGACCTACAGTTTATAGTGGGATCCGAACCACTATGTTCCTCCACCGGGAATCGAACCCGAGACCTCTTGATTACAAGGCGACAACGATACCACTGCGCCATCGGGAAGGCCTACAAATATATTCTACGAATGCTTACGTCATTGTGACCATGGACTGTATTTTGCAGACTAACGAGGATCTGGCGTCTAGACACAAGGCCAGTTTAATGGTCTGTGGGGTTTGGGCTGTGTCCTATCCATACGTTTGTGATTGCTCTTTCACAAAGTTCATCTTAACACGCCTTTCATCCTCATCTATGTGATTACTCAAGAGTGAAAGAAAAGCGAAGTAGAATAAAAAAATCAATTGGTCATTGTGTCCCTGCCTTTTTGCAATATTTCTTCCTGATCTAAAATTAATGTAATGCATCACTATAGTCATGTGAATTATTTTCCGTTATATTATTTTATTATAGTGTGCTGAATCATTCCTTAAAGCATAGACTCTAAACTATAACGCTGTTGTCATTAGTGTAATCGATCGTAACTGTGTGGAAGTTTTGATGTAGGCAAAATAATGGTTAAGAGTAAATCCCAATTGATTGTTCGAAATTTAAAATATAACTCCGACGTGACGTATAGTAACTGTTCTGAGTTCGCTGTCAAGGAACGATTTTTCCTAATTAAAAAGGATTCCGGCCTCTGTGGCAAAGTGGTTAGCACAGCTTGCTTAAACACCGGCCTTGGCATTGTGTTCATTTGGTGTTCATTGTTTGTGTTCCTTCATCAATTTCATCGCGCATCCTCATCGTCGCGTTTATCGAAAAGTGGCAGAAAAGCGAAGTAAAATAAACCAAATCAAACATAAATAAGAAGCTGAAGTGATAAATATTCCATTACCAAATATAAAATATATAAAATACAGTAATTACTTTGTTGATATTGCAGTCATTTTGGCAGAGTGTAGCTGTCTTAGGGTAGTATGTTTGAATTAGCTGACCTCAAAATAGACGAAGAGTGAACGATTAATGGAAATGGGGATGCACATTTCTATTACTTTAGTAAGCGTTCGGTCGTAAATCCTGTGGACACAGGTGTGATTTTCGTGCAAGCAAGGGTCCCTGGGACATCAACTAGGTCGACGTTTACTTATAACCTAACAGGGTATGGATTTCTCTAAACAAATGTAACAAATGTTTATGGTCATTGAAATGATTTTCCTGTTGAGGCAGGCGGCGATACCCGGGCTCTGTGTGAGTGTATGTGCATGTCTTGTAATAATTAATTCATTGCAGTTCTATTAAAATTAAAACTACGTATTTATGAAATACGTAATATTCGCATAATACTCACTTTCCAGGGGATGGGTCTAATCCTTTCTCACTCATTGGCAGAACCGCAGTGAATATGGGATAAAAGCTTGTAAGGATCGCAAGGATTATATATTTTGGTGTTTGATAATCGACTGGCAATAGGAAAGCAACCCCTCTTTAGAAATATAAGATTAGATTTTCTAAACAAACCATAACGTAATAATCATAACATTTCCTGTGTGTAATGGAGAAAGAGATAAATTTGAACAGGTGTTCTCGGATTATCAGCCAGGTTAATTCGATACGACGTAGAATTAACCGTGATGATAAACGAGAGACCTCCCCGATGGCGCAGTGCTAACGTCGTCGCCTTGTAATCAAGTGATCCCGGGTTCGATACCAGGTGGAGGCACATAGTGGTTCGGATCCTACTTTAAACTGTAGGTGCAGTTCCAATTAACCTTACTGTGCATAAAGTGGACTTAAAAACACCAACTCAAGCAAACAATACGGGAATATCTGTTCGAAATACGTCGCCAGCAAAGCTAAAATTCCTAAACAGATTCATTGTTAGAATGTGCAAAAGGAAAATTTCTTGCTCAAAACAAAACCAAAACAAAAGACAAGAAAACGTAAAAACGTAGTTTTCTTGTGTGTATAAAGGGGAAGTAGATCATAATTAATATATGCAAAATCAAATGTTGTTTTCAAAGAACGTTTTATCTCTTAGCTAACAGTAGTTAAATTAAAAAGATTCCAAATAGAACGTTCATCTCCAAAAACAAGTGTTAATACAAATTTTACAGTTTTCCCTGTCTTTTAAGGAGCAAAATGATTCACAAAACATACAAAATCAAACATTGTTTTCGAACTTTACAAAACTTAACAAAACTTGACAAACAAAACTTTACAAAAAAATTAAGCTTTCCTGTGCTTTTGCCACGGAAAGTAGTTCACAATGGAAATTTACAAAATAAATATTTTCTTTCCTCCGAGAAGCATTAAAAATTCTTCACGTTCCAAGCGATATAAAATGCCAGGATAAGAACCCTCGCATACTGATTTATGCTTAATAATGAGTCCACCAACCATTATTCTCGATGACTTCATGAAGTCGTCTTGGCATGGAATTCACCAGTCTTTGACAGATGGACGGCCGATTTTGGATGCTGCGCCATACATCATGGACATGTGCAGCTAACTGTTCTCTTGTGCGTTCGCCTGCAGGTTCCCACTCTCGAACCATGATTGCCCAAATATTTTCTATCGGGTTCAAGTCTGGTGATTTAGCTGGCCAGTCAATAGGATGGATGTCAGGATGATCCGAAAGCCAACTTCGTGTTAACTTTGATGTGTGGATGCTGCTGTTGTCGTGCACAAAGTTTATCACTGGCATGTCCTCGCGGGAATATACAGCACGCACAGTTGGTAGCATGCATTCTTCAAGAACATCGACGTATTCCTCGGAATTCATGTGGGATGAGATTTGCACTATTTCTCCCGCACCCGCTGCACTCACCCACGCCCAAAATGCCACCGACACCCTTCCACTTCTCCTGCGAGTGAGAACGTAACGTGGATCGTGCCGCATCATCTGTGGCCGCCACAGATAAAGTTGCCCATCTGCGTCGGAGGAAAATACCTTTCATCCGTCCATATCACGGTATTCCAAAAATCACTGGGCATGGGCAAATATTGTAGTGCGAATCCAAGCCAACTGTCGCGATGGACTTCTTTCAGCTCTTCTTTCCTAGCTGGAACTCTGTGATGAATTCCCAAGGAATGTAACCGTCTTCTCACTGTTAGAGCAGAGCACGAGAGATGGAGTTGGCGAGCGACCGTTGTAGCGGGAGTAAACGGATTGTTTCTAAAAAGCTCCAGCATAGCGGCTTCTTGCTCGGCTGTAATAACTTTTGGGCGTCCTGATTTTTTTCGAGTCTTCAAACCTTCTTCCCCTTCCTCTTGAAAACGCCGAATCCAGCGTCTCACGCATTTCTTGTCTTGTCCAAGGGATGCGGCGATTTGTGCAACTGTTCGTCCACATTCGTGCATTCCAATAATACGGCCACGGGTTACGTCAGATGTATACGGCATTTTCTCGCAGTAACTACGCAGCACAACCGGCAGTGTTCGTGAAGACTTCACAAATACACAGAGCGATCTCTGTGTAGTGATGCCTCTCGTTTGCCAGCATCGCT
The DNA here is from genome assembly GCF_977018435.1 of Lepisma saccharinum. NCBI lineage: Eukaryota > Metazoa > Arthropoda > Insecta > Zygentoma > Lepismatidae > Lepisma > Lepisma saccharinum. The sequence goes on from NC_139236.1 coordinate 74,344,015, forward strand.
ATAACCCGTTGAATAGGGCTTGGATTTCACAACTTACTTGCAAGTAATCCTTGCATAGGACAGGTACATCACGAGCCTGTGGTGAGTCAAGGCACCAAGAGTAAAGAGCAAGCAACCCCTTAAAAAACAAGAAAGCTGGATACATAAATGCAATTTTAGCATAAATGTGATTTTGTGTGTGTTAATTAGATGTCTACTAAATGTATCTGCCCTTAGAAAATATCCACGAAATCTCTGACTCTTCACTCATTTTTCTCTGGTGCTGTCATTGCTTGTGGTTTAATTTTAGCGGTGAGATGAAAACGTTTACATTTCATTGACCTACTTTTGGTCAATTGTGAATGGAATATGTCAACGTTCTTATTGATTAACCTCTTTCAATGCCTGCGACATCATTTTGTGATGAATCCAAGCGAAACAAAATGCCAAGAACATTGCAAATAGTCACATTGGCTCCTCGGTGGCCGAGTTCTTTGAGCGGTCATTAGCAATCTTGCCATCAGGAATCCGAATTTGAGTTCCGACTTGAGCATACGTGTTACTTTGTGACAGTTCCACCGTAAATTTATCTTATCAAGCTTCATCCTGATTGTTGCAATTAGGCAAATGAGGGAAAAGTGACTTAATATAGAAGAAAACAAATAGAAATACAAAATGCGCAAATCCTGACTCTATGCACTGTATTGTGTTTGTATTTTTGTCATTTAGCGTCGCTTTTCTGATATTTTTGGCTAGTCACGACGATGAGGATGAGTGATGATTAGATGCAATTGATGAACCGATGCTGATAAAGAACCTCCCTCCCCCCCCCCCCCCCCGCTTAACGTTAGGCTGGGATTCGAAATTGGGAACTTCAGTGGCGAGATCACAACATTGCTCAGTTCACACAAAATATGTATATACGTATGATGCGCACACGCATTATTTATTGGCGCTATTTTTGTAGAATACCATACTATATGTCCATTCCGTGTAATGTCTTACTGTAAAAGTTAAAACGAACGAGTAAAACTGACATTTCCTCATTTTCTTATAACTTAGACATAGAAATATTTTGTGTCTTTGTTTATACAATTTGCTTGAGTGCAAATTGTAACGTGCCTTGAAGACAGAGATCTTAAGTTCGAACCATGATTAAGACATGGATGTATGTTTGCATCATCACATCCATGTTATCAATTGGTCATTCATCCTCATCGTCACGGATTAACCAAGAGGCAAACAGGCAACATATTATATCCTAAATAGAAAAAAATACAGAAAAGGGGCAAGGAAATGCACATTCCGTGCCGAGTCGAGGTTGTGTGTTTCAAGACGAAAATGTGTAACTATTATGGCAAGAGCACGTTCAATTATTAGGGCAAAATCATATATCACACAATACAGGTGAAATAATTGTATGTTGATCTGCTTCAACTCTTAAAATACTCTCATATCATGTTTTCTGTTGCAAGTATTATTTCAATTTGAGGGTCGACCGAGTGCTTTGCATACTGCTCTATGAAACCGGAGACCCTATGTTCGATTGATTGATTTGTTTATTTTACTTCGCTTTTTGTGCCACTTTTGGCTAAGTTACAAATATGGGGATGAGTGACGATATGATGAAATTGATGAATGGACACTCACAAATCCATGCCCAGGCCAGGATTCGAATGCGGGACGCCTGGCGTCATAGCGCGATGTGATAACCACTCTGTCACTGAGGCCGGCCTCTTATGTTCGAACCTTGGGTAATATTTAAGAGCTTATTGTGGTCGTTCATTTTTTCTAGTCACTCCAACATTTGTGCTTATCGTTGAAATTAAACAAAAGGGATATAAAATAATATGGTCGTAAAAATAGCAAAGTTACCAAATGCCTGTCACGTGCCGAAAGAAACGACCTTCTTTGCTCGTTTTCTTTTTATATTTGTTTTAGAGCTAATGATAACCACAATAACAAAAGAGAGAAAAGAACGAAAAATAACAACCTATTTTCATTAATGAAGGAAATAAATCGCCAGCTCAGAATCTGATTTCTTGAGAGCTCAAAATGGACAACAAATATTTCTTCTGAGCCCGAATGACCACAGAGAGAAACTCTGTGCTAATTCCTTGATGACTCATGGTTAACATTCTTTTCTGTGTGGTGTTCACGACTGACACCTGTGCAGCTCTTCCTTATCTTGCATAGAGTTTCAGCATTGACGATGCAGTGTTTCCAATTCAATATCAGTTTTTGTTTGTTTTGTTTGTAAAAGGTGTGGTCTCTGTGAGGCCTTACTAAAGTTTTAGACTGTACACAAACTGCATTGTTGTTGTTTGAGGTAGAGGATCGTAGATGGCAGCATGCAAAAACAACGACGCTTATATTTGATGATGCATAAAGCAGTTTAGAAAGTGGGCCAGAGATGGCAGCACTCAAAAAAACTTCTATCATTGTAAAGGGAGAAAAAGGAAAGCGCTGGTGTGGTGAAATAATGATTGTAGATATTAATACTAATTATAATGAAAGAAATATATGAACTTAGTACAATAACAGGATATAAATAAGGTGGAAATGGTAATTAATATTCAGTAATAGCATAAGTGATCATTATATAAAAGTAAAGAAGTCGAATTGTAATTACGATTCTGAGTCTATTACGGTTCTCACGAAACTGAGAATTTCGTGTGGCTTTTGCGTTGTTTTCCTAGGTGTAGCGCCATTTCACGGCAGGCACCCAAGCAATTTTGGTAGGCGCATCTATTGCAGCTCCAAGTTAAGGTTAGCGCTGGCCAGGCGGCGATGCTTAACTAACCCCTTTCTCTTTGTTTGTCTGGAAGATCGATTTTCTAAATATTTCCGTCAATTTGGATAAGGTAATGCGAAAGAAACGAGGGAAGAGAGGAGGAAGGAAAACAAGATAATCTATTCTGGCAAGACGAAAAAGGGAAGGAGGAGAAATTATACAACCTCCAATCATCAACTATGATCCACTGGGTCTATTGCACGACGTTTCCAAACTAGAACGTGTATATAAGCTGCAGAACCTAGATATACATAGCGTTCCAGGAAGTATATACAAAGATCCAAAGGAAAGCGTATCTAATTATCCACGTGCAAGCAAAAATCAATCCCGCCAGGATCTAAAAGGTTCATTAGCAAGACCAATGAATGAACCAAAAGATGTAAATAAAGAATAAGGAAAGAATGATGTTACATAGATGAAAAAACTTACTCCCTCTGTCCCATAATTATTGTCCGGTACACCTTTTGTTGTTGTCTCATAATAATTGCCCGATATTCAAACTGTGACACTGGTGTAAACAGAAGAAGAACGTGAAACACGGGAATGAGTCATACAACTTTATTACTCAAGGATCAGTACAAATTGTGCATTCCATCCGCTTCTTCGTCTGTCATTCCTGTACTACCATTTTGGCATACCAGACTATAATTATGGTACAGAGGGAGTAAGTAGCATCAGGAATTTGTAATTAAGGATATACATATACAGTATGTAGTAATTATAAAAAGAAGATGCCTTAGTAATTACAAGAAGAAGAAGCCTTAGTAACTATAAGAAGGAGATGCCTTAGTATTTACAAGAAGAAAAAGTCTTAGTAATTATAAGAAGAAGAAGCTTTAGTAATTAGAAGAAGAAGAAGACTTAGTAATTATAAGAAGAAGAAGAAGAAACCTTAGTAATTACAAGAAGAAGAAGAAGAAGCCCAAAGAAGAAGATTGGCTGCAATTAATAAGAAATAAAAATAGAAGAAAAAATATTGTATGAAAAGATTTCCAAAGTTATCTAGTATTTGTACATGTTATTCAATAATATATTACGAATTGTACCCTCCGTAGTGGGTTAAATCTATTGTTTCTTCCCATATATTTGTAGTGTTAGTCACTCTGATCTGTGCCCAGAGGTATCTCATTGTTTCTACCCTGTGCTAAGCTGGCAGATGCCCACGTGAGAGGACGTGGCACACCCTGTACTTTACAGATAAAAAGGTTCTTTACGGTCCGGTACCCATTTGCGCTTGCTGATTTTCTCTCCTGGACCGGATTTGAATTCATTTAAAATGCCTGGACTTTTAACAACCCTGAATTAAGCATCTAACCTCATATCTTCTGGTTTCACGGATTATTCTGTCATACTTTAAATATCCGAAATTACTGAAATCATAACTGAAACAAAGAACTACATAAAAGTAGTGTTTAAAAAGTCCAATCGAAAATACTTAACATACAGTATTCGTTTCATTATAGAGTGAGACCATGAAGTGAAAGCATTTCTTAATGTAAAACAATGTACACGTACCTAGGTAAATTCAATACAGCATCAAAATCTATCAAAACTAAACAAAATATAATTATTATACAGTGTGATCAAAATGGGACGCAACCTCATGGGGAAACGATTTATTATACAATATTTACAGTAAGTTCTGGAAGTGGTCGCCTTCTGAGAAGTGAATACGGTGAATCATGTTTTAAAATACTCTTTACGTTTGCTGTGAAATTCCATCAACACAGTTTTGAATATATTCTTGCAATGCCGGATTAGTGTGGGGACGTGTTATGTAGTTTGTTACTAATCACTTGTTTCTCACCACCTAAGAAGCAAAAATTATGTAAAAATAATGGCCAACTACATTTCAACAGAGTGTTACATAGGAGAAACGAAAAACAGGCTGAAAGACAGGTTGAGACAACATAGGGATGAAGTACGACTTAAGAGAGAGAGAAATGCGATATTTAAACGCACGAGAGAAACAGAACATGACATAGAGTGGGACGAGGATAAGCAGATAGGAAGGGAGAAGAGAATACTAGTGAGAAAATGGAAAGAGGCCAAGGAAATAGAGAAGAAAGGTGAAGAAGACACAATGAACTGGAATGGGGGACTGAAGATCAACAAAGAATGGAAGAAGGTGTTAGAAAGAGTGGAAAGGACAACAGAGAAAGAGGAGAGAAGAAGGAAGAAGAGTGAAGGAAAAAGAGTGTGAGATAAAAAGTCCAATCACATTCTAGATGGAAGAAAATATGTTTAGCCTTTCAGGTGAAAATACAGTTGACAAGGGAAAGCCACCTGCTAGAATGTTCCAGAACAACTTTCTAATAGTCTGGAGGGGAGTTACTTTTGTGTATATATATCGTCCTGTTTTGTACCTTGTTACATTTGTATTTGGTGCAGAGTCTGAAGAAGACCTTGCTAGAAGGTTGAAACGTTACGTTTAGTTTGTTTTATAATAAAATAAATTTCTGCCTTGGTCAGCATATTTAGTTTTTCATAAAGTTATGTTGATAATGTGGTGGATCTGACATTCTTTTGACTTTGCATTAGTTGTTACATTGAAGTTACAGTAAGATTTGTTTATACTCTGTCTCGGTTATCTCCGGAGCAGTACTGACACGAGACTCTCCACCTGTGAACACGTGAGAGGTAATGGGATTGCGTGGAGAGGGGAGTGACTGCAGTTACCAACCTTCGCAGCACCGTATTCTGCTTTGCTCAGCCCACTCGATCTCCCCCTCCCCTTCTCTGCCGTTATGCGCGGCCATGCTCTACAGATTCCGGGGACAGAGTATAAAGCTTGACGCCCACTGAGACGCGGAGAAACGCGGCAACCAGGGTGGATTAAAATCATGATTTTAATTTTAAAATATCACTTTTGATGATTTTTTAAAATTTAAATCGATTTAAAAGAACACTTAAAATTGCTTGCATGGTTTTCAGCACTATACATTACATATAGATGTAGGCTTTTTCTAGTAAACGACCCTGTAAAATATTTCAGCTTTATTAACGTAAATTAAAATGTTATGTAAACATATTTTTCTGCTCCTCATACTATATACAGGGTGATTCGTAATTCGACCTACTCCTAGAAAGGGGTAATACTAGAGCACATTTGCAACAAATTTGACCCTATGCACCGGGGTCGGAAATCAATTGGTTTCGAGTTATTGCAGTTTGTAGATTTTCGTGACATATTCCGTCTTCCGACCAAAAACAACTAATTGTGAAAAAACTACTACACCCTGGGCACTTAATTGGCGCGTTGCCAACAGCTGACGAATGAGTGATTACTGGAGAAAAAAAATCGTGCCCAAAATTCCCATACCCACAGAAAGAAACAATCATTAGATCACACGTCATGAACAAATTTAGAAACTGTCGTATAAATAGAAGAAGATTACTCAAAGAAATGATAACACACTTAGCGTAAAAATTACGGAAAAAACTTCCTCGTTTCATAAGCTCTCCAAAAAGGTACAAATTTTGTCCACTGTCACACGGGTTGGGGGGGGGGGAATCTGAATACAAAGCGGAGGATGTGCGTTGTAGACCTCCTTGTAAAGTGAAAAAAAATTGTTACATGAAAGAGTTAGTCTACAGTACACTAGTGCACTCACAAGAAGAGTTGAGAGACAGAATTGTGGCAGCCACCCAATACATAAGAGACAGTGTGTCAACGCGAGTGACTGTGTCTGAAGTACGCCGTAGGTTTCGCGCTTGCATACGTAACCGGGGGAGGCAATTATAACAGGATTTGTAGATTTTGTAACAGTTAATTCTGACAACCTGGAATCATGAGAATGGTAAATAACATTATTACTTCTCTCATTTTAGTTCATTTATTACACAAAACCGACATTTTTTTTCACATTACACAGAGGTCTACAACGCGCCTTTGGTTTTTATCCAGATTTTTTCCCCAACCCATGTGACAGTGGACAACATTTATATCTCTTTGGAGAGCTTATGAAACGAGGAAGTTATTTCCGTAATTTTTACGCTAAGTGTGCTATCATTATTTGAGTAATCCTCTTCGATTTAAACGATAGTTTCCAAATTTGTACATGACGTGTGATCTAATGACTGTTTTTTCTGTGGGTATAGGAATTTTGGGCATGGTTTTTTTTTCCAGTAGTCACTCATTCGTCAGCTGTTGGCAACGTGTCAATTAAGTGCCCAGAGTGTAGTAGTTTTTCACAATTAGTAATTTTTGTTCGGAAGTCGGAATATGTCACGAAAATCTAAACTGCAATAACTCGAAACCAATTGATTTTCGACCCCCGGTGCATAGGGTTAATTGCAAATGTGTTCTAGTATTTATTACCCCTTTCCAGGAATAGGTCGAATTACCAATCACCCTGTATATGGACCTACTATGGAAATATTTGTTGAGTGTGTTAGTGAAACTATAATAATTTCAGTAACTCTTCTTCTACTGAAAATGAAACATTCTGGATGTGCTCTATAATTGTAACTTAAAATGTCTTTTACATTCTTTTTAGCTGAATTTTGGCAATTTCTTTAATGATAGTTTGCAAAATATCAGCTACTATGTTTATAGTTTAATGATAACGACTAGAGGCATGCCAATCTCGTTTTCGACGAAAACACGAAATATGAAATAACATACTGTAATGTTCATTTTTCATGTTTCTGAAAGGCGTGAGGTGCATTTTCCTGCCCTGTTTCGTCGCGAAATGAACTGCAAAATGCGAAATAGACTCTTAAACACGAAATTTACCATTTATATACCGACGCAACACTTTCTGTAGTCTGAAGTATCCTGTAAAAAAGGTAAAGTGTTCCCCTGTGCTTAGCACCACGCCATGAAGGCGTATAGGGGGTGTGGGGGTAACGCCCCACACTTTCTTGATCCGGTCGTGTGTTATGCAATTCACGGAAAATTGATTAATACTGCTGTAAATATTTGAGAAGCAAAAATGGACCCCTTTACACAGGAAACTCTGGTAACAACATAAATGTGCTATTAGAAGGGATAAGTTTATTTTGTGTAATAAGTGCAGATTTTAAATCACATTTAGGATTATATTCACAATTTTAAAACCAAAATGTCACTTTAAATAGCACTTTTGATGTGATTATTCACCGTTAAAACACCGAAATTTTATTTTATTTACCGATTTTGATCCCGAAATCGACTCTGTTTTTGCACCGAACTTTTGTTTTTTAATTTACCAAAAATATGAGCCTCTAATAATGACACTATTTATGGTTTATGATTAGTATTTTGTATATTTTTCTGCACAAAATGTTTGCTCTTTTTGCCCATAAAAATTATTGAAATTTATTTCAAGAGAAATATACGTGTGTTTACATATTACATATTACATTTCCTTTCGTATGAGCTTCATATCATCAATACATATATTTTGTTTAATTTTTTTTAAAAAAATCACTTGATTGAAATCAATTCACCTTGGTGGCAACAGAACGCAACAGACGCGTTTCCGGCGTTTCAGTGGGCGATAACCTTTAACATAACTTGCAGACGTATGGCACGGAAATTCCCGCTTCGGTTTCGGACGTTTCCCTGTAGTGGACGTTACACCATTTGATTTCCTGTTGCTGCGTTTCTCCGCGTCTCAATGGGCGTTAAGCTTGTCGCACACTGAGACCGCGGAACCGCGCAACCCGGAACCTCCGAGTGGAAACTTCAATTTGACTTTCCGCACATACACGTATACCGCACCGAACCAGGAAGAGCACAGTGATTTCGGTGCACGTGTTAATTCTTTCTTTTTGTACGTATGACAATTGCAATTTTATTGCGAGCTATCCAATTTTTTGAAAACTAAAAACAATATTGACTGAATAGGGCCCAAATATTTTCACGGGGGCTTCCCCCCTGCCGTGGTTGCACCACTACATCACACAACATCCACAATACACCTGTTGTACGCTACAGCTGAGCCGAGCGTGGCGCTTGCCGGAGCTAAACGAAGAGACGCGAAATTACACGAGAGAGTAGCTGACGCAAAAAACGGGAAGAGAATTAAATATACAGATATCTGTATTTGTGCATATTTTGACGTGGTTTTCCTCCATCCCCAGGTTAATTCAAACGATAACAATGTTGTTTACATTTGTATTTATTTTGCATCCCTGCGCGCACTACACACATTTTATTTTACACAGTATTACTTTCCCTCCCCTTAAAGACATGTATGATGAAATTTGGGATCATGAAATAAGGACAGGGATACTTATAATAATAAACCATTTTTTTCGGTGTATCTGCAACACTTTAACAATGCTTGCAATATTTCAAAAACTTCTTCTTCTGCTTTTGCATCCTCTGGGGGTGAAAGAAGTTCACATAAAATGTTACAGAACATCTAAAGTGATATAATGTTATATGAGAATAATTTGGAGTATTTGATATAATGTGATGTGATGCGTTTTGTGACTCAGTAACTAGCCTTTGATATTTTAACCTTGAATTATAGAAGTATTATTATCGGCATCGGTACCGGTTGGAATCGGTTAAGGTATCGGAATTGGGATCGGTATCGGAAAATGGTGGTATCCGCTCAGCCCTTTTCATGTTACAAGCCAACAAAGTTTGTGTTGTGCAACTTTCGAAAGATGCTTAGAATAATTTCATGTCCGTACGATGAACGAAAAAAATGTCAAAGCTTACAAAGGTCAAGAAAGTTATATTCCCTCATTGGACCGCGATATGAAGGCACTTAGGGATGTGGAACTACGGCTATGCACATTCTCGATCTCGCCATAGTAAGGTGATGCTATCACCTTCCCCCTCCCCTGCTCCGACTGCCTTTTCTCTCCAGGGTTAGAGGCTGGGCGAGTCCAAGAGCCGTTTTATGAAGGGACATGTACTGAAAAGATCCTAACGCGGGGCAGTCACACCGGACAAGTCGGTTTAAAAATTAAAGTTTGAACTCCAATTAAAAATTATCCAGTAGAGTTACATCAAAATTTAGCTTATTCAATTCTGCGTTAACCTATGCTAACCAATTTTTTCTCGAGTGTGTCCTGTATTTTTTTATCTTCGTGAGAACAAAAAAAGGTCAGGCTTTTTCGAGTTTTTCAAACGATCACTCTCTTTGAAATTCTATAAATCAAAAACGGATTGTCCGATCATTATGAAATTTTAGTATGATGTAGGCAGAAAGGTTATAAACACAATTATTAATTTTCAGGTTTTCAAAATTTGTCAAATAAACCGTTCCTTTCAATTTTGAGAAACAACTATTTCTTAGTATTGGCTAGTCCTACAAATACAATATTAGTCTTGTTTTGAAGCTCTTTGCATCTTTCTTTAAAATGAATTATCATTGTCAATTCACACTTAGAAACCGATTTTATACAGATTTTTATTCAGCGGAGTAAAGCTGTTCGCGCAACGTGGCAACACGACACATAGCAATACCCGTCGAACAGTGGGTACTAACAGCGGGTGCTACGAGTCAATGTTTGCGGTGTTGCCACCTTCCACGTACAGATTTACTCCGCTCAATAAAAATCTGTTTCAAAGTGTGAATTGACAATGATAATTCATTTTAAAAGCAGATGCAAAGAGCTTCAAAACAAGACTAAGATTGTATTTGTAGGACTAGCGAATACTAAGAAAAGGTTGTTTGTCAAAATTGAAAAGAACGTGTTTTTTTTACAAATTTTGAAAACTTGAAAATTAATGATTGTGTTTTAAAATGTTTCTGCCTACACCCTATTAAAATTTCATAACGATTGGACAACCCGTTTTTTATTTATAAAATTTCAAAGAGAGTGATCGCCCCTCCAGTGAACGCCGTCTTAGAGTAGCACTGACCGTGCGGGAGGAGGGGTTTGCGAGCTTTGTTGAGGCTGAGAGCTATGCCAGCGAAAGATTTTTCTACCAGCAGGGTCACCCATGCTGGACAGGTCTCAGAAGAGAAGCCAGACTAAGGCGTTCTGCAACGTCCCATCTTACCTATATATCCTATTCTAATATTCCTACCCTATTCTATTGGCCTGGTCAACGGCTCCAAAGGCGGAAGAAGATGGATGGTCATCTCAACGGCTGAGGAGGCGGAGGAACCTAGAGGAGTAATACCTCTTTAAAAAAAACCTTGGTCCATCTGGCTCCGGATGGTAGCACCTTGTAAGGGCCCCTTGCCAGGGTTACGGTGAAGTCCTCAACGGCGGAAGTGGCGGAGAAGAAACTCTCTCAGCACGGATGGCGGAAGAGGCAACTCAATCTCACTAGAGTTTAAAAGTAAGGATCTGCTGCCTTGCAGATGGAAGAAGGATCTTCAAAGACTAGGGGAAGAAACCCCAAAAGAAAATCTGGCAAGCCTAGAGGCCAAGCCCCTCCATTAGGATAGCCTGGCGTAGGGCCAATAATCCACCCAGAGTGAAACAACAAATATTCAGAGAAATCAAAGGAAAGAAAAGGCAAAAAAACTGAAATAGTTGGAGAAATGTGGAAATATAATATGAAGATACTAGGAGTTAGTGAAACTAAGAAAAAAGGAAATGGGAGAAGATCCTGGATAAGAATTACGCACTTTTCTTCGTGAATAAGTAAAAAAAAACAGGGCTAAGGAAGGAGTAGGAATTATTTTAGAAGCAAACTATAGAGTAAAAGTGATAAACTGGGAACCAGTAAGCTCTAGAATAATAAGAGTAAATTTAGATCTAGAAGAAAAAGTAGAACTTATACAAATATATGCCCCAACCCAAGATGCAGAAGAATTTGAAAAAGACCAGTTTTACACAAATCTCCAAGAGACAGTGGATAAAGCCAGAGATATTACAAGGCATATTGTGATAATGGGAGATTGGAATGGTAGGGTAGAAAATGAAGAAGAAAGAGGACATGGGAGTATGGGAAGACATGGAGCTGAAAGAACAGTAAATACAAATGGAGAGCGAATGATAAACTTTTGTATAGATAACAACTTGCTCATAGGTAACACATTTTCCCCTCACAAGCAGATTCATAAAATAACTTTTGAAGCTGGAAATAGAGGAGCCAGAAGTACAATAGATTACTTTACATACACTAGGACAATGAGATATGCAGTACAGGATGTTAAGGTATATAGAAGTGCAGAGCTAAGCACAGAACATAGACTACTCATCATGAAGACAGGATTTAAAGAACCAAGAAGACAGAAAATAGAAAGATAATACAAAAATAAAAGTACCCCAACTACGAATCCCAGAGAAAAGATTAGAATTTGAAAGAAGAGTGATAGAAGAATTGAGCATAAGAGAAGAAGAAATTAATGGGGAATATACATTGGAAAAGAGATGGAATGTGTTAAGAACAACTCTGCTTAGGAAAGCAGAAGAGGTGTGCGGACTTACCACAATAGAAGGACAAAAGAAAAGAACAAAATGGTGGGTAATGCTGTTAAAGAGGAAATTGAAAAGAAGAAAGAAGATTGGAAAAACTATATCAGAAATAAATCAGAAAATAACTGAAATGAATATGTACAAAAAAAGAAATAGTGCCAAGCAGGCAGTAAAACAAGCAAAGTTGGAAGCTTGGAAAGATTTTGGAAAAGAGACTGAAGAGAACTATCAAAGAAATGTTAAACAATTCTGGCAAACAGTCAAAAACCTTAAAGGGAAATATGGAAAGAGAATAAGGAATATAGAAGATAGAGAAGGGAATATCAAAACAGAAAAAGAGGAAGTACTAAAGGTATGGAGTGAATATTATGGAGAAATGTTCAAACAGAATCAAGAAATGGAAGAGAGAGGTAATGCTGAAGAGAGTGTACAGGGTGAGCGCCAAGATAGACATGGAATTGAATTGTTTGAAGTAGACTTGGCAAAAGATAAAGCTTGAATAATCAACAGGTGCAGATGAAATATCCCCAGAGCTTATCAAATATGGAGGAAAGGAGGTTATACGGTGGATGGGGAGAATATGTAAAGAAGCATGGGAGAACAATAATGTACCAACAGACTGGGATAAAAATATAATAATACCAATTTACAAGAATGGTAGTACAATCAAGTGTGAGAATTACAGAGCCATATGCCTGTCCTCAGTAGCTATAAAGATCTACAAAGGATTCTGGAAATGAAATTACGAAACGAAGTGGAAAACAGACTAGAAGAAGAGCAAGCTGCATTTAGAAAGATTCGTCAGACACAGGATCATATATCATATAGACACTGCGGCAAGTCATTGAGAAGGCATTAAATAAGGAAAGAGAAACCTGTGTGGCCTTTCTGGATCTGAGAGGAGCTTTCGATACGGTACCAAGAAAACAACTATGGGATTCACTGGTGAAAGGTGGAACATCTCCTGCACTGGTACAGACAATATAAAGTGTATACAAAAGAGTGAAAGGAACAGTCAGATTAGCAGGGAAATGCTCAGATGAATTTAAGATAGAAATAGGAGTAAGACAGGGAGACAGCCTGAGCCCCCTTCTGTTTATCATCCTAATGAACCAGATTGTCAAACAATGTAAACTAAGAACTGGGAGATACAAAGTAGGAAACCGAAAGATGAGACCAGTACAAGTACAATCATTTGTATATGCTGATGACATTGCCCTGGCGGTTAGGAATAGAGAGGAGCTACAGAAGGCGGTAATTGAATGGGCAAGTACAATAGAAGACAAAGGAATGAGCATGAACATAGATAAGAGTAAAGTGATGGTGGTGACAAAAGAAAGAGAAACTGCACCCCTAAATATACAGTGGAAAGAGAAGCAGCTGGAACAAGTAAACAGATACACATACCTAGGAACAATCATAACGTCAGATGGAAGAATGGATGAAGAAGTTTATAATAGGGTACAAAAGAGAAACCAAGTGTACTATCAACTCAACAACACTTTAATTGGTAAAAATGAAATAAGTGAAAAAAACGAAGATGATGACTTACAAGACAATCTACATTCCCACATTGCTGTATGTAACAGAGAGCTTAACATTATTACCAAAACAGAATAGCAGATTTCAAGCAGTAGGGATGAGATACCTACGAAAAGTAGTAGGAAAGTCTAGAAGAGAGAGGATTAGAAATACCACCATTAGAGACCAGTTACAGCAAAAAACAATATTGGAAACAATAGAGAGAAAGGCACTGGAATGGTTTGGACATGTTACAAGAGGAGGATCGCAAGCCTAGACAGGTGCTGGAGGCCAGACCAGAAGGTAAGAGGGGAAGAGGACGGCCAAGAGTTCAATGGGAAGAGTATGTGGAAAAGATAGGAAAGAAGAAAGGGAAAACTATGCCGGAAGTCCGAAAACTAGCCTTGGACCGAAAAGTGTACAGGAAGTGGATGATGGAACCCAACGCTTAGGGGCATTAGGGGATGGAAAAGAGGAAGAAGAGAGCGATCGTTTGAAAAAATTTAAAAACCGGCCCTTTTTTGTTCTCACGAAGAAATTTCCTATCTATATTGGTGTTGTGTACTTCCCCCCAAATCAACTAAGGCATTATATGACAAATTTTATGACTTTGTTGAAACCCATACTAAACCAGGAGACAAAATACTATTCTGTGGTGACTTTAATTTACCAGAGACGCAGATTTATTAAGTCTTACACCAGTGTGTCAAGATCTACAACTTTTTATATCTTACCATGCTCTCAGGAACGCAAAAAATATTCAAAATGTAAACAATAGGTTACTTGACCTTATATTAACGAATGTTAGTAATGTAGATGTAAGCAGAGAGTTGCACCCTCTCCTACCAGAAGCACACATCACCCCTCAATAATACCTGAGATCCAATGCCATTCCGTAAAATCAAATAAAAGGTATGGCATATTTCATGAGTGCGTTCCCCTTAAAAAAATACAGAACTCAACATACGAGGGTCACTATTTATATGTTGAGCCTTGGCAACACTGATTGAATTTAGGCGCGATTTGACGTTTGCACGGAATCGTCTGGCATTATTGACCATAACGTACTTCAAATGTTTTGTCAATAGCTTTATTTGTGTTGTTTATGTTGCCTTGGAGATTGCGCGACAACAATAAAATGGAATTAACTCGTGAACATTTTCGTGCGATGATTTTTTACGATTTTCGACGTGGATTATCAAGACAAGAGTGCATCGATCAACTTACTTCCACATTTGGCGATGAAGCCCCATCCTTTGCCACTGTGAAACGCTGGTATAACGAATTTAATCGTGGCCGCCATTCGCTCACCGACGAGATTCGCGAAGGTCGTCCAAAATCAGTTGTTGTTCAAGAAAACATTGATGCTGTGCAAAACCTAATACTGCAAGATCGTCATGTGACATACTGTGAGATTGAGGCAACCATAGGCATTAGTTCCACCAGCATATATAAAATATTACATGATCATTTAGCTGCGAGAAAGGTATGTTCTCGTTGGATCCCACACAATTTGACAAAAACTCAAAAAGACGCTCGCGTCAATTGTGCAAACAAATGCTCAATAAATACAATGGTGCTTCAAGAGACGTATATAAGATTGTAACAGGTGACGAATCATGGATATATGCATATGAGCCGGAACGAAAACAGCAGTCGACTGCATGGGTGTTTCAAGATGAACCCAATCCAACAAAAGTTGTTCGCGCTCGAAGCACATCGAAACAAATGGTCGCTTGTTTTTTCGGGAAAACTGGTCATGTGGCAACTGTGCCTTTAGAGGAACGTAGAACGGTCAACTCTGAATGGTACACAACAATTTGTTTGCCAGAGGTCTTCGGTCAAATACGGAAAACAAACAAACGCCGTCGGATCATTCTTCATCAAGACAATGCCAGCTGTCACACATCTCGTCTAACAACCGACTTTATGAACAGTCAAAAAATCGAATTGATGGGTCATCCGCCGTACAGTCCTGATTTGGCACCCAATGACTTCTTCTTGTTCCCGAATGTCAAGAATAAATTGCGTGGACAACGATTTTCGTCGGCGGAAGACGCCGTTGATGCGTTCAAAAACCATATTATGGAGGTGTCTCAAGAAGATTGGAAAAACTTCTTTGACAAATGGTTCGAACGAATGCAAAAGTGTATTGACCATAAAGGAGAATACTTCGAAAAACAATAAAGCAGTTTTCAATGCCAAATTCCTGTTTTTTCATTGTTAGGCTCAAAATATAAATAGTGACCCTCGTACCCTTGCTGGTTTACGCCTGCTATAGTGAAAAAAATTAATGCTAAATCTTACCACAGGTTAAAATGGAAAAAAAGTATTACAAACAAAGAATACCATAGGGAAAAATTCCTTCTGCTCCGCGCACAGGTTAAGAAAGACATAACTGTAGCTCACACTAATTACATGAAACAGTCTGAAGACCAGATAAGTGCCGAACCTTCGCGATTCTGGTCCTATATCAAAAGTAAAAAGTCCCATCAAAACTGCCAAGCTATTAAAGTCGGCGCAGACATATTGACAGACGAAAATGATATCGCGAATGCCTTTGCAACTTACTTTCATTCTGTGTACGCAGCCGAAAGTGCTAAATATGACGTAAATAATCTGAAAATATCAATTTCTAACGAACAACTTGGTATTTTCACTTTGCGCAACATCCGCGTAAGTGAAGTAGAAGCTGCCATTAAGAATTTGAAATCCAAATCAACGACCGGCCCCGACAACATACCACCATATATAGTAAAAGGATGTTGCGATATTTTAAAATATCCCTTGCTGCAAATTTTTAACCTTTCCCTCGATACCAATACTTTTCCTTGAAGATGGAAAACATTGTCAGTCTGTCCTATCCCCAAGTCTCACCAAAGATCAAGCTTAGAAAATTATAGACCTATAGCAATCCTTTCTAGTCTTGCTAAAGTATTTGAACAAATCATTTACAAGAGGATGTTAGCACACGTCAATCCAGTTATCTCTCCTTATCAGCATGGATTTACTCCAAACAGGTCTACCGTAACAAACTTAGCTAACTTTACCCATTACGCATGCAATGTACTAGATAACACAGGACAAGTCGATGCAATATACACCGATTTTACTAAGGCATTTGACAAAATTGACCATGATATATTACTACATCATTCAAAATTTCACTTAATACTTTAAATTTCTTCGCTTCATATTTAGCCGATCGAACGCAAACTGTAATATACAGGAAAATCAAAAGTCGTCCCTTCACTCCACATTCTGGTGTTCCCCAAGGGTCCAATCTTGGACCGCTTTTGTTTTTATTACTTATCAACGACTTACCAAATTGCATACAAAATTCTCAAAAGTTGCTTTTCGCCAACGGTCTTAAGCTTTTCCACGAAATAACTACCTCTGACGACTGCTTGAAACTACAGGAAGATGTAGACAGAGTGATTTCTTGGTGTAAACATAACAAGTTGGATCTTAACCCAACAAAATGCAGCGTAGTCACTTACACAAAACGCAAAGCTCCTTGTGTGTTTCCATACCGTATTAAAAATGTACAAATCACACGCAAAAATGAAATTAAAGACCTCGGAGTGACCTTCGACACCAAGCTCAAATTTAATAAGCATATTGAAACTGTTACTAACGACGCTTTCAGAAACTTAGGTTTTATAATCCGGTCAAGCCACGACTTCACGAAAATAGATCCAGTGAAAATACTTTACTATTCCCTCGTACGGTCAAAACTAGAATATGCGTCAGTAATCTGGAATCCCACTCAAATAGACTTAATTCATAAACTAGAACGTATTCAGTCAAAGTTTCTTAGATATCTCAAATTCAAAGCCTGTGGAGAATATCCAACATTCGATTCATACGATAATCTAGTCTCAGAGACCAACTTCAGCAAACTAGCACTCCGACGACAAGTAAATGACCTGCTCTTTCTGTATAAAGTAATTAACGGTATAATAGATGATTCCAACTTATTGTCAGCCGTATCGTTTAATGTTCCCAGTTCCAAAACACGCTCCAAGCACAAAATCTTTCATTGCCAGAGAGCGAAAACTTCAATTCTTTCTACCTCTCCGGTGTGGAGAGCGTGCAACTCTTTCAACATAATTTCATGTGTAAATAACACAATTGATATTTTTGCAATGAATTTATACAATTTTAAAAATACTATTACTGGAACACTGAATCAATTGTAGTAATATTATGTAATTAGAGCACTATAATTGGGCTCAGCCTGTTGAGCTCTATCAAAAAATAAATAAATAAATAAAAAATACAAGACACACTCGAAAAAAAAATTGGTTAACAGAATTGAATAAGTTAAATTTTGATGTACCTCGTTTTTATGTAGATCTACTGGCTAAGTTTTAATTATAGTTCAAATTCGAGTATCAATGATTTTCAATACGATAGAGTCACATCAGCCCCGGTCAACCAAGGTTTCACTTCTCGTTTTTGAATGGAATGGCGTGTTAGCAGTAAAGTGAATATATCGCTTGAATGAAGCCACGCGAAGGACGGAACAACAGTGTTGCAATATGCAGATATTAAACACCGAAACAAGAACAATCTCTTGGCAAAAATGTTTGCCTGTGGAAAAGGGGTTGCGATAATAACCACTATGCACCGTCAAATGGTTGGACGGAAACTTGAAGTTAACAAAGTCATTGACCGCGGCTCAAGAAATTCATAGAGTGATTTACTAAACTTCATTAAATTACATTGTATGGTGCAGTGGCAGCGAGTAAGGGGCATGGGGGCAGTTGTCCCCCACTTTTACCGCTTTTGCCTTCGCACTCTGCTAAACCTTATCTACCAAGGAGAATAAGCTGTACTTGCACACCCCCGCCCCAGTCTTGCAGTTTTGGAATCAAATCGCCGCCACTGGTAGGGTGTATTATTTGTATTACATTTTGTGTCTATATTGTAACATATTGAAACAGAAAGGGGTCCAGGGTTCGATACCTGGTGGAGACACACAGTGGTTCGGATCCCACTTTAAACTGTAGGTCCAGTCCCGATTAGACTTACTGTGCATAAAGTGGACTTAAAACATCAAATCGACCAACCAATGTTGAAACAGAAAAAATCCTATTGCTCATTTTAAACATCGGTCATATTTTTTATCGCACGTTATGTATAATAAGTAGCTGCTACCCGTCAGTATATTAATATTATCTCAAGCCATAAACTGTACATGGGCTTATTGCTTAAAAAATGAGAAAGTATCGTATGTAGGTACATCAGGATTACAGGAGCGCCGCTAGGGGCTGCGAAAGAGTGCTTGCACACCTCTTAATTTCCTTCCGCACCCCCTTCAGCAATCCTTTTTCAAAACCTATATTCAACCGAAAAGACGCACAATTACAGTGTCATATTATGTCATGGCCTATTGAGCTCCGAATTTAGGTTTTCATATGAGACCACTGTTATGGTATGCAACATCCTACTCTGGAAGAGGAGCCGAGTTTAGTTTTCTGTACTGGCGGCAGTCTCTAAAAAGCCTTTTCTGTCTTTCGTCGGCATTATTGTTAAGATTTTTTTTCTTCAAGTGATCTGTTTGTGGTTTTCGATAATTGCCTGTAGCTCATGTTTTTTAAGCATTGTTGATACACACGGCTTCCCATAAAAAATGGATAGGTCTATTAACCTAAAATTATATACTTCACACAAATAATTTAATTTCAATCACAGTAATTTATGATATTTTTATAAGAGCGTTGCAGAAGTATGATAACTTCAAATTGGTAAAAAAAAAATAATAATAAAGTGCTCCCCTGTGCTTAGCACCACGCCATGAAGGCGTATAGGGGGTGTGGGGATAACGCCCCACACTTTCTTGATCCGGTCGTGGTTGGGGGTGATGTAATGTACTCCCCAGGATTTCTCCCAGGTACCCATGGCATTCGACGCTGGGTGCCAACGTTAGAAAAGTTCCCGGATTTGAACCGGCCGGGGATCGAATCCGGGACCTTTAGCATGGTAGTCAAACGAGTTACCGACTGAGCCACCGCCGCCGCTAAAAAACACTTACAAAAATATCATAAATTACTGTGATTGAAATTAAATTATTTGTGTGAAGTATGTAATTTTAGGTTAATAGACCTATTCATTTTTCATGGGAAGCCGTGTTTATAAACAATGCTTAAAGAACATTGGGCTACAGGCAATTATCGAAAACCACAAACAGATCACTTGAAGATAAAATTCTTAACAACAATGCCGACGAAAGACAGAAAAGGCTTTTTAGAGACTGCCGCCAGTACAGAAAAGTAAACTTCAAACTGAAGGAGTGTAATAATTTTTTTCAGAAGGCAACAGTTTTAGGGACGAATGCGCCTCGTTTGCCCCCCCACCCCCTCCACACACGAAAAAGTACCTTGATTACCTCTCCCTGAAAAAACAATTCTCTGAAAACCTATACATGTCATTGTCTTTGCTTCAACAAGCTGTTCCTTTGAAATTTCCAAACAAGCCGTTGCTGTGCTAAAATCAAGCGATAATTAAGCAAGTCAATAGTATTCTTCAGTTTCATTGACATATTATTAGAGATACCTACCAAAAGTGTATTGGTATTTGATGCAGTGGCTAAAGGTTGCATGCGTGTTTCATGTTTTCTTTATTTTCACCATCGCACCCCCTAAATTTCATTCCGCACCCGCTCAGCACCCCCAGATGATTAATTCTGGTGCCGCCACTGCACATCCATGTGTTCAGTTTTTGACATTTTTTGCAATCTCCATATTACAACACTAGCGCATTTCGTTTCGTGAAATTCACCTCTTACCGTCATTTCGTCACCACGAGATTGCCCCCCCCCCCTTTTCCCCGAGGATCATATGCAGTTTGGTGGAAGGATAGCCCTCGCCCCCACCTTGCCCTCCCCGCAGTTGCTGTCCATCGCCGACTTGCGATGTGATTGAGAGGACGAAATTATCAAGTTCTGAAGCGTCGACTCCGGGATTTGAAACCGAGACCTCCGGACGGGGAGACCTGCACCTCAACCGCTCATCCACATGCTTTCGCTGGTTTCGCAATATAAACAAAAACAACTTTCACTGAAATACGCACTAACACCACATGTAAAAATATGAAGATTCATAATTACTTACCGTGGCGTTCTGCAGAAGGAAGATCTGTCCAACCTCACTGCTCTAGCTTGTGCATTGGCACTGCACCGGGGCTGAACTTGGGGGCAGATACTTTCGTATGACGTGTCCAGTGTGGACATCCTGCCAGCGTTCATTTTGAAATATTGTTTTGTCTACTGCGTCAACTCATACAAAGGTCTTCTGTTTTGCCACTGCCTGAACATCCCATTACCCATTGAATGCGAATTCCACACACCAGGGGTGTATCATGTAACGAAGTATCGAGGTTTCTTGAGACGCTTGAATTGCGCTTCAACGTCTTTGCTGCAAACAAATTAAAGAACCATGTATTCTTAAACATTAGTAATAACGAATAATACATAAAAAATAATGTATGCGTACCTATATTTATAATTTCCTTTGGTTTTCGCTAATTGGAAACATATCTTTCAATGCTTTACTTCTTTATCATTTCTCACTTTGCACATCAAGTTGGGAGTAATATTAACGATATCAAAGAGAAAATTAAAAGTAGACTTATTTCAGATAGTGCATATTTACTTTCTATTTATAAAATTTAAACATTCAATGCAAAATAATGTAAAACGTAAAGCAGACGTGAAGATGTGAAACGAGGCCATATATGGATTCTAAAAACGTTCATAATTAAATAAGCTTTAATTGTTTGAATAGTTAAATTCCTATTGATAGTGGGTGTTTCAATTTGGTTATTATTAACATAATGGTAATAAATGCAATTTGTACTTTAATGTCAATAAATAGGGGGGACATTATATGAAGTTTTAAGTATATATTTATTCATTAGTGGTTTAAACTACCACTTTTTTCATTTTAAAGTATACAAACTTATGGTAAGGATTTCTTTTCAATTTATTATTTTATTTATTAAGATTTTGGTGTCTTGCATCTTAGCGTAAGCATTTATTAGTAACTTCATTTAGTCTTGAATTTATTGTATTAATTGTGAACTTACGTTTTAATTATTGTTGTATTAGTAAACAAGAAGATTTACTTTTGTTTCTGATCTCTTTTCTTTGTTTGTGAGGATTTGCTTGGGCATTTGTGATGTTGAAATGTTCAAGAATATTTTATGTATTTTTTTTAATTCCATTGAGGTCCTTGTGGTCGATAGTTCAGTTTAAAATTATTTTTGGTGGTTTTCATGTTTATTGTAAGATGGTATGGTATACGTTTTTGAGGATTGGTAATTTTTTGTACGAAAAAATATGTCGTATTCTTTGATTTTACTTGGTACTTGAATTATTATTTAATGGTGTTTGCTTGGAAGGCTGTAATATCTGCTTCATTTTATGTTTGTGGGCTCTATGTTTTCATTAATTATTATCATTATCAATACTTTTATGAGAATTAGTATATTTTACTTAATTTATTGTTGCAAGTTCTTTGATCCCAACATTATTTTTAATCTTAGGGTTGCGATATCAAGGGGGAGATTTTCACGTTAAAGTATACTTGCTTTTGCCTACATTACAAGCTTCCGTGCCCCTTTAATTGTTTTTATATTTTTAATAATAAATACAATATAATATTTATTTTATATTTTATTATGTAAATATTAATTATTTAATTTGTTATATTAGTATGATTTTTGATTCTCTAGTTAAAAAACTTATAGGCTATATTTAGTTTATTTGTTATTAGGTAGGGCTCATGTAAAGACGCTGCTAAGTGGGCATATAATTTTAGCAGGTCCCTTTCTGAAGCTGGGGCTATTGTATTTTGCGCATTATGCTGTGTGTTGAGATAATTGCACCAAAGAAATATCATTTGCTTTGGAATTAGAGTGGTAGATGGTCTGTGCTCACCTGAAATATTTTGCAACTTATAATGGTTATGAAGTTGTACAGTAACGCACACTTCTGGGTTGTAACACTCTTATTGACTCTCAATGGAATCGTTACAACCAAGAAGTGTCGTGACTGTACCTTTTTGGTTACTTGGTTTAACATTACATGCTGATTAATATTGAGTGTTACAAATATAGCTGCCCGCCTTCTCTTAATTAACTAGGTGAAATTAGTTTATTATTTATTTACTTATTCGTATTTTCGATTTGTTGTAGTTGTCTCACTTTCTTTTTTAAGCGTTGCAAATAATGTATATTTATATTTCTGTACTCAGCACGGTAGGAACATACAAGGTTACAGAATTAAGTACATGCATAAAAAATAATACCAAAGAAACTACAATCGTATATTTCATCATATTTCATATTACAATTTTCTACAAGATCTGCTACTAAACCTATGACCTAATTGAGAGACATTAGTATCGAGT